>NC_047088.1:135613565-138013565 GCF_902459505.1 Geotrypetes seraphini | reverse complement strand
CCCCCTTGAAGGCCTGCACCCCCTTGAAGGACTGCACCCCCCCCCGAAGGCCTGCACTCCCTTGAAGGTCTGCACCCCCCGAAGGCCTGTCCCCCCCCTTGAAGGCCTGTCCCACCCTTGTAGGCCTGTCCCCCCTTTAAGGCCTGCCTGCCTGCCTTCCCCCCTTGAAGGCCTGTCTCCCCCTTGAAGGCCTGCACCCCCCCTTGAAGGCCTGCCCCCCCCCCTTGAAGGCCTGCACCCCTTGAAGGTCTGCACCCCCCCCCCGAAGGCCTGTCCCCCCTTGAAGGCCTGCCTGCCTGCCTGTCACCCCCTCCCCCTTGAAAGCCTGCTTGCCTGCCCGCCCGCCCCACCCTGAAGGCCTGATGCCCTGACCCACCCCGAAGGACCGCTCGCCCCCCTGGCCTCCCCGCACCACCTATGAAGCAGCCGCAGCAGGATCGCGAAGCCAGCGTCAGCGATCCCTGCGCTGCTTCCTGCGCCACGGTCCCGCCCCTCCTCTGACGTCAGAGGAGGGGCGGGATCGCGGCGCAGGAAGCAGCGCAGGGATGCTGACGCTGACTTCGCGATCCTGCTGCGGGCTGCTTCACAGGTGGTGCAGGAAGGTCAGTGGGGCGAGCGGTCCTTCGGGGGTGGCGGGGGACTGAACGGCAAGGCCGGGAACACCCCCTTAGGGCTGGTACCCGGGGCGGCCCGCCCCCCCCCGCCCCCCCTAGGTACGCCACTGCTCTCTAATGTTCTGTTTGGCTTCTTCCAGCAGCGCCTTGAATATTTGTTCTCACTGAAGGAAAGTCACTATTAGGCTGTATATTTACTGTTTTATTTTATATATATTTGCTCAGCAGAAGTTAACGGCAGTTGCCACTTGGTAGTCTACAAGACGATCTTTTCTATCTTTCTACCTTGGCATGACACTGCAAGTAAGGTAAGAGAAAAAGCATTCTCCAGGTGAGGATTGAACTCACAGCTTCGGCATGACCCTGAGCAAGTACCACACGCTAACCGATTGTGAGACTGGAGCAACGTGCTGAAGTATCTAATGTGCTTCTGTTTCTTCCTTCCCTCCTCCGCCTTCTCCTTCTTCTTCTGCCTTGGTACCAATGGTTCTCCAGAAGCCGGTTACAGCTTACTGCTTATTTTCTTGGAAAGGAAGGAAAGAATGCATCAAATAAAGATATGCAGTATCATAAGTGGCTAACCTGCTAGATCACCACTGCATCATTTCAATTGACCCTAGTTATGATTGGCCACTTCCAGACTTATTCTGCTGATACGGATACTTTCCAGCTTCTAGCCACAAAGTGTGGCTGTCAATATTCCCCGGGTCCACACAAACACGGCACAGATGGGTAGAAAGGTCTGTTAGAATTTCTCCAGCTAGAGTTTTCCATCTCAGCCACATCTTGCCCAGTACTATTCACGGTATCTTTTGGAAACTCTTAGAAGAGTTTCATTTCCTCGGTTTGTGAATTCCCATACCTCTACAAACCATCTTATGCTGTCTCCATTACAAGCGTACTTACTGACATGACTGTTAGTGCCTGTTTGAGAATCTGCTTCTGAGAGTGTGCTATGAGCAGGGGAAGCCAGAGTTGGAAACGGGAGTCATTCCAGAGAACCCAAGATGTTATATGTACATGCCAGATTCTCTCAACAGACCCTGTGGCGCAATGGTAGCGCGTCTGACTCCAGATCAGAAGGCTGTGTGTTCAAATCACACCTGGGTCATGGCACCTTTTGGTTATATTCCTATTTAGCTGCTTGTTCTGAAAATCTCTTTGTTATTGCCGTTAGCGTGTCCGAATATAGAAACAAAAAAACCAAAGGAAATTTCCCAGTAGCACGTCCAGAAGATGAACCCTTCTGAGAAAAAAGTCGGTGGAAGCTGTGGGTAAGAAAACAAGGAATTGAAGTCAGGGCTGCCAAGACTCAAACACATACAGGGAGAAAGACTCCCCAGATAATGGGGGCAAAATTGTTTTGCAAATAATGTAGCTCACCAGTAGAAATAAAGAGCAGAGATCAATGGAGGAAAACAAACCATCTCAAGACTTAAACAGGTTGATGGAAGTGAAAAAATAACTTTCTGACCATTCTCACCTTGGACATGCAAAATGATGTGGCCCTGTCCTTATAGAATTACATAATGACTGCTGTCCTCAAGTGGGTTCAAGTCATGCCTTCCTCTCTGTCCTCTGTAAATGGCTCTGCCGTATCTATCTTATAGTCCTGTATTTGACTAGAACAATCTCTCTCTCACTTTCTCAGGTGCAGGGCAGAGAGGAAGCTGAGGTTGGAATGGTCCTTCTGGCACGCGCCATCCGGTTGAACAGCTACAGATATCTCGAGCTGAAAGAACAAACTCTTATAGGATGCAAATCTCCTGTTTGGTGGAATAGAATGCCATTTGAAGGCCAAGCAGCGATTCATTAGATGACTTTGAGGAAAATGCTAAATATTTGAAATCTGGAGATGCGTATAGTGAATTGAAAGGAGGATGGGGTAGGTTTTTGCTGTGTGTGTTTTTCATTGTTGGGTTGGCCAGGGTAGAGTAGGGTATATTTTGGACTGTGGTTGGTACTGGTTCTATTTTCCCCCCCGGCTGTCTAAGGTCTCTGTCATTTCAAGAAATCCACCCATAACCCCTTTCTCTCTAGTGATCTGTTGGGCTTCTTCCAGCAGCGCCTTGAATATTTGTTCTCACTGAAGATAAGCCACTATTAGGCTGTATATTGGCTGATTTATTTTATATATATTTGCTCAGAGGAAGTTATCGGCAGTTGCCTCTTTCTAGTCTATAAGATGATCTTTTCTATCTTTCTACATTGGCATGACACTGCAAGTAGGTAAGAGAAAAAGCATGCTCCAGGTGAGGATTGAACTCACAGCCTCGGCATGTCCCTGAGCAAGTACTGCCTTATAAGTACCGCGCGCTAACCGATTGCGCCACTAGAGCAAGATGCTTAAGTGTCCAATGTGCTCCTGTTTCTTCCTTTCCTCCTCCGCCTTCTCCTTCTTCTTCTCCCCAGGTACTAATGGTTCTCCAGTAGCCGGTGGCAGCTTACTGCTTATTTTCTTGGAAAAGAAGGAAAGAATACATCAAATAAAGATATACAGTATCATAAGTGGCTTACCTGCTAGATCACCCCGGCATCAGTTCAGTTGACCCTAGTTATGATTGGCCCCTTTCAGTCTGACTCTGCTGATACGGATACTTTCCAGCTTATAGCCAGAAAGTGTGGCTGTCAATATTCCCCGGGTCACACACAAACACGGCACAGGAGGGTAGAAAGGTCTGTTAGGTTCTCTCCAGCTAGAGATTTCCATCTCAGCCACATCTTGCCCAGCCCTATTTACGGTATCTTTTGGAAACTCTTTAGGAGAGTTTCATTTCCTCTGTTTGTGAATTCCCATACCTCTACAAACCATCTTATGCTGTCTCCGTTTCAATCGTGCTTACTGACATAACTGTTAGTGCCTGTTTGGGAATCTGCTTCTGAGAGTGTGCTATGAGCAGATGAAGCCTGAGTTGGAAACGGGAGTCATTCCAGAGGACCCAAGATGTTATATGTACATGCCAGATTCTCTCAGCGGACCCTGTGGCGCAACGGTAGCGCGTCTGACTCCAGATCAGAAGGCTGTGTGTTCAAATCACACCTGGGTCATGGCACCTTTTGGTTATATCCCTATTTAGCTGCTTGTTCTGAAAATCTCTTTGTTATTGCCGTTAGCGTGTCCGAATATAGAAACAAAAAAACCAAAGGAAATTTCCCAGTAGCACGTCCAGAAGATGAACCCTTCTGAGAAAAAAGACGGTGGAAGCTGTGGGTAAGAAAACAAGGAATTGAAGTCAGGGATGCCAGGACTCAAACACATACAGTGAGAAAGATTCTCCCGATAATAGGAGCAAAATTGCTTTGCAAATAATGTAGCTCACCAGTAGAAATAAAGAGCAGAGATCAATGGAGGAAAACAAACCATCTCAATATTTATACAGGTTGATGGAAGTGAAAAAAAAGTTTGAAATAACTTTCTGACCATTCTCACCTTGGACAAGCAAAATGATGTGGCCCTGTCCTTATAGAATTACATAATGACTATTGTGCTGTCCTCAAGTGGGTTCAAGTCATGCCTTCCTCTCTGTCCTCTGTAAATGGCTCTGCCATATCTATCTTGTAGTCCTGTATTTGACTAGAACAATCTCTCTCTCACTTTCTCAGGTGCAGGGCAGAGAGGAAGCTGAGGTTGGAATGGCCCTTCTGGCACGTGCCAAAAGGTTGAACAGCTACAGAAATCTCGAGATGAAAGAACAAACTCTTATAGGATGTAATTCTCCTGTCTGGTGGAATAGAATGCCATTTGAAGGTCAAGCAGCGATTGATTAGATGACTTTGAGGAAAATGCTAAATATTTGAAATCTGGGGAGGCATATAGTGAATTGAAAGATGATGGGGCAGGTTGTTGCTGTGTGTGTTTTTCATGGTTGGGTTGGTCAGGGCAGAGTAGGGTATATTTTGGACTGTGGTTGGTACTGGCTTTAGTTATCCCATTGGCTATCTAAGGTCTCTGTCCTTTCATGAAATCCACCCATACCCCCTTTCTCTCTAGTGTTCTGTTTGGCTTCTTCCAGCAGCGCCTTGAATATTTGTTCTCACTGAAGGAAAGTCACTATTAGGCTGTATATTTACTGTTTTATTTTATATATATTTGCTCAGCAGAAGTTAACGGCAGTTGCCACTTGGTAGTCTACAAGACGATCTTTTCTATCTTTCTACCTTGGCATGACACTGCAAGTAGGTAAGAGAAAAAGCATTCTCCAGGTAAGGATTGAACTCACAGCTTCGGCATGTCCCTGAGCAAGTACCACACGCTAACCGATTGCGAGACTGGAGCAACGTGCTGAAGTATCTAATGTGCTTCTGTTTCTTCCTTCCCTCCTCCGCCTTCTCCTTCTTCTTCTGCCTAGGTACCAATGGTTCTCCAGAAGCCGGTGACAGCTTACTGTTTATTTTCTTGGAAAGGAAGGAAAGAATGCATCAAATAAAGATATGCAGTATCATAAGTGGCTAACCTGCTAGATCACCACTGCATCATTTCAATTGACCCTAGTTATGATTGGCCACTTCCAGACTTATTCTGCTGATACGGATACTTTCCAGCTTCTAGCCACAAAGTGTGGCTGTCAATATTCCCCGGGTCACACACAAACACGGCACAGATGGGTAGAAAGGTCTGTTAGAATTTCTCCAGCTAGAATTTTCCATCTCAGCCACATCTTGCCCAGTACTATTCACGGTATCTTTTGGAAACCCTTAGAAGAGTTTCATTTCCTCGGTTTGTGAATTCCCATACCTCTACAAACCATCTTATGCTGTCTCAATTACAAGCGTACTTACTGACATGACTGTTAGTGCCTGTTTGAGAATCTGCTTCTGAGAGTGTGCTATGAGCAGGGGAAGCCAGAGTTGGAAACGGAAGTCATTCCAGAGGACCCAAGATGTTATAGGTAAATGCCAAATTCTCTCAACAGACCTTGAGGCGCAATGGTAGCGCGTCTGACTCCAGATCAGAAGGCTGTGTGTTCAAATCACACCTGTGTCATGGCACCTTTTGGTTATATTCCTATTTAGCTGCTTGTTCTGAAAATCTCTTTGTTATTGCCGTTAGCGTGTCCGAATATAGAAACAAAAAAACCAAAGGAAATTTCCCAGTAGCACGTCCAGAAGATGAACCCTTCTGAGAAAAAAGTCGGTGGAAGCTGTGGGTAAGAAAACAAGCAATTGAAGTCAGGGTTGCCAGGATTCAAACACATACAGGGAGAAAGACTCCCCCGATAATGGGGGCAAAATTGTTTTGCAAATAATGTAGCTCACCAGTAGAAATAAAGAGCAGAGATCAATGGAGGAAAACAAATCATCTCAAGACTTAAACAGGTTGATGGAAGTGAAAAAATAACTTTCTGACTATTCTCACCTTGGACATGCAAAATGATGTGGCCCTGTCCTTAAAGAATTACAATAATGACTATTGTGCTGTCCTCAAGTGGGTTCAAGTCCTGCCTTCCTGTCTGTCAATTGTGAATGGCTCTGCCGTATCTATCTTATAGTCCTGTATTTGACTAGAACAATCTCTCTCTCACTCTCTCAGGCGCAGGGAAGAGAGGAAGCTGAGGTTGAAACGGCCCTTCTGGCACGCGCCATCCGGATGAACAGCTACAGATATCTCGAGCTGAAAGAACAAACTCTTATAGGATGCAAATCTCCTGTCTGGTGGAATAGAATGCCATTTGAAGGCCAAGCAGCGATTCATTAGATGACTTTGAGGAAAATGCTAAATATTTGAAATCTGGAGATGCATATAGTGAATTGAAAGGAGGATGGGGTAGGTTTTTGCTGTGTGTGTTTTTCATTGTTGGGTTGGCCAGGGTAGAGTAGGATATATTTTGGACTGTGGTTGGTACTGGTTCTATTTTCCCCCCCGGCTGTCTAAGGTATCTGTCATTTCAAGAAATCCACCCATAACCCCTTTCTCTCTAGTGATCTGTTGGGCTTCTTCCAGCAGCGCCTTGAATATTTGTTCTCACTGAAGATAAGCCACTATTAGGCTGTATATTGGCTGATTTATTTTATATATATTTGCTCAGAGGAAGTTATCGGCAGTTGCCTCTTTCTAGTCTATAAGATGATCTTTTCTATCTTTCTACATTGGCATGACACTGCAAGTAGGTAAGAGAAAAAGCATGCTCCAGGTGAGGATTGAACTCACAGCCTCAGCATGTCCCTGAGCAAGTACTGCCTTATAAGTACCG
Organism: Geotrypetes seraphini; assembly: GCF_902459505.1. Classification (NCBI taxonomy): domain Eukaryota; kingdom Metazoa; phylum Chordata; class Amphibia; order Gymnophiona; family Dermophiidae; genus Geotrypetes; species Geotrypetes seraphini. The sequence continues at coordinate 138,006,760 of NC_047088.1, read as the reverse complement.
CGCGCTAACCGATTGCGCCACTAGAGCAAGGTGCTTAAGTGTCCAATGTGCTCCTGTTTCTTCCTTTCCTCCTCCGCCTTCTCCTTCTTCTTCTCCCCAGGTACTAATGGTTCTCCAGTAGCCGGTGGCAGCTTACTGCTTATTTTCTTGGAAAAGAAGGAAAGAATACATCAAATAAAGATATACAGTATCATAAGTGGCTTACCTGCTAGATCACCCCGGCATCAGTTCAGTTGACCCTAGTTATGATTGGCCCCTTTCAGTCTGACTCTGCTGATACGGATACTTTCCAGCTTATAGCCAGAAAGTGTGGCTGTCAATATTCCCCGGGTCACACACAAACACGGCACAGGAGGTTAGAAAGGTCTGTTAGGTTCTCTCCAGCTAGAGTTTTCCATCTCAGCCACATCTTGCCCAGCACTATTTACGGTATCTTTTGGAAACTCTTTAGGAGAGTTTCATTTCCTCTGTTTGTGAATTCCCATACCTCTACAAACCATCTTATGCTGTCTCCGTTTCAATCGTGCTTACTGACATGACTGTTAGTGCCTGTTTGGGAATCTGCTTCTGAGAGTGTGCTATGAGCAGATGAAGCCTGAGTTGGAAACGGGAGTCATTCCAGAGGACCCAAGATGTTATATGTACATGCCAGATTCTCTCAGCGGACCCTGTGGCGCAACGGTAGTGCGTCTGACTCCAGATCAGAAGGCTGTGTGTTCAAATCACACCTGGGTCATGGCACCTTTTGGTTATATCCCTATTTAGCTGCTTGTTCTGAAAATCTCTTTGTTATTGCCGTTAGCGTGTCCGAATATAGAAACAATAAAAACAAAGGATGTTTCCCAGTAGAAAGTCCAGAAGGTGAATCCTTTTGAGAAAGAAGTCGGAGGAAGCTGTGGGTAAGAAAACAAAGCATTGAAGTCAGGGATGCCAGGACTCAAACACATACAGTGAGAAAGATTCCCCCGATAATAGGAGCAAAATTGCTTTGCAAATAATGTAGCTCACCAGTAGAAATAAAGAGCAGAGATCAATGGAGGAAAACAAACCATCTCAATATTTATACAGGTTGATGGAAGTGAAAAAAAAGTTTGAAATAACTTTCTGACCATTCTCACCTTGGACATGCAAAATGATGTGGCCCTGTCCTTATAGAATTACATAATGACTATTGTGCTGTCCTCAAGTGGGTTCAAGTCATGCCTTCCTCTCTGTCCTCTGTAAATGGCTCTGCCGTATCTATCTTGTAGTCCTGTATTTGACTAGAACAATCTCTCTCTCACTTTCTCAGGTGCAGGGCAGAGAGGAAGCTGAGGTTGGAATGGCCCTTCTGGCACGTGCCAAAAGGTTGAACAGCTACAGAAATCTCGAGATGAAAGAACAAACTCTTATAGGATGTAATTCTCCTGTCTAGTGGAATAGAATGCCATTTGAAGGCCAAGCAACGATTGATTAGATGACTTTGAGGAAAATGCTAAATATTTGAAATCTGGGGAGGAATATAGTGAATTGAAAGATGATGGAGCAGGTTGTTGCTGTGTGTGTTTTTCATGGTTGGGTTGGTCAGGGCAGAGTAGGGTATATTTTGGACTGTGGTTGGTACTGGCTTTAGTTATCCCATTGGCTATCTAAGGTCTCTGTCCTTTCATGAAATCCACCCATACCCCCTTTCTCTCTAGCAGTGGCGTACCTAGGGTATGTGGCACCCGGGGCCCATCATTTTTTGACACCCCCCCCCTCATGTAAAAAAAAATTTTTTTATTTTTTTTTGCAATAACCATGAAATGGAATAAATGGTCATAATAGAAACAGGCAGTGAAAATTTTCTTTTATTGAACCTCATATATGTAACCATTATTCCAAACATAACATAACATAAATTATGTCTAAATTGTCATGACATTAGAAGTACATATGGAGTAGTTGCAGGTGATGCTTGGGACAGTTCTGATTGTGTTAGTTCGGTTTTATGTGTTTTTTGAATAGAAGGGTTTTTATTTCTTTTTGAAGGTTTTGCAGTCTGTGGTTGATATCAATTGGTTGTAGAGTTGGGGGTCGAGTGTTGCAGCTCGAATGGCTAGGAGGTTGTCGAACAGTTTTTTTCTTTTGACGTTTTTGGTTGGAGGGTGTGTGAATGGTGCACAAGTTCTCCTATGTCTGTTTGAAGTGGATTGAATTATTTAGCTGAAGAAATTAGTTACCCCCCATTCCACACACATTAATTCTCTTCCATTTTTGTTCCCATTATAAAAAACACTGATAAGTTCCCAGAAAAAAAATACATTAAAATAAGAAGTGAAAACAAAGGCCCCTACAGATGAGAACATAACATAAGAATAGCCTAACTGGGTCAGACCAATGGTCCATCATGCCCAGTAGCCCATTCTCATGGTAGCCAATCCAGGACACTAATACCTGGTCAAAACCCAAAGAGTAGCAACATTCCATGCTACCGATCCAGGGCAAGCAGACACTTCCCCCATGTCTTAATAACAGATTATGGACTTTTCCTCCAGGAATTTGTCCAAATCTTTCTTAAAACCAGCTACACTATCTGCTTTTACCATAACTTCTGGCCACTTCATTTTTAAGTTTAGATCTTTCCTTTCAAACAGAGACCTTGCTAGATGTCAAATACAGCACAAGGTAACTTCACATGGACTTAGCTGTGCAGGAAATGTGAATCTCCTCATACACCCACCATATAGTGCAAAAATGTGCAAAGGTCTGTTTTTTTCTTTCGATCACTACATAGCCTAATGCCACACAAGCAGCGCTGTTACAAACATATTCTGTAGGTCAATGCTAAGGATAACAAAGTTTCCTTCCTTGGACCAGAAGGAGATAAACCACTGGAAGAGATCCCAAAACAACACCCAAAGACCCACTCAGTGTGTGAATCAGTTGAGTGGAGTGGACTAACTGGGGGGTGGAAATGGGCCCGGAGTTTGCTCAGCAGAATTTCCCAGACCACCTCTTCCTCTCAACACATTGACACGCTGCCACCATCACCACTAGGAACACCTCACTGGGTAGGCCAGCTATGCTATAAACTTTATAAAACACATTATTATATTTTCTTATAAAGCACATATTTTAACTGACCTCTCTGACATCCTCAGCCTTTCCATTCACAAAAATAGAAGGAAGAAAAGTTCCCATTTCCTGCTGTCTCATGTCCCCGGCCTATACAATATTTTTTTTCTGCAGACCCTTCAAAAGTCTGACCAAATCCTCGTTTCACTTGCATTATAAAGTACTGAGGATGCCATCTCTCCCCAATCCCAGGTCCTAAAGTCTAAGACAGTAGCGCAAACTAATGCTGCCAGATACAGGAAAAAAAAATTTTGATTCGATTCAGCCCTATTGAATTGGTTTTTCAATTCGATTTTCCTGCCCAGTTGGGTGATTTTTTTCAAAACTCCTGGTGGGTTTTATAGCTTTTTCACCCCCTTTGGCTTCTCCTAACCACACTGGCGCTGTGGTGTAAATAAAATAAAGAAACAAAAAGGACTTTTCCTCTTTCTGTTAAATCCTAGCTCACGTTTGCAGTCCAACACCAGCTCTGGCAGGATACACATTTCAAATCTGACATGTTATAATCACAAAACAGAAAATAAAATTAATTTTTCTACCTTTTGTTGTCTGGTTATATTTCAAATCTTGTTGGTCCAAGGCTCTGGTTTTCTTCTGATAACTTGCTTGCCAGGGTCTCCTTCTTTCTGCATGCTAACCATCCATCTGCCAACTCTGTCCTCCCTTTCCATTTCCCTTCCCTTCCCAGGAAGTCTGGTATCTTTCCTTTTTTTCATCTCCCTCCACAGATCCACCTTTTCTTAAATACCCTTTCATCCGGCATCTCTCCCTCCTTCCCCACCATCCCAGAGTCCACCATCTCTCCGTTTCTTTTCCTAATTACCCTCCTATCCAGTATCTCTATCCCTCCTCCACACCATCCCTTGTGTCCAATTTCTCTCCCTTTCTGTTCCTTCCCTCCCTAAATCCCATGGTCCATCATCTCTCTCCCTCTCCTCTATTTTCAGACCCATTATTTCTTCCCCCCCCCAAAGTTTGGCATATGCATGTCTCTTTGAACACCCCCTTCCCTCCGTGTACTTCTAAATCATGGTCCCCCCCCCAAAGGCCTGTCCCCCCTTAAAGGTCTGCCTGTCCCACCTTGAAGGCCTGCACCCCCCTTGAAGGCCTGTCCCTTCCCCTTGTAGGCCTGTCCCCCCATTGAAGGCCTGCCTGCCTGTCCCCCCCTTGAAGGTCTGCACCCCCCGAAGGCCTGCACCCCCCCGAAGGCCTGTCCCCCACTTGAAGGCCTGTCCCACCCCCTTGTAGCTTCTCCCCCCCCCTTGTAGGCCTGTCCCCCCTTGAAGGCCTGCCTGCCTGCCTTTCCCCCCTTGAAGGCCTGTCCCCCCTTGAAGGCCTGCACCCCCTTGAAGGCCTGCACCACCCCCCTCGAAGGCCTGCACTCCCTTGAAGGTCTGCACCCCCCCCCCGAAGGCCTGTCCCCCACTTGAAGGCTTGTACCACCCCCTTGTAGCTTCTCCCCCCCTTGTAGGCCTGTCCCCCCCTTGAAGGCCTGCCTGCCTGCCTTTCCCCCCCCTTGAAGGCCTGCACCCCCTTGAAGGACTGCACCCCCCCCCCCGAAGGCCTGCACTCCCTTGAAGGTCTGCACCCCCCGAAGGCCTGTCCCCCCCCTTGAAGGCCTGTCCCACCCTTGTAGGCCTGTCCCCCCTTTAAGGCCTGCCTGCCTGCCTTCCCCCCTTGAAGGCCTGTCTCCCCCTTGAAGGCCTGCACCCCCCTTGAAGGCCTGCCCCCCCCCTTGAAGGCCTGTCCCCCCCCCTTGAAGGCCTGCACCCCTTGAAGGTCTGCACCCCCCCCCCGAAGGCCTGTCCCCCCTTGAAGGCCTGCCTGCCTGCCTGTCACCCTCTCCCCCTTGAAAGCCTGCTTGCCTGCCCGCCCGCCCCACCCTGAAGGCCTGATGCCCTGACCCACCCCGAAGGACCGCTCGCCCCCCTGGCCTCCCCGCACCACCTATGAAGCAGCCGCAGCAGGATCGCGAAGCCAACGTCAGCGATCCCTGCGCTGCTTCCTGCGCCACGGTCCCGCCCCTCCTCTGACGTCAGAGGAGGGGCGGGATCGCGGCGCAGGAAGCAGCGCAGGGATGCTGACGCTGACTTCGCGATCCTGCTGCGGGCTGCTTCACAGGTGGTGCAGGAAGGTCAGTGGGGCGAGCGGTCCTTCGGGGGTGGCGGGGGACTGAACGGCAAGGCCGGGAACACCCCCTTAGGGCTGGTACCCGGGGCGGCCCGCCCCCCCCCCGTCCCCCCCTAGGTACGCCACTGCTCTCTAGTGTTCTGTTTGGCTTCTTCCAGCAGCGCCTTGAATATTTGTTCTCACTGAAGGAAAGTCACTATTAGGCTGTATATTTACTGTTTTATTTTATATATATTTGCTCAGCAGAAGTTAACGGCAGTTGCCACTTGGTAGTCTACAAGACGATCTTTTCTATCTTTCTACCTTGGCATGACACTGCAAGTAGGTAAGAGAAAAAGCATTCTCCAGGTGAGGATTGAACTCACAGCTTCGGCATGACCCTGAGCAAGTACCACACGCTAACCGATTGTGAGACTGGAGCAACGTGCTGAAGTATCTAATGTGCTTCTGTTTCTTCCTTCCCTCCTCCGCCTTCTCCTTCTTCTTCTGCCTAGGTACCAATGGTTCTCCAGAAGCCGGTTACAGCTTACTGCTTATTTTCTTGGAAAGGAAGGAAAGAATGCATCAAATAAAGATATGCAGTATCATAAGTGGCTAACCTGCTAGATCACCACTGCATCATTTCAATTGACCCTAGTTATGATTGGCCACTTCCAGACTTATTCTGCTGATACGGATACTTTCCAGCTTCTAGCCACAAAGTGTGGCTGTCAATATTCCCCGGGTCCACACAAACACGGCACAGATGGGTAGAAAGGTCTGTTAGAATTTCTCCAGCTAGAGTTTTCCATCTCAGCCACATCTTGCCCAGTACTATTCACGGTATCTTTTGGAAACTCTTAGAAGAGTTTCATTTCCTCGGTTTGTGAATTCCCATACCTCTACAAACCATCTTATGCTGTCTCCATTACAAGCGTACTTACTGACATGACTGTTAGTGCCTGTTTGAGAATCTGCTTCTGAGAGTGTGCTATGAGCAGGGGAAGCCAGAGTTGGAAACGGGAGTCATTCCAGAGGACCCAAGATGTTATATGTACATGCCAGATTCTCTCAGCGGACCCTGTGGCGCAACGGTAGCGCGTCTGACTCCAGATCAGAAGGCTGTGTGTTCAAATCACACCTGGGTCATGGCACCTTTTGGTTATATCCCTATTTAGCTGCTTGTTCTGAAAATCTCTTTGTTATTGCCGTTAGCGTGTCCGAATATAGAAACAAAAAAACCAAAGGAAATTTCCCAGTAGCACGTCCAGAAGATGAAACCTTCTGAGAAAAAAGACGGTGGAAGCTGTGGGTAAGAAAACAAGGAATTGAAGTCAGGGCTGCCAGGATTCAAACACATACAGGGAGAAAGACTCCCCCGATAATGGGGGCAAAATTGTTTTGCAAATAATGTAGCTCACCAGTAGAAATAAAGAGCAGAGATCAATGGAGGAAAACAAATCATCTCAAGACTTAAACAGGTTGATGGAAGTGAAAAAATAACTTTCTGACTATTCTCACCTTGGACATGCAAAATGATGTGGCCCTGTCCTTAAAGAATTACAATAATGACTATTGTGCTGTCCTCAAGTGGGTTCAAGTCCTGCCTTCCTGTCTGTCATTTGTGAATGGTTCTGCCGTATCTATCTTGTAGTCCTGTATTTGACTAGAACAATCTCTCTCTCACTCTCTCAGGCGCAGGGAAGAGAGGAAGCTGAGGTTGAAACGGCCCTTCTGGCACGCGCCATCCGGATGAACAGCTACAGATATCTCGAGCTGAAAGAACAAACTCTTATAGGATGCAAATCTCCTGTCTGGTGGAATAGAATGCCATTTGAAGGCCAAGCAGCGATTCATTAGATGACATTGAGGAAAATGCTAAATATTTGAAATCTGGAGATGCATATAGTGAATTGAAAGGAGGATGGGGTAGGTTTTTGCTGTGTGTGTTTTTCATTGTTGGGTTGGCCAGGGTAGAGTAGGGTATATTTTGGACTGTGGTTGGTACTGGTTCTATTTTCCCCCCCGGCTGTCTAAGGTATCTGTCATTTCAAGAAATCCACCCATAACCCCTTTCTCTCTAGTGATCTGTTGGGCTTCTTCCAGCAGCGCCTTGAATATTTGTTCTCACTGAAGATAAGCCACTATTAGGCTGTATATTGGCTGATTTATTTTATATATATTTGCTCAGAGGAAGTTATCGGCAGTTGCCTCTTTCTAGTCTATAAGATGATCTTTTCTATCTTTCTACATTGGCATGACACTGCAAGTAGGTAAGAGAAAAAGCATGCTCCAGGTGAGGATTGAACTCACAGCCTCGGCATGTCCCTGAGCAAGTACTGCCTTATAAGTACCGCGCGCTAACCGATTGCGCCACTAGAGCAAGGTGCTTAAGTGTCCAATGTGCTCCTGTTTCTTCCTTTCCTCCTCCGCCTTCTCCTTCTTCTTCTCCCCAGGTACTAATGGTTCTCCAGTAGCCGGTGGCAGCTTACTGCTTATTTTCTTGGAAAAGAAGGAAAGAATACATCAAATAAAGATATACAGTATCATAAGTGGCTTACCTGCTAGATCACCCCGGCATCAGTTCAGTTGACCCTAGTTATGATTGGCCCCTTTCAGTCTGACTCTGCTGATACGGATACTTTCCAGCTTATAGCCAGAAAGTGTGGCTGTCAATATTCCCCGGGTCACACACAAACACGGCACAGGAGGTTAGAAAGGTCTGTTAGGTTCTCTCCAGCTAGAGTTTTCCATCTCAGCCACATCTTGCCCAGCACTATTTACGGTATCTTTTGGAAACTCTTTAGGAGAGTTTCATTTCCTCTGTTTGTGAATTCCCATACCTCTACAAACCATCTTATGCTGTCTCCGTTTCAATCGTGCTTACTGACATGACTGTTAGTGCCTGTTTGGGAATCTGCTTCTGAGAGTGTGCTATGAGCAGATGAAGCCTGAGTTGGAAACGGGAGTCATTCCAGAGGACCCAAGATGTTATATGTACATGCCAGATTCTCTCAGCGGACCCTGTGGCGCAACGGTAGTGCGTCTGACTCCAGATCAGAAGGCTGTGTGTTCAAATCACACCTGGGTCATGGCACCTTTTGGTTATATCCCTATTTAGCTGCTTGTTCTGAAAATCTCTTTGTTATTGCCGTTAGCGTGTCCGAATATAGAAACAATAAAAACAAAGGATGTTTCCCAGTAGAAAGTCCAGAAGGTGAATCCTTTTGAGAAAGAAGTCGGAGGAAGCTGTGGGTAAGAAAACAAAGCATTGAAGTCAGGGATGCCAGGACTCAAACACATACAGTGAGAAAGATTCCCCCGATAATAGGAGCAAAATTGCTTTGCAAATAATGTAGCTCACCAGTAGATATAAAGAGCAGAGATCAATGGAGGAAAACAAACCATCTCAATATTTATATAGGTTGATGGAAGTGAAAAAAAAGTTTGAAATAACTTTCTGACCATTCTCACCTTGGACATGCAAAATGATGTGGCCCTGTCCTTATAGAATTACATAATGACTATTGTGCTGTCCTCAAGTGGGTTCAAGTCATGCCTTCCTCTCTGTCCTCTGTAAATGGCTCTGCCGTATCTATCTTGTAGTCCTGTATTTGACTAGAACAATCTCTCTCTCACTTTCTCAGGTGCAGGGCAGAGAGGAAGCTGAGGTTGGAATGGCCCTTCTGGCACGTGCCAAAAGGTTGAACAGCTACAGAAATCTCGAGATGAAAGAACAAACTCTTATAGGATGTAATTCTCCTGTCTAGTGGAATAGAATGCCATTTGAAGGCCAAGCAACGATTGATTAGATGACTTTGAGGAAAATGCTAAATATTTGAAATCTGGGGAGGAATATAGTGAATTGAAAGATGATGGAGCAGGTTGTTGCTGTGTGTGTTTTTCATGGTTGGGTTGGTCAGGGCAGAGTAGGGTATATTTTGGACTGTGGTTGGTACTGGCTTTAGTTATCCCATTGGCTATCTAAGGTCTCTGTCCTTTCATGAAATCCACCCATACCCCCTTTCTCTCTAGCAGTGGCGTACCTAGGGTATGTGGCACCCGGGGCCCATCATTTTTTGACACCCCCCCCCCCCTCATGTAAAAAAAATTTTTTTTTTTTTTTTTTTTTGCAATAACCATGAAATGGAATAAATGGTCATAATAGAAACAGGCAGTGAAAATTTTCTTTTATTGAACCTCATATATGTAACCATTATTCCAAACATAACATAACATAAATTATGTCTAAATTGTCATGACATTAGAAGTACATATGGAGTAGTTGCAGGTGATGCTTGGGACAGTTCTGATTGTGTTAGTTCGGTTTTATGTGTTTTTTGAATAGAAGGGTTTTTATTTCTTTTTGAAGGTTTTGCAGTCTGTGGTTGATATCAATTGGTTGTAGAGTTGGGGGTCGAGTGTTGCAGCTCGAATGGCTAGGAGGTTGTCGAACAGTTTTTTTCTTTTGACGTTTTTGGTTGGAGGGTGTGTGAATGGTGCACAAGTTCTCCTATGTCTGTTTGAAGTGGATTGAATTATTTAGCTGAAGAAATTAGTTACCCCCCATTCCACACACATTAATTCTCTTCCATTTTTGTTCCCATTATAAAAAACACTGATAAGTTCCCAGAAAAAAAATACATTAAAATAAGAAGTGAAAACAAAGGCCCCTACAGATGAGAACATAACATAAGAATAGCCTAACTGGGTCAGACCAATGGTCCATCATGCCCAGTAGCCCATTCTCATGGTAGCCAATCCAGGACACTAATACCTGGTCAAAACCCAAAGAGTAGCAACATTCCATGCTACCGATCCAGGGCAAGCAGACACTTCCCCCATGTCTTAATAACAGATTATGGACTTTTCCTCCAGGAATTTGTCCAAATCTTTCTTAAAACCAGCTACACTATCTGCTTTTACCATAACTTCTGGCCACTTCATTTTTAAGTTTAGATCTTTCCTTTCAAACAGAGACCTTGCTAGATGTCAAATACAGCACAAGGTAACTTCACATGGACTTAGCTGTGCAGGAAATGTGAATCTCCTCATACACCCACCATATAGTGCAAAAATGTGCAAAGGTCTGTTTTTTTCTTTCGATCACTACATAGCCTAATGCCACACAAGCAGCGCTGTTACAAACATATTCTGTAGGTCAATGCTAAGGATAACAAAGTTTCCTTCCTTGGACCAGAAGGAGATAAACCACTGGAAGAGATCCCAAAACAACACCCAAAGACCCACTCAGTGTGTGAATCAGTTGAGTGGAGTGGACTAACTGGGGGGTGGAAATGGGCCCGGAGTTTGCTCAGCAGAATTTCCCAGACCACCTCTTCCTCTCAACACATTGACACGCTGCCACCATCACCACTAGGAACACCTCACTGGGTAGGCCAGCTATGCTATAAACTTTATAAAACACATTATTATATTTTCTTATAAAGCACATATTTTAACTGACCTCTCTGACATCCTCAGCCTTTCCATTCACAAAAATAGAAGGAAGAAAAGTTCCCATTTCCTGCTGTCTCATGTCCCCGGCCTATACAATATTTTTTTTCTGCAGACCCTTCAAAAGTCTGACCAAATCCTCGTTTCACTTGCATTATAAAGTACTGAGGATGCCATCTCTCCCCAATCCCAGGTCCTAAAGTCTAAGACAGTAGCGCAAACTAATGCTGCCAGATACAGGAAAAAAAAATTTTGATTCGATTCAGCCCTATTGAATTGGTTTTTCAATTCGATTTTCCTGCCCAGTTGGGTGATTTTTTTCAAAACTCCTGGTGGGTTTTATAGCTTTTTCACCCCCTTTGGCTTCTCCTAACCACACTGGCGCTGTGGTGTAAATAAAATAAAGAAACAAAAAGGACTTTTCCTCTTTCTGTTAAATCCTAGCTCACGTTTGCAGTCCAACACCAGCTCTGGCAGGATACACATTTCAAATCTGACATGTTATAATCACAAAACAGAAAATAAAATTAATTTTTCTACCTTTTGTTGTCTGGTTATATTTCAAATCTTGTTGGTCCAAGGCTCTGGTTTTCTTCTGATAACTTGCTTGCCAGGGTCTCCTTCTTTCTGCATGCTAACCATCCATCTGCCAACTCTGTCCTCCCTTTCCATTTCCCTTCCCTTCCCAGGAAGTCTGGTATCTTTCCTTTTTTTCATCTCCCTCCACAGATCCACCTTTTCTTAAATACCCTTTCATCCGGCATCTCTCCCTCCTTCCCCACCATCCCAGAGTCCACCATCTCTCCGTTTCTTTTCCTAATTACCCTCCTATCCAGTATCTCTATCCCTCCTCCACACCATCCCTTGTGTCCAATTTCTCTCCCTTTCTGTTCCTTCCCTCCCTAAATCCCATGGTCCATCATCTCTCTCCCTCTCCTCTATTTTCAGACCCATTATTTCTTCCCCCCCCCAAAGTTTGGCATATGCATGTCTCTTTGAACACCCCCTTCCCTCCGTGTACTTCTAAATCATGGTCCCCCCCCCAAAGGCCTGTCCCCCCTTAAAGGTCTGCCTGTCCCACCTTGAAGGCCTGCACCCCCCTTGAAGGCCTGTCCCCTCCCCTTGTAGGCCTGTCCCCCCCTTGAAGGCCTGCCTGCCTGTCCCCCCCTTGAAGGTCTGCACCCCCCGAAGGCCTGCACCCCCCCGAAGGCCTGTCCCCCACTTGAAGGCCTGTCCCACCCCCTTGTAGCTTCTCCCCCCCCCTTGTAGGCCTGTCCCCCCTTGAAGGCCTGCCTGCCTGCCTTTCCCCCCTAGAAGGCCTGTCCCCCCTTGAAGGCCTGCACCCCCTTGAAGGCCTGCACCCCCCCCCTCGAAGGCCTGCACTCCCTTGAAGGTCTGCACCCCCCCCCCGAAGGCCTGTCCCCCACTTGAAGGCTTGTACCACCCCCTTGTAGCTTCTCCCCCCCTTGTAGGCCTGTCCCCCCCTTGAAGGCCTGCCTGCCTGCCTTTCCCCCCCTTGAAGGCCTGCACCCCCTTGAAGGACTGCACCCCCCCCTGAAGGCCTGCACTCCCTTGAAGGTCTGCACCCCCCGAAGGCCTGTCCCCCCCCTTGAAGGCCTGTCCCACCCTTGTAGGCCTGTCCCCCCTTTAAGGCCTGCCTGCCTGCCTTCCCCCCTTGAAGGCCTGTCTCCCCCTTGAAGGCCTGCACCCCCCCTTGAAGGCCTGTCCCCCCCCCTTGAAGGCCTGCACCCCTTGAAGGTCTGCACCCCCCCCCCCGAAGGCCTGTCCCCCCTTGAAGGCCTGCCTGCCTGCCTGTCACCCCCCTCCCCCTTGAAAGCCTGCTTGCCTGCCCGCCCGCCCCACCCTGAAGGCCTGATGCCCTGACCCACCCCGAAGGACCGCTCGCCCCCCTGGCCTCCCCGCACCACCTATGAAGCAGCCGCAGCAGGATCGCGAAGCCAGCGTCAGCGATCCCTGCGCTGCTTCCTGCGCCACGGTCCCGCCCCTCCTCTGACGTCAGAGGAGGGGCGGGATCGCGGCGCAGGAAGCAGCGCAGGGATGCTGACGCTGACTTCGCGATCCTGCTGCGGGCTGCTTCACAGGTGGTGCAGGAAGGTCAGTGGGGCGAGCGGTCCTTCGGGGGTGGCGGGGGACTGAACGGCAAGGCCGGGAACACCCCCTTAGGGCTGGTACCCGGGGCGGCCCGCCCCCCCCGCCCCCCCTAGGTACGCCACTGCTCTCTAATGTTCTGTTTGGCTTCTTCCAGCAGCGCCTTGAATATTTGTTCTCACTGAAGGAAAGTCACTATTAGGCTGTATATTTACTGTTTTATTTTATATATATTTGCTCAGCAGAAGTTAACGGCAGTTGCCACTTGGTAGTCTACAAGACGATCTTTTCTATCTTTCTACCTTGGCATGACACTGCAAGTAAGTAAGAGAAAAAGCATTCTCCAGGTGAGGATTGAACTCACAGCTTCGGCATGACCCTGAGCAAGTACCACACGCTAACCGATTGTGAGACTGGAGCAACGTGCTGAAGTATCTAATGTGCTTCTGTTTCTTCCTTCCCTCCTCCGCCTTCTCCTTCTTCTTCTGCCTTGGTACCAATGGTTCTCCAGAAGCCGGTTACAGCTTACTGCTTATTTTCTTGGAAAGGAAGGAAAGAATGCATCAAATAAAGATATGCAGTATCATAAGTGGCTAACCTGCTAGATCACCACTGCATCATTTCAATTGACCCTAGTTATGATTGGCCACTTCCAGACTTATTCTGCTGATACGGATACTTTCCAGCTTCTAGCCACAAAGTGTGGCTGTCAATATTCCCCGGGTCCACACAAACACGGCACAGATGGGTAGAAAGGTCTGTTAGAATTTCTCCAGCTAGAGTTTTCCATCTCAGCCACATCTTGCCCAGTACTATTCACGGTATCTTTTGGAAACTCTTAGAAGAGTTTCATTTCCTCGGTTTGTGAATTCCCATACCTCTACAAACCATCTTATGCTGTCTCCATTACAAGCGTACTTACTGACATGACTGTTAGTGCCTGTTTGAGAATCTGCTTCTGAGAGTGTGCTATGAGCAGGGGAAGCCAGAGTTGGAAACGGGAGTCATTCCAGAGAACCCAAGATGTTATATGTACATGCCAGATTCTCTCAACAGACCCTGTGGCGCAATGGTAGCGCGTCTGACTCCAGATCAGAAGGCTGTGTGTTCAAATCACACCTGGGTCATGGCACCTTTTGGTTATATTCCTATTTAGCTGCTTGTTCTGAAAATCTCTTTGTTATTGCCGTTAGCGTGTCCGAATATAGAAACAAAAAAACCAAAGGAAATTTCCCAGTAGCACGTCCAGAAGATGAACCCTTCTGAGAAAAAAGTCGGTGGAAGCTGTGGGTAAGAAAACAAGGAATTGAAGTCAGGGCTGCCAGGATTCAAACACATACAGGGAGAAAGACTCCCCCGATAATGGGGGCAAAATTGTTTTGCAAATAATGTAGCTCACCAGTAGAAATAAAGAGCAGAGATCAATGGAGGAAAACAAACCATCTCAAGACTTAAACAGGTTGATGGAAGTGAAAAAATAACTTTCTGACCATTCTCACCTTGGACATGCAAAATGATGTGGCCCTGTCCTTAAAGAATTACAATAATGACTATTGTGCTGTCCTCAAGTGGGTTCAAGTCCTGCCTTCCTGTCTGTCAATTGTGAATGGCTCTGCCGTATCTATCTTGTAGTCCTGTATTTGACTAGAACAATCTCTCTCTCACTCTCTCAGGTGCAGGGAAGAGAGGAAGCTGAGGTTGAAACGGCCCTTCTGGCACGCGCCATCCGGTTGAACAGCTACAGATATCTCGAGCTGAAAGAATAAACTCTTATAGGATGCAAATCTCCTGTCTGGTGGAATAGAATGCCATTTGAAGGCCAAGCAGCGATTCATTAGATGACTTTGAGGAAAATGCTAAATATTTGAAATCTGGAGATGTATATATTGAATTGAAAGGAGGATGGGGTAGGTTTTTCCTGTGTGTGTTTTTCATTGTTGGGTTGGCCAGGGTAGAGTAGGGTATATTTTGGACTGTGGTTGGTACTGGTTCTATTTTCCCCCCCGGCTGTCTAAGGTCTCTGTCATTTCAAGAAATCCACCCATAACCCCTTTCTCTCTAGTGATCTGTTGGGCTTCTTCCAGCAGCGCCTTGAATATTTGTTCTCACTGAAGATAAGCCACCATTAGGCTGTATATTGGCTGATTTATTTTATATATATTTGCTCAGAGGAAGTTATCGGCAGTTGCCACTTTCTAGTCTATAAGATGATCTTTTCTATCTTTCTACATTGGCATGACACTGCAAGTAGGTAAGAGAAAAAGCATGCTCCAGGTGAGGATTGAACTCACAGCCTCGGCATGTCCCTGAGCAAGTACTGCCTTATAAGTACCGCGCGCTAACCAATTGCGCCACTAGAGCAATGTGCTGAAGTGTCCAATGTGCTCCTGTTTCTTCCTTCCCTCCTCCGCCTTCTCCTTCTTCTTCTCCCCAGGTACTAATGGTTCTCCAGTAGCCGGTGGCAGCTTACTGCTTATTTTCTTGGAAAAGAAGGAAAGAATACATCAAATAAAGATATACAGTATCATAAGTGGCTTACCTGCTAGATCACCCCGGCATCATTTCAGTTGACCCTGGTTATGACTGGCCCCTTCCAGTCTCTTTCCGCTGATACGTATACTTTCCAGCTTCTGGCCACAAAGTGTGGCTGTCAATATTCCCCGGGTCACACTCAAACACGGCACAGGAGGGTAGAAAGGTCTGTTAGGTTCTCTCCGCTTAGAGTTTTCCATCACAGCCACATCTTGCCCAGCACTATTCACGGTATCTTTTGGAAACTTTTAGGAGAACATCAAACCATCTCAAGACTTAAACTTTCTTACCATTCTCACCTTGGACATGCAAAATGATGTGGCCCTCTCCTTAAAGAATTACAATAATGACTATTGTGCTGTCCTCAAGTGGGTTCAAGTCCTGCCTTCCTGTCTGTCCTTTGTAAATGGCTCTGTCGTATCTATTTTGTAGTCCTGTATTTGACTAGAACAATCTTTCTCTCACTCTCTCAGATGCAGGGCAGAGAGGATGCTGAGGTTGCAATGGCCCTTTTGACTTGAGCCCTCTGCAGAATAGGTACAGAATTTTTGAGATGAAAGAACAAACTGTTATAGGATGCAAATTTCCTGTCTCGTGGAATAGAATGCCATTTGAAGGCAACAACCGAAGTGAGGCTTTACCGGCCTGTAGTTTCCCACTTCATCCCTGTGACTACTTTTATGAATAGGGACCACATCCGCTCTCCTCCAATCCCCAGGAATCACTCCCGTCTCCAGAGATTTGTTGAACAAGTCTTTAATAGAACCTGCCAGAACCTCTCTGAGCTCCCTCAGTATCTTGGGATGGATCCCGTCTGGTCCCATCGCTTTTCCACCTTCAGTTTTTAAGTTGCTCATAAACACTCTCCTCCTTGAACGGCGCAGAATCTACTCCATTTTCTCAGGTAACTTTGCCAGACAATCTCTGCCTGTTGAAGTCAGCTTCCCTCCCTTCCACTCCCTCGCTGCCCTCTTGCCCACCGCCCGTATGCAAACTGAACCCAGACCGCGGAGCTCTAACACTGCATGTGCCAGCTTCCCTTCTCCTCCAAAACAGGAAGTTATGTCATTTCTGTTTCAGAAGAGAAGGGAAGGTGGCGCGCGCAGTGTTAGAACCCCCCCTCGCCTGTGTTCAGTTCGCTTTAAAACTACGCATGCAGGCTTCCCTTCTCCTCTGAAGCAGGAATGATGTAACTTCCTGTTTTGGAGAAGGGAAACCGGTGCACGTAGTGTTAGAGCCTCTGAGGCCTGGGTTCAATTCGCTTACAGGTGGTGGGCAAGAGGACAGTGAGGGAGTGGAAGGAAGGGAAGCTGAGCTCAACTCACCAGCAGTCAGGGGGGTGGGGGGTGGAGAAATGCTGCTGCACCCAATTGGGGAGAGAGCAGGAAGGAGGGAGAAGGAAGGCCAGGGAGGGGAAAGGATAAGAAAGAGAGATGCCAAGACCATGGGAGGGAGGGGAAGGAAAAAATACCAGACCATGGAGGGAGAGAGAAGGGAAGGAGACAGATGACGGACCAGGGCCAAGGAAGTAGTGAGGGAAAGGAAGGAGAGAAAATGCCAGATAATGGAGGGGAGGGATAGATAGAAGAGAAGAGGAGAGCAGAAAGATGCCAGGGCATGGGGGTGGGAATGGAAACTAAGGAGACAGATGCCAGACCAGAGGGAAAGGAAGGAGAGGAGAAGCCAGAGCATTGAGTGGAAGGGGGAGATAGAAGAGAAGGAAAGGAGAGAGATGCCAGGCCACGGGGTTGAGTGGGAAGGAAGGAAGGAAAGGAGAAGAGAGAGATGCCGGAGCACAGGGGAAGGGGTGGAGAAAGAAAAATGGAGAGAGGGTGAAGCTGAAATGAATCATGTACAAAGGAGTGAAGGGGCACAGGACAGACAGTTTATTGAAGGGACATAGAAAGAGGGAAGATGTCATATGGAAGAGAGAGTGGGCGGACACTAGATGGAAAGGGCAGAGAGGGCAGTAGATGGAAGGGGTGGCGAGAGAGAGGATGAACAGTAGATGGAAAGGGTAGAGAGAGGGGGACAGATGCTGAATGGAAGTGTGGGGGAGCAGGGGGCAGATGCTGAATGGAAGTAGGGGGACAGCCATTGAATGGAAGGGGGTGAGAGAGGGGAGCAGACACTAGAAAGAATTGGAAAGAAGAAAAAAACAGGTTGCAAGCTGGATTGGGGGAAAGAGATGGCAAGCTATAGGTAGACACAATGAAAGAGGGAATTTGAGGACTGAATAGTAAGAAATAAATTGAGACAGAAAATAAATTGAGAAGGAAGACCAGGGAAGAAGGGAGTAGAGAGGAAGGGAAGGAAGGAAGGGAGTAGAGCAAGAGATGCCAGAGCAGGGGGGAAGGGGAGGAGACAGATACCAGACCTGGGAGGAGGAAAGGAAGAAGGAAATAGATATCAAATCTGAGGGGAGGAAAGGAGGAGAGAGAGAGATGCTAAAATTTGCTGGGAGGGATGAAGAGATGGAAGGGAAGAAGACAGATGTCACACAATGGGGGGAGCAGAGAGAAGTAGATGGATGCCACATCATGGGGGTGAGTGGGAAGGAAAGATGGAAGGGAGAGGCAGACAGTTTCTGGAAGAGGAATAGAAAGACAGCAGATGTCATATGGAAGAGGCAGAGAGAGGACAGACAGTAGGTGGAAGGAAGAAAATGAGGAAAGCAGAAACCAGATAACAAAGGTAGAAAAAAAATTCTATTTTTTTATTTATTTATTTTTGCTTTAGGATAAAGTATATTGTAGCTATGTTTATAATTATTATTATTTATTTTATTTAGCAAATTTCAAACAGATAATACTCAGGTAAACACCTGATTTAGAAGACAATTACATCAATCAATCTTAACAAGTAATCTGCTTTGAAAGAAATTATACATCCTCGATGTTTGAGACCAAAACTAGGAAAGCAAGATGTTAGGACAATGGAAGAAAATAAAAGGAGCTATTTCTTTCCTAAATCAAAGAAAATAAAAAAATAAAAAATAATAAGAAAGGAAAAAGAAGTATAGCTGATATTTCACTTATAGCGAGAAAAAAATTATGAACTAACCAACAGGAACTGGTATCAGTTGGAACTGGTACAATCCTAGCTTCCACAAAATTTTTCAAATGTGATGGTACTAAGAAAACATAAGTAAGATTTTGATATTTAACAATACAAGAGAACAAGCGCACCCTAAGTACAAATAAAAAAGCCAAAAACAGAAAACTATTACTGTTGGGGGATTCCATCATCACAGGCATTAACCTTGGAACACAGGGCGAGGAGACCAAAATAGTGAAATGTCTTCCAAGATCCTCAGCTACCAGGAGTTCCAGGCAAATACTGACTATAATTAAGGAAGAAACTAAGGATTTTAACACTGATGTTGTTATCCATCTGGGAACAAATGACCTGGCCAACAACTCCACACTTGCAGCACAGAAAGCTTTTCGGGAGCTTGGTGAGGGCGTGAAATATTTTGTAAAGACTTTAGCTTTTTCTGAAATACTGCCTGCATATGGAAAGGTAGAGCAAAGAGTGAAAAACACAGAGGACTTTAATAGATGGCTCAGAGCCTGGTGTCATCAAGAAGGCTTCAGGTACATAGGAGGATGGGGAAATACATTGAAGGACAAGAAGCTATATTGCACTGATGGGCTACATATTACTACAGCAGGAAAAAGAAACCTTGCAGAGAAATTTAGACAATATTTTTCTAGGCATTTAAACTAGAAGGTGGGGGTGGTGTATGTACGAAGGACAATTATAGAGACCACCCCCGGCAAAAGAAAAGATGTGATAGTAGTAAAGGCTGCAACATAAGCAATATCAGCAACTCATTTCTTAGTATTGCAACGGAAAGTGAAACGACACAAAAATCCATACGAAAAAGGAGATTATCGCTGAAAAATAGCTGGAAAGCGATGACCACAAATGCTCGCAGTCTAAGCAACAAAGTTCATGATCTGCAAGCCCTGATATTAGAGGAAGATTTAGATATTGTTGCTATCACAGAGACATGGTTCAGTGAATCACATGGATGGGATGCAAACATACCGGGATATAATCTTTTTAGGAAGGACAGAGATGGTCATAAAGGTGGAGGAGTAGCTCTCTATGTAAAGATCAATATCCAAGCGACCGAAATGCAAGGGACCTGAGGAGAGGAAGAAGCGATATGGATTGCTCTGAAAAGAGAAGATGGAACTTCTATCTACGTGGGTGTAGTTTACAGACCTCTGACTCAATCGCAGCAAATTGATAAGGATCTGATTGTGGATATCCAAAAGTTTGGAAGGAAAGAGGAGGTTCTGCTGTTGGGAGATTTCAACCTGCCGGATGTGGACTGGAATATTCCGTCTGCGGAATCGGAAAGAAGTAGGGAGATTGTGGATGCCTTTCAAGAGGCTCTGCTCAGACAAATGGTGACGGAACCCACAAGGGAAAAAGCGATATTGGATTTGGTCCTCACAAATGGAGAGAGTATCTCTAATGTTCGCTTGGGTGCTCACCTGGGTAGTAGCGATCATCAAACGGTTTGGTTTGATATAACGGCTAAAGTGGAGAGCGGCCGCACGATACTTAAAGTCCTAGATTTCAAACGTACAGACTTTAATGCAATGGGAAAGTACCTGAAGAAAGAGCTGTTAGGATGGGAGGACATAAGAGAAGTGGAAAGACAGTGGTCTAAGCTGAAAGGAGCGATAAAAATGGCTACGGACCTTTATGTGAAGAAAATCAATAAAAACAAGAGAAAAAGGAAGCCGATATGGTTCTCAAACCTAGTGGCTGAGAAAATAAAGGCGAAAGAGTTGGCGTTCATGAAATATTAAAAAAACCCAAGAAGAGGAGAGCAGAAAGGACTACTGGGTGAAACTGAAAGAAGCCAAGAGAGAGATACGTTTGGCGAAGGCACAGGCGGAAGAACAAATGGCTAAAAATGTAAAAAAGGGAGATAAAATTTTTTTCAGATATATTAGTGAAAGGAGGAAGATAAAAAATGGAATTGCTAGGCTAAAAGATGCTGGGAACAAATATGTGGAGAGTGATGAGGAGAAAGCAAATGTGCTAAACAAATACTTCTGTTCTGTGTTCACAGAAGAAAATCCTGGAAAAGGACCGAGATTGTCTGGCAAAGTTAAACGAGAAAATGGAGTAGATTCTGTGCCGTTCACGGAGGAGGGTGTTTATGAGCAACTTGAAAAACTGAAGGTGGACAAAGCGATGGGACCAGACGGGATCCATCCCAGGATACTAAGGGAGCTCAGAGAGGTTCTGGCGAGTCCTATTAAAGATTTGTTCAACAAATCTCTGGAGACGGGAGTGATTCCTGAGGATTGGAGGAGAGTGGATGTGGTCCCTATTCATAAAAGTGGTCACAGGGATGAAGCAGGAAACTACAGGCCGGTGAGCCTCACTTCAGTTGTTGGAAAAATAATGGAAGTGTTGCTGAAAGAAAGGATAGTGTACTTCCTTGAATCTAATGGGTTACAGGATCCGAGGCAACATGGCTTTACAAAAGGTAAATCGTGCCAAACGAACCTGATTGAATTTTTTGATTGGGTGACCAGAGAGCTGGATCGAGGACATATGCTAGATGTAATTTATTTGGATTTCAGCAAAGCCTTTGATACAGTTCCTCATAGGAGGCTGTTGAACAAACTTGAAGGGCTGAAGTTAAGACCCAAAGTGGTGAACTGGGTCAGAAACTGGCTGTCGGACAGACGCCAGTGGGTGGTGGTTAAATGGAAGTCGCTCGAAGGAAGGAAAGATGACTAGTGGAGTCCCTCAGGGTTCGGTGCTGGGGCCAATCCTGTTCAATATATATGTGAGTGACATTGCTGAAGGGTTAGAAGGAAAAGTGTGCCTTTTTACAGATGATACCAAGATTTGTAAAAGAGTAGACACTGAAGAGGGAGTGGAAAATATGAAAAAGGATCTGCAAAAGTTAGAGGAATGGTCTAATGCCTGGCAACTAAAATTCAATGCAAAGAAATGCAGAGTAATGCATTTGGGGATTAATAATAGGAAGGAACCGTATATGCTGGGAGGAGAGAAGCTGATATGCACAGATGGGGAGAGGGACCTTGGGGTGATAGTGTCCGAAGATCTAAAGGCGAAAAAACAGTGTGACAAGGCAGTGGCTGCTGCCAGAAGGATGCTGGGCTGTATAAAGAGAGGCGTAGTCAGTAGAAGGAAGAAGGTGTTGATGCCCCTGTACAGGTCATTGGTAAGGCCCCACTTGGAGTATTGTGTTCAGTTTTGGAGACCGTATCTGGCGAAAGACGTAAGAAGACTTGAGGCGGTCCAGAGGAGGGCGACGAAAATGATAGGAGGCTTGCGCCAGAAGACGTATGAGGAGAGACTGGAAGCCCTGAATATGTATACCCTAGAGGAAAGGAGAGACAGGGGAGATATGATTCAGACGTTCAAATACTTGAAGGGTATTAATGTAGAACAAAATCTTTTCCAGAGAAAGGAAAATGGTAAAACCAGAGGACATAATTTGAGGTTGAGGGGTGGTAGATTCAGGGGCAATGTTAGGAAATTCTACTTTACGGAGAGGGTGGTGGATGCCTGGAATGCGCTCCCGAGAGAGGTGGTGGAGAGTAAAACTGTGACTGAGTTCAAAGAAGCGTGGGATGAACACAGAAGATTTAGAATCAGAAAATAATATTAAATATTGAACTAGGCCAGTTACTGGGCAGACTTGCACGGTCTGTGTCTGTGTATGGCCGTTTGGTGGAGGATGGGCAGGGGAGGGCTTCAATGGCTGGGAGGGTGTAGATGGGCTGGAGTAAGTCTTAACAGAGATTTTGGCAGTTGGAACCCAAGCACAGTACCGGGTAAAGCTTTGGATTCTTGCCCAGAAATAGCTAAGAAGAAAAATTTAAAAAAATAAAATAAAATAAAAAAATTTTTTAATTGAATCAGGTTGGGCAGACTGGATGGACCATTCGGGTCTTTATCTGCCGTCATCTACTATGTTACTATGTTACTATGAAACTGTAGGAAATAGGTAGTTCCCAAAGATATGACCTGGTGATGAAGACCCAGAAAAGCCTTATGTCTGCTCTGTGTTATGTTTGATAAGTCAGGAAAAACCAAGACATTCAATCCACAAAACTTTACATCTTTGTATTGGAAATACAGTCTAAGAATACAATTTCTATCGGGTTCTAATGCAAAGGTCACTATCAATGTTAACCTAGCAGTTATGATCACTGACAGAGAGTTTTCAAGAATATCCGCCAAGTCTAAGCTAGGTGTTTCTTTGATTTTTTTCCACCTTTTCCTTCTCCATACCACCAGGGGCTTTGTAAAAAGCTCTGGTTAAAGGTGGCATAGACTCCTTGGGTATCTGCAAAATTTCCTCAAAATATTTTTTCACAGTATTAATTGGTGATGAGTGGTGTTTTAGGAAAGTTCACCAATCTTAGATTTAATTTTCTATTGAAATTTTCAATAGTTTCCAATTTTTGATGTACCCAAAGTTTATCTTTGACCAGTTCTTGTTGGCATTCCAAGATTTTTTTCCTGCTCTTTTTCTACCTTTTGAAGACTCATGGAGTGATTAGCCAGTTGCTCTTGGTGTTTCCCAACTAGTTCTGGAGGAGAAGTAACCCTTCTGCAATCTTATCCAAACGCTGATTCACTGATTGTTCCAATTTCCCAATTGCTTTACAGACCTCTCCCAGGGAGACAGCATCTCCTTCATACCTCTGGAGTGTATTAGTTGTACCCTCCAGCTTCATTTCAGATGATTTTTTATGCCCGAGTACATCTCCAAGAGTCCCCGGAGCAACTGGCGAGGTGGGAGCACTCAACGCTGATGAAATACCGCCAACACCTGGGGCTACTATTAGCACTTTGGCTTCGGCGCTCCACGGTGTCTCACCCAGCATTGCCGGAAGTGTTGGCCTCAGAGGAGTCTCGCGTTGTTTGGGGCTCAGTTTTATGTCCTGGTGCGCCGGAGAGTCGGGAGAGGGCTGTAAAGGCAGCAGAAGTCCCAGCAAGCCAGCGAAAGCAGGGGCAGAGCGAGACAGGCGAGGTGAGCGGCAAACAGCTTCGGGGTAGCGGCGAGAGTAACTCCGCCCACCCCCACCGCATCAGCAGCAGGCGCCGGGCCCCTCCATAAAAGGAGGCGAGCCGACGGTTCCACCACTGCTGGGAGAATCGGGAGAGGGCTGTAAAGGCAGCAGAAGTCCCAGCAAGCCAGCGAAAGCAGGGGCAGAGCGAGGCAGGCGAGGCGAGCGGCAAACAGCTTCGGGATAGCGGCGAGAGAAACTCCGCCCACCCCCACCGCATCAGCAGCATGCGCCGGGCCCCTCCATAAAAGGAGGCGGGCCAACGGCGCGCAGCCATTCGGCGCGCGGCAAAGGCGCTCGCCTTAGCGAGAGCGCCTTGCAAAGGGCCTTGAGAAGGGCCTTATGCAAGACCTAATATACACTCTACATTCCCATACTCTATCAGACACACTCTCCCCTTTAAATTTCTCCTTAGACCCATACACTCCGTACACCCATACACTTTCTTACTCATTCTCAATCAGACAGTTAATCTTCCCTTCCCTTGAAACCCTCAGACTCTCTAATCTCTCATACTACATCTCAATCCTTACAAACCCTCTGATATCTCTATCCTTCTCTTTACAGAAATAAATCTCTCGAAAATGGCAGGGAGGACACGGAGCACCAAGGCTACTATCAAGATCAACACCCCAGCGTCCGGAGGGATTCAGGGGATGGCCAAGGTCTGTACTCAGAAGGAAGAGGGTGACACGGATCAGAGAGCAGAGGTCTTTGTGCAGACCGAGACCATCCCCCTCCCGATGTTCGCTACAGTCTCTACGCAGACAGAGGAGCTGGGACAGGGATACATAGACGAGGACATCTTGCAGGAACTGCTGAACCTCAGGGAGGAGGTAAAGCGACTGAGGAGTATCAGGGATGACGAGGCCTTCATCGACGATGCTGTCCTGGAACTGTCACACATCACAGAGCGAACCCACGACAGGTCCATCCTTGACACACCCAAACCTCCAGCCCTAAAATCAATGATTGGAGTACAAGAGATGATTAGAGAAGCCGCCCCTGGCAACTGGTAACCTCCTCTACGGGCAAGCAAAGAAAATCCACCTCATTCGCACTCTCTTCTTCTTCTATTTCTCTCCAACAGGATAACTATACAACAACCCCACAACTCACTCTCAGAAACAGATTTCAGATCTTACAAGATGGAAACACCGAAGAAAAAATGGAAGGGCTCAGGAGAATACCCAGCACAAAACCTCACATCTAGGGCTCACAGATTATCCCCCCTGGAAGGAACGAAGAGTGGTGGTCATTGGAAACTCCATGCTAAGGGGCACCGAGGGACCAATTTGCAGGCCCAATTTGCAGTCAAGAGAGGTCTGCTGTCTCCCCGGTGCCAGGATCCGGGATGTCACCACCAGCCTAGACAAACTTATAAAGCCCAGTGATAATTTTCCCATGTTTCTCATCCATTTAGGCACAAACGACACTGCCAGTGTGGCAGTACTACGCCCACTGGGGAACAGCGATCACAATACGATCCAGTGCAGGTTAGAAATTGTATCATCGAAGGTGAAAAGGACCGCAACGACAACACTCAACTTCAGAAAAGGAAATTATGATGCCATGAGGAAAATGGTGGGAAAGAAACTCAACAACGCAAGTAAGACAGAGTCCATAGAAAAAGCCTGGACCCTACTCAAGGGCGTGGTACACAAAGCACAGAACCTGTGCGTCCCCAAGTTCAGGAAAGGGTGCAAAAAAACCAGAACGAAAAACCCAGTGTGGATAACAAATGCAGTGAGGAAGGCGATAAATGACAAGAAAGCATCGTTCAGCAAATGGAAAAAGGATCAATCAAAGGACAATCTAAAGGAGCATAAAAAACACCAGAAAGAGTGCCACCGAGTGGTTAGGAAAGCAAAAAGAGAATATGAAGAGAAATTAGCGGGGGAAGCAACAAACTTCAAATCGTTCTTCAGATACGTTAAGGGGAAGCAACCAGCAAGGGAGGAAGTGGGACCCTTGAACGATGGAGACAGAAAGGGGGTGGTAAAAGAGGAAAAAGAGATGGCTGACAAGTTAAATGAGTTCTTCACGTCAGTCTTCACGAGGGAGGACACAACCAACATTCCGGAGCCAGAAGAGATCGTAAATGGTGATCAGGAAGATAAGCTGGCCCAACTAGAGGTAAGTCAAGAGGATGTCCTCAGGCAGATAGACAGGCTAAAGAGCGACAAATCACCAGGTCCAGACGGCTTTCACCCAAGGGTACTCAAGGAACTGAGGAACGAAATAGCAGAGCCACTTCAACAAATATGCAACCTATCCTTAAAAACTGGAGAGATCCCAGAAGACTGGAAAATTGCAAATGTCACGCCCAATCTTCAAGAAGGGTTCGAGGGGCGACCCGGGAAACTACAGGCCGGTGAGCTTGACCTCGGTCCCGGGAAAGATGATGGAAGCGCTGATCAAGGACAGCATCTGTGAACACATCGAAGCCAATGAACAGCTTAAATCAAGTCAGCATGGCTTCTGCAAGGGTAGGTCATGCCTCACTAACTTATTACACTTCTTTGAAGGGGTGAACAGACAGGTGGATAAAGGGGAATCCATAGATATCATTTACCTTGACTTCCAAAAGGCCTTCGACAAGGTACCACACGAAAGACTGCTTAAGAAACTATGGAACCACGGGGTACAAGGGGAGGTCCACCGATGGATCAAAAACTGGCTGGCAGACAGAAAACAGAGGGTTGGAGTGAAGGGTCACTATTCAGATTGGAAATGGGTCACGAGCGGGGTGCCGCAGGGGTCGGTGTTGGGACCGCTCCTTTTCAATATATTTATAAATGACCTGGAGGCGGGAACAAAATGCGAGGTCATTAAATTTGCAGACTCTGACTCAGCGGAGGCAACTTCTTATGTTTTTATGCCAGGAGAACCACGGAGAACATTCCCAACGACTTTGGAATGTATTCGGACATCGCCTGGCCCACCTACTCCGCAGGGCTTTAAACTAGGTATGTTGGGGGAGGGTACATACTTATATCCCAGAGCAGTAAGTAACCACCCTGAGGAGGTGAGTCACACCCACACTTCTAAGTCTAATGTAAGTACCCATGCTATCAACGATAATTTAAAGGGAATTATCAATAAAAATTTAGGAGTCACTCTAACCCAAAAGGGAATCTCTTCACAGATATGGAGGGCTATGTACGTCAATGCACACAGCTTGGGCAATAAAATTCTAGAATTAGAGACTGAGATAATAAATGCTGACCTAGATGTGGTAGCAATATCAGAAACCTGGTTCACGGACTCGCATGGGTGGGATATGGTAATACCAGGCTACAACCTACTACGTCGCGACAGAGAGGGCAAGTCAGGGGGAGGGATAGCACTATACACTAAAGATAACATCAAAACTACCAGAATTACAGATATTAGATACACTGGGGAATCCCTCTGGGTGAATCTGGCCAGAGGAAATGAAAAATGCCTATATCTTGGGGTGATATACAGACCTCCAAGACAACAGGAAGACAAAGACATAGAACTAATCGAAGACATAGAGAACATCACTCTACGGAGAGACACAGTGCTGTTAGGGGATTTCAATATGCCCGATGCGGATTGGAACACACTCTTCGCGACTACATGTGGCAGCAAAAGAATTTTGAACTCCATAAAGGGTGCACGACTCAAGCAAATGGTACTGGAGCCCACCAGGGACCAGACGATACTAGACCTGGTACTCACCAATGGAGACAGCGTCACGGATATCTCAGTTGGAGATACACTGGCCTCAAGCGACCATAATATGGTATGGCTAAACCTCAAGAAAGGTTTCTCAAGGTCAAACACAGCAACGAGGGTTCTCAACTTTAGAGGTACAGACTTCGACTGCATGGGAATCTTTGTCTATCAGGAGTTAGAAAAACTAGCACAACCTAACCATCAGGAGTTACAAAACCAAGCACAACCTAACAATGTGGAGGATATGTGGTTGACTCTGAAGTCCATCCTACACGAAGCAACAAACCGCCACATAAGAACAGTAAGTAAGCGCAGGAGGAACAAAAGACCCCAATGGTTCAGTGCAGAAATCTCGGACCTCATTAAAAAGAAAAAAGAAGCATTTATCACCTACAAACATTTAGGAAAACAAGAGGCAGAAAAAGACTATTTGGACAGGTCAAAAGCTGTCAAAATAGCAGTCCGGGAGGCCAAACTCAGAATGGAAGAAGAACTAGCACGGAACATTAAGAAAGGGGATAAATCCTTCTTCAGCTATATTAGTCACAGGAAAAGAAACAAAGAAGGGATAGAACGCCTGAAGAAATCGGACGGTAACCTTGTAGAATCGGATTCTGCCAAGGCAGAATTAATAAACGAATACTTCTACTCAGTCTTCACCTGTGAAGCGCCGGGAGCTGGTCCACAGCTTCAGATGGGAGACAGCCAGAAGGACCCGTTTCGAGACTTCGAGTTTACGCCCAGTAGCGTCTACTACGAACTATCAAGACTCAAAGTAAATAAAGCCATGGGACCGGACAACCTACATCCCAGAGTGCTCAGGGAATTGAGAGAAGTCCTGGCAGAGCCACTATCTGTTCTTTTCAATCTTTCCCTACGCACAGGAAGAGTCCCCTTGGACTGGAAAACCGCCAACGTTATCCCACTCCACAAAAAGGGCTGCAGGACAGAGTCGGCAAACTACAGACCGGTAAGTCTCACGTCTATAGTGTGCAAGATCATGGAAACACTGATCAAACAAAATATTGACACAATCCTAGACGAGGAAAACCTACGTGATCCCCACCAGCATGGATTCACCCAGGGCAGATCCTGCCAATCTAACCTAATCAGCTTTTTTGACTGGGTTACTAGACAACTAGATGCCGGAGAGTCACTGGATGTAGTATATTTAGACTTCAGTAAAGCTTTTGATAGCGTCCCACACCGAAGGTTATTGAACAAGCTGAAGTCGATAGGATTAGGGGACACTCTAACTACATGGGTTGAGGATTGGCTGAGTGGTAGACTTCAGAGGGTGGTGGTAAACGGTACCCCATCCAAAACGTCAGGCGTGATCAGTGGAGTTCCGCAGGGGTCGGTCTTGGGCCCGATTCTATTCAACTTATTCATAAGAGATATGACCCAAGGACTTAGAGGAAGGGTATCACTGTTCGCCGACGACACCAAACTTTGCAACATAGTAGGTAAAAACACCTTGCCAGATAATATGACGCAGGATCTACTGCTGTTGGAATGGTGGTCAGCAACATGGCAGCTAGGCTTCAATGCTAAAAAGTGTAAGGTAATGCACCTGGGAAAGAGAAACCCGCACAGAACTTACATACTAAATGGTGAGACCTTGGCCAGGACCACGACGGAACGTGATCTAGGGGTGATCATTAGTGATGACATGAAGGTTGCAAATCAAGTGGAGAAGGCTTCCTCCAGAGCAAGGCAAATGATGGGTTGCATCCGTAGAGGTTTTGTCAGCAGGAGACCTGAAGTCATGATGCCGCTATACAGGTCTATGGTGAGGCCTCATTTGGAATACTGTGTTCAATTCTGGAGACCACACTACCGGAAAGATGTGCTGAGAATCGAGTCGGTTCAACGTATGGCCACTAGAATGGTCTTGGGGCTCAAGGATCTCATGTATGAAGAAAGACTGAATAAACTACGGCTGTACTCACTTGAGGAACGAAGAGAGAGGGGAGACATGATTGAAACGTTTAAGTACATCACGGGTCGTATCGAGTCGGAAGAAGATATCTTCTACCTCAAGGGACCCTCGACCACCAGGGAGCATCCACTGAAAATCAGGGGAGGGAAGTTCCATAGCGACTACAGAAAATACTTCTTCACTGAAAGAGTGGTGGATCATTGGAACAAACTCCCACTGCAGGTGATTGAGGCCAACAGCGTGTCAGACTTTAAGAGAAAATGGGATATTCACATGGGATCCCTAAGGGAGTAAAATCATGGGGGTGGGTATTTGGAATGGGCAGACTTGGTGGGCTATAGCCCTTTTCTGCCGTCTTTTTCTATGTTTCTAATCGTCTCAGCTACAGACGCGAAAATTTCTCTCACAGAAGGTTGGGCAAAGGTCGGGCCAGCACTTTTTCCAGGCAGGTGAGTTGGTGATTTTACCACCCATCATCACTGGAGTTCTCGACATGTCTGACCTCCTAGCTGCCATCTTGCTTCTGCTGTGTTGATAATTATTAATAGAAAATGTAAATAAGATGATCCTGTTTAATTTTTACAAATTCAGAGACCACAACTCCTTTCCTCAGGTCAGGACATGGATATTGTAACAACAGTATAGTTTACTGAACTGAAGAAAGAGGTTTTAACCTCAGAAAGCTAACTGAGAAATGTACTCGTCCAATAAAATATCGGGCACTAAATTTTCTTCCCTGCATGCCCCATGCTTCCTACTCAAATGCAAAATATAAATTGGTGGGCTTCCAAAAGCCCTGCCAGCTGAAGATCTCTTCCTCTAGGAAGGAAGGGGAAATTTGTTCAGAGATGGAGTTTCTTTTTGTTTTTTTTAGTCTTTATTGATTTTTAATCTAGAATAGTGCCATACAAATAAAAGAACAATAATTATTACATATATTGCACTATTAAAAGTACGGGTAACATATATATCATTCAAATTTTTACAGAATTCTTATATTTAATAGTAACATAACATAACATAGTATATAATATAAATGAAGAAAATAAAGTTATCCAAATGCACCCATCAATATTTATTTCCCTCCCTCCCTCCATCCCCCCCCCCCCCCCATGGATGTGTAAAGGTAAATGAACAGAAGAAAAGAAAAGATAAATAAACATTATTATAATTTCACAAAGTTAGTCAATGGGCTCCAAACTTTATTAAATACTGTGGCCAGGCCAGTCCCCGAGTAGGTAGGAAGCCCGGCTCGGGCCACAGGTAGATTCTTGTAGCGCCTTTTATGTGGCTGATAGAAAGAAAAATCCGGATGCCGGATTGCTGGTAAAACAAATCCTCCAAGTTTATTACTGCTCTCAGAAAGAAAAAAACAAATTAGACTGGGCAATGCAATGACCTCTGGGCAATCATCACTATCTCAGTCCAAACAGTTGGCCCAGTGCTTCCAGGTCCGAAAATACACTGTTCTTAGCCTCAGAGGAAAAACGAAAAAAAAAAACTATTTAAACATCAAAACCAAAATGTCTTTAATTCATGCATTGTCTCATATTTCCCTCCTAGGGATTGCTGGCAGCTCTCGGCCACTGCTTCTTCTCACTCCCCCAGTCGGACTCGGCCCGCACTGGCTCCTGTATTTCTTACATGCTTCCTTAGTCCATGTAGCATACAATTATTAACTTTTCCTTTCAGGTGTTTCTGGCCACCACGCCGTCCCCTCAAAGGATGTGCACAGCTCTGCCTGTCAAGCTGTGCAGGGCAAGCCTCCCTTTTATAGGGTCTCCAGACCCCCCAATTATGCCCTTATCTGCCTTTGGGTTCTGCTTGCATGGGGCTTGGCAAACAAACTTTAAAGGAATATTTTCCCCTTAATGGGACAGGGTGACTCCTGCCCTGCTCCCAGCCTTGCCTTCATTCAGGGTGCCAAATATCCCGGACTGGATTTCATCTAGGAAGGAGGGAATCATTCATACTTCATTTCCCCCTATTTGCATGCCCTCCTCATCCTCATTCTCCTCGGGAATACTGCTCATCTCCCATTCATCATTCAGGGACTCAGGGCTGTTTCTCCATACTTTTATCTCAGACTGTTCCTCCCATCCCCCTCTTTGCCTGCCTGCCAGCTCTCTTACAGCGTTCCCTCCCTGAGGGAAAACTCCCGGGTCCCTCTCCCAAGACCGGCTAGGCAAGGAACTATACCTCCTGGGGATTACACTTCCCCTCCTGCTGGGCTGGCCTCCTATAAAAGTTCTTAGCTGAGGAACAGGAACCCTGGGGAAGCTGCAGTTTTGGCGTGTAGTGGGCACTCCTGATTAGAGCCACCTGAGCTTCCCTCATTACTCCCCTTGCTTCCTACTTGAGGCTGTTTAATCGGCACACCCCGAGGGCTGACTCCACCCCCCTCCTGGGTTGGTTTTATGTTTCTGGGCTTGAGGAAAGGAGTAATAGGGGAAAGGATTGTGTTTCAGTGCCTTCCCCACCTGGCTTTTAGGAGGTGTTACAACCTGCCTGTTCTCTTTCCTTTCTGGCTGAGCCGGCTGTCCGGGCTCCATGCCAGATTTTGCAGGGTCCAGGGCTAGATGCTGGATGGGTTTAGCAGTCCTTTTCACTGGGACAGGGGCTTCCCTGTCACAATACATTACTAAATCCCCTACACTCCGTGTTAATTCTTTTATATCTGTACTAGTCTTTAAGCCCGTTACATTAACGGGTGCTAGAATAGATGTGTCTGTCTGTCTGTCTGTGTTTCTTTATCTATTTCTCTCCTTGGCCGCTGTCTGTATCCTTCTGTCTTCCCCCCCCCCACTGAGCAAAGCTGTCTGCCCCCAGGACACACCTCCCCCCAAAGCAGGCACCTTTCCCTCTCCCTAACTGACTCTTCATGGCCCTCTTCTGTCTCCCCCCCCCCCCCCCCCGAGCAAAGCTGTCTGTCCCCAGCACACCTTCCCCCAAAGCAGCCCCCTTTCCCTCTCCCTATCCATGGCCCCTTCTGTCTCCCCTCAGCACACCCCTCCCCCCAAAGCAGCCCCCTTTCCCTTTCCCCCTGGCTCCCGGTATTGATTCCCTTCTTACCCTCCCAACATCCAAGCATCTTCTGGCCTGCTCCTCTTCACCAAAGCAGCCTGCAATCATGGCGGCCGGCTTTAGCGAACCTCGCAGGTTGCTCTCCAACTTGGTAGAAGTTCCCTCTGACGCGATCCTGTGCATCAGAGGGAGCGTGCTACTGAAGCTGGAGAGCGGCCTGCGAGGTTCTTTAAAGCCGGCCACTATCGCAGGCTGCTCTGAAGAGGAGGATCAGCGGCGAGTGAGGGCGGGAGGTGACACGGCGACTCCTTCTTCTGCATGGAGGTGGAGAGTGGCTTGCGAGGTTCGCTACAGCGGCTGGCGAATCTCAGCAGGCCACTTTGAAGAGGAGCGGGAGGGAGGAGTCGCTGGTGTCTTCTGCACAGTCACGCGCAGGCGCCGTGAGGACTGGCACAGAAGCACACCTCACGGCGCCAGCACTCACGAATTTTCAAGAGCACATGCGCCTCTAGCATTTTATTATTATTGATGTAGTACACACATTCACCCTCCAAAAAGTGTAACTTATTCTGTCATGGTTTTTCCAATTACTTGTGATTAATTGAACGGCTATGCCTGTCAGGATCATAAAAAGACGGTTCTTATATTTATCTAAAGTGGGTTTCACATGTAGAATCGTTCCACATATTATAGCTTCATATGACAGTGGAACATTTGAATCCAGAACCAGATTGATTTGTCCCCAGATTGACTTCCAAATTATAAATATAAAAGGACAAAAAAATTACAGATGCTCAAGAGTCCCTATATCAATATGACAATGCCAGCATCTGTTAGACTTAGAACTATCTATTTTATTTAATCAAACTGGGATCCAGAAGATCCTATGTAACAAAAATAACCTTGTTTGTCTCATAGATGCTGATGCTGTGCATTTCAATCTCCAAGTCCAAAATCGTGACCAACGAGATACAGAAATATACTGTTTTATCTCGAAACTCCAAATGTCTCTAAGACTATGTTTTGGCTTCTTATTCAAAAATCCAGAAATCAATTTATACCACTGGGCAGCCTGATGTCCTACTACAGGGCTGCCCAAGTCCGATCCTCGAGATCTATTGGCAGGCCAGGTTTTTAGGATATCCACAATGAACACGCATGAGAGAGATTTGCATACCAAGAAGGCAGTGCATGCAAATCTCTCTCATGCATATTCATTGTGGCTATCCTGAAAACCTGGCCTGCCAGTAGATCTCGAGGACCGGACTTGGGCAGCCCTGTCCTACTAGATCAGTTTGGTAGCAAAGGATCTGCAGGCTAAAATAAGTTTTTAATTTTTCCATTTAGGGAACCCACCCTGAATAGCCTGCTTCAACTGTAACCACCTATATTGTTGAGATTTTAAAATTCCAAATGAATATTGCAGTTGTGAAAAATCAAGCAGATTTCCATTAGATATAACATCATCTAATGTCTGAATTCCTGCCTGCATCCAGTTCTTCCAAGCAATCCCAGCACCGCCTATTTGAATCTTGGAGTTTAACCATAAGGATTGCAAAGTAGATTTCATTATGGGAACATCTGTTAATTTATCAATAAATTTAATTGTTTTCCATGTGTCCAATAAAATCACATTGTCCTTAGCATAACTAGGTAATCTTATATTAAATATATGAGAAAGTCTCATCGGGGACATGATTTTCCATTCAAGATATAACCAATCTGGCTGATGTTCCAAGAGCTCAGGGAGGATCCAATACATACCTTGACGCATTATACAAGCTTGATGATACCAATAAAAATTGGGAAAATTTACCCCACCCTCCGCAATTGGCTTTTGTAGAGATACTAAAGCAATTCTTGGTTTTTTTCCTAAGCCAAATAAATTTTGCCAGAATACCATTTAACTTTTTATAAAAGGACCCTTGAAAATAGACTGGCAACATACCCATTTGGTAACAAATTACCGGCAAAATCATCATCTTGACCGTTTGAACTCTCCCCACCAAGACAAATGTAAAGGGTTCCATTGCTCACACATTTCCATGACCTTTAACATTAAAGATTTTTCATTTATTTTCATCGTTTCTTCCAATGTATTTTTAATCCATATACCTAAATATTTAATACCATCTTCCTTCCAGATAAAAGGAAACTCATCAAATAATCCTTTTACATAGTATACATTTAATGGGAGAACTTCTGATTTACTCCAGTTTATTTTGTAACCAGAGAATTTTCCAAATCTATTAATCAGATCCAGTAAAAATGGGACAGTAGTTTCAGGATCTCTCAAATGAAGCAAAATATCATCTGCATAAACAGAAACTTTATATTCCCGACCTGCATAGGGAATAACGCGAATCTCCTCTGCTTGTTTAATAGCTAACAACAAAGGTTCCAAAACAATAAAAAATAGCAAAGGATATAACGGACATCCTTGTCTAACTCCCCTTTCCAAGCAGAACCGTTCTGAAAAGGTATTATTAATATATAATCTAGCTGAAGGGGAGCTATACAAGGTTTGAATCATTTGAATAAATCCCAATCCAAAACCAAACCATTCCATAGCCTGATACATGAAGGACCATTCTACTCGATCAAAAGCCTTCTCTGCATCCAAGGATACAGAAAAGGCCAGATCATCCAATCCTTTTGTCAAATGTAGCATATGAAAGGCCAGTCTAGTATTATTTGAAGAATGTCTATGAGCAACAAACCCCGTTTGGTGTATACCAATAATATAAGGGAGAGCCTTGGCCAAACGTAAAGCTAATAATTTAGCTAATAATTTACCATCTACATTAATCAAAGAAATCGGCCTGTAATTAGAAACCAACAAGGGATCTTTATTTGGCTTTGGCAAAACAATAATTAAAGAATCAGCCATAGTACCTTTTATACAACCATTGTTCAGTTGATCCTGATATAAATTTAGTAGATGAGGTAACAAAATATTTTGAAATGATGCATAAAATTCTACCATATATCCATCACCACCTGGAGTGGATCCAACTCTAAGGGACTTCAATGCAGATTGTATTTCATTTTTTGAAATAGGTGCTTCAAGATTTCCTTTCACATGATTGGGAATTTTAGGGCCCTAATCAACTTTAAAAATTCTAACCCTTCTTTCTCTTTAGTAGAATAATGCTCAGAAGAATACAAGCTTGTATAAAATCTCACAAACTGTTTTAAAATATTCTCAGTTTGAGAATGAATTACCTTTTTTTCATCTATGATAGCCATAATGTTTCTTTTTCTTTGTTTTAAGATAATTGGCCAGTAATCTTCCCACTTTATTCGAAGTTCCATAATTCAATGCTTTATGAGATATCAACTGTTTTCTAGCCAGTTGAGATGAAATTTCATTATACCTATATTTTACTTTTAAAAGGGCCTGAAATGTATTAGGTTCCCATCTTAATTTCAATTGCCTTTCTAAATTTTTTATATTTTGCACTAAGAGAATAAAATAGGACATAAGATGAGTACGAAATTATATATCCTCTCATAGTAGCCTTAAAGGCATCCCATAATGTTTCTATAGATATTTCTTCCTATGCATTTATCTGAAAAAATTCACTTATTTTTAACTGAAATTCTTCTTTAAATTTAGCATCTGCTAGCAATGCATTATTGAACAGGTCTATTAATCTTTTGTCCATCTATATCACATTCAATCCAGACACTTCTATGATCCGACAGAATAATTGGATTTATGGTTGCCTTTTTTATCTGTTGAACTAAATTATCTGATACAAATATATAATCAATTCTTGAAAATTATTTATGTACATGAGAGCAAAATGAAAATTCCCGATCATTAAAATGAAGAATCCTCCAAATATCTTTTTAAACCACATGAATTTACCAAATTATCTAATCCTAATGATTTTAATATTTTACTAGGTTTTTTTAAAATCCAATATTGGATCCATTACCGCATTAAAGTCCCCTGCCAATATTAAACTGGAGGTGGATGATGGTAAAATCAACTTTTGAAAATTCTTAAAAAAATTCAGCCTGATTCGAATTAGGTGCATATATATTAAATAGCAACAAGGTATCTTTCCCTGAACTCATTTCCACTTTAATCCACCTACCCAACGGATCCATGAAAATCATGATAAATGTTGCTAAACATTTCTTATGTATCAAGATCGCAACTCCAGCTTTTTTCCCTACAGCAGGGGCATAAAAACACTTTTTAACCCAATCCCTCTCCAATTTTTATGATTCTACTGCAGATAGATGGGTCTCTTGAATAAAATATATATCTGTCCCTTGCCTTTTCAAGAAAGATTATGTTTTTTTTCTCTTTATAGGGTAATTGAGCCCATTGACATTTAGTGAATATATTTTCAAAGACATTCCAATATATTTGTTATAAGGTACCAACATAATAAACTTAAATTAAACCATATCCAACCCAAATTAATATACCTAATATACATCCATTTTCTCCCATTTATAAACCCCAACCCCCCATCCCTTACATAATACAATTGCTTGAAAATGCACATTATGACCATCGACCAGAAGCTCTCCTAGGAATCTGATCATATTTTATTTTAATTTATTTATTTCCCTTAATAGTATTAAAATAATCATAATGCTAACATAAACACGATCATCATTTGTTTTATAAATTATCTTTAAACATATGAACTCTATTAATAGATTTATAAATAAACAATAAATATCCTTTTCAACCTGAATCAATAAGAGATATTTACTAACAATCTAAGCTTTCCCAGATAATTTATCCTATAAACTCCCTATCAATTTCTCCTAATAATAATTAATAATAAACCTATCAATACCATTGAGTAGGCTAATGTCCTACTATTTAAAAACATTCTACCATTAAACATACTAAGTACAATTAATCAATTTAAATTTATAAAATATAATAAATACATATTAGCACACAATTCATCACTAAAATTTTTTTTCTACTATTCTCCTTTCTTATTTCCTCTTTTCTTTTATACTAACTCAATTTTGGAAGTTATACCTTAATTTAATATATTTAATATATTCTCTTTACATATTGATTAAGATAAATATATACCCTATTCTTAATACAATCACAGAGCAAATATAATTACATAAGTTAAATTAATCAATCAAGTATCTTATATAAAAGTCTCAATCATTTATAACACATCTAAACCAAAAATTTCCATAATAATAACTTAAATATATTAGATCATCCCATTAAAATATATTTTCATTTTAAAGTTCAGTCATTATACTTCCTATCGTTATCTTATATATCCAAAAATTAAGCTAATGAAATAACTATAATATATATCATTATAATAAAACCATACCTTTTATAACAGCCCCAAATCAAATAATTATATTGAACTCATTAGATCATTAAATCTGATTCCATCCACACAAGCCTTGAATTGTTTTATATTGAACTTATTATATTAAAGTATAAAAAGAAACAATATTCTGTACAATTGTCAATTTATAAATCAGCGTCTTCTCCCCACTCTCTCTTCCCCATTTCCTTTCAGCGTCTTCAGCCCACTCTCTCTCCACTTTCCTTCGGCGCACGCACATAAAAACAAGCAAGTAATTTTATATCATTTTCATTCTATTCATTCATAGAAATTAAAGTTTAAATAATGCCAGTCACATAACAAAACATGATCTTAAAAAAAAAAATTCCCTGCACAGTCAAGCCTGCAAGGATTACTAGATGTCTTTCAGCAGCTCCCTTCCATCCCTCCCCCTTACCTTCGTGGCCAAGTCAAAATGATCTACCAACAATAAAATTTTAAAAACACAAAGCACACTGTACACAGAGAAAATGTTAATTATTATTTATATTCCGCGGGTTTTCAAAGAGGTCAAAGCAGATGACTTTATGCAATGTCACCTCAGTAACAACTATACAAAAATAGACAAATATATCCCCTCCCTTTTTACTAAACCGCGAAAGCGGTTTTTAGCGCAGGGAGCTGCGCTGAATGCCCCACACTGCTCTCAATGATCATAGGCTCCCTATGCTAAAAACCGCTATTGTGGTTTAGTAAAAGGGGGCCATAGTGCAAAATATAGACAGCATAAATAAATTCTCAAAACGGACACATTTTGATCACTAAATTGAAAATAAAATCATTTTTCCTACCTTTGGTAATTTCATCAGTTTCTGGTTGCACTTTATTCTTCTGACTGTGCATCCAATATTTCTTCCCTTCTTTCAGCCTCCTGTATGCTTCCTCTCCTCCAGACCTCATTCCCTCCCTCAACTTTTTCTTTCTTTTATCCTGCCCCCTTCTTTCTTTCTCTCTCCATGCCCTCTTTCTTTCTCTCTGTCTGTCTTTCTCTCTCTCTCTCTCCGTGCCCTATTTTTTCTTTTTCTTTGTTTCACCCTGTCCCCTTTCTTTCTGGCTCCCTGCCTCCCCCCCCCCGTTTCTTTCTTTCTTTCTCCCTCCCCTCCCCTATGCCACCACCATTGGGAAAAGCGTTTGACAAGGTTCCACATGCAAGGCTTATGAAGAAACTACTAAGCCATGGAATAGGAGGAGAAGTGCACAGATGGATCGACAAGTGGTTGGAGAACAGAATGCAGAGGGTTAGCATAAATGGGAAATTCTAGGACTGGGAGAGGGTGACTAGCGGCGTGCCCCATGGCTCGGTTCTTGGGCCTATCTTCAATTCTTCCTGTTAGGGGCAAGGGAAGAGAGAGGGACGAACGTATCCTGAAGACGAATGAGTGGCTACAACGGTGGTGCCGGGAAATGAACTTCGGATTCCTGAACCATGGAGAGACGCTGCAGGGACTCCAGGGACCAGACGGACTACACCTGACCAGCAGAGGTAAGAATGTCTTCGGACATCATCTAGCCCGCCTACTTCGAAGGGCTTTAAACTAGGTAAGTTGGGGGAGGGTACCCACTTATATACAGGAGCAGTAAGTAACAACCCTGATGTGATGATCCAAAACTCCGCTTCTAGGTACGAGGTAAGTACCCTCACTGCTAAAGATTCGCTAGGAGACTCTTTGACACAGAGGAGTAGCTCTCTACATGGGTTTAGCAAACACAAACAGTGGAGAGCTATGTATGTTAACGCACACAGTTTAGGGAATAAATTTCTAGAACTGGAAACAGAAATAGTGGATGCAGACCTGGACGTGGTGGCAATATCCGAAACATGGTTCACAGACTCTCATGGGTGGGATATAACTATTCCAGGGTACAACCTGCTTCGCAAAGACAGAGAGGGTAAGTTAGTAGGGGGGGTTGCACTTTACATCAAAGAAAACATCAAAACAACCAGGATCACCGATGTCAAGTACACCGGGGAATCCATCTGGGTAAACCTGGCCAGAGGCAGAGAAAAATGTTTATACCTTGGGGTGGTATACAGACCTCCAAGACAATCGGAGGACAAGGACGCAGAATTAATTGAAGACATTGAGAATATCACTTTAAGGGGGGACGCTGTTCTGTTAGGGGACTTCAACATGCCTGATGTAGACTGGAATACACTCTCAGCAACAACTTGTGGGAGCAGGAGGATATTATCGTCCATGAAGGGAGTACGGCTTAAACAAATGATACATGAGCCCACTAGGGCCCAGGCCATCCTAGATCTAGTACTTACAAACGGAGAAAGCGTCTCGGAGGTCTCGGTGGGAGAAACGCTAGCCTCCAGTGACCATAACATGGTATGGTTCAACCTTAGGAAGGGCTTCCCTAAATCACAAACAAAAACGAGGGTACTCAAATTCCGGGGCGCAGACTTCGCATGCATGGGAGATTTCGTCCAGCAAACGCTACAGGATCAGGAGGAAACTGATAATGTGGAAGCTATGTGGTCAATTCTGAAACTGACCCTACATGAGGCAACTGTCCGTTACATAAAATCGGTAAATAAACAACAAAGAAACAAGAAACCTCAATGGTTCACGGATGAAATCTCGTATCTCATCAAGGAGAAAAAAAGAGCATTTCTTTCATACAAACGTACGGGGAAAGGAGAAGCTAACAGTGAATACAGGGCCAGGTCTGCAGAGGTCAAAACAGCAGTTAGGGAGGCCAAACTACGAGTGGAAGAAAATCTAGCAAAGAACATTAAAAAAGGGGACAAATTCTTCTTCAGGTATATTAATGATAGGAAAAAGAACACCAGCGGAATAGTACGCCTTAGAACCCAGGATGGGAATTACGCAGAAGCAGACTCTGACAAAGCCAAACTACTGAATGAATACTTCTGCTCAGTCTTTACCTGCGAGGCACCTGGACACGGACCTCAGCTGGTATCAAATTCAAGCGTGGAAGACCCATTTCAGAACTTTGAGTTCACACCGGCTGACGTTTACAGCGAACTGGCAAGGCTCAAGGTGAACAAAGCCATGGGACCAGACAAAGTGCACCCAAGAGTGCTCAGAGAGCTGTGTGGAGTCCTGGCAGAGCCATTAGCCATGCTCTTCAATCTTTCCCTAAGGACGGGGAGAGTCCCACTAGACTGGAAAACAGCTAATGTCGTTCCTCTGCACAAAAAGGGTTGCAGAGCAGAGGCTGCGAATTACAGACCGGTGAGTCTCACATCGATAGTGTGTAAACTCATGGAAACACTACTTAAACGCAAGTTAGACATGATCTTGGAGGATGGGAATCTGAGGGATCCCAATCAACATGGATTCACTAGGGGTAGGTCATGTCAATCTAATCTCATCGGCTTCTTTGATTGGGTAACAACGAAGCTGGACTCCGGGGAGTCTCTGGACATAGTATACTTGGATTTTAGTAAAGCTTTTGACAGTGTCCCACACCGCAGGCTTTTAAGCAAGATGAAATCAATGGGGATAGGTGAGACGCTAACTACTTGGGTCAAAGATTGGCTGAGTGGTAGACTTCAAAGAGTGGTGGTCAATGGCACCTTCTCTGAAACATCGGAAGTGACCAGCGGAGTCCCGCAGGGCTCAGTCCTGGGTCCACTCCTTTTTAACATATTCATAGGGGACTTGACACGAGGGCTTCAGGGTAAAGTAACATTATTCGCCGATGACGCCAAAATATGCAATATAGTAAGGGAAAATGATTTGCAGGATTGTATGACGCAGGACCTGCTTACATTGGAGAACTGGTCCTCAACATGGCAGCTGGGCTTCAACGCCAAGAAATGTAAGGTCATGCACCTCGGTAGCAGGAATCCATGCAAAACCTACACCTTAAATGGAGAAACGTTGACCAGGACGATAGTTGAGCGAGACTTGGGAGTGATCATCAGTGCAGACATGAAGGTTGCAAATCAGGTGGAAAAAGCATCATCCAAGGCAAGACAAATGATGGGATGTATCAATAGAAGTTTCGTAAGCAGGAAACCTGAGGTCATATTGCCACTGTACAGAACCATGGTAAGACCTCACCTGGAGTACTGTGTGCAGTTCTGGAGGCCACATTACCGCAAAGATGTGCTTAGAGTCGAGTCGGTTCAGCGGATGGCCACTAGGAATATTTCGGGGCTCAAGGGTCTCTCGTATGAGGAGAGACTGAACAAACTGCAGCTCTACACTCTGGAGGAACGCAGGGAGAGGGGAGACATGATTGAAACGTTTAAATACATCACTGGTCGAGTCAAGGTAGAAGATGACATCTTTCTACTCAGGGGACCCTCGGCCACAAGAGGGCATCCGCTCAAACTCAGAGGAGGGAAATTTAGGGGTGACATTAGGAAGTATTTCTTCACGGAAAGAGTGATAGGGCACTGGAATAAGCTTCCGGAGCAGGTGGCCAAGGCCAACAGCGTGCTTGACTTTAAGAATAAATGGGACATCTATGTGGGATCCCTACAGAGGCCTAGCAAGACACTCAGACTTGATAGGGCGGGTCAGTAGAGTGGGCAGACTTGGTGGGCTGTAGCCCTTTTCTGCCGTCACCTTTCTATGTTTCTATCTTGTTCAATATTTTTATAAATGATCTGGAAAAGAGAACAACTTGCAATATAATAAAGTTTGCAGACGATACAAAACTATGTCGTACGGTTGACTCTCAAAGGGACTGCGAGGAACTCCAGAATGATCTGAACAAGCTAGAAGCGTGGGCAACAAAGTGGCAGATGAATTTTAACATAAACAAATGCAAGGTGATGCATCTAGGGAAAAAAAATAAAGAACACGAGTATAAGATGTTGGGGGCGACATTAGCAAATTGCGAACAAGAAAGGGATTTGGGGATACTGATTGACAGAACCCTAAAGCCTTTGGCTCAATGCGCGGCAGCAGCGAAGAAAGCAAATAGGATGTTGGGCATGATTAAGAAGGGGATCACGAGTAGATCGGAAGATGTAATAATGCCACTTTATAGAGCAATGGTCAGACCGCAATTGGAATACTGTGTACAACACTGGTCTCCATACCTCAAGAAAGATATAACTCTGCTGGAGAGGGTACAGAGGCGAGCCACGAAGCTTGTCAAGGGATTGGAGAATTTCAGCTACAAAGAACGCCTTAGGAAATTGGGACTATTTACCCTCGAGCAGAGAAGACTGAGAGGGGATTTAATAGAGACTTTTAAAATAATAAAAGGATTTGATATAATAGACCAAGAAGCAGCGTTACTAACTTTTTCGGATGTGACACGGACAAGAGGTCATAGACTGAAACTGAGTGGCAGCAGGTTCAGGACGGATATCAGGAAGTACTTTTTCACACAGCGCATGGTGAGAATTTGGAATGCTCTCCCGGAGGATGTTGTGACAGAGATTACTGTTCTGGGATTCAAGCGCAAGTTGGATGCACACCTTCTTGCAAATCATATCGAGGGCTACGGTATATCTGGGTCTCCATTCGGGAGTTC
Organism: Geotrypetes seraphini; assembly: GCF_902459505.1. Classification (NCBI taxonomy): domain Eukaryota; kingdom Metazoa; phylum Chordata; class Amphibia; order Gymnophiona; family Dermophiidae; genus Geotrypetes; species Geotrypetes seraphini. The sequence continues at coordinate 137,963,873 of NC_047088.1, read as the reverse complement.
CTAAAGGGGCCGCCGCGTGTGCGGATCACCGGACTGGATGGACCTCGGTCTGATCCGGTGAAGGCTTTTCTTATGTTCTTATGCTGCCACCACTGCTGGGGAATAGGCTGCCACTGCCGCCATCGGGAACAGGCCAGCTCCGAGTTCACCCTGCTTCTCTTACCCGCGTAGCCAATCGACTCTTTGCTGCCCAACGTCAATTCTAAAGTCGGAGGGGACGTTTCGGGCCAGCCAGGCAATTGGCTGGCCCAGAATGTCCTCTCCGATGTCAGAATTGACGTCGGGTGGCAAGAGTTGGTCAGCCCTGCAGGGAAGAAAAGAAGGGATAACTCGGCCGGCTTGTTCCCGATGACGGCAGTGGAAGCCTTTCCCTGGTGGCAGCCTATTCCCTGGAGGGTGGCCAGCTGTGCACCCCCTTGGGGCGTGCACCCTGGGCGGTCCGTCCCCCCCACCCCCCTCTTGGTACGCCATGTGACCAGATTTTACTCATGTAAAATTTGGTAACCCTAATTATGGTATCACTTGTATTGACATCTATCATATTTCTGTTATATGATTATTCCAACAGTGTTGTTAAATATGTATATTTCTGACACTTTGAAAAAAAAAAAATGTATGTGTACACTACAAAGAAGAAACATGTGGAGGGGCATAATAATTTTTAAAAACGTCTAATCCCCTTATGGCCTAAGCCCGTAAATGCTGAAAGTAGCAGCAGAGAAATGTCCATTCTCTAAAAAAAAAACGGTCCAAAATGAGTTTGTTTAGAATGGCCTACCTCTACATTCAGCAGTTTAATCGTCCAGACCACCACTACGTCTAACCTTAAAACACATTCCCAACCAAAAAATCGCACAAGTACGAAATGCCCATAACAAGACCTTTTAGGCGAAGGAGGGGCCAGTCTGTAACCGGCATCTGTCAAAAACAACACCAGTTACAGAATCCTCCCCTCCCCCAAACGATCATGTCAGGATAGATGCCTAATCTCTCCTGCCATGATTGCGATTCCCCCGAATGGCGGGATCCGGCCTACTCCTGCCTACTCTCCCAAACCCCCGACAATACTGGCAGGAAGGAGCCCAGGCTCTCCTGCCAAAGACAGTCCACCCACCCTCTGTGAACTCCCCAAACTCCCCATCCCCGACAATACCAATAGTAGCAATCCCCGGCCCTCCTGCCGAAGATGGCCCCTCCATGAACCCCCCACCCCCGAACAACCCCACCATCACTTGGGAACCCCCCCCCCCCCACACACTAACCTTAACGTTGGCTGGTCAGCCGGGTCCCCGGTATGTCTGTCCAGCAGGCCCACCATCATCGGAATGGCAGGCCTGCCCCTTCCTGGTGCATTGTGGGATGCACAGGGGAGGGGCATAGGGCCTGATTGGCCCAGGTGCCTACAGCTCGCCCATAGGAGGGGCCTTAGGCAACTGGGCTAACCGGAATTGGCCCAGTTGCCTTAGGCCCCTCCTATGGGCGGGGCCTTTGGTACATGGAATAGGGGTCCAGGGTAGTGGTGGGATTGTTCGTGGGGTTTATGGGGGTTCAGGGGGGTGGGGGGCCATCTTCGACAGGAGGGGTGGGCTCCCTCCTGCCAGTGTTGTCAGGTGGGGGGTTCAGGGGGTTCACGGGGGCTGCGTCTTTGGCAGGAGGGCCTAGGGTCCCTCCTGCTGGTGTTGTCAGGGAGGTGGTGGGTTCACGAGGGGGTTGGGGGAAATCTTCAGCAGGAGGGCCTGAGTTCCCTCCTGCTGGTAAAGTCAGGGGTGGGGAGTTTGGGGGGGTTTGTGGGGGTGGGAGGCTGTCTTCGGCAGGAAGGCCTGGTCTCCCTTCTGCCAGTATTATTGGATTTCCTGCCCACCACAGCTGTTCCTAGGAGAGAGGGGTGGGGCTTTAACTTGCATAAAAACAGAGCATGGGATCACAGTAAGGAGAGCAGGGACGGAGCTAGAGTTAATGAACTCAGGCAACGGCAGGAGAAGCAGCAATGCTTTGATGCAGATGAGGGAAGAAGTCTCTCTCCTCCAACCCACAGCAGTGAGGACGTAGAGATGACCGAGGACTGCCTCAGCTTAACCCCAGTTGCTGCTGAGCAGGGAGAGGCGATGGATGTCTCTGAACCATTGCTGGAAGCTGGCTACTTTCCTACTGACATGGAGGTTAGTTCCCAAGGAAAGTAAAGCAAGGCTGTGATTACGTGCTGGCTCTCTGTAACCTGAGACCAGCTAGAGAGTGCAGGAGAATCTCTCCATTTCACTGTGGGACTGCCCGGAGGGCAGTGTGAACTTTATCTATGCTTGTGTGAAAGCTAAAGCCTAAGTAAAGTTTACAGCTTATGTAATGCCCTGCTGTGTTCCTTCGGCTAGGAAGCCCAGCTGATATTAATGAGCTGTGAAGCCTGCTCTGCAAAGCTGGCTCAGCTAGGGGAGCTGAAAAGTTTGGGGAATCCAATTGCCAAGTTGTAACTACAATTGCTCTGCCCGTGTCCACAACATATTGGCAAAGTTTGAAAGTTTATTTTTCATGGTATTTTATTTATTTTAAACCCTGGTGAAGAGGACTGTATTTGGACTAGCAAAGTCCAGGGAATTGAGACTGTATGTCACATTTGTAGCTCAAGCCATTCTGACAACTACAAGCCATTTTTGTGTTTATGTTTTTTTCACACCATGCAAGTGGCTGATGGTATTCAGACCCCCGGGTTTAATAAAGTCCAAGAACATTCTTTTGAAGAGACTTACCTGTGTTGTCTCCTCTTTTACAACCTACTCTCAGTGTGGCCTGGCAGACTAGGCCAGAGCCTAGGTCTGTTTTAACCTGAAAAGCCTTCCTCCTACCTGAGGAGGCCATGCTGACAGGCTAGAACTCAACACAACTAATCCCTCTGCTGGTTAGAGCAAGGAATAAGTGTGTCACAAAGGGTAGTTAAGAAAAGGTGGATCTGTGGAGGGAGATGAAAAAAGGAAAGATGCCAGACCTCCTGGGGAGGGAAGGGAAACGGAAGGGGAGGACAGGGATGGCAGATGGATGGTTAGCACAGAGAAAGAAGAAAAAGGAGATCCTGGCAAGCAAGTTATCAGAAGACAACCCGAGCCTGGGACCAGCAAGATTTGAATAATGATCAGACAACAAAAGGTAGAAAAACTAATTTCATTTTCTGTTTTGTGATTACAATATGTCAGATTTGAAACGTGTATCTTGCCAGAGCTGGTGTTAGCCCGCAAACGTGAGCTAGGATTTAACAGAGAGAGGAAAAGTCTTTTTTGTTTGTTTATTTTGTTTACACCACAGCGCCAGTGTGGTTAGAAGGCAAAAGGTGTGAAGAGGATATAAAATAAACCCACCAGGATGTTTGAAAAAAACAAAACAAAACACACAATTGGGCAGGAAAATCAAATCCAAGTTTCCAAGTTTATTAGTTTTTAATATCCCGACCATCAAGCAAATGTCTGGCCGGTTAACAATGTTTTATAAAGGCTAAAAATTTTATAAAATAAAGTGAACGTAAATGACATAGACTAGACGAACTGGAAGGTGAGGAAAATAGGGGAAGGAGGGGAGAAATTACATAATTTAGTAAAGAAGGAGAAGTGGGGAGAGGATAGAATGAGAGGGATGGGGTAGCATTGTTGAGGCAAGTACTTACTCGCGGTAAGAGGCAGGAAAAAAGAAAGAGAAAGAAAAAATAAAAGAGGAAGACATGAGAAATGAGAAAGGATGATTTAGGTTCAATCGAAAGCGTCTTGAAATAAGAAAGTCTTTAAGCCAGTCTTGAATTTGATTAAATTTTGTTCGTCCCGTAGATATTGTGGGAGAGAGTTCCATAGTGTGGGTGCAGTTACTGCAAAATCAAATAAAATAGAAAAAACAATTCAATAGGCTGAATCGAATCGAATCAAAATTTTTTTTCCTGAATCAGACAGCACTACTGACTACCCCTCAGACGGATTGAGGAAGAGCGGGAAAGGTCTGAGCATGATAATATTCTGCAGAAAGTACCATATCAGTTTACATATGCCAGAAAGCCTGTTAGGACTTTTACTGAGAAGTGGAAACCTGGCCCTTTAAGGAATTCTCAGTATCAGCAACCTAGGAGAAGCCAGGTTCCACTTCCTAGGGAATTTCAGCCCAACCTCCCTCCTAGGAGAGAGGGGTGTGACTATGATATTTTAAAAACAGAGCCCTGAATCACAGATAGGGGAAAGCAAGGCAAAGGCTCCAGCAGGAGTGCAACCAGGAAGGTGAGGGGAGGAGTCTTTCCCTTCAACCTCACAGCAGTGAGGACGTGGAAATGGCTGATGACTTACCCAGTCTGAGACCAGCTGTAGAGAATGACACGGTGACAAAATTCATTACCGTCCCCGTCCCCGCGGATAACCGTGAGAAATAATCCCATGTCATTTTCTAGTGTCTATTTCAATCTCAATCCTTCTACACCAGCATTCTTCAAAGCAAAGCTTGTGGGTCAGTGGTTGTGGCCATTCATACTCTGATTCTTCCCTCTCTCCTTAAAGAATGATATGAAGATGGTTATCCGCAGGGACGGGAACGGTGATGAATTTTGTCACCGTGTCATTCTCTAGCTGCTGAGAGCTTGGTAGGATAAGAGGCTATGGACACTTGTGAATTACCTCTAGGTGTAAGCTTTAACCAAGAGTGAATGGAAGTTAGTTCCTAAGCTAAAGGAAAGGATAGAGGGCTAGATTCACTAAGCAAACTGATCATGTACTGATCAGTTTGCGACTCCTTTGTTACCCAATTTCCTTCCGACCTGATTCACTAACCTGTGTACTGATCATCCTGCAATTCATGCATGCAAATGAGGGAAAATGGCATGCAAAGCAAGGACGCGATTCACTAAACTTTCTTCTGGCACACCGACTGACAGTCACTTGTGCTAAAACCCTGCTCTCTGCCCTGATCTCCTGCTCTGGCTGCCCTGCTCTCTGCCGCCCTTCCCCGCAGTGCAAGCCTGTGGTTTTAACCCACGAGTCAAAAGCAGGGCTGCATTGCAGTAAAGTTTCAAATTTATTAGGATTTTATATACTGCTTATCAAGGTTATCTAAGCGGTTTTTTCAATCAGGTACTCAAGCATTTTCCCTCTCTGTCCCGGAGGGCTCACAATCTATCTAATGTACCTGGGGCAGCAGAGAACAGGAGAGTCGGAGTGGCAAAACCCAGCATCCCTGCAAGTTTCCCAAATGCCTGTGCAAGGCCTGTTGTGAGCTCCTTTCTCCTTTTCTGCCATTTAAAGTATCTGAAGCACTTTTATGGGCTGTGAATGAGTGCTGGCAACCCCTTTGCCGGGGCTCAATGCTAACATGGCTAAACGCTGTCCTTGCTTTCGTTGTTCATTGCACTCGCCCCTCCCTGGGGCTACTCCAGAGAGCATACGCAGACCATCTACAGCAAAAGCACATGGTCTGCGCATGCATCAGGATTGCTCACTAGCAATTCGTGTGGTCAGTGGGGGGCATTTCTCCAATTGCCCCCATTTGCATGCAAAGCCTTGGTGAATTGATCAGCTTGCCGCAGATCGGGCACAGAGAGGCAGATAAGTGAATCTAGCCCAGAGTCTGTCTTTTGAATATCAGGACTGGGTTTTTTTTGTGCTTCCTGACTCTCTGCAAGCAGAGGTCAGGTGACCCTAATTAAACAGAGATGGAAAAGCCTCTGTTTTCTCTGTGACTTTTCTTTTGTTTGTGTGCTAAGCTGTGAATTTAAGCCTGTGAAGTTACCCTGATAAAAGCCTCTACAGCATAAGGGCTAGATTCACTAAGCAAACCGATTATGTACCGATTGGTTTGCAACCCCTTTGCGACCCGATTTCCCTCCGACCTGATTCACTAACCTCTGTCCCGATCATTCTCTGATCTGTGCATGCAAATGAGGGGGAACAGCATTGTAGCCAGGTAGCGATTCACTAACAAAAACCCTGCAACACCGACTGGGCTGGTCAATCACAAAAAGTGACTGCTGGGGACCAGTCGTTCACTGCTTTCAGACTGCCATCTCCTGCTCTCTGCCTGCTCTCTACCCCGACTTTCCAGCTCTCTACCCCCAACTCTCCTGCTCTCTGCTGCGATTTTCTCCTGACGGCCTGCTCTGCCCCAAATTTCTTCTCCTGCTCCAACTCTGCCAATTTGCTCTTGCTGGCCTGCTCTGCCTCCGAATCTCCTGCTTTCTGCCCCAAGCGCTGCCCTGGCCTTCCCCCACAGTGCGAGCCCGTGGTTTTAACCCACGGGTTTAAAGCGGGTTAAAACCATGGGCTCACTGGACTAAAGTTTTAAAAAGTTGCTGCTCTTCGACGCATGCACAGACCATTTACAGATGGTCTGCGCATGCGTCGAGATTGCTACAGAGCGATCCGGGTGCTCGGTTGGGGGCTTGATTCCGATCACCCTCATTTGCATGAAGGCAATTCGTGAATAATCCCCCCTGGACACGGATCCAATCCAACCGTGCCCTTAGTGAATCTAGTACTAAGGGCTAGGTACGGGGACGGGTGGGCCAGGCCAATGGCGGTTTCGCGATGGCAGGAAGGAGTTGGCATCCATCCTGCCATATTTGTGGGGACGGGGTGGGCAGCGTTGGGCCCAATAGCAGCAGCGGTGGATTTAAAACCACGGGCTTGCTCTGCTAAAAAGCATTGTGAGCCCGTGGTTTTAAAGGGCAGAAGAGGACAGGAGAGTCGGCCAGGATAGAAGCAACTGGTCTTCAGCAGTCACTTATTTTCTGATCGGCAAGCCCAGTAGGTGTTAGCTAAAGTGTTTAGTGAATCGCTGCCCTCCCAAATTTGCATGCCATGTCCCTCATTTGCATGCACGGATTGAGAGGGGATCGTTAAACACTTTAGTGAATCGGGCCAGAGGGAAATCTGCTCGCTAAGGGCTCGCAAACCGATCGGTACACGATTGGTTTGCTTTGTGAATCTAGCCCTAAGTAATTTGCCTGCAGTACCCTGCTGTGCAATGTTTGTTCAAAAGCTTAACTGTTAATGATAAGCTCTTTGAGCAAAGGGAGCTCTGAAAGGAGCAAGGGCTGGAAGCTGTGGCAGTGAAGTTAAACAGTGATAGGAGCCCAGAGCTGAGTTTTGCCGTTTCCCCAGCTCAGTCAACACAGCGAAGTTAACTCGCTGTGTGACCAGAGAAGCTGGCTACTGGATATAATAAACCAAGCCGGTGACTGAAGCCTTGGAGGTTTGGCTTTATTTTCCTATTTGGATACAGTGCTGGCTTTCAATGTTGTGTATGTTTCTCTTTTGGGTTTATTTTTCATGGCATTTATGGACTGAGAATATTATTTGCTACTTACCTGACCCTGGTGAAGATAAAGTCCAGAGAAATTATAGTGAATGCCATATCTGAACTTTGGACATTGCTGACAAATGTTTGAACTATTTTGTTTCATCTTGGTTTATGAACTGCATGACTGAGGCTGGCTGTGCTCAGCCAAAATAGCCTGAAGCATCAAATAAAGCCTAATAAGTTTATGGATTCAACATTACCTTGTCTGGGTCTCCCATTCTGTTGTGATTTCCACTTCTCAGTGTGGCCTGGGCAGACTAGGAACATGCCTAGTCTTGTCTTACCTGAAGGGCCTTCCTCTTTCCTGGGGAAGCCACACCCACAGACCAGAAGAATGACTGTTAGGACTGCCTGCAGACCTGTGACAGCGTTCAGAGGCAGGGTAAAGGCCTAAGCTGGTTTTAGAAAACTAGCTTTGATTATCGGTACTTGGACGATCTGTCTTTTTGATCATCCAAGTACTGATTTAGGCCACGTTTTGAACGTTTTTTTTTTCCCAGGATCCGAATGTTTATTTGGTACACACATGTAATAACTGCACTTTTGCAACATTTCTATACATTTTGTAGTAAATGGATAATAAGCCCCTATACCACTGAACACATATGAATAGGGTTTTTTCTGTTAATCCTTCTGTATCTTTTCTAAACTTTCTATAAACAGTATAGCAGCTGCAGAAATAACCCTGCACTGCCTCCAGCTCTCATACTTTATCTTACATCCAGTGCTTCAGTCTCATTTACAGAAATGGTGTGTGCATTAAGCATTAACCTTCGTCACAAATCATGGTCATCGGGGTGGTAAAGTTCACTCATGAGCCGGTAGATATAGGATGGTGCATTACCCCCAATGTTGAAGATGAAGAGGGTGATGAGTTCAGGTGGTACATAGTCAAAGACAGGGCACTGCACACTGACCCTTGAAAGGATCACCCCTTCTGAGAAGGGTAGAACCTCTTGTGGTGAAACAAATTTGTGGAATGAATCTTCTTCATTAGGAAACTGAGGTGACAACTTGTACATAGGTGCACAGACGATCACTGGGGTGGAATGGTGCTTAGCTGCTAGTGCGAGGGTATGAGTCCCAGTTACTGCTCTCAATGCTCCATTGGCTAAAATAGTCTTTGTCCCAACAATCACCTTGTTGACACGGGACATGACTGCAAAGATGGCAGCATCAGTAATAACTGTGGTTTCTATCCCCACTCTGGATAAACAGACTGTCATTTCGTGGCCCTGACAGAAAGGGGCACACTCTGCCACAATGACATGGAACTTGCGCCTGCGGGCTGCCTTTTCCAGGAATGCTTGCACTGTTCGGGAATGACCAATTGTCATGATCATCTCATTCGAGTGGATGTGTTCCAAGGCCTGCATTGCTATGTTATCCAGTGTTCCTTCCAGCTCCACGAGCAGCTCGTTGATGGCTTCCATGACGTTGTCCTTGAGGGAAGCAAAGTGGCGGTTAAAGTCCTCGCTGAGCCCTCCGGCCGTCAGGAGCTTATGGAGCGATTCCTGCGGGTCGTTTTCCTCACTGCCACCACAGAGCCTGCTGTACTCCTCGCGGATGATTTTCAGCACTCGGCGCACCATGTTCCCCACCGTGCTTTCCGAGGGCTGGGCGGCCGTCATCCTCCCTCCCTCCAGGCGAACCATCTCCATCAGCTCCTCTGCGTTGCTCCAGCAGCTGCGCGCGCAGATCCCGCCCAGGAGCTCCACCGTGTGGCGCGCGATCTCCTCGGAGCTGAAGCGGCCGCCCCCGCATTTCAGCTGCGCCACGAAGGCGTCACTGCGCTCGCACAGCTGCGGCTCCATCGCCCCGACGCCCTGCTGCATCTCTCTCAGCGCCACCCACTTTTTTTGTTTTTCCCCATAGGAAGTAGAATCAGAGGAAGTAGGACTGGTAGAGGGAAGGTTCTCATGAACTACCTACAAGCAGCCTGCTTTCAGAACTGCAGCTGCTGCTGTTGGTAGCAGCGAGTTTAATTGAAAAGGGGGGGGGCAGGAGTGACAGATGCTGAACTGGAGCAGGAGAAGGAAAAGAGATAATTTTGGCTTTGGCATGTGAACTGGAAAAGGATGGTAAATTTGTGTGTCAACTGCCTAATGCAGGGGTGCCCACACTTTTTTGGCTTGTGAGCTACTTTTAAAATGACCAAATCAAAATGATCTACCAACAAATAAAAAAAAAACAAAAACAAAGCACACAGAGACAATATTAATTATCATTTATATTTGATGGATTTTTCAGAGAGGTCGAGGCAGATGTCTTTAAAATATGCAATGTCACCTCAGTAACAACTATACAAAAATAGACAAATATACCCCCTCCCTTTTTACCAAACCACGATAGCGGTTTTTAGCGCAGGGAGATGCGCTGAATACCCTACACTGCTCTCGACACTCATAGGCTCTGTGCGCTAAAATCCACTACTGTGGTTTAGTAAAAGGGGACCATACTGCAAAATATAGACAGCAGATATAAATTCTCAAAACGGACATATTTTGATCACTAAAGTGAAAATAAAATCATTTTTCCTACCTTTGTTGTCTGGTGATTTCATGAGTCTCTGGTTGCACTTTCTTCTTCTGACTCTGCATCCAATATTTCCTCCCTTCTTTCTGCCTCCTGCATGCTTCATCTCCTCCAGACCTCATTCCATTCCCCAACCAACATCTCTGTCCTTCCATGAGTCCAACTTTTTCTTCCTCTCTCCCTGCCCCCTCCCCTTTCTTTCTTTTTTTCTCTGTCTGTCTTTTTGTCTCCCTGTCCCTTCCTTTCTTTCTTTCTGTCTGTCTTTCTTTCTGTCTCCCTGCCCCCTTTCTTATTTTCTTTCTCTCTCCCTGCCCTCTTTCTTTCTTTCTGTCTCCTGCCTGTCTTTCTGTCTCCCTGTTCTGCCTTCCTGTCTTTTGTTTCCCCTTTCTTTTTCCCCAAGCCACTGCCAGAGCTGTCGTCCAAGCCACTGCCTATGTCTGGGAACAGGCCCCCCCAAGCCACCGCCGACATCTGGGAACAAGTCCCCAAGCCGTTATTCATTTTATAATGCTGCAACAGGCCAGCAGCCTTCTCCCTCACGTCAATTCTGATGTTGGAGAGGAAGTTCCGGGCCAGCCAGACAGCGATTGGCTAGCCCGGAATTTCCTCTCTGACATCAGAATTGACGTTGAGGAGGGGGGAAGGCTGGCGTGCCCAGCGCTTCTGTAGTCGCTGCTGGCCTGTTGTGTTGGGGAGCAAGGGAGAACACAAAGGCAACGCGAGTCTATCGTGAAGCCCGGGATGGGTTCCGCGATCGACTCGCGTTGCCTTTGCGATCTACTGCATAAAGTTCAAAGTGTCAGAATTATTAAACATCTAGAGCTCCTTTTAATAAGCTGCGCTAGCATTTTTAGCGCACGCTAACCCTGTGCTACACACGTGGGTAAACAAAGAAGTACATATTGAGCAGATGAAAGCAAGAAGAAGCCTAATCTGCAGTATAATAAAATACAATTTTGCAAGGGTTTGCAGTGGCTACAGATTGGTACAAAAGTGCCGGCGCATATAAATATTTTGGCATTTTCCATCCAAAGTGATGTATATCTCTTTGGTAAAGTAGAACTTCATCAGGAATATTAGTGCCCTGGCTACTTTTCTAGTGCTCCATTTGTACACAGTAATACTGCAAAGTTGCAGGATCTAAATTTTTGCTTTTGATTAGTTCAATTGATAATGAAAGTTACTGTGTGAACACTGTGTACTGAACATAATGCACGGAGTCATATTACTCTGAATATACTTTTCTCCATTCTTTTTCATATTAATATAATTTTGTATAATTCAATCTGGTCCCAACCACTCTGCTAGTTCTTTTACCCCATGTTGCACTTTTTCCTTGTTTGTTCTTGCATACCATTGAGTTTTCTATTTCTTTATGACATTTCTACCAAAATGAATGTAACTGCTCCTTTTTCAATATACCTTTCACTTTTAGTGACAGGTTTGCTCCATAATAATCATCAGTCTTCTGCTTGTCATATGTTTCACTGAACAAACATTTCTACATTCTTTCAGTACTATTTTTCATAAATACAGTATATAGCAAAATATAATTTGGAATGACTTGTACAGAATTTACATTCCCTCTATGCGTATAGAATGTAGAATTCCTATCACTATGGTAAACATAGCAGCCTATCCATTTTCAATTAGCATATGCATATTAAAGATATGAGTAGGATAATTCTATAGCAGTGTGCATATAATTAGGCTCTAAGAATGCATGTAAATGGCCATAATATTGGCATCTGTGCATTTATGCATGAACATATACGAGGGGCATTCAATAATTTATCTACCTCACTACGAAAGAAAAGTTTTCATAAAATGTTTGTTTTATTTTTCAATATAGTCGATAGCTCAATACACTCCCTCCACTTTTCCTGCAATGACTTTAACCCCTTTGAAAATAATTCTTCTGTTTGACCTTCAAACCAGGACATCACGCCTTCCTTGATGTCTTCATCACTTGATAACCGCTGTCCATGGAGAGATTTCTTCAAAACACAAAACAGGAAATATTGAATTTTTTGCTCCATTAGACGCACCTGACCATAAGATGCACCCTAGATTTAGAGGAGGAAAACAAGAAAAAAACCATTCTGAACCAAATTCTCCCTGCCAGGCTCTGCAGCCAACCCCAAAATCCTTGCCAGACTCTGCACCCTGTCCCCCCTCCCAGCCAGGTTTTGTACCCTGTTCCCCCTCTGGTAGGGGGAACAGAGCTGTTAGGATGGGAGAACATAAGAGAAGTGGAAAGACAGTGGTCTAAGCTGAAAGGAGCGATAAAAATGGCTACGGACCTTTATGTGAAGAAAATCAATAAAAACAAGAGAAAAAGGAAGCCGATATGGTTCTCCAAACTAGTGGCTGAGAAAATAAAGGCGAAAGAGTTGGCGTTCATGAAATATAAAAAAACCCAAGAAGAGGAGAGCAGAAAGGACTACAGGGTGAAACTGAAAGAAGCCAAGAGAGAGATACGTTTGGCGAAGGCACAGGCGGAAGAACAAATGGCTAAAAATGTAAAAAAGGGAGATAAAATTTTTTTCAGATATATTAGTGAAAGGAGAAAGATAAAAAATGGAATTGCTAGGCTAAAAGATGCTGGGAACAAATATGTGGAGAGTGATGAGGAGAAAGCAAATGTGCTAAACAAATACTTCTGTTCTGTGTTCACAGAAGAAAATCCTGGAGAAGGACTGAGATTGTCTGGCAAAGTTACACGAGAAAATGGAGTAGATTCTGCGCCGTTCATGGAGGAGGGTGTTTATGAGCAACTTGAAAAACTGAAGGTGGACAAAGCGATGGGACCAGACGGGATCCATCCCAGGATACTAAGGGAGCTCAGAGAGGTTCTGGCGAGTCCTATTAAAGACTTGTTTAACAAATCTCTGGAGACGGGAGTGATTCCTGGGGATTGGAGGAGAGCGGATGTGGTCCCTATTCATAAAAGTGGTCACAGGGATGAAGCAGGAAACTACAGGCCGGTGAGCCTCACTTCAGTTGTTGGAAAAATAATGGAAGTGTTGCTGAAGGAAAGGATAGTGTACTTCCTTGAATCTAATGGGTTACAGGATCCGAGGCAACATGGCTTTACAAAAGGTAAATCGTGCCAAACGAACCCGATTGAATTTTTTTGATTGGGTGACCAGAGAGCTGGATCAAGGACACATGCTAGATGTAATTTACTTGGATTTCAGCAAAGCCTTTGATACAGTTCCTCATAGGAGGCTGTTGAACAAACTTGAAGGGCTGAAGTTAAGACCCAAAGTGGTGAACTGGGTCAGAAACTGGCTGTCGGACAGACGCCAGAGGGTGGTGGTTAATGGAAGTCGCTCGAAGGAAGGAAAGGTGACTAGTGGAGTCCCTCAGGGTTCGGTGCTGGGGCCAATCCTGTTCAATATGTTTGTGAGTGACATTGCTGAAGGGTTAGAAGGAAAAGTGTGCCTTTTTGCAGATGATACCAAGATTTGTAACAGACTAGACACCGAAGAGGGAGTGGAAAATATGAAAAAGGATCTGCAAAAGTTAGAGGAATGGTCTAATGCCTGGCAACTAAAATTCAATGCAAAGAAATGCAGAGTAGTTCCACACCGCTGCCACAAATGCTGAGTTACGCATCAAGAAAATAAACTTTGAGCCTGTTTGCATGAACTTCCAATCTGAAATCCTGAAGTGCTACCAACAGCATAGACAGGAAGTGCTGAACTGCTCTGAACTGGGAAAAGATTACAAGCGATGTGTGAGGGCAGCTCAGAAGGATCTCTTGGTTAACCATGGATAAATCCTGGCACTGAGGATATGGAGACTGGGTGGAAGTTCGGCTTTTGTGCATGACTAATTCTTTCTCACAAGGACAAGTGAAGGGGAAAAACGATCTGTACTCATCTATACCTCTGCATGGACTGGTATCTCCAATATGTTGGGGGTGGGCTGCAGTTATTAAAATGTTTACTACAAAAAAAAAAAAAAGAAATGCAGAGTAATGCATTTGGGGATTAATAATAGGAAGGAACCGTATATGCTGGGATGAGAGAAGCTGATATGCACGGACGGGGAGAGGGACCTTGGGGTGATGGTGTCCGAAGATCTAAAGGCAAAAAAACAGTGTGACAAGGCAGTGGCTGTTGCCAGAAGGATGCTGGGCTGTATAAAGAGAGGCGTAGTCAGTAGAATGAAGAAGGTGTTGATGCCCCTGTACAGGGCATTGGTGAGGCCCCACATGGAGTATTGTGTTCAGTTTTGGAGACCGTATCTGGCGAAAGACGTAAGAAGACTTGAGGAGGGCGACGAAAATGATAGGAGGCTTGTGCCAGAAGAAGATTAATTATTCATGCCAATGTCCCTTTATCTTATTTTTATAATTTTAGTTTTTTCCTTTTTTCTTTTTTCCTTTTTTAATTATTTTTCTTTCCCCCTCCTTTGTGCTTTTCCCCATTTATGTTTTTTTTCCTAGTATGAGAAATCTGTAACTTTATTTCCCTCTTCCCTCCTCATCTTGTTTGTCACTAAACTACATGTACAGAGAAATTTTTAAATTTCCAGATTTTTTTTTGCTTTTTACATGCTGTTAATAATTTATGTTTTTTGTTTTTAATTTGTCGTTTTTAAGATTGTCTGTTTCCCCATAATTTGTTTTTAATTGTACATCGCTTAGAAAGTTTTATATAGGCGATTTATCAAATAAACGTGAACTTGAACTTGAACTTTTCCAGAGAAAGGAAAATGGTAAAACCAGAGGACATAATTTGAGGTTGAGGGGTGGTAGATTCAGGGGCAATGTTAGGAAATTCTACTTTACGGAGAGGGTGGTGGATGCCTGGAATGCGCTCCCGAGAGAGGTGGTGGAGAGTAAAACTGTGACTGAGTTCAAAGAAGCGTGGGATGAACACAGAAGATTTAGAATCAGAAAATAATATTAAATATTGAACTAGGCCAGTTACTGGGCAGACTTGCACGGTCTGTGTCTGTGTATGGCCGTTTGGTGGAGGATGGGCAGGGGAGGGCTTCAATGGCTGGGAGGGTGTAGATGGGCTGGAGTAAGTCTTAACAGAGATTTTGGCAGTTGGAACCCAAGCACAGTACCGGGTAAAGCTTTGGATTCTTGCCCAGAAATAGCTAAGAAGAAAAATTAAAAAAAATAAAATAAAATAAAAAAATTTTTAAATTGAATCAGGTTGGGCAGACTGGATGGACCATTCGGGTCTTTATCTGCCGTCATCTACTATGTTACTATGTTACTATGGTAGTCTAGTCGTAGGCAGGGACAGGGCACAGGGCGGGCAGGGACAGGGCAGGCAGGGACAGGGCACAGATGTCAAGGCAGATGATTTTTTAAAATATGCAATGTCACCTCAGTAACAACTATAGAAAAATAGACAAATATAGTGCAAAATATAGACAGCAGATATAAATTCTCAAAACTGACATTTTGATCACTAAATTGAAAATAAAATCATTTTTCCTACCTTTGTTTGGCTGGTTATTTCTTTCTTCCTTCTTTCCTTCCTCAGGCCTAATAATTGTCCCTTCCTCTCTCCCTCCTTCCTATGACCCCCTTCAATGCCTTCTAGCCTTTGTTCTCTTCTTCTCCTCCCCTGTTGTCTGGTGATTTTTTTCTTTCTTTCCTTCCTCAGCTCCAACAATTGTCCTTTCCTCTCTCCCTCCTATGTTCCCCTCACTGCCTACCAGCCTTTGTCCTCTTCCTAACCCCTAAGCATGCCTGTCCGCCCACTGGATTTAATTACCTCCCGCTGCTGTCACTGTGAGGACACATCAATGAAGCAGCAGCGGTGGGGGGGGGGGGGGACTCCTGGCTCAGCAGCGGGTCGAGGGACAAGTAGGGAGCTGGCACAGAATGGATTGCTGGGAAGGGCCAGGTGGGTGCAGCGATTGCACACCATCGGCCCAGACATCAATTCTGGTATGCCCCCATCTGGAATACTGCATCCAGCACTGGTTGCCATACATGAAGAAGGACATTGTACAACTTGAAAGGGTCCAGAGAAGAGCAACTAAAATGGTTAAGGGGCTGGAAGAGTTGCCGTACAGTGAGAGATTAGAGAAACTGGGCCTCTTCTCCCTTGAAAAGAGGAGACTGAGAGGGGACATGATCGAAACATTCAAGATAATGAAGGGAATAGACTTAGTAGATAAAGACAGGTTATTCACCCTCTCCAAGAAGAAGATGCAAGAATGTACTCCAGAAAAGACTGCAGGATGTACTCCAGTAGACAAAACAGCTGAACACTAATTTAAATATAAAACATTTGCCTTAAACACCAATAATATTAGGCAGTCTGAGTTGAATCAGTGGTCTTACACAATGAAGATATTAAAACTCTCTATTTCCCAGTACTTAATACTTCTTTTTAGCAACAGATGTAACAAAAATCCAGTTTAAATAGTGAAATACACTTGGGGCTGCTTTGTTTCCCGGAAGGAGCAACCACCACCCTCTGGCGTCTGTCCGACAGCCAGTTTCTAACCCAGTTCACTACTTTGGGTCCTAACTTCAGCCCTTCAAGTTTGTTCAACAGCCTCCTATGAGGAACTGTATCAAAGGCTTTGTTGAAATGTAAGTAAATTACATCTAGCATATGTCCTCGATCCAGCTTTCTGGTCACCCAATCAAAAAATTCAATCAGGTTCGTGTGGCATGATTTACCTTTTGTAAAGCCATGTTGCTTCAGATCCTATAACCCATTACATTCAAGTACACTATCCTTTCTTTCAGCAACACTTCCATTATTTTTCCAACAAGTCCCCTGGACCGGATGGAATTCGCCCGAGAGTGCTAAAGGAACTTAAGATAGAAATCGGAGAGCTTTTACAAACCCTAGCTAACTTGTCAATTAGAACCGGAAGAATACCAGACGACTGGAAGATAGCAAATGTCATTCCAATCTTCAAAAAAAGATCTAGAGGAGAACCGGGCAACTATAGACCTGTGAGTCTTATGTCGGTTCCCGGGAAGATGGTTGAAGCATTAATCAAGGATAGCATAGTGCAACACCTGGAGAATCACGAGCTGATGATAGCTAGTCAACACGGCTTCAGGAAGGGGAAGTCATGCCTGACGAATTTATTTCAATTTTTTGAGAAGGTGAACAAACAAATTGATAGTGGAGACCCGGTGGATATAATATACTTGGACTTCCAGAAGGCGTTCGACAAGGTTCCACACGCTAGGCTTCTGAGGAAACTACAAAGCCATGGGATTGAAGGGGATATACTAAGATGGATAGAAAATTTGGCTGGAGAACAGATTGCAGAGGGTAGGCATAAATGGGAAGTTCTCGGATTGGGAAAAGGTGACAAGTGGTGTGCCCCAGGGCTCAGTTCTTGGACTGACCTGGAAGAGGAAACGACGAGTAATATAATCAAGTTCGTAGATGACATGAAACTATGTCGATCAGTTGGATCACAAAAGGACATTGAAGAACTTCAGAGAGATCTGAACCAGCTAGAGAAATGGGAGGAAAAGTGGCAGATGAAGTTTAATATAGACAAATGCAAAGTGATGCATCTGGGTACGAAAAACAAGGAACATGATTATAAAATGTTAGGTGTGACATTGGGCAAGAGCGAACAAGAAAGGGACCTGGGGGTACTGATAGACAGGACCCTGAAGCCATCGGCACAATGCGCAGCGCCGGCAAAGAAAGCGAACAGGATGTTGGGCATGATAAAGAAGGGTATTACGAGTAGATCGGCTGATGTCATAATGCCACTTTACAGAGCAATGGTCAGACCACACCTGGAGTACTGTGTCCAACACTGGTCTCCTTACCTAAAGAAGGATATAACCCTGCTGGAGAGGGTGCAGAGGTGAGCCACAAAGCTAGTAAAAGGTATGGAAATTTGAGCTACAAAGAATGTCTCGGAAAACTAAGCTTGTTCACCCTTGAAAAGAGAAGACTGAGAGGGGATATGATAGAGGCTTTTAAAATACTAAAAGGTTTTGACAAAATAGAGCAAGAAGCATCATTATTGACATTGTCAAATGTGACTCAGATGAGAGGTCATAGACTGAAATTGAGGGGCGACAGGTCCAGGACTAATTTCAGAAAGTTCTGTTTTACACAGAGAGTGGTGGACGCTTGGAATGCTCTCCCGGAGGAGGTAATGACAGAAAACTCCATTATGGGATTCAAGTGCAAGTTGGATGCACACCTCCTTGCAAATCGCATTGAGGGATACGGGAAAATAAGGTCTTCATCAGGGAACACCTAGGTCTTAAACAGGGAACACCTGGATTGGTCTCCGCTTGTGCGGGTCACCGGACTAGATGGACCAAAGGTCTGATTCAGTGAAGGAATTTCTTATGTTTCTTATGTTTAACTGAAGTGAGGCCTGTAGTTTCCTGCTTCATCCCTGTGACCACTTTTATGAATAGGGACCACATCCGCTCTCCTCCAATCCCCAGGAATCACTCCCGTCTCCAGAGATTTGTTGAACAAGTCTTTAATAGGACTCGCCAGAATCTCTCTGAGCTCCCTTACTATCCTGGGATGGATTCCATCTGGTCCCATCACTTTGTCCACCTTCAGTTTTTCAAGTTGCTCATAAACACTCTTCTCCGTGAACGGCACAGAATCTACTCCATTTTCTAGTGTAACTTTGCCAGATAATCCTGGTCCTTCTCCAGGATTTTCTTCTGTGAACACAGAACAGAAGTATTTGTTTAGCACATTTGCTTTTTCCTCATCACTCTCCACATATTGGTTCCCAGCATCTTTTAGTTTAGCAATTCCATTTTTCATCTTCCTCCTTTCACTAATATATCAGAAAAAAATTTTGTCTCCCTTTTTTATATTTTTAGCCATTTGTTCTTCCGCCTGTACTTTCGCCAGATGTATCTCTCTCTTGGCTTCTTTCAGTTTCACCCTGCAGTCCTTTCTGCACTCCTCTTCTTGGTTTTTTTTATATTTCACGAATGCCACCTCTTTCGCCTTTATTTTCTCCGCCACTAGTTTGGAGAACCATATCGGCTTCCTTTTTCTCTTGTTTTTATTGATTTTCTTCACATAAAAGTCTGTAGCCATTTTTATCGCTCCTTTCAGCTTTGACCACTGTCTTTCCACTTCTCTTATGTCCTCCCAACCTAACAGCTCTTTCTTCAGGTACTCTCCCATTGCATTAAAGTCCGTACATTTGAAATCTAGGACTTTAAGTATCGTGTGGCCGCTCTCCACATTAGCCGTTATATCAAACCAAACCGTTTGATGATCGCTACTTCCCAGGTGAGAACCCACTCGAACATTAAGTTCAAGTTCAAGTTCAAGTTTATTTGTTCTTGATGAATCGCCTATTCAAATTACTAGGCGATGTACAGCAATAAAAACATATACTAATAAAATATACAAATAGAATGCTAGTATTAACATATAAAATAACTTTTGTTATAAGTTAAAACTTTACAAACTTAACAAACTGAGCGCAAACATATATTTAAAATAATTTTTGTGGGGAAGACTTACAAGAAGTGTGAGGATATGAGGGGAAAAAGTTACAATATTTGGATAGAAAAGAGGAAAAAACATAAAAGGAAAGAACAAAAAGGAGGGTAATGTTGGCTGCTGGAAAAAAATCGATATTTAAATATACTAGGAGCCATAAGCGTCCTTAAAAAGAAATGTTTTAAAGGTTTTTTTAAATAAAGTTAGATCTTTTAATTCTCTAATATATTGTGGTAAAAGATTCCATGAATGAGGGGCCATAACTGAGAACATGTCGTGTCTTCTGGTTCCTATAACTTTAATTGAAGGAACGGAGAGAAGATTGAAAGAGGTTGAGCGAAGTGATCGTGTTGTGCTATAAGGGATAAGCCATCTATTAATAAATTGGGGTTCATTAGAACTTAAAGCTTTAAAAACCAAAAGCAGTAATTTAAAGGTAATGCGATGGCTTATCGGAAGCCAGTGGGATTTAACCAACAGAGGGGTAACATGGTCATATTTTTAGCGTTGTAGATCAGTTTCACGGCTGTGTTTTGTATTAGTTGTAGCCTTCTTTTTTCTTTTTGTGTAACGTTAATGAGAAGGGAATTACAGTAATCTATTTTAGAAATTATTAAAGAATGAATTAGAGTATTAATGGATTCAGGTTGTAAGAATTTGGCAAGTGAGCGAATTAATCGAAGTTTATAAAAACATGATTTAACAGTATTGCTAATATAATCGTGATATGTGAGCTTATCGTCTATCAAAATGCCTAGTATTTTTATAGAAGTGACCTGTTCTAAATCAGTGTTGTTAATGGAGATTGGAGATCTATCCATTTGTGAGGACCAGATCCAATATCGCTTTTTCCCTCGTGGGTTCCGTCACCATTTGTCTGAGCAGAGGCTCTTGAAAGGCATCCACAATCTCCCTACTTCTTTCCAATTCCACAGGCGGAACATTCCAGTCTGCATCCGGAAGGTTGAAATATCCCAATAGCAGAACCTCCTCTTTCCTTCCAAACTTTTGGATATCCATAATCAGATCCTTATCAATTTGCTGCGATTGAGTCTGTAGACTACATCCACGTAGATAAAAGTTCCATCTTCTCTTTTCAGAGTGATCCATATCGCTTCTTCCTCTCCCCAGGTCTCTTGGATATTGATCTTTACATAGAGAGCTACTCCTCCACCTTTTTGACCATCTCTGTCCTTCCTAAAAACATTATATCCTGGTATGTTTGCATCCCATCCATGTGATTCACTGAACCATGTCTCTGTGATAGTGACAATATCTAGATCTTCCTGTAACATCAGGGCTTGCAGATCATGAACTTTGTTGCTTAGACTGCGAGCATTTGTGGTCATTGCTTTCCATCTATTTTGTAGCGGTAATCTCCTTTATCGTATGGATTTTTGTTTTGTTTCACTTTCCGTTGCAATACTAAGAAATGAGTTGCTGATATTGTTTATGTTGCAATCTTTACTACTATCACATCTTTTCTTTTGCCAGGGGTGGTCTCTATAATTGTCCTTCATACATACACCACCCCCACCTTCTATGCATTAACCGTCATTTAACATTAAACAGGGGGAAAAATAGGGGTTCTTTTTCTAAGCTGCAACAAAAAGTGGCTTTAGCACACTAATGTGGGTTTTTCTCTCATTTAAGGTCATTGTTACCGCAGCTGTAAAAATGTCCTTTTTGTATTTTTTTGTATTAATGGCTATGCGCTATCATTATCATAATAAATAAATAAGACTACTCCACTTGTTTAATGTAAGAGCACTGTCCCCAATGGAAGAAAAGGCCTCAGGTATTATCACGGCAGAGCGAGAAATGTGCAATTACCACTACTCTATTTTTGCAGGACTAAGTTCATTAGCTGCCTTTTTTTAATTGTGAAGATATAAGTGATTCAACGTGTAAGCTTTTTCTTCCATTGAGGACAGTGCTCTTACATTAAACAAGTGGAGTAGTCTTATTTATTTATTGTTACTTATTCATCCACTTCCACCATTTTTAGGTAGATTAGTATTTTCTATCATTAGCACAGCCATTAAAAAATGTTGTTGCAAGGCCATAGAGGTTAAAAAGGTAATTTTAACATGCCGGATGTTAATTGGAGTATCCCTATTGTGGGGTCTTCTAGAAGTAAGGAGATCCTCGATTCTCTACAAGGAGAACTGTTCCAGCAGTTGATAATGGAACCCACATGGGATGGAGTCATACTGGACTTAGTGCTTACAAATGGGGAAAGTGTTTCTGATGTTACAATGGGTAATCATCTGGCATCCATGGATCACTGCATGGTATGGTTTAACATTAAAATGGGTAGAGAGAGAGCTCATTCAAAAGTAAAGATTCTAAACTTTTAAAAACTAACTTGGGGGATTACATCAAGGAATTGTCTGGATGGGAACATCTGGAAGGAGTAGAAATGCAGTGGGCAAAACTGAAAGAAGTTATTGCAAGGGCGACAAACCTTTTTGTGAGGGGCAAGTAAATAAAACTAAGAGAAAAAGAAGGCTGCTTTGGTTCTCAAAAGTGTAGCTAAGAAGGTAAGGAATAAGAGGTTAGCTTTCACAGACTACAAAAGGTGGCAAAAAGAGGAAGATAGGCAAAAATATCTGGAAAAGTTAAGAGAGGCTGGTCAAGTAGTCAGGAAAGCAAAGATACAAAAGGAAGAAAAAATAGCAGGCATGGTAAAATGGTACACCGTCAATAATGCGCAGGACATTGGTGCACCAACAATTCCACTCTATCAAATGAATGGAGGGGAATTGTTGAGGAGGAAATGTAAGTATAGTGGGGGGGGGGGTATTTGTAGGAAAAATCACATCAGCATTGAACACCTCCCTCAACACCCCTCCCCCCATACACACACCCTCAGAGTGCAAAGTGCCTTGTAAGTTTAGGTTGCACGCAAGTTGTAAGTTTATTGGGGGGTTCCCCACATACACCCCTTAACCAGAGTATGAGTGTAGTGGGGATTCTCCCCTCACATACCCCCTCAGACTACAAAATGAAAGGAATATGTCTGAACCTATCACCTCTTAAATTCATCCTATGCCCTCTCATTCCAGAGTTTCCGTTCAAATGAAAGAGACTCGACTCGTGCAAATTTACATCACATAGGTATTTAAATGTCTCTATCATATCTCCCCTCTCCTGCCTTTCCTCCAAAGTATACAGGTTGTGATCTTTAAGTCTATCCCCATATGCCTTATGATGAAGACCATGCACCATTTTAGTAGCCTTCCTTTGGACTGACTCCATCTTTTCTATATCTATTTGAAGGTACTGCCTCCAGAAATTTACACAATATCCTAAATGAGGTCTTACCAAAGTCTTATACAAAGGCATCAATACCTCCTTTTTCCTACTGGCCATACCTCTCCCTATGCACCCTAGCATCCTTCTAGCTTTTGCTATCACCTTTTCAACCTGTTTGGCCACCTTAAGATCATCACATATAATCACACCCAAGTACCACTCTTCTATCGAGCACATAAGTTCTTCACTCCATAAACTGTACCGTTCCCTCGGGTTTTTGCAGTCCAAATGCATGACCTTGCATTTCATAGCATTACATTTTAGCTGCCAAATTTCAGATCACTCTTCAAGGTTTGCCAGGTCTTTCTTCATGTTATTCACACCATCCTGGGTTTCTACTCTATTGCAGATTTTGGTATCATCCGCAAAGAGGCAAATCTAACCTGACAGCCCTTCAGCAATATCGTTTATAAAA
Organism: Geotrypetes seraphini; assembly: GCF_902459505.1. Lineage (NCBI taxonomy): Eukaryota > Metazoa > Chordata > Amphibia > Gymnophiona > Dermophiidae > Geotrypetes > Geotrypetes seraphini. The sequence continues at coordinate 137,940,836 of NC_047088.1, read as the reverse complement.
ATGTTAAAAAGAAGAGGCCCAAAAACAGAACCTTGAGGCACACTACTAGTAACATCCTTTTCCTCAGAGCGATCTCCATTGATCACTACCCTCTGTCGCCTTCCACTCAATCAGTTCTTGACTCAGCCCGTCACTTTGGGACCCATCCCAAGGGCACTAAGTTTATTTATTAGACTTCTGTGTGGAACACTGTCAAAGGCTTACTTTTGAAGAGAGGGACCACATTTGCCCTACTCCAGTCCTCTGGTACCACTCTCAACTCTATAGACTCATTGAAAATGTCAGTCAGAAGAGCCATCTGATTGATTCTGAGCACTGTTAACCACGTTAAGCTTAGCTGTTTATATTAAAGTATAGAGTGGGTGTTTTCATATTTGCATCTATTCCATGTATCACCCACGTGTTTATTCCTCAACCCAGGTTTATATTTGGGCAGTCAGAAGAGCTACCAGAACTTCCCTAAGTTCCTTCAAAGCCGGGTGTGGGACCACAGAAGACAAACGTGAATAGGAATGGAGTAGTGGTAGACCCTGATGAATTTTCAGAGGGTTGTGCTTGTAAGGCGCTAGCTAAATTAAAGGAAGACAAAATCATGGAGCTGGATGGTGTATATCCGAGTGTGCTGAAGGAACTTAGTGAAGTTCTGGTGGCTCTTTCAACTGACCTTTTCAATGCTTCTCTAAAGTCGGGAGTGGTACCGGAGGACTGGTAAAAGGTGGATGTGGTCTCTCTACACAAAAGTGGAAGTAAGGAAGAAGTAGGGAATTATAGGCCAGTAAGTCTAATTTCAATGATAAAGAAATTAATGGAAATGCTTTTAATACAGAGAATGGTGAAGTTTCTGGAATCCGATGGATTACAGGACTGGAGCCAACATGGATTCATTAGAAATAGGTCTTGTCAGACAAATCTGATCAATTTGACTGGGTGACCAGAGAATTGGATCAAGGGAATGCACTATATGGTGTCCTAACTTCACTTACTCCGTCCTTCCTCCCTCCCTCCTCCCGCCACACTGAAACTACCTGACCTTCTCTGTACAACCTGAGAAATGACAAATGATCTTCCTTTGTTACCCTCCATTCACCTACCCTCCATTCACCTACTCTTCACCACTTTTTACCACTCAAGAACTGACAAATGACCTACTCTTTACAACTCTAGAAATGACAAATGATCTACTCTTTACAACTCTAGAAATGATAAATGTTCTTCCATTGTAACCCCTCATTCATAAATCTTTTGTAATCCGCCTTGAACCGCAAGGTAATGGCGGAATAGAAATCTCTAATGTAATGTAATGTATTTAGATTTTAACTCAAAACGTCAATATGAAGTGAAAATTTGGATTAAACATCAAAAGCAAAGATCCCCACAAGGTTAACCTAATAATTTAGATACCTAAATGAAAGGAAAATATCTCAGAATACCATTCCAAGGATCATATTGCTAGGCTCCTTTGGTTGTTCAGTGGTAAGGGTATCTTTCATAGATCAAAAACCTTCATCTTTTAAAGCCTCTATAATTTACTAAGGGACTTATAATAAAAAAAAAGTTCAATAAGTGGCTGAAATCAGTACTTGGACGATCAAAAAGACAGATCATCCAAGCACTGATAATCAAAGCTGGTTTTAGACGTATCTGAAACCAGCTCAGGCTTTTACCCTGCCTCTGAACACCTAGAGCGAAAATAGGCATTTTTTGAGGAGGGGAAAGGGCGGGAGATGGGCCAACCTAGACTTAGTTGTAGTGCAAGTATAACCGAAAGTCTAGGAGATCGCCTAGTCAGAAGTTATACGTTTTGACTTAGACCAAGTCAAAACAGGTATAAGTTCTGAATAGGGGGCTGCTGAGCTGATCGCAGCTGCCACAATCAGCTCAGCAGCCTCGGCAACCTGCCCACCCCCACCGCAGCGATCATGGCAGGAGAGATGCCTAATCACTCCTGCCGCAATTTCCCCAACAAAACCCTGAACCGGCAGGATGAAGCCCAGGCCCTCAAGCCGAAGATGGCCCCCCAACACCCACCTGACAATACCGGCAGAAGGGATCCCAAGCCCTCCTGCTGATGACGGCACTCTGAGCCCACCCACCCCCACGAATACTGGCAGGAGGGATCCCAAGCCCTCCTGCCGAAGATGGCCCCAGCCCCCCCAACCCTCGCGAACCCCTGAACGCCCCCAAATACCCCTCACTAACCTGAACCCTCCTCCACTATCCCAGAACTCCCTACTAACCTTTTCAGTTAGCTGGATGGCTGGTTCCTGGTCCAGCCGGCCGGCCATCCTCAGAATGGCAGGCCTGCCTCTTCCTGGTGCATTGTGGGATGCACCGTGGCGGGGCCTAGGGCCTGATTGGCCCAGGTGCCTAAGGCCCGCCCATAGGAAGGGCCTTAGGCAACTGAGCCAATCGGAATTGGCCCAGTTGCCTGAGGCCCCTCCTATGGGCGGGGCCTTAGGCACATGGGATGGGTTGGCCCATGTGCCTAAGGCATAGTTGATATGTTTCAGGTTTATTTAAAATTTGATAATATCGCCTATAAAACTTCTAAGCGATGTATATAATAAAAACATAGTCATTATATTATAGACAGAATCAGACAAGGACTAACTTGACACAAAAGGGACTGAGGTAGAACTACAAGAATTATAGGAAAGCAACATATATCATGGTTAGGCATATTAAATAGGCCATATGATCTTTATCTATCTTCATTTTTCTATGGTTCTGAGTAATAATAATAATAATAATAATTTTTTTTTTCTTATATACCGCTATACCTTGAGGTTCAGAGCAGTTTACAGTAAAGATATAAAAAAGATGCAATAAAATAAAATAAATGAAGAAAAGTACTTGGGAGTCCCTTAACTGATCCATCTTATAGGCAATAAGAACTCAAGTGTGCTTTCTAATTAATGCCAGGACACCCACTCTCTGGCTCCTGACATGCCCCATCAAAGAAAATTAAAAATATTTGGCAGTTATTGCAGGATGCCTGAACACAACCTGTGGAATGCCATTTTAAACTATGTTAGGTGTATGTTAATACCTAACACAATTTAGTAAAAAGGCTCCATAGAGAGTAAACGAAAGGGAACAGTTACAAAAAATAATGGTTTGTACGAGATGTAAAAATTGTTTAAAAGTACCTTTCTAGAAGCTAAAGTAAAATGTACCATATTTCACACATTAGAGAAGTATGAAGAAAGACAAAACATTTGCCAGTACAGTTAAGTGATGGGGTAGAATAGCCTGGGTATTAAAGCAAAAATATCATCTTTGAAAGAAAAGAAAGCAAGTTCAATTCAGGAAAATAGGAAAAAAATGTAGGGAATGGTAAGTTAGATATAAAATTAATAACTAAGGCAGGCCAAGGGAGAATTTATAAAGAAGCTTGTTATAAGGTCAAAAATGAACAATATAAAATATTTCAAGTACATCAAAAAGAAGCCTTCAAGGGAACCTATTATGTGGCTAGATAAACTGGAGATAAAACAGGAACTCAGAGAGAACTTGGCAATAGCAGGAAAACTATTTTGCTTTGATTTATATTGAAGATGAGGATTCTAAAGTAAGTTATTATGAAACTAGTGTTTAAGCAAGTTACAATAACGGGTGCTAGAGTAGATGTCTGTATGTCTGTTTTTTGTTTTTTATTTGTCTCTCTTTCTTTCTCCCTGGACGCTGTCTGTCTGTCATTCTTTGTGTCTGTGTCTCTCCCTGGTCCCCTGTATGTGCGTCTTTCTTTCTGTCTGTCTCCCTGGCCCCCCTGCTTGCCAAAGCAGCCTCCTTTCCCTCTCCCCCTGTTGTGCAATGCCTGCCTGCTTCTTGGCCCCCTTCTGTCCCCCCCCCATGATTGCTGTCTGCCCCCAGAACAAACATCCCCCAAAGCAGTCCCCTTTCCCTCCCCCCTTGGCCCCCAGTTGTGCCATGCCTGCCTGCTCTGTGGCCCCCTTATGTCCCCCCCCATGATTGCTTTCTGCCCCCAGAACAACCATCCCCCCAAAGCAGCCCCCTTTGCCTCTCCCCCTGTTGTGCAATGCCTGCCTGCCTGCTTCGTGCACTCAGCACAACCCTCCCACCAAAACAGCTCCCTTTTCTGCCTGCTCCATAGCCCTTCTTTTTTGGCTTCCCCTCCCGTTCTTACCTTCCTCCATGCATTCATGTTTCCTGCCACCGCTGCCGCTCCTGTTCCTGTTCAAAGCGGCCTGCTTAGGTTCATGGGCGGCTGTATTGAACCTCGCAGGCCGCTCTCCATATGGTAGCATGCTCCTTCTGACGCGATTGCATCAGAGGGAACGTGCTTCATGTGGAGAGCAGCCTGTGAGGTTCACTACAGCCGGCCGCGAACCTCATCAGGCCGCTTCAAACAGGAGCGGCAGCGGTTGGTGCGGGAGGGGGGAGTCGTCGACTTGTTCCCTACTGCTGCAGCGTGAAAGTTGCTGGGCTCTTCAGTGGGGGCGCTGAGTGGCCGCGATCCCTCTCCTCCCAGACCCCCCCCCCCCGGAGGAACGGAGATCGGCGGTGTCTTCTATCCACTGCTGAGTTACCGAAGAGCAGGGAGTCCAGCAATGGTGGCCAGTGCTGCGAGTGTAGGTAGGAGCTGGGGACTCGCGCATGCGCACTCCTGCTTGGCCGCGGACCTACTGAACATGGAAAAGGGATTACAGATCACGAAAGTTGGAGTGCGCATGCGCGGCTAGCGTTTTATTATATAGGACTAGATGTTGCCAAGCTTAATAGCAAATTACCAAAAGATGGAACAAACTGACAGAGGGGAAACCATTGCTTGTCCTGTGGTTGGTAGCATGGAATGTTGTTACTATTTGGGCCACTGGATCGGCCACTGTTGGAAACAGGATAATGGGCTAGATGGACCATAGATATGATCCAGTATGGCCTGTTCTTATGTTCTTATATTGACAAAACAGGATTTGATTAAAAATGTGCAAAGCAATACATAAGCAATAGATAGATATGAAGAAAATACTTCAGAACTTTGAAAGCCCTGGTAATCTAATGGCCAAATAGGCTATAAATTACAATCATTCATCTTAAAAACTCCCCAATTATTGTCCAAAGGTTTTTTTTGGTTTTTTTTTAAATTTCTTAAACACATACAATGTCATTTTAGATAGTGGTGGAAGTGGTAATATAGACAAAAATGTGCAGAGCCTATAACATATTTTCCAATACTAGGGCTATATGCTCAAGTCCATAGCAAACTCAACCCATCTTCTCTACCTATCCCCCACCAAGATGTTCAAAATCCATCATAAACATAAAGAAGAAAAATGTCAACATCCTAAAATGACAGCATGTTAAATGTTGAAATTCAGAAGTTGCAGAAAAGGGGCCTGTGGTGCAGAAAAGGCCCCATTCAGGAAAACACCATCTTGCTGTGCTCCTGCACAAGTTGTAAATGATGTCTGAGAGATCTTCTCAGTATGGAAACTGGATGCGTAGTACTCTTATGGAAAAACTTCTAGCAGGGCCCTTCACTGGCAGCAGTTCACATGTATAGTCCTATAAGTATTACATTATACATCCATAAGAACATAAGAGCATAAGAAACGCCCTCACCGGATCAGACCGAGGTCCATCTAGTCCGGCGATCCGCACACGCGGCGGCCCATTTAGGTACTCCTTTTTGGAGACCCGGATTTACCGTATCTCTCCATATGATATGCAAGAAGGTGTGCATCCAACTTGTGCTTGAATCCCAGTACAGTAGTCTCCTCCACAACCTCCTCCGGGAGTGCATTCCAAGCACCCACCACGCGCTGTGTGAAACAGAATTTCCTGACATTTGTCCTAAAACTGCTACCACTCAGTTTCAGTCTATGTCCTCTTGTCCTCGTCACATCAGAATATTTCAGTAATGCTTCTTTTTAGTCTATTTTATCAAATCCTTTTAATATTTTAAAAGTCTCTATCAAATCTCCTCTTAGTCTTCTCTTCTCGAGGGTAAACAATCCCAGCTTCCTGAGTCGATCTTTGTAAGTCAAATTTTCCATTCCTTTGATAAGTTTTGTGGCTCGTCTCTGCACTTTTTCCAGCAGAGTAATATCATCGACTTTCCTCTATAGGTCTCACAGATCAAGTATACGAATGGTTCCGTTCTTACTTTACAGATAGATCTTCCAATGTTTTCTTTAAAAATTCCTTTTCTAAGCCTAATCAAAAAAATAATTATGGAATACCACAAGGGTCCATACTTTCACCATTATTGTTTAATATTTATTTGGCCCCATTATTAACACTATGTCAATCCATAGGCTTCACAGTATATGCCTATGCAGATGACTTCCAACTCCTGCACACCATTGACCCCAATAGTTTGCAAGACATAACAGAAATCAATAAGAAGTTAGCAAAAATTCATGAATGGTTAAACAATAATCAACTTTCCTTAAGTATTAATAAAACCACAACTGTACTCTTTTCAGAGAAAGATGGAATTCAACTTACAAGTCCAATTATAATTGATAATAAACCCCTCATTCAGACCAATAATACAAAAATCTTGGGGGTTTTAATAGATAACAATCTTACTTTTCGAGGACATATCAGTGCAACGGTTAAAAACTGTTTTTACAGATTAAGAATGATCCGTTCACTTGCTCCCCTTCTTGATTCATTTTCTCTTAATACACTGATCCACTCATTAGTTATCTCAAAATTGGATTATTGTAACTCTTTATTAAAAGGGGTTTACCAAAAGGATATAAGGCGTCTTCAACTCGTTCAAAACACTGCAATAAAGATAATCTCAGGTTCCAAAAAATTTGATCACGTCACACCCTTACTTCAAAGTGCTCATTGGTTGCCAATATCTTATAGGATTACTTTCAAAATAGCTCTTTTAGTTTTCAAGACATTAAAATCCAATACTCCTGCTTTCATAGATAGGCTCTTGATCCCATACAGTTCATCTAGAACTCTCAGATCATCTTCACAATGTACTTTAAATGTCCCCTCTCTAAAAATTATTGGAACCCGCCGTGCTTCAATTTTCTCCGTTACGGCACCAATGTTATGGAACTCTCTTCCTTTATATTTAAGATTAGAACAGGATTTAAAAATATTTAAAAAGAACCTTAAATGTCTTCTTTTTAAAGAAGCTTTTAATTGACAGATTACAATTTCTCATTTTTTTAGACTTCCTTTCGGTTTCTCATTTTTTCCCTTATCTCCCCAATGTGTTTCCCTTTTATGTAATCTTTAAATAAATATTGTATTTCCTCCCCACCTTCCCATTGTTATCAGCTGTCTTCTTGTCTAAATTTGTTTCCCAGTATGTTTATATGAATAGTAATTGTATAAGTAAGTCCACTTTATTTTATTTATGTAAAACGCTTTGAAATTTTAAAAGCGTTTAATCAAACAATATAATAAACTTGAAACTTGAATCTTTTTTAAGGTATGGAGACCAGTGTTGGACACAGTATTCTAAGTGCGGTCGGACCATTGTTCTATAAAGTGGCATTATGACCTCTTCCGTTCTACTCGTAATCCCCCTCTTAATTATGCCCAACATCCTGTTCGCTTTCTTTGCCGCTGCCGCACATTGTGCTGATGGTTTTAGGGTACTGTCAATCAGTACCCCCAAATCCCTTTCCTGCTCGCTTTTTACTAATTTAACCCCCAACATATTCCTTGTTTTTGCTTCCTAGATGCATCACCTTGCATTTGTTTACATTAAAGTTCATCTGCCACTTTATCGCCCACGTTTCCAGCTTGTTCAGATCTTTCTGGAGGTCCTCGCAGTCCCTTAGAGAGCCAACCGCCTGACATAGTTTAGTATCATCTGCAAACTTTATTATATTGCATGTTGTACCCTCTTCCAGGTCGTTTATAAAAATATTGAACAAGATAGGCCCAAGAACCGAGCCTTGGGGCACGCCGCTAGTCACTTTCTCCCAGTCCGAGAATTTCCCATTTATGCTAACCCGTTGCCTTCTGTTTTCAAGCCATTTGCCGATCCATCTGTGTACTTCTCCTCCAATTCCATGGCTTATTAGTTTCTTCATAAGCCTTGCATCCAGTGCTATATGTTTTGGACTATATGTACTTATAGTGGAAAACGTCAAGTTCTGCATACCACATACACTGCCCCTCTTGGAAACAACCTGGCCAACCATGTACCACCACCATATCCAATTTATACAGTACCCACTACAGAGCCCTCACATACACCTGAAATATGAATGGTGGAAGAATTGCACCAATATGTTGGTGGAAGAATTTTTCTAAGGAGAGTGACTAGCTGACCCTTCTGGTCATTCAGAATGAGCTCAAGCTGTTCCAAGAATGCAGGTGCAGGATATTTTAGGCTATAGCAAGAAAAGTTTGGCAAAATGAGCAATAACAATCAGCAGAAGCCCCCACACTTAGCTCACAACTGGACAAGTCACCCAGATACCAATATAGAATATACTTGTACATACACCCCAATACCCACAGCTTTGGTTATAGCACAGTGGCAGGGTGGACAGTATAACATCTCAGTGCCTAATGCAGCTCCCATGTACAAGATGACAACTCCTGCCCCCTTCCACATATGCCAAACACACTTGTGCAATGTATGTACCTGTATCACTCTGCCCTTCCAGAAACAACCAATAGACAGGTCAGCATGTCCCTCACTTAATATATAACACCCCCCCCCCCCAATATTCAGCTACCAGCAGTCAGCATTTTTATATGCTCTGATTGTTGCCAGCTAAATTATGCCCCAATATCAGTGCCGGGCCATGTCCAGGCACTAGCACTGAATACTGGGGCATAATTATTGGTGGCCTGGTCACCTGGAGCTTATACAAGCCCTGCCAATATTCAGCCGGGCCCACATAAGAGTTGTATATGGGCCTTGGCTGAATATCATGCAAGACCCGTATAAGTATATTTTTCTTAAAAAAAACAAACCTGTACCACTTCCTGCTTCTCCCAACAATATCTCCTTTCTCCTCGGACCTACCTACATACCTGTTGATCTAGCAGGGGGCTTTGGGGCAGAATCACAGCCCCCTTGTGGCGGCCTTTCAAAATAGATATAAATAGACCTATTCCCACACAATCAGATTCTGTGTTATATATATTCATATTGTTAAGACTCCATTTATGTAATTTTTAAGCTCTCAATTCATTAATACCCTTATAACTTTTCATTTATTATTTACTTTTTTTGAAGGGTTGAAAAAGCCTCAGAACTTGCAGCAGTATATCTCACTCAGAGAAACATCAACTTAGATGCAAACAAGGTAGCTCCAGCTCTAATCATCGGCATAAAAACCTCCACCTCCAAATTTTTTTTAAAAAGACACAATATAATAATCTTCTTTCAATTAGATACTCTTCTGATTTCAAATAATCATTTTATACTCTCATGATAATCTTATATTCTCATATATTATGCTTGTTAATCTCAATATAACACATAGGCCCTGTTCATATATTATGTTTGTTAATCTCAATATAACTCATAGCCCTTGTTTTACACAGCCGTGCTAGCGGCTGCTGCGCGGTAAGGGCCCTGAAGCCCATAGAGATTTAAAGGGCTTCGGGGCTGTTGTTGCGTGGCTTTGTAAAACAGGCTGATAAAGTTCAATAGCCATTATGTAAACTTTCCAAACTGTAAGCATTCAATACAGCTATAGCAAAAAAAGCTTACCAAAACACAAACATATTTAAATGTGGAACATCTGTTGATTGTCTAGTGAACACATAAAACTGGATAACCATGCAAGAGCCATTTTATAAAAGGAAGTCGGCATGAATGAATGACAAAGAACAGAGACTTAAATAGGTAAAAGAGCAAGCTAAAGTATGTTTAAGGATTGTTTTTTTCTGAGCTTTGTTTGAATATAACAATTCTTTTCCAGCAGTATTGTTATTTGAATGATTATCTCCAAAGCAGTGGCAATTGGTCTGCGAAACGCAGGCAGCATCGGATAGTCTAAGAGACTTGAATGAACTTTACAACTATATCAGCTACTATGGATGTTTGACTCCATTTCAGATAAGTTTGTGTTTTAATAAGCTTTTTTTGCTTTAGCTATATTGAATGTTTACAGTCTGGAAGGTTTACACATGGGCTATTGAACTTTATGTGTTATATTCACAAACATAATATATGAGGATATAAGAAGATTATCATGAGAGGATAAGAATATTATTTGAATTCAGAAGATTATATAAATGAAAGAGGATTTGTTTGAAAAAAATATATAATTAATAGATTATTATATTGTGTCTTTAAAAAAAAAAAATTTGGAGGTGGAGGTTTTTATGCCAGTGTTTGGAGCTTAATTTTGTGTCTCTTCTAATGTCTGTTTTATCAATATTTGTTCACTATTCACATCTGTTATGTTACATATTACATGTGTATTAGTTTACTGTTATTAGTTTAATATGTTTTACTTTCTGGTTTGTGCATAATTTTAAAATTTTATATTTGTACAGTTATATTACACATGTTCATATTTTAGTATTTTAATTTAAAATTTTAATTTGTAGTGTCAAAACTAGGATCCTTGGTGAGACAAAAAATCTTTTTGCCTTTTTTTTGTTGTGGTTTGTTTGGTTGCTTTGGTTTTATAATAAGGCAAGTTTTTCTTCCTTTGTCTTGTGGTACTGACCACACTGGACTTATAAAATATAGTTTAGTGGCCTTTCAAAATAGCCACTACGACCTCTCACAGCAACTCAGGGAGAGGGAAGAGAGAGAAGGCATTGCTTGGAGGCAGGAGGGGTGCTATAATCTTCTGTAGTACCTGAAGATTGAAGGGTGGTCAATGTTAAGCCGATTTTAAAAATGGTTCCAGGGGAGATCCAGGAAATTTCAGTGCCAGGCAAAATAGTGGAAACAATTATAAAAAAATAAAATTGTGGAACACATAGCCAGCATGGAGAAAGTCAGAATGGGCTCAGCCATGAGAGGTCTTGCCTCACCAATTTGCTTGACTTTTTGAAGGTATGAATAAACATGTGGATAAAAGTACCCACACCCAAAGTACGCCCAATCAGTTCGAACGTAAGAATGATATATTACTAGCTACTTAGGTGTCTTTATTACAAAAAAGCTCAGGCAGAACACTTTTTGACCATTTGGGACCCTTACCTTAACTCTTTATCACCTCGGCTAAGCAGCCTGACTTTGAACCAGCTATGACCACCTCTGTCTCCCGCTGCATTGTTTTTTGCCATGGATATACCACGCTATCCCTTCCTCTGTGCTATCTATAAGGTGGGGTGGGCTTGGGGTTGGGTGGGGGATAGGTAATGGGGTGGGAGGTTTATTAGTGTACTTTATTGCTGCCTGTTTGTATTCCGAATTGTCTTAATCACCTGGGTCTATAATTTTTTTCTAGTTACATCTTTTTACTTTTGACTTTGTGATTGCTTAGGATTGCCCACAACCCCAGTTTTTTATACAGTTCGGGGACTATAAGGAACCAGGTTCCCAGATTACTTGTTTGTTTGTGGGCGGCCTGACAGCAATTTTGCTTTTTATCTGCTACTATTGTATATGAGGATAGAGATGTTGGGAAAGGGGTGGGGAGTTAGGAATTATTACAGTTAAAAATTATTTGATGAATAGTTGTTTCTTGTTTTCTGTCAACTGCCTGTAGTTTCATTATTTTTCTTTTTTCGTAAGTTGAATTTTCAGTGATAGTCCTTTGTCATCAATAAAATTGAAACATAAAAGTAAGATATTGAGAGGTATGGGAGGCAGGGGTGGGTCAGGGTTTAGAAACTCGTGAATAACTGAAGTCACAAGTCTTAAACCCGCGAATATGGAGGGGTGACTGTATATAGTATTTATTCATTATTTCTTTTTATTTTAAAGGTGTAATGAATAACATTCGTGTGAAGTTTTTGTATTAGTTACATCATTTTACTTTTACTTGATTATCATTCAGAACTGTATTATACCTATTCAATACCTGTAAAATAAAAAAAAATACTGAATAAATACTGTATACCTACTTTTGGCCCACCCTGAACGGCTCCTAGTGCCCATGTTCAGCTATAGAACAATAATGTTATTTGGTATTTGCATACCTAATACTTCTGTGCCTACAGTTATACCAACCATAGGCAGTGAAACGCTTTTTTGTTTGGGGGAGGGGACCTGAAAGCTCCGCCCCAGATCCTGCCCCCCCCCCCATAATAGTACTAATTGTAATACCATTTTCTCCATTCATTTTTCATATATACATACAATATTATCTTATAAACAACACATAATGGTTAACTACAAAATTAAAAAAAGACAAAGCACACTGTACACAGAGAAAATGTTATCATTTATATTTGGGGGGGTTTCAAAGATGTCAAGGCAGATGACTTTAAAATATACAATGTAACCTCAGTAACAACTATAGAAAACTAGAAAAATATAGTGCAAAATATAGACAGCAGATATAAATTCTCAAAACTGACACATTTTGATCACTAAATTGAAAATAAAATAATTTTTTCTACCTTTCCTGTCTGGTGATTTCATGAGTCTCTGGTTACACTTCCTTCTGACTGCATCCTTTCTTTCTTTCATTTCAAGTGTCAAGTCTATTTAAAATTTCTTATACTGCCTAATCAGACATTTATTTATTTATTTCTGCACTCAGGCCCAACAATTGTCCCTTTCTATTCCCTCTCTCCCTCCTTCCTACAACCTTGGTACCCCCAGTGCCTCCTTCCTGTGTTCTTAGTGCCCCTTCCTATGTCCTTAGTGCCCCCAGTGCCTCCTTCCTATGTCCTTAGTGCCCCCAGTGCCTCCTTCCTATTTCCTTAGTGCCCCTTCCTATGTCCTTAATGCCCCCAGTGCCTCCTTCCTATGTCCTTAGTGCCCTTTCCTATGTCCTTAGTGCCCCCCAGTGCCTCCTTCCTATTCCTTAATGTCCCCAGTGCCTCCTTCCTATGTCCTTAGTCCCCTTCCTATGTCCTTTATGCCCCCAGTGCCTCCTTCCTGTCCTTAGTGCCCCAGTGCCTCCTTCCTATGTTCTTAGTGCCCCTTCCTATGTCCTTAATGCCCCCTCCCTTCCAAACCGCGCAGAAGCCTGCCTGCCCCAAGCTGACCTACTGCCGCTTCCTCCTCCCCTCCCTTCCTTCCCCTGGTCTGCCGCCCGCCACTCACCGCTCGCCGCCTTCTACCCGCTACATTAAATTACAGGCCCAGTGCCGCAACTATTGGAAGGGAAGGGCCAGCGCATGTTGCGATTGCACGCCGTCAGCCCACAAGTCTTCCCCCCAACATCAATTCTGACATCGGACAGAAGGTCCGGGCCAACCAATCGCTATTTGGCTTGCCCAGACCTTCTCTCCGATGTCAGAATTGACGTTGGGGTTAAGGGTTGTGGGCCGGCGGCATGCAATCATTGCACACGCTGGCCCTCCCCTTCCTGCAGTTGCGGCACTGAGGCTGTAAACATTAGCACCAGAAGCCTGATTCCATCTCGGTTAAGGTGGAGTCTGTCCTTTCGGAACAAGCTCCCCCTTTCCCAAAAGGTTGCACAGCTCCTAACAAATCTAAATCTCTCATCCCTGCACCATTGTCTCAACCACGCATTGAGACTTTGGAGCTCTACCTGCCTCTTGGGTCCTGTGCATGGAACTGGGAATATTTCTGAAAATGCAACCCTGGAGGATCTGGATTTCAGCTTTCTACCTAAATTTAGCTTCCAGAACCTTCCTCCCACATTTTCCTATGTCATTGGTACCTACATGTACCAGGACAGCTGGCTCCTCCCCAGCACTATCTAAAAACCTATCTATGTGACGCATGAGGTCCGCCACCTTTGCACCAGGCAGACAAGTGACCAGGCAATCCTCCGCAAATTGAAATTGCATTTAGGCTCAAATTTGCACACACAATTCAAAGCACCATATATAAAATTTGGGGTGATGGTGCCTACCTTTTATGGAATTATACTCCTACTACTTTTTCAATTTTTTGTTAGCAAGTGAGAGTTAGATATTCTTTACAATTGTTGTCTGCTGCTCTAGTTCACTTGTTATTCTTGGTTGTCATTTATTTTGCCATACCATTAAATTAGACTTGATATAATATTGCATGAGTATAGGCTGATTAAAAGGCACTTATTCAATAATTTTATTATTGGTATAGAGTGAACAATGTGAAAACCAGCATGAAGTCTTAATATTGAATGCCAGGCACGTGAAAAGTAAACAACTTCATTTTGTTCTATTTATCACCTACCGTGGAGTTGACAGATATATGGATTTTAGAATATGGCAGCATTTCTTCCATTACAGGAAAAAGTAACTAGAACTGAAGTTTCATTCCTGTCATGTTATACAAAAAGCAAGCCTGCTTTCTGCATTACTCTCAATTAGACTTAAGAAAGTAATACTGAGGAGAAAAATTATTATTAGACTTGTTTGCTCCCATGATTATCTGGGTATTCTGTGAGTAGATTTTTCTGAGAGCTTAGTTGTGGCCACCATTGAACACACAACTTCTCTTGACTATCAAACCATCAGTAAATTGGACAAACTCAAAATATCATGGGGCTGATATTTAGCTGAATGAGGATTACCATATTGTTTGCTCTATAAGACGCACCTAACCATAAGACACATCCTAGACTTAGAGGAGGTAAACAAGGAAAAGAACATTCTGAGCCAAATTCTCCCTGCCAGACTCTGCACCCAACCCCACATTCCTTGCCAGACTGTGCACCCTGTCCCCTTCCTTGCCAGGCTCTGGGACAGGGGATAGGGCAGGCAGCCTAGTAGCCTAGTAGCAGGCAGGCAGGCCTAGTGCACTAGTCCTTCAGTTTGATCTAAGTAGCGCCTTTGACCTAGTTGATCATACCATCCTCTTAGACTGTTTGGAGTCAATTGGCATCTCGGGCAACGTTTTAAAATGGTTCCAGGATTTTCTAAGTAAACGATCATACCAAGTTTACAATGACAATACACACTCCTTCAACTGGGTAAATGCATGTGGAGTCCCACAAGGCTCTCCCCTTTCCCCCACACTATTCAACATCTACCTGGCCGCACTTGGGAACCTATTACAAAGCTTGAAAATCAAGTTCTACATCTACGCTGACGACATTACCTTAGTTTTTCCTCTAACCATCATAACTCCTGAGATAACAAATCACCTGGCATCCATCCTAAAACAAATCGAACTATGGATGACCGATTTCAAATTAAAACTCAACTCTGAAAAAACCAAATTCTTCCTGGCGAGTCCAAAAGACAAAATCAAAGATTCAACAATCTCCTTAAATGGTCAAGTCTTCCCTATCACAGATTCCATAAAAATTCTGGGAATGATACTGGACCACAACCTCACCCTTGAAACTCACATCAACTTACTGGTCAGAAAAGGCTTCTCCGCCTTATGGAAACTGAGAACCATCAGAAAGTACTTTGATGCAACCTCATTCCGATTACTGGTACAATCCTACATCCTATGCCTACTCAACTATTGCAACATTATCTACCTGGGATCCTTCAAAAAAAACATTCAAAGACTCCGCATCATCCAAAATTCGGCAATCTGACTGATCTTTGGGCTGAAAAAATGGGAACACATAACTCCCTACTATCAAAAACTCCACTGGCTACCCATGGAAGCAAGAATCCAGTTCAAGTTTGCCTGTCTCTGCTTCAAATCCATTCTTGGTATGGCCCCCTTATATTTGGTTCCCCATTTTTCCTTAAACTGCCCTTCCAGGCCCGCCCGCAGAACCCACCTCTTCAACCACCCAACTCTAAAGGCCTGCCGATACAAAAGACACCTGAACAGAACACTTGCCTTCCAAGCAGGTCATCTAAATGACTAGCTGAGCGGAATTATCTCAGGAAAATATTAAAAACTAACCTATTCAACCGAATCATAACCTAAGTCCTCTCTCCTTACCCCTGCTCCCCAAGTTCTCTTTTGCCTTACCTCTTCACCCTACCCACCTTACATTTGTCCCCTCTTATTTAACCTGTTCCCCGCACACGCATATTTATTGTACCTGTACTCGCTGATTGTAACTATTCGCTGATTGTCCAGCCCTCTTTGTTGTAAACCATATTTGTTGATTCTTTGTTGTATCTGTATTCACTGTCTGTAACTATTCGCTGATTGTCCAGCCCCTCTTTGTTGTGAACCGCCTCGAACTTCTACGGCTTTGGCGGTATATATGAAATAAAATAATAATAATAATAGTGGCAGGCAGGGCCCCCCACCCCAAAGCAGGCAGGCAGGACTCTCTCTCCCCGCATACCTTATTTTAGTTTCTCCTGTGATCCAGTGGTCCAGTGGTCCTGCTCTACCCTCCGGCTGACTCCCGAACTAGCTGCAGCAGCATCAGAGCAGTGTGAGCTTTTTGCATTCTTGCCTTGTGCTGCACCGCTCCGTGAATAGCTGCCATCATTTCTTGTGAGGCCTGCTAGAACTGACAGTAGCCATTCATGAAGCGGTACAGGACAAGGCAGGTGCACGAAAAGCTCTCATCTGCTTTTTGCGCTGAAAGATTGGAGAGACTCGGGCTTTTTTTGCTGAAGAAGCGGAGACTTAGAGGGGATATGATAGAGATTTACAAGATCACGAAGGGCAAAGAAAAAGTGGAGAGGGACTGATTCTTCAAACTTTTGACAACTACAAGAACGAGAGGGCATTCGGAAAAATTGAAAGGGGACAGATTCAGAACCAATGCTAGGAAGTTCTTCTTTACCCAATGGGTGGTGGACACCTGGAACGCGCTTCCAGAGGGAGTGATAGGACAAGGTATGGTATTGGAGTTCAAGAAGGGATTGGATAATTTTCTGAAGGAAAAGGGGATAGAAGGGTATAGATAGAGGGCTACTACACAGGTCCTGGACCTGATGGGCCGCCGCGTGAGCGGACTGCTGGGCATGATGGACCTCAGAGGCACGGCTTATGTTCTTATGCGCCACTCTGATACTGCTGCAGCTTGTTCAGGAGTCAGCCGGAGGGAAGGACAGGACCGCCGGAGGAACTAAATTAAGGTAATGGGGGTGGGGGTGGGGGGTCAGTTTTTGCTCCATAAGACGCACCCTTATTTCCACCCACTTTTTTGGGGAAATAAAAGTGCGTCTTAAAAGGCGAAAAATATGGTATTTATGTTTAGCATTTATATACCATGTATAGCCTAAGTGGTTTACATTCAGGTGCTCAAGCATTTTTCCCTATCTGACCTGGCGGACTCACACTCTAATGTACATGGGGCAATGGGGGATTATGTGACTTGCCTAGGGTCACAAGAAGCAGTGTGGAATCTGAACCCAAAACATCAGGGGGTTGAGGCTTTAGTTCTAACCACTGCGCCATACACTCTCTGATATGTAAAAGAATATCCCAATAACTCAGTGCACATTTATCTGCCAATGTTCTTGCAAAAATTTTATCTGTTGATTTGCCTGACAGCTTATGGCATGTCATCATTCATGAACCTTTATGAGCTATGAGCTTGCTTCTTTTTCTCAACTGCAGATGGAGTAGAAGGAAGAACCCTTTGCTGTCCTTGTCCAAGCATCTTTTAATGTAAAAAAAAAAAACAAAAAAAACCCCAGTTAGCATAGGTTACTCCTACAGTCAGGGCAGGATTAATTCTTCGAGGGCCCCTAGGCACACAAGTATACTGGGCCCCCCCTGGCCTTGCCCATACCCCGCCCCCATTTATCTGATTTCTTATTCACTTCTATTTCTTTTTTTAAATTCAAAACAAACAAAGATTAGCATACCAGTGCACAGTTTTTCTTCTATGCAACCCCCAAACATTTCTGAACAAATCCCTTCCCACCTACTTACCCCTAACTTTGAACCCTTTCTATACATATATAAAAGTGTTCAAATATATTGTAAAGCAGTAATACTATCCAAAATACTGTATAAGTCTATATTAATAACCAAGTTTACAAGGCCTCTCAACTGCCTAACTCTATGTCATCCAACTGTAACCCATATGTATCCAGTCCACCCTCTCCCCTTTCCATATGGCATCTTCCCTCTTTCTAGGCTCCTTTCATAAACTATCCTGTGCCCCTTCTCTCTTTTGTACATGATTGATTTCAGCTTTACCACCTCTCCATTTTTCTCTGTCACCACCCCCTCCCCTATGCTCTGGCATCACTCTCTTCTCCTTTTTTTCCTTCCCACCCCATAGTCTGGTATCTTCCCTTCCCTGATTCTCTTCCATCTCTCTCCTTTCCTTTTCTTTAATCTCTCCCTTCCCCTCCATGCTCTGACATCTCCTTCTTCATTTCCTCCTTCCTTTTACCTTGGTCTGGAATATCTTCCTCCTTCCCTCCATGCCCTGGCATCTCTTCCTCCCTCCCTCCCTTCCCTCCATGCCCTGGCATCTCTTCCTTCCTCCCTCTCTTCTCTCCATGCCCTGGCATCTCTTCCTCCTTCCCTTCAAGCCCTGACATCTTTCATTCCCTCCCTCATCTTCCTTCTCCCTCCAGTTGGGTACAGCAATTATTTCCCTCTCTGCTCCCTTTCCTCCTTCTGTCCCCAAGGCCAGGCATCATGAACTTCTTTTGGGCAGCAGCAGCATTCACAATTCACTGCTGTTGCCAACTTTGGGCCTTCTTCTCTATCGGGTCCTGCCTTCATGGAAACAGGAAGTAGGCAGGACCCGGAAGAGAGGAAGACCTGAAGCCAGCAACAGCAGCAAATTATGAATGCTGCAGCTACCCGAAGAAGTTCATGACGCCAGGCCGAGCACCCGAAGCAAACCACTTCTCTCCCTTCCCCCGACCTTACCCTCCTATCTCTCCCTCCCTCCCATGCGAACTCCACCGACCTCCCACCGTGAGATGACCGACTGAGAAACCTCCCTCCAGCAGCGTGGCAGCCGCAGCACTCTAAACAGACTGCTTTGCGGCTTTCTCCTTCCTGTGATTCCCTCTGCCGCCTCATTGATGACATCATCAGTGACGCGCCAGAGGGAATCACCGGCAGGAGTAGCCTGTTTAGAGTGCTGCGGCTGCCAAGCTGCTGGAGGGAGGTTTCTCAGTCAGTCGTCTCGCGGTGGGAAGGTCGGCGGGGTTCGCATGGGAGGGTGGGAGAGATAGGAGGGTCAGGTCGGTGGGGCCCAGGAAGATGACGGTGCTGCTGCTGCCGCTGGCAAATCTAGCAAGGGTAAGGCCCTTAAGCACCTCACTGGCGGGCCCCCCTGACCATTTCAGTCCCTAGGCCAGTGCCTACTGGGCCTATAATTCAGCCCTGCCTGCAGTACAATCAGAAAGAAATACAGTTCTCAATTCTTTTGCCTGGAGCTGTGTGTCAGTCATATTGATGTAAAAAAGAATGTCATGCCACACACCAAACCAGAAACGTGACAAAAGAAATGTCTTTTGCAAGAGCTTTTTCATCTATTTGTGAGGTGTTGCCAGATGTTCCTATTAAGGTAGTGACATCTGCAATTTTAACTTAGTGTATCTTGAGTTTCACCTCGCTGATAGTAAAGTGGTTTCAATGCATGAATTTGACATTCTTACTTTGTTTCATATAATAGTTTCATTGTAAGATTAGATACAAGGCTCCTGTTCAGATATCTCTGTTCCTACAATTTATCATCAAATCAGGAAAGAGCAGTGAAGCCCTAAGCTCTTTCTCCTGAGCTGCTATACTTGGCCGTACCCCTTAATGACATCTCTCATGTAGGCTACATAAGCAATGGAGAGCTGAAATGGTGCGTTGGAGAAATGTGTCTAGGGAACATGCCCCTTTGCAGTCTATTTCAGAGGTAGAAGATTAAGATGTGGGGCTTGAGAAGATTTTATTTGATAATACATCATTTTAGTTGCTTGTGTCCTTAAAGAAAAATGCATTAAAATATCCTGTGTTTTCAAATGAGAATTAGTGAGATCAGCACCATATGATCTACACTAGGTAATCTATCATAATAAAACCCTAAGCCGCATGTGCACTTCAAACGCCGTGATCCCTGCCTTCGTGATCTGTGCTTCCATGTCAGACATGCACAGTACAATGTGCGACGCGTGCGGCGGTGGAGCCTGTGGCGGCTTATGGCGCATGCGGCGGTTTCCTCAAGCTTCCTCCAGCTGGAGCCTGCAGCGGTTTGTATGCAGCGGCTTCCCTATCTATACAATGAGCCTGCGTCAGACCCTGCCAGAGTAGCTTCATTTTTACAAGGTAGGTGGGAGAAGGGGGCTGGAGCTGAAGGGTCTCATTGCATGAGAAACAGACAGGCAGGGGCAGTGAGAGACAGACAGACACAAAGAAAGACAGGGGGCTAGGGAGAGATACAGAAAGACAGAAGACAGACAGCGGCCAAGGAGAGAGACAGAAAGAAAAAAGACAGAGAGACAGATAGTAGCCAAGGAGAGAGACAGAAATAAAGAAAGACAGACAGTGGCCAAGGAGAGGGACAGAAAGAAAGAAAGACAGACAGACAGCGGCCAAGGAGGAAGAGAGACAGAAAGAAAGAAAGACAGACAGACAGCGGCCAAAGAGAAAGAGAGAGACAGAAAGACAGACAGACAGCAGCCAAGGAGAGAGACAGACAGACAGAAAGAAAGACAGACAGACAGCAGCCAAGGGGGGAGAGAGACAGAAAGTAAGAAAAACAGACAGCAGACAAGGAGAGAGAGAGAGAGAGAGAGAGAGAGAGAGAGAAACAGAAAGAAAGACAGATGGACAGACAGACAGCAGTCAAGGAGAGAGAGAAAGATAGAAAGAAAGACAGACAAATAGACAGTGGCCAAGGAGAGAGGCAGAAAGAAAGAAAGTCAGACAGACAGACAGTGGCCAAGGAGAGAGACAGAAAGAAAGACAGCAGCCAAGGAGAGAGACAGAAAGAAAGACAGACATACAGTGGCCAAGGAGACAGAAAGAAAGAAAGAAAGAAAGAAAGAAAGAAAGAAAGAAAGAAAGAAAGAAAGAAAGAAAGAAAGAAAGAAAGAAAAATAGCGGCCAAGGAGAGAGAGAGAGAGACAGAAAGAAAGACAGACAGGCAGACAGTGGCCAAGGAGAGAGACAGAAAGAAAGACAGACAGCGGCCAAGGAGAGAGAGACAGAAAGAAAGAAAGACAGACAGCGGCAATGGAGAGAGAGAGAGACAGAAAGAAAGACAGACAGACAGACAGGGGGCTAGGGAGAGAACTAGAAACAAAGACAGACAGACAGAAAGAAAGGGGGCAGGGAGAGAGAAAGAAAGACATACAGAAATAAATAAAGAAATGCCTAAGTCTACACATCTATTCTAGCACCTGCAGAAGTTTGCATGCGGCTGTTTCCTCAAGCTAACTAAGGAGCCTGCGGTGGTTTGCATTCGGTGGTTTCCCTATCACTACAATGAGCCTGCATCAAACCCTGACAGAGCTGCTTCAGAAAACGGGAGACTTCTCAGATAAGCCAAAATCTGTGTGCTTGGGGCAGGGAGCAATTTTGCTTTGGTTTGGAGGAAGGGGTGTGCTGGGGAGCAGTGATTGATCTTGCATTGGTTTGGGTGAAGAGGGTGTGCTGGGGAGGGGGCCAGGGAGTGATCTTTCTTTGCTTTGGGGGACGGGGTGTGCTTGGTAAAGGGCAAAAAATGATCTTGCTTTGCTTTGTGGGGGGAAGGGTGTGCTGGGGAGGGGGGCAGAGAGTGATCTTGCATTGGTTTGCGGGGAGGGTTGTGATTGTTTGGAGTGCCAGCAGTCAGTGTGCCTAAAAAACCAGTGCCAGTACTCAGTGTGCCTAAGAAACCAGTGCCAGAAGTCAGTGTGCCTAAAAAACCAGTGCCAGCACTCAGTGTGCCTAAAAAAAAAACCAGTGCCAGCACTCAGTGTGCTTAGAAAAACAGTGCAAGCAGTGAGTGTGCCTAAGAAACCAGTGCCAGGACTCAGTGTGCCTAAAAAACCAGTGCCAGCAGTCAGTGTGCCTAAAAAATGAATGTCAGCAGTCAGTGTGCCTAAAAAAACAGTGCAAGTACTCAGTGTGCCTAAGAACCCAGTGCCAGCACTCAGTGTGCCTAAAAAAACAGTGCAAGCACTCAGTGTGCCTAAAAAAACAGTGTTAGCAGTCAGTGTGCCTAAATATCTTCCACAATGTCAATACTCACAGACAGACAGACAGAAAGAAAGACAGACAGACAAAGGGGGCCAGGGAGAGAGACAGACAGAAAGAAAGACAGACTGACAGGGGGCCAGGGAGAGAGACAGACAGAAAGACAGACAGACAAGGGACCAGGGAGACAGGCAGACAGAAAGAAAGACAGACAGGGGGCCAGGGAGAGAGACAGAAAGACAGACAGACAAAGGGGGCTAGGGAGAGAGACAGACAGATAGGGAGCCAGGGAGAGAGACAAACAGAAAGAAAGACAGGCAGACTGCGGGCCAGAGAGAGAGACAGACAGAAAGAAAGACAGACACACAGGGGACCAAGGAGAAAGACAGACAGACAGCGGGCCTTGGAGAGAGACAGACATAAAGAAAGACACAGAAAGCAGGCAAGGAGAGAGACAGACAGAAAGAAAGATAGACAGGGGGCCAGGGAGAGAGACAGATAGAAAGACAGACAGACAGACAGCGGGACAGGGAGAGACACAGACAGAAAGACAAACAGACAGCAGCCAAGGAGAGAGACAGACAGACAGTGGGAGGGAGAGAGATAGAAAGAAAGAAAGATAGACAGCTGGAGGAAGGGAGACAGAAAGAAAGGAAGAAAGAGTCAGGGGCAGGGAGAGAGACAGAAAAAAGAAAGACACTCAGTAACCAGCAGGGGTTTGTGGCCATAGTAGATACTAGACTTTACTCTCTGTTCAGTGGGTCAGAGTGCAGGGCAATAAAATTAGCATTAGCCCGGAGGTGCCTATTCCAAGGAGAATGGGTAACCATAGGCCAATGTCTGAATGCAGTGTACCACACCCATAAGGAGTATAGGTGTGCAAAAGGACATGGCACCAGTTGTTAGTGCAGAAACCCCCTCAAGCCCCTTATACCTGTATAATGTGCAGATGGCCCTGAGAGAGGGTGAGGGTCCCCAGCTCTGGCCCTATTGAACATAAGGGGCATGACAGGGAGAAGGTAAGAATATGAGGGTCAGGCAATCTACACAGGACTCCAGGAAACATGACTGTCCACAGCAATTGAGAACTCAAGAATCATGTCACAGACTCCCCTGACAGCTACTTGTCTGGAGTACTCTCACTCAGCCTCGTGGGAACAGTAGATGATACCCAACCCCAATATGAATGTGACTTATTGATTGCACTCTTGGGGTATTTTGAGGTCTTTTTTTCCCTTGATTTGAATCACATTATATATACTATTGGTGTTCCACCATATTTGATTGAACAGTAGATCTAGGACATTCAGAGCTGTACCTATGTCTATAGACTCCTAGGGTCAGTCCTACAACCATACATCCTTCAATTGCATAAAAACAGTTTGTATCAGGGTGCACTGCTGTGTCTTGTCCTGTAGCCAGGTCTTGCAAAAACTGCAAGGAGTCCTGAAGAAAGCCATGGCATGATGGCTGAAATGTCGGTTCAACCTACCCAGATGCGGTGACCCAAACAGCAACAACAATCATTCATGACACCAGCTGCAGAAGTCTAAAATAACAAGGAATCCTTGGTTAGCACAGACATGGAGCAGTTTATCTCCTTAGCAGAAGGGAAAGAGTAGCAGCTTAACTGCAGACAGTGGCAAGAAGGAGTCTAGCAACCTCATGGCTTCCAAGGTTCAGCTGCCTATTGCTGTGGGAACAGAATGGAAGATAAAATAGTTAGTGCCTCAGCTGTGGCAGATTGCATGCTGAGAAGACATCCCCACCATGGTAATGTTCAGGTAAGGGGTAAGATTTAAAAAAAGCTATTTGGATTTGGACATCATCTCAGGAAAATGTCTATCTTCCAAATGTCTAAGTACTTGCAGCTGAGATGACTAGAAGGGCTTAAATAAATGTACAGCTTGAAATTTTTAAACCTGCCTATGCTTCTGTAGTCATGGCTCAAGCCAGAAGGTCAACTTCTCTGATGAGGAGATTGAGCTGCTAATGAGGGAAATACAGGCAAGGCTAGGGTTACCAAACATCCAGGAAGACCCAGAAATGGGATAGGCATGTGGAATCTCTCAGAGAGAGAAGGAGATAATGGTTATTGCAGATGGGTTGACTAGATGGGCCATTTGGCCTTTATCTGCCATCATGTTTCTATGTTTTAGAGGACTGCCTGGGTGCTTATACAAACTTTCCAAAATCCGGTAGTTTGTCCAGATTTTGGAAAGCCCCAACCTCCTGGCCACATCTACAGGGCCTCTGAGCATGCATAATGACATCACATGCATCCACACATGCTCAGAGGCCCTCTAGACACAGCCCAGAGGTCGGAAAACAAAGATGAGGCTTTATGGGGATTGGGCTAGAGGCAGAATGGGGTGTGGCTAGGGGCAGAATGGGATTGGGCCATGTGTCAGAGTTTCTCTAGACAAAAATCTGGAACTCTAGGCAAGGCACACCCAGTTGTTTGTGCCAAAGGGCCTATACAAAGGGGAGAGAGTAGAGGGGGATCTGTGAACTCCTCAATGCAGTCTATCACAACAGGAACATCGAGGATTGCAAATGCAAATGGCATCAGCTGAAATGAAATGGCTGCCACAAGGCTGAGGACAGGTGTCCAAGTAAGGATACGGCAAACCTCACACTGGTAGAAAGTATGGTCCAGACTTTTCTCCTCCAATTGGGATTCCATGGCCTTGGCAGCCAGGACACATCAGCCAAACTGAGATGGGAGCCAAACTGGGAGATGGAAGCTGTGCTTGTCTTCTCTGGTGCAACTTATCTTCTACAGGCATAGGGAGTACCCCACTCTCCCAAGGGACACCTGTATAAGCCAGGTTCCCATGTAGGTGGGGGATGGGACATGAAGGTACACCAGTATGGCTCATCAATAAAACAGGAAGTACTCAGCAAGGTGATTGAAGAGCCTTTTTACCTGTCATGTTGTGGTGCCTTATCCCCCCTTCCCCCATCCAGGGCCATCACTAAATAGTGTGTACATCTGCTTCCCAAATCTATGTGGTCATGACTGGCTGCTGTCAGTTCTCGCCACTAGGCCTGCCTGCCCTGTGCCCTGTCCCTGCCTACCACTAGACCACCAGAGGGGGAACAGGGTGCAGAGCTTGGCAAGGAGTGTGGGGTTGGGTGCAGAGCCTGGCAGGGAGAATTTGGTTCAGAATGTTTTTTTCATGTTTTCCTCCTCTAAATCTAGGGTGCATCTTATGGAGCAAAAAATACGGTATAATACTAAAGGTAATGTCTTGACCTATGCTTCAAAAGCATCTTTGAAAAAAAAAAAGCTTTAAGACTTGATTTAAATTTTGAGGCACAGTTTTCTTGTCTGAGATCAATAGGGAGGAAATTCCACAATGTGGGTGCAATGACTGAAAAGATTGTTTTATGAGTTGAGTCATAGACTATCTGACGAATAGAGAGAACTGAGAGAAGATTTTGCTGTGTCGATCGGAGTAACCTTGAAGAAGTGTATGGAACTAGGAGTCTATCTATGAATGCTGGTGACTGGCTTTTAACTTTTTTAGTTTTATTCAACCTCTTTTATTGATTTTTTTTAGCTATTGTAGAACTTTACGGCCTTGTGGTATATAAACTGATTATTATTATTAATATTTTACCTTAAATGTAAGGAATAATATTTTAAATGTAATCCAATCAGCAACAGGTAGCCAATGAGTGTCATTTAAAAGTGGTGTCACATGATCATATTTTGTGGTTTTATAGATGATTTTTGACATTTGTATTCTGTATTATCAGGAGCCTTCTGATTTTCTTATGGGTGATTCCTTGATAAAGTGAATTACAGTAATCTAAATGAGAAATTACTAACGAGTGGTTAAGAATATTGAGAGATTTGAAATCCAATAGAGAACAAATCATTTTAAGTTTGAAAACGCATTTGTGAACACGGAACTGATTTGATTATGGAAAGAAAGTTTACCATCGAGGATTACACCTAGTGGCATCTAACCTAGGCATCATTTATAGAATCAAGCCCATAGTGTATTTCTAGGCTTCTTCATTGCCAAGTCCTTTAAAAACCTTATCATAGGGCATTTACATTCCTTCAAGATCAGCTTTATTGTCCTATGGATACATATTCAAGACATACTATGGATACATACTCAAGTCATATTATTTGGACTGTGTTTAACAGTGATTCAACATCAGCTTGTGATTTTCCATAGAACTTCAACCCATACTGTAGGTAAAATATTTTCATAGATGCCTGGCCTTTGTTTAGATGACTGACAGTGGAATCATAGCCAAGGAAAACAACAAGGATGATATAGTGTTGCTGAAATCTACCTCTCCTGATGTTCAGCTGACCCACTTTTGCACTGCCTTGTACCTACTATTGGTTCTTTTTCCTAATGACACATGCTCCATCTCTAGCAGTATTCAAATACAAGCTAAAAGTCCATTTGTTCGAGGCTGCTTTCAACTCCTAACTCCCACTCACTGTAAAATTCCTACTGTATGTCCATCTTACCATTCCCTTTGCGAGAAACTCCCCAACACCTATTTGTCTTATTTGTCCTTTCTTTTTTTATATCTATCTTTATTCAGTTTGAAGTCATAAATAAGTGCAATATATTATACAATCATATTACACTATAAAAGCACTTAAATTCAAACAAAATTGTAACCTATGATAAATAGACATATCACCCCCCCATACTCATATTCAAAAATTGCATTCAAATTAAAGAATTAAAAATATTTTCCAACCCACCCACCCTGGACGTGCATGATCAAAGCCAAAATCAACAATCATTCTTTGCAAAATTTTGTCAATGGTTCCCAAATCTTCAGAAATTTCTTATAATGTCCCTGTTGTATAGCCATAATATGTTCCATTTAAAAAACATGACACAGAGACTCCCACCAAAAGGTATACAGTAGTTCAAGTGATCCCAGTTTTTTCAATTCCTTAAAATAAGCTGTATGGCAGCCCCTGTCATAATAAAGAAAAGTTTGTTATTGTGAGATGATATTTGGCTTTTAGCTCTCATCAAAGTGCCAAATAGCACAGTGTTGTATGTTAGTGCCACTGGATTATCCATCATTTTGTTCACCTGATCCCAAATGGATCTCCAAAATTGAAGTATCAAGGGACAATAATATAATAAATGATCTAATGTCCCAGGTTCAAGATGACAGTGCCAACATCTATTAGAATTCGAACTATCTAATTTTTGTAATATAGCCGGAGTCCAATATGCTCTTTTTTTTTTTTTTTTTTTTTTTTTTAACTTTTTAATCATCATCCATTTTATTAAAACTACTTTCCTACTCCATAGGAAATTGCCCTGTGCTCAAAAGATCAAGTTTTTGACTAGGTTTTATTGCACAAATTTTTTTAAATCCACTGCAGCATGACTAACTCCCTCTCCCTTGCAATTTAGCTACAACTCTGGCTACCATAATGCATAAGCACAAAATTTACACAAAATAAACTGTATACTATTCATGAGATTTACATCTTAAAACACAAGATCTGGCTAGATGCTATGAAATCTCTTCCCAAATCTATCCTAATACATTTTATTTAAAAAAAATAAAAAAAGGGAGGTAGGCATGTTCAATTACTGCTACAGGAAGCATATTTCACAGGTCAGGTTGTTTTTTTTTTTTTTACAAGTCATCCATGGACATCTTAGACACACTAAATGGGCTGGCTAATGCTATTCAGTAGCATTAAATATCAACTGACTGCTGCAGTATCATTGGTTTGAGCCAACACTTACTTGATATGTTGGGACAGCAAAAAGGTTATCCTAATTCTGCTAAGCTAACCAGGCATGGGCCTGCATATTGGGTAGTGACTAGTTACTTAAACATTTAATACCAAAGCCTGGGCTTGGCCCAGCACTGAATGGTTTGTACCAGGAGGCTCATGCTGAGTGAGGAGGTCAGATTCACAAATCTAACAGGAACAAGATGACCTTAAAGTAACT
Source organism: Geotrypetes seraphini (assembly GCF_902459505.1). Classification (NCBI taxonomy): domain Eukaryota; kingdom Metazoa; phylum Chordata; class Amphibia; order Gymnophiona; family Dermophiidae; genus Geotrypetes; species Geotrypetes seraphini. The sequence continues at coordinate 137,912,858 of NC_047088.1, read as the reverse complement.
CCAAGAAAGGATGCTCAACCAACCCCCCAAAAAAATTCAACACTAAGTGAATATGCTCTATGTAACAAAAAAAACCCACGTTTGTCTCATAGATGTAGGCACCGTAAATCTCATTCTCCAAGTCCAGATTCATGGCCATTGAGATGCAATAATCTGATGCTTTATCTCAATGCTCCAAATGTCATGAAGGCCAGTTTTTGGAAGCACAGGAACGGCAAACTATACTGAGTTTTAAGATTTTTCCAATCAGGGAACCCCTCCTGAATGGCCTGCTTCAACTGAAAGCACCTATAACTTTGAGACTTAGCAATACCGAATGTCCTTTCTGTTCAAATTGGATTGTAAGCTCTTTTGAGCAAGGACCATCTACTCTCTATTGAGAAAGCACAACCATATTACAGAAGCATACATCAACTCACATTGGCTACCAATCCAAGAAAGAATACTATTTAAATTCTATTATATGTTATTTAAAACCTTAAACGGAGACAGCCCAACCTACTTGAACAACCGCCTCATCCAAACCACCTCAATCAGACATAGAAAAACACACCCCATTCACTCATCCCTTGATCAAAGAAGTAAAACAGAAAAAACTATACGACGGCCTCCTGGCCACTAAAACAGCTAAACCAAATCTCCAATCTACTGATAACGACACCAGGCTACAAGACATTCAGAAAAGAAATAAAAACTATACTCTTCAAGAAATTCCTTGAACAGCCATAACTTCAGAAAAGAAATAAAATCTACACTCTTCAAGAAATTCCTGAAACAGCCCTAACTTCAAACTTACCGTCCTCCCTTCCCCTTTCTTCCCGCCACACAGAAATTACATAACCTACTCTTTATCTCTCTAGAAAGGACAAATATTCTTCCATTGTAACCCAACGTTTTTCATCTCTTTTGTAATCCGCCTTGAACTGCAAGGTAATGGCGGAATAGAAATCTCTAATGTAATGTAATGTATTACATATTTAATATACAGTGCTGTGTATGCCTTGCAGTGCTATAGTAATGAAAAATACTAGTAGTATTAATTTCTGCAGAAATGATCCAATAATTTTTACAGACTCTAGTTATATGTGAAAATAATAGTGGTGTAGTAATGAATGACTAGAATGTATTCTTGTAATCTGAGCAGACTTGATTCACTTTATCAATATGTGCAGTTTTTCAGGATCATCAATCAGAAGCTGAAGTTTTATGCCTCTGGTGTTTCATAATGTCCTCTTTGCTCCATTGGAAGTAGGTTGTTTCCTTCCAAGTAGTCCAAGAATGCATCTGCTATTATTCCTGTCAGAAGAAGGTAGACAGTAATATTTTCAAGGTCTTTACTCTTTTGCCAGGAGGTAGTTCTCAGCCATTCCTTTTAGCAAGACAAGGAGATAGCCAAGTCAAAAACAACGGTTGGCAAAAAATATAGAAAAAAAAATTAAATTTAAGGTAGCTAAAGACCATATGGCCTATCTAGTCTGTTTATCTATGCCATATGAACTATTAACATTTTAAGATTACAGCTGAGTGACCCAGAAAAAAACTTGTGTGTATGAGAGCAATACAAATGTAACCCCCTCCTTCTCAGACTGAGGTAAAAGGTATCCCTCTTGAAATAAGATTTGTTTTGTAGTCGTGCACACCGAGGGTTAAATTGATACCTTTCCCCAGGAGAAGGGGTGAATTACATAAACAAAATAATAATATATAATAATATGGTATAACCTTGAAATAAAAATAGTTATTAAACATATAATAAAATAAATATAAAGAAGCACTAAGGATTCAGAATTTAAATTAGAAATAATATTTAATAAACAAATGCTGTAAATCAAATCTAAACAAAGAGATTCTACTTCCCCTCTGTAAAGTTCTTCTTTTTCCTCAGATTTGGGTATTTGAGGCTTTATGTTCTTGCTATGTAGGGGTACCACGTAGGCGCGCTGTTGCTAGCAGAATCTCTTGCTAGCAGACTCTCTCTTGCTGGAATCAACCTACTACTCTGACTTAAACAAACCAATAAGGGAAAACCCTGTCCTAATCTAATAACTCCAAATTGCCTAAATATACTTTCTAAGCTAGAAAAAAAATAGATAATTGATGCTCCCTATACTTTTTCCCTCCCCAGAATTTCTTTTTTCTAAAATCACTCAAATTTCCTATATCTCAAATCACTCCTATATCTCAAATCACTCAGATTCTCTTTAAACTTTACAACAGATATTCACAGAAATAGGTTTCCAAAGCAGTTTATCAATTTTCTTTTATCAATATTCTCTTACAACATTCACAGGAATCTGTCACATGATCTCTCATAAAAATCTCCTCCAAAAATTAGCATAAGAACATAAGAACATAAGAAGTTGCCTCCACTGGGTCAGACCGAGGTCCATCTCGCCCAGCGGTCCGCTCCCGCGGCGGCCCATCAGGTCTGCGACCTGTGAAGTGGTTTCTGACCACTTTTATAACCTACCTCAAGTTCTATCTGTACCCCTCTATCCCTTTATCCTCCAGGAACCTATCCAAACCCTTCTTGAACCCCTGTACAGAGTTCTGGCCTATCACTTCCTCCGGAAGCGCGTTCCATGTATCCACCACCCTCTGCGTAAAAAAGAAGTCACTCAAAGATCCTCTCAAACATTTCCCAGAAGTCTCACAGAAGAGCAAACTGAAACTTTCCTCATAAAATCAGCACAATAAATTTCTCACTTATAGAATCTCTCAAACACTTCTCAGAAGATTCTCACAGAATGTCAGACTGAAACTTTATGCAGAACTCAGAACCATATATTTCTTAGTCAGGGAATCTCTCACCCATTTCCCAGAAGATTCTCGCAGACTCATAAACATTACCAGCATCAATACCAAACTTCAGACCTTATCCAGAATTTCACAATCCTTCACAAATTCAAATAAAAACCACCATAATTACCTTCTCACAAGGCACAGAAACCAAAACACTTCCACACAGATCCAAGTCACCCTCCCAACTGTCAAATCTCACAGTTAGAATGTTCAGACAGCTTATGCTGATCTCTGCATGAGGACAGCAGACCTGTGCAAGAGATCAGCAACAGAAAACCTCAAAACTGCACCAATACAAACAATACACAAACCATACTTCTCAAAAATAAAAAAAACACAGATATATCCTTCCAGATCCTCTCTGCTTCATTAAACCCTTTAAAAACTTCTTTAAACCCTGTTTTTTTTCTCAAGTAGCTATTAAATTTTTAACCCTGGTTACACAAAGCACTAGATACACAGGCCATTACATATCCTAGGTTCTTGGAAAGAGTTTCATATTTACAATGCCTGATCCAGAAAATAACATCTGCCAGGTTGTGGGAAACCACAATCACAATCATCATCATCATCATCAGAATATAAATTTGTGTAGACTATTCTTTGTGATATGTGTATATAAACACTTAGCTTGGCATCCATAGGCCAGGAACTGTGATCAGGGGATCTTGTTTAGTGAGGGGTAACAAACAGCAGATTTTTTACAAAGGCAAGTATCGCATGAAATTCTTCCCTGTATCTGTACTGAACTCTCTGACAGAAGGGAATATCTACAGCAGGTGTGACATCCTAGTTCACAGCAGAGGGACAGATCAATGGCAGCCCAGGAGGGAGAGATTTGTCTTGATCAACACCAGATTTTCCATAAAATTTTGCACCATTCATGAATGATGTGAACTTACAATGCCCCCTGCCATAGTGAACACCCATTTATTTGGAACACTGATGATGAACACGACAGCAAATGCTGAGCAACAAAGCAAGGTCTGGTGGTATCATGGTCTTCTCTGATCAGTATGAAAAGGGGTGTATCATCATAATCTCTGTTGGCTCAGAAAGAAAGTGGTTTACCATTCCTTTTGTAGCTGCCATTGCTCTCGGGTACCAATTGCAGAACCAATGGACTTTGTTGAAATACTCTGTCCTACACTGGGAAGGGGAGCTGGTAATGGAAAGAGAGTGAAAAGGAAGTCACTGGCATTCTTGGGGATAGGGTACAACTGATGATTTTGCTTCTGGCAGGATTCTTTCTCTCTCACTTCCATATTGCACCTCTTTCTCCATTTCTCTCTCACACAAGCAATATGTTTCTCACTTCCATACAAAGCCTATTCAGCTGGAGATCGATATTCCCTTTTACTCATAAATCATGCACAGTAGCCAGCATATAGCATTCCTGCTGAGTGACAGGTTTGGGGTAACTTTCTATTTGCCTCTTTAATCATTGCACTCTGGGTCTCTGAGGCCTTCTTACAGGGCAAACCAAAAAAAATCTGTGGAGTGACGATGTTCCTAAATGGACTTTATTTGAAAGTATCAAAGTTCCAAAGGTATACTAAAATCATCCACATAAAATAATTCCATCCACATAAAAGTAAATCATCCACATAAGAGCTTTAAAGGACCTAGTCCGCTAGGGATACAGGACCCAACATGGTCCGTGTTTCGACAAAAAGTCTTCTTCAGGGGTCCTATAAATAATGAGGGATACATTAAGAATGCATGTAAGTTATGAATAGTAGTGGTGATAAAATGTGAAACTGTGAATGATATCTGACATGCAAAGAGTATGAAAGATATGTGATAAAGGACACAGTGATGTAAATGGCACTAATAAAAATGAGTTGGTGATAAATGTCATAAATATGTGAAAACAGAAAATATTTGAGTCTATGCAAAATGCAGAGTGAAGTGAAAAACTTAATTGTATTATAAAAATGGTGGACGTGCGAAGACCATGGTAAACAAATGATCAGTGAATACTTGTGTTTAAACAATCTAGAAAGACACAAAGGGAACTATATAGGACAAAAAATGAATGAAGAATACATACCCTGAGAGTCCTATAAAGGTAAGTACGTGGGAAACTAAAATAATATTGAATTTAAAATTTCTGAAGTTAAAACCATATATAAACCTCTATACTACTGCCAAGTTTACGATTAAACATATTAGCAAAGCCATATAGAATGTTTTTAAAAAGCTATATAGAATGTTTTAAAACCCCAAAACAGATACAGATGATAGATGATAGAAAAAAGGGGGGCCATGCAGTAAAAAAGAGAGGGTGAGATCTTCCAATAAAGAGGCTAAATTGAAAACCTAATTGAAAAACTAACAGGTCAAAAGCCATACAAATTAGCATACCCAGTGAGCTGTGATTGAAAGAAAAACGGTGAGAAGAAGTCACAGAAAAGTGATAGTGGGGGATGGGCTCAAAAAAGGAACCATGCTGCACATTACTAAATAACACTAAAAAAACAGATAAGGGATATAAAAATACATAGCTGAATACTGCTAATTAAGAGAAAAAGAAAAAACCAGAGAAAAAACCAAAAGAGGGTCATCCAGTAAACAATATGGAAGACATCCAGAGAAAGTTAAAAGAAAAAATGAAAGCTGAGAAAAACGAAATCTAGAAGAAATCATCAAAGACCCGTAACATCCTTGAAAAGTGCAGTGTAAAAGAGCTGTGCAGGTTTAAACAGAACAGAAGCAGAAACCAAAATAAGAACCAAAGTAAAAAACGAGTGAGAAGCACTTACCAATTGTGTGGTGAGCCGGAAGTGAGACACTGCTTGCATTTGCAATGGAAAGGGAGTGCATTCTTATAGGGCTGCAGGATATATACTACCTGCAATATATACTACCAGAAATAGCCAGTTTCTGACCCAGTTCACCACTTTGGGTCCTAACTTCAGCCCTTCAAGTTTGTTCAACAGCCTCCTATGAGGAACTGTATCAAAGGCTTTGCTGAAATCCAAGTAAATTACTTCTAGCATATGTCCTCGATCCAGCTCTCTGGTCACCCAATCAAAAAATTCAATCAGGTTCGTTTGGCACGATTTACCTTTTGTAAAGCCATGTTTCCTCGGATCCTGTAACCCATTAGATTCAAGGAAGTACACTATCCTTTCTTTCAGCAACACTTCCATTATTTTTCCAACAACTGAAGTGAGGCTCACCGGCCTGTAGTTTCCTGCTTCTTCCCTGTGACCACTTTTATGAATAGGGACCACATCCGCTCTCCTCCAATCCCCAGAAACAAATCTCTGGAGACGGGAGTGATTCCTGGGGATTGGAGGAGAGCGGATTTGGTCCCTATTCATAAAAGTGGTCACAGGGATGAAGCAGGAAACTACAGGCCGGTGAGCCTCACTTCAGTTGTTGGAAAAATAATGGAAGTGTTGCTGAAAGAAAGGATAGTGTACTTCCTTGAATCTAATGGGTTACAGGATCCGAGGCAACATGGCTTTACAAAAGGTAAATCGTGCCAAACAAACCTGATTGAATTTTTTGATTGGGTGACCAGAGAGCTGGATCGAGGACATATGCTAGATGTAATTTACTTGGATTTCAGCAAAGCCTTTGATACAGTTCCTCATAGGAGGCTGTTGAACAAACTTGAAGGACTGAAGTTAGGACCCAAAGTGGTGAAATGGGTCAGAAACTGGCTGTCGGACAGACGCCAGAAGGTGGTGGTTAATGGAAGTCGCTCGAAGGAAGGAAAGGTGACTAGTGGAGTCCCTCAGGGTTCGGTGCTGGGGCCAATCCTGTTCAATATGTTTGTGAGTGACATTGCTGAAAGGTTAGAAGGAAAAGTGTGCCTTTTTACAGATGATACCAAGATTTGTAACAGAGTAGACACCGAAGAGGGAGTGGAAAATATGAAAAAGGATCTGCAAAAGTTAGAGGAATGGTCTAATGCCTGGCAACTAAAATTCAATGCAAAGAAATGCAGAGTAAAGCATTTTGGGATTAATAATAGGAAGGAACCGTATATGCTGGGAGGAGAGAAGCTGATATGCACGGACAGGGAGAGGGACCTTGGGGTTATAGTGTCCGAAGATCTAAAGGCGAAAAAACAGTGTGACAAGGCAGTGGCTGCTGCCAGAAGGATGCTGGGCTGTATAAAGAGAGGCGTAGTCAGTAGAAGGAAGAAGGTGTTGACGCCCCTGTACAAGTCATTAGTGAGGCCCCACTTGGAGTATTGTGTTCAGTTTTGGAGACCGTATCTGGCGAAAGACGTAAGAAGACTTGAGGCAGTCCAGAGGAGGGCGACGAAAATGATAGGAGGCTTGCGCCAGAAGACGTATGAGGAGAGACTGGAAGCCCTGAATATGTATACCCTAGAAGAAAGGAGAGACAGGGGAGATATGATTCAGACGTTCAAATACTTGAAGGGTATTAACGTAGAACAAAATCTTTTCCAGAGAAAGGAAAATGGTAAAACCAGAGGACATAATTTGAGGTTGAGGGGTGGTAGATTCAGGGGCAATGTTAGGAAATTCTACTTTACGGAGAGGGTAGTGGATGCCTGGAATGCGCTCCCGAGAGAGGTGGTGGAGAGTAAAACTGTGACTGAGTTCAAAGAAGCGTGGGATGAACACAGAAGATTTAGAATCAGAAAATAATATTAAATATTGAACTAGGCCAGTTACTGGGCAGACTTGCACGGTCTGTGTCTGTGTATGGCCGTTTGGTGGAGGATGGGCAGGGGAGGGCTTCAATGGCTGGGAGGGTGTAGATGGGCTGGAGTAAGTCTTAACAGAGATTTCAACAGTTGGAACCCAACCACAGAACCGGGTAAAGCTTTGGATTCTTGCCCAGAAATAGCTAAGAAGAAAAAAATAAAAATAAAAAAAATGTTTTAATTGAATCAGGTTGGGCAGACTGGATGAACCATTCGGATCTTTATCTGCCGTCATCTACTATGTTACTATGTTACTTGTGCCATAAGTACCCAATCCTGATGTCTAAGTGGGTGATCCTGCCAAACGATAGACAGTGTTCCACACAGGCATCTAATAAATAAACTGAGTACCCTCGGGATGGGCCCCAAAGTGAAGGACTGGGTCAGGAACTGGTTGAGCGAAAGATGACATAGGGTAGTTGTTAATGGAGATCGTTTTGAGGAAAGGGATGTTTCCAGTAATGTGCCTCAAGATTCAGTTCTTTGGCCTCTTAACATTTTTGTAAGCGATATTACTGAAGGGCTGTCTGGTAAAATTTGCCTCTTTGTGAATGATTCCAAAATCTGCAATAGAGTAGACATCCTCGATGGTGTGGATATCATGAGGAAGGACCTAGAGAAGCTTGAAAAATGGTCTGAAATTTGATAACTAAGATTTAATGCTAAGAAATGTAAGGGAATGCATTTGGACTGCAAAAGCTTGAGAGAATGGTACATTGTAGGGGTGAAGAACTTTTGTACACGAAAGAGGAGCAGGACTTGGGTATGTGATGATCTTAAGGTGGCCAAACAGGTTGTAAAGGTGATGGCAAAAACTAAAAGGATGATTGGGTGCTTAGGGAGAGGAATGGCTAGTAGGAAAAAGGAGGTATTGATGCCCCTATATGAAATTAGGTATAAAATATTAGTTGTTAATTGTTAACCCACCTGGGATGGGTTGTAGGGCTGTTGTGGGTCCTGAGCCTGTTTTTGGTTTTTAAAGAGGGTCCTGGTTCCGAGTTGCCCTGGGGCTGGATCATGGTCCTGCAGCAATCTGAAGGCAGGCCCATTGTAGAGGATATGGTCAGCTGCTTCATTGGTGGCCGCAGCATTTGTTTCCACTGACTGCCGGCTCCTAAGAGAGAAAGGAAGCAGAAGCAAGGTGGAGACAAGGCCCAATACATAACATAACATAAATTTTTATTTATAGACCACAAAAGCCATAGGAGGCAATCAGATGCTTCCCCCACAGCCGTGGCATGAATTTTCACTGAGTGCCAGCTGCCAGGGAGGAGGGGAGAGGCTGATTTGGTGCATGGGCTGAAGAGGACCGACTTGGCGCTGGTAATGAGCATCAGTAATGGTGCATGCGGGAGTGAGCCTGGCAACAACAGGGGTCTGGGAAGACCAAAAGAGAGTCCCAGATAAGCCACAAAAGGCAGTGAATAAATGCAGGGACCCTAGTGATGTGGAGGCCAAGGTCAAGAAGACTGTTTTGACAACCCAAATAGCCATAGGCCATATAGACACGTGCATGCTTATCAAGCACGTGTGTTATTGGAGCTGGGGAGAGCATCAAAAGGAGGGGCTGCTCCAGTGTCCAGACCATAAGTTGCCTGGATAAGGGGAGGTGTGAAAATCACAGTTTCTCACTGGCTGGGAGGCCCCAGCAATGAAGGGGGAAGGGTGGTTCAGGAATGAGCTCAAGCTACTCTTGTGCCAGAACATGAGAGAGAGAGAGAGAGAGAGAGAGAGAGGAATGGGACTGCAATCATAACTATTTTTGGTGCTGTGGCTCAGTGACAAGCTTTGAGGGTGGCCAGTAGAAGGCAGGTAGGCTTCTGGAGTTCTATGTGTGCATGTGTCTGAGTGTTTACATGCATGCACATGTAAGAGTGTTCCGTGGAATAGTATGCATGTGTGTGTTCTGAGAAAAAACGTTTTGACAATTAGGTTCTGGGTTGAGAAATATGTGAATGTCAGATGTGCTGATACACTGAGTTGTAACCTGCCTAGGTGATAGGCAAGAGAGAAATTTTTAAAATGAATAATTTGATAGAAAAGTGTTGATTTGGAGTTGTTTCAGTAAGAATTTAATTTTAACACACGGCTGGTGAATGAGGAATTTTCGGGTAATTTTAATGTCCTTTGACAAATGGTTAGAAAGCTAAGAGGGCTATAGAGACTACTTTAGAATTTTTCCTTTAAACTAGATCATTTTAAAAGACTAGTAACCTGTGAATTCTATAGTGTTAGAGTTTTGTCTGAAGAAAGAATGTTTAAGTTTTTCTAAAGATAACTGGGAAATTAGATTAGATAGATTTTGAGCCTACTGGGACAGACAGGGGAAAATGCTTGAGTACCTGAATAAATTCCTGTAAACCGTTCTGAGTTCCCTTGGGTGAATGGTATAGAAAATTGAATCGGGAACTAGACTTCTAGCATACAACGTCAGAAGAGGAATAGAATAGGCTTTAAACTAAGTAGAAGGGGAAAGCCGAAAGTCGACCAAGTGTCGATGATTCGGAAGAAGGTATCCCGCGAAGATACTAAGGGGGGAGAAATGCTGGGAAGAAACAATGGGCAAAACACAGGAGTTGACTAAGCCAGAAGAGGAGGATAAAAGGATTGCAGCACAGGAGAAGAAAATAAAATTCGAACCATAGCAAAAGGAAGTGAAGACAAAAAAATACCAGGACCTAAATTGCATATATACTAATGCAAGGAGCCTAAGGAACAAAATGGGGGAATTAGAAGTCATGGCCAAAACTGAGAACATAGACATCACTGGGGTCTCTGAAACATGGTGGAATGAAGAAAACAAATGAGATACAGCACTGCCGGGGTACAAACTCTATCGCCAGGACAGGTCAGGTTAGAAAGGAGGAGGAATAGCCCTATACATAAAAGAAAGCATACACTCGACCAGAGTGGACACAGCAGCGACGACCAACAATTTGGAATCGCTATGGGTTAAAATACCGGGAAGGAAAGGGCCCAGATAAAGATGGGCCTGTACTATCGTCCACCTGGGCAAACCAAAGCTATCGATGAAGAAATGAAAGCTGAGATGAAGCGAGAATGCTAAAGTGGTAACACAATTATTATGGGAGACTTCAACTATCCCGGGACAGACTGGAGTCTAGGAAGCTCAAAATGCGCCAGAGAGACTGGATTCCTGGAGGCTATACAGGATTGCTTCATGGATCAATTTGTTAGAGAACCGACGAGAGGGAATGCCACTCTGGATCTAATCCTAAATGGGCTAAGAGGACCTGCGAAGGAAGTGGAAGTAGTGGGACCATTGGGAAACAGCGATCACAATATGATCAAGTTCAAAGTTGAAGTAGGAATACCGAAGGGAAAGAGAACCATAGCGACAACTTTTAACTTCAAGAAAGGAAGCTACAAAGCGATGAGAGTAATGGTAAGGAAGAAACTTAGAAACACCTCAAACAAACGGCAGGCTGTAGAGCAAGCCTGTTTTTTATTCAAGGACACGGTGATCAAGGTGCAAAATCTACATATACCAAGATTCAGAAAAGGGTGCAAAAAGAATTGAACAAAAGAGCCAGCGTGGATAACCAAAGAAGTGAAGAGAGTGATAGGTGATAAGAAGAATTCATTCAGGAAATGGAAAAAGGGCAAAACTGAGGAGAACTGGAAAGAGCACAGGAAGCATCAAAAAGAATGTCACCATGTGGTTAGAAAAGCCAAAAGAGAATATGAAGAAAGGCTAGACAAGGAAGCACGAAATTTCAAACCGTTCTTCAGATACGTTAAAGGAAAGCAGCCGGCTAGGGAGGAGGTGGGACCGCTGGATGACCGAGACAGGAAGGGAGTGGTGAAGGAGGAGAAAAAAGTGGCAGAAAGACTAAACATTTTCTTTTCGTCTGTATTTACAAAAGAGGCATCCAACATACCGGAATCTGAGCAAATCTTCAAAGGAGCCCAAACAGATAAACTAAGATCCATGGAAATAAGCCTTGAAGACGTACGCAGGCAGTTAGAAAAATTAAAAACTGATAAATCGCTAGGCCTGGATGGAATCCACCCAAGGGTTCTGAAAGAACTAAAGGAGGAAATAGCGGAACTACTACAGCAAGTTTGCAATCTATCCCTGAAAACAGGTATGATCCTGGAGGATTGGAAGATAGCCATTGTTACGCCCATCTTTAAGAAGGGATCGAGAGGTGACCCGGGGAACTATAGACCGGTGAGTCTGACCTCTGTTCCCAGGAAAATGGCGGAAGGGCTGATAAAAGACAGCATCAATGAGCATTTTGAAAGAAATAAATTTCTAATCACAAGCCAACATGGTTTCTGCAAGGGGAGATCGTGCCTAACGAACTTACTGCACTTCTTCGAAGGAATTAGCAAACGGATGGACAAAGGGGACCCCATAGACATCGTATATTTAGATTTCCAAAAAGCCTTTGACAAGGTACCCCATGAACGCCTACTTCGGAAACTGAAGAACCATGGGGTGGAAGGAGACGTACACAGATGGATCAGAAATTGGTTGGCGGGGAGGAAGCAGAGGGTAGGAGTAAAAGGCCACTACTCGGACTGGAGGTGGTGTTCCGCAGGGGTCGGTGCTCGGACCGCTGCTATTCAATATATTTATAAATGATATAGAAACAGGGATGAAGTGCGAAATAATAAAATTTGCAGACGATACCAAACTATTTAGTGCTGCTCGGACTAAAGCGGACTGCGAGGAATTACAAAGGGTCCTGAATAAGCTAGAGGAGTGGGCGACAAGATGGCAGATGAAGTTCAATGTAGAGAAATGTAAAGTATTGCATGTGGGAAGCAGAAACCTGAGGTACAGCTATACGATGGGAGGGATGTTATTGACTGAGAATACCCAAGAAAGGGACTTGGGGGTAATAGTGGACAAGACAATGAAACCATCGGCACAATGCGCGGCGGCCGCTAAGAGAGCGAATAGAATGCTAGGTATAATCAAGAAGGGTATAACAACCAGAATGAAAGAAGTTATCCTGCCATTGTATCAGGTGATGGTGCGCCCACATCTGGAGTACTGCGTCCAATATTGGTCGCCATACCTTAAGAAGGATATGGCGATACTCGAGAGGGTTCAGAGGAGAGCGACGCATTTGATAAAAGGTATGGAAAACCTTTCATACACGGAGAGACTGGAGAAACTGGGGCTCTTTTCCCTGGAGAAGAGGAGGATTAGAGGGGATATGATAGAGTCTTACAAGATCATGAAGGGCATAGAGAAAGTGGAGAGGGACAGATTCTTTAAACTTTCGAAAACTACAAGAACGAGAGGGCATTCGGAAAAGCTGAAAGGGGACAGATTCAAAACCAATGCTAGGAAGTTTTTCTTCACCCAGCAGGTGGTGGACAGCTGGAATGAGCTTCCAGAGGGCGTGATAGGACAGAGTATGGTAATAGGGTTCAAGAAGGGATTGGACAATTTTCTGAAGGAAAAAGGGATAGAGGAGTATAGATAGAGGACTACTACACAGGTCCTGGACCAGTTGAGCCGCCGCGCGAGCGGACTGCTGGGCACAATGGACCTCTGGTCTGACCCAGCAGAGGCACTTCTTATGTTCTATGTTCTTATGAATAAATAAAATAGAAATGGGTCTGTAAAAGAAATTAATGATTCTTCTTTTACGAGCTAATATTATGAAATTAGAAATATTTCTGAATGAAGCTTTAAGGTGCTCTTATTTAGGATTGAGTTCTAATAAGGTTTGGGCTCTGAGGCACTAGTATCTGAGCTCAGAAGGGGAAAATAACTTAATAATCCCTTTTGTAAAGTCAATTTTGGTGCAATTTCTGAGAACTGGATGTCAGAGAAGAAAAGTTATAAAGCAGAGCTGTTTTAGAATGTTCAGAAGCAGTGCGGGAGCTCTGGTTGCACTGCCTTGATATTGTGCCTAGTGAGAAGCAGTGTTATATTTTAGCAGGGCTGCAGTAAAGAAAAGGAATTACTTGTAATTTACTCAGCTTGATGACTCCTGAGATGACTGTTGAAGCTGAGAGGATTGCTGTTGCCTGAATTTAGCTGTAGCTACTTAAGTGAGAGTGGTAATAAAACTGTGGAAATTCACACTGTGGATGGCTTAGGACAGGAAATCCTATATATTATTTTTATTTTAACACTAGCTAGATCAAAAAGATTATCTGCCAAAGAAGAAACTGACACAGTTGCTCACACAAGGAGTCAGGGTTTTGCCTCCATTTTATTTTATTAAGTGAGGATAGTAGATGTTCTTCACCGTATCCTGGAATCCAGATATCCATTCTGTCCTGGAATCCAGATATCCATTCTGTCCTGTAGTTCCAAGTGGGGCAACAGAATAGCAATTAAGCAGGGAGCTCCAAGGTACCCACGAAAGGGATGAGGGCCTGTAGATTAAAGGATTTTTTAATAATTATTCAAGCATTGTATTCATTAGCTGAGCTGTTAAAGAGAATTTAAAGTGGTTTTAATGTGTTTTTAATTAGAATAAATAATATGTACACTAATTGATCTTAATCAATTTTAATTTGTTTTAAATGATTTTAAGTTTGCCAAATCCAGGTACATTAAGTTAGGAGCCTACGGGACAGTTAGAAAAAAAATGCTTGAGTACCTGAATAATTTGTAATTCGCATAGAATTGTACGATATGCGAAATATAAATTATTTAAATATAAATATGTATACACTCTAATTGATCTTAATCAATTTTAATTTGTTTTAAATGATTTTAAGTTTGCCAAATCCACTTTAGTTTTTGAAAAAGCTCTTTAAACTGAGATTCACCAAAGTGAAATTCTGCAATACTTTTATGTGCAATACAACTTATTAATTTTAAACCGTGAGCTGGTCTATTAGTCTATTAGTGGAAGTGGATTTTGTCCCAGGGACCCCAATCTTTGCCAACTGACACTGTGACATTTTGACCTTTTATTATGTAACTGGGATAGGGTAGTGCTGAAGCTAGGGGCGCTGCATGTATAAGACTCTAGTAAGACCTCATTTAGAATATTGTGTATAACTCTGGAGACCACACATTCAAAAAGATATAAGCAGGATGGAGTTGGCTAATAAAGTGGTCAGTGGTCTGTCATAAGGAGTATGGGAAAGACTTGAAGATCTCAAGTATACTTTGCAGGAAAGGTGGGAGAGGAGAGATATGATAGAGACATTTAAATACCTACATGACATAAACACGCATGAGGCGAGTTTCTTTCAATTGAAAGGAAACTCCAGAGTGAGAAGGCATGGGATGAAGTTAATAGATGATAGGTTCAGGAGTAATCTAAGGAAATATTATTTTACAGAAAGGGTGGCAGATACATGGAATAGTCTCTTGGTAGAGGTGGTGGAGACAAAGACTGTGTCTGAATTCAAAAAAACATGGGACAGGTACATGGGATCTCTTAGGGAGAGGAGGAGAGAGTGGATGAGGCAGATGGACTGAGTGGATGGGCCATTTGGCCTTTATCTGCCATCATGTGTCTACACTTCATGTAGATCAGTCTACTGCTCAACCAATGTCTCTAGCACGTGGAAGATTGAGGTCCACCTTGTATTCAAATCTTGTAGCAATTTGTGCTAAGGTGCACCAGCTGTAGCCTGAACTTCTCATTATTGTTGGCCTACATCTATGCATCAATTGAAATGACTGGCTATTGTCCCATAAATTCTGATAAGATCCTGCTGCCTCCCTCCTTAGACCCCATCCCATGAACATCCTTTATAGCTAGATGCAGCAAGTAAGCAAAGCACCTGATTCCAGAGTAGTTCCTATTCATAGCTTTTTGCATATTGCTGCTACTCTCTGATATGAAAAAAACCTGTCTGCTCAGAAACCAGACCTCAAGCATCCACTAAATTCCTTCCAAGACATGGGCTGAGGTATGGCTCTGGTCTATCTGGCTGTGTCATACTGCCCATCAATATCCTATTGGTGATGTTTTTGCACTTGGTCTGACACTTGTCCCCCTCAATACCTCATTTGGTTGCCCAGAAAGCACACAAGAGTAGCAGTCCAAACAAGTAAACTAGTCTCTCCAAGACTTAAAGGTGACTTGACATGGCTGTCTTTTGCCTGTATAGCCTACGTCAGGAGTCAACTAACCTTATTGACAAAGGTTAGGAAAAACTTCCAAAAAAGAGTGTAGTGTCACAGGACACATAAATATTGTCCTGGTAAAATGTCCAAAATCCATTTTATGCATCGTTATATCTGGCATCTCGTACATATTAAGGTACCCTGACAATTGCGTGCACGACAAATGCGTGCACTGAATGGGAGGTGACCCATCAAATGCGCTCCAACAATTGGATACTATTTTGTCTTTTTGAGGGTTACAAAGTAACCCTCTTTTTTGAAGGGGGGGGGGGAACACCCCCACCGCCCCACTACACTTAAAAGATTCACTTGGTATCTAGAGCTAGAGTAAGGTTTACATGATTATGGGAACCCTTTACATAAGTGAATATCTGGAAGGCCCTGATTTGCGCAGACTCCTCAGGCCCCATCCATTGAGAAAGGCTTGAGGAGTCTGAGCAAATCAGAACCTTCAATGCATGTTTACGTTTCAATCATTCACTCTTCAGTGTGTGCATTTCTCGGGGCTCAATTGACAGGGCGGCATTGTCATGCGCGCACTTATCCGTGCGTGCAATTGTCAGGGCACATTTGTTGGGGCCCAATTGTCATGCATGGATTTGTCGTTGTGCCATATATTAAATAAGAGGGGTTTTTTTTACCCTGATTCTTTATGGATTTTTTCTTTTCCCTACCTCATTCTTTATAGCTTTTTTTTTTTCCTCTTGTGTTTCTGGTTTAGTCTATTTTGTAATTAATTGTTTATTAATTCTACTTCTTTTATATTTTATTCTAAACTTCATAGATTTTAACCTTGGTTTTACTTATATTGGTGGTATATCGAATAAATTGAACTTGAACTTCACTGCTATGCTTACTCTAGCATGTAAACCTTTTTTTTAATTTTTTATTTTTACTATATTTTTTTATGCACAAGCATTTCCATGGAAATGTCCTTGATATTACACAAAATGAATCATCATTTACTGAATATACATATATCTACTACTCCATTATTGTGTTCAATTTAGCATGTATGCTCCCTTCTTACTATGAGGGTGGTTTGAAAAGTTTGCTTAAAAAAAAAGCAAATTAAACAACATAGTCTGCATCAAGGGCTATACACTTAGTCCAGCAATTTTCCAGATTTTTCATATCATGGGATAAATAGCTTATGAAAAAACTGGAAATTCGCTGAATTAAGGGGGAATTCTATAAATGGCATCCCAGTTGTAGGAGTCAGTAAGGCCCTGATTCTGTATAGGACGCCTGGGAGAGGTGTCCTATTCAGAATTGGGCCTACACTAAACCTCGATTCTGTAACCGGCATCCATGGTACAGACGCTGGTTAGAGAATCGGGTTAGATTAGACACGGCCCGCTAAACTTATCGCGGCAAGGGATCTCTCTGCCGCTATAAGTATAGCGGGCCGCAGCTGCCTGTCCGATTGCCGGCAGGAGGGTGCCCAAACCCTCCTGCCGGAAGATGCTCCCCCCCGCCACTATCAACCGCCCCCCCCCCGACACTATCGACCGCCCCCCCCCGACACTACCGATCACCGGCAGGAGGGTGCCCAATCAGGCCTTAGATTAAGTGGGGATGGGCGGACCCGCTATGCCTAAGGCCTGATTGGTCCAGGCTTCTAAAGCCTGGGCCAATCAGGCCTTAGGCTTCGGAAGGATGGGCCGGGAAGGTCTGGCCAACAAGAAAAGGTTAGTTTGGTGGGGGGGAGGTTTGGGGGCTGTTAGCGCGGGGGAGGGGGTGCGTCTTCCGGTAGGAGGGATTGGGCACCCTCCTGCTGGTGATCGGTAGTGTCGGGGGGCGGCAGGAGGGTTTGGGCACCATTCTGCTAGCGATCGGTAGTGTCGGGGGGGGGGGGGTCGGGCGAGTTTAGGCGTCTTGCGGGCCTCCCTAGGCTCCCGGAGGCGCCTTCAATATAGGCGGCCTGCCTGGGGAGCATTTTTTTAAAAAGCGTGCATCCTGATTGGCTGATTAGACAGCTGTAGGACGCCTACAGCTGCCTAAAATTGGGATGAACTTTGTAGAATCAGGGCCTAAGTGTCCTATCACTGTCTAACCAGCGATTCGGAACGCACATTTTAAAGAAAAAAACACTCCAAGGCAGGCAAACTACATTGTAGGCATTTTTGCGAGCTTAGGGAGGCACGCAGGGCCGCCTAAGCTCACCCAAGGCTAGGCATGGGCATGGTTTCACCCAGAAGTGGCCTTAGGTGAGCTTATGCAGTCCTAGGCATCTCCCTAGAGCCACGATAGGCACCTGAAATGTAGGCCAGCAAAATGCCTGGTCTTCATTACATAGATGCGGCCGCTGAGCCAATAGTAGCAAGGGAATCTCCCTGCTGCAATCAGTTAAGCGGCCGTGGCAGGGAACCCATCCGTTCCCCCCCCCCCCCCGCAAAGATGACCGGCAGGAGGGATGCCCACTCTCTGCTGCTAGAACCCCCAAGCCCCCCAGCTCCAAATGGCCATGGCAGGAGGAGTGCCAAATTCCTCCTGCCGCCACCACCCTGATAATCCCTTGGCAGGAGGGATGCCTAATTCCTCCTTCCACCACTCCCCCACCCTGAGACAACCCCCCACCCCTCGAAGATCATTGGCATGAGGGATGCCTTGTCCCTTCTGCTTGAAGCCCATCCAGATCCCACCAGTTCCTATTTTTCGTTGGACCGCCAGAAGGATGCTTACTCCACAGAATGAAAGGCCTTCCCCTTCCCATGGGAGCAGCATAAGAGATCTGGCCAGTAGCCTAAGAGATCTGGCCAATCAGCCCACTCCCAGTGCATCTCACAATATACTGGGAGAGAGGCCTAAGATTCTGGGTGACTAAATCCAATCAGGATTGGGACAATCATGGCCTTAGGCCCCTCCCCAATGCATCCCACGATGCATCAGGAAGGTGAAGGCCTGACAAAGGGTGTAAGCCAGAGGGAGTAAGCATCCCTATGGCCTCCCAAAGAAAAATAGGCACTGGTGAGGTTCGGGTATGCTTGGAGGGGGTCGGGGTAGGGGTCAGGGTGAGTTACAGCAGGAAGGACTGGGCATCCCTCATGCACCCCTCATGCCGATCTATGGGTGGGGGGGGATCCAGAACATAAGAACATAACAATTGCCGCTGCTGGGTCAGATCAGTGGTCCATCATGCCCAGCAGTCCACTCATGCAGCAGCCTCTGGTCAAAGACCAGTGCCCTAACTGAGGCTAGCTCTACCAGCGCACGTTCTTGTTCAGCAGGAACTTGTCTAACTTTGTCTTGAATTCCTAGAGGGTGTTTTCTTCTATGACAGACTCCGGAAGAGCGTTCCAGTTTTCTACCACTCTCTGGGTGAAGGAGAACTTCCTTACTTTTGTATGGAATCTATCCCATTTCAACTTTAGAGAGTGCCCTCTCGTTCTCCCTACCTTGGAGAGGGTGAACAACCTGTCCTTATCTACTAAGTCTATCCCCTTCAGTACCTTGAATGTTTCGATCATGTCCCCTCTCAAACTCCTCTGTTCGAGGGAGAAGAGGCCCAGTTTCTCTAATCTTTCTCTTTACGGCAGCTCCTCCAACCCCTTAACCATCTTGGTCGCTCTTCTCTGGACCCTTTTGAGTAGTACCGTGTCCTTCTTCATGTACGGCAACCAGTGCTGTACACAGTACTCCAGGTGAGGGCACACCATGGAGATAACCTTCTTCGATCTGCTCATGATCCCCTTCTTTCTCATTCCTAGCATTCTGTTTTCCTTTTTCGCCACCGCCGCACATTGTGCAGACGGCTTCATCGACTTGTCAATCAGAACTCCCAAGTCCCTTTCCTGGGAGGTCTCTCCAAGTACTTCCCCGGACATCCTGTATTTGTGCATGAGATTTTTGTTACTGACATGCATCACTTTACACTTATCCACATTGAATCTCATCTGCCATGTCGATGCCCATTCCTCGAGCCTGATTATGTCACATTGCAGATCTTTGCAATCCCCTTGGGTCTTCACTACTCTGAATAACTTCGTATTGTCCGTAAATTTAATCACCTCGCTTGTCGTACCTATGTCCAGATCATTTATAAAGATGTTGAAGAGCACGGGTCCAAGCACTGAGCCCTGAGGCACCCCAGTCCGAGTATTGTCCATTTACCCCCACTCTCTGTTTCCTATGCTCCAGCCAGTTTTTAATCCACGTGAGTATTTCACCCTCGATTCCATGGCTCGCAATTTTTCATAGTAGTCGTTCATGCAGAACTTTGTCGAACGCCTTCTGAAAGTCCTGATAAACAATGTCGACCGGGTCGCCCTTGTCTATCTACTTGTTTATGCCCTCTAAGAAGTGAAGCAAGTTTGTCAGACAAGATCTACCTTTGCTGAAACCGTGCTGGCTGGTCCTCATCAGACCGTGTACCTCAAGATGATCAATGATGTGGTCCTTTATCAGCGTCTCTACCATCTTTCCCGGTACCGAGGTCAGACTCACCAGTCTGTAGTTTCCCGGGTCTCCCCTCGAACCTTTTTTGAAGATCGGCGTAACATTCGCCACCTTCCAGTCCTCCGCAATCTTTTCCAATTTGATCGACAGATTTGCTATTAGTTGAAGCAGTTCATCTATGGTCCCTTTCAGTTCCTTGATGACCCTTGGATGGATGCCATCCGGTCCTGGGGATTTATCGCTTTTAAGCCTATCAATCTGCCTGCATACCTCTTCTAGACTGACTGTTAACCCTGTCAGTTTCCCGTTTTCACTTCCAGCATAGAGCCTAATGGGTTCCGGTATGCTGTGTAGGTCCTCTTCAGTAAAAACAGATGCAAAAAATGTGTTCAGTCTGTCGGCGATTGCTTTGTCCTCCTTTAGCGCTCCCTTTAATCCTTGGTCATCCAACGGTCCCACCGCTTCCTTCGCGGGTCGTTTCCCTTTAATATATCGAAAGAACGGCTTGAAGTTTTTTGCCTCCTTGGCTATTTTTTCCTCGTAGTCTCTTTTGGCCCCTTTTACCGCCTTATGGAACCTTCGTTGATGTTGTTTGTGCTTGTTCCAGTTTTCGTCTGTTTTTGATCTTTACCATTCCTTAAATGAGGCTTTTTTGTCTCTGATCGCTTCCTTTACCTCTACAGTGAGCCACGCTGGTTCTTTTTTCTTTTTCTTCTTTGACCCCTTGTTGATACACGGTATATATAGATTTTGTGCCTCGTTGACTGTATCCTTAAAAAGAGACCAAGCTTTCTCTAGCGTCTTTACAGTGTTCATCCTCTTCTTCCCAACCATGCATCTCATCTCTTCATAATTTCCTTTTTGGAAGTTTAGCGCAGTGACTTTCATTCTGGACCAATGTTTGACTCCTATTTCCTAGCTGAAGTGGATCGTATTGTGATTGCTGTTTCCCTGCGTCCCTTCTACTTCTACATCTTGTGCCAGTCCTCGCAGTACATTTAGAATTAGGTCCAGAATTGTGTTTCCTGTTGTATTTTTCTTGACAAGTTGTTCCAGGAAGCAATCGTCTACAGTTTCCAGGAACTTGCTCTCTCTAGTACAGCCAGAGGTGCCTAGGTTCTATTTTATCCCCGGATAGTTGAAGTCGCACATGATAACTGTGTTGCCTCCCTTGCAGTTGCGTTTAATCTCTTCCATCATTGTCCGTCATTTCTCCATCAATTTCTTCGGACTGCTCTGGGGGTCAGTAGTAGATCCCTATCCTCATTTCCGGTCCATTTGTTCCTGGAATTTTGACCCTTAGAGACTCTAACTTATCCATCTGTTGTGGTGTGTTCTCTCCAGTAGATTCAATTCCCTCTTTGACGTATATGGCAATGTCTCCTCCTTTTTGAGTCACTCTGTCTCTGCGGTATAGTTTGTATCCCGGTAGCACCATGGCCCAGACATTTTCATCAGTCCACCATGTTTCTGTGAGGCCGATGATTTCAACTTTATCCTTTAGTGCCACAGCTTCTAATTCACCCTTCTTATTTCTAAGGCTCCTTGCATTCGTATACATACACTTGAGTTTGCAACCTGTTCCCTTCTTGCTTGTCCTTCCCACTTGTGTCCCTTTTGGTCTATCTTGTCTGCGATCTGGTAAGTCTTCCCCTCCATCTTCCTGCATGGTATCCTCCGGGTATGCCAGTTCCTGAAACATCGACTCTCTCTCTTGGTCGACTGTCAGCTTTCCCCTTCTTCCTAGTTTAAAAACTTCTTAAGTTCTCTCTTGATGTTGCTTGCAAGTAGCCTCATCCCATCTCTGCTGAGGTGGAGTCCATCCTTCCTGAATAGCTTGCTCTTCCCCCAGAATGTCGTCCAGTTGTGCTTGAATCCTTCTTCCTCACACCAGCACCGCATCCACACATTGACTGCTTGCAGCTCCATCTTGTCACAAACCCGATGCTGAGGTCAGGTTTGTGCCGGTGAAAATACAAAAACCCCTAATCTTTAAAAGGGCTGATCAATGTAGCAGAAGTGCTAGCAGGGGAGAACAGGATTCTAGCCCTGATGAGAGTGCCCAAGAGCAGGAGCCCTGGGGGGAGGGGAAGCAGGATGAGTTTGATAACTTCCCTGAACCTAGAACAGTCCCTGCTAAAAAGCACTCTGGTAGGCAGGCTCTTAATCAATCTAGCACACAGCTCCTGAGACTAATTGAGCAACACCAGAAGGCTCAGCAAAAGCCAACCCATTCCCCTTTCAGGATAGGGCGTGGCTTTCTCAGGTCTGGTCATAACCAGCAGTCCAAGCTGGGAAGATTCAGTCTGGATCCAACCTTGGAAGGAGACTCATGGCCAGGTGCTGCTCCCGTGGCTCAGCAAGGGAACGAGATTGAGATGAAGGACCTGAGTAATTTCCCTTTGGCCAGCCTACCTGAGGAAGCAATGGATATTACCTGTGAGCTTGGAGAAGACTGCATGGAAGAAAGTTAAGTTGTTTTTTTTCTATGTTTTTTCTTCTCTTACAAAACTGATTGGTGTTTTGAGGCACCTGGGACTTGTGCTAGCTGGGACTGTGTGTGTGTGAGCATTTTTATTAAGTCTCACCCTAAAGAAACTCTAAGGACTGTGAACTCTGTTTTGAGTTTTTGTTTTTCCTTTTTCTTTTGTGATAAGGAGCTACTGATTGTTTTCCAGTGGGAGTTGTGGGGTCTGAATCCACAAAGATCCAAGGTTGGGATAGAGGGGCCATTTTCTGGCAAGTTAATTAAGTGGATTCAGCAACTCCCCACCCCCGCCAGCTTGGCTGGTTTAAAAGGGGAGAAGCCTGTGGTATACTCAGGCTAACACAGTGTGCTTGCTAAAACAAACTGTCTTTAAGTTGCAATAATAAGGACTACCTGATAAAGGCTTACCCTGAGGAAAGGGCTGCTTATGTTTAGCTCTGGAATAAGCTGGACTACTGAGCTTTCTTTTTGGTTTTCTTTTACTTTTTTGATTTGGGACATGAGCACAGTGACTGTATTAAATAAAGTGTGCTATCTTTAAAAACTCAGATATCCTGAGCATTTTTGTGTCTCCTGACATTATTATCACCAGCAGGGCCTTTCAATTCGCGAAGGCACGTCCAGGAACTGTGTTTGTGCGCCGCACCCGGTAGCCATTCTGACTAGCCAATACCGGGTGTGCGACAATCTGCCTCTTCTCATGAGCCCTGGGTACCGGCAGGATCTCCGAGAATGCTATCCTCTGCGTTCTGGTCTTCAGCTTCCTTCCTAGTATCCGGAAATGGTCCTTCAGTACTTCCCTGTTATAGTTCCTGTTGCTCACGTTGTTCATCCCCACATGGATTACCACCGTCGTATCTTCTTCTTCCACACTGTCGATGATCCTGTCGATGCGGCTCACTATGTCTTCTACCTTGGCTCCCAGTAGGCAGATCATCAGCCAATCCAGTCTTCCTCCCGCTATGTGGCTGTCAACTTGTCTGATGATAGAGTTCCCTACAACGTTTGCTGTCCTCTCTATCTTCTCTTGATTCTCCAGCTGCAAGTCCGTGTCCCTGGTGTATGTCCATCTCTCCAGCCGTAGGTCCGTGTCCTTCATTCCTATCCATTTCCTCTCATCGTGGCATTCATATTTTTGTGGGTTCCCTCCGCTGTTTCCAGATCTTGCTGTTCCCTGCTGCAACCACTAAACTGATCACGGCAGGGAGATTCCCTTACCACGATCAGCTCAGTAGCAATGTGATTCTCTAACCATCGCCTGTGACATGAATGACAGTTAGAGAATCGGGGTGGTTAGGAATCTGTCCATTAGGACAGATGCGATTCTATATAAGATGCCCATGTACGATTCCCAAAAGCCGCTTTTAGGTGGCTGCTGAGACCAGGCGTCCTATATAAAATCTGGCCCTAAGTGTATAGCCCTTGATGGAGACTATGTTATTTAACTTGTTTTTTTAATCAAACTTTTCAAGTCATCTAAAGTTGCTGGATCCGAGACCACTAGGAGGCATAAAGTAGTGGGGGTTGGTGATTCCCTTCTGAGGGGTATAGAAGCATCCATCTGCAGACCAGACATGATGTTCCAAGAGGTCTGCCTGGTGCCAAAATCTAAGATGTTAGAGAGCTTGCCAAGACTCATCTAGCCTAATAACTATTAACCAAAACTGCTTATCCATGTTGGCACTGATGATACTGGCTCTGGGAAAGAAGGTGAAGCACGTAAGCAGGAGGGATTCTCATCGATCCTCCCTGTTGAGGTTAAAGGCCAAGACAGAGAAGCTCACATCCTGGAGATAAATGCATGGCAGCATAGATGGTGGTGTCAAGAACATTTTGGCTTCCTGGACCATGGGATGATTTTCCAAGGTCTGCTGAGTAGGGATGATGTGTATCTATCAAAGAAGGGAAAAATGGTCTTCAGCAGCAGACTAGCTAACCTGCTGAGGAGGACTTTAAACTAGAATTTTTGTAGCAGGGTGATCAAAGCCCCCAGGTAAGTATAAGCCCTCAGGTAAATTAATCACTAAATACCTCTACACAAAAGGAAAAAGGGGACAATGTCTGGAAAACTCTATATACCAGTACTCGAAGTATGGGAAACATGATTCTGGATTTAGAGGCTGTGATGAAAGAGACTGAGGCATTTAGTGGCTATCGCAGAGAACCATGACTGTGATATAGTTATACCGGGCTATAATCTGTTCAGGAAAGACAGGGTAGGAAGAAAAGGAAGGGTAGTGGTATTATATGTTAAAGATCATATTAGAGCCACACAATTGCAGGATTTGCAGGTTAAGGAAGAGGCATTAGGGGTCAATCTGGAATGAGGGAATGTAAAATGTATTTACATTGGTGTGATATATAGGCCTCCTTCAGAGAGAGAAGAAGTGGACAGAGATTTAGTAGTAGACATTTAGGCCCTGATTCTCCAAAAGTGCGTCCCGATTTTAGGCAGCTGTAGGCGTCCTACAGCTGTCTAATCAGCCAATCGGGATGCACGTTTTAAAAAAAAAAAATGCTCCCCAGGCAGGCCGCCTATATTGAAGGCGAGGCCCGCAAGACACCTAGGCCCTGATTCTGTATAGGACACTCGGGAGAGGCGTCCTATTCAGAATCGGCCTACACTAAAAACCCCGATTCTGTAACCGGCGTCCATGTTACAGACGCTGGTTAGAGAATTGGGTTAGATTAGACATGGCCCGCTGCACTTATCGCGGCAAGGGATCTCTCTGCCGCTATAAGTATAGCGGGCCGCGGCCTGTCCAATCGGATGCCCCCCCTCCGACACTACCGACCGCCCCCCCCCCCCGACATTACCGATCTCCCTCCCACCCCGACACTACCGATTGCTGGCAGGAGGGTGTCCAATCTCTCCTGCCCGAAGACGCCCCCCCCCGGTGCTAAGAACCCCCAAACCTCCAAACTAACCTGTTCTTCAGGCCAGACGGTTCTTGCCCGTCCAGCCTGTAGGCCCGCCTGGTCAAAATGAAGCGGGCTCGCCCCTTCCCGGCCCATCCCGCCGAAGCTTAAGGCCTGATTGGCCCAGGCTCTAGAAGCCTGGACCAATCAGGCCTTAGGCATAGCGGGTCCGCCCATCCCCACTTAATCTAAGGCCAGACCTTTTGGTCACCCCTGTTCTTGACTTTTTAAAAAACTAACTTTGTTCAGATCTGGGATTACGTCAAGGAATTGTCTGGATGGGAACATCTGAAAGGAGTAGAAATGCAGAGGCAAAACTGAAAGGAGTTATTGTAAGGGCGACAAACATTTTTGTGAGGCAAGTAAGTAAAAGTAAGAGGAAAAGAAGGCCACTTTGGTTTTCAAAAGTAGTAGCTGAAAATGTAAGAAAAAGAGGTTAGCTTCCATAAACCACAAAAGATCACAGAAAGAGGAAAACAAGCAAAAAATATCTGGAAAAATTAAGAGAAGCTGGTCAAATAGTCAGGAAAGCAAAGATACAAATGGAAGAAAAAATAGCTGACAGTAAAATGGGGGGGACAAAAATGCAAAAATGATACTGTGAGACTCAAAGGTGAAGGGGACAAATATGTAGAAGCTGATAAAGATAAGGCTGAATTTCTTAACAAATATTTCTGTTCTGTGTTCATAGCTGAAGCACTGGGAGCAGGATCACAGAAGACATGCGAAGAGTGATAGAGGTGTGGTAGGCCCTGATCGATTTCCAGAGGATTGTGTTCATGAGGAGCTAGTTAAACTACAAATGGACAAAGCAATGGGGCAGGATGGTGTACATCTGAGAGTACTGAAGGAACTTAAGAAAGTTCTGGTGTTCCGCTGGCTGTATGTACTCGTATTGCGAGAGAGAGAGTTAAAATTTAATAAAATGTTTTGTTTGTCTTGCAAAACACTTGCATACCAAATTACTTGCAATCTAAGATTTTACTGTACATTTATTTATTTATTCAATTTTCTATACCATTCTCCCAGGAGAGCTCTGAATGGGTTAAATGAACTTATTCAGGTATTCAAGTGTTTTCCCTCTCTGTCCCGGTGGGTCACATTCTATTTAATATACCTGGGGCAATGTAGGACCAAGTGACCTGTTTTACTACTTGGGATTCAGCTAGGTACTCGGGATCTGGGTTGGCCACTGTTGAAAACAGGATACTGGGCTTGATGGACCTTTGGTCTGTCCCAGTATGGCAATTCTTATGTTCTTATTTGTATCTACATGTTAGTTTATCCTTCGCCTAAAAGCTCTTGTGTTGGGCATTTAAGAACATAAGCAATGCCTCCGCAGGATCAGGCCCAACAGGACCTATGTAGTAATCCTCTATCTATACCCTTCAATAAGAACATGGGACTTAGGCATTTTTTGGGTTGATTATGTGTTGTTAGTGTAGACGTAGTGGTAGTCTGGGTGTTTAAACAACTGAAAGCAGAGGCGGGCCATTATTAAAAAAACCTCCTTTTGGACTTTTTTTTTTGAGAATGGACTTTTTCCCTGCTTCTACTTTCAGCGTTTAGGGCCTAGGCCAAGAGGGTTTTTTTTTTTTTTTTAAATTATGCCCTTCTATATATATAGGCATTAGATACTTCATATGTGTCAAATTAGGATATATCCAGTGCAAATCGTAACCTGTTATCAGTATATTATGTATGTTTAATCTGTAACCTGTTCTGAACTCTTTGGAGAAAACGATAGAAAACAAATTAAATAAATGAATATATCAAATCAATAAATAATAATAATAACATACAAATATACCAAAGATCCTAACTAGTATATGTCAGGAGCAAAATACACATTTCTTTATCCTACCAGTGAAAAGAACAGAGTAAACCATATTTCCTATTTAATAATAATAATAATAATAATAACTTTATTCTTATATACCGCCAACAATCTTGCGACTTCTAGGCGGTTTACAATGAAGAGAAACTACAGACAGCGAATTACAGAGTATAGCATTGAACATCTAGTGATAGTAACAGGAGAGTTACAGGGTTGTGTATTACATGGTTTCACAATGAGTAGCATTATACAGTCGACAATATTCAGAGCATAAGTAGGAGAAGAGAAAGGAGATTGAGCTTTGCGTTACAAAGGTGCAAGGCTGCGAAGGTGAAAAAGATAACATAAGATGTTGATGAGAAGTAAGTTGTTAACTTGGTACATTTGAACGAAGGACGGGCACCAGTGGGAAAAACTGGTAACAATTAAAGATAGAAATTTTGGCAGAAGAGGGTAGACGGACTCCTTGGGATGGGAGGAGGCTCCGATTTTAGGGGAGAAGTCTGGTTAGGTTATAAATTTCTTAAACAATGTGGTTTTTAGTTCTTTCCTAAAGATACTATATGATTCTCTGGCGGCATAAGTGAAGTAGCCTGTCCAAGTTTGCAGTCTACCTGCTTGGAATTTGAATGTTCTATCAAAGAAGGTGCGATATCTACAGCCTATGATATTTGGGTAGGTAAAGAGGTTACGGTTTCTGGTAGGCCTAATCGAGGAGTGGAATTTGAAGTGAGGTAGTAGGTAGCTGGGGGCCAGTCCCCAGATTAGTTTATAGCAGAGGCAGGAGAATTTGAATAGAATTTGTGCTTCAATTGGTAACCAATGAAGGAGTTTGTAGAATGGACTAACATGATCGCTCTTCTTTAGTCCGAATATTAGACGGATGGCCGTATTTTGAACTATTCTCAGTTTTCTCACATTTTTTTTTAGATATTCCCAAGTAGACAATGTTACAGTAGTCCAGGGTGGATAAAATCAGTGATTGTACCAATATTCTGAAGGATAGCGGGTCGAAGTATTTTTTTATGGTTTTCAGTTTCCATAGGATGAAGAAGCATTTTTTAGTTACCGAGTTTATGTGCTCGGTCAGGGACAGGTGGGTATCCAGGGTGACTCCCAGTATTTTTATGGTTTTTAGTATTGGGTGATCATGGCCGTTTACATATATTGTAGTTGCAGAGATTTTCTCGTTTGGGCTAGCAAGGAAAATCTTTGTCTTTTCTGAGTTTAATTTCAGTTTGAAGTTTAAAGTCCATTTTTCTATTTCGAGCATGATGAAGGAGATATGTTTTGAGTTGGTTGAGGTCACATTTGTTATTGGTATTAATATGGAGATGTCGTCTGCGTATATATAATAAGTTAGGTTAAGCTTTTGTAAAAGGTGGCCTAGAGAAGAGATGTATATATTGAACAAGGTGGGAGATAGGGGGGGGGGGATCCTTGTGGGACTCCCGAGGGGCTTTTCCAGGGTTCAGAGTAATTTCCTTCATGGACCACTTGATAAGATCGTTTGGTTAGGAAACCTTGGAACCAGGTCCACACTCTTCCTGATATTCCCATTTCGTCGAGGCACCTAAGCATAGTTTCGTGGTCCATGAGATCGAAGGCACTGCTGAAGTCTAACTGTAGGATCAAGGCACTGGAACCTTGATTGAAAAGGTCGTATAGGTGGTTAAGGAGAGAGCCTAGGACTGTCTCGGTGCTGAATCCTTTTCTGAATCCAGATTGGTGGTCATTTAGGAGAGAGTACTTATCTAAGTGATTTACTAATTCCAAGTTGACCAGCCCTTCCAGCATTTTGGTGAAAAAGGGGGTGCTCGCTATGGGTCTGTAGTTGGACCCCAGTGTGAGCGAGATCTTCTGGTCTTTGGGTATGGGTGTGATTAGGATGTGTCCCATATTTTCCAGGTAGGTTCCATTTTTGAGAGAGTAAGTTGCCCAGTTAAATAGGTCCTTCTTAAATTCTGGTATTGCATCTTGCATGATCTTAGATGGACATTCATCTAGTAGACAATTTGATTTGGAGTATTTGTTGAAGAGTGCAAGGAAGTTATTCCAATCTGGGGGCTCGAAGTGGTTCCAGCTCATATCGCCTTTGGATTCACTACTCTGCGTTTTGAGGTTGAATTCAAGATTGGGTGGAGGAGGGGGTATTGAGGCTCTGAGGTCGGTGATTTTTTTCCTAAAGTGGTTGGCTAGGGTGGAGACCTCTGGGATTTGATCGTGATGGTTCTGTAGTATCTGTGTGGTGTCTGTTATTTTGCTTACTAGTTTGAATAGTTCTCTACTGTTTGTTTAATAACATCCCTGTAAGAATGTAATCATTAGTGTTACCTAAAATAAGCATAAGCATGTAGGAATGTTTATGAAAAAAGAAATGAAGCTTTCACCCATAAGTTAAGTGGAAATGTTATTTGACATGACTGGCAGCATAGAGCTGGGACAGGAGGCTCTCCTAAGGAAAGAATTCATTTACAACCTCATTTCCCTACACCAGAGGTGCCACACTTTTTTGGCTTGCAAGCTACTTTTAAGATGACCAAGTCAAAATGATCTACCAACAATAAATTTTTTTTTAAACCCAAAGAGGGGCATAATCCAAAAAAAAGTCTAAGTCCCCTTTTGGCCTAAGTCCTTAAACGTTCAAAGCAGAAGCAGGGAAAGTGTCCATATCCAAAACAAACGTCCTTGTTTTGATTATGGCCTGCCTCTACTAAATGCCCAGATCACCACTACATCTAAAACTACACCCCCATGACGTCTACACTTTTTGGCCATAATGAACCAAAAAAACGCCTAAGCCCCAAACGTCCAACAGAAGGGCTTTTAGGCGAAGGAGGAGCCAGTCCTTCGCCTAAAAGCTGGATTCTGTAACCGGTGTCTGTCAAAAACAACACCAGTTACAGAATCCCCCCCACACACACACACACAACGATCCAGGCAGGAGGGTGCCCAAGCCCTCCTGCCATGTCGAACCGCGACCCCCCCCCCCCCCCGACAATGTCGGGGCAAGAGGGAGTCCAAGCCCTCTTGCCCCATCAAACTGCGCCCCCCCCCCCCGACAACATCGAGGCAAGAGGGAGCTCAAGCCCTCCTGCCCCGCGATCGCTAACCCCCCTGATTACAGTCAGGCAGGAGGGAACCCAAGCCCTCCTTCCCCGGGCACCCGCGGCATCCCCGACAACATCGTGGCAAGAGTGAGCCCAAGCCCTCTTGCCCCGGCGACCCCCCCCACCTACACGAACGGGCCAGGAGAGAGCCCAACCTCTCCTGGCCCCAGCGAACCCCCCACCTACACGAATGGACCAGGAGGGAGCCCAAGCCCTCCTGGCCCCGGCGACCCCCTACCCCCCACCCCCACTACAATACGAGCAGGAGGGATCCCAGGCCCTCCTACCCTCGACACAACCCCCCTCCCTCCAATGACCACCCCCCCAGAACCCCCGATCGCCCCCCCGGTCGACCCACGACCCCCCCGGCCGACCCCATGACCCATCCACCTGCACCCCCTTCCCCGTACCTTTAATGTTGGCCAGACGGACGGGTGCCCAGGGTTGGGCCCATGTGCCTAAGGCCCCGCCCACAGGAGGGGCCTATGGCTCCCGGGCCTATTCTGATTGGCCCCACCTGTGGGCGGGGTTTCTGCCACTTGGGCCAATCTGGCCCCATTCTGGACCCGGATGGCCTGCCGGACGGGCGGGCTTGGCACCCGTCCGTCTGGCCAACATTAAAGGTATGGAGAAGGGGGGTGGCCATATCGAGTCGGGGGGGGCATGATCGCCGGGGCAAGAGGGCTTGGGCTCCCTCTTGCCCCGATGTTGTCAGGGGGGGTGATGTATCACGGCAGGAGAGATTGGGCATCTCTCCTACTGCGATGGTTGCGGTGGGTAGGTTGCCGGGCCGCTGAACTGATCGCACCAGTGGCCATCAGCTCAGCAGCCCCTTTTTCGGCACTTAGACCTGGTTTGACTTCGTCTAAGTCAAAAAGGTCTAAGTGCCGACTAGGCAACCTGTCAACTGTTTTGGTTATATGTGTTGTACGCCTAGGTGTAGGTAGGTCCACCTCCCGCCCACTGCCTGCCCACTGCCCCTCCTCTAAACACACCTCTTTTCTCTCTGTGCGTTTAGAGGCAGGGGAAAGGCCTAAGCTGTTTTTAGATACGTCTAAAAACCAGCTTTGGTTATGGGTACTTGGATGATCAGGCTTTTTGAATGTCCAAGTAGCCATTTAGGACACTTTTTAGACGGTTGTTTTTTTTATTATGAACCCCAAAGTACACTGTATGCAGAGAAAATGTTAAGTATCATTTATATTTGGTTTTTATATTCAGAGGTCAAGGCAGATGACTTTAAAATATGCAATGTCACCTAAGCAACAACTATACAAAAATAGACAAATATACCCCCTCCCCTTTTAATATACCGCGATAGCGTTTTTTAGCGCAAGGAGCTGCGCTGAATGCCCCACGAAGCTCCCGATGGTCATATGCTCCCTGCACTAAAAACTACTATCATGGTTTAGTAAAAGGGGGCCATAGTGCAAAATATAGACAGCAGATATAAATTCTCAAAACGGACACATTTTGATCACTAAATTGAAAATAAAATCATTTTTCCTACCTTTCTTTTTGGTGATTTCATGAGTCTCTGGTTGCACTTCCTTCTTCTGTACAACCCAATATTTCTTTCTTTCTGCCCCTCCCCTTTCTGTCTCTCTTTCTTTCTCTCTCCCCCTGCCCCCCTCTTTATTTCTGTCTTTCTCTCTCCCCTTGCTCCCCCAAGCCACCACGCCGATTTCTCCCTATTTCCCTGAGCCAGGCCTGGCGCATACAAGCGCTTGGCCCACAAGCCTTTCCTCGACATCATTTCTGACGTCGGAGAGGAAGTTCCAGGTTAGCCAGGCAGCTATTGGCTGGCCCAGAACTTCCTCTCCGACATCAGAATTGACGTCTGAGGTGAAAGCTTGTGGGTCCGGTGCTTAGGATCCCTCCTGCTGGGATGGGGTTCACCTTCCGGCAGGAAGGTTTGATATCCCTCCTGCCGGGTCAGGGTTTGGGAGGGGGTGCCGTGATTGCGCCAGTTCATGGGAAGGGTTGGGGTGCCAGCAGGAGAGCTTGGGCATCTCTCCTGCTGGTCAGCTGTTCGGGGTTCAGGGAGGAGATCGCGGCAGGAGAGATTACGCATCTCTCCTGCTGCAATCATTGCGGGTGGGGGGGGGCACAGTTACAGGATTCTTTAACCGGCATTGTTTTTTGAAAGACACCAGTTACAGAATCTTGCTTTTAGGTGAAGGACTGGCCCCTCCTTTGCCTAAAAGGTCTGGGTTTGTGTGTTTGGGCCGTGGGCAATTTTTTGGTTGGGAATGTGGTGTAGGGATAGATGTAGTGGCAGTCTGGGCGAGTAGATTGCTGAACATACAGGTAGGCCATTCTAAATAAAAACAAACCATTTTGAATGGTTTTTTTTTTAGAATGGACATTTCCCTGCTGCCAACTTCAGCGTCTAGTGCAGGCATGGGCAACTCGAATTCAATCGGGTTTTCAGAATTTCCCCAATGAATATGCATGAGATCTATTTGCATTCACTTCTTTCAATGCATATTCATTGGGGAAATCCTGAAAAACGTATTGGATTCCGGCCCTCGAGGACCAGAGATGCCCATATCTGGTCTAGTGACTTAGGCCAAAAGGGGACTTAGACTTTTTTTTATTATGCCTCTCCATGGATTCAACCTTTAGAAGGATTCATCATAATTTAACTTTTATACAATGTAAAGCAATTCAGACGTTGAAAAATGTTGATTCCATAGTTATAAAAAAAGTGGGTAAAGGTGGAGCATTAGTTGTGTTTGATAAATTGAAATATCATCAAGAGATCTGTCAGCAATTGAGTGACTAGTGCATATTTGAAGCTAGGTTTAGATCCCACTAAATGTACAGTATACAGTTTAGAGTAAAATATTAACGATTACAAAAGTTGGTTTAGAAGCAGGCTTTTTGACATTTAATGAATATCAATTTTTGAACAATTTGAATCCGACTATACCAGTATGACATACTCTTCCCAAGGTACACCCTCCAGGGTATCCCATCATATCTTCACTTCTTTACTTGAACCCTTATCACGTTTTATGGATAACTTCTTAAATCCAAAAGTATCTAAGTCTCCTTTTATGAGACTCTGGCCATTTGATTAGGGTATTATCAGACATATCAGAACAAGATTTTCTCTTTCATCAAGACCTTTGATGTTGCCTCACTTTATACTTCAACTCCACAAAGGATACTTTGGACATTTTAAGAGGCATTTTGGAAGAAAGAGATAGGCCAAATGATATTCCAACTGATTTTATTACGGAACTAGTGTTTAAGCCCGTTACATTAACGAGTGCTAGAATAGATGTGTAGATGTGCAGACTTAACAGCCTACAAAATAAATGAAAACTTACCATGTGAGCTTTAATATCCTTTGTACGGTTGATTTTCAGGCTTTAAACAGTTTTCTTTCCCATTAAATTGTTTGCTTTCCCATTTTTCCAGCAGACTCCTACACTTCCCTGCTCGGCAGTGTACTGGACATGCGAAGGCACGGAGTTGTAGTGCACGTGCGCTACTAAGGGTTTTATTATAGCAGATGGCAACTCCGACACAGGTCTCTCCCAGCAGCAAGGTTAACTGAAGCGCACCCCTCCTCCCAAACCAAAGCAAGATCGCTCCCTGCTCCTCCAGCACACCCCCTTCCCCCAAACCAATGAAAAATTGCTTACTGAACCCAACCAAGCACACTCCTTTCCCCCAAAGCAAAGCAAGATCTCTCCCTGCCCCCCAGCACACCCCTCCCCCAATGCAAAGCAAGTTCACTCCTTGGTCCCCCCAGCACACCCCTTCCCCCAAACCAAACTAAAATCGCTCCCCCAAACCAATGAAATATTGCTCAGTGCTTCCCAAACCAAAGCAAGATCGCTCCCTGACCCCAACCAAGCACACCCCTCCCCCCAAAGCAAACCAAGATCACTCCCTAAACACACCCCTCCCCCAAAGCAAAGCAAGTTTGCTTCCTACCCCCCCAGCATACACCCCTTTCCCCAAACCAAACCAAAATCGCTTCCTGCCCCCCAGCACACAGGTTTTGGCTTATCTGAAGTCTCCCGTTTTTTGTGGTGGTCTGCAGTGGTTCTTGGCTTGCAGCGTTGCAGGCTCCTTCTAAGTGAAGTGTCATGGAGGGAAGCCAATGTTCAAACCACCGCAGGCTCAAGAAATTGCCACACACTCGTGCCGCTCGAAACCTGTGCATGCGGACCGTCAAACTCTCCTTCTGCCTCCTTCTTCTGCGCATGTGGCGGCATGTAGGTGCAAAGCACAGACGCACGCAGTTTGAAGTGTGCATTCACACCAAGGGTTTTATTATAGCGGATTAGAGAGGCTTGCTATGAAAGAGAATTATTTTCTATATGATGGAGTATATTACCAGCAAATTTCTGGAGTTGCCATGGGGGCCATTTTGCCCCATCAGTGTCCAATTTATATAAGATCCATTTTGAGAACCTATGGCTTTACATGTCTCCTTTTTCAGAATTTATCTATATATGGTATAGATACATTGATGACGTATTTCTTTTATGGCAAGTTTCTTTAGTTCAATTAATTTCTTTTTCAGTTTGGCTCAATACTTGTGATAAGCATCTGAAATTCACCATATCTTATTCCAGTCATCATATTATTTTTTTGGATATACTAAACTGATAGGAATGCATTGTTGAATTATTGCAGTTGTCACCCCAAGAAGTTATGTGACAGTCTTCCTTTTTCCCAATTTATGAGGATTCATTGCAATTGCACTAATTTAAGGGACTTTAAAGGTCATACCAAGACTTTACCAGATAAATTCTTGGCAAGAGGGTATCCTAAGTCAGTGGGCAAGCGGGCTTACAAAAGAGCTTGAAATTGTAAGAGACCATTTATTGCAACATGTGTTTTGAAATATTGTGCAAAGGGAACTAAAGTGGTAAATAATAATAATAACTTTATTTTTGTATACCGCAATACCACAAGCAGCTCAGAGCGGTTTACAGAGGAAGAGACTGTACACAGACAGCGATGTTACAGAAAATATTTTCAATTACATTAGTAAGCCGAGAGAGGTTAGGTATATCCAGAAGAATATCAGAGATACAACAAGTATTTCGGAGATACAAACAAGGCAGGAAGGAGTCAGAGAAATGTTGTTGTTTTTTTTATCATGAAAGTTTATTGAAAATTTTTTACAAAACAGAAAAAAAGCAACAAAATAACATAAAGAAAGAAAATCTACATAGGCATATTGCAAATATACAAAACTTCAGTAGTACAATAATGAAAGTCAGTATTAAGTAGAAATATAAATGGGCAAAACTTAGACATTGAGAGATTGTGCTCAAAGAGATAGGTTTTAATTGAAGGATTGGTAGGAGGGTGTATTTGAAATGAGGGTGATTAGAAATATATTAATTAAAAAAATATTGGAATATTGTAAAATCTCTTCCTAATTTTCATGATACTGATTTGAGAATAGCTTTTTCTCAGGAGAATTTAAAGGGCATTTTAAGCCCTGTACAGACATTAGTAGAACATAAAGGACGTTGTTCACCTTCACGAAATGGTTTCTTTAAATGTCTATCTTGCCTTGCCGCATTTGCACTATAGCATCACAAGTTAAGGAATTCACTAATCCAGTTGATGGCAAGACATATTGTATTAGACATAATTTTAGTTGAAGGTGCATTTACATTGTGTACATTATTTCCTGTCCCTGTGCGATCTGGGTTCTTTCCAACCATTTTGAAAACATCTCAAAACTTGGCTATTTTCAAAGTTGTAAATTCTGCTCCTCTCCATACTATTCCAAATCCATATTGTATATGTTCTCCTTTCTAATTTTCTTGTAAACTGTGCCGAGCTCTACTGTTAAAGAGAAGATGCGGTATATAAGCCTAAGGCTTAGTTTAGATCTAGATCGTTTAGAATGAGGATGTTAGAACACAAATCTAATATAAAATGAAGCAGGATTACAGAACCTTTAGTGGAACACTGCATTGAGTTCCAACATTCTTTTAATGCTCTGAAATGTTTTACGATTGTGTGCCTGTTCCTTTAAAAGGAGGAACTAGCAAGAAGAAGCTTTTGCAATGCAAAGCTCGTTGAATACATCATTTAAAATCTGTAAAACCGTTAGGATTGAATAGTGTGCTAGAATTCAGTATTTTTTGGGATGAATTGAGTGTTGTGACTGAGTTCTGATTTTTCCAGTTTTAGAATGCATTGTGAGTGACTGCATATTGGTCTCTTTAATATGAGTAAATAAGGAATATAAAGCTTGTCGGGTAAATTGATTTAACGATTTGTCTGAGTTAAGAATGCATTTGGACAAATGAATAGTTGTGGAGGTGTTTAATGGACATACTTGTTTGGTGATTCTAACACATATTCAATTCTTGTGAATAAATTGTAAGCTGCAATTTAGTTTTTGTGATTTTCAAGTAGTAATTCGAGTCATCTATAGTCAATTAAACAATAGTAGCCTGAATATCAGAGTTTTAGTAATTTAATGTTGTTAAGGATATTTAATAATGAAGTTTGAACGTGCGCGAGTATACTATTTAATGTGCATTTGTGGCGTCTTTCTGAATCTTGGCACCATTAGTGAGTAGCCAATGCTCTGTAAGCTTGCTCAGTTATTCAACAATAAGTGTTGTTTTAATAATAATAATAATAATAACTTTACTCTTCTATACTGCCACAATCTTGCGACTTCTAGGCGGTTTACAATCAAGAGAGCTGGACATTCAGTGAGTTACAATGTGCAGATAGTCAGAGAAAATACAGAGTGCAGAAACATTTAGGAAGCAAAATTATAGATATACAATTTGCTGAGCGAGAGTATAAGCAAGATTGGAAGAAATTTCCAAGTGGGCCTGTTAGGAGAAGGCCGTGCAATTCAAAAAGTACAGTGAAAATTACGATAATAACAATTTATATATATCATAGAACCAAGAGTTCTATGTGAAATTCTGAAAGTACAGCGAAAATTACGATATGATAATAATAACAATTTGTATATATCACAGAACCAAGAGTTCTATGCGGACTTAAGAGGAGAGAGAGGAAAAGGGTAAGAGGTCGGGAGGACTGTTATTGAGGAGAGAGGGAAGAGCAGGTCAGTTGTTCAGGTATTTTAAAAATATGACTTGATTCAATGATCAAAGTATTGATGAACTGTATCTGGATTCATTTGTAGAATTACTTTCAAATCTCTTTCTTTTAAAACTCCGGCCTTTATCTATAAATTACTTATCCCTTACACAACGAATAGAACACTAAGATCTACTGAACAACATTTGTTAACAATTCCATCTCTTAAAATCATAAATACACGACGCCAATACATTTTTTCTGTTACTGCACCCCAAACCTGGAATTCCTTACCCTACCATTTGAGACAAGAAACCAACTTAGAAAAATTTAAAAGTAATCTGAAATCTTTTTTATTCATTGATGCCTTCATAAGTCAACAATAATTTCATTATAAAATAATTCCAAGACTTTGTTCTTTTCCCTGCCTCATGTACTTTCCCTAAATGTTTTCCCCATCTTTATATTATAATGTAACTTCTTGCCCCTCTCTTTCCTAAGTGTTTCCAGTATTGTTAAATGTGTCATTAGTTTTGTCAATACTCTTTAATGTATTACTTTATTAAATTGTAATTTTATTATGTACATCGCTTTGAATTACGATAAAGCGATTAATCAAATCTGAATAAACTTGAAACTTGAACTTGAAACTTGAAACTTGAATATGGAGCAGCTACTTGATTATTAACTCAGAAGAAGCCGTTTAGATTTGCAAAATGGGTCCCGTTGAGACAGAGCTGCTTACAAAGATAAGTGCTGGTTAAGTTGAGTGCAGTACCTAAAAGAGTGCTGGTCAAATTAGGTTTAATACTCTGAATAAGCATTATAGCATTATCATATTGTCTGGCATAGTTGCATTCTTATATGTAGTGATGACTACACAGAATTGAATTCAGTACTTATTATCACTATTTAGTCTTTGAATTGTAGGTTGTACCGTTTTGAGTTTCTCATTGAACTATCACTATCTAGCATTAAAAGTTATGTTAATTAGCATTACACCTATATTGAATGTTATGATATAATAGAGTATCAGGTTAAGTGGTATTTTTGCACTTCACTTTAATGTATAATATTATGTGTGTGTATGATACAAGAGTGAGGATTTTTCAGAATCAATGTTTGCAATCTGGAACGGATAAGTCTCAGACTATTTCAATTCATATCAACTGAGCAGGTTTCTGAGATCCTTTTTCCTCTCTTCTAATATCAACACTTACTGTGAAAGTCTTTAGAAGCTTGTTGTTTTGAACAAAGTGTTGGAGGCATATGACAAAGTACTACCAAGCCTTAACAGCAGCCAAAAAACAATATTTCTCTCAATTTATTGAACAGGCTCCCAATTCAACCAAGCACCTGTTCAGCATAGTAAACAGCCTACTGCAACCCCAACAGCAGGTCTAGTCGGCCTAGTCAAAACTGAACTGTGATAATTTTGCTGCATACTTTGCCATCAAAATTAAAAGTCTCTTTCAGGATTTACAGGAAGTACCACCCAGTCCCCAATAAGATAAACAGGAACTCACAAACTCGCCTCCTCCTGACAGATAAGGGAAAAATGCTTGAGTACCTGAATGTAAACCACTTAGGTTATAAGGTTGAAACCACCAAGCAACCAATTTTTGGATATCTGCAACCAGATCTTTATCAACTTGTCCTGATTATATCAGAGGTCTATTTAGAATAGAAGTTCCATCTTCTCTTTTCAAAGCAATCCATATCACTTTTTCTTTCCCCAAGCCCCCTGGATTTCAATCACATGGATATTTTTCTTTACATTGAGAGCTACTTCTCTGTCTTTTCAGCCATCTCTGTTCTTCCTAAAAAGATTATAGCCTGGAATGTTTGCATTCCATCCATAGTAATCACTAAACCATGTGTCTGTGACAGCGAAAATATCTAAATGTGCCTCTAACATCAGGACTTGCAGCCCTGAAATTCGGCGGGCAGGCAGACCGAGGGAAGGTGGGGAGCCCGATCCAGCGGGGAGCACGAGACCAGCCTGCCCTGCCACCGAAACCAGCGGGGCTTTGTTTTCTTCTTTAAATTGAGCCTCTCCAACAGCGCACTGCCGTTTCCAGCCCTGAAAGTTGGCGGGCAGGCAGACTGAAGGAAGGTGGGAAGCCCGATCCAGCGGGGAGCACGAGACCAGCCCGTCCCGCCCCCGAAACCAGCGGGGGCTTTGTTTTCTTCTTTAAATTGAGCCTCTCCAATGGCGCACCGCCGTTTCCAGCCCTGAAAGTCGGCGGGCAGGCATATTACTTCATCCTCCTATGTACCTAAAGCCTTCTTGAAGACATCAGGCTTTGAGCCACCTATTGAAATTCTCAGTATTTTGTAATCTTTGTATCATTTTCCATAAGTAGGCAATGCTTCTGAAAAAGCTACTGTCTTTACAAAAGGTTTTAACTCCTTCCGAAGCTCCCAAAAAGCCTTCTGGCCAGGCTGGTTTGACTTATTCTTACTGTATACTGCCTTGAGTGAATTCCTTCAAAAAGGAAGTAAACAATATATATATATATTAATTAACTAATTAAAAACAAGCTGCAAAAATTTATCCAATCTTGGAGATAAAATAACAGAAAGATTTCATACTACAATTGCTGTATTCATTAGAAGAACTGTTTACTAATTATATAAAATTAACTTCTAACCTGTTTTCTTTTGTCACTCCAAGTCCACAGCAGCAATTCTGCTGTTCTCATGAGAATTGAATTCCTGTTTACAACTAATTATACTGGACAGCAGTGCCTGAGTTATTGGATTGAAGGTCTTGATTGGAGGGGAGGAAGTGATGGGACTAATTTATTAACTTCCTAAGGAATAGAAGATGTACTGACTTTCTGCTAACTTGTAATCTATAGTATGTGTGTTTTGACAGTCTCCCTTGTGAATGCAATTTTTGAGGTTTCACCTCTGGCCTGAAGTCTCAGGCTAAATATGGTTGGTAATAATTTTGCTAAGGACCTGGACAAAATCGTGTTTTGCTTTTTAATAACTTGAATTTTTCTTTTTATGTAATGCACAGTCCAGGCTTCTTCACACTTAGGGCTCCTTTTACTAAGGTGCGCTAGCAGTTTTAACATGCGCTACATTGCCGTATGTGCTACATGCTAACGCCTCCATAGAGCTTGCGTTAGTATTTTTCAGTGTAGCGCAGGGTTAGCGTGCGCTAAAAACGCTAGCACACCTTAGTAAAACGAGCCCTTAATCCTACTGTTCTAAGCCTATATTATTTTTACTTTTCCATTTTAACTGTGTGAAAATGATCAACCTGTTGACTGTTTATGGTTTAGTAAACTAAGATTCATGATTCAAATTCAAATGCAAATTTTTTAAAGGTTTAGCTTAGCCCACCTATTGTTTAGGGATTCAAATGGAGGGTTTACTCCATTTATACATATGTTTTAATTTTTTTTTTCTACCTTGTTAGGTCACATATATGTTTCTTACACACATAGATAGTATGCACATGCAAAATATGGAATAAAATTTACCAAGTGGTAACAACCTATTCAGACTAATAAGCAACAATAAAGTTGTAAGGGTTTCCATTTATGTTTTTCACTTACACCAGCAAGTTACTGTTACAATAACAGCTATCTTATTGCAATCTAGCCCAATATCTTTGTGTCAATAAAGAAGTAGGGTTTTCTACCATCATCATTATGCTATTACAGTACAGTTACAAAGCATCTGTATTCTGTTTCATTTATTGACACCTTTTGTATGTTTATGATATTAAAATTTCCATTTATTGTCAATGTTCCATTGTTTGCAAAATTGACATGGTGAATTCTTTTCAATAACTGTCATATCTTTATATTGTGTGCTGCCTACCTATAGACTTACAACCATAAACAGCCATTATGCTATAGATATTAAATTGTTTCATCACTCTTTTGCTACATTCCTCATTGCAAGTGGTCATGTAGACTGTACTATAAAATGATTTTGCCTTCATGAACTTTCAAGTCATTGAACATTTGACTTTTATGGACATTCATGATGTGACCTGTCACCTGACTGCATCACCAATGAACATTACTTACTGAAGTCCAGGCGTGGATAACTAATATAGTGAAGGAAGCGATAGGCAATAAGAAAACTTCATTCAGAAAATGGAAAAAAAGACAAAACCGAGGGGAACTGGAAAGAGCACAGGAAGTATCAAAAACTATGTCACCGTGTGGTTCGGAAAGCCAAAAGAGAGTATGAAGAGAGAGGCTAGCCAGGGAAGCATGAAATTTCAACCCATTCTTTAGATATGTTAAAGGGAAGCAGCCGGCTAGGGAGGATGTGGGACTGTTAGTTGACAGTGTCAGGAAGCGAGTGGTGAAGGAGGAGAAAGAGGTCGCGGAAAGACTTAACATGTTCTTTTCGTCCGTATTTACAAACAAAGATACAACCAACATACCGGAACCTGAGCAATTCTTTTGTGGAAATCAAGCAGAAAAATTAACATCCATTGAAGTGAGCCTTAAAGATGTACGCAGGCAGATAGAAAAGCTAAAAACTGACAAATCCCCGGGTCCAGACGGAATCCATCCAAGGGTTCTGAAGGAATTAAAGGAGGAGATAGCAGAACTACTGCAGCAAATCTGCAACTTATCCCTGAAAACAGGCGTGATCCCGGAGGATTGGAAGAGAGCCAATGTTACGTCCATCTTTAAAAAGGGATCAAGAGGTGACCCGGGAAACTACAGACCGGTGAGTCTGACCTCGGTTCCGGGGAAAATGGCGGAAGCAATGATAAAAGAAAACATCGATGAACATTTTGAAAGAAACGAACTTCTGATAACCAGCCAACAAGGTTTCTGCAGGGGGAGATCGTGCCTAACAAACTTATTACACTTCTTCGAAGGAATTAACAAATGGACGGACAGAGGAGACCCCATAGACATCATATACCTAGATTTCCAAAAAGCCTTTACAAGGTGCCTCATGAACGTCTACTCCGAAAACTGAAAAATCATGGAGTGGACGGAGACATACATAGATGGATCAGAAACTGGTTGGCGGGTAGGAAACAGAGGGTAGGGGTGAAGGGCTACTACTCGGACTGGAGGAGGGTCACGAGTGGTGTTCCGCAGGGCTCGTTGCTCGGGCCGCTGCTATTTAATATATTCATAAATGATCTAGAAACACGGACAAAGTGTGAGATAATAAAATTTGCGGACGACACCAAACTATTTAGTGGAGCTTGGACTAAGGAGGACTGCGAAAAATTGCAAAGGGGCTTGAACAAACTAGGAGAATGGGCGACGAGATGGCAGATGAAGTTCATTGTTGACAAATGTAAAGTATTGCATGTGGGAAGCAGAAACCTGAGGTACAACTATAGAATGGGAGGGATCTTATTGAAAAAGAATACCCGAGAAAGGGACTTGGGGGTAATGGTGGACATGACAATGAAACTAACGGCGCAGTGCGCAGCGGCCACTAAGAGAGCGAATACAATGCTAGGTGTAATCAAGAAGGGTATTATTACCAGAACGAAAGAAGTTATCCTTTTTTAAAAAAAAAACATATGTTTATTGAAAGTGAAAAAGGTCACAACCAGGCTCAAGCAAAATACAAAGCCAAACATCACAGAGAAGCATCAAGAACAAGAAGAACAGCAACTCCCCCGGGCTGGGCCCCCCAGAAGCACAGCAGAATGAGAAAGCACTACAGGGCAGATCTCAAAACACCCAGGGATAGCGCAACAGAACAAGAAAGTACTAAAGAGCAAAGATCTAGCGTCACAACCTTCCACCATTTTGTATGTAAACGTCCCCAAATGGGACCAACCACTGCATTCACACACACACACTCACACCCACAACCAAGCCATATCACAGAACAGACAGACTCCCAAACATAGCAACCCCCCCCCCAACCCATCCTTAGAAGCGAGATCCGACAGACAGCAAAATATTGATCAAAGGGGAGAAGAAGAGAGAGAGAGAGGAGGGACGAAAACAGAAAAAGAGGAGAAAAGAAAAAGAGAGAAATAGGGAGAAAGAAAGAACAAGAAGAAAAGAAAGAGAACATAGAGTGTGGATATGGCAGTATACCTCCCTCCTGATCAACCCCTCAGGCCTCTACCAACTCCCGCAGTTGCTCCCACAAGCGAACATACTGCCTCGTGTCCCGGTGCAGAGGTCTGGCATAAGACCGAATTTCAAATCGGGCCATCTCCAGAAGTCTACTCCTCCACTGAGGCGCCGGAGGTGAATCCTCCGACATCCAATAAGTCAAGATCAACTTCTTAACAAGAAGGGTAACGTTATAAAGGAAATGACACTGAGGGACAGTGAACCCCTGATCCTGGAGGGAGGTCTGCAAACCCAGGAGGAGTAACCCATAGTTCCACTCCACAGTGCAGCGTACGATGCGCTCCAGAAGGGGGAGCGTGTCCCCCCAAATACGCTGTGTGGAACACTCCAGGAAAGAGTGAAGGTAAGTACCGGCCTGACACTTGCACTTAACGCAGAGAGCACTGTCCCAAAGCCCCAAGCGGGCCCCCCGCTGCTTGGTAAAGTAGGCTCGGTGAAGGATCTTAAACTGAAGCTCCTGGAAGTCAGCGGATTTAGTGTAGGTGTAAAGGGTCTTGAAACAGGCCAGAAAGTGCGGCTCGGGAAGACTCAGCCCCAGCTCCTGCTCCCAGCGAGAGCGCAATGGGGCAAGCACAGACATGGGAATTGAAGATTTCAACAGATGGTACCAGTAAGCCAGAGTGTTAGCAGACTCGGGAGTCACAGAAAAAAGGGTGTCCAGGCACCCCTTGACCCAAGCCCCCTCCCGGCCCCTCCGTTCAACATCCC
Source organism: Geotrypetes seraphini (assembly GCF_902459505.1). Classification (NCBI taxonomy): domain Eukaryota; kingdom Metazoa; phylum Chordata; class Amphibia; order Gymnophiona; family Dermophiidae; genus Geotrypetes; species Geotrypetes seraphini. The sequence continues at coordinate 137,868,663 of NC_047088.1, read as the reverse complement.
AGTAATGTCTAAGTTGAAAGTAGGAGAATAAGTGTCGGGAAGGAGATCCCACCACTCCCTAATCTGTTGGAAGGAAGGGAAGCCCTCAGAACCCAACTCTAACAAGTGGTCCATAGTCACGCAACCCCGGGCTGTCCAGTCACGAAACACCGTCCGACCCCAGTCTGGCAGAAATTGGGAATTGCCCTCAAATCGTATGAAAGGGGAGATCTCCTCAGGCAAACCCTGTCTGTGCCGCCACCACTGCCACGCCATCCAGAACGGTCGAAGAAAGCGGAAACAAGTCTGATACCTCCGCGCCGGGTCCGTTTGGAAGTGAAGGAGATTTAGAAATTGAAAGGGAGAACACCAGCCCTCCATCCACGCCATGGGGGAATATCGAGTGTGCCCTGTATACCCTTCATAAATCCATCATAAAAGCGCAGCTACATTATACATCTGAAGATCTGGAACGTTAAGACCGCCCAAACATTTATCCAGGGTAAGTTTAAGCATCCCAATCCGAGGAGCCTTAGATCTCCAAATAAAGTGCGAGATAGCTGCTTTAAAAGAGAACTCGTCCCGGCGATGAAGCCAAAGTGGCATAGTTTGCAGAGGATACAAGATTTTTGGGATCATAACCATCTTAACCAGAGCCACCCTCCCCATAATGCCAAGCAGCAAGTCTTGCCAAGCCTGACATAACTTCCCAATGGCCTCCAGGGGCCGCTTGACAATGGCGTTATAAAGCGTAGCTAGGTCAGTACTAAGGAAAATGCCCAGATAACGCATAGGCTTAGTTGTAGGAGGAATAGGCAGCAAGGCATGCCACGGTGCTGGGGATCCACCTCCCAACAACAAGAGCCCTGACTTGCTACACTTGCAGACCGGAAAGGGCTCCAAATGCCCGGACTACACCCAGGTTGGAGTAAAGGGCCATTACTCAGACTGGCAATGGGTCACGAGCGGAGTTCCGCAGGGGTCGGTGCTGGGACCGCTTCTGTTCAATATATTTATCAACGACCTGGAGGCGGGAACAAAATGTGAGGTTATTAAATTTGCGGATGACACTAAATTGTACAGCATGGTCAAAACCATGGAGGACTGCGAAGACCTCCAAAAAGATCTGACAACGCTGGAAGAGTGGGCCAAAAAGTGGCAAATGAGCTTCAACATAGGGAAATGCAAGGTCATGCATGTTGGGAAAAAGAACCCGATGTTCACATACAAGATGGGTGAGCACCCTTGAAAGAGACCTGGGAGTGATGGTAGACACAACATTGAAGGCGTTGGCGCAGTGCGCCACAGCCTCAAGGAAAGCAAACAAAATGTTGGGTATCATTAAGAAAGGTATCACGACCAGGACGAAGGAAGTCATCCTGCCACTGTATCGTGCAATGGTGCGCCCGCACCTGGAGTACTGTGTTCAGTACTGGTCGCCGTACCTCAAGAAGGACATGGCGGTACTTGAGAGAGTCCAGAGAAGAGCTACTAAGCTAATAAAGGGTATGGGGGACCTCTCATATACTGACAGACTGAAAAAGCTGGGGCTTTTCTCGCTGGAAAAGCGACGACTTAGAGGAGACATGATAGAAACCTTCAAGATCATGAAGGGCATAGAAAAAGTGGACAGGGACAGATTTTTCAAACTATGGGGTACCACAAGTACAAGGGGACACTCAGAGAAATTGAAAGGGGAGAGGTTTAGAACAAGCGCCAGGAAATTCTTTTTCACCCAGAGGGTGGTGGATACATGGAACGCGCTACCGGAGGATGTGATAAGCAGAAGCACGCTACAGGGCTTCAAAGAAGGTCTGGACAGGTACCTGGAAGACAAAGGGATTGAGGGGTACAGATAAGAGTAAAGGTAGGTTATAAGGATAGGATTAGAGGTAATTTGTAAAATTAGTCAGAGACCACCGTTCAGGCAGTGGACCTGATGGGCCGCCGCGAGAGCAGACCGCTGGGCGAGATGGACCTCTGGTCTGCCCCAGCGGAGGCAACTTCTTATGTTCTTAACTCTGGACAAATGGGGAGTGACCTCATCGAAATAAAGCAGGATGTCATTGGCAAAAAGGCTAATTTTACACTCCTGACCACCGACCTGAATCCCCTGGATACCAACATCCTGCCGTATTTTAGCAGCCAGGGGCTCAAAAGCCAGGAGAAAAAGAAGCGGGGACAGAGGACAACCCTGTCAGGTACCTCGCTGCAACCCAAAGTCCATGGTGAGTCCCCCATTAATCAAAAGGCGCGCCCTAGGGTTAGTGTATAAAGCAGACACCCAGGCCAAGAACAACCCCTGGAAGCCACCCCAACCTAGAACCCCAAAAAGGTATTCCCATGAAATACTGTCGAATGCCTTCTGCATGTCCAGACCCACCACCGCCTCTAATCTTCCCCTTCCCGACTGAGCATAGATGACCCCCAGGACCTTCATCAAATTTATAGAGGCATAGCGTCCTGGCACAAAGCCAACTTGGTCCGTGTGAATGAGGGTCAGAAGAAAGCAGTTCAATCATCTCGCAAGTGTCATAGCCAAAAGTTTGATGTCCTGGTCCAAGAGGGAGATAGGCCGAAAGGAACCCACCAAGTTCGGATCCTTGCCGGGCTTGGGGATCAGGACTACATGGGCCATATTATCTAGGAATGCTCCCCCCTCCGCCGCTACTGCATTGTACATCTCACACAGGGGCTGCGCAATCAAATCAGGGAGAATCCGATAGTATTCCGGCCCCAACCCGTCCGGCCCAGGCGCTTTGGTCAATTTGAGAGTTTTAACAGAGGCCCTCAGCTCCTCTATAGTGATCGGCTGACTCAGGGAGGCAGCCTAGTCTTCGTCCAGCCGGGGAACCTGAAGGCCCTGAAAGAAAGCATCCAGGGCATCCCTATCCAGCGGCCTTCACCCGTAGAGAGCTGCGTATTACTGTACAAACTGATCAGCTATCTGCTTCTCCCCCTCATGCCGGGTCCCCAGGTCATCTCGAATAGCAGTGATAATTTGCCATTTTTTGTAGGGGCGAACCAAGTTAGCGAGAAGTTTCCCCGCCTTGCCTCCCCATCGATAGAGATTATATCGTTGGTAGAAGAGAGACTGTTCCACACGTTGAAGGAGCAGGGCCTCTATCTTCTCCCTTACCCCCTTGTATGCCAGACGGTCCGAATCGGATAAGGTGGCTATATGCGCCCTACGGAACCCATGAAGTTGCTGAGTAAGATTCAAAAGCTCCCCCTCTCGTTCCTTGTGCTTAGCAGCCGAGTAGGCTATAATGTGGCCCCTTATAACCGCCTTAGACGCATACCAAAAGGACACCGGACCCACCTCCGGAGTAGCATTAGTAGCCTGGTAATCTACCCATCTCGCCCGTAAGAAAGTTCGAAACTCGGGGTCATGGTACAAGTGCGGGGACAATTTCCAAAAGGAAGCTGGTCAACCCCTAGACAGAGTCCGGGTAAGCCCCACCATCGCGTGATCAGAGATCGTAGCCTCAGTAATCTCAGATTTAGTAACCCAGGAGAACAAGCGTTTATCGAGGAGGAGGTAATCCAACCTGGCATAAAAGGTAAATTCAGAGTCATAAAAGTGTAAGGCTCGCCACACATCAACTAGATCCAAATTTTGCATCAAGAAGCCCACGCCCTTGTTGTCATGATCCCTCAGGCTAGCCCTAGGAGGTTTGCAGTCCACCCCCGGAGCAGCCGTGATATTGAGATCTCCCCCCAGGATCACTTGGTACTCAGGATAGGCTGACACTAAGGACAAGATTGTAGAAAAAAAATTTATGGCAGTAAACATTCGGAGCATATAAGTTACAGAGTAGTACTTTCAGGCCCCAGACCTCCCCCAGAACTATGATGTATCTCCCATCCCGATCAAGAAGTTGTTTATGCAGCGTGAATGGCAGCCGTTTGTGTAACAGAATCGCCACCCCACGCTGCCGCCCACTAAACGTGGAGGAATAGACTTCCCCAACCCAGTTCTTCCTCAATTTAGAATGTTCAATCTGGGTGAGATGAGTCTCCTGCAGATAAGCTATGTCCGCCCCTGCCTTTCGCAGGCCAGTCAGGATATGAGCCCTCTTAATGGGGGAGTGGATACCATCCACATTAAACAAGACCACTGTCAAGTCCGCCATAGGAAAAGAAAACAAAAGGAAACAGAAGCAAAGAGACACTGGGAAAAGAGAAAAAGAAGAAAATAGTAAAGAAAGAAAGAAAGGAAACACCACCTCCCATCCCCCCCTCAGCAAGATGTATAGCTTAGCCAGGATCAGCAGGCAACTCAGGTGACATCTCAGCAGTATCAGAATATATGGGAGCAAGCCAAGCCTTCCAGCCGAGCTCCGCCGCTCCCAGAAAGTAGTGTTGCAGCCTCCTCTCCCGAGGAGCCCTCCCCCTCCCCCACGCAACCTCCCCAAGCAGCCCGCAGACACATACACACACCCACTCGCATCCCCCTCGCCCCCTTTCCTCCAACCCTCCTCCCCTACCCCCCAAAACAAGCACACCTCTGTGGCACACAAACCCAAAGACAGATCCCCCCAGCCTACTCGGCGACCCCCCGCCCTCCACCCCCAAAGTCCCCACTCCCGCTCTCCCCCCAGGCACCAAGTCCAGTAAGTCCAGGCGGATCAACAGGTGAAGTAAAGAAGTTCAAGGACAAGCAGTTGTAAAGTCAGTTCCAAGGACCATAGCAGAGATGGCTGGCCACAGGACTCAGGAGGACCCCACTGGATCGGTAAGCCAAGCCGGCCTCCCCAGGTGCCAGACGCGAGGAGAAGCAACCAGTCGGACTCAACAGCTGCTGGCAAAGAAGAATGGCAATCCCGACAAGTGCTGCCCACGCCACCAAGACTCAAAGAAGACACACCACGGCACCCAGGACTCAGGCAATCCCAAAAAAACCCTCCAAAGCAGGAGAAGAGGTGCAGAGATCAGATGCCCCAGCGGTCAGCTCAGGCGGGCAGCCTCGCCAGCAGGGCCCTGGCTTCCTCAGCCGTAGATACGGTGTGGGTCGCGCCATCGTGCCAGACTCTCAACTTGGCCGGGACGAAAACTGCACCCCTCGATTGTGTAGGTCTGTGCAGAATGGCGCCATAAGCTTACGCTGGGCCGCAACCCGCACGGAATAGTCATTGAAGACCAACACCCTTGAGCCCTCATATTCTATAGCCCCCTTCTTACGGTAGGCCTGGAGGATCAGCTCTTTCTCCCTCCAGTTGTTATAGCAGGCGATGGTCGAGCGCACTCTCCTCCCATCTGCGGGTTTGGCGCCTATGCGGTGGGCTCTCTCACAGCAATAGCGGGTCGCGTCCGCAGGCAGACCCATTGTAGCTGGTAGCCAGGTAGAGAAAATGCTGTATAATTCCTGGTCCCCCACCGTCTCCAGGAGGCAACGAGCCGCAGGTTGTTCTGGCGGCTCCGATTCTCCTGCTCCTCCAGTTTGTCTTCCAGCTCCCGTGTCGTCTTCCGGAGTTCCGCCATCTGCGCCGCCAGGCCCGTGCACGTGTCCTCCTGATCAGACACCCGCTGTTCCACCTCCAGCAAACGTCAGCTGTGGGAATCAAATTTCTCATTCACCTCGTCCACAGCCGACTGGAGTTTGTTCAGCCGATCCTCCAGTGCTGCAGACACGGACCTAGTGATGTCCACGATCCAGTCCCCGGCCGAGATCGTGAAAGCAGCATGCTCTGCCGCCATCTTGGGAACTGCAGGCAGAGGTTTATCCCGGGCACTTTGGGCCGCTCTAATGGGCATACCCGATGCGACAGCCACCCCCTAAAGGTGCCCCCGCTGCGCAAGGGAGTTACCGAACCGGCCGGGCTGAAGTTCACCCGGAGGGGAGCGGGAATTAGCAGATTAATCGCAGTTTTTGGGTCAGTGGAGTGGGAGCTCTCCATCCCCATGTCCAGCTATGCAGGCTGCATCACGTGACCCCGAAAGAAGTTATCCTGCCGTTGTATCGGGCAATGGTGCGTCCGCATCTGGAGTACTGCATCCAATATTGGTCTCCGTACCTTAAGAAAGACATGGCGTTACTCGAGAGGGTTCAGAGGAAAGCGACACGTCTGATAAAAGGGATGGAAAACCTTTCATACGCTGAGAGATTGGAGAAACTGGGTCTCTTTTCCCTGGAGAAGAGGAGACTTAGAGGGGATATGATAGAGACTTACAAGATCATGAAGGGCATAGAGAGAGTAGAGAGGGACAGATTCTTCAAACTTTCAACTAATAAAAGAACAAGAAGGCATTCGGAAAAGCTGAAAGGGGACAGATTCAAAACAAATGCTAGGAAGTTCTTCTTTACCCAACATGTGGTGGACACCTGGAATGCGCTTCCAGAGGACGTAATAGGGCAGAGTACGGTACTGGGGTTCAAGAAAGGATTGTAAAATTTTCTGCTAGAAAAGGGGATAGAAGGGTATAGACAGAAGATTACTGTGCAGGTCATGGACCTGTTGGGCCGCCGCGTGAGCGGGCTGCTGGGCACGATAGACCTTAGATCTGACCCAGCAGAGGCATTGCTTATGTTCTTATGTTCTATTTGCCAACCACATTACTTGATCATATGCTTGTTCATTTACTGTTTGTTTCAAGCATGCCTACTGCTGTTAATTGTGGTATTGCTTAACATTTTTGCAGTATTAGCATATGTTATATCAATGAGATGTTCTTTACACATAGCTAGGCTGCCTAACTTATTGCATCGCAGATAAACACACAAACCTTATTTTTAGCTAGAATTTCAGGCTGTCAACCATCTTTCTCAGCTGCTATGTTAAAATAGAGGGGGTTATGTAAGGGTAAAACCCTTGTATTTAGCTGTCATACAGTGTTTCACAGTCTCCTGCAGAATTCAGATACAGTGCTTTAAGCAGTGTGAATTTTGCCCTGCATTTGGTCCTTAGCAAGAACTGCTCAAGGCCACTCAACTGATGCACCTTTGGACAAGCATTATATCATATACCTCTTTGCCCAGAACTTGCACTAAGAGCAAGATGACCTTCAAGATGACCTAAACCACTTAGGAGCCAAAGCCTTCCTAATTTTTTGAAGGAGGAGGAGCTGAGTTCCTGGAATTGCAACCTTGAGTGATGCAATGTGGTTATTCTTAGAGTAACCAAGGCCAAGAGATGGAGAGTAGTACTGCCTGATTCAGGGGAAAAAATTTGATTCAGCCTATTGAATCGATTTTATGATTCAATTTAATTTAATTTTCCTGCCCAATTGGATGGTTTTTTTCAAATGTCTTGGAGGGTTTATTTTGTAGCCTCCCCACCCCCTTTAGGGCGCTGTGATGTAAACAAAATAAACAAACAACACTTTTCCTCTCTCTGTTAGGTCCTAGTTCGCATTCATTGTCTAACACCGGCTCTGGCACGATACACAATTCATTCTGACATATTGTAATCAGAAAACAGAAAATAAAATTATTTTTTCTACCTTTTGTTGTCAGGTCATTATTCAAATTATGTTTATGTTTATTAAAAACTTTCTATACCGCGTAACAGCCTAAAAAAGGATCCAAGCGGTGTACACTATATTCATCAAAAAAGGAACTCCATTTAAAAATAGGATAGAAAAGAGTAAAAGCAAAAGTTAAAGGTTTTTTCCTTCTAAAAATGCTAAGCAATCAACACCTCCATCATAATAATTCTAATAACAATCTTAATAAACCATGGTTAATACATACAATTAAAAAATTTGTTTTTCCATATGAAAAAGTAATAATTTTATTAATACAAATTACAGATTATAGTCCCAAACTCAATTATTCAATTTGAGAAAGCCAATTAAAAAAAATGTGCTTTTAGGTGTCTTAAAGTTTATATATGATTCTTCTTTTCTCAAATCTATGGGCAAATTATTCCATAACTGTGGAACTAAATAAAAGAACGCACAATCTCTAGTTGATGCAAGATGTGCCTTCGAGATATGAGGAACAACTACCCTGTTGTCATTCAAAGATCGTAATAAACGTCTTGGGGCATAAAATAACAGCAAGTTTGAGAGATATGAAGACTGTCGCTGAAATAATGCTCTATGTGCCAACATCACGATCTTAAATTTAATCCTAAATTCCATTGGTAACCAATGGAATTTTAAATACAAAGGTGTCACATGATCATGGATATGTGCTCAGTCTAATAATCTAATCGCAGTGTTTTGCTCTGTTTGTACTAAATTACCATAATCTAACTTTGACAATACAAAGGCATGAATTAACGTATGCAATGAGTTTTCATCTAAAAAATCTCTAATGGCTCTAAACTGTCTTAATGCCCCAAATCCTTTAGCAACAACAAATGATACCTGCTCCTCAAAAGTTAAATGACAATGAATTATAATCTCTAAATACCTGAAACTATTTACTAGCTTTATATCATAATTATTCAAAGAAATATCTATTTGAGGTGTTGTCTATCTCCTGAGATACAGCAAGCTTTAGTCTTAGACATAATTAAAATCAATTTATGTTCACTCAGCCATTCTTCTATTCTATTTAAACCAACATATTATGTTGGTCTGCTGCGAGTTGCCAGAACTCTGGCAAGCGAGTTAACAGAAGACAACCTGGAACATGTAGCAGATGCTAGAATCGCTACATCACTGGGAAGTCCCTGCAGGCCATTATTTGCTTTGAAAGTAAGACCAGGAGGCCAGGGGGAAGCCAGACAATGGTGGGGAGAAGGAGAAAACATGCCAGCCTTCGGGGAACCCCCCAAAGCCATGGAGCCAAGGGTACCCACAGCGTTGAGGCCTATGCAGCACTTCCTGACCAACATCCCTCCCCCAACACACACATACCGTGAGCTCTGACATTGGGCCTCCTAAAGCAGGAGCGCAACAGCAGTGGACAGCCAGCAAGAGGCAGCACTTAAAACAGGCTTTTCGCTTCCAGAGCGCTGCTGCTCCTGCTTTAGGAGGCTCGAAGGTATGTGGGGAGGAGGGTTGGTCAGTGAATTGGAAAGCCTGATTTTGTTTAAGAAAACGAATCAAATCACCAACATGAATCAGTGAATCGATTCAAATCGGCGAATCAGGCAGAACTAGTGGAGAGCACATCTTATCTCCAGAGAAAAGCCGAATGCTCTAGGGGTATAAAGGCAGCATTTCCAGAGAGTATTGAGGTCAGTCTCTGTTTGTCTTTAGAAGTCTGACCCAGGCTGCGAAGTTCCTGTTCCGAGTCTGCCCTCGGCAGCTCATTACTGTTGCTGGGCATCATTTTGGAGCCTCTACTGGCCAGCCTCCTTTCAGCTGGAGCACCTTTCCTTGACAGACAGGTTGTACTATTCTGTTATACCAAGGAGAAATGCTTGGAGGTATAATTTCAACCTACATGGAATGCTAGAAGGGCATCATGAACAGATCGGAGAATGTTATCATGCTGCTATACCGGGCCATGGTGCGCCCTCACCTGGAGTACTGCATCCAGCACTGGTCGCCGTATATGAAGAAGGACATGGTACTACTCGAAAGGGTCCAGACTCCAGAGAAGAGCGACTAAAATGGTTAAGGGGCTGGAGGAGTTGCCGTAGAGTGAGAGATTGGAGAAACTGGGCCTCTTCTCTCTTGAAAAGAGGAGACTGAGAGGAGACATGATCGAAACATTCAAAATACTGAAGGGAATAGACTTAGTAGATAAAGACAGACTGTTCACACTCTCCAAGGTAGGGATAACGAGAGGGCACTCACTAAAGTTGAAAGGGGATAGATTCTTTACAAACGTAAGGAAGTTCTTCACCCAGAGAGTGGTGGAGAGCTGGAATGCTCTTCCGGAGTCTGTTGTAGGGGAAAACACCCTCCAGAATTTCAAGACTAAGCTGGACTAGTTCCTGCTAAACTGGGATGTACGCAGGTGAAGCTGGACTCATTTAGAGCACTGGTCTTTGACCTGAGGGCTGCCGTGTGAGCAGACTGCTGGGCAGGATGGACTACAGGTCTGAACCAGCAGCGGCAATTCTTATGCTCTTTTGTTTAGGGAGGTTTATCAGTGTTGATTTCCTAGATTTTTTTTATTTTCTTTTTTTCGTAAAGTGTTTTGAAGTTTATTAAGTAATTGCTGTTTTAATGCATTTGTCTATTATAAATTTACTAGTCTTATAGCCCGTTACATTAACAGGTGCTAGAATATATGTGTGTGTGTTTCTGTTTATTTCTTTCTCTCTCTCCTTAGCCGCTTTCTGTATTTCTGTCTTTCTTCCTGTCTTTATTTTTCCTCGGCTGTCTACCCATTCTCCCTTCCTTTTACCTTCCCTGTGTCCACCACCACCCCTTCACTGCTCCCCTTATCCAGCAGCAGCCCTTCTCTCCTTTTTTTTTTATCTCCCCTCTGTCCATCAGCACCTCTTTCCTATCCCCCTGTCCAGCAGTAGGCCTCCCTTCCTTTTTCTCCCCCTCCCCTGTCTGTTCCCCTGTCCAGCAGCACCTCTTACCTCACTTCTGGCCTCCGCCAACAGTCTCCACTTAAGCGCGCATGCGCACTCCCTGGCCTCCGCCGACAGCCACCGCAGCCTGCAGCCGCCGACAGCCACCATGGCCTGCAGCCGCCAAGAGCTGCCCCGCCTAAGCACGCATGTGCACTCCTACCTGCGGGGCCCTACAGCGCACAGAAAACGGAACACGCAGGTGGGAGTGTGCATGCGCGCTTAGGCTTTTATTATATTAGATGTATGTTTGTTGGAATCCACAAGAAATGTTAATAGAGCAGAATATAAATGTTTTAAATAAGTATAGGTTTATTGTGCATTTCCTAAGCATCCTAGCTGTTTCATTGCATAAGCCTTACATCTTAATTATACTATTTGACCATTTCAGCTGCCACTTATTCTAGTAATAAAGTAACTTATTTTTCTAATACCCAGCCTGGTTCATTGCTTGTCGATATTGTGGGTCAAGGGCTAGAACTCAGATTTCAAGGAATGTAATAATAATTCAGAGTGCTAATTAGAAATCCATTATACGTTTTTGCACCACTCATCTTTGGATGCACAAAAGTTCTTTCCCCCCTAAACTGTACAGTGCCCTCAGGTTTTTGCAGCCCAAATGTATTACCTTGCATTTCATAGCATTAAGTCATAGCTGCCAAGTTTCAGACCATTCTTCAAGCTTTGCCAGGTCCTTTTTCGTGTTATCCACACCATCAGGGTGTTTACCCTGTTGCACAATTTGGTATCATCTGCAAAGAGGAAACCTTTACCAGACAACCCTTCAGCAATATCACTTACAAAAATGTTAAGAACAGACCTAAGAACCAAACCTTGCAGCACACTACTGGTAACTTCCCTTTCCTCTGAGTGAGCCCTGTTTACCACTACCCTCTATTGCCTTCCACTCAACTAGTTCCTAACCCAGTCTGTCACTTGTTGAAGGTAACAAAAAGGCAACAGAGCTTTTATTCTGTAAAGCACCCTCATTCTGGAACTCACTACTCTAGCCTCTCAACCTGTTTTTATAAAAAATTTAGATCTTTACTAAAAAATAATTTTTTGAAAAAATTTGTAACCTATAACCAGGTGGATCATGATGATACTAGATTGTGCAATCTTCCCACCCTCCTTCACAAACTATTGATGTCTTAATTTTTCCTTTGTAGGATCCTATCTGTTATCCCTTAGATTTTTTTTTTTTTGCTCTATCACCCTTCCTGTAAGAAGCTGGCATTCTTATCCTGCTTCAGTTTAATTGTATTGTACATCACCTTGTTGTTGTTTAAGGAAAGACAGTATGTTAAATAAAGTACACCATAAACTGTTCTAACCATCAAAGTGAGGCTTATTGGCCTGTAGTTTCCCACTTCTTCTCTGATCCCCACTTTGTGAAGAGGGACCACATCCACTCATCTCAAATCCACCAGAACCTCTCCCATCTCCAAGGATCTATTAAAACCTGCCATGATTTCTCTGAGCTCCCTCAATATTCTGGGATCCCATACAGGTCCATAGCTTTGTCCACATTTAATTTTTCAAGCTGTTCACAAAAATGTTCTTCTGGAAGTGCAATATCCACATTATTCCCATATATACTGTATTTTTCGCTCCATAAGACGTACCTGACCACAAGACACACCCTAGAATTAGAGAAAGAAAACAAGAAAAAAACATTCTGAACCAAATTCTCCCTGCCAGGCTCTGCACCCAATCCCACACTCCTTGCCAGGCTCTGCCCTGTCTCCCCTCTGGTAGTCAAATGGTAGACCAGGACAGGGCGGGCTGGGACAAGGCATAGGGCAGGCAGGGACAAGGCACAGATGTCAAGGCAGATGACTTTTTAAAATATGCAATGTCACCTCAGTAACAACTATAGAAAAATAGACAAATATAGTGCAAAATATAGACTGCAGATATAAATTCTCAAAACTGCCACATTTTGATCACTAAATTGAAAATAAAATCATTTTTCCTACCTTTATTGTCTGGTGATTTCTTTCTTTCTTTCTTTCCTTCCTTCCTCAGGCCCAACAATTGTCCTTTCCTCCCTCCCTCCCTCCTTCCTATGTCCCCCTCAATGCCTTCCAGCCTTTGTCCTCTTCTTCCCCCCGGATGTCTGGTGATTTCTTTCTTTCCTTCCTCAAGCCCAATTGTCCCTTTTCCCTCCCTCCTGTTCCCCTAACTGTCTTCCAGCCTCTGTCCTCTTCCGCCCGCCTCCCCAAGCCTGCCTGCCCGCCCACTGGATTTAATTACCTCTCGCTGCTGCTGCTGTGAGGACACGTCGCTGAAACAGCAGAATTGACGTCAGAATTGACGTCGGGAAAAAGGCTTCTGGGCCGGCGGCATGCAATCACTGCAGCTGTCTGGCCTTTCCCTTTTTCTACTTTTGGCAGTGAGCAACCAGCAGTGGCAATGGTGGGCAAGGGGCGGGCGACGGTCCTGCAAGATAACGGGGGGGAGGATTTGGGTATTCACTCCATAGGACGCATCCTTTATTCCACCCACTTTTTTGGGGGGAAAAAGTGTGCCTTATGGAGCAAAAAATTCAGTATTTTTGTCAGCCAACAATGATCCTTCTCCAATATTTTCCTCTGTGAACAGAGAACAGAAATATTTAACATGTCCATGTTTCCTTCATCACTCTCCAAGTTTCAGTATCTTTTAGTCTTACAATTCCATTTATAGCCTTCCTCCTTTTTCCAATATATCTGTCACTCTCTTTACATCTCAAACATTTTTTCTTCTGCCTGTGTTTTTGCTAACCATATTTCCCCCTTTGCATCTTTGAGTTTTATCTGGTAATCTTTTCTGTGCTCCTCTTGTTGTATTTTTCTGTTTTTTTTCAATACCACCTCTTTTGCCTTTAAGATTTTAAGTCACTTGTTTGGAGAACCATATACAGTAGGTTTTCTTTTTCTCTTGTTTTTGTTTATCGGCACATGCCTTCAGTTATTCCTGGTCCAGGGCAAGTGTAAGTTTCTGTAGGAGTTCCAAATGGACTATTTTATAAAGGCACACAGGTACCTATATTTCTATTATACAATGGCTTCATTTTAGAAGCTCTGTTTGTACTGGCATTTACACATGAGCATACAGTACATGTGGAAAATCCTATTTTAGAAGACCCACTATTGACACATATTTGGCGTGTTCATGCATGTAAAAAGGGAGCATGGATTGGGAAAGAGTAGGATTACCAGATGTTTGGATTTACCCGGACGGATTTTCAAAACCTGGCATTTTGTCCGGGTTTTGAAAAGCTCTAAGATCGGGACCGAGTTGGGCGTGCATGCGCGGATGCGATGCGGTGATGTCACATGTGCAACATCATCATATCACATCTACGCATGTGCAGATGCATTCCAAACCTGGCCCGAAGAGACGAGGTTTGTGTGGTGCTGGGGTTGGGAGGCAGAATGGGGCGGGGCCAGGGGTGGAACGGGGCGGATCTAGGGGCAGAACAGAATGGAGCGGGTCCGAGGGTGGAACTCCTTTACCAGAGGCAAAATCTGGTAACCCTAGGCAAGAGTAAATTTATATATGTATTCCTCATCTCAGTAGGGGAAGACCTGCTCATTTGTTTGTACGTTTCTGTGAAAGGTTCTCACTTGGATAGAAGGTTAAGTGCAACCATGCAGCTGCACTTGTCTCCTGCCCAAATGAGTACTTTGTATAAACATGCAAGTGATTTAAAGACCTCCAATACCCCATCCAAATTCCCCCTTGATGCCAATGCCAAACCCTTCTACTTGTCTTCACACCAATGGTATCCTTACTCACCTTTGGGACTTACATGGAAGTTACCCATGGTAGCCCGGAAGCTGGTTATAAGAGTGGTTCCCCTTCTCTCTGACCTAGTCCAGCTCTGGGTTCCCAAATGGTGATGATGACCCCTAATAGTATTCTTTCAGTATTACTGCTAGAGGTCAAACTTCTTTGCAAGGGCTTTTTGAAACACCTAATATTTTTGCACCAATCCTCTTATATATTCATCCTTGTTGAACTGATGGTTAAATGGTTCAGATTCAGCACTCTCTCTAACATTTAGCTTAACACAGAGTAACTGGATCTTTTGGATTAACAGGCTATTTTTCATATAGCACCATAGCAATTTTCAGACTCAAAGTATATGTATCATTTACTTTTATAAATTTAGTGCAAAGTCCAAAGATTATACCTATCTATGGCCAAGTCACATAATCCTCTCCCTGTCTCAGTTGCAAAACTTAAATTGTGAGCCTCCTAGAAACAGAGGTGGAGGGGCCATTTTTGATATGATGTCTAAGCATGAATTTGGACATTTAGACAAGGCCATCAAAATTCAGTGGTGTCACAGGCAAAGGAGGCGTACCTTTGAAATGCTTAGGACAGGACTTTTGGAAGTTTGGGCATTTAGCCTCCCAGTGTCCTCTTATTTCAAATAAAAATCCTCAACTGTAATCTCCAAAGGCAGTTCCATCAAATTAAGTCTTGTAATCCACAAAGTAGGTAGAGTTAGAGTAACTATTGTAATTCACCAAGCAGGGGCTTCAAGGTAAATCTTATAGTCCACAAAGCAGGGCACTTTAAAGTAAATATTGTAAACCACATAGCAGGTGCTTGACCTGAAAGATTGTAGTTTTCCCAGAATCTGTTAGTTCAATCCAGGGCTTCAAAGCGAGCCGTTCTGGGTACCCCCCCCCCCCCCCACACACACACACACACTTTTAAATCTGCCATACAGGGGGAAATGTAGATTTTCCTAAAGAAACTCACTCCAAAGTATGTGTTTATAAACTCCAATGCAAAAAGACAAGCTCCTACATAGGATGTTGTCCTTGTTACCTGTATTACTAGCAGGGATTCTCCATTCTTTTTTCTGCTGCTGGCTTCTGCTCCAAACTCACTTCAATGGCTCTTAGGGATTGAGGCAACCCACCTCCCTCGTGCAGTTGACTTCAGTAAACTGTAACCACCCACAGCTGCTTTTACCTCTGGTTTCTTCAGGCTCTTTGGTTCAAGCTGTGGTCCATGGCTGCTGGCTCCTCCATAGCTTGGGATCCATCTTCAGTCCACCTCATACATTCAAGGGTATGCTCCCTCTTTCATTCCACCAGGTTAGTAGGCCTCTCCAATAAGGCCCCTGGGGTTGCTGGGTATCAGAGTCCATCCCTCTCCCCCTCCCCCCCATCCGTTGGATGGGCCTGCTATATTGTTTTCATAACCAAGAGAATTGGGTTTCTTCACGCTCCTGCCCCCTCTGGTGAACACTGGGAAAGGCAGTCCATGGTTTTTAATAAAGTGCCAGATCCTTGGGCTAAGACTTCTGCTCTTGCCTTTCCCTCTTCCCAGTGATCCTTGCCGGGATTCTTGAAGGGTCCCAAGATTCTAAGCTTCCAGACAGCATTTCCCTCCTGCTCTCCATGGAATCTCCATTATAGTGGTCATAATCAAACAAACGTCCAACATACAGAACATATATCAAAAATAGTTCAGTGAAACGTCTAAAAAAAGTATGTTCAAAGGCCATATTGCTGTTTGTTACCACACATTTGAAAATCCCCTAGGCAAAACATCCATTCAGTAATCTACTACAGAGAACGTTGTTGATAACATCAAGATGTCCTCGAGGTGGCAAAAAGAAGTCCCTACAGCATTCTCCATATGTATATATAGCACTGCACATGGAAAATGTTTGTGGGAGTGAGGAGATAAAGAGAAGTAGTGAGGAGACAGAAATAGACAGAAAAAAGAGAGATAGAGAAAGAAAGAAAAAAGAGTGAAAGAGAAGAGGTGATGCATAGAGAGAGGTGTGTGTGCACAATGTCCATCAGGTGAGAGCCCAACTGCATACCTGAGGAGACTTAGGAGCTGGTACACCTGTGCCTTGTTAAGAGAAGGTGGATCTTCAAGGTGCACCACCACCTGCCTCCCCTGAGAGTGTCCATCCAAGCATGGAGGTCCATGAGGAGCACCCTGTACCAGTGAGTGTCACAATCTAATCCCCCAGGAGTGTTCCAATACTTATGATTAACCACTGCACACAGGCTTCAATACAGTAAGCTGCACATGTTCTCACAAAGGGGATAGAAAAACATACTGTACAAAGCACTATCCACAGTACGAACATAAGAATAGCCTTACCGGGTCAGACCAATGGTCCATCAAGCCCAGTAGCCCATTCTCACGGTGACCAAACCAGGTCACTAGTACCTGGCTAAAACCCAAGGTGTTGCAATATTCCATGCTACCGATACAGGGCAAGCAGTGGCTTCCCCGTGTCTTTCTCAATAATAGACTGGATTTTTCCTCCAGGAACTTGTTCAAACCTTTCTTAAAATCAGCTACGCTATCCACTCTTACCACATCTTCTAGCAACGAGTTCCAGAGCTTAACTATTCTCTGAGTGAAAAAAATTTCTTCCAATTGGTTTTAAAAGTATTTCCCTGTAACTTCATCGAGTGTCCCCTAGTCTTTGTAATTTTTGAAGGAGTGAAAAATCGATCCACTTGTACCCATTCTACTCCACTCAGGATTTTGTAGACTTCAGTCATATCTCCCCTCAGCCATCTCTTTTCCATCCCAGCTCAGCAAATCTGTGTGCCACATCTCATTCCATACCCCCCACCACCACCCCCTAGGACCACAACTACAGAGCCCTATCAGTCAAAGGATCAACTCAGGATACAAACCCAGCCACCTGTTTGTCAGCAATAACTAGCAACTAGCCAACAGTGCAAAAGCTCCACACAGACCAACAGACCACCCCCAGGTCCAATATCAATATGTCCTTGGAGCCAAAGGGTCACACCATCTCATAACATACCAGGAATATGTTTGTCTCTCCCCTCGTCACAGAGACCAGCTCCCTGTGAGGAGCATTGCACCCAGTGTTCCAAAAACAATCATATACATGAAGGCAACAAGGCCTATCATCTGATCCTATTCTTCTGCTACTTGTGTCTTGCAGGCGCTTTGGGATTCACCGGGACCTTGAGTTGCTCAGGTGCCGGTACAGGCATGTGCAGAGGGACTATCCGCAGGTGATCTGGAGGATGAGACACTACTCCAGGATGAATGTAAGTACCCCCACAGCACCCCTGCAACCATCCTGTATTCAATGCATGCCCATTTCTCCAACTCAGTGTGCATGCAACACCCCCCCCCCCGAATCCCTAATAATGAGATGACATACGACTTCCCTGGGGAGGATGGCAGATATAATGCATATAGAACACCTTGCAGCAGCTGTGGGAAAAACCCATGGATGTCCCCCTCCAAAACCTCAAAATGCCAAATGCAGGTCACTAAACCCCCCCCCCCTTTAGTGCTGCACCCCAGCCCAACCCCTATATCCCAAGCACCCCCTGCTTCAGAGTTAGCTCCCATGTCATCTTGCTGGTCTCACCTTCTGACCAATCTCCCTACTCTCAGACCCACGATCCACACCTGCACCCATCCCTGCTTCCTGACCCCCATGCAACCCATGTAGCATGTATAAACACTAATAGTATACCTCTCTGTGAGCACCTCAACCCAATCCACTATAACAGAACATCGTGGAAGGACTGGGGAAGCTTTGTGTGCATCCCCCCCAGGTGTGTGTGGAGGGCTCTGGGATTGGAAGAAAGATGCACCTTCTCTGCCTCTGCTAAACAGGAGAGAGAAAGATAGACAAAGGGAGGGAGAGAGGTAGTGCAGGTTGGGCCCAGAACACACATAGGGGGATGGGGAACCACAGGATGCTGAAAGGGGGGAAGGAAGGGGGCTCTAGACTAGAGAGCTGCATGGGAACGGGGATGACAGGAATCCGGCAGGACCCACAGGGATCCCGCGGGTTCCCTCTTTGAGTCACGAGGATCCCGTGGGGATGCCCCCTCAGGTTGCAGGGATCCCGTGCGGACCCCTCTCGTAGTCTCGGGGATCCCACGGAGTTCGATGCAACTCGAGCCGCAGGGCTCATCTTCTTTTCCTACCTGCCCTGCAGCAGCACACATAACCGACTGGAAGTCTTCCCCGATGTCAGCACTGAGTGATGAAACGCCTTCCATATGACATCAGCTTTGACCACAGGGGAAGACTTCCGGTCGGCTATGTGTGCTGCTACAGGCTGGACAGGCAAGAAATAGAAGATGAGCCTCACGGCTCGAGCTACTTCTCAGAGCTCCATTTGGAAGAGAAAGTTGCTGATAAGGTAATTTGCTGGCAGATGAGGGCTGGACATGAACGTGGGAGGCAAATGCATATGTTGACCTTTCTGATCTTACCCCAGTGTACAGTCTTCTCCCCCAGATACTGATGTTTCTGGCATCCATGGTGTTGGTAGCCAGGACACATCTATTGCCATACAAAAATCTGTTACATTGGGCGAGGATGGAGACTATGCTCTTTATGGGCCCCCTGTGCTGCACCCACTCACCTAGAGGGGGGAAAGAGGGCAAATGAGCTTCCCAAGTCAACCATGTGAGGGGCAGAGTCCTGAAGGCTGGGCCAGCATTAGGGGAGGGCAAATAGGGCAGCTGCTAAAAACCACTTGGGGGAGTTAGAGATGGAAGGGAAGAAGACAGAGATGCCAGCCATGGGGGCTCAGACCAATTGAGGGGAGAGAGAGATGGAAAGGAGAGGCAGACAGTTCTAGAAGAGGCACAAAAAGAGAGTAAACGCCATATGGAAGAGGCAGAGAGAGAGGGCAGACAGTGGTAAGAAGTTGAAGAAAGCAGAAACCAGACAACCAAAGTAGAAAAATTTATTTTATTTATTTTATTTTTTGCTTTAGAATAAAGTAGTATTGTAGCTATGTTGATAAATGTTTATAATAGAAATAAGGTGATCCTTTTAATATATTTTTGACTAATTCAGAGATCAAATCCCCTTTCCTTAGGTCAGGATACTATAGCAGCTGTATACTTTACTGACCTGAAGAAAGAGGTTTTGACATCTGAAAGCTACTTGAGAAATGCATTAGTCCAATAAAATGGTGGATACTAAATTTTTCTTACTGTCATGCCCCATTCCTCCTACCCAAATGCAAAATATAAATACTTAAGTTTGTGGGCTTCCTAAAGCCTTGCTGGCTGAAGATCTCTTCCTCTAGTTCAGTGGCCAGAACTCTTCAAGCCCTTTAGCTGGTGGTAGCTGCAGAGCTTGGAGATTACTTGCTGCCATACTGAAGGAGGTGGTCTTCAAATAGCAAGGTTTTGGGATCCCCATCAGAAAGGGAAATAGCTAATTTTTGGTGGACCTGGGCCTGGGATCCCTGTGTGTTCAGTGCAGAATGAAGTTCATATCTGTTTTTATTTCTTGGGGTTTCCAGTTCAATTTCTATTTCTTTTTGTGATCCCTTGTTCTGTATTTGGTAAAGGTCTGTCTGTGTTTTGTGTGTAAAGAAGTCATTTAAAGTTGGATGATAGTAATGTGAGGTGGGGATATTGCAGGGGGGAGGGGGGGTTATGTGTGGTAGTAATAGGAGGTGGGGATATTGGGGAGAGGTTGCAGAGAGGAGAGGGAATCAGAGGCCCACTCCTTAATTTCTGGCCTGGACCCCTTCTCCTCCCTGCCTGGAGGGAGGGGAAGAAGGCTAGTGGCCATCCTGACCATCAGCGTACCAGGCTATGGGACTCAGGGGTGCAATACAGAGTGGGAGTGTATGGCAGCTGCTGTGGCCCATACACTCCCACTCCTACTTCCCAACCAGAATCTACACCTTTCCCCCCACCTCAGTCATCCCAGTACCCCTCCCATTTTCTTTGTCTGTGCTTACCTTCAGGTTGCATTGTGAGGCCTCTTAGCATCTGTGAGACACGGTTCACTGTCACATCAGGCTGTGGTAAGTGTGTATGTAGGGGCTGCATTACACTGGTACTACTTCTGACGAGCACTGGAAGGGCAAAGACAGAAATAGTGGTAAGCCGTGGCAGGTAATAGTGATGTTCAGGACCCACACCTCATCCCTTTCCCCATGCAAATGATGACTCAGAGGCCAGAGATACCAGCAGCACCAGTGGTTGCAAGGTATGAAAGACACCCAACAACAGATGGAGCCACACATGATATCCAGAATCTGGGTACTCTCCCAGCAGCAGCAGCAGCAGCAGCTGTCATAGCAGATGACCATGCTACTCAGGAGCAGGGATACACTATCCCCCCTCCCCGAGTTCTCAGACAAGGGCAGCCAAACAGAGGAGGGGATGCTAGTTATCACCACCAGCTGATCCAGCTGGCCCAGAAGCTCCTGGACCATAACATCACATTGTCTGTTTATCGAAAGCAAATGTTGCAGCTCCTGCACCAGTTGGTGGATGCCCAGAGGGACCAGACTATAGTGCTGCACCAGTTGCTCCAGGCTACTGAGAAGATGAGGGAGGGTCAGTCTCAGTTCACAGACAACCTCAGCCGCTGGAGACCAATCATCCCTCTACTCTGCAGCCCTACACATCCTCCAGCTCCAGCACACAGGCAGCACCTAATGCAAAACGCCCAGTCAAAGGAGGCCATATGAGCAATCAGCTAGCCCCCTGATGCCATCTGCACAGCCCATCAAATGTCTATCTTTCAAAAAGGCTGCACCTGGGCCCTGCAAGAGCAGTGAGCCCAGCACAGAGGATGAGAACTTTGGGACTACCTCAGAGGCTTTAGAAACTGCCTCATGGGCTTCAGCACAGAGGGGGAGGGGGGTCAGGGAAATCTCAGAGACGATGAGGTAAAGTGAAGGGTCCAGGAAGGGAGAAGAGGAAGTAGGTAGGAGGCCCAGAATGTGGGAGGATTGGAGGTGTGTTTGGGGGTATGGGTATGGATGTGTGTGGGTGGTATGAAGTGTATGTGTGGTGGTGTGATGGGTAAGGGGTGTGGGGGTGTTGGGGAGGGTGTGGGGTCTGGGTGATGGAGTGTGAGAGGGTAATAGGGGAACATAGGGGGAGGGGATAGGTAATTGGGGTATATGGGGTGTGCTGGTAAGGTGGGGGTTGTAAGAGCTGTAGACATAAATAAAGCTGTTCACTGAACTTTATATGAAGTTTGTCTGTATCAATCGTTGCCTGCCATGGAACCCCTCCTGGAATGCACCCTGGGCAGCTCTGAAGGGGGCATGAGGGGCTCTCATCTAGAGAATAACACAGTGACAAAATTCATCACCATTCCCGTCCCCGCGGATAACCGCAGGAAACCATCTTCATATCATTCTTTAAGGAGAGATAGAAGAATAAGAGTATGAATGGCCATAACCAATGACCCTCAAGCTTTGCTTTGAAGAATACTGGTGTAGAAGGACTGAGATTGAAATAGACACTAAAAAATGACATGGGATTATTTCCCGCGGTTATCCACGGGGACGGAAACTGTGATGAATTTTGTCACCGTGTCATTCTCTACTCTCATCCTCTGCATCAGGTGGTTGCTGCTGGTGTGGCTGTGGGGTATCTGGGAGGGGCTGACTTTCACGGAGAGCTAGGTTTGTGGAGAATGCAGCAGGCCATAAATATCTGAGCCACTTTCTCAGGTCAGTAGAGTAGCTCCCCCCCAGGATGGTCAAGACATCTGAGCCTGTTCTTGAGCTGACCAAAGGTGCACTCGATGATAGACCTAGTTCTTCTGGGTTGCTGATTGTAGTCCTCCTCTGCGGCTATTTGGGGGTACATGATGGGGGTCATTAGCCAGGCTTGCTGTGGATAGCTTCTGTCACCTGTGGGAAGGAAGCAAAGAGAGAGGGAGAGACTGGTCTGTAGCCATATATCCTGTGCTGCTTCATTCAAAACTCTCTCAGCAGACATGAGGTACACTGTATATTCAACAGAGAGTTAAATCTTAGCATACCCAATGCACATACAGGTGAGTTCTTATAATTTTCTGAAGTATATTTTATTGAGCAAATGAAATAGATTTACTCACAATTGGTGAATCTTCTAGATGTTGCAGTTGGAGAAGAAGTTGTAGATTTGAAGAATGAAGGGAAGGCAGAGATGACGAGTTAGCTAGGAAGGTGCTCCAAGTTTCAGAATGTTTCAGAGCTAGATTCACAAACCTGCTCGATCGGGACCTATCCGTGGCCGATCCAGGCAGGTCCAATGGATTCTTCAACATCCAATATGCAGATGGGGGCGATCGGAGGAATGCCTCCATCTGCTGGCTCGGATCGCTGGTGTGCGATCCCTACGCATGCGCAAACCATCTGTAAATGGTCTGCGCATACCCGTCCGAGCCACGACTTTTTTGTTTACTTTTCACTTTTTAGCCCAGCAACCCCATGGTTTTAACCCACTTTAAACCCGTGGGTTAAAACCACGGGCTTGCTGTTCAGGGAAGGGCAGGAGAGATTCGAGGCGGCGGGCAGGAGAGATCCGTGGACGAGCATGGCTGCAATTCGGGACAGAGCAGGCAGGAGAGATCAGGGAAGAGCATTGGGGCGGCAGGCAGGAGAGATTCAGGGCAGCAGAGAGCAGGGGGGAATGTCAGTTCCAGTTGACCTGAGGGAGGGAGAGATTGGGTCCAGCTAGTGAGTCAAGAGACAAATTGTTGCTCATCTTACATATCACTGTATGCTTCTCAAGGAAGATGTGCATCTAATTTACCCTTACCCTTATCACTCTATGCCACTCTTAAGGAGATGTGCATCTAGTTTACCCTTAAATCCTAGAACGGTGGATTCTGCAATTACTTCATCTGGGAGAGCATTCCAGGTGTCCAACACTCACTGCGTGAAACAGAACTTCCTGATATTCGTCCTGGACCTGTCCCCCCTCAGCTTCAGTCTATGTCCTCTTGTCCGTGTCACATTGGACATTGTAAATAACTGCTTTCCCTGCTCCATTTTGTCGAATCCTTTCAGTATTTTGAAAGTCTCGATCAGATCCCCTCGCAGTCTCCTCTTCTCAAGGGAGAACAACCCCAGTCTCCTAAATTATTCCTCGAGACCTATAGAGAGAGAGCTTGACTACAGGTAACAGGACAGACCATGAAGTACAGCAGTGACAAAGAACTCAAGCATAGGGAAGAGAGAGGGGGGGTCTTAGGAGTGAGATCACTAGAACAAAGCTTGTACAGTAAGGGAGGGTCTGCGGTATCTAAGAAA
The DNA here is from genome assembly GCF_902459505.1 of Geotrypetes seraphini. Taxonomy (NCBI): domain Eukaryota; kingdom Metazoa; phylum Chordata; class Amphibia; order Gymnophiona; family Dermophiidae; genus Geotrypetes; species Geotrypetes seraphini. Next base: position 137,845,212 of record NC_047088.1, on the reverse strand, counting down.
CTTCACATAATGCTTTGCTCACACACTAAGGCTACAGCATAAAGCCCCAGAGAGAGAGAGAGAGAGAGAGAGACTATATTAAATACATCTTAAACTAGTGCAAGGCTGCCAGGGGCAGGGGGGAATGTCAGTTCCAATTGACCTGAGGGAGGGGGAGATTGGATCCAGTTAGTGAGTCAAGAGACAAATTGTTGCTCATCTTACTGCATTCGCTTTTAAAACAGGTCTACCTCTGGGTGTGTTTCTGAACATGCAAACAAATCCTTTTGGTATCCATTATGGTGTGAAGACATTCAAATGGTAGGAATGCCCATGTCACACCCATTTTCTGCCCATGAAATGCCCACTTTATAGACGTCTTGTTTTGAACAACTAATGTGACACTGCATGTATTGAACTAGTATTTGATTATATACTTTGGGCGTTTTATATCCACATGGCCCTCTTGTGACAGTTTTTGGACATTTTCCTTTTTTGAAAATGAGCCCCAAAGTATCTGTATATTACATTACATTACATTACAGATTTCTATTCCGCCATTACCTTTCGGTTCAAAGCGGATTACAAAAGAGTTATGGAAGAAGGGTTACAACGTTAGATCAGAGAAGGTTTCCAAGAGAGGGAAAAGTAGGATCTGGGGTTAGGGAGGGGATGGTAAGAGGGGGGTTAAGCTTTATCATGGTATTAAGCTTTATTAAGGGATTTTTTGAAGAGTATAGTTTTTATTTCCTTTCTGAACATCTTGGAGTCTGGGGTTGTTGTCAATTGATTGGAGACTTGGTTGTCTATCTTCGCTGCCTGAGTGGCCAGTAGTCTGTTGTATAGTTTTTTCCGTTTTACTTCTTTGATTGGGGGGCAAGTGAATGGGGTGTGTGTTTTTCTATGCCTGGTAGAGGTGGTTTGGATGAGGCGGTCGTTTAGGTAGGTTGGGCTGTCTCCATTTATAGTTTTAAATAGTATACAGTGGAATTTAAATTGTATTCTTTCCTGGATTGGAAGCCAATGAGAATTGATGAATGCCTCAGTAATGTGATCATGTTTTTTTAATGAATAGACGAGTCTCAGAGCTGTATTCTGAATTGTCTGTAGTTGTTTAATCATTATTGCAGGGCAGGGGAGGTAGAGGATGTTGCAATAGTCTAGGATACTTAGGATTAGAGATTGTACTAGGAGCTGAAATTGTGTTTTTTCAAAGAATTTTCGGACTTGTCTAAGGTTTCTCATAACTGCGAAAGATTTCTGTATTGTTTTGTTAATTTGTGGTTGCATGTAAACTGCTTTGGTTGTATCACAGAAAGGCGGAATATCAAATATAAGACCCTTACTCTTTTTACCAAAGCAGACAGTTCAAAAATGATTTCCATACTCATAAAAGAAGTTTCTGAAATATGCTGGCCAAATATTTTTTTCAGCTGTACCTCATTATACTGTAGTTGTATGTTTCATTTGAAAATGTGCAGATTGAAACCAATAATGTATGCTTATGGAGAACCACTACACTTCTCCCTCAGCTGTGATTTATTAATGCTTTCTGTCAGTTTATGCTTGATTACCCTTTTGTATAAAAATATTCATTTAAGCCACAAGGCTCTCATCAGCATCCATTTTGCCCCTGTTTATCTATTATAAATATATGAGTATAACAAAAACAAATCAGTTACTGTTTTCAGGCTGCTGTGTTATGATCATTGCAAATAGCTGGGGAAAAACATATTTTGTTTAAATGGGATATGATTTTACAGCAGCACACACAAATACAGCCTCATCAAAATTCTTTTTTTTTTTTTACTGTGACCTGAGTCTTCTGCAATGTGTACATTAAAAACATGATGAATAAGGTCATTTTTGGTTTATGTGCATTTAAATTAGGAATATGCACACAGCAAAACTTTTTCAGTTTATTTGAGCTTTTCTCTTTTTTTTCCAGATTTTTGGATTTGTTGCTTTGTTTCACACATTCACCAATGTACATGTAGAGGGAAATTCTGTAACTGGTTGCCCGCATTTACGTAGCCGTTTTCCACATGTAAGTGCCACCATGACGCTTAAGTGCTATTCTGCAACAGTGTAGGAGTAGCATAAATGCAATGTAGGCATTTACCAGGGTGGAGCTTGGGTAGGACAAGGGTGTGCCTCCCAATAATGTGCATGATTTGCTGTAAGATACATATGTCCCTGCCTCATTAATATGACTACAGTATTGCCATGTATTCTGTAACAAATTTTATTTATTTATTGGTACTTTCTATTTCGCCTGTTGCAGATCAAATAGGTTTACAATTTAAAATCCAACATAAAAGGAAATGAACTGCAAATTTTATTTATTTAAAACTTTTTTACATCATTTACAAAAAAACTAAATGGTTTACATCAATTAACCTTCTACAAAGAAAAAGAATTATTAATCCTCAAACCAATTATTAATTTTAAATAATTTTTTAAAACCATAACAATCAGTGTACCATACAAGCTTATAAACACAGGATACTAGAAGATCACCAATAATACTCCATACTTATAACAATAAAAGTCAATCAGTTCATCAGAATGAAGGAGTACTTATCTTCTGAAGTTCTTATCTTCTATGGTAGTCGTATTATACTGGGCTCAGCCACAAATTCCAAAGTGCTTTGTGCTCCCAAACAAAAGTGAAAAAATCCAACCAAAAACTTCCATGTAAAAACAGCCAATGTTCAAGTTCATCGATTCAGCAATCCTTATTCATAAACTCAAACATTCAGTATAATTCAAAAATATCTAATATCACAGACTTCCTCTAGTTGTTTGACACCATATGTGTTTCTCTTCCAGCTTTCTCAAGAGGAAGATATATACCACACTTCTCAAGCAGCATACAAAGCAAAGCTTTGAGCAAAGCAAAGCTTTGAGAGTGTTTGATAATGGCTATGCCACTATGAAGTCTGGCATGGGACTCTATTCCAATGTGAGGCTGTATGCTGCTTGAAAAGTGTCTTCCTCTTGAGAAAGTTGGAAGAGAAACACGTATGGTGTCAAACAACTAGAGGAAGTCTGTGATAGTGAATATTTTTGAATTATACTGAATGTTTGAGTTTATGAATAAGGATTGCTGAATTGATGAACTTGAGCATTGGCTGTTTTTACATGGAAGTTTTTGGTTGGATTTTTTCACTTTTGTTTGGGAGCACAAAGCACTTTGGAATTTGTGGCTGAGCCCAGTATAATACGACTACCATAGAAGATAAGAACTTCAGAAGATAAGTACTCCTTCATTCTGATGAACTGATTGACTTTTATTGTTATAAGTATGGAGTATTATTGGCGATCTTCTAGTATCCTGTGTTTATAAGCTTGTATGGTACACTGATTGTTATGGTTTTAAAAAATTATTTAAAATTAAATAATTGGTTTGAGAATTAATAATTCTTTTTCTTTGTAAAAGGTTTAGGATTTTTTTAAAGAATTAGATATAATTAATTAATACTCCCATTATAGTGTGTGTGGTTACAATTAAAACATACATAAGATAAAAACAAACCATTTCATAAAATCTACATAATTAAACAATTTCTTCTCTGCAAACAGGGCCGCCATCAGAAATTTCTGGGCCCCTTACTGAGCAATCCTATTGGGCCCCCCACGCACCCCTTTCCTCCCCCCCGACGCCCCCCCTTCTTCCATGGGCCGAATACACACATACTTTTCTGCTAATGCTCCACCTAAGCCAGTCCCTTAAAATCTTCTCACGTCCATTGGGTGATTTGGCATAGAGGAGATATTCATAAAAGAACGTCCGTCAAGATCTTTACTCATAGACTGTGCCATTTGCTTTAAATCATCTTCCATCATTAATCCAAATTGCACAATTCTTTCTCTGTCTTTGTCCTGAATGGCATCTGGCCACATTGCTGGATCCTTCCAGTCAACAAATTTATGAGCAGGCGCGGAGAACGCATTTTTAAACAAATGTAGTTTATCCTTGTACTCCTTATGTAATTTTAATCATCTATGGATATGTTTGTATGTTTATTGTTCAAATGGTTTTATTTATTTCCCCAAATTTATTTTTGTTATACGCATTGAAAATATTTGATATTGCGTTTAAATCAAAATCTCAATAAACTTGAAACTTGAAACGAGTGCCGTGAGATTGTGGGAGGGTTAAATACTCAAAACTTAGAAGAATAACAATTTACTTAAAGTTTTTGCTACGCCAGCTTTCTGGTATCTTTACATACAGTGGCGTACGTAGCATATGTAACACCCGGGGCCCATCATTTTTTGGCACCCCCCCATCTGTAAGAAAAACATGATTTTTAGTAACAAACCACACGTCACACATGAGTACCTAGGAAAAGGCAGCATCTTACATATTGCAGTGAGCAGTACATCAATACACCCATTGTAAAACTAAACAAGCCAGACCAGCACAGATCAATCCTACACCGTCAATCCTAACAGAAAACCATGTCTTTCGAACACAGAACACAGAAAACACTTTCGCCTAGCTACTTTAAAATGACCAAGTCAAAATGATCTACCAACAATAAAATTAAAAAACACAAAGCACACTATACGCTGAGAAAATGTTAATTATCATTTCTATTCTGGTTTTTTTTCAAAGAGGTCAAGGCAGATGACTCTATGCATTGTCACCTCAGTAACAACCATACAAAAATAAACAAATATACCCTCCATCCTTTTTATTAAACCACAATAGCAGTTTTTAGCGCAGGGAGCTGTGCTGAATGTTCAGCGCTGCTCTTGACGCTCATAGGCTCCCTGCGCTAAAAACCACTATTGCGGTTCAGTAAAAGGGGACCATATTGTAAAATATAGACAGCAGATATAAATTCAGAACTGTGCATAGTAAGTGAAGGGAAGTTTTCATCTCTGGGAATTTACCCAGTTAACTATTAAGTTATTTGGGCAAATTCCTTTGAAAACTGTGGTAATACTGCCTCCACTTTGCTAAATTTAAAATAAAATCATTTTTCCTACCTTGTCTGGTGATTTCATGAGTCTCTGGTTGCACTTTCTTCTTCTGACTGCATCCAATCTTTCTTCCCTTCTATCAGCCTGTATGCTTCCTCTCCTCCACACCTCATTCACTCCCCCAACTTTTTCTTCCTCTCTTCATGCCCCCTTTCTTTTTTTCTGTTTCTCTTCTTTCCTTCTGTTTCCCTGCCTGCCCCCTTTCTTTCTTTCTTTCTCCTTGCCGTTCTCCAAGCCACTGCCACTGCCGCTGCCATCGGGGAACAGGACCCACCAATGGATAACAGGCCCCAAAGCCGACGCCGATGCATGCTCTCCCTGCTTTGGGCCGATCAGTCTTCCTCTCCCCGATGTCAATTCTGCCGTCAGAGAGGAAGTTCCGCCCAGCCAGGCAGCGATTGGCTGGCCCGAACTTCCTCTCCAACTGCAGAATTGACGTCGGGGAGAGGAAGACTGATCGGCCCGATAGATTAGATCGCCAATACAAAGTGAGTCCTGGGTGATCGACTCACTTTGCCTTGGCGAGTTACTGGCGCCCCTGCCTTAGAACACTGCCTAGGACCCTGGGGGAGCCCGGGCCCCCTGTCAGCTCCGGGCCCCTGAATGCAGGACTGGTAGTACTGCCCTTATGGCGGCCCTGTCTGCAAATGTCAACTGATAAATCGCAAGAATACAATAGCAAACATGGTTAAGCAGATTCTTTTCTTCAAATGTCAACTAATAAATCAGAAAAATGCAGTAATAAACAACTGAGTTTATAGCTGTTTATTAAATTGAAACTGTTTTTCCACACAGTCACAATTGGTCTACCAGAATATAGACAGTCAACCAAATAAAGAGCACACACAATACCCATATTCAGCTATTGTCATCCAATATCGACCTCAGCAATTTAGTCATGTACATTAAGGCCCCGATTCTGCAAACAATGCCTAACTTTAGGCTTGGTTTAGATGTCCGATTTAAGTTGTTAATGAGCAATTTAAGGGTCTTAACAAGCGTTAATTGGGACTTAGACATAGTTAGGCATCAGGTTCTCAGAATCTAGACGCGAGATAGACGCGTGTTTTTGGAAAAGTCGTGTCCAAGTATGTAGACTGGGCGTAATGTGAGCGTGGTTAAGGATAGGCACCAGATAGACGCTAGTTGGGCGGCAGACCGCGTATAAACATTGCGGAAATTATAGGCAAATGAAAAGCTGGTCTAAGTGTGGTTTCTGTTTGGTTTTTGCTTGGGCTGAACGCAAGTTTCTATGGGCAGAACATAGACATGCTTTGGGCTTCCAAAATGATATTTTCTATATAGACTTCAGGAATCAGTTTTTTCCTCTTTTTTCCCCTCCTAATAGATTTAATAAGCCACCATATCAATAGGGCACATCAATACAAACATATTGCATGCAAAACATGATACTTTTCTGCCCAAACAGCAATATGATTTACTAATTATAGCACCTTTGGCTTTCCTGCTTAAAAAGAACTCCTTTTTTTTCTCACCAAACTGTGCTGCAATATATAATATTGCACACATTACTTCATTTCTCAAAGCTTAAAAATAGAAAAAAAAACAGATACAGACTTTAACATGCATTTTCCTTCATTGAAAATGAGCGTGTGGAGCTGCACAATGCTGACCTTATTGTAAGATCATCAAGGTACACCTGTAAGGTACAATGCCACCATTAAATGATGTGCTGGGTGTTGACCTCATAACCTCTGCAAGATCAGCACAGGATTTTAACACATTGAGCTGCATCAGCTTCTAATCAGGTGCATCTCACTGCCCTATCATATCATACCTTATTGATCTGCCTATGTATCATCTGCTTAGGAATGATATCACAGACACTCCAAAGAAAGCATTTCTAGCTCACCAAGCTAATGCACCTTCTCTATCCTTTCCAGCTCACCGGTTCAAATCCCACCCTTACCTTTATTAGTTTTAACATATTCTTATTAGGTCTCCTAACAGAGTCTAGATCAGTGGTCTTAAACTCAAACCCTTAGTGGGGCCACATTTTGGATTTGTAGGTACTTAGAGGGCCGCAGAAAAAGGAAAGATTTATAAACTATAGAGTTTTACCTTAAGCAAAATTGTCATTAACTATTTTTTCTGTGGCCCTCACATTTAAAGTTTAATATCTTTCCTTTCTCAAAACTGACACATTTCAAACACTATATTGAAAATAAAATCATTTTCCCTACCTTTGTTGGCTGGTGACTTTATTTTTCTGTGCTTTTAATTATGTTTCCAGGCCTTCTTGTCCTTTGACTGTTTTTCTCTCCGTCTTCACTTTCTGCCTTGCATCCATTTTTGGCATTAACTTAATATTCAATTTTTCTGCTTTCTTTTCAAAATCTACGTTTCCATGTCTTACCTTCCCTTCTATCTCTCTCTTCTTCTGTCCCTATTTCCATGGTCTGACATCTCTTTCTTTCCTTTCTCTCCCTCCCTCCTTCCTTCCTTCTTTTCCCCTGGTCTGGCATCTGTCTCCTTCCCTCCCCCAACTTTTTATTTCTTTCACCCTGCCCCCTTCTTTCTTTCTCTCTCTCTCCATGCCCCCTTTCTTTTTATATGTTTGTCTTTCACTCTCTCTCCGTACCCCCTTTCTTTCTTTCTCTCTCCATGCCCCTTTCTATGTGTGTCCCATCTCCCTTCTTTTTTTCTTTCTGTCTCTCTGTCCCCCCTTTCTTTCTTTATTTCTCCCTGCCCTCCCCCAAGCCACCACCATCAGAGAACAGGCCAGTGCCGAGTTCTTAGTTCTCCCTACTTATCTTCCCCAGCACGGGGTTGACCAATTCTCGCCACCCGACGTCAATTCTAACATCGGAGAGGAAGTTCTGGGCCAGCCAGGCACCTTCACATGGCTAGGACATCCTAAGCTGTCATGGTAGGAAACTTCTCTTCTGACAGAAAGAAACCATTTGTGGCTTACCAAGTTAATGCACCTTGTCTATCCTCTCCAGTTCACTGGTTCAAATCCCATGCTCACCTTCACTCATTTTAACAGCATCCTAACAGCTCTCATAAGTGGTAGACTTTGCTGGTTTTCATCAGCATTCTGCAGTTTGCAGGCACAGATGCATCAGATACATTCATCTGCTCTCAGCTACAAGCCATTGTGGTAGGAATGCATTTCTTTTTATGCAATATCCGCACAGGGCAACAGGTATAAGAGTTTACTAAAATGTCAGAGGGCTTGGACAGGTGTTGATGGGAGGTACATGTTTTGAGATGTATCCTAGAGACATTACTATTGGTAAATTCAGCTTGGCTTGAGAATTGCGGGTGTGGGTTCATGCCTGAGAAGTGTGTGTTGGAGTGGGGAGGGGAAACATGAATATAAAATATTTGCTAACTACACTCAAGACTTGAACTCCTGACGTATGGAAGATAAAAGCAGTGTTTTAAGGCATAGAGATATAGAGGGAACTTCATTTAGAATTTGGTAACAGAGCCTCTATAGACTAAGCAGATGAGAAATGGCTTCTTTTAAAAGCTTTGAGAAGTGAAGGAAATGATTAAAATGTCAGTACAGGTGTGTTTGACTGAACAACACCCAAAGCACGCCCAATCAGATTTGAAAGTTTTCTGGTGGGAAGTACTAATGGTGCCTATGACATCAGATGCCACTTAGGTGTGCTTAGTATAAGAAGGTCCATCAGAGCAGCATTTTCTCTTTTAGGGTTCCTATTCTGTGTTATTGCTTATGCTGATTTCTGAGACCTTACCTTTATTGATTATCTTGTAACTTTTTCTTTCCTATATCTGCCACAACTTTCTCCATTCCACAGGATCATTAGCAGCTATAATAATTTACCATTTTGATATCTTTCTAACCTTTTTCATCTTTCCAGGTGACTATACTGCACCTATGCAAGGAACTCCTTGCTAGCAGCTCAGATACCAAATCCAGGTGAGAATGATATATTGCTAGCTACTTAGGTGTCTTTATTAGATAAAAGCTCAGTCAGAACTGATTTCTTCTTTTGGACTCCCATTCTGTGTTATTGCTTACGGTGATTCTCCATTAACTTTTTATCCCCCTTATATCTGCCACAACTCTCTCCATTCCACATGGTCATTAGCAGCTCTGAGAATTAGTGATGATAAAAATTGGTTCCAGGTGTGTTGGCTGAAAAAACACCCATGCTGTTTGAAACTTTGGTGCCAAGAAAATGGATATGCAAGTTACATGAATATGTGGAACCTATAGCAGTGCTTTTCCTCATAGAGCTAAAGGTAAATCATTTTAGAATCATAATTGTTAGGCATCCTTATTATAAAAAGGAACAGTGTTTGTGTTTTTGTTCATTCTAGCTGTTATTTTGAGACTGTGCTGTAACATATTCTCCCACAACTTCTGCTTTATATTTTTGCCACAGATGTCTTTCTAACATTTTCCCGCTTTTCTCCTGATTTCAGGTTCCCAAAGTGGCTGACTCACCTTGTGTTTCCCAGTGGCCAGAGCAGGTCTGTTAAAACTGGGTTCAGCACATCAGCTTGCACCTGGCCAAAGAGCCGGCAGCTCAAATACCAAAACAGAAGGAATAGGTGAGAATGCAACCTTTGTTTGTTTTGTTTGCCCTTGTGATGAATTATATATATTTTCACAATACTAACATGTTTCACACTTTTTTTCCTTCAGACGGGTGTAGTTATTGATGATTTTCTGAGAGAAGAATAAATTGGTGAGTTTTAGGCTCTCTTTTACAAAGGTGCGCTAAATCAACGCATGCGCTAACTGTTAACGCGTCCATAGGATAACATGCATGCGTTAACATTTACCACGCACTTAAAGTGATGCCGTTTAGGGCACCGTTAGCATGTGCTAAATGTTAACACTTGCATGTTGTCCTATGGACACGTTAACAATTAGCGCATGCGTTGATTTAGTGCATCTTTGTAAAAGAGCCTACAACTCACCAATAAACTCTTAATTTGTCTCAATCCATCTTCCTTTATCTACAGCCTGCCTTCTCCTACTAGGAGAAGATTATGGGACCTTAACAATTTTACCACAGTAACAACTTGGACCTAGGAGTGGCTTATTCTGCATATCTGTCATCCATCTCATCGAACTGCAGTTGCCTGATATTACACTTGCATGCTGCTTTCTTGGACTGTGCAATGATTCTAGACATTCTACAATAAAAATCTTAAACCATTTTTCACCTTATTTACATTGAGGAGCAGCCGGGCATTAGTGTTTCCTTAATAAGCACCACTTCAGCTACTTTGTCACATTGGCCTTTGTCTTATCTAGTGTTCCATGAAGCCCAGGCTTCATAGGAGAGAAGTGGGAAGGCCCTTAGGGGGTGGCAAACAGGGTATCTGGCATGTCTCCTGCCTCACAGCCTGCAAACAGCATAATATTTGAGAAAATGACTTTATATGAGAGCTGGAGAGGATGAACAAGGTGCAATGAGGTGCCTTAACTTGGTGAGCTAGAAATGTCTTCTTTTAGTCAGGGGAGACAGCTTAAGATATGCTTAACTGTAGCCATTTCGGTGTGACTCGGGCGCTCCGCTACAGAGCCGCAAGCACGCCATATCTACAGCCGTAATGATGCCTATACAGAACAGTATAATCAAACCTGAATTGCTATTCTTGTATGGCTCATTGTGTAGCACCGCAGTCAAAATGAAGGTTGGTGTGTGAGCTTGGTGTGGGTTTGACTCCCTCATGTACTTCAGCTGATACAATACTCATTTTTATAAAAATTACAAGCTACAGACCAATTAAATCTAATTTTCATCTCAAACAGCACAACATTAGCAATACTAGAAGTGATCAATTCCAAAGTAGAGTTTGCAATTTATAAAAACAGCAGTATTTGTCTCCATGTCACATTTATTCAACCATACGTGAGATTCTGGCTTTTGGGACAATGAAAGAAGTGCTTTAAGCCATTGAGCTACCAGTCTTTTGTCTCAGCTAGCTGTGATATGATAGTTAAGCAGATGATACCTTAGCACATCACTAAGCTATGATATGACAGGGGAGTCAGAATACTTGGCATGGAAGTTGGTGTAGCTCAATGATTAAAAGCTCTATGCTGATCTTGCAGAGGGTGTGAGTTCAACTCCTGGCCTGTTGTTTACTTGTGACATTGTACCTTGCAGGTGCATCTTGATGATCTCACAATGAAGTCAGCATTGTGCAGCTGCACACTTCCCTTTGCAATGAACTAGAAGACACATTCAGGTCTGTTATATGTTTTATTCTGTTTTTAAGCTTTGCCAAATAAAGTTATGGGCTTTCTTTGCTTTGAAGAATGAGCTGATTGGAGCAAAGTTTAGTGAGAAAGGAGGTGTTATTTGGAGCTTGGAACCTAAAGCTGTGATTTTCATGTGCTGTAATTAGCTAATAGCATTGCTTCTTTAGGCAGTTTTAAATTCAATATGCTTGTATTGATGTGTCCTGTTTATGTGGTGGCTGAATCACAGAATAAAATCCCTAAACTGTATTTAGAAAATCACTTTGGAAACATCCAAAATCTGCCTAAACCCCATTCAAAGAAACGTCTATCTGACGCTCAAACAAAGCTCAACGGATGACCTACAGGTCTGCCTAAATAGCATCTATCCTACTAACATTTTTCTGAAGTCCAAACAATGCTCAAAAAGCTATTTTTACACTGCTTCAAGTAGCTCAGTTTACAATAGCTATACACCTTTCTATGTAGCACAGTGGTTAACTTTACACCCTTCTACACTGCTATTTTCAATTCAACTCCCCCTCAGTCAGTACCACTCACTGAACATGAAATATTAGACATATCCTTTTAAAGATGGCATATTGTGTTACTTTTTTTTTGTTTTTATTATGTTAAAGCTTACAATCCTGATATATCCTGGCATCTATCCTAGCAGAAGTAACTGCCTATATGGAACAGTATAATAAAACCAGAATTGCTATTCTTATATGACACGTAGTCTAGCACAGCATATTAGAATGAAGGTTAGAGTGTTAACATGTCACATTTTTTCAAGATTCACTCTGATGTTCCCAGTTCAAGTCCCAATGAAAATACAGTGGTGCCTCACACAACGAACTTAATTCGTTCCAGGAGCAAGTTTGTTATGCGAAAAGTTTGTTATGTGAAACGCGTTAAGCGCAGTGACTAACGACTGCCTGCAGTGCCTGCGCGGAAGGATGCAATACATCGGAAGCGATCGTGGAAGCTCGGGCGACTTCGTTGTGTGAAACGAAGTTCGTTGTATGAATCAAGACATGAAGTTCGTTGTGTGCAGCGTTCGCTGTGCGAGGCGTTCGTTATGCGAGGCACCACTGTAATATGTTATAAATATTTTTGTAAAGATGGTATACTGTGTTTCTATTATCCTTTTAAATATGGTATACTGTGTTTATATTATGTTAAAGCTTACAATCCTGAAATATTGGAACAGAATAGGTAAAAAATACATTTTTACATATAACTAAATACATTATTGGAGACGTGTATCTAAAGTTAGGCACAGTTTGCAGAATCGGGGCCTAAATGCCCTTTGAAAAAGCCAGATCTTTACTTTTGTCTTGAACAGTTTTAACGAATATTTTTCCCCAATAGGCAAAGAATTCCAGTTTGCAGGTGCCATAAAGAAAAATGCACTATGGCATGTATGTTCCTGCTGGGCAGCACGGGGACTAAGCAAGACCATTTGATGATCACTAAGAGACATGGGTTTGTCCTGGGAGCCCAGATGTCATAATAGAATAAGTTTTTGCTATGTAGCATTAGGGTGTCTAAATGAAAGCACTCACATATAGAATTGCTCCCTAAGTGCATCTTTTATCAAGCTGTGCTAGAGGTTTTTAGTGTGAGCCAGCATGGTAAATACTCCGATGCTCATAGAATTCCAATGAGCATCGGAGCACTTACCTCACCGGCCCACGCTAAAAACCTCTAGTACAGCTTGATAAAAGGGGGCATAAATGTGGTTTGTATCTAGAGCTCAAACTTAGTGCATTTTTTTTCTATTCTGATGGAAATATTTTTGTTAATTTTTTTTTATTTATAAGATTTTTAATTACAACAAAGACTACATCTTTTTAAGAAACCTGTCCAGAGATTTAAAAAACAATAATATAGGAAATTAACATAGGAAATTAAGCAACAGAAAAAAAAATTAAGGGCTCCTTTTATTAAACCGTGGTAGAGCTTCTTAATGCGAGACAGCAAGGTAAATGCTCCAATGCTCATTCAATTCCTATGAGCATCGGAGCATTTACCTCGTTAGCCTGCAGTAAGAAGCAGTGTTTCTTCAAGACACACAAATGTGCATGTCTTTCTGCTCTAGTTAAGATTTTTATTAAGAACATATTTACTGCATTTTTTTTAAATTACAGGGAGAACCTTCTTTGCCTAGTTTCACAGCTAGTAGAAATTTACGTGCTGGGTCCTTGCATACTTTTTATTAGCAGTACTACAAAACATAACAAAGTATGGCCAAATGGAACATTTCTGGTTTCAGCAAAGTCCAGCCATCTGTTTTAAACAGGTCTGCATTTTTCTGATTGGCTAGAGAAACCACCCACACGTTTGGAGAAGGAATAATCTGTATTGCTAGAGTTTATTGGGACTCAGTTTTGGGTTGCCTACAGTAACATTTGCAGGAACCCTGTTGAATACTTTTCTGACATCAGTGCAGAGAGCCAGTGGCGTACCTAGGGTATGTGGCACCCGGGACCCATCATTTATTGACACCCCACCCCCAACCCCCATGTAAAAAAATATTTTTTGTAATAAGCATGAAACAGAATTAATGGTCAGAATAGAAACAGGCAATGAAAATTTTCTTTTATTGAACCTCATATATGTAACCATTATTCCAAACATAACATAACATAACATAAATTATGTCTGAATTGTCATGACATCAGAAGTACATATGGAGTAGTTGCAGGTAATGCTTGGGACAGTTCTGATTGTATTAGTTCAGTTTTATGTGTTTTTTGAATAGAAGGGTTTTTATTTCTTTTTTGAAGGTTTTGTAGTCTATGGTCGAGGTCAATAGGTTGTAGAGTTGGGGGGTCGAGTGTTGCAGCTCAAATGGCTAGGAGGTTGTCAAACAGTTTTTTTCTTTTGATGTTTTTGGTTGGAGGGTGTGTGAATGGTGCGTGAGTTCTCCTATGTCTGGTTGAGGTGGATTGAATTATTTAGCTGAAGAAATTAGTTACCCCCCATTCCACACACATTAATACTCTTCCATTTTTGTTCCCTTTATAAAAAAACCACTGATAAGTTCCCAGAAAAAAAATACATTAAAATAAGCAGTGAAAACAAAGGCCCCTACAGATGAGAATATAACATAAGAATAGCCTAACTGGGTCAGATCAATGGTCCATCATGCCCAGTAGCACATTCTTATGGTAGCCAATCCAGGTCACTAGTACCTGGTCAAAACCTAAAGAGTAGCAACATTCCATGCTACCGATCCAGGGCAAGCAGACACTTCCCCCATGTCTTAATAACAGACTATGGACTTTTCTTCTAGGAATTTGTCCAAATCTTTCTTAAAACCAGCTACACTATCTGCTTTTACTATAACTTCTGGCCACTTCATTTTTAAGCTTAGATCTTTCCTTCCAAACAGAGACCTTGCTAGATGTCAAATACAGCATAAGGTAGCTTCACATGGACTTAGCTGTGCAGAAATGTGAATCTCCTCATACACCCACCATATAGTGCAAAAATATGAAAAGATCTGTTTTTTTCTTTCGATCACTACATAGCCTAATGCCACACAAGCAGCACTTTTACAAACATATTCTGAAGGTCAATGCTAAGGTTAACAAAGTTTCCTTCCTTGGACCACAAGGAGATACTGATAAGCCACTGGAAGAGATCCCAAAACAACTACCCAGGAACAACACCCAAAGACCCACTCAGTGTGTGAACCAGTTGAGTGGAGTGGACTAATTTGGGGGGTGGAAATGGACCCGGAGTTTGCTCAGCAGAATTTCCCAGACCACTGGGAAACACACTGACACGCTGCTACCACCACCACCACTAGGAACACCTCACCGGGTAGGCCAGCAATGCTTATAAACTTTATAAAACACATTATTATATTTTCTTATAAAGCACATATTTTAACTGAACTCTCTGACATCCTCAGCCTTGCCATTCACAAAAATAGAAGGAAGAAAAGTTCCCATTTCCTGCTGTCTCATGTCCCCAGCCTATACAATATTTTTCTTCTGCAGACCCTTCAAAAGTCTGACCAAATCCTCATTTCACTTGCATTATAAAGTACTGAGGATGCCATCTCTCCCCAATCCCAAATCCTACAGTCTAAGATAGTAGCACAAACTAGTGCTGCCCGATTCAGGAAAAAAGTTTTGATTCGATTTAGACTATTGAATTGGTTTTTCGATTCGATTTTCCTACCTAATTGGGTGTTTTTTCAAACATCCTGGTGGGTTTATTTTATAGCTTTTTCACCCCCATTGGCTTCTCCTAACCACACTGGCGCTGTGGTGTAAATAAAATAAAGAAACAAAAAGACTTTTCCTCTCTCTGTTAAATCCTAGCTCATGTTTGCAGTCTAACACCAGCTCTGGCAGGATATACATTTCAAATCTGACATATTGTAATCACAAAACAGAAAATAAAATTAGTTTTTCTACCTTTTGTTGTCTGGTTATTTTTCAAATCTTGTTGGTCCAAGACTCTGGTTGTCTTCTGATAACTTGCTTGCCAGGGTCTCCTTTCTTCTTTCTGCATGCTAACCATCCATCTGCCATCTCTGTCTTTCCCTTCCGTTTCCCTTCCCTCCCCAGGATGTCTGGCATCTTTCCTTTTTTTTGTCTCCCTCCACAGATCCACCTTTTCTTAACTACCCTTTCATCCGGCATCTCTCCCTCCTTCCCCACCACCCCAGGGTCTCCCTTTCTTTTCCCAACTACCCTCCTATCCAGTATCTCTATCCCCCCTCCACACCATCCCTTGTGTTCATCTTCTCTCCCTTTCTGTTCCTTCCCTCCCTAAA
Organism: Geotrypetes seraphini; assembly: GCF_902459505.1. Taxonomy (NCBI): domain Eukaryota; kingdom Metazoa; phylum Chordata; class Amphibia; order Gymnophiona; family Dermophiidae; genus Geotrypetes; species Geotrypetes seraphini. The sequence continues at coordinate 137,829,241 of NC_047088.1, read as the reverse complement.
TCCCATGGTCCATCATCTCTCTCCCTCTCCTCTATTTTCAGACCCATTATTTCTTCCCCCCCAAAGTCCGGCATATGCATGTCTCTTTGAAACCCCCTTCCCTCCGTGTACTTCTACACCAGGGCACCCCCTCCCCTGAAGGCCTGTCCCTCCCTTAAAGGACTGCATCCCACCCCTGAAGGCCTGTCCCCCTCTTGAAGGCCTGCACCCCCCAAAGGCCTGTCCCCCCCCTTGAAGGCCTGTCTGCCTGTCCCACTTGAAGGCCTGTCCCCCCTTGAAGGCCTGCCTGCCTGTCCCCCTTGAAGGCATGATTCCCCTGAAAACCTGTCTCCCCATGAAGGCTTGTCCCCCCCTTGAAGGCCTGCATCCCCCCTGAAGGCCTGCTGCCCCACCCCGAAGGACCGCTCACCCCCCACCCCAAAGGACCACTCGCCCCCCCCCACCCTGAAGGACCACTCATCCCCCCTGGCCTCCCCACACCATTTACCGTAGAGAAGCAGCCTGCAGCAAGATCGCGAGCCAGCGATCTTTGCGCTGCTTCGTGCTGTTTCCTCCGCCGCAGTCCCGCCCCCTCCTCTGACGTCAGAGGAGGGGCGGGACTGCGGCGGAGGAAACAGCACTGAAGCAGCGCAAAGATCACTGCCATCGCGATCTTGCTGCAGGCTGCTTCTCTATGGTAAATGGTGCGTGGAGGCCGGGGGGGGAAATCCGGATGCCAGACGCCGGGGGGAGAACCAGATGTCGGGGGGAGAACCGGACACCAATGACTTCAAGGCTGGGAGCACCCCCTCAGGGCTTGCACCCGGGGCAGATCACCCCCCCCCTTGGTACGCCACTGCAGAGAGCAATGCATGACATTAGAATTGCAGAGCTGGTATTTGTGAACTATCTTGTTCCAGAATTCCCTGGGAGCAAGACAGAGAGCTTAGGATTCTCCTGTGCCTGTTTTTTTTTGTAACTCATTATAAATGATTTCAAAAAATATTATTTTGTTTGTGTACTGTTGGATTCTGGGTATGCCCAATCCATTTCTTTTTGGTTAGTCGCACTAAACTTTAAAACATATGTGCGATTTACAAGTGTCCAATGTAATGTAACTGATTCTGGTCATTATAATGATTGTGCTGATATTCACCTGCTATGATTACCTGCAAAAAAACTGTCCACCTGAATTCTGACTCCTGATTTATGAATAATTAAGTATACTTGAATATACACCTTTATGCAGTGATTCTTGATGTCTGATATATACTTGGCTGCATCATATCATTGAATACTAATTTTAAAAAAAGATAAGTATGGTTTATATTTTCAGGGTGTCTGAGTGGAAATGTTTGTCACATTTGAGGAATGAAAAGAACTGTGAGCTGTGACCCTTTCTAGCTTCTTAATGGACCCAGAGGAATAATGCATTTGGTGTTGTATTGTGGGATTTAGCAGATTGCAAGAAGGAAACATTTCAAAGTACTAGGAATATCTGAGATTTAAACTAAGCATCCTTGGGATTGTATACACCGTAATTACAGGGAGACTGTTACACTGCCTGAGATCGGGCAGCTGCTGACAGTGGAATTGCATAGCACTGTTTTTAAAGTGAAGAGAAAACAGAGCATTTAAATTGGAGGGGGACTGCCCATGGAGAATGAAATAGAGAATGACAGGGGTACAAATTTTTCCTCATCCCCTCGGGAACTCATTTTCCTGTCCTGTCCCCGTGAGTTCTTTTCTTGTCCCTGCCCCATTCCTGCAAGCTTCATCCTCATCTGCAATGCCTCAAACACTTTAAAATCTTAAGGGCTCCTTTTACTAAGCAGAGATAGCATTTTTAGCTTGCGCAGAATTGCCATGCGTGCTAAACCCATGCTACGCAGCTAGAACTAACGCCAGCTCAATGCTGGTGTTAGTGTCTAGCGCGTGTGGCAATTCTGCGTGCACTAAGCGCATGCTAAAACCGCTATCGCAGCTTTGTAAAAGGAGCCCTAAATGTTTGAGGCTTGTGTGGTTAAGGCAGAACTTACAGGAATGCGGCAGGGACAGTGACAGCGACAAAACTCACAGGGACGGGATAGGGAAATTGAGTTCCTGCAGGGACAGGTACAAATTTGTCATCCCTTTGAATGAAAGCTACTTCTCCTATGCTGGCAGTGTGCATGGGAGACTGGGCATCTCTTGTGGCTTGGCTAAATCTTGATGCTAGTCTTGTCCAATCAGCTAAAGAAGCTTGGGGTCCATGAAATGTTGTGAGGAAATTAATGAACCTCATAGCCTGGCTATAAATGGATGCCCTTGATCCTACCGTGAACACAGAAATGCACAAGCATTCTATAATCAGGGTAAACAAAGGAATGCAGAAGTGGTTAATAGCTTTCTCCTGGTTCTTTTCTGTACTCTAAAGCATTGAATTATAGTTCTATCCCACCATTCTTTGTGTATTGATTAGTCTGTAAGTCTGTCGGTCTAACCCATCATTCTTAAATTTTAAATGGTATGTCTAAATATATGTTTATATTTTTATTGTAACTCGCTTAGTAAATCTGAATAAGCGATTCATCAAATTAAAATAAAACTTGAAGCAAAGAAATAGCCAAAGTGTAAATTTAGACTAATGGTTAGTGCAGTGGACTGAGATCCTGGAGAACTGGGTTCATTTTCCACTATAGCTCCCTGTGACCTTGGGCAAGTCACTTAGTCCTCCTTTAACAAGGTACAAAAAAGAAAACCTTAGATTATAAGTGCACTAAGGACAGAGAAAGTACCTGCATATAAAGTGTATAGTAGTGCATAAGTCTAGTAGTGCTATATACTGTAAATCAGGGGTGTCCAACCTGCAGCCCAAGGGCCGCATGCAGCCCCGTGAAGTATTTTGTGCGGCCCTGGTCGAGGCAATGCAGTGTTTTCCTCTGCTGCCCCTTTGGGTTTACTGTCTTGGCAACTCCCTCCTCTGTCTTCCTGCAACATTTGCGTGGCCCCAGAAACATTTTTTTCGGCCAATGCGGCCCAGGGAAACCATAAGGTTGGACACCCCTACTGTAAATGATTAGTTAGAAGTTCAGAATCTCATCCTAAAAGATACAAATATGCTCTTGAGGGAGAGGCTGGAACCCTTGATAGAGTGAGCTGAACAACATGAAAGTAATTGTGATTTATGGGAATGCTATGGAATGAATGAAAGCAATAAAACTCATGCTCCAGCCAGAATGAGTGGGGTACAGTGAGAGAATCATTACAAACTTTGGTGTGCCAGTGAGAAACAGCAATGCTAACACACACCTAGACAGTACAGAGCAGTTCACTGAGGAATGACAAAGTTTTGAATTCATAGTTTAAAACTCAGTCATAAATCTAATCTCTGAGGGAGAGAATGCATCTCCATTAGCAGAGTGAAGAACACCTATAAATCATAGTAATTTGAGAACATGCCAGCTGCAAGCATAAGCAAAAAAAAAAACAACAAAAAAAACCCATTCACACACAAAGATGGGGGCTCTTTTCACTCTGAAGATAGAGAAAAGCAGTGTAACAGATTCTGAAGTAAATGGCAACAAAGGTGATTCCAAAACAGCACAGAGCAAGTGAGGCCGACATTCAGCACTATTTAGCTAGCCAGGAACAGCTCCAGGATGGCTAAATAAGCACATAGCTGGTTATCCCACGATATTCAGTAGGAGATAGAAAGATGTCTCCTGCTGAACATTTGCTTAATGGATTGACTGGTAACTGGTTATTTCACGTGACATAGATGGTCACCACCAATTCAGAAGTTCACCAGCCAGATAGAGCCACCTAAAAAGGTGGTCCATCTTTGGCCGTTGAGATCTGCTGGCGAGTCGCTGAATATTGGCCTAACTGACTATGGGCTCCTTTTACAAAGATGCGCTAGCGTTTTTAGCGCACGCACAAGATTAGCCCGTGCTATAGCGCGCGCTAGCCCAAAAATTATCGCCTGCTTAAAAGGAGGCGGTAGTGGCTAGCGCGCGTGGCATTTTAGTGTGCACTAAATCCGCTAGTGCACCTTTGTAAAAGAAGCCCTATGTCTCAGCCAGCCAAAAATAGACCAAAAATTAAATGCTGGTCATTGGATATGCACTGGTATTGAATTTTTGGGTTTACTACAGACCGTATGAGATCACCAGTGATCTCCCATGGCCTGAATACTGAAGGGAGTATTTCTTTTGAGTTGAAATTTGCACAAACAAGAACGCAGAAAGAAAATTAAATTTGCATCTTTGTTAGTAATAGCCGGTAAAATAGCAGAAAAATTAAGCTCCTTGAAGGAAAATCTCTACTTTCTTGGCTTCCCTCATTTTCTGTACAACTGGGTAGAGTAAGTTCACTGCTTCACTAGTATTATGAATGCCCACTATCTTCACCCACAGTGTGTTGCTGTGCTATTACCAGTTGCCACTCCAGTCACTGTTCCCCCACACTATCTTCATTCTTTACAAATCTATCTCATGCATAGTCATTGTGGGTATCCTGAAAACCTGACTGGCTTGGTATTTCCCAAGAACTGGGTTAAGACCCCTGTTCTAGCAGCAAATTTTCTATTCTGTTCTCCCAGGGGAGCTCAGAATGATTTACATGAATTTATTCAGGTACTCAAGCATTTTTCTCTGTCTATCGCAGTGGGCTCACACTTTCCCTAATGTAACTGAGACAATTGGGGGGATTAAGTGACTTGCCCAGGGTCACAAGGAGCAGCATGGATTTGAACCCACAACCTCAGAGGACTGAAGCTGTAGCTGTAACCACTGCATCACAGGATTTGAGCTCACTTCTGTCCAAGACCTGTAACTGTACCCAGTGGCGTTCCAAATGGGCGGCGGGGGGGCGGTCCCCCCCCCGGGTGCAGCCCGCCCTGGGTGCAGCCTTAGGGGGGTGCACAGCTGGCCTGGTCCCTATTGCACTCCCTCCCTCTTTACTGTCGCTGCCGAGTTGAATCAGCTACCTTTCTCCCTCCCTGCCCTTTACCTTCGTGGCACTTTTACCCCCTCCAACAGGCCCGGTCCGACAAACCTCCCTGCCCTGTGGCCACCAATGTCTAAACGGCCTTCTTCCAGCAGCCAGAGCATTGTAGTTGCATATGGCTGCCGTAAAGGTCGTCTCTGCCGCAACCGGAAGTTGAGTCAGAGACGAACTTTACGGCAGCCATATGCAACTACAACGCTCCAGCTGCTGGAAGAAGGCTTTTTAGACATTGGCGGCCACAGGGCAGGGAGGTTTGTCAGACCCGGCCTGTTGGGGGGGTGAAAGTACCACAAAAGTAAGGGGGGTGAAAGCACCACGAAGGTAAGGGGCAGGGAGGGAGAAAGGGAGGAAAGGTGGGGTGGAGAGGAAAAGATGCTGAAGGGAAATGGGTAAAACAGAGGGGGGAGAAGGACGCTGAAAGGACATGGGGAAGACAGAGGAGGGAGAAGGACGCTGAAAGCACATGGGGAAGACAGAGGGGGAGAAGACGCTGAAGGGAAATGGGGATGACAGAGTGGGGAGAAGACGCTGAAGAGAAATGGGGAACAGAGTGGGGAGAAGATGCTGGAAGGGAAGAAGACAGAGATGCTAGACTATGGGGTGGAGAGGAGGGAAGAAGATGGGTGCCAGACCAATTTGGAAGGGGGGAGAAAGGGAGAGGCACAGTAACAGAGCAAATGGAAGACGCAGAGAGAAGAGACAGTGGATGGAAGGAATTGAATGAGAAGATGAGGAAAGTAGAAACCAGACAACAAAGGTAGAAAAAAATTATATTTCTTTTTTTTGCTTCAGGATAAATATATTAGTTGTGGATAGATATATTAGTTCAGGATAGATATATTAGTTGTGTTGATAAAAATTTATAAACAAAGCCCTGCCAGCTAAACATCTCTTTCTCCAGTTCAGTAGCCAGAACTTTGATTTATAAGGAAGGAATAAGCTAAATATTGCAGTACTGAGGCTTGTATGGATGCTGCGGTGACGGTGATGGGGCGGTGAAGGGAATGGCAGTGACAGAGCAGTGAAGGGGACAGTGCAGTGATGGGGACAGATTTTTTTCCCCGTGTCATTCTCTAGTGCTCACATCAAAAGATTCCCTATGACTCAGCTTCATGTTTCTGCTTTTGACTGAGCACCGCGTTGCGGATCTGAAGTTCTGTTCATGCCGGGGGTAGAAGGAAGCCTGTTGCCGAACTTAGGTGTCATCACGGGGGGAGGGGGGCGTTGCCGATCTTGTTGCCAAAATCAAAAAGGTGATAAAGGGAGAAATATGGGCCTGTGGTGGATGGAGAGATTGAGAGAAGGGGGCAGATGATGGAAGTGGGGAGAAAGGGAAGAGAGAAGAGGGCAGATGATGGAAGTGGGGAAAAAGAGAAAGAAGGGGGCTGATGATGGAAGTGGAGAGAAGGGGGAGAGAGAAGAGGGCAGATGATGGAAGTGGGGAGAAGAGAGAGCAAATGCACTCAACTTCAGAAAAGGAAACTACAAGGACATGAGGAAAATGGTAGGAAAAAAGCTCAGCAACAGCTCAGGGAAGGTTAGGACCGTAAAGGAAGCCTGGACACTGCTTAAAGGCACAGTGCTCGAGGCACAAGACCTGTACGTCCCAAGGTTTAGAAAAGGGTGCAAAAAAAATCGAACTAGAAACCCAGCATGGCTAACAACTGCAGTTAAAAAGGCGATAAGCGACAAGAAATCATCCTTCAAGAAATGGAAAAAGGAACCAATAAAGGAAAACCAGGAAGAGCACAAAAGACACCAGAAAGAATGCTATCAAGAGGTCAGGAAAGCAAAGAGTGAATATGAGGAAAAACTGGCAGGAGAAGCAAGAAACTTCAAACCCTTCTTCAGGTATGTGAAAGGGAAACAACCAGCCAGAGAGGAAGTGGGACCACTGGACGACGGAGATAGGAAAGGAGCGATAAAGGAGGAAAAAGAGATAGCTGACAGGTTAAACAAATTCTTCTCATCAGTCTTCACCAGAGAGGACACATCCAATATCCCAGAACCTGAGGTGATTAAAAACGGAGAACACGACGAAAGGCTGGTACAACTAGAGGTAAACAAAGAGGATGTCCTCAGACAGATAGACAGACTGAAGAGCGACAAATCACCGGGCCCAGACGGCATCCACCCAAGGGTGCTAAAAGAACTGAGAAATGAAATAGCAGAGATACTTCGCCAAATATGCAACCTCTCCCTAAAAACGGGGGAGATCCCAGAGGACTGGAAAATAGCAAATGTCACGCCCATCTTTAAGAAAGGATCAAGGGGTGACCCGGGAAACTACAGGCCTGTGAGCTTGACCTCAGTTCCGGGAAAGATGATGGAAGCAATGGTAAAGGACACAATCTGCGAACACATAGAAAACAATTGACAACTGAAGGCGAGCCAGCATGGCTTCTGCAAGGGAAGGTCGTGCCTCACGAACTTGCTGTACTTCTTTGAGGGAATAAACAGCCAGATGGATAAGGGGGAATCCATAGACATTATTTACCTTGACTTCCAAAAAGCCTTCGACAAGGTACCTCACGAGCGGCTACTCAAAAAGCTGTGGAACCACGGGGTGCAAGGGGATATCTATCGGATCAAACACTGGTTGGCAGGCAGGAAACAGAGGGTTGGAGTAAAGGGCCAATACTCAGACTGGCAATGGGTCACGAGCGGAGTTCCACAGGGGTCAGTGCTGGGACCTCTACTGTTCAATATATTTATTAACGATCTGGAGACGGGATCAAAATGTGAGGTTATCAAATTTGCTGATGACACCAAACTCTACAGCAGGGTTAGAAACATGGAAGACTGTGAAGACCTGCAAAGGGACCTAACGAGACTGGAAGACTGGGCAAAAAAGTGGCAAATGAATTTTAACGTAGAGAAATGCAAGGAACTTGATGTTCAGCTACAAAATGGGGGGAACACTGCTAGGGGTGAGTTACCTTGAAAGGGACCTGGGGGTGATGGTCGACACATCACTGAAACCATCGGCACAGTGTGCGACAGCCTCAAAGAAAGCAAACAGAATGCTGGGCATCATCAAAAAGGGTATCACGACCAGGACGAAGGAGGTCATCATGCAGCTGTATCGCGCAATGGTGCGCCCGCACCTGGAATACTGTGTTCAATACTGGTCGCCATACCTCAAGAAGGACATGGCGGTACTCGAGGGAGTGCAGAGGAGGGCGACTAAACTGATAAGAGGTATGGAAAATTTTTCATATGCTGACAGGTTAAAAAATGCTGGGGCTGTTCTCCCTGGAGAAGAGGAGACTTAGAGGGGACATGATAGAAACCTTCAAAATCCTAAAGGGCATAGAGAAAGTAAATAAGGACAGATTCTTCAAACTGTGGGGAGCCACAAGCACTCTGAGAAATTGAAAGGGGAAAGGTTTAGAACAAATGCTAGGAAGTTCTTTTTTACCCAGAGGGTGGTGGACACATGGAACACGCTTCCGGAGGAAGTGATAGGCCAGAACTCGATAGATTCCTGGAGGATAAGGGGATAGAGGGGTACAGATAGAACTTGAGGTAGGCTATAGAAGTGGTCAGAAACCACTTCACAGGTCGCGGACCTGATGGGCCACCGCGGGAGTGGACCGCTGGGCGAGATGGACCTCTGGTCTGACCCAGTGGAGGCAACTTCTTATGTTCTTAATGGAAGTGGAGAAAGAGAACACATACTGGATGGAAGGAGGGATAAAGAAAAAGGACATATGCTGGATGGGGGAAGAAGATAGAGTTAGTGAGATAGTGGAGGGGTGAAGGAAAGGGGTGGCAAGCTGTGGGTAGACATAGTGAAAAGAGGGGAACTGAGGACTGCATAGTAAGAAAGAATTTAATTTAGACGGAGGCAGAAAATAAAGTAGAAAGACCAGAGAAGGGAAGAGAGAGAGGACATAAGCACATAAGCATTGCCTCTGCCGAGTCAGACCTTAGGTCCATCATGCCCAGCAGTCTGCTCCTGCGGCGGCCCCCCAGGTCAATGACCTGTAGTGATCTATTACTCAAGAGCATTTTGTCTTGTATAGTAACCCTCTAATTGTACCCCTGGATTCCCTTTCCCTTCAGGAACTCGTCCAATCCCTTTTTGAAACCCAAAACCATACTCTGCTCAACCACCCCCTCTGGAAGCGCATTTCAGGTGTCCACCACCCTCTGGGTGAAGAAGAACTTCCTAGCATTTGTTCTGAACCTATCTCCCTTCAATTTTTTTGAGTGCCCTCTAGATTTTGTTGCCCCCGCCAGTCTGAAGAATCTGTCTCTCTCTACCTTCACTATACCCTTCATGATGTTATAAGTTTCTATCATATCCCCTCTAAGTCTCCGCTTTTCCAGGGTAAAGAGCCCCAGCTTCTCCAGCCTCTCAGCATACGAGAGGTTTTCCATGCCCTTTATCATTCTTGTTGCTCTTCTCTGGACCCTCTCGAGTATCGCCATATCTTTCTTTAGGTACGGCGACCAGTACTGGACGCAGTACTCCAGATGCGGTCGCACCATTGCCCTGTACAGCGGGAGGATAACTTCCTTGGTTCTGGTAGTGATACCTTTTTAGATAATGCCCAACATTCTGTTCGCCTTTTTTGAGGCCGCTGCGCATTGTGCTGCCGGTTTCATTGTTTTATCCACCAAAACCCCCAAGTCCTTTTCTAGGTTGCCTTTTCCCAATGTCATCCCCCCCCCCCCCCCCCATCGTGTAGTTATACATCAGGTTCCCTTTCCCTATGTGCATAACTTTACATTTCTACACATTGAAGCTCATCTGCCATTTATCTGCCCACTCACTCAGTTTGTCCAGGTCCCTTTGGAGTTCTTTACATTCCTCTACAGATCTAACCTTACCGGAGAATTTTGTGTCATCCACTAATTTTTTAACTTCACACTTTGTCCCTGTTTCCCAGTCATTAATAAATATATTGAATAGCAGTGGTCCCAGCACTGACCCTTGTGGGACGCCACTTGTGACCCTTTTCCAGTCAGATTAGTGTCCCTTTACTCCTACCCTCTGTTTCCTGTTTGCCAGCCAGTTTCTGATCCATCTGTGTATGTCCCCTTCCACCCCGTGGTTCCACAGTTTCCTTAGAAGGCGCTCATGAGGTACCTTGTCGAAGGCTTTCTGGAAGTCCAGGTATACTATGTCTACGGGGTCACCTTTGTCCAAATGTTCTCTTATCCCCTCAAAGAAGTGCAGCAGGTTTGTTTGGCAAGATCTTCCAGTACAGAAACCATGCTGACTTGTTCTCATCAGCTTATTTTTTTCTATGTGCTCACTGATACTGTCCTTGATCAATGATTCGACCATCTTCCCCGGAACTGAGGTTAAGCTGACCGGTCTATAATTCCCCGGGTTGCCTCTGGATCCCTTCATTGAAGATAGGTGTAACATTTGCTATCCTCCAGTCTTCCGGTACTACCCCTGTTTTCAGGGATAGGTTGCAAATCTGCTGCAGTAACTCCGCTATTTCGTTTCGAAGTTCTTTTAGTATTCTTGGGTGAATTCAGTCCGGGCCCGGGGATTTGTCAGTTTTTAGCCTATCTATCTGTTTGAGTACATCTTCGAGGCTTACCTCCATGCACGATAATTTTTCCTCTTGGTCCCCCTTGAAGAATTTTTCCAGTTCCAGAACATTGGATGTGTCCTCTCGTGAAGACCGACGAGAAGAACATGTTTAATCTGTCTGCCACTTCCTTTTCCTCCTTTACCACTCCTTTCCTATCCCCCTCATCCAGGAGTCCCACCTCCTCTCTCGCCAGCTGTTTCCCTTTCACATATCGAAAGAGAGGTTTAAAGTTCCGTGCCTCCTTTGCAAGCTTCTCTTCATATTCTTTCTTTGCTGTTCTGACTACGCGGTGACATTCTTTTTGGTGCTTCCTGTGCTCTTTCCAATTTTCCTCGGTTTTATCCTTTTTCCACATCCTGAAGGATTTTTTCTTATCTCCTACCACCTTCTTAACTTCTTTTGTTAACCATGCTGGGTCTTTTGCTTGATTCTTTCTGCACCCTTTTCTAAATCTGGGTATATACCGGTTCTGTGCCTCGTTCACCGTGTCCTTGAATAAGGTCCAGGCTTGGTCCACCGTCTGTGCCTTTCTGGAGCAGTTCTTGAGTTTTCTCTTTACCAGTTGAACGTTTCTCTTTACAAGTTGAACGTTGTTACAGTGGTTCTCCTCCCCTTTGGCATACTTAGTTCCACTTTGAATTGGATCGTGTTGTGGTCTCTGTTCCCTAAAGGTCCCGCTACTTCTACTTCTTGTGCAGCTCCTCTCAGCCCATTGAGGATTAAATCCAGAATAGCTGCCCCTCTCGTTGGTTCTTTGACGAGCTGTTCCAAGTAGCAGTCCCCTACAGCCTCTAGGAACTCCAATTCCTTTGAATAATTGGAAACTCCAAGGCTCCAATCTATCCCTGGGTAGTTGAAATCTCCCATAACTATGGTGTTTGCGTTTTTATATTCTCGACTCAACTCGGCTCTCAGTTCTTCATCTATTGCTTCTGTTTGCCCTGGTGGGCAGTAGTACAGTCCTATCTTTATCTCGGTTCCCTTTCTTCCTGGTATTTTAACCCATATTGATTCCAGTTGGCCATTAGTTGTTGGTGTGTCCACTCCGATCGATTGAATTGTATCCGTTATATAAAGTGCTATTCCTCCTCCTTTCTGATGTGTCCTGTCTCTTCGGTAGAGCTCGTACCCTGTTAGTGCTGTGTCCCATTTGTTGTCCTCGTTCCACCATGTTTCCGTGATTGCTATGATGTCTAGATTCTCATCTTTGGCTCTGGTTTCTAGTTCCCCCATTTTGTTCGTCAGGCTTCTTGCATTAGTGTACATACAGTTTAAGGCTCGATAGATTTGTTTTCTTGTTGGTTTCCCTTGTGATTCATTGTCCTTTCCATTCCTTTCTCGTTCTGCAGACTTTTGCTTATTGTCTCTCTTGTCTTCCTCCTGTGGGGCGTGGTGTGTTTTTTCATTATGTTCATTTTCTTCTTCTTGCCCCTTATTGACTTCCCCATGTAGTAGATTCCTCCTATCCCTTTCCTGATTTGTCTGGCTCCGCCAGTATTCCGTTGCTTGTTTGATGTTGTTGATGTCTTCCCTGCACTTTCCCCACTCAGTATCCTTTCGGGATACTGTCTTCTGAATCATCAACACCTGGTCAACTATCGACTTTCCCCTTCCTCTCAGTTTAAAGCTTGCTCTATTCCTCTCTTGATGTTGTTTGCTAGTAGTCTAGTTCCCGCCGTGCTCAGGTGTAGTCTGTCAGCCTAGCTGTCGCTACCATTCAGCATTTTAGTTGGCATTACTTATGTTAGCGAGGCTTATGGGAAATTATATCAATCTGACTCTGGCATGGGAATGCAGATAGACTCTGTAAGGCAGGGAGACTGTGTTAAGTTTCCCTGATAGGGTTTTAAGCAGCCCTGATTGAATCATGACTAGCTAAAAGGTGTTAATGTCTGATTAAGAGGGTGCTTAGGACAATGGCCTGCTTGAATGGGACAAAGAAGCCAGAGGCTAATCCCATCACCATGCTTGCAGGTATCTCACCCTCCTTAGAAATTAAATTAACCATTGTTTCAAACAGTTTACAAATTCTAAACAGAAAGATACTGGGACATACAATATTTTCTTTATTCAGAATGGGATTCCAAGGTATAAAAGCCTTCTCTCTGCAACACACAGCTATCTCTCTTTCTATCTAGCTATCTCTTGGCTCTTGGCTTGGCACTCTGGTTCTCTCTTGAGCGCTCTCTATCTCTCTGTCTATCCTTCTCTTTATATATGGAACACGAAACATCACCCCATCCCCCTTTCTCTCTCTCTCTGCCTTTCCCTGAAACTTCACACTTCCTTATGGACTCTGTAAGGCAGCGAGACTGCTTTGCTCTCTGCTTAAGTGTAATGCTCTCTGCTTAATTGTAATGCTTATAAATATTACTTTTCTGTAAGCCTATTTCTAGAATATATTCTTTATATAATCACCTATGGCTGTGCTTTCTTTATTCTACTTCCTGGTGAGTCATCTGTGAGGGAACTGAACCTGGGACCTGGCGTTAATCAGTGCGCATTTCACTTAACCCCTACCACCATACATTGGGGGGGGCTACTAACTGAAACTGACATAGTCCATCTCTCCTGTAGAGCTTGTTCTTGCCCCAGAACGTTGTCCAGTTCCTCACGAAGTGAAATCCCTCTTCTTCACACCATCTCCTCAGCCAAGCATTTATTGATTGTAGTTCCGTCTGCCTCTTCACATCAGCCCTCGGTACTGGTAGGATCTCCGAGAACGTTATCTTCTGTGTCCTCATCTTCAGCTTCCTTCCCAAGATTGTGAACTGTTCGGTGAGTGCCTTCCTGCTGTAGTCTCTCCTGGCGACATCATTCGTCCTGACATGGACCATCACTGCCATCTCTTCCGTCTCTGCTCCCTCCAGGATCCTTTCAATTCTGTCGACGATGTCCTTGGTTCTTGCTCCTGGAGACAGGTCACCAGCCGATCCTCTCTCCCTCCTGCTCAAGATCCACCTGTCTCAAGATCGAGTCTCCCACCAGGATTGCAGATTTCCCTTCTTTCAGAGATGCCAAAGATATCTGACCTGAGCAGAGGAAATGAGAAGAGAGAGATGCTAAAAACCACAGGGGGGAGGGAAAGAGAGATGAAAGGAGAAAGATGCCAGACCATAAGGGAACAGAGGGAAGATGATGGATGCCAGACCAAAGGGGGGGTCTAGAGGAGAGATGGCAGGGGGAGACAGACAATTTCTGGAAGGGGAAGACAGTGGATGGAACGGGCAGATGCTTGATTGAAGAGACAGGGCAGACGCTGGAAGGAAAAGAGTGAAAAGAAGATAAAAGCAGAAACCAGTGACAACAAAAGGTAGAAAAAAATCATTTTATTTCATCATTAGAATATATCAGATTTGAAATATATATCCTGCTAGAGACATAACTGGGGACTGCAAAGCCCAGGCAGTGCTTCTTTAGCTTCTAGCTGGCTTAGGGCTCGCTCAGACCAGGGGGCAGTTGCCCTAGTTGCACTCCCCTAACTATTCCTGTCATGTATGACTGCAGTATTCTGTTAGCATGATATTTCTGTGTTGCATTCTATAATAATTTGGCTTGTTCAGTTTTCTTGATAGTAGAGGAGATATATGTGAAGGGGAGGGGAGACAGAGGTTTTGTTGGTCCTTGCTCTGTATATTTATATTTATAAAATGACAATTGTACAGAATATTGTTTCTTTTTATACTTTAATAAAATATGTTCAATATAAAATCATAACTGAGACTTGTGCGGATGGGATCAGATGGTTTATGGGGACTGAGCTTGTGTTTTTTAAATTTCAGTCTTAATAGTTTGCCGGTCCACAAAATATTTTTTTTTTTTCCGACGGTCCATAGGTGTAAAAAGGTTGAAGAACACTGCTTTAGAGAACTGATTCACCTCCCCCTCCCTCAGCCAGGCAGAGGGGGCATGGTTTTGAGCTCCCTACAATGGAAGCTGGTGAGGGAGTCAGGGAGAGAAGGAAGAGTAGGGGAGAGTAGAGAAGAGAAAGGAAGAGGATGTTTGCTTTCCCAGCCAGACAGTGAGAGGCTGGAGGATTGGGACAGGTGAATACTTTGGAAGTTATAGATTTTGAAGCAACAGAGAGTGTACCAGAGTGTGGAACTGAGGAGAATCAACTGCTGTAAAAGTGAGTGTGTGCACTGTGCCTTTAACTCTCTGAGGAGGACATTGTTTTGAACTGTGTTTTTGTTTGGAATATTTTGCCTAGATGAAAGTGTCTTGTGCTGGTAGAAGTTTTTCCTGCTTATGGACTGTAATGCTTCTAAGCTAGTGGTTTTTGTATTTTCAAAACTAGCTCAGAGAAAACATTTAGTTTTTCCTATTTTTGTTTTGCTGAGGTTTTGGCATTGAGGTACGTTTGAACAGAGGCAGTTACCGTATTTTCACTCATATACCGCGCACCCGTGTAAAACGCGCACACGGGTATAGCGCATGGGAAACTGTAATTTATGTAAATAAATTTTTATATACCGCGCACACCCGTATACCGCGCATGCCGCCCCGACTCTCCCGTCACCGTCCGACTCTCCTTTCGCCCGCCCCGACTCTCCCCTGGCCACCCCGACTCTCCTTTCGGCCACCCCGACTCTCCTCTCCCCCTTGAAGTCCTGTCCCCACTCTGAAAGCCTGATGCCCCCCCCGATGTCCGATTCACCCCCCCCCCCCCGCAGGACCACTCGCACCCCCACCCCGAAGGACCGTTCGCACGCACTCGCACCCGCACCCACACCCCCACCCCGAAGGACCGCTCGCACGCACTCGCACCCGCACCCCCACAGCCTCCCGACTCCCCCCCCCCATCATGTAGAAGCTCCTACCGTTGTCCTGCTGCTTCCTCTTCCGGCGGTCCCGGCCCTTCTGTGAGCCTTGCGTCTGCGCTGCTTCCTCTTCTGGCGGTCCCGCCCTTAAAGGGCGGGACCGCCGGAAGAGGAAGCAGCGCAGACGCAGGGCTCACAGAAGGGCCGGGACCGCCGGAAGAGGAAGCAGCAGGACAACGGTAGGAGCTTTTATATGATGGGGGGGGTCGGGAGGCTGTGGGGGTGCGAGCGGTCCTTCGGGGTGGGGGTGCGAGCGGTCCTGCGGGGTGAATCGGACGTCGGGGGGGGGAACGATGTAAAAAAAAAATTATACAACGCGCTCACGCGTATAACACGCAAGGTTATGCACGGTTTGTAAAAATCGTGTATAACGCGCGCGTTATATGCGGGAAAATACGGTAATTAGCAGCAGTGCAGTACAGTAGCTGTTCCTAGAAGCCGTGCTGAAGGCTGAGCCAACCTGTGTCTAAGAACTTTCTTTGTATGACTACAAATTGCTGAACTGTAAGATTGAGAAGCTTATATTTGACTCTTTTGCTTCACTTATAACCAGAGACATTTATTTAAGTACTCTTTGGGCAACAGCTGCCTGCATGCAAGATACCTTGAAACGTTAAGCCTAGCTATCTTAAGAACCTGCCTGAAAGTATTGCTATACTGTACTCTCTGTATCTAGTGTTTGTTCCTGGCATAGTGCTAGCCAAGAAGTTAAGATCTTTGGAAGTTTACCTAATTGCAAACAGCTGAGGCGGCTGTTGGCCAGTTGATGGAGGAAAAGCTGTATGTTTGTGTTTACTGCTGAAATTCTTTGCTTGTGTTATTTTTTAAACCATTGAATTGTTCTGTGAGAAACAGGGTGCTTTGAATCCAAACACGAAGCCTGGCCAGTGGCCAAGAATAATAAATCTTTTAAAAACTTGAACCTTTGGTGGAAGTTTCCTTCTTTTTGCTGGAAAGGAAAATCCTTACCCAAAATACTGGGGTTTAACCACAACATAGCTGTTGCCAGACCTGAAGGGTACCCTAAGCTAAAGGGGACACACTGTGCCAGTATTTTGTCGCAACTCTGCGCTGATCAGGGACCCCGGGTTGTCACAACAAATGTCACCATGGGATTGTTGGTGCGCCAAAGTCTGGCATGTTTTTGACGGGCCACCAGAACTCGAAACTAACCTACCTAAAAAAAGAATCAAACCTAAATTATTTCAAATCCAAATTAAAAACTTTTTTGTTTAAAAACGCCTTTGAATTGCATCTGTCCACATAAGGACAGTTTGACATTCCTCACCCAAGATTATCCCCGCACCTTTTGTTAGTCCCTTCCATGTTCCTTTTCTTTTAATTTTGTAGTTCTATCCCACTTTCCTTTCGTTCAAGTTTGTATGTCCATCTGTTTATCACACTAATATTCCCTAGTTATGTTTAAATTAATCTAGTTGTTTTAATTTACTATTAAAATGTCATTTATAATAATTTTTTATTGATGTACACTGCCTAGAAGCCTGATTAGGCGGTATAATAAATGTTTAATAAACTTGAAACTTGAACAATTCTGAAGACTGCACCTTCAAAAATACACACAGTAAAACAGTAAATGGTAGCAGAAAAAAAACTTTCAAGGTCCATCGTGTCTGCCCAACAAGGTTACCAGAGCCTCACCAACTACTCCTTCTAGGCCCATGTTACACATGTTTAAATACTGGTTGTAAAGTCACCACCATGCCAACCATATAGGCAGTCAAACATGATGGGGATGATACGTGGTGTTTTGCTGATAGTATTCAACTTACCAGTGAAGATAATCATTAGAACTATTCTTCTTCTTCTTCTTCCTTTACACAACAATCTCTTTGACAAAGCAACCCCTCCCTTTATGTACTACCCAACCCCTACTATCTCCTTTCTTCTTCTTTAATATGTAACTTTACCCATCCCATTATTCCACCCTCACATTCCAGTACGTCTGGTAATTGTTTGTTCGTTTGTTTGTTTGCTTTATTATATGTTCACACATTTTTATTTTTCTCAGTTTTCTCTATCTTTTTAATTCGATTGTTAACCAGCTAGATATTAATTTGATGGTTGGTATATCAAAATCAATAAAACTTGAAACTTGAAACTTCCCTTCCCTACTAAGCTGCATAATTTCTCAACTTGCAGTATGTGCCAATAAAAGACCAACACACTGGAGTTGTCAAACTTTCACCAGTCCCTCACCAAGTGAAGAAAACAGACCGCAGAAGTCTGTCTTGCATTGTGCTCCATTTCCCATGCTGGAGTTGGACACTGTTCTTTGTCTCTCACCATGTGTGGGACACAGACCAACAAGTCTGTCCAGCATTGACTTCCATTCCTTCATGCTGGAACTGACCATAGCAAAATGTAAATATGTAAATAGGATAGAGTCACTCCAGAGGAAGGCTACTGAAATTGTCAATGTTCTTTGTCATCGTGTATGGAACAGACTTGAGAAGAGAGGTGGGAGAGGGGAGATATGATAGAGATGTTTAAATATGCATGACAAGTCAGCGCAGTAGTATTGACACGGCTACAATTTCAATTCATATATCAGCCCCACTTACATAGCTTTAATATTTATTATTATTATTATTATTTATTTATAAGATTTCAAATCATATTCCAAGCATAACATCTTATACAGAAAGTTTGTTCAAGACATAACAATATTTAGATTTACTTTCAATCCAGAAAAATAAATCAAACACATAATAAAGCAAATAAAATTCAACTTGGTCTCACTCAAGTCCCTCAAATTTTGGATCCAAGACTTAAAGAAAGAGTAATTAAATTAATAGCATAATCAGTAATGAGGATACGTATATCTGCTGCTGAACATAGAGCTAACTATTTGCTTAGATGCAGTTATTCCTTCATTCTCAAGGTGCTTTAGGGAAAGAAAAATAACTAAATGAGACGGGTCTGCAAACACATAATTTAAAGAATGATATCTGATAACACACTTGCAAGAATATCTAAGAAAAAAGAAACCCCTCTAATTGAGTCACCCCAGGCTTCAAAATTAGAAATTCTTGTCTTCTTTTCTGAGTCTCCCTCGAGACGTCAGGGAATATCTGGATATGGCACCCCAGGAAGTCCTTGGATCTATTTTTAAAAAAACATAGCTTTAATAATGTGAGGGATACATTAGAAGTAAAGGATCTTCAGATTGAAAGGTAGCATAACCTGATCAGGCTGCAATTCTCATTGATCCAACTTCAATATATATTGTAGCTAACTTTAAATTTTCTTATTTTCTTGTTTTTAAATCTTATTAGATATAAATTTAGACTTAACTTGCAGCACCGGGGTCAAGGGGGGAGGTCTGCCCTGGGTGCACGCCCCAAGGGGGTGCACAGGAGAGAGCTGAGTGTTCTCCCTAGGGCAGGGGTGCCCAATAGGTCGATCGCGATCGACGGGTAGCTCGCCAAGGCAAAGTGAGTCGATCACCCAGGACTCACTTTGCCTTGGCGATCTATCGGGCCGATCAGTCTTCCTCTCCCCGACGTCAATTCTGCCATCGGAGAGGAAGTTCGGGCCAGCCAATTGCTGCCTGGCTGGGCGGAACTTCCTCTCCGACGGCAGAATTGACGTCGGGGAGAGGAATGCTGGTCGGCCCGAAGCAGGGAGAGCATGGGTCGGCGTCGGCTTTGGGGCCTGTTATCCATTGGTGGCGGTTTGGGTCCTGTTCCCCGATGGCAGCGGCAGTGGCAGTGGCTTGGGGAAGGGCATGGAGAAAGAAAGAAAGGGGGCAGGCAGGGAGACAGAAGGAAAGAAGAGAAACAGAAAAAAAGAAAGGGGGCATGAAGAGAGAAAGAAATAAAGGTCAGGGAGAGAGGAAGAAAAAGTTGGGGGAGGGAATGAGGCGTGAAGGAGAGGAAGCATACAGGCTGAAAGAAGGAAAGAAAGATTGGATGCACAGTCAGAAAAAGAAAGTGCAACCAGAGACTCATGAAATCACCAGACAAGGTAGGAAAAATGATTTTATTTTAAATTTAGTGATCCAAATGTGTCTGAATTTATATCTGCTGTCTATATTTTACAATATGGTCCCCTTTTACTAAACCGCAATAGTGGTTTTTAGCGCAGGGAACCTATGAGCGTCGAGAGCAGCGCTGGGCATTCAGCGCAGCTCCCTGCGCTAAAAACTGCTATTGTGGATTAGTAAAAAGGGAGGGGGGTGGGTATTTGTCTATTTTTGTATGGTTGTTACTGAGGTGACAGTGCATAGAGTCATCTGCTTTGACCTCTTTGAAAAAACCCCGGAATAGGAATGATAATTAACAATTCTATGCGTACAGTGTGCGTTGTGTTTTTTTAAAAAATTTTATTGTTGGTAGATCATTTTGACTTGGTCATTTTAAAAGTAGCTCGCGAGTCAAAAAAGTGTGGGCACCCCTGCCCTAGGGCCTTTCAGCTGGGCGGTCCGCCCGGGTAATTTAGATGACCGCCCAGCTTAATTCTGCTGCCTCCGCTGCTGCTCAGCATAAAAAAATTAAAAAAAAAGCCAGCTTGAAGATTTCACCTTAGCCCGTAGCAACTTATGCTCCGGGGCTTTAACGTGTGTGTGCCGGCTTCATAAGAAACATAAGAAACGCCTTCACCGGATCAGACCCTGGGTCCATCTAGTCCGGCGACCCGCACATGTGGAGGCAAAGCCAGGTGCTCCCTAATGGAGACCTTGATTACCCGTATCCCTCAATGTGATTTGCAAGAAGGTGTGCATCCAAGTTGTGCTTGAATCCCAGAATGGTAGTCTCTATCACAATCTCCTCTGGCAGAGCATTCCAAGCGTCCACCACTCGTTGTGTGAAACAGAATTTCCTGACATTTGTCCTGAGCCTGCTGCCCCTCAGTTTCAGTCCATGACCTCTTGTCCGTGTCACATTTGACAATGTGAATAACGATGTTTCTTGCTCTATTTTGTCGAATCCTTTTAGTATTTTAAAAGTCTCTATCATATCCCCTCGCAGTCTCCTCTTTTCGAGGGTAAACAGTCCCAGCTTTCTGAGGCGTTCTTTGTAGCTCAAATTTTCCATACCTGTTACTAGTTTCATGGCTCACCTCTGCACCCTCTCCAGCAGGGTTATATCCTTCTTTAGGTATGGAGACCAGTGTTGGACACAGTATTCCAAGTGTGGTCTGACCATTGCTCTGTAAAGTGGCATTATGACGTCCGCTGATCTACTCGTGATCCCCTTCTTTATCATGCCCAACATCCTATTTGCTTTCTTTGCCGCCGCCACGCATTGAGCTGACGGGCTTCAGGTTCCTGTCTATCAGTACCCCCAGGTCCCTCTCTTGTTCGCTTTTGCCCAATGTTACACCTAACATTTTATATTCATGTTCCTTATTTTTCCTACCCAGGTGCATCACCTTGCATTTGTCTCTGTTAAACTCCATCTGCCACTTTTCCGCCCATATCTCCATCTGGTTCAGATCCTTCTGGAGATCCTCGCTGTCCTTTTGTGACGCAACTGCCCGACATAGTTTTGTGTCATCTGCAAACTTGATTATATCACTTGTTGTTTCCTCCTCCAGATCATTTATGAAGATATTAAATAAGATGGGCCCAAGAACCGAGCCCTGGGGCATGCCGCTAGTCACCTTCTCCCAGTCCGAGAAATTCCCATTTATGCTTACCCTCTGCAATCTGTTCTCTAGCCATTTGCCTATCCATCTGAGTATGTCCCCTTCTATTCCATGACTTCGTAGTTTCCTCATAAGCCTTGCGTGCGGGACCTTGTCGAACGCTTTCCAGAAGTCTAAGTAAATTATATCCACCGGGTCTCCGCTGTCGATTAATTTGTTCACCTTCTCAAAAAATTTAAGTAAATTTGTTAAACATGACTTCCCCTTCCTGAAGCCGTGTTGACTAGCTCTCATCAGGTCGTGATTTTCCAGATGTTGCACTATGCTATCCTTGATTAGTGCTTCAACCATCTTCCCAGGAACCGACGTAAAACTCACAGGTCTATAGTTGCCTGGTTCTCCTCTCGATCCTTTTTTGAAGATCGGGATAACATTCGCTATCTTCCAGTCATCTGGTATTTGCCCGGTTCTAATTGACATGTTAGCTAGGGTTTGTAATAGCTCTCCAATTTCAACCTTAAGCTCCTTTAATACTCGGGTGAATTCCATTCTGTCCAGGGGATTTGTCACTTTTTAGTTTGTCAATCTGATAGTATATCTTGTCCAAATCCACATTCACTGTGGTGAGGCTATCCTCTATGTCTCCCTTGAATATCCTCCCTGTTTCTGGCATTGTTGTAGTGTCCTCATTGGTAAAAACAGAGGCAAAGAATGAATTTAGCCTATCTGCAATCTGTTTGACTTCTTTAATGCACCCTTTTCTTCCTTGGTCGTCGAGAGGGCCTACTGCCTCTCTTGCTGGTTTTTTTCCCTTTTATATATCTAAAAAAGGGCTTGAAGTTTTTGGCTTCTTGCGCTATCTTTTCCTCGTAGACCTTTTTGGCATTTCTTACCGCTTTATGACACTTTTTCTGGTCGACCTTGTGACTGTTCCAAGCCTTCGTTGTTTTTTCACGTTTCCATTTCTTAAACGAGTTCCTCTTGTTCCTCACTGCATCCTTCACCTCTTTAGATAGCCAAGCTGGTTCTCCTTTGTTTTTGTTTCGCCTTCCTTTGGATATCTGCGGAATGTAGAGATTCTGTGCTTCGGTGATGGTGTTTTTTAGTAGGGATCATGCCTGATCGACCGTTTGGATTTCGGCTTTCCTTTTCTTGAGCCTTTTATTAACCATGGTTCTCTTACTGTCATAATTCCCTTTTTTGAAGTTAAAGGTTGTGGTTTGGGTCTTGAATGGTTTCCCCTTTCCGATGCTAATTTTGAAATTGATCATGTTGTGATCGCTTGTCCCCAGCAAGGCTGTGACTTCAACATCAGCTGTCCTTCCAGTTATGCCATTTAGAACCAAGTCCAAGGTTGCGGTCCCTCTTGTCGGTTCTCCCACCATTTGTTCAAGGAAGCAGTCTCCTATTATCTCCAGGAACTTTGTTTCCCTACCGCAGACTGAGGTTCCCAAATTCCAGTTTATCCCCGGAAAGTTGAAGTCCCCCATGATCGTTACGTTTCCTGTTTTACATCCATGGTTGATTTCCTCTATCATTTCTGTGTCTGTTTCCTCCATCTGTCCTGGGGGACGATAATAGAGGCCAATTTTTGTGTCTGCTTTGTTTTGTCTAGGAATCTTTATCCAGAGGGACTCTAGTTTATCTTTTCCTTCCGTCTCCCCTTCTCTAATAGACTCTATTTCTTCTTGGAAATACAGGGCAATACCTCCCCCTTTTTGCCCTACTCTATCTCTTCTGTATAGTTTGTATCCCTGCAGTACTGTGTCCCATTCATTTTCTTCATTCCACCATGTTTCTGTTATTCCAATGATATCCAGTTCTCTTCTTGCTAGTGCTTCCAGTTCTCCCATTTTGTTTCTTAAGCTTCTGGCATTCGTGTAAATACATTTGAGCTCCCTTTGTGCTACTTTCCTGGACTTTGCAGATTTCACATCCTTTTTTGTATCCATTTGTGTTTTTTCATTGCCTCTTGTAGTTTCAACGTGTTCTTCCCTTTTATCTGAGCAGTTGCTTGTAGTTCCCTCTCCGAGGTCTCCTGATGTCCGGGCCATCGACTGGTTGTTGACTGTCGGCTCTCCCCTGATCCTTAGTTTAAAGCCTTCTCAATGGTCTTCTTCATGTTCTCAGCCAAGACTCTTGTTCCTTGCTTGGTGAGGTGTAGGCCGTCCTTTCTATAGTATCTGCTTCTTCCCCAGAATGTCGTCCAGTTGCGCACGAAGTCGAAATCCTCTTCTTCACACCATCGTCTCATCCAGGCGTTGATTGTTCTCAGTTCATCCTGTCTCTTTCCATCCGCTCTCAGTACCGGGAGGATCTCGGAGAAAGCCACTTTCACCTCACTGACCTTCAGTTTCCTTCCGAGTAAGCGGAGCTGGTCCTTCATTTCCTCCCTGTCATACTTCCGTCCACTGACATCGTTGGTTCCCACGTGGATAAGCACCGCAGTGTCCTCTCCTCCTGCGCTGTTTATGATCTTGGTGATCCTGCTTGCCACATCCCTCACTCTTGCACCAGGCAGGCAGGTAACCAGTCTATCCTCTCTTCCTCCTGCGGTGTGGCTGTCCACATTGTGTATGATGGAATCTCCAATGATGATCCCTATCTTCTTTATTCGGAGGTTCCTTGGGGGTCGTAAGTCCGTATCTATGGCATAGGACGTGTCTTCCTTCTTCTGTGGTGCATCTCCAGATGGTCTCTTATCTCTGCTGAGCATGTGGGCAGCCTCGGTCTCCATTTCAACCTCTCCGTCAATTGTATTGGTGCCTCCCTCCATATCGCCTAGTCCTTCTTCCTGGGTTGTTCAGGTACTAATCTCTAGCCCTGGGACCTCAACAAGTTGCTGGTGGGCTTCTTCGATGAATCTCTCCAATTCCTCGATCACTTCGCTAGTACTGGACTCCACCAGCAACTTCTCCTGCTTGCGGTTTTCTTCTTTCATGGCAAGGAGTTCTTCTAGTTCCATCACAGTTCCCTCCAGCAACCGGACTTGCTGTTTCAGGCCACCCAGCTCCTTGCACCGACTGCAAATTTATGCCCTAGTTCCCGAGGGGAGGTAGTCATACATATTGCAGCCTGTGCTGAAGACTGGAAAGCTCATCTTCTGGTTTCCGTGGGCGATCATATTCTGCTCCCCTTCTGAGCTACCTGTGCTTTTCTGTGAACCTTCTGTTCCAGTAATTTATGTGTGTCCTCCTTCCTGTTAGCTGTCTTCCTTCTGTGCCAGTCGTCTGTGTGTGTGTAAAATAAAAAAATTTTAAAAAAAAACAAAACAAAACAACTTACATTTTGGGACTCTCTGTTAGTCGGCCTAGCTTCCTGGCTCCTACTTAAGGCTCCTTTGCAAAGGCGCTCTCGCTAAGGCGAGCGCCTTTGCCGCTCGCCTTTGCCGCGCGCCAAACGGCTGCGCACCGTTGGCTCCCCCCTTTTAAGGGGGAGTCGGGTCGCGCTGGTGGTGACGCACTGGGGATGGGCGGAGCTTCCTTTCGCCTACCCCACACTGCCTACTAACTCTTTTGCCTTCCCTCTCTCGTTGGTGTGCGTTTGCTCCTGTTATCTCCTCTCCTCCAGTTCGCTCCGGTGCCTTCTGCCTCCTGCACCGGCTGGGAGTTTTTGCCGCGGCTTCTCCTTTTAAGGGGGAGTCGGGTCACGCTCGTGGTGATGTGCTGGGGTGGGCGGAGCTTCCTCTCGCCTACCCCACGCTGCCTACTAACTCCTTTGCCTTCCCTCTCTCGTTGGTGTGCGTTTGCTCCTATTATCTCCTCTCCTCCAGTTCGCTCCGGTGCCTTCTGACTTCCCTTCTCTTCCCTCCGAAACCGGAAGTTATGTCTGAGGGGGGAAGAGAAGGGAAGCCGGCACGCACATGTTAGATCCCCGAAGCATAAATTCACTATGGGCTAAGGGGGGAGACAGGTCAATGAAGCTTTCCATTTGCTCTTCTTGCTGCCGGGTCCTGCCTACTTTCAGTTTCCGTGAAGGCAGGACCCGGCAGCATTTCCCCCAATCGATTGTGATCTTGTGCCGATCAGCCTTCTTCTCCGACGGCAGAATTGACATCGGGGAGAGGAATGCTGGTTGGCCCGAAGTAGGGAGAGCTTGGGTGGGGCGGCGGCCGGCGGCTTTGGCAAGGAGAAAGAAAGTAAGAGGGCAGGAAGAGAAACAGAAAAAAAGAAAGGGGGCATGAAGAGAGAAAGAAAGAAAGGGCAGGAAGAGAGGAAGAAAAAGTTGGGAGGAGGGGAATAGGTCAGGAGGAGAGGAAGCATACAGGCTGAAAGAAGGGCAGAAAGATTAGATGCACAGTCAGAAGAAGAAAGTGCAACCAGAGACTCATGAAATTACCAAAGGTAGGAAAAATGATTTTATTTTCAATTTAGTGATCAAAATGTGTCCGTTTTGAGAATTTATATATGCTGTCTATATTTTACACTATGGCCCCCTTTTACTAAACCGCAATAGCGTTTTTTAGCGCAGGGAGCCTATGAGTGTCGAGAGCAGCGTGGGGCATTCAGCGCAGCTCCCTGCGCTAAAAACCGCTATCGCGGTTTAGTAAAAAGGGAGGGGGAATATTTGTCTATTTTTGTATAGTTGTTACTGAGGTGACATTGCATAAAGTCATCTGCCTTGACCTCTTTGAAAACCCGTGGAATATAAATGATAATTAACATTTTCTCTGCGTACAGCGTGCTTTGTGTTTTTAAAATTTTATTGTTGGTAGATCATTTTGACTTGGCCACAAAGGTAAGGGGGAGGGAGGGAGGGGAGCTGCTGAAAGACATCTAGTAATCCTTGCAGGCTTGACTGTGCAGGGAATTATTTTTGTAAAATCATGTTTTATTATGTGACTGGCATTATTTAGACTTTAATTCCTATGAATGAATAGAATGAAATTGCTTGTTTTTATGTGCGTGCACTGAAGGAAAGTGGAGAGAGAGTGGGCTGAGGACGCTGAAGGGAAATGGGGAAGAAAGAGTGGGGAGAAGATGCAGATTTATAAATTGACAATTGTACAGAATATTGTTTCTTTTTATACTTTAATATAAACAATTCAAAGCTTGTGTGGATGGAATCAGGTGGTTTGCAGGGATGGGGACCGAGCTTACAGGGATTAGTCCAATAAAATGGTATTTTTTTATTTCTCATTATTTGTTTTATGTTTATTTGTTAATTTGTAAAGTGGTGATTGTTATGTATCAGTTTTTTCAAATTTACATCTACTGTCTTTATATTTTACACTGTATTAGAGGACATGTGTTACTGTTTTTGTGGTGTTGCATTGTATCCAGGGTCTGGTTTCTTAGCGGTTCAGTTTAACTTTTGTCTACATATTTCTATTTTTAGTTTGTGATTATTCCATATTGGGCGAGAGTGTATCTCTGTTCTGTGTGTATGAA
The DNA here is from genome assembly GCF_902459505.1 of Geotrypetes seraphini. Lineage (NCBI taxonomy): Eukaryota > Metazoa > Chordata > Amphibia > Gymnophiona > Dermophiidae > Geotrypetes > Geotrypetes seraphini. Next base: position 137,802,895 of record NC_047088.1, on the reverse strand, counting down.
AAGAACATAGTTTTCAGTTGGCATTGACTACAGGATCAATTGACTGTGCGGGATCTGGCTTGTTTAGTTTTACAATGGTGTTCTAGTGCTCACTGCAGTGTTTAAGATGCTGCCTTTTCCTAGGTACACTCTTGTGCGATATGTGGATTGTTACTAAAAGTCATATTTTTCATATAGATGGGGTGGTGTCAAAAAATGATGGGCCCCGGGTGCCACATACCCTAGGTACGCCACTGTGCAGCACCACCTCTTCCGACGTGAGCTCCATTTCAGAACTTTCCTCAGTTGAATGAGGTGCGATTGATTATTAATGCTACAAAAAAAAAAATCTTATTAGAATACCCATTCTTACAGTTAAACAACTATTAAAAGTACTATATCATTAGAATCCCCAACTTATCTAATCATAATTTTCTTTCAGTTTTGTTACATACCACTGTACATTTGTAAAATGGCTGTGGCGGTCTTACTACAGAATTTTTAAGAAGGAACCCCTCTGATGTTACCTGAAATCCTATAGTGCTATTGGACAACCCCCACTACTTGACAAAATGTAACGCGCTGAAATTAACTGTATATCAGCAACCCTATTATACACTATTTGCTGTGTATAAGAGAAAAGTCTTAAACAACACAGAGGGACATAGAGCACAGAGGAGATCCACTCATAAGGGGGAACTAGTTAGACTGCAACTGCTAGCCATTTCTTTTTACAGCATTAATAATCAATCACACCTCATTCCCTGAGGAAAGTTCTCAAACAGAGCTCGTGTTGGAAGAAGTGGTGCTGTAAGTTAAGTCTAAATTTACATCTAATAAGATTTAAAAAAAAAAAAAATGTAAAGCTAGCTACGATATATATTGAAAGTGGATCAATGAGATTGCAGCCCAATCAGGTTATGCTACCTGTTGGGCAATCTGAAGATCCTTTACTTCTAATGTATCCCTCACATTATTAAAGCTGTATAAGTGGGGTCAAATATGTATGAAGCATAAATGCATAGGAAGTGAGTCTCTTTTAATTGAAACGAAGCTCTGGAATGTAGGGGCATAGAATTAAGGTGATAGGTGAAAGACTCAAAAGTAACATGAGGAATTACTTCTTCATGTAAAAGGGTGATACATTTATGGAATGTCCTCCCAGTGAAAGTGTTGGAGACATGAAAGCTTAGGACAAGTATATAGGATCTCTAAGGGAGTGAAAGGGAGAGTAGATGTCATGGATGGGTAGATTAGATAGGCCATATGGTTTTTATCTGCCTTCATTTTTCTGTTTCTATCTTAAAAGAAATTTGAATAGAACAATATCAGGCACAATTTTCCTTTACATTTTTATATTTCATAATGCATTTGTAAGAATATTTTAGGAAAATGTTGCCTTAATCTACAATACTCTAAGACGCAAGAGCAGACATTGTTGCCTCTTCTTCTGTATAACATGGATTACATCTTGAAATAAGCAGATTATAATGCCACAGAATAAAGAGTCCCTATGCTGGAAAAAGAGTCTTAATGTCCAGTCTCTATCCAAGTCAAATGGCTAAGTAACAACCACAGTATCAGAAACAGCCTGTAACTCCAAAGAGGTCTCCAAGAAAGTTGTAAATCCTGTATCCTTTTTCCTCTCTGGCTAAAATCAATGAATCAACAGAGACTCCAGACTGTCCTACATGCCTAAGCTTAGAGGCAGGTAATACACTCTAGAGCTCTAGAAACCAGTGGTAAAGAGGACTCTGGAATTCTCAAAATTTCCATATTTTCTAAACATTTCTCTTGATGATACTGCATATTAGAAGGAAAATTGAGTGAACATTTTTTAATGCAAAATATTCTTCATATTTTCAAGCTTATTTTGAAGAGACATTATCTTCCACTAAACCTAAATTATGTGTAGTATCTTAACCCTCCTTTACAAAGCTGCACTAGCATTTTTAGTGCTGGCCATGGCGGTAAGAACTCCAATGCTCATAGAATTCCTATGAGCGTCAGAGGTCTTACCGCCGCGACTAGCGCTAAAAATGCTAGCGTGGCTTTGTAAAGAAAGGGGGTTAGTTTAACAGCCCAAATGCATCCAGGCTGTATGTATTAGTTGTACCTTTTGTAACCCAGACCTCCATATATGCATTTATGTTTATTACTTTCCCCTCCAATTTTTTTATTTTCTTTTTTTTACTGTAAACAATTTAGATCTGCTCTAATTAGCAGTATATCAAATAAAGATGAAATGTGAAGTCTTATAAAATCATACATCAATTAAAACCCATACCCCATCTCTGGACACACCTCTATTCTATTCATTTAGTTTTTAAAAAATTTTGTTTTGTTTTATAATTTCTTTTAGGGCCCCTTATATCAAGCTGCACTAGAGGTTTTTAGCGCAAGCCAGCGTGATAAATTCTCTGATGCTCATAGAATTCCTATGAGCATCAGAGTACTTACCTAAATGGCTCGCACTAAAAAACCTCTAGTGCAGCTTGATAAAAGGGGGAGGTTAGTGCATAACTGGACAAGAACAACAGTGAAGCAACAAGGAAAAAGCCCAGAGGTGGGGCAGAAATGCTAAAACCTGCTTTAAGCTGTTCCTGCTGGACCAGTCAGGACAAGTAAAAAGTAAAGGCTGAAAGCTAAATATACTCTATCATAAAATCATGAATAATTAATAGAAAAAGAAAAAAGTAAAATAGAAAAATAGAAAAAGTAAAAGAATAAGAGGAGGAGGAGGTACCACGGGGTAATATGAGGAAATAACCCTTTCAAACTATGTTGTTTGTAAGGCAATCTGATATCCCCAAGGACCTCTGATAAAAATTATTATAAAACTGCACCTTATATTATTGCTGACTCTGTGACTGAGAGTGTGGAACCAGTCAGGAAACAGGAATCAAAATTACCAGGAATGCAAGACACAACTGGGGATGGGCTCTCTATAACAGATCTTCAAGAGACAGAAAAGCTTCCAGCCCAGATATCATGAGATCTAGGCTGTCTTGTGCATGATACTGTTAACACTGGAAAAAAAGGCAGACATTTAACACTAGAAATAAAACTGATAGTTTGGGGGGGGGGGGATTCTTGTCCTTTCAGGCTAGACTCAAATTCAGCTGATGTTGTTTTTTCTTTCAGCTTTTTTTATTTAGGTAACTGAGTCAGTCTTTCAACAGCTTTACATTCTATCATGGACCCCAGAGGCTTGCATACCAGAACTAAGATTGCTTAAGGTAAGTCTTAATGTCATTGTACCTCCAAGAAGTACATCCTACTCCAAAGGGCATATATGATTTACTAAAGCAAAGAGACTGGAAAGAGAACTACGTTTACCAAAAGTAAAAGACACAGCTAAGGAGGAGCTGGCAATAGCAGACTTTCTAAAGGCAGAACATCTTTTCCTGGAAGGCAAACTTCCAACCTGAAGACCACAAGGTCATGGCAGGCTTGTGCCTGTGAAAATATTGAAATTTAGTGACACTATAAAGCAATCTGTCATTTAAAGGTTTATTCCATCCTAAAATGACAAGGGAAATGATCTTTCCATTTCCCATGTTATTCAAATGAATGCCTATGAGTTTTTACATACTCTAATTTTTGAATAAACAGGATAGACATTTTGCAGTTTTGAAAATGGGCATGTTCACTGCTAGATTTTTGTGCATCTTCCGCAAAATGTTCAAATTGGATATCATATCAAAAATGACCCTCTTTCACACATGTGGAGGGCATAATAAAAAAAAAACATCTAAGTCCCCTTTTGGGCTAAGGCCCTAAACGTTGAAAGTAGAAGCAGGGAAAAAGTCCATTATCAAAAAAAAATCCAAAAGGAGGTTTTTTTTAAAATCATGGCCTGCCTCTACGTTCAGCTATTTAAACGCCCAGACCACCACTACGTCTAAACTTACACCATATAATCAACCTAAAAAAAGCCTAAGTCCCAAGAGCCCAAAACAAGGGTTTTTAGGCAAAGGAGGATCCAGTTCTTCGCCTAAAAGCTGGATTCTGTCAAAAACAACACTGGTTACAGAATCCACCCCCTCCTGCCCCAAGCCTTCCTGCCCCGTCAAGCCGCAACCCCCCTGCTGACATTGGGCCAGGAGGGAGCCCAAGCCCTCCTGGCCAGGTGAACCCCCTACCCCCACCCCCACTAAGATATGGGCAGGAGGGATCCCAGGTCCTCCTGCCCTCGATGCACCCCCCTCCCACGATCACCCCCCAAACCTCCGATTGGCCTCCCCACCCACCGACTCGTGAGAACCCCCCTGCCGACCCCTCAACCCACCCCTAATCCCCCTCCCTGTACCTGTAAGATTCATTGGCCAGACGGACGGGTGCCAAGCCCGTCCCTCCGGCAGGCCAGCCATCCCTCAAATGTCTGGCCTTAGGGCTTGATTGGCCCAGGCGGCTCAAACCCCAGGCGGCTCAAACCAGGCAGTGGGGCCTGAGGTGCCTGGGCCAACCAGAATAGGCTCAGTAGCCTTAGGCCCCTCCTGTGGGCTGGGTTTGAGCCACCTGAGCCAATCAGGCCCTAAGACCAGCCATTCGAGGGATGGCTTGCCTGCCAGACGGACAGGTTTGGCATCCGTCCGTCTGGCCAAAGAATCTTACAGGTACAGAGAGGGGTATTGGGGTGGGGGGTCCAGGGGTCAGCAGGGGGATCTCACGGATCAGCGGGGGGGGGGGCGATCAGGGGTTTGAGGGGCAATTGTGGGAGGAGGTGCATCGAGGGCAGGAGGGCCTGGGATCCCTCATGGCCCGATGTTGGCGGAGGGGGCGCAGTTCAAGGGGACAGGAGGGCTTGGGCTTCCTCTTACACTGATGTTGGTGGGGGTGGGGGGGGGGTGGCGGTTCAATGGGGCAGGAGGGCTTGGGCTCCCTCTAGTCCCAATGTTCGCAGGGGGTCCACGGTTCGACGGGGCAGTAGGGCTTGAGCTCCCTCTTGCCCTGATGTTGGCAGGGGGGTTGTGGCTTGATGGGGCAAGAGGGCTTGTGCTCCCTCTTGCCACGATGTCGGTGGGGGGGTCATGGTTTGATGGGGCAGGAGGGCTTGGGCTCCCTCCTGCCTGGATTGTTGTAGGGGGGGGGGGTGATGCATCGCAGCAGGAGAGATTGGCATCTCTCCTGCCGCGGGTCACAGCAATTCGGTAGAGGGGTGATCACATCGCGGCAGGGGAATTAAGCCATCTCTCCTGCCGCGATGGTTGCAGTGAGGGGTGGGTAGGTTGACGGCCTGCTGAGCTTATCGCACCAGCTGCCATCAGCTCAGTGGGCCCTTTTTCGGCACATACCTGTTTTGACTTGGTCTAAGTCAAAACGTATAAGTGCCAACTAGGCAACCTGCCTAAACTTTTGGTTATACCTGCTGTACACCTAGGTGTAGGTTGGCCTACCTCCTGCCCTTTCCCCTCCTCTAAAAACGCCTCTTTTCGCTCTATGCATTTAGAGGCAGGGGAAAGTCCTAAGCTAGTTTTAGATACGTCTAAAACCAGCTTTGATTATGGGTACTTGGACGATCAGGCTTTTTGATCGTCCAAGTACCCATTTAGGCCACTTTTAAGACTTTTTTTTAAATTATGAGCCCCATACTGTATATATGCATAATTTACATTATGAAATAAAATCAAATTAGGCTCATTTTGCCTAAAAAATAGATGCACTGTTATGGAAGTACCCTAGCAGAAAAGCTTTACACAATTATTTCCATAGTACGTGATCCTAAATCTTTCATTAAGACTGTTCAGCTACAGATGGTGACAAGAAATAAGCTAAATACATTGCTAAATTTCCCATATGACCATAAAATATTTATACAAATTCAACCCACGTATGACTTTTAATCATATGTCATTGCTGTCTTTTCGAAATGAGAATGGCTTGCACTGCGAAATAAATGTTAATTCCTAGATGACAGGCAGGTAGTAAGATGACCTGCACCTATTACAGTAACCTGAAATGTCAGCAAATGCAGATATCCTCTGGAAAGGGTAATGTAGAGAGCAACAAACAAAACAGCATAGAGCTTTATCTATTTGAAAAGAATGACAGCAAACAAAAGCTCTCCAAGCAAATACGTATTGAAACTATTCCTATTAACAATAAACAATACAATACTGAAAGCTCTAAGTTGCATGAGTACCAGCTGATGGTATACCAGATCATATTTTTATAAACATTTTTTTATTCGAATCATTATTTCAGATAGTAATAACTAATCCATCCAATGAACTATTTATGTACTATGTAAGTCTTGAATTGAAAAATGTCTTGAACTGAAAAATGTTATAAATAAAACCTTTGAATGTGTGCCAAAAAAAAGTCTAAATCATCTGGAACTTTTAAAACAGGCAGCCAGGCCATGTGTCCAGGCATCCAAAGAAAGGGTAGCTTGTAGAAAATTCCACGTGAAGGGTAAAAGTTTTAGATATATTATATGCAGGTACTTTTTCTATTGCTAGTGAGAAACAGAGAAATATGATAGCAGATAAAGGCCAATAGTCCATCTAGTCTGCCCATCCGCAGTAACCATTATCTCTTTCTCTCCAAGTCCCGCTCTTCTGTCGTGCACATAAGATCTTCACTCCCTAATCTGTACCATTCCCTCGTTTATGCAGCCCTTGCATTTCTTAGCATTAAAATTTAGCTGCCAAATTTCAGACCCTTCTTCAAGCTTCGCCAGACCTTTCTTCATGTTATTCACGCCATCTGGCGTGTCTACTCTATTGCAGATTTTTGTATCATCCGCAAAGAGGCATATCTTACCCGACAACCTTTCAGCAATATTATTTATAAAAATGTTAAAAAAGAACAGGCCCAAGAACAGAATCTTGAGGCACACCACTGGTAACATCCCTTTCCTCAGAGCGATCTCCATTGATCACTACCCTCTGTCACCTTCCACTCAACCAGTCACTTTGGGACCCATTCCAGGGTACTGTTTATTTATTAGACATCTGTGTGGAACACTATCAAAGGCTTTGCTAAAATCTAAATACACCACATCTAGCGCACATCCTCTATCTAATTCTCTGGTCACCCAGTCAAAGAAATTGATCAGATTTGTCTGACAAGACCTACCCCTAGTGAATCCATGTTGCCTCTGGGCCTGTAATCCACAGGATTCTAGAAACTTGACCATTCTCTGTTTTAAAAGTGTTTCCATTAATTTGATTACCACAGAAGTCATACTTACCAGCCTGGAATTCCCTACTTCTTCCTTACTTCCACTTTTGTGGAGAGGGACTACATCCGCCCATCGCCAGTCCTCCAGTACCACTCCTGACTCTAGAGACTCATTGAAAAGGTCAGCCAGCGGAGCTACCAGAACTTCCCTAAGTTCCTTCAGCACCCTAGGATGTACACCATCCGGCCCCATTGCTTTGTTTACCTTTATTTTAACTAGCTCCTCACGAACACTGAGAATCTGATTAGAATCTCGGAGAGAGCAGGAGCCAGAAGGCCTTGAGCATGTGCAGATGCTCAAGGCCCAGCAGAATCAGTGGCAAGTGGCAGGCTCTTTGGGCACCGGCGCGTCCTGTGGGTTGGTGCTGCGTGCCGGTGCTCGATCGCAGTAAGGGTTTGGGCAGGCAGGGGGCAATGCAGGTTCACGGGGGGGCAATGCCAGTTCTTGGGAGTGGGGTGGGCGAAGCTGGCGGGGGTGTGGTGGAAGTATGCCAGTGGCCTCGAGGGTGGGAGGGTGGGGGTATTTTGGGGATGTGATGGGGTGGGGTGGGGTGGAAGCGTGCCACTGGCCTCGGGGGTGGGGTCTTTTTTGAGATGTGGAATGAATCTCACGTGTTTCCATTGTTTTCTATGGGGAAATGTACTTTAATATACGAGCACTTTGGTTTACGAGCATGCTTCTGGAATGAATTATACATGCAAACCAAGGTTCCACTGTTCATGGAACTACTCCCTCTGCCTAGGTAACATTTTCTGTCTGCATAAAGACAGAAGTTGTAACCTGAGCAGCAACTTTGGTGATACGATGTTTCCCAACCATACTGTGATGCAGAAGAACTTACACCTAGAAGAAAAAAAAAAGAATAGAGCAGAAAAATCCTACCAAATTAATGCCCTGTTCCAGAGTTCATAGGTTGCTATAAGTAAAGAAATGAGCTAGGGGTGGGCCTGCTAAGGGTGGGCCTGCCAGAAATGCTGATCCTCTACAATCTCTCTCCTAGAACCAGGCTTACTGAGGGTTAGGCACTAGGCCAGCATTCCTCCCCTCAAGGGTCACCTGTGGAATCTGATCTCTTAAGGAAGTCCTCAGAGTAATCTAACCCTCCCCCCCCCCTTTTACTGAGCAACGGTAGAGGTTCATACCATGGCTTGGAGCACTAAATGCTTCAATACTTCTCTGATGCTCATATTATTTCAATGAGCATTGGAGCATTTAGCACTCCAGGCTGCAGTAGAAAACTCTACCGTGGCTTAGTAAAGGAGGGCCTAAGTGTTGTACCTGTGGTAATGGAGGGTTAAGTGACTTACCCAGGATCAAGAAGACCTGTAGTGACAAATTGAACTCAGTTCTTCATTTTCTTATCTTATTGCACTAACCATTAGGCTAATCCTCCAACATGTGTCAAGTAAGTCTTAGAAGATCAAACTTGTAGCCTTTGAACACAGAACTTAGTGGTGGGGGGTGGGGGTGGGAAAGCCTTTTCTGCCTATCCATGGTATGCCAAACAAGGTTGCAAAATGAAATTTCTGTGTTCACATAGCCACTTAATCTCTTAACCTCTCTTTGTCTTCTTTCTCCACGCAGATTGAAGACCTCTGGAAACATTGCTGGTACCTGCTTTAGCACAAGGCAGACTACTTAGAAGGGGTGAGACCGCAGCTTGAGAGAGAGGCAGGTGAGTAAAACTACACTGAATAAGAGTACCCAGGAAAGGGACTTGGGGGTAATGGTGGACATGACAATGAAGCCGTCGGTACAGTGTGCAGCGGCCGCTAAGAGAGCGAATAGAATGCTTGGTATAATCAAAAAGGGTATTACAGCCAGAACGAAAGAAGTTATCCTGCCGTTGTATCGGGCGATGGTGCGCCCGCATTTGGAGTACTGCGTCCAATATTGGTCGCCGTATCTTAAGAAGGATATGGCATTAGTCGAGAGGGTTCAAAGGAGAGCAACACGTCTGATAATAGGTATGGAAAACCTGTCATATTCTGAGAGATTGGAGAAGCTGGGTCTCTTTTCCCTGGAGAAGAGGAGACTTAGAGGGGATATGATAGAGACTTACAAGATCATGAAGGGCATAGAGAGAGTAGAGAGGGACAGATTCTTCGAACTTTCGAAAAATAAGAGAACAAGAGGGCATTCGGAAAAGTTGAAAGGGGACAGATTCAAAACAAATGCTAGGAAGTTCTTCTTTACCCAACGTGTGGTGGACACCTGGAATGCGCTTCCAGAGGACGTTATAAGGCAGAGTACGGTACTGGGGTTCAAGAAAGGATTGGACAAATTCCTACTGGAAATGGGGATAGAGGGGTATAGATAGAAGATTACTGCACAGGTCCTGGACCTGTTGGGCCGCCGCGTGAGCGGACTGCTGGGCACGATGGACCTCGGGTCTGACCCAGCAGAGGCATTTCTTATGTTCTTATGTTCACTGTAAATTTGTGCAGATTGGCTGCATTCCCATATGACTATTAGTGCCAGCATATAAATTGGATCAGTGGTCTCATGCACGCGGCCTGGGGGTCACATGCGGCCCGCCAGGTATTATTTTGAGGCCCTCGGTATGTTTATCATAATCACAGAAGTAAAATAAAACAGTTTCTTGATCATATGTCTCTTTAGCTATAAATTACAATGTTATTATTAAGACTTAGCCAAAAGGAAAGATTTATGAACTATAAAGAGTTTTACCTCATGCAAAATTGTCATTTCTTTAATAAGACATTAACTATTTTCTCTGAAGCCCTCTAAGTACCTACAAATTCAAAATGTGGCCCTGCAAAGGGTTTCAGTTTGAGACCACTGAATTGGATGATCTGATTAGCATCCTAGAGTGCCACAATGTACAGGTTTGCTACAAGGGGCTCTAATATGGCAAAGATCCTTGCCTCACTTCCTTTCTCACTGCTAGGCTTGGTCCTACTGCCCCACCCCTAGTTCTTTCAAGATTATTCTGCATATGAAATACATATCACTACAACAGGCACCCTAAATATAGAGGTATGCACTGGAGGGTTGCAAAGTCATAGCCTCCTCTGACAAGTGATCTGGCTTGTGACAGGGTTCCTGCCAATGTGTCATATCAGTGATTGCCTCAGCTTACAGTCTTTGTATTGGCAATGGTTCCTTGTTCTTGTGGCAGACTGAAGAGGAGGCGGGGGTAGCAATTAATAGAATTGGTGATATGCTGAATGCAAGCTAGGGGTAAGAAAGGAGAGTCAGCACTCATGATATGGGAGGAAAGGACAATGGAGGAGCAGTTGAGAAGCTCCTGATGGGAGTGGGACCACATAGCCAAAACCTCACCTAATGCATCCAGACTCACCCCATATTTTCCTGATAGTGGGAAGGGTCAACTGATAGTAGGAAGGGTCAACCACTGATAGTGGAAAGGGTCAACATTTCCAATACATATTCTTAATATTATGTACTGCTGTTCCTGATGTAATGTTGGATAACATCCTAAGAGATATGTGGTCTGTGTGTGCAACCAACAATACACCCAGTTCCCTTTGTCCCAAAAGTGGCATCTTAACTTACCATTACCTTTCCTAAACCAGTCTTCAGCTATGGAAAATCCATTGTACCATATTTACACCAGGTGGTTGCTAAGCAGCTGCACTACATACTTGTACCATGGCAGCATATAAAGGAGAAATTCTCTTATATGGCAACTGGCCCTAATTAAAGTGCAGTGTAACTCTGCAAAAAAATAAAAAATAAAAAAAATTATAATGCTTTTCTTTGTTTGTGTTATTGCAGCCTTATCAAAACTCAACACTCAAAAGAGCACAAAATCTAATACTTATCTCAATGGCAGTCCTGTTCTTAATTCATAATTTTCATTAAAAGGCACCTCTCTGTGGCATTATATTTCCCAGTTTCATCTTGCTTCCAAACTTCTTGTGAGTCAAGCATTATAAAAAAAATGTTCACAGTTACACTGCACTTTAATTATGTGTTTTGTCACTTATAATTTAACACACATGTGTAGTCCTATGATGATGTGAAACGTGGCTTGCAAACGAGCCCGCTAAATACATTCAAGCCTAGGATCTCGGTTTGCCCCGAGGTCCTGTTAGGTTTCACGATCACACTGAGGACACACTTATTATTATAAGAGATTCATAGGTTAATTGTTGTCTTTATTAGGTTTTGCAACTTATTTTAACTATACTCACAGGGTATGTTTTGTGAGCCTTCTATTTTGTGAGCCTTCTATAAGTTCCCTATGTTGGTTTTTGCATACTATAATTTATTCCTAGGATAAGCAGCATAAAATCTGTTTTACTACTTGGGCTCTCTTGGGACCTGAGTTGGCCACTATTGAAAACTGGACATAATGGACCTTCGGTTTGTCCCAGTATGGCAATTCTTATGTTTTCATGACTGCTTCTGGGTATTTTTAATTGTTTTCTGATAAAATTTCACTTTTATCTGTTGAAAAGCCTGTGCTACAGACCGATTTAAATTTGTCAACTTTGCCAGTTTCTAAGGGCCAGATTCACAAAATGGCCTACCAATCTGGGTCCAGGGGCCTGATTCATGATGCGTCCTCATGCAAATGAGGACAATCGGAATCACACCCCCAACTGACTGCACGGATCGACTGACACCCCCCCAACTGACTGCATGGATCGATCTCCAGCGATCCTGATACATGCGCAGGCCCTCCATGCCTGGAAGAGCTGGGAAAAAACTTTTTTAAAAAAAACTTTACTTTTTGTGAGCCTTTTTTACTTCTAACTTTGAGTCCTTGGTTTTAACCCGCTTTAAACCCGCAGGTTAAACCCACACAGTTGCACTGTGGGGAAGGGCAGGAGATCGGGACAGAGAGCAGGAGATCGGGGCTGAGAGCAGGGCGGCCAGAGCAGGAGACTCACATAGTAGATGACGGCAGATAAAGACCCGAATGGTCCATCCAGTCTGCCCATCCTGATTCAATTTAAATATTTTTTAAAAAAATTTCTTCTTAGCTATTTCTGGGCAAGAATCCAAAGCTCTACCCGGTACTTTGCTTGGATTCCTACTGCTGAAATCTCCGTTAAAACCTACTCCAGCCCATCTAAACCCTCCCAGCCATTGAAGCCCTCCCCAGCCCATCCTCCACCAAACGGCCATATATAGACACAGACCATGCAAGTCTGCCCAGAACTGGCCTTAGTTCAATTTTTAATATTATTTTCTGATTCTAGATCCTCTGTGTTCATCCCACGCTTCTTTGAACTCAGTCACAGTTTTACTCTCCACCACCTCTCTCGGGAGCGCATTCCAGGCATTCACCACCCTCTCCGTAAAGTAGAATTTCCTAACATTGCCTTTGAATCTACCACCCCTCAACCTCAAATTATGTCCTCTGGTTTTACCATTTTCCTTTCTCTGGAAAATATTTTGTTCTACGTTAATAACCTTCAAGTATTTGAACGTCTGAATCATATCTCTCCTGTCCCTCCTTTCCTCTAGGGCAGGGGTGCCCAACACGTCAATCGCGATCGACCGGTAGCTCAGGAAGGCAGCGTGAGTCGATCGCAGAGCCCATCCCGGGCTCCGTGATAGACTCGTGTTGCCGTCCCGAACTACCGGGCCTATCAGCCTTCCTCTCCCCGACGTCAAAGACGCCGACGCCGGGCATTAGGCTGTTTTTGTCATTTCTGGGGGGGGGGGGGAGCGGGAGCATGGTAGCGGCAGCAGCAGCAGCAGCCTGAAAAAGAAATCATCCTGGCCGGGGTTGGTGTCATGCTCCGGAGCTTCTACAGCCTTCCTTCTACCTGCTTCTTTCTCCCTTCTACCTGCTTCCGGCCACACCCCCTGCTCCGCGGCTCTCTTCGGCAACTCAGCAACAGCGATTGATACAAGCTTCTGACGTCGGGGCCTACCCTCTGCGAGTCCCGCTTGTTTCAACTTCCTTTTTCCACAAAGGCGGGTCTCGTAGAGGGAAGGCCTCGATGTCGGCAGCTTGTCTTGATCACCGCTACTGACGAGTTGCTGAAGAGAGCCGCGGAGCAGGGAGGTGTTGCCAGGTGCAGGTAGAAGGGAGAGGGCCAGATGCAGGACTCTTGGGTGAGGGAGGCGAAGAGAGAGAGAAAGAGAGAGGGGAGGGAAACAAAAGGAAATATTTCATACTGGGCTGGGCCGGAGTGGAGGGAGGGTGGAAAGATTCTGGCTACCGGGTGCAGTAACAAAGGAAAAGGGGGGAAAGCTGAAAATGGAGATAGTGACACAAAGAAGAGAAAGGGTAAGCAGGACCTACTGAATAAGGATAGAGATACAGAGGGGACATGAAGAGGAGGTGAAATAGAGACATAGAAGTAATGCTGAAAAAGTGGTGGTGGGAGGGGATAAAGACATTGAAAGGGCAAATGGTGAACATGGGGTAAAGACAAGGACAGAGACAAATGAAGATTCTGAAAAAGTGGTGAGATAGGGATATAGGTGAGATGGACACAAAGAAGGGGGATGCTGGAAAATAGGTGGAATGGTAATTCTGACAGACACAGAAGGGAAATGCTGGATCAAGGAGAGATGGGGCTCAGGCTGGATGGAATGAGGAGAAATGCCTTGCTTTCCCGGAACTTCCTCTCCTACGTCAGAATTGACGTCAGGGAGCAGAATGATGGTCAGCGCAACGCTTCTGCAGGGAAAGCTTGGGACAGCGGTGGCTTGGGGGCTGTTCCCCGATGGCGGTGGCAGCAAACCGAGTGGCTTGGGGGAGGGCACGGAGAAAGAAAGAAAGGGGGCAGACAGGGAGACAGAAAGAAGGGGGAACAGGGAGACAGAAAGAAAAAGTTGGGGGAGAGAATGAGGTCTGGAGGAGAGGAAACATACAGGAGGCTGAAAGAAAGGAAGAAAGATTGTATGCACAGTCAGAAGAAGAAAGTGCAACCAGAGACTCATGAAATCACCAAACAGCAAAGGTAGGAAAAATGATTTTATTTTCAATTTAGTGATCAAAATGTGTCTGTTTTGAGAATTTATATCTGCTGTCTATATTTTGCACTATGGCTCCCTTTTACTAAACCGCAATAGCGTTTTTTAGCACAGGGAGCCTATGAGCATTGAGAGCAGCGCGAGGCATTCAGCGTAACTCCCTGTGCTAAAACCTACTATTGTGGTTTAGTAAAAAGGGAGGGGGTGTATTTGTCTATTTTTGTATTTTGTTACTGAGGTGACATTGCATAGAGTCATCTGCCGTGACCTCTTTGAAAAAACCCGGAATATGAATAATTAACATTTTCTCTGCCTTTCAGTGTGCTTTGTGTTTTTTTTAAATTTTATTGTTGGTAGATCATTTTGACTTAGTCATTATAAAAGTAGCTCGCAAGCCCATAAAGTGTGGGCACCCCTGCTCTAGGGTATACATATTCAGGGCTTCCAGTCTCTCCTCATATGTCTGATTCAAGCCTCCTATCATTTTCGTCGCCCTCCTCTGGACCGCTTCAAGTTTTCTTATATCCTTCGCCAGATACAGTCTCCAAAATTGAATACAATACTCCAAGTGGGGCCTTATCAATGACCACATAAACCAACAACTGAATTTTAGTTGCCAGGCATTAGATAATTCCTCTAACTCAGGAGAATCGGGGCAGAGAGCAGGGTTTTTACATAAGCGACTGGTCCTCAGCAGTTGCTTGTTTTTGGATCAGCCAGCCCAGTCAGTGTGCCTGCATTTGTTTAGTGAATCGCATCTTTCCTACTTTGCATGCCGTTTCCTCTCATTTGCATGCGCAAATCGGATCTGATCGGAGGATGATCAGCCATGAGGTTAGTGAATCAGGTTGGAGGAAAATCGGGTTGCAAAGAGGTCGCTAAATGGTCTGGACATGATCGGTGGGCTTAGTGAATCTAGCCCTAAGTCTCTAGACCTGATATGTTCAAAAAATTTAAAAGGCTGGGACAAGTTTCAGACTGCTTCTTTGAGAAAAGTTGAACAAATTATTCAGTCTACTAAGTCTTCTCCTGTCCAAGTAGATGTTATTCCATGTTGCATTATCTCACTTTGTAAAAATCTAATTGCCCCCTTTGTCTGTCATGTCTTGAATGATTCCTTAACTAGTGGTATTGTGCCAGAGTCTTTGAAGGAGGCTATTGTAACATATATTCTAAACAAAGGTAAATGTGATGCTAATGATTATGCAAGTTTCAGACCTATTTTTAACTTACCATTTATGGCCAAGGGAACATAGTAAATGATGGCAGATAAAGACCTGAATCATCCATCCAATCTGTCCTGTAATCACATGCATTACAATTTCATGATGAAATTAAAATATATTTATTTTTGTTATTTCTGGGACATAGACTTTAGAAGTCTACCAGGTACTGTCTATGGAGGGGCATAATCAAAAATAACATCTAAGTCCCCTTTTGGCCTAAGGCCCTAGGCACACAAAGTAGGTAGCAGGGAAATGTCCATTCTCGAAAAAAACATCCAATATGTGGGGTTTTTTGAGAATGGTCTACCTGTATGTTCAACAAAAACAAAATTAGAACACATGCAATTTAACAACCATTAAACTGACTGGCAGAGCTCAGAACTATAGGAGGTGTAGAAATCACAAACGGGGGCAAGCACTTAAATGTGCTTCCATGATATCTATCATTGCTCCATCTTTAGTCAGTTAGGAGGTTTTTCATGTGATTTCCTATAAATTCAAGTAACTTCATAACTCAAATATCCATATTCAAAATCGTGAAGATTTAAGAAACTTTTAAACTCTAGAGGTGGGTGATTCGTATGGTCAGGTGCATCTTATGGAGCAAAAAATATAGTAGTCACATCTATTTATGTGTAATACAGCTCAATATTTTTTTATTGCATTAGTACACATTAACTTCATATTAACATTATGTGGACAAATGCACAAATTTCTTAAGTGTAAAGTAATATATGTAAAATCCCACAACAATAGAATCCAAAATGAAAGTTAATATGAACATTCAAATTCAAGGAATGACAGATTTCAGAGGTTATTCATATACAGTTGCGGCTCAGTGTGAGTCTAACATTCCAAGAGACAGGATATCAAGAGAGTCCTCATGCAAATAAAGTAATAAACTGCTAGATTTGGAGCACTGTTCAATGATAAAAATTTCTCACAAAATAAGGGGGGGGGGAAAAACCAAAGGAGATCCATGAACACATGGCTGCAGTTTATGGTGAGTTTGCCCCATCATTCTACAAAGTAAAATTTTGAAGCAAGCAGTTTAAACAGGGTAGAGGAACCATTGAAGATGACCCTCACACTGGATGTCTTGTGGAAATGACTTCTATAGAACTATGGAAGAAAGCTGAGGATTTAATTTTGTCAAAAAGACGAATTAAGGTTTCCCGAACAGCTCAAGAAATGGGCATCTTGGCAGGTATAGTTTGGAAAATAATTCATGACAATTTGGGCATGTCCAAGGTTAGTGCAAGATGTGTTGCTGATGCCACATCATGGGTTGCTGATGCCTTGCCATGGGTTGCTCATGCCATGGGTTGTTGATGCCACTTCAGAAGGCCATGAAGCTCCAGTGCTGTCAGGAGAACTTGGAGATGCTCCATTAAGACCAAGTGAATTTTTTTCATCATTTAGTGACTGGAGATGAGACTTGGATCCATCACAGAGATCCTGAATCCAAAATGGAGTCAAGGCAGTTGAAGCACAAGTTATCCCTCACCCTAAAAAAGTTCAAGGCAGAAAAATCTGCAGGCAAAGTCATGGCAACTGTCTTCTGGGATGATGAAGGTCTTTTGCTTCTGGAGTTCATGCCACACAAGACAACCATAACCGGGGAGAGTTTTGCCAACACAATGATTGCTTTGTGGGAGTCAGTCAAGGAGAAAAGGCAAGGAAAACTCACAGCAGGCGTGTTGCTGCTTTACGACACTATACCGGTGCACATGTCATGACGATCATAGGCTGCCATCTGAGAATATGGGTTTCAGCAGCTAAACCATCCACCCTACAGTCCTGACTAGAGAATGACATGGTAGCAAAATTCATCACCATTCCCGTCTCCGCAGATAACTGCAGGAAATAATCCCATATCATTCTTTAGTGTCTAGCTCAACCTCAGTCCTTCTATATCAGCATTCTTCAATGCAGGCTTGAGGGTCAGTGGCTGTGCCCATTCATGCTCTGATTCTTCCCTCTTTCCTTAAAGAATGATATGGAGATGGTTTCCCGCGGTTATCTACGGGGATGGGGATGGGATGGTCATGAATTTTGTCACTGTCATTCTCTTGTCCTGACTTTGCTCCCTTGGATTATTTCCTTTTCTGAGTTTTGAAGAAATCTTTCAGTGGATAGTGAAAAAGACATCAAGTGAAAAAGACATCAAGGAAGCTGTGACATCCTGGTTTGAAGGTCAAACAAAAGAATTCTGTTCAAAAGGGTTAAAGTCATTGCAGGAAAAATGGATGAAATGTATGGAGCTATATGGGGACTACATTGAAAAATAAAACAAAACGTTTTTGAATACAGTACTCTTTTCTTTCCTACTGAGGTAGATAAATTATTGAACACCCCATATAGTTCTTTTATGGTAAATAGAATGAGAAAGTCCTAATTCTGTTCTGCATACATTGTTGGGAGCAATGCATTGACACAAACTATATTTTCCTTTCTCGGTACAGTAGATTAGTCTATTTCATGATAAAAATATAGCATATGCAATTTAGTTTTAAAAGTTACATTCTTTATCTTTATATCATGCTTGCAACAAAAATTCCAAAGTGAAATTCTACATACTAGCACAACACTATAATAAAGAAGAAACTGACATTAAGATGATTCAAAGTCTGTTATTACAAATCTGTAAGGAGTTTTCATTAAATTGTAACTTTGTCTCTGCTTGGACACTATTATCTTATGTTGCAGTCTTGTGGTAGTCTTTTGTTCAATGAGTCAAAATGGAATTGATTTTAAAAATAATGACAAATCTGTTCAGATATAGTGAGTAGTTCTTAGGAATAGATATTGGAAGAAGATTAGACTTTGTAGTCACAGAAATTGTCTACTATACCATTTTAGAAAGAATAACAGAAACATTTCTATCACATACTTGAAGATAATTTTGTATAGGAAAATGGGCATTTTATATTTTTATATTCAAAACCAAAATAGTATTTTATAAAATGCTCAGCAACAAGCCATCTATAAAATATATTTAGCACTGCCAAAGAAGCATGCATATTTAGTGCAATGTACCTACAAAGATAGCCATTGTGTAAAAGAACATGTTCAAAAAGCACAGTTACTTACCGTAACAGGTGTTATCCAGGGACAGCAGGCAGATATTCTTTACGCATGGGTGACGTCACCGACGGAGCCCACGGTACGGACCTTTTTACTAGAAAGTTCTAGTTGGCCGCACCGCGCGTGCGCGAGTGCCTTCCCGCCCGACGGAGGAGTGCGTGGTCCCCAGTTAGT
Source organism: Geotrypetes seraphini (assembly GCF_902459505.1). NCBI lineage: Eukaryota > Metazoa > Chordata > Amphibia > Gymnophiona > Dermophiidae > Geotrypetes > Geotrypetes seraphini. The sequence goes on along the minus strand of NC_047088.1, from coordinate 137,784,313 downwards.
ATAAGCCAGCTAAGAAGCCAACCCGGGGAGGAGGGTGGGACGTAAGAATATCTGCCTGCTGTCCCTGGATAACACCTGTTACGGTAAGTAACTGTGCTTTATCCCAGGACAAGCAGGCAGCATATTCTTTACGCATGGGTGACCTCCAAGCTAACAAAGAGGGAGGAGGGATGGTTGGCCATTAGGAAAATAAATTCTGAAGTACAGATTGGCCGAAGTGCCCATCCCGTCTGGAGAAAGCATCCAGACAGTAGTGAGTAGTGAATGTGTGAACTGAGGACCAGGTGGCCGCCTTGCAGATTTCCTCAATGGGTGTGGAACGGAGGAAAGCAACAGAAGCGGCCATAGCTCTTACCCTGTGGGCCGTGACAGCACCGTCTAGTGACAGACCGGCCCGAGCGTAACAGAACGCGATGCAAGCTGCAAGCCAGTTGGATACCGTCCGTTTAGAGACCGGTCGACCCAAACGATTCGGGTCGAAGGTCAGGAAGAGCTGAGGGGACAAGCGGTGAGCCCTTGTACGATCAAGATAGTAAGCCAGGGCACGCTTGCAGTCAAGACTGTGCAATGCCTGTTCTCCGGGATGTGAATGAGGTTTCGGGAAGAAAACAGGCAAAACAATGGACTGGTTGAGGTGAAAAGCTGAGACCACCTTTGGAAGGAACTTTGGATGGGTGCGCAGAACCACCTTGTCATGGTGAAAAATAGTGAACGGTGGATCGGCAACCAGTGCATGAAGCTCACTAACCCTCCTGGCAGAGGTGATGGCAATGAGGAAAAGAACCTTCCATGTCAGAAATTTGAGCGAAGTTGTGGCAAGTGGCTCAAAGGGAGGTTTCATGAGGGCAGACAAAACCACATTCAGGTCCCAGACGACCGGAGGAGGCTTCAGAGGTGGTTTGATGTTGAAGAGGCCCCTCATGAATCGGGAAACCAGAGGGTGAGCCGTGAGAGGTTTTCCTAGGACAGGTTCATGAAATGCCGTGATGGCACTGAGATGGACTCTGATTGAGGTAGACTTGAGGCCTGCGTTGGACAGGGAGAGTAAGTAGTCCAGAACAGTTTCCACCGCTAAAGAGGTGGGATTGTGATGATGACGGAGGCACCAAGAGGAGAACCTGGTCCACTTCTGATGGTAACATTGGAGGGTGGCCGGTTTCCTGGAGGCGTCCAAAATGAGACGGACAGGCTGAGACAGATTTCCTGAAGAGGTCAGCCCGAGAGAAACCAAGCTGTCAGGTGGAGCGAAGACAGATTGGGATGTAGTAGAGACTGATGTTGCTGTGTAAGTAGAGTAGGAAACACAGGTAGAGGAATGGGGTCCCTGGAGCTGAGCTGAAGTAGAAGGGAGAACCAGTGTTGACGAGGCCACCGGGGAGCTATGAGGATCATGGTGGCTCCGTCCCTGCGGAGTTTGGATAAAGTCCGCAACATCAGAGGTAGAGGAGGAAAGGCATAGAGGAACCGATCCGTCCAGTCGAGAAGGAATGCATCCGGGGCCAGACGATGAGGAGAGAAGAGTCTGGAGCAGAACTGGGGCAGCTGGTGGTTGTGAGGAGCTGCGAATAGGTCCACCTGCGGAGTGCCCCAGCGAGCAAAGATGGAGTGGAGCTTGGGAGGATCCAAAGTCCACTCGTGAGGTTGAAGGATGCGGCTGAGATTGTCGGCCAGGGAGTTCTGTTCGCCCTGGATGTAGACAGCCTTGAGGAAGAGACTGCGGGACGTGGCCCAGGTCCAAATGCGAAGAGCCTCCTGACAAAGGAGGCGAGATCCGGTGCCGCCCTGTTTGTTGATGTAGTACATGGCAACTTGGTTGTCCGTGCACAGGAGCAGAACCTGAGGGCAAAGAAGGTGCTGGAAGGCCTTGAGAGCATAGAACATGGCTCGTAGTTCCAGGAAATTGATGTGATGAAGACGCTCCTGCGGGGTCCAAAGACCTTGGGTGCGTAGGTCCCCCAGGTGAGCTCCCCATGCATAAGGGGAGGCATCCGTGGTGATGATCATGGAATGCGGGGGCAGATGAAAAAGAAGGCCCCTGGAAAGATTTGAGGAGTTCAACCACCATTGTAGAGATCGCTGAAGAGACGATGTCACAGAGATGGGATGAGAAAGAAGATTCGAGGTCTGTGACCACTGGTTGGCCAGAGTCCATTGAGGTGTCCTGAGGTGGAGTCGTGCCAGGGGAAGCACATGCACCGTCGAGGCCATGTGGCCCAGGAGGACCATCATTTGTCTGGCAGAAATGGAGTGATGAAGGAGCACCTGACGACACAGGCGGAGCAGAGTTCGCTGACGATCGGAGGGGAGAAACGCCCTCATTAGTGTGGTGTCGAGAACCGCTCCGATGAACTGAAGTCGCTGTGTGGGAAGCAGATGCGACTTGGGGTAGTTGATCTCGAACCCCAGAAGATGGAGGAGAGAGATGGTATGATGAGTGGCTTGTAGCACAAGTGGAGACGTAGGTGCTTTCACTAACCAATCGTCCAAGTAGGGAAACACCTGGAGGTTGTGAGACCTGAGGAAGGCCGCCGCCACAATGAGGCATTTGGTGAACACTCTGGGAGATGAAGCCAGGCCAAAAGGTAGCACTTTGTACTGATAATGGCGATGGTGCACCTGGAATCGTAGGTAGCGACGTGAGGATGGATTGATTGGGATGTGAGTGTAGGCCTCCTTGAGGTCCAGGGAACATAGCCAGTCGTTCCGAGAGAGATGAGGGTACAGCGTGGCAAGGGAGAGCATTCTGAACTTCTCCTTGACGAGACACTTGTTGAGGTCCCGGAGGTCGAGAATGGGACGTAGGTCTCCTGTCTTTTTTGGAACTAGAAAGTAACGGGAGTAGAATCCCCGGCCCCTTTGTTCCAGAGGTACTTCTTCGATGGCATTGAGTAGAAGGAGGGATTGGACCTCCCTCAGGAGGAGGGGGGTTTGAGTTGAAAGAGAAGCAGACTCTACAGGAGGATTGTCTGGTGGAAGAGTCTGGAAGTTGAGAGAGTAGCCGTGGCGGATGATGTTTAGGACCCACTGGTCCGATGTGATGACCTCCCAACGGCTGATGAAGATGTGGAGCCTGCCTCCGATTGGCTGAGGAAGAGGCAATGAGGGTGGAAGACTGGCTAAGCCCTGGAGAGAGGAGTCAAAAGGGCTGAGATGGTTTGGCAGTAGGAAGAGCCTTGGCCGGTTGATTAGACTGGGCACGAGCCTGGGCGTGCTGGTGTTGGCGGGCCCGCCTAGGTTGCTGTGGAGGTGGATTGAGCGGCCTAGCGGAGAACCTGCGCTGATATGAGGTCTGTGGCCTGTAAGGACGAGCAGGTGGAGCCTTTTTCTTAGGTTTTATGAGAGTGTCCCATCTGGTCTCATGGACAGAGAGTTTTTGCGTGGTGGTATCCAGGGACTCTCCGAATAATTCATCACCAAGACATGGGGCGTTGGCTAATCGGTCTTGATGGTTGACGTCCAGATCAGAGACCCTGAGCCAGGCCAGGCGGCGCATGGCCACGGCGATGGCAGATGCACGGGAGGTGAGCTCAAAAGAGTCATAGATAGAGCGCACCATAAATTTTCTTAGTTGAAGCAGGCTGGAGACGTGCTGTTGGAAAAGTGGAACCTTATGCTCTGGCATGTACTTTTGCATGGCGGAGAGTTGCATTACCAGATGTTTGAGGTAGAATGAAAAATGGAACGAGTAGTTGTTTGCCCTGTTGGCAAGCATGGCATTCTGATAGAGCCGCTTGCCAAACTTGTCCATAGTTTTGCCCTCTCTGCCAGGAGGGGTGGAGGCATAGATACTGGAGCCCTGAGTCTTTTTTAAAGTGGACTCCACCAGGAGAGACTCATGAGGGAGTTGGGGTTTATCAAATCCTGGGATTGGTATAACCCTATAGAGGCTGTCCAATTTACGGGGGGCCCCAGGAACAGTCAGCGGGTTCTCCCAATTTTTATAAAAAGTTTCCCGTAAGATATCATGCACGGGCAACTTTAGGAACTCTTTGGGAGGTTGATCGAAATCTAATGCCTCCAGGAAAGCTTGTGACTTCTTAGAGTCAGATTCCAGTGGCAAAGACAAAGCACCCGACAACTCCCTGAGGAATTTTGAGAAGGAAGATTGTTCAGGTTTAGATGCGGTATCGGGTGCCGAAGGCTCTTCGTCCGACGACGATGCATCCTCCTCGGTACCGGTAGGGGATTGTTCCCATAGGTCCGGGTCTCTGACATCGGTATGTGCGTGTCGAGAGACTGGAGTGGAAGGCTCGGCATGGTGAGTTTTAGACAAAGACTTGCCTGAGCGTACCGAGACGTTACCGGGTGATGCAGACCTGTGTCTGTCTCGGTCCCGGGAAGTACGGTGCCGGTCAGAGTCGTGGGGAGACCGGTGCCCTGCCCGGTCCCGAGGAGGATCGGTCGTCGTCAAGGCCATAGCCTCGGCATGGGAATGGAGATGTGGTGCCGAGAGAATGGGCATGGAGGAGTCCATAGGTACCGATGGAGTGGATACCGGTTGGACGGTGTGGGGCTCGGGCCGGTCTGGTACCGAGAGCAGCGGTGCCAAGATAGAGGGTAAGAGCTGCTTAAGTTGCTTGTGGAGTTGTTCCTGCAACTGGTCCTGGAGGATGGCCGCAATGCGGTCATCCAGGGGAGGCACCGGAACCACTTTTTTCTTCTTTGGTTCCATGGGTGCCGCTCTACACTCCGGCGATGAGGGGGCCGATGACGAGGCACTCACCGAAATCGGAGTAGAGCGTTTTTTGGCTCGGCGTGGAGCCGAAAGGACTGGTGTCGTCCCCGAGGTGGGAGGGCGCTCAAGGGTGGAAGGCTTCTTAGCCGGCTTACCTGGCGCCGGAGACGCCGATGTCGACTCAGGTGGTGTCGAAGTGGTCGGTGTCGATTTCGACGGTGCCGCAGATGAAGAGGTCGAATCCATAGTCGGGCCGGTGCCGAAAAGTAGATTTTGTTGGATTTGACGATTCTTCAAAGTGCGTTTTTTAAGAGTGGCACAGCGGGTGCAGGAATCCGCCCGATGATCCGGTCCCAAGCACTGTAAGCACCAGTTGTGTGGGTCAGTGAGGGAGATCGGGCGTGCACACCGCTGGCACTTCTTAAAACCGGGCTGCGGGGGCATGAATGGGAACACGGCCTCCGCAAAATCAAACCCCGAGGCCTGGATCGTGCTAACAGGCCCCGCCGGGGCAGGAACGAAAAATAAAGCAAAAAGAAAGGAAAATTTTTTTTTTTTTTTTTTAAATTGAAAGAAAAAAGCACCCGAAGGTGAAAAAACCGAAAAAAGAACGCGAGCGGGAAGGCAAAAGGAGTATTTCAACGACTTTGAAAAACACACGTCTTCTTCGCTCCGCGGAAACGAAGAAACTGGGGACCACGCACTCCTCCGTCGGGCGGGAAGGCACTCGCGCACGCGCGGTGCGGCCAACTAGAACTTTCTAGTAAAAAGGTCCGTACCGTGGGCTCCGTCGGTGACGTCACCCATGCGTAAAGAATATGCTGCCTGCTTGTCCTGGGATAAAAGAGCATTTGATGTTTATACGTACCATGTATAAGTAGTGCTATATAAATACAAGACTCAGTTTTCAATTAGTAAAAGTGATTTTAGAAAGGTTAGATGTCATTTACATGTATAATCAGCAAATACATATAAATAGCAATTTCCAATAAAGGTGCTTATACATGGAAGTGCCATTATTCAGAATTTTAAAGGGGCATGTTCTGAGTTTAATTTGGGTAGGTCTTCAGAGTGCCTGTGTATTACATGTCATAATTTACAACTGCTTTGAGTTAAGCATAACTTTATCAAGCCACTTGGAGTTATCTAAGGAACGGTCATGGCTTTGGCCATGAGTGCCTTAACTGGGCCTCACACACAGGAGTAGGTGGTGGATAAGGCAGAAGGTGGGTAGGAAGGGGTTAAGTTTGGGAAGATTTGATTGGTAGAGAAGGGAGGAAAAAAGGAGTTAGGAAAAGGGTTAAGAAGGATAATTTAGGTGGGATGTGGAAGAAGGGTGTTTTTGGAAATGGTGATGGGAGTAAAAGTAGAAATAAGGTTGTGTTGGAGTCAGTAAAAATGGTACTAGGATTTGGAACAGAAGCTCCTGGTATAAGGCGTCAAGAGCAGTGTTTTCAGTACCACAGGCCTGTCAGCTGTTGTCTGGCAGGTTTGCATTTTTCTTGGTTTGTGGGAGTTCCTTTGTCGTTTTAAGTTGTGGCAGCTATTGACATGGTTGTCAGGTGGAGTGGCCTGAAAACGGGTGCTGGCAGGGTGAGAGCAAGTTGTTGGTCGGCTCTGGTTGTGTTTGGCATCATAGTTAACATCATTGCTAGGTAGTTTATGTGTGAGGGCTTATTTGGAAGCAAATATGGAAAGGCATCAAGCTGCAGGGTGTGTTTATCCTGAGCTTGGGCCTTGGTCAGCTATGAGGTGGGTCATGGGGTAAAAGAGGGGTTGGTGTGTAGCTATTGGGGTATTTGGAGTGTGTGGATGTTGGGGAACAAGGACGTTTTTGTTGGTAGGAGGTGGGTGGGGGTCTGGGGTCTGTCAGGGCAGTTTGTCTGCTGAGGTGTGTGGGGAGGGTAGGTGCTGAGACTTTTAGTAAGGAACTGGGCAAGGGTTGTGAGTTTGGGAGGGTTGTTGGTTTATGTAGCTGTGGGCAGGTAGTGTCAGATGCCTCTGAAACATTGGGCAGCTGCTTGTAATGGATGTCCACAGGCAGCCAAATTGTGCCAGTAGGGCACTTCACAGATCTCCGCTAGTCGGAGTGGTCGGTCTCGTCAGTCAACAAGTACCAGCAGAACAGCTACTGTGGTGCGAGCGCCCACTACTAGAAGAGCGGTGTTGGGTTTCTACAAGCAGTGCCTCTCAGCAATTTCAGCACAGGCAGGTAGCCAGACACAACAAGAAGCTGCTCGGCCTTCAAAGAAGTGTGTTGAGGTCCTGCCTTCTCATGCGGTGCCTGTGTCTGAGGAGTTGGAAGCTGGTGAGTTGGCATCTTTGAAGGATATTTTTCGGTCTGATACCCTGCAGGGAGGTGTTAGTGGAGTTTCAGAGCCTGGGAGGAGATTGGGTGGGCGATTACCTGATAGGGACAGAGGGGTTCATAAATCTCTAGGAAGGCATTTACAGGACAAAAAATGTTTGCGTAGTTTGAGGCATATAGTTAAGCATTTGGTGGTGGAGAAGCAGAAGCGGAAGAATATTGGTAAGGACCCTTTGTGTGTATGAGAGTCCTCAGATTCTTGGGATTCCTCTGATGCTTCTTCATCTTCCTTGGAGTATTAAGAGGCTGATTGGAGACAAGGGTTGGGTGTATCGCAGGCAGTAGGGGGTGAATTGTCTGAGAGTGAATAAATTAATATAAACCGTTCTGAGCTCCCCTGGGAGAATGGTATAGAAAATTGAATTTAAAAAAATAAATAAAAAGTGTCTTTGCAAGGTCCCTGTGTGTGATTGCACCTTTAGATAATCAAATTTTGCACAAACTCCAGAGCACATTTTTGAAAGGGAAATTTGTTGATTTATTTTCTCTATTGGAAAAGAAGCAAGAGGTGGGGGATAAGAAAAGGAAGAAGCTTCTAAGGACGATTCTAAAAAGGAAAAGGTAAAGGTGTCTAAGAACATTTTTAACTGGCTACAAGGCTTTCATAGTTATAATAATAACTTTATTTTGTATAACACAATACCATGATAAGTTAGTTCTAAGCGGTTCACAATAAGAGGCAACTGACATCCAGGGAAGTACAAATAACGAGAAATACATAACAGTAGTAAAATGACAGAGAAAAGAAAAAAAGAAAACTATGCCAGTGTTATTGAGAGTGTTAAGCCTGCACTCTATCCTGGTTTATTTAATTATGCAGATTTCATTTAGTGAGCTTTTAGGGTTTACGGTTGAATTATGATATTCAATTCTAGAGGGGTTTAGAATGTGAAAAGTCGGAGATTTGGGGTTACATGATGTTGATATGTGGTTGAAGGAAATAGTAACATAGTAGATGACGGCAGATAAAGACCCGAATGGTCCATCCAGTCTGCCCAACCTGATTCAATTTAAAATTTTTTTTTTTTTTTCTTCTTAGCTATTTCTGGGCGAGAATCCAAAGCTTTACCCGGTACTGTGCTTGGGTTCCAACTGCTGAAATCTCTGTTAAGACTTACTCCAGCCCATCTACACCCTCCCAGCCATTGAAGCCTCCCCCCTGCCCATCCTCCTCCAAACGGCCATACATAGACGCAGACCGTACAAGTCTGCCCAATGATGCTGAATAGACATTCTTTTTGTGAGCCCCCATTTGGAGAAATTGTTGTCCTCAGTGGTAGTGGATTCCTGCCTATGATGGGAATGGGAAGAGGAGGACTTCCCACTAGTTTGGGTGGTAATGGCAGAACAGGGGGTCCTTCAGGGGGAGTGGGAGCTGGGACCTGCTTTCACTTTAACTCTGGGAGATGTGGTACAAGCCCAACTGTAGATTTCAACATTGTTGCAAAGGCTGTGGAGTCCCCACCCGGGCAGCCAGTGCCCCAGGTTGGGAGGATACTCCCAGAGTGGAAAGATGGCAGCATGGATGGGTAGAGGTTTGTTACAGTAAGGCCACTTTTCCTGTTAATTTGGATGTGCTGCACTTCTGGTTGCAAGACTATCCAGATCGCTGTGCAGCGCAATTATGGGACTGTTTTGCTTCGGGTTTTGTGATCCCCTTTTCTGGCCCTGTCTTGTCTCATTGATGTGTTAATAGTTCATCAATTCAGGCTCATAGGGCTATTGACCTAGAGAAACTGGAGAAAGAATTACGTTTGGGTTGAATTGCTGGTTCTCCTCAAAGGCATAACAAAAAAGGAAATAAGAAGACTCAAACTAGTACAAAACACTGCAGTAAAAATTATATTTAATACAAAAAAATACGACCATATTACCCCTCTTTTACATAAAGCTCATTGGTTACTAATAGAACATAGGATCATCTATAAAATTCTCCTACTAACTTTTAAAAACCAGAGAAAATAACCAGCCAGAATTCATTAATAACCTACTTATCCCTTATAATCAAACAAGGACTTTAAAATCTACAGCCTTCTTACCATCTCCTCATTGAAACAAATAAGCACAATAAGGACTTCAATTTTCTCTGTTAGTGCCCCCTCTCTCTGGAACAGTATTCCAAATTACTTACGTGAAAAATCAACTCTTGCCAACTTTCAGGTGAAGTTAAAGATATTTCTCTTTCTCGATGCTTTTGTAATATAAACTGTCTTTTTAAGGGCGACTTAGATCCAAGAAAGGTTTTTACCTTCAGCTCCACCCCCTCCCTTTGTTATTCTTCCCCTTGCATGTTTTATTTCTCTCTATCAATTGTAGTTCTAACTCTTCCTTCCCTTTTATTCCCATTTGTCAACATCTTTAACAATTGTTACTCTCAGTTTGTTTATGTTTAAAATGTATTTTATTAAGCACATTATTTTAGCATTTTTGTACACCGCCTAGAAGGCTTGATTGGGCGGTATAAGAAATTTTAAATAAACTTGAAACTTGAAACTTTTCCAACTCCTACTTTTCAGAATTTGGTGTTATCTCCTTTAGGTATTATTCCGAAGAAGGAGGAAGGGACATTTTGGCTTATTTATAATCAGTCATTTCCTTTGGGGGCAAGTATGAACTCTTTTATTGACAGGAGGTTTTGTTTGGTCCAGTATGCTTCCTTTGATTTGGCTGTGTCCATGTTGCACTCTTTAGGGGAAGGTGCGCTGTTTGCAAAGATGGATATAGAGTCTGCATTTCACTTTTTGCCAGTGTATCCCAATTCATTCCCATTATTGAGTTTTAAATTTGAAGTGAAATTTTATTCTGACAGTTGTATGTCTATGGGCTATTCAGTCTCTTGCTCATATTTTGAAGCTTTTTCTACTTTTGTCCCCTGGGTTGTCTGGAGAGTATCAAGTTCTAATAGGATTATTCATTATCTGGATGATATTTTGTTTGGTGGGAGCCCAGAAACTGCTGAGTGTGCGAGGCTTCTTGAGGTTTTTCAGCAAGAGGGCATCCGTGGAAAATCAAGGGCGGGAAACTACGAGGTGACACCAGGAAATTCTTTTTCACTGAAAGAGTGGTTGATCGTTGGAATAGTCTTCCACTACAGGTGATTGAGGCCAGCAGCGTGCCTGATTTTAAGGCCAAATGGGATCGGCACATGGGATCTATTCACAGGACAAAGGTAGGGGAGGGACATTAGGGTGGGCAGACTAGATGGGCTGTGGCCCTTATCTGCCGTCTATTTCTATGTTTCTATGTTTCTATGACCTCTGACAAGATTGAGGGACCAACTACTAAGTTGGTTTTCTGGGTATTGAGCTTGATTCTGTGGGTATGTTCTCTCGCCTTCCCATGGAAAAAGTCACATCCTTGAGACAGGAGATAATTTTGACGGTGGGTAAATTCAATTTTGTGGCTCGCATTATTCCTCAAAAGCATATTTTGCAAGAGTTTTTTGTTTTGTTGTTTGCGGCATTTGGCATTATTGTCATGAGGTTTGCAGAAGCAGCATCATAGGGTACACATTCTGATGTCAGAGAAAGAGGATCTCTAGATTTGGGATTTTCTTTTGGAGTCATTCAATGGTGTTCGGATGTGGCAGGATCTTGTAATATCCAATTGGGACTTGGAGGGTTTTTTTTATTACAGATGCTTCCAATGAAGTGGGTTTTGGGGATTTTCTTTTGGGGGTCTGGTGTGATGAAATTTGGCTTGAGAGTTGGAAGAGAGATAGTCATTGTCATAGCATTGCGTTTATGGAACTTTTTCCAGTGTGGGTGTCACTGAAGTTATGGGGTGATCAATTCAGGAATAGATGTATTGTGGTCTTTTCTGACAATGAAGTGGTAGTGAGGGTGCTTAATATGCATTCCATTCATTGTGGAATTATTTCAAAAAATTGTACTGTGTTGTCTCTCCTTGAATTGTACGCTGCTGGCTTGGCATGTGCCTGGCTCTATTAATGAAATTGCTAATGCTTTTCCTCATTTGTAGTTGTATTTCAAGCCTTGGCACCTGGGACAGATCTGGAGAGGACCGTCATGCTGAATTCCTAGTAGAAGATGGGAGAAGTCTGTTCCAGAGGCTGGTGAAGGATTATTTGGCGCCTGCTACGAGGAGGACTTACAATGTAGGCTGGCAGCATTTTCTAACTTTTCGTGGTTGGTATCAGTTGTTGGGGGGAGGCTCAGGGGCAAGTAGTTGTCCCACCTTCCCTGACATTTATTAGGGTGGGAGAGGTTTGGTTGGGAGGGATATTAAATCTAATGGTGATAGTTGGGGTAATGGGGTAGAGGGCTTATAGAACTGAATAACATGGTGGAATAAGGGCTATGAATTTCACCATCAAAGGGTGGGGAAGGGCAGGCATTTGGCTACTGGGTTATTTCAGCACAGGGTCTCATTGCATAAAATGGGACTTTGTACTAAAATAACTCAACTTGTGGCAAAATAACATGACTTAATAGTTCACATTTATAGCTCCCCCCCCCCCCCCCCCTATGTGTATTCATGGGGACTATCCACAAGGTACAGTGGATACCTCATTACAATTAGTTTCACAACTAGTTAGACAGTTGAGTGCAGCTGTAAAAAACTGAATTAGTGGGGCAAGAATTTAAGTTATTGCTCTATTTGAGAGGCCAAAATTTTGTTATTTACTGTGATGTTAAGTTGATATAATTAATAGAGTTGTGGCCCATCTTTATCATCACCTCTGTTTTTTGGGAAGCCTGAGTGGAGGTTGTCAGTGCTGTTAACAAAGTAAAGAATCAGGGATTTGATATACTCTTTAAAGTATATTCTTTAGAAGAAATCTTAACACACTGTTGTTCAAGAAATATGTTATGAGTTAACCTGTTATGTTATGCTATTTTTACATTATTTTGTTATTCTCGGGAGTTCGTCCTGGTTTTCTTGGATCTGTGAACTGCTTAGAAGTTAAAGATTATACCAGTCTAGAAGTACCATGGTCAATTATGTTATGCTACCTTTCTGTGGTACAGCCAAAGCAGCCTATACTGTATATACAGTATTATATGCAAGTACCTTCTCTGTCCCTAGCAAAATCACAATCTAAGATTTTTTTTTATCCTTGAAGCAATGGAGGGTTAAGTGACTTGCTCAAGATCACAAGGAGCTTGACTGTAGAAGACAAACGCAAATAAGGAAGAAGATGGTAGACTCTGATAGATTTTCAGAGGATTGTGTTCGTGAGGAGAAAATGATGGGGCCAGATGGTGCACATCTGAGGGTACTGAAGGAACTTACGGAAGATCTGGCAGCTCCGCTTGCTTACCTTTTCAATTCTTCTCTAAAATAGTAAGTGGTACTGGAAAACTGGACAAGGGCGGATGTGGCCCCTCTTCACAAAAGTAGAAGTGGCTAGTGAGTTCCATGTTTATGTAGTTTGATAGGTAAGTGAGTTGCAATGAATCTTTTTTATATTTTATTCCTTTTGGGGATAAAAAGGATAATATTAGACTGTGTTATGTTGTTTGGCAGATCTTCCTAGTAGTTCAGCAAATCTGGGGAACTACGGGGAGATGATAAGAACATAAGAATAGCCTTACTGGATCAGACCAATGGTCCATCAAGCCTAGTAGCCCGTTCTCATGGTGGCCAATCCAGGTCACTAATACCTGGCCAAAACCCAAGGAGTAGCAATATTCCATGCTACTGATTCAGGGCAAGCAGTGGCTTTTCCCCATGTCTTTCTCAATTAACTGACTATGGACTTTTCCTCAAGGAACTTGTCCAAATTTTTCTTAAAACCAGCTACACTATCTGCTCTTACCACAACCTCTGGCAATGCATTCCAGAGCTTAACTATTCTCTTGAGTGAAAAAAATTTCCTCCTATTGGTTTTAAGAGTATTTCCCTGTATCTTCATCGATTGTCCCCTAGTCTTTGTAATTTTTGATGGAGTGAAAAATCGATCCACTTGTACCCATTCTACTCCACTCAGGATTTTGTAGACTTCAATCGTATTTCCCGCTCATCCATCTCTTTTCCAAGCTAAAGAGCCCTAACCATTTTAGTCTTTCCTCATATAAGAGGAGTTCCATCCCTTTATCATCTTGGTTGCTCTTCTTTGAACCTTTTCTAGCACCATTATATCTTTCTTGAGAAAAGGAGACCAGAATTGAATGCAATACTCCAGATGAGGTTGCACCATGGAGCGATACAGGAGAATTATAACATCCTTAGTCTTCTTAATCATCCCTTTTTTAATAATTCCTAGCATCCTGTTTGCTTTTTTGGCTGCCACCACACTTTGGGTGGAAGGTTTCATCGTATTGTCTACGATGACACCCAGGTCCCTTTTTTGGGCACTAATTCCCAAGGTTGACCCTTGCATACAGTAACTGATTCAGGTTATTCATTCCAATGTGCATCACTTTGCATTTGTCCACATTATATTTCATCTGCCATTTGGATGCCCAGTCTTTCAATTTCCTAAGATCCACCTGCAATTTTTCATAATCGGCATGCTTTTTCACAACTTTGAATAGTTTAGTGTCATCTGCAAATTTAATCACCTCACTCATCGTTTCAATTTCCAGCTCATTTATAAATAAGTTAAATAGCACCAGTCCCAGTTCAAACCCCAGTGGCACTCCACTGTTTACTCTCCTCCATTGAAAAAAATTACTATTTAACCCTACCCTCTGTTTTCTATCCGATAACAAATTCTTAATCCACAACTGAACTTTGCCACCTATCCCATGACACTTTAATTTTCTCAGGAGCCTCTTATGAGGAACTTTATCGAAAGCTTTCTGAAAATCTAGATACACTATATCAACCGGCTCACCTTTATCCACACATTTATTCACACCTTCAAAGAAGTCAAGCAAATTGGTGAGGCAAGATCTCCCTCAGCTGAATCCATACTGACTCCATCTCATTAAATCATGTTTGTCTACGTGTTCCACAATTTTATTTTTTATAATTGTTTCCACCATTTTGCCCAGCACTGAAGTCAGGCTTACCGGTCTGTAATTTCCCAGATCTCCCCTGGAGCTGTTTTTAGAAATTGGTGTAACATTGGCCACCCTCCAATCTTCAGGTATTACAGATGATTTTAGCAACAGGTTACAGATCACTAACAACAGGTCAGCAATTTCATGTTTGAGATCTTTTAGTACCCTGGGATGTATACCATCTAGTCCAGGTGATTTATCACTTTTTAACGTGTCAATTTGGCTTAGTACATCTTCCAGATTCACAGAGATTTCTTTCATTTCCTCCACATCATCACCCTTAAAAACCATTTCCGGTTCAGGTAGAGCTCTTACATCTTTTTCCGTAAAGACCGAAGCAAAGAATTCATTCAGTCTTTCCACTATGGCCTTATCCTTCCTGACCGCCCCTTTTATTCCTTGATCATCCAGTGGTGCCACAGATTCCCTCATAGGTTTTCTGCTTCTGATGTACCTAAAACAATTGTTATGTAATGTTAAACAATGTACAGTGAACCCTCGATTTTCTGGACCTCGTTTATCTGGACTTCAGATTTAATGGACCACATATTTGGCATCAGGCACTTCCATGAATTGAAGTTCAGGCATGCGCATTGTCTCTCAAACAGCCATTTCTGTTTCTGCTTTAGAGAGAAAGAAGATCATTGTAATTGAATATGGTGGTGCGAATCTTTATACAATATTGAAAGTGGCCACTGAAATGACACACAAGATTTAGATCAGAGAATATCCCTGAGTGCCAAAACAGGTCTGGGTTTGGGGAAGTGCAGCTGAGTAAAGTAAGTTGTTTTTCAGATCAGCCATTTCGGGGACATTCAGATTTTCTGGGCATTCGCATTTAACAGACACCCCCCACCCCTCCACCCAAGCAGTCCATTAAATTGAGGGTTTACTGTAGTTTATGAACAGAAAAGGCAAGTGAAATGTCCAAATAAAACAATGGAGATTTTATTGAGTGTAGAAAACCTCTACAGGGTTGTTTGTCTCGTCAAATGGAATACGCAAACAAAGGTCCCAACTAGGATCCCAGTTTTGGCAGTATAAGCTGCCTTCCTCAGGGGACTTAATAAACAGCTGAACATATAAAATAAAAACAGATTATTATACTTTACTTATCAAAGAACATATAAAATTGCAAAAAATAAATATTACAACCATCTGTTCAAATAAAATATAAAAGTAAAAGTGAATATTAACATTCAATACAAACATTTATACAGGTAAAATATATAAAACAGAACAACGTAAAGAATAGTGTGATAGCATAAAATGCAGGATTGCCACTATATAGTTTGAATTTGATCCATTTGTCAACTGGGAGCCAATGTAACTCTATAAGTAGTGGTGTGATATGTAAGGGCTCCTTTTACTAAGGTGTGCTAGCATTTTTAGCGCACGCAAAAGATTAGCATGCGCAAACCACGCGCTAAATGAAAAATACTAAAGCAAACTCTATGGAGGCATTAGCGTTTAATGCGTGGGGCATTGTAGAGCGCACTAAGTGTGCGCTAAAACCGCTAGCGCACCTTAGTAAAAGGAGCCCTAAGTCTTGCTGCTGTGTTCTGTATTAATTGAAGCTATTTTTTGTTAATTTCCTGCATTAATTGAAACTTCCTGTATTAATTAAAGCTGAATCCTGTATTAATTTTTTTTGTTGTTAATTTATTCAAGGGTCCTGAAAGAATCACATTCTATAGTCTAGTAATGATAAGATTGTCAATTGGACCAGTATTCTGTAGTGTTGGTAGAGAAAATAAGGTCTAACACCCTTCTTAATATTTTGATCCACTCTCTTGTGATTTCCTGTATTGATTATTGCAATGCGCTCTACAAGGGCATAACTAAAAAAGAAATAAGAAGACTCCAAATTATACAGAACATGGCAGCAAAGATTATATTTAATGCAAAGAAGTTAGACCATGTCACTCCCCTCCTTTATAAAGCTCATTGGTTGCCAGTAGAACACAGAATCATATACAAAATTATTTTACTAACCTTTAAAACTAGATAAAGTAGTCAACCTGAATTTATTAATAATCTTTTTATTCCCTATAGTTCTTCTAAGACTTTAAGATCATCTTCTAAAAATTTTTTATCTATCCCATCTTTGAAGTGTATCAACACAATGAGGTCTACCATTTTCTCTGTCAGCGCTCCGTCTCTTTGGAATAATATTCTGGTCCACTTACGGGAAGAATCAACTCTTCACCATTTTAAGACGAAATTAAAAACATTTCTTTTTCTTGATGCCTTCGAGACCTAAATGTCCTTTTCAGGGCTACATAGTTTTATTCTACCTTTTAACACCCCTCCTTTTGTCTTTTCCCTATATGTTCTTTGTTTTTACTTGATAATTGCAGCTCTACCCTGTTTCCCTTTTTGTTTCTGTTTGTTTTTAAATTGTTTTTAATAACTATTATTGTTTTAAATGATGCATTGTTATCTCATATATGTTTTTAAGACAGTGTACACTAGTGCTGCCCGATTCACGATTCGTGAATCGATTCGAA
The DNA here is from genome assembly GCF_902459505.1 of Geotrypetes seraphini. Lineage (NCBI taxonomy): Eukaryota > Metazoa > Chordata > Amphibia > Gymnophiona > Dermophiidae > Geotrypetes > Geotrypetes seraphini. The sequence goes on along the minus strand of NC_047088.1, from coordinate 137,767,789 downwards.
TCGGTTCGTTTTTGTGAAAAACCGGACTCACCAAATCAGCCCTGATTGAAGTTCATTATTTATTTCATTGCCAGCTTCCAGACTCGTTCCCATCTAATGTAACTTCCGGTTTTGCGAAATCGGAAGTTACATCAGAAAAAACGAAAGGACGTGGGAGCGTTGAGGGGGGAGCGAGCAGACCTCGTGCAGCAGACCTCAGAAGCAAACGGTATTTTTTGCTAGCTCTCTCTCCGCATTTCTCCTCTCTTCCCCGTGATTCCACATCTAGTCGAGTAAGTATATGAACCGCAGGGGGGGCTGAGAATCGACAGGAAGGGCTAAGAATCAGCAGGGGGGGGGCTAAGAATCGGCAGGGAGGGCTGAGAATCAGCAGGGAAGGCTGAGAATCAGCAGGGGGGCTGAGAATCAGCAGGGAGGGCTGAAAATCGACAGGAGGGCTGGTGAGTCTTGGCTGGGGATGGAAGCTGGGAATCGGCAGGGGGGCTGGTGAGTTTGGGGGGCTGGGGATGGAAGCTGGGAATTTTTAATATGATATTGCCTTGGTTAAATAAAATGTTTAAACTTAAAAAGCTGTGTCATTAAGTGAAACGAATCGAATCAAATCGAAAAATCAATTCAACAGGGTGAATTGAATCGAATTGAAATATTTTTCTCTGAATTGGGCAGCACTAGTGTACACTGCCTAGAAGGCTGATTGGGCGGTATATTAAATTTTAAATAAACTTGAAACTTAATTGTTATACTGTTACAAATTACTTTAAACTATCGTATATACTCTAATATAAACCAATCTAATTATAAAAGGGGGGAAAGGGGGGATTTATATTCAATTGTCCTACTTTGCACCCAGCTCTCCTTCCCTTCATCCTTTCTTCCCTTCCTGTCCAGCTCTGCACCCAGCTTTCAATGCCCACTGCAGGTTTGCCTTAAGCCCTGGTGGTCCAGTGGTAAGCCGAGCCAGGAGCAATCCTTCCTGCATCTTGTCCTGGCCAACTGTTAACCACCCCACCTCCTGGACACATTGCAGGCCTCCCATGGGCCTTAAGCCCTGGTGGTCCAGCGGTGAGTCAGGACAGGAGTGCAGAACTTACACTCTAAATGGTGAGACCGTAGCTAGGACTAAAGCAGAACGTGATTTAGGAGTGATCATTAGTGAAGACATGAAAACTGCCAATCAAGTGGAGAAAGCTTCATCCAAGGCTAGACAAATGATGGGTTGTACCGTAGAAGTTTCGTCAGCCAGAAGCCCGAAGTCATAATGCCTTTGTACAGATCCATGGTGAGACCTCATCTGGAATATTGTGTACAATTCTGGAGGCTACATTATCAAAAAGATGTGATGAGAATTGAGTCGGTTCAACGAATGGCCACCAGGATGGTCTCGGGGCTCAAGAATCTCCCATATGAGGAAAGACTGAATAAATTGCAGCTATACTCACTCAAAGAACGTAGAGAGAGGGGGGACATGATTGAGACGTTTAAATATATCACGGGCCGTATCGAGGTGGAAGACGATATCTTCTTTCTTAAAGGACCCTCGATCACTAGAGGGCACCCGCTGAAAATCAGGAGCGGACAATTTCATGGCGACACCAGGAAGTATTTCGATCATTGGAATGAACTTCCACTGCAAGTGATTAAGGCTAGCAGCGTGCCAGATTTTAAGAAAAAATGGGATACGCATGTGGGATCTCTAGTGGGGTGAAGTTATGAGGGTGGGTCATTAGAGTGGGCAGACTTGATGGGCTGTGGCCCTTTTCTGCCTTCATTTTCTATGTTTCTATCCTTCCCGTATCCTGTCCCAACCAGCTGTTGTCCCAGCTCACCGCTGGAAATCCAGGGCTTAAGGCAGGCCCATGGGGGGCCTGCAACAGGTCCAGGTGGGGGCAGGGGAACATGCAGGCTTGGGGACCCGAATATAAACCAAGACCCTCATTTGTGGGCTATTTTTTGGGCCCCCAAATCTCAGTTTATATTCAAGTATATATGGTAGGTTGTTGATATAATTTTCAAATGCCAGTGAGTTATCCAGGGTGACTCCCCCAGGACCCTGGAGGATTTCTTAATATTAAGAGGAACTCCATTTGTCAGTGTGATGGAATCAAGTGTGTCTGTAGTACAAACCATAGTAGCTTAGTTTTTTCAGCGTTTAGTTTAAGATGGTTTTTTGTTGCCCATTTTTGTACTCTAGTTAAGGCTTGGGACAATTTGATAGTGAGGTTAGTCAAATCCAAATCCACAGGAATTACAAAAACAATGCCATCTGCATTTCCCCAGGACTTAGTATAACTGTATTTAGAGTGATCATGTAGATGTTGTATAATAGCATTGAAATAGGGGATCATTGTGGTATTCTTCATGGTGGGGTCCAGTAGTCAGAAGAATAAGATTCCATCCTTCAGTACTCTGTATCATTTATTTGGGGGGAAAAAACCCCCCCACCAAAAAAACAACTCTTGAAACCATTGTAGGACTTGTCCTATGATTCCTAGTTCAGATAATATATTTAATAATACAGTAGACTGTCAACCGGAACTCAAGCAACCAGCAAAAAAATTTCTATGAAATACTGTTATACCTTAAATAAAAACGAAAATAAAATAAATTTCTAGCAAAAATTTAAGTATAAACTTGACTACGCCCACGCTTTACCTACCACATGTCTGGTAGTTTGTCTGGAACAGTTTATGGTATGGCATAGTGTGGGATATAGTATTGGCTAGGCCTATTTTTAATAGCAACACTCAAGCAACCAGAAACTACATTTATCCGGAATATATCAATCACCACGGGTGCCGGTTAACTGAGAGTTCTTGGATCTAGTAAAACTAATCTACAACATTTATGGTTAGTCCAGAACACTCCTGCCAGAATACATATGGAAGTTGACAAAACTGAACATAGTATTCCAGTTTTGTACAATCTTCATTGGTTACCTGTTGCTAAATGTATGGAATTTAAATTGCATAGTTTGATGTTCAAAGATTGAAATTTAGGCCAACCAATATATCTGCAGAACAAACTGTTTAAATATCAAGGCTTCTGCATTCCTCACAGAAAGATCAATTTCATTTGCCTGGGCTGAAAGTGATTAAACACTCTTCAACAAAGAACACAGTTTTTTCTTATGCTGGACCTTCCCTTTGGAATCAGTTGTTTGACAATTTTCATAATGACTTTTCCTATCCAGCTTTTCGAAAGAAGATTAAGTCTGTTTTGTTTGAACAGTATTTTGGATCAAATCACTAAGACTATTAAGCTATTTTGTCAACTATATTTGACTCTGCAGGGAACACTTGTTTAATATATTGCAAGTTATTCCATCGATATAAATGGACTTTGTAGTTTTTAATCTTGTTATCTTGCTTATGTTATATTATGTTGCTTAATATATAATTGTCTGATATTTGCTCATGAATTATTTTATAATGTTGTATTATATAATGCAACTTTTGTAATTGTTTTAAACTGTATTTTGTACACCACTTAAATATTTTTTGTCAATAGCAGTATATCAAAAAGAGTAAATCCAATCCAAATTACTGTGTCGAATGCTGCTGAAATGTCAAATTGTATAGCAGCATTTGTCTACCTTTACTTAGTGCTGGTCTTACTCTGGATACCAGATCTATTAAACATGTCTCTGTGCTGTGTGAGTTTCTGAAACCGTGCTGGGAAGGTAACAGCAGGTTCCAGCATATAATGTAATCTTTTAGCTGGGTTGCAATTGAAATTCAATCAGTGTGGTTATAAAAGGTATGCCAGTTATCAGTCTGTAACTGGCAGCTTGGAATGGGTCTAAGTCTGATCCTTTCAGGATGAAAGTAAGATTTCACCAAATGCTTCTGAGAACTATCCTTGTGCTAAAATAGAGTTTATCAATCTCTGTTAACCATTTGAGTACTTCATCCGACATGTCATGATATGGATATGGTAGGTAGAGATCTAGTTTGTAGCCCATTCTAGATAATCTGTTTATTAGAGATCTTAATTTGTTTGCTGTGACTATATTAAAAGTTGCTTGGATGGAAGAGTGTGGGTACACCTCTCCAATAGTCTGAGGCTTTTCTTTCCCTTGATATAATCATTTTGGGTACAGAGTGGCTTGTCTTTAATGGAGTGATTTTTGCTGTTTATTTGTATATTAAAAGTTGTCCATATTCAGTCTGTTGGGATGAAAAACAAAGTGGTGCTACTTAGACGTGCACAGCCCTGAATGATGTTACTTTTTTAAACATTTTTTGTATGTACAATGCAAGGCTCTTAAGTGGGAGAAGGGTGAGAGGGGAAGTGCTATGGTTATTTTTATAAAAGGCTCAGCATTCAACTATCCTTTTACTATGTACTAGAGGTTTTTGATGCATGGATCTAAGCATACATTTTCCTGTCTAGATACCCTATACATTTTTGTATAACTGGGCTCCTATAATAAGTAAGTACCCAGAGGGTGCTGGTAACATAAGAACATAAGAAGTGCCTCTGCTGGGTCAGACCCGAGGTCCATCGTGCCCAGCAGTCCGCTCACGCGGCGGCCCAACAGGTCCAGGACCTGTGCAGTAATCTTCTATCTATACCCCTCTATCCCCATTTCCAGTAGGAATTTGTCCAATCCTTTCTTGAACCCCAGTACCGTACTCTGCCTTATAACGTCCTCTGGAAGCGCATTCCAGGTGTCCACCACACGTTGGGTAAAGAAGAACTTCCTAGCATTTGTTTTGAATCTGTCCCCTTTCAACTTTTCCGAATGCCCTCTTGTTCTCTTATTTTTCGAAAGTTCGAAGAATCTGTCCCTCTCTACTCTCTCTATGCCCTTCATGATCTTGTAAGTCTCTATCATATCCCCTCTAAGTCTCCTCTTCTCCAGGGAAAAGAGACCCAGCTTCTCCAATCTCTCAGAATATGACAGGTTTTCCATACCTATTATCAGACGTGTTGCTCTCCTTTGAACCCTCTCGACTAATGCCATATCCTTCTTAAGATACGGCGACCAATATTGGACGCAGTACTCCAAATGCGGGCGCACCATCGCCCGATACAACGGCAGGATAACTTCTTTCGTTCTGGCTGTAATACCCTTTTTGATTATACCAAGCATTCTATTCGCTCTCTTAGCGGCCGCTGCACACTGTGCTGACGGCTTCATTGTCATATCCACCATTACCCCCAAGTCCCTTTCCTGGGTACTCTTATTCAATAACATCCCTCCCATTGTATAGTTGTACCTCGAGTTTCTGCTCCCCACATGTAATACTTTACATTTTTCAATGTTGAACTTCATCTGCCATTTCGCCGCCCATTCTTCTAATTTGTTCAAGTCCCTTTGCAACTTTTCGCAGTCCTCTGTAGTCCGAGCTCCATTAAATAGTTTGGTGTCGTCTGCAAATTTTATTATCTCGCACTTCGTTCCTGTTTCTAGATCATTTATGAAGATATTAAATAGCAGCGGCCCGAGCACCGAGCCCTGCGGGACACCACTCGTGACCCTCCTCCAGTCGGAGTAGTGACCCTTCACTCCTACCCTTTGTTTTCTACCCTCCAACCAGTTTCTGATCCATCTATGTACGTCTCCTTCCACCCCATGGTTCTTCAGTTTCCGGAGTAGACGTTCATGGGGCACCTTGTCAAAGGCTTTTTGGAAATCTAGATATATGATGTCTATGGGGTCTCCTTTGTCCATCCGTTTGTTGATCCCTTCGAAGAAGTGCAATAAGTTCGTTAGGCACGATCTTCCCTTGCAGAAACCATGCTGGCTGGTTATCAGAAGTTCATTTTTTTCAAAATGTTGATCGATGTTTTCTTTTATCAGTGCTTCTGCCATTTTCCCCGGAACCGAAGTCAGGCTCACCGGCCTGTAGTTTCCCGGGTCACCTCTTGATCCCTTTTTAAAGATGAGCGTAACGTTGGCTATCTTCCAATCTTCCGGGATCTCGCCTGTTTTCAGGGATAAGTTGCAAATTTGCTGCAGTAGTTCCGTTATCTCCTCCTTTAATTCCTTCAGAACCCTTGGATGTATGCCATCCGGACCCGGGGATTTGTCTGTTTTTAGTTTTTCTATCTGCCTACGAACGTCCTCAAGGCTCACTTCTATGGATGTTAATTTTTCTGCCTGACTTCCGTTGAAGAATTGCTCAGGTTCAGGTATGTTGGACGTGTTTTCGTTTGTAAATACAGACGAGAAGAACATGTTAAGCTTTTCTGCCACTACCTTCTCCTCCTTCACCACTCCCTTCCTGTCTCCGTCGTCCAGCGGTCCCACTTCCTCTCTAGCCGGCTGCTTCCCTTTAACATATCTGAAGAATGGTTTGAAATTTCTTGCTTCCCTGGCTAGCCTCTCTTCATACTCTCTTTTGGCTTTCCGAACCTCACGGTGACATTCTTTTTGATGCTTCTTGTGCTCTTTCCAGTTCCCCTCAGTTTTGTCCTTTTTCCATTTCTTGAATGATTTTTTCTTATTGCCTATCGCTTCCTTCACTGTTTTGGTTATCCACGCCGGGTCTTTTGTTCGATTCTTTTTACACCCCTTCCTGAATCTGGGGATATACAGATTTTGCGCCTCGCTCACCATGTCCCTGAAGAAGGACCAGGCATGATTTACCGTTAGCCATGTTTTGGAGGCGTTCCTAAGTTTCTTCCTTACCAATTCCCTCATTGCTTCGTAGTTTCCTTTCCTGAAGTTAAAAGTTGTCGCAATGGATCTCTTGCCTTTTGATACTCCTACCTCAACCTTGAACTTGATCATATTATGATCGCTGTTTCCCAACGGTCCCACTACTTCTACTTCCTTTGCAGGTCCCCTTAACCCATTTAGGATTAGATCCAGAGTGGCATTTCCTCTCGTCGGTTCTCTAACAAGCTGTTCCATGAAACAATCCTGTGTAGCTTCCAGGAATTTTGTCTCCCTAGTGCATTTCGAGCTTCCAAGCCTCCAGTCTATCCCAGGGTAGTTGAAGTCTCCCATAATAACCGTGTTGCCACTTTTGCATTCACGCTTCATCTCGGCTTCCATTTCCTCATCGATATCTCTGGTTTGCCCCGGTTTGCGATAAAATAGGTAGGAGCCTGTTACCATAAAGGAATGTAAGTACTTACCTTTAGAAAATATTAACATAGTAAATACATGGCTTTAAGTTAAGTACAAACATGCCAGTCATAGAGCGTTTAGGTGTTCATGGCTTGATGCCAGAGATATGCATGAACTATTCTGTAACTTAGAGGCCCCTTTACTAAGTGCATTAAGATTTGCAGTTAACATGGCTTAACATGGAATTTTACCATGGGTTAGCTGCATATATAATGCAGCAATTACATTACATTACATTACATTAGTGATTTCTATTCCGCTTGTGCCTTGCGGTTCTAAGCGGATTACATTAGAAGATGGCTGGTCATTTCCAGGCGATGACAATACAATTATTTGTATAACTTTACAAACTTTGCATACCTAACTTTACATAACTTTTCGTACATAACTTTACATAACTTTACGTGGGTTACTTTGCGTTACTTTACATTATCCTTACCGTGCTTGCATAAATTGCATTAAGTTTACATAATTTATCTTATATAACTTTACAAGACTTTACGTATGTTATTTTACCTTATTATTCCAGTACATTGCATAACTTACATTACATAATATTACAAAGCATAACCTTATGTTATATTACAACGTATAACCTTATGTTACATTACATAATATTACAAAGTATAATCTTATGTTACCAAAAAATCGTCTGTTCATAGGTTGTTATATCTGATTTTTTCGGTATTTGGGGTGACAGTGTTTCTAGATATGAATTGGCTTATCGCCCGTTGCGACTAGGTTGGAAGTTGCCTATGGGGACGAAATTGCAGTAGGTTGTGAGTTGCAGGAGGTTATGAAGGGTGAGACGATGAGGGTATATTATAATATTGGGATGTGTTTTTTGAATAGTATAGTTTTTATATCTTTTCGAAACGCTTTGTAGTCCGTAGTTGTGGTCAGCAGCTTGGATATGATGGGGTCAATTTTCGCGGCTTGTGTAGCAAGTAGGTTGTCATATAGCTTTTTGCGTTTTGTGCCTTTGAGTGAGGGGTAGGTGAATGGGGTCTGGGTTCTCCTTACTCTAGTTGAGAGGTTTCGGATTAGGCGGCTGTTTAGGTAGAGAGGTGCTGTTCCGTTTATTGCTTTGAATAATAGACAGTGTAGTTTGAATTGAGTTCTTGCTTGTATCGGAAGCCAGGGTGAGTCGAGATAGGCATTAGTGATGTGATCGTATTTTCCTAGCGAGTAGATAAGTCTGAGTGCTGTGTTATGTACTGTCTGTAATTGTTTGGTCATGTAAGCGGGGCAGGGTAGATAAAGGCTGTTGCAGTAGTCTACAAGTCCTAGTACAAGTGATTGGACTAAGATCCTGTATTGTATTTTGTCAAATAATTTTCTTATTTTTCGCAGGTTGCGCATGGTGTAGAAGGCTTTTTGGATGGTTTTGTTAGTATGAGTCTGCATTGTGCATCTCCTGTCTATTATTGGAAGCCTTTATAGTATTATTTTATTCATTTTGGGCCAGAATCTCTAAAGGGTGCCTAAAGTTCAGTTCTCTGAGCTGTTCCACAGTTCCAGTTCATATATCCTTTATAGAAAGCCTCTGCTCATGCACAGTCACTTTATTAATCACCTCAGAAATCTTTGCATCCAGTACAAATGAAACAGTTTATGGGAAGCATCCATTGTCTTAATAGTATCCCATAGAACAGTATTTTTCAACTTCTTCAAGCCAAATACCCTCTAAGTCTAACAAATATCAACTGAGTATCCCCGCCCAAGCTTCACCCCAGACCCGCCCAAGCTCTGCCCCAGACTCCAACCTCATAATAGTACTAATTGTAATGCAATTCCGTCCATCCATTTTCATATACACACAATATAATCTCCAACATCAGCTCTGATGTTGGAGAGAAGGCTTCTGGATCAATCATGTGCAGCAGCTGCCCGTATCCCTGCAACAAGTACCGCTGAAGGCAGGAAGGAGCAGCAGCCTACCTGGAAGGAGGTAACTCTGATCCCCCACTGACTCAGAAAGCTTCCCTCTAATGTCAGCTCAGACATCGTAGGAAGCCTTCTGGGTTGGCTTCGACAGAGGGGAGCAGGCAGAAAGGAGGGCATGGGATCCCCAGTGGCTATTAAGTAGGAAGGGGGAGGAGATCCATGTAGTGCGTACCCCCACAAGTAACTCTTATACCCCTAAGGGTACATATACCACGTGTTGAGAACCTCTGCCATAGAATTTCTAATGTAACTGCCGATGGTTTTCTTAACTCTCCAAGAGATGCTTGCAAGCCCCTAAAGCAGTTCCCCTCCTCTGGTTTTATTGTATGAGGGAGATTTCCTTCCAGCCAACCCTCCTCAGTAAACTGTTGGGAAGCATTTTATTGCCCTCCATGCCCAGGCAAGCCTTTGGTCACCACTAAAGCTGCACCTCATCTATCAAACTGCTTCTGTGTCTAGGGGTTATTATATCAAACTGGACACTCAGCAAGACTGATCATCATTAAGGTCTGCAGTAACTTCTGCAGGCTCCATCAAAGCTGCAGCAGCTTTTCTTTCTACTGTAGAGGTAGTAGTGATATCCAGCTTTGTTTGTACTAGCCATTGGCTCCCGGTTTATCTCAGAATCCAGTTTAAATGTATATGTATTATTTTTAAAATTTTATATGGTATTTTTATTCCTCTTGTTTTTCTTCTATGGAATGTTTATAGATTTTCATATGTGAGAGGCACTCAACGTTTTAAACTTTCCCTCCCTTCTAGGAAAGGAATTAAAGGAGTCAAAAATGTCAGCCTTTCTTTGGCTTTTAAATTTCCCCAATTATGGAATGAACTTCCTTTAATTTCCAATTTTTCATAACTCTTTAAAAACTTTTCTATTTACTAAACATTTTTTAAATTAATCCCCTTGTATTTTAGCATATTTCTTAACTCACTGCATTTTTTAATTTATTGTTAACCGTGTCGAGCTTCCTTTCGTTGAAGACCTGGTATATAAGATTAAGTTTTAGTTTAGTTTAGTTTAATTTGCTATTTTCAAAGCCAATGCTCTAGATGAATTTATATGGTGGTTGTCTGCAGAGCATTTAAATCTCAAGGGGGTGTGTTAGAGGCATGGTGTGGATGGGTCTAGGGCAGGCATATGACATGGACATTTATCTGTCATAACTGAACATTTATGAATATGTTCAGGGTACAATTTGAATGTCTGAAGCTAGACCTATTTTAACAATGAATAAGTGTCAAAAAGGTGCCCAAACTGGCCAGATGATCACTGGAAGGATATAAGCACGAATCCCCAAACACTCCCTCAGTGGTCACTGACCCCCCCCCCTCTCACCCCCAAAATATGAATAAAATAGTACATATGACAGCTCCAGATGTTATGGTCAGTCCCAGTAGAGCAGAAAACAGGTTTCTGGAGTAACCTGGTGGGCAGTTTAGTCAGCCATAGAGATGGGGACTCAGACCCATACTTCACTCTAACTACTACACTTACAGTGGAATTTGTGTCTTCCAAACCCCATCCTAATCCTACTATGCCCATATATGGGTGTTACCTGCAGGCATAAGGACTATTGGTGTGGTGTACAGTAGGTTTTGGAGGGATCACCATGCAATATAATGGGACTATGGTAAGATAGCATTCTCGGAGATCCTGCCGGTCCCGAGGGCAGATGCAAGGAGGCAGGCCGAGCTCCAGGAGGTGAATGCGTGGCTGAGGAGGTGGTGCAAGGAGGAGGGCTTCCACTTTGTGAGGAACTGGTCGTCCTTCTGGGGAAAGAGCAAGCTCTACAGGCGGGATGGCCTGCACCTGAGCACGGCGGGAACAAGAATACTAGCAGCCAACGTAAAGAAGGAGATCGAGAGGGCTTTAAACTACAGAGAGGGGGAAAGCCGACAGCTGACCTGATGACGCTTTGGACAGCAGTATCAAGAAAAGATGCTGAATGGGCTGACTGCAGGGAGGAGGACGGGGGTCCGATGGAACTCGCGATCAGACAGCGAGGGAAACACCAGGTAACAGCAACTTGCTGGGAGAAGTCTAAGGGGAAGGGGAAAACAGGGGATTCAGGAGGACAAGATGGCACCAGGGTGCAAACAGAAGGCAATAAGGTGGAGCCACAGAGCAAAGGGGAGACACAAGGCAAGGGGGAACAAACCAAGGCCCAGGGGACGATAGCACAGGAGGGGGCTGGTACTCCCCGGGGAAAAGCGGGGAGGTGGGGTGGAGGGGACATGGGGAGGAAGAGAGTTGAGAGGGTAAAGGCGGAGGGCACAGCAGAGGCACCGGGAGCGGGAAAACGGCCCGAGACCCAAGGGAAGGCGGCCCAGGTAAAGGCAGAGCTGGAGGACAAACACCGGGACCTACAGTGCTTATACGCAAATGCAAGAAGCCTCATGGCTAAGATGGGTGAACTGGAAGTCATGGCCAAGGGGGAGGACCTGGATATAATAGGAATTATAGAAACCTGGTGGACAGAGGAAAATCAATGGGATGTGGCGCTGCCAGGGTACAAGCTCTACAGGAGGGACAGGACCCACAAGAAGGGGGGAGGCATAGCGCTGTATATAAAGGACTATATCTACTCGATTGGGATCGATACGGCAACAAAGGCAGAGGAGCTAGAATCGCTATGGGTCAAATTGCCGGGAAAGAAGAGTGCAGACATAAAGCTGGGGCTGTATTATCGCCCGCCTGGTGCGTCAGAAACAATAGGACAAGACTTGGAAGCAGAACTGAGACAGGAATGCAGGACTGGAAGTGTAACAGTGATGGGGGACTTCAACTACCCAGGGATAGACTGGAGTACGGGACACTCCAACTCCACGAGGGAAGCAGGATTCGTAGAAGCTGTGAGGGACTGTTTCATGGAGCAACTAGTCAAGGAACCGACGCGAGGGGATGCTACTCTTGACCTCATCCTTAACGGATTAGGGGGGCCTGCAAGAGGGGTAGAAGTGGGAGGAACACTAGGCAACAGTGATCACAACGTGATCAGATTCACATTAGAAAGAGGGTCACCCATAGTGGGGAAGACCGCAACGACTGCGCTCAACTTCAGGAAAGGGAACTATGTTGCTATGAGGAAAATGGTGGGGAGGAAGCTCAGGAACGGCTTTAGGATGGAGACTGTAGGGAGCGCCTGGACCCTTCTCAGGGACACACTGCAGGAAGCGCAAAAACTGTACATCCCCAGTTTCAGGAAAGGCCGCAAGAACAAGCGGTCAAAAGACCCGGTTTGGATGACACATGAAGTAAAGAAGGTAATCAGTGACAAGAAAGTGTCCTTCCGGAAATGGAAAAGGGATCCAATGGAGGGAAATCACCAGGAGCACAGGAAATGCCAAAAGGAATGCCACCGAGAGATTAGAAAAGCAAAAGGGAAATACGAGGAGGGGCTGGCCAGGGAGGCGAAAAACTTCAAGGCATTCTTCAGTTACGTAAAGGGGAAGCAACCAGTGAGAGAGGAGGTGGGGCCATTGGACGATGGAGATAGGAAGGGAGTGATTAAGGAGAATAAAGAGGTAGCTGAGAGGTTGAACACGTTCTTCTCGTCGGTCTTCACGAGCGAGGATACGTCCAATATACCGGACTCAGAGGAGCTCATGAGTGGGGAGCAGGCCAAAAGATTGGGGCATATAGAGGTAAGTCGGGAGGATGTCCTCAAGCAGATTGACAGACTGAAAAGCGGCAAATCACCGGGACCGGACGGGATCCACCCAAGGGTTCTAAAGGAACTAAGTCAGGAAATAGCGGGCGCAATCCAGCATGTTTGCAACCTATCCTTGAAAACTGGAGAGGTACCAGAGGACTGGAAACTGGCGAATGTCACACCTATCTTTAAGAAGGGATCGAGAGGTGACCCCGGGAACTACAGGCCGGTGAGCCTGACTTCAGTTATAGGGAAGATGGTGGAAGCAATGATCAAGGACAGCATTTGCGAGCACATCGAGAAAAATGGCCTACTGCGGACAAGCCAGCACGGATTCTGTAAGGGAAGGTCGTGCCTGACAAACCTTCTGTACTTCTTTGAGGGAATAAGCAGTCAGGTGGACAAAGGGGAACCCATAGACATCATTTACCTCGATTTTCAAAAAGCCTTTGACAAGGTGCCACATGAAAGGCTGCTTAGGAAGCTGTGGAACCACGGGGTGGGCGGGGATGTACACACATGGATCAAGCACTGGCTGTCAGGTAGACTACAGAGGGTCGGAGTAAAGGGCCAATATTCTGACTGGCGGGGAGTCACGAGCGGTGTGCCGCAGGGATCGGTGCTGGGGCCGCTACTCTTCAACATATTTATCAATGACCTGGAAACGGAGGCAAAGTGTGAGGTTATAAAATTTGCAGACGATACCAAGCTCTGCGCCAGAGTTAGGACCAGGGAGGAGTGTGAGGAACTGCAAAGGGACCTCGATAAGCTGGAGGACTGGGCAAACAAATGGCAAATGCGCTTTAACGTAGATAAATGCAAGGTCATGCACATAGGGAAAAAGAACCCGTTGTTCGAGTATAAAATGGGGGGGAGATTGCTGGAAGACACCGGACTTGAGAGAGACTTGGGTGTGCTAGTGGATCCATCCATGAAACCATCGGCACAGTGTGCAGCAGCCTCGAAGAAAGCCAACAGGATGCTGGGCATCATCAAGAGGGGCATATCAACCAGGACGCGGGAAGTCATCATGCCGCTGTATCGAGCGATGGTGCGCCCACATCTGGAATACTGCGTTCAATATTGGTCGCCGCACCTCAAGAAGGACATAGCAGTTCTTGAGAGAGTCCAAAGGAGGGCAACGAAACTGGTAAGAGGGCTGGAAAACTGCCCATATGCTGAGAGGCTGGATAAACTGGGGCTCTTCTCTCTGGAAAAGAGGAGGCTCAGGGGGGATATGATAGAGACCTTCAAAATACTTAGGGGCATAGAGAGGGTGGACAGGGACAGGTTCTTCAGACTAAAAGGGACGACAGGTACGAGGGGGCACTCAGAGAAACTGAAGGGAGATAGGTTCAAATCAAATGCAAGGAAGTTTTTCTTCACCCAAAGGGTCTTGGACAAATGGAATGCGCTCCCGGAGGAAGTGATCCGGCAGAGTACAGTACAGGGATTCAAACAGGGATTGGACAGATTCCTGAGGGAAAAGGGGATCGTGGGGTACTGAGGGAGGTGCTGGGGTGTTGCATAAGTATAGACAGCTCACCAGGTCGTGCAGGTGCAAGGCCGGAGGGTTAGGACATTGATGGGAAGATAGGACTTCGATGAGAAACCTAGGGGGCAAGGGGGCCCCTTCTGGTGATTAAGGCAGGTCATGACCTGTTGGGCCGCCGCGGGGGCGGACTGCTGGGCGGGATGGACCTCTGGTCTGACCCGGCAGAGGCACTGCTTATGTTCTTATGTTCTTATATGTGCCTGGGACATTATATGTGAGGTTCACTGCAGTGTCGCCTAGGGTTCCTCACTGCTAGGATGTCTGTGTGGCCAATCTACTATGAATTCTGGCCTCTCCTACATCCCAATGGCTTATTCTGTGGGGTTTTCTTTTTGAATATGTTTTTCAAAAATGATTCTAAAAGATAGACGCACTGAGCACAAACACATATTAAAAAAATATAGATATGAACCCTTTTTATAATGTGATGATACATTGGCCACCTTGAAGATATTATACAACCCCAACTCAGGCTCTTGGTGTCAAAACATGGCCCTGTGTTGGGTTCTTGTGCTGTCTTCACCAAAATTTAATAAAATTGTGCACTCAACCACTAGCTCTCCTCTGGTAATTTGTTAGTTCAAGTCTGTCGTTTACCTTCACTACTCCCCCTTTCTGACATTGACCACCGTTTAATTTTCAGGTATCACCAAGGTGACCATATGTCCCATTTTGAACGGGACCGTCCCGTTATTACATTGCCTGTCCCGTTGTCCCCACACACCACTTCGGGATGCCAAAATGTCCCATTTTCAGTGGTGAGGGCAATCTAATAATGGGACGGACCCGTTCAAAACCCTGGAAGAGCTGGGGACACGGCTTTCTTTACTCGCTGCCACCATTTGTGATCCTGCCCTGATCTCTTCCTGTTCCTGCACTGGCTCTTGGATTCGCCGTGCCGCCTCGCCCTGCCCCTTGGAGCAGCAATCTTCTTTGTAAGTGGCTGGCCCAGAAGCTTTCATGGCCGGAAAGTCCAGAAGTGCTGGGCCATCATCCGCCATCCAGGAGTGCTAGAGTATGGAGCAGTTCAAAGAGTTGGAAAGACTAAGAGGAGCAGTTCCACAAGTAAGAAGAGAGGTGTTGCAAGGTGGGGGATTGGACATAGTGATGCGGGGAGTGCTGTTGGGGACAAATGCTGGAGGCAGGGAGGGGGAGAAAACTGAGATGAGTTTTTATATGGTGGTGGAGAGGGAACAGAGAGGATGCAGGGTGAGGGGGATATTGGACATAGTGATGCAGGTAGTGCTGCTGGGAACAAAGGAGCAGTTCAACAAGGGGGACAAATGCTAGAAGGCAGTGAAGGGGAGGGGCAGTTTTGAAAATTTATATCTGCTTATATTTTGCACTAAATTTGTCTATTTTTCTATACTTGTTACTGGGGTGACATTGCGTATTTTAAAGTCATCTTCCTTGACTTTTTTGAAAAATAAACCAAATATAAATGATTAACATTTTCTCTGCATACAGTGTGCTTTGTGGGTTTTTTTTATTTTGTGGTTATTATGAATTAATAAGATATTGTGTGTACATGAAAAATAAATGGAAGAAATTGGGGGTGGGATTGGGGGCAGGACTGAAAATTGGTAGATGTCCCCATCTGAGGAAAAAAAATAAATGGTCACGTTAGGTATCACAGACAATTTTAATGACAGGTTTCGGATCACTAATAATAGATCAGCAATCTCATTTTTCAGTTCTTTCAGTACTATGGGGTGTATACCAACCAGACTAGGTAATTTACTGCTCTTTAACATGTCTATGTCAAGCAGTATGTCTTCCAGGTTCACTGAGATTTTTTTTAGTTCCGCTGTGTAGTCACCCTTGAATACCATTTCTGGTACAGGTAGATCTTTTACATCCTACCAGGGAAGCCTGAAGCAAAGAATTCAATTAGAACCCCTTTTACTAAGTGGTGGTAAACACTAACGCATGCTAACTGCCACCTAAAAATGATGCTAGTGGCACATGCTAACTGAGGGTTTGGCGCATGCCATCCATGTGTAAAAAATTACATTTTATTTTATAGAGCGAGGGGGCGTGTTTGGGGGCAGAAAGTAGGTGTGCTCATGGGCACTGGCATGTGCTGACTGATTAACTCAGGATTAGTGTGGGAGCCCTTAACATCCGTTAAATACGTGCATTGAAGACTCATGTACTAATGGCCATGTGCTAATTTGTAATTTGTGTGTGGCCATAAATAAGAAAATTATATTGTCAGTCATCTTAGAACTGCACTACAAAGAGGCCTTAGCTTTTGAGAAACCTATGCACTTTTTAGCGTGACTTAGTAAAAAGACCCTTAATCTCTCCACTATGGCCTTGTCTTCCTTTAGTGCCCCTTTTACTCCTTGATAATTTAATGGTCGCATTGATTTCCTTGCAGGCTTTCTGCTTCTAATATATCTAAAAAAGTTATTACTATGAGTTTTTATCTCTATGGTAGAGAATGACACGGGGATAAATTTGTCCCTGTCCCTGAGGGGTCTATTTCCATCCCAGTCCCATCCCCGCGAGTTCTGTCCCTGTCCCTGCCCAAACCCTGCAAGTTCCGTCCTCATCTGCACAATCCTTGAACACTTATGATTTTAAAGTATTCGAGGCTTGTGCGATGAGGACAGAGCTTGCAGGGATGGGGTAGAAACAGGGATAGAAATTATGGAGACGGCATAGGGATGGAGATAGATCCACAGACGGGGACAAATTTATCCCTGTACCATTCTCTGCATGGCAAGTTTCTTTTAAAATGCTCTTTTAGCCTTCTTTATCAATTCTTTCAACTAACTTGCCAGTATTTATGCTACTTCCTTTTTTTTCTTCCATTTCTTTGACAAATGCTCTTTTGGTTCTAATAGTCTTTTCCACTTTTGAACAATATTTGTTGATTTTATTTCTTCATATTTATATTTGACACTTTGGATTGCTAATTCTTATATATTAGAGAAGGATTATGAAGCCTGTGAGGATGGCATCATTATTCTATGAGGGCATGCTGAAAAGTTCTCAGCCCAACCAATGTCAAAACGTAGAATTCTGTTTCTGCAGATTGGCACTTAACGAAATAAGATAACACTCCTTTCAACTACAGTGGCAAAATAATGCTCAGAAATTAGGAAGTTGGTTGGTTGGGTTAAGAACTTTTCAGCACCCCCTCGTAATAAGGTACCTCAGTACATTAAAGCATTTTACAGCAGATTCCCCCTTTTAATGCACTAATGATATGTTACTTCTTTGAGGGGGTAAACAGCCAGGTGGATAAAGGGGAATCTATAGACATCATTTATCTTGACTTCCAAAAAGCCTTCGACAAGGTACCACACGAAAGACTGCTAAGAAAGCTATGGAACCACGGGGTGCAAGGGGAGGTCCACCGATGGATCAAAAACTGTCTGGCGGACAGGAAACAGAGGGTTGGAGTAAAGGGCCATTACTCGGACTGGCAATGGGTCACGAGCGGAGTTCCGCAGGGGTCGGTGCTGGGACCGCTCCTGTTCAATATATTTATTAACGACCTGGAAGCAGGAACAAAATGTGAGGTTATTAAATTTGCGAATGACACCAAACTATACAGCAGGGTTGAAAACACGGAAGACTGCAAAGATCTCCCAAAAGATCTGACAGCGCTGGAAGAGTGGGCCAAAAAGTGGCAAATGAGCTTCAACATAGGGAAATGCAAGGTCATGCATATAGGGAAAAAGAACCCGATGTTCACTTACAAAATGGGGGGATCACCGCTAGGGGTGAGTAACCTTGAAAGAGACCTGGGAGTGATGGTAGACACATCATTGAAGGCGTCGGCGCAGTGCGCCACAGCCTCAAGGAAGGCAAACAAAATGTTGGGCATCATTAAGAAGGGTATCACGTCCAGGACGAAGGAAGTCATCCTGCCACTGTACCGTGCAATGGTGCGCCCGCACCTGGAGTACTGCGTCCAGTACTGGTCGCCGTACCTCAAGAAGGACATGGCGGTACTTGAGAGAGTCCAGAGAAGAGCAACTAAGCTAATAAAGGGTATGGAGGACCTCTCATATACTGACAGACTGAAGAAGCTGGGGATTTTCTCCCTGGAAAAGCTGAGACTTAGGGGAGACATGATAGAAACCTTCAAGATCATGAAGGGCATAGAAAGAGTAGACAGGGACAGATTTTTTAAATTATGGGGAACCACAAGTACAAGGGGACACTCAGAGAAATTGAAAGGGGGAAGGTTTAAAACAAACGCCAGGAAGTTCTTTTTCACCCAGAGGGTGGTGGATACATGGAACGCGCTGCCGGAGGATGTGATAAGCAGGAGTACCCTACAGGGCTTCAAAGAAGGTTTGGATAGGTACCTGGAGGACAAAGGGATTGAGGGGTATAGATAGGAGTAGAGGTAGGTTATAGAGATAGGATTAGAGGCTGTTACAAAATTAGTCAGGGGCACTCTTCAGGCAATTAGGCCTGATGGGCCGCCGCGGGTGCGGACCACTGGGCAAGATGGACCTCTGGTCTGCCTCAGTGGAGACAACTTCTTAAGTTCTTATGTTCTTTTTCTGATTTTTTTTGCAGGGGGAAGAAGTGGGCATGGAAGTATTAACCAGCTAGCAGATTTGCATTACTGCATGATGTGTAAATAAAAACAAAGCCTCGTTTTACTGCCACATTAAATATGGGCTTAGTATGTGGGAAAGATCTCAAACCTCACTGATGACATTCCGAAGAGCAGTGAAGAACCTCCTTTTCAGCTACACAGACTCTGACAGACTGCCACCTTCTTTTCTGTAACCCTTCTATTATTTTATGACCAATCTGGACCTTAGCCTTTGTGAAAGTTCAGCAATTATCTCCCCCTTTGTATCCCATTAACTTATGACCAGTCATGCCCTTAGTTTTTGTGAAATGTCTGCTTTATGAAAGTTCTTATGTAATCCGTCCTGAGCTTTTGGGAGAACGGGCTAGAAAATGAGATTAATTAATTAAATTAAGGAGCCCTTTTACCAAGTTGTGGCAAGTACTAAGAGCTGGATCCTATAAGGTGGCCACTTATCACATGTCAATCACGCAACAGCACTGTTTATAGAATCATGGCTACCTCAAATATAGGCACCGGAAACGTAGGCCAGGGTTTTCAAAGCCTACATTTCTGGTGCCTATGTTTGACGTGAATCACATCTACAGTGGTGCCTACGTATACCTAAGGTCATTTCCGGCATTAACCAAGCTTACTTCAACCTTAGGCGTCCTTAGACGCAATCTAGACGATGGGTTTATATCTGTGTGTGAGAGATAAATTAAGAAATAACATAATGATATAAGGTGAATTACTAATAAATATGTGATGTACATACTGAGGGAGCTATCAAAATCCATTTATCTTAACAAACAGTATTGAATGGACTCAAGCAGTATTCAAACAAATGCAAATGTATTCTCCAATGTTATTCAGCTTTAAAGGCCTCTTTTACCTCACTAATTAACCATGCTAGAAATCTATAAAATTATGAGTAAGGTGGAACAGCTAGATAAATAACAGTTGTTTATCATTTCAAAAAATAGAATGACTATGAAACGTGTAGGTAGTACATTTAGAACAAACCAGAGAAAGTATTTTTTCATTCGCTATAATAAAACCCATAGCGCGCATGCGCACTTGAAACTCCATGCGTCTGTGCTTTGTGCCTCCGCATGCGCAGAAGAAGGAGCCTGCTTTCCCATCGCAAGAAGGAGCCTGTGATGGTTTCCACATCGCCCTCCCTCCACAACGCTGCAAGTCTGGAGCCAGTGTAGATGGCTGAAGCCTGGCTGGAGGAGGACGAGGAGGAGCTGCGAGAGCTCTGCAGAGGCAGGAGGTGCTGGATTCGGGGGAGGGAGTGATTATCAAATTTCCTATGATGTCGCAAAAATCAAAAGAAAGGTTGCCATTCATATACGGTGTTGAGACCACGAGGCTCTAGAGTTTGTAAACGATTGATCCATTGTTGTTCTTTCTGCCATAGCACTCTCCTGATATCCCCTCTGAGATGTTGGGTGATTGAGAAGCTGACTGTATCTTTAAGGAGAGGGGATATCAGGAGAGTGCTATGGCAGAAAGAACAACAATGGATCAATCGTTTACAAATTCTAGAGCCTCGTGGTCTCAACACCGTATATGAATGGCAACCTTTCTTTTGATTTTTGCGACATCATAGGAAATTTGATAATCGCTAATCTTGAACTTTGTAATGTCCTATGAAATATAAGATTTGCAATCTAATTTGGTTTGTTTATAGCTGGGGTTTAGCCTATCACGCATCACGTTTTTGTGATGACGTCAAGCCGCCCGGTTCGCTCATCTTTTTGTTCGAGCCGGGCGCGTCTCGCAATCCCGGAACCATTTTGAGAGGAGCCAGCTTTACAATTGTGGCGTTGGAAGAAGCGTAAGATATTTGGACATTGAATTTTCCCCTGAAGTAGCCTTCTTGGCGAAACAGAAAGACTTTTCTGTCGGGATAAGGAACTGAGAATCTTTTGAGTCAAGTCGCATCTCCAGATGAGTGGATGTTTTTCTCTTATTTTTGTTCCAAACTCCTTGCTTCAACAATTGCTTTTCCCTATAAAGTTGAGCTGTAGCCCTCGTCTAGTTTTTAGTTAGTTTGGGATCCTGTTTATGCTATAAATAAGTTCTAAATTATTGGACTCTGCTTATATTGCTCACACCATTTTTAAAAAAATCTTTTGGAAAAGAAAAAATCATTGAAAAATACTAATTGCGTATGAATGAAGTCATTTATTTAAATGTACACGGAGTTTTTTTATAAATCAATGATGATGTGAGTTGGCTCGGGTACTTGTGTAGTCCCGGCCTCTCGCAATTGAGGTTTATTTTTCTCCGTTGTTTTATACTTTATGATTTTGATGGTGTGATGTCAAGAGTTGTTGTTAATGTGGTATGAATGATTCCCTACTGCTAAAACACTATTTTCAATATGTCTTTTTTACATTCTGCTTTATTACCAAACAGGGACAGTAATGACTTGACCACTGAAGAGAGTCATAGGACATGTGGTACATGTCAAATGTGTAAGATCATGGAATGTACGACTGTTTTTCACAATCCTCTTGATAATAGAGATTACAGGTTGCAGCATGTTTCTAACTACAAGACTCCAAAAACTAGATCTGCTCTCTAATCTCCAGACACCTGAAGGGTTTCAGGCTAACTGAGCCCCTTATACCAAATGTTTGTTTGGAAGTTGTAAACAGAGTGTTACATCAGTAAGTGGGAACTCGTGTGGAAGGTTTTATCTGAGTTCACCAGGGTTCAACACCACCAAATACACCAACGTGCTTGGCAGACATTACCCACTCACATCATTTTAAAACACTCTGGGCTAATCTAAAAATCTGTAATTCATAGTGCAAAAGTTTTTTTTAAACTGCTTTTTTTCTTTTTCTCTTTAAACTATAAGTAAATGCAAAAATTGTTATCAATCACCCAAACCCTAGTGTCTATATAGTGTGGAGAATTAAATTTAAATAGGACTGAAATAAATAAATCAACAATGCTTTTAAATGACATTGGTGAAAAAGCTCCTGAGAAATATAAAGCCTGGTGAATTTTAAACCCTTAATAAAATGGCTGAAAAACAGGAACTTATCTGCAAACCGCTGTTTGTTATATCATGCAGGGTGCCAGCTGATTGCCCTACAGAGCCCCATTTCGTATCCTTTATCAGGGGCAATCTCAGGGGTATCTCCCAAAGCAGTAAGGATCAAAAGCTGGTTCTCCGCGGTGCACTTATACTGCAAATAAAAGCAAGAGTATTTAAACCTTATGGAACACTCCCCAGCCCCCTCACTCCAGTTGAAATTAATCCTCCTATTCCCAGTAAGTCCGCCCTTCTAGCATCATAGATTGTCTCTCCAATGCTAGCTCAATCCTACAGCAAAGGGAGACACGCTCCACCCCCTAGTGGACCGGCTCAAGTCAGAGCTAGGAAAATAACATTCTGATTTCCTGAATGAAAAAACAGAAATTACTGGAGCACCCTTATACGGGTTATGAGATGTGTGTATATATATATATATATATATATATATATATATATATATATATATATATATATATATATATATATATATATCTGTCTATAAATCTCAGCTACAGGGGACTAGAAGGTTAATCATAGAAAGTTTTTTACGATTGAGGAGATGTTGTTAGTATATTCCTGTGCTGAAAGGAAACCCTTATAAATGTGATACATATTGTGGTCCAGAATCCAAAAGCCTAAAAGAGTTCAATGTTAATATGTCGCTTATTGATACCATGTTTGTGACTGCTCTCATGCATATTCTGAAAAATTGGAAATCATCTTCGTTATTAGATTATACTTTTTGGTGGAACTCTCTATGTATGTACCACAGATTTGAATCATATGCATATGAAAATAAAATTTCACTCCGTAAATCCATGAATTGGAAAAACAAAAAATCACCCTGGTCATTTTTAGATTCATATGTACACTCTACTATGTAGACACTCCTGTCTTCTCTTAAAATTTTTTTTTTTTTTCTCTTTCTCTTCTTTTTTCCTCTCTCTTTCAATTTTTACTTTGTCCTATTTCACTTTCTATTGTCATACATCACCACAAACAAATCCAATACTCTGAGCTTTTCTTAATAATATGGGCCTTTATAAATAACTGTATATTAATGCAAAATGTTATACTACTTTTATGTATTTGAATTGCTCCTTGTATTTTTTAAAATACTGAATAAAAATTTATTGAACTAAAAAAAAAATATGTTGCTTATAAGTTGGCAAACAATAATTCTGGTCTTGTCTTGTAATAAATGATCAACTGTTTATATTGCTTGCCACATGCCAATCTATAGCTTCATTCATAATGAAAGGTCACTTGGACACACAAAATCAGAGGCGTGAAGAAAGTACAAGAGGTTTATTACAGCATACCGGACTCTAGTGCAGTTAACAGCCTGCCTACTAGAGTGTTAGAATCAGGAAATGCATGGACTTTTATGCCCTTTTCACTAAACATAGGCAAACTTAATATATGCAAAAACTACAATTTTCATTTGTTACTTCTATAACTTTCTACAATTATTATTGGTCCTAAGCCAGCACTTATGATAGGTTCAGGGATATAACTTATAATCCTATAGGAAACTAGCTCATTTCTCTGCTTATCTAAATCTTACAGGTCTAAATGTTACATGTACAGAAGGGTAGGGCACATCATGGCTCAAACTCTTATCTATTTAGCTTACAATGTGGTAAGGTAGGGACATACATTTTAGGCAGATGAGGTCAATAGATTGTACACTGATTTCAACTCTGTAGGCCAGAGCAATATTTTAAACAACAGTTAACCATTTCAAGACCCTACATTCCCCCCTTTCAGGCTGGCGTACCTAAGGAGCCAAACCTGACAAAATAAAGTTAGGGGTCAGGAAAGTCAGGGTCCCCAGTGGGTAAGGGACGATACTGGGAGACGGCAAGGTCCAATGCAGCAGTGGAACGGTTGACAGCAGAGTCCACAGTTCAGTGGAGCAGCTTTATGGCTATGGGGACCACACAGGGCAGGCAGCAAAGGAGCAGAGAAGACAGGGCGGCAATCAGCAAAATGGTCTCCAGTGCTGAACCAGAGGGCAACCAGGAGCTGAAGGTACCAGACATCTAGTCTGCAGTAAGGTCACGCCAGGTCTGGTCAGGAACATGAGTCAGTTTGGTGATACGATCCACAACGTCCTCAATCACTTTACTCAAGTTCAAGGCAGCAATTGGAGAGGTTAAATTTACCACAGACACCACCTTCTGTCTAGAACTAGGCAGTTCTGATAGATAGCAGTGTGCATTTTAGCATTCGCTCTGCCAATGGTACTCAAAGCTCAGGTGGTCTCATTAGTTATCAGTTCAAATACAGCTTGTAGATGAATAATGCAGTTCAGCATATAGATTGGGGTCCGATAGCCCCAGGTGTCGTCCTCGGTCCATGTGGCAGGTCCGTAAACAGCAATGATCCATTCTGCAGGCCAATCATCACCCCATTCACCTATTTTAAGGGAATTGGTGGAAGTAGACCGCTTTTGGCGACCCCTGGTGTTGAATACAGGGGCTCCCAGGTATTCACCCAGCGGTAGCAGGAAGAAGCTGGGACGGATCATGCAAAGTACACATGTACCAGTCCAGTTAACAGACAACCAACAGTAGGCAAACAGATCACAGAGCCAATATCAACTATCAGGAGCGGACCATCATTCATGGGAAGTTTCATTAAGCAGTGTCTGAAGGGCGCTGAAGACAGTGGGAAGCAACAATGGAGGTTCGCAAGGCCCATCGTGAAGGTCGTGGACCTGACGTAAAAGTGAGGGTCTGTGAAGTCACATTTAACATGTCCAGCTGCTTTGCCTCCCATAGCCACTGTTCTCCCATACCAGTCCCTCCTCATACAAAACAATTGCTAATATTAAGAGTCTGACCTATAGTTTCAGCAAACTGTATAAACAGATTTCTAGTGATTACAGGATATCAGCATCTACTTTCATAATTTCATAAAACTGGGGAAACACCACAGAGTGATGGACAGGAGCACATGAGCGGGATACAATACGGACATATACATCAGTACCTGGGTCTCACCTTTTACCATCAATATACAATACCATGCGGTCTCTGGCCTTCTGGACTTGGACATTGGCATTCCAGTTATATGGGTCAGTGATAGTGAAAACCATGGGATTACAGTGGCCTGTAGTATACAAGGGGCCGGAGCTAGGACCTATAGTAAGGAATGCAGAGGGGTATTGGATGGGTATTTATGAGGGTTTTTGTAGGTGGCCCACGAGACACTTTCTCATAAAGGACAGGCTCCACCATTAGTGAAGGTTTCCTCATAGGGGCAGTTCTTAAAGGCATCAGGTTATACAGACATATATACTTAGCACATTTGGTATAATAATCTAGGGAGCCACACAAAACTGTATTAGGAGCAAAACCATGACCATGGGCAACATCAAATAGCACACATGTATCACAATACAAAGACACCGGGCGAGTGGGGTCTACAATAAGAGTCTGGTTGATAAGTGGACACTCAACATTATCAATGCAGATTTCCGCCCACTTTTAAACTTCATCACCAGTAGATTGGAAACAGAAAATACTCTCAGATGTTTGACACTTTCTGTACTTAACCCCTTCATGCAAACAAACAACAGGCAAAAGGGCTAGGGGCACTTGTTAAGTACAATAGGAAAGAAATACAGAAGAAAGAAACATAAGTGAGGGCAACACAAATATCAGATATATATAAGACAAAAGATGCCTACAATGCTAACATAGGAAGCTCATTTTTCTTTCAGGCACAACTTAGAAAACTTCAAACAGTTATACTCAAGACACTTGCTAAAGGCAGTGGTGAACCACAGGCAGTCAATTAAACTCAAACACTTATAAAGAATTATATTCAGAACACCTGCTAAGTACAGTGGTAAATATTCAGAACTTTTTGAGGTCTTAGAAAGCTTCAGCTGAAGATCCGTGTTGTAGTGGAACCAAGTTTCATGTCCGGACACCTTGACAACTGTAAGAGAAGAAATTAGGACAGTAAAAGGACCTATCCCATCTAGGTTTCAGGGGGTCTGACTTCCAAGTTTTCAGCCATACTGTATTTCCAGGGATATACCCATGGACTTGTGTAGCTATTGGTAGTGGGACTCCAGGACCCATTTGTGGAGCTCTTGAAGGGCCTTAGCTAAAGATTGGACCTGACTCTGGAGGATATCTGATCCCAGAGTAGCAAAGGAACCAGGGTCTGGATTCATAATGGGTGGTGGTCGGCCGAACATGAGCTGAAATGGGGACAATTTAGTGGGTTTAAATGGGGTGCATCTAATCTGAAATAGGACAGAGGGTAACAGGACAGGCCAGGACAGATTGGTTTCTTCAATTCGTTTCGTGAGAAGGGTCTTAAGATTTCTGTTCATTCTTTTGACCTGACCAGAGCTCTCAGGATGGTAAGCAGCATATAATTTCTATTCAATTTGGAGGGTCTGAGCAGTTTGTTGGACAACATCGGCAATGAAAGCAGGGCCGTTGTCACTGCCTATAGAAACAGGGAGACCAAAGAGTGGAAGTATGTCGTTTGGAAGTGTTGGGTTACTTCCCTGGCGCGTTCAGTGACGACTAGGAGGTGACTGAGGGAACGAGAAGTGGGCATGTGGGTGAAGTCTACAGACAGAACCTGCATCGGATATGTTCCAATGGGTTGGTGTCCAAGAGGTGGCAATCATCTGATTGGGGATTTTATTCTAGAACCAACAACACACTGTCGGACCATAATCTTTTGACAATCGTGAGGGCCAGGTGTTGAGGAATGAATATGAGGGTACCCACTGTGCTTGCGTTTGAAGTATCAGTGTATCCACCCCCCTTTCAGGAAAGACTGGCCCAAAATAGTGCATGCCCAAGTCTGTTCCTGAGAAGTGTCTTGGGTGTATGGGTGTCTAGAAAAGGAATGATTGTATACAGAGGAGCCGAAAGAGGGGGCAGAGACTGGCAGCTCGGGCTGTGCAGTCGGCAAGGGCATTGCCACGAGAGACAAGGTCCGTCACGCATCTGTAAGCATGGCAGTGCATAACAGAAACACGTGAGGGTAGTTGTAAGGCCTCAAGAAGGTCAAGAATGAGGGGAGCATGATGGATCAGGCGTCCGGAGGTTGTAATGAAACCTCAATATTTCCAGATGGCCCTATGGGAATGCAAGGTAAGGAAAGCATATTTGGAGTCAGTGTAGATGTTGCAAGACTGAGAGGCAGAGTGGCGCAGGGCAGAAGTGAGGGCATACAGCTCAGCTGCTTGGGCAGAAGGGCCAGAGGGCAGGGGCCTGAGTCAGAAGTTTTGGAGGCATCATACAGAGGGTGGGCAATAGTAGAAAAATCAGGGATCCAGATACGACAGTATCTGACAATACCAAGGAAGGTGCAGAGCCTTGCGATTGTCAGAAACAGGGAGACTACAGACAGCCTGGACACGGGTTTAGGAAGGGACCTGGTACCCTGGGAGATTTGAAAGCCAAGGTAGGTGACACAAGGAAGGCATACTTGGAATCAATGGAAATATGGCCACAGGAAAATTTAAAAGGCAGACCCACTATCTGTATCAGGTTCCTACCCCAAAGAGCTGACTTGTAAAATTAAGCTAAAATTCAGCTTCAGTCCCTTCACTATCATCTGACTGGCAAAAATATTTACTTCCATACAAAAGCATTCCTAAAAATTACACTCTTATACCTAAACTTACATGATTTATAAACAGAAATACAAAACAAAGATTGGAATATACAGTAAAACTTTGGATTGCAAATAACTTGGTTTGCAAGTGTTCTATAAGACAAGCAATGATTAAATTTTAACTTGCTATACCAGCAGCGTCTTGCAATACCCATACATACAGTATGCAAGCATCACATTATCACAACTGAGCCAATGGTTCCTCTCTATATGACGCTGCAGAAGTACAGTGACTGTTCCAAACGAGCAAGGGCTTGCAATACAAGTATGTATATTTTTGTACACGAGTGCCCTGGACTACAAGCATGCTTCTGGAACAAATTATGCTCCCAAACCAAGGTTTTACTGTACTCACAAGTTTAAACATTTTTCATTTTTGTTTTTTTACAATCAACATGGGTCTCAGTAGAGACTTACTCCTCTGTACAGAATTTCACAAAGGAGAGAGAGTTGCTTAAAGATCAAAGAGATTAAATTACAGATGTAGTCTTTTCAGAATTATTTCCTTAGGTTTAACTTTTTAGCATGGAATATAAGTACCAGAAATCATATTTTTTGTTTTCATTCATTTCTGAATATACATAAACATTTTATAACATAGCCAAAAACTTTAAATCTAACCCTACTTATCTGTTTCAGGAGAAATTGCATTTGAAGTGCTATACACTTCATAGCCCTTATCAGCACAAAATGAGGAGGAGGGGTACTCTCCCCCAGTGGCGTACCTAGGGTATGTGGCACCCGGGGCCCATAATTTTTTGACAATCCCCCCCCCATGTAAAAAAATATTTTTTTGTAATAACCATGAAACTGAATAAATGGTCATAATAGAAACAGGCAGTGAAAATTTTCTTTTATTGAACCTCATATATGTAACCATTATTCCAAACATACCATAATATAACATAAATTATGTCTGAATTGTCATGACATCAGAAGTACATATGGAGTAGTTGCAGGTGATGCTTGGGACAGTTCTGATTGTGTTAGTTCGGTTTTATGTGTTTTTTGAATAGAAGGGTTTTTATTTCTTTTTTGAAGGTTTTGTAGTTTGTGGTCGAGGTCAATAGGTTGTAGAGTTGGGGGTCGACTGTTGCAGCTCAAATGGCTAGGAGGTTGTCGAACTGTTTTTTTCTTTTGACGTTTTTGGTTGGAGGGTGTGTGAATGGTGCATGAGTTCTCCTATGTCTGGTTGAGGTGGATTGAATTATTTAGCTGAAGAAGTTAGTTCCCCCCCCGCCCCCCATTCCACACACATTAATTCTCTTCCATTTTTGTTCCCATTATAAAAAACACTGAAAAGTTCTCAGAAAAAAAATACATTAAAATAAGAAGTGAAAACAAAGGCCCCTACAGATGAGAACATAACATAAGAATAGCCTAACTGGGTCAGACCAATGGTCCATCATGCCCAGTAACCCATTCTCATGGAAGCCAATCCAGGTTACTAGTACCTGGTCAAAAAACCAAAGAGTAGCAACAATCCATGCTACCGATCCAGGGCAAGCAGATGTTTCCCCCATGTCTTAATAACAGACTATGGACTTTTCCTCCAGGAATTTGTCCAAACCTTTCTTAAAACCAGCTACGCTATCTGCTTTTACCATAACTTCTGGCCACTTCATTTTTAAGCTGAGATCTTTCCTTCCAAACAGAGACTTTGCTAGATGTCAAATACAGCACAAGGTAACTTCACACGGATTTAGCTGTGCAGGAAATGTGAATCTCCTCATACACCCATCATATAGTGCAAAAATGTGCAAAGGTCTGGTTTTTTCTTTTGATCACTACATAGACTAATGCCACACAAGCAACGCTGTTACAAACATATTCTGTAGGTCAATGCTAAGGTTAACAAAGTTTACTTCCTTGGACCAGAAGGAGATACTGACAAACCACTGGAAGAGATCCCAAAACAACTACCCAGGAACAACACCCAAAGACCCACTCAGTGTGTGAACCAGTTGAGTGGAGTGGACTAACTGGGGGGTGGAAATGGGCCCGGAGTTTGCTCAGCAGAATTTCCCAGATCACCTCTTCCTCTCAACACATTGACACGCTGTCGCCACCACCACTAGGAACACCTCACCGGGTAAGCCAGCAATGCTATAAACTTTATAAAACACATTATTATATTTTCTTATAAAGCACATATTTTAACTGAACTCTCTGACATCCTCAGCCTTTCCATTCACAATAATAGAAGGAAGAAAAGTTCCCATTTCCTGCTGTCTCATATCCCCGGCCTATACAATATTTTTCTTCTGCAGAGTGCAGACCCTTCAAAAATCTGACCAAATCCTCATTTCACTTGCATTATAAAGTACTGAGGATGCCATCTCTCCCCAATCCCAGGTCCTAAAGTCTAAGACAGTAGCGCAAACTAGTGCTGCCAGATTCAGGAAAAAAAATTTCGATTCGATTCAGCCTATTGAATTGGTTTATCGATTCAATTTTCCTGCCTAATTGGGTGTTTTTTTCAAACATCCTGGTGGGTTTATTTTATAGCTTTTTCACCCCCCTTTGGCTTCTCCTAACCACACTGGCGCTGTGGTGTAAATAAAATAAAGAAACAAAAGGAATTTTCCTCTCTCTGTTAAATCCTAGCTCACTTTTGCGGTCTAACACCAGCTCTGGCAGGATACACATTTCAAATCTGACATATTGTAATCACAAAACAGAAAATAAAATTAGTTTTTCTACCTTTTTGTTGTCTGGTTATTTTTCAAATCTTGTTGGTCCAAGGCTCTGGTTGTCTTCTGATAACTTGCTTGCCAGGGTCTCCTTCTTTCTTCTTTCTCCGTGCTAACCATCCATCTGCCATCTCTGTCCTCCCCTTCCATTTCCCTTCTCTCCCCTGGATGTCTGGCATCTTTCCTTTTTTTGTCTCCCTCCACAGATCCACCTTTTCTTAACTACTCTTTCATCCAGCAGCTCTCCCTCCTTCCCCACCACCCCAGGGTCCACCATCTCTCCCTTTCTTTTCCCAACTACCCTCCTAACCAGTATCTCTATCCCCCCTCCACACCATCTCTTGTGTCCAACTTCTCTCCCTTTCTATTCCTTCCCTCCCTAAAACCCATGTCCATCATCTCTCTCTCTCTCCTCTATTTTCAGACCCATTATTTCTTCCCACCCAAAGTCCGGCATATGCACGTCTCTTTGAACCCCTCCCCCTTCCCTCCGTGTACTTCTACACCAGGGCCCCCCTCCCCTGAAGGCCTGTCCCCCCTTAAAGGTCTGCATCCCACCCCTGAAGGCCTACACCCCCCCTGAAGGCCTCTCACCCCCCGAAGGCCTGTCCCCCCCTTGAAGGCCTGCCTGCCTGTTCCCCTTGAAGGCCTGCCCCCCTGAAGGCCTGTCCCCCCTTGAAGGCCTGCACTCCCACCTAAGGCCTGCACCCCCCCGAAGACCTGCATCCCCCGAAGGCCAAAACTCCCCTCGAAGGCCTGTCCCCTCCTTGAAGGCCTGCCTGCCTGTCCCCCCCTTGAAGGCCTGTGCCCTCCCTGGAAGGCCTGCCCCCCCCTAAGGCCTGCACCCCCCCCCGACGGCCTGTCACCACCCCCAAGGCCTGCCTGTCCCCCTTGAAGGCCTGCCCCCCCTGAAGGCCTGTCCCCCCCGAAGGCTTGTCCCCCCCAAAGGCTTGTCCCCCCTTTGAAAGTTTGCCTGCCTGTTCTCTATGAAGGCCTGTCCCCCTGAAGGCCTGTCTCCCCCCTCTCCACAAGGTCTGCCTGCCCGTCCCACCCTGAAGGCCTGCTGCCCCCCCCCACTACCTCAAAGGACCGCTCGGCCCCACCACCACCACCACCACGAAGCACTGCTTATTCCCCCGGCCTCCCCGCTTCATTTCCCTGGGGAAACAGCCTGAAGCAATATCGCACGATGCCAGCGATCTTTGCTTGCTTCGGCTGTTTCCTCCACCGCGTTCTCGCCCCTCCTCTGATGTCAGAGGAGGGGCGGGACCGGGGCGGAGGAAACAGCCGAAGCAGGCAAAGATCGCTGGCATCGCGATCTTGCTGCAGGCTGTTTCCAGACGCGACACCCGGAACAGAGGGTGGAGAACCAGACCAGACCAGGAGCACCCCCTCAGGGCTTGGCACCCGGGGCGGACCGCCCCCCACGCCCCCCCCCCTTGGTACGCCACTGCTCTCCCCTCTTGCTTTAAACAACTGACAGTTTGAAAGTACACTGATACATTTGGATAGACAGAACTCATAAAGAATCCGGAATACTGCAGGACTTGGGAATCAGATGAAGGGAAGAAATTGGCATGGTCTGAAGCAAGGGCGGTACTGAATTGAGTGGGGCTATTTTTTAAAGCCCTGGGGTGGACGGGTCCAGGTTACTTGGGCAGTTTGTCCAGTGGAAGGGTTTTCCCATTGGAATGCAAAATGGGCTGACTGGAAGAGGAACCAACAGCAAACGAATGCATAAAAACCTGACGGGTTATGTCCTTTTCCAGGGAGCCAGAGGGGGCCAGCCCACACCAAACGTCGGCCATTCTAACTGGCACAGACGAATAAGGGTTGATTTGTTAAGTGTAGTCCCATAATCAGAGCCAAATCCCTTTTTAAAATTAGCTAACATTGTATCAAGGGGTCCCCACAAGTAGACTGACATACCCCCATTGTGCAATGGAGGACAAAAACACTTCCCTGTATTCCTGGCCCTGCCCATCTCCGGACTAGGGAAACGCGGTACTAACAGGTCCACACTCACTTCGTCCTCAAGGACATCTCAGACACTCTCAAACACACAAAACACAACAGACTTCAGTTCAGTTACTCAATCAGAAAATAACAGTTCCTAGAATCCCTCCCCATGACTTCAGCAATGGATCAAGTGGCTTACTAGGCAGGAGACAAGAGACAGGATAGGGATGATCAATTTCCACTTACTAGATGGTGGCCACTGTAGGACAGAATTAAACTGATACAGATTCTTGTACTTTAAACTGAGACTAGATAAGTCAGTTGAAGTGGTCGAACGTCCTGAGGTCTGCCAACCCCACAAAAGGAAGGCAGCCGGCTAAGCAGACACGTCAGCCATAGGACCAGAAACAAGTGACCAATCGAGTAACCAATGGTCAAGAGACCTTCAAGTCCCTGTTCGGAAGCCAAATGAAAGATCACTTGGACACACAAAGTCAGAGGCATGAAGAAAGTACAAGAGGTTTATTACAGCATACCGGACTCTAGTGCAGTTAACAGCCTGCCTACTAGAGTGTTAGAATCAGGAAATGCATGGACTTTTATGCCCTTTTCACTAAACACATGCAAACTTAATATATGCAAAAACTACAATTTTCATTTGTTACTTCTATAACTTTCTACAATTATTATTGATCCTAAGCCAGCACTTATGATAGGTTCAGGGATACACAATCATTCGTATTATAGTCCTATAGGAAACTAGCGCATTTCTCTGCTTATCTAAATCTTACAGGTCTAAATGTTACATGTACAGAAGGGTAGGGCACATCATGGCTCAAACTCTTATCTATTTAGCTTACAATGTGGTAAGGTAGGGACATACATTTTAGGCAGATGAGGTCAGTAGATTGTACACTGTTTTCAACTATGTAGGCCAGAGCAATATTTTAAACAACAGTTAACCATTTCATGACCCTACAATACCAAATGGAAAATACGATTTTAAACTATAAATCCAGTATTGTTCTCTGGCTGAAAGGTCACTCAGACACAATAATCAGAGACTTGAAGAAAGCAACAGGGTTTATTCAGCATATATGCGACTCATATCTATTCCTGAAATACTTAGGAAACCAACCTATTCAATCTTAGTCCTTAACAACCGAGCGCAAGAACCACCTGTCGCTAAATCTGTACTTTGTTTATTCATTCAATCTGTAACTTTGTTTATTCACTCAATCTGTAACATTTCTAATCATTGTAAACCGCATAGAACTTCAAGGTCTTGCGGTATATAAACTGTTATTATTATTATTATCTGATCCCAGAGTAGCAAAGGAACCAGGGTCTGGATTCATGATGGGCGGTGGGTGGCCAAACATGAGCTCAAGCGGGGACAGTCCAGTGGGTTTTGACGGGGTACACCTGATCTGAAAAAGAACGGAAGGCAACAGGACAGGGCAGGTTTATTCAATTCATTTGGTGAGAAGGGTCTTAAGAGTTCTGTTCATCCTTTCAGCTCTGGGGGTGGTAAGCAGCATATAATTTCCATTTAATTTGGAGAGCCTGAGCAGTTTGTTGGACGACATCAGCAATGAAGACGGGGCCGTTGTCGCTGCCTATGAAAACGGGGAGACCAAAGCATGGAATTATATCATTCAAGAGGTGTTTGGTTATGTCCCTGGTGTGTTCAGTGCGAGTAGGGAAGGCTTCGACCCATCTAGTCAGGGTGTCTGTGAAAACTAGGAGGTGACTGAGGGAACGGGAAGTGGGCATGTGGGTAAAATCTACAGACAGGACCTGCATCAAATGTGTTCCAATGGGTTGGTGTCCAGGAGGTGGTAGTCATCTAATTGGGGGATTTTCGGACCGTATTCCGGATTAGCTGGTTAAGGTGATTGATAAAGAAATGTATTTTGAGGGTCATTTTCATAGCAGGGTCTCCAGAGTGCGCCAGGTCATGGCATCTTTTGACAATCGTGAGGGTCAGATGTTGAGGAATGAATATGAGGGTACCCGCTGTGCTCGCGTTTGATGTATCAGTGTGTGGGTCTGGATTGGCACTTGAATTGGCACATATTTGTATCCACCCCCCTTTCAGGACAGACTGGCCCAAAAGAGTGCAGGCCCAAGTCTGTTCCTGAGAAGTGTACTGGGTGTAAGGGTGTCCAGAAAAGGAATGATTGTGTACAGAGGAGCCGAAGGAGGATGGAAGAGGCTGGCAGCTTGGGCTGTGCGGTCAGCAAGGGCATTGCCGCGGGAGACGAGATCAGTGACACGACGGTGGGCTTGACAGGGCATAACTGCGACCCGGGAGGGCAATTTGATGGCCTTAAGGAGGTCAAGAATGAGGGGAGCATGATGGATCAGGCAGCCAGAGGCTGTAACGAAACCTCAATGTTTCCAGATGGGCATGCAAGGTAAGGAAAGCATATTTGGAGTCAGTGTAGATGTTGCAAGACTGAGATGCAGAGGGGCGCAGGGCAGAAGTGAGGCCTACAGCTCAGCTTTTTGGGCGGAAGTGCCAGAGGGCAGGGGGCCAATGAGTAAAGGGGAAGTGGCAGAGACCACTGCATAGCCAGCGATATGGGCATCTGAAGGGGTGACAGATGAACTGCTATCCGTGAAAAGAGTGAGATCAGGGTCCCAGAGTGGGATGTCAGTGAGACCACGATGGGAAGAATAAACTAAGTCAACGGTGTCAAGGCAGTTGTGCACTGGCTGGGAGGAGACGGGAAGGAGAGTGGAGGGGTCAAGGAGTAAAGAGACAACAAGAGAGACCTGAGGGTTTTCGCAAAGAAGGAATTGGTATTTAAGGAGGCGTCCATTCGTGCACCACAGGGAGCCTTTATGTTCTAGAAGAGAGGTCACACAGTGTGGGACAAAGAGGTCAATATGCTGGCCAAAAGTGAGTTTGTTAGCATGCTGTAAGAGATCTGAGACAGCGGCAACAGGATCCAATTGTCAAGAGAGATAGGCGATGGACCTACGCCATCAGCCAAGGAACTGGACAAGGACCCTGGCTACGATACCGGATCCTTCATGAACATAGAGCTGGAAAGGTTTGGAGGGGTCAGGAAGGCCAAGGGCAGGAGCCTGAGTCAGAAGTTTTGCAGGCAGCGGATAGCCCGATCCTGGAGTTGGGTCCAGACAAAAGAGGCTGAGTCCGCGCCCCTAGTGGAATCGCATAGGGGATGGGCGATGAAAGAGAAATCAGGAATCCAGATGCAACAGTATCCTGCGATACCGAGGAAGGTGCACAGAGCCTTGCAGTTATCAGGGACAGGGAGACTACAGACGGCCTGAACCTGGGTACGAGGAAGGGACCGAGTACCCTGGAAGATGTGAAAGCCAAGGTAGGTGACACGAGGATGGCATACTTGGAATCAGTGTAAATATAGCCACAGGAAAATTTAAAAGGCAGACCCACTATCTAAAAGACTCAAATAAACTGTCTACTAGCACATAAGAATTGTTCTCAATCCCTATTCTGTATCAGGTTCCTACCCCAAAGAGCTGACATGTAAAAATTAAGTAAAATTCAGCTCCGAGTCCACCCACTAAGCAGGGTAGTCTGACACAAGTGCACTCTAAAAGTGACAGTCCCTTCACTATCATCTGACTGGCAAAAATATTTGCTTCCATATAAGGCTTGCTTTTATACCTTCATATGGATGTGTCACAAAAACATTCCTAAAAATTACATTCTTATACCTAAAAGTTACATTCTTATACTAAGCTTACATGATTTATAAAAAGAAATACAAAACAAAGATTGGAATATACTCACAAAACATAATCCATACACACAGCTTTCAGCCCTTTCTGTTAGTCAGATTGCGTCTCAGTACTGATAAGTTCGTATCCTTGTGGTAAAAGTGAAGCAAGAGAAACCTATTCCCCCTCCCTTCAGAATTTCACAGTGGAGAGAGAGTTGCTTAAAAATCAAAGAAGTCAAATTACAGATGTAGTACTTTTCAGAATTTCCTTAGGTTTAAAATATGTAAATATGTTTAATATATAAAATATGTTTAATATACATTCACACACATGCCTTCTCTAAAATACTTTCAACATACATGTACATTCTTGATTCCACTGCCTGCTCTGAGCAGCTAGAAACACATAAACCATCCAGCTGTTCAGACGTCCTTTAACTCATTCACTTCCACCTCATTTTAAAGCCTGGTTCCTTACATACTTAAAGCACCACTCTTGTCTCCTTCTTAAAGCACTTCCTGTCTCTCTCTTCAAATTACATGCTCTAATCTTTCATGAAACCTAGCAGTGTCAGTCATTAACAAGCCTAGCAGGCAGAAATCCAACAGATATTTATTACCTCTCCTCCATCTTCCTTTACAAATACAGCACAATAGAAATATAGCCAGTTCTAACCAATTCCCTGACTCCTGAAATGTTCAACCTACACCATTTGTTTTTGGTTTTTATTATAGGATGCATCCGAATCATGCTGAGCCCTGTAAATACAAACAGCTTACGTCTATTGTCTAATTTCTGATCTACAGATTAGTTCAGTTTAGTTTCCCAGACAGGCACAGTTCCTAGAATCCCTCCCCGCTATTTCAATGATGGATCAAGTCATTTACTAAAGCAAGGGAAAAGAAACAGTTTGGTGGTCAACCCTAGACACATACCTGCACTTTAACCCAGGACTCGATTAATCAGTTGAGCCAGCCAGAGCCACAAGTGATATCGATCCCAAGAGGAATTCAGCCGGCTTGGCAGACAGGTCAGTTCTCAGACCAGACACAAGTGACCAATCGAGTAGCCGGTGGTCAAAAGACCTTCAAGTCCCTGTTCAGGCGTCAAATGAAAGGTCACTCAGACACAGTAATCAGAGACTTGAAGAAAGCAACAGGGTTTATTCAACATATATGCGACTCCCGAGCACCAAGTTGGCAGCTTCAGAAGTCCCAAAACCAGAAAGTTACAGAGATATTTATTCATTTTTCTGGCTATATAATTGAATTCTAGAAAAAACTTTTCATGTGTTACTTTTCTTAACAATCTCTCACACTAGCAGGTCACTTATCTAAGCCCTGCTGTCTTTCTGTTACTTGTCCAGGAGGGCAGAATACAATATCATATATGCTGAGATAACCTTAAGAAGCTAAAATGCTCAAGCTAAAACACCCAGTGCTAGAACATCAGATAAGTTAGGTCTGCAGCTAAACATATTTCAGCATTTTATTAAAGAGAAAACTTAGTTCAACACTCAGGAAAAACAGTCCCAGACTCCTTCATGGCAAGCAAAAAGTTCCTTTTATTTCCTTGAAATCCATTCATAACTTGCTCAATAATAGTCCAATGCATATCTGTGAACAAATGTCCCATTTCCACAATATGGCTCACCATAGGAGCATTTTCCCTCAAGTTTTTCATGCAACTTTTATGTTCTTTAATTCACACTTTGATGGCTCGAGTGGTACTCCCTACATACAAGAAGTTGCAAGTGCATTGTTTAACATATACAACATATGTAATGTCACAAGAGGTGTTACTCCATAACTTGTATATCTGTTTAGTTTTTGGGTGCTCCCATTGATCTCCTTCCAACAGTTGTTTACATGCTAGACAATGTCCACAAGCTTTGTGATCCAGAAAAATTGGAGAGATATTAGTCCTTTCCTGAAAATTGGCCTGAACCAGCCTATCTGCCAGATTTTCCCCCCTGGAATATGCTATGCAGGGGTGTTCTTGAAACACTTCATACAGTTGTAGCACGTGCCAGTGTTTGTGAATACTAAAGGCAATTTGTTAAGCTAAGATGGAATAAGAGAGCACGCAAAATTGTTTAGAATTCTCTTGTCTTGATTGGTTATCCAAAAGTAAATCTTTATTAGCATGTTTTGCTCTGAGAAATGCTTCATGAATAATCTTTTATGGATATCCCTCCTCAACAATTTGTCAGAGAGTAATTCTGCCTCTTTGTAGAAGTCTTCAATAGAAGTACAGATACGGTGGATTCTAAGAAGTTGTCCTATGGGTAAGGCCTTTTTAAGATTGATGAGATGACAACTTGAATATTTGAGGTAGTTGTTTCTTTCTGTAACTTTGTGATGAACTTTGGTGTAAGGAGTTGCCATGCTTGATAACTTCAGTATCTAGAAAGGTTACCGGTACTTGATGTAGATCCATAGTACCTGTGAACTGTATGTGCGTGTCTCTATTGTTCAACCAGAGGAGAAAAGAGTTCAGTTCCTCCTGGGAGCCAGTCCAAATCATGAATACATTGTTTAAAAATCTGGTCCACAAACTGATATACTTAAAAAATGTTGAGACATACAGATGTTTGAAGAAAGACTGCACACACTCGATTGTTCCCCTCGACCCTGAAGAAAAACATTGTTTAAAACATGCATGTCGGGAGAGGTGGCATTGATGAACATTTGAGAGCTAACCTCAAAGCTAAGTAGCTAAGTAATAAGAATAAATTAGAAGAAAAAGACATTAAGTAAGGAAATGAAGGAAACTAAAATGAAATACAATGAAGAAATAGTTATGGAATTATGAAATTACGAATAAGTATGAAACTAAATGAATTTTAGAGTTTTGAGTAAATAAACAATAAAGTGGACTGATGAAGACAAGAAATTGCTGGGCATTATTCATGATCCAGTTGATATCCAAAAGTCCATACAAATGAAAAAATAAAGAATTAATATACATATACATATATTATGAAGTATATGTTAGTACTAGACCAATAATCTCTTTACAGTGTATATGGGGCCGCAATATATCAACAGGCACCATATAGCTTTACAATATTAGAGATTTCAAAAGAGTACAGAGAATAGTTAGTGATTTAGAGAGAAGTGAATAAGTTCCTCGAATTGGGACATATACAGATTGGCTATGCTTGGGGCGGCCACTGTACCCTTGGCCACCCCTTGGCACTGTAGATAAAAACTCCCATTGAATTGAAAATAGTTTTATAAAAGTACCAGATTGGTTAATTCCATCAAAAATTCAGTAGGGGTACAGACCTCTGCTGTTCTGGATTGAAGGGTCTGTTGGACTATCTGAATAGCTTTGCCCTGCGGAATATTACTATATAGAGACACTACATCAAGAGTAACAAGAATATCTGTTGACTGCATATTCATTACCTTGTCAATTTTTTGGATGGAATGAGCGGTATCTTTAGTGAAACACCGTGAAAGTTTAAGAAAAGGTTGCAAAAAATGGTCAATAAAGCGAGTCAGAGGTTCCAGGATTGTACCCATTAAAGATACTAACTACAAAACTTCAGGAGTAGTTTACATTCTTAAATGCCCCTGTAACTTAATATACGTGGGGCAAACCTCCAGACCATTTAACATTTGGTTAAACGAACATAAAAGTAATATTACAAGGGAGATCTTAACTGCATCCCTTGCATTACACTGCAAAAGACAAATTCATGATTTTTTTTCTCTTTAAAAGCACTAGTAATTAGAGAGAGGAGAGGCTTTAGCTCAGAAAGGGCAGTGCTGGATCTTTAAGCTGAGAATGCTTGAACTGGAAGGTCTGAACAAAGTTCTAGAGTGGCAACACTTCTATTAAACAACTCCAGTGGTTTAAACTTGATATGTACATTTATGGCTTTATTTAGGTTTTGTAAGATGTTACCAAGTTTGAACATATCTTTCATGTGAGTCATAATTTAAAAACTCTACCTAATAAAAAGTTTTCTTAAAACTTCGAATTTCTAAAGCTCTGGGGCATTTCTTCCAATCAGATTCGAGCATGCTAATTAGGTAGACATCAATATGTCTTTTTAAATGCGTGGGGCCTCTTCTCTTGTTGTTCAGAATCAGCAGGAGTTTTTGCACTGTCTACAAAAGGTATGGAGCTATAAATAAAGCTTTTAGTAAGTAATGATTGTTTATAAATGAATTATATAGTAATCTTGGATTGTTTAACTTTTCAGCGTTGCTTAAATATTTCCCTGATGCAGCGTGAGTGTTGTTTGCCCCGCAAACGCTGGCCGCATTGGAGGATGAACTAAGAATATTAAAACAAGCAACAGTTTAAGCTCCATAGATATGGAGCATGAATCAAAAGCACTTTAAAAATCAACTAAAGCACTTTTAAACACAAGAGCACTTTCTCAAGATAAGTATCAGTGATTTTATTAATTTTGACTTTGCATTCATTTGCCGAATCTATTTAGAGATGAGCTACTAGGTTAATGTGTATATAGAATAAAGTTATTATGATTTGAAAGGAAAGAATTAAAGAGAAAACATTTTTAAAAATAACTTTATTTAAAATATAATTCAATAAAGATAACAAAATAAATATATAAATTTAATTTTATGGAGCCACGCTAGCAGGTTTAACGCGCACGACTTTTCATCACGCGCTAACCCCCATGCTGGCCGATAAACTACCGCCTGCTCAAAAGGAGGTGGTAGCGGCTAGTGCATCTGGCAGTTTAGCACGCGCTATTACACGTGTTAAACCGCTAACGCACCTTTGTAAAAGGAGCCCTTAGTGAGTGGTAGGGCGGGTTCAAGCCAGTGACGTTACAAAAAGGAGCAGGTGAAAAAATCATCTCTACAGAATCTAAAGTGATTACACAGCAACACCATCTGAGGCTTCAGTTGCATTTCTGTTTTTACCAGTGGTTGTTTTGTGATAAATACTGAAAGAAAGATGCTATTAAGATTGCATACTTTTTCAAAGAGCTCATACTTTTCATGCAGAGTGTGCATCCATATATTTATTCATTCAGTTTTCTATACTGTTATTCCAGGTGAGCTCACAATGGTTTACATGAATTTACTCAGGTTCTCAAGCATTTTTCCCTGTCTTTCCCAATAGGCTTACAATCTATCTAATGTACCTTGGGCAGTGGGGGGAGCAAGTGACCTGCCCAGGGTCACAAGGAGCAGTTTGGGTTTGAATCCACAACCTGAGGGTGCTAAGACTACAGCTTTAACCACTGTGCCAATCTCTCAGCATGACATGA
This sequence comes from Geotrypetes seraphini, assembly GCF_902459505.1. Lineage (NCBI taxonomy): Eukaryota > Metazoa > Chordata > Amphibia > Gymnophiona > Dermophiidae > Geotrypetes > Geotrypetes seraphini. The sequence continues at coordinate 137,726,653 of NC_047088.1, read as the reverse complement.
CATGACATGGTATGGCAAGGCAAACATTGTTAACTACCTTATATACTCAAATATAAGACGAGATTTTTGGGCCAAAAACATGGCCGAAAAATGGGGGTCTCGTCCTATATTCGGGTCATCACACAATCACCACCCGACCCCCTCCCGGACTTGTTGCAGGGCTTGAGGGAAGGGACAGTACTTGAGGGAAGGAACAGTGGGTGCAGATCCTGCAGAGCATGGCACTGCAATCAAATATTAAGCCCCCATCTTATATTTGAGTCAACCATTTTTCCTCTTTTTGGGAGGAAAAATTGGAGTCTCGACTTAGATTCGGATCAACTTATATCGGAATATATACGGTATGTCTTGTCTTCTATATCAGATAAAGTATGGTAAAAACATAATATGACAAAACATGGCATGATGAGACAGCATGGTGAGCATAGTACAGTAAACATAGTATTACAAAACATGGCTAACATGGTGTGGCATGACTTGACAATAATGGTAAGGTGAGCATGCATGACAAAACAGCATGGAAGACATGGCATGGCAAACGTGTGGCAAAAATGGCATGAGAGATCGTAGCATGGCAGACATAATATTTCATAGTATGGTAAATATGGCATATAGTATAGTAGGACAAGGATGGCGAACAGTATGACAGAGTGTGGTGCAATATTGTATGACAAAACATGGCAGGGTCAAGGATAGGACAAAGCACATCAGCATTTAAGACTAGACAGTGGAGGGTCGGGGACTTTTCTCAAAAGGTCTGGGGAATTTGGATCAGCGCACTATCATAGAGGGTCAGGGGAAGAGGTGAGTGTTCATTGCCTTCCTGAAGTTCAGACATACAGGGCCAGATTCTGTATAGGACGCCCAGTCTCAAAAGCCTAAGCGGCTTTTGAGAATTGCACTTGGGTATCCTATATAGAATTGGGTATCCTATATAGAATTGCAGACTCCTAAGCCTGCCTAACCACCACGATTCTCTAACCAGTGTCCATGTCACAGGTGCCGGTTAGAGAATTGCATTGTTGCTGAGCTGATTGCAGCAAGGGAATCTCCCTGCCGCAATCAATTTAGTGGCCGCAGCTGCAGCAGGGAACCCGTCCACACCCAAGACATCCTGCCAGAAACCTCCCAATTCCCCTGAGACATCCCTCAGCAGGAAGGATGCCCAGACCCTCCTGCCAGAACCCCCCCCCTCCCTAAGATATCCTATCCTTCCTGCTGGAACCCCCCTGCAGGCATGCTCCCCCAACACCTCCCCCAAAGCCCACCTAGACCCCACCAGTACCTTTTTTCATTTGCCGGCCGGAGGGCTGCTTACTCCCTCCGTCCGGCAGGCCCGCCTCCAAAGAATGGTGGACCTTCCCCTTCCCAGTGCTTCATGGGAGGCACTGCCGAGGAGCCTAAGGCCCTGATTGGCCCAGGCACTTAAGGTCTCTCCCATAGAAATATCCTTAGGCACCTGGGCCAACCGGAATCTTAGGCCTCTCTCCCAGTGCATTCTGAGATGCATTGGATGTGGCATGACTCCGATTGGCCAGATCTCTTAGGCCACTCCCATAGGGATGTCTCAGGGGATGGTGGCAGGAGGAATTGGGCATGACTCCTGCCGCAGACATTAAGAGTGAAGGGCAGCTTTGGGGGTTCCAGCAGGAGGGACTGGGTATCTCTCCTGCCAGGAGATATCGAGTGAAGTGGCGGCAGGAGGAATTGGGCACTCCTCCGGCCACAGACATTCGGGATAGGAGGGACTTCAGGGGTTTCAGCAGGAGGGACTGAGTATCCCTCCTGCTGGTCATATTCATGGGAGATATGCATTCTTTGCCGTAGCCGCTAAACTGATCGTGGCAGGGAGATTCCCTTACCGTGATCGGCTCAGCAGCTGCGTCTATTTGAAATGTAAACCGGCATTTTGCTGACCTACATTTCAGGCACCTATCATGGCACTAGGTAGACGCCTAGAGCTGCCCAAGCTCACCTAAGTCCACTTTTGGGTAAAACTACGCCCACACCTAGTTCTTCCCCTTAGTCTGTTGTGTCTGTGCCTCATGGTATTTTGTTTTTCAAGAGTTTTTTTTTTCATTTTTTGTTTTAAGAGATTGTCTGTTTAATTTACTGTTTTTAAGGATTAATTTACCTTTGTATGTACTTTTTTACCTTTGTAAACCACCTAGAATTCTGATTAGGCGGTATAACAAATTTTAATAAAACTTGAAACTTTGGGCGGCCCTACATGCCTTCCTAGGTTTGCAAAAATGCCTACTAACTAAACTAAACTAAACTAAACCTTAGGTTTGTATACTGCGCCATCTCCGCGAGCGCAGAGCTCGGCACGGTTTATAGAGTTAAGAGGAAAGGAACTACAATGAGGGATAAAGGAGAGGGACAAGTAGGTGACCCTCCTTGGGGTTTGTTTTTTTAAAAAACATTTATCCTGATTGGCTGGTTAGACAGTGGTAGGATGCCTACCACTGCCTACAATCGGGACGCCGTTAATAGAATTTGCTCCATAATGTGCATCTGCAATGGTTTGAGCATGCATGCGTATTCATGAAAGTACACACTTTTTGGACCCGATTCCATATATGTCACCTAAAAAATTGGCACCAACTAGTGCAGTGCTAAGAGTGATTATATAAAAGTTAGGTGCCCATTATAGAATCATATACTATGTATACTATGAGGAATGTGCCTGGTGCATGAACACAAGAGTTTCATGGTAAGCGCTTCTTTTTGGATGGAGAGACACTGACGCAATCACACGCACAGTTTTCAGAGCTTTGCAAATTCAAACCTGTCCCGTGAGGAAAGCAATGGTATCGCCAAAACTCGGATCCTAGTCAGGACTTTGTTGTTTTTGGGGGGAACTTTACTTGTTTTAAGGCTTGTTATGGAACTTTGATACAAACTGCAAATAAAGGCTCAGTGACCACAGGTTGGATGAGAAATCTTCAGTGCCTCTCTTTGTTGATTGTGCATACCTAGGCCAGACCAGAAGTGCAAGCACACATTGGTACTGTTCTTCTGTGCCTTTAAATATAAGCATTTTAAAAATTGTTTTAACTTGAAATACTCATATGTGTGCTTTTCTATATTGCTGGGACTCTCACACATTTGTTTTTCAATATCAGAGTTTATAGCAGGGGTAGGGAACTCCGGTCCTCGAGAGCTATATTCCAGTAGGGTTTTCAGGATTTCCCCAATGAATATACCTGAGATCTGTTTGCATGCACTGCTTTCAATGCATATTCATTGGGAAAATCCTGAAAATCCGACTGGAATACGGCTCTCGAGGACCGGAGTTCCCTACCCCTAGTTTATAAGCTGCACATGCTACCTTTTGCTTAAAAACAACAACAAAACCAAACCTGCAGTTTAAAGTGAGAAATTCTGAAATCTTTCCTTAATAAGCTTCAATGCTGCAGCATTAAGGGCAGAATTTGTTTTCTGTTCTGTTCTCTGAACATTGGGAGAGAATACCAAAAGCTCGGGGGCTGGCAACCCATGAGGAGGTTGGCAGGGGCGCCAAACCACGAGGAAAACCAGCGGAAAAGGCAAACAACCAGGACTTAAATTGCCTATACACTAATGCTAGGAGCCTAAGAGCCAAAATGGGAGAACTAGAAGTCATAGCCAGTACAAAGGACCTGGACATAATAGGAGTCACAGAAACGTGGTGGACTGACGACAACAAATGGGATGTGGCCATACCAGGGTACAAACTCTACAGGAGGGACAGAACACACAAGAAGGGTGGAGGAATAGCGCTTTATATAAAGGACTCCATACCTTCAACCAAGATAGAAACAACAGTAAGGTCGGACAACTTGGAATCACTATGGATTAAGCTACCTGGAGGAGCTGGAGCAGACATAAAATTGGGCCTGTACTATCGCCCACCTGGACAACCGGAAGCACTCGACCAGAACCTGGAGGCTGAGCTGAGGCAGATATGCAAAAGCGGAAGCGTGATGGTGATGGGAGACTTCAACTACCCTGGGATAGACTGGAGTATTGGACACTCAAACTGCACAAGGGAGACCAAATTCCTGGAAACCACGAGGGACTGTTTCATGGAACAGCTGGTCACGGAACCAACACGGGGGGATGCAACTCTCGACCTAATTCTCAATGGGCTAGGGGGACCTGCAAAGGAGGTGGCGGTGCTAGAACCCCTAGGAAACAGCGATCACAACATGATCCAGTGCAAGCTGGAAATTGGACCATCAAAGGTGAAAAGAACCACAGCGACAGCACTCAACTTCAAAAAAGGGAATTATGATGGCATGAGGAAATTGGTGGGAAAGAAACTCAACGGTAGTGCAAGGAAGATGGAGTCTGTAGAAAATGCCTGGTCCCTACTCAAGGGCACGGTGCAAGAGGCACAGAACCTGTACATCCCCAGATTCAGGAAGGGGTGCAAAAAAAACCGAACAAAAAACCCAGCGTGGATAACAACTGCGGTGAAAAAGGCGATAAGTGACAAGAAAGCATCGTTCAAAAAATGGAAAAAGGACCAAACAAAGGACAACCAAAAGGAGCACAAAGAACACCAAAGGGAGTGTCACCGTGTGGTTAGAAAAGCTAAAAGAGAATATGAGGAGAGACTGGCGGGGGAAGCAAGAAACTTCAAAACGTTCTTCAGATATGTGAAGGGGAAGCAACCGGCAAGGGAAGAAGTGGGGCCATTGGATGATGGAGACAAAAAAGGAGTGGTAAAAGAGGAAAAAGAGATAGCAGACATGTTAAATAAGTTTTTCACGTCAGTCTTCACGAGGGAGGACACATCCAATATTCCGGAACCGGAGGACATCGTAAATGGGGATCGCGATGAAAAGCTGGTCCAACTAGAGGTAAGCCAAGAGGATGTCCTCAGGCAGATAGACAGACTAAAGAGCGACAAATCGCCAGGTCCAGACGGCATTCACCCAAGGGTACTCAAGGAACTAAGGAACGTAATAGCAGAGCCACTTCGCCAAATATGTAACCTATCCTTAAAAACTGGAGAGATCCCGGAGGATTGGAAAATTGCAAATGTCACACCCATCTTCAAGAAGGGTTCAAGGGGGGACCCGGGGAACTACAGGCCGGTGAGCTTGACCTCGGTCCCGGGAAAAATGATGGAAGCACTGATTAAGGACAGTATCTGTGAACACATAGAAAACAATGGACAGCTAAAGTCGAGCCAGCACGGCTTCTGCAAGCGTAAGTCATGCCTCACAAACTTATTGTACTTCTTTGAGGGGGTAAACAGACAGGTGGATAAAGGGGAATCCATTGACATCATTTACCTTGACTTTCAAAAAGCCTTTGACAAGGTACCGCACGAAAGACTGCTTAAAAAACTATGGAGACACGGGGTGCAAGGGGAGGTCCACCGATGGATCAAAAACAGGCTGGCAGACAGAAAACAGAGGGTTGGAGTGAAGGGCCATTACTCAGACTGGCATAGGGTCACGAGCGGAGTTCCGCAGGGGTCGGTGCTGGGACCGCTCCTGTTCAATATATTTATTAATGACCTGGAGGCAGGAACAAATTGCGAAGTTATTAAATTTGCGGATGACACCAAACTCTACCGCAGGGTTGAAACCATGGAAGACTGCGAAGATCTGCAAAGGGACCTAACGACGCTAGAAGAATGGGCCAAAAAATGGCAAATGAACTTTAACGTAGGGAAATGCAAGGTCATGCATGTAGGGAAAAAGAACCCGATGCTCAGCTACAAAATGGGAGGATCACTGCTAGGGGTAAGTAACCTTGAAAGAGACCTGGGAGTGATGGTGGACACGTCTTTGAAGGCGTCGGCACAGTGCGCCACAGCCTCAAGAAAAGCAAACAAAATGTTGGGTATCATTAAGAAGGGTATCACGACCAGGACAAAGGAGGTCATCCTGCCACTGTATCGTGCAATGGTGCGACCGCATCTGGAGTAGTGTGATCAGTATTGGTCGCCGTACCTCAAAAAGGACATGGCGGTACTTGAGGGAGTCCAGAGAAGAGCAACTAAACTTATAAGAGGTATGGAAAACCTCTCATATACTGACAGACTGAAAAAGCTGGGGCTGTTCTCCCTGGAAAAGCGGAGACTTAGAGGAGACATGATAGAAACCTTCAAGATCCTGAAGGGTATAGAAAAAGTAGACAGGGACAGATTTTTCAGATTATGGGGAACCACAAGTACAAGGGGGCACTCGGAAAAATTAAAAGGAGACAGGTTTAAAACAAATGCCAGAAAGTTCTTTTTCACCCAGAGGGTGGTGGACACATGGAACGCGCTTCCGGAGGCTGTGATAGGCCGGAGCACGTTACAAGGCTTCAAAGAAGGTTTGGATAGGTTCCTAGAGGATAAAGGAATTGAGGGGTACAGATAAGAGTAGTGGTAGGTTATAGGGATAGCCTGGGACCATTGCTCAGGCAATGGGCCTGATGGGCTGCCGCGGGAGCGGACCGCTGGGCGAGATGGACCTCTGGTCTGCCTCAGCGGAGGCAACTTCTTATGTTCTTATGACTTCATTAACATCTGTTTAGTACATTTAAATACAATTTGTGGCCATCTTTAGTGCGCGAGTTGTTTCTTGTGCTAGAACCCTCTGAAGCCAACCAAACGATAATTAAACAGAAGTAATACCTATAGCAAGTAAGGACATTGACATAGAGAGAAACAGATCATATGTTCAAAAACTTCAAAGGACCCTAAGTAATTAACAGAAACTGAGATGGGATTGCTTGTATCAAAGTGACTATTATAAGAAATACTGAACAAAGAAAAATCTAAGTTCAAATTGAAATAGCAAATGCCATAAACCTATTAAAGTTAAGGGGCATTCAAAGCATAATGAAATTTTTCAAGCCAACCAAACAAAAATATCTATAGCAAGTAGGGAGAATGACATAGAGAAAACCAAATTATATGTTGCAACACTTCAAAGAACCTAAAATAAATAATAGAAACTGAGATTGTATTTCTTGTATCAAGTGAATATTGAACAAAGAAAGAACTAAGTTCAAATTAAAATAGCAAAAGATATTTGAATGATCTGTCAAAGGAAGATGCTGTAATCAGTTTCTGTATTCAGACCTGAAGGTTGGAGGGTATTGAAATCATGAATCAGCTTTTGTGCTACCTGTAATAAGATTTTATCAATATCGCCTCCTCTCGGATTCTGCTTAATGATTTTGTACACCAAGAATCTTAGATCTTTATATTTTTGTCTTCCCAATGCAGTACTAGCAGTGCAGATTCAATATGTCTCTTAATATTGCTTCTGTGTTCTATAATGCACGTTTTGACCATTCTCAGTTTTTCTCACATAGATAAAACTGCAAGAACACTGTATGAGGTAAATGACACAACTTGTATTGCAGTCTGAAGAATGGGGTAGAACGTATTCTCTTTTGATAATGGGATATATAAATATCTCGGTCTCTATGCTTAATGGGCACACTATGCATTTACTACATCTTTTATGTCCAATGTTTGTCTCTGAGTTTATAGTTGTAGGCAGGTCTGGAAGTCTTGATGGTACCACTCTTTCCTTTAAATTTTTGTCTCTTGAGTGAACAATTACCAATTTCTTGGTTTTTAAACATTTATGTCCTTCCAAAATTTTCCAATGTTTTCTAATAATTTTGTTAATATCTTTAGATAAGTGAATGTATCATAGTGTACAAACAACATCAGGAGTTGGTTTAATGGATGGTTGAAGCAGTTGATATCTTTCTTTTGCACATGCTTTACTGTATCCAATATGTATTTTAGAAGATGGGTAGCTCCTGCTATGGAATCTATCAGCAAGGTCTTTTGCATTCTGTTTGAAATCTTGATCATTTGTACAGATATGTTTAAGTCTTAAAAACTGTGTATAAGGCAAATTGTTTTTAAGAGATGGATTGTGATTGCTGGTATAATGTAGATAAGCATTTTTATGTGTAGGTTTCCTATATATTGTAGTAAGGAAATGGTTCCCCTCTGTATGTATCAAAAGGTCTAAAAATTTGATCTTGGTATCATCTGAGCTCATTTTGAATTTAAGGTTAGAATCTCTTGAATTAAACCAATCATAAAAAATATCCAATTTATTCTCATCACCTCTCCACAGAATAAATATGTCATCGATGCAACATTTGTAGAATATTATATTTTCAGCAAATGGAGGACTTTGTAGATAATTATTTTCAAAGTTAAAGACATATAAATTTGCAAGGTCAGCTGCCATAGCTGCTCCCATGGCAGTACCAGTGATTTGTTGGTAGAATGATCCTTGAAATTCAAAGTAATTTTCAGTAAAAGCAATAGTGGCTATTGCTAATATTAGACGGTTTGGGATTCTTCGATCAAAGAATATCCTATCTAAGGTGTTTTCATTTATAGCCAAGGCGCTGGTCCAAATTGACCAAAATAACATCTGAGAGGTCCTCTTCAAGGCTGTCCAAAAAATTAATAAGATGTGCAGAATCACAAATGTATAAATCTATCTTGGGGATATAGAGCCTTAGGAAATAATCAAGTTTCAAGTTTAAGTTTCAAGTTTTATTCAACATTTGATTAATCGCTTATCATAATTACTAAGCGATTTACATTTACAAAAATACACAGTAAAATGTTAACAATAATATAATAAAAATCTAAAAATCATTTTTAAAAAAAACTGGACAAATTTAGACAGAAAAACATTGGGAATGAGGGGGAAGAAATACAATTTATAATAGGAAAGGAGGGACCAATAAGGGTTAAAACACAAAATGGCTGGGAAAACAAAATACATATTTAGATATAGTGTAAATATATAGCTGACTGAAATGAAAGGGAGTTGTGAAGAGCAATTGGCATTTCAATTAAGTATTGAAAGCGTCTTTAAAAAGAAAACTCTTGAGTTGGCTTTTGAATTTATCAAGGTTTTTCTCCTCCCTTAAATAAAGTGGGAGAGAATTCCATGTTTGCGGTGCTGTGACAGAGAAGATATACTGTCTTCTGATATTTATGATTTTAAGAGAGGGAATGACCAATAAAAGTTGTTGATTGGATCGTAAAGTTTTTTGAGAGGTGTAAGGAATTAGAACTTTATAAATGAAAGATGGAGTTTTGGATAATAACGATTTGAAGGTGAGTAAAGATAACTTGTATAATATTTGGTGTGCCACTGGGAGCCAATGTGCTTTTTGTAATAACGGGGTTACATGATCAAACTTTTTGGCCCCCATGATTAATTTGATAGATGTATTTTGTATGATCTGTAATTTTCTAATTTCTTTTTGGGCCATTCCTTTGAATAAAGCGTTACAATAGTCAATTTTTGCAATGATCAATGAATGAATTAATATGTTTAAAGATTTGGGACAAAGAAATCCACAAAAATTGACAAAGGCTCTGACACTGAACCATTTGCTGAAACAATTGTTCTACCTGGTGGGTTTGTGACAGATTTGTGGATTTTAGGTAACATATAGATGGTAGGTCTGATAGGATGTTGAACTTTTAAAAAGTCGCTTTTATTGGATGTGAGAAGACCTGCACCAAGAAATATCATCCAATTCCTCTATTTCTTCTTGAAACCCCTCTGTCGGATTGTCTTTCAAAGGTAAATAGTATCACCTGTCTTCAACTTGGCTCATCACCTCCTGTACATAATCTGATCTATTGAGAATAATGATACCCCCACCCTTACCTGCTGGTTTGATATCAATATCCTTGTTATTTAATAGGAATTTCACCACACAGGATTCTTCTCTTGTAAGGCTGAAATATTGCTGTTTCTTCCAGTTGTCTAATCCCCTCCTTTACAAAGCCATGCTAGCATTTTTAGCACCGGCCACAGTGGTAACAGCTTGGATGCTCATAGGAATTCGGGGATAGATGAGTAATATCATTCTGAACACAAATAGAGAAAGCTTCTATCGAAGGATCTTTCGGGCCTGGTGGGGTTCCATTTTGAAGGTTTCTTTACAACTTAATAATCTATGTGAGTGCTGGATGTTTTGGAGAATAATTGAATGATTTGCAATTTTCAGGTAAAACGGAATCGATTTGTGTCTGGAAGGTATTATAATGACTGGATGGAATGAAGCTTAATCCCTTTTTAAGAATTTCTTTTTCAAAGCATATGAGCTTGATATGCAAAAGATTAAAAATAGGTATATTTAACTCTGTTGCTGATCCATGTGTGAGGTCATTTCGTTCGGTAAGGTGTACGTCCACATGATGGGTATCTGCCTCTTTCTCTGCCCCTGCCTCTGTTAATTAATTAATTAATTAAATAATTTATATTCCACATATCTTACAATTCAATGCAGGTTACAAATTATTCAGGCTCAAGCATTATTCCTGAAGGTGGATGATTATACTGATTCAATGGCATAGTTGGGCCCCTGCCCTAAATCTTGTCTAAAATAGAAGAGCTGATATATCCAGCTTCTGAACTCTGGGCTCCTTTTATAAATCTTTGATAGCGTTTTTAGCGCAGGCAGAATTGCCGCGCATGCTAAACCCGTGCTACGTGGCTAGAACTAACGCCAGCTCAATGCTGGCGTTAGCGTCTAGCGCGCGCTAAAACTACTATCACAGCTTTGTAAAAGAAGCCCTCTGTCTTCCTTGTGTAGTGGAGCTGCTTAATGGTGATGCGTATAGATCGCCAGAATCACTTCTAATGTATTTTTTCCTTCTTTCATCTGTGGTCACTGTTGGTCCTTGTCTTGTTTTATCTGTATATATAGTGTTCTATATTAGAGGTGTGAATTTCTTCTTGTGAAGGACTATAGTTCTGGCCTTGGAAAACAGATAGATAGAGCCTTTATTGTAGTCTCCTTCATCTCTTTTGAATTTCCGGTTCTTATCTTTTTGTTCTCATCTGAAGGCATCTAGACGTCTGCTGTTGTCATTAAATATAATTTCAAAATGAGGATCTGTGATCTGTAGGTTTCCGATCTTTTCTTCGACAATTGTGTTTAAATCCTCACATGAAGACTCAGCAGCCATTTTGGAAAGCTTCAGACCTGCGGCGCTGGCTCTAGCAGTGGCAGGAACAGGAAAGCTCTTTCCTTCCCCTGAAGAAGCCACTAGACCAGGGGTGCCCAAATGGCCAATCGCGATCGACCAGTAGATCGCAAAAACAACACGAGTCAATTGCGTTGCCTTTGTGATCTTTTTCTCCCTGCTGCTTTCTTGAGCCAGGCCTGGCGCATACAAGTGCCGGACTCACAAGACTTCACCTCCGACGTCAATTCTGATGTCAGAAAGGAAGTTCTGGGCCAGCCAATTGCTGCCTGGGGGGACAGAGAAAGAAAGAGAGGGGCAGGGGGAGAGAGAAAGAAAGACAGGCAGGCAGGGGGAGAGAGAAAGAAAGGCAGAAAGAAAGAAATATTGGCTTTACAGAAGAAGGAAGTGCAACCAGAGACTCATGAAATCACCAGGCAAAAAGGTAGGAAAAATGATTTTATTTTCAATTTAGTGATCAAAATGTGTCTATTTTGAAAATTTATATCTGATGTCTATATTTTGCACTATGGCCCCTTTTTACTAAACTGTGATAGTAGTTTTTAGTGCAGGGAGCCTATGAGCGTCGGGAGCTGCGAGGGGCATTCAGCGCAGCTCCCTGCGCTAAAAACGCTATTGCGGTTTAGTAAAAGGGGAGGGGTATATTTGTCTATTTTTGTATAGTTGTTACTGAGGTGACATTGTATATTTTAAAGTCATCTGCCTTGACCTCTGAAAAAAAACCCGAATACAAATGATAATTAACATTTTCTCTGCATACAGTGTGCTTTGTGTTTTTTAAAATTTTATTGTTGGTAGATCATTTTTACTTGGTCATTTTAAAAGTAGCTCTCAAGCCAAAAAAGTGTGGGCACCTCTGCACTAGACCAGGGCATGCCAGATCAGCATTGGGATTGCACCACTCAGGTGTTAGGTGGGAGGAAGGGATGGATAGCAGAGGAGGGGAGAGATGGAGGGATGGATGACAGGCAAAGCAGGAAGGGAGAGAGGGATGATGGATGGATGGCAGAGCAAAGGAAGGGGGGCATGAGTGCCAGTCCTTCCTGCCCACCCAGCCCAGCCCAGCCGTAGAGAATTTTTCTATACCAGCATCAGGGAAGCAGGCTGGGCTCCGTTCCTGCACCTCCGTCTTTTCACTTTCCAGCTTCAATGGGTCAAAGTCAGTGGCAGCAATCACTACAGGCGGTCTGCCAGTAAACCGGAAGCCTCTCCTCTGCCGCATCCTGCCCCAGCAGAAACAGGAAATTGTAACAGCAGCATAGGAGAGGCTTCTGGGTTACTGGCAGGCAGCCTGCAGCGATTGCTGCTGCTGAATGACCCATTGAAGTTAGTGGACAGTGAAGAGAGAGAGGTGCAGGAACCCAGCCTGTTCTTCCTACACCAGCAAGAGAGATATTTAGCTGTAAGTATGGTGGTGGAAGGATAGGAAGGAAAGATGCTGCATCCGGTTTGAGAGAACAAGAGAAGAAGGATTGTAGGACATGATGTGGCAGGGAGGAAGGGAGAGATACTGCAAAGGAGTGGAGGGGTGAGAAAGGAAAATGATACATGTGGGGTAAAGGGGAGGAGAGAGACTGCAAGGAGGAAGGGAGGGAGGAAGACATGTTGGGGAATAGGGGTGCATGGGGAGAGAGGAATAAATGTTAAAAATTATGGTGGAAAGGAGAGATGTTTGACCCAGAGCACAAAAGAGGGGGAGAAAGATGGTAGATAGTGGAAACGAGGCAGAGATGTTGGACATGACAGAGAAAGAGAATGCTGCAAAGGGGAAGGAAGAAAAGAGATGATGGACCAAGGGTGCAAGGGAAGGAGAGAGAGACAGACAGAGAGAGAGATGTTGAACATGGGGGTGCATGAGAGGGAGGGAGAAATACATAGCAGATGTTAACTTTTAATGTAGTGATTGTAATACGTCAGGTTTTTTATTGTAATTTTCAAAATTATACATTACACAAAGTATAACAATGGAATTAAAAAAAAAAAGAAAGAAACTACATCTGTAGTAATACTAAAACAACCAACATTTTCCATCAAGCCCACATTTAGGGAGATTATTATTTCTATATCAAAGGAAATTACAATCATAATTAAGAGATTTATAGTAATGTAATGAAAGTAAATAATATTCCAAGAAATCAAAATTCTCAATTTGTACTGGCATTTTTAATTAACTCCTAAGACAGTAGTTAGTTTTAATTTAAGATGATTTATGAGTTTCTTGAACTAGTAAAAACTGCTCTAATTGTAGAGGATCCCAAAAAAATGTAATCTTTATCTTGATATCTTAATAAACATTTACATGGAAATTTTAGATAGAAGGAAGCTTCAATTGCCAAGACTCGTGGTTTTAATGTCAGAAATGACTTTCTTTTAAACTGTGTTGTCTTGGCAACATCTGAAAAAAACAGAACATTGTCCCCACAGAATTTTTTATTTTTATTTTGAAAATGAGTTTTCAAGATAAGTGTTTTGTCAGATTCATTAAAACATTTTATTAGTAAAGTTGCTCTAGTCAGAATGGTATCTCGCGAATCTTCTAAAAAACCTGTAAGATCAAATTCTGTGGGAACTAATTCTTCTATACTTTCTCCTCCAGATATCTTCTTCATGTAATACCTTTTTTGTAATTCTTTTGTAATCCACCTTGAACCGCAAGGCATGGCGGAATAGAAATCTCTAATGTAATGTAATGTAAAGTATAGGTATAAAAGTAATCTTATATGCGAAAGTTATCGTGCCATTCTTTGTCTTAGAACATAAGAACATAAGCGTCGCCTCTGCTGAGTCAGACCATGGGTCCATCTCGCCCAGAAGTCTGCACCCGCACCTTAGTTTGTAAGGAAGTCTCCTTCTCGAGACAACATGTTTCAGTTTATATGATGTTTCTTGGGCTTTATTTGGCCCTCATGAGCTTCATAGGCTCTGGAATGATGTACTAGCTGCACTCCCCTCTCCTCGGGCCTGGTAGTTGGCAATAGCATCACTTTGTCTTGTTATATCGGATATTATTGTTCATAGACCATATTCTTCTGCTAATTTTTTTCCTGCCATTCCCTTTTTTAACTTCTCCACAATGTCTGTTTTGTCTTTCAATGACAAAACAACCCTTTTTCGCTTTGCCAGCATTTTAATTTTCTTGTTTTGAGAGAGAAGCACAACACTGTACCGTAGAAACCTTTCCTCATGGGACTTGGGAGGAAAAGGCAGGGCTTTCCTCTGTCATGTCCCCGCTCTCACTGATGTCATTTCCTGGGGAAGCCTGAAGAGGCCAGCACAGGCTGTGAGGATGAATCATGGTAGCTGCTGGGAGCCTCTGAGGTACACTGCAGAGAATGTTGGCTCACTGGCGGAGGGGAGGGAGACAGGGGAGTGAGCAGCTGTTGCTGAGTGGGTCTGTGCCAACCCAAGCCCACCAGTAGCCACACAACTGCAGTACAGGTACTGTACTGCTTACTGTAATACATAGCACACAGTTTTTTGTCAAATTTTCTACAGAATCTTTGTATTGCGCTGTATTTTTCTTTAATAACCTTTCTCTAGTATGCACACTACAGTACAATACAAAGTATACTACTTGTACTTTTGAATTTAAACTGATGCCAGCACCGGTCCAGATAACTGGACATCCAGATAATTGGAGTTCAGATAAGCGATGTTCCATTGTATATATAAATAGCTTTTCATACGAGTCCAGCCCTCAATAGAATATCTTAGTCTTGGAACTTATGGTCAGTTTCACTGCTTGCTTAAAACATGGCTTCTTAGTGGCTCTTCCAACATAAGTTGAGAACTTTTCCTGTTTTGTTGTTGTTTTTGCTTTATGTGCCTTGTTTTATTTCCTGTAAGTTAATTTTGTTGTAATCTACTTTAGACTACATTTTGGTAGAAGAGGAAATAAATAATTAAGGGAGAATTTATTGAGCAGCATTAGGGCTATCTCTTTCTTACGTCTCTTGTTCAATTTGCTATTCCTTTGTATGTTTATCTCTCTGGGTATGATCAGGCTTTTCTGCCAGTGTACTTGTGACTTAATGCATCCAGTTAGACTTCTTTCTGTGTATAGATGCTTGTGGATCTAGAGATCTGCCTGGAATTCTTTGCATGTCTCTGGTCTTTATGTATATGGCTAGGCTTCTGTTGTGTGACTGTGAGCATTTGTGAGCTACTGGACTAGGCTACTGGCCTGGGCTTCTGTTGTGTGACATGTGTGAGCATGTGTGCATGTATGGTGTGTGAGCATGTGTGAGCTACTGGAGGAAAGCCTGGGTATAATGATGGTAGGTAGCTGTCAAGAATGAAAAACGTGAACCTTGACATGAGAGAGGCAACATAAGAGGAGGAGATACTTCTCCAGAAGATATGCACACTGTAGTAAAAGGACCCCTTAGATCAGGGGTGGGGAATGAGGGTCACAATCCATTTGGGTTTTCAGGATTTCCCCAGTGAATATGCATGAGATCGATTTACATGCAATGAACATAAGAACATAAGAAATGCCTGCACCGGATCAGACCTGGGGTCCATCCAGTCCGGTGATCCGCACATGCGGAGGCTCAGCCAGGTGTACCCTGGCGAATACCTTATTCACTCGTATCCCTCGATATGTCCTGCAAGAAGATGTGCATCCAATTTTCCCTTAAATCCTAGAATGGTGGTTTCCTCCACCATCTCTTCCGGGAGAGAATTCCAGGTGTTCACCACTCGCTGTGTGAAGCAGAACTTTCTGACATTTGTCCTGGCCGAGTCCCCTCTCAGCTTCAGGCCATGACCTCTTGTCCGAGTCACATTTGACAATGTGAATAACGTTGTTACTTGCTCACCATCCTTTCCCCCTGCTGGTGAGTGAGCTTGCTCCATTTTATCGATTCTTTTTAGTATTTTAAAAGTCTCTATCAGATCCCCTCTCAGTCTTCTCTTCTCCAGGGTGAATAATCCCAGTTTTCTGAGGCGATCTTTGTAGCTCAAGTTCTCCATACCTTTTACCAGCTTCGTCGCTCGCCTCTGCACCCTCTCCAGCAGTGTTATATCCTTCTTCAGGTATGGAGACCAGTGTTGGACACAGTATTCCAAGTGTGGTCTGACCATTGTGTGGCCTCCACTGTATGCAAAAAGAAATCACGCATATTAAATAGGGAAATCCTGACTGGATTGCAACCCTTGTTCCCCACTCCTGCCTTAGATTTTAAGCCCTCCCAGGACAGGGAATTGTCAGATGAGCCAATGCCTACATTGGTATACGTTCATTAAGGACTTAAACCTAGGTCCCCTGCTTCACAGTCCACTGCACTAAAAGAGTACTTGTCTGACCAGCTTGCTACTTTGGTCTGGTTGCATAATCGGTAATACCGATTGGATCGCTGTGGGCCGATTCTCTGGCCGATTTTGTACGATCGATCAATGTGCTACCAAGTTTGCATGCAAATGATTTGCACAAAGGTGCAAATCATTTATATGCAAACCCTCAGATCAATTGGTCATTGAGCGATTGACACATGCGCAGAGCTCCAAAAGCAGTGACTGGAGAAGCAGCTTCCTGTCATTGCTGTTAGGGCTTCTTTTTTTTAATGGCACAAATGTAACACACATAACCTGCCCCATTAAAAATAAAAGAAAACAGACCCCCATGCTGATGGCTCTCCCCAGTGACCCCCCCCCCCAAAACTGTCATCATGCCACCCCTCCCCCCATGGCAGCGAAAATGGTAGGAGGGATGCCTACTCCTTCCTGCTTAGCTGAATACCCCCGTGCCATGCCCCTATCCAGTCCTGGGGAGAGGGAAGGGGACAGCTAACACTGGGGGAATAAGGAGGGGAGTCATGCCTTAATCCCTCCAGTGGTCAAATAGAGCAACTTTTTGTAACCTGGACATGATGACTGAAATAGGTCTAGATAAAAATGTCCTTTGAATTCAAAAATCCATATTAGATAGGCACCAGACATCCGGATTTCCCCAGACATGTCCTCCATTTGTGGACATGTCCAGGAGTCTGGATGGCTTTTCAAAACCCGACACTTTGTCTGGGTTTTGAAAAGCTTTCCTTCATGCAGGAGGGTGTCTGCGCATGCGCGGATATGACATGATGATGTCATACACATGTATCATAGCCACACATGCATGGATGTCCTGCCCGACAAAAGAAGGCAGTGGGGAGGGGGGCGTGGCTGGAGTGGGATTGGAGGCGTGGGTTGGGGCAGACTTGGAGGCATGACAGAGCGGAAACGGGGTGTGGTGGGGATGGGTGGGTCTAGGGGTCTAGATTTTCAAGACAGAAAATCTGGTAACCCTAATATTGGACATCCTACTTTAGGGTCCTCCCTAGTCCCATCCAAAACATCCAGAATATGCCCCTTGCTATTTGGATGAACTTCAATGTGTAACTTGCAATTTCAGATTTTCTGAAATCAAATTTTGGATGTTTTTAGCAGATAGACATTTTTAAGGCATTATAAGACATCCATCTGCTTTGAAAATGAGCAATTTAGCTTCATTGCACATTGAAACTGTTAAAAAATATGGTGCTGCACCCTGATACACATTAGGTTTACAACATATATGAGAGGTACTGAAAGTTCTCAGCCCAACCACCCAACTTCCTAAATTCTGAGTGTTATTTTGCCACTGTAGCTAAAAAAAGAGTGTTATCTTATTTCATTAAGTGCCAAGCTGCAGAATGAAATTCTATATTTTGACATTGTTTCAGATCATTGATTGAACATATCTACATTATTCTCTTCTTGGTTGGGCTGAGAACTTTTCAGCACCCTCTCGTAAAACAAGAATGTTGCAGATAGGAGCATTCTTAGAGGTGTGACACTGTTTTAAAAAATAAACTTTTACAGAAGATTTCAGACAAAAAAAAAGCATTTTGGCATACTATTAAGATTGACACCTTCAATGTCCTTGGCTGTATCATGTTTGATTAAATATCCTTCAGCGGGGGATTTACAACTTATATTTCAGATATAATACGTAAAAGTCAGTAAAACTATGATCTCAAACAGTGACAATAACGAACATAACATAAATCTTTATTTATATATCGCAAGTGCCTTTCAGTTCAAGGCAGTTAAGATAAAAATGGCTGAGAAAAGTCAGTGAGCTACATTAAAGGAGAAGAGAACTAAGAGATTGGAGGATTGCAGAGAGGGAATTAAGAGGACCTAACTGAGAAGGGAAGTTAATAATTACTGTAAGTAAGGGAGTTCATAAAGAAATTCTGCTTCTGCAAGATACTGATACCCTAGCAGGTATAGCTTCTGACATACTCTGGAATAAATTTTCCCCACTCAAAGGGAAGCAAATTAATACTTTACTAAATAATTTCTCAGGCTTGCATTTATCTTTGAATTTCATATTTATTAACTGAATCTTCATCTTTAGTAACTGTGTGGCTTTCAGAATTTATTAGTAAATTACTTGATGCTGGAAATTTCTCTTACACCATAAGTAATATTGTATTGACCCCAATTCCTAAGAAAGTACATGCAGACATATCCATTCCATCAAATTATAGACCTATTGCTAACATTCCAGCCTTGATTAAACTCATGGAAGCATTAGTGTCTGTTCAAATGACAAATTACTTTACAGAAATTGATTGCCTTCATTATTCTCTGCATGTTATAATACTGAATCTTTACTTTTAACCTTAATTTCAAAGACTTTTGTTTAGAGCAAGGGTGTCATAGTCCCTCCTCGAGGGCCACAATCCAGTCGGGTTTTCAGGATTTCCCCAATGAATATACATGAGATCTATTAGCATACAATGAAAGGAGTGCATGCAAATAGATCTCATGCATATTCATTGGGGAAATCCTAAAAACCCGACAGGATTGCGGCCCTCGAGGAGGGACTTTGACACCCTTGGTTTAGACGAGGCATTGAAGAAATTCTTCAATTTGATTTGATGGCTGCATTTATGCATCCAATAGCATTCTTTTATTAATTAGGTCAGCGGCTCCCCATGTAAGAGGCTTGGGGAGGCTAAGCCACCCCAGCAGCAACTATGACCTTCCCCTCTCTCCCAGTGCCACTATTGCATACTGCTGTCCTCCAAGGTCAGCAGCAATACTAAAAGCAATATGAAGAGGTGGGACCAGTTTCCTGCAAGTGCCATTGCTAGCTCTGACAGTCACACCTCCTCTGATGTTTACTTTCTGTGTCAGAGAGGCATGACTGGTAGAGTTAGTGGCAGGAAACTGGTTGCATGCATCTCCACATTGAGTTTATAACCAAGGGCCTCCTTTTTGATGGTTGGCTGTGGCATGCGGCACATTAACGATTTTTTCCCAAGGGTACCTCTGTCTTTACTAACACTTTAGTGGAGCTTTCCTGCTTCAGAGACACTCATTTCAATGCCTATTTACACTCTGTCTCTTTCTCTCAGCCTGCCACCCTCTCTCATCAGGTCCTATACCGTCCTTTGAGACAGAGTGGTGGTGAGTCTGTAAGTTTCATGCTGTTAGCTCTATTGTATCTCCTTTTCTGCCTTTACGTTTTAATAATTCCTTTCCCCCTGGTGATGATAATGCTACTTTTGCCAGATGGGAAGCAAAAGGGATTCATTATCTGTCTCATATGGCTGAGGAGGATGGGAGAATAAAGTCATTTGCTCAGCTGCAACAAGACTATGATATTCCTCTCACAGATGGTTTTGCTTATTTGCAGATTCATCATTACTTAACTTCTCTGCAGCCTCTTCATGTAACGGCCTCTTGTCAAGAATTGTTGTCCACTGCTTACACGATTGGCTCCCAGCCTTCTTCGTCATTTAAAGGATGAGTCTCCCTTGCTTGACCATTCTAGATTGCGAGATGCTTGGTCTCGTGACCTTGGTACAGATTTACCCGAGGATGTTATATTGACAGCTGTTAAAAAATTATCTACTCTCCACAAATACACGACCTTTTGAGAACAGCATTATAAGTTAGCTTTGAGAATATACATTTCTCCGAAGAGAGCTTATCTCTCTCGAATCCGAGCCACCGCTGAGTGTCTTCATTGTCATGCTCCTGAGGCAGGCTTTGGCCATATGGTCTGGACCTGTCCCCTCATTCAAGCCTATTGGACTCAATTATTTACTTTTGTGGAACGTATTTGGAACATTACTATTCAACATTCTCCTCTGCTTCTGTTTGGCATTCCTCTCCATTATTGTCCCCGCTAAAAGGGAGCAGTAGCTTTCCTAAGTGGACTCCATGGATGTGGAAATGATTAACACAGAAGCAGAGGAACAAACACAGGAGAACCAGGCATTGGAAGACATGGAATGGAGTGCTCTGCCAGAGCTTGCTTTTTCAGAAGCCATGGAAGTGAACTGATCTGACTGTGTGTTTGCTTTACAAAGTTTTTGGTTTTTTTTTTTTTTAATTTTTTGGGTGTTGGCTGTCTTGCTGCTTGGACAATGTTTAAGGACAGTTAAGCAACATTCATAATGCATTTTTGAGTGCTGTGAAAACCCTGAAGGTTGGGTGCCGATTTGCCTGACATCCAAGTAGTGTGTTTTATGAGTTATATTTTTTGTTCTTTGCTTTGTCAAGGAGCTGAACTGGCAAATCCAATAACCTTCCACTCCTTAATGCTTGGAGAGAAGGGAGAAGCACTGCAACATTATACAGCTCTGAGTTTTGTGTTTGGACTAAAGACTCATTTGTACTTTGTGCTGTTGTTACTACTTCAAAGTAGGACTTATCTGGGATATAAGTGAAACACTGGAGCATGAACCAGACCAGGCTGGTGAGAACCATATTATTTTGGGGCACATTATAGTTGCTGTTACTTTTGGACTTTTGTTTTTCTTGCATTTTTGTTTTGCCCTATCTGGATGATTAATAAATATTATTTCTTTCTTTTGATACTTACCTGAATTGTGTCATTCAGACTTTTGTACACAGAGTAAGGTACCCCCAACAGGGCTTCCTCCTTCTTGGGGAAGTACACCAGTGCAATATTGTAGGTGTGTGCCGGGCCAGGCTAGGCCCTAAGGGACGGCCACGCTACACCTTCAAGTATTTGAACGTCTAAATCATATCTCCCCTGTCCCTCCTTTCCTCTAGGCCCTGGTATACATATTCAGATCTTCCAGTCTCTCCTCATACATCTCCTATCATTTTCATCGCCCTCCTCTGGACCGCTTCAAGTCTTCTTACATCCTTCGCCAGATACGTTCTCCAAAACTGAACACAATACTCCAAGTGTGGCCTTACCAATTACCTGTACAACACCTTCTTCCTTCTACTGGTTACGCCTCTCTTTATATAGCCCAGCATCCTTCTGGCAGCAGCCACTGCCTTGTCACACTGTTTTTTCATCTTTAGATCTTCGGACACTATCACCCCAAGGTCCCTCTCCCCGTCTGTGCATATCAGCTTCTCACCTCCCAGCATATACGGTTCCTTCTGATTATTAATCCCCAAATGCATTACTCTGCATTTCTTTGCACTGAATTTTAGTTACCAGGCATTAGACCATTCCTCTAACTTTTGCAGATCCTTTTTCATATTTTCCACTCCCTCTTCGGTGACTACTCTGTTACAAATCTTAGTATCATCCGCAAAAAGGCAAACTTTTCCTTCTAACCCTTCAGCAATGTCACTCACAAACATATTGAACAGGATCGGCCCCAGCACCTTTACTTCCTCCGAGCGACTTCCATTAACCACCACCTTCTGGTATCTGTCCGACATCCAGTTTCTAACCCAGTTCACCACTTTGGGTCCTAACTTCAGCCTTTCAAGTTTGTTCAACAACATCCTATGAGGAACCGTATCAAAGGCATTGCTGAAATCTAAGTAAATTACATCTAGCATATGTCCTCGATCCAGCTCTCTTGCCACCCAATCAAAAAATTCAATCAGGTTCGTTTGGCACGATTTACCTTTTGTAAAGCCATGTTGCCTTGGATCCTGTAACGCATTAGATTCAAGGAAGTATATTATCCTTTCTTTCAGCAACACTTACATTATTTTTCCAACAACCAAAGTGAGGCTCACCGGCCTGTAGTTTCCTGCTTCATCCCTGTGACCACTTTTGTGAATAGGGACCACATCCGCTCTCCTCCAATCCCAGGAACCACTCCCGTCTCCAGAGATTTGTTGAACAAGTCTTTAATAGGACTTGCCAGAACCTCTCTGAGCTCCCTTAGTATCCTGGGATGGATCCCATCTGGTCCCATTGCTTTGTCCACCTTCAGTTATTCAAGTTGTTCATAAACACTCTCCTCCATGAATAGCACAGAATCTACTCCATTTTCTCTTGTAACTTTGCCAGACAATCTTGGTCCTTCTCCAGGATTTTCTTCTGTGAACACAGAACAGAAGTATTTGTTTAGCACATTTGTTTTTTCCTCATCACTCTCCACATATCGGTTCCCAGCATTTTTTAGTTTAGAAATTCCATTTTTCATCTTCCTCCTTTCACTAATATATCTGAAAAAATTTTTGTCTCCCTTTTTTACATTTTTAGCCATTTGTTCTTCCACCTGTGCTTTCACCAGATGTATCTCTCTCTTGGCTTCTTTCAGTAGTCCTTTCTGCACTCCTCTTCTTGGTTTTTGTTATATTTCATGAACGCCAACTCTTTCGCCTTTATTTTCTCTGCCACTAGTTTGGAGAACCATATCGGCTTCCTTTTTCTGTTTTTATTGATTTTCTTCACATAAAGGTCTGTAGCCATTTTTATCGCTCCTTTCAGCTTAGACCACTGTCTTTCCACTTCTCTTATGTCCTCCCATCCTAACAGCTCTTTCTTCAGGTACTCTCCCATTGCATTAAAGTCTGTACGTTTGAAATCTAGGACTTTAAGTATCGTGTGGCTGCTCTCCACTTTAATAGTGTAAAATACCACTTATGTGGAACAATACACATCAGTATTGTTAAGTCCTTATCATTTAGGACATACTATACGGCCTCAGAAATGGAGCCTACGCACAGCAATGTAGTCACAAGCTGAGACAATCCGCGTAGTTAAAATACTCCTGCTCCAATCATTGGCCACTGCATACTTATCTAAAGTGCTAATTTTTAGCTTTTTTTGATAAATTTAGTGTTTAACTTAAGACTGATATAAGCCCTTAACCACTCAATACTGAAGAAATGATACTATAACTGTGATACTTTTTCAAAAAAATCTTCAGATACTGTGTGTATTATCCAGATTTGAAAAACTAGACCACAAAAACTTATCTGCTTTGTTTAGTAGTCTTCACTGGCGGAGTCTTTATAATAAAACCTCAATACATGTCCATTTGCCAAGTAGATAGGCGTGCATTAGGTGGATGGGACTTAGGTGGGCTTTGGATGTCTCCAATGCATTCTGCTAAATATATTTATGGGGCTTTTATTTTTGCTTTATTAAGCTCAAAATATATTTAATAATGCATTATAAAAATGCTAGAGCAAGCATGGTCCCTTTTTAAGGACACAGTCACCAAGGCGCAAAATCTATATATACCACGTATCAACAAGGGATACAAGAGGAAAAAGAACAAGGAACCGACATGGCTCACTGTAACAGTAAAGGCAGCAATCAGAGACAAGAAGACTTCATTTAAGGAATGGAAAAGGATGAAAACGGACGAAAACTGGAAAAAGTACAAACAACATCAAAGCATGTGCCATAAGGCGGTGAGAGGGGCCAAAAGAGATTATGAAGAAAAAATAGCCAAGGAGGCAAAAAATTTTAAGCCAATCATAGTAACGTAGTAGTCCATCCAGTCTGCCCAACCTGATTCAATTTAAATTTTTTCTTCTTATCTATTTCTGGTCAAGAATCCAAAGCTCTACCCGGTACTGTGCTTGGGTTCTAACTGCCGAAATCTCCGTTAAAACCTACTCCATCCCATCTTTCGATATGTTAAGGGGAAATGACCTGCGAAGGAAGCAGTGGAACCGTTGGATGACCATGGAATAAAGGGAATACTAAAGGAGGACAAACCCATCATCGACAAACTGAACACATTTTTTGCGTCTGTATTTACTGAAGAGGATATATCCAATATACCAGAAGCCAACAGGCTATACACAGGAAACGAAGACGGGAAGCTAACAGAGTCAACAGTCAGGCTAGAAGAGATATGCAGGCAGATTGAGAGGCTTAAAAATGATAAATCCCCGGGACCAGACGGCATTCAACCGAGGGTAATCAAGGAACTGAAAGGGGTTATAACTGAACAGCTTCAACTAATAGCCAATGTGTCGATCAAATCAGGAAGGATTCCGGAAGACTGGAAAGTGGCGAATGTTACGTCGATCTTCAAGAAAGGTTCGAACCTTTCAGGGAACCTACAGACCAGTGAGTCTGAATTTGGTACCAGGAGAGATGGTAGAGTTGCTGATAAAGGACCACATCATTGATGACCTTGACGTACACAATCTGTTGAGGACCAGACAGCACGGATTCAGCAAAGGAAGATCTTGCTTGAAAAATTTACTACACTTCTTCGAGGGAGTAAACAGGCAGATAGACAAGGGTGAGCCGGTCAACATTGTACACCTGGATTTTCAGAAGGCATTTGACAAGGTCCTCCATGAACGACTACTTCGAAAAACTGTGAGCTATGGAATCGAGGGTGATATATCTCACGTGCATTTAAAACTGGTTGGCTGATAGGAAACAGAGAGTGGGGGTAAATGGACAATATTCGGACTGGAAATGCGTCACGAGTGGAATGCCACAGGGCTCGGTGCTCGGGCCTGTGCTCTTTAACATTTATAAATAACCTGGAAATTGGTACGACAAGCGAGGTGATTAAATTTGCGGACGATACAAAGTTATTCAGAGTAGTGAGGACACAGAAGGATTGCAAAGACTTACAACGAGACATAAACGTGCTCGAGGAATGGGCCGCAAAATGGCAAATGAAGTTTAACGTGGATAAGTGCAAGGTGCAAAAATCTTATACACAAATACAGGATGTCTGGTGCAGTACTCGGAGAGACACCCCAGGAAAGAGACTTGGGAGCACTTGTAGACAAGTCAATGAAACCGTCCGTGCAATGCGCGGTGGCATCAAAAAAGGCAAACAGAATGCTAGGAATGATTAGGAAGGGGATCACAAACATATCGGAGAAGGTTATCATGCCGCTGTACCGGGCCATGGTGCACCCCCACCTGGAATACTGCGTCCAACACTGTTCGCCGTACATGAAAAAGGACATAGTGGCTGTGAGGGTAGCCAAGATGGTGGCGGTGTGTGAGCTGTGAGTGAGACACAGTTAAGAGCCGACAACTGCTGGATTTCCTCATTACCTGACGATTGCAAAGAAACTTTTCAGCAATTCCCGCTATGCCGCACACGAAGAGGAAGGGGTGATTAGAGCCATATCCTCGCCGGCACTAACTTCCACCCCAGCTCAGCAGTCTGTCGATCGTTTCTTCCCAGCTCTATTGACGATGATGCAAGCATTCGGAGGTTTGGATATCCCGGCGCTGGACATAGGCATGGGAGAGCCTATTGCCCTTTTGGGCCTTGAAACATCTCTCTCACCTCCGCCCTCCCTTAACCCTCCGTGTCCAGCTGTAACCGGGGCTCTGGAGCAGGTGAGCCATGATCCAGGAAGTGGATATACAGGGTCTCCCAGCGAGGGCACAGCGTCAACGGTAGAACAGCTGATGGCTACAATCAAGAGAACTGAGGAAGTATCAGCTCCCACGGAGGCATCCCTGAATGATATCTGACAACTGCTACAACGAATGGAGACTAAGATGACCAAGACCACAGAGGAGGTAACTAATATCACAACCAAATTTGATACCTTAACCAAGACTGTGAATTCAATGAAAACGGAGTTTACAGACCAAGCCAGGCAAACAAAGGAAGAAATACCACATTTACAGCAGTTTGAAGCAGCTACAATTAAGAATAATACCTTGATTCATAGGAAACTTGAACAGATAGAAAATTATAATTGTCGGTTAAATCTTCGTTTCCTGAATTTTCCTTTGGCTCCAGGTGTCTTACCTATTGATTTTCTTAAGAGGTATCTATCTGAGAATTTAAAAATTTCCCTTAATAATATTCCTCCAATTAATAAAGTATATTACCTGCCAAATAGAAAGGATGTACAAAATGATTCAGGGAAAAAGAATGGTCAAGGGACTCAGATTAATTTTGATAATATGTCTTTACTTCTTGAACAAACTTTAACAGTTGACACGGAAAGAGCTACTGTTTTGGTGTCCTTTGTTTTTGAACAAGACGCCAATATGATTTTGAAACTATACTTTAAGAACTCTCAGAAATTATTTGGAGACCAGAAAATATGGATATATCCCGATGTTTCTAAAACTACTCAGGAACGAAGAAAGGATTTCCTCTCTCAGCGTCAAGAGACAATTAAATTAGGTGCTACATTTCTTCTTGCCTATCCCTGTAAGTATCTGGTTAGGTACTTGGGTGTTAAATATACATTTTATTCTCCAGAACATTTGAAGCAGTTTCTAGATATTAAGAAAAAGGGACTTATTGAATATATTAGTCGTTGATTCACACTAAGCTTTACTGCAAATGATATGTAATTAATTTCTCCCTTAATATGTTTGACTACCCTTATTGAAATCGTGGTGTAAGAAAGGGGATTAAGATTTGGTTATATTGTAAGAATTTTTTTCTTTTTTCCTTTGAAATATTTTCCTTCTCTGTGTTTCATGTAGCAAGATGTTCTGGTGAATTTTATTTGAAAATTATAAATAAAGAAAAAGGACATAGTACTACTCGAAAGGGTCCAGAGAAGAGAGACAAAAATGGATAAGAGACTGGAGGAGTTGCCGTAGAGTGAGAGGCTAGAGAAACTGGGCCTTTTCTCCCTTGAAAAGAGGAGACTGAGAGGGGACATGATCGAAATATTCAAGATAATGAAGGGAATAGACTTAGTAGAAAAAGAAAGATTGTTCACCCTCTCCAAGGTGGAGAGAATGAGAGGGCACTCTAAAGTACAAACGTAAAGAAGTTCTTCACGCAGAGAGTGGTAGAAATCTAGAATGCTCTTGTGGAGGCTGTTATAGGGATTCAAGACAAGGTTAGACAAGTTCCTGTTGAACCAGAACGTACACAGATAAGGCTAGACTCAATTGGGGCATTGGAGCTTGGTGAGGGCGTGAAACCTTTTGTAAAGACTTTAGCTTTTTCTGAAATACTGCCTGCATATGGAAAGGGAGAGCAAAGAGTGAAAAACACAGAGGACTTTAATAGATGGCTCTGAGCCTGGAGTCATCAAGAAGGCTTCAGGTACATAGGAGGATGGGGAAATACATGGAAGGACAAGAAGCTATATTGCACTGATGGGCTACATATTACTACAGCAGGAAAAAGAAACCTTGCAGAGAAATTTAGACAATATTTTTCTAGGCATTTAAACTAGAAGGTGGGGGTGGTGTATGTACGAAGGACAATTATATAGACCACCCCTGGCAAAAGAAAAGATGTGATAGTAGTAAAGGCTGCAACATAAGCAATATCAGCAACTCATTTCTTAGTATTGCAACGGAAAGTGAAACGACACAAAAATCCATAAAAAAAAGGAGATTATCGCTGAAAAATAGCTGGAAAGCGATGACCACAAATGCTCGCAGTCTAAGCAACAAAGTTCATGATCTGCAAGCCCTGAGGTTAGAGGCAGATCTAGATATTGTTGCTATCACAGAGACATGGTTCAGTGAATCACATGGATGGGATGCAAACATACCGGGATATAATCTTTTTAGGAAGGACAGAGATGGTCATAAAGGTGGAGGAGTAGCTCTCTATGTAAAGATCAATATCCAAGCGACCGAAATGCAAGGGACCTGGGGAGAGAAAGAAGCGATATGGATTGCTCTGAAAAGAGAAGATGGAACTTCTATCTACGTGGGTGTAGTCTACAGACCTCCGACTCAATCGCAGCAAATTGATAAGGATCTGATTGTGGATATCCAAAAGTTTGGAAGGAAAGAGGAGGTTCTGCTGTTGGGAGATTTCAACCTGCCGGATGCGGACTGGAATGTTCCGTCTGCGGAATCGGAAAGAAGTAGGGAGATTGTGGATGCCTTTCAAGAGGCTCTGCTAAGACAAATGGTGACGGAACCCACAAGGGAAAAAGCGATATTGGATCTGGTCCTCACAAATGGAGAGAGTATCTCTAATGTTCGAGTGGGTGCTCACCTGGGTAGCAGCGATCATCAAACGTTTTGGTTTGATATAACGGCTAAAGTGGAGAGCGGCCGCACGATACTTAAAATCCTAGATTTCAAACGTACAGACTTTAATGCAATAGGAAAGTACCTGAAGAAAGAGCTGTTAGGATGGGAGGACATAAGAGAAGTGGAAAGACAGTGGTCTAAGCTGAAAGGAGCGATAAAAATGGCTACGGACCTTTATGTGAAGAAAATCAATAAAAACAAGAGAAAAAGGAAGCCGATATGGTTCTCCAACCTAGTGGCTGAGAAAATAAAGGCGAAAGAGTTGGCGTTCGTGAAATATAAAAAAACCCAAGAAGAGGAGAGCAGAAAGGACTACAGGGTGAAACTGAAAGAAGCCAAGTGAGAGATACGTTTGGCGAAGGCACAGGCGGAAGAACAAATGGCTAAAAATGTAAAAAAGGGAGATAAAAATTTTTTCAGATATATTAGTGAAAGGAGGAAGATAAAAAATGGAATTGCTAGGCTAAAAGATGCTGGGAACAAATATGTGGAGAGTGATGAGGAGAAAGCAAATATGCTAAACAAATACTTCTGTTCTGTGTTCACAGAAGAAAATCCTGAAGAAGGACCGAGATTGTCTGGCAAAGTTACACGAGAAAATGGAGTAGATTCTGCGCCGTTCACGGAGGAGGGTGTTTATGAGCAACTTGAAAAACTGAAGGTGGACAAAGCGATGGGACCAGACGGGATCCATCCCAGGATACTACGGGAGCTCAGAGAGGTTCTGGCGAGTCCTATTAAAGATTTGTTCAACAAATCTCTGGAGACGGGAGTGATTCCTGGGGATTGGAGGAGAGTGGATGTGGTCCCTATTCATAAAAGTGGTCACAGGGATGAAGTAGGAAATTACAGGCTGGTGAGCCTCACTTCAGTTGTTGGAAAAATAATGGAAGTGTTGCTGAAAGAAAGGATAGTGTACTTCCTTGAATCTAATGGGTTACAGGATCCGAGGCAACATAGCTTTACAAAAGGTAAATCGTGCCAAACGAACCTGATTGAATTTTTTGATTGGGTGACCAGAGAGCTGGATCGAGGACATATGCTAGATGTAATTTACTTGGATTTCAGCAAAGCCTTTGATACAGTTCCTCATAGGAGGCTGTTGAACAAACTTGAAGGGTTGAAGTTAGGACCCAAAGTGGTGAACTGGGTCAGAAACTGGCTGTCGGACAGACGCCAGAGGGTGGTGGTTAATGGAAGTTGCTCGAAGGAAGGAAAGGTGACTAGTGGAGTCCCTCAGGGTTCGGTGCCGGGGCCAATCCTGTTCAATATGTATGTGAGTGACATTGCTGAAGGGTTAGAAGGAAAAGTGTGCCTTTTTGCAGATGATACCAAGATTTGTAACAGAGTACACACCGAAGAGGGAGTGGAAAATATGAAAAAGGAACTGCAAAAGTTAGAGGAATGGTCTAATGCCTGGCAACTAAAATTCAATGCAAAGAAATGCAGAGTAATGCATTTGGGGATTAATAATAGGAAGGAACCGTATATGCTGGGAGGAGAGAAGCTGATATGCACAGACGGGGAGAGGGACCTTGGGGTGATAGTGTCCGAAGATCTAAATGCGAAAAAACAGTGTGACAAGGCAGTAGCTGCTGCCAGAAGGATGATGGGCTGTATAAAGAGAGGCGTAGTCAGTAGAAGGAAGAAGGTGTTGATGCCCCTGTACAGGTCATTGGTGAGGCCCCACTTGGAGTATTGTGTTCAGTTTTGGAGACCGTATCTGGCGAAAGACGTAAGAAGACTTGAGGCGGTCCAGAGGAGGGCGACTAAAATGATAGGAGGCTTGCGCCAGAAGACGTATGAGGAGAGACTGGAAGCCCTGAATATGTATACCCTAGAGGAAAGGAGAGACAGGGGAGATATGATTCAGATGTTCAAATACTTGAAGGGTATTAACGTAGAACAAAATCTTTTCCAGAGAAAGGAAAATGGTAAAACCAGAGGACATAATTTGAGGTTGAGGGGTGGTAGATTCAGGGGCAATGTTAGGAAATTCTACTTTACGGAGAGGGTAGTGGATGCCTGGAATGCGCTCCCGAGAGAGGTGGTGGAGAGTAAAACTGTGACTGAGTTCAAAGAAGCGTGGGATGAACACAGAAGATTTAGAATCAGAAAATAATATTAAATATTGAACTAGGCCAGTTACTGGGCAGACTTGCACGGTCTGTGTTGGTGTATGGCCGTTTGGTGAATGATGGGCAGGGGAGGGCTTCAATGGCTGGGAGGGTGTAGATGGGCTGGAGTAAGTCTTAACAGAGATTTTGGCAGTTGGAACCCAAGCACAGTACCGGGTAAAGCTTTGGATTCTTGCCCAGAAATAGCTAAGAAGAAAAATTTTAAAAAATAAAAAAAATATTTTTTAATTGAATCAGGTTGGTCAGACTGGATCGACCATTCGGGTCTTTATCTGCCATCATCTACTATGTTACTATGGTCTTTGACCTAAGGGCTGCCGCGTGAGCGGACTGCTGGGCATGATGGACCACTGGCCTGACCCAGCAGCGGCAATTCTTATGTTCTTAAGTTTACCACATGGACAGGGCAAATGAATACAGATACCTTGTTTCCCTGAAAATAAGGCGCTGTCATATTAATTTTGGGCTAAAAAAGGCACTAGGTCTTATTTTTGGGGATGTCTTATTTTTTTCATGTACAATGATCATCTCTCCTTTCCTCTCCTCTACCCCAATTCTTCCTATTTCATTTCTCTCCCCCATATGTGCATCGTTCCTCCCCTCTCACCCATCCCCTTGTGCAGTATCTTTCTATCCTTCCCTCCCATCCCTTGTGCAGAACCATTGCAACTTCTATCCCTCCATCCCTTGTGCAGCAGAACCCTTGCAGCTTTTATCCCTCCCTCTCTTCCATCCCTTGCAGCTTCTATCCCTCCCTTTATCCCACCCTCCCAGCCCCCCGTGTAGCATCTTTCTATCCCCCCGGCCACGCACGCACCACCACTCCCCTCTGACCCATCTCTCCCTCCCATCAGAACCGTGAGACTGAAATAAATACCTTAAAACAAACTGGCAGTGTCAGCAGCAATCTAGACAGGCTGCTTCGCGGCCTTCTATCTTCCAGGTGTTTCTCTGTCGCGTTGATGATGACATCATCAGCAAAGCGGCAGAGGAACACCCGGAAGATAGAAGACTGCGAAGCAGCCTGTCTGGATTGCTGCCGATGCTGCCGGTCTGTTATAAGGTATTTATTTTGGTCTCATGGTTTAGATAAGAAGGAGAGATGGTTTGGGGGAGAAGCGCTGCTGTTGCTGCTACTGCCAGCGACTAGGGCTTTTAATTCAGGGGTAGGGCTTATATTAAGACCTACCCCAAAAATCATGCTTGGGCTTATTTTGGGGGTAGGTCTTATTTTTGGGGAAACATGGTATATTGCATGCAAAATCTTCTATTTTTGTGGGCATACAGCAATGGTATTTGCTAATTATAGGAAAAGATTCATTAACAAGCACAACTCATGAAAAAGATATATTTATATTCTTACTTAAAAAGTTTCTCTTTTTCTGAGTAAAGAGTGCTGCAATGTGCAAAGTCTTGAAAGAGCTGCAATAAGCAAGCAAGGTTCATGAAAAATATATACCGTGTTTCCCCGATGATAAGGCAGGGCCATCAAATAAGACAGCCCCCCCTTTTTAAAAAAAATTGTAAAATAAGGCACCCCCCCCGCAAATAAGCCACCTCCCCCCCGCAAATAAGCCACCCACCGATACCTGCGCTTACCCGAATCGGGTGGTACGGTGGGTGACTCCGTGTGGTCCCTCCGTCTACCGCGGGGGTCGGCAACCCGCGGCTCCAGAGCCACATGTGGCTCCGGTAGTGTGTCACGCAGGAATCCAACTTACAAGTCCGGCGTCGCGGTGGGAAATAGCCATGCTGAGCAGTGAGCTCAGCACATACACAGATGAAAGCCTTGCTTGCTGATTGGTCCGGCGGCCGTGCCGTGCCGCCGGACCAATCAGCAAGCAAGGCTTTCATCTGTGTAGTGCTGAGCTCACTGCTCAGCATGGCTATTTCCCACCGCGACGCCGGACTTGTAAGTTGCATGCCTGAAAAAGAAATCATCCTGGCCGGGGTCGGTGTCATGCTCCGGAGATCTACAGCTTTCCTATCTCCCTCTCCCTTCTACCTGCTTCCGGCCACATCCTCTGCTCCGCGGCTCTCTTCGGCAACTCAGCAGCAGCGATCGACACAAGCTTCTGACGTCGGGGCCTACCCTCTGCGAGTCCCGCTTGTTTCAACTTCCTGTTTCCACAAAGGCGGGACTCGTAGAGGGAAGGCCTCGATGTCGGCAGCTTGTCTTGATCACCGCTGCTGACGAGTTGCTGAAGAGAGCCGCGGAGCAGGGGGATGTTGCCAGGTGCAGGTAGAAGGGAGAGGGCCAGATGCAGGACTCGTGGGTGAGGGAGGAGAAGAGAGAGGGGAGGGAAACAAAAGGAAATATTTCATACTGGGCTGGGCCGGAGTGGAGGGAGGGTGGAAAGACATTGAAAGGGTAAATAAGGCATCCCCCCGAAAATAAGCCCTCCAAAAAAAATAAGCCTTCCAAAAAAAATAAGACAGTGTCTTACCATCGGGGAAACACGGTATATATCTTGCACAGGTAACTTAATTTCCAAAAAAAAAGATACTGACCTCACCTGGCTTCTAGTTCAGAGCAAATTGACATCTCCAGCTGCACAATGGTGACCTCATTGTGCGATCATCAAGGTGCACCTGGAAGGTAGAATGCCACTAATAAAATAGGAACATGTGCTTGGGGTGTTGACCAAAATTGGGATTTGAACCCATGACCTTTGGAATATGATAACAGGGCTTTTACCTATTAAGCTACAGCAGCTTCCATTTAGGTGCTTTTTCTTGATATGTGATATGATACCTGAGGAGATCATAAACTTAGGAGATTCCTCAGGAATCATATCACATGTCAGAAAGAACCACCATAATAATAACCATAACAATGTTGTAGACTTTTTGTTTAAAAGGCGAGTCTGTAAAAGACGTTTAACTATCTAGACCCGATTCTATAAAGGACACCTAACTATTTAGACATGCCTAGAATGACTGATCGCGATTCTCTATAGTATGTCTATACATTATAGAATTGTGCTCAGGCGTCTAAATGGCACCTAAATGCCCTTTACAAAATCTACTTCATTGTGTCTGAAGTTTCTGTCACCCTTCCAAAAAGAAA
Organism: Geotrypetes seraphini; assembly: GCF_902459505.1. Classification (NCBI taxonomy): domain Eukaryota; kingdom Metazoa; phylum Chordata; class Amphibia; order Gymnophiona; family Dermophiidae; genus Geotrypetes; species Geotrypetes seraphini. The sequence goes on along the minus strand of NC_047088.1, from coordinate 137,693,282 downwards.
TACTGAAATACTGCTCCATTGCTGCAATCACTTCCAAATCACTTAAAAATTGTTGCCTTTTCAAACTCTTTTTAAGGTTTAGAAACAGAAAACAGTCAGATGGAGCAAGATCTAGTGAGTAGGGTGGATGGTCTATACACTGAAACCCAAATTGCATCAAAACATTCATCGTTTTGCCAGTCTTGTGAGCAGGTGTATTGTCTTGCAAAACGAGAACTCCTTTCTGCAGCTTCCCTCTCCTTTTTTCTTTCAATGCATCCTTTAATTGACACAGCAAGTTACAGTAGTATTCTGCATTAAGGGCCTGATTCTGTCTAGGATTCCAGTATCGGCAGCCACTGATTGCATGTCAATCATGCACCAGTGTCCTACACTCCCAGACAAGACGCCTGAAATTTAGGCCAACATTTAGCTGAGTGTTTACTCCTGAGAGAATTCTAAACAAAAAAAACTGAAAATTGTACCAAAAAAAATTATTAAATTCTTCTCACAATATTTGAAAATTCTGCAAAGTCCTGCATACTATCCCCCTTCTGATCAGGCTGTGCTGCTGAGCAGCGCAAACTAAATGCTGAGCCGCCTATTCTATTCCTATGGATGGCTCAGCATTTAGCTTGTGTTGCTCAGCAGGCAGCATAATAAAAGGTGGAGGGTATATTTGTAACTTTTTTTTTTTTTTACTGAATTCCACCTTAATAAGTGCAGGCTTCTCCTCCCAGGCATGAAATAGCTTTCCACCACCACCACAAATACTCCATCTAAGCAGTGGCCAGATGTGTGCAGATATATTTTTTGTGTGAGAGACAAGTTCTAAAACCCAACAATTTTTGATGCCAGTATAAGCAATGCATTTCTGTATATAGCACAAAAAAACACATTACACATATGGTAATTGATTTAGTTTACATAAGAACATAAGAAGTTGCCTCCGCTGAGGCAGACCAGAGGTCCATCTCACCCAGCGGTCCGCTCCCGCGGCGGCCCTTCAGGCCTATTGCCTGAGCAGTGATCCCTGACTATTTCTATAACTTACCTCTTACTCCTATCCCTATAACCTGCCTCTACTCCTATCTGTACCCCTCAATCCCTTTGTCCTCTAGGAACCTATCCAAACCTTCTTTGAAGCCCTGTAACGTGTTTCTGCCTATCACAGCCTCCGGAAGTGCGTTCCATGTATCCACCACCCTCTGGGTGAAGAAGAACTTCCTGGCGTTTGTCCTAAACCTGTCCCCTTTCAATTTCTCCAAATGTCCCCTTGTACTTGTGGTTCCCCATAATTTGAAAAATCTGTCCCTGTCTACTTTTTCTATGCCCTTCAGGATCTTGAAGGTTTCTATCATGTCACCTCTAAGTCTCCGCTTCTCCAGGGAGAACAGCCCCAGCTCCTTCAGTCTGTCAGTATACGAGAGGTTTTCCATTCCCTTAATTAGCTTAGTTGCTCTTCTCTGGACTCCCTCTAGCACTGCCATGTCCCTCCTGAGGTACGGTGACCAGTACTGGACGCAGTATTCCAGATGTGGGCGCACCATTGCACGATACAGTGGCAGGATGACTTCTTTCGTCCTGGTCGTGATACCCTTTTTGATGATACTCAACATTTTGTTTGCTTTCCTTGAGGCTGTGGCACACTGCGCCGACGATTTCAATGTTGTGTCTACCATCACTCCCAGGTCTCTTTCTAGGTTACTCACCCCTAGCGGTGATCCCCCCATTTTGTAAGTGAACATCGGGTTCTTTTTCCCCACATGCATGACCTTGCATTTCCCTATGTTGAAGCTCATTTGCCACTTTTTGTTCCCACTCCTCCAGTGTCGTCAGATCCTTTTGGAGATCTTCGCAGTCTTCCTTGGTTTTAACCCTGCTATATAGTTTGGTGTCATCCGCAAAATTAATGAGCTCACATTTTGTTCCTGCCTCCAGGTCGTTGATAAATATATTGAACAGGAGCGGTCCCAGCACCGACCTCTGCGGAACTCCGCTCGTGACCTGTTGCCAGTCTGAGTAATGGCCCTTTAACACAACCCTCTGTTTCCTGTCTGCCAGCCAGTTTTTGATCCATTGGTGAACCTCCCCTTGGACCCCGTGGTTCCATAGCTTCTTAAGCAATCTTTCGTGAGGTACCTTGTCGAAGGCTTTTTGGAAGTCAAGGTAAATGATGTCTATGGAATCCCCTTTATCCACCTGGCTGTTTACCCCCTCAAAGAAGTACAATAAGTTTGTAAGGCATGACCTACCCTTGCAGAAGCCATGCTGACTTGACTTTAACAGCCCATTGTTTTCGACGTGCTCACAGATGCTGTCCTTAATCAGCGCTTCCATCATCTTTCCCGGGACCGAGGTCAAGCTCACCGGCCTGTAGTGCCCATTGAACCCTTCTTGAAGATGGGCGTGACATTAGCTATTTTCAAGTCCTCTAGAACCTCTCCAGTTTTTAAGGATAGGTTGCATATTTGTCGAAGTGGCTCTGCTATTTCGTTCCTTAGTTCCTTGAGTACCCTTGGATGAATGCCATCCGGACCTGGCGATTTGTCACTCTTTAGCCCAGGGGTGCCCACACTTTTTGGGCTTGCGAGCTACTTTTTAAATGACCAAGTCAAAATGATCTACCAACAATAAAATAAAAAAAAAACACAAAGCACACTGTACGCATAGAAAATGTTAATCATCATTCCTATTCCAGGGTTTTTCAAAGAGGTCAAAGCAGATGACTCTATGCACTATCACCTCAGTAACAACCATACAAAAATAGACAAATATACCCCCCTCCCTTTTTACTAAACCACGATAGCAGTTTTTAGCGCAGGGAGCTGCGCTGAATGCCCAGTGCTGCTCTCGACACTCATAGGCTCCCTGCGCTAAAAACCTCTATTGCGGTTTAGTAAAAGGGGACCTTAGTGTAAAATATAGACAGCAGATATAAATTCAGACACATTTTGATCACTAAATTTAAAATAAAATCATTTTCCCTACCTTGTCTGGTGATTTCATGAGTCTCTGGTTGCACTTTCTTCTTCTGACTGTGCATACAATCTTTCTTCCCTTCTTTTAGCCTGTATGCTTCCTCTCCTCCAGACCTCATTCCTTCCCCCAACTTTTCCTTCCTCTTCCCTGCCCTTTCTCTCTGCCTCCCTTTCATTTTTTTCTGTTTCTCTTCTTTCCTTCTGTCTCCCTGCCTGCCCTTTTTCTTTCTTTCTCCCTGCCCTCCCCCAAGCCACTGCCACTGCCATTACCATCGGGGACCAGGACCCAAACGCCACCAATAACAGGCCCCAAGCTCTCCCTGCTTCGGCCAACCAGCATTCCTCTCCCCGACGTCAATTCTGCCGTCGGGAAGAGGAAGGCTGATCAGCCCAAGATCGTGATCAACCTATTGGGGGAAATGCTGCCGGGTCCTGCCTTCGCGGAAACAGAAGGTAGGCAGGACCCGGCAGGAAGAAGAACAAATGCTTCACTAACCTGTCTCCCGCATTAGCCCGTAGTGAACGCTTGCTTCAGGGCTCTCAACATGTGCGTGCCGGCTTCCCTTCTCCTCCCCCCCCGGACATAACTTCCAGTTTCGGAGGGAAGAGAAGAGAAGCCGGCACGCACACGTTAGAGCCCGGAGCATAAGTTCGCTACGGGCTGAAATCTCCAAGCCGTTTTTTGGGTTTTTTTTTTAATGTTCAGCAGCGGCAGATGACAGCTGGGCGGACCGCCCAGCTAAAAGGCCCTAGGGAGAACACTGGAGAGGAAGGCTGATCGGCCCGTAGATCAGGACGGCAACACGAGTCTATCACAGAGCCCGGGATGGGCTCCGTGATCGACTTGCGTTGCCTTCCTGAGCTACTGGTCGATCGCGATCGACGCGTTGGGCACCCCTGCTTTAGCCTATCTATCTGCCTGAGGACATCCTCTTGGCTTACCTCTAATTGGACCAGCTTATCATCCTGGTCTCCTTTTGCGATCTCTTCGGGTTCCGGAATGTTGGTTGTGTCTTCCCTCGTGAAGACTGACGTGAAGAACTCATTTAACTTGTCAGCTATCTCTTTTGAAAATCAGGTCAGGTCAGTATTTTTGTGAGCATAGCTCCCCACCCTAGTTGTGCTACTTACTCTTTCAAAGTAATTAATTACAGTTGCTAGTTACTTCTCAATAGTTCCAGTAGTTCCAGTTACTAGTTACTTCCAGTAGTTCCAATTGCTAGTTACTTCTCAGTAGTTCCAGTATTTAAATTACTTATTTAGGATTGCAGTTACATGCTTAAGGTAATTAATTACTATTCCAGCAGATTTTATTACCAAAGATATCTCATCAATCCAATGTACAGTTGTGTCAAAGAAATTACAAATGTGAGCTCCCCGTATGCCAAAAGGTGTGCAAAGATAATGAACAGATGCAAAATGTGTAGCAAGATTACTACATGTTGCACAGTAACATTTCTCAATAGTGGATAGCAGAGATTTTTGCTTAAGGCTGTATTACTGGTCTGTAAGCTATGAATCAATTTTATTAATATAAGCTGTTCAATGATATTCAAATACTGCATATCTTCTTTGATGAAGACAGTTATCAAGGCATTGACCTTTCCCTGTGTCAATCCAAAAACACAGTTCTGCTTGATGTGCTTTCATCAGTTATACAGATTTCTTAGTTTGGAGGATTAATTCTTCAGTCAAAGTATCTCCTTTTCTTTTCCTAGAATTTAATTTATAATCTTTTTGAAATTTTGACAGAACAGAAGGATGCATTTTCTAGAAACGCATAAATTATTAGTTACAAGTTGTAATTATATGAAACAGTTTTGTGATTAGGCATATTTCAGCATATAGTCTATTAATTCATTTTCAAATTTTCATATAATTTACTGAGGTGATTAAATTTACAGATGAAACTAAACTGTTCAAAGTTGTTAAAATGTATGCAGATTGTGAAAAATTGCAAGCAAACCATAGGAAATTGGAAGACTGGGCATATAAGTGGCAGATGAAATTTAATGTGGACAAAGTAAAATGATGCACATTGGGAAGAATAACCCAAATCACAGTTACTGGATGCTAGGGTCCACCTTGGGGGGTTAGCGCCCAAGAAAATAATCTTGATGTCATTGTAGACAATACAATGAAACCTTCCGCCCAATTTGTGATGGCAGCCAAAAAAGCAAGCAAACCAAAAATTGACCCTGGGTACTCCACAGATCCAAGGAACAGGCGAAAACAAAACCAACTGTGGAGAAGATGTCCAAGATGCAGGCTTTATTGAAGATACAATCTTTTAATCCACATGATAAAATGTCTAGGATCCAAAGAATGGGAACTAAGGACCCAACACGGTCCATATTTTGACTACCCTGTCTTCCTCAAGGGGTCCTATGAATAAAAGTTGAGTAAAATATGGCTTGAGATAATGTTATGAATGTGGTTTGTTTGTGAATAAACATATAATGAGTGGTGATTAACTTAGCAAGTCAAAGAATGACTGGTGTCAAGAAAATATTTATTGAAAAATGTGAAGGTGACCGAATAAAAAGTGTGTGAGAAAGTGTGTAAGGGAATCAAACCGTGATCTTAAACCACACATTAGGAGATGGTAAACTAGTGAACTTACATTTGATATTGTGAGGGGTCATAGAAGTGGAGAAAGTCCTTCCAGTGAACAATGTGGTGGGTATCTACATCATGCCGTAGAGGAAGAAAAAACTAAATAAACAGAATGAACATCAATATTAAAGTATAAATACGTACCCTGAAAAGTCCTAAGGCAAAGAAACGTGGATCAAAGGCTAAATACTAAAAAAAGCAAATGAAAAGTGAGACTGTATGTATAGACACAATTCAACATTAAATTTAATGTAAAACTTAGACTTTAAAAGAATCCATTTCATGTTCATAAGACTAAATTTTAATAAAATATATGTAGGATTGATTTAATGAATAAAACTTAAAAATTATGTTTCTGAGAGCCAAATATATCATAAAAAGTATAAAAATGATATCTAAAAACATATATCTAGAAACGTAGTTTAAAATGGGCAAATGAATGAAAACCGCTCGTAAGAACCAGATAAAAGTACATATTAAAAATCACATATTGAAAATACATATTAGAAATATGTGAGCAGGCTAATGCCGGTAATGAAAGGAATATAATTAATAATACCAAAGCCGGTACGTATTACCAAAACTGAACTTTATATAAAGTGACAAATACCCGTAATGCAAGCGCTATTGAGGTAATGGAAGGAAAGAATAGGAAAAAAAATATAGGCAAAAAGTGCTGAGGTCCTACTGATTGAATTATGTGCAGTAAAGTAAAACACGATGAAATAAAACAAGACGTAGCTAATGTAAAACCATGCTATCACAGAGATGGTCACAAAGGCAAAATAAAAACAGAAAAAAACATGAGTTGCATGGAGTCCTTTAGATATGCTAAAGTAGAAGTGCTTGTCGGTCTTACACAAAAAAACCTCTACATGGTGGAGTAATGCCAAATAAATGATCAGTGGTAAAGAAAACCATGTGAGAAATGCAAAAAACTTAAGTAAACATGACTCTTATACTACCAAAGGTACAAGAAGTACGATTAAAAGAGAGAGAAAAGAGGGAAAATGACAGTGTATGTATACATTATACTGGGTAAAAAACAAACCGGTATCTTAACCAAAGGTAAAGTAAAAGAGATGTAAAAAAGCAAACAAGATGCTAGGAATTATTTAAATAGGGATGGTTACAATACTAAGAATGTTATAATGCCTCTGTATCATTCCATAGTGCATCCTGAATTATTGCGTACAGTTCTGGACTCTTTATCTCAAGAAAGAAATAGCAGCACTAGAAAAGGTTCAAAGAGGAGCGACCAAAATGATAAAGGGTATGGAACCACTCTTGTATGATGAAAGACTAAAAAGGTTAGGGCTCTTCAGCTTGGAAAAGAGGCAGCTGAGTGGAGATATAATTGAAGTCTACAAAATCCTAAGTGGAGTAGAAAGGGTAACAACAGAAGAGGACCCACCAATACATACACTAAAGGTGCGTTGGGAAAGGTAGGAGGCAAACCAGGAGAGGACAGAATCACGGAATCCAAACAAGGACAGCATATCAAGGAGTAAGCTGTGATTTACAGTATCAAAGGCAGCAGACAGGTCAAGAAGGATAAGGATAGAGTAAAAGCCCTTAGATCTGGCCATGAATAAGTCACTGCAGACCTTGGTGAGGGCAGTCTGTGGAGTGTTGGGGGCGATAACCAGATTGCAGAGGATTGAGAATCTGTTGAGTTGAAAGGAAGTCCAAGCAGTGACAGAGAATAGCACGCTCAAGTATCTTAGATAGGAACGGAAGAAGGGAGATGGGGTGATAGTTGGACGGGCAGGAGGGGTCCAGCGAGGGTTTTTTAAGAAGTGGCTTAACCACCGCATGTTTGAAGGCAACAGGGACAGTTGCAGTGGAAAGAGATAGATTGGGAATATGACATATGGGAGGGATAACAGTATGTGATAGTGCTGCCCGATTTGCAATTCGAATCGATTCACTTCGGGTGAATCGATTTAAATAGATTTGTTTTGGAAGAAAATCGTACTTATCGATTCATCGGCCCCCGTGGTAGAGACCCATTCAGGCTTTCCCTCTGCCACCAGAGTCCTTGCTTCTGATGTAACTTCCGGTTTTGCAAAACCGGAAGTTTCATCAAAGCAAGGACTCCAGTGGCAGAGGGAAATCCTGAACAGGTCTCTGCATGCAGATCGTCTCTCTCCTTCCCGGGCGTTAGTATTTCTCTTCTCCCTGGCCAGGCAAAAGTGGCGGTAGCAAATGCAATTCCCTACCCTGCCGCTACTCTAGGCTTCATCTCTCCATTCGGCCTCCCAAGCGGAAACAGGAAGTTTTCACTGAGGGTGGGCCGCAGTGGAGAGAAGACACAAGGAGTGGTGGCAGGAGTGGATTGCTAAATAACTACCGCCATCGGCAACACGTTGTAATGTCAAAATAAAGGTAGATGGAGGGAGAGGGGAGATGGACTTAGGGGAGTTGGTGGACTGGAGGAGAGATGGGGAGAAGATGGATGGGAGAAATGAACTTGGTGGAGGGGGAAGATGGATGGTGGAAGGGGGAGATGGATTTGAGGGAGATCATGGAGGGGAGATGGACTTGGGGGAGAGGGAAAGATGGACTTGGGGGAGTTGGTGGACTGGAGAGGAAGAGATGGGGAAAAGATGGATGGGAGAAATGAACTTGGTGGAGGGGGAAATATGGATTGTGGAGGGGGAGATTTACTTGGGAGAGATCATGGAGAGGGGAGAAGTGGGAGCGATAGAAGAAATAATGGATCTAAAAACAGGAGAGGGAGAGAGATGGTGGATAATGGGATTTAGGGAGGGAAGGAACAGAAAGGGAGAGAAGTTGGACACAAGGGATGGCGTGAGGGGGATAGAGATACTGGATAGGAGGGTAGTTAGAAAGAGAAAGGGAGAGCTGGTGGGGAAGGAGAGACAGGTGCTGGATGAAAGGGTAGTTGAGAAAAGGAGAGATGGTAGATCTGGGTATGGTGGAGTCCATTGCTGCAGCTACAGGAATAGAGGCAGAAAAAAGGAAAGATGTCAGACTTCCAGGGGAGGGAAGGGAAATGGAAGGGGAGGACAGAAATGGAAGATGGATGGTTACCAAGGAGAAAGAAGAAAATGACAAATGGGCAAGAGACCATGGCAAGCAAGTTATCAGAAGATGTTTGTTGCAGAGCCTGGGGCCATGATTTGAAAAATGACCAGACAACAAAAGGTATAAAAAATAATTTTATTTTCTGTTTTGTGATTACAATGTGTCTGATTTGAAATTTGTATCTTGCCATAGCTGGTAAACGTGAGCTAGGATTTAACAGAGAGAGGAAAACTCTTTTTTGTTTGTTTATTTTGTTTACACCACAGCACTAGTGTGGGTAGGAGAGGGCAAAGGGGGTGAAGAGGCTATAAAATAAACTCACCAGGATGTTTGGGGAAAATCAATTCAAAAGTGGAGTATGGCCATCCCTTAGGGCATATACAGGGACCAGCACACAACCACTATATAGCCCCGGTGTACTTCCCCAAGAGGGAGGAAGTCCCTGTTGTGGAGAGCTTATCCATTGTGTAACAGTCAGGATAATATCACACAATCAAGCAAAATTTATTTATCATTCAGTCTTAGAAAAACAAAATTAGGAAAAAGAGCCAAAAGTATGAACAGCAATTGCAACAAAAAGAAAACCAATGTTCCACTCACCAGCCTGGTCTGGTCACCTCCCAAGTGTTCAGTTCATGCCCCAGGTAAGTCCTGCTACATTAATAGTGGCAACAACAGTACAAAGCACAAGTTCAGTATCAAGCAGTCCTTGGCACAAACACAAAAAACATATCTTCTCAATACTGAGGATCTTCACTCCTTTCCAGGTATTAAGGAGCACAAGGTTGGTGGATTCACCAAAGTAGCATCTCGCCAAAGCAAAGTACAAAAATAAACCCTCAAAATAGAGAATGACACGGGGAAAAAATCTGTCCCCGTCACTGCACCGTCCCCGGCCCACCATCCTCTGCACCGCCCCGTCATCGCTGTTCCCTTCACCGCCCCGTCACCGTCACCGCCATCCCTTTCACCGCCCCGTCACCGCCACTGCCATCCCATTCACCGCCCCGTCACCGTCCCCGTCTAGCACCCATCTTCTTCCCTCTGCTCCCCCATAGTCTGGCATCTGTCTTCTTCCCTTCCAGTGTCTTCTCCCCACTCTGCCTTCCACATTTCCTTTCAGGGTCTGTTCCTCTCTACCCTCTTTCAATGTCTGTTCTATTCCTTTCCACCACCACCCTTCCCTCCCTCCTTTACCATTTGTTCCTTTCTACCACCCTTCTTTCATATCTTCTATCAGTCCCCCCACCATCACTAGCAGTCTCTCTTCTCCCTTACCATGAGCAAATAGAACTTCTGAAAATTGTATTGCTGAGGCATTATTTCTAGTACACCTTTTTTTCCAGATGGATAATGACATCAATTTTATAATTCTTACTGTCTGCTCTGATTTCATTCACAATTTGGTTTGTGTTTTGTACCTGAGGATTCCATGAGGCATTTAACCTTTTCCTGTCTCTTCTGTGATTTCAAGTTGATTCTTTCAATAATGGAGTCTCAAGGCAGTAGCAGTTTTCTATTTTGGGCTCTTTTGACATTGTTTAAGGGATTTCTTGTACATTTGGTGCTGGTCTTCTTTGATGAGGTCACTTCAGAATCTATTTCCAAGGAAGAGAAACTTTTTTCCCTTTCACCCCCTCCTTCCTTGTGTGAGCCGGAACACGCAGTCCCCGCAAGCAAGTAATTTTATATCATTTTCATTCTATTCATTCATAGCAATTAAAGTCTAGATAATGCCAGTCACATAACAAAACATGATTTTACAAAAATAATTCCCTGCACAGTCAAGCCTGCAAGAATTACTAGATGTCTTTCAGCAGCTCCCCTCCCTCCCTCCCCCTTATCTTTGTGGCCAAGTCAAAATGATCTACCAACAATAAAATTTTAAAAACACAAAGCACGCTGTACGCAGAGAAAATGTTAATTATTATTTATATTCCGCGGGTTTTCAAAGAGGTCAAGGCAGATGACTTTATGCAATGTCACCTCAGTAACAACTATACAAAAATAGACAAATATTCCCCCTCCCTTTTTACTAAACTGCGATAGCGTTTTTTAGCGCAGGGAGCTGCGCTGAATGCCCCACGTTGCTCTCGACGCTCATAGGCTCCATGCGCTAAAAAACGCTATTGCGTTTTAGTAAAAGGGGGCCATAGTGCAAAATATAGACAGCAGATATAAATTCTCAAAACGGACACATTTTGATCACTAAGTTGAAAATAAAATCAGTTTTCCTACCTTTTTGTCTGGTGATTTCATGAGTCTCTGGTCCTTCTGGTCCTTCTTCTTTCTTCTCCTGCTCCCCCCCCCCTCTTTCTTTCTCTCTCCCCCTGGCTCACCTCTTTATTTCTGCCTTTCTTTCTCTCTCCCTCTGGCCCCCCTCTTTATTTCTGCCTTTCTTTCTCTCTTCCCCTGGCCTCCCTCTTTATTTCTCTCTCCCCCTGGCCCTCCTCTTTCTTTCTGCCTTTCTTTCTCTCCCCCTTGACCCCTCTTTATTTCTGCCTTTCTTTCTCTCTCCCTCTGGCCCCCCTCTTTATTTCTGCCTTTCTTTCTCTCTTCCCCTGGCCTCCCTCTTTATTTCTCTCTCCCCCTGGCCCTCCTCTTTCTTTCTACCTTTCTTTCTCTCCCTCTTGACCCCCTCTTTATTTCTGTCTTTCTTTCTCTCTCCCCCTGACCCCTCTTTATTTCTGCCTTTCTTTCTCTCTCCCCCTGGCCCCCTCTTTATTTTTCCTTTCTTTCTCTCTCCCCCTAGCCCCCACAAAGCCATCGTGCCAATTTCTCCACTTCCACGATTCTTTCCCTACCCTCACCCCCAAGCCAGCAGCCGATTTCTCCCTGCTCCTTCCCCAATGTCCTGATGTCCTGAACTTCATCGGGCAGCAGCAGCATTCACAATTCACTGCTGTTGCCCGCTTCAGGCCTTCCTCTCTGTCGGGTCCTGTCTTCATGAAAACAGGAAGTAGGCAGGACCCGGCAGAGAACAAGGCCTGAAGCCGGCAACAGCAGCGAATTGTAAACGCTGCTGCTGCCCGAAGAAGGTAATGGAGCACGAGGCAGACCACTTCTCCCCCCTCCCAGCCAAACCCCCGCTGACCCTCCTATCTCCCCCCTCCGTGAACCTTTCCGACCCTCCCAGTGAGAGCAGCAAACCTCCTTCGCGGCTTTCTCCTCCCTCTGCTGCGTCAATGATGACATCATCAGTGATGCGGCAGAGGGAGGAGAAAGCCAACGCTACTGGAGGGAGGTTTGCTGCTTTCGCTGGGAGGGTCGGAAAGGTTCACTTGGGGGGGAGAGATAGGAGGGTCAGCGGGGGTTTGGCTGGGAGGGGGGAGAAGCGGTCTGCCTCGGTGCTCCAAGGCCTGGCGCCATTACCTTTTTCGCCCCTCCCGCCCCCCCCCCTTGGTACGCTACTGCTCTCCAGCTCTCCTTAGTTTGCCGGTTTTCTTTTTCGGCGACCAGCACGCTTTCAAAGAGCCGCGCATGCGCGGCTGCTCAAAGTTCAATCTTCTGCTCTGCTGCAACTTCCTGTTTCCAGTTGGGTCAGAGCAGAAGATTGAATACTGAGCAGCCAAGCGTGCGCGGCTCTTTTGAAAGCGTTCCGGTCGCCGAAAAAGAAAGCCAGCAAACTAAAGTGAGGTGGAGAGAGGAAGCTGGTTAAACGATTGAGCCGGCGTGCGGGTGGGGGCTGCGGGAACCGCACGATCCTTTATGCCTCACTGCGGTGACAAGACCATTCACCGCTCCACGGGGCGGTGATGGCCTTGTCCCCGTCCCCGCAGAGGCTGCTAATTTTCATTCCCCGTTTTTGGCGGGTTACCCGCGGCTAAACCAGTAGCTGTGGGTAAACCGCCACCGTGTCATTCTCTACCTCAAAACCCACCACATAGATGTCGGGCAAGTCCTGCCCCCAACCTTCAGGTCTTTTACCGCTCCAGAAAGGACAACAGTAGCTCTGCTTAACTGCAGCCAAGTCTCTGCTTTCAGCGGCAGCCATCTTGTAACAACAGAAAAAAACCTTTCAAACAAAACACAATTTGCTAGCAGTTTTCCTTCCCAGCAAACACAGTCAATTCATCTTCCCAAATAGTGACACTTTCATCCACAAAACATTTCTGGAGGCAATTAGTTTTCCCAGCAGTACTGCAGCAAAACCAAAAATAATAATAAAAAAAAAAAAAAAAAACTTTTGCAAAGCAAACACACAGTCACCTCAGCTTACTTCCATTGCTTCTGGAAAAGCAAGTTCAGGCAAAGCATTCCAGTCCATGGCCTCTAGTTCCTGGTTCCTCTGGGATTCTTCCTCTGCCTCTGGGTTTTATATTTCCACGCCCTCCAGTGCTTGGGATGGTGGAGACTCCTCCAACATGGGAGCTTCTCTGGGCTGCCTCCTTCTTTGTGACAACCAGCTCTCTAAATGCTGCAGAGCTGTGGTGCCATGCCCAGCTCTGCATGGGGGAAGGGCTTTCTGCAGCTCTGGCTGCCTTTTAGCCTGTTTGGTCAGCAATTTCAACCTGGGAGCTCTTAAAGGGGCCAAACCTGATTTCTCTAGGCTATGAACAGAGTTCTGTCTGGTCTCAGCCTGAACGTCATAATCCTGTTCCTGTACTGCAGGGACATAATGGTCAGCCCTAACCAGCTTCAACGGGTGGTTTCTGTGGTTCTTAACTGGCACAAGGCTGGTACAGGAGTCGGGCTTGTGGCTGAATCGAATTGAATCAAAATATTTTTTCATGAATCGGGCAGCACTCGGGCAGCACATGTGAGATGGGGTCGAGTAGAGTGGTGGGAATAGGGTCTGAGAGGCATGTAGTAGGCTTGGCTGAAGACAGAAGTTGTGCCTTCTCTGTGATTACAGAGAAGGCAGAAAAGTCAGCAGTAGTTGACAGGGGGGACAAGCGGGAGGGGCCAGACAGGAGAAGCTTCCTGAGCTGTTTGGGTGAAGGATGAAGGGGAGGTACGAGGTTGAAGTTCGGAGAGTGGATGGTAGGTAGAGGAGAAGGATGTGACTTTGTAGTGAACTCAAGGGCGATCTTGCAGACCTCATCATGGAAGTAATCAGCCATAATCTGGGGAAAGAGAGAGGAGGGGGCAGAAGTGGGGGCACTTTGAGGAGGGAGTTAAGCGTGGCAAAGAAACGACGAGGGTTGGAAGAAAGGGAGTTAGCTAGTTGGATGTAGTACTCTTGCTTGACCCTTGTAAGTGCAGAATTAAAGGAGGTCATCATAAATTTAAACTCAAGAAAGTCAGTACATGTGCGAGATTTGAGCCAAAGGCACTCAGCACAGCGGGTGCAGAAACGTAAGTAATGGACACTGGTAGTGAGCCACGGTTGAGTTTTGGTACGCCTGACAGAGCAAGGGTGTCCAGCGCAGAGGAGAGAATAAACTAAACTAAACTAAGCCTTAAGTTTATATACCGCATCATCTCCACGGAAGTGGAGCTCGACACGGTTAACAAAGCTTAAAAATATAGGAAGAGAGAGGAGAAAGAGGAGAACAGAATTGTACAATGAGACAGCCTCGTGGACAGACTTAGATAACATAGTGGAGGCAAGGAGAGGTGAAACAGTGGATGAGAGTGTGGAAGGATCAAGGGCATGAAGATTTCAAAACCTCTTGGAGGTGACTGGGCATGGCGGAGGGGGAGGGGGAGTAATGGTGAAGGATATCAGATGGTGATCAGAGATGGGGAGCAGTGAGGTAATCTCAATCTCTACTTGCTGGTAGATAGACACAACCCACTAGTCTCTGGATTCATCTGCAGCTGACACTAAGGAAGTTGTACATTTTTGAATTAAACAATTTCCCTAGACAAATTTTCTTTCTAGTCAAAGTATTTTCAACCAACTGAAACAGCTGAGGATGTAGATGTTTTATACCAGCATTCTCACCGACTGCTCATATTGGATGGTTTGCAAATGAATACACTTCAAAAACAACCTTATTATAATTTCCTCATATTCATCAAAGAGGGAGGATTTGAACTATAATTTTACAGGCAATAACATGTTGTTTAAATTGCTTGTCTTCTCTTTGATTACACATTTCATGAAACACTGTTGTTTTTAATGTTCAATGTCCATGTTCAAAAGTGCTTTAATTTCCCTAAGACATAGTGTAAATGTAAACCCACTGAATATACTGGAATGATAATTTATGAGAGCACTCCAGAGCTATGTTATAAATCTCTCAGCAGATTGCACTAATTACTGCTATTTTTGTATATTGTGTGATTCAGGTATTTCATTATTTTAACTGCATACTGTGATATTACTTTTCTAGGCATTTTCTTGTGAACCTTTATATCATTTCCTGTGCTCATCTCCATGCCAATACTCAAATTGCTTTAGGAATGCATTGCTTTATTATGGAAGCACTGAGAAACAGTTTTAGATCAAGTGAAAGAGCATGTTCAGTATAATAAAAAGGACATAAAAAATCAGAACTGTGATCGTTAGGTCCCCTTTTATCAAGTTGCTTTAGGATTTTTTTATCGCATGCCATGGCAGTGAAAGCTCCAATGCTCACAGAATTATTATGAACGTTGGAGCTTTTACTGTAGTGACTTGGGATAAAAAAAACAACAAAAAACCCTAATGCAGCTTGATAAAAGGGGGCCCTATTTACTTACATATTTATCAAAACAGTTATATGCTACCAGGACAATAAAACCTGTCCAAAGCAGTTTGCAAAAATTAAATACATAAAAGCAAAAATACAAACCGCATATCACAAAAATAAGGATGCGTACAAAAAATGTAATCAGGAAGATACAAACAGCAGAGAGAACAAAGGTTGCAAATACATAGAAGAGGTAATTTTATAAAGGTTTTTTTGCATGTAAATATCATGCATATGTATGTATGCCTGCATGATCAAACATGAATTTCAAGGGCAATTCTATAATCTAAGCACCCACATTTACTCCCCCCTTAAATGCCAAAGGGGGAAAGTTGTCAACCTGGGCTACCATTAAGACATTATTTTATTGTTAACCCTAGTTATTAGTAACAACTGTAGGTCTCAATGTTAGTTCTTAATGTTAGTTCATATTGATAACTATGTCCCTAGATCAGTCTCTCAAACTTTCTCACCCAGAAGTGCACGGACATTGCCGTGATGACATCATGCATATGCGTGACATCATCACATCGACATCTGTGCATGTGCAGAGGCTCTTCAGATGGGCCTTGAGATGCCAGTAGGGGGTGCCAGCAGGGAAGAGGGCCGGAGAGAAGGAGAGACACTGGTGCCAGCTGATTGCCTACAGCAGTATTTCTCAACTACTTCAAGCTAAGTACCCTCTAAGTCTAACAAATATCAACTGAGTACCCCAACCCCAGATCTCCCTAGACCCACCCAAGCTCTGACCCAGATCCCATCCCCTTTACTAATTGTAATGCAATTTTTTTCCATTCATTTTTCATATACACACAATATACCCAGCAGATATAAATTCTCAAAACTGACACATTTCAATCACTATATTGATAATAAAATCATTTTACCTACCGGCGATCCTCTGCAGGCTGCTGTAATTAGCTTTAAAGGTGAGACCGGGAGACCAAGGGGGAAGTTGGAGGATGCTAGAGAGAAGGGGGAAACATACAGGCCTTCGGCAAATCGGGCAATGCTGGTGCTGTACCTTGTAGGGAAATCAGCTGGCAGGTGCCTCTCTTCCTCCTTATTGTGCCGTGGCACACTTGGAATCTCAGGAGGCACACTATTGTGCTTCGGCACACAGTTAGAGATACACTGCCCTAGGTACTAGATTCTATAAATAGCACCTACAAAAATTATCATTGGAAAAAAATAACACTTAGTGCTATTCATAAGAACATAAGAATTGCCGCTGCTGCGGCAGACCAGTGGTCCATTGTGCCCAGCAGTCCGCTCGCGTGGCGGCCTTTAGGTGCTCAAAGTTAGGTGCTGTTTATATAACAATGCTTATGCTAGAACCTGTATGAGAATGTATACTATGATGCAGGGTTCCATGTTAGGAGTTACTGCCCAGGAAAAGAATCTAGGTGTCAACGTTTAAAATACATTAAAACCCTACAATCAATGTGCAGCAGCAGCTAAGAAAGCAAATAAAATGATAGGAATTATCAGGAAAGGAATAGAAAACAAAGATGAAAATGTTATAATGCCTTTGTATCGCTCTATGGTATGGCCGCATTGCAAATACTGTATGCAATACTGGTCACAGTATCTCAAAAAAGATATCGCGGAATTAGAAAACTCCCCTACAAACAAGTCTAATCTGCTCATAACACCTCTCTATCCTCAATCTCTCTTTCTGCCTACCTCTCACCCCTCCTCCACTGCTTCTGGATGGCTGACTCGCCAAGGAAGGACTCACGTGACCTTACTAGTCTTGCTATCTATTTAAGGTAAACCCTATCTAGGCAGCACCCTTAAAAACTGGATTTCTGCCTGAATGGCCACCTCTGTCCTCAGCAAATTGACGGACTACAAATTCACCTCTCCATCCCCCATCTCTCCTGCTGTCTACCTCTAGCCCCTCCTTTGCTGTAGCCAGTGGTATAGTAAGGGGGTGAGGGAGCTGGCCACCCTGGGCGCTATCTTGATGAGGGTGTAGGTTCTTGTTCTCCTCTCCCCTGCTCCTTCCATGCCCGCCCCCCCACTGCCGCACGTGCATGCTGCTTCCCTTCCTCATACCTCTAACATTCATAGCATGAGCAGCAGCCCCCAAGCTGCTGTCGAACCAACATTGGCTCTTCCTCTGATGTCACTTCCTGGACCCACGCCTAGGAAGTGACATCAGAGGAAGAGCCGACGCTGGCGTGACAGTAGTATGGGGGTTACTGCTCATTCCATGAACGTTACAGAGGTATGGGGGAAGGGAAGCAGCGCACATGTGGCAGGAGGGGGCAGGGAAGGAATGTGTGGAGGTGGGGGTAGAGAAGAGGCCACCTCTGTCTTCCAGCAACTGGAAGGACTGCAAATTCACCTCCATCCCCCATCTCTCTTGCTGTCTATCTCCAGCCCCACCCTCACTGTAGCCAGTGGTGTAATAATAATAATAATAATAATTTATTTGTATGCTGCCATACCAGGGAGGTTCTAAGTGGCTCACAATACAAGAAATAGTGCATACAATTCCATAAAAAATATGCTGATAAAATACAGCAAGGAAACTATACATACATTTCAATAATGCATCAGAATAAAAAGCAGACCATATAGATAAAAATGCAAGTGATAAAATAACATAAATTAAGTTGAGAGAGAAGCGTTAAGATATCAGCTTATTAAATTGAGTCTTTAGCAATTTCCTAAAATCTAAATAAGAAGAAGCTTCTAACATCATTTTACCGAGCCATGTATTCAATTTGGCAGCCTGAAAAGAAAAGATAAAGGGGGGGCAAGGGTGCCGTCTTGAGTAGGGTGCAGGTACCCATTCCTTCCATGCCACCCCCCCCACTGCCGCAAGTAGAGGGAGCGTACCTCTAATGTTCGTGGCATGAGCAGCAACCCCCAAGCTGTTGTCGAACCAGCATCAGCTCTTCCTCCAATATCACTTCCTGGACCAGCACCTAGGAAGTGACATCAGAGGATGAACCAACACTAGCGTGACAGTAGTTTGGGGGTTACTGTTCGCACCACAAACGTTACAGAGGTACTGGGGAAAGGAAGCTGTGCACAAGCAGAAGGAGGGGGTGGTGAATGAGCGTGTGGAGGTGGGAGATAGAGAAGAGGGCAGGAGAGGGGCACCACTGCCTAGGTGCCTCTCACTATCGCTATGCCACTGGCTATAGCCCCTCCCAAACAAGGCCTCAGAGGTATGTCAAGTCTCACCAGGGTGGGTGTCACTGAATCAGTGAGTCTGATTTTTTCAGACAATGAATCAATTTGAATTGATTCACTGAAGTGAATCGGTGAATTGCACAAATTATGTCAGCACTCAGATATATACCATCTGGTCAAAGCGATTTGCTATTATTCAGTTTGTAAAATTGACTCATTATGGCTTCCAATGTTACAGAGATTTGTTTGAATTTCTCTGGTTCATCATCATTAAATACCATTTCTGGCACCAGCATCTCCCTTACATCTTCCTCAGTGAAGACTGAAGCAAAGAATTCATTTAATCTTTCCGTTATGGCCTTGTCTTCCCAGAGATCCCCTTTTACCCCTCAGTCATCTAGTGGTCCAACTGATTCTTTTCCCAGCTTCTTGCTATAAATCTACTTTAAAAAGTTTTTGCTGTGTGTTTTTGCTTTCAGTGCAATCTTCTCTTCAAGGTCTCTGCCTATTAGCACCTTGCATTTGACTTGCCATTCCTTATGCTGTTTACAATTAGTTTCAGTTGGATCCTTTATCATCATATCCCTATTATTTGAATGATGATTTTGCATCACTTATGGGAATTCTACAATGTGAATGTAAATGAGTGTAATGTCTTACTTTATTAGATTTGATCATACTTGAATTTCATTTGTGTATATAGTATTAATTGTCCATAAGAATAACACTATAGTGAGTAATCTATCGAAAAAGTGTATTTCATGTCATATCCTGTTAAAAACTGATAACCATTATCAGAGAGCACTGATTAAAATCATCCCCAGGAGCTACTGCATTCAACTAATAAGAAATTATTTTACTAATGAGGAGCTTGTAATTGCTTCTGAAAAAAATATTATTGAGTTAATATAGCTATTGGGAATTTGTAATTAAAAGAGGATATAATTGACCCAAACATAGACAATAATCAGCTGATATTAATTTTGTTTCCTCAATTGCTAAAATTAATAGAAATTCATGAGAAGTTATGAGGTTTATCACAAATTATACCAAAAAATGAGAGCACAAATGAAAGTTATTTGCATGAATTGAAGTGCGTTTTTCCCGGAAAAAGGGGACTTATTTTTAAATTGTTCATGAACCCCAAAGGAAATAAAAGCTTGCTGGAACTTTTTCAGTCATGTATCCCAATTTCTGGAATGATCTACCTGTAGAATTGTGTCAGTACCTCACATGACATGAAGACTGCCAATCAAGTGGAGCAAGCTTCATCTAAGGCTAGACAAATCACAGGTTGTATACATAGGAGTTTCGTCAGCCATAAGCCTGAAGTCATTATGACCCCATCTGGAATACTGTGTACAATTATGGAGGCCACATTACCGCAAGGATGTGCTGAGACTTGAGTCGGTCCAGCGAATGGCCACCCGGATGGCCTCAGGACTCAAGGATCTCCCGTACGAAGAACGGCTGGATAAATTACAGCTATACTCACTCGAGGAACGCAGAGAGAGGGGAGACATGATCGAGACGTTCAAATATCTCACGGGCCGTATCGAGGTGGAAGAGGATATCTTCTTTTTCAAAGGTCCCACGGCAACAAGAGGGCATCCGTGGAGAATCAGGGGCGGGAAACTACACGGTGACACCAGGAAATACTTTTTCACCGAAAGGGTGGTTGATCACTGGAATAGTCTTCCACTTCAGGTAATTGAGGCCAGCAGCGTGCCTGATTTTAAGGCCAAATGGGATCGTCACATGGGATCTCTTCACAGAGAAAGGTAGGGGAGGATCATTGGGGTGGGCAAACTAGATGGGCCGTGGCCCTTATCAGCCATCTATTTCTATGTTTCTATGTTCTTTCAGGAAATTGCATTACTATCTTAGGCCCCCTTTTATCAAGCCGTGATAGCACTGTTGCTGTGGGAAATTATCCAATGCTCATTCAATTCCTATGAGTGTCGGAGCATTTACCGCGCCAGCCCATGCTATAGCAATTGATAAAAGGAGGCTTTACCAAAAAGAACAAGAGGACTGGCCCACAAGCAACCTACATATTATTAGCTATGATAAAAATCTTGCTTAAATAACTCCTCCTTTTACAAAACCGCAATAGCGGTTTTTAGTGCAGGCTGGCGAACTGAATGCTCTGCGCTGCTCTCAATGCTCTAGTTACAAAAATAAATAAATACAGTGAAAATAAATGTTATTTTACAGTTTTGAATCCTGATAAACAGAACATCTGTTGGTAAGTGAACAAAATTTGGGAGTTTTGCTAGACGATTTTGAGACCGGAGAGAAGAGAGATTGTGGGTTAAATTGACAGTCTAAAAATTATTTTATTTTATATTTTTGTTTCAGTATTTATACACCACTTAGGCCCAGATTCTCTAAAAGTGCGTCCCGATTTTAGGCAGCTGTAGGCGTCCTACAGCTGTCTAATCAGCCAATCGGGATGCACGTTTTTAAAAAAAACAAAATGCTCCCCAGGCAGGCCGCCTATATTGAAGGCGAGGCCCTGATTCTGTATAGGACGCCCGGGAGAGGCGTCCTATTCAGAATCGGCCTAAACTAAACCCCGATTCTGTAACCGGCGTCCATGTTACAGACGCGGGTTAGAGAATCGGGTTAGATTAGACACGGCCCGCTACACTTATCGCGGCAAGGAATCTCTCTGCCGCTATAAGTATAGCGGGCCGCGGCCTGTCCGATCGGATGCCCCCCCCCCCCCGACACTACCGACCGACCGCCCCCCCCCCGACACTACCGACCGCCCCCCCCGACACTACTGATGCTGGCAGGAGAGTGTCCAATCCCTCCTGCCCGAAGACGGCACCCCCCCCTCCTGCCCGAAGACGGCACCTCCCCCCCCTCCTGCCCGAAGACGGCACATCCCCCCCCCTCCTGCCCGAAGACGGCACATCCCCCCCCTCCTGCCCGAAGACTGAACACCACCCCCCGGCGCTACCGATGCTGGCAGGAGAGTGCCCAATCCCTCCTGCCCGAAGACGGCACATCCCCCCCCCTCCTGCCCGAAGACGGCACACCACCCCCCGGCGCTAACAACCCCCAAACTAACCTGTTCTTCGGGCCAGACGGTTCTTTCCCGTCTAGCCGGTAAGCCCGCCTCGTCGAAATGAGGCGGGCTCGCCCCTTCCCGGCCCATCCCGCCGAAGCCTAAGGCCTGATTGGCCCAGGCTCTAGAAGCCTGGACCAATCAGGCCTTAGGCATAGCGGGTCCGCCCATCCCCACTTGGCCAATCAGACCTTAGATTTAGTGGGGATGGGCGGACCCGCTATGCCTAAGGCCTGATTGGTCCAGGCTTCTAGAGCCTGGGCCAATCAGGCCTTAGGCTTCGGCGGGATGGGCCGGGAAGAGGCGAGCCCGCCTCATTTCGACGAGGCGGGCTTACCGGCTAGACGGGAAAGAACCGTCTGGCCTGAAGAACAGGTTAGTTTGGGGGTTGTTAGCGCCGGGGGGTGGTGTGCAGTCTTCGGGCAGGAGGGGGGGGTGGTGTGCAGTCTTCGGGCAGGAGGGGGGTGCGCTGTCTTCGGGCAGGAGGGATTGGACACTCTCCTGCCAGCATCAGTAGTGTCGGGGGGGGCGGTCGGTAGTGTCGGGGGGGGGGCGGTCGGTCGGTAGTGTCGGGGTGGGAGGGAGATCGGTAATGTCGGGGGGGGGGGGCGGCGGCATCCGATCGGACAGGCCGCGGCCCGCTATACTTATAGCGGCAGAGAGATCCCTTGCCGCGATAAGTATAGCAGCTGCATCTACTTACAATGTAGACCAGCATTTTGCTGGCCTACATTTTTAAGGTTTATTCCTCTACTAGGGAGACGCGTAGGGCCACCTAGGTTCGCCTAAGGCCCTTAGGCGAGCTTAGGCGTCTTGCGGGTCTCCCTAGGCTCCCGGAGGTGCCTTCAGGCCTGCCTGGGGAGCATTTTTTTTTTTTAAACGTGCATCCCGATTGGCTGATTAGACAGCTGTAAGACGCCTACAGCTGCCTAAAATCGGGACGCACTTTTTGAGAATCTGGGCCTTATAGCCTAAGGGGTTCATAATCAAAACGGAAATATATGTAAAAACCCGCCCAAGTTGGCACTTGGATGACCTAAAAAACAGGTCATCCAAGTGCCAATAACACAGGTCAACACATCATTTTCATCAGAGTTAATGATGGGTGGGTTTTGTAGTATTTTTCAAACTTGTGTTTAGTTTTTCACTAGCACATCACATTTCTGTGATGAGGCTCATTATATATAATTACAAACGTTAATTGGGCAATATATCATGCGTTTATAGGATAAACATATAAGGAGGCTTAACGACAGTTGTCTTTGTTTTTCTTTATGCTACAGACATTATTTACGGTGATTAATATCAGTCTTTATCATGCCAAGATATTGTACTAATCATCCAGATAGTTTCTGTTAAATCTGATGTTCATTCACAATGTCGCCCAATTACCGTCGATCTGAAATCAGCGTGAAAAACTGATCTAGAAAAATGCGCTGTGTTGTCAGATGATTGTGCAAACATTTCTTTTGCTGCCTTGTGTAATCAAAATGTTTTTTAGACGTATCCAGGGACATTTTAGGCCTCTGAATGCGCTGTGTGCCCAGAGCTGAAAGATGTATTTTTAGAGGAGTGGTAAGGGCGGGATTTAGGTGGGACGTGGACTGACCTAGATTTTGTTATACTGCAGGAATAATCAAAAGTTTTATAATGCTGCATGGACGGAACATATACATTGGATACCTTCTGAGCACTTAAACCTGGTTTTAGATTGCCTAAGTCACAAAGTGACCAAATAACCACTGCAGACACAAAGTACAGACCCACCCAAACTCCCCCAGTTATCACTGACCCCTCACACCGCCATAAAAATTGGAATAAAAACATACATATCTATCTCCAGAATATCAGCACCTGGTAAAAGAAAGTCTAGTAGAACTGCATAGAGGTGTCTTAAATAGTCTGGGGGGTGGGCTAGTGAATCATAGAGAGGAGGACCCAGGCCCATAAACCACTCTAACTACTACATTCATGGTAATGAAAATGTGAGCCCCCCAAAAAACCTTGCTGTACTTCCATATAGGTGCCACCTGCAGCCATGGGGGTTATTGAAGTTGTAGACAGGTGGGTATAGTGGTTTTTGGGGGTGTTTTGGGAGGTTCAACATTACTTATATGGGAGTTCTGATGGGGGGGGCCGATCGTGAGTTCAGGGAAGGTAATCGTGGGGGGGGGGTGCCGAGGGCAGGAGGGCCTGGGATTACTCCTGCCCATATCTTAGTGGGGGTTCCTCCGGGGCAGGAGGGCTTGGGATCCCTCCTGCCTGATCCGATTGGGGGGAGAGGTGGATCGTGGCAGAAGAGATGGCTCATCTCTCTTGCCGCGATAGCGATCCCAAGTGCCACATTTGGTGGCACTTGGTGGTATCACTATCGCGGCAGGGGAGATGAGCCATTTCTCCTGCCACGATCGTTGGTGGTGGTAGTGGTAGGCAGGTTGCCGGGGCCGCTGAGCTCATCGCAGCAGCGCGATCAGCTCAGCAGCCCCTTTTTCGGCACTTATACCTATTTTGACTTGGTCTAAGTCAAAACATATAAGTGCTGACAAGGCAACCTTCCTAAATTTTTGGTTATACCTGCTGTACGACTAAGTGTAGGTCGGCCCATCTCTCGCCCTTTCCCCTACTCTAAGAATGCCTCTTTTCGCTCTATGCATTTAGAGGCAGGGGAAAGGCCTAAGCTGGTTTTAGATACATCTAAAACCAGCTTTGGTTATGGGTACTTGGACGATCAGGCTTTTTGATCATCCAAGTACCCATTTAGGCCACTTTTTAGACATTTCTTTGTTTTGATTATGAGCCCCATAGTTTATTCATTATGATAATTGTCTGACCATTTATATTTTAAAAGTCTTTGATTCTCTCCACATGCTAATTATTTTAATGGTTGAGGTCACATGCTATTATTATTTTTCCATCTCAATTCACCTCATATGTTTTTTAAAATAAAAAAAGAGCTCTGCATTATATATGTTCCAAAAACAAGTACTAAACTAAACCTTAAGTTTATATACCGCATCCTCTCCATAATTATAGACCTCGGCACGGTTTATAAGAGTTTAATAAAGGAAGGAGTAGCATAGAGGGGTTGGATGTTGAGTCCAGGGGGAAGAGAACATTACAATTTTGTGAAGAGCCTAGTTTTCAGGTGCTTACAGAATAATTGGAAGGAGCCCAGATTCCGTAGTAGGGCAGTAAGATTATTCCAGAGCTCTGTGATTCTGAAAAAGAGAGATTTGCCCAATTTTCCCGCATAGAGGATACCTTTTAGTGAGGAGAAGGATAGTTTAAGTTTTTGGGTAGGCCTGGTGGTGTCAGGGTTCGAGAAGTTCCAAGAAAGCGGGATTAGTGGAGGGAGGATGCCGTGTAGGATCTTAAAAGCTAAGCAGGTGCATTTGAAATGAACTCTGGAAATTATTGGGAGCCAGATAAGTTTGGACAGAAGTGGGGAAACATAATCGAATTTGGGTTTTGTGAAGATCAGCTTGGCCGCAGTGTTCTAAATTAGCTGAAGTCTTTGAAGACTTTTTTTTTAGTTAGACTTAGATAGATGGAATTGCAATAGTCTAGTCTTGAGAGTATGATAGATTGAAGAAGGACAGCGAAATGTTGTTGGCGGAAGCAGGATCTCACTTTCCTCAGCATGTGGAGGCTAAAGAAGCATGATTTTACCAGGGATTTGAGGTCATTGAAGGAAAGAGAAGAGTCGATAATGATGCCTAGGACTTTGCTAGAGAACTCGAGCTACAGTGTGGCTCCAGAGGGTAGTGAGAAGAGGGTAGAGGTAGATGTTCTAATTTTGGGCCGAGCCAGAGTAGGTTCATTTCTGACTCGTTCAGTTTCATTTGAACTGAGAGGGGCCAGGATTGGAGTTTCATTATTCAGGCTGTGATGTTCTCAGAAAAGGTTGGTAAGGTTCGAGTCTGTCTCGAGAAGGACAAGGATGTCATCAGCATATGTATAGATAGTTTCAAAGGGAGACAGATGGAAGAGTTTCAGGGAGGACATATAGATGTTGAAGAGAAAAGGGGATAGGGGTGATCCCTGCGGGACTCCGCAAGTCGGTGTCCAAGGAGCAGATGTGGTGCCATTTGTGTTGACAGTGTAGGAGCGGGAACGTAAGAAGTTTGAAAACCAATCTAAGACTGTGTAGTCAATGCTGATCTCAGAAAGTTGACAAATTAGAATATCGTGGTGGATGACATCAAAAGCTGCAGAGAGATCGAATTGTAATAGAACAGCAAATTTATTGTGAGAATGTAATTGTACCTTTGAGATTAATGTATGCTAGTATTTTAGTTCATTATTGTCCCCTGAAGAAGGCAACGGAGTCACCGAAACTTGGATTCTAGTCGGGACTTTGCTTTTGTGGAACTTTGCTTGCTGTAGCAATTTTTGGAAAAGACTTGTTATTAATCCTTGTTTCAAATTGTAAATAAAGGATTTGTAACCACAGGTTGGATTTGACCTCTCTTTTCGTTTATTCTGCTTTGCCTCGCGGCATAGTACTTGCTTTCTTTTGCCTGCCTAACATTTTTGGCCATTTTTTTACCTCAAAAATGTCCAAATTCAAAATGTCCAAATCCAGACCATTTGTATGTAGGAGAGGTCAGCATTGTAATGGATTGGTCACATAGACAAGCCAATAGAGCACCTTAAGGGCACTGCTGTGAACTTCACATAAAGAATGCCAGAAGTACATCTCAGCATAATCCCCCTTCTTATGTATGGTAAGCCCTCCAAAACGCCCCCAAACCTACTTTAGCCATCTGTCTACTACCCCAATGGCTCTTGTGGCACCAATATGACAGTACAGTAGGGTTGTAGTGTGTTCATACTTTCTTCCATAAATGTGATTAGAGTGGCTTACGGGCCTAGGTTCTCTTCTCTACTGGCTACTTAAGACACCTGTGTTGTGAAGAGGTGATTAAGGCACAGTCCTGGCATCCCCGTTGCCTTTTTCCTATTTGGTTAACCTATGGAACTGCAAAAGGGGTTTAGAGCTCAGTGTGAAACGAGATACCTGAAATGAAATCCCCTGGATTGGGAGGGAGTGTCGTCTAGCCAGCAGTAGTGCATGGGGGAATAACTGAATGTGCTCAAAGGGAAGGTCAGCCCCAGAGTAGCAAAAGAGAGAGAAAGGAGTTGCTGTCCCTTTAAAAGTTTAGTGATTTTAACAAGCTGAGTTCTTCCAGCCCCATGAGGAGTACAAGCTAAAAACAGCCTTTGGCAAAAGAGGAAAAGGGAGAGGGGGAAAGTAGCCAGATAAACACATACCTAGGAAGCTGGGGTAAGGGAGGCTGGTAAACCCCAAAAGGCTAAAGAGGAGAGAGCAGAGGTGCTCCTGTTTGAAGCCTAAAGCCTGCAAAAGGGAAGAGTCCCAGGGCAATGCAGAGAAGCCGGCAAAGGAAAGGGATCCCCAGGGCAGCACAAAGACAAGTGAAAGAGGCTTTAAAGCACATAGACTCAAGTTTTGCAGTTTGGCAATGTAGCAGGAAGAAAAGCCTTCAGCCTCAAGGAAGAAAAAGAGGCATGAATAAACATCTGATTTTGTTTTGCTGTTTGTTGTTGGAAAAGTATTCAGGAGCTTTACAGCCGTGGGAGGGCCCAAAATTGCTATCACCTGTTATTATAGCTAAACTACTACAAAGCCTGTTTGTTTGAGTGCTGTGTAAAAGGAATTGTGATATCTGAATTATTACAGAGCTGTGTTTAAGAAAGAAAGCCTTTAGAACATTAATGGACTATTATTTAGTGGCACATGGTGGAGGGCATTTGCTTGTAAAGATAAAAAATCATTTTGAACATTGGGCTATCTCTCCTTGGTGTTTTGGGAAGAGAAAGACAATCCAGAAAACCCAGGATGGATTCGTTTCTGGCTATGGATTGAACTTCCAGAAGTTTTAGAGTGTTTCCAGCCCAAAAGGGGGTGTTGCCAGAAGCAGAGGTGTCTCTTCATCGGGGTGAGAGTGACCAGGGTCACCACAATCATCACTGTGATGCCTTAGTACAGGAGTGTCAAACTCAATCACATAAGGGGCCGAAATCTGAAAAAAAGGCTAAGTCATGGGCCGAATTTTTAATTAAGATACATGGGGTCCTTTTCTTAAGGTACGCTAACCGATTTAGCATGCGCTAAATGCGCACCTTAATAAAAGGACCCCTAAGTGATTAAGGCTGTCTTAGCAGAAATATAGGGTTACAACATCTCCAACCCCACACCGGCTCTGTGGTATAAACAAAATAATATTGTAATCACAAAACAGAAAATAAAATTATTTTTTCTAGCTTTTGTTGGTCCCAGGTTCTGGTTGTCTTCTGATAACTTGCTTGCCCGGGTCTCCTGCCCATTTGTCGCTTTCTTCTTTCTCCATGCTAACCATCCATCTTCCATTTCTGTCCTCCCTTTCTGTTTCCCTTCCCTCTCCTGGAGGTCTGGCATCTTTCCTTTTTTTCATGTCCATATTTGCAGCTGCAGCAATGGACCCCACCACCCCCAGATCCACCATCTGTCCGTTTCTCAACTACCCTTTCATCCAGCATCTCTCCCTCCTTCCCCGCCACCCCAGGTCCACCATCTCTCCGTTTCTCTTCCCAACTACCCTCCTATCCAGTATCTCTATCCCCCCTCCACACCATCCCTTGTGTCCAACTTCTCACTCTTTCTGTTCCTTCCCTCCCTCCCTCCATCTCATTGTCCATCATCTCTCTCCCTCTCCTCTGTTTTATTTCTTCCCCACTCCACCCCACTCTCCCTCCAAGCAAACATATTCCCTTTCTTTTTATCCCCTCTTTCTATCCCTCCCTTCCTTTGATCAGCATTTCCTCTCTTGCCTCTCTCCATTGAGTAACTTCCCCTTTACTCCCTGCTTTCCCTCCCACATGTCCAGTATCCACTCTGTGTCCTTACTCCTTCTCTCCGTGCGTATGATCTCCCTTTGTCATTCTTCACCCACCCCTGATCTAACATTTTCTTTTTCACTCTGTTCCCTGCAGTATACAGTAACCCCATTTGTGTCCCTAAATGTCTGTATCCTTATTCTCCCCTCACTCCTCCTCAGTCCAGCACATGCACATCTAGACCCCTCCTTCTCTCCCTTTGGGTACTTCTATACCAGGGCCCGCCCCCGTCCTGAAGGCCTGCATGTTTTCCCCCCTTTTTCCTGGACTCATCTTCATATTTGGCCTACTGTTCCTACCCTCCCTCCATCCTGGCTTCCTGGTCTCCTATGGCCAGCCAGCAGTTCTGCTTCACACAGAGAGTGGTTGACATCTGGAATACTCTCCCAGGGGAGATTATTGCAGAATCGACAGTCCTAGGCTTCAAGGGCAAACTAGATGCATATCTCCTTGAGAGAGGCATATAGAGATATGGTTGGCTATAGGGTAAGCCAGGTGTATACCTGGCAGGGCCTCCGCGTGTGCGGATCACCGGACTTGATGGACCGAAGGTCTGATCCGGAGATGGCGCTTCTTATGTTCTTATGTTCTTATGCTGCTCTTCACATGCATCTGCCTTTGCTTGGTCTCCTCTTCAGAGCAGCCTGCTAAGGATCGCTGGCCTGCTTTAGCGAACCTCGCAGGCCTCTGTCGACCTTGGTAGCACGTTGTCTCTGACGCAATCCCACCCCCTTCTCTGATGTACGGGATCGCATAAGAGGAAACGTGCTACTGAGGTCAACAACGGCCTGCGAGGTTCGCTACAGCCAGCCAGCGATCCTCAGCAGGTTGCTTTGAAGAGGAGATCAGACGAAGGCAGACGCGATTGAAGAGCAGCAGTGGCAGCGGTTTGTGCCAGTGGGTCAGATTGAGTATAAAGCTGAAAATGTCTGGCGGGCCAATTTTTAACTCACCGCAGGCCAGAGTTTGACATGTCTGCCCTAGTAGGATTTCTCATACCAGGTGCTGTTGTTTTAGAGACAGGTATGTACTGTTTCATTCAGATTTTTTGGGGGTGGGAGGAGGTCAGTTTGTGTGGGATGTGGATATGGGAGGGGCCAGCATTGTGATGGACTGGCCACCCAGACATGGCAACAAAGCAGTGGGGCACCTTGCAGGGCACTGCTGTGAACTTCACAAAAAGGATGCCACATAAACATCTCACCAGAACTCCCATATAAATAATGTTGATCCCCCCTAAAACACCACCAACACCCACTATACCCACTATTTGTGTGTGTGTGTGTGGTGGCGGTGGGGTTTATGATGTAATCCCTCTAGTGATCTGGTCAGTTTGGGTATCTCTTTAGAACTTAGACACTATTAAAACAGGTCCAGCTCCAGATGTCTAAGTTCTATCCAGGACGTCTTGGGAAGGGTTCAATTATCGCTGCAATTATCGTAAGTCCAGCAATTCCCCTCCCTCCCTAACGCATGTCTAACAGCCCCTCGCATCCTCCCTCCCGATGGCAGATGGAAAAAAACAAACCTGCAAGTGTGA
Organism: Geotrypetes seraphini; assembly: GCF_902459505.1. Classification (NCBI taxonomy): domain Eukaryota; kingdom Metazoa; phylum Chordata; class Amphibia; order Gymnophiona; family Dermophiidae; genus Geotrypetes; species Geotrypetes seraphini. The sequence goes on along the minus strand of NC_047088.1, from coordinate 137,663,372 downwards.
CTCCTGGATTGGCCCCTTTCACACCTCCTGGGACGAGTATACCAGCAAATTGGAATGGAAGCTTCCTGCACATGTGACGCAGGGCAGTTCGGACCAGAACCTTATTGCCGCCGAGTCCCTCTTTCCAACGTAACTGCTGGCTGGCAGAAGGAGTGACTCAGTGACAAGAAGGTTCTGGTCCGAGCAGCTCTGCGTGCAGGAAGCTTCCATTCCAACAGGCTGGGGCTAACCTAGGAGTCGCACTCGCAGGTTTGTTTGTTTGGGGGTTTTTGTCTACTATCGGGTGCGAGGGTTGGGGGGCTGTTGGACAGGCGAGAGAGAGGGAGTGGGTTGCTGGACTCGCAAGGGGGGGCTGCTGCTGCACCTGTGAAGGGGGGAGAGAGGTATTTTTTTTTTCTTATCTGCCATCGGAAGGGTTTGAGAGTTGGAGGGCTGTTGGACCGGCAATAGGGAGGAAGAGAGGGGGCTGATGGACTCACGAGGAGGAGGCTGCTGCTGCTGCACCTGCGAAGGGGGAGAAAGTTGCATGGGCTGCAAAGCCCAGGCCATGCCTCTTTAGCTTTAGGGCTCTATCTGACTAGAGATATTTTCCTTAGTTGCATTCCCCTAACACTGCTCCTGTCATGTGTGACTGAAGTATTCCGTTAGCATGATTTTTCTGTGTAGCATTCTGCAATACTATAATTTGGCTTATTCAGTTTTCTCAATAGTGGAGGGGATATTTGTGAAGAGGAGGGGAGACAGGGATATTGTTGATCCTTGCTCTATAGTCAAGTACACTGAGCATGGAGGACTGTACCAAAAGGCGGAAAGAGGAGTCATCAAAAAAATACTTTGATGACTCCTCTTTCCGCCTTTTGGTACAGTCCTCCGTGCTCAGTGTACTTGACTATTGCAATGTCATTTATTTGAACTCCACGAAGAAAATCATGAGGAGACTAAAATTGATCCAGAACACTGCCGTCCGCCTCATATTTGGCCTGAACAAATGGGACCACATCACGCCTTTCTACCACCAACTGCATTGGCTCCCTTTCGAATCCAGAGTCCTATTCAAATTCGCCTGCTTCTGCTACAAAACAGTTTTTGGCCTATTACCTAGTTACCTCAATCACCATTTCACTCTGAATCTCACCAACAAGAAATCCCGCAGAATCCAGCTGTTCGTCTTCCCATCCCTAAAATTATGTCACTTCAATAGATTTCTCGACAAAACCTTTGCTTACCAGGCGGCTAAGCTGAACCCCTGGCTTGCCCAAATGATACTCGAGGCCCCCTCTTACCTTAGTTTTAGAAAACTTTTCAAAACGCACCTCTTCCGCGAACAGGGCCCTTAATCCCCCTTGCCCCCTGCTTCGCCTCTTCCCCCCCCCCCTCCTTTCCCCCCTCCCCCCACTTGGTCTCACTCTCTTTATCGCATTCCTTCCAACCCTACCTTCTGTCTTACCGCTACCTTTGCTAAATCCCAGTTATAGAGTTCCCCCACGCCCCCCTCTTCATTGCCTGTAATTTTGTTAAAATTTTGTAAATCCGTGTGTCACCACGGACCTAAACTAATGAATGTGAACCGCCTAGAACTTTACGGGTATGGCGGTATACAAGAATAAAATTATTATTATTATTATATTATTTGTGTTTATAAAATGATAATTTTATATAATATTGTCTCTTTCTATACTTTACTAAAATAAGTTCAATATAAAGGCATAGAAACATGATGGCAGATAAAGGCCAAATGGCCCATCTAGTCTGCCATCTGCAGTAATCTTGTCTGCCCATCCGCAGTAACCATTATGTCATAACTGTTCGAGGCTTGTGTGGATGGGATCAGATGGTTTGCGGGGACAGGGTGGGGATGGGGACCGAGCTCAAGGGGACGAGGCAGAATCGGGGAGTGAGCTCACAGGAACAGGGTGGGACAGGGACCGAGCTCATGGAGCCGGGGCAGAAATGGGGAAAAAATTTTTCCCCGTCTCATTCTCTAATCACACCATTCACACAAGGAAGTGTTTATGAACAGAATTGCTGAGGATATGATAAACAAAGTACCAATAACTACAGTGAGAGATTAGAGAAACTGGGCCTCTTCTCTCTTGAAAAGAGGAGACTGAGAGGGGACATGATAGAAACATTCAAGATACTGAAGGGAATAGACTTAGTAGATAAAGACAGGTTATTCACCCTCTCCAAGGTAGAGAGAATGTTGAAGTTAAAAGGGGATAGATTCCGTACAAACATGAGGAAGTTCTTCTTCACCCAGAGAGTGGTGGAAAACTGGAACTCTCTTCCAGAGGCTATTATAGGGGAAAACGCCCTCCAGGGATTTAAGACAAAGTTGGATGGGTTCCTGTTGAACTAGTACGTAAGCAGGTAGGGCTGGTCTTTGACCAGGGGGCCACCATGGGTGCGGACTGCTGGGCACGATGGACCACTGGTCTGACCCAGCAGCGGCAAATTCTTATGTTCTTATGTAAATCTAAGAGAAACATAGTTCACGATCCTAATATTATATGTGTATATACATAGGATGATTGATTATGGTATAAATGTATCTGTATTTAAAAAACTCAGAAAATGCTAAGAGGCTAATTCTGTATAGGACGCCAGTCTCAGTGTGCACCTAAGAAGCAGCTGAGAATCATATACCAACATCATAAACAGAATCGCATCTGCCCTAATGGACAGATGCCTAATCCTCTGTCCCATGTCACCAGCCGCCTATCTATGCCAAGGGATCCCTTTCCATCAGCTGATTGTGGCAAGGAAATTCCCGATCAACTGAGTCGGATAGACTCCATGAAACCATAGCTTCAGAGTCCTGTCGGCTTGGCTGATCAGGGTGAAAATACCCCTACCACGATCGCCTGAGCTGACTTTGGCAGAGGACCCCCACCTGACACACACCCCTGAAATAGGCAGAAGAGATGCCCACTCCCTCCAGCCACTGACCCCTGCCACCCCCCAAAGTGCCAACAACCCTCCTCAAAGAGTGGTAGGAGGCCTACCCACTCCCTCCTGCCGCCAACCCTCCTGAAGCATAGACAACCCCCACAATTGAAGACCGGTAGGAGGGATGCCTACTCTCTCCTACCACCAGCCATCCCAAATCCTCAACAATCCCCCCAACTACCAACACCCCTTGAGGAGCTGTCTGAGACCTTCAGAAAGAAGATTGTAGCAGCTTATAAGTTTGGTAAAGAATTTAAAAAGATCTCGAAAGAATTTGACATTAGCCATTCTACAGTTCGGAAAACAGTGTATAAGTGGAGGACTTTCCAAACAACTGCCAACATGCCCAGGTATGGCCATCCAAGCAAGCTGACCCACAGAGCAGACCGTAAGAGCAGACCGCAAGATGCTAAAAGAAGTCTCCAAAATCCCTAAAATGTAATCACGAGACCTACAGCAGGCTCTTGCTACTGTTGATGTGAAAGTGCATGCCTCTACATTCAGAAAGAGATTGTACAAATTTAACTTGCATGGGAGGTATGCAAGGAGGAAACCTGTGCTTTCTAAGAGAAACATCAAAGCCAGATTGAAGTTTGACAGAGAGAATGTAGACAAACACCAGAACTTCTGGAATAGTGTTCTATGGACAGATAGGTCTAAAATTGAATTATTTGGACACTAGAAAAGAGGACATGTTTGGCGTATACAAAATACAGCATTCCAGAAAAAGAACCTCATACCAACTGTGAAGCATGGAGGTGGAAATGTCATGATTTGGGGATGCTTTGCTGCAGCAGGACCTGGCCAGCTCACCATCATAGAATCCACCATGAATTCTACCATGTAACAGAGGGTGCTTGAGGAACATGTCAAGCCATCTATAAGAAAATTAAAGCTGAAGCAGAACGGACCCTGCAACACAACAATGACTCAAAACATACCAGTAAATGCACCAAAGACTGGCTGAAAACTAAGAAATGGAGAGTCCTGGAGTGGCTGAGTCAAAGCCCTGATCTTAATCCCATTGAGATGCTGTGGGGTGATTTGAAATGGGCTGTACATGCAAGAAACAACTTCAATCTTGTAATAAGTTTGCTATCCTACTACAATTCGATCTATCTGCGGCCTTTGATATTGTCCACCACGATATCCTAATTTACCAACTTTCTGAGATAGGCATTGATTCCACAGACTTAGACTGGTTCTCAAAATTTTTACGATCCCGCTCTTACACTGTTAATATTAATGGCACCATGTCTTCTGCTTGGAGACCGTTATATGGTGCCCCACAGGGTTCACCTCTGTTCCCTATTCTTTTCATCATCTATTTGTCTTCTTTTTTTAAGTTCAAAATTATTTATCGACTTTTGCATAATAACAAAAACACAAAGAAAGCATGTCTTCTTTGAAACTCTTTCATCTATCTCCCATCGAAACACTATATACATATGCAGATGACATCCTTGACCTTCTTGAGATAGATTCAAACCTCACCAAGAAAATAATGACTTGCATAACGAAACACTAATCCTGGGCCCTCACTGTACAAATGAAGCTGAATGAGTCCAAAACTAAATTAATTTGGCTTGACCCAAAATTAGATCAGCTACCCATGCTCATTTCACTATCTTCTGTTCCGACACTGCAGATTGAATTCTCAAACAAAGTTTTGGGCATCATTATTGACTCTACATTTTCATTTAATGACTATCTCAACTCTCTAATAAAAAAATGTTTTTTTAGTCTTCACATGTTGAGAAAAGTGAGATCCTGCTTCCGCCAACAATATTTTGCTGTCCTTATACAATCAATCATTCTTTCTAGACTGGACTATTGTAACTTCATCTATCTAAGTCTAACCAAGAAAAGTCTTCAAAGACTTCAGCGGATCCAGAACACTGCGGCTAGGTTGATCTTCACAAAAAGTACCGTATTTTCACGCATATAACGCGTGCGTTATACACGATTTTTACAAACCGTGCATAACCTTGCACATTATACGCGTGAGCGTGTTTTACAATGTTTTTTTTACATAGTTCCCCCCCCCCCCCGACATCCGATTCACCCCACAGGACCGCTCGCACCACCCCCTCCGACATCCGATTCACCCCGCAGGACCGCTCGCACCACCCCCCCGACGTCTGATTCCCCCCCCCCGCAGGACCGCTCACATCCCCACAGCCTCCACACTCCCCACCCCCCCATCATGGAGAAGCTCCTACCGTTCTCCTGCTGCTTCCTCTGCCGACGGTCCGGGCCTTCTGTGAGCCCTGCTCTGAAATGCTTCCTCTTCCGGCGGTCCCAGCCCTTCTGTGAGCCCTGCGTCTGCGCTGCTTCCTCTTCCGGTGGTCCCGCCCTTTCTCTGACATCAGTATACGGGTGTGCGCGGTATATAAAAATTTCTTTACATAAATTACAGTTTCCCATGCGCTATACCCTTGTGCGCGTTTTACATGGGTGCGCGGTATATGAGTGAAAATACAGTAAATTCAATCATGTTTCCCCACTTCTGTCAAAACTTCACTGGCTTCAAGTGATTTCTAGGGTTCACTTTAAATGTACCTGCCTAACATTCAAGATCCTACATGGCATTTTTCCTCCCCTAATTCCACTATCTTGGAATTCTTTGAGATCTGACATTACCAGATCCACCCAAAAACTTAAACTATCTTTCCCCTCATTAAAAGGCGTCATCTATGCAGGAAAATTAGGGAAATCTCTTTTCTTCACAATCACTGATCTTTGGAATAACCTTCCTGCCCTGCTACAGAATCTGGGCTCCTTCCAATTATTCCGAAAGCATCTGAAAACCTGGCTTTTCTCAAAAATGTAAAGCTCACCACCCCCTTTATAACCCTAATTCTTATTATGTTCTTCCCTCATTTATTAAAGTACCTGTAAACCGTGCTGAGCTCTATCTTTATAGAGTGGATGCGGTATATAAACTTAAGATTTAGTTTAGTTTAGTTTAAGCACTTAAAGCACATTTTTTTATTTCAGTCACCATACAAGTGGACCTGATTAATTTGATAATTCAGTGATTGGACTACAGATTTTGGACTTTCAATGAAAGATCCATTACACCATCTTTTCTAATTCAGATAAGTAAGACTTATTGAATAGCATAAATGAATATCTATGGGAACAATGTGTGGCTGTGATGGTTCCCTTCCATTGTTGGTCCTCAGGATAATGACCATGAAGTTAAACAATGAACATACTTAAGTTAGTTTAAAAATTTAAATAATTCAAAAAAAGAAAAGAAAACTGATGGCAGTTGTAGTCATTTTGGTTTAAGTTGGGTACCTATTTATATATATTACTCCTTTAAGTGATTGGCATCAGTTTCATTGCTGGGGATACCATTTAAGCAAACAAACAGACTTATAAAGATCAGGATAGGCTTGAGTTAGCGTGGACAGTTACTCCAGAGGTGGGGCAGTGTGGCCGATGCCAGGCAGGTGCACATTTTTACCACATTCATATAGTCAGAGTATAGGTCTTGCCTATCTCAAGGGAGAGGGGAAAAAACATCTTACAGTGGAATTTAGGAAGTAAAATGAATAATTACTGGATAATGAGTGGCGGGAGAGGATATGTAGGTTTAGGTGGAAGGATAAGTAGTTTAGTCTTAGCCATGTGTAGTTTTAAGTGACAGCAGAACATCCAGGCAGAATCGCAGCTGCCTCAAACATAGGCACTAGAAATGTAGGCCAGAGTTTTCGAGGCCTACATTTCCAGTGCCTATGTTTGGCATGAATTGTGTCTATGGCAGCACCTAAGGACATTTCTGACATTAGCCTTGTGTACTGTGACCTTAGGCATCTTTAGGTGCCACCATAAACGCAACCTAGACACCGGGTTTTTTTGTTTTAAACAATCTTAAGAAGGCTTTTAAATGGCTTTGCCGCTTAAGTTAGACGCCATTTATAGAATATGGGCCATAATGTATAACTATATAAAAATATATTTTTCATCCTATTTGTTTTCATTTTAATGCTTTGTTGAAATATTATAGATTTTGCATGGTACATCAGATTTATAAATATGTTTTCTATAAGAAAAAGCACAACAAACAGTGGAATTGTCCCAGTCAGAATGGTGAGCACCAAAAAAGTGTCCTTCAACTCATCTGATACATCCAAATGCCTTTATTCATCCAAGAGCTCGTATATATATCCAATAACTCAATGACCCGACATGTACATGTTTCGGGCCAACCGGCCTGCCTCAGGAGTCTACAAGTACATATATGGATATACAAATCAAAAAAATATATAATAAATACATAACATTAAAAAATATATATAATTTAAAAAATATGAACATAAACACTAAACAGCAAAGAATAAAGCCCAAATATATGAAAATACAAATATATGGATTAGTAAAAGTAAACCACATATAAGTTAATCACAATTGATAATGCATACATAAATACTTTTTAACATATAGCATCTTAATAAATACGTGTATGTTTAAAAAATATTAAAACACAATGAAGTGTATCCAATTCATGATAGAACTAAAAAAAGGACCACAAATGTGTTAATCCCAAATGGAAAAACATGCATTGATACTTCGTTTGTCATATACCGTCTCAAACAATATTTAATGGCTAAAAAACAAATCTCAATAGGGGTATACCAATATACATAAAAACATAAACCTTATAGAAAACTGAATAAAAACATTAAAAAACTTGTGGGGATATAAAACTTATAGAGGTAAAAAACATGAGACTACTAAAAAAATGTATAGATATACAAAAAAGTTAATATCCTTGATATCAAACAATACATTACATATCAGCAAGGGGAAAAATATATATAAGATCAGGAAGAGAAAAGAAAAAATATAAAAACTAGGTAATCACCCCAAACCAATTCCTTAAAGCATGATAAGTATAGAGCATACCTTTTGAGACTTCAATGGATATGGTAAAAATATATAAAATACAAGGTTGCACACACCCTCTAAAAGCGGCTATGAATAAAAATAATAAAAAACTCATATTAAAAAAAAAGTCATCCTGAAAGCAATAAATCAAGAACAAGGGGAGTTTATATAAAAAGAGTACATATGCAAACAGAAAGCCACATATAGTAAAAGAGAATAAAACACTAAACACCAAAAAATGAAGCAATATGAAAAAAGAAGAGGTGCGTGACTATCCAAAACCATCTGTGCTCCGCCAACAATCAATAGTGAGAGTGACAACCAAGGACCTAAAAGAATGAGGCTACATATAGAAAAAATAAAGCTACATGTAAAAGGCGGCGGCGTTCTAACCTGCTCTTTTACTTACAGGGCAGGATCGGGAGGCAGCAGGGAGAAAGCCAGGACTGAGAGGGCTGGAGGAGAGGCACAAGGGCAGCCAGGAGGGGTGAAAAGCTCATCGGGGTAGTGGCGAGAGAAAGCTCCGCCCACCCCCACCGCGTCAGAGGTCGCTTCAGTGCCCAGGCTCCCCCTTAAAAGGCAGGAAGCCTGAGCACGAGGCAGACCGCGGCGGCGTTCTAACCTGCTCTTTTACTTACAGGGCAGGATCGGGAGGCAGCAGGGAGAAAGCCAGGACTGAGAGGGCTGGAGGAGAGGCACAAGGGCAGCCAGGAGGGGTGAAAAGCTCATCGGGGTAGCGGCGAGAGAAAGCTCCGCCCACCCCCACCGCGTCAGAGGTCGCTTCAGTGCCCAGGCTCCCCCTTAAAAGGCAGGAAGCCTGAGCATGAGGCAGACCGCGGCGGCGTTCTAACCTGCTCTTTTACTTACAGGGCAGGATCGGGAGGCAGCAGGGAGAAAGCCAGGACTGAGAGGGCTGGAGGAGAGGCACAAGGGCAGCCAGGAGGGGTGAAAAGCTCATCGGGGTAGCGGCGAGAGAAAGCTCCGCCCACCCCCACCGCGTCAGAGGTCGCTTCAGTGCCCAGGCTCCCCCTTAAAAGGGGGCGCGCCAACGGCGTGCGGCCGTTCGGCGCGCGGCAAAGGCGCTCGCCTTAGCGAGGGCGCCTTTGCGAAGGAGCCGAGAGAAGGAGCCAAGAGTCCAGGCTGCTTAGCAGCAATTTCAATTTCAATCTTCAATCTTCTTAAATAACTCCTTATTAAAAAAAAAAAAAAAAAAAAATTTTCTTTCTTCTATCCTCATTATTTTTTTCTCTCTCTATTTCTACACCTAGCTACGCGTCAGACAAACTCCAGCGTACCGAGGGACTTAATTCACAAGGAAGGAACAATGGAGGCAGCAGAAGGCCAGCGAAGCTTCCCAGTATACTGCATTGATTGTCACATGTATGACTACCTCCCTTCCGGGAGGCAGGCCTACATATGCAGTCGATGTCAGGAACTGGCTAGCCTGAAGAAGGAGGTCGGGAGACTGCAGATCAAAGTACAGGAGCTAGAAGGACTCCGCTCCATAGAGGAACCAAGGGAGCTTGAACTAACTGAGGACACCACCAGAGAGAACCACTTCAACGAACAGGTCAGGGATCTCGAAAGATTCATCGAGGAGGCCTGCAAGATGGTAGAAACACAGGAACACCCGCTCTTCAGAAGGGAACAAACTGATGGAGGACAGGACCCGCCAGGAGCCACCGGGACCCACCAGGACCCACCAGGAGCCGAGGGAGAGGAACCTAGCGGAGAAACAAATCAGGAGAAGGAAGGATGGGGGGACCAAATCATCGACACAGACCTGAGACCCAGGAGGAAGCTGAGGAAAGGAAAATCTGCTATCGTGGTGGGAGACTCAATCCTGAGAGAGGTGGACAGTCACATAGCAGGAGGCAGAGCGGACCGCCTAGTGACATGTCTCCCAGGGGCGAAGATAAAGGACATCTCCGACAAAATTGAGAGAATCATGGAGGGAGCTGAGACAGAGGAAACAGCAGTGATAATCCACGTCGGAACAAATGACGTCAGCAGAAGAAATTTCAACATGACTACACTGACCGAGCAGTTTAAGATCCTGGGGAGGAAGCTGAAGCTGAGGACAGGGAAGATAGCCTTTTCAGAGATCCTGCCAGTGCCAAGGGCAGATGCGAGGAGACAGACCGAGCTGCAAGCAACAAATGGATGGCTGAGACGATGGTGTGACGAGGAAGGTTTCCTCTTTGTACGGAACTGGTCAACCTTCCTGGGGAAAAACAAGCTCTACAGGAGAGACGGACTGCATTTGAGCACGGCTGGGACGAGGATGCTGGCACGTAACATCCAGACCTGCATAGACATGACTTTAAACTGATAACAAGGGGAAAGCTGAGAGTCGATCTGACCTCGACACATCGGACCACAGTATCGAGCAAGGATACTGAAACAGGAAAGGAAGATACTGGACTAGAGGTAAAATGGACACTTTATGGACATAAACCCAAGGATATAGTACAGGGACCCGAGAGGCAAGTAGAGCTAAAGAGCAAGACAGGAAGGACACAGACGGAACCAGAGGGTTATCAAAGATCAAAGAAGCGGGCGGAGGACGGGATAGACACACCACAGGAGGCAGCCCGTGAGGAGACCAGCAGGAGCATCAAATCAAGAATAGACCCAAAGGAAAAGGTAACTAACCGGGACTTAAATTGCCTATATACAAACGCTAGGAGCCTAAGGACTAAAATGGGGGAGCTAGAAGTTATAGCCAGAAATAAGGATCTAGATATAATAGGAATCACAGAGACATGGTGGTCAGAGGACAACAAATGGGATGTGGCCCTGCCAGGGTACAAACTCTACAAGAGGGACAGGGCACACAAGAAGGGGGGAGGAATAGCACTGTATATAAAGGACTACATTCCTTCATCCAGATCAGAAACAACAATAAGGGCAGACAGTCTGGAGTCACTATGGGTAAAGCTAACAGGAGGGGAAGGAGCTGACATCAAATTGGGACTTTACTATCGCCCACCAGGACAGCCAGAAGCAAACGACCTGGACCTGGAGGCCGAACTGAGGCAGGTGTGCAAAAGTGGAAGGGTGGTGGTTATGGGGGATTTCAACTATCCGGGAATAGATTGGGACATTGGGCACTCAAATTGCACGAGAGAAACTAAATTCATAGAGGTGATAAGAGACTGTTTCATGGAGCAGCTGGTCACAGAACCAACGCGGGGGGATGCCACTCTAGACCTAATCCTCAACGGGCTAGAAGGACCCGCAAATGAAGTGGTGGTAATAGCACCATTAGGGAACAGCGATCATAACATGATCCAGTACAAATTAAACATGGGAACATCAAAGGTGAAAAGAACCACAACGACAGCACTCAACTTCAGAAAAGGAAACTACAAAGACATGAGGAAAATGGTAGGAAAAAAGCTCAGCAACAGCGCAGGGAAGATGAAGACCGTAAAGGAAGCCTGGACACTGCTTAAAGGCACAGTGCTCGAGGCACAAGACCTGTGCGTTCCAAGGTTCAGGAAAGGGTGCAAAAAAAATCGAACTAGAAACCCAGTATGGATAACAACTGCAGTAAATAAGGCGATAAGCGACAAGAAATCATCTTTCAAGAAATGGAAAAAGGAACCAACAAAGGAGAACCAGGAAGAGCACAAAAGGTACCAGAAAGAATGCCATCGAGAGATCAGGAAAGCAAAGAGAGAATATGAGGAAAGACTGGCAGGAGAAGCAAGAAACTTCAAACCCTTCTTCAGGTATGTGAAAGGGAAACAACCAGCCAGAGAGGAAGTGGGACCACTGGACGACGGAGACAGGAAAGGAGCGATAAAGGAGGAAAAAGAGATAGCTGACAGGTTAAACAAATTCTTCTCGTCAGTCTTCACCAGAGAGGACACATCCAATATCCCAGAACCCGAGGTGATTATAAACGGGGAACACGACGAAAAGCTGGTACAACTAGAGGTAAGCAAAGAGGATGTCCTCAGACAGATAGACAGACTGAAGAGCGACAAATCACCAGGCCCGGACGGCATCCACCCAAGGGTACTAAAAGAACTGAGAAACGAAATAGCAGAGACACTTCGCCAAATATGTAACCTCTCCCTAAAAACTGGAGAGATCCCAGAGGACTGGAAAATAGCAAATGTCACGCCCATCTTTAAGAAGGGATCAAGGGGTGACCCGGGAAACTACAGGCCTGTGAGCTTGACCTCGGTTCCGGGAAAGATGATGGAAGCAATGGTAAAGGACACAATCTGCGAACACATAGAAAAAAATGGGCAACTGAAGGCAAGCCAGCATGGCTTCTGCAAGGGAAGGTCGTGCCTCACAAACTTGCTATACTTCTTCGAGGGAATAAACAGCCAGATGGATAAGGGGGAATCCATAGACATCATTTACCTTGACTTCCAAAAAGCCTTCGACAAGGTACCTCACAAACGGCTACTAAAAAAGCTGTGGAATCATGGGGTGCAAGGGGATATCTACCGATGGATCAAACACTGGTTGGCAGGCAGGAAACAGAGGGTTGGAGTAAAGGGCCAATACTCGGACTGGCAATGGGTCACGAGCGGAGTTCCACAGGGGTCGGTGCTGGGACCTCTATTGTTCAATATATTTATTGATGATCTGGAGACGGGGACAAAATGTGAGGTTATCAAATTTGCTGATGACACCAAACTCTGCAGCAGGGTTAGGAACACGGAAGACTGTGAAAACCTGCAAAGGGACCTAACGAGACTGGAAGACTGGGCAAATAAGTGGCAAATGAGCTTTAACATAGAGAAATGCAAAGTCATGCATGTAGGGAAAAAGAACCCGATGTTCAGCTACAATATGGGGGGAACACGGCTAGGGGTGAGTAACCTTGAAAGGGATCTGGGGGTGATGGTTGACACATCGCTGAAACCATCGGCGCAATGTGCAACAGCTTCAAAGAAAGCAAACAGAATGCTGGGCATCATCAAAAAGGGTATCACAACCAGGACGAAGGAAGTCATCATGCCGCTGTATCGCACAAATGGTGCGCCCGCACCTGGAGTACTGTGTTCAATATTGGTCGCCGTACCTCAGAAAGGACATGGCGGTACTCGAGGGAGTGCAGAGGAGGGCGACTAAACTGATAAAAGGTATGGAAAATTTCTCTTACGCTGACAGGTTAAAAACACTGGGGCTGTTCTCTCTGGAGAAGAGGAGACTTAGAGGGGACATGATAGAAACCTTCAAAATCCTAAAGGGCATAGAGAAAGTGAATAAGAACAGATTCTTCAAACTGTGGGGAGCCTCAAGCACTAGGGGTCACTCGGAGAAATTGAAAGGGGACAGGTTTAGTACAAATGCCAGGAAGTTCTTTTTTACTCAGAGGGTGGTGGGCACATGGAACAAGCTTCCGGAGGAGGTGATAAGCCAGAACACTGTACAGGGGTTCAAGGAAGGTTTAGATAGGTTCCTGGAGGAAAAGGGGATAGAGGGGTACAGATAGAACTTGAGGTAGGTTATAGAAGTGGTCAGAAACCACTTCACGGGTCGCGGACCTGATGGGCCGCCGCGGGAGCGGACCGCTGGGCAGGATGGACCTCTGGTCTGACCCAGTGGAGGCAAATTCTTATGTTCTTATGTTCTTATGAAAAAGAAAACTACACCTCCAACAGACCGAAGTTGTGGGTGTGCAACAGCTATGGCCGCCAAAGGCCGATAGCACACCAGAACGTAATAGAAGAAAAGCGCAGAAAACCAACGCGGAACCAAAAATGCGAGTGAAAAAGTTAGACGCAAGAGGCAATAGTGTAAAACACATGAAATAAAAATAAAATTAAAAAGGCGAAAGAACTTACATGCAAAGCAGTGAATCATGGATTATCCAAACGAACTTGCTGCAACTACCGGTAATAGGAGGAAGGGAGGATCATCATGTAGTTTAAATAAATGATGGACATGGACGTGTTGACTAAATAAAATGATTGACAAGCATACCCAAACAAAAAGAATGATATACTGGATGATATACCCAAACAAAAAGAACAATAAACTGCAAATGAACCCATAAGAAAGACATAAAGTAAAAAAATATATATATAAAATCTAAAAAGCAATCTAGCTTAATAATATGATTCACAAAAACAAAAAAATAAAAATGGATACGTAATATGTTGCCTAAAATCGTGACTGTATAATATATAACTGTATAATTTAGTTCTAAAAAATTTTTACATAAATGGTTTCAAATCAAGTTCCATATTTAAACCATGTGGACTAATAGTATTATAATTGTGGATGAAACGTTCCTTTCTCATGAGTAAAATATCCGGATCTCCTCCTCTCCACTTTGTTTTTACCACTTTCAATACAAAAAATCTTAAATCATCAATACAATGGCTATGTTCATACCAATGTTCTACAATAGGTGCGGACTGTATATTTCTACTGATACAACTCCTGTGTTCAATCATCCTGGTCTTAATCATCCGCTTAGTTTTGCCAATATACCATTTTTGGCATGGACATATAATTGCATAAATCACCTGAGAAGTTTGACAATCACTATACTCTCTCAATTTAATCTTAGTTCCAGAAACAGGATGTTCATAACTCTCAATGGTCATACTATGTTTGCATATTGAGCAATGCCCACAAGTTATATGCCCAACCCGATCAATATTGTTTAATGGTAATTCAGGGAGAGTCGAAGGCGCCAGCATATCTCTAAGATTTCTATTTCTAGAAAATGCTATTATTGGTGTAATTTTCTCAAAACACTCATGAGTTTGTAGTATATGCACAATTTCACTGTTTGTTGTGCTTTCGAGTGTGTGGTGTTGTTTCCCCTGTTTCACTTTGTTCTATAAGAACAAGAACATAAGAAATGCCTGCACCGGATCAGACCTGGGGTCCATGACCTCTTGTACGAGTCCGAGTCACATTAGACAATGTGAATAACATTGTTTCTTGCTCACCATCCTTTCCCCTGCTGGTGAGTGAGCTTGATCCATTTTGTCAATTCCGTTTAGTATTTTAAAAGTCTCTATCAGATCCCCTCTCAGTCTTCTCTTCTCGAGGGTGAATAATCCCAGTTTTCTGAGGCGGTCTTTGTAGCTCAAGTTTTCCATATCTTTTACTAGCTTCGTCGCTCGCCTCTGTACCCTTTCCAGCAGTGTTATATCCTTCTTCAGGTATGGAGACCAGTGTTGGACACAGTATTCCAAGTGTGGTCTGACCATTGCTCTATAAGGCTCCTCTCTGCTGATTATCTGGCATAACAACAGTATAACACATTTGAAACATGTTGGAGAGAGACAGGTATTTGAGATTTTTCTTTAGGTCATTTCAGTATTTCTGTAGTTAGGAGAATAATAAATTTGCCCCCTGCTCTTACTACCAAGCTGCATGCCAATGTTCCTGGGATGCCAGACCAGGATTTGCCCCTTGCTTCTAGGCTTCATGAATTAAGGCCCCGCCCACCCACCACAAGATCAAGCCCAGAGGCTGGATCTCTGAGGATCTTTAGGCAGTATTGATGTTGTGACAATCCTGCAACCCCGAGGCTTGTCACAGAGAGATTTGGAAGGAATTACAAGCCCAGATGCAGGAGGGCGAACCAAGTCAGAGCCCGGGGGAGTAAGTCAGCTGACTATCCTGTGAACCCAGTAGGAGAAAGGGAAGCAGGTCCAGAAAGCTGGGACTGCTCTGATAATGTCTGGAGGTCAAACGGTAAAGATTGGCCTGATGGGTTTGCAGAGTCTGTGCAGCAGAAGGCAGCACAGCAGGGAGCCTGGAAAACGGTTCAAGCCAAGGGAAGAAAACTTTCTCCCCTGCCGGAAAAGGGGAGTGGTTTCTTCCCTCAGCTTAAACGGAGACTCTCTAATGAACTAGGGAGGAGAGCAGGAACATGGCAAAAAGGAACCAGCAGATTCCCCAGGACAGCAGCAGAGCCGGAGCCAGAATCCCAGCATGAAGCTGAACTAGCCTGGAAACAGCCAATGCCCCTTTCTCTGACTGATTGGGACATGAAAGAGGAACAGGTTAGAAACTCTCCTTTGGATTCATGTATGCCGTACAGTCCACTTGAGGGGGGCAATACTTTCAAAATAGAACAAAACACAAAAGATCCCCCTCTCATCAATACTGGGCAAGTTTCTCAAATAATATCATCATATAACATTTAAAGGCTTTTAAATATTTAAATGTGCTCATAAGCTGTTCAGCAAGGTACCTCAGCAGCGGTACAATGTTGCTGGAAAGGTACTTGAATTTTAATCATAACACATTGCATGGAGCAAGGATTCTCACTTCTACTGGAGTGGCAAATGTTATGGCTCTACAAAAGCTGTTCAACAGTAGACCACTTATCTGAAAAGTTCAGTTCATGGCTCCAGAACTTTTCAGATAAGTGGTCTACTGTTAAACAGCTTTTGGTGAACCATAACATTTGCCACTCCAGTAGAAGCGTGAATCCTTGCTCCATGCAATGTGTTATGATTAAAATTCAAGCACCTTCCCAGCGACATTGTATCACTACTGTGGCACCTTGCTGAAAAGCTTATGAGCACATTCAAATATTTAAAAGCCTTTAAATGTTATGATGATATTATTTGAGAAACTTGCCCAGTATTGATGAGAGGGGGGTCTTTTGTGTTTTGTTCTATTTTGAAAGATGGATGTAGGGCAGAAAGTGAAGGAGAGAAAAACAGCAAATCGATTAGAAGGCCCTGGAAATAGAGTTAAGGGCACAGACAGAAGGAAGTGCAACCAGAGACTGGGAAAACGTATAGAAAAATAAAACCACCAGACAACAAAAGTAGGAAAATTATTATTATTTTTTTTTTTAATTGTTATACTGCATAAAACCTACATGGTTTACATAATAAGATGTTTTCTGTGTTCTATGTATATGAAAGACATGGTTCTCTGTTAGCATTGACTTGCAGGATCAATCTGTACTAGTCTTGCTTATTTAGTTTTACAATGGGTGTATTGATGTTCTACTGCTCACTGCAATATGTAAGATGTTGCCTTTTCCTAGGTACACTCTTGTGCGATGTGTGGATTGTTAACTAATCATGCTTTTCGTGTAGATGAGGGGGCTGTCAAAAAATGATGGGCCCTGGGTATCACATATGCTAGGTACACCACTGTGTGGTAGTAAAGATTGTACAAAAGAAGAAAGTAACGTGTTCAGTGGTAGACAAGCCTTCATCATATCATCCACGTGTATCAATATCATACCAAGACCATGCACTTTGACACATTTCATTGATCAATCACAAGTTGACCTCATCTCATCCACTGTGTGAGTGGTCAGCTCAGCTGAGTGTCATGTCAGTGTCAGCTCATCAACAATTCTTGTCGGTGTTTGAAGTTTGGTCTGAGGGGCTGCAAAGCATGAGAAAAGCCACTAATGACTGACATCCAAAGGCACAACCAGATTGAGTGGGTGTAATAGCACCCAAGCTGGACATGTGAAAACACCCTCTGCCTGTTTGGTAACCAGGCCCACACCTATAAGAGAAGGTTTCCTGGAGAGGAGTTCAAGCCTGAGTGCCTTAACCTCACTATGAAGCATTCTTTGAAGGTCATGATTTAAGGCTGCATGGCTGCCAGTGGTGTTGAAGGCCTGCACATTGTTTTTTTGGGTTTTTTTTTTTTAATTAATTCTTTATTCATTTTCAAAAATACATTAAGTGTTAAATATATTCATTCATATTAACAATAAATACATCACTTACAAACAATCATTGATATATTTCATAAATTCTTATCCCTGATTGGAAAAACCTTAATAATCATTATAGTATGGAGTTTCTGTGTTTTCAGACAGACTTCTTGGGTCACCAGGCCGCCCAGTGGTACAAAATGTTATGTGGATTTAATAAAAAGAAATTAAAAACTGGTTTAAAAGATATTTGGAGCATTGAGATTAAGCATGAAATTACTGCATCTCAATGGCCACGAATTTGACCAAATTCAAATTGAAGCTCAACACAGACAAAACTAAATTTTTCCTGGCAAGCCCTAACAACAAAATCAAAGACTCATCGATCTCCTTCAATGGTCAGGTCTTCCCTATTGACCATTCCATTAAAATTCTGGGAGTGACTGTGGACCGCCACCTTACTCTAAATGCTCACACAGATTTACTGGTTAAAAAATGCTTCTCATTACTTTGGAAACTCAGAACCATCAGAAAATACTTTAATGCACCATCTTTCCGCTTACTGGTTCAATCTTCCATCTTAAGCATGCTCGATTATTGCAACATCATTTACTTGGGATTCTTCATAAAAACCATTCTAAGACTCAGAGTCATTCAAAATTCAGCAGTTTGACTGATCTTTGGGCTGAAGAAATGGGATCACATAAGCCCCTATTATCAAAAACTCCATTGGCTGCCCCTGGAGGTGCGAATTCTGTTTAAGTTCTCTTGTCTGTGTTATAAATCAATATTTGGTCTGGCCCCCACTTACCTAGTTTCCCAATTTAATCTGGCAAGTTCTGTTAGGCCCACACGAAGAATACATCTGTTCACCTACCCAACAATAAAGGCCTGCTACTACAAAAGATTCCTGGCCAGAACCCTCGCCTTCCAGGCAGGCAAATGGAACGATTGGCTGAGTAACGTTATCACGCACTCCTCATCCTACCTCAATTTTTGAACATTGATAAAAACAAGTTTGTTCAATCGATTTGTAAACTAAGAATTTTATAGTACTGCAAATTCAACCATTAACCTTAAGAACTATATAGCTTTCTACTTCTTCCTTTATATAAGATTGTATAGATGTCTTTGAATTGTTGACCTCTTCGCTGATTGTCCAGCGCTTCTTGTTGTAAACTGCCTCGAACTTTTCATGGCTTTGGCGGTATATAAAAATAAAATTAGTATTATTATTATCTAGCCTAGTTATTCCATCTTCACAGAGGACAATTCAAGTCACAAATATCTGGCAAAAAAATCAAATACTAGCAGCCACAAATCCAGGGCAAAGCAATAGTTTCTCTCATGTCTGTCATGTCTGTCAAGACAAAGTTAGATAAGTTCCTGCTGAAAAAGAACGTGCGCTGGTAGGGCTAGTCTTGGTTAGGGTGCAGGTCTTTGACCAGAGGGCCACTGCGTGAGCAGACTGCTGGGCATGATGGGCCACTGGTCTGACCCAGCAGCGGCAATTCTTATGTTCTTATGTTCAACAGCAGTTTATGGACTTTTCCTCCAGGAACTTGTCCAAACCTTTTTTTAAAACCAGCTACATTAACTGCTCTTATCACATCCTCTGGCAATGCATTCCGGAGCTTAACTATTCAGAGTGAAAAAATATTTCCTCCTATTGGTTTTAAAAGTATTACCCTGTAACTTCATCGAGTGTCTCCCAAGTCTTTGTAAATTTTGATGCAGTAAAAAATCAATCCACTTGTACCTATTGTACACCACTCAGATTTTGAAGACTTCAATCATATCTCCCCTCAGCCATCTCTTTTCCAAGCTGAATAGTACTAACTTCTTCATTCTTTCCTCATACGAGAGGAGTTCCATTCTCTTTATCATCTTGATTGCCTCTTCTTTGAACATTTTCTAGTGCTGCTATATCTTTTTTGAGATAAGGAGACCAGAACTGAATGCAATACTCAAGGTGAGGTTGAACCATTGAGCAATACAGAGGCATTATAATATTCTTAGTCTTGCTTATCATCCTTTTTCTAATAATTCCTAGCATCCTGTTTGCTTTCCTGGCTGCCGCCACACAGTGGGTGGAAGGTTTAAGCATATTGTCCACAATAACATCCAGATCTTTTTCTACAAATAAAAATAAAAAAAATCTTTATTCATTTTTAAAACTCACAATAAGTGTAACATAAGGTACAATCATTTTATACTTTAACACCACTTAATATATCATCAAATTCTAACTCACATCAAATATCCCCCTCCTTTTACCCAACAATTATTCATAAGCATAAGAAATCATAAAATATTCCCATCCCCCACCCCACTCTGGATGTGTATTTACAAAAGGGAAAGAAATAATGTAACTTCTCTACAATAGTAACCGACCTGAAAAATAACTTCACCGTAAATGTAGCGTCACCGAAAATGTAAATGTAGCTATGCCAAAAAAAAAATAAAAAAAGTGTAACTTCGCTGTAATGTACAGTCTCTTCATCTGTTAACTGCATAGAACTTCCATGGTAATGCGGTATACAAAAATAAAGTTATTATTATTATTATTTATTCTATATAGTAATTTGTTAATGGTTCCCAAACATCCCTAAATTTCTTACCATGCCCCTGCTGTATGGCTATTGCTCGCTCCATTTTTAAAATTTGGCATAATAAATTCCACCAAAAATTGTAATTTAGACAATCCCAATTTTTCCAGTTTTTCATGATTTGTTGTATGGCAACCCCTGTCATGATGAGCAATAATTTATTATTATTTGAAGAGATTTGACTCTTTGCTCTCATGGATGTACCAAATAACACAGTGTCATATGATAATGCCACCGGATTTTCCATTAGATTATTCACTTGGTCCCAAATGGATTTCCAAAAACTGTATCAATGGACAATAGAATAGTAAATGATCTAATGTCCCAGCTTTGAGATGACAGTGCCAGCATCTATTAGACTTAGAGCTATCTAATTTCTGTAAATGAACTGGGGTCCAAACTGCTCTATGTAACAAAAAAAAACCCAAGTTTGTCTTATAGATGCCAACACTGTACATCTCATCCTCCAATCCCAAATTCATGGCCATTGAGACACAGTAATTTGATGCTTTATCTCAATGATCCAAATGTCACGCAGACCAGTCTTTGGTTTTTTATTCAAAAATCCAGAAATTAATTTATACCACTGAGTGACCTGGTGTCCCAGGAAGTCCACCTGAAAACATAAGAACGGCAAACTATACTGATTACTAAGATTTTTCCATTCAGGGAACCCCACCTGAATGGCCTGATTCAACTGCAACCATCTATAATTTTGAGATTTATTAAGACCAGATTTGTGTTGCAATTGTGAAAAATCAAGCAGCTTACCATCAGAAACAACGTCGTCCAAAGTGCGTATACCCGCCTTCACCCAATATTTCCAGATGACCTTAAATCCGCCAATTTGAATCTTGGCGTTCAGCCATAGGGTCTAATAAGTTGATTTGTGAATTGGAATAGGTATTAAATTATTCACACATTTTAGGGTTTTCCATGTATCTATTAGTATTCTATTGTCCTTGTATAACCTAGGCATCTTATTTAACACATGACTCAATCTCAATGGTGACATGAGTTGCCATTCCAACCTTAACCAATCTGGGAGATTTTCCATGAGCTCAGGGAGGATCCAGTGTATACCCTGACGCATGATATAGGCAATTGGTTTTTGTAGAGATACCAAGGCAATTCTTGCTGCTTTCCCCAGCCAAATAAATTTTGTCAGAATACTATTTAATTTCTTGTAAAAAGACCCCTGAAAAAACACTGGCAACATACCCATTTGGTAACAGACTACAGACAGAATCATCATCTTAACTGTTTGGACTTTCCCCCACCAAGACAGATGTAATGGGTTCCAATGCTCACACATTTCTGTGACCTTCAGCAATTTACTTTCATAGTTTCTTCTATTGTACTTTTTATCCATATACCTAAATATCTTATACCCTCTTCTTTCCAGAGAAAAGGGAATGTAGCAAATAATCCTTTTCTACAATATACATTTAGTGGAAGAACCTCTGATTTGCTCCAGTTTATTTTGTAACCAGAGAAATTTTCCAAATCTATCAATCAGATCTAGTAAATGCAGAATGGTGGTTTCAGGATTCCTCAAATGAAGCAAAATATCACCTGCATAAGCAGAGACCTTATATTCCTGACCTGTATAAGGAATACCTTGTATTTTCCTTGCCTGCTGAATAGACAATAACAAGGGTTCCAATACAATGTCAAAAAGCAAAGGAGATAATGGACACCCTTGTCTAACTCCCCTTTTAAGACAAAAACGTTCAGGAAAATTATTATTAATGTATAATCTTGCATAAGGGGAACTATACAAGGTTTGAATCATTTGTATAAATCCAGAACCAATACCAAACCAATCCATGATACATGAAGGCCCATTCTACACGATCAAAGGCCTTCTCTGCTCTGCATCCAAGCATATAGAGAAGGCCAAATCTTCCATAGTTTTTGTTAGATTTAACATGTGAAAAGCCAGTCTAGTGTTGTTTGATGAATGGCTATGAGCAACGAAACCTGTTTGGTGCATACCAATAATATAAGGGAGAGCCTTGGTCAAGTGCAAAGCCAATAACTTAGCCACACGTTTTCCATCTACATTAATCAAAGAAATAGGCCTGTAATTTGAAACCAGTGTAGGATCTTTATTTGGCTTCAGTAAAACTATAGTTAAAGATTCTGCCATAGTACCTGTAATACAATCTTTAATCAGTTGATCCTGATATAAATTTAATAAATGAGGTAATAGGGTAATTTGAAATGATTTGTAAACTCTACAGTGAACCCATAACCACCTGGAGTGGATCCAACTCTAAGGGACTTCAATGCTGTTTGCATTTCTTTCATTGATATAGGCTCCTCAAGATTTCCTTTTATATGCTCCGGAATTTTTGGTCCCTTAATTAATTTTAAATATTCTAAACTTTCTAGTTCCTTATTTGAATAAGGCTCGGAAGAATATAAAGCTTTATAAAATTTTAAAAATTGTTTTAAAATAGTTCCAATTTAAGAATGAGTTTTCCCATTCTCATCAGTGATAGCCACAATTTTTACTTTTCTTTTTTTTTGCTTTAAGGTAATTAGCTAATATTCTCCCTGCCTTATTCGAATTTCCATAATACAGAGCCTGTTGAGAAAACAACTCTCTCCTTGCCATTTGAGAGGAAATCTCATTGTATTTGCATTTAACTTTAAAGAGGACCTGCAAAGTATTTTGTTCTGATTTCAAGTCTTTAATCCTTTGTTCCAAATTAGAGAATTCCAATTTAAGCTGTTTCCTAACATGTGCCGAATATGAGATAAACTGTCCTTTCATGGTAGCTTTGAAAGCATCCCATAGTGTTTCTAAAGAGATTTCCTCTGAGGCATTGATTTGAAAATATTCATTTTTAATTGAAATTCTTCAATAAAGTTAGCAAGCAATGTATTATTGAACCTCCACACAGATCTATTAAATTCTTGTTCCTCAAATTTTAATTCAATCCAAACTCCAGCATGATCTGATAAAACAATTGAATCTATGCCAGCTTTGGTTACCTGTTGGACTAATTGATCTGATACAAATACATAATCTATTCTTGAAAATGATTTATGAATCTGGGAGCAAAAGGAAAATTCCCGAGCATTAAAATGGAGAATTCGCCAAATATCTTTTAATCCACAGGATTGAACTAAATTATCTAATCCCATTGATTTCAAAATCCTATTAGGTTGTTTATCCAACAATGGATCCATAACAGCATTGAAGTTCTCAGCTACCACTAGATTAGAGGCAGCCAGTGGCAGAAGTTCCTTTTGAAGAGTCTTAAAAAATTCTGCTTGATTTAAATTAGGGGCATAGATACAAAACAGTGTCAGAATATGTTTCCCCAAGGTCATCTTTACTTGAACCCACCTTCCTGAAGGATCTGCAGAAATAAAATTAAATACAGCTGAGCATTTGTTTTGGACTAAAATAGACACTCCTGCTTTCTTACTCACAGCCGGTACAAAAAAAACTGCTTGACCCATTCTCCCTCTAGTTTCTTAGATTCCCCCACAGTCAAATGAGTTTCCTATATCATACATATATCTGCACCTTGCTGCTTTAAAAAATTGAGCATTTTCTTCCTTTTAACAGGATGATTGAGGCCATTAACATTTAGAGAAAACAATTTTAAAATTCATTATAAAATTTTAAAGAAGAGAAACCATAATAGTATACCAAATACATCACGTAAATATATCCTTTGTTCAATACACATCCTAAACCCCTCCCTTTCCCCTCCCCAATTCCCTACCCCCCCTTATCATATGATTGCTTGAAGACATTTATTTAGACTAGCAGCCATATCCCTCCCCCAGGGAACCTAATTCATTACTTCCCCTTATATAGTTACAATTAACCTAAAAATTTCATGAATACCAAAATAAATATATAAATATTCTATTAAAAGTGGATAAATAATTAATAGAATATTACAACAGAATAAAGTTAATTCCCTACTTATGTGAAAATTAATTTTTGAAATTAAGCAAACAAATACATTTTAATAATATGACTAATGAATACTCTTTAAATTCCCTACAGTTATACCAAAACCCTCTCTAATATTTAACAAACTTACAGTACTTAGACCTGACATCTGAAATTTACTGATAGACAGGACCCTGAAGCCGTCGGCTCAATGTGCAGCGGCAGCAAAGAAAGCAAACAGAATGTTGGGCATGATAAAGAAGGGAATCATGAGTATATCGGCGGACATCATAATGCCGCTTTACAGAGCAATGGTCAGACCACACTTGGAATTCTGTGTCCAACACTGGTCTCCCTACCTAAAGAAGGATATAGCCCTGTTGGAGAGGGTGCAAAGACGAGCTACAAAGCTAGTAAAAGGTATCGAGAATTTGAGCTACAAAGAATGCCTCGGAAAACTGGGATTTTTCACTCTCGAGAAGAGAAGACTGCGAGGGGACATGATAGAGACTTTTAGAATACTTAAAGGATTTGACAAAATAGAGCAAGAAACATCATTATTCACATTGTCAAATGTGACTCGGACAAGAGGTCATGGACTGAAACTGAGGGGCACCAGGCCCAGGACAAATATCAGGAAATTCTGTTTCATACAACGAGTGGTGGACGCTTGGAACGCTCTCACGGAGGAGGTCGTGATAGAGACCACCATTCCGGGATTCAAGGGCAAGTTGGATGCACACCTTCTCGCAAATCACATTGAGGGATACGAGTAAACAAGGTTCTCAGCAGGGAACACCTGGCTTGGCCTCCGCGAGTGCGGGTCGCCGGACTAGATAGATCTAAGGTCTGATCCGGCAAAGCCATTTCTTATGTTCTTATATATCAGGGAATAAATATAAGGTCTCAGAGTGCCAAAGTAATGTAATTAATGTAATGTAATTTATTTCTTATATACCGCTACATCCGTTAGGTTCTAAGCGGTTTACAGAAAATATACATTAAGATTAGAAATAAGAAAGGTACTTGAAAAATTCCCTTACTGTCCCGAAGGCTCACAATCTAACTAAAGTACCTGGAGGGTAATAGAGAAGTGAAAAGTAGAGTTAGAGGAAAAATAAAAATAAAATAAACATTTTAACAAGACAGCATTGATCTAAATACTTTGGAAGGTAGAAGAGAGGAGAGAAAGGAATAGATGCAGAAGGGGGAGCCGTTGAACAGTAGAATTCTGGAGAAATTTAAATGATAGAAATAGAACAAAACAAAGACAAAAGGCAAAACAATAGATAAGATTAAAGATAAATCATAAGCTGGAAAGAAAAATAAAATAAAACTTTGTCTTCAATCCACGGTTTCAGCGTCAGTGATGAAGTGGAGCAAGTAAGTTTAGGAGGAGCGATTGACGTTTCCAGAAAGGGCTTCTTCAGGGAAGAGACTTGGCAGACAGTCCCAGGATGCCTTTGTCTCCTCCCCTGCGATGTTCTCCAATCCATGCATTCCCTCCCAGACACACTGCCCGTGCCCCAGCCGCTCCAAGTAATTGATCTATAAATAATAAACTTTTAAATTTCATAAAATGAATACTTTAATACCATAAAACCCCCTCTTTTCCCCCACATGAGATTAAAATTAATCAACCCCTAAAGATTAAAACATTTTATAAATGTCTGAATAAATACATATTCAAAAAGAATGAATAAATAAATACTTAAGTATATTGACAACATAAAATACATTCTCTTCATATATGGAAATTCATTAAAGTAATGAAACTACGTGAACAAATGTATTTAAATAATATAACCATTTCCCCATTCCACCAAAAATTAATGATTAAACATTTTGCCCAAAACAGAATGGAATTGTCCAGATCAGAATGTTGTGCACTAATAAAAGTGTCCTCCAACACATCTGATAATATGGAAATCTTTATTACTACAATAACACAATAATACATCCAACGACTCAATGACTCGACATGTACATGTTTCGGCCCACAGGCCTGCCCCAGGAGTCTTAAGAGCCACTGATGGTGATATTTGAAGTGTGATTCCACTTTATTTGATCTTACCAAAATTCATATAAAAAGGAATGGCATATAAGAATTTTGAATACCGACATCGGGTAACCAGCGTCTCGCAGCTAAAAGAGAGGAAACATTTTGCCCTAAATCTACTAATAATTCATAACTAAAGAATATACTGTGCTTTAAATGAGCCCACTACATGTGTTACTATGACACAATCAATCTTAATAGCATCTTCTATCTAATCCTCCTAATAAATACTGAACTACAATTTCTCCTTAGGACCCCACTAATCTCTCACATTTGAGTCTGAAAGATAATAAAGCATGTGGAAGAAATAAAACCCATTAGTATAAAGTAAATGGTAACTTCACTTAGACACTTAATGAAGAGGCTCACAAGCTTTGCTGGTAGATTTCCACCTTCTGCTTCATTGTAATGTTTCATTAGGAAACCCATCCCCTGAATGTCACTAACTGCAATAGGGATCCTGTCTGCTGTGGCATTGTTGAAAGTCAACGCTTGAACTGTATCGCAGAATTTGGATGTGCAGAGCCTTCTCAGAGCAATATTTATAGTGACAGATAGTGCCCAGCTCCGCCCATATCTCACCATCCAATCAATTCCAGAGATGTCTGCCAGCAGGTGCTGCAAAAGAACAGCACTGAGCTCTTCATCTGGAAGAAAGGCACATAACTCACCCAGACAATTGGCTGAAACCATGCGAGTTGCATCCTCATCATGTCCTAACATGCCCAGCAACACTATGGATTTTCTGGATTGTTGCATCCACTTGCCTGCCTGCCTGGTGCAAAGGTGGTGGACCACACACATCACTTAGATAAGATATTACATAGTGTTGGGGAGGAGCCAGCTGAATTTGGTACTTGTAGGTACTAATGACATAGAAAAATATGGAGGGAGGTTCTGGAAGTCAAATTTAGGCTCTTAGATAGAAAGCTGAAATCTAGATCCTCCAGGGTAGCATTTTCAGAAATGCGCCCCGTTCCACTCGCAGGATCCAAGAGGCAGGCAGAGCTCCGAAGTTTCAATGCGTGGTTGAGACAATGGTGCAGGGTTGAGGGATTTAGATTTGTTAGAAACTGGGCTACCTTCTGGGAAAGGAAGAGCCTATTCCATAAGTATGGACGCCACCTTAACCAGAATGGAATCAGGTTGCTGGTGCTAATGTTTAAAAAGGAGATAGAGCAGCTTGTAAACTAAGAAGGGGGGAGAGCCGACAGTTGCCCAGGAGCAGATGGTTCAGTGTGGAGTATCCTTGCAGGATACTGTTGAATTAGAACATTTAGGGAGTTCCAATAGAGAGGTTTCAAAAATGGTGAAAGAAAGCCAAGAATGCTTAAGAGGGAAGCAGAGTAAAGATGTCAAGTCTGTAGATACAAAAAACACACAATCTGAAGTGTCTGTATACAAATGCTAGAAGTCTAAAAACTAAAGTAGGAGAGTTAGAGTATACAACACTGAATG
This sequence comes from Geotrypetes seraphini, assembly GCF_902459505.1. NCBI lineage: Eukaryota > Metazoa > Chordata > Amphibia > Gymnophiona > Dermophiidae > Geotrypetes > Geotrypetes seraphini. The sequence continues at coordinate 137,635,845 of NC_047088.1, read as the reverse complement.
ATGAGGTAGAAATAATGGGCATCTCAGAGACCTGGTGGAAGGAGGACAATCAATGAGACACTGTATTACTTGGGTACAAATTATATCACAATGATAGAATACAGTAGATCAAATGGGGGAGGGGAGAGGGTTGCACTATATATTAAAGAGGGAATTGAATCAAACAAAATAAACATTTGACACAACAAAGATAGCAGTGTGGAATCTATATGGATAGAAATTCCATGTTGTAAAGGGAAGGAATATAAAGGTAGGGCTATACTACCATCCCCGGGACAGAATGAGCAGACAGATGAAGAAATGTTTTCAGAGATTAGGAAAGCTGGCAAATTGGGCTATAATAATGGGTGATTTTAACTACCAATTTATATCAGACAGGATAAATATAATCTAAATATACACAGACAGAAATCTAATCTAATCTTCTATTTCTGTGTCGCTCATACCTAGGTAGGCTCAAGGCGACTTAAAGAGGGCGGTGAGGAAGGAGAAGGGGGAGGAGGGGTAAGAGAAGAGAAGCAGAAGGTAGGAGGGGGTAGGGATAGGGGTGGAGGGGGGAAGAGGGGATACAGGTGATTAAGTGTCAAATAGATGAGTTTTCAGTTTCTTCCAGAATATGGTGTAGTTAGGTTCCGTCCTGGTCATTTCAGTAAGGTCATTCCAAGTTTTTACACCTAGAAAGATGAGCATGGAGTAGAAAACATGTTTGTATTGCAGATTTTTTGTGGAAGGGAGATTTAGAAGTATTTAACTTATTTATAAATGATCTATGAGGAGGTGATTAAATTTGCAGATGACACTAAACTGTTCAAAGTTGTTAAAATGCATGCAGACTATGAAAAATTGCAGGAAGACTTTGGGAAATTGGAAGACCGGGAGTCTAAATGGCAGATGAAATTGAATGTGGACAAATGCAAAGTGTTGCATATTGGGAAGAATAATCCAAATCAAAGTTACCGGATGCTAAGGTCCACCTTGGGGGGGTCAGCATTCAAGAAAAAGATCTGGAATCAGGGAAACTATGCTGCAAGCCACAAGATTTGTTACTTGCACCACCTTTGCACCAGGCAGGCAAGTGACCAGGCAATCCTCAAGCTCACCATCCACCTAGCTATCTACATGCCTGATTGAATCTCCCACTATAATGGCTGTCCTAACTACTCCCTTCTGGGCTGAAGCCCCTGAAGATAGATCCTCGGTGCAAGAGGATATTGCATCTACATCTCTTGGTGGACAGGTCCTGGCTACAGGATTATTTCCTGCATCACTAGGGTAATGTTCTCCCTTTAGGAGACCTCCCTCCTCCAAGGCAGCACAGGGGCTGGAAATGGGTCTTCTCTACAACATCCCTGTAGGTATCCTCTATGTACCTCTCTGTCTCCCTCAGCTCCTCCAAGTCTGCAGCTCTAGCCTCAAGGGAATGAACTCATTTTCTGAGAACCAGGAGCTCTTTGCAGTGAGCACACACATATAATTTCTTGCCAACTGGGAAGATAATCATACATGTGATACTCGGTGCAAAAGACTGGATAACTTCCCTCTTGCGGCTGGACTACTGTCTGCATCTTATTATTGAGCTGCTTACTTAAATCCTATTAAGGTACTGGGTATGTTAGACTGGTATAGAAAGCCTTAAAATAATTTGTATGCTTTATCTGGTTTTTGAGTCTTAGCAAGTAATGAATTGTAATAACTTGTTCACCTGTTGTCCTAAGTAGGATAATTGACCATTTAAATTAAGACTACAAGTAAAGGACTACAAACTAGGCATGGGAATACAGACTAAGCCAGTCCCTGGCTGCCAGAGTCTATCTCTAGCAGAAAGTTCAAGTTTAAAAACTATAGCAGGCTTTTACTGCATGGAAACTAGCTAAGTAAAGCTAGTTCTTTTAAAATCTAAAACTGTCTTTATAAAGGAACCTACAGTTTAGCTTTTATCCCCCAAATTAGCCAAGCTCAGAGAAAAATAATGTATACTTACCCAGAGAAATATCCTGTCTCCTCTCCTCAAAATATGTCCTCTCCTTTCCTTTCAAAGAGAAATATGTCCTCTGCTCCTCTCCTCTCAGAAAGATTGTCCTTGTTATGATCAGCTGGGGAAATGTGGAGGGTAATTTAAGAGTAGTATAAGTGTAACGTGTTTCAGGTATGTGGAGATTGGCCTTGTTCAAATCAACTGGGGAATTGTGGATGGTAATTTAAGAGTAGAATAAGAGTAATTTGAGCCTAGGGATTGGTGGGCTATGGGAAGGGTAGGCAGAGGCAGTTCACAGGTTGCTGTAAAAACCATTTTTAAATTCTGAGTTTCTACAACCTCTCTCTTAGAACCAGGTTTACTGAGGGTTAGGCACCCGGCTAGCATTCCTCCCCTCAAGGGTCACCTGTGGAGTCCTATCTCTAAGAAAGTCCTCAGAGTTCAGTCCCCCACTTTGGATAAGTTCCTTATAATAAATGCCCACATCTTTGTTTTACTTTAACACAGATTTGTACAATTTGCTCTTTATTAGATCAGAAATATTTAAGACTAGTTCTATATTCATTTGACTTGTCTCATTTAGATGTCCATAAATTTTCTACAGATATGAAAACCCCATATCTACAAATATGGGGCTCATAATTGAAACAGAAATACATCTACAAACCTGCCCAGATATGAAAACTCCATACAGATATAAAAACCCCATATCTACAGATATGGGGCTCATAATTGAAACAGAAATACGTCTAAAAACCTGCCCAAATCAGCACTTGGACGACCTAAAGGACAGATCAACCAAGTGCCGATAATCAAAATGAGGTTTTAGATTTGTCCAAAGACATTTTAAGCCTCTGAATCCCGCTGTGTGCCCAGAGCTGGATCCTTCCAGTTTGTTTGTAGGTATAGAAAACACAAAATGGCCCCTATTGTCATATTATTGTCCAAAAGAGAATGCATATCCTTAGCTTGCATATCGGCAAAGTATGCAGGCACTTTAGTGCTCATTGTTCTGTGACTAATTTCAAAGAGAACCAATTGGAAACTGCCCACAAGTTATATGCTTAAGTTAAAAGGCTCTTGCTGTGTCTGAGGGTGGAAGAAAGAGGTGAAACAATGCATGCAGTTTTGCGAATCAAAGTATTTTCATTATCCTTTCCCTCTTCCACCAGCCCCCCCCCCCAAAAAAAAAAAAAAAATTATCAGTCCTGGGGACATATCTTTTAATTATTGAGAAAGCAAGTAAGCTTTAAGTCTTCCTTTGATGGGGGGTGGGAATATAATTTCCAATCAATATACTCGGCTTATTTCAATGTCCACTGATACTTAATTTTTGGAAATAAATTTTGGGGAAAATAAATTGTGTGTTAGGAGTCTCTATTCCATTGGCTTATGGGGTGATTCTATTTGGGACTTCATTGTTACCTAAAAGTCCAATAGATAGCAATAAGGACAGACTTATTATTATGACAGGTGTGGCCATACAATTAATTACTAGAAATTAGAAAAACTGGGACCGTCTAAATTTTACTTTTTGGTGGGAAATGCTCTGTTTATACTATCGATATGAAAGAATGTTAACAGAGCAATCAGGAGCAATCAAAAATTTTAAAGAAATTTGGAGTCCATTAGACACATTTGTTAATCACCTTAAAGATTAATAATTTACCTACCAGATTTAGGGCTCCTTTCATCAAGCCGCGCTAGCGGGGTTAACGCACGTGACTTTTCATCACGCGCTAACCCCTGCACTGGCCCAAAACTACCACCTGCTCAAGAGGAGGCAGTAGTGGCTAGCGCAGCCGGTGGTTTAACGTGCATTACGTGCGTTAAACCGCTAATGCGGCTTGATAAAAGGAGCCCTCAGTTATCTTTACTCTTTTGCACACACATCCAGGACGGGGAGGGAGGGAGGTTATGGTTAATTGATTCATGTTTAATGCAAGTATATAAGTGCTGTTTTGCTTTTGAAATTTTGAATTTATACTGATTGCACTTATATGCTTTATAAAATCAATAAATAATTTAAAATAAATAAAGATTTTAGATATTAAAAATGAAAAAAAAACATATATATATATATATATATATATATATATATATATATATATACACTCTGCTTTTTTTCTATTTACCTGATCAATGTTCTTTGAAAAATGTTCTTTGAAAATTGTTCTTTCCATAACAAGTATGGTGATTTATTCTGTCCTAAGCAGTCATTATGCTCACATAAGTACCTGTAATGCTTAGTCACTTACCCCCACAGAGAAGTGAATTCCTCTTATATGTCCTTTGGAAGAGTTCTGCTCATACACAAGAACATACTGTAACCACTGCACCTATAATATCAAGAAATGTTTTTTCGTCCTGCTTTATCCTGAAGAACGGCTAATTTTATCAACTACATCTGAAGTGAGATAAGTGATATATGAAAGCTACGGCATGTCTTTAGAAACTATAGTTACAAGAGAACATAATTCAATACAATTTACATTTAGTGATTCTTCCTCTACATTATTATTATTTAATGGTGTATTTTGTCAAAGTCGGGCTTCATGAAATAGACACCTTATCAAAAATGAATAGCTTAGCAACCAGAGTTTAAAAAGTTCAAGTGCTTCAACAGGTTTTCCTACTTTATCTTTCCTCTCCACTCTCTCTCTTTCTCTTTATAGGCCTTATTCAAAAATACATTACTTCTATTCAGTGGCTATGGAAAAAAATCTGTACTGAATGTAACTGACCAGAAGAACTGGAAGAAAACCATCATGATAAAATGGTAAAATGAACCGGTGATGAGAGATGACAGTCTTGCATCAAAACACCAGAGGGAAAGCTGGAGGTAAAATACAGTTTTTTCACCAGAGGTCTTCTCTGTTGGAAGATTTTATAAATATAACTATGTACTACAAAGCTGAATTCTAAAAGATTTTTATATTATTAAGCTTTTGGAGGTCATCTTTAGATGGCATAATCAGATTGTATAACCCTGATGCAGGCTTTAAGTGCTGAAACAAGTTCCCATGTCAGAGCTCAAAAAATTTGTATATTTTACCTCTGGCTTTCCCTCTGGTGTTTTGGTGCAAGACCATCGTCTCTCTCCACTACAAGTACACAATCCTTTATCCGAAATTCTGAAAACTGAAAAGCTCCAAAACCTAAAATTTTCAGCATCAAAAATCCCCTGACATGATACGTGCTGAAACCCCACTTAGGTGCATGCATTTCTCCTTTTCTTGGTGCTCTTCAAGCCATATGCATCTATGCTTTTTGAGGACTGGAAAATTTCAAAGAGAGCTGCAGATTCCTCTCAGGGTGGCAACGAGAAGCAGAAAAGGAAGTGTGTATCGCTGTTGATAGCTCAGAAATTTAAGATATTGCAGAAGCTGGATCATGGTATACAGTATATGTTCATCTGATAACTGAAGATTATGGTGTGAGAACTACAACCATATTTGACTTTAAAAAAAAAAACAGAAAAATAAGTTGTTGAATTTTTACAGTGCCAGTGATAATCAGAAATTAATGAAAAACAGGAAAACATTGCTTAGGGCAAAATATGAATATTTGGATTATGTGCTAATTGAGGGGTTCAACAAAGAAGAAGTGAATGCATGTCATTGACTGATTTAATGGTAATAAAGCAAACCAAAAAATATCATGAAGAGCTGAACATTGAAAATGAGTGTGAATATTAAGAAGGTTAACTGCAGAAGTTTAAGAAACATACAAACATAGAAAATGATGGCAGAAAAGGGCTATAGCCCATCAAGTCTGCCCATACCAATGACCTACCCCCTGACTTTACTCTCTTAGAGATCCCATGTGAATATCCTATTTTCTCTTAAAATTTGACACGCTGTTAGCTTCAATTATCTGCTGAGGTAGTTCGTTCCAATGATCGACCACCCTTTCGGTGAAGAAGTACTTCCTGGAATCACCATGAAATTTTCCTCCCCTGACTTTCAGCGAGTGACCTTTGGTGGTTGAGGGCCCTATAAGACAGAAGATATCATCTTCCACCTCTATACGGCCCGTGATATACTTAAACGTCTCAATCATGTCTCCCCTCTCTCTTCGTTCCTTCAGTGAGTACAGCTGCAATTTATTTAGCCTTTCTTCATACGTGAGATCCTTGAGCCCCAAGACCATCCTGGTGGCCATTCGCTGAACCGACTCAATTCGCAGCACATCCTTCCGGTAGTGTGGTCTCCAGAATTGAACACAATACTCCAGATGGGGTCTTACCATGGATCTGTACAGCGGCATTATGACTTCAGGTCTTCTGCTAACAAAACCCCTACGGATACAGCCCATCATTTGTCTTGCCTTGGAGGAAGCCTTCTCCACTTGATTGGCAGCCTTCATATCATCACTAATGATCACTCCTAAATCACGTTCCGCCGTGGTCCTGGCCAAGGTCTCACCATTTAGTGTGTAAGTTCTGCATGGATTTTTTTTACCTAGGTGCATCACCTTACATTTTTTAGCATTGAAGCTTAGCTGCCAAGTCAATGACCACTGTTCCATGAGTTTGCTCACTATGGATGTGAGACTCACTATGGATGTGAGACTCACCAGTCTGTAATTTGCTATCTCTGTCCTGCAGCCCTTTTAGTGGAGTGGAATTATGTTAGCCGTTTTCCTGTCCAGGGGGACTCTTCCCGTGCGTAGGGAAAGATTGAAGAGCACGGATAATGGTTCCGCCAGAACTTCACACAACTCTCTGAGCACCCTGGGGTGTAGATTGTCTGGTCCCATGGCTTTATGTCATGGTATAAATCTCTCAAAATCTGTGGTGAAAAACTTCTGCCGTTTCTGCGGCAGCTGAAAGTTACAGTGACAAATTTGCCAAGAGGATAACTGATGTAAAACCTTGGTCCTGAACAAATTTACAATGCTGATTAAATAGCTCTCTACTGGTGCTATGTTCCTAGAAAAACATTAACTGCTGATGAATGAGCACCATCAGGTTTCAAGGACTCAAAGGTCAAGGTAACTGTGCTTGTATGTACCAATGCTGCAGGTACATTCAAATTAAAGCTATCAGTAATTGGAAAAAGTCCACATCCCAGATGTTTTAAGGGTGTATGTTATCTACCTGTGGACTATTATGCTAACAAAAATACATGGATAACCAGGGAAATCTTTACTGATTAGATCAATAATCACTATGTACCAGTAAATAATTGCTCTGCACATCCCACTCATTGTAACATCTTTACTTCAGCCTTTTGACCAAGTATTTTTACATTCCATAAAGACCAGGTATAAAGACTTTTTTTCTGAATTGCATACTTGATGCAATTAACAGAAGCATAAGAATCCAAGATTTCCACAAAGAGAGTAGCATTAAGGACACCATTTATGCTACTTGCTAATGCTTGGAAATATATAACTAAATCATTATTTAAAATGCTTGGCATAAACTTTGGCCATCAACATTGTTTGATGAAAATAAACCTGTAGAGGAAGACTTTGAAGGTTTCTAAGTCAGTGGTGAAATGCTGATGATATCAAACCTCATTGCTTATGTAAGAATCTATCATCTGAAAATGATAATAAGTTAGAGGCTGCAGATGTTAATGAAGTGCTGAATATTGACAACAATGCACCTGTTGTACATTCTTTGAATGATGGTGAGATTGCTGAAATAGTGTAAAATAAAGAAAAGCTTGCAGATAGTAGGGATGATGATGACATTGTGAACACTGGAGAAAAAGTCCCTATAGACAATATGGTGAAATTGTGTGACCAGTTAATTGCTGGCATGGAACAATGTACATTTATCAGTGAGCATGAGATTACGGCAGACTACTCAAAGTGAGACTGCTTAAACAGAAACCTTTGCTAATTAGACAGATAACACTGGAACAAGACTTTAAAAAGGCTACCTTTCATTGTACTATAGAACTAGAGGACACTGTTTCTGTACTATCATTAGATAGCTGACTGCACATTATATTACATTGTACTGCATCATATTGTATTTCACTGTATTGTAGTCCACTGAATTCTACTATATTTTGTGTCTTCGCTATGTCTCAGTTCTCATGCTGTGAACTGCCCGGAACTTCCGGTTGGGTGGTATATAAGAAAATAAATTATTATTATTATAAAGATGCTGCATATTAAGCTTGATTTATGTTTGTAGGTTGTGCTACAATCCCGTCAGCATACAGTTGGTTGACCTGAGATGATGAGCGTTAAGTATTGTTTAAAAAAAAAAAAATTGTGTGAGAAGTTTTACTGAATGGTTTACTTTGAAATAAAAAAGTTTGATGCCAATCTTATGGTCTGTTGTTTTCTGACTTAATATAACCATTCCAAAATCAAAAAAATTCTGAAATCTGAAATCTGCCTGGTCCCAAGGATTTTGGATAAAAGACTGTGTACCTTATTTAATTTTCCTGAATATTACTTATACATGGTAGCAGGGTTCTAAAACTCTCCTCAGTTACTGTTTTTGGTGCATGTGTGTGTTCATGTGGCGGCAAGGGTTCTTGTTTATTTTTATTTTGGTTGAAAAGTGGCTAAGCTGTGGGGTGACTTTATATTGGACTGGTAAGAACTAAAATTCAATTTCTTTTCCTTAGATCACCATTCCCTTTGTGAAGACCTGGCTTCCAATGCACAGGAACACTTCATACTTACCAAACTCCTCAGTGAGCCAAACTATCAAATAAACTAAAATGAAGATTCTGATTGGTGGTTCCATTAATGCCAATTTATCCATAGAAACATAGAAAAATGAAGGCAGCTGAATACCATACGGCCTAGCCAGTCTACCCATCCATGTCATCTACTCTGCCTTTCACTCCTTTAGAAACTCTATGTATTTGTCCCAAGATTTCTAGAATTCAGATACAGGTTTAAACTGGTTAACTACCTTATATGGAGCATCATCTAGCTTCCTTGACAGGGAAAATAAGAAGTTTAACTCTACTCATTTTGGAAATCAGTCATCCTCTCATATCTCATCTTTGTTATTTTGTAGCCTTTCTATGTACCTCTGTCTTATGGGATGGTTGCAAAGTGCACACAGATTTGATGCACTGATATTCTGTTAAGAGAAAATCTATTTTTGGTGTTTTCAGACTGTGTCTGACACCAATATCTGGGTGTTAGAACATGATAAGATACTAAAGACCAAAATTAAATATAAACAAACTGCCTGACTCGGTATGTCAGACTCTGGCTCTGACAGTATTCGAATCCATGCTAAAAGACCACTTTTTTGAAGCTGCTTTAAGACCTAACTCTACCCATTGTAAAGTACCCATATCTGTTTGTTATTACCTCCTTAGTCCCCTACCCTATCTACCTTTTCATTTATTTTGTAATTCTCTACCTGAACAGCGTTTATAGATTCACCCTTTTTGTCCTGTCTGTCATAATTAGATTGTAAGCTCTTTTGAGCAGGGACTGATATTTGTATATTTAATGTACAGTACTATGTGTGTCTGGTAGCACTGTAGAATTGATAAATAGTAGTAGGTATCATCATTCCATGAATTCATCCTTTCTGTGAAAAAATATTTCCTTAGGTTACTTCTGAGTCTATCTCCTTTCACCATCATCCTATGCCCCCTCATTCCAGAGTTTCCTTTCAATTGGAGAATTGCTTCCTTTGTATTTATGCCATGTAGATATTTAAACATTGAAAAAAACCCGAAAAAAGACTGTAGATAAGATATTCTGTAAATAATTTTTTTTTAAAAATCTTTATTCATTTTTAAAACTTTCAACAAGTGTAACATAAGATACAATCATTTTATACTTTAACATCACTTAATATACCATCAAAATATAACTCACATCAAATACCCCCTCCCTTATACCCAACATTTGTTCTTAAGCATAATAAATCAGAAAATATTCCCTCCCCCCCACCCTGGACGTGTATGAATAAAGGGAAAAAAGTAATATTCATTCTGTATAATATTTTGTTAATGGCTCCCAAACATCCCTAAATTTCTTTAAATGCCCCTGCTATATGGCTATTACCCGTTCCATTTTAAAGATTTGGCATAACAAATTCCACCACAAATTATAATTCAGCTGATCCCAATTTTTCCAGTTTTTCATAATTTGCTGTATGGCAACCCCTGTCGTGATAAGCAAATATTTATTACTAGTGTTTAAGCCCGTTACATTAACGGGTGCTAGAATATATGGCTGTCTGTCTTTCTTTATTTATGTCTCTCTCCCTGCTCCTGTCTCTTTCTTCCTTTCTTTCTGTCTCTCTCCCTCCTGCAATTTTTCTCTCTCTCTCCCTGGCACCCTTTGTCTGTCTGTCTTTTTTTCTGTCTCTCTCTGGTCCCCTGTCTGTCTTTATTTCTGTCTGTCTCTCTCCCTAGCCTCCTTTGTCTGTCTGTATTTCTTTCTGTGTCTCCCCCCCCCCACTTTCCTTTGCAGAAGCAACAGTGATATTTCCCTTCCCCTCCAAATCCCTGTGAAGTAGTAGCAGCATTTCCCCCCACCCACCCCCATTCCCTTCTCTCCCCCCCACTTTCCTTTGCAGAAGCAGCAGCGTATTTCTCTTCCCCTCCAGGTCCTTGCTGAAGCAGTAGCAGCATTTTCCCCCACCCCCCATTCCCTTCTCTCCCCCCCCCCACTTTCTTTTGCAGAAGCAGCTGTGATATTTCCCTTCCCCTCCAGATCCCTGAGAAGTAGTAGCAGCATTTTCCCCCACCCACCCCCCATTCCCTTCTCTCCCCCACCACCACTTTCCTCTGCAGAAGCAGCAGCGGTATTTCCCTTCCCCTCCAGGTCCCTGCTGAGTAGTAGAAGCATTTTCACCCACCCCCCATTCCCTTCTTACCTTGAGCTGCCCTGCTCCGTTCGGCCCCTCCCCCTTTCCTTCCCACGTGCTGGCCTGCTGCGGCTGAAGGTTTTTTTCGGCGACTCCTCCTGTTAAAATGCCCCCCCTCTTCCCACAACCGCTCCTGTTCAAAGCGGCCTGCTGTAACGAACCTCGCAGGCCGCTCTCCAACTCGGTAGCATGTTCCCTCTGAGGCGATCGCGTCAGAGGGAACGTGCTACCATGTGGAGAGCGGCCTGCGAGGTTCGTTACAGCCGGCCGCTAACCTCAGCAGGCCGCTTTGAACAGGAGTGGTAGCGGTTGTTGCGGGAAGGGGGGGGGAGTCGGCGACTTGCTGTGAACAGGAGCGGCAGCGGCGGCAGGACCATGAGCCCTCATTCCGCCATCCGCCGCCAGCGCCGCTCCCTAACTGGCGCATACGCCTGAAGCCGCGGCCACGGACGGACACAGGACACATCAGATCCCCACAGGAGATTGGGCAGCCTTTCCTTGCTTTCCCCCTTTGCCACACCCCTTTCCTATGCCTGCTCATAGGGGAGGGTGTATTCCGGGATCTCGCTGTAAAACTCCGGAGTAATGGCTTCAGTCTCACCCTCCTCCTGCTCGCACTGCAAACAATTTGCGTTTATGCTGCCGAACTTCTTGCCTCCCCCCCCCCTTCCCTCCGTCTCCGACGCCAAGAGTCGCCGCCAACAACAGTCTCCACCTGCATTGCCCCCGCCGCGCCACTCACTGGCCCGTCGTGCGAGGAACGGAGAACAGGTTCAGGGCTGCCAGGAGTGAGCCCGGCTGAGACTGGCAGGAAGAGGAAGGCGGAGCAGGTGAGCCGCCACTGCGAAAAACTGTAGTGAGCCAGCCAGACCGTGAGTGCGGGCTGTTGTAAGCTTGCATGTGCACTCTTGCCGGCCACGGACATACGGATCACGGAAGCACGCTGATAGGAGTGCGCATGCGCGAGTTAGCCTTTTATATATAGAGATTATTAGACAAGATTTGACTCTTGGCTCTCATGTAAGTATCAAATAACACAGTGTCATAAGATAATGCTACCAGATTTTCCAGTAGATTATTCACTTGGGCCCAAATAGATTTCCAAAAACTAAGTATCAATGGGCAATAGAATAGTAAATGATCTAATGTCCCAGCTTCGAGATGACAGTGCCAGCATCTATTAGACTTAGAGCTATCTAATTTCTGTAAACGAACTGGGGTCTGCTCTATGTAACAAAAAAACCCAAGTTTGTCTCATAGATGCCGACGCCGTACATCTCATCCTCCAAGCCCAAATACGTGGCCATTGAGACGCAGTAATTTGATGCTTTATCTCAATGTTCCAAATGTCATGCAGACCAGTCTTTGGTTTCATATTAAAAAATCCAGATATTAATTTATACCATTGAGCGGCCTGGTGTCCCAGGAAGTCCACCTGAAAACATAAGACCGGCAAACTATGCTGATTATTAAGATTTTTCCATTCAGGGAACCCCTCCTGAATGGCCTGCTTCAACTGCAACCATCTATAATTTTGTGATTTGTTAAGACCAAATTTGTGTTGCAATCGTGAAATCTAGACTGCCTTTTCCTCACAAAAACCTGGATAACATCAGACACAGATCCCAGAATAACAGAAGTATGCCCTCAGGGATACAAATAACTGTGACCTGCAGAGAGAAAAAAAGAGGAGGAGGACTAGCAATCTTAGTCAAAGACTCCTTAACCCTAAAGATACTTAAAAAACCCTCCACCCCACACATCCTTGCGTGTCATCTCTCAAGCACCACAGTAAAAAAAACTCATTAAACTGCATGCTCTGCTACATAACACCAGGAAACTGGACCGAGGTAAGACCTGAATTCGAAAACTTCATAAACCAAAACTCATTAACAGCTGAATACAACCTTATTCTTAGAGATCTAAACCTACATCTTGAAGACCAAGCATCCAAACCAGTAGATAACTGTCTATCATTCCTCAATGCCATATCCTTCCAAAATTTAAACCCACAAACTACTCTTAAGAAAGGACATCAACTTGACATCGCAGCCTTCATGACCCATCAACTATCCACTCCAGAAATTCAAACATCAAATGGAATCTGGTCCCCATCACTCTGGTCAGACCACTACACATACACCTTCAACATCAACTGGACCAAAAACAAAACCACACCAAATTCCAAAAAAATAACTTAAACCTCACACCAACACATCGAACCCACCAAATTCTGGACAAAAATAGATGAAACAATCCAGGACTGCAACCCCAAGAACTTCATCTCACACTGGAGCAACTTGAGCACAAACATCCTTGATGAACCTACTGATAACCACCCCGACTACAAGATATTCAGAAAAAAAATAAAAATGATACTCTTCAAGAAATCACTGAAACATTCTTAACATCACAGATACCTTCCTTCCTCCCACCCCACAGATACTACCTGTTCTCCTCAATCTTCTCTTGAATTCACCAATGATCTTCCATTGTAACCCACCATTTATAACGCTTTTGTAATCCACCTTGAACCGCAAGGTAATGGCAGAATAGAAATTTCTAATGTAATGTAATGTAATCCTGTTAATGGCTGCCAAATAACCTGAAATTTCTTAAAATTTCCCTGCTGCATGGCAATTATCCTTTCCATTTTAAATATGTGAAACAAAGAGTTCCACCAAAAACTATAATTCAGCCTATCCCAATTTTCCAATTATTCGTAATCTGTTGTATGGCAACCCCTGTCATAATGAGTAGAAGCTTATTATTATTAGAGGATATTTGCTTTTAGCCCTCATTGACATACCAAACAATACGGTGTCGTAGGATAATGCCACTGGATTATGTAACAAACTATTTATTTGACCCCCATATTGATTTCCAAAAAGCAAGTATCAATGGACAATAGAATAACAAATGATCTAATATCCCAGCTTCAAGATGACAATGCCAGCATCTATTAGATTTAGAGCTATCTAACTTCTGTAAACGAACCGGGGTCCAAAATGCTCTATGTAACAGAAAAATCCAAGTTTATCTCATAGATGCAGACACTGTACATCTCTTCCTCCAAGCCCAAATACGTGGCTTGATCTCAATGCTCCAAATGTCCCGAAGACCAGTTTTTGGTTTTTTATTTAAAAATTCAGATATTAATTTATACCACTGAGCGGCCTGATGTCCAAGGAAGTCCTACTGAAAGCACTCCCCTATACACCCCCAAAACCCTTTTTACTGGCATATAAGTGGCTCCTGCAGCCATAAGGGCTATTAGGGTGGTAGATAAGTGGGTCTAGGGGATTCTGGAGGTGGTTTGGGGGGGCTCACCATGACCTATAAGGGAGCTATAGTGAGAAGAAGACATGGTACCCTTTTAGTGAAGTTCACAGCAGTGCCCTGTAAGATACCCCATTATTTAGGTGCCATGTCTGGGTGTTCAGTCCATCACTTTACAGACCCTTCCCACGTCCAACAGAGCTTGTTCTAGGTGTTTTTGATTTGTTGGACAAAAATGTAGTATAAATATGGATGATTTAGTGGCTTGGAGGATCAGATCGGCAGGATGTATAATTAGCCGATTTTCGAAATAAAAAAATATTTGGACGTATTTTTCAAAAATGTGTCCTAGGCTGTTTTTTACTTTGGATGACTTGCGACTTAGATGAAAACAGACTTAGACATTCCTTTCGATTATGCCCCTCCACACATTTAGTAGAAGAACCTCTGATTTGCACCTGTTTATTTTGTAACCAGATAATTTTCCAAATCTATCAATCAGATCCAGTAAATGCGGAATGGTGGTTTCAGTATTCCTCAAATGAAGCAATATGTCATCTGCATAAGCAGAGACCTTGTATTCCCGACCTGCATAAGGAATACCCTGTATCTCCTCTGCCTGCTAAATAGACCAATAACAAGGGTTCCAATACAATGTCAAAAAGCAAAGGAGATAACAGACACCCTTGTCTAACTCCCCTTCTAAGACAAAAACGTTAAGAAAAATTATTATTAATATATAGAAACAATAACATCTTGGATGAAAGACCACAAATTGAAACTAAACTCAGAAAAAACAAAATTCATTCTCCTAGAAAACGATAAGACACCATCCATTACAAACCTAGTAATCAACTCAACCACATTCCCCATGCAAACCATTCTAAAACTACTGGGATTGACGATTGACAGGTGCTGTACCATGCAACAAATCAACAAAATAATACAGAAATCCTTTGCAATCATGAGAAACCTAAGACAAGCGCGAAAATTCTTCGACAAAACTCAATTCCGGATCCTAGTTCAAGCCCTAATGCTGGGTCTACTAGACTATTGTAACATTCTCTATCTACCCTGCCCCGCAACCATGATTAAACAACTGCAAACAATCCAGAACACAGCCCTCTACTCTCTGAGAACACATGACCACATCACCGAGGCGTATCTCCACTCACACTGGCTACCAATTCAAGCAAGAATACAATTCAAGTTCTACTGTCTTCTATTTAAAACCATGAACAGAAATATCCCAATATAGCTAATCCGAACCACCTCAACCAGACAAAGGAGAACCCATGCTCCATTCACATACCCCCCAATCAGAGAAGTCAAATAGAAAAAACTGTATAATGGCCTCCTGGCCACACAAGCAGCGAGATTAGACCGCCAACTCTCTACTTTGCTGATAATAACCCTGACTACAGAACATTTAGAAAAGAAATAAAAACCATACTATTTTAAAAATCCCTGATACCCAACAATTGAAACCAACCTAACGTCTCCCCACTCTCTAAAACAACCTAACGCCACAAGAACTACTTCATCTCTATGAACCAAGTTGACTACTCCCTAACTATTCTATAATTCCTCTGGAAATGGCCAGATAGATCCTTTTTGTAATCCGCCTTGAACCGCAAGGTAACGGTGGAATAGAAATCACTAATGTAATGTAATAATCTTGCATAAGGGGAACTATACAAGGTTTGAATCATTTGTATAAATCCAGAACCAATACCAAACCAATCCATTGCTTGATACATGAAGGCCCATTCTACACGATCAAAGGTCTTCCCTGCAGTGGCGTACCTAGGGTATGTGGCACCCGGGGCCCATCAATTTTTGACACCCCCCCATCTATATGAAAAATATGATTTTTAGTACCAATCTACATATCGCACCACAAGAGTGTACCTAGGAAAAGGCTGCATCTTAAACATTGCAGTGAGCACTAGAACACCAACACATACATTGTAAAACTAAACAAGCCAGATCCCGCACAGTCAATTGGTCCTGTAGTCAATGCCAACTGAAAACTATGTCTTTTTCAGAACACACAGAACAGAGATACACCCTCGCCCAAAATGGAATAATCACAAACTAAAAATAGAAATATGTAGACAAAAGTTAAACTGATCCACCAAGAAACCAGACCCTGGATACAATGCAACACCACAAAAAACAGTAACACATGTCCTCTAATACAGTGCAAAATATAAAGACAGTAGATGTAAATTTGAAAAACCTGATACATAACAATCACCACTTTATAAATTAACAAATAAAAATAAAACAAATAATGAGAAATAAAAAAATACCATTTTATTGGACTAATCCCCGTAAGCTCGGTCCCCATCCCCGCAAACCACCTGATTCCATCCACACAAGCCTTGAATTGTTTATATTAAAGTATAAAAAGAAACAATATTCTGTACAATTGTCAATTTATAAATCAGCGTCTTCTCCCCACTCTCTTCCCCATTTCCCTTCAGCATCCTCAGCCCACTCTCTCTCCACTTTCCTTCAGCGCACGCACATAAAAACAAGCAAGTAATTTTATATCATTTTCATTCTATTCATTCATAGAAATTAAAGTCTAGATAATGCCAGTCACATAACAAAACATGATTTTACAAAAATAATTCCCTGCAGTCAAGCCTGCAAGGATTACTAGATGTCTTTCAGCAGTTCCCCTCCCACCCTCCCCCTTACCTTTGTGGCCAAGTCAAAATGATCTACCAACAATAAAATTTTAAAAACACAAAGCACGCTGTACGCAGAGAAAATGTTAATTATCATTTATATTCCGCGGGTTTTCAAAGAGGTCAAGGCAGATGACTTTATGCAATGTCACCTCAGTAACAACTATACAAAAATAGACAAATATTCCCCCTCCCTTTTTACTAAACTGCGATAGCGGTTTTTAGCGTAGGGAGCTGCGCTGAATGCCCCACGCTGCTCTCGACGCTCATAGGCTCCCTGCGCTAAAAAACTCTATTGCGGTTTAGTAAAAGGGGGCCATAGTGCAAAATATAGACAGCAGATATAAATTTTCAAAACGGACACATTTTGATCACTAAGTTGAAAATAAAATCATTTTTCCTACTTTTTTGTCTGGTGATTTCATGATTCTCTGGTCCTTCTTCTTTCTCTCTCCCCCTGGCTCCCCTCTTTATTTCTGCCTTTCTTTCTCTCTCCTCCTGGCCCCCCTCTTTATTTCTGCCTTTCTTTCTCTCCCCTTGGTCCCCCTCTTTCTTTCTGCCTTTCTTTCTCTCTCCCCCTGGCCCTCCTCTTTCTTTCTGCCTTTCTTTCTCTCCCCCTTGACCCCCTCTTTATTTCTGCCTTTCTTTCTCTCCCCTTGGTCCCCCTCTTTCTTTCTCTCTCCCCCTGACCCCTCTTTATTTCTGCCTTTCTTTCTCTCTCCCCCTGGCCCCCCCTCTTTATTTTTTTTCCTTTCTTTCTCTCTCCCCCTAGCCCGCACAAAGCCATCGTGCCGATTTCTCCACTTCCACGATTCTTTCCCTACCCTCACCCCCAAGCCAGCAGCCGATTTCTTCCTGCTCCTTCCCCGATGTCCTGATGTCCTGAACTTCATAGGGCAGCAGCAGCATTCACAATTCACTGCTGTTGCCCGCTTCAGGCCTTCCTCTCTGTCGGGTCCTGTCTTCATGAAAACTGGAAGTAGGCAGGACCAGGCAGAGAACAAGGCCTGAAGCCGGCAACAGCAGCGAATTGTAAACGCTGCTGCTGCCCGAAGAAGGTAATGGAGCACCGAGGCAGTCCGCTTCTCCCCCCTCCCAGCCGAACCCCCGCTGACCCTCCTATCTCCCCCCCCCCCGTGAACCTTTCCGACCTTCCCAGCGAGAGCAGCAAACCTCCTTCGCGGCTTTCTCCTCCCTCTGCCGCGTTACTGATGACGTCATGAGTGATGCGGCAGAGGGAGGATAAAGCCGACGCTACTGGAGGGAGGTTTGCTGCTTTCGCTGGGAGGGTCGGAAAGGTTCACTTGGGGGAGGAGAGATAGGATGGTCAGCGGGGTTTCGGCTGGGAGGGGGGAGAAGCGGTCTGCCTTGGTGCTCCAAGGCCTGGCGCCATTACCTTTTTCGATAATGGCGCCGATGCTGCTTTCGCTGGGAGGGTAGGAGCGCGATAGGGACCGGGCCAGCTGTGCACCCCCCCCCCTAAGGCGGCACCCGGGATGGACCTCCCCCTCGCCCCCCTTGGTACGCTACTGCCCTGGGGAAACAGCCTGCAACAAGATCGCGCGATGCCAGAGATCTTTGCCTGCTTCGGCTGTTTCCTCCGCCGCGGTCCCGCCCCTCCTCTGACATCAGAGGAGGGGCAGGACCGTGGCGGAGGAAACAGTCGAAGCAGGCAAAGATCTCTGGCATCGCGATCTTGCTGCAGGCTGTTTCCAGACGCGACACCCGGCGCAGGGGGGGAACTGGACCGGACCGGGAGCACCCCCTCAGGGCTTGGTACCCGGGGCGGACCGCCCCTCCCGCCCCCCCCTTGGTACGCCACTGCTTCCCTGCATCCAAGGATACAGAGAAAGCTGAATCTTCCATAGTTTTTGTTAGATTTAACATGTGAAAAGCCAGTCTAGTGTTGTTTGACGAATGCCTCTGAGCAACGAAACCTGTTTGGTGCATACTGATAATATAAGGGAGAGCCTTGGCCAAGCGCAAAGCTAATAACTTAGCCAGAAGTTTTCCATCTACATTAATCAAAGAAATAGGCCTGTAATTTGAAACCAATGTAGGATCTTTATTTGGCTTTGGCAAAACTTTAGTTAAAGATTCTGCCATAGTACCTGTAATACAGCCTTTAGTCAGTTGAGCCTGATATAAATTTAATAGATGAGATAATAGGGTAATTTGAAATGATTTCTAGAACTCTACAGTGAACCCATCACCACTTGGAGCAGATCCAATTCTAAGGGACTTCAACACTACTTGTAGTTCTTTCATTGATATAGGCGCATCAAGAGTTCCTTTTATAGGCTCGGGAATTTTAGGCCCCTTAATTAACTTCAAGAACTCTAAACCCTCAAGTTCTTTATTTGAATAAAGCTTAGGAGAATATAAAGCTTTATAATATTTCAAAAATTGTTTTAAGATATTTCCAATTTGAGAATGAGTTTTCCCATTCTCATCTGTGATAGCCACAATTTTTACTTTCCTTTTTTTAGCTTTAAGATAATTAGCTAATACTCTTCTCGCTTTATTCGAGTTTCCATAATACAGAGCCTGTTGAGAAAACAACTCTTTCCTAGCCATTTGAGAGGAAATCTCATTATATCTGTATTTAGCTTTTAAGAGGGCCTGCAAAGTATTTTGTTCCCATTTCAAGGCCAATTGTGACTGTAAGGGCTCTTTTTACAAAGGTGCGCTAGCGTTTTTAACGCATGCACCGGATTAGCGCATGCTATAGCGCGTGCTAGCTGAAAATCCACCTGCTCAAAAGAAGGCAGTAGCAGCTAGCACCCACGGAAATTTAGCACGCGCTATTCCATGCGTTAAGTCTCTAGCGCGGCTTTGTAAAAGGAGCCCTGTCTTTAATATTTTGTTCCAAATTAGAGAATTCCAATTTAAGCTATTTCCTAATATGCACCGAATATGAGATAAGTTGTCCTCTCATGGTAGCTTTCTTCAATAAAGTTAGAATCTGCAAGCAATGTATTATTGAACCTCCACACAGGTCTATTACAATCTTGTTCCTCAAATTTTAATTCAATCCAAACTCCAGCATGATCTGATAAAACAATTGAGTCTATGCCAGCTTTGGTTACCTGTTGAACTAATTGATCTGATACAAATATATAATCTATTCTTGAAAATGATTTATTAACCTGGGAGCAAAAGGAAAACTCCTGAGCATTAAAATGGAGAATTTGTCAGATATCTTTTAATCCACAGGATTGAGCTAAATTATCTAATCCCATTGATTTCAAAATCCTACTGGGTTGTTTATCCAACAATGGATCCATAACAGCATTGAAGTCCCCAGCTACCACTAGATTAGAGGCAGCCAGTGGCAAAAAATTCTGCTTGATTCAAATTAGGGGCATAGACAGAAAACAGCATCAGAGCATGTTTCCCCAAGGTCATTTTTTCCTGAACCCACCTTCCTGAAGGATCTGCAGAAATAAAATTAAATACAGCTGAACATTTCTTATGAACTAAAATAGCCACCCCCGCTTTCTTTCCCACAGCCAGTGCAAAAAAACACTGCTTGTTCCACCCTCCTAGCTTCATAGACTCCCCTACAGTCAAATGAGTTTCCTAACATAGTAACATAGTAGATGACAGCAGATAAAGACCCGAATGGTCCATCCAGTCTGCCCAACCTGATTCAATTTAAATTTTTACATTTTTTTCTTAGCTATTTCTGGGCAAGATTCCAAAGCTCTACCCGGTACTGTGCTTGGGTTCCAACTGCCGAAATCTCCGTTAAAATCTACTCCAGCCTATCTACACCCTTTAAGCCACTGAAGCCCTCCCGAGCCCAGCCCCGACCAAACGGCAAATACACAGACACAGACCGTGCAAGTCTGCCCAGTACTGGCATTAGTTCAATATTTAATATTATTTTCTGATTCTAGATCCTCTGGGTTCATCCCACTCTTCTTTGAACTCAGTCACAGTTTTACTTTCCACCACCTCTCTTGAGAGCGCATTCCAGACATCCACCACCCTCTCCGTAAAGTAGAACTTCCTAACATTGCCTTTGAATCTATCACCCCTCAACCTTAAATTATGTCCTCTGGTTTTACCATTTTCCTTTCTCTGGAAAAGATTTTGTTCTATGTTAATACCCTTCAAGTATTTGAACGTCTGAATCATATCTCCCCTGTCCCTCCTTTCCTCTAGGGTATACATATTCAGGGCTTCCAGTCTCTCCTCATACGTCTTCTGGCACAAGCCTTCTATCATTTTCGTCGCCCTCCTCTGAACCGCTTCAAGTCTTCTTATGTCCTTCGCCAGATACGGTCTCCAAACCTGAACACAATACTCCAAGTGGGGCCTTACCAATGACCTGTACAGGGGCATCAACACCTTCTTCCTTCTACTGGCTACGCCTCTCTTTATACAGCCCAGCATCCTTCTGGCAGCAGCCACTGCCTTGTCACACTGTTTTTCGCCTTTAGATCTTCGGACACTATCACCCCAAGGTCCTTCTCCCTGTCCGTGCATATCAGCTTCTCACCTCCCAGCATATACGGTTCCTTCCGATTATTAATCCCCAAATGCATTACTCTACATTTCTTTGCATTGAATTTTAGTTGCCAGGCATTAGACCATTCCTCTAACTTTTGCAGATCCTTTTTCATATTTTCCACTCCCTCTTCGGTGTCTACTCTGTATCATATATATATCTGTATCAGATATATATATCCGCACCTTGCTGTTTTAAAAAATTGAGCGTTTTCTTCCTCTTAACTGGATGATTGAGGCCATTAACATTTAAAGAAAACAATTTAATATTCATTGCAAAATTTGAAAGAAAATAACCCATAATATTATACCAAATACATCACGCAAGTACACCCTTTGTTCAATACACGTCCAAAACCCCTTAAACCCCCTCTTTCCCCCCTTATCATACGATTGCTTGAAGACATACATTTAGACTAGCAGCCATATCCCTCCCCCAGGCAACCTAATTCATTACTTCCCCTTATATAATTACAACCCCTATAAACTAAAAATATTTCATGAATACCGAAATCAATAGATAAATATTTTCTAAGAAATTAACAAATAATTAATAAAATATAACCACAAAATAAAGTTCATTCCCTATCTATGTGGAAGTTCATTAATGAAATTATTCAAACAAATATATTTTAATAATACGACCAATAAATACCCTTTAAATTCCCCCAGATTATACCAAAATCCCTCTATTAAGCTATTAAACAAACTTACAGCAATGAGACCTGACACCTGAAATTTTAAAAACATGTATCAGGGAATATATATAAGGTCCCAAAGTACCAAAGTAAATTAATATATAAATAAACTTTAAAAAATCATAAAATGAATACTTCAGTATCCTAAAAAACCCTTTTTATTATTTCTCCCCATGAAATTAAAATTAATCAACCTCTAAAGACTAAAATATTTCATAAATACCTGAATAAATAAATATATACTCAAAAAGAATAAATAATAAATACTGGAGTATAGTAACAAAATAAAGTACATTCTCTACATATATGGAAATTCATTAAAGTAATTACATAAACAAATGTGTTTAATTAATATAACCATCACCTCATTACACCAAAAATTAATCAGTAGACCTTTTGCCCTAAATCTACTTATAATTCATAACTAAAGGATGATGAAGTAATCGTCATAACCCTGCACCCGGCTCATGCTTAGCAGTTGCTACTTTTCCCCTTCCGTCCATGAGCCTCTTCCCCATCCAGTAGTGTCTGTGGGATATTGCACACTGCCTGGCTAACTCCAAAACCCAGGCCTTCTCATCTAAGCTGGTACCATACTGTGTGTTCAAGCACAGAGCACCATACTGTAGCTGGATATCAATGTATTGCCTAGTCCTTCCATTAAGAACTGTATTGGTTTGGGACACTGTAGCATTCATGCTGTTTTCTAGGGTCCTCCTCCAACCAGTGAGGCCCAGTATAGATACGTCATTTTCTGATGGCCCTTGCTTCACATAATAATGCATGCCCTCTCCATTGATGGTGAAGTGCAAGTTCTCCAGGTAGAGGGCATTTTTAAAATGGCAGCAATTCTCCTGCCATCTTCATTCATCACGCTAATGACCCTCCCGTCTTTAAGAGCAAATTTAACTCCTTTGCCAAAGATGGAACCACTCAATGCAAATATTTTGCTCTCCTTGAACAGCTGACAGCCGGCGATGCTGGACCCATAAATCTTCCCGAACATGGACATGTCGAAGGCGGTGTAGGGTGATCACGGAGCACAGATGCCTTCTCAGCAATAGTCGCCCTTGCTCCACCACTCACTCACTACCTTCCAATGGGAGCACAGACAATGTTGATACGCAGTGCCTTTCAAACGCTGCAGTCTGGCCCTGCCAGAAACAGGCACTCACTTCCGATCTCTCCGCATCCCTGGGCCCAGCCATTCACAAGTCTCCTTACATCATGCTGAAGCGGAGACCAGGTACAATGAAGAAAAAAAACAAAAACAGTGGCAGCAGGAGGGCTTTGCCAGCACAACTCAAGACCCGCGGCATCATTGAGTACTCAAAGGAACAAAGGTGAGTGAAAGGGCCATTCAAAAAACATTCTCTACTACCGGAGGCCGCATTACCAGCTCCGCCCACCTCCCCCACCATCACCAACCTTCCTTTTATGTCAGGTATACATTGTCACCGTGCATCACCGGGCCGGGCTGCACCCAAGTGGGAGTGGCCATAAGAGCCCAGAGCACACAGTGCTGACCAAGCGGTTTATCAGTACTAATTGGAGTTGGTAGATCAAGTAAAAAAAACACCCAGTTTTGCTTCCAAAACAAAATTCTTTATTCCAATAGGAACTTTAGCTTTCAAAACCACAATTGCATTCACAATTCAAAAAGAAAAATAAACTTGTATTTCCCAGCTATAGTCCAAAAATGACTCCTCTTCTCAGTACAATAGTCCATAGATTCCCAAACTACTCTCAAATTGCTTTCATGCAGTTGGATACAGTCTCTTGCTGGCAATCACTTCTGGCAGCTTTAGACTTGATCCGCCTCTGAACTCTTTGGAAGCAGAGCTCCGGGCAGAAGGGACCTCCTCCCACAATGACCGTTGGCTGTGGTCCCTCCCAACTAGGATCCACAATCCAGTCTATGAAAACAAACCCCAAAAGGAAAAAGGTCTCCAACTATTGCCAAGGCTGTACAGTGCTAATTGTCACAGCCTAGAAACTTTGTGATTCTTGCCCAAAGGAAAGCAAAGGAACCCTCGCTAGGCTTTCAGTAACCTTTCTTTTGCCTTAAGGTTATAGAGACAGACAGCCCTTTAATTAGCACAACCAGTCTCAGCCTAACTTCCTTTAAACCCCATATGTTTCCATAACCCACTGGTCAGAATCAACATTTCCCTCTTTAAAGTCCATGGATTCTTCCTGGTCTAAAAAGTCTTCATTATCAGAAGCTTCCCTCATGAATTCATTTAACATTTCTGCTTCCATAAAGTTAGATCTGACCTGGGTGTTAGGCTGAGGTATGCTTCTGCATGCCCTTGGAATTGGTCTCCTGTCTCCATTCTGTCTTCTCTGCTCCAGTGAGGGTTGGTTCAGTGGCTGCCTCCTTTCTGAGCACTGTTGCTGGTCCCTATAAGCCTCAGGATAATGAGCAACAGGTGTGACTTGTTCCTGGCTAAATTGAGGACTAGAATGTTCCTGGTGTTGCCTGGAATTGTGTCCCCCATGAATGTTAGGAGATGTGTGGTGCATCCTCCCCTAGGAACAATATCCTGAGTACTTTTAGTTCCCCTTACCCATTGTTCTCCCTTCTCTAATTCTGGTGAAAACAAATAGGTACTTCTTTGCTCTTCACTGAACTTTCCTTGCCTGGCTGTAGTTCTGGGTTGAGGTGTTGGTGTGGGTAGTGTTTTATCTCTTTGGGCGAGTATTTTCCCCTGCCTAGCCCTAGGCACCAGCATCCTCTCACTACCCGGCTTAGTCGCAGGGCCTACTCTGTGACAATATCTAGTGGGATGGAACTTCCTACTTAGATGTAGAATTTTCCTATCAAAGGCTTATTTGAATGAGATGGAAAAATCAAAACAAACAAATCTATGGTTCCATGACAGTTAGAAATCCAAAGACAGTTGAGAGGTCCATTCCATATAGTTAAATAAATAGCTTAAAAACATTAAACATCAAAGTTCTTCTTTAAATCTCCAATGTCCAGAGAAAATTAGTTAATAAAAATTAAATTACAGCTGACAGGATTATCCATTTAATCCATTGGTGTTTCTTGTTGGGACAAAAACTCCTTTAGCTTTTCAGGGTCTTCAAACTGGTAAAATTTATCTTTATGAGTAGCCCTCATTAGAGCAGGATAGTAAAGCCCATATTTTACCCCTATATACTTCAATTGTTGTCTCATTTGCAGAAATTATTTGCGAAGCTGCACTGTTTCATGTGCAAAGTCTGGGACAAACATAATGTTGGCATCTTTATAAGATAGATTTTTTTTTCCTTTGCCACCCTTAAAATTTATAAAATGTGCTGGAAATGCAGCAGGCACAAAATTATTGATCTGGGTCTCTCCTGACCGTGAGGTCTCCTTCCCGGGACTCGTGCCCTCTCTATTTCCAGTGTCACTTTTAATTTTAGGGGGAGTACTTTTGGAATCACTTCTTCCAGGAAAGACAGCATATTATTTCCTTCCACTCCTTCTTTTAAACCTAGGATCCTCACATTATTTCTTCTGGCCTGGTTTTCATAGTCTGTCATTCGTGTTTCCATTTCTTTGATGACCTTATGATCATTTTTACATTGCTGTTGCTCCTGTTCCCACTTTCTCCACTCTGGTCTCATTCTGATTCATTCTTGTACAGACCATTTCCATTTTATGACCCAGACTTGCCACTTCCTCCTTCACTGCTATCATTTCTTCCTTTACCTCCACTATCTGCTCTGAGACATCCTTCAGTGCTGACCTAATATTTCTCAGTTCCTTTAGAAGTTCAATCATATCCAGATTGTCCAAAGGCAGGGAAATCTTGCTAGGAGTAGATGGATCCTCTTTCAGTCTCTTTGCCTTCCCTCCTGATTTTGATGTTGTTTCAGGCTTAGTTTGTTTACTAGAAGCCATTAGTTAAACAGATCCAGATTTTCTGCCACTAAGGAGAAGAATTATAAAGCTGAAAACCAAGAAAAGGGTGCCCAGGGAAGAGAACTCAACAGCTACACAGCCATTTCCTATGTCTCCAAGTTCCAGAATCTGTAAATGATTTATTACTTTTCACAATAAAATCAACAAAGTCCAAATACAAATGTAATAGTCGAACCAGACCCTACACGATCTGTGTTTCGGTGAACTCAAAAATAAAAATAATAATAAAAAGGACTTAAGGCAAAAGACTTGTCTTGAGCAATAAGCTGAGATTAACTGGAGACAAGCAGAGTATCGTGAAAAAATGCTATCATATCACTCCCTCCCCCTTACTTCCAAAGTATGCATATTGATATCTTTAAGTCTGACCCCATATGTTTTATGATGGAGACCACTGACCATTTTAGTAGCCACCCTTTGAAGGTGTGAATAAACATGTAGATAAAGGTGAGCCAGTTGATATAGTGTAGCTAGATTTTCAGAAAGCTTTTGATAAAGTTTCTCATGAGAGGCTCCTGAGAAAATTAAAGAGCCATGGAATAGGCGGCGTAGTTCAGTTGTGAATTAGGAATTGGTTATCGGATAGAAAACAGAAAGTAGGGTTAAATGGTCATTTATCTCAATGGAGGAGAGTAAACAGTGCTATTTAACTTATTTATAAATGATCTGGAAATTGGAATGATGAGTGAGGTGATTAAATTTGCAAATGACACTAAACTGTTCAAAGTTATTAAAACGAATGCGGATTGTGAAAAATTGCAGGCACACCATATGAAATTGGAAGACGGGTATCCAAGTGGCAGTTGAAATTTAATGTGGACAAATGCAAAGTAATGCACATTGGGAAGAATAACCCGAATCATAGTTACCAGATGCTAGGGTCCACCTTGGTGGTTAGCACCCAAGAAAAGGATCTGGGTGTCATCGTAGATAATATGCTGAAACCTTCCACCCAATGTGCAGCGGTGGCCAAAAAAACAAACAGGATGCTAGGAATTTTTAGAGAATTGAATTGATTGATGTCTACTATGTAGTTCACTGGGAATGTCCAGTTTTCTATTTTTGTGAACTGCAACAATCCACAAGGTTTTGCAGTCCAAAAATGTAATGTAACAAGACTAAGAATTTTATGTGTAAATCTGTTTTATTAGAGAACAAATACCAGCAACACAAAAGCTAAGTCACAAGTCAAATTGGGTGTTTAACAACAATGGCAACCCACCATGGAGGACTGTACTCTTATATCCTCCACAGGGGCACCCAGACACAAATACCCCACCCCAAAACTCTACCCTAACCCCTCCCAGACCCCCCACCCGCCTACCCAAACCATGTACAGACCAATATCAGAACTTAAACAGGTAGAGCAGTATACCATTGAAGTCCATTCAAAATACGGCTTCTACTCTCTGCAGACAAAATGTTCAAATATGGAGTCCAGGTGGCAACAAAGTCTCTGCTCTGCCGTCTGGATGCATGAGCCAATCTAGCCTCCCATCCCATCAGCTCATGCAAGTGATTCCTCCAGTGCCAAAAGGATGGGGGCTCTGGAGTTAACCAACAAGTCAAGATACATTTCTTCCCCAAGATATAACATTTACTAAGAAACAATTTTTCTGCCGAAGTATACCCAGAAAGCAGAGAAAAATGCGCAAAGAGCATAGAGAGTGCAGAAACAGGCTTCCGAAGGAGCTCCTGTAAAAAGGAGGCCACAGCTTTCCAAAATGCCTGGATCCCCGCACAGCTCTAAATAGCATGAAAATAGGAATTCACCGCATCATTACTGCACCCACAGAGCTGAGTAGCGATACATCCCATATAAAAGTTTGACTTTAGGGGACATAAGCTCTCAGAACAGTGCGATAGTGGCATTCCCTCAAATCGGCACCCTGGACCAGGCTCATGGTGCGTTTCAACACACCGAGTAAAAAAGCTCCTCCCAGATCCCTCCCCAAATTGCGCTGCCAGGCCTCTAAAACAGAGGAAAATGTTCTAGGCGGACCAAGAGCCGAAAGCTGTTCATAAAAATAAGAGATCAAGAACCCGGTCTCTGGGTCCGCCTCCAAAAAAGCACGGAAGCGAATCCCAAAATCCCCCCGCAAGGAGTCCCCCGGAAGAGAGCCCACATAATGCCTTAATTGACAATAAGCAAAAGGAAGTCCAGTCCTAGGGATTCCCAACTGGATCAGGTTCTCACAAGAAAGAAGAGTCCCATTGTCCTGCAGAACATGCCGTAACTGTTCAACTCCCCGAGCCCTCCACCCATCAAAGACGGAAGGGCCAACTCCCGGAGGAAAAGCCAGGTTCCCAACCAAGGGCAATAGTGCATTCACCTGGGGGTCCTGATGCCATAATCGAAGAATCTTCTGCCACATCAGCCATAAAGGCCTCAAGAGAACACTACTCCGACACGGGCACAGCAGCTTAGCCAATGGAGCATGAAGAAGATAGAGATGGTGAAGAGGGTAGAAGTAATCCCACTTCAGAGAATTATCAGTGTATAGGGAAGTGCCCAACACCTAGTCGCTGATATGACGCAGCAAACAGGCTCAATTATACTGTTGGATGTCAGGCACCCCCAACCCTCCCTGAGAGGTCGGACCCACCAGAAAGGACTATCACAATGTAGATCTCCATCCCCCCCAACTTAATCTGGATAGCAGGGCATATAAAGCTTTTATATCCTTCTGCAACAATGACAATGGGAGCGTTTGGAAAACATAAAGCCACTTTGGGAATAGGACCATTCGAAAAAGGTGTATCCTACCCGACAAGGAGAGTGGAAGAGCCCATTAGTCAGCCAATAGCCACTTAGTATCAGCTAGCAGTTTATCTATATTGAGACAATATAAGCGAGACATATCCATAGTCAACCAGACCCCCAGGTACCGGAAAGACTCCCCAGCCCAGTGTAAGGGTAAATACCCATTCCATAGCCCCGGATCTGATCCGACGAAGCTAAGGCCTCTGCCTTTCTCAAGTTCAGAGTAAAACTGGAGAAATCGCCATATTCACGGAAACTTTCCAGTCATGTGAGCAACGATTTCCTGGGGTCAGTCAAAACCACTACAAGGTCATCAGCAAATGCTGCGAGTTTGAAATGAGTAGCCCCAAGAGACAACCCACAGATATCAGGATTCAATTGGATTTCGTGAATCAAAGGGTCCAGAGAGAGGACAAACAGGAGTGGTGACAAGGGGCACCCCTGCCGCGTACCATGGCAGATCCGAAAGGAACTCGACAGCTCCCCATTCACCTGAATCTGCGCCACAGTATCACTATATAAAGCTCGAATGGCATTAAAAAAGAAAGGGCCAACCCCATATTAGCAAAGCACTGCAAAGAGATATCTCCACCGTACGTGATCAAATGACTTTTCTGCAGCAAAGCTAATAAGCAAGGAGGGACTATGCTCTGCACGCGCCCGATCCAGTGCCAAGATTCTCCGGATATTTTTTGTGACCGGACGATCCCACACAAAGCCTACCTGTTGGTCCAAGACCACTGAAGGCAACACACGTGCCAAACGATTAGCAAAAATTTTAGCCATAGGTTTAACCTCATAATTCAACAGGGAGATCGGTCGATATGACTCAGGTAAGAGAGAGTCCTTGTCAGGCTTCAAAAGAACAATAATGTGTGCTAAATTCAAATACTGGGGGAGGAAGCCCTTAGTTACACTACGATTGTACACTTCTGCTAACACTGGCGCGATCTCCTCCACCAGAAGTTTATAAAACTCACCCCTATAGCCGTCCGGTCCCGGCGCTTTGCCCAAAGGACTAGCCCAAATCGCCCACTCCACCTCATCAGCTGTAATGGGAGGTTCAAGGGCCTCAGAGTCCCTAGGAGACAAGCTAGGTAGCTCCATACTCCCATCCAACACCTCCGTCCCTGGGTCCACATACAAATCCTCAAAAAATGTATGCAAGAGCTCACAGATCTCCCTAGGTCTGTGATGAAGGACACCATGGGAGTCTCGAAGAGTAGAAATAGCCTCACGCCCCCTCTGCACAGAGTCCAAGCAGGCCAGCATCTGACTACTTTTATTAGCAAAGCGAAACAGTTGGAATTTAAAGGTCTCATGAGCCCGCATCGTTCCCCAGTGCAATAACTCGTTCAAGTCCAGTTGCACCTCCAATAACTGTGACCAAAGCACAAATGAAGCCCGACGGCCATATTGCCGCCGCAAGTTTGATGCTCGACGTTCCAGGACTAGAATAGTATGGCAGTGGAACTTCGTCTCTCTGGCCACATAAGCGATAACCTCTCCACGCAACACCACCTTTGCGGTTTCCCATTAGAGAATGGGATCACCCCGGTGCTGCTGATTGGTAAGCTGAAACTCTTTCCACTGCTGCAGTGGAAACTCCTGAAATCGTAGGTCACGATAAA
This sequence comes from Geotrypetes seraphini, assembly GCF_902459505.1. Classification (NCBI taxonomy): domain Eukaryota; kingdom Metazoa; phylum Chordata; class Amphibia; order Gymnophiona; family Dermophiidae; genus Geotrypetes; species Geotrypetes seraphini. The sequence continues at coordinate 137,605,553 of NC_047088.1, read as the reverse complement.
GATAGCATGGAAAATGCCACCCCCGCCCACCACTCCAGGGATCTCCTCACATCCAACGGAATTCAACCCAAGCATGGTCAGAGATTTTGATGGGTCCCATTTCTAATCCTTGCACCCTGGGGAAAAGTGCTCACGAAATAAGAATCAAGTTGATACGGGAGATCATCCCATGTGCCTGAGACAAGTGAGAATATTCTCGCTCTAGAGGGTGCAACACTCTCCAGACATCGAGCAATCCCAAAGAATAGTCCAATGTCCGGGTAGACTCTCTACTGATAGGTCCAGCTTGGGATCAGGGACTTCATTAAAATCCCCTCCCAGTATCAAAGGAAGGTCACCGAATTGCAATAGTTGATTGCAGAGACCCCCAAAAAATTGAGCAGGATTGTTAGGGGCATAAACATTACACAGCAACAATGGACAATTACCTAGGGAAACAGAAGCGATGATATAGCGCCCATTAGGATCACGGAGCACTCTATGGGTCCGTAGTGGAATACCTTTACGAATGAGAATGATCATTCCCCCCTTTCCTCCAAGGGCCAGCACCTCCAAATGAGCTCCAACCCACCACATACAGAGCCTTGCATGCTCTGCAGAAGATAGCCTGGTTTCTTGTAAAAAGGCTATAGAATGTTTTATGGGGGAATGGATACCCCCTATGTTCCAAGAGGTCAACTTATATTCCAGCGACTGCTAAAGTTGAGAACAGAAAAAGAAAAAAAAAGAAAAAATGCAGAGTTGACCAATGTCAAAAGAAAGACAGATCCAGAGAAGCGTCCCAGCCACAGTACCCCAAAGAATAGCTCCTGCCCTCACCTGCCTGTACAAACGGTTGCCCCTCTCCCCATCCCCTTCCAGCCACCCCCGAACCCAGACCCCCCACCCCCAGCCCTAACCCTCCCCACTCCCCTGCCCCACTACACACCAAACAGGGTGTCACTTCCAAGAAGCTATGTACACCCTCCCACGGGAGCTATATGAAAGTACCCGAGAAAGCAGTTATAACTCCCCAGCGTCCCATGAGACACTAGCCAGAAAAAAGTCCAAAAATAAAAGGCCCATGAAACGGCAAAATGACCGCTGATATCACTCCCCAACACTCAACCTGTGCCTCACTAGCCCCCAGAATCAATCCCACGGATCTCCATCTTCTTCCCACCCGGGAAGGTGCAGTGAACCCACCTCCCTGAATGGCCCCCAGCACTCCCCCAGAGAAAGACCCCAACAGCACCAGAGCAGAGAGGAAAGAAACCACAAGGGAAAACAAACAAGCAGCCCCGCAAAGGATCACTGTACAGCAGCAACCCAGAACAGACTGGCCGTTGCCCCCAACCTTCAAACAGACAACCCAATTCCCAAACCCCCAGCCAACCCCAGGCCTATGAGGAAAACCCAGTCCAGACAGACAACAAAACCAAATGCAAGGTTCCAGGCCAGGACCAAAGTGCTCAGTGCAGGCCGCCAACACTGAGGAAAGCTTCCCTGTTGCACTATAGCCCCTCACGAGGGGCCCTTGGGGATATGAGCCTCGATGAAGGTCTGGGTGGTCTCTGGTGTATCAAAATTGTGAGCCCGGCCTGAATGGACCACCCTCAGGCATGCGGGGTACAGAAGGGAGAAGGTGATCTTCCGCTGGATCAGTCGGGTACATAAGGGAGAAAATCATCTCTGAGCCTGGACGACCTCTTCCGAGTAATCCTGGAAACATAAGATGGTCTTGTTTTCATACTTCAGCTGTTTCGCTTGCCACAACGCTCGTAGCACCTCAACCTTGTGACGATAATTGAGAAGGTGACAAATGACCACATGGGGTTCTATCTGAGGTCTCCCGGCGCTGGCCCAAGCGATGAGCCCTCTCAATTCTTAAAGGGCCCAGAGCCCAGGGCAGAAGCAAGGACTCCGGCAACCAGCGCTCCAAGAACTCAACTCCATTTCCCGCACTGTCTCAGGCAGCCCCACGAACCTAGGGTTGTTTCTGCGGGACCAATTTTTGAGGTCCTCCACCTTCGCCTGCAGTGTAGCTATGGAGGTAGTGTGGGCAGTCTGAGTCTGGGTCAGGTGCTGCACCAAGTCCTCCGCAGTGCTGAGACGCTGCTGAGTTTCCCTCACCTCCGATGTCAGGGAGGAAAACCGCTGATCCAGCGTATCCAGCTTGTCGAGGATACACTGTAGTTTATCTCTCAGGATCCCCTCAATAGCTGCCTGCACCTCTGTGGTTACCTCAGCAATCCACACAGAGCTAGAAGTCTCCTGCGATGGGGAAGCCTCGTGCGCCACCATTTTGGAGTCTGCCTGGCGGCTGCGATCGTGATCTCTATGGGGCGCCTTAGCCACCATCCAGCTTCTAGGAAACAATAGGACCCTGACGCTGCAGGAGAAACTGCACTGTAATGGCTCCAAAAAGGTAACGCAAGTGGGTAAAATCACCGATTAGATATTGAGCCGCGGTCAGGTGTAACGGAGCCGTAGGAATTAGTAGCCTACAACGCTATGCTTCCGCTGGATGTCTCCACTAAGAATTTTATAATGCCCCTATATCGCTTTATGGTACAACTTCATTTGGAGTATTGCATTCAATTCTGGTCTCTTTATCTCAAGAATGATATAGTGGCGCTAAAAAAGATTAAAAAAAGAGCCACCAAGATGATAAAGGGGATTGAGCTCCTCTCATATGAGGAAAGGCTAAAAAGGTTAGGGCTCTTCAGCTTGGAAAAGAGACAGCTGAGGGGAGATATGATTGAAATCTACAAAATCCTGAGTGGAGTAGAATGGGTACAAGTGGATCAAATTTTCACTCTATCTTTTTTTTTACCATGAAAATTTATTGAAAATTTATATAACACAAGAAGGGACAGAAAGATTAACAGACAATTTAACAGCAATAGCATCAACAAGCATCAGAATAGACAAAACAATATCAATGCACAAAATTCAGGAAGCAAGTCAAAAAAATGAATTTCAATAATATAATAAGTGACAAAATATCATAGAGGAGCAAAAAAGTAGCGCAGGTGAGCGAGGGAGGAAAGGAAGGAAATTAAGAGAGAGAATCAAAAAGGGCAGTAGGTAGGATGGGATAATCAATCTAATGGAAAGAAGGGAAAAAGAAAAAGGAGACATCCCTCAGAGGCCCTAGAAGAGAAGACAAAGAGAAAGAAGAGAGAAAAGAACAGCAGAAAATTAGAAAAATAGAAAAATGGAATGAAATATAATTATAAAATGATAATATGGATCTAAAGAGAATCCAAATAGTCTATGAAAGCGGCCCACTTAGTAAAGACTTTAGAAGACAGAGGCGTAATGGAGGAAATCAATAACTCACGTTTATGTTGAAGTAGTACCGATTGGAACCAGAAATGTACTAAGAGTGAATCAAATGATTTCCAATTGGAAAGTATAAGATGCAGAGCAATAATGAGTAGCGTATCAAATAAAGAGCGCTGAGACGGAGGAATATTCACATTAGCAGCCTCTGATTTCAATACAATGATAGTAGAAGAAAGATCGAAGTTGAGTTTAAAGATTGAGTGAAAAACAGACCATATCTCAGACCAGAAGTTTTGTAGAAGAGGACACTCAGATATCATATGAAGTAAAGTGCCAGGATGGGACTTACAGTTCCAACAGTGATTGGAGGGGAGAAGGCCAGCTATATGAAGTTTTTGGGGTGTCCAATTTGTCCTGTGGTGTAAAAAGAACATAGATTGGATCGAATTTGCAGATGGAATGGTTCTAATAGTTTTAGACCAGAGATTTGTCCATTGTTTGTTGTGAATTGGATGTCCAAGATCAAGTTCCCAACAGTTATGTAGGGGAGTATCTGGGTGTGTCATATGTGAAATAGATAATTGATAAAATTGTGATGCTGTGTGACCACTAGCAAGAAGTTTAGAGCAAAGAATGAGCAGAGAGGGGGTTCCCGTAGAGAGTGAAGGTAAGATCTTAGATTTCTTAATGACTCTAGTAAGTTGCACCCATTGGTAAAACGCCTTAGGCGGAAGAGAAAATTTGTTACATAGTTCTGCAAAGGTGAGAAGTTGCAAAGTCGGCATGCAGATGTCAGCTAGGGACCAGATCCCGAGCTTGGCCCATTGAGGCCAAATAAAAGGTTCTTTGGCTATTAGAAAACGTGGATTGTGCCAATTAGAGATTAAAGAAGAAGTAGTAATAGAGACATCTAATGATCTGTCTAATTCAAGCAGACAAGACATTGATTGAGAAATAATAAGATTAGTCTTATGAAGGCAAGTATGAGACATCAATAAGGCAACAAGTGAAGGAGAAAAGGTACATAAGGTGTGCTCTAGATCTAACCATAGAGGACAGCAATCAGCGGTCAGAGAGAGCCAGCGGCTAGATTGTTGTAATATAAAAGTATAAAAGCTATGTGATAAGTGAAAAAGACAGGTAGTAAAACTCCTGCTCTATCTTTTGGGGCCTTTAGTTTTTTAAGGGCAACTTTGGGGGGGGTTACTATTCCAAATGAAATTGGAGATATGATTATCAATGGATTTGTAAAATGAGTTTGAGAACAATCTCGGAATCATGCTAAGTATGAAATTAATTTTAGGAGCAACAACCTTTTTAATAGTTTCTATTCTGCCCCACCAGGAAAGATGTAGAGGGTGCCAATATTGCAATAGAGATTTAGTGAAGGAGATGAGATGATCACTATTGTGATGAATTGTAGCAGATAGAGTAGGATAGAGATCAATGCCCAGATATCGGATGTGTGAAGGAAACCAAAGAAGGTGATAAGGTTGAACCATGGCCGGAAGAGAGTGGGCGTTAAGAGGTAAAACTTCAGTTTTATGTTGGTTGAGCTTATATCCAGAAAACATGGAAAAGGAGTGAATTAAGTCAAACAAAGCCGGAAGAGAACAATCAGGATTGGTGATATAAAGCAGCACATCATCCGCATGTGCAGACAATTTATATTCGGAATCATTATGAACTATACCTGATATTTTTTCATAAGAATTGATGGCTAGAAGAAGAGGTTCTAGAGCTATATTGAAAAGATAAGGGGAAAGGGGACAACCTTGTCTAGTGCCCCTATGCAACGAAAAGGAAGCTGATAATATATTATTGGTAATTATAGAAGCCTTTGAGAAAGAGTAAAGAATTTTGACATAGTCTATAAACTGAGGGGGAAATCTGAACCAATGCAGAGTTCTAAATAGATGCGACCATTCAATCCTGTCAAACGCTTTTTCAGCATCAAGTGACAAAGCTATACAGGGGTCTTTAGTGGTATGTGCGAGGGAAGCGAGGTAAAAGAATAGACGGGAATTATCTGTGATGAGCCTACCCGGCATAAATCCAACTTGATGAGTAGAAATCAGTGAGCTCATAGAGTGTTGAAGCCTAGAGGAGAGAATGGTAGCATAAATCTTATAATCCACATTAAGTAATGAGATTGGTCGATAATTCGCAACTAGATGTGGGTCTTTGCCAGGCTTAGGAATAACTGTGATTACAGCATCCAAGAAGTGACTTTTGGAGACATTCTGAGGTGTTAGAGAGTTAAATAAGGAGGTAAGCGTGTGAGAAAGTTTATCTTGGAAAAGTTTGTAAAATTCTACTGTTATACCATCAGATCCTGGTGACTTCCCAGAGGAAAGGTGTTTAATTGCCTGAAGGATTTCAGAAGAGTCGAGAGGACATTGAAGTGCTTCAGAGTCGGATACCCTAAGTTTTGGCGACTGTAGCGAAGCTAGGAATTGATCAGCCGCAGAGCAGTGATGTGGAACGTCAGATGAGTAAAGTTGGAAATAAAATGTATGAAAGGCAGAAGAGATATCAGAGTGTGAAGAAAGGATCTTCCCCTCTGAGGTTTTAATTGCGGAAATCTGTACTTTAGTTCTCTTTCTTTTAAGATAATGAGCAAGCATTTTACTACTTTTATTCATTTCTAGATAATACTTGGTGGAGGTAGTGAAAATATCTTGCTGCGCCGCTACACTAGCTATCTTATTATAAGAATATTTCAGCCTATAAATTTCAGGTAATAGAGTCTTATCGTTAGAGTGAAAGAAGTCTTGTTCACGGAGTTTAATTTGAAGGTCAAGATTTTGTTGTTCCAGTCTATCCTGTTTCAATTTGTAGGCCTGACACGAAATTAGCTCACCTCTTAAGGAGACTTTGAAGGCTTCCCAGATAACTAAAGAATCTAACGAATCAGTATTGTTAAAGTGGAAGAATTCATCAATAAATTTGTCGATTCGCTGTTGAACTGAATCATCAGATAGTAGGTGGTTAGGTAAACGCCAAAGAGGGGATCTAGTTGCAGTTACTGCAGCCCAAGATAGTTCAAAAGAAATAGGAGCATGATCAGAGGGTACAATAGAATAGATGTTAGAGGAGACTAAATTAGGTAATAGCGAAGAAGAGATAAGAAAATAGTCAATCTTTGAGTAGCTATTATGCGGAGAAGAAAAATAAGTGTAGTCTCTACTATCTGGATGCTGCAACCTCCAAGGCTCAGTTAAGTCATATTGTTTCAGAAAAGAGTGTAAGGTAATGTTAGCTTTAGATGGAGTGACAAAGGTGAAAGAGTGCCTATCCAGCCAAATATCGAGGGGTAGATTGAAGTCACCTGCCATAATAATAGGAAGCAAAGACTACTAACTAAACTATAACTAAACTATAGACTGGGGAGGACTCTATGAGTGGGTTTTCAGTTTGATTCACTCTCTCACTAGTTCACTGTTTGTGACTTATTTATTGTTATTAATTCTGCACAGTTGATTTTGCACACTAGGGACGCCCGATGATGGTGTGCAGGCGGGGTGATTCACCTCCGTCTTTGTAAGTGGAAGCGCTGGAGTTTGTTCTCCCGTCGCTAACAACCTCACACTGAGAGCGCCCCTATCCTTCAATTGATATTTGGTACCTGTGTGGTTTGGTTTGTTAGGAGTGATTAGCTGATAGACACACTCATAGAGTCCTTATTGACATTTTTGCCTCCTTTTTGTATCATAATAATAGGAAGAGCATCAAATTCCGAGATGGTTTGAAATAATTGGATAAAGAATTCAGGAGAATCAATATTAGGTGCATATATATTGATAAGAAGGACCTCTTGAGAGAAGACGTTAGCTCTAACATCTACCATCAGCGTCATATTTTGTGTCTAGTAGTTGTAAAGAAATATTTTTATGTGTTAAGATTACAACACCATGTTTCCTACCCATCGCCGGAGCTTCAGCAAAAAAAGTTAACCAATCATTAGCACCTATAAAGTGAGAGAGTTGAGAGACATGTGTTTCTTGTAAGAATACAATGGAGGGCCTGAGTTTTTTAAGGTGAGTAAAAAATTTTTTCCTCTTAACTGGGTGTCGTAAGCCGTTGACATTCCAGAAAACAAAGGACAATTTAGAGATCAAATAATTTGGGGCCATATTGATATGGTAAGATGTATATATAATGAAGATACTGCATTATAATAATAATAATAATAATAATAACTTTATTCTTATATACCGCCAACAATCTTGCGACTTCTAGGCGGTTCACAATAAAGAGAAACTGCGCAGGCAGCGATTTACAGAGTATAGCAGTGTACATCTGATAGTAACAGCATTAGTAATAGTAACAACAGTTTATATACTGCAGGACCGTGAAGTTCCATGCAGTTTGCAATGAATTAGAAAAATTCCGTAAATTGATTGGAGCATTCATAGTTATTGATTAGGGGTTGACAGTTTACAAGATCAGATTTGGGGGGATTACGAAGGGGGCTATTGTCCTGATTCGTTACCTAGGTATTTCGAGAACAGGTATGTTTTTAGGTGTTTCCTAAATTCTCCATAGTTGTTTGTGTGTGTAATTAGTTTTTCTAAGTCTTTGCCCCATAAGGCTGCTTGATACGATAGAAGTTGTTGATGGTATCTCTTATATTTGCATCCTCTAGCCGGAGACCAGAGAGAGAAGAGAATAGTAAGAAAGAGCCTCTGAGGGAAAAAAGTCAGAGAAGGCATAGAGAGCTATATGAAGCTCAGCCAAATTGCAGTAAAAAAGAGAAAGGGGGAAAAGCAACTAGGCAAGGGACACCTGAAGAAAAAGACAACCTCCAAAAACTAGTATGTAAGATAGGGGAAGCCAGAAGTCAAAAACACGAAAAGAACAAGGATAGAATTTTGGGAGATTAGTAACTCAGGCAATAATAATAGTAATAGAAAAGGATAGAGGATAATATACTATGTAGTGTATAAATATATAGATATAAAAAAAGTAGATTTGTTTCATGAGTTAAAAAAGAGTGAATTAGGGAGAGTGAACAATTCATTTAGAGCAGTGGCAAATATGCAAAGGAAAAAGCAGTTAACGTTAGTCAATATTATAACAGAAGTAGTAATAAATAGCAAATATAAAGTATGACATTATAGTGATTGAGCAGCCAGAAGAGGAGAGGAGGATGGGGAGACGAAAGAAAGAAAGACAAGAGCAAGTATAATTAATGCGAGAAATTGATTAGGAGAGAGTATCAAAATTAATTAAAAGTTGTACAAACTAATACAATTCTGAAAGCACATAAGGAAACTAAATAAAGATCACATATTAATATAATTCATTTTGTCAAGTAATGAAAATAAGTCGTATAATAGTATTGAGTCAAATAATTCCGTTTGGATGGAGCAAGTAAATTTCAGCAGAGAATTGTAGACTAATAATGTTACTCCGTCCCCTTTTTTTTTTTTTATCCCCCTCATAAAAAGAAACAACAAACAGTGTAATACAGGATAATATGGATAGAGAAGACAAAATATTAAATTAACTCATATAATATACAACAAGGTGGAATTCATATGGATATGGGCTGAAAACAGACAAATTCATGGCAGCAAGCAGCAATAAATCACCTCAGTTTAGCAAAAAAACAGAAAAGGGAGTAATATGGTCAATCAGAGCATGTGTTAAATAAGCAGAAACAATTCATTCATAAGGAAGTATAAAAATAAGGGTTATTATAGTAAAAAGCATGTTAAAAGGTAAGGTTAAAAACAAAAAAAACAGTCAAAAGCATGGCATCAGGCAGTAGGAAATCATCTCAATATAGGAAGAAAGTTAATATAATCAATCAGTGCATGGATTAAATATGTAGGAACAATTCATTCTGGGGGAAGCATAAAAAATAAAGGTCACTAGTGTAGAAAGCATGCTAAACAGTAGGGTTAAAAACAGTCAAAGCAGAGCAGTAAGCAATAATAAATCATCACAGTATAACAAGAAAGGTAATGTGGTCAACCAGTGCATAGAGTAGATAAGCAGGAATAATTCATATCGGAGGAAGCATAAATATAAAGATCACTATTGTAAAAGCATGCGAAATAGCAGGGTTAAAAACAATCAAAATTATGGCAATAAACAATAATAAATCATCTCAATATAGTAAAAAAGGGTAAAATGGTCGACCAGTGCATAAATTAAAGAAGCAGGAACAATTAAACTAGGTAAGCAGGGCTTTAAACTAGGTAAGTTGGAGGAGGGTACATACTTATATTCCAGAGCAGTAAGAAACCACCCTGAGGAGGCAAATCGCACTCACACTACCAAATCTAAGGTAAGTACCAATGATATCCGCAATAATTCAGGGAGAAATATCACTGATAATTTAGGAGCCACACTAACTCATAAAGGAATCTCTTCACAGATATGGAGGGCTATGTATGTTAATGCACACAGCTTGGGCAATAAAATTCTAGAATTAGAGACTGAGATAACAAACGCTGATCTTGATGTGATAGCGATATCCGAAACCTGGTTCACGGAATCGCATGGGTGGGATATGGTTATACCAGGGTACAACCTACTTCGTTGCGACCGAATGGGTAAATTGGGAGGAGGAGTAGCGCTATACATTAAGGAAAGCATCAAAACCACCAGAATCACAGATGTTAGATACACCGGGGAATCCATCTGGGTGAACCTGGCCAGAGGGAATGAAAAATGCCTATACCTTGGTGTAATATATAGACCTCCCAGGCAACAGGAGGACAAAGACATAGAATTAATCGAGGACATAGAGAACATCACACTGCTTGGGGACTCAGTAATGCTAGGAGACTTCAACATGCCAGATGCAGATTGGAACACACTCTCCGCGACTACGGGTAGCAGCAAAAGAATATTAAACTCCATAAAGGGTGCACTTCTCAAGCAATTGGTATTGGAGCCCACCAGGGACCAGGCATTACTAGACCTAGTTCTCACCAACGGAGATAGCGTCACGGAAGTCTCAGTAGGAGACACACTGGCCTCCAGCGACCATAATATGGTATGGCTCAACCTCAAGAAAGGTTTCCCTAAGACAAACACAGCAACAAGGGTTCTCAACTTTAGAGGTACAGACTTCAACCGCATGGGAGATTTTGTCCATCAGGAGCTACATAAACAAGCAAAATCTGACAATGTGGAGGACATGTGGTCGTCTCTGAAGTCCATACTACACGAAGCAACAGACCAATACATAAAGACAGTAAGTAAACACAGGAGAAACAAAAGACCCCAATGGTTCAGTAAAGAAATTTCAGACCTAGTTAAACAGAAAAAAGACGCATTTATCACCTGCAAACATTTAGGCAGAGAGGGGGCAAAAGAGGACTATCTAGACAGATCTAAAGCTGTCAAAACAGCAGTCAGAGAGGCCAAACTCCGAATGGAGGAAGAGCTAGCACGGAAAATTAAGAAAGGGGATAAATCTTTCTTCAGCTACATTAGTGACAGGAAAAGAAACAAAGATGGGATAGTACGCCTGAAGATATCGGACGGTAACTTTGCGGAATCAGATTCTGAGAAGGCAGAACTACTAAACCAATACTTCTGTTCAGTGTTCACCCGCGAAGTGCCGGGAGCTGGTCCACAGCTGCAGACGGGAGATTACCAGAAAGACCCGTTTCAAGATTTTGAATTTACGCCCAGTAGCATCTACGACGAACTATCAAGACTCAAAGTAAACAAAGCCATGGGACCGGATAACCTACACCCCAGAATACTCAGGGAGTTAAGGGAAGTCCTGGCTGAACCATTATCTGTTCTTTTCAATCTTTCCCTAAGCACAGGAAGGGTCCCCTTGGACTGGAAAACCGCCAACGTAATCCCACTCCACAAAAAGGGCTGCAGGAGAGAGACAGCAAACTACAGACCAGTAAGTCTCACGTCTATAGTGTGTAAACTAATGGAAACACTGATCAAACAGAATCTTGACACAATCCTAGATGAAGAAAAACTGTGTGATCCACACCAACACGGGTTCACCCAGGGTAGATCCTGCCAATCTAATCTGATTAGCTTTTTTGACTGGGTTACTAGACAACTGGACGCCGGAGAGTCACTGGACGTGGTATATTTGGACTTCAGTAAAGCATTTGATAGCGTCCCTCATCGAAGATTACTGAACAAGCTGAAATCGATAGGATTAGGAGACACTCTAACTACATGGGTTGGGGATTGGCTGAGCGGTAGACTTCAGAAGGTGGTGGTGAACGGTGCCCCATCCGAAGCATCGGACGTGATCAGTGGAGTGCCGCAGGGCTCGGTCCTGGGCCCGATTCTATTCAACTTATTAATAAGAGATATGATGCAGGGACTTAGAGGAAGGGTATCACTGTTCGCCGATGACGCCAAACTTTGCAACATAGTAGGCAGAAGCGTATTACCTGATAATATGACACACGACCTACTGCTTCTGGAACAATGGTCGACTACTTGGCAGCTAGGCTTCAATGCCAAAAAATGCAAGATAATGCACCTGGGTAAGAGAAACCCGCGCAGAACTTATGTACTAAATGGTGAGACCTTGGTTAGGACCACGGCGGAACGCGATCTAGGAGTGATCATTAGCGAGGACATGAAGGTTGCCAATCAAGTGGAGAAGGCTACCTCCAGGGCAAGACAAATGATGGGATGTATCCGCAGAGGTTTCGTCAGCAGGAGACCTGAAGTTATGATGCCGTTGTACAGAGCCATGGTGAGGCCTCACTTGGAGTACTGTGTTCAGTTTTGGAGACCACACTACCGAAAGGACGTGCTGAGGATCGAGTCGGTTCAGCGAACGGCCACCAGGATGGTCTTGGGGCTCAAGGATCTCACGTATGAAGAAAGACTAAAGAAATTGCGGCTGTACTCACTTGAGGAAAGAAGAGAACGGGGAGATATGATTGAAACATATAAGTACATCACGGGACGCATCGAGTCAGAAGATGATATCTTCTGGCTCATGGGACCCTCGACCACCAGAGGGCATCCGCTGAAAGTCAGGGGAGGGAAGTTTCATGGCGACTTCAGGAAGTACTTCTTCACCGAGAGAGTGGTGGATCATTGGAACAGACTCCCACTCCAGGTGATAAAGGCCAGCAGCGTGACAGATTTTAAGAGAAAATGGGATACTCACATGGGATCTTTAATGGAGTAAACTCAGGGGGGAGGGATACTTGGAATGGGCAGACTTGGTGGGCTATAGCCCTTTTCTGCCGCTTTTTTTCTATGTTTCTATGTTTCTAATTCATATTGAAGGAAGAATAAAGTAAAGTTACTATAGGAAAAAGCTTGCACAACGGCAGATTTAAAAGGAATCAGAAGGTAACAAAAAAGAGAGCGACAATAAACTAACTAGGAACCAAAAAAGGGAAGATAAATACTTAATTTTGAAAACAAGATATCCAAAAATGGGAATTAATTCATGGAGGTAACAGTGCAAAAGCATAAAATATATATGACAACACCATAGAATCTAACATATGTAAGAGAAAAGTATTTTATGAGAGATCAGATCAAAAACAAAAGGAATCAATTGTAAGCCAGTGATCCTTATAAGAAAAGCAAACATCACAGGATCAGTAAAAAGTAAGCACTCCGGAGATAAAAATAACAAGCAGCACAAGATATAGAGAGAAAGAAACAACCCAGAACAAAAATATTCAGGGGGAAGTATAGACTGGTGAGGAGAAAGGAAATCAGTAAACAAGTATATCGATTACAAGTTTCTGGGCAAGGCACAGACCAAGGATGCACAACAGAACGAAGAGAAAAAGCAATTCATGGCAGCAAGGGAAAGGAGAAAGGGGATACACGAAAAGATAATAAAGAGGTAACTAGATACAAGAAAAAATTGGATTAAATTGTATAGTTTATGAAAGAAAGGTAGTATAGCATTTAAAACTGGTAGTGCAAAAAATTAGGTGGAAAATGGAGCCAGAGCAAGCGCGGGAAAAGACACAGAAGACAGGAAAGAGAAGGAGACGGCTCAAAATGGAGGCATGAAAACAAATGGGAACTAGAAATAAACAGTTTTATGAGAAAAGGCGAACACTTTATAATATGAAAAACATCCAGAAGTCCACAACTAGAAGCAGGAACTCCAGAGAGCAGTTCAAAGTTTAAAAAAAAAAAAAAAATGTAAACAGGAAGGCAGAACATGAGAACTGAAACTAGAGTCCGGCATCGGGTAATATCAGAAAGTCAGAAGCAGGACAAGTAGATCAGGTTCCCGGGCTCTTCAGCTGAATCTGGTCCAGGTACTCTTGAAGCAGATCAGGCGAGTCAAACACTTTAGTGGTGTTATTAATAGTAACTATCATACGCGCTGGATACTGAAGACCGTAGCGGGCTCCCATTGATTTGAGCTTCGGTCTCATCGCAAGAACATAAGAACATAAGAAGTTGCCTCCACTGGGTCAGACCGAGGTCCATCTCGCCCAGCGGTCCGCTCCCGCGGCGGCCCATCAGGTCTGCGACCTGTGAAGTGGTTTCTGACCACTTTTATAACCTACCTCAAGTTCTATCTGTACCCCTCTATCCCTTTATCCTCCAGGAACCTATCCAAACCCTTCTTGAACCCCTGTACAGAGTTCTGGCCTATCACTTCCTCCGGAAGCGCGTTCCATGTGTCCACCACCCTCTGCGTAAAAAAGAACTTTCTAGCATTTGTTCTAAACTTGTCCCCTTTCAATTTCTCTGAGTGACCCCTAGTGCTTGTGGCTCCCCTCAGTTTGAAGAATCTGTCCTTATTTACTCTCTCTATGCCCTTAAGGATTTTGAAGATTTCTATCATGTCCCCTCTAAGTCTCCTCTTCTCCAGGGAGAACAGCCCCAGCATTTTTAACCTGTCAGCGTATGGAAAATTTTCCATACCTTTTATCAGCTTAGTCGCCCTCCTCTGCACTCCCTCGAGTACCGCCATGTCCTTCTTGAGGTACGGCGACCAGTATTGAACACAGTACTCCAGGTGCGGGCGCACCATTGCGCGATACAGCGGCATGATGACTTCCTTCGTCCGGGTTGTGATACCCTTTTTGATGATGCCCAGCATTCTGTTTGCTTTCTTTGAGGCTGTCGCACATTGCGCCGATGGTTTCAGTGATGAGTCAACCATCACCCCCAAGTCCCTTTCCAGGTTACTCACCCCTAGCAGTGTTCCCCCCATTTTGTAGTTGAACATCGGGTTCTTTTTCCCTACATGCATGACCTTGCATTTCTCCACGTTAAAACTCATTTGCCACTTTTTTGCCCAGTCTTCCAGTCTCGTTAGGTCCTTTTGTAGGTCTTCACAGACTTCCGTGTTTCTAACCCTGCTGCAGAGTTTGGTGTCATCAGCAAATTTGATAACCTCACATTTTGTCCCCGTTTCCAGATCATTAATAAATATATTGAATAGTAGAGGTCCCAGCACCGACCCCTGCGGAACTCCGCTCGTGACCCATTGCCAATCTGAGTATTGGCCCTTGACTCCAACCTCTGTTTTCTGCCCGCTAGCCAGTGATTGATCCATCGGTAGATATCCCCTTGCACCCCGTGGTTCCACAGTTTTTTAAGTAGCCGTTCATGTGGTACCTTGTCGAAGGCTTTTTGGAAGTCAAGGTAAATGATGTCTATGGATTCACCCTTATCCATCTGACTGTTTATTCCCTCAAAGAAGTACAGCAAGTTCGTGAGGCATGACCTTCCCTTGCAGAAGCCATACTGGCTCGCCTTCAGTTGTCCATTGTTTTCTATGTGTTCGCAGATTGTGTCCTTTACCATTGCTTCCAGCATCTTTCCAGGAACCGAGGTCAAGCTCACAGGCCTGTAGTTTCCCGGGTCACCCCTTGATCCCTTCTTAAAGATGGGCGTGACATTTGCTATTTTCCAGTCTCTTCCTGGAGGTTGTTGGAGCCAAATCTGGAACTGTGAAAATTTTCTTTCCATTAACAATGAGACCAGGATGTGATCTTGCCGTAGTAAGTAGTTGAAGTGCCTGAGGGAAACGCAGGAGCTTGAGTACAATTGGACGAGGGAAAGGCTGATTTTGTTTCAGTCGGGAGGGCACCCGGTGAGAACGTTCAATCTCAATATTGCATGCAGGGTCCATTTGAAGTACTTCAGGCAGTCATTTCTGTAAGAAAGCATTAATATAATTTCCCTCTTTTCCTTCCTTTAAACCAATAATATGAAGATTATTCCTAAGGCTGCGATTAGCCAGGTCTTCCAGGTCTTGTTCCAGTTTTTTAATATGTTTACCAGTAAGGCTTTGATACTGTGCCAATTCCAAGGCTGCAGAGTCAGCACGTGTCTCCAGCTTCTCTATTTGGAACTGAAAATTTGATAGGGAAGAATTGATTTCTGCCAGATCATCCTTCAGTTCCTTTGTAGTTTCAAAGTGCTTTGTTGTGAGATCTCGGAGGGCTCGAAGCTCATCAAGCACTATATCACTGGCAGTTGCAGCTTTTTTTTCAGGTGTTAATTTTTCTGGAGTCGGGGGATCAGGCTTAGTGCGTTTTAGACCTGAAGTCGAGCTGGGTGTCACATCCATATTACATGGCTTCGACGCTGACATTCTTTGCTATCTGTACAGGTAAAACAGTATTCACTTTAATTAAATAATATAAGACTGACTTTCAAAAATAGGAAAATAAAAGGAAGAGAACAAGATTCAGGCATCCATCTTGTCTAGAGCTCGGTCATGCCCACTCTGTCAAAAATTATAAAGACTAGGGGACACTCAATGAAGTTACATGGAAATATTTTAAACCAATAGGAGGAAATATTTTTTCACTCAGAGAAAAGTTAAGCTCTGGAATGCATTGCCAGAGGTTGTGGTAAGAGCAGCTAGCGTAGCTGGTTTTAAGAAAAGTTTGGACAATTTCCTGGTGGAAAAGTCTATAGCCTGTTATTGAGAAAGACATGGGGGAAGCCACTGCTTGCCCTGGATCGGTAACGTGGAATGTTGCTACTCCTTGGGTTTTGGCCAGGTACTAGGGACTTGGATTGGCCACCATGAGAACGGGCTGCTGGGTTTGATGCACTATTGGTCTGATCCAGTAAGTCTATTCTTATGTTCTTTATTCATAATTGAGAAGAAGCTAGCTAATAGGCATAGCAACATATTCCAAATTGACTCATTCTTACCTTTGCTACTATTGCCCTCACTCAAAATTATTTTTATTTTGAAAAAAGATTCTATTGACAAACTAAGAGCACTGTGATGGGTATCTTTATAGCACCTAACATCAACAATTTGTATGTCACTAAATTTGAAAAACTTTTTCTAAAAGACCATTCTTTTACATCAGGAATTAGAATGTATAAATGGTAAACTGATTATATCTTTATCCTTTGGAAAGATAATATATAATGTCTCACTTAAGTTCACAAAGGCTTAACACTAGAGACAGTAATCTAAAATTTAAGATGTATTATGACCAAAATGTAATTCCTTCTTTACACATTTTGGTTAAAAAGGGACAGTATCTGCTGTCCTGAGGAACCCCTATTATTTTTTCCTTGCACCTTTGAGATCCACCTGGCGTCAACTGTATGCTCAGTTGAAATTAAATTTCAATTAGTGGCAATGGCTCCTTTCTTCCATGGATGACAGCGGCCAGATTTCTAGCCAGAAAGAGTGGGGCTATTTCCTATTTATATCAGATTCTTGCTGATGAGGGCACTCTACCCACATTCTCCCAGTTATGCACTGCTCATGGTTGGAATAGACTGGATGTTTTCCCTTATCTTCAACTTAGACACTATGGCCCGTATTCTTTATAAGACTCCCAGGACGGGGGTCCTATACAGAATCAGGCCTACACCCACCCAAAATAAACCCGATTCTGTAACTGACATCCATGTAGACATGGCCACTATCATGGACCTCCCTGCCATGATAAGTATAGCGGCCGCCAGTACCCCCTGAACGATCGCGGCAGGAAGGAGCGTAACCCCTCCTGCCGGTAGGCCCCCCACCCCCTGAATGATCGCCAGCAGGAAGGAGTCCAACCCCTCCTTCCGGTAGCCCCCCTCCGAATGATCGCCAGAAGGAGGGAGCCCAATCCCTCCTGCTGGTAGGCCCCCCACCGTCACTACCACCCCCCTCTGGACCCCCTCCCCCACTAACCTTAAGAAGTTGGGCAGATGAACGGGTCTTCCTACCGGCCAGCAGGTCCACCTCCGTTGAAATGAGGCGGGCCCACCCCTCTCTGACCCATCCCACAGGATTCTAAGGCCTGATTGGCCCAGGCGCCTAAGGCCCCTCCTATGGGTGAGTGGGCCTACCGGCAGGATGGGTTGGGCTCTCTCCTGCTGGTGATTGTCGAGGGTGGGGACCTAGTAGCAGGACAGGTTAGGCTCCCTCCTGCCAGTGATCATTCGGGGGGTGGGGGGCCTACTGTCAGGAGGGTTTGGGCTCCCTCCTTCCACGATTGTTCAGGGGATGGTGGGGGAGACTAGTGGCCACAGCCGTGGCCGCAGCCACTCTATTAATCCCTTGCCACGATAAGTATAGCTATTGCATCTATTTGCAATGTAGGCCAGCAAAATGTAAGTGTCTCCCGCTCTACTAGGGAGATGCGTAGGACCACCTAGGTTTGCCTAAGGCTATCACCTAGCCTTAGGCGAGCTTAGGCAGGCTTGCGGGCCTTCCTAGGCTCCTGGAGGCACCTTCACTATAGGCGGCCTGCCTGGGGATTTTTTTTTTTAATGTGCATCCCGATTGGCTGATTAGGCAGCTGTAGGATGCCTACAGCTGCCTGCAATTGGGACGCAGTTTACAGAATCCAGGCCTAAGTGACCTCTTAGCCTTCCTCAGCGTTGTTGGCTACTGCTTATGAACACCTATCCGATATCTATTGATTGAATGCGCAGCTGATGGTACTCCTTAAATATTTTCGTCATTCTCTCTTGGATTTTTCTTCTTCCTTGGACTATGTTAAGATGGCCCAGGCATAGAACAATGAATTGACTCAGGTTGCAAGGTCATTATATACAATGCTTCTTGACATTGCTTCATGGCCTGGTGCCGGACATTTCCTATTTTGAAATGGGTTATAAATTTATCTGTCGGTTATATATAGTGCCTCGGCGTGCGTTTAGAGCAATACTCGCCTCTTCGTGCTCTTGCAGACCCGGTCGACATTGTATATCTGGATTTTCAGAAGGTGTTTGACAAGCTTCCGCATGAATGACTACTTCGGAAAATTGCGAGCCATGGAATCGAGGGTGAAATACTCAGGTGGATTAAAAACTGGCTGGATCACAGGAAACAGAGTGAGGGTAAATGGACAATACTCAGACTGAAAGAGCATCACCATTGAGGTGCCGCAGGGCTCGGTGCTTGGACCTGTGCTCTTCAACATCTTTATAAATGATCTAGACATTGGTACGAGTGAGGTGATTATATTTGCCGACGATACAAAGTTATTCAGAGTAGTGAAGACACAGGGGGATTGTGAAGATCTGCAATGTGACATAATCAGACTCGAGGAATGGCAGATGAGGTTCAACGTGGATAAGGGTAAAGTGATGCATGTAGGTAACAAAAATCTCATGCACAAATACAGGATGTCCGGGGTGGTACTTGGAGAGACCTCCCAGGAAAGAGACTTGGGATTTATGATCAACAAATCGATGAAGCTGTCCACGCAATGTGCGGCGGTGGCAAAAAGGGCGAACAGAATGCTAGGAATGATAAAGAAGGGGATCATGAACAGATCGGAGAAGGTTATCATGCCACTGTACCGGGCCATGGTACGCCCTCACCTGGAGTACTGCGTCCAGCACTGGTCGCCATACCTGAAGAGGGACATGGTACTACTCGAAAGGGTACAGAGAAGAGCGACTAAGATGGTTAAGGGGTTGGAGGAGCTGCCGTACAGTGAAAGATTAGAGAAACTGGGCCTCTTCTCCCTCGAACAGAGGAGTTTGAGAGGGGACATGATCGAAACATTCTAGGTACTCAAGGGAATAGACTTAGTAGATAAGGACAGGTTGTTCACCCTCTCCAAGGTAGGGAGAACGAGAGGGCACTCTCTAAAATTGAAAGGGGTTAGATTCCATACGAATGTAAGGAAGTTCTTCTTCACTCAGAGAATGGTAGAAAACTGGAACGCTCTTCTGGAGTCTGTCGTAGGGGAAAACACCCTCCAGGGATTCAAGACAAAGTTAGACAAGTTCCTGCTGAACCAGAATGTACGCAGGTAGGGCTAGTCTCAGTTAGGGTGCTGGTCTTTGACCAAGGGCTGCCGCATGAGCGGACTGCTGGGCACAATGGACCACTGGTCTGACCCAACAGCGGCAACTCTTATGTTTTTATATGGTCATCCTCGGTCCACCTTGTCTCACATGTTTTGGGACTGCCCCTATTGCGTACATTCTGGTCTGCTGTTTTTTTCAGGGTTAGTTGTATGTGGCACACCAGATGGCACTGTAATAGTTATAGTCTGTTTTGGCTGTTCGACATTCAACGTCCTGTACCTAGAGGTCTTAAAAGCCTTCTTAGAAGGGTTATTCTCTCTGGTATGAAAGTCCTTCTTTTTCATTGGGTGGGTCCATTTATGTCCTACTTATAGCCACTGGCGCTCTCGTATGATTCATCTCTTGACTATGGAATCCATGCATGTGTCTGATTAGGATACAACAAAAGGGCGAGTGTTGCTTACTATTTGGCAGCCCTTTTAGGATACTCTGTCTCCACATGCATGCAGCCGTATTTCCTTGGTTACCCCTGAATTTTGTTTTTGTGATTTTTTTCATACATTCCTTGGGTGGGGAGGGGGGGTTGGGTGATAGACTGGATGGTCCATTTATTTGTCACCACTTGTGGCATTGTTCTTGTTTATTGATCTCTGTAAATGGCAATTCATATTCCTGGGTTGTATTGTTGTATTTGTTTATCTTTGAAAATTTAATAAACATGATTTTTGTTAAAAAGGACAGTATCAGTTTACTACCATGATCTATAAGAAACCGGTAAGGTTCCATCGACTCGTATTCAAGCCATCATTAAGTTTTCATGGCAGAATACAGAAGTAGATTGGCTAGTCTTTCTTCTGTGCAGTATAAATTAAATGTTGTCACTGCCCGTCTGCTACTGCCCAGATGGGTGGTACATCGTCAGACTGACAACTCCGCTGAAACCTGTTCACCTTGGGAGGCCCTGCTGATAGTGAAACTACCGACAGCATAGTTTTCAGCTACTCAGATGCGCACAAGCCCCAGTGGCACGACAAGCCCATGTACCATGACTGGAAATAAGAAACCTACGGATAAGAATTACTTACATTTTACAAGCTATCATGAGAGACAATTTAAAACCAATCTTCCCTATTGCCAATTTCTGTGACTCCAGAGATTATGCTCAACCACAAGATTCTGACATTCAGGCATGGCCTTAGCTGTAAGAATTATGCATAGGGATTATCCATTAAATGCATTCAGTAAGGCCATTCAAAAGCAAAATTTCAATGCAGAGAGGATTTGCTCAAAACTGATTAGAATATTAAATTGTCACCTGTTATTTGCACTCTCAGATTCTCAGATACTATAGTTACATGACTGCTTTAAGGACAAACAACAGACAATCGCTTATTCATGAGATAAAAATCTTAGAAACAGATTAGTGCTTTCTGCATTTCAAGAACAAGTAGAGCAAGCTCCACAGCATTTGGAACACTCCTTGTGGATCTTGCTCTATGTATAAACATTTGCTTTCACTGACCTCTTTCACCCACCCATCTCCTGTTAGAACGTACAAACTTAAATTTTCCAGTAATTGCAATGCTGTCAGGTAATATCTATCATTGTTTACTCATGTAACCTTCTTTATGTTGGTAAAATGAAAAGGATGGTTACAACTAGGACAATAGAACATAGAACTTGCATCACTAGATATATCACATCAGAACTTAGAGTTGAATAATGGATACAGACACAGCATACAACTAATGATCTCAAGTTTTTGTCATTAAAACTTTTAAACCAAGATGAAGGGGTGGAAATGTTGATCTTTTCCTGCCCTGTGCAAAACAGAGATTTATTTTAAATATTATAGTTCCGATATTTTATTTTCTATACCATTCTCCCAGAAGAGCTCAGAACGGTTTACATGAGTTTATTCAGGTACTCAAGCATTTTTCCCTGTCTGTCGTGGCAGACTCACAATCTGTCTAATGTACCTGGGGCAATGGGGGATTAAATGACTTGCCCAGGGTCACAAGGAGCAGCGTGGGTTTGAACCCACAACCTTAGGATGCTGAGGCTGTAGCTTTAACCACTGCACCACACTCTTTTCTATTTAATCTGCTGATATATTAGGAATCCTGGAAGGCCATTTGTAGAGTCCCATACTGCTCACTCTTTCCTGCAATATTGTTTAATATACCGAGGAACACTCTAGGAGCTTTTTCATTGCATCTGGTTATAAACTTTTACACTTATACAGACAATACTACTTTACTTAATCCTGTAACCTCTAGAAACAGAGGCCCTGATTCCATAAAGTCTGTTGTGAAGGAGTCTACAAGACGCTTCCTCTCCCCCTGCTGAATACTCCCTCACGTTGTCAGAGCTACCTTTAGAGCTATTCCTTAAGGGGAAGTGACACAGGAAGGAGGAGTCAGGAAGGAAGGAATCAAGAAGTATAAAAGGGAAGGGCCAGAGCTATGTCAGGAGGCCCAGAAGAAAGAAGGAGGAAGACGTGATTCTCATATGTGCCTTGACTACAACCCTTAGATACTTGGCTTGGCTGAGGTAAGTCAATCTTCTTTTTGTTACTGAACATCTGTGAGTTTGCTCTGAAGTCTGGCTGAGGCCAGACCCTGTTGCCTGACTGAGAAAAACTGATGAAAGACTGTTTCTGGCATGACAGTTACAAACCATGGTCAAGGGGGGTGCTAGCGAGCACCATTTAAGATTGACATGTGGTGATCTAGCTCCAGCAACAATCTAAAGAAAATTTTTAAAAACCTCCTTTGAATCCCTTACTTAATGGATCTTTCGGGTACCAAGTCGATTGCTAACATGTCAACAACAAAACCCAACAAGCGCAAAAGTGCTGAACCTTACTCACTGCTGAAAAGCACGGATGGGGAAACTGAGGACATATAGAAGACCTCCCTCATGGAAGAATTGCACTCGAATCATGACCTGATATTGGACACTAAACAGGATATATCAGAGATGAAGGAAGATTTAGCAAATCTAAGAGAGGAATTCAGTAATGTTAAACAGCGCACAAATATGCTAGAGGTTAAAATGCAGTCCTCGGAGGACTCCATTAAGCTCCTCTTCAAGCAAACCTCGTGTATATCCCAACTGGAGCATGCTCTGGAAGATACAAATAACTGGGCAAAATGTAATAGCTTTCGCCTTCTTGGCTTACCGGACGGCAGGGAAGCTTGCAATCTCACTGATTTTCTAGCAGCTTTGTTGCCTCAACTCCTAAAGTTATCCGAAGACATGAAGCTCGAATTTGATAATGCATTCAGGGTCCCTCAACACATGGCGCGCCATAGCAGATACCCGAGACCAATTATCGTTACTCTTCTGTGTCAATCACAAGTTCAACTTCTCATGTAGAAAGCGAAAATGCTGTCACCGATTACATTTGAGGAAACTAAATTTCTCTTAGTCCCTGACCTTTCCAAAGAATCTGCCAAGAAGAGAAAACAACTTATGTCCTACAGGCTTAAACATGTCCTACAGGCGCCAAACATGGAATGCTTTACCCTGCACATATGCGTGTTACCTACAACAATACCACCAAAGATTATACCAACCCTGCAGATTTGGCTGACTTCATCAAAAGTGTTCACTCGACCGCCATCGATAAAACTTAACTCTGCACATAAATTACAAGGTTGTACAATTCATTTGATAGCATAGACCACTCTGTGCTACTAGTCAGTTGCCTTGGTATTTATGCACTGTGTTATCAGCTGTGTAATGCGCAGCCGCTATAGTTGTACTTGTTACACATTATTATTTAATCTTTTTGGTGTTTTTTTATTTTATTATAATGGGTTTTTATCAGCTGATTTCTTTGTCACCTCTGTGTCCTTCCTTCCCTGCTCACTAACCCATAGAGCACTGTTAGTGGATCTTTCCCGCTAACTTCTCCCTCTCTTGCAGACTCAATGCGCCTTTCATGGTATAATAGTATTATTTCTATTGTTTTCGCCATTTCCTTACTCATCTCAATTATGGTATGTTATTATTCCCTTTTTCATATTGCAAATCTCATTTTCTGCACACTTTCTCCTTATGCGCTTGCACCTGTGATCTATGCCATTACACATATAGTTCATGGACCACACAAAATGATATTCATAAATTCCTGATATCAAAAATCAAGTGCCTCTACTCTTCAATGTATGACTGCGGAAGAGACCTCAGTGTTTCTCAGGGAGTACCTGTGAAACTATCTATGGCAATATTGATATTGTCATAGAGAAATACATCCTTGGTCTCGTCTAACTCTGCTATAAATTCCCTATTTTCACTTAATTTTTCTCACTCATAATTTGTCACTCTTTACTTTTTCAAAATATTATCTTTTATAAAAAAGAAGAAGGAGCACTTATCTTGATGGTTTCTTCTGATAATGTGAAATCACCGCAGTATGCAGTTACAAAAATCTAGCGCGATGACAAACTATCACGCTTAGAGAAATCAATCTCCTTTCCCAGAGTCAACCTCTTTTACACAGAGATATCCCGACAGGCCCTGTTTCTTTAGGAGGAAATCATTGAAGCGGTAGCTCATACTTTAAAATAATATCCCCTGATGCAGCCGTAGGGCTAAACAGGGCCTGTCGGGATTTCACATTATCAGAAGAAACCATCAAGATAAGTGCTCCTTCTTCTTTTTTATAAAAGATAATATTTTGAAAAAGTAAAGAGTGACAAATTATGAGTGAGAAAAATTAAGTGAAAATAGTGAATTTATAGCGGAGTTAGACGAGACCAAGGATGTATTTCTCTATGACAATATCAATATTGCCATAGATAGTTTCACAGGTACTCCCTGAGAAACACTGAGGTCTCTTCCGCAGTCATACATTGAAGAGTAGAGGCACTTGATTTCTGATATCAGGAATTTATAAATATCATTTTGTGTGGTCCATGATCTTTGAAGATATTCAGCTTGTATAGCGAGAACAGTTATTACACATATAGTAACATAGTAACATAGTAGATGACGGCAGAAAAAGACCCGAATGGTCCATCCAGTCTGCCCAACCTGATTCAATTTAAATTTTTAAATTTTCTTCTTATCTATTTCTGGGCAAGAATCCAAAGCTTTACCCGGTACTGCTCTTTACTGTTTTGCCTACAATTGGGTTTTCCCCTATGACATATTTATTTATGCCTTTTTCCATGTCAATTGATGAGTATTATGGTAATTTGACTATATTGGTATTCTGCCTCAAATATTAAACTTTTCTGACTGCTTTAAATTACGGGTTGCTCCCATTAGAGCAAGTTGTAAACGTCTCCTATATTGCTCTCCGCCATAAGCTCATTTCTACATGACTGCTATTATCCCTTGTTTACCTTTACTCGTCTTATCTACATTAGGTTCAGGCTGCACTATACAAAACTGTATATTATGTTCTCATTTTCACTGCTGTCATTTTATTAAGCTATATTTGCTCTCACATGGCAATGCAGTTCTGTACCGTATGTATATTGCATATAGTTGTATGTATTATTATCATTATCACCAATGCTTGATCGTACCTATAGATTCACTGTTGTATGTTTTGAAGCACATTATTATTACCATGTTAATTTCCCTTACTGCTGGTCTTGGGTTATATTTTACTGTAGCTACTTGAGGGGTATGTCGTGTTTACATCTGTACTTTGTTCATCACAAATTTGGATATCTTGACTATTGCATGTTATTTTTTTGTCTCTGAGAACATTTTATCATTACACCTTTCAACAATACCACCTGTATATTTGAGCATCTGGGTACATCCCAAATTCAGCTGCCACATTTCTTATGCCCTTTTATATGACTGTAATAGGATTTAATAATCCAATGATAACCACCTGTGTTCCTGAGCATCTGAGTACATCACAAAATTAAGCTATTATGACCCTTACATGCTTCTCTCTGAATGTAAAAAGATTTAATAATCCAATCAAACGCAGCAAAATACTCCGCTATACTGAACAGTTTCACCCTTATATTGTGTTCTACCAAGAGACACATCTGACGCCCCTAAAATCTGCCAAGATATGCCCTAAATGAGCATACCTACCCCTCTTTTCACCTGCTTTGGGGAAAAAATGAAGTCATCATCCTAATTCGACGACGTTCAGATATTAAGATTCTATCATACAATACAGACACTATTGGGCGCTGGATTAAAATCGAGCTATCCATTGGCTCCTCCCTGCTTACATTAATTAACATCTATGCTCCAAATATCGATGATCCTACTTATTTCCATACAATAGCAGATCTGATATCTTCACTTGGCAGTACTCCATGTATTGTAGGCAGAGACTTCAATCAAATATTGGATCCATCTCTAGATAGAAAATCTAACATTACATATCGCCAATCCAAAGCCTGGTACAGCATACAAGACCTCATGAGCCAAACAAAACTAATTGATCCATGGAGATTATTGCATCAAGATGATCAGGCTTATACCTTTTATTCAACTCCGCATTCATCTTACTCCAGAATCGACTACTTTTTATCCAGCTACCCTTTATCTCCTCAGGTGGAATCTGTTGAATTTCAATTTCAGATCATGCTTCGATATTACTTACTTTTAAAGATCTGGGTCAACCTCGCAACAAATGTTCATGGAGATTTAACTCCTCCCTGTTATCTGATTCTTCATTTATTGATTATACCACCAAAAACATAAAATAATTCTTTGAAACCAACAAAGTCTCAGATACCTCCTGGCAAATCACATGGGATGCATTCAAGGCCTACATAAGGGGCACTATAATTGCATATGTCTCTAGAAAAAATAAAGCAGATAAAGCAATTTTGCAATGCTTGGAAAAACAAATCTGGAGTTTCAAGTAGGTGGCAAGTTGATGACCGCATTTATTTATACTTGCGTAGTAACATGCCGGATGAGGTTCAACGTGGATAAGTGTAAAGTGATGCATGTCAGTAACAAAAATCTCATGCATGAATACAGGATGTCTAGGGTGGTACTTGGAGAGACCTCCCAGGAAAGAGACTTGGGAGTTCTGATTGACTAGTTGATGAAGCCGTCCACGCAATGTGCAGTGGCGACAAAAAGGGCAAACAGAATTCTAGGAATGATAAAGAAGGGGATCACGAACAGATCAGAGAAAGTAATCATGCCGCTGTACCAGGCCATGATGTGCCCTCAACTAGAGTACTTCGTCCAGCACTGGTCGCGTACATGAAGAAGGACTACTCGAAAGGGTCCAGAGAAGAGCGACTAAGATGGTTAAGGGACTGGAAGGGTTGCCGTACAGCAAAAGATTAGAGAAACTGGGCCTCTTCTCCCTCGAACAGAGGAAATTGAGAGTGGACATGATCGAAACATTCAAGGTACTGAAGGGAATAGACATAATAGATAAGGACACAGTGGCGTACTTAGCATATGTGACACCCGGGGCCCATCATTTTTTGGCAAACCCCCCCCCCTCATCTGTATGAAAAACATGATTTTTAGTAACAAGCCACACGTCACACATGAGTACCTAGGAAAAGGCAGCATCTTACATATTGCAGTGAGCAGTACATCAATACACCCATTGTAAAACTAAACAAGCCAGACCAGTACAGATCAATCCTACACCGTCAATCCTAACAGAAAACCATGTCTTTCGAACACACAGAACACCGAAAACACCTTCGCCTAGTATGGAATATGTCATCACAAACTAACCCCTCCCCCTTTTACAAAACTGTGGATTTTAGCCACGGTGATAACAGCTCTGACGCTCATAGAATTCTGAGCATCAGAGCTGCTACCACCACAGCTGGCGCTAAAAAACGCTCCACAGTTTTGTAAAAGGGGGGATAAAATAGAAATACATAGACAAAGGTTAAATTGAACCAGCAAGAAGCTGGACTCTGCATAAAATGCAACACCACAGAAACTCCTAAAGCAATAAATAAATAAATAGAAAATTTTTGTTCTATTTTTGTCTTCTCTGGTTTCTGCTTTCCTCATCTTCTTGTTACTGGCTTCCTTCCATCTAGAGAGCTGCACGGGAACGGGGACGACGGGAATCCCACGGGACCCGCTGGCATCCCGCGGGTTCCCCCTTTGGGTCACAGGGATCCCGTGGGGACGCCCCCTAGGGTCGCGGGAATCCCATGGGGACGCCCCCATGAGTCACGGGGATCCCGTGGGGACACCTCCGAGGGTTGCAGGGCTGGATGTACTAAGTCGCGCGGCTTTTCTCCCTACCTGCTCTGCTTGCAGCACAGAGCGAACGGAAGTCTTCCCGACGTCAGCGCTGACGTCGGAGGGGAGGGAGGGCTTAAACAAAGACTTCCGTTCAGCTCTGTGCTGCAGGCAGGGTAGGTAAGGAGGAGTAGCCTCGTGGCTCGAGTGGCTACCAAGGGAGGGGGGCGGTCCGCCCCGCCCCGGGTGCAGCACAGCCGGCCAGGTCCCCTTACTTTTGTGGCGCTTTCCCAGCTGTAAGAAGGAAATTTAGATTCGCGGTTAAGGGCGAATAAGGGAGGTTTGTCAGACCGGGGCTGTTGTCGGCACAAAAGTAAGGGGACCTGGCCGGCTGTGCTGCACCCGGGGCGGGAAGAAGGAGGGGGGATAAGGACGCTGAAAGCACTGGGGAAGACAAAGGGGTGGAGAAGGACGCTGAAAGGCCATGGGGAAGACGGGGGGGAAGGACACTGAAAGCATTTGTGGAAGACAGAAGGGAGAGAAGGACGCTTACAGGACATGGGGAAGACGGGGGGAGAAGGACACTGAAAGCACATGGGGAAGACAAAGGGGTGGAGAAGGACGCTGAAAGGACATGGGGAAGACGGGGGGGGTGGAGAAGGACGCTGAAAGGCCATGGGGAAGACAGAGAGGGAGAAGGACGCTGAAAGGACATGGGGAAGACAGAGGGGGGAGAAGGACACTGAAAGGATATGGGGAAGACAGAGGGGGGAGAAGGACACTGAAAGGACATGGGGAAGACAGAGGGGGGAGAAGGACACTGAAAGGACATGGGGAAGACAGAGGGGAGAGAAGGACACTGAAAGGACATGGGGAAGACAGAGGGGGGAGAACGACACTGAAAGGACATGGGGAAGATGGGGGGGAGAAGGACGCTGAAAGGAAATGGGGAAGAGAGAGTGGGGAGAAGACGCTGGCAGGGAAGAAGACAGAGATGCCAGACTATGGGGGGAGCGGAGGGAAGAAGATGGGTGCCAGACCAATTTGGAAGGGGGGAGAAAGGGAGAGGCACAGTAACAGAGCAAATGGAAGATGCAGAAGGAAGAGAGACAGTGGATGGAAGGAACTGAATGAGAACATGAGGAAAGCAGAAACCAGGCAACAAAGGTAGGAAAAGAATTCTATTTCTTTTTTTTTTTTTTTGCTTCAGGATAAAGTAGTATATTAGTTGTGTTGATAAAAATTTATAAACAAAAGAGGCTCTGGTAGAAACCCGTTTACAAAGTATGTATTCTTCCCAATTAATATTTCCAAATTAATAAAGTCTTTTTGCTTATTTGTAAATGGGTTTCTACCAGAGCCTTTAATTCAGTAGCATAATTAAATGAAATAACTATTTCTGAAGTTTATAGGGACGGGCGGGGATGGAGGGGATTCCTCACGGGGACGGGCGGGGACGGAGGGGATTCCTCGCGGGGACGGATAAGGACGGAGGGATTCCTCACGGTGACGGGTGGGGACGGGTGGGATTCCTCACGGGAATGGGTGGGGGCGGGTGAGACTTTGGCGGGGACGGGTGGGATTTCTGTCCCCGCGCAACTCTCTACTTCCATCCACTGTCTGCCATCTCTCTGCCCCTCCCTATATGGCATCTTCTCTCCTTCTATGCCCCTTCCAGAAACTGTATTCCTCCCCCTTCCATCTCTCCTGTACACACACACACATCCTTTGGTCTGGCATCCATCATCTTCCCTCTGTTCCCTCATGGTCTGGCATCTTTCTCCTTTCATCTCTCTTTCCCTCCCCCCTGTGGTTTTTAGCATCTCTCTCTTCTCATTTCCTCCACTCAGATCTGATATCTCTGTCTCCTTCCCCGTTCTCTGGCATCTCTCTCTCCTCTCTCTCTTCCCTTTCCTTCTCTGCTCTTCCTAATTTATTTTCTGCCTCCGTCTAAATTAAATTCTTTCTTTCTATGCAGTCCTCAGTTTCCCTCTTTTCACTATGTCTACCTACAGCATGCCACCCCTTTCCTTCACCCCTCCACTATCTCACTAACTCTATCTTCTTCCCCCATCCAGCATATGTCCTTTTTCTTTATTCCTCCTTCCATCCAGTATATGTTCTCTTTCTCCACTTCCATTCAGCATTTGCTCTCCCTTATCCCCACTTCCATCATCTGACCTCTTCTCTCTCCACTTTCTACCCACTTCCATCATCTGCCCCCTTCTCTCAATCTCTCCATCCACCACAGGCCCATCTTACTCCCTTCCTCACCTTTCCGATTTTGGCAACAAGATCTGCAACGTCCTCCCCCTCCCCCCCGGACAACAGGCCTTGTCTGACAAACCTCCATGCCCTGTGGCCGGCGATGTCTAAACTGCCTTCTTACAGCAGCCGGAGCATTGTAGTTGCATATGGCTGCCGTAAAGGTCGTCTCTGATGCAACTTCCGGTTGTCAGAGATGACCTTTACGGCAGCCACACGCAGCTTCAATGCTCTAGCTCAGGGGTGCCCACACTTTTTGGGCTTGCGAGCTATTTTTAAAATGACCAAGTCAAAATGATCTACCAACAATAAAATTTAAAAAAAAACACAAAGCACACTGTACGCTGAGAAAATGTTAATTATCATTCCTATTCTGGAGGTTTTCAAAGAGGTCAAGGTAGATGACTCTATGCACTGTCACCTCAGTAACAACCAGACAAATATACCCCCTCCCTTTTTACTAAACCACAATAGCAATTTTTAGCACAGGGAGCTGCGCTGAAAGCCCAGGGCTGCTCTCGACGCTCATAACTCTATCATAGCTCCCTGCGCTAAAAAACGCTATTGTGGTTTAGTAAAAGGGGACCATAGTGCAAAATATAGACAGCAGATATAAATTCAGGCACATTTTGTTCATTAAATTGAAAATAAAATCATTTTTCCTACCTTGTCTGGTGATTTCATAAGTCTCTGTTTGCACTTTCTTCTTCTGACTGTGCATCCAATCTTTCTTCCCTTCTTTCAGCCTGTATGCTTCCTCTCCTCCAGACCTCATTCACTCCCCCAACTTTTTCTTCCTCTCTCCCTGCCCTTTCTTTCTCCCTGCCTCCCTTTCTTTTTTCTCTCTTCATGCCCCCTTTCTTTTTTTCTGTTTCCCTTCTATCTCCCTGCCTTCCCCCTTTCTTTCTTTCTCCCTGCCTGCCCTCCATCAAGCCACTGCTGCCACCATCAGGGAACAGGCCACAAAGCCTCCGCCACCGCTGCCCCAAGCTCTCTCTGCTTCCCTGCGTCTCCTCTCCCCGACATCAATTCTGCCGTCGGAGAGGAAGTTCTGCCCAGCCAGGCAGCGATTGGCTGGCCCGAACTTCCTCTCCGATGGCAGAATTGACGTCGGGGAGAGGAAGGCTGATCGGCCCGTTAAATCATCAAGGCAAAGTGAGTCTATCACGGAGCCCGGGATGGGCTCCGCGATCGATTCACTTTGCCTTGGCGATCGACCATTTTCTGGACCTGGCTGGCTGTGCACCCCCCTAAGGCTGCACCCGGGGCGGACCGACCCTCCCCCCGCCCCCCCTTGGTACGCCACTGTAAGGACAGGTTGTTCACTCTCTCCAAGGTAGGGAGAACAAGAGGGCACTCTCTAAAATTGAAATGGGATAGATTCCATATGAATATAAGGAAGTTCTTCTTCACCCAGAGAGTGGTAGAAAACTGGAACGCTCTTCTAGAGTCTGTCATAGAACATAAGAACATAAGAAGTTGCCTCCGCTGGGTCAGACCAGAGGTCCATCGCGCCCAGCAGTCCGCTCCCGCGGCGGCCCATCAGGTCCATGACCTGTAAGGTGATCCTTGTCTAAATCTTTTAATCCCCCTTGTCCTTCTATCTATACCCTTTCATAACCTATCTCTACCTCTATCTATATCCCTCAATCCCCGTATCCTTCAGGAATTTATCCAATCCTTCTTTGAAACCCAGTAGTGTACTCTGTCCTATCACAACCTCCGGAAGTGCATTCCAGTTGTCCACCACTCTCTGAGTGAAAAAGAATTTCCTAGCATTGGTTCTAAACCTGTCCCCTTTCAATTTCTCTGAGTGCCCCCTTGTTCTTGTGGTTCCCAAAAGGCTGAAGAATCTGTCCCTTTCTACCTTCTCTATGCCTTTCATGATCTTGAAAGTCTCTATCATGTCTCCTCTGAGTCTCCGCTTTTCCAGGGAGAAGAGCCCCAGCCTTTCTAACCTGTCTGCATATGAAAGGTCATAGGGGAAAACACCCTCCAGGGATTCAAGACGAAGTTAGACAAGTTCCTGCTGAACCAGAACGTACGCAGGTAGGGCTAGTTTTAGATAGGGTGCTGGTCTTTGACCAGAGGGCCTCCGCGTGAGCGGACCGCTGGGCATGATGGACCACTGGTCTGACCCAGCAGCGACAATTCTTATATTCTTATCACATAATCAAATATATTACAGAACAATGGCCCCCATTGAAACTCACATGGTGGAGCCGAGTACATTCTATTAAGATGGTCCTGTCACCTAAAATTACCTATATTCTCTCCATGTTACCTTTTTTGCTTCCTCTCAAGTCATATTCAAAGATAGAAACTTTGCTGACAATGTTCTTATGGAATCATAAGGCCCCCCGAATTGCATTGAAGAAGCTAAAATGCACCAAAAGTAACGGGGGAGTGAATTTTCCTAGTATGTACGATTACCACATTGCATTCCTAGGCAGACAAGGATCATGATGGATACTAGAATCTATGCACCAGAATATTCCTACCTGGTTACAGCTGGAGCATAAATTGTATACTAAGGAGTATTTGCACTATATATCTTTTTGACCTGACAATGATATCACCAAAGTCAATCCTATTCTATTTTCAACTAAACAGGCCATTTTGGAATTTGATACCATGGCAATCATCAAATGAAACTCCACCATCCAATCTCCCATCTGACATAACCCTCAGGTGAAAATTCAAGGTCAACATATAGAATGGAAATCATGGCTCAAATCTGGTATTTGGTCCCTTTCCCATCTAATACGAAACAATAAATTGACTGATTTTGCGACACTATTGTCCGAATATAATCTCCCTCCCAACCAGTTTTTTCATTGGATTCAATTACAGCACTGTCTTAAATCTTTCATGCTCAGAGAATCCATAACCAATGATACCCCATCACTAATAAAATGGTGTGAATTAATTAGTTTGAAGAGGGGTGAGGCGTCTGCATGGTATAAGGTTCTGAAGAAACAAAAATATACATTTCCCCTCTGCTTTATATGATGTCTAGGCCAATGACACTTCATCTTTGCTCATTTCCAATGAATGGGAAAATATCTGGCTTACTTCTTTCATTGTGCTGCAATCTGCTGCGACTAAACAACTGGTTCTTTTTCTTTATCATAGAGCATACGTCCCCCCATATAAACTGTCTAAACTATCTACGATTTGCTCTAATCTCTGTTGGTCCTGCTCTGGAGAGAATGGCACAATGGATCACATGTTTTTTCATTGCAGCTTGTTACAACAATATTGGTTGTACAATTGAAAATTATTATAATGAACTCAAGTGATCTGTTCGGGCGTGGGTGGACCATCCCAGGGTAAGCCGTTAATATAGTGAAATAAATATTTATTTAAAGTGGGTAGTAAGAGAAAATGTTGTGAGTTTTGCACATACATATTCACATTTTAGGAAGAGTTCATTCTAACACGGTTTTGAGTATAGAAATAAAAGGATAATGATAATTGTATGGTTGTTACAGTGTCCCCTCCTGATGAAGCTCCAATTCGTGAAACTCAAATTGGGGGGCCGAAGTAAATGTGAGACAGCTATCATTTAATTGTTTTATAAATGATTCGGAGCAGTTGTGGAGAAAATCACAGCTGAATAACCGCAAAAGTTAAGTGACCATTGGTGGCAATAGAGTGTAAGATCTTATGCAAGTAGCGGTGGTCTGAGACAGTGAAGAGCTATGATGGTCTCATTCACAACTGGCTCCATGTTTTTCACTTGAGGTGGGTTGTTGGGTCTGAGCTTTTCACATAACATAAATTTTATATTGGAAATTAGTACTTAATTATATCATAAAAATGATAAGAGATGTGAGAAACAATATTGGTTGGACATATGGTCCACTATATGAAAAATTCTATCTATTGATGACCACCTCTCATACCCACTGATAATATTTGGAGGCACTAACATTAAGTCAACATTAGATAAATATAGTGATAAGTTATTGAAATGCCTTTTATTCATTGCTCTGAAAACAATATTATCTCATTGGAAAGACTTTTCTACCCTAAATTACCATGAATAGTGGAATACTATCTGTCTTTATGCGAAATATATGAAGACAGTGGCTGTCAAAATGAACACTGTCCCCTCCTTTAATAAAATGTGGTCTAAGGTGCTAGATTATTGTAACTCTATACATCATTAAGCTGTACAGTTCTTATGTTAATAAGGAAATTTCTCATACCATATTTGTCTGCTTATTCTGCTATCCTGTATAACTATGTGAACCTTTTAGCTGTCTCTGCAAGAGTGTGAAACATTTTTTCACTTGTTCATTGTTTGTTTTGTATTGTAGTATTGTTTCTTTTCTTGAAAGCTTTAATAAAAACTATTTTTAAAAAAACCAAAAAAACAAACAAACCATGGTCTATGTTTTGGATCCTGTTAGTTACAGGCTCTTCTCAGAACTTTTAAAAAAGAGACTGTTCTGTGTACGCCTGGCCCTGTGAAGAAATAAGATGTAGGATTTCCCTTTCCTTTGGGTTAATATAGAAATTTTATTTACCTTTTATGCTCATGTCTGGCTTTTTGTATACTGCCCCAGACCCGACACCCTACCCCTCGCGCTGTTACATGTGAGTCAGAAGTAGGATCACACTAATGTCTTTAAAGATGGTATATGGGATTAAAGCTGAGAAATCCAAAGGAAAAACAAAGTCCCATAAAATGGAGCATAGAATGTTACAAAAGGGTGGTTGAGAATCTCAGAAACCAGCTTGGACAAATAGAATACCTTTCTCAGCCAAGATTTATACGTTCCTCATTTGTATCCCTGATTCTCAAAACCTCTCCTAACCATTATGTAACACTCTAAAAATTTTAACTATATTCTTTATTACTTCTCTTCTAGTGCTTCTTTTATTATTATTATTAATAAAATTGCTGGTTACTTTCTTTCAAAATCTTAATGGCTTATCCTTCACCAAGCAAACAAATATACTAACTTATCTTAGATAAATGTCAAGTCCATAGCCAGATGGGACCCATTTCGCTTTGTTCAGGCTTTCTCAAGGGTTCAATAACAATGCTGAGCACCCAGTCTTAATCGGGAGTGACGCAGCTAAAAATGCATTGTTGTTATTGAACCCTTGTGAAAGCCTGAACAAGGCGAAACGGGTGCCGTCGGGCTATGGACTTGACATTTGCCTAAGATAAGTTATTATATTTGTTTGCTAGGTGAAGGATAAGCCATTAAAGTTTTGAAAGAAAGTAACCAGAAATTATAATAAAAAAAAGGAAGCAAAAGAAGAGAAGTAATAAAAATATAGTTAAAAATTTTAGTGTTACATAATGGTCAGAAGTAAGATCCCACTCAAACCCACCAGAAGGAACGGACCACATGAACTTCAGGATCTGGGCCTGAGTTTAATGTCTCATCATACTTGTACTCTAAGGAGATTAACTCTGCCTCAAGAGAGGACCCTACAATAGTCAGTACCAGGTAGGCTTTTTATATATATATATTCAGAGTTCTCTAGTGCTGCCAGTAAAACATGGAGAAACTAATCCAGCTCATGACAGAGGGGCAGTAGCTATTTACAATCTGAAGAAGTATGACCATGTGACACTTTTCTACAGACAGTTATATTGGTTACCAGTGGAGGCTCGGATCAAGTTTAAGTTTGGATGCATCTGCTTCAAGGCATATGCTAGTTTAATACCTGAATACCTTTTAAATTCATTTACATTTACTGCCTCAAAACACTCTAGAAAATCTCATGCGCTATTTGCGTTTCCATCTATTAAGGGTTGTAGACCTAAGAAATTTTATCAGCGTCTTTTGTCCTTTCAAGCAGCTTCTTGGGACAAGGATTTGAAACATTTAATCACATCCTCCAATACTTGTCACCAATTTAGATGTGCTTTAAAAACCTCTTGAAAGTTAGATATATTCTGTTTATTTTATTTTGTAGATCCTCAACTTTTGTGAACCGCATAGAACTTAATGGTTTTGCAGTATAGAAATGCATTTTATGTTATGTTATGTTATGTTATGTTATGTTATGTTATTTATGCAGGCCGAACACCAGAAGTAACAACAATTTATACAGACCCAGTAACAGCAGCAGTTCTTGCTGGTGCATTTGGAACAGCAATGGAAGGGTTCTACAAAAACTGATGGAACTGCAATAGGGCTCTCAAGCCCAGACATCCCTATGATTACAGGGATCTGGGTACCTCACAATAGTTTCTATGCCCAGATTAACTAAAATGACACTGGAGGCAATGTGGATTACATATCTGGGAAAACTCTTAATTGGTGGAGCCAAATGTCCTTCCAAAGTGGCAACCCTGATGTCCAAGCTACTTATAACAATGTCAAGGCAGCAATCTTGGAGCCATCTGGGCATAACCCAAAATATTACAAGCAAAGGTTTCAGAAAAGTACCCTCCAGATGAAAGAGAACCTTCACAATTTTTTCTATAAACTAAAGGAGGTTGCATGGGGATGGCTGCAACCAGAGGAGAGGTCCAGGGTGGAAGTAGCCAATATGGTCCAACAGGAGCAGTTCCTGGATGGTTTACCCCAGTCTGAGACAGTGGGTGAGAAAATAACCCAAGCTGAGGCTACAGATGGCCTTTGAAGTGGCAGAATTATTCCACCAATCTCATACAGTCTCTGAACATGGGAGAGAGAAGAGAACAGAAGGGAGTCCTGGAGGAAAGGATGAACTGACAAGGGATGAGTACCCCAAGGAACAAAGACAGAAATCCAGCCCAAGGGCCTCAAAGGGAAGACCTGAGCAATTGAACCTAGCAGCCCAGGCGGGGCCGCGGACAATATTTGAACACTCGCATCTGCTTTAAGTGTGGAACCAAAAGGCATTTGGCAAACAAAGATGTAAATGTGGTGGAAACACATGACTGCAACATTTTAGAGGTCTTTCAACCTGGAGGCAGGAACTGCCTGATGGAAGTAGAACTGAATTAGAACTTTTACCAGGTGCTGATAGATTCCGTCAGCATCAAGATATTTGTGCATATCCCATGTTGGGTATCATGTTACCCAACTGCAAGTAAATTATGAGTGGACCATGGTGTTATCATGTGCGCATAGAGATCACAGACAGTATCCTACAGTCTAGGTGTCCCTCGTAACTCCAGTGGAACAAGCCCAGATGGAAGCAGCAGTTCTTATGTGGTTTCCATACTCACTCGTTATGGAATGGGACTACCCAAGGTTTGGAACTATCTATCATTTTTCCAATAATTTCCATAATATCTGATCTATTTGAAAATATTAATAACTGTTTTTCTAAAAATCTCTAGGTGAATTTTTGACAGCCACCTCAAATTAAATGGAAAAAAAATCTACATTGATATGAGTGAATGGTAAATCTAATTTTTCCCCTCCACTAATCCACTGCTAGAAGGTAAAACTAATCAACTTCAAAGAATAGTAAAACATCTGGATATATGGATTAACTCCAAGTTATCTGGTGACTTTCATGTGAGCAAACTGACTTCTATTTACTTTATGCTCAAACATCTGCATCAATTGAGATCCTATTTTTCTTTTGATGAAATGCAAAAACTTGTTCAGGCTCTAATTTTGTCAAAAATATACTTCAGGTGTTGAAAAGGATTAGGTCCCAATTACTGCCCCACACTCTTTGTCTGTCATTTGCAAGACAGATGCATCTGGGGACATATCTTAGAGACAAGAAATTATCTCCCAAACATGTCCAGTTTATTGAATGTTCTGTAGCTCTTTTTATATCATTTTACATGAGTCAATGTCGTCAGCATGTGACGTAAATACAAACCATATATGGACACAGGTCACATGAAACTTTAAAGAAATAACAAGCATCTTTCTATCTAAAGGCTGAAGTCCAAAGGGTGCCCTGCATAGCAGACAATTTGTTATCTAAAGCTTCTTACAAATACAGCTTATGAAAACAATTGAATTCACTTCACAACAAGATAAGAACACACATCTTCTCAAACATAAAATAGCCTTGCAGTATTTCAGAGAAGGAAAAACAAATGGTCTGGTTTTCTTACAGCTTCAAACACAGCCTAAGAAAAACTACACGTGTCCCTTCAATCCCCTCTTACGTCATGAAAATGATATCATAAATGCACAGCATGAGCTTGGAGGGAGAGATACTCTAGATATGTCTCTCGAGGAGGGGTTTTAGGAGCTGTAATACGAATAACACAGTGCATGAGCAGGCAAAAAATTACATAAGAGACAAGAGTGCAGATAATAATAGAGATTATAACAATAAAAAGGTCTTTTACCCAACCCTGCATTCAAATAAAGTACTGATCCCAAGAATTAGATAAACCAGAGTTACATTTGAGCTCAGCAAAGAGGTCTGCTAATTTCTGAATGGCTATAGTAACCTTTCCTGTAGGACCTGTATTGTCAGGAATAAAATGCAACACAATAAAGTACTGGGAAGAATTTTACAGACACCCCTCTTTTTAGCTAGAATCATATCCAGGGCCATGCGATTTTGAAAACCATCTGAGAAGTGGAGCCTAATTGATCAGCAATACCTTGCAAGGCGTCCCTAGAGTAGTTCACAAAGCGTTGCTGATTATAATAAATTTAACTAATCCAATCAACATTCTTATTAATAGTAACAAAGGGAATAAGGAACTCAAACCCAGCCTTAACCCCTATAGCATCTATGTATACATGCTGTCACAATCCTATCCCTAAAGTGCCTCTTGCACCAGGGTAGGAGCTAATTAAACCTGTCCCAGGGATTCAGAGGGCCAACCACGGGGATAGGATTGTGACCAAGCCTAAGGAAAAACCTAGCTTTCCCTTGGATACTGAGGTGTTTGATCTCCAGGGAGGAGAGGAGGAGCTTCAGAATAGCTCACAACAGCCTCTGAGGAACCTCTCTCCCTCTGGTGGGTATCAGCTGAAGGGAATGATTAGGCTCCCAAAGTCAGCCAGGAAAAGTAAGCAGAAAGCTCCTCCCCCTCAAAGGGCAGGGCAGTTTCCCTTGAGTACTTTGGAGGCTGCTTTGAGAGGGAGAAGGGCAGTCTGTCCTGAACGAGCTCAGGGAAGGATCTCCCCCCCTGAAGGCACCCCAGAGGCTGGGGACTGGGAAATGCAGGAGCCTGACACAGACCCTGTGGACAACCAGCTACCCGGGGTAGAACCTATGGAGTTCAGTGAAAGTTCCAGTCTGCCTGAAGAAGTCCTTATGGAAATCAGCTAAGTGGCAGGGCTGGAGAATGTGAAGCTTAGTTCCCTGCTGGGAGGGGGTTTGTACTGCTTTGGAGGAAAGGGTGTTTGTTAAGGAAAACCCCTTTGAAGGACTTGTGCTGGCAGTGTCTGCCCTGCTTGAATTAAGCAGAGGAAAGAAAAAAAAAACGTTTTTTGTTTGTTGCAAGTTTAATTGGTCAGTTGGGTTTTATGCTGACTGGATGTGTCAGGGTATGTGTGAGAACCTGAGGGAAGTAAAGTGGGGAAGAATTCACTAAACAACCGGTTGGGTTAGTGGGGCCATTAGTGGCATGTCTGTTATTCAGATTATTTAATTGGTGAATTCACTTGCTCCCCTCCCCCCTTTCCAACTCTTGTGGAGCTGGCTGGGGAAGAAGCCAGAACAGCAGAAGGCTTGGGCACCTGAACTGATTCAGCAGTGCTGTTAAATTGAACTTTGTATGCCAGTGAAAAGAACTGTTCATGCTCTTTTGTTTTTCCTTTGAGAATTGATTTTTGATTACTTACCTGACTAAAGGTCTGAGTTGGTCCCTTTTACTTTTGGCGACCGCTTCTTCTTGAGTTCCTGATTTAAAGTGTTTGCTTTATGACTGTGTGTTGTGGAACAAACTATTGGACAAAGCTTATCACTCTTTCCACTGAATAAAGTGGATTACCCAGGACTAATGAGTAATTGCCTTTTTTTTGTCTTTTTGCTTTACTGATAAGTCAGAGCATAGTTTCCAGCAGGACCTTCCTCAGTTAGGAAGGCACGTC
Organism: Geotrypetes seraphini; assembly: GCF_902459505.1. Classification (NCBI taxonomy): domain Eukaryota; kingdom Metazoa; phylum Chordata; class Amphibia; order Gymnophiona; family Dermophiidae; genus Geotrypetes; species Geotrypetes seraphini. Next base: position 137,565,693 of record NC_047088.1, on the reverse strand, counting down.
GGAGCAGCGTAACTGTAAGCGCGGGCCGGACCTCCTTGTTTCACAGGTACCAGCTCCGCTACAAATGGTGTTCTGAATGATTTATTTCTTTAGCTTGTTTTTTTAGTTTGTTGTGTTGGTTCCTGTCTGCGAGGAGCTGAGTTCCAGACATCTTCGACCGGGTGTGCGGAGGAAACACGGGACCAGAGTGATCCAGTCTGCCCTTGCGGTGGCCCAGAGTCGGAGGAAAACCCAGGAGATCTGGACGTCTATATAAGAGGACAAAAACGCAGAGAAGCGACTGGGGGCCAAGGAGGCCTACAAAGGCACCGACTCACCTAGCCCTCTGGTAAGGTACTCTCCAGGGGTGGGTGAGGGAGTTGGGCTACCCAGTTGTTTGGTTCCGCACTTGGGTTGGTCTCTCTTGTTGTTTCCTTCCAGGTGTCGGGCCAAGATGGACCAACAGCAGCTGATGGAGTTCCTGACGGCCGAGAGGCAGAGACAGAATGAAAATCTGCAGGCGGTTCTAAAAGCAAATCAGGACTTATGGGACCGCAGCCAGAAACAGGCCAGACAACAGCATGACGAACTGGTCCTGGCGATGGGTGAGCAGACCAAGCTGCTGACTCAGCTGCTACAGTACTCATCTGCAAGCGCAGCTGGTGGGCTACCTGGACAGGCAGGGGGAACATATTTGAACCTTGCCGGATCAGGGAAGGATACCTCCTTACAGTACCCTGAAGAAAGTGGGGAACAGGCCCGGGGGGATAAGAGTATGGGGTCCCAGGGGCAGATCCCCAGGATAGGGTGGTCCAAGCAGGAGGGGTCCTTACACAAGGAGGCTTTCCGATGCTATCGCTGTGGGAAAATAGGACATACACAGCGATATTGTAGGGTCATCAGGGACTTCATGAATACCCGGGGGCCTGAGGCCAAGATCCCGGAGGAATACCGAGTGGTGGTATTGGTGAGCGGGAAAGAGATCCTGGCTCTAGTGGATACAGGGGCCGAGGTATCTGTAATGTCAGGGCAACTGTGGGAAGAGCTGGGTAAAGGCCGGAATGCGGGGATGAGGAAGGTGCCCATCACCTGTATTCATGGGGAAGCCCAGGAGTACCCACTGAGACCCCTGAGTATAAAGTATAAGGGTAGGAAGATCCGCATGGCAGTGGCAGTCCTGAATTCTACCCCTTACCCATTAATTTTGGGAAGGGATTGGATTGCGCTAGCGGGAACAGGGAGGTCTGCAGGAATTCAGGGCCCGGAGAAATGGGTGTTGGGAAGCCGGGTGGGGGGAAGTTCACTCGCCTCTCCGGAGGAGAGCCGAAGATCCCGTGCGCCAAAACCTAAGAGTTGGAGGCCAACTATTCGATGGGCCCCACTCTCGGAGAAGGCTAGGGCACCCACTCAGGCGTACCCGAGGGCCGCAGGTTATGACCTGTATGCGGCCCAGGAACAGGTGGTACCCGCTAAGGGACGCTCTTTAGTGAAGACAGATATCCAGGTATCACCTCCCCCAGGGGCTTATCTACGGGTGGCCCCGAGGTCAGGGTTAGCTCTCCACCAGTCGATTGATGTAGCTGCTGGGGTTATTGACCCGGACTTTAGGGGGAACGTAGCTGTACTCCTTGTAAATCATGGGGATTCAGAATACAAAGTACAGTTGGGTGACCGAGTAGCACAGCTGATATGTGAAAGGATTTGGCACCCCGACGTTATACAGTGTAATCGCCTCCCGGAGACAAGTAGGGCACAGCGGGGCTTTGGCTCCACGGATAGTGAATTGCCTGAGAGTAGAGTCCAACCGGAATCCCAAGATATTCCCCAGGGCAACATGGTGACTGGGGCCCTTGCTAAACTTGAGGCTGAGGTGCATCAAATGAAAAAGGAATTAGCCTCTGCCCGCCAGGATTGGGAAACAGGGTTTAAAGCATGTACTGAAGCCAGTTACCAAACTTGGAAAGACCCCATAGACCATGAAAATACAAGGTCCAGAGAACAGGTTCTTACCCAGTGCCAACTCGAATCAGAGAAGTTGTCCCACTTAATGGAACAAATGACCATCCAACTTAGGTTGGTTCAGGGGCAAATAAAAGACAGTCAAGACCAGCAACAGGCCGTCCAGCATAGTGTTAAGGAGTTAAAAAACACTTGCGGACAGCTAACCGTGAGAACAGGGAAGGCTGAAAGCTGGGGGGTAACCCAAAAAGAACAGGGGGAACAATTGGAACAACACGCTCAGCATTTTGAGAAAGTCTTAGATACATTTAAGGGGATGGAGCAGGAGATGGGTGAATTGAGGGAACAAATTGCCCAACTAGGAAATGAAGACTTAGGGGGTATAACAGAGGTCATAGGGGCCCTAGCCCAGAGGGTGGATGGGTTGGAAAGTCCTAAGGATCCTGTGAGTGGAGCATCGGGAGGACGGGAGGGGACAACCCTATTAAGATGGTCAGAAGATTTTGAGGACACAGATCCGCCTCCCCTAAGTCAGGAAAAGAGGGTTAAAAAACCCTGGAAGCGCTACTAAGAATTTCCCATCCTGATCCAAAATAATGTAGGATCAGGGTTTAAAGTCTCAGGATAGGCATCCCTTAAAGGTGAGGGTATGTCACAATCCTATCCCTAAAGTGCCTCTTGCACCAGGGCAGGAGCTAATTAAACCTGTCCCAGGGATTCAGAGGGCCAACCATGGGGATAGGATTGTGACCAAGCCTAAGGAAAAACCTAGCTTTCCCTTGGATACTGAGGTGTTTGATCTCCAGGGAGGAGAAGAGGAGCTTCAGAATAGCTCACAACAGCCTCTGAGGAACCTCTCTCCCTCTGGTGGGTATCAGCTGAAGGGAATGATTAGGCTCCCAAAGTCAGCCAGGAAAAGTAAGCAGAAAGCTCCTCCCCCTCAAAGGGCAGGGCAGTTTCCCTTGAGTACTTTGGAGGCTGCTTTGAGAGGGAGAAGGGCAGTCTGTCCTGAACGAGCTCAGGGAAGGATCTCACCCCTGAAGGCACCCCAGAGGCTGGGGACTGGGAAATGCAGGAGCCTGACACAGACCCTGTGGACAACCAGCTACCCGGGGTAGAACCTATGGAGTTCAGTGAAAGTTCCAGTCTGCCTGAAGAAGTCCTTATGGAAATCAGCTAAGTGGCAGGGCTGGAGAATGTGAAGCTTAGTTCCCTGCTGGGAGGGGGTTTGTACTGCTTTGGAGGAAAGGGTGTTTGTTAAGGAAAACCCCTTTGAAGGACTTGTGCTGGCAGTGTCTGCCCTGCTTGAATTAAGCAGAGGAAAGAAAAAAAAAAACGTTTTTTGTTTGTTGCAAGTTTAATTGGTCAGTTGGGTTTTATGCTGACTGGATGTGTCAGGGTATGTGTGAGAACCTGAGGGAAGTAAAGTGGGGAAGAATTCACTAAACAACCGGTTGGGTTAGTGGGGCCATTAGTGGCATGTCTGTTATTCAGATTATTTAATTGGTGAATTCACTTGCTCCCCTCCCCCCTTTCCAACTCTTGTGGAGCTGGCTGGGGAAGAAGCCAGAACAGCAGAAGGCTTGGGCACCTGAACTGATTCAGCAGTGCTGTGAAATTGAACTTTGTATGCCAGTGAAAAGAACTGTTCATGCTCTTTTGTTTTTCCTTTGAGAATTGATTTTTGATTACTTACCTGACTAAAGGTCTGAGTTGGTCCCTTTTACTTTTGGCGACCGCTTCTTCTTGAGTTCCTGATTTAAAGTGTTTGCTTTATGACTGTGTGTTGTGGAACAAACTATTGGACAAAGCTTATCACTCTTTCCACTGAATAAAGTGGATTACCCAGGACTAATGAGTAATTGACTTTTTTTTGTCTTTTTGCTTTACTGATAAGTCAGAGCATAGTTTCCAGCAGGACCTTCCTCAGTTAGGAAGGCACGTCGGAGCAGCGTAACTGTAAGCGCGGGCCGGACCTCCTTGTTTCACAGGTACCGGCTCCGCTACAATGCGGATCAAAACAACCAAGGAGATCAGATTTATGTTGAGACAGAAAAGAGGAAAAACCATGTGAATAGGAAGGGTGCCTTTCAGAAAGAATATGCAGGAGCATGGTAACCTTAGCTAAAGCATATTGGCTGGGTAGCTTAACAGGGAGCCAAAAGTCTCCATAGAGCCAGTAAATATCACCTAGGGTGAAAATCTGATGCTGCAACAATGGGGCATACCTATGAGCCAAGACAGAACAATAACCTGGGGGTAAATTACCTACAAAACTACCCTGTGTCAGATTAAAAACATGATATGTGTAATTACCCTTATAGATGGTAACTGCAATATCAAGCTTTTTCTGTCCAGGCAGCAAAAGGTATTTAGAACACCACAGTGCACAAAGGGGATAGGTAAAATTAGAGGAGGTAGATAGATCCCGTAAGAAAAACTGATGGGTAGGATAGCTAGACCCACCCTTAAACCATAAGCCCATAATGTACATACCTTCATCAGTAGGTCTAGGGTTGTCAATAGTAAGAGAAAGCTTAATAATTTGTGCAGGAACACTTTTCCTATAACAGTTTCCAACCTTACGAAGGGTCCTATGAATAAGCAGAGATTTACCATTTTGGTCCACTTTTTTTCAGAGCACTTTCTGGTTTATAAGCACAGTCAGTATCAATATTCTACCCTACCGCTCCCCAGAATGCACACTTATCCCCCCAACGTGAGTCAGTAACACATATATATACATATGTCTTTAGTTTTAGGAATCTCTGAGGACCAATGGCACAGCCTTGGGATATCAATTGATGAACAGTCCACAATGTCATAATACTCAAAAGTGAAGGTGACCACGTGCACACTGCTGGAAGTATACCAAAGGGTAGTATACTGTCTGTCTTTCTGGATTCCAATTGAAGGGCAGCCCTTGGAAAGGAGTCCAACTTGACGTCGTGTTCGCAAAGAGGTGCCGGGGGTACTGTTTACAGCAGGAGTGTCATTTACAGATGGGTATGGGCAGAAAGTGTCGTTGACCCAAAACACATCATCCCTGTAGACCCAGTTAGAAGTGATCCATACAGGAAGAAAATCTAGCAGCAGCGTTGCCAGTAAGAGAATGATAAAATTGGTAGAATGCTGCAATGAGATCATCATGTTGTTCCACTGGAGGAGGTGAAATTTGCGCAGGGAAGACTTGCTTCTGGGGTTTTAGGTTAACCCTCTTCAAGCGACTTGCGTGGATCCAAACAGGAGACTCCTCAATGAGTACAGTAGTCCTGGTCACAGCAATCGCAGTAGTGGGAAGGCCAAAGGGGAAATCCGTCTGCTTCCGATCCTTGAAAAGCTTCTGGACGATAACTTTGTCACCAGGCTGGAAAAAAATGGGTAGGAATCTGTGGAGAGAAAGGAGAAGTGCAAGACACGTTTCTTTGAACAAGCCATAATATTTCAATGAGCTTTTGGACGTATTCCTCCTGTATCAAGGGAAGATCACTACTCTCAACTATTGAGGGTTTGTCTACCCATGGGGCGGGGAAAGGTCATCCCATGAGAATCTCAAAGGGAGAGCAGCCAAATGTCTGTGCATACAGAAAGAGATAGAAAACAAGAGAGAAACCATGTTGCCTGTACTGAATGTGACAACATGTGACTATACCAATACATTTACTTGGTATAGCTATGGCAAAAGAGAGACAATATTCAGTTACTTAAGGTTCTTAATTGAACAATCCAAAAAGATATGTTTTTGCGTGCTGCATATAACTATTATGGCACTTCAGAGAGACCATACTGATGTACTGAATGTATTCAGAAATGTATACTGAATGGATCATATGTAGGGAGCACCACGAAATAAACGCTGTATAAAGTAAAACTTTTTCTTAAACATATAACCCCTAACTAAACTACATTTAGAATATGAAAGCTATAAGTAAAAGAACATTGCGCCATTAGGCTAGTAAGAAGTGGAAAAAGAGCTCTAGAAATGGCCAATGTTATGGATCCTGGGGTACCCACTAAACTAAAGCAAGTAGACATGACACAGACAAAACATAAAGTGTTAAGCGTGAAGCTATTATTCCATCTGTCAAGTGTGCAGGGCTGAATTTAACTCTGCAAATAAACACATTGATATAAAAAAACCAAAACTACAAATAATGTATATCATAATCATCTCATATTCGGAAAAAGGCATAAAGCTAATGTCTCTTTGGAGCGTCTCTATCTCTGCAGTGATAAAGAGGACCCTTAGAAAACATTAGAAATATCTGTGCCAAAACTGATCTGGGATGGCTATGTATATATCCGAACTACCGCTAAGAAAAAGAAAAAACATTTTAAATTAGCAACATCCTAATTTCAGCTAAAACAATAGAAAGGAATTGTGTTTTCCAATTTGTTTTCAATTCACAAACGTGCCAGCTGTAGCTATCGAGCTATATATATCTGTATCAAGGAGCAAAAGGTCAAGAATGAAAATATCACTAGAAAGAAGTTGAAATGTCGAGCGAGCACTACGATAACCAATACCATGATATTGGGCAATGAATAAGGGAGAGCTAGCAGCTGGTATCCAGGGTTTCCCCTCTTTGCACCAAAGTCCGTCCAAAAGGGCGGCTTTGGGCACCTTCCAAACGCCAGGCATCAAGTTCAGAGGGGGGTAACAAAGGACTGAAGCTGTGAAAAAAGAGAGGAAGAGAATCCTGTTCACCCTTGAGACCCAGGAGCCCATTTAAAAGAAGGGCTTGGACCTCATGAAAAGTGTGAAGGGTAGTGGGGTGACCAAGGGTCAGAGGAGTAACCATCTCTACCACCATAGCACATGCAGCCAGGACTCTCAAGCAGGCAAGCATGCCATGAACTTGAACAGGAGTGACTATAGAAAAAAAGGCAACAGAGCGTAACTTACCGCCATGTTCTCCCTTCATGATGTTACAATAGTCCCGAACAAAGAGATAAAACATATGGTCATAATCAGGAAGACCCAGGCCTGGGCTAGAAACCAAAGCACATCTCAAATGTCCAACATTTCATGAGTCCATCTGATAAGAGCAGTCATTTTAGAACCCAGGGTCTGTCTCAGAATCTGGTCATAGAAGGAACAATCAGAGATCCATTGGCGGCAGTAACCAATCATATAAGCATGTCTTTCTTGGTAGCTGGGCGGGGCAGACCCAGAACTGCAGCAATGCGGGAAGTGCAGAGTTCCCTCTGACCATGAGACAGGACAAAACCCAGGTATTTCACTTCAGATTTACACCAGTGCAGTTTATTTTGTGACACCTTGTGACCACACACAGACAACCATTGTAAAAGGTGCAAACTATCAGCCTGACGGGTCTCCTGAATTATGGAACACAAAAAGAGGTACAGGATGAGGACAGAACCATGAGGGGCAGTGCATGGCTGTAGAATAGCCCGGAGGACAATGGAGAACACCACAAGAGAGTCAACATAGCCCTGGGGCATTCCACACCAGGTATACTGTTGTTAAAGGTGAAGGCAAAAAGGGGCTGAGAAGCCTCATCAATGACAGAAAAAAAATTGGCTGCCGGTGGAATGGAGGAGAGGAAGGAAGAAACATCAGGGACAATGGGTGCAATGAGAATTACCAAAACATTAACAGCCCTAAAATCTAGGACGAAGCGGGGGATGCCATCAGCTTTGACAATAAGAGCGATGGGCGTATTGTAAGAAGAGATGGTGATTTTGATAATACCGGAGGAAAGAAAAGTGACAATCAGTGGAATCATGATTCTCACCGTACTGCTTACAACATTGTCAGTGGAAGCCCAAACCGGGAAGTCTGGGGGGAGGGGCAAAAGCATTCACGCACGGACCCTGATAATGAAAGCAAAGAACAACAGTCAAAAATCTGGCAATCAAAAGTGCATTTGTACATTATATAATTCAAACTGCCAAATAGAAAAATGAGGCTTACAGTCAGAAAGAGAAAACCAGAATCGCATTCCTTAAGGTCAGTAACTAGGTATCCAAATAAGCATAGAGAAAATTTACAACTTGCTAATCTTCTAAAAACAAAACAAAACAAAATTTTGCCAGCACTGAACTCAAAGGAAGCAGCTGTAGAAGAAACACACAAAATGAGTCAGGATCAAACTACTGTATGTTCGAAAGGAAGACATGAAACAGTTCTTGTGTACAAACTACGAGGGAAAGATCTTAGACTGATTCAAACACCGCTTGCAATTCATTCCACATAACAGCATGTCCTACCTCAGTGTTAACACAGTCTCTATGGTCGTTGTGTAAAACACACTAAATCACAAATAATCAGGCTTACTTTGTTTAAGAGTACAGACAGTCAAAGTTCAATATGTAAAGAGAACAGATCTCAAGTGTCTGCAGTCAAACCTCAGAGCAACTATTCGAGTGAACAATTTTGACTGATATAACCAAAGACAAATTTTTTTTTTTCAGTGCTTATTGCTTAAGTGATTGTCGATTATAATACTGAAAAAATACTTAGCTTGGGTCGAACTTCACAACCCAGCCCGCTCAATAGATATAATCCAATAAATCCAATATCCAATAAGACGGAAGATCTCCGTTTTGCCCGGAAATATATTATATCAGGCTTCTTCAGAAAATAAGGATTTGGTCAAGGACAGACACTCTTGGACCATCCATGACTAGCCACAGAGTCGAGCAGCGGTATAACTTTCAACCAACAGCTCGAAGCAGCAAACGCAAAACCTCAGTGTTAAACATATAAACAGTGCAAACATATACGGGAAAGGATTGGTGACACAGAAAGATGTAGGCTGAAGGAAGAATGTCACACACACACAGGCAACATAAGCCTTACAAGTCTCATCTGTCTAGGAGGGACAGAATCCTAAGTGCCTTTATGACTCATTACAAAAACAATATAACAATGCAAAAATATTCGCTTACTTTACCTTATAAGCGAGGTACAGTAATAAGAGACAATAAAATCTTATACTCTATAAAATTTTTTAACCTCACAAATGACAGAGTGGGCAGGGGGGTTCTATAAATAATTTCATTCTTCCCGAAAGAATGGCAGCTGCTTATATTCACGAGGGGCGCTTCCCAAAAGTACCCCGAGATTTTTCCCAAAAAAGTCCGTAATAGAACCCAAAGCTTGAACTTAAAATAAAGGGTGGGAACAGGACGCCAATACCAGTGAGTATTAAAGAACAGAAAAAATTCAGAAATACTCACAAAATATTGGTGATGTCATCTGCCCCTCCCGGGCGGGCCCCCAACTGAAAAGGATTAGGTCCCAATTACTGCCCCACACTCTTTCTCTGTCTATCATTTGCAAGACAGATGCATCTGGGGACATATCTTAGAGACAAGAAATTATCTCCCAAACATGTCCAGTTTATTGAATGTTCTGTAGCTCTTTTTATATCATTTTACATGAGTCAATGTCTTCAGCATGTGACGTAAATACAAACCATATATGGACACAGGTCACATGAAATTTTAAAGAAATAACAAGCATCTTTCTATCTAAAGGCTGAAGTCCAAAGGGTGCCCTGCATAGCAGACAATTTGTTATCTAAAGTTTCTTACAAATACAGCTTATGAAAACAATTGTATTCACTTCACAACAAGATAAGAACACACATCTTCTCAAACATAAAATGGCCTTGCAGTATTTCAGAGAAGGAAAAACAAACAGGGTCTGGTTTTCTTACAGCTTCAAACACAGCCTAAGGAAAACTACACGTGTCCCTTCAGGTGTGTGATGCAGCCTTCCTCGGGTTGGGTATGTGAAGATTCACTATTGAAAAAGTATTTTGGGAGATCACAATTTCATCCATAATAGTGCTGATAATCATATACCCAACGTCCGATGTCAAAAGCCCAGCACTACAGCTAGCCTTGTTCCAGCTAGAAAGCACAGGAACTTAGCCTTGAAGCTAAAGAAAGCTGATCAGCTCAGCAGCTCTCCAACTAGCATGGAGCAGGACTTAGATTCTGGGGAGGTTTCCTCACTTTTCTCTCATACTTCTGTGTATGAGAGAAAAGTAGGATTTGGGGATGATTGTGCCTGATGGCCTTCAGGTAGGAAAACATGTAGAAAAGGTGATGATCAAAGCCAAAAGGATGCTCGGGTACATAAGGAGAGGATTGACCACTAGGAAAAAAGAGGTGATAGTGTTGTTATTATAAGTCTCTAGTGAGGCCCCATTTAGAATACCGTGTACAATTCTGGAGACCACACATTGAAAAATATATAAATAGGATGGAGTTGGTCCAGAGAGCTGCAATAAAATTAGTTAGTGATCTGTGTCATAAATCGTATGGAGACAGACTGAGAGACCTCAATATGTATACTCTGGAAGAAAAGTAGGAAAAAGGGGATATGATAGGGATTTTTAAATATCTCTGTGGCATTAATATATAGGAGTTGATCTTTTTTCAAATGAAGAAAAACTCCAGAATGAGAGGGAATAGCATGAAGTTGAGGTGATAGCCTCAAGGGCAATCTAATTTATACCATATATACTCGAATATAGGTTGAGATTTTTGGGCCAAAAAAATGACCCAAAAATGGGTGTCTCGTCCTATATTCAGGTCATCACCTGACCCCCCCCCCCTGACTTGATGCAGGCCTCTGATAGGTCAGGACAGGTGAGATCCCTCCTGTCTCCTGGCCTGGCCAATACAAATAATTTTTATTTTACCACCACCCCCCTCCCCCTGCCCCACGTACCTTTTGTGTTATCCCTGGCAGTCCAGCAGTATATGGGCAAGACCACGCTCCTGCCCTGCGCACCTCCTTCCAGGCTCACGGCTCACAGCACGCAGGGGCAAGTTTCTCGAGCTTCCGCATATACTTTTGCCGCTAGCTGAATGGCTACCGCCAGGTCCCGCAAGTCATGTGAGAACTTGTGGCAGCCATTCAGCTAGCAGCGCTGGGCTGCACAGGTTCTTGAAGCTCACTCCTGTGTTCCTGTGCACCCCGAGACTGGTCCTGCCCATACACTGCTGGACCACCAAGGATAACACAAAAGGTAGGCGGGGGAGGGGTTAAAAAAAAATTATTTGTATCGGCCAGGCCAGGAGACGGGAGGGATCTCTCCTGTCTCGGCCTACCACTAGACCAACAGAGGTGGCAGGGAGGGGGACAGGGTTCAGTGTAGAGCCTGGCAAGTAGTGAGGGGGGAGGCTGGCTGCATAGCCTGGTAGGGCACTGAGGGAAGGGGGCTGGGTGCAGAACCTGGTAGGGGAGGGCATGAGGGAGAGGACACTGGGTGCAGATCCTGGCAGGGCATGGCACTTGAATATTAAGCCCTCATCTTATATTCAAGTCAACCATTTTTCCTCCTTTCTGGGGGGAAATGGGGATCTCGACTTATATTCTAATCGACTTATAGTCAAGTATATACAGTACTTTTTTATGTAATAACCTCCCAGTAGAAGTGGTGGAGACAATGACTGTGTTTAAATTCAAGAAAGCATGAAGCAAGCAGGCATGTGAGATCTTTTAGGGCAGGGGTCCCCAAAGTCCCTCCTTGAGGGCCGAATCCAGTCGGGTTTTCAGGATTTGCCCAATGAATATGCATTTAAAGCAGTGCATGCACATAGATCTCATGCATATTCATTGGGGAAATCCTGAAAACCCGACTGGATTCGGCCCTCAAGGAGGGACTTTGGGGACCCCTTTCTTAGAGAGAGGAGACAGTGGATGCTGTGGATAGGCAGACTGGATGAACCATTTGGCCTTTATCTGCCATCATGTTTATATGTTTTTGGAATTGTTTATCTCAGATATTCTGAGATAAAAGGCTTGCTGCTAATAATAACTTTTGAACTAGGACTTCAATGAAGTCTTTTGTTACATTGCTCTCAGATGTTTACATGTATGAAGAACATGTTGTTCTGTATCACTGTGCAAGCTTTTACATAAAGTTGTTTTTTATTTTGAATAACAATTCCTGCCTTATTGATATTATTTTGCTCCATTACAGAGCTTCATCAGTTGCTCAGCTGAGCAGTAGAAAGTTTTTCATATGAGCTGTCCAATTATATAAAAGGAACACTTGCCTCATTTCGGTATGTGAACTCATTCATTGCTTGATTTTTAAGAACTATAGTGATATCTATCAAGATTATTTAAATTATCGTTCCTGCATCAACATTTTTATTTAGTAAAAATAATATTTGTATGCCATACTAACACATATATTTGCTTAATGCAACAACCAAATTAATACCCTTTAAAAATGATATATGCTCTGTATGGAAGGGAAATAATTTCTGAGTATCAAGTTAAGGGCTCCTTTTACAAAGCTGTGCTACCGATTAACAGTGTACTGAATGTGAAGCCCACGGGAATAGAATGGCTTCTTTGCATTCAGCACACTACTAATTGGAAGTGCAACTTTGTAAAAGGAGCCCTAAATTCTTTCCTCTGATGCCAGGAATTCTAAAAAAATTGAATATCTTACTAGCTGTCATGTCATGTGTATACAGTGACGTAGCGGGGGTGAGTGGCACCCAGTGCATTGGCGCCCCTCCCCCGCACTCTTCTCCACCCCCACTCCCTGCCGTGCGTAGGCCCCTTCCCCCATACCTTTTTAATTTTCCAGGTGAGAACAACGTCATGAACTGGCTACCCATGTCGTGTCGGTGAAAACAATACCAAGGCATTGAAAAAAATGCCTCATTTCATTACATCTAAGCCAGACCAGTCCAAAACAAAAGTGTTATGTCCACCTGCCAGCAGATGGATTAAAAAAAAAAATAGTCCCAAGTGCTTTGACCTTTAAGGGTATCATGCAGCCTGGAATGTTCAGTATTTTTCTCCATTTCCAAGCAGATGGTGAATGGATCATGCAGCTCTTTCTTGATGCTTGTCTGGTAGTTCCTGACCCAGTTAATTCAGGGTGACAGTTAAGCAGGGCTTCTGCTGGTTATCCTTGCTCAGATTATAGACTTAACTTTTCTTATGGAGTTTGATGACACCTGACAGTCTCTCATCCCTTTCCAACCCTACCAGCTACACTCCTGAATTTTAAGGAAGAAGTTTATTGGAACTTCTGTGCCAGTCTTCTGAAGAGCAAGCATGCATATACTCTTCCTACTTCTAGTTTTACTTCACTGATGTTAGTTGCTATTTTTTTTTTTTTTTTTTGCTTGCTAGTGGCATCTGTAAGTGTGTTTTGAGTCTTTAATCGCCAGTAACCAAAAAGAATTATGCCGTTGCTGCCTTTCCAGTGTTTTAATGTTTTCAGCTTGGCAGGTTTTTGTTTTTTTTCTCCTCCTGGGTGTTGTTATCAAGACTGCTGGTTTTATTTTTCCTACTATCAGCTGCTTCAGAGTGTTGGCAGTTTTATTTTCGGATGAGTGATTGATTGCCTCTCAGCCTGGGGTGACATGATTTTGCCATTGGCTTATTTCTCAGCTTAAGCTTAGCATGTTTGTTTCTAATGTTTAAAAAAAAAAAAAATAAAGTATTTTATTGAGTACATTTTCTGTTTGAGCTTGTCCATTTCAGTTATGTAGCTGGCAGTTCATCAAAGTGTTTCACCTGCACAGTTACTGCACTTTCCCACTGTTTGGCTTTGTATGCTTTCCCTGCCTTTTTGTTAATCAGTGGTGGTGCTCAAATACATTTGTTAATTCGCTTCTTAATGTGACTGCTATGTTAAGCCCTTTTGTGTTGTGCAAATGCAGCTGTTCCTTCTCCTGGAGTCTTTGGTCCAGCTTTGTGCTGTTTTGATTTAGTATTATCATCATTATTAGGGCTTTTGACTGAGATTTTAGGCAGAGCTTTAGATACTCCAAGTTTGTCTCACTACCTTTGGCTTGTGATATGAACTATGTTGTCCTGTGTGGGCTTATAACTCACATTGCAGAAATCCTGGGCGGATCTCATTTCCATGGGCTGCCTGTGGTGTTGGTCTGCTAAGGTATTTATTGTATATACTCGAGTATAAACCTTCCCCCCCACAAAAAAAAAAGGAGGAAAAAGTTTGAATTGAATATAAAACAAAACAAAAAAGTCACCAAGTCAACATCCACAGTGAAGCAAAAAAGTGCAAACACAAAAAACAAAAACTGTGGAGACGATGATCTTGATTCCAAGCTTTATTCAAAGTTCTTCATAAGACTGATCTGTATAAAGGTGCAGTCATCTCAAATGATACACAGAAAGAGATTGTGGTGGGGACCCAACATGGTCCATGTTTCAGTCAGAAAGACCTTCCTCTAGGGTACAGAATGATTCAAAAACCACAAGATCTATAATGCTGTGGAGCAAATGCATTCTTGTGTATGCGTGAACAGTGCTGTGTCTGGTGCAGCTGGCAATGAAGCATCGCTTGGAATCAAGATCGTCGTCTCCACAGTTTTTGTGACTTGAATATAAACCAGGGGATTTATATTCAAGTGCCTCATCCTGCTAGGCTCTGCACCCAGCATACCTCCCTCACTCCCTCTCTTGCCCTACCAGGCTCTGCATAATGTCCCCCCCTCCCTCCCTGCCCTCTTTGAATGGCTGGAACAAGTTATTGCAGCAACCTCATGAGTTCCCACTGTCTCTAGAGAACTCACGGCAGCCATTAGCTAGCAGCTCTGCACTGGGCATGAGCATAGGAAGATCTCTCCTGCCCTGGTTCATCGCTGGACCACCAGGGATTTTAAAGGTATGCATTTTACTAATTGGGAGGCAGGAGGAAGATGAGAGTTATTAAGTCGGTCGGGACAGGAGTTGGGAGAGATACCTCCTATCCCAGCCCACCGCTGGACCACCAGGTGGGGCCCTGCAACAAGTTCAGGAGGAAGCGGGTAGGCACTGACCCATATTAAAAAAACCCTCGTTTGGGCCCCAAAATCTCAGTTTATATTTGAGTATATAAGGGACTCCTATAGTCTTACTGTAATATGCCAGCTTCCTCATAAGCATAATAACAGCTTTCTTATAGCTTTTAGGCTTAGTCGTCTTTCGGGCTACATTCTGGTGCTGTCCTTTATGCTGTGCAAGAACAGTCTCTTTATAGGTTCTTTAGAGGTCTCAACTTCTTGTGGAGTATACTGGTAGCAATCTTTTTAGGCTCCAAAGGGTGCTACCATATTGATTGGATAGTGGACTCATCCAATTATGTAAGGATAAGGTGACCGTATGTCCCATTTTGAACGGGACCGTCCCGTTTTTAGATCCCCTGTCCCCTTACCCATACACACAGCTTAGGGACGCTAAAATGTCCCATTTTCAGGGACAGCGTCCCAAAGTTGTGCACGGGGACAACGGGATAGGCGATTGCTTCCTGTCCCTCCCTGCCGCGATTGGCTGGCCCGGAATGTCCTCCCTGATGTCAGATTTGACGTCAGGAAGAAGGCTTCTGGGCAGCGATTAGCAGTGGCGATTAGCAGCAGCAGAGAGGTAAGGACAGCAGCAGTGGCGGCAGACCAGGGGGGTTTTGAATCGGGCCTGGAAGGAGGCTTTTTTTTTGCATGGCAGGGAGGGAAGTAGGTAGGCAGGCAGGCTGGCTGGCATCGGGGTGGGGATGAGACAAAGTCTGGAAGGCAGTGAGGGGGACATGGGAAGGAGGCACTGTGGGCACTAAGGACATAGGAAGGGGTACTAAGGACATTGGAAGGAGGCACAGGGGGCACTAAGGACATGGAAAGGAGGTACTGGGGGCACTAAGGACATGGTAAGGAGGCACTGGGGGCACTAAGGACATAGGAAGGGACACCTAGGACATGGGAAGGAGGCACTGGAGGCACTAAAGACATAGGAAGGGGCACAAAGGGCATGGGAAGGAGGCACTGGGGCAATAAGGACATAGGAAGGAGGCACTGGGGGCACTAAGGACATAGGAAGGGGCACTAAGGACATGGGAAGGAGGCACTGGGGGCAATAAGGACATGGGAAGAGGCACTAAGGACATGGGAAGGGGGCACTAAGGACATAGGAAGGGACACTAAGGACATGGGAAGGAGGCACTGGGGGCACTAAGGACATAGGAAGAGGCACTAAGGACATGGAAAGGAGGCACTGGGGGTACTAAGGACATAAGAAGGGGCACTAAGGACAAGAAAAGGAGGCACTGGGGGCACTAAGGACATAGGAAGGGGCACTAAGGACATGGGAAGGAGGCACTGGGGGCACTAAGGACATAGGAAGGGGCACTAAGGACATGGGAAGGAGGCACTGGGGGCAATAAGGACATAGGAAGGAGGCACTGGGGCACTAAGGACATAGGAAGGAAGGAGGGAGGGAGGGAATAGAAAGGGACAATTGTTGGGCTTGAGTGCAGAAAGAAAGAAATGAAAGAAAGGATACACAGTGAGAAGGAAACGCAACCAGAGACTCATGAAATCACCAGACAGCAAAGGTAGAAAAAATGATTTCATTTTCAATTTAGTGATCAAAATGTGTCAGTTTTGAGAATTTATATCTGCTGTCTATATTTTGCACTATATTTGTCTATTTTTCTATAATTACTGAGGTGACATTGCATATTTTAAAGTAATCTGCCTTGACATCTTTGAACCCCCCCAAATATAAATGATAATTAACATTTTCTCTCCGTATAGTGTGCTTTGTAGTTTTTAAAAAAATTTTATGGTTACCATTATGAATTAATAAGATATTATGTGTACAGGAAAAATGAATGGAAGAAATTGGGGGCGGGACTGACAATTAATAGATATCCCCTTTTAATGAAAAAAATAAATGGTCACATTACGTAAGGACATTTATTTTTTTATTTATGTAATTCATTTTTTATCCCTGAAGTACTGGCAAAGCATTCTTCTAGGTAGTATGGTGCCCAAGCCTTATAAGTTAAATTACATTACATTAGAGATTTATATTCCGCCATTGCCTTGCGGTTCAAGGCGGATTACAAAAGAATTACAAAAAACGTATTACAAGAGGAAGATATCTGGTACTTTCTAGAGGAGATAAAGAGTAGAAGAGGTTGCTTTGGGGAATCGGGAAGGTATTGGGAAGTGGGAAGGAGCTAGTGGTATTAAGTTGCATAAGGATAGCATTCTGCATAGTGGTAACATGCTTAGCCCTCTTGGCAGGTGGCATCCTTAGAAACTACATGGTATACTGTTCTTTTATTCTCTATAATGGTAGTATCTGTGGATACGGTATAGTGACCGTGCCATTATATACAGCAAAATATAACATCTTGATATATTGCAGGGTGTCAGCCTCCTTTTTGCACTGCTAGTAGCAGCCTCTTTAAATGCAGCATAATAAAGGTCTCCTTACTTTTTACCCAGTGCCAGCTTGCATATAGTCTATTTAGGGATAGCATCCTTTATGCTGCATTCTAGCACCCTTCTTATCTGCTACATTAGTGGTTCCAACCTTTTACATGTAAAGGGCCACAGTGTGAGTACGAGAAAGCTCTGAGGGCCACCAAAAGATTTCAAGCCTACACATACTACTAATTTTGTAAACTGCCTTGACCTGGGTATTAAACATTAAAAAATAATACTATTGATTCTATAACACTTCAAGGATATATTTTTTTAACTCACTTCATTTTGGATTGTCATGCATAGCAAATTCCATAAATATGATATCTGAGTAATGAATTTAAAAGATTGTATGCAGTTAGGAACCATTCACTGATTATGTAATGCCTGGGAAAGTGGGGAGGGGTCAACTGTGGTGTAACACAGTAAGACAGGGAGGGAGAAGGGGTTGAAAGATGCATTATGTAATGCCAGTGGCGTACCAAGGGGGGGGCGGAGGGGGCGGTCCGCCCCGGGTGCGAGCCCTGAGGGGGTGCTCCGGCATCCGTTCCCCCTCCCCCCCCCCCGACGTCTGGTTCTTCCTCACTGGCCTCCCCGCACCATTAAGAGTACCGAAGCAGCCTGCAGTAAGATCGCGATGTAAGCGATCTTGCGCTGCTTCATGCTGTCCTCCGCCGCTGTCCTGCCCCCTCCACTGATGTCAGAGAAGGGGGGCGGGTCCGCGGCGGAGGACAGCACAAGCAGCTCAAGATCGCTGACATCACGATCTTGCTGCAGGCTGCTTCTACTCTAAATGGTGCGGTGAGGCCAGAGGGGAAGAACCGGACGTCTGGATGGGGGGTGGGAGGGGGGGCGAGCGGTCCTTCGGGGTGGGGCGGGCAGGCAGGCCTTCAGGGGGAGATGCAGGTCTTAAAGAGGGGGGGACAAGCCTTCATGGGGGGAGACAGGCTTTGGGGGGGCAGGCAGGCAGGCCTTCAAGGGGGGGACAGGCAGGCAAGCCTTTAAGGGGGGGACAGGGGATGGGACAGGCCTTCAAGGGGGGGACAGGCCTTCAAGGAGGTTCAGGCCTTCGGGGGGGTGCAGGCCTTCTTGGGGGGTGCTGGCCTTCAAGGGGAGGGACAAGCCTTCAGGGGGAGATGCAGGCCTTAAAGGGGGGGGGGACAAGCCTTCATGGGGGAGACAGGCTTTCGAGGGGGGACAGGCAAGCAGGCCTTTAAGGGGGGGACAGGGGGGTGGGACAGGCCTTCAAGGGTGGGGACAGGCCTTCAAGGGGGTGCAGGCCTTCGGGAGGGGTGCAGGCCTTCTGGGGTGTGCAGCCTTCGGGGGGTGCAGGCCTTCAAGGGGAGGGACAAGCCATCAGGGGGAGATGCAGGCCTTAAAGGGGGGGTGGACAAGCCTTCATGGGGGGGAGACAGGCTTTCAGGGGGGGGCAGGCAGGCAGGCCTTCAAGGGGGGACAGGCAGGCAGGCCTTTAAGGGGGGGACAGGGGGTGGGACAGGCCTTCAAGGGGGGTGGGACAGGCCTTCTAGGGGGGGACAGGCCTTCAAGGGGGTGCAGGCCTTCGAGGGGGGTGCAGGCCTTCTGGGGTGTGCAGCCTTCGGGGGGTGCAGGCCTTCAAGGGGAGGGACAAGCCATCAGGGGGAGATGCAGGCCTTAAAGGGGGGGTGGACAAGCCTTCATGGGGGGGAGACAGGCTTTCAGGGGGGGGCAGGCAGGCAGGCCTTCAAGGGGGGACAGGCAGGCAGGCCTTTAAGGGGGGGACAGGGGGTGGGACAGTCCTTCAAGGGGGGGACAGGCCTTCAAGGGGGGGGACAGGCCTTTGGGGGGGACCCTGGTGTAGAAGTACACAGAGGGAAGGGGGTGTTCAAAGAGATGTGCATATGCCAGACTTTGGGGGGGAAGAAATAATGGGTATGAAAATAGAGGAGAGGGAGAAAGATGATGGACCATGGGATTTAGGGAGGGAAGGAACAGAAAGGGAGAGAAATTGGACACAAGGGATGGTTTGGAGGAGGGATAGAGATACTGGATAGGAGGGTAATTGGGAAAAGAAAGGGAGAGATGGTGGGCCCTGGGGTGGTGGGGAAGGAGGGAGAGATGCCGGATGAAAGGGTAGTTAAGAAAAGGTGGATCTGTGGAGGGAGATGAAAAAAAGGAAAGATACCAGACTTCCTGGGGAGGGAAGGGAAATGGAAAGGGAGGACAGAGATGGCAGATGGATGGTTAGCATGAAGAAAGAAGGAGACCCTGGCAAGCAAGTTATCAGAAGACTAAACTAAACTAAACTAAACTAAACCTTAGGTTTGTATATCGCATCATCTCCGCAAGCGCAGAACTCGGCACGGTTTACAGAGGTTGTGAGGAAAGGAACTACAAAGTTGGATATAGGAGAGGGACTGAGAAGAAAGGGAGGGAACAGGGTACTAGAGAATGGGGAGGTGATTAGATTTTTGAAAAGAGCCAAGTTTTCAGGTGTTTACAGAAGGATTGGAAGGAGCTAACATTTCTGAGCGGGGATGAGAGGTTGTTCCAGAGTTCTGTGGCTCTAAAGGGGAGGGATGTTCCAAGTTTTCCTGCGCGGGATATACCTTTTGTAGATGGGAAAGATAGTTTCAGTTTTTGGGAGGATCTAGAGGAGAATGGGTTAGAGGAATTCCAAAGGAGTGGGATAACGGGGGGAAGGATGCCATGTAGAATCTTGAAGGCTAAGCAGGCACATTTATAGAGGACTCTGGAGTATACTGGGAGCCAGTGAAGCTTGGAGAGGAGAGGGGAGACGTGATCAAACTTGCCTTTTGCGAAAATAAGCTTGGCCGCGGCGTTCTGAATTAGCTGAAGTCTGTGGAGGTTTTTCTTAGTTAGGCATATATAGATGGAGTTGCAGTAGTCCAGTCTGGAGAGGATGGTGGATTGAACGAGGATGGCGAAATGAGAATGGTGAAAGCAGGATCTTACTTTCCTCAACATATGGAGGCTAAAGAAGCATTTTTTTACCAGGGAGTTGAGATGATCACTGAAGGAGAGGGAGGAGTCTAAGATGAAGCCTAGGACTTTGCTTGAAAACTCAAGCTGGAGAGTGGGGCCGGAAGGTAGTGGGATGGAGGAGGGTAAATGGTCTGAAATAGGGCCAAGCCAAAGTAGTTTTGTTTTGGACTCATTTAGTTTCATTTGTACAGATTGGGCCCAGGATTGGAGGTTCGTAATATATGAGGATATGTTTTCAGTGAGGTTAGAGAGGTTCGAGTCGGTCTCGAGGAGGATGAGGATGTTGTCAGCGTAGGAGTAGAGAGTTTCTAGGGGGGATAGATGAAGGAGTTTCAGAGAGGACATGTAGATGTTGAAAAGGATAGGGGAGAGGGGTGAGCCTTGCGGGACTCCACATTTCGGCTTCCAGGGGGGGGATGAGGTACCGTTTGTGTTAACGGTGTAGGAGCGGAAGCGTAGGAATTTCGAGAACCAATCTAGGACAGTGGAGCTTATGCCTATTTCGGAGAGTTGGAAGATTAGGATGTCGTGGTGAACGACATCGAAGGCTGCGGAGAGGTCGAATTGAAGAACAGCAGATTTGTTGCGCGAATGGAGTTGTTGCACCTTAGAGATTAGTGAGGCCAAGAGGGATTCGGTGCTGAAGTTGGGTCTGAAGCCAAATTGGTGGGGTAGGAGGATAGAGAATCTTTCTAGGTAGGAAGAGAGTTGGGTGGATATGATGGATTCTAATAGCTTGGTTAGGAGAGGGATATTTGCTATAGGACGGTAATTTGATGGAATGGAGGGATCAAGGTCGGCCTTTTTCAGTAGAGGGGACAATGAAATGTGTCCCATGTCGGGGGAGAAAAGGCCCGATGTTAGGGCAGAGTTAATAAGTTCAGTGAGGGAAGCGATGGTCTGTATAGGGATATTCTCGAATAAGTAGGAGGGGAAAGGGTCCAAAGAGCAGTTACAAGTTTTTAGTTTGAGGCAGAGTTTGGAGACTTGCGGTTCGGAGACAAGCTCGAAGGAGGTCCAGGATCTGTCGGCAGGAATGGGAGTGGATACAAGTGAGGTAGGGTTGAGGTCAATAGAGGTCAAGGAATTATAGGAGACTGTGGGGGGGAAGGAGCGTCTTAGGGTGGTAACCTTTTCATTAAAGAAATTTGCAAGGGCATCGGCTGATAGAGATGGTGGGAGCAAAGATAGGTCATTTTTTTTTGTAGTTAGTGAGCGCCAGATGTTAAACAGCACACTGGTCTGGTTGTTGGATCTAGAAATCAGACAACCAGAGCCTGAGACCAACAAGATTTGAAAAATAACCAGACAACAAAAGGTAGAAAAATTAATTTTATTTTCTGTTTTGTGATTACAATATGTCAGATTTGAAATGTGTATCCTGCCAGAGCTGGTGTTAGACCGCAAACGTGAGCTAGGATTTAACAGAGAGAGGAAAAGCCCTTTTTGTTTCTTTATTTTATTTACACCACAGCGCCAGTGTGGTTAGGAGAAGCCAAAGGGGGTGAAAAAGCTATAAAACCCACCAGGATTTTTGAAAAAAATCACCCAACTGGGCAGGAAAATCCAATCGAAAAACCAATTAAAGAGGCTGAATCGAAATTTTTCTTCCTGAATCGGGCAGTTTGCGCTACTGTCTCAGACTTTAGGACCTGGGCTTGGGGAGAGATGGCATCCTCAGTACTTTATAATGCAAGTGAAATGAGGATTTGGTCAGACTTTTGAAGGGTCTGCAGAAGAAAAATATTGTATAGGCTGGGGACATGAGACAGCAGGAAATGGGAACTTTTCTTCCTTCTATTTTTGTGAATGGAAAGGCTGAGGATGTCAGAGAGTTCAGTTAAAATATGTACTTTATAAAAAAAATATAATAATGTGTTTTATAAAGTTTATAAGCATTGCTGGCCTACCCAGTGAGGTGTTCCTAGTGGTGGTGGTGGCAGTGTGTCAATGTGTTACAAGCTCTACAGGAGAGACAATGGGGTACAAGCTCTACAGGAGAGACAGGACCCACAAGAAGGGGGGAGGCATAGCACTATACATAAAGGACTCTATCTACTCGGTCGGGATGGATATAGCAACGAAGGCAGAGGGGCTGGAATCGCTATGGGTCAAATTGCCGGGAAACAATGGTGCAGGCATAAAACTGGGACTGTACTATCGCCCACCTGGCACGCCGGAAGGACTCGGACACGACCTGGAAGCTGAACTGAGACAGGAGTGCAGGACTGGAAGTGTAACAGTGATGGGAGACTTCAACTACCCAGGGATAGACTGGAGTACGGGTCACTCCAACTGCACTAGGGAAACAGGATTTGTAGAAGCTGTGAGGGACTGCTTCATGGAGCAACTGGTCAGGGAACCGACGCGGGGGTGTGCTACCCTTGACCTCATCCTGAACGGATTAGGGGGGCCTGCAAGAGGGGTAGAAGTAGGAGGACCACTAGGCAACAGTGACCACAATGCAATCAGATTCACATTAGAAAGGGGGACACCCATAGTAAGGAGAACCGCAACAACTGCGCTCAACTTCAAGAAAGGGAACTATGTTGCTATGAGGGAAACGGTGGGGAGGAAGCTCAGAAACATCTTTAGGATGGAGACTGTGGAAAGCGCCTGGACCCTATTCAGGGACACCCTGCAGGAAGCACAAAAAACGTACGTCCCCAGTTTCAGGAAAGGATGCAAGAACAAGCGGACAAAGGACCCGATTTGGATCTCAGCAGAAGTAAAGAAGGCAATAAATGACAAAAAAGTGTCCTTCCGGAGATGGAAAAAGGATCCAACTGAGGAAAATCACCAGGCGCACAGGAAATGCCAAAAAGAATGCCACCGAGAGGTTAGAAAAGCAAAAGGGAAATACGAAGAGGGGCTGGCCAGGGAAGCAAAAAACTTCAAGGCATTCTTCAGTTACGTAAAGGGGAAACGACCAGCGAGAGAGGAGGTGGGGCCGCTGGACGATGGGGAAAGGAAGGGAGTGATTAAGGAGGATAAAGAGGTAGCTGAGAGGTTGAACACGTTCTTCTCGTCAGTTTTCACGAGAGAAGACACATCTAATATACCAGACTCAGAGGAGCTCATGAGTGGGGAACAGGCTGAAAAATTGGAGCATATAGAGGTCAGTAAGGAGGATGTCCTCAAACAGATAGACAGATTAAAATGCGGCAAATCACCGGGTCCGGACGGGATCCACCCAAGGGTTCTGAAGGAACTAAGACAAGAAATAGCGGGCACAATCCAGCATGTTTGTAACCTATCCTTGAAAACTGGAGAGGTACCAGAGGACTGGAAATTGGCGAATGTCACACCTATATTCAAGAAGGGATCGAGGGGTGACCCCGGGAACTACAGGCCGGTGAGCCTGACTTCAATTATAGGGAAGATGGTGGAAGCTATGATAAAAGACGGCATTTGTGAGCACATTGAGAGAAATGGCCTACTGAGAACAAGCCAGCACGGATTCTGTAAGGGAAGGTCGTGCCTAACGAACCTTCTGTACTTCTTTGAGGGAATAAGCAGTCGGGTGGACAATGGGGAACCCATCGACATCATTTACCTCGATTTTCAAAAGGCTTTCGACAAGGTACCACATGAAAGGCTGCTTAGGAAACTGTGGAATCACGGGGTGGGAGGGGATGTGCACAGATGGATCGAGCACTGGCTGTCGGGTAGACTGCAGAGGGTTGGAGTAAAGGGCCAATATTCTGACTGGCGGGGAGTCACGAGCGGTGTGCCACAGGGATCGGTGCTGGGGCCGTTACTCTTCAACATATTTATCAATGACCTGGAAAAAGAGGCAAAGTGCGAGGTTATAAAATTTGCAGACGATACGAAACTGTGCGGCAGAGTTAACTCCAGGGAGGAGTGTGAGGACCTGCAAAGGGACCTAGACAAGCTGGAAGACTGGGCAAACAAATGGCAAATGCGCTTTAACGTGGAAAAATGCAAAGTCATGCATATAGGGAAAAAGAACCCGTTGTTCAACTACAAATTGGGGGGGGGGGGCATTGTTGGGAGAAAGCAATCTTGAGAGAGACTTGGGTGTGCTGGTGGATGCATCACTGAAGCCATCTGCACAGTGCGCAGCGGCCTCAAAAAAAGCCAACAGGATGCTGGGCATCATAAAGAGGGGCATAACTACCAGGACGCGGGAAGTCATCATGCCACTGTATCGAGCGATGGTGCGTCCGCATCTGGAATACTGCGTTCAATATTGGTCGCCGTACCTCAAGAAAGACATGGAGGTACTTGAGAGAGTCCAAAGGAGAGCAACGAAACTGGTAAGAGGGCTGGAACACTACTCATATGCTGAGAGGTTAGATAGGCTGGGGCTCTTCTCTCTGGAAAAAAGGAGGCTCAGGGGTGATATGATAGAGACCTTCAAGATCATGAGGGGCATAGAGAGGGTGGATAGGGACAGATTCTTCAGGCTGAAGGGGACAACAGGTACGAGGGGGCACTCGGAGAAACTGAAGGGAGATAGGTTCAGAACGAATGCAAGGAAGTTTTTTTTCACCCAGAGGGTCGTGGACACTTGGAATGCGCTACCGGAGGAAGTGATCAGGCAGAGTACGGTACAGGGATTCAAACAGAGACTGGATGGATTCCTGAGGGATAAAGGGATCATGGGATACTGAGAAAGCTAACCAGAAAATAAATGTAGAAACCCAACCAGGTCGTGCAGGTGCAAGACCGGAGGGCTAGGACTTTGATGGGAAGATAGGACTCAATTAGGAAACCGAGGTGGCATGGGGGCCCCTTCTGGTGATTTAGACAGGTCGTGAACTGTTTGGGCCGCCGCGGGAGCGGACTGCTGGGCAGGATGGACCTATGGTCTGACCCGGCGGAGGCACTGCTTATGTTCTTATGTTCTTATGTTGAGAGGAAGAGGTGGTCTGGGAAATTCTCCTGAGCAAACTCCGGGCCCATTTCCACCCCCCCAGTTAGTTCACTCCACTCAACTGGTTCACACACTGAGTGGGTCTTTGGGTATTGTGCCTAGGTAGTTGTTTTGGGATCTCTTCCAGTGGTTTGTCAGTATATCCTTGTGGTCCATGGAAGGAAACTTTGTTAACCTTAGCATTGACCTTTTGTAACAGTGCTGCTTGTGTAGCATTAGGCTATCTAGTGATCGAAAGAAAAAAAACAGACCTTTGCACATTTTTGCACTATAGGTGGGTGTATGAGGAGATTCACATTTCCTGCACAGCTAAGTCCGTGTGAAGTTACCTTGTGTTGTATTTGACATCTAGCAAGGTCTCTGTTTGGAAGGAAAGATCTAAGCTTAAAAATGAAGTGGCCAGAAGTTATGGTAAAAGCAGATAGCTTAGCTGGTTTTAAGAAAGATTTGGACAAATTCCTGGAGGAAAAGTCCATAGTCTGTTATTAAGACATGGGGAAGTGTCTGCTTGCCCTGGATTGGTAGCATGGAATGTTGCTATTCTTTGGTTTTGACCAGGTACTAGTGACCTGGATTGGCTACCATAAGAATGGGCTACTGGGCATGATGGACCATTGGTCTGACCCAGTTAGGCTATTCTTATGTTATGTTCTCAATCTGTAGGGGCCTTTGGTTTCACTTCTTATTTTAATGTATTTTTTTTCTGGGAACTTATCAGTGTTTTTTTATAATGGGAACAAAAATGGAAGAGAATTAATGTGTGTGAAATGGGGGGGGGGGGTAACTAATTTCTTCAGCTAAATAATTAAATCCACCTCAACCAGACATAGGAGAACTCGCACACCATTCACACACCCTCCAACCAAAAATGTCAAAAGAAAAAAACTGTTCGACAACCTCCTAACACTCGACCCCCAACTCTACAACCTATTGACCTCGACCACAGACTACAAAACCTTCAAAAAAGAAATAAAAACCCTTCTATTCAAAAAACACATAAAACCGAACTAACACAATCAGAACTGTCCCAAGCATCACCTGCAACTACTCCATACGTACTTCTGATGTCATGACAATTCAGACATAATTTATGTTATGTTATGTTTGGAATAATGGTTACATATATGAGGTTCAATAAAAGAATATTTTCACTCCCTGTTTCTATTCTGACCATTTATACCGTTTCATGGTTATTACAAAAAATATTTTTTACATGGAGGGTGGGTGGGGGGGTGTCAAAAAATGATGGGCCCCGGGTGCCACATACCCTAGGTACGCCACTGTGTAATGCATAAGAAATTCTTACCAGTTTCTACATGATGCATGTCAATACGTTTAATACTTTACAAATATACTACTTCCTAACTTACACTACTTCCTAACTTAGGCTGTCTTTTACTAAGCCTTAGGGCCCATCCTCAGTGCCTCACAGGATGCACCAGAGAGGGGAAGACCTGCCATTTTGAAGAGGCGGGCCTGCCGTCCAGAGGGAGAAGGCATCCCTCCAGCTGGCCATGGACTAAAAGGGATGGGGGTGTCAGGGGGTGGGCATCACTGGTGGCAGGAGGGAATGAGCATCCCTCCTGCCGGGGGGGGGGGGGTCTTGGGGGATGGGCGCCATCAGCAGCAGGAGGGCATGGGCATCCCTCCTGCTGGGTGGGGGATGTCATGGGGATGGTGCAAAGTTTCTGGTAGGTCTGATCTTTCAAGCCTTATTTCCTGTCAATGCCTGAGCCAATCAGTATTCAGAAAGTAAAGGCTATGTCAGCTCAGACCTGCTGAAAAATTTTGCCCACAAATGTAGGACAGTGAGGTTAGGGAATTGCCCAGCGAAAATAGAGAATTGCCCAGAGTGCTCATTTAAATATTAATGACCTCATTGTAATACATTTGCATGGCAGAGTCGGAGTCTGCTAGGAAGCTCAAAAAAGACCACAATGAACCCTTGTGAGAATTGGCCGATAAAATGCTTCCACGCTAAACTGGAACTGGTTTAGCGACCATCGTTAAAAGCACGGTGGGTTTTGAGAATCTTCCCCTTTGTTTCCTTGACTTGACTGAGACCTAAGCTAGGAATTGATGTTAATAGGGTGTATCAGGTGTGTCAGGAATTGTATTAGGCTTCCTTTGCAGCACTACTCAAGAAACCTGAGAATGAAGTCTGGATCAGAATGCTTCGGTATTAATGGAATCCAGGACAGAAAGCCAGCCAGTGCAACTGAAGATACAAGAGATAAGTTGTTGGGTTTGTTTTCTTAATTGAAGTCACTTCCTGCAAGTGGTGACATGGCCTTCAGAGAATTGGCACGGAGCTGTAAAAGAGAAGAGGGATTTAATCAAAAAGAAATATTTCTTATAGTTAAAATATAAAATGGACAGAATACTAATTTACAAGTTAAAACTTTGGAAGAGAAACTCCAAAAGCAGTCCAATAGAACAGACAACTTGGAAAAATCAGTGTCAGAAATAAAGGCTTCTATGAATTTACATTTAAAGGAAAAGTCTTTGCTGGTTAGAAAAATGGAAAATTTGGAAAATGCAAATAGAAATTTAAATCTTAGATTGTTGAACTTTCCGGTATCTAAACTTCAAACTTCAAGAGATTTATTCAACTCCTTTTTACAATCAGTGTTGAAATTTCCTGAAAATAATATGCCACCGCTTCAAAAGATATACTATTTGAATATTCCCAAAGAAGAGAAAGGCAAAGGGATGGTATCAGGAGACTTGGATCTTACTGGTATGCTGGAAACATCAATTCAAGAAGAAATAACTGTTAGAGCAACTTTACTGGTAACCTTTGTTTTTCTCCAAGATAAAGAGGCAGTTCTCCGTTTATTCTATAGGACTGAGAATGCGGAATTTCACGGCTCCAAAGTTTCAATATTTCCTGATGTATCTAAATTGACGCAAGCCAGACGGAAGAAATTCCTGGCATATCGACAGTTAACTTTAAATATGGGAGCAACTTTTCAGTTACGTTTTCCCTGCAAATGCTGTCTTACCTATCAGAATGTTAGATATATATTTTATGATCTGGACCAGTTAAATTTCTTTTTAGAGGGTAAGACGGAATTTAGAGCTCCAGATCCTTCAACATAGTCCTCTATCCAGGCAGATGGTTAATCCAACCGTACTCTGTAATCTGTAACTCGTATGAGTTTTTCTTTTTTCTTTTAGACCCAACTTCCCTTGGAGGTGATGGACTCTCTCTCTTCAATATGTGGACTCTGATTGGTCATATATGTGGAATTATTATACATAATTTAATATAATCATTTTCTTTTTTCAATTGTTAATTTCTTTAGATTGTTGTTAAACAATTTGTGAAAAATTATAAATAAATAAATAAAAAAATATATATAAAATGGAGAGTGTGTGAATATGTGTCAAAGGACATAGTACTACTCGAAAGGGTCCAGAGAAAAGCGACAAAAATGGTTAAGGGATTGGAGGAGTTGCCATACAATAAGAGGCTAGAGAAACTGGGCCTCTTCTCCCTTGAAAAGAGAAGACTGAGAGGGGACATGATCGAAACATTCAAGATATTGAAGGGAATTGACTTAGTAGAGAAAGAGATTGTTCACCCCCTCCAAGGTGGAGAGAACGAGAGGGCACTCTCTAAAGTTAAAAGGTGATAGACTCCATACAAACATAAGGAATTCTTCTTCACCCAGAAAGTGGTAGAAATCTGGAATGCTCTTCCATTGGCTGTTATAGGGGAAAGCACCCTTCAGGGATTCAAGAAAAGTTTAGATAAGTTCCTGCTGGACCAGAACATACGCAGGTAAGGCTAGACTCAAGGAGAGCACTGGTCTTTGATCAAGGGCCGCCGCGTGAGCGGACTGCTGGGCACGATGAATCACTGGTCTGATCCAGCAGCGGCAAATCTTATGTTTCTTATCTGATACTGATGTTTGTAATTGTTGCAGTATCTCTGTAAAACATTTCCTAGAGGAAGAAAAGAAAAGTAATTTAATTCCTAAATTTGAGTACATGCACAAAATAATTTGAACAGGTATGTTTTTGAAGTGCTAAGAGTTTTTAAAACTGGAATTTTCAATTGTTTTTAAATAAGCTTTAAATGTCTTTTAATCTGAAATCACTTTAACTGCATTTGTTATAGAGCTCTGAAATTTCCAGTGAAATAAAAACAATACCTATTTCCACCACCACCCCCCCCCCTTTTTTTTTTTTTTTTTTTTTACAAAACTGTGGAAACGGCTTTTAGCGCAGGCCGGCACGCTGAATGCTCTGCGCTACTCCTCACACTCATAGGAATTCTCTGAGCGTCGAGATCAGTGCAGAGCATTCTGTTTGCTGGCCTGAGCTTAAAACGCTTTCATGGTTTTGTAAAAGGGGAGTTATTGAGCAATTTTAAAGGATTTGCTGTGTCACTTTTATTCAGTGGTCACCAAAGAAAGAGTCCAACTTGTCCATAGCCCACACACCCAGGACATTAACGTAAGTTCTTTTAAGACGTCTGTAGTGTAGATTCCATCCCCCTAACTGTATCTACCCCCCCAGGCATCCTGTTTCTCTGTTTAGATTGTAAGCTCTTTTGAACAGGGACTGTTTCCTTTGTGTCTTTGTACAGAGCTGTGTACGTTTGGCAGCGCTCTAGAAATAATTAATAGTAGTAGTATTCATGGAAGTGTGGTTCATCCCAGGGGAAAACAATTTACCCTTGACCACTATGACCAAATTCTGTTTTAGCTTTTGCATCTTGATGAAACAGCACTGAAGCTAGGGGGCGCTACATATATTCTCTTCTGTTTTATCTTTCTGCAGTGGCGTACCTAGCATATGTGACACCCGGGGCCCATCATTTCTTGCCACACCCCCCCCCCCCACATCTATATGAAAAATATGATTTTTAGTAGCAATCTACATATCGCACAACAAGAATGTACCTAGGAAAAGGCAGCATCTTAAACACTGCAGTGAGCACTAGAACACCAACACATACATTGTAAAACTAAACAAACCAGATCCTGCACAGTCAATTGATCCAGTTCAGTCGATGCTATCAGAAAGCCATGTCCTTTTCATACACACAGACAGATACACCTTTGCCCAATATGGAATAATCACAAACTAAAAATAGAAATATGTAGACAAAAGTTAAACTTAATTGCCAAGAAACCAGACTCTGCATACAATGCAACACCACAACACCACAAAAACAGTAATACATGTCCTCTAATACTGTGCAAAATATAAAGACAGTAGATGTAAATTTGAAAAACTGATACATAACAATCACCACTTTACAAATTAACAAATAAAAATAAAACAAATAATGAGAAATATGAAAATACCATTTTATTGGACTAATCCCCGTAAGCTCGGTCCTCATCCCCACAAACCACCTGATTCCATCCACACAAGCCTTGAATTGTTTTATATTGAACTTATTATGTTAAAGTATAAAAAGAAACAATATTCTGTACAATTGTCAATTTATAAATCAGCGTCTTCTCCCCACTCTCTCTTCCCCATTTCCCTTCAGCGTCCTCAGCCCACTCTCTCTCCACTTTCCTTCAGCGCACGCACATAAAAACAAGCAAGTAATTTTATATCATTTTCATTCTATTCATTCATAGAAATTAAAGTCTAAATAATACCAGTCACATAACAAAACATGATTTTACAAAAATAATTCCCTGCAGTCAAGCCTGCAAGGATTTCTAGATGACTTTCAGCAGCTCCCCTCCCTCCCTCCCCGTTACCTTCGTGGCCAAGTCAAAATGATCTACCAACAATAAAATTTTAAAACACAAAGCACATTGTACGCAGAGAAAATGTTAATTATCATTTATATTCCGCGGGTTTTCAAGAGGTCAAGGCAGTATGACTTATATGCAATGTCACCTCAGTAACAACTATACAAAAATAGACAAATATACCCCCTCCCTTTTTAATAAACCGCGATAGCGTCTTTTAGCGCAGGGAGCTGCGCTGAATGCCCCACGCTGCTCTCGACGCTCCCTGTGCTAAAAACTGCTATTGCAGTTTAGTAAAAGGGGCCCATAGTGCAAAATATAGACAGCATATATAAATTCTCAAAACGGACACATTTTGATCACTAAATTGAAAATAAAATCATTTTTCCTACCTTTATGTTTGGTAATTTCATCAGTCTCTGGTTGCACTTTATTCTTCTAACTGTGCATCCAATATTTCTTCCCTTCTTTCAGCCTCCTGTATGCTTCCTCTCCTCCAGACTTCATTCCCTCCCCCAACTTTTTCTTTGTTTCATCCTGTCCCCTTCTTTCTTTCTCTCTCCATGCCCCCTTTCTTTCTTTCACCCTGTCCCCTTCTTTCTTTTTCTCTCCATGCCCCCTTTCTTTCTGTATGTCTGTCTTTCTCTCTCTTTCCCCATGCCCCATTTTTTTCTTTCTTTCACCCTGCCCCCTTTCTTTCTTTCTGGATCCCTGTCCCCCCCCTTGCTTTCTTTCTGGCTCCCTGGCTCCCCCCATTTCTTTCTTTCTCCCTTCCCTCCCCCATGCCACCGCCGCTACCACCACTGCCGGGGAAAGGCTGCCACTGGCCATCGGAAACAGGCCGCCGCCAAATTCGCCCTCCTTCTTTTCCCGCGGGCCGACCAACTCTGGCTGCCCAACGTCAATTCTAACGTCGGAGAGGACGTTCCGGGCCAGCCAGGCAGCGATTGGCTGGCCCAGAACGTCCTCTCCGACGTCAGAATTGACGTCGGACGCCTAGAGTTGCTCGGCTCGGGGAAGAGAAACAGCAGGGAGGGAGAATTCGGCGCCGGCTTCTTTCTTTCCCCGGCGGCAGCCTATTCCCCGGTAAGTGGCCAGCTGAACACCCCCTCGGGCCTTGCACCTGGGGCGGATCGCCCCCCCCTTGGTACGCCACTGTCTTTCTGTCAGGCAAATTCTACTCATAGTTGTCTGTAATGTCTCTTTAGTACTAGCAACTCTTCATCAAACCTTTTGTTATTTTGCCTATTAATTTTCATTTTAAGACATAAAGGTGCGATAATATCCAACACTTCCTTAATACATTTCAGTTATCTAATCCAATCTAATTTAAATTTATCCCATATTGTGTCCTAATCCTCAAAGTTCATTAGCATTTTAACTTAAAGTTTCTAAAGGTTTTTCTGTATTACTAGGCAGAGCCTCTACATATGGAAAATAAAACAAAATAAATGGAAAATAAAACCAAACATGTCTATTAATCAATGGAAGAATAAACTTGTAATGTTGTGGCATATGAGTTTTAGAGACTGTTGGCTATTTGATCATATTTTCAGATAAAGAACAAATCCATGTTGTCTCAAAATTTCATGCATTACATAATTGGACTATACTTAAACTTGTTTGCTCAAATATTTGATGTCCTAAAAAGAATTCTGAATTTTCCCAGTGCAATATTGTTATTAGAACTCAGTACTGCTTTATAAAAAAATTAATTCATCCTGTTCATTCACTTTAGAGTAGTATAAGCAAACAAACTGAAGAAAACTGTTCTTTGGTAGCAAAGGGAATTTGTTGTCACTAGATGATGTGAATGTAATGTAAATTAGGTCTATGTATGAAACCCTGTCCTGTTTTGTTAAAATGTGAATCTTTTCAAAACATGAGTCCTTTAGATAAGTCAAACAGTGCTCTCCAGATACAAAATTGTGGTCTATGGGTTTTTCAGAGAGAGTCAAATGCAGTTTCATTTCAGAAATGTGTCCCTGTTTTACTAATTAGTAGCAGTAAGGTTGACACTACCTTGGCTTACAATCTGATAACTTATGGCAGAAAATAGTTGTCTGGGCTTATTCATCCTCATGAGCCTCGACCCTTTATCTTGTCTGTGCTCCAGGCTTGTCCACAAGAAATTTGTGACATTTTTGCATTTGACTTCCTCCTAGTTATAGTCCTGGAAGGTAATTCACTTCCACTAAGTTCCTCAGAGAAAAACAAGTGTACATACCGATAGTTAAATTTACTTTATGAAGTTTAGGACTTGACTTCTTAAATGTATAACCTTTTTTAACATTTATGATCAAAGAATTAATTAATTTTTCTTAACTCTTGTGCCCATGATGGACTACTTTAAGGATAGACTATAATCTATTTCTTTGCCCTTTTTTCTAATCAATCATTAACCTCCCCCCTTTTTTTTATTTATTAAGCCACAGTAGAGGTTTCTATAAGTGTCAAAGCAGTGTTGGAGCATTTAGCACCTCGGGCTACCACAGCTTAGTAAAAGATGAGGTAAATTATTAGCAACATACTATACTGTAGGCATTAGAACTTTAACTAAAACCCACACACAGTCATTTGATACCAAATAATTTTGGTGATGTCGCACAATAAAAATACATTTTTAGGAGCCCAGAAGACTAAGCTACATATTAGTTGATAATTTTAATAGTCCATATTAATGGCATGCAAAAGAATTCAAGGTAAATACTATGGGATCAATATTCAGCATTGTTTAGAGGGAACGTTATCAACATGGGCTAAGGGAAAGGGACTTGATATATTGCTTTTCTGTGGTTGCAATCAAACCAGTTTTCAGATGGTATTTATTTTGTATCTGGGGCAATAGAAGGTTAAGTGACTTACTTATATTCTCAATAAGCTGCAGTGGGAATTGAACCCAGCTCCCCAGGCATTAACCACTAGGCTATTCCTCCACTTGGGCTATTTTACCATAAAGGTAGGATATTTTAACACAGGGTCTCATTGCATAAAATGGGACCCTGTCTTAAAATAACTGACTGGGCAAGTAGAACCACATAAAAAGCAGTCCTAACTCTACCTGGTTAGTTATCTGGGTACTGGCGCTGAATATTGGCTGGATTGAGATAATTTCCAGTGGGAGCAAAAGTCCAAGAGATTCAGTACCAGTGCCCCGATTAGGCCCAGCAGATTAGGTTTTCCCGCAGAGGAGAGAATCCTGCATTCACCGTGGGCCTCATCTGGGGCAGCCTCCTTGGAGCGGCTGGGGCACGGGCAGTGTGTCTGGGAGGGAATGCATGGATGGGAGAACATCGCAGGGGAGGAGACATAGGCATCCTGGGACTGTCTGCCAAGTCTCTTCCCTGAAGAAGCCCTAAACTTACTTGCTCCACTTCATCACTGACGCTGAAACCGTGGATTGAAGACAAAGTTTTATTTTATTTTTCTCCAGCTTATGATTTATCTTTAATCTTATCTATTGTTTTGCCTTTTGTCTTTGTTTTGTTCTATTTCTATCATTTAAATTTCTCCAGAATTCTACTGTTCAACGACTCCCCCTTCTGCTTCTATTCCTTTCTCTCTCCTCTCTTCTACCTTCCAAAGTATTTAGATCAATGCTGTCTTGTTAAATGTTTATTTTATTTTTATTTTTCCTCTAACTCTACTTTTCACTTCTCTATTACCCTCCAGGTACTTTAGTTAGATTGTGAGCCTTCGGGACAGTAAGGGAATTTTTCAAGTACCTTTCTTATTTCTAATCTTAATGTATATTTTCTGTAAACCGCTTAGAACCTAACGGATGTAGCGGTATATAAGAAATAAATTACATTACATTACATTACATATCTAGTTCTAATTCAGCCCACAGCTGAATATTGCTACATAAGAACATAAAAATAGCCTTACTGGGTTAGACCAATGGTCCATCTAGCCCAGTAGCCTGTCTTCAACCTGGCAAAAACCCAAAGAGTAGCAACATTCCATGCTACCAATCCAGGGAAGATATAAATGGGGGCAATGAGCTCAATATATTATGCACATTGAGTGACCAAAGGGTTAGTATCAAATCAGTAGAATAATCACTCTGCCAATAAATTTGAAACAAAAATTTTTTTTGAACATTCATCAATTGCTGATGGAACTTATACTCAGAGACATGAAGGCAATAACAGGGGAGGACCCCAACACTACTGTCTCACCACCAAATCATCGCTTGTTCACAAACAGTTTGAAATTGCTGTTCAAGTATGTTGATTGTATAGTTTAACATACCACATTGGCTATGCGATCTACTTTTGCACTGATAGATTGCAAAAATGTAGCAAACTTATCTTTCAGCTTATGGATTCTGACGTGACACATTTTGGTACTGCTTCAGGGAATCGACAGTGCATTTGAGTAAACTTATCAAAATTTGGGCGATGTAGTTTCGAATAGGTTATTATACATCTTATCAAGAAATTTAACTTCCTCCTATTTGAAACTACTAAGGTGCGCTAACCGATATAGCACGCGCTAATCGATATAGCACTTGCTAAAGATTAGCACTCACTAAATGCTAAGGCGCCCATACATTATAATGGGCACCTTAGCATTTAGCACACGATAATCTTTAACGTACACTATATTGGTTAGTGTGCCTTAGTAAAAGGACCCCTATATTAAGAGATTCTTTCCTTAAGATCCCCTGACAAAGTAGATAGTGAAACAGGTACCCATTGGGATCGTGGAAGACACAAGATAAGGACCATGTAAATGCTCCTGCCATTTAAAGTTTATTCAATGCATTTTTCAGGGAGGTTGATTAAATTAACTCCTTTTAAGTGGTGCAAGGACAGTGAGCCCTGTGATTAAGGGGTATCTGAGTTCTTTTCTTTCCCTGTATTTCTTTCCTCCATTGCCTCAGAATTATCAATAGCTTACTAATTCCCCATTGTCCATCTAAAACACTTCATTCTATGACACAAAACCTTTTTGCGGTCCCATTCTAAAGCATATTAACACAATATGATCAAATAACTTTGCAGTGACTGCGCCATCGCTTTGGAATTCTATTCCTAATTACATTCGTGAAGAAATATTTCTGTTTCATTTTAAAACAAAGCTAAAAACATTTCTGTTTCAAGACGCATTCGATACCTAATTGCCTTGTAAGGGCTAAACACATGTTGACTGCAGATGGCAACATCCTTCCCTCCCTGTCCTTTTTTTTCCTTAATTGTTCTCTTTTTTAAAATATTGTAGTTCCTCCCCTTTTTCCATTTGTTTCTGTCCGTCATTGAATTTATTATGTAGATTCTATTTGTCAAATGTTCACCCCTATTTTATATAATGAAAGCTATATTTTTATTGTACACCACTCAGAAGTCTGATTGAGCAGTATAAGAAATTTTAAATAAACTTGAAACTTGAGCCTACCGGGACAAATAGGGAAAATGCTTGAGTACCTGATTGTAAACTGCTTAGATAACATTGATAAGTGGAATATAAATAACTAAAATAAATTTTAAAAATAAAAATAAAATCTTCATCTTAATTAATTAATTAATATTTACATGATGATTTAGTCTCCTTCAATGGTGTGTTCTGTGGATTTTTGATCAGTTGGAGTAAGTTTTCCTGTTTTTTGAAGTACCAACTCTGTATAGGACCTATCACAAAGTCACTTTCTATTAGTATCAATCTATTAATAAAGCCATGTGCTTATCTTTTCTATATCTTCTTAGTAAATTCCACTAGCAGTCCCTTAAGATAATTTCCTGACAGGAAAGCTCCCTATTTCATTAGAACTATGTCAAGTGAAATGGGACTCCTTCCATCACACTCAGCTTCATTAATCATAAGTACATGGCTTTACTGATGGACTGTTGCTAATAGAAAGTGACTTTGTGAAAGGTCCTGTACAGAGCTGGGACACTGTTGAATCCATTTAACATTTGAAATATTTTGAGAAGCACAGAAGGCATAGTTGCATGAGAAAGAAATGGTGTTTAAAAAAAACTGTAGCAGATTTTTGTTGTGGAGTTTTACATGCTCCCCCAGTAAAATTGTTTTGAAGACAGTTTGAGCATTTTTTTTTTGTGAGATCTTTTTCTCTACATTATAGTTTTTTGACAGATTAGCACATGCTATGTTCTTGTGCCTTTACGAGGGCCGTCTGAAAAGTTCTCAGCTCAACCAACAAAGTTGGGGCAGTCTCCATCAAGGGCTATACACTTAGTCCAGTGATTTTCAACTTTTTTCATTCCATCAGAAAAATACGGAACAAAAAAAAGTGGAAAATCACTGAACTAAGGACTCCTTTATCAAGGCGCGCTACGGGGGTTAGCGCTTCTGACATTTCATCACGCGCTAACCCCTACGGCAACCTAAAATCCTAACGCCTCGTCAATGGAGGCGTTAGGTACTAGCGCGGCAGGCAGTTAACGCGTGGTATTCCGCGTGTTAAACCGCTACCACGCCTTTGTAAAAGGTCCCCTAAGTATATAGCCCTCGATAGAGTACTGTCCCAACTTTGTTGGCTGGGCTGAGAACTTTTCAGTGGCTCCTCGTAGATATTAAGTGTTGGCTGTAGTGATTATATTCTCTTAGTTAATCAAGTGAGAGGTCCTTTGACATAAAATACAACACATGAGAAACCTCAAAGGACTGCCAAGGAAAATTCCAGATTTTATTTTGACCTAGGCCAGGCCAGGAGAGATGTTCACACACATACATGCTGTTGCGCAGATGACATCATCAGTGACATCATGTGCCAATATGCGCATATTTAAAAATAGCCTGATGGCTCTGGTAGGTTTCTGGAGTTTGGAAAGCCTGAATAACCAATTAAAAATAAATAAATTGTGTCAATTAAGTTGGCAGGACCCAGAGAGGGCATTATTTTGGCACGAATCACGCAAGTAACACAATTGTAGCCCAAAGGTTGCTGGGAAAGAAGATGCAATAAAAAAAAAAAACAAAGTCTGAAAACTGTACAAAAATGCCTGTATGCATATATTTAATTAAGGAGACCAGCACAGACACCAAATGAATAAATAAAATTCAAAATCAATAGTTTTAAAATTGAAAGTGGTTTTCAGAGCCATAATAAGGGTGGCAGAAGGATCCTGAGAGGTACTGTATGAATGCAAAACATGCCTTTTATAAAAATAGATCAAAGTTTTTAAAAAATCAGAGTTTTTGAATAAAAGCAAAATTTAATAACAGTTAACTTGAATTAGTTTAAAATAAAAACAAAGTTTAGAAATGTAATTTTAAAGGGATATTAAAGGTAAGATTCCTGGCGCTGTTTCTAGCATTGTTTATAAATGGCTTCGCCAGTTAATCCCCTCTTTTACAAAAAGCTGGCAGTGCAGACCAGCAAGATAAATGCTTCGACGCCCATAGCAACTGAATGGTTGTTGGAACATTTGCCATCTGGCACTTGGTTTCACGGTTTTGTAAAAGGGGACCTAAGTTAACTGCCTAGCATAGGCATTATTTATAGAATATGGGGGTAATAATAAAAAAAAAAAAGTCTAAAAAGTGTCCTAAATGGCTACTTGGACGATCAAAAACCATGATCATCCAAGTACCCATAACCATAGCTGGTTTTTAGACGTATGTAAAAACAGCTTAGGCCTTTCTCCTGCCTCTAGACACATAGAGAGAAAAGAGGTGTGTTTAGAGGAGGGGAAAGGGCGGGCAGTGGGCGGGAGGTGGGCCGACCTACACCTAGGCGTACAACAGGTATAACCAAAACATTTACAGGTTGCCTAGTCAGCACTTAGACCTTTTTTACTTAGACATAGTCAAACCAGGTCTAAGTGCTGAAAAAGGGGCCGCTGAGCTGATGGCCGCTGGTGCCATCAGTTCAGCGGCCCGGCAACCTACCCACCGCAACCATCGCGGCAGGAGAGATGCCTCATCTCCCCTACCGCAATGCCATCACTCCTCTACCGGAACTGCTGCGACCCGCAGCAGGAGAGATGCCCTATCTCTCCTGCTGCGGGTCACGGCAGTTCGGTAGAGGAGTGATGGCATTGGGGTAGGGGAGATGAGGCATCTCTCCTGCCGCGATCCATTACCCCCCCTTGCAATTTAACATCGGGCCAGGAGAGAGCCCAAGCTCTCCTGGCCCCGGCGACCACCCCCCCCCCCCCCCCGTGATTCATTCGGGCCAGAAGGGAGCCCAAGCCCTCCTGGCCCAGGCGACCCCCTACCCCACGACACGTTTGGGCCAGGAGGGAGCCCAAGCCCTCCTGGCCCAAGTGACCCCCCTACCCCGTGACACATTCGGGCCAGAAGGGAGCCCAAGCCCTCCTGGCCCAGGCGACCCCTTACCCCCACCCTGCACTACATTACGGGGCAGGAGGGATCCCAGGCCCTCCTGCCCTCGACCCAACCCCCCCCTCCCCAATGACTGCCCCCCTAGTAACCCCCGATTGCCCCCCCAGCTGACCCGCGACCCCCCGGCCGACCCCCACGATTGGGCGTTTAGTCAGAGGAAGGCCATAATCAAAACAAGGACGTTTGTTTTGGTTATGGACACTTTCCCTGCTTCTGCGTTGAACGTTTAAGGACTTAGGCCAAAAGGGGACTTAGACGCTTTTTTGATTATGCCCCTCCGCGGGCCTATATTCCTATGGGCATGTTTAGTGGCTAGCGCGTGTGCTAACATAATGCCCTTTCATTTATTGCTGGTGCCTGCATCGACATCAACATCAGACATGCTTGCATCTGGAAAGCCGGCATCACAGGCCTCTTCAGCATCAAATCCCTTGATGCAGGCCAAACCTCGACACCAATGTTCTCCTTCTGTGCAGCCTGTGCTCCTATTGGGCATGCATCCTCTTCAAATGCCCCTCGACACCCTGCCACACCATTGATACCCGCTCATTCTCAGGTATCAGTGCAGGATCTTC
This sequence comes from Geotrypetes seraphini, assembly GCF_902459505.1. Classification (NCBI taxonomy): domain Eukaryota; kingdom Metazoa; phylum Chordata; class Amphibia; order Gymnophiona; family Dermophiidae; genus Geotrypetes; species Geotrypetes seraphini. The sequence continues at coordinate 137,526,034 of NC_047088.1, read as the reverse complement.
GATCCCAGGTCAATGACTTCCTGCACAAAGAGATTGAAGATATGTTTTAACTAATCTCTATGCCAGTGTCCACACCAACTTCATTGGTACTGACCCAGCCTGAGCATATCTCTCACAGGCCCCAGGTTACTGCTTCAGAATCTGCTCCTAATTGTCGCTCTGCTTCGGAGTGTCCTTCATCTTCCACAAATCATCGATGCTCTCATTCCAGGTAATATATGCTTTACTACAACTCAATGCCATATAGGAAGTTCCTCTTACCCAGAAAAGTCAGGGGTTCAACTCCATGTATTTTCTAATTCCAAAGAAGACGGGAGATCTGCATCCAATCCTTGACCTCTGAAATCTCAACAAATATCTAGTCAGGGAAAAGTTTCACATGTTATCCCTTGCAACATTATATCCCCTTCTAGATCAAAATGAATGGATATGCTCCCCAGACCTCAAAGAGGCTTATATGCACATTTCCATTCATCCAGACCACTTCCGAACAGCTCATCAGCATAACCAGTACAAGTTCTCCCTTTTGCCCTAATGTCCTCTCCAAGAGTTTTCACAAAATGTCTAGTGGTTGTAGCAGCAACACTCCAGACTTATGGTCTCCAAGTGTTTCCCTATCTAGACGATTGGCTAATAAAAGCCATATCTCATCAGACAGTGTGCTGGGCAACCAAACTGACCATACATTTTCTTCACTAGAAAAAACAAGGAAGGCAACCAAGTCACATCAAGGTCTGTGAGGGGGAAGCTCAAAGTGCCTAACTTGGCTCACAACTTGCAAACCAAATATAGTGTAATATGTCAAAGAACATGTCACATTATATGATGTTATAGGGCGCTCTCAGTGTGAACCCTCAGTGATAGGAGCACAGCTCCGACACTTCACTTCTGGCCAAGGCCATAAGCCTCCACCCGCACACCATCATCGAGCGCCCTGTGTGTGCAGAAATCAAACCAATCAACAATCAAAGTGAGTAAATGAAACTCAACACAAGCAACCTGAGCGACCCCCACACAAACCCTGCCAGCCAAACCCCCTCAAAAAACTCACGCAAAATCACAAACAAAGTCAAAAACCATACCAAAAAGTGAAAAACATGTCCAAAAGAAACAATACTTATCCAAAAACTGTCACACAAACGGAAAAAACCGCGCCAGGAGGAGAGGTTCAAACCGCGCTGGTTTCGGGAGGAGCCCTTCTTCAGGAACCTGGCCTCCAACAGAACACAAGCAGAGAGGAAGGCTGGAGGGCGGGGTGCCCGGGAGGGAGAGCACACCGGCTAAAACAGATCCACAGGTGACATCATACACGAACCAACCAATCATACAGTGCCAGCACTCAACACAATCAGCACCACAGAAAAAGAGAAGGAAAAGAGGGAGGGAAAAGGGAGGGAAAAAGAAACACCCACCAATAAGAGCACCGCAATCAAAAAGAGTCCACACCCCCCCCCCCACACACGCAAGCACACCACACACTGCATCCAAAATCCACTATCCAAAGGGAGCCAAAAAACCCTTTTAAAAACAATGGTATTCCATTCCACACTTTCGTTAAGGCCATTCGGCTGAACAGATTGTAATTGAAAAATCCAATATTGTTCCCTGAGATTAAGGTGAGCCTGTCGATCCCCCCTAAAGTCCCAAGGGACTTGCTCAAGCACGAACCAGGATAGGTCAGTAAAACAGTGACCAAAGTCAGCACAGTGGGGTACCAGAGGGGCAGACTGAGATCCAGTACGGATCCGGCTTCTATGTTCTTGCAGTCTGACCCTGACACTTCTGCTGGTCCGTCCCACATAGCACAAACCACACGGGCAGATAATAACATAAACTACCCATTTAGAATCACACGAAGTTTGCGCTCTGAGGTGGTAAGTGCGTTGGGTCCGGGGATGTTGCCAGGTAGAAATTGACAAAGATGAATGACACATGTCACAATGTCCACATGGTTGATGTCTGCCCCCACTGTGGGCCCGACTCCTGGTAGCCAGAAGGTCCTTCAAGTTCTTAGAATGAGCAAAAGCGATACACGGGGTCTCCTTAAAAATGGTATGATGTCCCAAAAACATGCCAATGTTTCCTCACAATATTAGCTATCTGGTGGGCTTGATTGGAAAATGATATGACACACACCTGTTGCTCTAGAGGTGGCCGAATGACAGGAGCCCTTAGCAATTCAGGGTTAGCATAGCGGGCTCTACGGTACGCTCTTCTAATAATCCATTCAGGATAGCCACGAGCCTTAAAGCGCAGAGACAGAGCCTTTGCCTGAGCCTTATACTCTCTCAATGATGAGCAAATCCGACGAATCCTGAGGAATTGCCCCACGGGCACCGACTGGCGCAACCGGACAGGATGCAGCATGGTATAATGTAAATATGAAGTCCGATCCGTAGGTTTGCGAAACACAGTAGTAACCAGTTTACCCTGCTCTTTGCTAACCCTGGTATCCAGGATAGGTGACACTGCTTGTATTGACCGGGCAGTAAACTTTAAATGCTATCAAGAGTGTTAAGCCAAGTCAAAAACTCATAAAACCTGGCCTTGGTGTCAGTCCAAATAAGGAACACATCATCAATAAAACGGAGCCATATGGCGATATGGATCATCCATACAGATGGATTAAACAGACGTTCCTCAAAATTTGTGACATAAAGATTAGCCACACTGGGGGCCATGGCTGTACCCATGGCTACCCCGTGCGTTTGGAGATAAAACTCCCCACACACTTCAAAAAAATTCTTTTGTAACACCAAGGTGGCCAATTGCATGAGGAAAGCTTTGGTTATACGATGGTGAGGCCCCATAGATAGATGATGTTCAACAATCTTTAAGGCTTCAGTCTGAGGTATATTGCTATATAAAGCTTCCAAATCCATGGTTACCAGAAGATCGGACTGCTGCACCTGGATAATATCAATTCTATTGAGAAAGTTGGTGGTGTCCAATACAAAAGACCGTGCTTGAGCAACCTGGGGTAGTTTATGTTATTATCTGCCCGTGTGGTTTGTGCTATGTGGGACGGACCAGCAGAAGTGTCAGGGTCAGACTGCAAGAACATAGAAGCCGGATCCGTACTGGATCTCAGTCTGCCCCTCTGGTACCCCACTGTGCTGACTTTGGTCACTGTTTTACTGACCTATCCTGGTTCGTGCTTGAGCAAGTCCCTTGGGACTTTAGGGGGGATCGACAGGCTCACCTTAATCTCAGGGAACAATATTGGATTTTTCAATTACAATCTGTTCAGCCGAATGGCCTTAACGAAAGTGTGGAATGGAATACCATTGTTTAATAGGGTTTTTGGCTCCCTTTGGATAGTGGATTTTGGATGCAGTGTGTGGTGTGCTTGTGTGTGTGGGGGGGGGTGGGGACTCTTTTTGATTGCGGTGCTCTTATTGGTGGGTGTTTCTTTTTCCCTCCCCTTTTCCCTCCCTCTTTTCCTTCTCTTTTCTGTGGTGCTGATTGTGTTGAGTGCTGGCACTGTATGATTGGTTGGTTCGTGTATGATGTCACCTGTGGATCTGTTTTAGCCGGTGTGCTCTCCCTCCCGGGCACCCCCGCCCTCCAGCCTTCCTCTCTGCTTGTGTTCTGTTGGAGGCCAGGTTCCTGAAGAAGGGCTCCTCCCGAAACCAGCGCGGTTTGAACCTCTCCTCCTGGCGCGGTTTTTCCGTTTGTGTGACAGTTTTGGATAAGTATTGTTTCTTTTGGACATGTTTTTCACTTTTTGGTATGGTTTTTGACTTTGTTTGTGATTTTGCGTGAGTTTTTTGAGGGGGTTTGGCTGGCAGGGTTTGTGTGGGGGTCGCTCAGGGTTGCTTGTGTTGAGTTTCATTTACTCACTTTGATTGTTGATTGGTTTGATTTCTGCACACACAGGGCGCTCGATGATGGTGTGCGGGTGGAGGCTTATGGCCTTGGCCCAGAAGTGAAGTGTCGGAGCTGTGCTCCTATCACTGAGGGTTCACACTGAGAGCGCCCTATAACATCATATAATGTGACATGTTCTTTGACATATTACACTATATTTGGTTTGCAAGTTGTGAGCCAAGTTAGGCACTTTGAGCTTCCCCCTCACAGACCTTGATGTGACTTGGTTGCCTTCCTTGTTTTTTCTAGTTTAGGATTTGTTTGGCAAATTAGGAGTGTGTTGTTGTTGACTATTTTGTCTCACTCCATGGAGTTGCCCGAGTGGCAGCGCACTCTGTGCTTTTCTGCGGATCAGGTGACGTCATGCACGACCAAGACCTCCCTTTTTCAGGAGGATCTTGATGTGAATGTATATGTGCCGGATTTTGTTTCTAATAAAAACACGTGGTGTAGTTTACAGAGGGAATTGATTAGGTTAGACTTGCATAGCATGTCATTGGTGGAGTATATTAAAAATCATTATATACCTCGGGGCTTGAGGGTGCACAAACCCCCTGGTATGTTCACCAATAGGGACTCTTTTTTACACAAATGGGCTGCAATTCTTAATAAGTGTTCCCTGGACCTGATGGTGTTATTGATTGACACCATTCAGGAGGTCTCTCATGAAATCACCGATCACAGCACGGAGATACAGACTAAACTAACTTCTGACCCCAATTCAGCACCTTTGTTTGCCCAGTGTTTGCCTGATCTGCAGGCAGCACATGACCAGTATCGTAATAAAATTAAGCAGGGCAAGGTTAAGAAATTTCACAGGGACGCTGAGGATTATGCGTCGGGGTATGTATACTCCTGGATGCAGCCTCAGGGGTCTTCTGTGGTGATACCACAGGTTTCTACATATCCATCAGATGATGGTTCGTCCTCTAGTGATTCTAGTGGACGTAATTTGTATATGGGGTCAGGGCGTTTTTTAGGCCGAGGATCCAGGCGAGGCCCAAGGAGACGGTCTCGGGGCCGCAGGGGTTATCCAGACCGCAATACAGCCCAAACATACAATCTTCCAGTAACTCGTTCGCAAGCAGCGAGGGGTCCTTAGTGGTCAACATATCTGGGGTCGCCCTCTCCGATGCACAGACTCAAGTGCTGGAGAAGGGTCTGTCTTTTGTTCCCACTACTGGGTTGGATCTGTTTACAGCACACAGGGATATGGCTCGGTTTGTGAGGGGTCTCCAGATCAAGCTGTTTTTCTCTTCTCAGGTGGGTACCCGGGATGAATCTTTATTCAGGGTCAAATCTCATTGGACCCCCCCCGCGGCCCATGGATGCTCACATCAAAGTATTCCGTGATTTGATATTACGTGATATTGATCAGCTTGGACAGGTTCCTCCTGGTCGTCACTTTGTCAATATGACCAGGGTGCAACAGCTTGCTCTGGAGTCCCTTAGAGATACCCCTGACTTGGATATCAAACCCGCTGATAAGGGCGGAGCTGTGGTCGTTCAATCTTTGACCCAGTACAATGCTCAGGTGGATGCGCATATCTCCAACGCAGACTGGTATAGTAAACTTGACGGGGATCCCTCCCCCGCTCTGCGTCAGGAGATTGCAGTTGTGGTGCAGGAGGCACTGCAGAATAACATTATCACCAAATCTGAGGCCAAATATTTATCCCAGGCCCCCAGCCGCAACCCCCACTTTTACACTGTACCCAAAATTCATAAAACTCTCAACGACCCCCCGGGTAGACCCATTGTGTCGCTCCGGGGTACCATCCTCGAACCCTTGTCTAAAATGGTTGACCATTTTTTGAAACCCCAGGTTGCTCAAGCACGGTCTTTTGTATTGGACACCACCAACTTTCTCAATAGAATTGATATTATCCAGGTGCAGCAGTCCGATCTTCTGGTAACCATGGATTTGGAAGCTTTATATAGCAATATACCTCAGACTGAAGCCTTAAAGATTGTTGAACATCATCTATCTATGGGGCCTCACCATCGTATAACCAAAGCTTTCCTCATGCAATTGGCCACCTTGGTGTTACAAAAGAATTTTTTTGAAGTGTGTGGGGAGTTTTATCTCCAAACGCACGGGGTAGCCATGGGTACAGCCATGGCCCCCAGTGTGGCTAATCTTTATGTCACAAATTTTGAGGAACGTCTGTTATATCCATCTGTATGGATGATCCATATCGCCATATGGCTCCGTTTTATTGATGATGTGTTCCTTATTTGGACTGACACCAAGGCCAGGTTTTATGAGTTTTTGACTTGGCTTAACACTCTTGATAGGCATTTAAAGTTTACTGCCACGGTCAATACAAGCAGTGTCACCTATCTGGATACCAGGGTTAGCAAAGAGCAGGGTAAACTGGTTACTACTGTGTTTCGCAAACCTACGGATCGGACTTCATATTTACATTATACCAGCTGCCATCCTGTCCGGTTGCGCCAGTCGGTGCCCGTGGGGCAATTCCTCAGGATTCGTCAGATTTGCTCATCATTGAGAGAGTATAAGGCTCAGGCAAAGGCTCTGTCTCTGCGCTTTAAGGCTCGTGGCTATCCTGAATGGATTATTAGAAGAGCGTACCGTAGAGCCCGCTATGCTAACCCTGAATTGCTAAGGGCTCCTGTCATTCGGCCACCTCTAGAGCAACAGGTGTGTGTCATATCATTTTCCAATCAAGCCCACCAGATAGCTAATATTGTGAGGAAACATTGGCATGTTTTGGGACATCATACCATTTTTAAGGAGACCCCGTGTATCGCTTTTGCTCATTCTAAGAACTTGAAGGACCTTCTGGCTACCAGGAGTCGGGCCCACAGTGGGGGCAGACATCAACCATGTGGACATTGTGACATGTGTCATTCATCTTTGTCAATTTCTACCTGGCAACATCCCCGGACCCAACGCACTTACCACCTCAGAGCGCAAACTTCGTGTGATTCTAAATGGGTAGTTTATGTTATTATCTGCCCGTGTGGTTTGTGCTATGTGGGACGGACCAGCAGAAGTGTCAGGGTCAGACTGCAAGAACATAGAAGCCGGATCCGTACTGGATCTCAGTCTGCCCCTCTGGTACCCCACTGTGCTGACTTTGGTCACTGTTTTACTGACCTATCCTGGTTCGTGCTTGAGCAAGTCCCTTGGGACTTTAGGGGGGATCGACAGGCTCACCTTAATCTCAGGGAACAATATTGGATTTTTCAATTACAATCTGTTCAGCCGAATGGCCTTAACGAAAGTGTGGAATGGAATACCATTGTTTAAAAGGGTTTTTGGCTCCCTTTGGATAGTGGATTTTGGATGCAGTGTGTGGTGTGCTTGCGTGTGTGGGGGGGGTGGGGACTCTTTTTGATTGCGGTGCTCTTATTGGTGGGTGTTTCTTTTTCCCTCCCCTTTTCCCTCCCTCTTTTCCTTCTCTTTTCTGTGGTGCTGATTGTGTTGAGTGCTGGCACTGTATGATTGGTTGGTTCGTGTATGATGTCACCTGTGGATCTGTTTTAGCCGGTGTGCTCTCCCTCCCGGGCACCCCGCCCTCCAGCCTTCCTCTCTGCTTGTGTTCTGTTGGAGGCCAGGTTCCTGAAGAAGGGCTCCTCCCGAAACCAGCGCGGTTGAACCTCTCCTCCTGGCGCGGTTTTTCCGTTTGTGTGACAGTTTTGGATAAGTATTGTTTCTTTTGGACATGTTTTTCACTTTTTGGTATGGTTTTTGACTTTGTTTGTGATTTTGCGTGAGTTTTTTGAGGGGGTTTGGCTGGCAGGGTTTGTGTGGGGGTCGCTCAGGTTGCTTGTGTTGAGTTTCATTTACTCACTTTGATTGTTGATTGGTTTGATTTCTGCACACACAGGGCGCTCGATGATGGTGTGCGGGTGGAGGCTTATGGCCTTGGCCCAGAAGTGAAGTGTCGGAGCTGTGCTCCTATCACTGAGGGTTCACACTGAGAGCGCCCTATAACATCATATAATGTGACATGTTCTTTGACATATTACACTATATTTGGTTTGCAAGTTGTGAGCCAAGTTAGGCACTTTGAGCTTCCCCCTCACAGACCTTGATGTGACTTGGTTGCCTTCCTTGTTTTTTCTAGTTTAGGATTTGTTTGGCAAATTAGGAGTGTGTTGTTGTTGCATACATTTTCTTCAGCAGCTCGGATTCGAAGTCAACTTTCCAAAGTCTCAACTGCAACCGTCACAACATCTCCAATTTATAGGAGCCATACTAGATACCTATCAGTTACGAGTTTATATTCCTCAACAGAGACAAGACAATATAATTCATCTTTGCAATCAAGTCTCCACTCTGCGAACACTTCCAGCCAGAAAGATGATGAGACTCACAGGCTGCATGGCGTCCACAATCCACAATACCCCATTCACTTGCTTACATCTCAGGGTACCTCAGTGGTCTCAAGCCTTTGGCCCTTTATCCAAGAAGATCAATGTTACTTCACCACTTCAAAAATTGCTTCAGTTGTGGGATGGACCCTGTCATTCTTTCCAAGGGTCTCCTTTTTTAGTTTCCTCCACATCAAAAAGTTCTCACCATGGATGTGTCCATTTATGCTTGGGGGGCTCACCTGGATGGCCTCAAGACGTAAGGCTATTGGAATTCACAAGATAAATCATTGCACATCAATCTTCTAGAATTAAAAGCCATTTGAAATGCTCTCATCACTTTTCAAAATACTCTGTCCAACCACATTGTCCTAGTTCGAACAGACAACCAAGTTGCGAAGTATTACATCAACAAACAGGACGTTATGGATTCACTTCTCTTTGTCAAGAAGCCCAACACATCTGGAATTGGGTGATTCCTCGAACATATTTCTAAAGGCTATATATGTACAAGGGAAACTGAATATCCTGGCCAACAAATTCAGCAGATTCCTCAGGCCACATGAGTGGACTCTCATTTCCAGAGTACTCTGTCACATTTTCCAGTTATGGGGAACTCCTAAGATAGACCTGTTTGCATCTCCCCTCAATCACAAGTTGCCTTAATTTTGCTCCAGACAATATTCTCCGCAATGTCTTGAGTCAGATGCATTCCTTCTAGATTGGACAAATAAATTCCTATATGCCTTTCCACCAATCCCTCTCATTCTGAAAACCTTGATCAAACTCAAGAGAGAATCAGCCACCATGATCCTAATAGCTCTTTGGTGGCCCAGACAACCTTGGCTCTCCCTTCTAATTCAGCTAAATGTCAAGGATCCGATTCCACTACAGTTCTTTCCAACTCTATTCACTCAGAGTCAGGAGTCACAGATTCATGTTACATCCCAATCTACAGTCTCTACACTTGACATCTTGGTACATCTCAGTATAACTTCAATAAATTTTCATCTCTCTGATCCTGTTCAAGCCATTATTGCTGCATCCAGAAAACCATCTACCCAGCAATTCTGTCAACAGAAGTGGACATGTTTTACTTCCTGGTGTTCTCTTCATCATCAAAAGCCTTCATCCTCTTCACTTCCTTCAGTTCTGGATTAACTTCTCCATCTTTCCACGTCTGACCTCATAACCACTTCGGTCAGAGTCTACCTCAGTGCTATTAGTGCTTTCCATGCTCCTATCAACAATAAACCTCTGGCCACTCATCCTCTCATTTCCAGGCTTTGAAATAACTTTTCAACTCCAAACTTCCACTGAAATTGCCTCAAGTTGTCTGGGATCTTAATGTAGTCCTTGCCAAGTTGATGAAACCACTCTTTGAGTCACTAGCATCTACTCATCTCAAGTTCCTCACTTGGAAAGTAGTTTTCTTGATCGCAGTCACTTTTGCTCATTGAGTCAGCGAACTTCAAGCATTGGTTTCCGACCCACTGTATACAGTATTTCACCATGACAAGGTGGTTCTTCGCACTCATCCTAAATTCCTTCCAAAAGTTGTCACGGAATTTCATCTGAATCATTCATTGTGCTTCCAGTCTTCTTTCCAAAGCCTCATTCTCATCCAGGAGAAGCAGTTCTTCATACATTGGTCTGTAAGCAGACCTGGGTGTACTACTTGCAAATGACTAAGCCACACAGGACTTCACCTCAACTGTTCATCTCCATTAATCCTAACAAACTGAGCCAACCTGTCATTGAAAGATCTATTTCCATATGGCTAGCAGCCTGTACTTCCTACTGCTATGCTAGAGCTGGGTTGCAACTCGAGAGGTGTGTTACGGCACACAAAGTTCGAGCAATGGCAACCTCAGTGGCTTTCTTACAATCCACTTCTATTGATGAAATTTGCAAAGCAGCCACTTGGTTCTCAGTCCACACATTCACATCTCACTACTGTCTAGAATCCTATTCCAAAAGAGATGGTCATTTCAGCCAAGCAGAATTACATAATTAATTTTCTTCTTAATGGCCAACTCTCCCTCCATCCTATTGCAGTAATCTAGGGAGTCCCACATGTGAGAATATGCACCTGCTTGTCCTAGGATAAAGCACAGTTACTTATCATAACAGGTGTTATCCGGAGACAGCAGTGAGATATTCTCACATCCCTTCCACCGCCCCTGGTTGGCTTCTTAGCTTGCTTACGAAACTGAGGTACCACAAAACTGAGGTACCGCTCGTTGGGCGGGAAGGTACTTGCACATGCGCAGTGCAGGCAGACTGAAAGCCGGTGCATTTTTCACTGTCCATGCCGGGTTCCATGGATGACGTCACCTAAATGTGAGAATATTTGCCTGCTGTCTCCGGATAACACCTGTTACGGTAAGTAACTGTGCTTTCTCTGCTATAGATCCAGTTAGGATCATGCATTACAAACCATATCTAACTTTTGTAGCTTTGTAAACTGTGAACTAAAAATATAGCAAAAAGAAGAGAGGAATACATTTAGTTAATTAATTCCACCCTCTTGTTCATGGAGGTGTTTAGAAATAGGACATCTGCAAGCTGAGGTTATTGAAGCTCTACAGTATATTCACTGAGCATTCTGTTCATATTTTTAAATCTGTTTGTTTTTTCTTGCCTCACATGGCTATCTTGGAACAAAACTATCAGTGAAGTCATTCTAATTATGCTTATGTATGTTTATTATCTGTATGCATTATTTATAGTACTCCATGATATGCATTATGCAATGAAATACAGAACACAACAGAAAATGGTACAGTGAAAGCAAGATTTATGGAGGGAAACATGTAGGTATTGTATGAAAATGTGAGAAGTAACATTTGTATTTTGAGAATATGTACTAATATTTCCTATAATTGCATTTGTATGAAAAATATTATTTGTAAACTTTAATGGAGGAAAAGTAAACCAAAGCAAAATGTGCCCTTTCTTAGGCTTTTTGGGCCAGATTCTATAAATGGGAGCCTAAAAGACACTGAGTAGTATGTTTATAGAACAATTCAAGAGAAATCAGACACACTTTATAGAATCATGCTTAGCCCTATCCAAGCTGCGTTAGCATACTTATCTAGATTAGGTGACATTAGGTATCTTCTCTTCTGATACCTATTTTTTTGTGCGCCAGTTGGAGCATCATGCTGACATAGGCACTGATGTAGGTACAAATATGATGTCAGCATGTTATGACATCATCAGCATGGGGACACATACAGAAACATGGCAGATCACAGGAGGCAGCCAATTTCAATGTAGAGGACTCCAGGCTCCTTGCCAGGCTGTTCCTTAAAAAGGAACAGTGATATTTTGTCCTCCCAGACAAAGAAAGAGCTGTCTCCACTATAGAAGGGCCTGGGAGAGACTTATATCTCTTGTGAGTTGTATATCTGTGTATGTTCAATTTTAGTGGTGTTATTGTTATTGTTCTTTCCTAATGCAAGTATAATGCTGTAATACCAAATAAAATATAATTTATAATATTATATATGTATATAATATAATGCCAAAAGAATACCATGACCAACAAATGGCAAAGGACTGTACGTGTGTTACCTATAACTACTACTACTAATCATTTCTATAGTGTTGCTAGATGTACGTAGTGATGCACATTAAAACATTTAAGAGACAGTCTCTGCTCAGTAGAACTTACAATCTAGTCAACATGGATTCTTTTACAAGCAAGTGGGGATAAGAATTAAAAGAAGTGGGTTTTTAACCTAGATTCCATGACTGTGCTGGTCTGCTGGCCTTGGGGCACTAGAGGATGAAGTGGCATGCTTGCTGGGATCTGAATTCATCATCCCTGAATGACAAGTCTGCTGTCTAACCACCAGGCTAACTCCTCACCTGTGTAGCACTGCCTTTCATAAAGCGAAGCCTGGAAGCCTGCTTCCCTGAGGAGGGAAGTACAAAAACAATGATGAGACTTGAAGCCTCCTCCCCCCTCCCCTGACAAAGCATACCCTCTAACCACCAGCCTAGCTACCTCCTCTCCTTCAAAACAATGACTCTCAAAGAAATGAAGCCTATTTCCCTGGAAAAAAAAAGTACAAACCCCAAGAAGACAGTAGTATATTTAAAACTAGAGGAAATATTTCTTCACTCTCAATGTGTAATTAAACTCTGTAATTTGTTGCTGGTGAAAGCAGTTAGCTTAGCAGGGTTTAAGCAAGGTTTGGAAAATTTCCTAAAACAAATGCCCCTAAGCCATTATTAAGATGAATGGGAAAATCCACTGCTTATTCCTGGGATAAGCAGCATAAAATCTGTTTTACTCCTTGAGATCTTGCCAGGTACTTGTGACATGGGTTGGTCACTGTTGGAAACAGGATACTGGGCTTGATGGACCTGAGGTCTGTCCCAGTAAGGCAACTCTTATGTTCTTATGAGTGAACCCTCCCCCCCCCCCCCCAATGAGAAGGTAAGCATTCTAACCACTAATATACCCAGTGGCATAGCAAGGCAGATGGAGGGGCAAGCTACTCTAGGTACTGTCTTGGTGAAGGTGCTAGAGCCTCTCCTCCTCTCATCCCAGCCTCCTCTTCAAAATCTTTGCTACAAGAGAACAGCGTCTCCTAGCTGCTATTTGCAAAGACATTTCCTCTTGCACCTCTTGAGTAAACTTAGACAGCACTTTTAAGATCATTTTGTAAACCATGGTTTTGTCATGTTTTGACTACTGCAATTTGGTTCTTTTGGGCTTACCTGCATCGACGTTAAGTACTTTACATGTTGCACAAAATTCAGTTGTCAGGACACTATTTTGATTGGGGAGGAATGAACATGTGGCAGAATATTACGTGAAGTTATATTGGTTGAAATTGCAATATCGAATACTATACAAGCTGTTAGTGATGGTCTATATTTCTGTGCATGAATTGGCACTGAGATGTCTGGTTGAAAGTATTCTGCCTTATGTTCCATTATCTAAATTGCATTCTGTATGCCACGTTGATTTGTATATTCCACCTGTTAGGCATTTGAGACTGAAGGTGTCAAGGACGAGAATGATTTCCTGCATGGGCCCTCAGGAATGGAATGATATTTCAATGTACATACACAAGCAGGGAAATGTATGTAATTTTAAGCGATTATTGATGATACACTTGTTCTGTAAGATGAAATATGGAAATGAAATCCATTGTAAATGTTTGAGCACTGGACACGTACTGTCTCGGTTTTAAGTATGTACTGTGTATGTATTAGTGTTTTTTTAATACTGTGTATGTATTTGCTGTGACCCATTTTGTATAAAGTGGGCTACAAATGAATAAACTCACAAATGAATAAACTCATGTCACTTCCTGGTCACAGGAAGTGACATCAGAGAGAGAGCTGAGGCTAGGAGATGCTGCAGCCAAAGATTTTGAATAGGGGGGCACTATGGGGAAGAGGTACGCAGATAATCTGAACATTTTTCCTTCCTCTTTTTGACATGTGCTTCTAAACAGAAAATACAAGTCAGGCCCACTGTCTGCAATGCCAAATGTATTTTCTAATGCTTCTAGGTACTCCTCAGCTGAAGCTTGGGGGTTTTCAGCTTTCACTGCCCCAAATTTCTGCAGAGCTGGGCACCTTAGGTTTTTGACTATTCACCTTCTCTTTTCCATGGCAGGGCACTCCCATTCCTCCAACATCTGGGCAGCTTGCTCCATCCAATTTTCATAATCATCTTCCCCTCCACACGTCTTGTGCCTGAAAAAGTTTGTAACCTCTTATACTGTAGACAGTGTTATCATTTTGAGTCTTTTGATTATTTTGTAGCACCTTTCCCATTGCTAGAAATAGGTTCTCTGAGAGTGAACTTTGGTTTAATGTCGGCTAGTGTTCTATCTTGCTGATTTAAAGATTCCGGAAGACTGGAAAGTGGCGAATGTTACACCGATCTTCAAGAAAGGTTCGAGGGGAGATCTGGGAAACTACAGACTAGTGAGTCTGACTTCGGTACCAGGAAAGATGGTAGAGGTGCTGATAAAGGACCGCATCATCGATCACCCTGACGGACACAAACTGAAGAGGACCAGCCAGCATGGCTTCAGCAAAGGAAGATCTTGCTTGACATACTTACTGCATTTCTTCGAGGGAGTAAAGAGGCAGATAGACAAGGGTGACCCAGTCGACATCGTATATCTATATTTTCAGAAGGCGTTCGACAAGGACCCGCATGAACATCTACTTCAAAAAATTGAAAGCCATGGAATAGAGGGTGATATACTCATGTGGATTAAAAACTGGTTGGTGGATAGGAAACAGAGGGTTGGGGGGTAAATGGACAATATTCAGACTGGAAAAGCATCACGAGTGGAGTCCCGCAGGGTTCGGTGCCCAGGCCTGTGCTCTTCAATGACCTAGAAATTGGCATGACGAGTGAGGTGATTAAATTTGCAGACGATACAAAGGATTACAAAGACCTACAACGAGACAAACACACTCGAGGAATGGGCCGTGAAATGGCAAATGAGGTTCAACATGGATAAGTGTAAGGTGATGCATGTCGGCAACAAAAATCTTATGCACAAATACAGGATGTCCACTGCTCTACTCAGAGAGAGCCCCCAGGAAAGAGACTTGGAGTACTTGTAGACAAGTCAATGAAACCGTCCGCGCAATGTGCGGTTGCGGCGAAAAGGGCAAACAGAATGCTAGGAATGATTAAGAAGGGGATCAAAAACAGATCTGAAAAGGTTATCATGTCGCTGTACCAGGCCATGGTATGCCCCCAACACATCCAACACATGAAAAAGGACATAGTACTACTCAAAAGGGTCCAGAGAAGAGCAACAAAAATGGTTATGGGGCTGGAGGAGTTGCTATACAATGAGAGGCTAGAGAAACTGGGCTTCTTCTCCCTTGAAAAGAGGAGACAGAGGGGACATGATCGAAACATTCAAGATAATGAAGGGAATTGATTTAGCAGAGAAAGAGAGAATGTTCACCCTCTCCAAGGTGAAGAGAATGAGAGGGCGCTCACTAAAGTTAAAAGGGGATAGATTCCGTACAAACGTAAGGAAGTTCTTCTTAACCCAGAGAGTGGTAGAAATCTGGAATGCTCTTCCAGAGGCTGTTATAGGGGAAAGCACCCTTTAGGGATTCAAGACAAGGTTAGATAATTTCTTGATGGACCAGAACATATTCAAGTAAGACTAGACTCAAATAGGGCACTGGTCTTTGACCTAAGGGCCGCGGCGTGTGTAGACTGCTGGGCAAGAAGGACCACTGGTCTCACCCAGCAGCGGCAATTCTTATGTTCTTATGTTCAAGGAGCTCCTTCTCTAGACTGCTGTCCTCTGTCTGTTCTGAGGGGTCACTAGCTTCCTTCACTGCAGGAATCTTCCAGGGTGTGGCCTCAGTGTGTGGTACAATTTCCTCTGGAATGTGTCCTAGGGTCTGTGTCACAAGGGCATAGACAGAGGACTAGTAAATTTTCCTGTGTGGAGTCTCTCATCCTACCTAGGATTTTTATACCTTCTATTTTTGTGTTTCTCTCTGGTATAGTCTGAATTTCCTGGGAATTTCCAAAGAACCTCTTGTAACAGAAAAGCCCTTGCAGAATCAATTCCCTTTCCTAAACACCAATTTAGTAGTTTGCACTTTCAAAGTAATATCCAAAAGCACACAAACCAGTTTCTATTTCAAACCTTTTCTTGTATTTCAAACCTTTTCTTGACACAGCAACCAATGTGCTTCAAAGTGGGTATAGAGGAATGCAGCAAAATGTATCAAAATTAAGGCAAGCTCTTTGAGATAGGTCCCTGTAGTTTGGGCACCATTTGTGTAGTCTCTGGCCTCCTATGGTACCCTGTGGCTGATTATGTGCATAGGAGGCAGGCCAGAAGGACACAATCAGGTAAAAGTAGAGTACATAGGACAAATAAAAATTCCCCCTTTACCAATATTCAGGGTTCTCAGATGCTGATCCCAAGAGCATGGAGGTAGCCTGCAACTTAAAGAAATTCTCTGCCAGTTCCCACAAAGCTATTAACCATAGAGAGACAAACTGTTTCTCCCTCTTCTGACTCCAACTGGCTCCTGTGCTCTCTCTGTACACAGTTTATCAAACTGAAAAAAACTGTGACTCTTTCAAAAGAGCCAATAGCATCCCTCTGCCCCTGGAAGTGATGAATGGACAGAAATTCAGGTAGTATAGATGAAAAGAGAGTAAGTAGGAGCAGTAGGGACATCTGACACCCAAATATACCTCTGAAACCACCAACACATTCTTGAGGTCCCAAACACAAACTCACCTGCACCTGAACGCTATCAATGATATGGAGTATGAATAACCTCCAGGGCACCATGAACTGCATAATGAAGGTCTGGGACACCTGAGCAGGGACAAGAGAGAGAAGAGGGGAAATATGTCAACACATTGGGAAAGTAGATTAGTGATTACAAGGGCTACTCAGGGAAAAATGTGGTAGTAGCATGCTGGAGGAGAAGACAGTTCCACACACTCTGCAACATACCTAGCCAAACACTAACTTGCACACTGGATTAGTATACAAGGTTGGGGTATAAAGGAAGGAGAAAACAGACAGGAGGATAATGGGAAGGGAAGAAATGACAGTGCATGTAGTATAGGTAAGAGGGGAGCAATTAGGAACAGTAAAGTGAAGGATATGTGTATGGAGTAAGTTCAGAGCACATACCAAAGATCACAAAGTATCACAAAAATAATGCACTCACCTATTCGTGATTTGGAGCTGGAGCCACAACCTGACCACTAAGAACAATGATGATACCCTTGTATAGCCAAATGAAGGTCTGGGATACCTGAGCAGGGAGAAGAGGGGAAGCATGTTAACACATTGTTTCATTATCTCTTAGGTTGATCTTCAGCATCTTTGAGAGCCTTCAACCACCCTATAATAAAAATGCTTCTGAACTTCATAAGATAGAAATGCCATTGTCTGTATAGCTATTGATTTTCTGAAACTATGGGGTTCATTTTCAAAATATAAAGACGTCCAAAAACTGTCACAAAGGTGGTCTATATGTCCAGGCAGGCAGAAAACATCCAAATTATATAATCAAATGGTTTTTTAAAAGACATCCAGGAGCACTGGATGCCCAGTAAAAGACATCCAAATTGTGGGCCTTACGTGGTCATGATGTGAGCGTGACATGGGCATACTTAGAGAATGAACGTTGAAGCACGATAACAGATACCAAGATGATTTGTTTGGGCATGTCCAAAGATGCCTACAGTTAGACCTGTTTTAAAAGCCCAGACTATCTTTTGACCCACTAGTGTTCTGGTTGTGTCAGAGAGCTATAGCTGAGCGTTTGTCTCAATAATTGCAGCGCTAGATTAGCTATCTGTATGTATCACTGTCTCAACCTTAACCTAACCTACCCTGCTTCTCTGACTGACCTATTTCTCATCCTGCACCCATACCTCACAGACCTCTGCTATCCCACTTCCCTACCCTTCCTACCTGATACCTGTCTCTCCACCTCCCTTCCATTTCCACTTAGTCATTCACCTTGCTCTCTGTCGCTGTGCTGTCTCTTTCTGTCTGTACCATATGCAAGGAGTTGCAGTGTGGGAGTCATCAGGGTTTGCTTTTGCTTTCTAGACCTCACAGACCAGGAATGTATAGATACTGTAGATATCGTTTTGACAGGGCAGCTATACAGGATCTCTGTCAGCAGCTGAAACCACTCTTATAGGCATGTACATGCAGGAATAACCTCAAACTCATCTACTTCAAGGCCACAACTTCCCTCACATTCCTAGGCATCAGGAGTTTCCAGTCTGTCCTAGCAGCCAACACAGGACTCACCCAGCCTGCCATCTCAAATTCCCTCACCCAGTTCCCACAAGCCTTTCCTTACCCACATCCATGACTACACCTTCCCTACACCCCCAGCCCTACAGAGCACCAAGGGTGAGTTATATACCATACATTTCTTCTCCTTGGTCATAGGTGTCATAGACTTTATACATGTTGCACTCAGACCCCCTCCAGGGAGGATGAGGCCACATAAGAAACAGGAAAACTGTGTTTTGTTTTGCCTGTACTCTGAGAGTGGAGTGCAGGTGCTTTAATCAAGCAGGGAGAGGAAAAATCTCTCCTTTTACAACAGTGCTTCTTCAACTAGGCACTTGGGTTATTAAGACTGTTTTGCAAACCAAGTTAAAAACTGTTTGAACTTTGTACAACTTATCTAGAATTATCCTGCTGTGCTATGTGCTTAAAGATTAGCTGTTAAGAATAAGCCTTTGAACAAACAGTGTACAAGGTTGAGAGAGCATGAACGTATTGCAGCTGCAGAGTACTAGTGCTGAGTATAAGCAGTCATC
The DNA here is from genome assembly GCF_902459505.1 of Geotrypetes seraphini. Taxonomy (NCBI): domain Eukaryota; kingdom Metazoa; phylum Chordata; class Amphibia; order Gymnophiona; family Dermophiidae; genus Geotrypetes; species Geotrypetes seraphini. The sequence continues at coordinate 137,507,484 of NC_047088.1, read as the reverse complement.
AATTCATGCCTTAGAAAAAACAGATTTCAACTGTATGATCAAGAAAGCTGCCAGCTTAAACAATGCAGTGCATTTGTTACTGAAGCCCTGGAAATTTGGCTTCCATGGATTTTTCTTTTTACATTTATTTGGACACTGGTGCCTTGGGAAAGGTTATGAATGAATAGCCTTTGTACTCACCTTGCCTGGTGAAGAGTTCCAGTGAGAAAGACTGCCAAGACCAAGAGCCCGAGTGTTTGGTGTGTTATTTGGACTTTAGAAAGGACACTGCTGTAACAGCATTTTTTCTTCCTGAAACTTACTTGTTAAGAACATAAGAAGTTGCCTCCGCTGAGGCAGACCAGAGGTCCATCCTGCCTAGTGGTCCGCTCTCGCGGCGGCCCATCAGGCCTAATTGCCTGAACAGTGTCCCTGACTAATTTTGCAACTGCCTCTAATCCTCTAATCCTATCCCTAATACCTACCTCTACTCCTATCTGTACCCCTCAATCCCTTTGTCCTCCAGGTACCTGTCCAGACCCTCTTTGAAGCCCTGTAGCGTGCTCCTGCTTATCACATCCTCCGGTAGCGCGTTCCATGTATCCATCACCCTCTGAGTGAAAAAGAACTTCCTGGCGTTTGTTCTAAACCTTTCCCCTTTCAATTTCTCTGAGTGCCCCCTTGTACTTGTGGTTCCCCGTAATTTGAAAAATCTGTCCCTGTCTACTCTTTCTATGCCCTTCATGATCTTGAAGGTTTCTATCATGTCTCCTCTAAGTCTCCGCTTTTCCAGGGAGAAAAGCCCCAGCTTCTTCAGTCTGTCATTATATGAGAGGTCTTCCATACCCTTTATTAGCTTAGTTGCTCTTCTCTGGACTCTCTCAAGTACCGCCATGTCCTTCTTGAGGTACGGCGACCAGTACTGGACACAGTACTCCAGGTGCGGGCGCACCATTGCACGATACAGTGGCAAGATGACTTCCTTCGTCCTGGTCGTGATACCCTTCTTAATGATGCCCAACATTCTGTTTGCCTTCCTTGAGGCTGTGGCGCACTGCGCCGACGCCTTCAATGATGTGTCTACCATCACTCCCAGGTCTCTTTCAAGGTTACTCACCCCTAGCGGTGATCCCCCCATTTTTTAAGTGAACATCGGGTTCTTTTTCCCTACATGCATGACCTTGCATTTCCCTATGTTGAAGCTCATTTGCCACTTTTTGGCCCACTCTTCCAGCGCTGTCAGATCTTTTGGGAGATTTTTGCAGTCCTCCTTGCTTTCAACCCTGCTGTATAATTTGGTGTCATCCGCAAATTTAATAACCTCACATTTTGTTCTTGCTTCCAGGTCGTTAATAAATATATTGAACAGGAGCGGTCCCAGCACCGACCCCTGCGGAACTCCGCTCGTGACCTATTGCCAGTCTGAGTAATGGCCCTTTATTCCAAGCCAGTTTTTGATCCATCGGTGGACCTCCCCTTGCACCCCGTGGTTCCATAGCTTCCTTAGCAGTCTTTCATGTGGTACCTTGTCGAAGGCTTTTTGGAAGTCAAGGTAAATGATGTCTATAGATTCCCCTTTATCCACCTGGCTGTTTACCCCCTCAAAGAAGTATAATAAGTTAGTGAGGCATGACCTGCCCTTGCAGAAGCCATGCTGGCTCGGCTTTAGCTGCCCAGTGTTTTCGATGTGTTCCCAGTTGCAGTCTTTAATCAGCGCTTCCATCATCTTTCCCGGGACTGAGGTCAAGCTCACCGGCCTGTAGTTTCCTGGGTCTCCCCTTGAGCCTTTCTTGAAGATGGGCGTGACATTTGCTATTTTCCAGTCTTCCGGAATCTCTCCAGTTTTAAGGATAGGTTGCATATTTGTCTAAGTGGCTGAGCTATTTCGTTCCTTAGTTCCTTAAGTACCCTTGGGTGAATGCCATCCGGACCTGGCGATTTGTCGCTCTTTAGCCTGCCTATCTGCCTGAGGACATCCACTTTGCTTACCTCTAGTTGGACCAGATTTTCATCATGATCTCCTTTTACGATCTCCTCGGGTTCCGGAATGTTGGTTGTGTCCTCCCTCGTGAAGACTGAAGTGAAGAACTCATTTAGCCTGTCAGCTATCTCCTTCTCCTCTTTTACTACTCACTTTCTGTCTCCATCATCCAAGGGTCCCACTTCCTCCCTTGCTGGTTGCTTCCCCTTGATGTACCTGAAGAATGATTTGAAGTTTGTTGCTTCCCCCGCCAGTCTCTCTTCATATTCTCTTTTTGCTTTCCTAACCACTCGGTGACACTCCTTTTGGTGTTTTTTGTGCTCCTTTTGGTTGTCCTCTGATTTGTCCTTTTTCCATTTTTTGAATGATGCCTTCATGGCACTCTTCTCTTTGGAATTCGCTGCCTAATCACTTACGCATCGAATCCGTATTAAATCAGTTTAAATCAAAATTAAAACCATTCTTGTTCCAGGATGCTTTTGGACAATAACGTTCCTTTTAAGGACCAAAACAAGCTTTATTGCTTTTTACCCATACCTATTGTTTTTCCCCTTTTACTGTGCTCTTTTCCTCAAAGATTGTAGTTCTAGCCTTGCTTCCCCATCTGTGTAAAGTTAGTTCATATGTTTTGTTATATGTTTTATTAACCTACCCTGGTCTTGTTAAGTACTTCTAATTTTAATTTGTTTTTATGGAAATTTTTTTACATTGAACACAGCCTAGAAATTTGATTAAGCAGTATAAAAATTTTTTTAATAAACTTGAAACTTGAATAATATGACTGGACATGTTTGAGCTCAGTATTGATCAGCTGAAAATACCAAATAAAGTTGAATTTGTTTCAATACTATTTTTGCTTGAGTTTTCAATTTTTGAGTGACATTCTGACATACTAGGCAGGTAGAGGCCTAGAGTAGCTTACCTGAAGAGCCTACCCTTTTCCAGGGGAAGCCATGGCAATGGCCAGTAAAGTTAGTGTTAGCGCCACCTGCAGCCCTAGGCAGGGGCCTAGCATGTGATAATAGCCAGGATCAGCCTTTGCCACCAGCAGAGGTAAAGGAGGCAGCAGTCATGGGGGAGGGGGAAGATGAGCAACATTTGGATCAGATTGTCCCCCTCCTAAAGTTTTCTGATCAGGGTGGTGAGCTGGATGAGAGCAGTGAAGGAGGTCAGCCCGCTCATAGGAGAGTACCCCTGTGACACCTCATCTGCCTGGCTCAGAGACCCCTGGGCCAAAACATCTCCCTCTTGGATTATCATCAGCAGAAACTACAGCTCCTGCACCAGGGGCTGAAAGCACAAAAGGAGCAGACAGAGGTACTGTGGCATAGGGTTACTATAAGGCTCCTATCTAGTGGCTTAGCTATAGAGTTGCTGACACTGAATATTGGCTGGCATCCACAAAGCTGTCAGTCATGATTAAGGGCACCTCTAATCCCCCCTCTGCCCTGTGCCTCCCCCCCAGGACTTCTAATTCCTCCTTTTCTCCCCTACCTCAAGGACCTGCAGTGCTCTCTCCTGCTCCATCCAAGGACCTGCAATCTCCCCTCCTGCTCCTCCCCCAATTCCCAGAAACTACTTACTGTCCCTGGTCTACTTACTGTACCTGGTTTTGTAATGGTCCTTGGGGCAAGGACAAACCCCACTCACTCTTGCCCTTCATGGTTCCTTCTTGAAAATGGTCACCGTGACCTCTAGCGGCAGTCTCAAAGAGAGGGCATTGGAGATACTTAAGGGAGCTAGAGAGGGGATAGGAATATAGTGACTCCTCGAGCAAGCAGGCACGCCTCGTCGAAATGAGGCGGGCCCGCCCCTTCCTGGCCCATCCCGCCGAAGCCTAAGGCCTGAATGGCCCAGGCTCTAGAAGCCTGGACCAATCAGGCCTTAGGCATAGCGGGTCCGCCCATCCCCACTTAATCTAAGGCCTGATTGGCCAATCAGACCTTAGACTTAGTAGGGATGGGCGGACCCGCTATTCCTAAGGCCTGATTGGTCCAGGCTTCTAGAGCCTAGGCCAATCAGGCCTTAGGCTTCAGCGGGATGGGCCGGGAAGGGGCGGGCCCGCCTCATTTCGACGAAGCGTGCCTGCTTGCTCGACGTGCAAGACCCATCTGTAAGAACAGGTTTGGTGGAGTGGGGGTTGTTAGCGCCGGGGGGGGTGCGTCTTCGGGCAGGAGGGATTGGGCACCCTCCTGCCAGCGACCGATATTGTCGGGGGGGGAGATCGGTAATGTCGGGGGGGGCAATCGGTAGTGTCAGGGGGGGCGGTCGGTAGTGTCGGGGAGGGGGTGCGTCTTCGGGCAGGAGGGTTTGGGCACCCTCCTGCCAGTGATCCGTCAGGGGGCCACGGCCCGCTATACTTATAGCGGCAGAGAGATCCCTTGCCGCGATAAGTGTAGTGGGCCGTGTCTAATCTAACCCGATTCTCTAAACCGCATCTGTAACATGGACGCCGGTTACAGAATCGGGGTTTAGTTTAGGCCGATTCTGAATAGGACGCCTCTCCCGGGCGTCCTATACAGAATCAGGGCCTAGGTGTCTTGCGGGCCTCGCCTTCAATATAGGCGGCCTGCCTGGGGAGCATTTTTTTTTTAAAAAACGTGCATCCCGATTGGCTGATTAGACAGCTGTAGGACGCCTACAGCTGCCTAAAATCGGGACGCACTTTTAGAGAATCAGGGCCTTAGTGCTGGTGCATTGACATGGCCCAACACTGAATATCAGGTCTATTCTGTCTGCAGAAGTCAGTATAACCCCCCCCCCCACACACACACACACACACCAAAAAAAAAAAACCCTGAATACCAAGGGCTGAATACAGGAATCCCCATTGCTTTTTAATATTTTTCTAGCCCCCTTAATTACCCTGAGTCAGTCCTATGCATACGTAGATGATATACAACTATTCCACCAAGTAGACATAGAAAACCCAAATTAAATTTGAGATAAATGAGAAGATGGAAAAAAATCAACCAATGGCTGATGGAAAATATGCTGGCATTAAATATTGGTAAATCTAAAACCATTCTATTTCCCTGAAAGGAAGAAATATCTCTGTCAACACCAGTCCAAATTAACAATACTCAATTGCAAATAGTTACTAGCATTAAAATTCTCGGTGTAATTTTAGATCAAAAACTTTCCTATTGTGAACAAATAAGTGCGGTGGGTAAGAAACTGTTTTCACAAACTTCGTATGATTAGGTCTATCGCAAAGGTTCTTGAACCGGCCGCCCTTAACATCCTCATCCATTCCCTCATTATTTCTAAACTGGATTACTGCAATTCATTATATAAAGCCATCACTCAGAAACAACTAAGGCGACTACAGTTAATCCAGATCACATCGACAAAAATTATCACTAACTCAAAGAAATTTGACCACGTAACACCCCTTTTGCTAAATGCCCCTTGACTACCGATTCATCACTGAATAACTTATAAAATTGCACTCCTATGTTTCAAAATTCGATAGTCAAATCTTCCAGCATTTCTTGATAAATTATAAATCCCATATTCTCCCCTTAGGACCTTGCACTCTGTGGACTATAACTTACTCACAATTCCTTCCTTAAAAATCATTAGTACCAGATGGAGCGAGGATGGATGAAACTGGGCGGGTTGGGGGCGAGTCTAGGGGTCTGGATTTTCCAAATGGAAAATCTGGTAACCCTAATATAAGGTCTAACTGTATAACTTCCAATGTTCTGCCCCATGTGCATGGAAGCAGATCTTGCTGTCTGTGTGTTATAGATTACATTGTCCATATGTATATATCAGGAATAAGTTGCGCATAATGCTAGGATCGGAGCATCAATGATATCTGTGGCTGGCGTAGAACTATGGAATGCCTTGCCTGGTATCCTGCAGTTTTGTATGGGGAGGATGAATTTTAAGAAAATGGTAAAAACTCAATTATTTGCCAATGCCTTCTTATGCTAAGATATATTTCAGTTGATAATCGCCTTTTAGAATTTTTCTGACATCAATGTATGATTTAAAGCTTCTTGTATTTCTGAATTGATTGAATTTGTGCTCTATCCATAACAGGGACGATTAATGATGTTGCTTAGACAAGTATATGTTACATTTGATAATCGGAGGGAAACAACATTTTTATGTATGTGATATGGAAACAGCATAGTTGTATGTGGTATATACATTTTTTTAAATATAAATCTTTATTAATATTCAATTCGAGAACAGTGCATTAAATATATACATACAACTAACGTCATAGACAGCACTTGCAATCTATCAAAGAATAGTACAAAATGTTTTCCCCCCTCCCTCCCTAATTCTAGAACAAAAGCAAAGTGCTTTAAATTATGCATACAATTAATATCATAAAACAGCACTTGGATTCGATCAATGAATACAACAAAATATATTACCCACCCTCCCTGGATGTGCAAATCAAATAGGAAATAAAGGCATAATCCAACTAATCAGAGTTAATAAAATTTGTCAATGGATCCCATGTTAATTTAAATAGTTTATTATGACACGATATTTCTGAATTCATTTTTTCATATTTATAACATAAACATAATGTTTCCCACCAAAAGGAAAATTAAGGGCTCCTTTTACTAAGCTGCTTTAGCAGTTTTACATTGCCATGCGTGCTACACGCTAACTCCTCCATAGAGCTGGCATTAATATTTTCCATGTAGCGAGGGGGTTAGCACGCGCAAATCTTCGGCACGCGCTAAAAACGCTAGCGCACCTTAGTAAAAGGAGCCCTAAGTCTGTCACAATTTTTCCAGTTCTTGGTAATTATATGCATGGCTATCCCAGTCATAATGATAAAGAGACTGCTTTTATAACTTTATAACGGAGGTTTAGTTGACAACAATGTCCCACAGATTACCACCTCATAGGACAACAGAATTGAAGATTCCAGTATCAAATTAATTTGTCCCCATATTGATTTCCAAAAATTGAGTAGGGGCCGCGGGAGCGGACTGCTGGGCACGATGGACACGATGGACCACTGGTCTGACCCAGCAGCGGTAATCCTTATGTCCTTATGACAATAGAACAACAGATGATCCAGTGTCCCTATTTCAGGATGACAGTACTAGCATCTATTAGACTTTGAACTGTTCAACTTTTGTAAATGAACTGGGGTCCAAAAAATTCTATGTAACAAAAAGAACCAGGTTTGTCTCATAGATGCTGACGCTGTAGATCTCATCCTCCAAGTCCAAATCCATGGCCATTGAGTAGCAGAAATCTGCTGCTTTATCTCAGTGCTCCAAATGTCTTTTAAGCTTGTTTTTATTTTTTTATTTAAATACTCAGATATTAATTTGTACCACTTGGCGGCCTGATGCAGTATATAAGTATATCTTGAGTTTGTAGTCCTTAGATGATGAGTCCTTTCTGAGCTCCTGTACTCTATTCCCAGTGCATTATACTGTAGGATCTTTCTGCTTTGCTTGGCTGCCTATGCATACTAGGAGGAGCAGATTCCTTCCTCCCATCAAATGCCTGCTTGTTTGCCTGCCTGCCAATAAAAAGAAGGAAGGCAGCTTGTTTGAGTGCCAGCTTGTTAAGAGACCTGAACCTCTCTATGTTAAGGCAGTAATCTTACTGCTTTATTTTACAAGTCCTAGAAATTCACTCATGGTGATTTCTTACCTTTAAGTATTTATCTATTATAAGCAACATGATGCTGTCTTCCACTCAGCCTTCACTCTGTATGTATCAGAAGGGCTGGTCACAGAATGGACTCAAAACTGTAATGTCAGAACCCTTATTCCATTGCATGTCACTGTAAGTGTATGTTTTTCTTTTATTTTTGATCAACTATATTACAGAATTTAAATGGATTAAGAGTTTGGAGTCTTCGCTGATATTGGAATATTAGGCATAAACTTACTGAATACATGATGAAAGAAGACTCACTAAAGGGGCAGTGAAATGCCTTTTTGTTTGCAGGGGGGGAGGGCAAGCTCTGCCTCCAACCCCAGCCAAGCTAAGCTCCCATCTCCAGCATCTCCCCTTCCCTTTCCTACCATCCCATAGTCCCCTCACTATGATGTCCAGAATTCTTCACTACCTCTGAACTCCCCACCATGGTGACCAAGATTTCACTCCTCCTTTTCCTCTCACTGCCCCTCCCCCTGTGGTCTCTACCACTTCTCTTCTATATTAACTCATCTCCTAGGCTGAGAACCAGAGAAGCCAGGGTTCAGATCCCATTGCTATTTCTTGAGATCTTAGATAAGTCACTTAGGGCTAGATGCAGTAAAGATAGCGACTCGATCGCTGTTGGCCGATTCTCTGGCTGATTCTTCAACAGCGATCGATGCACTATCAAGTTAGCATGGAAATGATTTGTACAGAGGTGCAAATCATTTGCATGCAAATGCGCCAATTCAATTGCTCAGTGAGAGATTGACACATGCACAGAGCCCTAACAGTAGTGACAGGGGAAGCAGCCTCCTGTCATTGCTGTTAGGACTTCTGTATTTTTTTAATGGAACAGATGATGTGCGCTAGTTAAACACAAATAACTTGTCCCATTTTTTAAAAGAGCCCCCCTGCGCCATGCCCTCCCACCCTGCACTGGCAACCTGAGCCACTGTCCATCCTCCCACCCCCCAACCCGCGGCAAAATGGCAGGAGGGATGCCCGCTCCCTCCTGTCATTGAAGGAACTCCCTCCCCCACCCAAAAATGAGGCAGGAGGCACCCACTCCTTCCCCCTCCACCCAAAAAAGGTAGGAGGGATGCCCACTCCTTGCTGCCATGAAGGCACCCATTCCCCCTCCAGGCCCCCCAGCCCAAAACACCTCCCGCTCCTCCTCACTTGATGACAACACTAGGCCTTAACCCCCTCCCCGGTGCATCATGTGATGCACAGGGAGAGGCCTAATAAGAATAAGAATAACTTTATTTTTGTATATTGCAATACCATAACAGTTCTAAGCGGTTCATAATAAAGAGACAACTGACAAGCAGCGAAGTTACAAACAGCAAAGGAGATATAGAGGCGTAATTATGAAGTTACAAATTTATCAAAAAGATAGGTCTTTACTGATCTTCTGAAGGATTGGTAAGAAAAAGCTTTCAAAATAGTTTCACTTAACCAATTGTTCATTTTACCAGCTTGAAATGAAAGGGTCCTGGTTGGCTCACATGCCTCAGGCCCCGTTGAAAAAAAAAAAGAGGCAGACCTCCTTTCTCTGGAATTATGTGGTAATCTTAAACTCTGTGATATACAAATAAATCCTGACAGGGGCTGTATCCTTTACAGATATCTTCATGCTAACCGTAAAAAGATATCCAAAAATCTATGTGTGGATTTGGACCCAATGAATATTGCGTCCAGGATTTCTTCTAAGTATTAGTTATGTTGGTGGAACTGGAAGAAAGGAAAATCTGAAATCATATCATATTCTTTCAAACTTAAAATATGAACATAAGAACTTTCACTTCAGGTGATTCAGGCCAGCAGCGTGCCAGATTTTAAAAGGAAATGGGATACACATGTGGGATCTCTAGGGGGGTAAAAATGGAAATGGGATACACATGTGGTATCTCTAGGGGGGTAAATTCAAGGGGGTGGGGTCGTTAGAGTGGGCAGACTTGATGGGCTATGGCCCTTTTCTGCCATCATCTTCTATGTTTCTAAGAACATAAGAATTGCTGCTGTTGGGTCAGACCAGTGGTCAATCATGCCCAGCGGTCCATTCATGCGGCGGCCCTTGGTCAAATTCCAGCACCCTAACTGAGACTAGCTCTTCCTGCATACGTTCTGGTTCAGCAGGAACTTATCTAACTTTGTCTTGAATCCCTGGAGGGTGTTTTCCCCTATGACAGACTCCGGAAGAGCGTTCCAATTTTCTACCACTCTCTGGGTGAAGAAGAACTTCCTTACGTTCGTACGGAATCTATCCCCTTTCAATTTTAGAGAGTGTCCTCTCGTTCTCCCTACCTTGGAGAGGGTGGACAACCTGTCCTTATCTACTAAGTCTATTCCCTTGAGTACCTAGAATGTTTCGATCATGTCCCCTCTCAATCTCCTCTGTTTGAGGGAGAAAAGGCTGAGTTTCTCTTATCTTTCACTGTACGGCAACTCCTCCAGCCCATTAACCACCTTAGTCACTCTTCTCTGGACCCTTTTGAGTAGTACTGTGCTCTTCTTCATGTACGGCGACCAGTGCTGGATGCAGTACTCCAGGTGAGGGCACACCATGGCCCAGTACAGCGGCATGATAACCTTCTCCTATCTGTTCGTGATCCCATTCTTTATCATTCCTAGCATTCTATTCGCCCTTTTTGTTCACAGTATGCAAGAATTTTTTAGAAACAGAGTATTATAATGTAGTTTAAACAATATTTTGTTTAGATTGAAAGCCTCACCTAATAAACATTATTTTATTAGCTTCACAAGAGTTCTTACACAGTAATTAACACCTGGGCTGTGCTCAGTTTTTAGTAAGATTAGAGATCCAGTTCTCTTATTAAGATTCCACACCTGCAATGAAAATTAGAATTCTTAAACACTTTTTTTCAGCTCTAATATCATTTGATGAAGAATGTCTATTATTGATAATAAAAACAGAGCACATGCTGTTCTGATAATAATTCAAATCCTTTTTTAAACTCTATAGATTATCTCCAATAGTGTTCCTCTGCTTAGCATAAATTATTTGCAAATAAATGAAAGAAATGTGAAACACTGCTAGTATTTGTTTAAAGTAATTTTATAAGGGACATGAGCATGTGAAATGGCATTTTAGGTCCTTAGGCTTTTAATTTTTTGGTTCTATGCATGTGTAAAAGGTAAGCATGACTGGCTTATTTCATTGCTGGAAGATGTGGTAACAGTGACTAGCGTAGCTGGGTTTAAAAAAGGTTTGGACAACTTACTGGAGGAAAAGTCCATAGCAGGCCCAGCTCAAGGGACTCTGGCACCCTGAGCTAACTTTTCAATTGATGTTCCCCCACACCCACTTGTGATCTGGTAACTCATTTCTTCCCCCTCCCCTCCCCCCCTGTGATCCAGTATCTCCTCCTTTCTTGAGTCTCTCCCTCATGCTGGACCAGATGAGGCACTGGCTCAGGGCACTGATGATAAAAGGTCCAAAATCTCAGTCTGGCATATATCCCTCTAGAAATTTGAAGATAGATCAGAGTGGGATTTTGGTGCCTTTATTACTGGCACCCTGGGTCAGGGCCTCACCTGCTCCATTGGTTGAGCCGGCCCTGGTCCATAGTCTGTTATTGAGACAGATATGGGTGAGGTCACTGTTGCCCTGGGATCAATAGCTTAGAATGTTGCTACTATGTGAGATTCTGCAAGGAATCTTGATACTATTTGAGGTCCAGAATGTTGCTACTATTTGGGTTTCTGCCAGGTATTTGCAACCTGAATTGATCACTGTTGGAAACAGGATGGGTTAGATCAGGGGTAGGGAACTCTGGTCCTTGAGAGCCGTATTCCAGTCGGGTTTTCAGGATTTCCCCAATGAATATGTATGAGATCTATTTGCATGCACTGCTTTCAATGCATATTCATTGGAGAAATCCTGAAAACCCGACTGGAATACGGCTCTCAAGGACCGGAGTTCCCTACCCTTGCGTTAGATGGACCATTGGTCTGACACAGTATGTCTATTCTTATGTTCTGAACCATTAAGCATGACTAGGTATTCACCTAGAGCAGGGGGAGGCAATTCCGGTCCTCAAGAGACGAAGCCAGGTCAGGTTTTCAGGATATCCACAATGAATATGCATGAGATAGATTTGCATCTCAAGGAGGCAGTGCATACAAATCCATCTCATATATATTCATTGTGGATATCCTGAAAACCTGACCTGGCTCCGGCTCTCGAGGACCAGAATTACCTACCCCTGACCTAGAGCAGCAGATCTGAGGGGAAGTAGCAAAGAGCAGCTGTAATCAAAGCAAAGCTCAGTCCTGATAACTATACAAACTCAAAAAGATAATTACACAAGAAGAGTGGGAATTTTTTTTTTTTTTTTATAAATCTTTATATTAATTTTCAAATATTAACAGTGCCGTACACAAGTATAAGAACATAAATTAAGTCAAGAAAAGCACATTCTACTTACAGATATTCTAACATCATTCATTTTATCCCCCCACCCATTGATTAATCAATAACACAAATATATATATTCTTTCAAATAACTTACAGTTATATAAATAATACGATTGTATAATCCCGTCCCCCTCCTTCCCTCCCACCCTGGATGTGTAAGGAATAGCACAGAAATTAAAGATAAGAACTACTACAGAAAAATAATAAAAGATGTCAACAGGCCCCAAACCAATTTAAATACATTACTATGCCCCAGCATTTCGGCATTCATTTTTTCATACCTAAAACTGGAGCCCACCAAAAAGGAAAATTGAGGCGATCATAATTTTTCCAATTACGTGTTATCATCTGCATAGCTATCCCAGTCATAATAAGGAAGAGCCGACATTTATAATGATCCATGGGGGGCTTAATATGTAATAATGTTCCACATATTACTGCTTCATAAGTCAATGGAATTGATGACTCAAGAACAACATTAATCTGACCCCATATCGACTTCCAAAAGTTGAGTATCAAAGGACAATAGAACAGATGATCCAGCATCCCAATGTCTATATGACAGTGCCAGCATCTATTAGATTTAGAACTGTCTAACTTTTGCAACCTAACAGGGGTCCAAAAAGATCTGTGTAACAAGCAAACCAAGTTTGTCTCATAGATGCTGAGACTGTGCATTTCATCCTCCAAGTCCAAAGTTGAATTTCTAAATAGTCCAGGTAAATGTTATTTGAAATTAGGTATATACTAAATAGAATTTACAAATACCTCTCAGGAAAATAAATGTATTTTAGGCAAAGAATGGGCATGTACTATTCATTTATTTTTAGTATTTATAGACCACTTATAGCCTAAGTGGTTTACATTCAGGTACTCAAGTAGTTCTCTCTACCTGTCCTTGTGGGCTTACAATCTGGCTAATGTACCTGGGACAATGCAGTGTTAAGTAATTTGCACAGGCTCACAAGGAGCAGTGTTGGGTTTGAACCTGCAACCTCTGGGTGGTGAAGTTGCAGCCCTAACCACTAGGCCACTCCTCTATGCCACTAGCTAGAGCGTGAAAATATCAGAGCCATTGCAAGCTATAACTGAGCCCTGTGCAATTCACCTTCCACAACCACCCTCTAGAGCAGGGGTCTCAAAGTCCCTCCTTGAGGGCCACAATCCAGTCAGGTTTTCACGATTTCCCCTATGAATATGCATGAGATCTATGTGCATGCACTGCTTTCAATGCATATTCATTGGGGAAATCCTGAAAACCTGACTGGATTGCGGCCCTCAAAGAGGGACTTTGAGATCTCTGCTCTAGAGTACTCATTCCTTTCCCCCTCCCCATATGAACCCCCAACGACCCTCCCAAATAGATTCACCTCCCTCCTATAAGCCCCTCCCCAAGAAGAATCCCTCTTTCTGAAGATCACCCATCCCCTTCTGGGTAGGGTTACCAGATTTTCCTTCGAGAAAATCTGGACCCATGACCAAACCCCCAACACCACCCAGTTCTGCCTCTGTCACACCCTGTTCCACTCCTAGCTCTGTCCCCAGACGGCATCCATGCATGCATGGACGTGATGCAATGATATCACATGCACGTGACGTCACTGCATTGCATCCACACATGCGCGGATGTCCCTTCCCAACACAATTATGTCAGGAAGCTTTTCAAAACCTGGACAAAGTGTCGGGTTTTGAAAAGCTGCCTGGACCCCCAGACATGTCCTTGATAACACAGTGGGGAAGAGTGGGAGAGGCTGAAGTCACAGTGGGAGGAAAAAGAGTTGCTGGGACAGAGGACCTAGAAGAGCAAAGGGAAGAGAGAAAGAGAGAGAAATGAGTAGAGAAGAGTAGGAAAGATGCTAAATCCACAAATGGAGAGATGCCTGCTCTGGGATGAGGAGTATAGGGAAGAAAGTGAACAGAGGAGGAAAAGCTGAAGAAGAGGCAGGCCCACAGGGTGAGGAATGGGGACACAGTAGATGGAATGAGCAGAGAGAGAGGGCAGATGTATGGAAGGGAGAGAGAGGACAGACGTTGGTTGGAAAGAAGAGAATGAAGAGGATAATTAAAGCAGAAATGACAAAAAGTAGAAAAAAGGTTTTTTTTGTTGATTTATTGTAGCTGTATTGATAAATATTTATAAATAGAAAATGGAAATAAAGTAATCTTTTTATTAAACTAATTTTAATACATTTTTTATTAACCAGGTCAGGACAGGATATTATACTAAATTTGAATGTATATTATTATCTTGTAGTCTTATGGTTTTCCCCTAATTTTTTAACTTGTAATACAAATTGAAATATTTGACATTGCTTGTATAACAATTTTTAATAAAACTTGAAACTTGATAAAATTTTAATAAAAGTTGACCTGAAGAATGAGGTTTTAGCCTCTGAAAGCTAATTCAAAAATGGATTTGTCCAATAAAATGGTATTTTCTTATTTTCCATTTTTGTTTTATTTCTTTTTGCTAATTTGTAAAGTGGTGATTGTTATTTGTCTTTTTTTTTCAAATTTACTTTTGCTATCTTTATATTTTGCACAGTATTAGGGGCCGTTACTGTTTCTGTTGTGTTGCATTGTATGCAGAGCCTGGGTTTTTGTCTACATATTTCTATTTTTAGTTTGTGATTACTTATTCCATAATGGGTGAGGGTGTATCTGTGTTCTGTGTGTATGTTCTGTCAGCATTGACTGTGTAGGATTGATCTGTATTAATCTGGCTTGTTTAGTTTTACAATAAAAATTGATTCAGCTTTAAACTTAAAAAGCTGTATCATTGAATCAAATAAAAAAAATCAATTTAATAGGTCAAATCGAATCAAATGAAAAAATGTTTCCTTGAATCGGGCAGCTCTAGCGTGTGCAACATAAGGAATCTGTGAGTATCCCTACCTTTTCTACCTTGGCATCATACTTTCTTTCAATTCCAGCCCAACCAAGCTATGTCAGAAGATAGTTTACATGAGCAAAGCATGCAAGAGAGCCTGTTTAAAAGATTGCTAGTTTTATGTTAGGCTATGGTAATGTTTAATTTTTATTATTATTTTGTAATGTTACCCTTCAAGGATTTCATAGACTATTTTAGAGCTAATTACTAGCTAATAGAGATTAGCTGATTACCTTTATAGCCTTCTAATTGGTTCAAAAGCATATAAATCAGAGATCAGGCCAGGAGTGGGTATGAGGAAATTAAGCATTAAATAAAGACTTTCCTCAACTGCTATCTGTGCCTTAATCAGACCTTATCCTGTGCTCTGAAATGCATCCTAAAATACTAATCTAGACTAAAATACTTTTATATAAAAATCCTAATAGAGACTCTAAAGTAGAGAATGACACGGGGAAAAAATCTGTCCCCGTCACCGCCGTTCCCTTCACCACCCCGTCACCGTCATCCCCTTCACCGCCCCGTCACCATCACTGCCATCCCATTCACCGCCCCGTCACCATCCCCACAGCATCCATATAAGCCTCAGTACTGCGAAACACCATGAAGACAGAAGAGAGTCCTGCCACTACTACTACTGCACTGAGAATCTGTTTCAGTGCCTCTGCCCTGTAGTAAAAACTGAACATAAAATAAATCAATTGACTTGTCCTCCCTTGCAATAATGTGTCCCCCATGTTCACCTATAGCTCGAATCAGGTCAATTGTGCACACTAAAAATGCCCACCTGAGCACATAATCATGCAGATGCTGCAGTACAATGAGCAACAGGAGGATTTGGAACGTGAGCGCAGGCAGGCAGTGATACATAAACAGCAGTGCAATCGACCGATTGCAGTGTTCCGCCATCTCCCTCCCGCCACCTCACCTTAGTTGTAGAGTATGCTGGCTTTCTTTTTCACCCAGCCGCATGCGCGGCTGCTCATTTGTTCAATATTCTCCTCTGACGCAACTGGAAACAGGAAGTTGCAGGAGAGGAGAGAAGATTGCGGCTGGGCGAAAAAGAAAGCCGTCATACTCTACATCAGTGTTTTTCAACCTTTTTACACCCATGGACCGGCAGAAATAAAAGAATTATTTTGTGGACCGGCAAACTACTAGGACTAAAATTTAAAAACCCCGTTTCCGCCCCATCTCTGCGAGCTCGATCACCTCAGTAACTATAGAAAAATAGACAAATATAGTGCAAAATATAGACAGCAGATATAAATTCTCAAAACTGACACGTTTTGATCACTAAATTGAAAATAAAATCATTTTTCCTACCTTTGCTGTCTGGTGATTAATTTCATGAGTCTCTGGTTGCGTTTCCTTCTGTCTGTGTATCCTTTCTTTCATTTCTTTCTTTCTGCACTCAGGCCCAAGAATTGTCCCTTTCTGTTTCCTCCCTCTTTCCTTCCTATGTCCTTAGTGCCCCCGGTGCTTCCTTCCCATGTCCTTAGTGCCCCCAGTGCCTCCTTCTCATGTCCTTAGTGCCCCTGGTGCCTCCTTCCCCTGTCTTTAGTGCCCCCAATGCCTCCTTCACATATCCTTAGTGCCCCTTCCTGTCTTTAGTGCCCCCAGTGCCTCCTTCCCATGTCCTTAGTGCCCCTTCCTGTCTTTAGTGCCCCCAGTGCCTCCTTCCCATGTCTTTAGTGCCCCCAGTGCCTCCTTCCCATATCCTTAGTGCCCCTTCCTGTCTTTGGTGCCCCCAGTGCCTCCTTCCCATGTCTTTAGTGCCCCCAGTGCCTCCTTCCCATATCCTTGGTGCCCCTTCCTGTCTATAGTGCCCCTAGTGCCTCCTTCCTATGTCTCTCTCACTGCCTTCCACACTTTGCACCACCCCCACCCCCAAAGCCTGCCTGCCTGCCTATCTACCTCTCTCCCTCCCTCCCTAGCCATAGCCAGCCTGCTGCCTCCCACCTTTTCCCCTGCTCTTACCACCATGCTGCAGCTGCTAAAGCCGACAGGAAGTCTTTCCGACGTCAATTCTGAAGTCGGAGAGGACGTTCTGGGCCAGCCAGGCAGCGATTGGCTGGCTCAGAATGTCCTCTCCGACATCAGCATTCTTAATCACCACTGCTGCACAAAATGCATGTTCACCGACATGGGGGGGGGGGGGGGTCGGTGAACATGAATTGACGTCGGAATTGACGTCGGAAAGACTTCCTGTCGGCTTTAGCAGCTGCAGCATTTTGTGCAGCAGTGGTGATTAAGAATGAACCTGGAGTAGCTGTAAAGACTACAGTACCACCTTACTAAGATAAGTAGTTTTTCTTCCTTTTTTAGGAGCTGTGGATGTTGTTAGAACTTATGTTATATAGTAATGGTGGGTGAGACTGTGAACAAGCAATGATGGTCTCTTTACACAGCTTCTCTGTGATATTTCACTGGGATATAGTTGTGGGTCTGAGCGTTCACTATTAAGCACGTATCATATTTTGTGTGGTCATTTTTTATATACAAAGAGATTTATAGATTGCTGATGGGTGGCTAATCAAAGCAGTATTTTCCATAATATGATAACATATTTGTACTGTATATAAGGCATTAGTCTAATATACCTTTCCAATTTCCCCAGTTCAGCTGATGAGACAAGACCATGCTTCCCATCTTACCCATATGGTAAAAATATAATGGTTTTCTCTTCACTAGCCAATTAATCATTTTTCCATTTTGATCATTATACTGGCTATGATTATACTGCATATTATACAGTATCATTATACTGTTGTCTTATTACGGGACTCTGTCTTTACGCATTTATTAGACCTTGACATATCCCTCTTAAACTCTTTATCTTATAGAAAGGTCTCATTGTTAACTAGTTTCTTTTCTTTCTTTCTTTTTTTTCTTATTGATTACACTTTCTCATAGTATTCTCCTGAAATACAGATTAATGTTTTTCTTTCTCTAGAGGGAGTGGCTTGAGTGTTCACTCTCTGTTTCTAGTCAATGACTCTACTACCGTATTTTCACGTAGATAACGCGCACCCGTGTAAAACGCGCACACGGGTATAGCGCGCGGAAAACACAAATTAATGTACAGAAATTTTTGTATACCGCGCACACCCGTATACCGCGCATACTGCCCGACTCTCCAGTCGCCCGCCCCGACTCTCCTCTGGCCACCCTGACTCTTCTTTCGCCCGCCCCGACTCTCCTCTCCCCTTTGAAGTCCTGTTCCCACCCTGAAAGCCTGATGCCCCCCCCACGTCCGATTCATCCCCCCCCCCGCAGGACCGCTCGCACCCCCACCCCGAAGGACCGCTCGCACGCACCCCCACCCTGAAGGACCGCTCGCACCCCCACAGCCTCCCGACCCCCCCATCATGTAGAAGCTCCTACCAGTGTCCTGCTGCTTCCCCTCTTGCCCCGCCGACTCCCCGACACGATCGGGGCAAGAGTGAGCTCAAGCCCTCTTGCCCCAGCCAACCTTGGCACCCCCGACACGATCGGGGCAAGAGGGAGCTCAAGCCCTCTTGCCCCGCCGACTCCCCAACTCCCCGACAATATCGGGCCAGGAGGGAGCCCAAGTCCTCCTGGCCCTGGCGACCCCCCCGCTAGTTGTTCGGGCCAGTAGGGAGCCCAAACCCTCCTGGCCACGGCGACCCCCTAACCCCACCCCGCACTACATTACGGGCAGGAGGGATCCCAGGCCCTCCTGCCCTCAACGCAAACCCCCCTCCCCCCAACGACCGCCCCCCCCAAGAACCTCCAACCACCCCCCCTGCCGACCCGCGACCCCCCCTGTCCGACCCCCAAGACACCCCCACCCCCCTTCCCCGTACCTTTCTGTAGTTGGCCGGACAGACGGGAGCCAAACCCGCCTGTCCGGCAGGCAGCCAACGACGGAATGAGGCCAGATTGGACCATCCGTCCCAAAGCTCAGCCTACTGGTGGGGCCTAAGGTGCCTGGGCCAATCAGAATAGGCCCGGGAGCCTTAGGTCCCTCCTGGGGGCGGGGCCTGAGGCACATGGGCCCGACCATGTGCCTCAGGCCCCGCCCCCAGGAGGGACCTAAGGCTCCCGGGCCTATTCTGATTTGCCCAGGCGCCTTAGGCCCCACCAGTAGGCTGAGCTTTGGGACGGATGGGCCAATCCGGCCTCATTCCGTCGTTGGCTGCCTGCCGGACAGGCGGGTTTGGCTCCCGTCTGTCCGGCCAACTACAGAAAGGTACGGGGAAGGGGGGTGGGGGTGTCGTGGGGGTCGGCCAGGGGGGTCGCAGGTCGGCTGGGGGGGCGGTTGGAGGTTCTTGGGGGAGCGGTCGTTGGGGGGAGGGGGGTTTGCGTCGAGGGCAGGAGGGCCTGGGATCCCTCCTGCCCATAATGTAGTGCGGGTTGGGGTTAGGGGGTCGCCGTGGCCAGGAGGGTTTGGGCTCCCTCCTGGCCCGAACAACTAGCGGGGGGGGGGGGTTGCCAGGGCCAGGAGAACTTGGGCTCCCTCCTGGCCCGATATTGTCGGGGAGTTGGGGAATCGGCGGGGCAAGAGGGCTTGGGCTCCTTTTTGCCCCGATTGTGTCGGGGAGTCAGGGGGGCAAGAGGGCTTGAGCTCCCTCTTGCCCCGATCGTGTCGGGGAGTCGGCGGTCCTTCGGGGTGTGGGTGCGGGTGCGTGCGAGCGGTCCTGCGGGGGTGAATCGGATGTCGGGGGGGGGGGACTATGTAAAAAAAATTTTGTACAACGCGCTCATGCATATACCGCGTAAGGGTATGCACGGTTTGTAAAAACACGTATAACGCGCGCGTTATATGCGTGAAAATACGGTAATTGTTTTTTTCCTGAGGTTGGAACTTCTTATGTTCCTTTTACCGTTAGTTAAGAAATTCAAAGGTACATTGCAGATTTCTCTATATTGTCTTTGCATACATAAATTACATTCAACATATACATACCTCCTTTTTCTGTGAGTTGCTCAATACCTCTATTATACCTTTCTTATAGCCAATAAAAATCAAACTGCTATTAAAGTAGTTTCTTGGAATGTAAATGGCCTTAAAAAATCCCATTAAAATGGAAAAAATCCTGATTCAATTAAAAAAACAAGCTCCAAGTATTATGCTACAAGAAACGCATGTAACAAATACCTCTCATCTCATTAAAAATTGAAATTGGATTTAATCTTCTATAGACTCACCTTCACTAGGAAGAAGGGGAGGTGTCTCCATCCTCTTCCACAAATCACTTCAATCTTCAATCACTAAAGCACTGCATAGATCTAGAGGGCAAATGGATAATTGTTTTACTTAGAATTCATAATGAATCTATAATAGTGGTTAATATTTACTCTCCTAATTCAGACTCTCCGGAATTTAAAAAAAATTTATTAACAAAGATTCAAGAACTAGAACATCTCCCCCTGATTGTGGCAGGAGATTTCAACATCCCATTTGATTACATTATTACAGTCTAAACATTACATTTGATTACAGTCTAAATGCTTGCCTTCTTCTCAACAGAAATCCACATCTGCATTTCATTCCTTTGTTGAACAACTTTTTCTGACAGATCCATGGAGATTGCAACACCTAGCTACTAGAGAATATACTAACCACTCAATTCCCCATCATTGTTTCTCTCGATTAGATTATATCTTTACTTCTAACTCTTTGTTAAATTCTGTAATAACGACAAACATTTCACTGATACTCATCTCTGATCATGCACTCATAACTTTATCTCTTTATCTCCAATCCTCCCAGTTCTCCTCTGTGGAGATTACTTCTAGAGGAAGATGATACTATCCACATCAAAAATTTATAAAAGAATATTTTCTTACTAATCATCCCAACATCAACCCATCACTATTATGGGAATATTTCAAAGGCATGCTGCATGGAGAAATTATCTCATTACTATCTTATAAATCCAAGAAAAATAAAGTCAACATGGATTCCTATGAGCATTGGAACTGTTACCACCGTGGCCAGCACTAAAACCCCCGCTACGGTTTTGCAAAAGGGGGGGGGGGTTATCTAGGTATAAATTTATATATCTGATAAATACTTTTAACAATTGTTCTTGAAGTAGGTAGTGCCTCTCTAGCAAGTTTTATAAAAGTGTGATAATATTGTTTAATCATAACATTTGCAATTTTGCCTGAAAAATGAAAAATGCAAGAATGTTGTCAGGATTTTTACACTAATGAAAGGACATAACATTTTCATAGTCTAAGCTATAGTTATCTAGCTGTAATATTTTTGACATTAATGATGATTTTGCCTTTGTTCATTTTTAATACAGAAAAAAAAAAATCCAATCCTGTTACAATCCTTTAAACGTACCTTTAAATGAGTTTGGAATGTATTCTATTGGAAATCAATATGCTTGAAGTTCAAATGTAAAGCATTTAAGATATATGAAGGGTAATACTATAGCTGGTGCTCACATTTGCATGCGTATTATGTACATAAATGCATCAATGCAAAAATTATGCTTATGCTCTATTCTGCAAATACCCACTTAACTTACACTTGTATTTGTTCGAGCAGCTATTCACAAACCGTGAGCCACTGCTCCCTGGGGAGCCTTCACTGACGTATAGGGGAGTCGCAGATTATTCTTATATTAGACATCTTTTACAACCTTAAGAATTAAAAAGAATATAGAAATAAAAATACTACAACTAAATCTTCAGGTTATTTCTTAGTTACTGTTTTGATGTTTATGGCTGGTAAAACAGTTTGTTTTCTGTTATCGTGTGAATGTAATCACTGTGGGGGAGACACTATGAGGCTCATAATCGAAACAGAAAAATGTCTAAAAACCAGCCTAAATTGGCACTTGGACTATCAGAAACATAAAATGTCCAAGTGTCAATAATCGAACAGGGTTTTAGATGTATTTAAAAATGACTTAGGCCTTCATAGTGCTGCTGAACGACCAGAGCTAGAAGGGGCATTTTAGGAGGAGTGGTGAGGGCAGGATTTGGGCGGGATGTGGGCCATCCTAGACTTAGTCGTATTGCATGTATAACTGAAGGTTTTACAACACTGCCTAGACTGAACTTGGACATTGTGCTTAGGCCATCTCAAACCAGGTCTAAGTCCACAAAATGTATCCAAAGTGACCAGGTAAGCACTTCAGAAACAAAGTACAGACTCCCACACACAGCCCCAGAGATCACTGTCCCCCCCCCAAATAAAAAAAACCATCATAACAACTTTACAGATCTGCCTCCAGAACATCAGCACCTGGCAGCTTGGCATAGGAAAGCCTAGTAGAGCTGCACAGAGGTGGCTTAAGTGGTCTTGGGGGTGAGTTAGTGAACCATGGAGAGGAGGACCCAGGCCTATAAGCCACTCTAATCACTGCATTCATGGAGAAACATGTGCATCCCCCCCAAAATAAAAAAACAAACCCTTTTGTACTGCCATATAAGTGGCTCCTGCAGCCATAAGGGCTATTGGGATGATAGATAGGTGGGTCTAGTAGATTCTGGGGGTGTTTTGTGGGGCTCACCATGACCTATAAGGGAGCTGTTGTAAGATGTTTATGTGGCACCCTTTTTGTGAAGTTCACAGCAGTGCCCTGTAAGGTGCCCCACTACTCTGTTGCCATGTCTGGGTGTCCAGTCCCTTATTTTTCTGGCCCCTCCCATGTCCAAAAGGTTTTTTTCTAGGCTTTTTGACTTGGACGAATTTTTGGATAAAAATGGGGTATAAAGATGGACGACTTAGCAGTCTGGACAATCAGACGGCTGAACGTACAGTTGGACAATTTTTTTTAAAAAATATGCTGGACGTATATTTTGAAAATGGACCTCTTCCTGTGTCTGACTTTGGATGACTAGTGAGTTAGACCAAAACAGACTTAGATGTTTCTTTTGATTATGCCCCTCCACGCTTATGACTAGTGCACATGCCTAATGGCTCGTGGCCAGCAGGGGGTGATGTTTAGGGGACGGTAATGGAATGGATGTCAGAACATGATAAGTGCAGTATTTTTTGTGGAGTTTTTCTACAAAAGCGCCTATTTTTCGTATGATTCTGGGTAATTCTAGTTAGATACAAGCATATGTGTCAGTTAGGGCCACGCCCAAATAGAAGCGTACGAAAAACGGGTGAATAAAAATCTGAATATAAATATAGATAAGGCCAGAGAAAAACACACTATAGATTAATATAAGGGAAAGAATGGTGTTCTTTTTGTGTATTTTGCTGTTGGGTCAGATCAGAAAAGAAACCAAAGGAATCCATTTTGTCTTTGCTATATCTGCTCATTTTGAGAAATCCATTTTGTGTGTCCAGGTCTTTGTTCTCAGCATCGTGGTGTTAATTAATACCACATGTGCTTGCTTTAGACTGGTAAAGAAAGATAACGTGTCCCAAACTGAATTAGATATAGTTTTGAATGAAAATTATGATTTATTGAATTGAAGGCTTGGCCAAGCAAGTATGAATGAAACAAATATGATTAGAGTGGATGTGTGACTGTGTTGAACAAAAGCATAGGGTTTGAAAAAACATATTTATATATTTTTGCAACCTAAAGAAATCCTAAAGCAACATCTGGGAGTAATTAAGTCAGAGACTCCTGCTCTTTGTGTGTGAGACTGTCAGCTTAGGAGGAGAGGGGGACCAGCCCCTCCTCCTCCAAGCTAGGGTTTCTGTGTGCAGAATCCATAGCCTGTCAGCTTTTTTCCTCCAAGGTTGAGAACTTCTCAGCATCTTTTGAACAAATAATTTCTCTTAATATTTATATTCAGAAACGACTATAAGCAAACAAATGTACTTTTCTAAAACTGTCTAACTTTTAAACGTAGAGGAATTTTTCTTTGTCCAACTTTTAAGACCACCTCTTTTGTGGATTGTTATTGGTTGAGATACTGATGATGTCACTGAGCCAAAAGTATATAATAGAATGACCTGAGATATTAAGAAGAGCTCGTTCTTAGAAGGCCAGCATTTGGCAACTATAACAATTTCCCATTAGCGCAACTGTTAAGCAATTATGCTTGATTCTTTTGATCTCATAATGGAAAACTAGAAACAATAACTCAATAAATCTTAATTAATTTTTAAAACCTTGCGCTGGTGTCATTTTGCATGTGTTATTATTTTTCAAACCTGGAGCTTTCATGAGGGCGTCAGAATTCCTATGCTCACTTTGCGCATGGCTAGTGACCTCTATTTGAATGTCAGTAATCAATGGATAGTTGGAGCAAACTCAACTGTTATACCCGTAATTATCAAACTCTACTGGTAAAATAATACTAGCATAAGTATTTTACTCATATACAATATTATCATTGAGTATGCGTCTTTTTGTATATATGTCAAGTTCTGATCAACATAATTTTTAAAATTTGTTGTTTTAGAACCCTAAAAAAGGACATATTTTTTATTGAATTTTAATATGCATATGACAGCACAAAATGAAGAGCAGGCACCACAAATGATCAGCGAGTGTGCAAAAAAGAGAAAATATCGTAAATATGACTATAGTTATTTGGACTTTGTCTTCACGCCAACAAATGTTAATGGACAAAAAGACCACAATGAGTAGTATGTTTGAAAATTTTGGTCTTCACCCTAGAGGATTAATAAATCAGTGCACACTTCTATATACAATATAAAAATGTATTTGCATAGGGTTTTTTGTGTTCTGCACATGTGACCAAGGCCAGGTGTTCTGGTACGAATGCATATCATGAAGCGTTATTGGTGTCATGGCTCCAAGTAGAAAGATATTTGTCAGTTCTCCATCAGCTCTTTTGGACCCAAAACAGCCCTCACTTAAAAATTAGCAAAGACCACTTTTTTACAGAATACCAGCATACCTGGGTATATTGTATATGCCTATATGTGCTTATGCACAAACATTTTCACTGCCCACAGAGCTAGCATTATGTCTGGGTGTTTATGTTCCAGAGATATGTACATAACTCATAGTATTTTATAAGGTACACATAATTTTGCACTCTTCACATGTTTTACCCAGATTCCACCCATGTGTATAATCTGCAAACTTCACTCTATAAGAGATATGCACAGTAATAGAATAGCACTCAGGCACATGGATGAAAGACCACAAACTAAAACTGAACCCAGACAAAACAAAATTCATACTTCTTGAAAAAAATAAAACCCCAACCATAACAAACCTAGTAATAAACTCAATCATATACCCCATTCAACCCACTCTAAAAACTTCTGGGATTGACAATAGACAGATGCTGCACCATGTAACCACAAATCAACAAAACAATACAGAAATCATTTGCGGTCATGAGAAACCTAAGGTAAGTTTAAAATTTTTTTGACAGAAAACAATTCAAGCTCATGATTCAGTCCTTAATCCTAGGTCTCCTTGACTACTGCAACATCCTCTATCTCCCCTGCCCCACAACAATGATAAAACAACTACAAACAGTATAAAACACAGCTCTGAGACTAATCTATTCACTAAGAAAACAAGACCATATCACCGAGGCATACCTTGACTCACACTGGCTCCCAATTCAAGCAAGAATACTATTTAAATTCTACTGTCTACTCAGTGGCGTACCAAGGAGGGGCGGGGGGGGAGGTCCACCCCGGGTGCACAACCCAAGGGGGTGCACAGCTGGCCACTCACTGGGGAATAGGCTGCCGCCAGGGAAAGGCTGCCACTGCCATCATCAGGAACAAGCCGGCGCCGAGTTCTCCCTCCCTGCTTCTCTTCCCCGCAAGCCGACCAACTCTAGCCGTCCGACGTCAATTCTGACGTCGGAGAGGACGTTCTGGGCCAGCCAATCGCTGCCTGGCTGGCCTGGAACATCCTCTCCGACGTTAGAATTGACATCGGGCAGCGAGAGTTGGTCGGCCCGCGGGAAGAGAAGCAGGGCGAACTCGGCGCCGGCCTATTTCCGATGGCCAGTGGCAGCCTTTCCCCGGAGGCGGTGGCAGCAGCATGTTTCCCAATGGCAGTAGCATGGGGGAGGGCAGGGAGAAAGAAAGAAAGGGGGGGAGACAGGGAGCCAGAAAGAAAGAAAGGGGAGGACAGGGATCCAGAAAGAAAGGGGGCAGGGTGAAACAAAGAAAGAAAGAAATGGGGCACGGAGAGAGAGAGAGAGAAAAAGACAAACAGAAAGAAAAGGGGCATGGGAGAGAGAAAGAAAGAAGGGAGTAGGGTGAAAGAAAGAAATGGGGCACAGAGAGAGAAAGAGAGAGAGAAAGACAGAGAAAGAAAGGGGGCATGGAGAGAGAAAGAAGGGGGCAGGGTGAAAGAAATAAATGGGGCACGGAGAGAGAGAGAGAAAGACAAACATACAGAAAGAAAGGGGGCATGGAGAGAGAAAGAAAGAAGGGGACAGGATGAAACAAAGAAAAAATTGGGGGAGGGAATGAGGTCTGGAGGAGAGGAAGCATACAGGAGGCTGAAAGAAGGGAAGAAATATTGGATGCACATTCAGAAGAATAAAGTGCAACCAGAGACTGATGAAATTACCAAACAAAGGTAGGAAAAATGATTTTATTTTCAATTTAGTGATCAAAATGTGTCCGTTTTGAGAATTTATATATGCTGTCTATATTTTGCACTATGGCCCCCTTTTACTAAACCGCAATAGCAGCTTTTAACGCAGGGAGCCTATGAGCATCGAGAGCAGCATGGGGCATTCAGCGCAGCTCCCTGCGCTAAAAAATGCTATCACAGTTTAGTAAAAAGGGAGGGGGTATATTTGTCTATTTTTGTATAGTTGTTACTGAGGTGACATTGCATAAAGTCATCTGCCTTGACCTCTTTGAAAACTCGCGGAATATAAATAATTAAGCTTTTTCTCTGCGTACAGTGTGCTTTGTGTTTTTAAAATTTTATTGTTGGTAGATCATTTTGACTTGGCCACAAAGGTAAGAGGGAGGGAGGGAGGGAAGCTGCTGAAAGACATCTACCATATTTTCACGCATATAACGCGCACCCGTGTAAAACGCGCACACGGGTATAGCGCGCAGGAAAACATTTATGTAAATAAATTGACATATAGCGCGCACACGCATATACCGCGCATTGCCGTCCTGACTCTCCTCTCGCCACCCAGCCCTTGAAGTCCTGTCACCCCCTGAAGTTCTGTCCCCCCTGATGTCAGAGAAGGGGCGGGACCGCAGTAGAGGAAGCAGCGCAGGGCTCAGAGAAGGGGCGGGACCGCGGCAGAGCAAGCAGCGCAGGGCTCACTGGCATCGCGAACCCACGGTAGGCTGATTCTCCACCGCAAACGGTGCGGGGGGGACTGGGGGATGAATCGGACATCGGGGGGATGCGAGCGGTCCTTTAGGGTGGGGGGCCAGCGGTCCTTCGGGGTGGGGCATCAGGCTTTCAGGGTGGGGCGGGCCTTCAAGGGGGGGGAAAGGACTACAGGGGGGGACAGGACTTCAAGGGCAGGGTGGCGAGAGGAGAGTCAGGACGGCAATGCGCGGTATACGCGTGTGTGCGCTATATGTCAATTTATTTACATAAATGTTTTCCTGCGCGCTATACCCGTGTGCACGTTTTACAAGGGTGTGCATTATATGCGTGAAAATACGGTAGATGTCTTTCAGCAGCTCTCCTCCCTCCCTCCCTCTTACCTTTGTGGCCAAGTAAGGGTGTGCATCCAGTAAAGTTGTTGCATTACAGCAGTGTTGGACTGTTGGATTATTTTATATTGGAGCACAGTGGTCACTGGATGTGAGGATCTTCAGCTGTGAAGATAAGTACTACATATTTTTTGTCATTGGATTATAGTCATGAAATTTAATGCTATGAATAAAATTGATAAAATATTTCACACCAGAATATGTGCTATGATATATTCATATATTTTAAAAAAGAGGAAGGAAGACCAAACTGCAGCCAGCCTGGTTAACAAGTGAAGACGAAGGAAACTATTAGAGCCAAAAGAGAATCCTTCAGAAAGTGGAAGAAGGATCCAACTTAAAATAATTGTAAACAGCATAAGGAATAGCAAGTCAAATGCAAGGCATTAATAAGGAAGGCAATGAGAGACCATGAAAAGAAGATTACACTGGAAGCAAAAACACACAAAAACTTTTTTTAGGTATATTAAAAGCAAGAAGATGGTAAGAGAATTGGTTGGACAACTAGACGACTGAGGGAGAAAGTCAACATGAATTTAGTCAAGGAAAATCTTGCCTTACCAATCTACTGCATTTCTTTGAAGGAGTGAATGTATATGTGGATGAAGGTGAGTCGGTTGATATCATATATTTGGATTTTCAAAAGGCATTTGACAAAGTACCTCATGAAAGGCTTCTAAGGAAATTAGAAAGTCATGGGATATGAGGTAATGTCCTATTATGGATTAAGAACTGGTTGAAAGACAGAAAACAGAGAGTAGGTTTAAATGGTCAATATCATCAGTGGAAAAGTAAACAGTGGGGTTTCTCAAGGGTCTGTGCTGGGACCACTGCTTTTTATCATTTTTATCAATGATCTAGAGATTGGAATAACTAGTGAGATAATTAAATTTGCCGATGGCACAAAGTTATTCAAAGTTGTTAAATTGCAAGAGAATTGTGAAAAATTGCAAGAGGATCTTGGGAGACTGGGCATCAAAATGGCAGATGACACTTAATGTGAGCAAGTGCAAAGTGATTCATGTGATAAAGAGGAACCCGAGCTATAGCTGTGTGATGCAGGGTTCCATGTTAGGAGTCTCTACCCAGTAAAAGGATCAACGTGCATCATTGAGGATATGTTGAAACCCTCAGCTTAACATGTGGTGGTGGCTAAGAATGTAAATAGAATGTTAGGAATTATCAGGAAAGGAATGGAAAACAAAGATGAAAATGTTAAAATGCCCTTGTATCACTCTAAGGTAAGACTACATCTCGAATACTGTGTGCAATTCTGGTCGTTGTATCTCAAAAAACATATAGCAGAATTAGAAAAGTACAGAAAAGGGTGACAAAAATGATTAAAGGAATGGGACAACTTCCCTATGAGGAAAGGCTAAAGTAGTTAGGACTTTTCAGCTTAGAGAAGAGATGACTCTGGGGTGATAAGATAGAGGTCTATAAAATACTGAGAGGAGTGGAAAGGGTAAATGTGATTTGCTTGTTTACTCTTTCCAAAATTTACTCTTTCCAAAAAACACTAGGACTAGGGGGCATGCGATGAAGCTACTAAGTAGTAGATTTAAAACAAACTGGAGAAAATATTTCTTCATGCAATGTGTAATTAAACTCTGGAATTCTTTGCCAGAGAATGTGGTGAAATCACTTAGATTAGCAGGGTTTAAAAAAGGTTTGGATAATTTCCTAAAAGAGAAGTCCATAGGCCATTATTGAGATGGATTTAGGAAATCCACTGCTTATTCCTAGGATAAGCAGCATAAAATCTGTTTACTACTTGGGATCTAGCTAGGTACTTGGAACCTGGTTTGGCCACTGTTGGAAACAGGATACTGGGCTCGATGGACCTTCGGTCTGTCCCAGTATGGTGATACTTATGATGTTTTTAAATTTAACTGAATTTCTTGAAACTTCTCAGGATATTATTGATACAAGAGCTACTCTTCTAGTTACCTTGGATTCTGAACAGGAGAAAACAAGGATTATGAAACAATATTTCTCAAAGTGAGATGATGGCTTATGTGGCAATAAAATCCTTGTTTTCCCAGATGTTTCCAAGACAATGCAATTAATGAGGAAATCGTTTTTAGGCTATAAATCCCATGTGTTGGCCCTGGGAGCATGCTTTTTTCTTTGTTTTCCTTGTTGATGTATGATTACCCTCAATGAGGAAAATTTTGTTTTTATGATCCCTCTCAATTAAAACCTTTCCTGTTAGATAGGGGAAGAGATAAAGTTTCTGGTGGTAATTAGGTCTAGGATTGTGGATCATATATTGTGGACAGTGGAAAAAGCATGGACTCATTTGGAGCACTGGTCTTGACCTAGGTGCCGCTGCGTGAGCGGACTGCTGGGCAGGATGGACCACTGGTCTGACCCAGCAGCGGCAATTCTTATGTTCTTAAAGAAAAAAGAATAATATGGTTATTGATGAACAGTAATCATATTACTTTGTTCTGACTATTTCTTTCCATGGAACTAGATTTAAAGAGCAAACGCATATATTGTTGTAAGATGTTACTACAAATCTCTTTCTCTTTGAAGCGGAAAGAATAATGCAGAGCCAAGATAACATATGAATGAAATGTCATCTTTATCAGCACATGCAGACCATACTGTAAAATGTCATAGAGAGTGATCTTGATGATGTTAGGAAATGATGCAAAGAAGAAAAAAAAAATATAATAAATCACAGGCAGAGAGACTGAAGCAGGAAGCAGATGATTATGTTTAACTGAGTATCTCAGCCATATCCAAATGTTACCTAATGACTCACATCCATAGACAGATGGTTCACTTTATCTTCTGCATAGGCTATGTCTCATTTTTCCCCCTTATTCATCTTGATTTCTCTTTCTTTTGCTATTCCTTAGAAATGGGTTGGCCTGATGCTGCAACCACATTGAACTCAGAACCATCAGTCGTCAGACGCAGTGACACACCTGGTCAGCACTTGGATGGACGACCTCCAGTGAACACCAGGTGCTGCTCTGCTAAGCTAAGAGTTGGAAAAAGGGTTCTTCTATCTAAGCCAGTACCGAGACAATATCGTAGCATGGGGGTAGGAGCCATATGCAGCTGAATGCGTGGTGTTTATGTGTGATCAATCTGTGAATATTAATTTTAACTACCAAAGTCATTGGTGCTCATTGCTGTGAGATTCAGCTGTCAGGTTGCTTGCGTGTGAATGGGAGAGACTAGACCTGTAGCTTAATTGTAGCTGAAAGAGAAACTTAAGTGTGAGAGATCCCAAAGGATTGTCCTCATCAAAGAACAACAGCATCTGGGACAGCTATAGTTAAAATACATAATCCACATGCCAAGCTGTTGATATATATGAGAAACTTTGACCACATCGCCCTAGTGTTGTAGCCACTATCTTGGTTGCCATATGAGAAGCAAAGTGGTATCTCTGGATTTTGGGGCATTATGTACTATGTTACTTAGCAGACTTGCTACTCTCCTACACCTCCCTCTCCCCCCAAAAAATTTGATCATCACAGCAGGCATTGCTCATGGTTCCTTCTCAGGCTCATTTACAATGTTCTTGACAGAGAACTTATGCATTTTTACAACTGAAAATATGGAATTCTTTGCCCTTAGTCATGTGCATTCAAAATAATTACCGTACTTGAAATTTTGCAGATCAATAAATATGTATCTGTTTCCATAACAAGTCTATTTCAGTAAAGACCAGTGAATGTTCATTTTAATTGGGGGTGGAAACCACACCCATTATGAAGAAGATTTTTGTTGCTGCAGTTGTAAAATGTTTTTATTTCTTTACTTTAATTATTACACTGTAAGATCCATATGTAGAGACCCCTACAGTTTTGCCATGTTAAATGTTATAATATAGGCCCCCAAAACCATGTAAACCTAAAGGTTCTAGCAGTGGCATAGTAAGGGGGGTTCCACCCCGAGCACAGTCTTCCTAAGGTCGTGGCACTCTCCCTCCTCTCTGCCCTGCCCCCCACTCCTCTCCTTGCTGTGCGTGCATGCCCCTTGCCTTCCCCTTGGCCTTTTTTAGTTCCCCGGCGTGAGGTTTCTGCCACATTGGCATTGGCGCTCTCTCTGATATCACTTCCGGGACCTGCACCTAGGAAGTGACATCAGTGGGCAAGCTGACACCGACGTGGGCATGCTGCTCATGCCAGAGAAGTTACAAAATGTATGGGGAGAGGGAAGTGCGCGGCAGGAGGAGCGGGAAAGAGAATGGGGAAGGGGTGCCACCACCCTCGGCACCGCTCACCCTTACTACGTCACTGGGTGCTAGACCTCAGCATAGCAATGCTACCACCCATGAAATACGTGCCTCTGGTCTCCCCAGAGAGAGGTCAATATTTCTTCAGGACCATAGGCCTGGGGTTGCACATATTTCTTCCTTAGCATCCATCTGCCCTTAATCCATTTCTGTTCATAAAATCTGTCTTTCAATTACACTTTAAGCTTTATAACGCAGGGGTTGTCTCCACTGTGCATGTGTAAAATGCTGCATATACTTGCAGTGCTATACAAATGTTTAATAGTGGTAGTAATAGTTTGTTTAGACTGAGAAAGCAGTATATAAAAACATTTTTCAATAAGCATAATAAATACATAAAATAAATAAGAGACAATGACCTCCTGTCCACTATGAAGTTAATTTTCAAAGTCATTTACACACATAAATAGTGATTTTTGTGTTACTTGGATGTCTGAACATTCTTTCACTAAGTTAAGGATTCTCTAAATAGCGCCGTTGTTGTCAGCTGCCTTAAAAGCGGCCATCGATTGCTTGTCAATCACAAGATGGCGCTGTTTAGAGAATCACACATCTGGCAAAGGTAGGTGCTGAAAATTTAGGCCAGGGTTTTCAAGGCCTACATTTCCGACGCTTACCTTTGACATAAAACGCCTTGAATTTTCTTTTAAGTCCTTTTTAAACAGCATTTTGGACTTAGCTTAGGCACCGGTAGAGCGCCTACCAGTGCCTATGTTAAGGTGCCATTTAGAGAATATGCACACTTTTAACCATATTTTGAGCTGGCATTCATAGGTCCATGCCTAGGTCAGAAGATGAAAATAATATATGTATAACATCAGTACACGTATGATTTTGCCCAGAATAGAAGGCCACATTCCAGGGGGTGGGGTTGGGCTGAGTAAGAAAACTAAATTCAGACTCAACTAAAATGTAAATTGATGTGTTGCATACAAATACATAACAACTCATTATTATGGCTATGGAAAGAAAAGAACATAGATTGCTTTAAAAGCAACCTTAAATGTTTCCTATTTAAGGATGCTTACGATCTTTAAGTCCTCTTTGACAGAAATTTTAATTTTATGCATTAAATCCCCTCCTTGCCATTTTTGCCATAAATGTTCCTTTTGTATAAAAGAGTGTATTCCCCCACCCCCTTTCTTTTTATGCCAGTTAGATTATGGGGCTCATAATGAAAAAAAAACCATACAAAAAGTGGATGATCAATAAGACAGATCGCCTAAGTACCAATAATCAATACTGGTTTTAGACGTATCTGAAACCAGCTTAGGCCTTTAACCTGCCTCTGTACACCTAGAACGAAAAGAGTGGACAGGGCAGGAGGTGGGCCAACCTAGACTTAGTCGTCTGGCAGCCATAACCAAAAAGGTTTGACATGATGCTAGACAGAACTTATACGATTTGACTTAGACCAAGTCAAAACAGGTATAAGTTCTGAATCGGACCACTGAGCTGATCGCAGCTGCCGCAATCAGCTCAGCAGCCCAGGCCACCCGTTTCACACCCCCCCCCCCCACCAGTAACGATCACGGCAGGAGAGATGTCTAATCTCTCCTGCCGTGATCCCTCCTAACCTCCCCGGCAGGAGAGATACCCAATCTCTCCTGCTGACACAAACCCCAAACTCCCGCAATCAACGACAGGAAGGAGCCTAAGCCTTCCTGTTGGAAAGAACCACCCCCCACCAATCAACAGCAGGAGGGAGCCCAAGCCCTCCTGCCGGACAACCCCCCATGAACCCCTTTCCCCTGACTGTGCACTCAACCCCCATCCATACACCTCTGGACCCCATTAAACTTAAAAGATGGACGGGTCCTCCCTCCGACCAGCCGGCAGGCCTGCCTTTTTCCGACTGGCTGGCCTGCCCCTTCCCGGTGCATTGTGGGGCCTAGAGCTTGATTGGCCCAGATGCCTAAGGCCCCGCCCATAGGAGGGGCCTTAGGCACCTGGGCTAACCGGAATTGGCCAGTTGCCTAATGCCCCTCCTATGGGCAGGGGCTTAGACACATAAGCCAACCAGTCTGTCTGAGACAATTGGATTCACCTGTAACCCAAAAGAGTGGCATCTCTTCATTGACTGCTCATTTAGGAGCATCAAAGCTGAACTGCTCCATAACGGAAACAAGTACCCATCTCTTCCACTGGCTCTATCAGTGCACCTCAAAGAGGATTACAGTACCATCAAGACCTTACTAGGCACCTTGATGTAAAAGTACGGCTGGGAGGTTATCGGAGACTTCAAAACGTTAGCATTCCTAATGGGTCTCCAAGGTGGTTTTACCAAGTTTCCCTGCTATCTCTGCCTTTGGGAGGAAGGTTTCATCATATTGTCTACGATGACTCCCAGATCCTTTTTGGAAGTGATGCATCACAGGAAAAGCCCTGCCGAGCAGCATGTGCTTCCTGCTGACTGCTGCACTTCGGGTAAGGAAGAGGGAGGGAGTGAGGGAGTTTGTGACTCAGGACCGCCACCAGCTACTGCCACTTCAGGGCATGAGGGAAGGAGGGAGGAGGGCTATGCGGCTCAGGACCACTGCTACGCTGGTGCTATGTGGCGGAAGGATGAGGAGTTCATAGCTGCTTCAGGGCTTGGGGGTTTGAGGGATGGAGGAAGGATTTGTGGCTCAGGACACTGCTACTGGTGATTCAGGGGACATTTTACACCGGTGATTTTTTTGCCAGTTGTGTGAGACTCTACTATATCCTGGACACAAAAGCAAAGTTTTATGAAAATAACAGACATTTTCTAAACTTTTTAGGCACTTGCATTTAGGAAATTACACATACTACCCAGGAACAAAAATTGTGTTACATAATGTAATATATGTAATTTTTTGTTCATTTCCAAAAGCTTATGTAGGAATGAAATCAAGAAGTTTAAGAGGGAGAATGACAGAACATAAATCCAATGTGAAAAACAAGATCAGTGAACCTTTAGTAATGCATTGCATTGATTGTTTCTGCATGAATTTAAAAGTTAAAAATGTGTGATTGACACTGAACCAGTAAACAGAAGAGGTGGAGATCGTGTAAAATTACTGAAGCAGAGAGAAGCTTGATGGATATTATTGTTAAAATCTTTAGAATCTACTGATTGAATGGTCTTCATTCTTTGAAGTAGAATTTTGATTAGTCAGTGTTTTGATTAAACTGTGCATGTTGTCAAAGTCCATTTTTCCAAAAAATTATTGTCCAATGACACCATTTTTGGCTCTTTTAAAATCCTAAGACTCCTCGGAATCATACTTTTCTTCAGATATTGTACTAAAGTGCTACTATGTAGTTCTGCTCTAATCGCTCGTTTTAAAGACATCTCTAGCTCTAACCAAGTAGATTGAACAGGGGTAATTTCTTCACCATCCAACAGAGCAGGTCTCGTCAAAATTTTTTTTAGATGCTCGTCAGAATATCCTCCAAATTCCATCTCTTCTTGTAACATCATTTATTATTTTCAAAAACCGCAGTTTCTTGATTGTGGAACGATGTATTAATCTTATCCTTTTTTTTCTTTTTAGAGGTAATAATTTAATCTCGTCTTTTAAAACACCTCCAAAAAAGACGAGATTAAATTATTACCTCTAAAAGGAAAAAAAAGGATAAGATTAATACATTATAGTCATATATACATTATATTAATACATAATAATTAGTCCAGTAATTAAATTGTTTTGTCTTGTTTGTTTGTTTTTTGTTAGTCTTTTTTTATATATTGTAATTTTAAACATGTGTTAATCGCTTTGAAATTGATAAAGCGATCAATCAAATATATTATTAAACTTGGAAACTTGGAAACATCATTCCACAATCAAGAAACTGCAGTTTTTGAAAATAATAAATGATGTACAAAAAGAGATGGAATTTGGAGGATATTCCGACGAGCATCTCAAAAAAATTTTGACAAGACCTGCTCTGTTGGATGGTGAAGAAATTACCCCTGTTCAATCTACTTGGTTAGAGCTAGAGATGTCTTTGAAACGAGCAATTAGAGCAGAACTACATAGTAGCACTTTAGTACAATATCTGAAGAAAAGTATGATTCCAAGGGGTCTTAGGATTTTAAAAGAGCCAAAAATGTTGTCACAAGTCCGGCACAAATACAAGCCTTCTGCCAGTCAGAACTCCTAAACCCACGTATTTAAAGACAACAAGAGCTGATCAATGCAGTTCTGAAGCCCCTTTATCTGAAATGAACTCCTACCCTAAGTTAGAGAGGGAGTCAGGGATTGAGCAAAACACTGTGCCATTTAAGAGAAGATTGTCCGATAAATAACCATGGAATGGTTGTAAAGATCCACCTAGAAAACAGGGATTGTCTCCTTTAAGCTCTAACCTAATGAGATTGCTGGCTAAGCAGGGGAAGAGCTCAGCAGAACTTAGTTGCAGCCCTCCCCAATGCAGAGCTGGGCAGAGCACCTGTAGGCAAGTTCAAGACTGGGAGCTTCACTCAGAGAGTGAGCAGGCTGAGGGAACAGACTCTCTTGGGCAAGCTCCTGAAACAGCACAGACAAAGGACATTCTGATGTTGGAACCTGAGGAGTCTATGCTGCCAGAGCAAGAGAATCTGAGCCAATGGAGATTATGAACACTCCTGAGCAGCATGACTGGGAGTCTATGGGAATGAGTTAATTTTTTTTGTTTAAAAGGCTTTTTTTCCTGCTATACTGAGGCAGTGCAGAGCCTTGGAGTGACTTTTGGAGCTGCATTCATTGTACATGGACTGTGCGAATTGTGTAAGCTAGTGAGGCAAAATAGCTGGGCATGCCTCAAGAGGAATGAGGTTTGTTTTCTGTGAAAGTTTTGTTTTTCCTTCTTTTTGAGGATTATTTTCCCTGTGTACAGTGGCAGTGCAAGCAGGGCCTGCAAGCCTTTGAAACTGGAAGAATGAAAAGACTGAACCAGGGCAAGTAACTGTTTGGAAGTTTTTGCATTCTTCTTCTTTCATGTTATACACTCAGGAGGCAATAGAGAATTTAGGGAGGATTCACCAGCCATCTTAAGTGTGGGAATGTGGTGAGCATTTGTAAATTGCTAACTTTAAGGTGGATTTGTCAATTCTCTCTCGCAGAAGCTGAGGGTCAGCTGTGCTTATTGTTGACCAGCTGAGAAGGAAGATTCTAAGAGGAATGTGTATGGGAAAGCTAAAGGCCTGAATTTTTTATTTCTTTTTTGTTGAACTGTTACAGCAGATCTAAAAAAACAGATTTCATTTTTATGGGCCCAAATTGAACACTGGATGACTCAATTCAAACAAGCTTAATCCGGAAAAACTACATTTTTTCTTGCTAGTCCCACTCATAAAATAACTGATAGAACACTCCAAATCAATGGCCAGAATTACTTAATCGCCAGTTCTATTAAAATCTTAGGTGCAACATTAGATCGGCATCTTACTTTAGAGGATCACTAACTTGATGACTAAAAAATGCTTTGCAATTCTTTGGTAAACTTCGAAGTATTAAAAAATACTTTGATGTATCATCTTTCAAACTATTAGTTCAATCCTCAATTTTGTCAGTTTTGGACTATTGTAATATCATCTATTTGGGCTCTCATAAAGGAACATTACGAAGATTTCAAATAATACAAAATGCAGCAGTTCGCTTGATATTTGGGCTCATGAAGTATGATCATGTGAGTCCATATTATCAATGTCTTCACTGGTTAACATTTGAGTCAAGAGTTTTGTTTAGATTTGGATGTTTTTGTTTTAAAGCATTGTTTGGACTGGCTCCAGGATATTTATCCTCTAAGCTACAATTGCATAAATCCAATAGGAACACTTGAAATATTCATATGTTCATGTATCCGACCTTAAAAGCCTGTCAATTTAAGAGATTTTTGGACAAAACTTTTTCTTTTCAAGTTGGCAAAATGAACGCAGGTTAAGTACTCTTATACCACAAGTCCAATCCTATTATTCCTTTAGGAAGTTGTTAAAAACCTACTTATTTGATAAATGAGATTGTTTATGCATATTTCACTGAATGTACAGTCTTCTTGGATGTAAACCGCTTAGAACTTATGGTAGGGTGGTATATAAGAATAAAGTTATTATTATTATTATTATTATTAAAGGAGCAGGATTATGAACTTTTTTTGAAAGCTTGCTAAAGAGAGGCCTTACTGCACTAACAATTTGAGAGTATAAGTAGCACTGAGAAACAAGCCTTTAAGACCTGGATGTGCCAGGGTTCTAGAACTGTGTTACAAAGGCAATTATGGAACTGTATGCAGTAAAACTGTTTTGATTATACCTTTTTGACCACAGTGTTGAATAAACACCTTTTCCTTTTTGAGATAAAATACTTACCGGTACTGGGCCATTCTATTTATTATGCTAAAGAACTATAGAAACTCACCTGAGAAGGGTTTGTTTTTGATGACAAGTAGAAATGTGTTTAGTTAATTTAGTCATTAATATTTAACGTGATCATTTATTTTTTTTTCATCAAAACAGGACATCTATTAATTATCAGTCCTGCCCCCAATCCCGCCCTAGTCCCGCCCTCAATCCAGCCCCTAATTTCTTCCATTCATTAAGCCGAATTGTTGGACTTTATTGTGGTTAAAGAAGGGGGTGGAATTATTATTGGATCAATAGCTTCTCCAAAAGCTTGATACATACCAGCTGCCGACTTTGTTTCTCCAATGCTGCCTTCTTAGTAAATATGTAATTTTCTTCTTATAATTTTTCTTGTTCTTGCTCTCTGTGAAATTGTGGATTAAATAATCAAAATTCCTGTTGTTGGGTGACTATTCACCATAAAGATTTTGTGGTTTCAAATGAATCTGTATTCAAGTTTGTGTGCTTGTTTTTTAAGTTATCATATTAATAAATAAAAGAATTTTAAAAAAAGCAAAACAAAGATGCAAATGGAAGAAAAAAATAGCAGACACAGTAAATGGGGGGACAAGACATTTTTTAGACATATTAATGATAGGAGGTAGTAAAAAGGTGGCATTGTGAGACTCAAAGGTGAAGGGGAAGAATATGTAGAAGCTGATAAAGATAAGGCTGAATTGCACAAAACAAAAACAAATAAGGTTGGAAATATGGCAGAACCTGATCAATTTTCAGAGGATCGTGAGGAACTTGCTAAACTAAAGGTGGATAGAGCGATAGGGCTAGATGATGTACATCCGAGGGTACTGAGAGAGCTTGGGGAAGTTCTGGCAGCTCTGCTAGCTGATCTTTTCAATGCTTCTCTAGAGTCGGGAATTGTACCGGAGGACTGGAGAAGGGCAGGTATGATCCCACTACATAAAAGTGAAAGTAAGGAAGAAGTAGGGAATTACAGGCCGGTAAATTGGACTTCTGTGGTAAGCAAATTAATGAAAACGCATTTAGAACAGAAAATGGTGAAGTTTCTGAATCCAATGGATTACAGGACAGGAGGCAACATGGATTCACTAGAGGTAGATCTTGTCAGACAAATCTGATCAATTTCTTTGACTGGATAGAGGGAGTACACTAGATGGGGTGTATTTAGATTTTAGCAAAGCCTTTGACAGTGTTCCACATAGATGTCTAATAAATAAACTGAGTGCTTTCAAGATAGACCCAAAGTTATGGACTGGGTTAGGAAGTGGTTGAGTGAAAGGCGACAGATGGTAGTGGTCAGTGGAGATCGCTCTGAGGAAAGGGATGTGGCCCATTGGTGTGCCTCAAGGTTTAGTTCCTAAGCCTGTTTGAGTTTTTTTTTTCATTTTTGTAAGCGATATTGCTGAAGGACTGATTGGTAAGACTTCCCTCTTTGCAGATGATACCAAAATCTGCAATAGAGTAGACACCTAGGATGCTGTGGAAAACATGAGGAGGGACCTAGTGAAGTTTGAGGAATGATCTGAAATTTGACATGCATTTGGGCTGCAGAAACCCAAGAGGGACAGTTTAGGGGACAAACATTTGTGCATGAAAGAGGAGCAGGACTTGTGAGTGATAGTACATGATAATCTTAAAGATGGCCAAACAGATTGAAAAGGTGATGGTGAAAGCTTGGGTGCTTGGGTGCATAGGGAGAAGAATGGCCAATAGAAAAAAGAAGGTATTGGTGCTCCTGTATAAAACTCTGATGAGACCTCATTTAGAATACTGTGTATTTAATGGGAGTGATTTCATTAGCTATTTGTGGACGGTGCAAGAAGACGTCTAATACCTTTATGCATTCTATATGGTTTTGTCCAAAAATAATAGAATTTTGGAAATAATTTTAAGTTATTTAGGCAATGTTTTACAACAATCCATTATTTTGCATATTGGTGGGGTGCTGTTAGGTCAGGTTACAGCTTTGCATATTAGAGGGAAGGGTTCTAGATGATGGGTTTTGAAAGTTTGTATTTTGGGTAAAAAATGTATTCTTCAACATTGGACGCAATCAGAGGCTCCTTTCTTTTGGCATTGGAGAAATAGATTACATGCATTGCTGTTACTTGAATTAAGAGCTTTGAATCTTACCTTTAAATGTTCTAAAATCTTATATTCTATTTGGGGTCCATATATTCATAGATTGCCTCCTCGTACAAGTAGTTCTTTTTTTTTATTTATAAGTTTATTCATTATTACAACAAATAAAAATAGGAATACACACCAATGTAAAACAAAATTATTACATTAAAGAAAATAAATCTTTCAATTCCAAGTCCACATTATTGGGACTGTAACTTCACCCAATAGATCTCATAAAAAAAGATAATTTAAATTATAACTTCAGACAAGCAGACAACATATCCATATTCTTTTCTTAACTTTATCACTTCTTATCAACCTCTGCAATAGTCTCAGGTAATTTATCTACTTTAGGTTTATCCTGTAAAAAAAACTTTCCAACTGAGATGGGTCAACAAAACTGTACTTATTACTCTCATATGTAACCAAACATTTACAAGGAAATTTAAGGAAGAAAAAAGCTCCTATTGCCAAGACTCATGTCTTGAGTTGTAGGAACTATCTTCTTCTATACTGTGTTTGCCTGGAGACATCTGGAAACACATTTAATTTCTGACCACAGAATAGAGCATGTGTATTTATAAAGTATAGTTTAAGAATAGCTTGCTTTTCCAATTCAGATTTTAATGTTACTAGTAACGTTGCTCTTTTTGCAATATAATCTTTAGAAGATTCCAAACACTGAGATATATTCAAGCTATCTGGTGATACCAATTGATCTACACCTCCCTCTTCAACTAATACTTTGGTGTTCCTGGAAATGTAATATAAATTATCAGGAGAAAATCCATCCACCTGGGCATAATGGAGAACATCTTTCAAATACATTTTCAGTAACTCCAAAGGAGAGAGGAAATGAGATAAAGGAAAATTCAGGACGCGGAGGTTCAGTTTTCTCCATCTGCATATGTATTACTGAACTATCTTTCATATTAGATGTTAAGCATGCTTGAATCACAGAGACAGATGAGTCTACTTTATCAACTCTTTTTCCCATTAAATTTAATTGAGCTTCTTGCTCTGTTACTTTATTAGTAATTTCAATTGAGAATTGACAAAGTTTCACAACTGTCCCCTGCAGGGAATTTTCTATTCTATTTACTATTGTCCAAATGTCTTGTATGGTAATAGATTTATCTACAGAAGATGTCGAATCCATATCAGTTAAGTGTGAAGAAATAGATTCCTCTCCTTCTCTGGGAGTGAAATTTTTTTCTTCTAGTAATTTTCAGTTGGGTTGAGGTAGAGGTGATGGTTCGCCAGAAGAAAGTGAGGCAGAATAAGAGTATAAATCAGTCTTACCTCCCAAGGATATTACAGGAATAGGACACAAAT
Organism: Geotrypetes seraphini; assembly: GCF_902459505.1. Classification (NCBI taxonomy): domain Eukaryota; kingdom Metazoa; phylum Chordata; class Amphibia; order Gymnophiona; family Dermophiidae; genus Geotrypetes; species Geotrypetes seraphini. The sequence continues at coordinate 137,465,919 of NC_047088.1, read as the reverse complement.
GGCGATCCATCGGTCCTACTCCTGAGGTTGATGGTATAACCTTCACCTTTCTATTTCCCATTTGTTATTCCTCAGTTCTTGCCTGTGACTCCTTGTGGCTCCTTGTGACCCCTTCAGTCACGCGACCGTGGGCTGTATACAGCGGCTGAAGATCTTTTTTAAATCAGGAGAGAGAACCTCCCCTCCCAATGCTGACTGACATCAGGTGGTGGCCAGCGGGGGTGCCTGCTTGCCGGTCTCTGCTCCAGTCGGGTGGGAAAGCAGCCCTCCAGTAGTTATTTTCTTAATAAACTTGAAAAAGTTGATATACATTCTAAGACTGAAAATTTAGTTATCCATTAACCTGGGAATTGATAGTAATTTATGATTATGAAAATAAGGATTGGGAAAAGGGGATGATTAAAAAAAAAAAATAGATTGAAAGGTTAATAGAGTGGTGTTGGGAGGTATAAAAATGGGGGGAGGGGGAGATAAGGTTGGTATATTTATTTTTGAAAATTTGATGATGATAATCAGTTTATATTGTTTACTGATCTTATGTTATGTATAATTTGAGTAATATGATTTTGTTTCTGTAATGACATTGGTAATATCATCAATAAAAATTGTTTAAAATTAGAATACTGTGTATAATTCTGGACACTGAACTTTCAAAAAGATGTAAACAGGATGAAAGACAACTAATATGGTTGATGGTCTGTGTCATAAGGTGTACGGAAACAAACTTAAAGATCTCAATATGTATACTGTGGAGGAAAGACAGGAGAGGGGAGATATGATAGAGACATGTAAAGGAAAGGGAATGGGGACTTGTATACTGCCTTTTTGTTGCTTTGGCATTTCAAAGCTGACATTCAAAGCGGTAGGCACTGGAAGATTAACCCCCTCTTCTACGAAACCGTGCTAGTGTTTTTTAGCGCAGAGAGCTGCGCTGAATGGCCTACGCTGCTCCCAACGCTCACTGAGGTCCTATAAGCATCGGGAGCAGCGCAGGCCATTCAGCACAGCTCCCTGCGCTAGAAACTGCTAGCGCAGTTTCATAGAAGAGGGGGTAAATGACTTGCCTAGGGTCACAAGGAGCAGCACCAGGATTTGATTTCACAGCCTATGGGTGCAGAGGCAACAGCCGAACCAGTGAGTCACAACCCTTCCTACATAGCATACATACAGATGAGGCAAATCTCTTTCGTTGAAAGGAAACTTCAGAGTGAGATAATAATAATAATGAGGTTAAGAGGTGATAGGCTCAGGAGTAATCTAAGGAAATACTTTTTTACAGAAAGGATGGTAGATGTGTGGAATAATCTCCCGGTAGAGGTGGTAGAGACAAAGACTGTGTCTGAAATCAAGAAAGCATGGGACAGGCACGTGACATCTCATAGGGAGTGTCGGAGCAGTTACCGCCACTGCCAGCGCTAAAACCCGCACTATACGTTAGTAAAGGAGGGGGTAAGTTAATGGCAAATACAGAACTGTGTCAAATATAAGGACTGAATTCAGGCAATCAGCACTTAGTATATCTGACCAATCAGAAGTAATAATTATAGCTAACCACATTTACCAGTCGATATTCAGTCTGCAGAGGTTAGCATTTTATAAAACGCTGGCTACCATTGGTAGAATTAGCTCTGGATATTCAATGCCAAGCTATGTCTGGGTAACTGCACTGAATATCCAGTGCTAATCCAATGATGTTAACTGCCAGAGCTCATGCAGGTTCTACCCAGCTAAAATTAAGCCAGAACCTGAAAATTGGCTAAGATCTGCATCTGCATTAAACAAATATGTCAGGCAATTCCTCCCCACCCCCTCCCCCCATTCCAATCCTCCCTCCTTCCCCTTTATTCAAAATATACCCATATGATCCATGTTCCCCCCCCCAAAGGAAATACAATAGACGGCTGCCTCAGCCCCCTCCCCACTCCTGTAAGCCTACCTGGAGAGATCCCTGGTAATCTAGATGGAAATCAGACAGAAGGGATGCCCACTCGCTCCTGCCCAATGCTACCTTGCATTCCAAAATGGCTGCTACAACCTCTAGCAGCAGCCTCATCATATGAAGTATGAAAAATGTCACTGAATATCAGTGACCAGCCTGCAAACCTCCTGAGTCTATTTCTTTAAAAATATGTTTTCATAAGGCACACTACTTTAAACAAAATGATGGGCAAGGATATAGACAGGCATAAAGTTGTAATGTGACCATGAAAAGTGTTAAATTATTTTTACCTGACTTTCGCACTCTACTGTGGAGATGTGCTGCTTAGTGATTTCTTTCCTTCAACAATAATTTATATAGTTTGGATTGTGCTAAGAGACAGATTACTTTAAATTGTATATAATGCTGCTACTCATAGCCTCATACTCTATGATCTTTTAATGGAGTTACACAGTGTGAATTCACAAAGATCTCTCTCTCTCTCAATCTCAAAGTTCCTATTGGAAAGCAATACTTAAACATAGGGACATCATTTGTGCATCTGAACCACCTACTTGAAACAAATGTGTGACCCTGCATCACCAAAATGACAGCCACTCACAGAACCACCAATACTTCAAAACTGCTTCAAATCTAGCAGTTGTAAAAATAAACACAGTGGTGTTCATAAGTCCTGCATCACTTGGCTGGAATCAGGATTTCTCAGCTTAAAAACAAAATTTGAAACTATGTAACTATTTTGATTTATTTATTTTTGTTCTTAATTTCCATTCTGGGTTATTATATACATCATTTACAAAAAAACAACACGCTAGTACCCTATAGGCTTAATTATAAGCATGGAGCATAGGCCTTATGGTTCCTAAATGGGCAAACAGGTGGGAGTTATTAGATTATTATGGCACTCATTTTAAAAAGACAAAAAAAAACCATCTCAAACGGGCACAAAGCAGCAGATGGACATTTTTCATGGATAAATGTCCAAGTCGTAACTTTTGAAACTCAGATTTAAGATACATAGTAATATAGTAACATAGTAGATGAAGGCAGATAAAGACCCAAATGGTCCATCCAGTCTGCCCAACCTGATTCAATTTAAATTTTTAAATTTTTTCTTCTTAGCTATTTCTGGGCAAGAATCCAAAGCTTTACACTGTACTGTGCTTGGGTTCCAACTGCTGAAATCTCTGTTAAGACTTACTCCAGCCCATCTACACCCTCCTAGCCATTGAAGCCCTCCCCAGCCCATCCTCCACCAAACGGCCATATACAGACACAGACCGTGCAAGTCTGCCCAGTATTGGCCTTAGTTCAATATTTAATCTTATTTTCTGATTCTAGATCCTTTGTGTTCGTCCCATGCTTCTTTGAACTCAGTCACAGTTTTACTCTCCACCACCTCTCTCGGGAGCGCATTCCAGGCATCCACCACCCTCTCCGTAAAGTAGAATTTCCTAACATTGCCTTTGAATCTACCACCCCTCAACCTCAAATTATGTCCTCTGGTTTTACCATTTTCCTTTCTCTGAAAAAGATTTTGTTCTACGTTAATACCCTTCAAGTATTTGAACGTCTGAATCATATCTCCCCTGTCTCTCCTTTCCTCTAGGGTATACATATTCAGGGCTTCCAGTCTCTCCTCATACGTCTTCTGGCGCAAGCCTCCTATCATTTTTGTTGCCATCCTCTGGACCGCCTCAAGTCTTCTTACGTCCTTCGCCAGATACAGTCTCCAAAATTGAACACAATACTCCAAGTGGGGCCTTACCAATGACCTGTACAGGGGCATCAACACCTTCTTCCTTCTACTGACTACGCCTCTCTTTATACAGCCCAGCATCCTCTGGCAGCAGCCACTGCCTTGTCACACTGTTTTTTCACCTTTAGATCTTCGGACACTATCACCCCAAGGTCCTTCTCCCCCATTTGTGCATATCAGCTTCTCTCCTCCCAACATATATGGTTCCTTCCTATTATTAATCCCCAAATGCATTACTCTGCATTTCTTTGCATTGAATTTTAGTTGCCAGGCATTAGACCATTCCTCTAACTTTTGCAGATCCTTTTTCATATTTTCCACTCCCTCTTCGGTGTCTAGTCTGTTACAAATCTTGGTATCATCTGCAAAAAGGCACACTTTTCCTTCTAACCCTTCAACAATGTCACTCACAAACATACTGAACAGGATTGGCCCCCAGCACTGATCCCTGAGGGATTCCACTACTTACCTTTCCTTCCTTTGAGCGACTTCCATTAACCACCACCCTCTGGCGTCTGTCCGACAGCCAGTTTCTGACCCAGTTCACCACTTTGGGTCCTAACTTCAGCCCTTCAAGTTTGTTCAACAGCCTCCTATGAGGAACAGTATCAAAGGCTTTGCTGAAATCCAAGTAAATTACATCTAGCATATGTCCTCGATCCAGCTCTCTGGTCACCCAATCAAAAAATTCAATCAGGTTCGTTTAGCACGATTTACCTTTTGTAAAGACATGTTTCCTCGGATCCTGTAACCCATTAGATTCAAGGAAGTACACTATCCTTTCTTTCAGCAAAACTTCCATTAATATTCCAACAACCGAAGTGAGGCTCCTGCTTCATCCCTGTGACCACTTTTATGAATAGGGACCACATCCGCTCTCCTCCAATCCCCAGGAATCACTCCCGTCTCCAGAGATTTGTTGAACAAGTCTTTAATAGGAATCGCCAGAACCTCTCTGAGCTCCCTTAGTATCCTGGGATGGATCCCGTCTGGTCCCATCGCTTTGTCCACCTTCAGTTTTTCAAGTTGCTCATAAACACCCTCCTCCGTGAACGGTGCAGAATCTACTCCATTTTCTCGTGTAACTTTGCTAGACAATCTCGGTCCTTCTCCAGGATTTTCTTCTGTGAACACAGAACAAAAGTATTTGTTTAGCACATTCGCTTTCTCCTCATCACTTTCCACATATTGGTTCCCAGCATCTTTTGGCCTAGCAATTCCATTTTTCATCTTCCTCCTTTCACTAATATATCTGAAAAAATTTTTGTTTCCCTTTTTTACATTTTTAGCCATTTGTTCTTCCGCCTGTGCTTTCGCTAGACGTATCTCTCTCTTGGCTTCTTTCAGTTTCACCCTGTAGTCCTTTCTGCTCTACTCTTCTTGGGTTTTTTAATATTTCACGAACGCCAACTCTTTCGCCTTTATTTTCTCAGCCACTATGTTGGAGAACCATATCGGCTTCCTTTTTCTCTTGTTTTTATTGATTTTCTTCACATAAAGGTCCATAGCCATTTTTATCGCTCCTTTCAGCTTAGACCAATGTCTTTCCACTTCTCTTATGTCCTCCCATCCTAACAGCTCTTTCTTCAGGTACTCTCCCATAGCATTAAAGTCCATACGTTTGAAATATAGGACTTTAAGTATCGTGCGGCCGCTCTCCACTTTAGCCGTTATATCAAACCAAACCGTTTGATGATCGCTACTTCCCAGGTGAGCACCCACTCGAACATTAGAGATACTCTCTCCATTTGTGAGGACCAGATCCAATATCGCTTTTTCCCTTGTGGGTTCTGTCACCATTTGTCTGAGCAGAGCCTCTTGAAAGGTATCCACAATCTCCCTACTTCTTTTCGATTCTGCAAACAGAACATTCCAGTCCGCATCCGGCAGGTTGAAATCTCCCAACAGCAGAACCTCCTCTTTCCTTCCAAACTTTTGGATATCCACAATCAGATCCTTATCAATTTGCTGCGATTGAGTCGGAGGTCTGTAGACTACACCCACATAGATAGAAGTTCCATCTTCTCTTTTCAGAGCAATCCATATCGCTTCTTCCTCTCCCCAGGTCCCTTGCATTTCGGTCGCTTGGATATTGATCTTTACATAGAAAGCTACTCCTCCACCTTTTTGAACATCTCTGTCCTTCCTAAAAAGATTATATCCCGGTATGTTTGCATCCCATCCATGTGATTCACTGAACCATGTCTCTGTGATAGCGACAATATCTAGATCTGCCTCTAACATCAGGGCTTGCAGATCATGAACTTTGTTGCTTAGACTGCGAGCATTTGTGGTCATCACAGTCTAAGCAACAAAGTCTAAGCAACAAAGTTCCACAGTTCATCTAAACCTCAAGGGGGTATGTTTTGGGTGGATGTTGGGCAAACCCTGTGTTTGTTTATCAGGGATAATATAACAAGCTAAAATTGTTTAGGGCAAAAATTGGAGCATTTTTATCTAGACCTGTTTCAATCATGATTATGCTACAAAAAGGTGTGCTAATTGACTAGCTGAACACTGGAGAAATTAAGGTATCACTCTCTTTAATCCCTCAGGGGTCATTGACCCCTTCCACCCCCAAAGATGTGACAATGACAACAGTGGCATAGCAAGGGTAAAAGGCACCCAGGGCAGTGACACCCCCTGCCTTCTTCTCTGCCCTCAAGATCCTTCACACCCACATGCCCCTTTTCTTCCCCCGTACCTCTTTAATTTCCCTGGCACAAGCAGCATCTCCAACTTGCTGTCAGCACCAATCCTGGCTCTCCCTCTGATGTCACTTCCTGGTCCTGCAACCAGGAAGTGACATCAGAGAGAAAGCCAAGGTTGGCGTGAGCAGCAGGTTGGAAATGCTGCTCACACCGGTAAGAAACTAGAGGTATGGTGGTGGGAAGGGAAGGCACGTGCGTGACGGTAGGGAACAGAGGAGGACAGATGCCGGTGCTCCCACCAAGACAGCGCCCAGGTCAGTCTGCCTCTCCTTACTACGCCACTGAGTGACAGATATAATGCCATTTCTGTTACAGCTGCAAACTGGTCCCAGGAGTAGGCTAGTGGTCAATGCAGTGGGCTGTAGAGAAATGGACCCAGGTCCATATCCTACTCTAATACAATGCTTGTGTTGGAAATTGTGAGTTTTTCAAACTGCACAAAATACCAACTGTAGCTATAGATAGGAGACCTGCAGATCTGAAGGCTTTTGTAGTGGTACAGGTTTTTAGGTGTTCCTTAAGGGGTCACAATACAAAATAAGGATGTAATGCTAGGATTTGTACCTGTATACATTTATGTGAAGTTCACTGTATTGACCACTAAGCTGACCTCTGGGATGTCTGTGCGGCCAGTTTACTAGGAATGGTGCCTCACAGCCATCCTAATGGCTTGTTTTTGTGAATTTTTCACTAGGATGCTTTCTTTGGGGGGGGAGGGGAAATGCTACCAAAATAAATATGTACTGAGCACAAGCATGTCTGGAGGATAGTGATTTCTGAAATTAAAAAAATACATTTTTTCTGATTTCAAAATTGCTATGCTTAGGATGACAATTTTGGACATATTCAGCAACACATCTGGACTTGGACGTCATATCATAATTGCCCCTTTATATATTAAATGATACTTGAGAGGATATTTACATGTTATCTTTAGTTAATAATTCTGTATGTCATATTGTTTAAGTTGATTTTGTAGCTTATTTCTGGAGAATTACAATAAAAGTATTCAAACACAGAACAGAGAGCTTCTACATTTTTTGCTGATCAATTGCATTGACCAAGTTGCCTTATCATAACCACTATTCTTCTAATAGCTATATAAGTTTTGCTTTTGATCTTAAAATGATCCCTGAAAAGGACTGCTTCTGCTTTTTTATTATTATTATTATTATTATGGTATTCGATACTTGATTGACCTTCCTTTACCATTGAGAACAAGGCAGCGTCGCTCTGGCATTAAGGGCCAAACTCTGTAAATGATGCTGGCACCTAACTTAATTGCATTAATTGGGCTTTAATTGGCATAGTAATTGAATAAACCATATAAAACTTTTTTTTTTTTTTAAAGTAGGCCCCAGAATCATGCCTACAGCATGGCGCCTAGTGGCACCTAAGGTCAAAGTAGGCATGTTTAGGGGCAGAGATGGCCTTAGGTATCACTAACCCCCTTTTCTACAAAGCTGTGTTAGCGGCTGCCGCACCTTAACGGCCCTGAAGCCCATAGAGATTTAAAGGGCTTTGGGGCTGTTGCCGCATGGCTTTGTAGAAGAGGGGGTAAGCACTGCTATGCATGATTTTCAAAAAAACTTAGGTGCCAGAAATGTAGGCCTCTAAAACCCTGGGCTACAGTAACCACACCCCTCAGAGTGGTAGCACTGTCTTACCTTACCTGTTATTATGTAGTCATTTACTAGGCCGATACCTCAGGCAGTACTTCACTCTGAAGAATGTGGCACAATAAAATAGGGAAGGGAAACTGGGACTCGGCAAACTACTGTTGCTGGACAGGTAAGAATTTAGATGACAATATATTACAATAAAATGTTATAAATAAGTGACAGAGAAACAACTTTGTTTTTTTTTATTTATGCATTTTAAAACAAAAACACAAGAATCCTCTTGTTACAGAAATTCAGAGAAGTATAGAATGAAAAAAGGAAAAAAATTACATATTTATATGTTTCTTGTATGTTTCTTAACAACCCTAACTGGATCCAGTTTACAAAACTAGAATAAGTTACAGTTAAAAACAATTTAAAATTACTAATTTTTAAAAAATTGTTAAAAAAACCATTCTATTTAAAATTGCTCATTGTTTAAATACATGTATGTTAAAGTGCTATTCTCTGAAGCAGAACTAGCACCTCCCCCTTCCCCTTCATTCCCATTATGACAACAGGGCAGCAGAGGAGGGGGAAGTGTTGGAGGGGGACGAAGAGGTGGGTGAGGTTGGAGCCCTGGGGGAGGAGGATTTCCATCATGGTGATGAGCTGGATGCCCCCCAAGCACGCCTGTCTAATGGTGGAGGTTGAGAGCAACATCCACCATAGACAGGGCTTGCTCATTAGAGAGGTGGCTGAAATTAAAGAATCCATAGGTGTCCTTGCCAGGGAGGTCCAAACCATGAACCAGCACTTGGCCTCCCTGGTAGCAGAGCAGGCTGCTACACGAGCCGAGCAGGCTGGTATGCGCCGTGCTCTGGAGGACACGTGTGGCATTCATAGACACCTTCTCCCCCAGCTCATCACCCAGACTTACTCCCCTGGGGATCCTGGAGCTCAAGCCACCTCCCAGCTCTCCTCCAGCCAGGCCCCCACCAGGCAGGGTTCCCCCCGGCCACATCTGCCACCCGCGCCCGTGGCCGTGGCTATGGTCGGGGAAAGGGAAAGGGACCCCATTAGGACCCACTATGTCCTTTTAACACACTCCTAGGGCAGTCATGCCGCATGGACCCTGTGGCTTCGCTGGATCTCCTCCGCATGTACACGCCACAGCCACACGGTTTAGTCATTGCAGATCTTTCATCCAGATAGCCTCATGGCCTGAGTGCCAATCCCCATCAGCTTCAACTCCCATAGAGGGCATCATAGTTGGATAATAACTATTACAACCCTCCAAGGATCCGCAGCTCTCCAGGAGCCATGTTGCCACCTTCATTCACCACTCCAATTGCAAGCCGCTGAAACTCTAGCATCTATTTGCACCTTGGACATTTGCCTTGGAAACTCTGACATCTATTTGCACCATGTATTATGCATTTTTCCATCTATTATGTACAACGGCAAGCCAATGGATTTTTTTTTTTTTTTACAATAAAATCAATCAAATAAATTAAACATATAGCTAGCAGTGTGTTTGTGTTTCTGAATATATTTTATTCATTAGGTGCTTCACTGAGCTACATTGCTGTTTCATATGCTTTACAGAAGTCTGTCCCAACCTTGTCATGAACGACCACCAGGCTAATGGATAGCCCTAATGGATATGCATGGAGGTGGATTTGATGGCTCCATTAGATGCTAGTCTCTCATGCATACTCATTAGGGCTATCCCTTACAATCTTCTTATCCCACCTTTCACAACCTAGCTCCCCCATGCATCAACATCTGTCCCTCTCTTTTCTGTTCTTCTCCTTGATGCAGACTAGTGGGGGGGGGATTGGAACCTACATGGCATCTTTCCTTTCCACCTCAAAACCTAGCATTTCTCCCTAACCACCTTTCATCCCCAGTGTCAGATTTTCACCTTCCCATCCCAGATCTCTCCTTGCCTCCATGATATCCACCATCTCTCCCTTTTATCTTTTCTCATTCAAGACCACTGTCCAGCATATCTCTCTCTCTCCTAACCTCTGTTTCTGGTCCCCGTCACTCCCCCCTCCCCCAAGTCTGGCCATTTATAGACACTTCTCCTGCATCCAACTTAAGAAAATCATTAATATCTATCCCATTTGGTGCAGTAGCCGCCCTGGTCCATAACATATTTCCCATGTCTAAACACTTCACATCCATTCCACTTGGAGTTACTTGAAAGGTGTGGGCCCCCTCTGCTCTTTCTTTTTGGTGTAGTCTACTGACATGGAAAATGGAGGTGGAGACATTGGGGGCAGACCATGACATTATGAAAGCAGGGAGAGTGGTGTGCATGGCCATCTGTGTTTAACCTGGGATGGCCCCTTCTTTTCCCTAACAATTAATTCCCCTCCACACTTAACACAAAAGCAAAGTTCTCAAAAATTCCTCACACCAACACCCAGAAAAATCCATACACAAAATAAATGCAGATAATGGGGGTGGGGGGAGTGGCAAAGGCAGAGGGTAATACAAAGGACAACAGCGAGGTCATAGCACAAAGTCTAATCATAGAGGAAATTGAACACCACGAGCACCAACTCACATGGGGGTCTTAAAAGGCAAAAATTGCTGTAGCAAAGCCCTCTATATACTAAGTACGCCTAAATAGCATCTGACATCATAGGCACCGTTAGAACTTCCCGCTGAAAATATTCAAATCTGATTGGACATGCTTTGGATGTTGTTTAGCCAAATACACCTGTAGTGAGTTTTTAATCATTTCCTTCACATCTCTAAGCTTTGATATGAAGCCATTTGTTATCTTCCCCTTTCAAAAATAGCTTCAACTTTTCCAACTTTCATACAGATGTACTTGCTTCTTAATATCTCAGCAGAATAATAGTCGAAAAAGACTGCAGGAATTCCCTTCAGCACTACAGCATATAACTGCTGAACACCAAATTAGATCACATCATTTTTTTAAAACTCCAATATTGTTTGACAATCTGAACTCAATCAGTAATTTTACAAGGTTGAGGGATTTTGTATTTTCCAGTATTTAATATTTCCTTTAGCAACAGAAGTCACAAAATCCAATTTAAACTTTGAAATACACTCTTGAAAATTTTCATCAGTTTCCTCTAAAATATTACCCCAAACTTATTTAAGTAATTAAGTCTCAAGGTTTAATAGAACAAGTTCTCAACCCTTTGATATCAGATTAACAGGATTGAACCTTTTATTTTTTCTCTCTGTCAAATATTTCTATCAACAAGGAAAATAAGGCTTTTTTTACAGTTGCATTTACGTCTACACGTCTAGTCTAAAAACTCAATAAATCACAAAAATCAGTAGGTAACAGATATGTTCCTAACCCAAAAAACTTTATAAACCTAGCTGTCTCTTCCTTCACAGCCTTCGCACGTCACATCTAAGATCAACTGCCTAATTTTTTTTTTTGTCAAAGCTCTTACTCTCACGTAGTCATTCTAGTGCACTAGCACATTCCAGAATTCTGCTTTCCATGAGCAGGTTTATTTATTGATTTACAGTATTTCGATTTCTATCCCATCCTCCCAGTAGCTCAGAACGGGTTACAAGCCAACATTCACAATGGAAAGCAGTATTTCTCATGAAATCTTTCAATATATTTAAAATTCTCTCAGACATTTAAATTATTATTTTAAAATTGCCAACTATTCTACCCATATACATAAACTCCAGAGCTCAGATATACATTTCTTCATTCTCTTACACATACACACACAGCTCTGCACTGCTGTATCAAAGTTTCAACAGGTCTTGTCTCACAACTTAAACTGAGCCACCAAGATCCCAGCATATACTGTAAGACAAATTCTGACAGAAATTTTAGAATTTTCAGATCCATCTGGCTTTATCAGAGCATCACTAGCCAGTATGTTTAAACACTTGCTTGCCAACCATTCAAACCAGAGCCACTTAACAAATCATCACCACTTCTCTCCAGCCCCTAATGCTGCAATTTTCTCTCCACCTGCTTATTAAGTGAGTTTGGAACTTCCAGAGCTCTGCACAGGCAGCTATAATTGCCCACAGCTTCCTCATACTCCTTCCCACTCTCTTGCAGCTCCTGGTCTCCCATGCATGAGCCTCAAGCAACCAGGAAGATTCTAGCACTTGCTTCTGCCCCCTCTCCTATTGCTGGACATCTCCAATCAATCAGAGCATTCCCCTTTTGCCCCACTAAATATCTGGGTATTTTAATGCCCGGGCATGATTCACACCAGTGACATCAAGGCTCCCTCTACCTCTCTCTCCCATGCACGTGCATGCATGCTAATCATGAATGCGCATGTAAAACTAGCTCCATGGCACCCGCAGTACTCATTGAACTGAGTGCTGCAACATCACATCCTCTGACGCAGTTCCCACTACCACCTTTCACTACTCCATCCAAGCACCTGCATCTGCTTTCTAAGACCAGAGCTGGCACCCGTGATCCCCAGAGCTCTGTTCCTGCTCTGCACTTGCTCTTGCTCTGCACTAAAGCACTTCTAGATTGTGAGTGCTTACAGCTCTGATCCCACACCAGATCCATGGCAGCCAGCAACCCCGAGGCCACCTATAATCTCAGATTCCTCCTTTCACTAGCCAAACTGCCTGCTGGTGAGCATATTTATTCATTTATTTTACCCTGCTACATGGTCTAAGTCACAAAAACCCACCTAAAGTCACCAGATAAGCACAGCAAACACATAAAACAGACCCCCCACACACTACCCCAGTGATCACCGACACCCCCCCCCCATAAAAATATTAATCACACCTTTAAAATTCAGCCTCCAGACCATAATCACCTGGCAGCCTGGCATAGGAAAGCCTAGTCATCCAGCACAGAGGCGGCTTAATAATAATAATAATTTATTTCTTTTATACCGCTATACCAGAAGTTTGAAGCCTATAGCTGCCTACAATCGGGGCGCACTTTGCAGAATCCAGGCTGTAGTGCCTACTCATTTGCTTCTCCATTCTTGAAGGGCTGTAGCTACAAGAGATTCCTTGAAAGAACATTATCATTCCAAGCAGGCAAATGGAATAAATGTTTAACCAACTTCATCTCAAATGCACTTTCTTACCAAACTTTTAGGAAGTCAAACAAAACCTATCTCTTTGAAAAATTTCTCTGACTCCATTTCTGCCTTGATGTATTTCTAAAACACTTCCAAGAAAAATTTGATTAATATTACCATGCTAATGTAATTTTGAAAGTTTCTTGGAATATCACTGTCTGTATACAGTCTCTTCCTCTATAAACCGCTCTGAACTGTTTGTGGTATTGTGGTATATAAAAATAAAGTTATTATTATTATTATTATTATATGTATAAAGCTAAATAGCACCACATTCCCTTTCTGTCCTCAGTTCACAAGTGATTTTAAATCCTGTAGGCATTAGCATGGTAAAAAATCATGAGCACTTAGATATGATATACAGTACTGATTTATTTAATTGTTATTATAAGACATTAGGGATCAATTTTCAAAACTTATCACATCAATACAAAGTCCTTAGGTTTCTTTATCTGTGAGTTTTGTGCCACTTTTTAAAGAACAAATGTGAATTCAATTTTCATATAAAAATTGTCCTGGTAAAAAGTGCAGGGATGGACAGGTTAGGCTGAATAAGTTCTGGGTGGCCAGGCCGCCCATAATTATCCAGAGATATTTAGTGCTGGTCCCTGAAAATCATTGGATAATGTACAGCACTGCATGCATCTAAAATTGTTAAACTTCTTGATTTAATTTTAAATCGCCTTTGATAATTATTATTGCCTTTTTATCATTAATCATTTTTATTGAGCACATACAAAATCTAGCAATACAGAAAGAATAACAATGTAAATAACAAATATTAGGCTCAAACAATTTTCAATATCAATCTCTAATCCTACCATTCAAACCCACCTCCCTCTACCCATTTAACACCCCCCCCCCATCTAATATCCAGAACAGATGTATTCAATTATTTAAACTATATTTTAAATACCTACTAGTTATATAACTAATTTTTCCTACCTGTTTCCCCTCCCAGGACTGTATTAAAAAAAACAAAAAAACTTAAGGTCTTCCTAACAAAACACGACTGTGATCAGTGGGAGTCAAACAATATAAAAATGGTTGTAAAGTTGTAAGTAACACTCTTCCCTGTTTCATATCCCAATCAGAAATAGACATGGAGGGGCATAATAAAAAAAACCGTCTAAGTCCCCTTTTGGCCTAAGTCCTTAAACGTTCAAAGCAGAAGCAGGGAAAGTGTCCATAACCAAAACAAACGTCCTTGTTTTGATTATGGCCTGCCTCTACTAAATGCCCAGATCACCACTACGTCTAAAAGTACACCCCCAGGACGTCTACACTTTTTGGCCATAATGAACCAAAAAAACGCCTAAGCCCCAAACGTCCAACAGAAGGGCTTTTAGGCGAAGGAGGAGCTAGTCCTTCGCCTAAAAGCTGGATTCTGTAACTGGTGTCTGTCAAAAACAGCACCGGTTACAGAACCCCCACCCCCACAACGATCCAGGCAGGATGGTGCCCAAGCCCTCCTGCCATGTCGAACCGCTACCCCCCCCTCCCGACAACATCGGGGCAAGAGGGAACACAAGCCCTATTGCCCCGTCCAACTGCGACCCTCCCCCCCGACAACATCAGGGCAAGAGGGAGCTCAAGCGGGTCGGCGGGGGGAGGGCGATCGGGGTTTCTGGGGGCCGGTCGTTGGGGGGAGAGGGGTTACGTCGAGGGCAGGAGGGCCTGGGATCCCTCCTGCCCGTAATGTAGTGGGGGGTAAGGGTAGAGTGTCGCTGGGGCCAGGAGGGCTTGGGCTCCCTTCTGGCTCAATCCAGTCGTAGGGGGGTGGTCGCTGAGGCCAGGAGGGCTTGGGCTCTCTCCTGGCCAGATGTTAATCTGCGGGGCAAGAGGGCTTGTGCTCCCTCTTGCCCCGATATCATCGGGGAGTCAGGGAGTCGGTGGGGCAAGAGGGCTTGAGCTCCCTCTTGCCCCGATATCGTCGGGGAGTCAGGGAGTCGGCGGGGCAAGAGGGCTTGAGCTCCCTCTTGCCCCGATGTGTGTGTGTGGGGGGGGTGATGCATCGCGGCAGGAGAGATGCCTCATCTCCCCTACCGCGATGCCATCTCTCCTGACGCGGGTCACGGCAGTTCGGGTAGAGGAGTGATGGCATCGCGGTAGGGAAGATGAGGCATCTCTCTTGCCTCGATGCTTGTGGTGGGTAGGTTGCCGGGCCGCTGAACTGATGGCGCCAGCGGCCATCAGCTCAGCGGCCCCTTTTTCGGCACTTAGACCTGGTTTGACTTCGTCTAAGTCAAAAAGATTTAAGTGCCGACTAGGCAACCTGTTAATGTTTTGGTTATACCTGTTGTACGCCTAGGCGTAGGTCGGCCCACCTCCCGCCCACTGCCCGCCCTTTCTCCTCCTCTAAACAAACCTCTTTTCTCTCTGTGCGTTTAGTGGCAGGGGAAAGGGCTAAGCTGTTTTTAGATACGTCTAAAAACCAGCTTTGGTTATGGGTACTTGGACGATCAGGCTTTTTGATCCCATGCTATTTTCTGCAAAATGAATGTATTATCCCACCCTAACTTTAGTGAGTGAAGCAGGAAGAAAGATTCATCAGAGAACTGAAGATCACCATGCTTTCTCAGTGTGCCTGTAAAGCAAAATGTTTATTTATTTATTTTTAGTCTGTCCTCCCAAAGGAGTTCAGAATGGGTTACAAATCAAGTACTCAAGCATTGTGTTGGGGGGATGTCGGATCGTGTCGGGGGGTACCCAATCGTGTCGGGGGGGTCGGATCGTGGCGGGGGGGTGCCCAATCGTGTCGGGGGGGGGTCAGATCGTGGTGGGGGGTGCCGGTTCGAGGCAGGGGGGGTACCGGATCGCAGGGGGGGTGCCGGATCGCGGGGGGGAACGCATCAAAGCGAGTTTCCATTATTTCCTATGGGGAAACTCGCTTTGATAAACGAGCATTTTGGATTACGAGCATGCTCCTGGAACGGATTATGCTCGTAATCCAAGGTACCACTGTAAAAACAATAGGGGTAAAAACAATGGAATATCCCTCACACCTGATCCTTTAAAAGAGGAGATGCTATGTAGGGATGGCATATGAACACTGAGTGGCAATACTTGACATGGGGGAGGGGAAAATGGGAACAGAGAGTCAATGCTGGACACTGGAAGGGGAGAAATATATGGACACAGTAGGGGGAGATGTATAGCACATGAAGAGAAAAGAAAGGAAAAAGGGGAGATTTTATTACTTTTGAAGAGCAAAAATGGCTTGGACAGCAAGAAGCTCCTGATAAAGCAGTTGTGAAACGGATGTTACATTGACCATTGGAGTAGCACAGAGCATTCAGCACACCAGCTGGCGACCTCTATGGCACTTGATACACATTTATAGAATCAGGCCCCACCAACTTTCGCCTCCCCTAACAGCTATGGTTCAGAATAAACTTCTGGCCTGGACTGACTCACTGAGTAAAAGAAGCGCATTCCAGGTGTGGTGGACACCTGGAATGCGCTTCCAGAGGACGTTATAGGGCAGCGAACGGTACTGGGGTTTAAGAAAGGATTGGACAATTTCCTGCTGGAAAAGGGGATAGAGGGGTATAGATAAAAGATTACTGCACAGGTCCTGGACCTGATGGGCCGCCGCGTGAGCGGACTGCTGGGCGCGATGGACCTTAGATCTGACCCAGCGGAGGCATTTCTTATGTTCTTAAGAGTAAGAAGTAGGTGTATTTATTATTCTAATGGCTTCCTAGTAAAAGCTGGTTCCAGCCCTGACCTCCCTACAAAACTAACTCACCAGATGTTTGCCCATACAAAACAGAGTTACAGGTAAAAGGTGCTCTAGACAAACCTTCAGTTTAGTTTCCCTAGACCAGTGTTTCTATATCCGCAGTACGCGTACCTTAGGAGGTATGCGGGCCGCCTGTTGGAGGTATGCGGGCTGACCACCGCCCAGGATCTCTCCCTGCCTGCCTCCTGCTGAAGCCACTGATTCCTCCCTGCCACCCAACATGCTGCATCCCGCTCACCGCAGCAGCAGTCGCCACTACCACCCGATATGCTCCATCCATGCATCTCCTGCAACTACGTGCATGGACTGACCAGGCGCATGCAGCAACTGCACTCGGTCAGCCCACAAGCGTTCCCCCCGACGTCAATTCTGACATCAGAGAGAAGGTTCCGGGCCAGCCAATCGCTGCTTGGCTGGCTCGGAACCTCTTCTCCGACATCAGAATTGATGTCAGGAGGAAGGCTTGTGGGCCGGCAGCATGCAATTGCTACACATGCCTGTCCCTCCCTTGCCCGGATTTGTGTCGGGTGGCAGCAGCGGTGGCGGGTGGTGGATCAAGAATGTCGGGTGGCAGGGAGGAATTGGTGGCAGCTACAGCGGGGGATAGGCAGGTTTTGGCACAGGTCAGCTTCAGGAGAAGGAGGAAGGGGTGGGACAAGGCTGGAAGTAAGTGAGGGAGAGGGGGCACTAACTTGACAGAGAAAGAAAGGGAAGCATGACCATGGAACACAGAATGGAGAGAGGAAGGGGGCACTAATTTGGGACACAGGGAGGAGGAATGGAAAGGGAAAATTGGGCATGAGAGTGAAAATCATCCCCCCATACCCCCACATGCCTCTAGTACCTTATATCATCCCCCCATACCCCCATGTACCTTAAATCACCCCCATGCCCCCACATGTCCCCAGTACCTTAAATCATCCCCCATACCCCCACGTGGCCCCCAGTACCTTAAATCATCTCATGTACCCCCTAGTACCTTAAATCATCCCCCATACCCCCATGTACCTTAAATCAGACCCCCACGTGCCCCCCAGTACCTTAAATCATCCCCATACTCCCCATGTGCCCTCCAGTACCTTAAATCATCCCCCCACATACCCCCAATACCTTTTTTAATCATCCTCGCCCGTACCTTTAATCATAACCCCCCCCCCCCACGGTACCTTTTTAAATTTCTCCCTCCGATGGCTATCTCATCTATTTCCCAGCCAGCGGTACACAGGCCAGAAGTGCAGAGATCAGGAGCAAGCCCTCCGCGTTTCTGATTGGGCTCGCGCCGATCTCCAAATGGCTGCAGTTAGTTTTCACTAGTCCCACAAGAGCTGACTGCAGCCATTCAGAGATAGGCGCGGGCCCAGGCGGGAGTACGGAGGGCTTACTTCTGATCTCTGCGCTTCTGGCCTGTGGTACGCTGGGCCACCAGGTACGACAACAGCGGGCGGACGGCTGGGTTTTAAACTAAAGTTGCAGTGTGGGGGGTTAAAAATATGTTGCAGCGGCGGTGGGAGGGTGTTAAAAATAGCGGTGGCAGAGGGGGAAAAATATGCAGTGGCAGCAGTGAGGGGGGTTAAAAGATGCGGCAGCGGGGGATTTAAAAGATGCGGCTTCGGCAGCGGGCTTAACAAATTTGTATCTTCGCTTCATAAGACATACTTACATTTCCACCCCTTTTGTGGGGGTGGAAAAAGTGCGTCTTATGGAGCGAAAAATATGGTAATTAACATTTTCTCTGCGTACAGTGTGCTTTATATTTTTTAATTTTGTGGTTACCATTATTATGTATTAATAAGATTATATTGTGTATATATGAAAAATGGATGGAAGAAATTGCATTACAACTACAGCTCTCCCTCAGTATTCGTGGTTTCCCTATTTGCGAATTCAATTAGTCACAATTTTTTTTGTCTATTTTTCTTCTATTTGCAGGCTGTCCTAACCTCTCCGGACCTTACCTGGTGGTCTAGCAGTGACGCAGGGCAGGAGCGATTTTCCTATGCTCCTGCCCCATGCAGAGCCATCATCAAAATGGCTGCCAGTGAGTTCCTGTTGTAGTCTCAAGACTACAACGGAAACTCACAGCAGCCATTTTGATGATGGCTCTGCCCGCTAGACCACCAGGTAAGATCCGAGGACGCAGGAGAGAGGCGGGTTGGGTCAGAGCCAGCCCAAAAACGTATTCGTGATTTTTCCCAATTCGCAAGCCAGCTCTGCACCTAACCCCTGCAAATAAGGAGGGAGAGCTGTAGTACTATTATTATGAGGGTGGAGTCAAGGGCGGAGTTTGGGCGGGTCTGTGGTGGAGCTTGGGCAGGGGTACTCAGTTGGTATTTGTTAGGCTTAGGGGGTACTTGGCTTGAAAAGATTGCGAAACACTGTCCTAGACCTTCCCAAATTAACTATCAAGTCTTCAGCCTCCCCCCACACCCGCCCAAGATTTTGAAACTTAAACTCAATAATCACGATTATCTCATCACTCGTCCCAGTAAAATTATGTGCAAAATAGACATCATACTTTGTGTTTCCAAAAGCCATGTATCCAGATATATGAGCTATTTGTCAATTGTTCACCTCCTGACACATAAAAGCACATCTTGGTGGTTCTTTAATTTGTATTGTTTTACCAAGAATGCAGCTACTCCTTGCTACATCTTAGATCCTGCTGTCTAGTCCATCTGATGATTTATAGCCAGCCCTAGCAACATAACTATGCTAACACAGTTTCTACATCCAAAACAAACTTGATTCATCAAGTCTCTACTCCTAATCCCAGCAGGTTTTATACATCAAAATCCTACCAACACAATTTCTATTTTTCAAATAAACCTGGCCATTAATAGCTCAGGCTTAGCTGTTACTTCTCTCATATCACATGAGTTCAAGCTTTTCAATTTTTCCAAACATAACTATAGCCACCCACAGGCGGTTGTTTTCTTCTAGCTTGAATTTGGCAGTAATCACAGTATTTATCTGGTATCCTGCTGATTCAGTTTCACAGTCCACTACACCATGTTGCACTAAAGACTTTTTCACTTGTAAACAATATTATGCACACACATAAAAGGCCCTTTATAAATTTACCCCATTCATTCAAGCATGCACTGTGACAAGTAATTTGTACCTGTATGCAACTAGAATGTTAGGTATATTTGAAGAAGGAATTTTGATGGAGCATGGAAAGAGTTGCGAAGTGCTTGTATAAGCTATAAAATAGAGTATAGAGCACATTATCAAAAAGCATAGACGGCCTAATCGCCAGGAAGCTCAAGTACATCTAGCGAGGTGTTCCAGCCTCTGTATGTTCAGAGCATGAGATGGGTATGGTGGAGGCGTATTATGGATGAGCTTTGGGCAGTCTCAAGGGCAGGTAAGACATCTTTCTCGTCTTGCAGCGATAATCAAACATTTTGCAAGACATCCTGAGCAGAACTTATATGTTTGGAATTAGACCTGTTTTAGAAGGGTCTAAGTGCCACAAAGGTGCCCAAACTGACCAGATGACTACTGCATGCATCGTGGTAAGATACCCCCATACTCCCCCAGTGCTCATGAACCCTCTCACACCCACAAAGATCAAAATATAAAAGTACATACCTGTCTCCAGAACATCAGCACCTGGTATAAGAAAGTCTAGTAGAGCTGCCGACAGTCCCATAAAGCACAGTTACTTACCGTAACAGGTGTTATCCAGGGACAGCAGGCAGATATTCTTAACGCATGGGTGACGTCACCGACGGAGCCCCGGTACGGACATTTTTCACTAGAAAGTTCTAGTTGGCCGCACCGCGCATGCGCGAGAGCCTTCCCGCCCGACGGAGGAGTGCGTGGTCCCCAGTTAAGATAAGCCAGCTAAGAAGCCAACCCGTGGAGGAGGGTGGGTCGTAAGAATATCTGCCTGCTGTCCCTGGATAACACCTGTTACGGTAAGTAACTGTGCTTTATCCCAGGACAAGCAGGCAGCATATTCTTAACGCATGAGTGACCTCCAAGCTAACAGAGAGGGAGGGGGGATGGTTGGCCATTAGGAAAATAAATTGTGTAACACAGATTGGCCGAAGTGCCCATCCCGTCTGGAGAAGGTATCCAGACAGTAGTGAGTAGTGAATGTGTGAACTGAGGACCAAGTGGCAGCCTTGCAGATTTCCTCGATGGGCGTGGAACGGAGGAAAGCCACAGAAGCAGCCATAGCCCTGACCCTGTGGGCCGTGACAGCACCTTCCAGTGAGAGATCGGCCCGAGCATAACAGAACTGAATGCAGGCAGCAAGCCAGTTGGAAAGCGTCCGTTTGGAGACAGGACGACCTATACGGTTAGGGTCGAAGGACAAAAGGAGCTGAGGAGATGAGCGGTGAGCCCTGGTACGGTCAAGGTAGTAAGCAAGGGCACGCTTACAGTCCAGCGTGTGCAATGCCTGTTCCCCAGGATGAGAATGGGGCTTAGGGAAAAAGACAGGTAACACAATGGACTGGTTGAGGTGAAATTCCGAGACCACCTTGGGAAGGAATTTAGGATGGGTACGCAGAACCACCTTGTCATGGTGAAAAACAGTGAAAGGTGGGTCGGCAACCAGTGCATGCAGCTCACTAACCCTCCTGGCAGAGGTGATGGCAATGAGGAAAAGCACCTTCCATGTAAGAAATTTGAGTGAAGTTGTGGCAAGAGGCTCAAACGGAGGTTTCATGAGGGCAGATAAAACCACATTCAGGTCCCAGACGACTGGAGGAGGCTTCAGAGGTGGTTTGACATTGAAGAGGCCTCTCATGAAACGGGAAACCAGGGGATGAGCCGTAAGAGGTTTTCCGAGGATAGGCTCATGGAACGCAGTGATGGCACTGAGGTGGACTCTGATTGAGGTTGACTTGAGGCCAGCGTCGGAGAGAGAGAGCAAATAGTCCAGTACGGTTTCCACCGCCAATGAGGTGGGATCGTGATGATGAAGCAGACACCAAGAGGAGAACCGGGTCCACTTCTGATGGTAACATTGGAGGGTGGCCGGTTTCCTGGAGGCATCCAAAATGCGACTGACAGGCTGAGACAGATTCTCTGAAGAGGTCAGCCCGAGAGAAACCAAGCTGTCAGGTGGAGCAATGACAGATTGGGATGTAGTAGAGACTGATGCTGCTGCGTAAGTAGAGTAGGAAACACAGGAAGAGGAATGGGCTCCCTGGAGCTGAGCTGGAGCAGGAGGGAGAACCAGTGTTGGCGAGGCCACCGAGGAGCGATGAGAATCATGGTGGCTCTGTCCCGGCGGAGTTTGAATAGCGTCCGCAACATCAGAGGCAGTGGAGGAAAGGCATAGAGGAATCGATCCGTCCAGTCGAGCAGGAATGCATCCGGGGTCAGACGATGAGGAGAGTAAAGTCTGGAGCAGAACTGGGGCAGCTGATGGTTGTGAGGAGCTGCAAAGAGGTCCACCTGAGGAGTGCCCCACCGAGCAAAGATGGAGCAGAGTGTGGGAGGATCCAGAGTCCACTCGTGAGGTTGAAGGATGCGGCTGAGATCGTCGGCCAGGGAGTTCTGTTCGCCCTGGATATAGACAGCCTTGAGGAAGAGACTGCGGGCTGTGGCCCAGGTCTAGATGCGGATGGCCTCCTGACAGAGGAGGGAGATCCGGTGCCGCTTTGCTTGTTTATGTAGTACATGGCGACTTGGTTGTCCGTGCACAGGAGAAGAACCTGAGGGTAGAGAAGGTGCTGGAAGACCTTGAGGGCATAGAACATGGCCCTGAGTTCCAGGAAATTGATGTGATGTTGATGCTCCTGAGGTGTCCAGAGTCCCTGAGTGCGAAGTTCTCCCAGGTGAGCTCCCCAGGCATAGGGGGAGGCATCTGTGGTTATGATCATGGAGTGAGGGGGAAGATGAAAGAGTAGACCCCTGGAAAGATTGGATGAGTTCAACCACCATTGAAGAGATTGCTGAAGAGACGATGTCACAGAGATGGGATGAGAAAGACGATCCGTGGTCTGTGACCATTGGTTGGCTAGAGTCCATTGAGGTGTTCTGAGGTGGAGTCACGCCAGAGGAAGCACATGGACCGTCGAGGCCATGTGGCCCAGGAGGACCATCATCTGCCGAGCTGGAATGGAGTGATGAAGGAGCACCTGACGGCAGAGGTGGAGTAGGGTCCGTTGGCGGTCGGAGGGGAGAAACGCCCTCATGAGAGTGGTGTTGAGAACGGCTCCAATGAACTGAAGTCGCTGTGTGGGAAGTAGATGCGACTTGGGGTAGTTGATCTCGAACCCCAGGAGATAAGAACATAAGAAGTTGCCTCCGCTGAGGCAGACCCTAGGTCCATCCTGCTCAGCAGTCCGCTCCCGCGGCGGCCCATCAGGCCCATTGCCTGAGCAATGGTCTATACCTATCTATACCCCTCAATCCCTTTTTCTTCTAGGAATCTATCCAAACCTTCTTTGAAACCATTTAATGTTTTCTTGTCTACAACAGCCTCTGGAAGCGCGTTCCATGTATCCACCACCCTCTGAGTGAAAAAGAACTTCCTAGCGTTTGTTCTAAACCTGTCCCCTTTCAA
This sequence comes from Geotrypetes seraphini, assembly GCF_902459505.1. NCBI lineage: Eukaryota > Metazoa > Chordata > Amphibia > Gymnophiona > Dermophiidae > Geotrypetes > Geotrypetes seraphini. The sequence continues at coordinate 137,442,548 of NC_047088.1, read as the reverse complement.
TTTCTCCGAGTGCCCCCTTGTACTTGTGGCGCCCCTTAATTTGAAAAATCTGCCCCTGTCTACTTTTTCTATGCCCTTCAGGATCTTGAAGGTTTCTATCATGTCTCCTCTAAGTCTTCGCTTCTCCAGGGAGAAAAGTCCCAACTGCTTCAATCTTTCGGTATATGGGAGATTTTCCATTCCCTTTATCAGTCTAGTTGCTCTTCTTTGTACTCCCTCAAGTACCGCCATATCTTTCTTGAGGTACGGTGACCAGTACTGGACGCAGTACTCCAGATGCGGCCGCACCATTGCACGATACAGCGGCATGATGACTTCTTTCGTCCTGGTTGTAATACCCTTCTTAATGATACCCAACATTCTGTTTGCTTTCCTTGAGGCCGTGGCGCATTGCGCCGATGCCTTCAGTGTTGCATCTACCATCACTCCCAGGTCTCTCTCCAGGTTGCTGACCCCTAGTGGTGTTCCCCCCATTTTGTATGTGAACATCGGGTTCTTTTTCCCCACGTGCATGACCTTGCATTTCCCCACGTTGAAGCTCATCTTGGAGGAAGGAGATGGTGTACTGAGTGGCTTGTAGCACAAGTGGAGACGTAGGTGCTTTTACCAACCAATCGTCCAAGTAGGGGAACATCTGGAGGTTGTGAGACCTGAGAAAGGCCGCCACTACAATAAGGCACTTGGTGAACACCCTGGGCGATGATGTGAGGCCAAAGGGCAGCACTTTGTACTGATAGTGGTGGTGCTGAATCTGAAATCAGAGGTAGCGAGGGGAATTCAGATGGATTGGAATGTGAGTGTAGGCCTCTTTGAGGTCCAGGGAACATAGCCAGTTGTGTTGAGAGAGAAGAGGATAAAGCGTGGCCAGGGAGAGCATTCTGAACTTTTCCTTGACCAGACACTTGTTGAGGTCCCGGAGATCGAGGATGGGACGAAGATCTCCTGTCTTCTTGGGAACCAGGAAGTAGCGGGAGTAGAATCCCAGACCCCTTTGGTCTGTGGGAACCTCTTCGATGGCATTGAGAAGAAGGAGGGATTGGACCTCCCTTAGGAGGAGAAGGGACTGGGAGGAGTGAGATGTAGACTCTATTGGAGGGTTGTTTGGTGGAAGAGTCTGGAAGTTGAGAGAGTAGCCGTGGCGGATGATGTTGAGGACCCACAGGTCTGATGTGATGACCTCCCAACGGTTGAGGAAGAGTTGGAGACGCCCTCCGATTGGCTGAGGAAGAGGTATTGATGGTGGAAGACTGGCTATGCCTGGAGAAAGGAGTCAAAAGGGCTGAGATGGTTTTGACGGAGGAAGAGGCTTGGCAGGCTGGTGAGATTGAGAGCGAGCCTGAGTGTGTTGTTGTTGACGAGGTCTGCGAGGCTGCTGCTGGGGCGGGTTGAGAGGCCTGGCTGAGAACCTGCGCTGGTAAGAGGATTGTGGTCTATAAGGGCGAGCAGGTGGAGCCTTCTTTTTAGGTTTTACCAGAGTGTCCCATCTGGTCTCATGTGCTGAGAGCTTCTGGGTGGTTGAATCCAGGGACTCCCCAAAAAGTTCGTCCCCAAGACAGGGTGCGTTAGCTAGGCGGTCTTGGTGGTTGATGTCAAGATCAGATACTCTCAACCAGGCCAGACGCCCCATGGCAACAGCTATGGCAGACGCTCGGGAGCTCAAATGAATCATAAATAGAGCGCACCATGAAATTCCGCAGTTGAAGGAGGCTGGAAATTTGTTGTTGAAAGAGCGGATAGTTGTAGTATGAGATACTTCATATAAAATGAGAAGTGAAATGTGTAATTATTCACCCTGTTGGCTAGCATTGCATTTTGATAAAGGCGTTTGCCAAACTTATCCATCGTTTTGCCTTCTCTGCCAGGAGGGGTGGAGGCATAAACGCTGGAGCCCTGAGTTTTCTTTAATGTAGACTCAACTAGGAGAGACTCGTGGGGCAATTGAGGTTTGTCAAAACCCGGAATTGGGATGACCCTGTATAGGCTGTCAAGTTTACGAGGAGCTCCGGGGACAGTGAGTGGATTTTCCCAATTTTTATAAAAAGTTTCCCGCAGTATGTCATGGACGGGTAACTTGAGGAACTCTTTGGGAGGTTGTTCAAAGTCTAAGGCATCCAGAAAGGCCTGGGACTTTTTGGAGTCGGACTCTAGAGGAATAGAAAGAGCCGCCGACATCTCCCTGAGGAATTTGGTGAAAGAGGATTGCTCAGGCTTGGAAGCGGCATCGGTCACTGAGGGTTCCTCGTCTGTGGACGATGCGTCCTCCTCGGTACCGGGAGGGGATTCTTCCCATAAGTCCGGGTCCCTGATGTCAGTGTGCGCACGCCGAGATATCGGGGTGGAAGGCTCGGTGTGGCGGGTCTTAGAAAGAGACTTGCCAGAGCGCATTGAGACGGTACCGGGAGAGGAAGACCGGTGCTGATCCCGGTCCCGGGAAGAGCGGTGTCGTTCTCGGTCCCGGGGAGACCGGTGCCCTTCCTGGTCCCGAGGAGGATCGGCCTCAGAGCGGGTCTGTACCACAGGGCGAGAACGGAGTGGTTCAGCCGAGAGGACTGGCATGGAAGTGTTGAGTGGCACCGAGGGGGTGGACACCGGTGGGATGGTGCGAGGCTTGGGCCGGTCTGGTACCGAAAGAAGTGGTGCCAATAGGGTCGGTAACAGGTGTTGGAGTTGTTGCTGCAGCTGGTCCTGCAATTTGTCTTGGAGTATGGCCGCGATGCGGTCATCCAGGGGTTGCACCGGTACCGCTTTTTTCTTTTTCGGTTCCATAGGTGCTGCTCCACGCCCCGGCGATGAGGAGGCCGATGACGAGGCACTCACCGAAATCGGGGCGGAGCGCTTGCGGAGTCGGCATGAGGCCGGGAGGACCGGCGTCGCCACTGTGGCAGGTGGGCGCTCAAGGGAGGTGGAAGGCTTCTTAGCCGGCTTACCTGGTGCCAGCGACCCCGAGGAAGGATCGGGCGTCGTCGAAGTGGTCGGTGCCGTCTTTTGCGGTACCGTCGACGTCGTGGCTGGTTCCATAGCAGATCCGGTACCGAAAAGGATGTTCTGCTGGATCTGCCAATTTTTTAAGGTGCGTTTCTTAAGAGTGGCACAGCGGGTGCAGGTGTCAGCCCGATGCTCTGGACCCAAACACTGTAGGCACCAATTGTGTGGGTCAGTGAGGGAGATCGGGCGTGCACACCGCTGGCACTTCTTAAAGCCCGGTTGAGGGGGCATGAAGGGAAACAGGCCTCCGCAAAATCAAAACCGGAGGCCTGTATGGTGACAACAGGCCCCGCTGGGGCCGGTTTCAAAAATAGAGAAAATCGAGGGATTTTTTTTTTTTTTTGGAATCGAATAAAAAAGAGAACCCGAAGTGGGAAAAAGAGAAAAAATGATAAAAAAGCGCAAGCGGGAAGGCAAAAAGGATGTTTTCAACGGCCGTTGAAACCACATGCGTCTTCTTCGCTCCGCGGAAACGAAGAAACTGGGGACCACACACTCCTCCGTCGGGCGGGAAGGCACTCGCGCATGCGCGATGCGGCCAATTAGAACTTTCTAGTGAAAAATGTCCGTACCGGGGCTCCGTCGGTGACGTCACCCATGCGTTAAGAATATGCTGCCTGCTTGTCCTGGGATAAGCCACTCTAACCACTACATTTATGGTGGAAAATGTGAGCCGACCAAAAAACCCCAAAACCCTACTTTACTGCATTATAGGTGCCACTTGCTGCCATAAGGGCTCTTCAGGCTGTAGACAGGTGAGTATAATAGGTTTTGTGGGACTCACCATAACCTATATGGAAGTTCTGGTGATATGTTTATTTTATGTATAAATCTTTATTGATTTTTAAGACCAACAAAAGTGCAGAACCGTATTTATATAATAATCATCAGGTTAAACACTTATATTCATAATCAATAACAATGCATAAAAAATAAACCCCCCTGTCCCTTCCAATACATTTTCATCAAGGAATAAACAAAGCAAAGATATAACCCCCCCCATCCCATCATCCCACCTTCACCTTGATGTGTGTGAAAATAAACAAAGAGATAAAAGGCAACCATAATGAAGTAATAAAAGACGCCAATGGGTCCCAAACCAATTTAAATGAATTACTATGCCCCAACATATCTGCGTTCATTTTCTCATACCTGTAACATAGGCATAAATTCGCCCACCAAAAAGGAAAATTGAGGCGATCATAATTTTTCCAATTATTCCAATTATGAGTAACCATTTGCATGGCAATCCCGGTCATAATCAAGAAAAGTCAGCCTTTATAACGGTCTAATGGGGGCTTAAGACGCAATAACGTCCCACATATGACAACCTTATATGTCAATGGAATTGACAACTCCCAAATGGTATTAATTTGACCCAAATTGACCTCCAAACATTAAGTATCAAGGGACAATAGAACAGCATATGATCCAGTGTCCCTATATCAAGAAGACAGTGCCAGCATCTATTAGACTTAAACTTGGCTTTTTTTGTTGCATAGAACTTTCTGGACCCCCAGTTCGTTTACAGAAGTTAGTTAGTTCTGTCTCATAGATGCTGATGCTGTACATCTCATCCTCCAAGTCCAAATTCATGGCCATTGAGATGCAGAAATCTGCTGCTTTATCTCAATGCTCCAAATATCTCTCAAACTTGTTTTTGGTTTCTTAGTCATATAGCCAGATATTAATTTATACTACTTGGCTGACTGATGCCCCTGCAAATCTGTCTGGAAACAAAGGCCCGGCAAGCTAAACTGATTTTTTAGATTTCGCCAATCAGGGAACCCCTTCTGAATGGCATACTTCAACTGCAACCACTTATATATTTGAGATTTTGAAATACCGAGTGATTGTTGCAGTCGTGAAAAATCAAGCATCTTCCCATTTGATACTACATCATCTAATGTGCGTATGTCTGCCTGCAGCCAATTCTTCCAGAGGATCTTAGACTCGCCAATTTGAATCTTGGAGTTCAACCATAAGGATTGACATGTGGACTGTTGATATGCTTTTCTGACATCCTTTATGTGAAGTTCACAGCAGTGCCTTCTAAGGTGCCCCACTTCACTGTTGCTATGTCTGGGAGGCCAGTCCATTACAGGACTGGCTCCTCCCATGTATAAATGATCTTGTTCTGGGCGTTTGGGACTTGGACAAAATTTTGTTCAAAAATGTGGTATATAGATAGAGGTCCTGACAGTCTGGGCGTCCCAATGGCCTAGGAACATAAGAACATAAGCATTGCCTCTGCCGGGTCAAACCAGGAGTCCATCGTGCCCAGCAGTCCGCTCCCACGGCGGTCCCCCAAGTCTATGACCTGTAAGTGATCCTTTACCTAAATCGTGTATTCCCTATTCGTTTAGTGTCCTGTATAGTTACCCTCTATCTGTATCCTTCGATCCCTTTCACCTTCAGGAAATCATCCAATCCCTTTTTGAAACCCAATATTGTACTCTGTCCTATCACCTCTTCTGGGAGCGCATTCCCTCTGAGTGTCCACCACTCTCTGAGTGAAGAAAAACTTCCTATCATTCGTTTTGAAACTGCCACCTTTCAATTTTTCTGAATGCCCTCTTGTTTTTGTTGTCCCCGCTAGTCTGAAGAATCTGTCCCTCTCCACCTTCCGTAAGCCTTTTATGATTTTATAAGTCTCTATCATGTCCCCTCTAAGTCTCCGCTTTTCCAGGGTAAAGAGCCCCAGCTTCTCCAGCCTTTCAGCATACGAAAGGTTTTCCAAGCCCCTTATCATCCTAGTCACTCTTCTCTGGACCCTCTTGAGTATCACCTAAAACTAATCACCCCAGCAGTATATAAAAATATAGTAGAAAGCAAATCTAAATACTGCTAATAACCAGCAATACACATCAGTGTTATTAGCCCAACAAATTTGAAGGGCTATGGCCTCAGAATCGGAGCCTACGCACAGCAGTGTCAATCACAAACTGAGGATAATCTGCGTAGTGAAATCGCTCCTGCTCCAATCATTGGCCAACACACATAAATTTTTTTAGAAAATTTTCAAAAGCATTTAAATGAAGCTATAGATACAACCCCTGCAGGGTTACATTGTGTAAGTGCAAGCCAGGATATGAAAAACATAGACCAGAAAAACGACTTAGCTTTATAGCTGACTTGTCTTTACAGAGGAATATAGTCACTAGTGTTTGTTTGCCGACGCGGCCAGCGTTTCGTGGGAATTTTATAATAAAGACAATCCGCTGCGTCAGGGCCACCAGGACATTCAAAAATCAAGGCTCAATTACTGCACTCAGTCACAGAATTTGTTAGATCACTAGATGGACTCTGGAACTTCAAGAAGGCCATGACAACCTTCCTCTTTACAAACCCAGCACCTTGAAGTCATTCACCCAGAAATGCCACTCAGTCAACGCACCTACGCCACCTAATCTCACCAGATGCTACTTAGTGAATATGTTTTATTGTCATGTCTATATTGTAATTTATGTAAATTATGTCATCTCTGTCCTGTCTCGATTATTATGGATGTACTTTATAAACCGTTCTGGGCTCCTTTGGGAGGACAGGCTAAAAAAATTGAATAAATAAATAAATAAGAAAGATATAGCGGCTCTAGAAAAGGTTCAAAGAAGAGCAACCAAGATGATAAAGGGGATGGAAGTCCTCTCGTATGAGGAAAGACTAAAAAGGTTAGGGCACTTCAGCTTGGAAAAGAAACAGCTGAGGGGAGATATAATTGAAATCTACAAAATCCTGAGTGGAGTAGAATGGGTACAAGTGGATCGATTTTTCATTCCGTCAAAAATTACAAAGACTAGGGGACACTCAGGGCTCCTTTTACTAAGCTGCAATAGTGGTTTTAGTGCGCGCTTAGCATGCACAGAATTGCCAGGTGACTAGACGCTAATGCCAAAATTGAGCTGGCGTTAGTTCTAGCCGTGTAGTGCGGGTTTAAGCACGTACTAAAATTCTGCGTGCACTAAAAAACGCTATCGCAACTTAGTAAAAGGAGCCCTCAATGAAGTTACAGGGATATACTGTTAAAACCAATAAGAGGAAATATTTTTTCACTCAGAAAATAGTTAAGCTCTGGAATGCATTTCCAAAGGTTGTGGTAAGAGTGGATAGCATAGCTGGTTTTAAGAAAGGTTTGGATAATTTATTGGAGAAAAAGTCCAGTCAGTTATTGAGAAAGACAAGGGGGAAGTCACTGCTTGCCCTGTATTGGTAGCATGGAATATTGCTACACCTTGGGTTTTGGCCAGGTACTAGAGACCTGGATTGGCCATCGTGAGAACGGGCTACTGGGCTTGATGGACCTTTGGTCTGACCCAGTAAGGCTATTCTTATGTTCTTATGTAGTGGGGGCACCAGCATCTCTCTACCCCTCCCCCAATGCCACGCTAGCGCTCTCCCTTCCCCGCCCCTCACGTGCCTCTTTAAAAATCTTCGCCAGTGTCAGAAACTATTCTAGCCTGCTGCTTGCACTGGCCTGACTCCTTCTAAAATTACTTCCGGGTCATGGGGTCTGGAAGTGACATCAAAGGGAATGCCAGTGTGAGCAGCAGGCCGAAGAAACTGCTCATGCAGGTGAAGATTTAGAGGTACGACAGTGGAAAGGGAGAGCACGAGTGTGGCAGGTGGGTGGGGGGGGAGCATGGAAGGAACAGGGGGAAAGTGGAGACGAGGGAACAGGGGGTGCCTCCACTCTGGGCGCCTCTTACTCTCTCTACGCCACTGATTATTTTAATCATTTTTTAATGGCACTTTCAATTGTCAGTGCCAATTAAGCCAATTCGCAAAATTAAGTTAGGCACCCGCTCAAACTCAGGGGCGGAAAATTTCATGGCGACACCAGAAAGTATTTCTTCACAGAGAGAGTGGTTGATCATTGGAACAAGCTTCCAGTGCAGGTGATCGAGGCAGACAGCGTGCCAGACTTTAAAAATAAATGGGATACTCATGTGGGATCCCTACGAGGGTCAAGATAAGGAAATTGGGTCATTAGGGCATAGACAGGGGGTGGGTAAGCAGAGTGGGCAGACTTGATGGGCTGTAGCCCTTTTCTGCTGTCATCTTCTATGTTTCTATGATTGGCTAGGCACCTTTTATAGCATCAGGGCATGCATGTCTGGTGCTAATTTAAGTTCTGCTGGCTAACTGCTTTCATCACATTCTCCGGCAACAGATTCCAGTGTTTTAATTACATGTTGAGTGAAGAAACGTTTTCTCCTATTTGTTTTAAATTTACTACTTCGTAGCTTCAATACATGCCCCCTAGTCCTAGTATTTTTGGAAGAGTAAACATTCAACTCACATCTATATGCTCCACTCAGTATTTTATAGACCTCTATCATATCTCCCCTGAGCTGCTTTAGAATCTCCCCATAGGGAAGTCATCCCATCCCTTTTACTATTTTCATTGCCATTCTCTGTACCTTTTCTAATTATGCTACATCTTTCTTGAGATGCAATGACCAGAATTGTGCACAGTATTTGAGGTGCGACTTTCTCTCCTCCAACATGGCCCTGTATGGGACCAGCCCTGGGGTGGTTATCTCCATCCCTAGAACATCAGGGCCTAGTATCCCTGGTGGTTCAGCGAATGGTCTTCTAGGCAGGACAAGTACTACCACTAGAGATCAGCCTTTCACAAATTTAATATACCACCTTTCTCTGGGCACAACCAAAGCAGATTACATATATTTTATGTACTTTTTCTGTCCCTGGTGGGATCACACTCCAAGTCTTGTACCTGAGACAATGGAGGGTAATGTGACTTGCCCATGGTCACAAGGAGCTGCAGTGGGAATTGAACCCAGATCCTCAGGCTCTCAACCCACTGCAATAACTGTTGGGCTCTTCCTCCAAGAAGCATCTAGTCAGAACTGCATTAGTTGTTACCCCTCCCTCACACACACACATAGAAAGAGGAAGTATTGAACACTGACTGGGCTAACAGGACCCACCAACTGATCTTGAGTTAAACTCATTGTTAGGGTTACTAAGCATCCAGATTTCCACAGACATGACCTCCTTTTGAGGACATGTCTGGAGGTCCGGACAGCTTTTCAAACTCCGCACTTTGTCTGGGTTTTGAAAAGCCTCCTCTCAATCGCTTTGGACAGGAGACAATCCGTGCATGTGCAAGATTGCCTCCTACCCGACCAAAGCAGGCAGCAGGGGGGGGGGGGAGAACTAGGGTGGGACTGGGGCAGAGATGGGAAGGCCTGGGGGCAGGTCTAGGGTGTCCGGATTTTACAGTCATAAAATCTGGCAACCCTACTCATTGTATTTCTAACTTAGAAATAAAAAGACTCTAAGCTCTTCAAAATACTGCCACATGTCTGTTATGTTCTGCAAGATGAAAAGACCATATTACTCCTCTCCTTTGGAAATTACATTGGTTCCCCATTTCAAAAAACCACAAATGTGGGGGTTTTTTGCCTGTCAAAAAGCAGGGGAGGCAGGAAAGGGCAGCTGGAGCGCCAGCGGGTGAAGAAAATCATTAGTTGTCTGCTCAGACACACAGCTCCTGATTGGTGTGCCCGACTTTACTACAGGAAGAAGCAGTTAGAGCAGACTGTGAATGCGCGAACCCATGATTCGCAAACCATGAATTTGCAAGGGAACACTGTACTACAAAAAAATTTTGATGACCTTCCCCCCCCCCTATTGCTGCAAACATTTTTGGATGAGCACTCTAAACCTCTTGGTATAGCTCCTCCGTATTTGGTCTCTCACTTTTTTCTAGACCATTTTAATAGGCCTACACGCAGAATCCATATGTTTGCTTACCCAACAGTAAATGCTTGTCACTTTAAAAGATTTCTGGATAGAACTCTTGCATTTTGGGCAGGTAAAATGAATGACTGACTGGGTAATATTATTACGTGTGCTCCATCTTATTTTATTTTTAGAACATTAGTATAAATACAGTTGTTTGATTGATTTGTAACCTAATGATTTATTTGTTTTAATTTTTTATCCTTTTATCTTGTATGTATTTCTGATAATTTGTATTGTATTTTTTTCACTGATTATCCAGTATTTCTCATTGTAAACCATCTAGAACTATTATGGCTTTGGCAGTATATAAGAATAAATTATTATTATTATTATTATTATTTAATGAGTAACTCTGCTTTATTTCAGCATCTCTGACTATTTGGTCTGATTTCTCTGCTCAACATAGACAACTGTGCTGACATGCATTGCTTTACATCAATGCTGGGCCCACGTATCCCGATTATATCATTCACCTTACAGTATGTTTTGGGGTTGGTTTGTTTTTGGTTTTCAACTTGTTTGCATGAGAGGTCCTCTGCTTGATTTCTTTGATATTGATCAAGGGTAGATCTGACAAAATACAGACCATTGTTCATGAAGGGGCATATACTTCTTGTAAGTCTAATTCTTGTAAGTCTATTCCATTCTTGCTTGTGTAACATATAAAACACTGCTGAAATAGTTTGTATTTGCCAAGAAATCACAAGGTCCTTTTCTCTTTGTGTTCTGAGCTCTGTGTCCTCATTCTGTTCTGTAGCTAACTAGTTTTGCCAAGGTCATTCCTCCTCATGTACTGATCCCCACATCCTGTGCTTTAGAGAGATAAGCAATATTGCTAGACCTTAGATGGAAACTTCCCACTAACCCCCCCCCCCCCCATTATGTTTGCTACTTCTTTCTAGCTGCGTTATGTATCCTGTTACCAAATATGGTCTTTCCTACAGTCATATGCTGAAAAAACTGACCCATGTAAAATGCTATAAATATGTATACAGCACTCTTAATAAAGGGACATCCATCGGTACCAGAGACGACTGAGTATGTGTGTGAGGCAGTATTGGGATCTGAACCTTTTCAGCTGGGGGCTCATCCGCGATGGAGACGGTTCCGGGCCCCAGTGAGTATTTCTGACTCTCACTGGTGTTTCTACCCTCTTCCAAACCCTTATATGATTATTGAGGCTTTTGGCAAGTCTCTCCTGGAGTTTTGGCAACTCCTATTCCATGATTTAGGATTTTGGCAAACCTCACGGAGTTTAGGGAACTCCTGTAGTATGTGGCCACATGTTCTTTTGGGAAGAACGATATTAATAGATATGCCTGCCTGCTCTGTTGTCTGTGGGGTTAACGCTTTGTGCATGCGCTTAATCTGTCTATCGCTTAGAAGATAAGGTTTGAAGTATAAGCTTTGTATTGCATTGTATATTCCTGTGTCTTGCTTATAAGGTACGGTAAGCGAGATTTGTGCTTTGTTCTGGGTCCGAGAGGCACTAAGGATCCTCCCCTTCCTAAGAAAGACGAGCCTTGTAAAAAAGAAACAGGACAAAAACCCATCAAAAACTGCAGCTTTGGTATCTTTTAACTCTGTGCTCGCTGTAAAAACTGCCATCTGGGTTTTATTTTGTTCACTTGAAACAAGTTCCCCACGCTGTGCCTCTGGGCGGCACTGAGAGTTTTCACCCCCTTCTCCTTTTCCAGAAGGCAGGTTTTTGCTGCCTCCCTTTTTCTCCACAGAGTTTTTTCTCTAGGAGGGAAGGAGGGATGGAGCAGGGGACAGAATGGGGAGTAAAAAGCTAGCAAAAGTGATGAGGGGGGTGGTAGAGACACCCCCCCCCCCCCCCGGACAGCAATCCTCTGGAAAAGCGCCTTAGAGAGGATCCTCCAGTGATAATGACAGTGTGTCTAGTTACATAGGAAAATAATTTGAGACGGTGCCTTAAACAGAGATGGAAGGAGCTGAACAGATTCTCCTCTGAGAACCAGAGGGGAGAAACCATTTCCTCATTTAGATCTTAAAAGTCAGAATCTATACTGCACTTCTGACTAGAGTTGAAACTTATTACACTTCCTCAAATTCAGAATAGGACTGGTGAGTAGTAAGCTGAAATACATAAGATTCAGGAAGACAGAAAGAAAGCTTTAGTAGTTGAGCTAATACGAACAGAATTTCCAAAAGCAAGGAAGATAGTGTTTGCTTTGGAATTCAATACTTTTTACTAGTGGTTAGGACCCCTTTTGCATATTTGAAAGGAGATTGTCAATTTTTTTTTTTGTGTTGTGTTTAGCAGAAGGGCACAAGGAATTATTAGAACACACTGTTCTGATGCAGTGGCACAATGCTCATCCCGTGTCAGGAATTTGCAGGTCCTTCTCTTAACAATTTTATATTTAGAGGAACTGTTCTTATGTTCCTTTATTCTAACTGTGGTATGCATACCGTATTTGTAGGGGATTTTCTGTTTTCCCTCCACCCCTCTGGCCAGCATTCCTGCCTGTCCCTCTTTTTCTTCTTACAAGCGGGGGGGGGAATATATATCGTACATCGTGCTGATTTTAATCATGATATGAAACCTCTCAACCCTGCCAGTTATGGCAGGCTTGCAGAAGACAATACAATACAATGCAATCTTTATTTGGGTAATTATGAAGCATCAATGTTGAATGAGTTTGAGTAGTAAGGAAAAAAAAGAACCCACAATCTGTGTGATAATTTAGCTATATAGAAGTTTCCTGAATGTTTTTTTTTAATTCATATTTCTGTTTCACGAGTAAATCTAATATTTGGAAGTGTATCACCTTTTTAACACATTTGGAAACTTGGTACAAGAAAGCACTAGGGAAATAAGACAAGATATAGAGAAAGAGAAATTGGTGATGTTGAGAAATTACCAGGGGAGATTGAAAAATAATTTGGGTTGGAAACATGGGAAAGGTTGCAGATTCAAGTTTGCTTTGTGGCTAATGTGGATTTGGTGAAGCACAGAAGCATGATTGTTGCTGAACGTTGCAGACAGGATAGCATATGTTGATAAACAGGGTATGTGTCATGTATTTGAAAGTATATTCTAGTTGGAATAGGCGGGTGTGCGCAAAGTTCTCAGTTATTTTTGTTTAGGTAAGCTCTTTGGGAAATGTATAAAGCACCTTCATATGTTCTAGAGCAGTGGTCTCAAACTTAAACCCTTTGCAGTGCCACATTTTGGATTTGTAGGTACTTGGAGGGCCTTAGAAAAAATAGTTAATATCTTATTAAAGAAATGACAGTTTTGCATGAGGTAAAACTCTTTATAGTTTATAAATCTTTCCTTTTGGTTAATTCTTAATAAATAATATTGTAATTTATAGCTAAAGAGACATATGATCAAGAAACTGTTTTATTTTACTTTTGTGATTATGATAAACATACTGAAGGCCTCAAAATAGTACCTTGCGGGCCGCAAGTTTGAGACCACTGTTCTAGAGGAAAGTGTAATTTAATAATTTAATCTGTAAAGACCAGTGGATCTGCACTATCCTTGTTGTAGTGTTTCACTTTTTTTTGTTTTACAGTACTCTATACAAGTCTCTTTAACAGGTCTGGGAGATGCCGATTGTTGGCAGCCGATTTCACTGCACAACAATTTTTTGGTTAAGTCTTGATTCCTGAAAAGTTTTTGGTGATTATGACAGGTACCAACTTGGTATGCTCAAATATGGTTTTGGTTTTACTGCATCACGTAAGAACTATGAGAAATAGACATTTTTATGTTTACTGACAATAAAATATATAGTCAAGTTTACGTTTCGCACAAGCGACTAAATGAAACAGAATTAAAAGTGTTTTGCTCCCGAGTTTCTTTTATATTCAGTGTCTGGTGCATCACGTTGTAGCATCCAACAATAGTCGGCAAGCATTGACGGATTCCAATTGCCCTGGTATCGTTTCTCCATCGTAGCTATGTCTTGATGAAACCTTTCACCGTGCTCGTCACTCACAGCACCGAGATTTGCGGGGAAGAAGTCCAAGTGTGAATGGAGGAAATGAATCTTGAGTGACATATTGCACTTCATTCTCTTGTATGCTTTGAGAAGTTTGTCTACCAGCTGAATGTAGTTTGGGGCTCTGTAATTGCCCAGAAAATTGTCAACAACGTCTTTCAAGGCTTTCCAGCCAATTTTTTCCGGCCCAACTAACAGATCTTCAAATCACTTGTCACTCATAACATGTCTGATCTGGGGGCCAACAAAAATACCCTCTTTGATCTTGGCATCAGTTATTCTTGGGAACATCTGTCTTAAATAACGAAAACCTTCCCCTTCCTTGTTCATTGCTTTCACAAAATTCTTCATGAGTCCCAGTTTAATGTGAAGAGGAGGCAAAAATATCTTTGTCGGGTCAACAAGCGATTCATGTGCTACATTTTTCTGTCCTGGAACTAACTTTTTACGGAGTGGCCAGTTCTTTCTAGAATAGTGCGACTCTCTGTCTCGGCTGTCCCATTCGCAGATGAAACAGCAGTACTTTGTATAGCCAAGCTGCAGTCCTAGTAACAGAGCAACGACTTTGAGGTCTCCACAGATATTCCAGTTATACCTGGTATACTGGACATACTTTAGTAACATTTCCATATTCTCATATGTTTCTTTCATATGTGCTGCATAGCCAACAGGTACTGAAGGATAAACGTTGCCATTGTGCAACAGAACAGCTTTCAGGCTTAACATTGACGAATCAATGAAAAGACGCCACTCTTCCGGGTTGTGATCACAACCAAAGACCGAGAACAATCCTTCAATGTCACAACAGAAACAGAGACTGTCGACTTGTGCAAAAAATTTGGTTATATCATGATGCCGGTCTCGAAACACAGAAATTTTCGTACCTGGTGATAGCAAACACCATTCCTGCAGTCTCGAACCTAGCAGCTCAGCTTTTGCTTTTGACAGACCCAAATCTCTGACCAAATCGTTCAATTCGGACTGTGTTATCAGATGTGGATCGCCTGATGAGGATGGTTCAAAATCCGGGTCAATGTCACTGTTAGAACCCTGCACTGCAGTTTCTTCATCTGGTTCGTCTAAGGTCCAATCCTCTGGTGGTTTCGGAACTGGAAGACTGTCATCATGTGGCATGGGTCTCATTGCTGAAGGCAGATTAGGATATTCAATTGACTTCTTGTTTTTGGCAGAGAAACCAGACACATTAGTCAAACAGAAATAACAGTCCGTCACATGGTCTTTCTGTTCTCGCCATATCATCGGAACAGCAAATGGCATCGTCTTTCGAGTACCTCTGAGCCAGGCTCTCAGACTAACAGCACATGTCGCACAGCAAATGTGAGGCGCCCATTGCTTGTCTTGATCACCTATTTTGCAGCCAAAATACAGATGATAGGCTTTCTTTACAAGGGCAGTCATCGAACGTCTCTGAGGCGTAAGTGTATATTCCCCACAGATATAGCAGAATGTGTCGCGGCTGTTACGACACCGACGAGACATATTGCCCGACACCAAAACGTCTATAGCATCAAGCTTACTTACTGTTATATTGCTACAGCTACTATACTACTATACTTTACTATACTGATACTATATACACACACGGACTATCTATATTAACCAAATGAGCAGGATCGGTGTATGGAAGCCACCATTATAGCATGGTGAGACAGCGCAAGCTCGTTCAGACCTGCCCAGACATGCCCAGGATGTCATCTTCCATAAAACAGCTTCCAACCTGGCTAGATTTTATGCATGGACATACCCAGGCGGCACAAACCGTTGTTGATAAGACACTTATGGGAGAAAAAATTGTTTGCATCCAAATATAAGAAAAAATCACGACAAAATTGAAGATTTCTCTGAAATGGTACGTGATGGGTAATTTTTGATGTAATATTCATGATCAGCACCCAAAATTCTATAAGAAACACCCAGCAGTGTTCAGGAAGCAAAAACTTTGTTGTGCAGTGTTTACCATCGGTATCTGGCAAGGGGCATTTCCCCTATCACTTTTTTCTTTCCAATGAGTCTACGTTTCCCTTTGATGATGATTTGAAATGTTTCTTCTCTCTCTTAGCAGTGAGTTGGTATACATGCATAGCTATCTTGGACCAGTTTTGGCACAAAGAATTTTTTGCTGAACCGAAATGAAATAACAAGGAAGAAAAAGTTGTGCCTCAAGTGTCCTTGAAATGCCCTTGTACTTTAAGATTTACAATGTTTCTTTTGCCTCTTAGCATTGACACTGTAATACTTCAAACTACTTCTGTACCTCACCCTGTACATTGTATCTTGCTTTACCTAGTCAGATCTACTTCTTTCTGTAGATTGAAGCGCAGACTAGTCAGTTGTGTCCCTGATTGCATTCTCTCCTCTGACTGTGTGACTTGACTGACGACATGCCCTATGCCCGACAATGGAGCCCATTGACTCCATTTTTTATTTTCTCTTACAGACGTTAGACTCTTGACCAGTTGATCATGCCTTTTCTGATTATTGATTGTTGTGCCATGTATTCTCAGGAAATTTACTTTGCTAATGTGTGCACACATATATGTCTGGTTCTATGATGTTGTTTTCCTTCTTCCTTTTGTATAACTGTGTTTATTTGCAGATTTAAGTTCTGCCCTGACTCCTTGACAGATGAAAGACAGTTTAAGACCTGCTGGAGCTCTCTGTTTGTTTGTGCCATGTACTCTCTGTGTTGTCTGTTTGGTTTGTGGGGTACCCCAGAAGACATACCATTAGCCATTTTTGGTGTTTTTTATCCCCATTTTTGCATTTTCCTATATAAATTGCACAATATCTTTTTAGTTCTTGTTTTCATGGCCTGAGCACTGCTTAGTTAGGGGTTATCTTATTTAGACAAAGGTTCTATAGACATAATGGTATTTTTCTGTGGAGTTTATCCTTATGGTCTCTCTTGCATGCCTTACTAGTTGTGCGCAACACACTAAACCATATCACCATGTCCTCTTATGAATATTGTGTACCTGAATATTGTCTCTCTCTTGCCGTACTTATGCCAAGTAAATGAATTATTATTGTCACTTGTTGCCACACTCAGTACAGGCAACATACTCTCTCTCTCTCTTTCTTTTCTTTGAATCACCTCACTGGGTTTCAGCTGCTGGATGATGATACCTGAACTCCTTTCAAGCTGGTGTGTCCCTCCTTGTCTGTGCAGACACCTTTCTCTCTGAGTATGCACCTTACCAGTTTAAAGAGACTGATACACCTGCAACGCCACATCCTGACCTTTTAATTTCTTGGACCGGAATTGTTTACAAGTGTTTGAGTGTAACTGGCAGCTTGTGTTTTATCGCAACCCCCACCTAGTGCCTTTAGCAGGTGCTGAGGGCCCCCTCATTACCCTCCTTGCCCAGTGCCTTTGTATTTTGATGCATGCATGTTATTTGATGTTACTTACGGTCATGGTACTGCCCCTCATACTGTTCCTCAATTGGTAGCATTATTATATCAAATGTGTTCTATAGCTTCATGCCTTTCAAGCAATGCCCCTATGAGGAAACCTTCACTCATGGTGGAGCCTGTCCTTTATGGGAATGTGTCTGGTGTCTATTTTCTGTTGTGTTTCCCCCATTTTCTGCACATATGAAAGTAGATTTTGTTTTTCCTGTCACAACTAGGCATCTGTTTATACCGTTTGCTGAATCTATAGACCAGACTCTTAATGTTTTGTCTGTGGTGAGACCGGTAAGGAAGAACAGTGGCCATGAACACAGCTGGATATGCTAGACCTGCCTTCACAGAACCTCTCTTTCACATCAGCCCCACGACTTGGGGACTTCCATTATTGCATCTTCAATTTACCAGGACCTCCTCTTCAGCACCTGCTCCATGGAACTTCCTACGCCCGATGGCCAGCTCCTGATGGTTGATATTGGTTCTGTGGCCTGTTTGCTTACCCTTGGCTGCCTGCTCACCGGACTGGTACATGTGTACTTGGAATGATCCGTCCCAGCTCCTTCCTGCTACTGCTGGCCGATGGTGAACGCCTGGGAGCCCCTGTGTTCGACACTAGGGGTCGCCAAAAGCGGTTAGCCCATACAGATTGGAAAATGGGATGACAACTGGCCTGCTGAACGGATCATTGCTGCTTATGGACCTGCTATGTGGGCCGAAGATGGCTCCTGGGGTTATCAGACCCCAATCTACATGCTCAACTGTATAATTCGCTTGCAGGCTGTTCTTGAACTTATTACGCTATAAAAAAAATGTGCACTGCCATGTACCAGAATCGCCTGGGCCTAGATTACTTGCTGGCTGCGGAAGGTGGCGTCTGTGGCAAGCTCCACCTCTCTAACTGCTGCCTTGACCTTGATGATAATGGTACCGTGCTCAAGGCACAGGACACATAAGAAAGGTGGAGAAATAGCGCTATATATAAAGGACTCCATTCCTTCAACCAGGATGGAAACAACAGTAAGGGTGGACAGCTTGGAATCACTATGGGTAAAGCTGACAGGAGGAAATGGAGCAGACATAAAATTGGGACTGTACTATCGCCCACCAGGACAACTGGAGGCAAACGACCAGGACCTGGAAGCTGAATTGAGGCAGGTATTTAAAAGTGGAAGTGTGGTGGTGATGGGGGATTTCAACTACCCTGGGATAGACTGGAGCAATGGACACTCAAATTGCACGAGAAAAACACAGCTCCTGGAGGCAGTGAGGGACTGTTTCATGGAGCAGCTGGTCACAGAACCAACAAGAGGAGATGCCACCCTTGACCTAATCCTCAATGGGCTAGGGGGACCTGCAAAGGAGGTGATAGTACTAGAGCCACTAGGAAACAGCGATCACAACATGATCCAGTGCAAGCTAGAAATGGGAACATCAAAAGTGAAAAGAACTACAACAACAGCACTCAATTTTAGAAAAGGAAATTACGAGGCCATGAGGAAAATGGTGGGAAAGAAACTCAGCAACAGCTCAGGGAAGATGGAGACCGTAGAGGAAGCCTGGGCCCTATTCAAGGGCACAGTGCACGAAGCACAAAACCTGTATGTCCCCAGGTTTAGGAAAGGGTGCAAAAAAAAAAAAAAAAATCGAACCAAAAACCCGGCGTGGATAACAAATGCAGTGAGAAAGGCGATAAATGACAAGAAAACATCATTTAGAAAGTGGAAAAAGGACCAAACTAAGGACAACCAGAAGGAACACTAAAGGCACCAAAAGGACTGTCACCGAGTGGTTAGGAAAGCAAAAAGAGAATATGAGGAGAGACTGGCGGGGGAAGCAAAAAACTTCAAACCATTCTTCAGGTATGTGAAGGGGAAACAACCAGCCAGGGAGGAAGTGGGACCTTTGGACGATGGAGACAGGAAGGGAGTGGTTAAGGAGGAAAGAGAGATAACTGACAGGTTAAACAAGTTCTTCTCGTCCGTCTTCACGAGAGAGGACACATCCAATATCCCAGAACCCGAGGAGAACATAAACGGAGTCCATGATGAAAAGCTGGTTCAACTAGAAGTAAGCAAAGAGGATGTTCTCCGACAGATAGACAGACTGAAGAGCGACAAATCACCAGGTCCAGACGGCATCCACCCAAGGGTATTAAAGGAACTGAGAAACGAAATAGCGGAAACACTACGCCAAATTTGTAACCTATCCTTGAAAACTGGGGAGATCCCAGAGGACTGGAAAATAGCCAATGTCACGCCCATCTTTAAGAAGGGATCAAGGGGTGACCCGGGAAACTACAGGCCGGTGAGCTTGACTTCGGTTCCGGGAAAGATGATGGAAGCACTGGTCAAGGACACAATCTATGAACACATAGAAAACAATGGACAACTGAAGGCGAGCCAGCACGGCTTCTGCAAGGGAAGGTCATGCCTCACGAATTTACTGTATTTCTTTGAGGGAATAAACAGCCAGGTGGATAAAGGGGAATCCATAGATATTATTTACCTTGACTTCCAAAAGGCCTTCGGACAAGGTACCTCACGAAAGACTGCTTAGGAAGCTGTGGAGCCACGGGGTGCAGGGGGATGTCCACCAATGGATCAAACACTGGCTGGCAGGCAGGAAACAGAGGGTTGGAGTAAAGGGCCATTACTCAGACTGGCAATGGGTCACGAGCGGAGTTCCACAGGGGTCGGTGCTGGGACCGCTCCTGTTCAATATATTTATCAACGACCTGGAGACGGGGATGAAATGTGAGGTTATTAAATATGCTGATGACACCAAACTCTGCAGCAGGGTTAGAAACACGGAAGACTGCGAAGACCTGAAAAGAGACCTAACGAGACTGGAAGAGTGGGCAAAAAAGTGGCAGATGAGTTTTAACATAGAGAAATGCAAGGTCATGCATGTAGGGAAAAAGAACCCGATGTTCAGCTACAAAATGGGAGGATCACTGCTAGGGGTGAGCAACCTTGAAAGAGATCTGTGCGACAGCCTCAAAGAAAGTGAACAGAATGTTGGGTATCATTAAAAAGGGTATCACAACCAGGACAAAGGAAGTCATCATGCCGCTATAACGTGCAATGGTGCGCCCACATCTGGAGTACTGTGTCCAGTACTGGTCGCCGTACCTCAAGAAGGACATGGCAGTACTTGAGGGGGTCCAGAGGAGAGCAATTAAACTGGTAAATGGTATGGAAAACTTTTCATACGCTGACAGGTTGAAAATGCTGGGGCTGTTCTCCCTGGAAAAGCGAAGACTTAGAGGAGACATGATAGAAACCTTCAAAATCCTGAGGGGCATAGAGAAGGTGGACAGGGACAGATTCTTCAGACTGTGGGGAACCACAAGTACAAGGGGTGACTCGGAGAAATTGAGAGGGGACAGGTTTAGAACAAATGTGAGGAAGTTCTTTTTTACCCAGAGGGTGGTGGACACATGGAACGCGCTTCCGGAGGTTGTGATAGGCCAGAGCAGACTACAGGATTTCAAGGAAGGTTTAGATAGGTTCCTAAAGGATGAGGGGATTGAGGGTTACAGATAGATGTAGAGGTAGGTTACAGAAATGGTCAGGAACCACTTCACAGGTCACAGACCTGATGGGCCACCGCGGAAGCGGACCGCTGGGCGCGATGGACCTCTGGTCTGACCCAGTGGTGGCAACTTCTTATTATGTTCTTATGTTCTTAAGATGTGGACCGCATCACCAAACTGGCTCATGTTCCTCTCCAAACCTGGTGTGGCCTTTCTGCTGACTGACTCTCTAGCTCTTGGCTGCCTGCCCTGCCTGGTCCCTGTGATTAAATGGTACAGTCAACTCTGCTGTTCATCGCTCTTCTGCAGCTCTGGTTAGCACCTACCACAGACCCTGAACTTCCCGGAAGCTTTGACCCCCATGTCTATATTGCTGCTCTTGGTGTCCCAAGAGGGGTCCCTGATGGGTACAAGGCCATGGATTAGGTACAAGCCAATGTTGCTTGGATTACTTATATTTCTCTCATTATTTGTATTCTCATTGCTTATGTTGTTTTTCACCTGTTCACGTGTTGTCTCCCGCCTTAAATTGGAGGACCTCTCTGCTGAGCTCAAATGTAATTCTGGGTTATCTAATCCTTGGGACCAATACTTTAGCTGGATGCAAGGATGGGTTTAATACCTTATTATTGTTATTATCTCTATTATTATATGTACCCATGTTGCTTATAATAATAATAATAATAACTTTATTTTTGTATACCGCCATACCCAAGGAGTTCTAGGCGGTTCAGATTTGTTTATCAAAAAAAAATTACAAGTGGTTCACAACAATTGAACAATGTTAGAAGCGACGAAGTAGTTGAGGTTAGAGAGAGAAGGGAGTGTGTAGGTCGGGGGGAGGATTGAGGTGGGTAGGCTGGGTAGAGAGGTGGAAGGGGAAAGGAGGAGGTTGTGGTTCATTGGAGAGGGGTGTTAGGTGTCTTGTCCATGGAATAGGTGAGTTTTGAGAGATTTCTAAACCTGAGGTAGGTGGGGGCCTCAAGGACAATTTGGGCTAGCCATGGGTTCAGTTTGGCAGCCTGGAAGGCGAAAGTTTTGTCAAGGAATCTTTTGGAGTGACATAGTTTTAGGGAGGGGAAGGCGAACAGCTGAATTCTGCGGGAGTGCTTGTTTATGCGATTCAGGTAGAAGTGAGGGTTTAAAAAGTTTGGGGATAGGCCAAATATTGTTTTATAACAGAAGCAGGCGAATTTGAATAGGACTCTGGATTCAAAGGGTAGCCAATGAAGTTTGTGGTAAAAAGGGGTAACATGTTCCCATTTTTTCAGGCCGAATATGAGGCGGACCGCAGTGTTCTGGATCATTTTAAGTCTCCTAACGGTTTTCTTCGTGGAGCTCAAGTAAATGATATTGCAGTAGTCTAATATGCTAAGGATGGAGGATTGTACTAGCAGGCGGAATGAGGTCTTGTCAAAGTATTTTTTAATGGTGCGGAGTTTCCATAGCACCGAGATGCTTTTCCTGACTGTGATATCAGTGTGTTTCTCCAGGGATAAATGTTTATCTAGTGTGACTCCCAGTATTTTTAAGGTTTGTTCGAGGGGGAAAGTAGATCATTTCACTTGAATTGTGGTGTCTTTGATTTTGTCATTGGGGGTAGCTAGTAAAAATTTTATTTTGTCGGGATTTAGTTTTAGTTTGTAGGATAACATCCAGCGTTCTATCTGAGTCCTTTTTAGACTGCTTATGTGTTGTATTGCTCGTATTACTGCTCCTACACCTCCTCCTCGAGAGACATCTCTGAAATATCTCTCCCTCCAACCTGATGCTATTCGCTTATGATGTCATTTTCATGACGTAAGAGGAGATTGAAGGGGCATATACTTCTTGTAAGTCTATTCCTTGTAAGTCTATTCCATTCCTGCTTGTGTAACATATAAAACACTGCTGAAACAGTTTGTATTTGCCAAGAAATCACAAGGTCTTTTTCTCTTTGTGTTCTGAGCTCTGTGTACTCATTCTGTTCTGTAGCTGACTAGTTTAGCCAAGGTCATTCCTCCTCATGTACTGATCCCCACATCCTGTGCTTTGTTGAGATAAGCAATATTGCTAGACCTTAGATGGAAACTTCCCACTAACCCCCCCCCCCTTATGTTTGCTACTTCTTTCTAGCTTCTTTATGTATCCTGTTACCAAATATGGTCTTTCCTACAGTCATATGCTGAAAAAACTGACCCATGTAAAATGCTATAAATATGTATGCAGCACTCATAATAAAGGGACATCTCTTTGGCCATTCAACTGCATGTATGTTCTGTTCTTTCTAATAAGATGCACCCCCCTCCCCCTCACCGATGCATCGGTACCAGAGATGACAGAGTATGTGTGTGAGGCAGTATTGGGATCTGAACCTTTTCAGTTCATTTGTTTCATTTTCCATTATTATGACTACAATCAATTTTACATCACTGAAGGCTCCTTTTTCGAAAGTGCGCTAAGCGTTTTAGCGCACACACTGGATTAGCATGCGCTAGCTGAAAATCTACTGCCTGCTCAAAAGGAGGCGGTAGCGGCTAGCGCGCATGCTATTCCGCGCATTAAGGCCCTAGTGCAGCTTTGTAAAAGGAGCCCTGATTGTCTAAGGAACTTCTAATCCCATCAAATGCAAGAAAATATTGTTGTATCTAAATAAGCTTCGCTCTGATATTTGTTTTCTGCAAGAAACCCACATAAATGCAGCTGAAAACCAGAAACTCACTACTGGTGTATTCAACTAATGCTATACATCACCTTCCTTGGGTAAGAAGAATGGTGTGATTATTCTAGTGCATAAATCCTGCCCTTTTTAGCTGATATCCCAATCTCTTGATACTCAGGGTAGATGGATACGATAAGAAGGGAAGATCCTTGATTCTCCTAACATTCTCCTTAATGTTAACATGCCCAATTCAGATGACCCTGTTTTCTTTCAGCAAATTAACTCTGCTACCTCCACTTCACTAATATCTCACACTATTCTGGGAAGAGATTTTAATTTTCCTTTGGATCCTATCTTGGATAGATCATCTCAATGTCGACCTGTTAAACTTCAAGCGCAAGCTGCTCTGACATCATTAATGGAGTTAAATGGCTGGTTTGATTTATGGAGGCTGCATAACCTCTCTACAAGAGATTACACCTTCTATTCAGGCCCCATCAAACCTACTCCAGATTGGATTACTTCTTCGGCACCAAAGATATTGTTCTTCTCCTTGCACAGATTAAAATTCATTAAATTTTTTTTTTATAATTATTCATTGTTAAACCTTCAATAAGTGTAACATTACATAAAAACTTTTTACACTTTAATATCACTTAATATTCTATCAAAATATAATTCATATCAAATATTTATATCCCTCCCCCCAGTATACCCAACAATTATCCTCAACCATATATAAAAACAAAGTGTCCCCACCCACCCCCAAACTTGGACATGTATATTCAAAGGGAAAAGTAATAATCATTCTTTACAAAATGTTGTTAATGGCTCCCAAACATCCTTAAATTTCTTTAAAAATTCATGAAATTTCAATCTCGGACCATTCTGCTATAACCTGCTATAACCTGCACATTCTGCTATAACTGGTCTTCAGAAAAGACTAACTCTGCTCATTGGAGACTCAATACCTCTCTGCTTCAGGATGACTATTTTATATAACCAAAGGTTCTACAGAAATTTTCACCAGAAACCTGGATCCTGATCTCTCCTATGTCACCATCTGGGAATCCTACAAGGCCTAGCTTAGGGGCAAAATTATTAGCTACTCTGCCTTTAAACGCAAACATTTAAATGTTTCCATCTCACAAATGGCAAAGGACATTCATATCTTGAAAACATCTCTCTATTTGGCATTTGATGCCTCTATTTATCAAAAATTACTAGCGTTGAAATTTCAGTATAACCTTTTGCTATCCAATCGATCTTCCGCCACTAGATTGAAAGCAATGGACATATCGAGAGGAAAAAAAAAAGAACAGCATCGCAGTTGCTATCACGAATATGTCTAGTTTGATTGAGAAGAGTTTATTCTGTTGAATGATAAGAACAAAAATTGGTACTGGATTAAAAATCTGAGAGTTGAATTGCTACAACTTTCTCAACAATTTTTGACACAAAAGGGCAGATTAGAGATGAGCCTGTAACACTGGTCAAAAAAAAGTTTTTCTTTGCTACTGAGAACTTAAGAAGTGTTCTTAGTTAATTTAATGATGCTGATTTCAGATCTGTAATTGAAATTCAGCTAGCACATCAGGTTTCTGAGATACATTTTACTGATTTTTTAGACAGTTTGCCATATTAAGTTAAGCAGGTACGAAGGGGGGCAGAGAGGAAGAGAGGTGCCGGACCCTCCACCAAGATGGTGCCAGGAGCGGTTTCCCCCCTCCCCCTGCTCCCCATTAAGAAATATCAGTCCATGACGAGACTTCAGAATTCAATGTAACTTGAAATTGTCTCTCATTCAAAAATGAGTCAAACCAATGAAGAACTAAACCTGAAATTCCTAAAGCTTTTAATCACAATAACAATAGGCTGTGATTCACTATATCAAATGCAGCTGAGTTGTCTAAAGTTACCATTAAGTAGTTTGTACCATGATCAAAGTCATATCAAATGCAATGTTTCCGTATTTTGTTTATACCTAAATCCAAATTGATATTGATCTAAAAAGCCATGTCTATCTACATAATCCTATATCTGTTCAAGTACCAACTTTTCCAAAATTTTAATCAGAAAGGGTAAGCAAGACTAAGGCCTATAACTTTCAGAATTTGAAAGATCCAAGACAATAAGAACATAAGAATTGCTGCTGGGTCAGACCAGTGGTCCATCATGCCCAGGAGTCCGCTCACACGGCAGCCCTTAGGTCAAAGACCAGTGCCCTGATTGAGTCTAGCCTTACCTGCATACGTTCCGGTTCAGCAAGAACTTGTCTAACCTTGTCTTGAATCCCTGGAGGGTGCTTTCCCCTATAACAGCTTCCGGAAGAGCGTTCCAGATTTCTACCACTCTCTGGGTGAAGAAGAACCTCATTACGTTTGTGCGGAATCTATCCCCTTTAACTTTAGAGAGTGCCCTCTCGTTCTCTCTACCTTGGAGAGGGTGAACAACCTGTCTTTATCTACTACTGTATTTTCACCCATATACCGCGCACCCGTGTAAAACGTGCACACGGGTATAGCGCGCGGGGAACACAAATTTATGTAAAAAAAGTTTACTATAGCGCGCACACGCGTATACTGCGCACGCCGCCTCGACTCTCCTCTCGCCGCCCCGACTCTCAGTTCACCGCCCCGACTCTCCTCTTGCCGCCCCAACTCTCAGTTCGCCGCCCCGACTCTCCTCTCGCTGCCCCGACTCTCAGTTCGCCGCCCCGACTCTCCGTTTGCCTGCCCCGACTCTCCTTTCGCCCGCCCCGACTCTTTCGCCCGCCCTGCCCTGCTCCCAGCTCTGTAAGCATGCGCGAAGATGGTCTGAGCATGCTTGCCGCTCAGTTTTCTGCACCGGGTTGTGGGGGGCTCGCTTTTTACCTGTCACCAAGGCGGTCTTTGTGGCGGTGTGCTTTTCACCACGTGGCTGTGTCCCCCCTCTATCTGGCCTTGTAATTTCCCCAGTGAATACTATTTTGACTATACAACAGCATCTCAGCCTTTGGGTAAGCCTATAAAAGATTAATGCTGCATGTAGAGCCCACATTTTAATTTGATCTCTTCAGATTGGTATTCTGCATTTATCTACCTGGTAGTAGAGTTTATCAATTAAATTTAAATTTACCGCCATAATGCCAGGAATGAGACGAAAGTCATATACAGTGGACTTTAAGCTTAAAGTCGTTGCGAAAGCTGAGGAAATAGGCAACCGGGCCGCAGCGAGAGAGTTCGATATTGGAGAAACATCGGTGCGTGAATGGAGAAAAGATAAGAAGGAATTGGAGAAATGCAATCCGCGAAAACAGGCACGTCGTGGGGCCAAACCAAAATGGCCTCAGCTGGAGGATGACTTGAAGCAGTGGATTCTGGCGAGAAGGGAGCAAAATTAATCAGTCTCTACCGTTGCGATTCAGATGAAGGCAAAACTACTTGCCAATGGAAGAGGAATACCCGACTTCAAAGCTGGCTTCACATGGATCTCAAAATTTATGAAAAGGAACAGACTATCGGTTCGAATGAGAACAACTGTTGGCCAGCGACTTCCGGATGACTGGCAGCAAAAATTGATTGATTTCCGTGACTTTGTCGCCAAAGAAATATCTGAACTTGCCATCACTGCAAAGGACGTCATCAACATGGATGAAATTCCAATGGCATTCGACATTCCAGCGACAAGAACCGTAGCCCCCACGTACTAAATCTGTTGCCGTCACCACAACTGGGCATGAAAGAACGTGTTTTACAGTAGTTCTTGGTTGCTCAGCTAGCGGGGTTAAGTTAAAGCCCATGCTCATTTTCAAAAGGGTCACTATGCCCCGTGAAAAGCTGCCCACCAGTGTGGTTGTGCACTGCAACAAGAAGGGATGGATGGACTGCGACGTAATGAGATTGTGGGTAGATAAGAACATAAGAAGAACATAAGAACATAAGAAGTTGCCCCCGCTGAGTCAGACCAGAGGTCCATCTTGCTCAGCGGTCCGCTCCCTTGGCGGCCCATCAGGCCTAGTGCCTGAACAGTGTCCCTGATTAATTTTATAATTTTACCTCTAATCCCATCCCTATAATCTACCTCTACTCTTATCTGTACCCCTCAATCCCTTTGTCTTCCAAGTATCTATCCAAAGCTTCTTTGAACCCCTGTAGCGTGCTCCTGTTTATCACATCCTCCGGTAGCGCGCTCCATATATCTACCACCCTCTGTGTGAAAAAGAACTTCCTAGCGTTTGTTCTAAACTTCTCCCCTTTCAATTTCTCTGAGTGCCCCCTTGTACTTGTTGATCCCCTTAATTTGAAAAATCTGTCCCTGTCTATTTTTTCTATGTCCTTCATGATCTTGAAGGTTTCTATCATGTCTCCTCTAAGTCTCCGCTTTTCCAGGGAGAAAAGCCCTAGCCTTTTCAGTCTGTCAGTATATGAGAGGTCCTCCATGCCCTTTATTAGCTTAGTTGCTCTTCTTTGGACTCTCTCAAGTACCTCCATGTCCTTCTTGAGGTACGGCGACCAGAATTGAACACAGTACTCCAGGTGCGGGCGCACCATAGCACGATACAGTGGCAGGATGACTTCCTTCTTCCTGGTCGTGATACCCTTCTTAATGTTACCCAACATTTTGTTTGCTTTCCTTGAGGCTGTTGCACACTGCGCTGACGCCTTCAATGTTGTGTCTACCATCACTCCCAGGTCTCTTTCAAGGTCGCTCATCCCTAACACTGATCCCCCATTTTGTAAGTGAACATCGGGGGGTTTTTCCCTATATGTACGACTTTGCACTTCCCTATGTTGAAACTCATTTGCTATTTTTTGCCCATTCTTCACGGTGTTGTCAGATCTTTTTGGAGATCTTCACAGTCCTCCATGTTATTTACCTTGCGATATAGTTTGGTGTCATCCGCAAATTTAATAACCTCACATTTTGTTCCTGCCTCCAGGTCGTTAATGAATATGTTGAAAAGTAGTGGTCCTAGCACCGACCCCTGTGGAACTCCGCTCATGACCCATTGCCAGTCTGAGTAATGGCCCTTTACTCCAACCCTCTGTTTCCTATCCGCCAACCAGTTTTTGATCCATCGGTGGACCTCCCCTTGCACCCCGTGGTTCCATAGCTTCCTTAGTAGTCTTTCAGGTGGCACCTTGTCGAAGGCTTTTTGGAAGTCAAGGTAAATGATATCTATGGATTCCCCTTTATCCACCTGGCTGGTTACCCCCTCAAAGAAGTATACTAAGTTCTTGAGGCATGACCTGCCCTTACAGAAGCCATGCTGGCTCGACTTTAGCTGCCCATAGTTGTCGATGTGTTCCCAGATGCAGTCTTTAATCAGTGCTTCCATCATCTTTCCCGGGACCGAGGTCAAGCTCACCGGCCTGTAGTTTCCTGGGTCTCCCCTTGAGCCTTTCTTGAAGATGGGCATTTGCTATTTTCCAGTCTTCCGGAATCTCTCCAGTTTTTAAGGATAGGTTGCATATTTGTCGAAGTGGTTCAGCTATTTCGTTCCTTAGTTCCTTGAGTACCCTTGGGTGAATGCCATCCGGACCTGGCGATTTGTCGCTCTTTAGCCTGTCTATCTGCCGGAGGACATCCACCTTGCTTACCTCTAGTTGGACCAGATTTGCATCCTGCTCCCCCTTTACGATCTCCTCAGGTTCCGGAATGTTGGTTGTGTCCTCCCTCGTGAAGACTGACGTGAAGAACTTATTTAGCCTGTCAGCTATCTCCTTTTCCTCTTTTACCACTCCCTTTCTGTCCCCGTCATCCAAGGGTCCCACTTCCTCCCTTGCTGGTTGCTTCCCCTTAACGTACCTGAAGAATGGATTTGAAGTTTGTTGCTTCCCCCACCAGTCTCTCTTCATATTCTCTTTTTGCTTTCCTAACCACTCATGACACTCCTTTTGGTGTTTTTTATGCTCCTTTTGGTTCTCCTCTGTTTTGTCCTTTTTCCATTTTTTGAATGATGCTTTCTTGTCACTTATCACCTTTTTCACTGCATTTGTTATCCACACTGGGTTTTTTGTTCTATTTTTTTTTGCACCCTTTCCTGTACTTGGGGATGCACAGGTTCTGTGCTTCATGTACTGTGCCCTTGAGTAGGGTCCAGGCATTTTCTACAGAGTCCATCTTCCTTGCGCTGTCGTTGAGTTTCTTTCTCACCATTTTCCTCATGGCATCATAATTCCCTTTTTTGAAGTTAGTGCAGTCGTTGTAGTTCTTTTTACCTTTGATGATCCAATTTCTAGCCTGTACTGGATCGTGTTGTGATCGCTGTTTCCTAGTGGGGCTAGTACCGTCACCTCCTTAGCGGGTCCCCCTAGTCCGTTGAAGATTAGGTCAAGAGTGGCATCACCCCATGTTGGTTCCGTGACCAGCTGTTCTATGAAACAATCCCTCGTGACCTGCAGGAATTTGGTCTCCCTCATGCAGTTTGAGTGCCCAATACTCCAGTTTATTCCCGGGAAGTTGAAGTCTCCCATCACCACCACACTTCCGCTTTTGCATACCTGCCTCAGTTCAGCCTCCAGATCCTGGTCGATTTCTTCCATTTGTCCAGGTGGGCGATAGTACAGACCCAATTTTGTGTCTGCTCCAGTTCCTCCTGGTAGCTTAACCCATAGTGATTCCAAGTCACCCGCCCTTACTGCTGTTTCCATCCTGGTTGAAGGTATGGATTCTTTTATGTATAACGCTATTCCTCCACCCTTTTTGTGTGACCTATCTCTCCTGTAGAGTTTGAAACCTGGTAAAGCCACATCCCATTCATTTTCATCAGTCCACCACGTTTCTGTGACTCCAATTATGTCTAGTCCCTTTTTGCTGGCTAGGACTTCCAGCTCTCCCATTTTAGCCCTTAGGCTCCTAGCATTAGTGTATAAGCAAAGTAAGTCCCGTTTGTTCGCCTTTCTTGCTGTTTTTCCTCGTGGTTTGGTGCTCCTGGCATCCCCCTCGTGAGTAGCCAGACCCCAAGCCTCGTCTCGGTCATCCTCCTCCTGTGGTGTGTCTGTTTTGTCCTCAGCTTGTTTCCCTGTTTTTGGTTGTCCCTCTGGATTCCGTTGTTCTCTATTAGTGCTGCTTGCCAGTTTTATTCGTGCACTAGACCCCTGCATTTCTCCCTTAGGTCCTTTTTCAAAAGGTTCCCACTCAGTCCTGAGCCCTCTTTTACAGTGTCCTTGCTCAATATCTATGGCCCTGGTCCCCTGCATTGCGTCCTTAGGTTCTTTTTCCAAAAATTCCCTCTCAGTCCCGATCCCTTTTTTACAATGTCCTTGCTCCATGTCCATGGCTCTGGGCCCCTGTAATGCATCCTTAGGCCCTTGTTCCAAAAATTTCCACTCAGTCCCGAGCCCTCTTTTACAATGTCCTTGCTCAGTATCCTTAATTGATACTTTTGTCCGATGTGTTAGATCGACTGTCGGCTTTCCCCTCTTCCTCAGTTTAAAGCCAAATCTATGACGCTCTGGACGTTGCGTGCCAGCATCCTTGTCCCCGTCATGCTCAGGTGCAGTCCATCTCTCCTGTAGAGCTTATTCTTTCCCAAGAAAGTTGTCCAGTTCCGTGCAAAAAGGAAACCCTCCTCTTCGCACCATCTCCTGAGCCAACCGTTTATTGCTTGTAGTTCGCTCTGCCTCCTTGCATCCGCTCTCGGTACTGGCAGGATCTCCGAGATGGCTATCTTCCTTGCCCTCAGTTTCAATTTCCTCCCCAGGATCCTGAACTGATCAGTTAGTGCAGTCCTGTTGTAGTTCCTCCTGCTGACATCGTTGGTTCCAACATGGATTACTACAGCTGTCTCCTCCGTCTCGGCCCCTTCCAGGATCCTCTCAACTCTGTCGATGACGTCCTTCGTTCTTGCCCCCGAGAGACATGTCACTAGATGGTCCTCTCTCCCTCCAGCTATGTGACTGTCCACTCCTCTCAGGATTGAGTCTCCCACTACGATAGCAGATCTCCCCTTCCTCAACTGTCTCTCTGGTCTCAGGTCTGTGTCAGTGGCGCAGTCCTCAATTCCCTCCTCCGGGATCTGTCAGGTCTCCTCCTCATCTGCCTGTCCAGATTCTCCGCAAGGTCCTACTCCCATGGTGTCTGGTGGATTCTGTCATCCGCCCGTTGGTTCCCTCCTGATGAGCTGGTGGTCCCGTGCCTCCACCATCCTGCAGGCCTCCTCGATGAAATTCTCGAGCTCTCTAACTTGTTCTGTGATGTGCTCCACTCTGGCGGTGGCCTCCGTTGCCCAGCATTGTTCCTCTATGGCGCAGAGTCCCTCCAGCTCCTGTACTCGAACCTGCAATCTCCCGACTTCCTTCTTCAGGCTATCTAGTTCCTGGCATCGACTGCATATGTACGCCCGCCTCCCGGAGGGGAGGTAGTCATACATATGGCATTCGATGCAGTATACTGGGTAGCTCTGCTGTGTTCCTACAGCTTCCATTACTTCTTTCTCGTTCCTATGTCCCACGGTGTGTATGGTGGTGCCTGGTGCCTGGCGCGCAGCTAGCTGAAAGAGTAGAGAGATAAGAGAGAAATGAGTATAGAAGAGGTACCTGTGGTTTATTTTCAAGAAGTTAGATGTCGTTGCTGGGCTGCCCGGTCTCCTGGCTCCTTCTCAAGGCTCCTTCGCAAAGGCGCTCTTGCTAAGGCGAGCGCTTTTGCCGCTAGCCTTCGCCGCGTGCCGAACGGCTGCGCGCTGTTGACTCCTCCCCTTTTATGGGGGAGTTCGGCTGGTGATGTCGGGGGTGGGCGGAGCTATCTCTCGCCTCCTCCCCTTGGCTCCGCTTTGTCTGGTTTCGCCCCTTGGCTCTCCTCCCCTGCTTTCAGCTCCGCTCTCCGGTCGCCTGCTTTTAACCCTCTCACTCTGTCCGCTCTGGTCTCTGTCCGCTCCGCTCTCTGTCTCCTCTCTCTTGACCGCTTTTAACCTCCTCTCTCTGTCCGCTCCGCTCTCTGGCCACCTGCCTCAGTCTGCACCGTTCTCAGCCCTCTATTCTCCTCTCTTGCTTTAGGGCAAGACAGGGTGGATTCTTTGCAAAAAAATCCTTGTTAATTTTTGATGCCATGGCTGCCCACAATGAAAAAAATGTTCAGGCCTACATTAATTCTACTGGTGCCCACATCGCTATGATACCTGGAGGCCTGACGTGTAAGCTGCAGCCACTTGACATCGCAGTGAATCATCCATTCAAGACTTTTGTTGGAAAGGAGTGGGAGGAATGGATACAGAACGGCACGCACGAGTACACACCCGCGGGGCGGCTGAAGCGGGCAACTTTCACAGAAGTCTGCAAGTGGGTGGCTTCAGCATGGGACAAAATAACACCAGATACTATTCGAAACGGATTTAGAAAACTGGGCATTGTTTATGAAACCAATGACACTACGGGTACTACCAGTGCAGCGGAAGGAGGCAACAACACGGATATCAGCGATGCTGATGACGACGATGATGATATCACTTCGGAAATAAACGAGGATCGTCTGCAGGCCGTGCTCACTTTATTTAATGACGATGATGACAATTCGGATTTTGATGGGATTCAACGATTCAGATGACTGTAATGATGATGACTGAATAAACCTGTAAACTTTGTTTATTTACAACTTTACCGTAACTACGGTAACTGTATTTAGATTATTTTGTCCTCAATACTTCGTTTGATCTACCGTAGATTACCGGTAAATGTTATAGTTTATAAGAATGAACATGTGATTTCTGTTCTTGTTGCTGAATTCATACTCACTAACTCTAGATTAAAAGTTATACGGTAGTTTATAAGAACGAACAGTTTTTTTCTTTTGACGTTTTTGGTTGGAGGGTGTGTGAATGGTGCGTGAGTTCTCCTATGTCTGGTTGAGGTGGATTGAATTATTTAGCTGAAGAAATTATGGTAGTTAACCCCCCCCCCCTCCCATTTCCACACACATTATGGTAATTCTCTTCCATTTTTGTTCCCATTATTAAAAACACTGATAAGTTCCCAGAAAAAAATACATTAAAATAAGAAGTGAAAACAAAGGCCCCTACAGATGAGAACATAAGAATGGCCTAACTGGGTCAGTCCAATGGTCCATCATGCCCAGTAGCCCATTCTCATGGTAGCCAATCCAGGTCACTAATACCTGGTCAAAACCCAAAGAATAGCAACATTCCATGTTACCGATCCAGGGCAAGCAGACGCTTCCCCCATTTCTTAATAACAGACTATGGACTTTTCCTCCAGGAATTTGTTCAAACCTTTTTAAAACCAGCAACGCTATCTGCTTTTACCATAAATTAAATCTTTCCTTCCAAACAGAGACCTTGCTAGATGTCAAATACAGAAAGAACAAGGTAACTTCACAAGGACTTAGCTGTGCAGGAAACGTGAATCTCCTCATACACCCACCATATACCTAGTGCAAAGATGTGCAAAGATCTGTTTTTTTCTTTCAATCACTACATAGCCTAATGCCACACAAGCAGCGCTGTTACAAATATATTCTGAAGGTCAATGCTAAGGTTAACAAAGTTTCCTTCCTTGGACCACAAGGAGATACTGACAAACCACTAGAAGAGATCCCAAAACAACTACCCAGGCATAACACCCAAAGACCCACTCAGTGTGTGAACCAGTTGAGTGGAGTGGACTACGGTAACTGGGGGGTGGAAATGGACCTGGAGTTTTTTCAGCAGAATTTCCCAGACCACCTCTTCCTCTCAACACATTGATATGCTGGTGGGTTTATTTTATAGCTTTTTCACCCCCTTCGGTCTGCCTGTCTCCCTTGAAGTCTTGTCCCCCCTTGAAGTCCTGTCCTCCCTTGAAGGTCTGCCTGTCCCCCTTGAAGTCTTGTCCCCCCTTGAAGTCCTCTCCCCCCTTGAAGGTCTGCCTGTCCCCATTGAAGTCCTGTCCCCCCTTGAAGGTCTGCCTGTCCCCCTTGAAGTCCTGTCCCCCCTTGAAGGTCTGCCTGTCCCCCTTGAAGTCTTGTCCCCCCTTGAAGTCCTGCCTGTCCCCCTTGAAGTCCTGTCCCCCCTTGGTCCTGTCTCCCTTGAAGTCCTGTCCCCCCTTGAAGTCTTGTCCCCCCTTGAAGTCCTGTCCCCCCTTGAAGTCCTGTCCCCCCTTGAAGGTCTGCCTGTCCCCCTTGAAGTCCTGTCCCCCCTTGAAGTCCTGTCCCCCCTTGAAGGTCTGCCTGTCCCCCTTGAAGTCCTGTCCCCCCTTGAAGTCCTGTCCCCATCCTGAAAGCCTGATGCCCCCCCCGACGCCCGATTCATCACCCAGAAGGACCGCTTGCACCCCCACCTCGAAGGACCACTCGCACCCCCACAGTCTCCCCCCCTCTCCCTCCCACATGGAGAAGCTGCCTACCTTGTTTCCGGATGCCAGTGAGCCCAGCTGCTTCCTCTGCCGGCGGTCCTGCCCCTTCTCTGAGCCCTACGCTGCGCTGCTTCCTCTTCCGGCGGTCCCTTTCCTTCGGGGTGGGGGGTGCAAGCGGTATTTCCGGGTGATGAATCGGGCGTCGGGGGGGGAGGAACTATGTTAAAAAAAAGTTGTACAACGCGCTCACGCGTATAACGCGCATGGTTATGCACGGTTTGTAAAATCGTGTATAACGCGCGCATTATATGCGTGAAAATACGGTAAGTCTATTCTCTTCATTATCTTGAATGTTTCGATCATGTCCCCTCTCAGTCTCCTCTTTTCAAGGGACAAGAGGCCCAGTTTCTCTAATCTCTCACTGTAAGGCAATTAGAGAAACTAGGCCTTGAAATAGCTTTCAATAAAGACCTAACCATAGCTTTGTTTTGTTTTTCTGGAATATCTTTAGCAGCCTAATTAGCTAGGCAGAATTCAGAAAGCACTGTATCACTGGGCATAGAATCCTGATGGAGTAGGGGATTCAAGTGCATTTTCTTAATCTTCAGCCTAATGGCTGATTATGTATTCACACCTGTGGTTGTTCCTATTTCACAACTCCACATAAAAATGTACTCATAAAACAGTTCTTCAAAACACTGAGTGCATGCATATTTATCTTTACCTCTCTGATACAGAGAAGCCACTTCAGGTCAAATATAAATAAATTTAAACATATTTATCTTTTCTCTTGATTTTCCTGCAATTTGCCTTACGACTTAAGACTTTAGGGTATAAATCTACTATATGTATAAAAACTGAAGACAGAATATTGGGATCTTGATAAAATTTGCAAGCTTTGAGCCTCAAGCCATAAGTTTTTAGAGTTTAAGCTTCTCTTTACTAAGGGATCCTTTTACTAAGGTGCACTAATATATTTATTTTAGTTATTCAATTTTCTATACCATTCTCCAAGGGGAGCTCAGAGGGAAGTTATGGACAGAAAAACAGTGATGGAATTCAAGAAAACGTGGGATAAACATAGAGGATCTCTAATTAGAAAACAAAGGATATAAATTAAAGAAAACTAAGGCCAGTACGGTGGACAGACATGCACAGTCTGTGTCCCATATATGGTGATTTGGTATTGGATGGGCTGGGGAGGGCATCAATGGGAACTCCAGTAACTTGGAACATGAGGATGTTACTGGCCAGACATTATGGTAGATATCCTGCAAACAGGATGGTTGGATAGGCTGGAGTGAGCTTCGATGACAACTTCAGCATTTAGAACCTAGGACAATACCAGGTGAAAACTACAAACAAGGTTGGCATCCCCTGCACTGAAGTGATCCGGGAGATGAACTCGGCCTACACACAGACGGAGGAGAACACAGCCCCAGGAAAGGACGTCTCCGCGCAGACCGAGACCATCCCACAGCAGTACATCACGGCCTCTACACAGACAGAGGAGGTCGGTCAGCGGGATGAAGACATCATGCAGGAACTAAGAAGCCTTAGGGAGGAGGTGAAACGTCTGAGAGGCATTAGAGAGGATGAGGCCTACATCGATGGGATAGTGCAGGAACTATCCCAAATCACAGAACGGGCCCGTGACGGATCACCCATGATGACTCCAGGGCCGCCGACAAAGAAACCAACTGTTGCAGTTCAGGAGATGGATGGAGACACTGACTCCTGGCAGTTAGTGACCTCCTCCACAGGTAAACGTAGGAGACCCCCCCCCCCCCCCATTTACAATCTCCTCACCTTCTCACTCTTTCTCTCACCAGGGCAGCTCCACATCGACTCCACAGCTGAGCCTGAAGAACAGATTCCAGGTCTTGCAGGAAGAGACTACCGACGTGGACCAGGACCAACACACTTCTCCATCTCCAGGGACGATGGATCGACATCCCCAAAAGAAGCGTAGAGTAATAGCCATTGGGGACTCCATGTTGAGGGGCACCGAGGGACCGATATGCAGACCGGATATGCAGTCGAGGGAAGTCTGCTGTCTGCCCGGACCCAGAATAAGAGACGTGACCACCTGTTTCGATAGACTTCTCAGGCCCCAGGACCACTTCCCCATGCTGCTCATCCACGTCGGAACGAATGACACTGCCAAGAACACCCTGGAGGACATAGCGAAAGACTTCGGAGCCCTGGGAAAGAGGCTGAAACAGATAGGAGCACAGGTAGTATTCTCTTCCATTCTTCCTGTTAGGGGCAGAGGAAGGGACAGGGACGAACGCATCCAGAAGACGAATGAGTGGCTACAACGATGGTGCCAGGAGATGAACTTCGGATTCCTGAATCACGGAGAGACACTACAGGGACTACAGGGACCAGACGGACTCCACCTGACCAACAGAGGTAAGAATGTCTTCGGACACAGACTAGCCTGCCTACTTCGAAGGGCTTTAAACTAGATAAGTCGGGGGTGGGTACCCACTTTTACACCGGAGCAGTAAGTAAGAATCCTGATGTAGCGAACCAACATTACGCTTCTAGGTCTGAGGTAAGTACCCTTACTGCAAACGAATCGCTAGGAGGCAATTTGTCTCAAATGGGTGGCTCACAACAGGAGCTCAGCAAACAGAAAGAGTGGAGAGCTATGTAAGTTAACGCACACAGCCTAGGGAATAAATTTCTAGAAACAGAAATAGTTAATGCAGACATAGACCTAGTAGCAATATCTGAAACATGGTTCACAGAATCTCATGGGTGGGATATAACCATACCGGGATACAACCTGATTAGACAAGATAGAGAGGGTAAGTTAGGTGGTGGGGTAGCACTTTATATCAAAGAGAACATTAAGACAACCAGGATCACAGATGTCAAGTATACTGGGGAATCCATCTGGGTGAACTTGGCCAGAGGTGGAGAAAAATGCCTGTACCTTGGTGTGGTATACAGACCTCCGAGACAATCGGAGGAAAAGGACGCAGAATTAATTGAAGACATTGAGAATATCACCTTACAGGGGGAGGCTGTTCTATTAGGAGACTTCAACATGCCTGATGTAGACTGGAACACACTATCAGCGACAACTTGTGATAGCAGGAGGATATTAACGTCCATGAAGGGAGTACGGCTGAAACAAATGGTAGCAGAACCCGCTAGGGCCCAGGCCATCCTGGACCTGGTACTTACGAATGGGGAAAGCATTTTGGACGTCTCGGTGGGAGAGACACTAGCCACCAGTGACCATAACATGGTATGGTTTAACCTTAAGAAAGGCTCCCCTAGATCACAAACAAAAACAAGGGTACTCAATTTCAGGGGCACTGACTTCGCACGCATGGGAGATTTCGTCTACCAGACGCTACAGGTTCAAGAAGTAACTGATAATGTGGAAGCTATGTGGACAACCTTGAAATCAATCCTTCATTGAGGCAACTATCCGCTACATAAAATCGGTAATCAAACAACAAAGAAAAAGGAAACCACAATGGTTCACAGATGAGGTATCACACCTTGTCAAGGAGAAGAAAAGAGCATTTCTCTCATACAAACGCACCAGGGAAAAAGAAGCAAACATTGAATACAGGACAAAGTCTGCAGCAGTCAAAACAGCAGTCAGGGAAGCCAAACTTCATATGGAAGAAACTCTAGCGAAGAACATCAAGAAAGGGGACAAATCCTTCTTCAGATACATTAGCGACAGGAAAAAGAACACAAACGGGATAGTACGCCTTAGAACGCCAGACGGGAATTATGTGGAAACTGATTCCGATAAAGCCAAACTACTGAATGATTACTTCTGTTCAGTGTTTACCTGCGAGGCACCAGGGCACGGGCCTCGGCTGGATGCAAAGCAAAGCATGGATGACCCATTTCAGAAGTTTGAGTTCACACCAGCTGATGTTTACAGAGAACTGTCAAGACTCAAGGTGAACAAAGCTATGGGACCGGACAATCTGCACCCAAGAGTGCTCAGAGAGCTATGCGATGTTTTGGCGGAACCGTTAGCCATGCTCTTCAATCTCTCCCTAAGTACGGGGAG
Source organism: Geotrypetes seraphini (assembly GCF_902459505.1). Lineage (NCBI taxonomy): Eukaryota > Metazoa > Chordata > Amphibia > Gymnophiona > Dermophiidae > Geotrypetes > Geotrypetes seraphini. Next base: position 137,403,889 of record NC_047088.1, on the reverse strand, counting down.
AGTCCCCCTGGACTGGAAAACTGCCAATGTTGTTCCTCTGCACAAAAAGGGTTGCAGAGCGGAGGCTGCGAATTACAGACCAGTAAGTCTCACATCAATAGTGTGTAAACTCATGGAAACTCTACTTAAAGGGAAATTAGACACGATATTGGATGAGGGGAATCTGAGGGATCCCTGTCAACATGGATTCACTAGGGGCAGGTCATGCCAATCCAATCTTATCAGCTTCTTTTACTGGGTGACAGGAAAGCTAGACTCGGGAGAGTCTCTGGACATAGTGTACTTGGATTTCAGTAAAGCGTTTGACAGTGTCCCACACCGTAGGCTATTAAACAAGATGAAATCGATGGGGTTAGGTGAGAAACTAACGGCATGGGTCAATGATTGGCTGAGTGGAAGACTTCAGAGGGTGGTGGTCAATGGCACCCTCTCTAAGACATCGGAGGTGACTAGCGGAGTGCCGCAGGGCTCAGTCCTGGGACCATCCCTTTTTAACATATTCATAAGGGACTTGACCCGAGGGCTTCAGGGTAAAGTAGCGCTGTTTGCCGATGATGCCAAACTGTGTAATATAGTAAGTGAAAGCGATCTCACGGATGGTATGGCACAGGATCTGATCAAGTTGGAAAACTGGTCTTCAACATGGCAGCTGGGCTTCAACGCAAAGAAGTGTAAGGTGATGCATCTCGGCAGCAGAAATCCATGCAGAACATACACCTTGAATGGAGAAACACTAGCTACGACCTCAGAGGAACGGGACTTGGGAGTAATCATCAGTGCAGACATGAAGGCTGCCAAACAAGTAGAGAAGGCCTCATCCAAGGCAAGGCGGATGTTGGGATGTATCAATAGAAGCTTCGTCAGCCGTAAACCTGAAGTCATAATGCCACTGTACAGAACCATGGTGAGACCTCATCTGGAGTACTGTGTGCAATTCTGGAGGCCACATTACCGTAAAGATGTACTTCGAGCTGAGTCAGTCCAGCGAATGGCCACTAGGATGGTCTCCGGACTCAAGGGTCTCTCATAGAGTAGAGTTGCAGCTCTACTCTCTAGAGGAGCGCAGGGAGAGGGGTGACATGATTGAGACATTTAAGTACGTCACAGGTCGTGTCGAGGTGGAAAACGACATATTCTTTCCTAAGGGACCTTCAGTCACAAGGGGGCACCCGCTCAAACTCAGAGGAGGGAGATTTGGTGGTGACACCAGGAAGTATTTCTTTACAGAAAGGATGGTGGATCACTGGAACAAACTACCGGTGCAAGTGATCAAGGCCACCAGTGTGCTCGACTTTAAGAATATATGGGACATCCAGTGGGATCTCTACGTGGGTCGAGCAGCACTCTGACTTAATGGGGTGGGACAGTAGAGTGGGCAGACTTGATGGGCTATAGCCCTTTTCTGCCGTCATCTTTCTATGTTTCTATGTTTCTATGACTTTACAGTCTATGATCCAGAAATATCAAAGAAGAGTTTAATCATGTATTTGTAATAGGTATAACTAATGGGCAGACTAGATGGACCATTCAGGTTATCTGCTGTCATTTACTATGTTACATTAATTTATTCAGGTACTCAAGCATTCTTCCCTGTCTGTCCTACTGTGCTCACAGCTATCTAATGCAATAGGGTGTTGAGTGACTTGCCCAGGGTCACAAGGAGCAGTGCTGGTTTGAACCCACAACCTCAGGTTGCTGAGGCTGTAGCTTTAACCACTATGCCACACTCTCCCCATGTGCTAAATACCACACAGTTATTCTACACTTTTCTTGAAACTTTTCGTTTCAGTGATATGAAATGAAACGAAAAGTGTCAAAGAAAGTATGAAATAACTTGTAAGTTTCATGGCTCCACATCATTCTCTTCTTTGTTGGGCTGGGAACTTTTCAGCGGCCCCTCATGAAAATGATATTGTAACAATGGTATCCTGGCTTACAGATTGCAAATTTAATATAAAAACAATACCTTTTCTTCCCTAATAAAGGTTTCATGTCCAACAATTGTATAAGTCTAGTTTGCAGCATTCATATCTAGGATCTATTCTCCAGAGAATCAGTTCAAATACATAGGCAAAATCAGTTCACATTTGTAGGCAGAAAAATTACTTAACTACAAGAATTTATGACTCTGTCACTGGGTTCTGTTGCTCACAGCTCAGAAGCCTTCTAATTACCAGAAACAAAAAATTGTTCCCAGCAATACAGGAAAATTCTCTAAGAGGGTATCTATTTATAAGTGCTATGAACACACTTTTATATATATATGTGTGTGTGTATATATATATATATATATTTTTTTTTTTATAATTTTCAACTACAAAATCAAGTATAAACTTGTACAGAAAGCAAATTTGAGCATTACACAAAAATAAGAAATAATGTTCCAGTCAAAATATTGTTTTATGCTTAAATTCTTCTCAAGTCCTCAATTTGTAGGATCCAAGATTACAAAGCGAAATTTATATCCTAAAGGAAAAAGAAAAAAGGAAAGCACATACTGGCTAACTGAGCTTTCAGGAAAACCTCATAATGTTCTAATTAGGCTACTTCTTATCTATTTTCCTTTTTCCAGTCGTGAAAACGATAAGAAAGTAGACAGTTGAAAGGACTCAAAGAAAACATATTTTTTAGAGGAATAATGAATAATATATTTGCAAGGATATTGCAAATAAAAAGTTGCCCCCAGAGATAACACTCCTGGCTTTAACAACAAAAATTATTTCCTACACCTCTGCGTGTCTCTGGCCAAATCTGGGTACATTTGGATTTTTAATCCCAAAAATTCCTTCTGCTTATTTTTAAAGAACATTTTTAATAACCAATTTTTATCCGGTGCCAGAGCGCTATGAACACACTTACTTAAAACCTATTCTAAAGTTTCTGTATGTCTGTTAGATATATATTGGTTGGAAGCTTAACTTATGGTTCCTCTTAAATATTTTCATCATTCCATGTTGGCTTTTTCCCCTGTTTTAGATTATGCAAAAGTAGCCCAGGCCTGAATTACATGTTAATCTACAAGAACCCCACATTAAGCATTTTCTCCGAATGCTCCATGGTTTACTACCGGATATTACTTATTTTTAAATGGAATATAAATTCATTTGTTCCCTGTACATAGCACCCTGGCATGCCTATAGGACAACGCTTGTACCTGTCGGCTCTTGCTTAAAATGTGGTCATCCTAAGGCTACCTTAGCCCATATGTTTTGGAATTGTGCTAAGGTATACTATTTTTTGTCTGTAGTTTTTTCTAAGGTCAGTAGAATGTGGGACATCACTTGGGGCTCCTTTTACTATGCTACGATAGTGTTTTTAGTGTGCGCTTAGTGTGTACTGAATTGCCGCGCGCACTAGACCTTAACGCCAACATTGAGCTAGCATTAGTTCTAGCCGCGTAGCGTGGGTTTAGCACGTGCTAAAATCCTGCATGCGCTAAAAATGCTATTACAACTTAGTTAAAGGAGCCCTTGGTATTGCAATAGTTATAGCCTATTTTGGTTATTTGATCTCCCTCATCCTATACCTAGAGGCCTTAAAGGCTTCTTAGCCGAGTAATTATGGTGGATATGAAAGTCATATTATCTCTTTGGATAGGACTCTTGAAGACTAAATATGGCCACTGGTGCTCGTGTATGATTCATATATTGATTATGGAAAGTATGTAATTGTCTTGAGTGGGCAACTAAACAATTTGGCAACCTTTTTTGGACACATTAACTCCTTATGCCCGTAGTCATATATTCCTTTGTCATTCTTAATATATTTATTGATTATTCATTTGTAATGCAGTCCTGGGATGGGTTAGTTTATTATATAATTTATTTAGTTTATTATATAATTTATTAATTATGTTGATTTTGAGATTTGTTTTTATTCTTCGTATTCTGGAAGAGCACCACCAGTGGGGTGCTGCAGGGCTCAATGCTTGGACCCGTGCTCTTCAACATCTTCATAAACGATCTGGTCATAGGTACGACAAGCGGAAGTTACAAAATTATTTAGAGTAGTGAAGATGCAGGGGGGGATTGTGAAGATCTACAACGTGACATAATCAGGCTCGATGAATAGGCTGCGACATGGTAGATGAGGTTCAACGTGGACAAGTGTAAAGTGATGCATGTTGGTAACAAAAATCTCATGCACAAATACAGGATGTCCGGGGCGGTACTTGGAGAGACCTCCCAGGAAAGGGACTTGGGAGTTCTGATCGACATGTCGATGAAACTGTCCGCGCAATGTACAGCGGCGGCGAAAAGGGCGAACAAAAATGCTAGGAATAATAAAAAAGGGGATCACAAACAGATCGGAGAAGGTTATCATGCCGCTGTACCGGGCCATGGTGCGCCCTCACCTGGAGTACTGCGTACAGCACTGGTCGCTATACATGAAAAAGGGGATCTGACTCAAGGGCTTCAAGGTAAAATAACACTATTCGCCGATGACGCCAAACTATGTAATATAGTAAGTGAATGCAGTTTACAGAATTATATGGCGCAGGACCTGCTTACATTGGAAAGTTGGTCCTCAACCTGGCAGCTAGGCTTCAATGCTAAGAAATGGAAGGTCATGCACCTCGGAAGCGGAAATCCATGCAGGACGTACTTCTTGAACAGAGAAACTTTAACTAGGACTTCAGCAGAACAAGATTTAGGAGTAATCATCAGTGCAGACATGAAAACTGCCAATCAAGTGGAAAAGGCTTCATCTAAGGCAAGGCAGATATTGGGTTGTATCAATAGAAGTTTCGTCAGCCGAAAGCCTGAAGTCATAATGCCGTTGTACAGGGCCATGGTGAGACCTCATCTGGAGTACTGTGTGCAATTCTGGAGGCCACATTACAGTAAAGATGTGCGCAGAATTGAATCGATTCAGCGGACGGCCACCAGGATGATCTCGGGGCTCAAGGGTCTCTCGTACGAAGAGAGACTGAACAAATTGCAGCTCTACACTCTCGAGGAACGTAGGGAGAGGGGAGACATGATCGAAACATTTAAGTACCTCACGGAACGTGTCGAAGTGGAAGATGATATTTTCTTTCTCAAGGGACCCTCGGCCACAAGAGGGCACCCGCTCAAACTCAGGGGTGGAAAATTTCATGGCGACACCAGAAAGTATTTCTTCACAGAGAGAGTGGTTGATCATTGGAACAAGCTTCCAGTGCAGGTGATCGAGGCAGACAGCGTGCCAGACTTTAAGAATAAATGGGATACCCATGTGGGATCCCTACGAGGGTCAAGATAAGGAAATTGGGTCATTAGGGCATAGACAGGGGGTGGGTAAGCAGAGTGGGCAGACTTGATGGGCTGTAGCCCTTTTCTGCCGTCATCTTCTATGTTTCTATGTTTCTATGAGGAGCTGTCGTACAGCGAAGATTAGAGAAACTGGGCCTCTTCTCCCTCGAACAGAGGAGATTGAGAGGGGACATGATCGAAACATTCAAGGTACTGAAGAGGAAAGACTTAGTAGATAAGGACAGGTTGTTCACCCTCTCCAAGGTAGGGAAAACAAGAGGGCACTCTCTAAAGTTGAAAGGGGATAGATTCCGTACGAACGTAAGGAAGTTCTTCTTCACCCAGAGAGTGGTGGAAAACTGGAACGCACTTCCAGAATCTGTCATAAGGGAAAACACCCTCCAGGGATTCAAGACAAAGTTAGACAAGTTCCTGCTGAACAAGGACGTACGCTGGTAGGGCTAGTCTCAGTTAGGGCACTGGTCTTTGACCAGAGGGCCGCCGCGTGAGCGGACTGCTGGGCAGGATGGACCCCTGGTCTGACCCAGCAGCAGCAATTCTTATGTTCTTAATTTGTTGAAATGTAATTTTATCTTTGTAAAATTAATAAAAATGAATTTTTTTTAAAAACAACCTATTCTAATAAGAAAAAGTAGATAGCTACTTTTCTTTATAAAATACTAGTTTAATCATAATTTATAATGCATGTAGTTATTGGGCAGACTAGATGACTATTCAGGTTTTATCTGCCATCATTTACTAATACGGAAAAGGTGGTGAATACTTGGCATGCCTTCTCTAAAGAGGTGGTGGAGAACAAAACGGTGACAGATTAAAAAAAAAAAGCGTCGAATGAGCACAGAAGATCTCTAATCAGAAAGTGAAGGGTATAAATTGAAGAACTGGGGCCGGGACTGAGCAGATTTACATGGCCTGTGTCCAATATATGGCTAATTGGTTTGGGATGGGATGGGATGGGGAGGGCTTTAGGAATTCCAGTAATTTGGGATGGTTTAGATAGGCTGGAGTGAGCTTCGATAGCAACTCCAGTAGTTTGAACCTAAGAACTGTACCGGGCAGACTTTTACAGTGTATGGTCCAGAAATACAAAACAATTTAATCATGAATTTATAATCAGGTAATATGCACTTAGGCTTTTGTGCATGAGCACTTATGCCATCTATAGAGCTGATGTAAATCTTTGCTCTTAGATTTGGGACGTACATACATAATTTACATGGATAAATGCACTGCTCATGTGCCACCCAAATTCCATCCATGTGAATCCCACCTGGGAAATGAGCGTGTCCTTACAGAATAGCACATAGCTGGATTATTGTCATTTATATACAAATGTGTTCACATATATGTGTAAATGACTAGAATACTGACATTTAAGTATCTATTTGCCACCTAAATCTATGCAGGTTCATACAGAATTATCCACATAGAAGATTATTTTATAACAGGTCATCTGGGTTGTTTGGGAAGGAAGATGCCTATTTTTCACCAGTTTTATAGACTGTTAAGCACATGTGTCTTTTTAGAATATTAGTACAGATACTGCAGAAATTATGGAGGCAATATTCAGCCAGTGGTGGTCAGTGTTTTTTTTAATGCTGACCATCTCCAGCTATATTCACCCCGGATATTCAGTGCCAGGCCATGTGCAGGCACCAGCATTGAGCATCCAGGGCTAATAGTCCTGCTGCTAGTCGTAGGAGCTTATGCAGGTGTCAGCCAATATTCAGCCAAGGCTAGGGTTACCAGACATCCAAGAAAGTCCTGAGCTCTGGCCATCTCTGGAGGGCCTTCAACAAGTATGTGTGGATGACGTCACACGCATCTGCGCATGCTGTTGACCCTCCAGACATGGCCTAGAGATTGGAAAAAAGTGATGAAGTTTATGAGGGGTGGGGCTGGAGACAGGATGGGGCGGGGCTGGAGGCAGAATAAGGAAAGGGTTGGAAGCAGAACAGGGTAGGACCCGTGTGGGTTCCATTACCAACTGCTGGAACAGTTCTCCTTGTAGAGAATCCAGGATCTCCCTACTTCTAGGAGATCCTACAATAAGTATACTCCAGTTAATATCTGGTATATTAAAATCATCTATTAGTAGTTCTTCCCCTTTAATAGCTATATTTTGAATGTCTTCTTTTAAATCTCTGTCCACTTCTGTCTGTGAAAGGTCTGTATATCACACCAATGTAAACACATTTTCCATTCTCTCTTTCTAGTTTGATCCACAGTGCTTCTTCCATTACCCTGTTGTATAGCTTCAACATTATCTGTAATATAAAGTCACCCCCCCTCCTTTTCTTCCTACCCTGTCTTTCCTGCATCCTAGTCATGGTTCTCCATGAACCACGTCTCTGTGATCACCACTAAATCCATCTCAGCCTCTAGATCCAGAACTTTATTTCCCAAACTTCGAATATTAATATATACTGCTTTCAAGACATTGCCCCTTTTTCCCATTTGTGTAGAGGTATTTAGTGATTCACTTATCTGAGGGCTTATACTTACCTGGGGGCTTTCATCACCCTGCCCTAATAATTCTAGTTTAAAGCCCTCTTCAATAGGTTAGCCAGTCTGCTGCTGAAGACACTTCTTCCCTTCTTTGATAGATGCACCCCCATCTCTGCTCAGCAGCCCTTGGAAAATCATCCTATGATCCAAGAAGCCAAAACCCTCTTGACGATATCATCCTCACAGCCATGCATTTTTCTCCAGGATGTGAGTTTCTAAGCCCTGGCCTTTACCATCAACTGGGAGGATCGACGAGAACACCACCTGCACACATGACTGCTTCATCTTCTCTCAGAACCACAAAGTCACTTTTGATATGTTCGGAAGGGTACCTAGCAGTATCATTAGTGCCAACATTGATGAGCAGCATCAGATTACAGTCATTAGGCTTGATGAGTCTTGACAAACTCTCCATAACTTCTTGAATTTTGGCACCAGGCAAACAGCGCACCTCCCAGGACATCATATCTGATCTGAAGATAGATGCCTCTGTACCCCTCAGAAAGGAATCACCAACCACTGCTACCTTTCACCTCCTAGTGGTCATGGATTCAGCAACTGTGTGTATTTCAAGTATTAATCCTTCCTTTCCCTGGGATGCTCTCATCTCCTCCACTTCCAGGGTCACCTACATGATCATCAGTTCAAGGGTAGGAGGAGTCAGAGTATCGATCCTGCAGGGTCCCGTAATCTGAGTCCAGCAAACCTCCCTCAGCGTGGTCTTTTATTCCCCACTGCTGGAAATCTTTGATGCCTCATGAAGCATTTCATCGATATATCTCTCATTCTCACAGATGCTTCTCAATCTTTCCACATTTTTCTTAGTTTCTTCACTTCATGAAGGATTCAAGTTGAAGACAGCTTCCACATGGAACCACATTCTCTGCTTGGGTAACATTTTCTGTCTGTGCAGACTTGATTTTCTTACAAAACCACTGACAGCTGACTTAACTTTTTTAATTTACTTGTGGGGGTATAAAAGTAGGTTCTCACAGTTAGGGATAGGTAGCCCAAAAAATTTCATATCATTTTTTCTGTTCATTTTGGAGTTAATGTTTTCAAGAGTGCAGACTATGGACAAGGAAGTTTGGCTATCCCCCTCTTTCTATAATTTGGTACCTACTATTAAATGCCAAGGCCCTGATTCTATAAAAGATACCTATAGTTAGGTGTCAAACTCGTCATGCCTAGTCGATCTAGGCACTTAACAATTTTTATAAATGGCTTAATCATCGCTGTTAATTGAAATGCCATTAAAAATGATTTAACAATGATTTAAAAACTAATTTCCCAGAAGGCGCCTAACTCAGTAGACACTCATCACTTCAATGGCGGTATCTACACTGAGGCACCTACTGGTGCCTACCAGCAAGTAGGCATGGTTAGGGGCAGATTCAGGGTGGAGTTTGGGTGTGGATTTAGTTAGGCATCAGTAGGCACCTACCTTAAGGGCACTTATTTAGGCCAAGAAAATTTTGACCTCAATGGCAGTGTGCCTAAGGATTTAGGACAGGATTTTGTAAACATCGCTGTTATTGGTGGCCACCCAGAAAAGCGACACCTTTTGTGTGTCATTCTTGCAATAGCGCTGTTTACAGAATCACGGCCACGTCGAAACTAGGCACTGGAAATGTAGGCAAGGGCTTTACTGGCCTAAATTTCTGGTGCCTACATTCAACAAGAATTGCATTCATAGAGACGCCTACCAGTGTCTACGTTCACTTCCAGCCTAAAACATGCCTATTTCTGGCACCTCTATGGATAGGAGAGGGCTGCCGTTCTGTGTAGACATACCCAGGTGCCTTCATATTTTTTTCTAATATACTTTTAATTGGTTTTAAATGATGCAGTCAATTACCATGCCGTTTTTCATCAATTAAAACAATTAGGTTTGACCTTAGGGCCACCGCATGAGCGGACTGCTGGGCACGATGGACCATTGGTCTGACCAAGCAGTGGCAATTCTTATGTTCTTAAGTTAGAGGGTAGTAGGAAAATCAGGCCCTTAATGCCTACCAATGCTTATGAATGCTTCATTGCCACTAGGTGCGATTCTATAAACAGTGCATAATGGTTGATTGACAACCGCACCATATAGCATCTAAGAGTTAAATGCCATTTAAGGAATCAGGGCCCAAATGCTAGCACTTACATCAGATGGGCAAAATGGTAGAAACTATTATAAAGAACAAAATGACAGAACATATATGTAAATGTGGATTAATGAGAAAAAGCCAACATGGTTTTAGTAAAGGGAAAACAAAAACAAAAGCACAATCCAAATATGTCTGCAGTAAAGCACAATCAGAACAAAGAAAAAACTGCAGAATTGGATACAAGATGCAGGGTCCCCTGATTTGTATAAAGGTGGTGACATTGGCCACAATCTAAAATAATAAAACGCTAGCCGCGCCTGCGCACTCAGACCTACGTGATCTGTAATCCCTGTTCCGTGAGATGTAGGTCCATGGCTTTGCAGGAGTGCGCATGCGCAGGTCCCCAGCCACTCCCCTCCTCCTGTAGAAGGATTTATGGTTCACTTAGCAGTAATATAAACACGTTATATCTCTGTTAAGTGGTCTAGAGAAAACCATAACCTCTTATTCAAGTCCAAATATCATGGTCTAATTATACGACACAAAACCCAGGCTAATGAGAAATATCTTTATTATGAAAATAGAAAAATATAATTCACAAGCCAGCTGCAGAATCTAAATATTGTTCAAAATATCTAATTACACAAATGAAACTCAGTACATGATTATCACAATCTAATGGTTAGACAATTAAGTAAAACTTCTTGTTAAACACACACTATTCCTTATAATAATAATCCCTGATTAACAAATGATTATATTATCACCCAGGTAACTTTTCAACCCTTTACCTTTATAATTGATTCCTATCTAATTCCCAAGCTAATAAAAGTAATTTCCGTATGCTCACCCTTAATTAGCCTCTCCGGCACAATTAGGTGGAAGAGAAAATTTTCTTGTCAGCTGGAAGACGTCAGGAATACCGTTGTAAAAGTTACACGTGTTGAAAATCCTTGATGAGGCTATAAATCATCAGCAATAAGTTCCGTTTATCTGTGCTAAGTTCAGAACAGTTTTTAAATGTCCGAATTTCTATCTCTTAGGCAGAGAATCACACGAGGTAACTTACAGGTCTAATTATTGAAAGAAAAAGTTTACAATTAGAACATCTGTGAGCAGATCTGAGCTTCCCCGGACCTTATCACAGACTAACTAATTATTAATTAATTAGCACCTTTCTTTTCTTGAATCTCATCAAATGACTTCCTCGGACCAATCCAGAAACAGAACTTGATGAATAGCCTTTCTGTATAAAGTATCATATATGCTGGAAGACCCAGGGCCGTTAGACAGATAAGAACAGAATAATTTCTTCAAGATTCACACTGTCCCATTATTAAAGCACAGATGAATGCCCTTGAATAGCAACATTCGGGTACATCCCCATAATGCATCATTCTTTTTACTTCTTGCAAAATTCATGCTGGAAAGTTGCTTGCAGAGAGAGTTTCTTGAAACAATGGTTCAGGCTTGATGACATCATGGAGGCCTAACCTTCAGGCGTGAATACGGAAATATCCCTACAGTCCCCCCTTTTGGAGGAGAAATAACTTCAATGGAGTCAATTTCACCTTCAACCTAACTAAGTAGGAAAGGATCGACAAGACCCAAGGTGATATAAAAATGCATAAACATAATCAATACCATAAATCAGCAATAAATCAAAGATATCAATAATCAATGGATAATAATCATAAAGGCAAGGGCAAAATATATGAACCCAGCCAAATAAATGATAATAAAATCACTGAATAATGGCAATATATGATAAAATCAAAAATCATAACTACTTAGCAAGGCACAAAAGGTATGCCAAAGCAAAAGTTAAGACAGATAGATCATAATCAAAAATACGGCTAGCAAAATTACTCTTTCATAGCCGCAATGAAATCATGCATTCTTAAGTCTGTATGTGATGGTTTCTGTTGAATAAGATGTCTAATCCGGATGGTCTCATAGAGTGCAAAAACAGAGAACCCAAATAAGAGAACCCACAGGATGGCAAAAATTGGAATAACAACAGTGATAAAAAGATCAATACTGCGGGTATCAACAACTTCATGTACATTGGAGGAGCCAATATGAAAGTCCTCAATATGAAGCTTATCATTATCAACTTTCAGTTCAATGGTGTGGGAAGGTTTTGTCATCAAATATTGTTCCACTTCAAGGGTAAAGTTGATGGAATGTCCACTGAAAACATCCAGGATTTCCAATTCAGTTTCAGTAGGAGTAGAGTCCAAATGGAAAAGAGAAACATCGAAAGAAGATGGTCTGGAGCAAGATCTGGAACGGGAAGAACAAGAAACCAGGAGAATCTTGAAGGACAACACGGGACTGCGGACCAGGATCGATTACTTTGGTACCAACGCCAATCAGCAGGACAACCAGGAACATCATCGGCAGAACTCGTTTCGCCATCTGAAAAACAGAAAAGAGAGAGAACAGCCTAGGCTGTTGCTAGGTTAATGCCTTCATCACAACAATGGTTTCATCCTGGGCAAATTTACTGGGATGACATGGTCTCAGTTGATTAATGTGGACCCATTTAAGGACATCTGCACCTGGAGAATTTGATTTGATGCGAATTTGATAGGCCACAGGTGAAGCTTTTTCCACTATAGGGAATGGACCATGCCAACTTGGCAAAAATTTACTTTCTTTGGCCTTGGTTTTGCCAAAATTGTAATAGAATACCTTGTCGCCAATTTGGTATTCCTTTGTGGTAGTCCTATGATCATAATAGGCTTTTCTACCTTTAGCAGCAATTTCCAGATTTTTCTGGGCAAAAGAAAATGCACCCTGTAAATGTTTACGTAAATGGGTGACATATTCATGAGCAGTAGTAGCACTAGAAAGATTTACATCATTAGTTCTATACAACAAATGAATTGGTAATATCATTTCTCTACCTGTCATCATTTCAAAAGGCGTCACCCCCGTAGAACGGTGAGGCGTGGCACGAATAGCCATCAGTACCAAAGGTAACTTCATGTCCCAATTCTTACCAGAGGTAGACACGTACTTCTTCAGGATCGTGATGATGGTACGATTCGCTCTTTCCACTTGTCCCGATGATTGAGGGTGGTAAGCTATGTGCAATTTACTTTTCACTCCGAGTATCTTCCACATATGTCGCATCACCTCCGCAGTGAAATGTGATCCTTGGTCTGAGTCCACTCTCATGGGCAAACCCCACCTACTGAACACATGATTCAGTAACAAGGTAGCGGTAGTCTCTGCCGTACAATTGGGTGCAGGCAAGCACTCAATCCACTTTGTAAACAAACAAGTGACAGTCAACATATACTTATTACCTCGGGAGGACCGGACCACTGGGCCAATCCAATCAATCTGGAAGGGCTTTATGGAGAAATATGTTGAACTCAGCTGGAGAGTTCAGAAAACCAAAAGGTGTTCTATTCCATGTGTACTGTTTCTTCCCAAAGGTAAATGCTAGTTTGTATTGATCCGGTGGATGTACAGGAACTGTCCAAAATCCAGAAGCTAAATCCAAACTGGTAAAATACTTAGCTCCTTTGATGGTAGTCAAGCTCTGGTCAAGATGGGCCATAGGCCACCTAGACAAGGGTACCCGCTTGTTTAGCTGTCGGTAGTCCAAGGCAATTCTCCAACTGTTATTCTTCTTCAGGATTGGCCACAAGGGTGAGTTGTATGTACTGTTGCAAGGCCTAATGATACCCCTAGTTTCCAGGGTATCAAGTATCTCTTGCACGGACTCATACGAGGCCAAAGGAATCTTATACTGACGTACGAAGACGGGCTTACTGTGGAGATCCGTAGGAATCTTGGTCACATGAAGATCAGTCAGACCAGTGTCATAAGAATCCACTGCAAAAAGGTCTCGATACTTGTACAACAACTGTGTGAACTGAGCCTTTTCTTCATCAGAAGAGCACGCATCAGCTAGGTCCACTTGTTCCTTTACCATAACATCAAACTTAGAAAAAGGTTGGTTGGAAGAGATTTCCACTTGGTCTTCAATCTGTTCTTGCAAAGATGAAGAATCAATGGCATTCACCGCTTTAGATTGATCAGACAGAGCTAACTTCCTCGATAAAATCAAATAATCATTATCCACTGTTACATGGGAAGTCGTTGCATCATATGGCCAAAGGAAGTCCAGTGAAATGAGTCCTTTAGGTGAGGTAAAAATATGGTCCAGTATATCCCCCCCCTGGCAGGGGTCAACAATGGAAGACAAGCTGCCAATGATAGGCAATGTTACCTCAACATCAGGAAAAGATTCACCCACTAGAAAACCCAAATGTTCTCCAGCGGAGAGAAAGACTTCCGTAGGTTGAGCATTGACAATCAATACATGGAAAGAAGAGGTAGGTACTTCAAGACATGGTAAAGCACCTAGAGAAAGACCATGCTCGAGAAAAGAGGTATTTGGGTTGAAAAAGCCAATATCATCGAGCATGCGTTGACCATGGGCCAAACGAAGAGGCAGAGCAAAATCCTTCACAAGGCCAGGAATCTTGACGTCTTCAGCACAAACCACTTCACAAACTTGAGGAAGAAGTTGTCCAGCCTTCAGACCATCCATCAGGTCCACATTTTCTACCGGGGTGCCTTGCAATCTGCTCCAAAGCACACCGTTCACCAAATCAACGTAGACTCCTAGACGAACAAGACATTCGGATCCCAAACACAAGGATGTGTGTAGGCCTTTCACCACAGAAAAGTGATGAGTGAAAGTCTTAGAACCCAGGGTCAGCGGAAGGCTACAAACCCCAACAAGAGGCTTGACCCCCTGACCTGGTATAGGTAGGTGAGTAGAGTGTCGCCGAACAAACGGAACTGATGTGGTTCGCTGAAGTTGACAGTAAAAAGATTCACTAATCATGGAGATGTCACTCTGGAGTAGCAGTTGAGCTTGAACTGGGACAGAACCGTGCAGGTGAACATCAACAAACAAGTCAGTATCATCCTGGTGAAGTACAGCCAGTAGACGAGGATGAGAGGTCAAAGAACTGGAAACAGATGAGGTCGGGTCTTGGACAGTCACTTGAGGTGAATCTGGCACGGGGAACGTAGACTTCAGAACAATCTCCAAATGGTCAGCCTGAAGAACAATGTCAGATATTTGTTCCTTGGGAACGCTGACAATCTCGCGGTCTGTGGGACCCCCTTCTGGAACATTGGCATACCGTAGCTCCAAAATGTGTGGATCCGCTGAACGCAGGAAATTTATTCGAATTGAAGTATCGTTTCGTTCCACAGTACTGGTAACCTGGGGAAGGCGTGTAGTCGGTACCTTTCCAAAAGGAAGGGGACGAGTCACCTGAGCCCAGACCACTTCTTGGACGTAATCCAAAATAGGCCGCAATCTCTTCAAAAGATCATTTCCAATCAAAAACTCCTCTCCTGGACTAGTGGTAATGATCACTGGGTGTTTAACATTCATTTTGCCTAACTGCAAGGTTAGCCAAGTTTGACCAACTGTCTCAATGTTCTGATGTCCATATGCAACCAAAGACAAATCACTGGGAACAATCGACAGTGTATTCTGGGTACCCAGGGTAGTCTGCAAACGTTGGAATAGTCCCTGAGTGATCAAAGTCACTTCGGAAGCCGTATCAAGTAAACCGGGACAAGACAAAACCTGTTGGAGAAACAAAGGTAAAGTGTACCGTTGACCCATAGGCGTTAACCTACCCAAGAAATACTTGTGTGACTTAATGGAATCCCACGAAGGAAGCCACTCGGTGTTCTCAGATAATTCACTGGATTGTACCAGATCTATGTCTTGTGTAGCATCAGGAGATGTTGTTTGGACAGAAGATACACTAGTGGGTGGAGAAATTGGTTCTCGGACTAGTCATGCGGTATCATTCTCTAACAATTCGGGTGTGTCATCCAGGTCGTCTACTATGGAAGCCTGGGTGTCAGTTACTACAGACTTGACCACTCGAATTCCGGAAGGCCTGTAACCGATATTGTTATCCTTTCTCCTTGAGGTCTGTTCCTTTCTCGCGGGGACAGATGCTGCCAATTGTTTAGAAGTCAATTCCAGGGCAGAAATACGATCCACCACCTGAGCCAATTGTTCCATTATCACACTGAGGTCACTCTGCTTCTGTTGCTTATTGGGCCGTCTCTTCTTCTGTGTCTTGGGTCCATCCCTATTGGGTGGTGCATCAGAAGAGGAAGTCTGGTCTGCTGGACGAGATGAAACAGGTCCTGGAGTGGAAACTACAGAGCTACTAGGTTCCAAAGCAAGTGAAGTCTGAACTGCGCATACACTCAGCTTAGGTTCCTTAGATCGTGCTTTGGGCACCGGTTTCTCAGATGAGCCTGCAGGAACCCTGACTTTATGATCATAGAAATCTTCGGCTACGGCTAAGATCGATGAGTAAGAGGCCTTTTTCATACCAGCCACAACCACACTCATATATTCAGGCAAGGCTTTTGCAAAGAGAGATCGGAATTCTCCATACTCCAGTTCGTCCTCAGAAGGAGTCCTGTCTGGAAAGAAATGTCGTTTCAGACGAAAAGCAAATTCACGGGGATTTTCTTGGAGTCCACAACGCAAATGGAATGCAGCTTTGCGAGATTCAATGGAATCAGCGTATGTACCATAACGTCTTTTGAGTTGTTGTTCCACCTTTAACACATCCGAAGTACCAGTGATGATGGACCGCAACGTCTCAGAACACTCAGAAGCAAAGGACCAACGGAGTAAACGAAGTTTATCACTGTCCTCTGTCACTGCATAAGTCTCAAAGAACTCATGTATTGAGGCCAAATGTGCTTCAATAGTTAGCTTAGTTCCCTCTCTAAAAGGTTCTATCATTTGTTTAAACATCTTCATTATCTGTACGTGATAGGGTGGTATAGTATAACCTCCTCCTTTCTTTTGAGTTTCTTTCCCTGTTTCATTATTGTGCTGTGACCTTTGTGGAGTATGTTGTGAAATGTCTGGTGCTTTGGTGCCATCTGGTGGTTGTTTAGGCTCACTGTAAACTGACCTTACCGGATGAGGTTTAGAGTCAGAAGGTTCAGTGACGTCACAGGAATTTGAGATAGACCTTACAGGGCGTGGTTGCTGCACTGGGCGGTCAGCTAGTGTCACTAATTTCTCAGGGCAGGGTTTGTTACTAGGCAACAAGTCATCTGCAGTAGAATCAGAACACTCCTGCGAATTCCTGTTCCCACCTCCCCCACTAGAGCTGTAAAAAGAACGAAAGACTGTTCTTGGAGCTGGTGTAGGAAAATGAAGAGGCGACACAGGGGGAGAGACAGTTTTAATATCCCTCTCACTACAAATAGCAGCAACTTTGTCTTGCAAAACTTTCACATCAGTAGCTAACGCAGTTCTCTGGGAGGATATAGCTTGAACATTCTGGCGCAGAGCCAAATTATCGGCATCTGCCTGACATAACGAGTCAGTTAGCTGATTGACATGTGACTTACTTTCGGAAAGTCGGTTCTGAGACTCAACAAAGTCCGCTTGTAAAGCACATAATTGCCTGTCAGCACGGGCAGCCTTATCATTAGACAGACGTTCGGTAGCGTCTAACTTTTCACCCAGACAAACATAAGCAGAAGTTACGTCTGCAAGTTCCATCTGCAACCTAGATAAAACCTCAGCATGATTTTTCTGACAAGTAGATAAAGAGACTTGTAACTCATCCTTCTGAGCCCGGACAGTATTAAGTTGCGTCACTAAAGATGTACACTTAACACAAGAAATATCCAATGTTCTTTTTTTCTGACTTTCAAGTTCAGCATTCAACTCAGAACATTGATGTCGTAACTTAGACATCACCTGATCAAAGTCGGAATGTTGATCTTCACAATTAGAAGCTAACAGTTCAAGGGAATCATTACGAGTCCGTTCTGCCTGCAAAGAATTTTTACAATCCTCTAATTGCTCATATAAATCACTCTGAAGCTGACGTTGTTGAGATAAACTAGCAGAGACAGAAGTTTTAAAAGCAAACAATGCACAGATGAGCTCTGAATAATTTTCTCCTGTAGGTTTAGTACGAGCATGTAGGAGACGCTGCAATACTGAACAGTACGCCTGATTAGAGTCCTCTATATCAGCATGTAATAAACGAACAAGGTCAGAAAAATACACATCAGAATCTGACTGTTTTAAAACTTGCACAGCTAATTTCTGAAAAACATCCTTTTCAAGAGCATGCCACGAAATCTGAGTCTCAGTGTCAACAGACATGGCTAAGGTCGTAAATTAGAAACCTAGATATCCCGGACGAGCCCCCAAAATCTGTAGAAGGATTTATGGTTCACTTAGCAGTAATATAAACACGTTATATCTCTGTTAAGTGGTCTAGAGAAAACCATAACCTCTTATTCAAGTCCAAATATCATGGTCTAATTATACGACACAAAACCCAGGCTAATGAGAAATATCTTTATTATGAAAATAGAAAAATATAATTCACAAGCCAGCTGCAGAATCTAAATATTGTTCAAAATATCTAATTACACAAATGAAACTCAGTACATGATTATCACAATCTAATGGTTAGACAATTAAGTAAAACTTCTTGTTAAACACACACTATTCCTTATAATAATAATCCCTGATTAACAAATGATTATATTATCACCCAGGTAACTTTTCAACCCTTTACCTTTATAATTGATTCCTATCTAATTCCCAAGCTAATAAAAGTAATTTCCGTATGCTCACCCTTAATTAGCCTCTCCGGCACAATTAGGTGGAAGAGAAAATTTTCTTGTCAGCTGGAAGACGTCAGGAATACCGTTGTAAAAGTTACACGTGTTGAAAATCCTTGATGAGGCTATAAATCATCAGCAATAAGTTCCGTTTATCTGTGCTAAGTTCAGAACAGTTTTTAAATGTCCGAATTTCTATCTCTTAGGCAGAGAATCACACGAGGTAACTTACAGGTCTAATTATTGAAAGAAAAAGTTTACAATTAGAACATCTGTGAGCAGATCTGAGCTTCCCCGGACCTTATCACAGACTAACTAATTATTAATTAATTAGCACCTTTCTTTTCTTGAATCTCATCAAATGACTTCCTCGGACCAATCCAGAAACAGAACTTGATGAATAGCCTTTCTGTATAAAGTATCATATATGCTGGAAGACCCAGGGCCGTTAGACAGATAAGAACAGAATAATTTCTTCAAGATTCACACTGTCCCATTATTAAAGCACAGATGAATGCCCTTGAATAGCAACATTCGGGTACATCCCCATAATGCATCATTCTTTTTACTTCTTGCAAAATTCATGCTGGAAAGTTGCTTGCAGAGAGAGTTTCTTGAAACAATGGTTCAGGCTTGATGACATCATGGAGGCCTAACCTTCAGGTGTGAATACGGAAATATCCCTACACTCCCGCCCTCACTCACCATGGAAACCAGGCAAGCCCGCGTCATCAGCAGGGAACACACCTCCCGCCCTAACTCGCCGCTGCTGCTGCTGATCCTCCTGTAAAGAGCAGCCTGCGATGGTGTCCGGCTTTAGCGAACCTCGCAGGCCGCTCTCCAACCTCGGTAGCACGTTCCCTCTGACGCACGGGATCGCGTCAGAGGGAACGTGCTACCGAGTTGGAGAGCGGCCTGCGAGGTTCACTAAAGCCGGACACCATCGCAGGCTGCTCTTTACAGAAGGATCAGCCACCACGGGAAAAGCCGCCGAAAAAAAAACTTCAGTCGCAGCAGGCCAGCCCACGGGAAGGGAAGGAGGAGGGGCCGAACGGAGCAGGGCAATTCACGGTAAGAGAAGGGAATGGGGGGTGGGGGAAAATGCTGCTACTGCTTCAGAAGGGACCTGGAGGGGAAGGGAAATACCGCTGCTGCTTCTGCAAAGGAAAGTGGGGGAGGGGGGAGAGAAGGGAATGGGGGGTGGGTGGGGGAAAATGCTGCTACTACTTCACAGGGATCTGGAGGGGAAGGGAAATATCACTGCTGCTTCTGCAAAGGAAAGTGGGGGGGAGAGAGAAGGGAATGGGGGTGGGGGGAATGCTGCTACTACTTCACAGGGACCTGGAGGGGAAGGGGGGAGGGAGAGAAGGGAATGGGGGTGGGTGGGGGAAAATGCTGCTACTACTTCACAGGGATCTGGAGGGGAAGGGAAATATCACTGCTGCTTCTGCAAAGGAAAGTGGGGGGGGGGGAGAGAAGGGAATGGGGGGTGGGGGAAAATGCTGCTACTACTTCACAGGGACCTGGAGGGGAAGGGAAATATCACTGCTGCTTCTGCAAAGAAAAGGGGGGGGAGAGAAGGGAATGGAGGGGGGAAATGCTGCTACTACTTCACAGGGACCTGGAGGGGAAGGGAAATAACACTGCTGCTTCTGCAAAGGAAAGTGGGGTGGGGGGAGACAGACAGAAAGAAAGACAGACAGACAAAGGGTGCCAGGGAGAGAGAGAAAAAAATAGCAGGAGGGAGAGAGACAGAAAGAAAGGAAGAAAGAGACAGGAGCAGGGAGAGAGACATAAATAAAGAAAGACAGAGAGGTATATATTCTAGCACCCGTTAATGTAACAGGCTTAAACACTAGTATGTATATATTTGATTAAATAATCCCAGCCTGCATCTTGTACCCTAGTCTGCAGTTTTTTCTTTGCTTGTTTTAGTAAAGGGAAATCTTGCCTCACCAATCTACTGCATTTCTTTGTCAAATGCCTTTTGAAAATCCAAATACACTATATCATCCGGTTCATCTTTATCCACATGTTCATTCACCCCTTCAAAGTGCCTCATGAAAGACTTCTGAGCAAATTAGAAAGTCATGGGATAGGTGGTAATGTCCTTTTATAGATTGAGAACTGGTTGAAAGACAGAAAATAATATTAATAATAACAGTTTATATATTACAGGGCCGTGAAGTTCTATGTGGTTTACAATGATTAAAAAATGCTACAAATTGAGTAGAGAACTGACAAGTTAAAACTAGTGAATAGTGGCTCTAGAAATCAGTTAACGTGGGAAAGGTTGTACAAATCAGTTGTCTAAGTACTTCAGAAACAGATATGTTTTTAGGTGTCTCCTAAATTCCCCATAAGTATTAGCAAGCATATGTAATTGTTCTAGGTCTTTACCCCATAATACTGCTTGATATGAGAGAAGATGTTGATGATGACTATTGGTCAATATTCTGAAAGGATAAGGGTACATATTGGGGTTCCCCAGGGGTCTTTACTGAGATGCTGCTTTTTAACATATTTATCAATGTTCTAGAGATAGGAATAACTAATGAGATACCGTAATTAAATTTGTTGATGACACAAAGTTGTTAAAAGTTGTTAAATTGCAAGAGAATTGTGAAAAATTGAAAGAGGACCTTGTGAGACTGGAAGATTGGGTGTCAAAATGGCAGATGACATTTAATATGAACAAGTGCAAAGTGATGTATGTGGGAATGAGGAACTGAACTACGATGCTGGGTTCTGTGTTAGGAGTCACTGCCCAGGAATAGGACCTAGGTGTCATTCTTGAGGATACACTGAAACCCAGTGACGGGTCAAAAGCGCGCGAGGACAAAGGCACGCGGACAACCGAGCACGGACAACTGAGCGCAGGGCTGAATCGCGCCAAAGAAAACCCATATTTTAAAGGGCTCTGATGGGGGTGTGGGGGGGAACCCCCCACTCTACTTAATAGGGATCGCGCTGCCTCACGCTGCCATGTTGGGAAGGTATGGGGGGTGTAACCCCCCACATTATACTGAAAACTTAACTTTTTCCCTAAAAAACTGGGAAAAAGTTAAATTTCCAGTATAATGAGGGGGGTTACAACCCCCCAAACCCCCCCACAACACCAGCACGATCTCTATTAAGTAAAGTGGGGAGGTTCCCCACAAACACCCCCCATCAGAGCCCTTTAAAATACGGGTTTTCTTCGGCGCGATGAAGTTCTGTGCTCAGTTGTCTGCGCTCGGTTGTCGGCGCGCCTTTGTCCTCGCGCGCTTTAGACTATGAACTCTGAAACCCTCAACTCAATGTGTGGTGGCTACTAAGAAAGCAAATAGAATGTTAGGAATTATCAGGAAAGGAATAGAAAAGAAAGATGAAATGTTATAATGTCCTTGTATCGCTCTATGGTACGGCCGCACCTCGAATACTGTGTGCAGTTCTGGTCGCCTATCTCAAAAAAGATAGCAGAATTAGAAAAGGTACAGAGAAGAGCGATAAAAATGATAAAAGGGATGGGATGACTTCTCTATGAGGAAAGGATAAAGTGGCTTGGGATGACTTCTCTATGAGGAAAGGCTAAAGTGGCTAGGTCTCTTCTTGGAGAAGAAACGACTTAGGGGTGATATGATAGAGGTCTATAAAATAATGAGTGTTCCCTCTTTCTAGGACTAGGGGGACATGTGATAAGGCTACTAAGTAGTAGTTTTAAAACAAACCGGAGGAAACATTTCTTCACACAACATGTAATTAAACTCTGGAATTCATTGCCGGAGAATATGGTGAAATCAGTTAGCTTAGCGGGTTTTTAAAAAGGTTTGGATAACTTCCGAAAAGAGAAGTCCATAGGCTATTATTGAGATGGTTTGGGGAAATCCACTGCTTATTCCTAGGATAACCAGCATACAATATGTTTTGCTACTTGGGATCTAGCTAGGTGCTGGACTTGATGGACCTTTGGTCTGTTCCAGTATGGAAATTCTTATGTTCCTAGTTCCTATATCTTACCACCAAGTTATACAATAGAATTGCCCCATGTGTAAAAAGGGAACACCCTTTCTCAGATAGTGCCTACATGTGTGAACCATTGTGCATGGGCATGCATGCCCGCACTATTTGGAAAGAGTGCATGTTCTTTAAGAATAGTAAAATGAACCCAAGAAAAGTACAAAAAAAGGCCCAAAACAAGCCATATCTTTTTTCACTTTGCAAATCCTTATTTCCTTCCAAGATTGTACAAGGTTTAAATGCTCTCAAGTTTGAAGGCAAAATCGAATTTGTTTGCACATGTGAAAATGCATTAATCTGTGAAAAAAGGCTATTTGTAAATTTATCACCAAATCTGTGGCTAAAAGTCGAAGTCTTCCACTTACTGCACACTTCAGCTTCTGGAGACTGAAACTCTCTTCTGCAGAGTTAAACATAGTAACAAGTTGAAAACCTGTCAGATTTTTCTATCATACAGTATCCATTTCAAATTTTAAAAAGCTGTTCGGTTCCATATGACAATCTGAAATGCAGAATGACATTTTCATCTTTAGATTCTTATACTGTTTCTCATTAAACAGAAAACAGTATATTTAATATTATGATATAAAGCAGAACTGTGCTGAAAAAGATGAATATCCTATTGTGAAAGAAATGTTATAAAATATAGATATGCTCAAATGTACAACATGGAAAAATATATCTTTACTGTTTAATTGCTTCAGCTAGATATATAGCTATGTGTCAGTTCTTATTATGAAAGAACGTCACATTCGTGCTCATTTCATTCTTTTCCATAGACTTAAATAGCATCAGCATGCTATATATTAGAACTACTCTATTATAACCACTGATTATATGATGTGGCTTTAGAGGCTGACCAAAAGACTGCTGCTATGTGAAAAATCCCATAAAACATCAGGACAGTATCCACCTGATATTCAGCATTATTTAGCTAGCCAGGAATGACTCCTGGTTGGTTATATAGTACTTAGCCAGTTAAGTGCTAATATTCAGCACTTAGCGGTTAATGACTAGCTGTGAAATTTATATGGCAGCCTAGCTTCCAGTCCGAAAATTAGGCCCTATGTATATCAGAAGGCCTATAGTAGAAGAAGGCCAATGAACCAACTTTCAAACAATGGCATGCTGCATTAACTGCAAAAACAACAGGCCCAATATGCAGTGGCGTACCTAGCATATGTGACACCCAGGGCTCATCATTTTTTGATACCCCTCCCCCCCCCCCCATCTGTATGAAAAACATGATTTTTAGTAACAAGTCACACGTCATACATGAGTACCTAGGCAAAGGCAGCATCTTACATACTGCAGTAAGCAGTACAACATCAATACACCCATTGTAAAACTAAACAAGCCAGACTAGTACAGATCAATCCTACACCGTCAATCCTAACAGAAAACCATGTCTTTCGAACACACAGAAAACACCTTTGCTTAATATGGAATATGTCATCACAAACTAACCCCTCCCCCTTTTACAAAACTGTAGTGTGGATTTTAGCCACGGTGGTAACAGCTCTGATGCTCATAGAATTCTGAGCATCAGAGCTGCTACCACCACGGCTGGCGCTAAAAAACGCTCCACAGTTTTGTAAAAGGGGGATAAAATAGAAATACATAGACAAAGGTTAAATTGAACCAGCAAGAAGCTAGACTCTTCATACAATGCAACACCACAGAAACAGTGACACATCTCTCCTAAAGCAATAAATAAATAGAAAATTTTTGTTCTACCTTTGTCTTCTCTGGTTTCTGCTTTCCTCATCTTCTTGTTACTCTCTTCCTTCCATCCACTGTCTGCCGTCTCTCTGCCCCTATATGGCATCTTCTCTCCTTCTATGCCCCTTCCAGAAACCGTATGCCTCCCCCTTCCATCTCTCCTTTCACCTCCATTGGTCTGGCATCTCTCTCCTCTCCTTCCCTCTCCCACACCTCTCTTCTGCAATCCCTTTCTTCCCTCATTTTCCTTTTCAATTTATTTTCTGCATCCATCTAGATTACATTCTTACTATCCTCTCATCAATTTCCTTTTTTACTGTCTACCTACAGCTCACCACCTCTTTCCCTCACCCCCTCCAGTATTTCCCTAACTCAGTCCTTTTCCCCCCATCATGTGCCCTCCTTTTATTTATCCCCTCCATCCATCATGTGCCCTCTTTCGCTACCCCTTCAATCTAGCTAAAGAAGCACTGCCTGGGCTTTGCAGTCCCCAGTTATGTCTCTAGCAGGATATATATTTCAAATCTGATATATTCTAATGACAAAATAGAAATAAAATGATTTTTTTCTACCTTTTGTTGTCTCTGGTTTCTGCTTTTATCTTCTTTTCACACTCTTCCTTCCAGCGTCTGCCCTGTCTCTTCAATCCAGCTTCTGTCCATTCCAGCCCATTCCAGAAACTGTCTGTCTCCCCCTGCCATCTCTCCTCTAGCCCCCCCCCCCCCACACTTTGTTCTGGCATCCATCATCTTCCCTCTGTTCCCTCATGGTCTGGCATCTTTCTCCTTTCATCTCTCTTTCCCTCCCCCCTGTGGTTTTTAGCATCTCTCTCTTCTCATTTCCTCCGCTCAGATCTGATATCTCTGTCTCCTTCCCCATTCTCTGGCATCTCTCTCTCCTCTCTATCTTCCCTTTCCTTCTCTGGTCTTCCTTCTTTATTTTCTGCCTCCGTCTAAATTAAATTCTTTCTTACTATGCAGTCCTCAGTTTCCCTCTTTTCACTGTGTCTACCCACAGCATGCCACCCCTTTCCTTCACCCCTCCACTATCTCACTAACTCTATCTTCTTCCTCATCCAGCATATGTCCTTTTTCTTTATCCCTCCTTCCATCCAGTATGTGTTCTCTTTCTCCACTTCCATTCAGCATTTGCTCTCCCTTCTTCCCACTTCCATCATCTCTTCTCTCTCTCCACTTCCATCATCTGCCCTCTTCTCTATCCCCACTTCCATCATCTGCCCTCTTCTCTCTCCCAACTTCCATCATCTGCCCTCTTCTCTCTCCTCCTTCTCCCCACTTCCATCATCTGCCCTCTTCTCTCTCCCCTTCTCTCCACTTCCATCATCTGCCCTCTTCTCTCTCCCCCTTCTCTCCACTTCCATCATCTGCCCTCTTCTCTCTCCCCCTTCTCACCACTTCCATCATCTGCCCCCTTCTCTCAATCTCTACATCCACCACAGGCCCATCTCTCTCCCTTCCTCTCACCTTTCCAATTTTGGCAACACGATCGGCAACTCCCCCTCCCCCCTGCGATGACACTTAAGATCGGCAACGGGCCTCCTTCTACCTCCGGCATCAACAGAACTTCAGATCGGCAACATGGTGCTCAGTCCAAAACTTCCCTCTGATTCAGCTTCCTGTTTCCACTCAGGCAGTTCAGCAGAGAGAAGCTTTTGACTGAGCACCGCGTTGCCGATCTGAAGTTCTGTTGATGCCGGGGGTAGAAGGAGGCAGGTTGCCGATCTTAAGTGTCATCGCGGGGGGGGGGGCGCGTTGCCGATCATGAATTGCATCGTGGGGGGCCACCGATGCCGTTCATCACCGTTGCAGCCCAGACACTGCCGATGCCCCCAGTGAGATCTTGCCGGCCCTGCGCAGACCAGCACCAAACAACCCGGACCTGGCCGGCTGTGCACCACCCCTAAGGTGTGCACCCGGGGCAGACCGTTCTCCTTGGTACACCACTGCCAATATGCAAACACCATTATGAAGGAATTCACTCAACATGATGTGTAGCAAGAATAAGTCATACATAGGTAATAGACAATTACAACAGGAAAAAGCATGCTACATTGCAAAGCAGTGTAGAAACATATAAACATAGAAAATGACGGCAGAAAAGGGCCACAGCCCATCAAGTCTGCCCACCCTAATGACCCACCCTCATAACTTCACCCCACTAGAGATCCCACATGAACATAAGAATAACCTTACTGGAACAGGCCAATGCTCCATCTAGTTCAGTATCCTGTCTTCACAGAGGCAATCCAAGTTACAAGTACATGGCAAAAACCCCAAATAGTAGCAGCATTCCATGCCACCAATCCAGGGCAAGGAGTAGCTTTTCCCATGTCTGTCGCAACAGCAGTTTATGGACTTTTCCTCCAGGAACTTGTCCAAATCTTTTTTAAAACCAGCTACATTAACCGCTCTTATCACATCCTCTGTCAACGCATTCCAGAGCTTAACTATTCTCTGAGTGAAAAAATATTTCCTCCTATTGGTTTTAAAAGTATTACTCTGCGGAAATTTCTGAGAATCTGGGCCCCTGTATGGGACGGTCTGTCCCATCAAGCCAGAAGTTCTCTCCTGAACTTTTGACACTGGAGTGCTGGGGTGGGGGAAGGTGGGGGGGAGTTTGGGTGGGGCAGGCGGGTTCTTTGGGCAGGGGTCTTTTAGGCCTCTGTGAAGGATCAACATGGAGGTCTTGTGTTGTCTGTTGTTGACTTTGCACTGTTGTTTTGTTTGGCATGTATGTTTGTAATATAAAACATTTTAAATAAAAAATATATTATAAAAAAAGTATTACTCTGTAACTTCGAGTGTCCCCTAGTCTTTGTAAATCTTGATACAATAAAAAAATCGATCTACATGAACCCATTCTACACCAGTTAGAATTTTGTAGACTTCGATCATATCTCTCCTCAACCGTCGCTTTTACAAGCTGAAGAGCCCTAACCTCCTTAGTCTTTCCTCATACGAAAGGAGTTCCATCTCCTTTATCACCTTGCTTACTCTTCTTTGAACCTTTTCTACTGCTGCTATATCTTTTTTGAGATAAGGAGACCAGAACTGAACGCAATACTCAAGGTGAGGTCGCACCATTGGACGATACAGAGGCATTATAACATTCTTAGTCTTGTTTACCATCCCTTTTCTAATAATTCCTAGCATCTTGTTTGCTTTCTTGGCCGTCGCTGCACATTGGGCGGAAGGTTTCAACATATTGTCCACGATGACACCCAGATCTTTTTTTTGAGCGCTAACCCCCAAGGTGGACCCTAGCATCCACAAACTATGATTTGGACTATTCTTCCCAATGTGAATCACTTTGCATTCATCCACATTAAATTTTGCCATTTGGACGCTCAGTCTTCCAATTTCCTAAAGTCTTCCTACAGTTTTTCACAGTCCACATGCGTTTTAACAACTTTGAACAGTTTAGAATCATCTGCAAATTTAATCACCTCATTTGTAGTTCCAGTTTCCAGATCATTTATAAATAAGTTAAATAGCACCAGTCTCAGTACAGATCTCTGCAGCACACCACTATTTACTCTACCACATTGAGAAAAATGGTCATTTAAACCCTACCCTTTGTTTTCTGTCCGATAACCAGTTCTTAATCCACAATTGAACATTGCCTCCTATCTCATGACTCTAATTTTCTCAGGAGCCTCTCATGAGGAATTTTATCAAAAGCTTTCTGGAAATCTAGATATATTACATCAACTGGCTCACCTTTAATCAAGTGTTTATTCACACCCTCGAAGAAATCAAGCAAATTGGTGAGGTCAGCTAAACCCATGCTAACTCTGTCTCATTAAATCATGTTTGCCTACATGTTCCACAATTTTATTTTTTAGAATTGTTTCCATTATTTTACCCAGCACTGAGGTCAGGCTTACTGGTATGCAATTCCCTGGATCTCCCCTGGAACCCTTTTTTTATATTAACATAATATTGGCCACCTTCCAATCTTCAGGTACTGCAGACGATTTTAGCAACAGGTTACAGATCACTAACAGATCAGCAATATCATGTTTGAGTTCTTTCAGTACCCTGGGATGTATACAATCTGGTCCAGGTAATTTATCACTCTTTAACTTGTCGATTTGGCTTAATACGTCTTCCAGGTTCACCGAGATTTCTTTAAATTCATCTGCCTCAACACCCTTGAAAACCATTTCCTGTTCTGGAAGATTTCATACATCTTTTTCCGTAAAGACTGAAGTAAAGTCTCTATACTATGGCCTTATCCTCCCTGAGTGCACCTTTTATTCCTTGATCATCCAATGGTTCCACAAATTTCCTAAAAGATTTTCTGCTTTTGATATATCTAAAAAAAACTGTTTCTAGTAGAGTTTGTATGAATGGAACACAGTAAACACACACATGCAGTCTAAGAGTCGGGATGGAGGCACTGCCAATGACTTTTATTATGCTTCTATGATATCATAGTAACTCCCTCGTTACACATCTAATGATTGGTGGATACAAAGGTACATGCTTTTACATTGGTGAAAACACAGGTACATGCTTTTACATGTGATCACCTGCCCTTTGCCTCATGCTTTACCTCGTGATCACCCTCCAACTCAGCACTTAGGCAAGGGCCTGATTAATACGTGAACAGAACCTGAGTCTTTGTACGTATGCAATGCAATGCCTGTGAGCTGACGTCCTTTCCAAATAAAGACAGCTTATATAAGATAAGCGTTAATGTGTGACAGATAAGGGGGAGAGAGGGAATGATTCAGTATTCTGTCACAAGGTGCTAATATTTTCCTTGCTTTTTCTATGTAGCAGAAGGGGAAAGGGAATGAGAAAGGATCTATACTTCTTTCACAAGGCCCTAGATCAGTGTGCTGACCAGGCCCATGTGTTGACCTTGTCCTGGTTCAGAACTGCATCCCTTCAGAGTTTTTGCTTCTTTAGCATGTTGTTCTTCATATCCTTGTTTAGCTTTCTTTATCAATGTTTTGCATCTAACTTTCCAGTGCTTATGTTTCTTCTTTTCCATTTTTTAAAGGATGTTTTCTTGGCTTTAATAGCCTCTTTCACAATAGCTGTAATAGCCTCTTTCTTTTTAACAATGCCAGCTCTTGTTTTCTCTTCTTTCCACCTTTTAAAATGTGTGGAATACATCTGGTGTGGGCTTCCATAATGGTATTTTTAAACAACATCCATGCCTGGTTTACACTTCTAACCTTTGATACAGACCCTTTTAGCTTCTTTTTAACCATTTTCCTCATTTTATCTTAGTCGCCCTTGCAGAAATTAAATCCATCTACAGTAGATTTCTGTAGCAATGTCACTCTAGTTATCAGCTCAAATTTGATCATGTTATGATCACTGTTTCCCAGCAGACCCAATACAGTTACCTCCCATACTGTCCTGCATTCCACTAAGGACCAAATCTAAAAAAGCTCCCCCTCTTGTCTGTTCCTGGACCAGTTGCTGCAAAAAGCAATCATTTATGATGTTTAGGAATTTTACCTCCCTAGCACTCCCTGATGTAACATTTATCCAGTCAATGTTGGGGTAGTTGAAATCAAACACTAGCACACTTACATACTCTATACATACTTACTGCAGGGACCCCCCTGGATTGAGTGTATGGCATACAAGGGCTCAAACTCATATCAACAATAGCAAAAAAATAATCAAAGAAGGAAAAGGAAAAGAAGTCTGCATATTGTGTCTGTGCTTTGGAAAATTTTGAACTTTTCCCCTGAGTTTTGAGTGCTACTATTGATTTCATGTGCTCTGAGGAGCAAAGATGTGATAACTTCATGAGACTGGGAATTAGAATGAATGAAGTAGTTTTTTTTACCAATGAAGCTAAACTGAGGTTTTTTTCTCCAATTCTTTTCCTTTTTTCTTTTTCCTTCTTTGTTTTTTTGCTATTGTTGATATGGGTGTGAGCCCTTATATGCCATACACTCACTCCGGGGGTGGGGGGGTCCCTGCAGTAAGTATGTATAGAGTATGCAAGTGTGGTAGTGTTTGATATAATATACTCTCATTTCTAATACTGGTAGTTGAAATCACCCATTATTATACTGTTGCCCAATTTGCCAGCTTTCCTAATCTCTGAAAATATTTATTTATCTTTCTGCTCATTCTGACCTGGGGAACAATAGTATAATAATACACTGATATACACTGAAGATGGTGAGTGAGACCAACCAGAAAAACTCCAAACTGACAAAAAAAATTCCCACTCTTCAAAGCAAGGGGGAGGAAAAGCATCTAAGGAACCTGCTTGGTGACAGGAAATAAACCTCAGCCAAGTTTGACAAAGTTCCACGTTTCATTCATTGATCCTGAAAAACTTCCATCTTTCTATTTTATTTATTGTTTATTTATAGTAATTTTAATCATTTTATTAATGATTTATCTTAAAATCTTCTCCATTAAATCTTCATCAAAACCATATTAATGTGAATGGTGATCTTCAAGGTACTTATCTTAGATGTTGCAGGCAGCCACAGCCTGACGGGATCCATTTTGCCACAATCACTGGCTTTCTCAAGGGTTCACGTAAACTGCTGCATAATTAGTCAGGCGGGAGAGGGGAGATGTGATAGAGATGTTTAAATATAGAGACAGGGAAAAGCATGCAGTCAGCAAAATGCCCAAAGTGCAGGCTGAACAAGTCCTGTCACTAAAGAGAAGCCCAGTGTCACTCAGGTGCTTCAAAAGTCAGAAATGTCCCTGTGTCAAAAGCTTATTTGCCTTTATGTGAGAAGCCTGTGAGCCAGCAGTTAATTCCAAAGCCCACTTTTCCTGGTAAAGGGAAAACCCAGAAAGGGGATGGGGTGGAAACAATTATACCTAAGAACACACCGGGGAAAGCTTTAGTAAAGGCGGGCAGACTAGTTAAGGAACAGCCAGTGAGAGCCCTAGCTATCCCTGCAGGTGTGGATAAACAGATGAGAAAGCTGAAGCTAGGGAAGAAAGACTCCATTCCCAACCAAAGCTTCATTCCTACCACAGCATAGAAGCTACAGGGCAGAAACCTATTGCCCTCAGGCAGTCTAGCTACTGGAAGAACTAAAGCAGATCCTGGACTTTAGGCAAGGAAACTTTCCAAATCCAGCTTTGTGAAAAAGTCTTATCAGAACTTAACCCAAGCAGCTGGTGGGCAGGACATAGACCTAGTTTTTCTATCTGGGGAAAGTGATATTCAGCCAGAAGGGGAATGTAATTCAATAAGCTTTCTGGAAGATGAGGAAATGCAGTGGGAGCCTGGGGCTGAAACATAAGGTATGGTTGTGTTGGAATGAATGTTGTATTACTGTGGGAAATATTGAGGAATAAAGCTGACACATCTCAGAGCAATTTCAGTTTCCCGTGGCAGATTTACTGTGGAGGGAAAGGAATCCTTAACTCCTTCCTTCTCTAATTGACAATCATGATTGCAGCAGTGCTAATGCTTAAAGTTAAAGTCCTAATCTTGATTGAAGCTCACTGAGGGTTGTGTTTACAGGAGGGATACAATCTGAGAGGTCCGCCCCTCTCAATGAGTCTAGGAAATTCCAGTAAAGGACTCAGTATCCTTTAGCCTTTAGTAAAGGCTCTTTGCCATTCCATTAAAGCTCTCCTAATAATGATAAAGTATTTTAAGTATAATTTAAGCAGAACTAGCAAAGCCTAGATATTGCCTTGCAGTTGTTAGGAAGCGGCAAGAATCCATTAAGAAAGAAGGAAAGATAAAGCCACACACAATAGTCCAGGGCAGAGCCCATGACGGGACATGGTTATATTTGCTCCATAACCCAGTGTATGGGGAAATAAAAAGTCTTCAGTTTTTGTACAAGTTTTGTTTTTTTTCTTTTTTTTGAGTTTGCAATCCAATTGGCCACTCCAGTAAAACACTCAGCTGGTGCTGTGCTGAGGATTGGGGTCCAGCTATCTGCTTTCCCTACTCCCTACCACAATACCCACGTGGCATACATGCACATGAGTCGAGTCTCTTTCATTTGAAAGAAAGCTCTAAAATGAGAAGGCATAGAATAAAGTTAAGAGGTGATAGGTTCAGGAATAATCTAAGGGTGGTAGTTTTTTACAGAAAGGGTGGTAGATTCATGGAACAGTCTCCCGGAAGAGGTGGTGGAGACAAAGACTGTATGAATTCAAGAAAGCATAGGATAAGCACATGGAATCTCTTAGAGAGAGGAAGAGTTAATGGTTACTGTGGATGGCCAGACTGGATGGGCCATTTGGCCTTTATTTGCCATCATGTTTCTATGATTGTGTTTCATGGGATGTAGAAGCTGATAAAGAAAAGGCTGAATTGCTTAACAGATATTTCTGTTCTGTGTTCACAGCTGAAGTGCCAGGAGTGGGACCGCAGAAGACAAACGGATGGAGGAGTAATAGACCATGATTGATTTTCAGAGGGTTGTGTTCGTGAGAAGCTAGCTAAAATAAAGGTAGACAAAGCAATGGGGCTGGATGTTATACATCTTAGGGTGCTGAAGAAACTTAGGGAAGTTCTGGTAGCTCCGCTGACTGACCTTTTCAATGAGTCTCTAGAGTCAGGAGTGGTAAGGAGGACTGGCGAAGGGTGGATGTGGTCCCTCTCCACAAAAGTAGAAGTAAGGAAGAATTAGGGAATTACAGGCCAGTAAGTCTGACTTCTGTGGTAAGCACTTTAATGGAAACACTTTTAAAACAGAGAATGGTCAAGTTTCTGGAATCCTGTGGATTACAGGACTGGAGGCAACATGGATTCACTAGAGGTAGGTCTTGTCAGACAAATCTGATCAATTTCTTTGTCTAGGTGACAATTGGATAGAGGATGTGTGCTCAATGTGGTGTATTTAGATTTTAGCATAGCCTTTGACTGTGTTCCACACAGACGTCTAATAAATAAATTAAGTGCCCTCGGGATGGGTCCCAAAGTAATGAGCTGGGTCAAGAACTGGTTGAGTGGGAGGCGACAGAGGGTAGTGATCAATGGAGATTGCTCTGAGGAAAGGGATGTTATCAGTGGTGTGCCTCAAGGTTCTGTTCTTGGACCTGTTCTTTATAACATTTTTATAAATGATATTGCTGAAAGGTTCGATATTGATTTTCTCAAGCGCTCCAACTCAGAACTCCCACCCTCCGCCACCATCCTAGCTGACTATTTTGCCAGTAAAATTCACAATCTTAAATTGTCTCTTGTAGTTGCCAGCACAGAACCAATAATCAACCAACCTAACATAGGAAAAGAAAGTTCAATAGCAGACATGACCTGGAATCACTTCGAAAGCCCAGACTGGAACCTATTCCTCAAGATCTACTCTAAATATGCAAAATCCAACTGCCTACTAGACAACTGTCCCCTCTCTATCATGAAATCTGCCCCTCCCCCCATTTAAAGCTGAACTCTTCAACTGGGTTTCCCTATGCCTGACCACTGGCCACTTTCCGACAGAACTCGGCCACATCCTTGTTTCTCCAATTATTAAAAACCCCAAGGAACCTACCTCTTCAGCTACCAACTACAGATCCATTGCCAATATACCACTCTTCCAAAAAATAATGGAAGGTCTAGTTACTCATGACCTCATGAATTACCTAGAGAAGTTCAACATTCTTCATGACTCCCAGGCTGGCTTCCGCACAAATCATAGTACAGAAACAGTCTTAACCTCTCTGACTAATTACTTCCTCCATTCATTTTCACTGGGAAAAAGTGCCCTGATACTCCAGCTCGACCTGAGTAGTGCCTTTGACCTGGTAGACCATGACATTTTACTCAGATGCCTCAGCTCCATTGGCAACTCCAGACAGGTACTAAACTGGTTCGCAGGCTTCCTAAAAAACCGCACTTACCAAGTTCACTTTAACAGAACCTTCTCCCAGTCCTGGCACAATTCCTGCGGAGTACCTCACGGCTCCCCTCTATCCCCTTCTCCATTCAATGTCTACATGGCTTCGTTGGGTCATATGTTATCTGACTTAAAACTGAAATCATATATATACGCGGATGACATTACTATTATCATTCCTTTAACCTCTCTTACTCAAGATACTGAACAATTCACCTCCTCCGTCCTCACTAAGATAGAACAATGGACCACACTATTCAAATTAAAACTGAACACAGAAAAAACCAAAATTTTCCTGGCTAGTCCCACCAATAAGCTAACAAATACCTCCTTGAAATTAAATGGGTTAGACTACCCAATTAACCCCACTATCAAAATCCTTGGAGTCATCCTTGACCGCTGCCTGACTTTCGAAGCCCATACCAATGCTCAGGTTGGTACCCTCTGAAAACTTCGCACCAACAAACACTATTTTGACTTCCTCTCCTTTTGACTTCTGGTCCAATCACTAATCTTAAGAATCCTGGACTACTGCAATATTATATACCTAGGATCCTTTAAAAAAACCATCAAACGCCTAAGAATCATTCAGAATGCTGCAGTGCAGCTCATCTACAACCTCAAAAAAATCAGATCATGTAAGCCCTTTTTACAAAAAACTACACTGGCTGCTAATGGAGGCAAGGATCATCAAGTTTCAAGTTTATTAAAAGGTTTTTTAGACCGCCTATTCAAATTTCTAAGCGGTTTACAATATAAAATTACGTAAAAACAGATTATAAAATTACATAAAAACACGTAAAATGGGGGATACTAAATAACAACCAAACATAACAAACAGTTTTGATCTAAACATGGTAACTTAAACAAGGATAGTGGGGAAGAACTACAATAATTATAGAAAAGATAAGACATAAAAGGGTAAAACAATAGGTTAGGATTAAAATGGCAGTAGTTTAGATTTTAAGATTTAGCCCTTAGAAGGACAATTGTTAACCAAAGGCATCTTGAAACAAAAATGTCTTTAGTTTAGCACTCGTAATGCCCACCTGTTTACCTTCCCGTCTCTAAAGGGCTGTGTCTATAAGAGGTTCCTCGATAGATCCCTGGCATTCCAAGCAGGCAAATGGAATAAATGTCTTACCACTTCATCTCTAGCTCACCCTCCTACCAAACTTTCAGGAAATCAATCAAATCCTATCTCTTTGACAAATTCCTCTGACCCCCCCCCCCCCCCCCCACCTTATAACCCTGCCTTGTATCTCCGACATACCTCCGGATTCCCTGACCACTCCCTACTCTAAGCTATGCTGACTGACTTATTTGTAACATCACTGTATATGTACAGTCTCTTACTCTGTTAACCGCTCTGAACTGTTATGGTACTGCGGTATACAAAAATAAAGTTATTATTATTATTATTATTATTACATAAAGCATATATTGCAGGGAGGCACAATATGTCTTTCTTGTAGTAACATGAGGAACATTCTAGAACCTTGCATTAGCGTAGTGCTACTCACAGTATTGAAGGGATGGACTATTCAGTGCAAGGTATCCCTTAGAAATTGAAGAAAGTTATAAAATTTGGGTATAGAAAATTGTTAGGTTTAGCCATTCTTCCTTCCAAAAAGGAGGAATCCAAGTAAAGGGAATGGGACTTATACACTGCTTTTTCTGCGTGATTTACATATTTTAGAGAGGTACTTATTTTGTACCTAGGGCAATGAAGTGTGACTTGCTCAGAATCACAAGGAGCTGTAATGGAAATCAAACTCACAACCTCAAGGTGTTGAGGCAACTGCTCTAACCACAAGACTTCTCCTGCACTAAATATATAAGGGCACAGTTAACAGTGGGCCTGCCATTAAAGATGTGTTATTTGACTATTAACCTCAATTATTAGTAACTAGGTCTCACTGCATAACATGTGACCTGTGGTGAAATAGCATGTTAGTGCAGTGTCTCTCAAACTGTGTGCTATGGCATAGTGGTGGGCCCCAAAAAGATTCCAGCTGTGCCATGAGAGATTCCAGAATTTTACTTTATTTTTTTTTTATATTCTTTATTCATTTTCAAGATTACATTAAGTGTTAAAATATATTCATTCACCTTAACAATAAATACATCACTTACAAACAATCATTGATACATTTCATAAATTCTTATCCCTTCCCCTATCCCTCCCCTCCTTCCCATATATTCCATTATCATATCATAGAAAACATGTAATTTTTAAAAAAAATCCCTCCCTACACCTTAATTGATAAATATAAGGGAAACAATTTTAAATTAATCTTTACAATACTTCGTTAATGGTTTCCACACATCCTAAAACTTCTTAAAATAACCCCGCTGTAGCAATAAACCTTTCCATTTTATAGATATGGCATAAAGAGTTCCACCAGAAGTTGTAATTTAATCTCCTCCAAACCTTCCAATTAAATGTGATTTGCTGAATGGCAACACCAGTCATTATAAGTAGTAATTTATTGTTATTCACAGAAATCTGACTTTTTTTTCTCATTTCCATACCAAATATCACAGTATCATAGGATAATGCCACTGGGTTATCTAATAAATTATGAATTTGGTCCCAAATTGATTTCCAAAAATTCATAATAAATGGGCAATGAAACAATAAATAATCTAAAGTTCCTGCTTCTAGATGGCAATGCCAGCATCTATTAGACAAAGAACTATCTAATTTTTGTAACCTAACAGGGGTCCATAACGCTCTGTGCAAAAGAAAAAACCAAGTTTGTCTCATAGATGCTGACATCGTACATTTCATCCTCCAAGACCAAATTCGTGGCCATTGAGATGCAGTAATTTCATGCCTAATCTCAATGCTCCAAATATCTCTTAAACCAGTTTTTAATTTCTTCTTATTAAATCCACTTAACACTTTGTACCATTGGGTGGCCTGGTGACCCAAGAAGTCTGTCTGAAAACACGTAAACTCCAAACTATAATGATTATTAAGGTTTTTCCAATCAGGGAACCCCGCCTGAATGGCATGCTTCAGCTGCCATCTAAACCATCTAAACCATCTAAAATTTTCTGAGTTTTTAAGACCAAATTTATATTGCAACTGTGAAAATTCAAGCATAGTACCATTAACAATAACATCATCCAATATTCGTATTCCTGCTATCATCCAATGCTTCCAGACTAGTCTCTCTCCGCCAATTTGGATCTTGGAGTTTACCCATATAGACTGTTTTGTAGATTTATAAATTGGAATAGTTGTTAAGTTGCTTACATATCGCAATGTTTTCCATGTATCTACTAATATACTATTATCTTTACTATAGCTAGGCATTTTGATACTGAGTACATGGCACAGACGCAATGGAGACATGAGTTGCCATTCTAACCACAACCAGTCAGGGAGTTTTTCCATGAGTTCTGGGAGGACCCAATACATACCTTGGCGCAAAATATAGGCTTGATGATACCCATAAAAATTTGGAAAATTTACCTCTCCCTCCGAAATTGATCTTTGTAAGGATACCAAAGCCACTCTAGGAGTTTTACCCAGCCAAATAAATTTTAAAAGAATGCTATTTAATTTTTTATAAAAGGACCCTTGAAAATATACTGGCAACATACCCATCTGATAACAAACCACAGGTAAAATCATCATTTTAATAGTTTGGACTCTCCCCCACCATGAAAGGTGTAAAGGATTCCATTGCTCACACATCTCCGTAACCTTCTGTAATAACGATTTTTCATTTATTATCATTGTTTCATCCAATGTATTTTTAATCCAAATACCTAAATACTTTATTCCATCCTCTTTCCAAAGAAAGGGAAAAGAATCAAACAAACCTTTTGTACAATGAACATTGAGTGGAAGAATTTCTGATTTATTCCAATTTATCTTATAACCTGAAAATTTTCCAAAATTCTCAATTATTTTAAGTAAGCAAGGTATGGTTTTCTCAGGATTTCTCAAATAGAGCAATATATCATCCGCATAAGCCGAAATCTTATATTCCCGATCTTTATGAGGAATACCCTGTATCTCCTCCGCTTGCTGAATAGCTAATAACAAGGGTTCCAATACAATATCAAAAAGCAAAGGAGATAAGGGACAGCCTTGTCTAACTCCCCTTTGCAACCTAAAACCTTCCGAAAAATTATTATTAATATACAATTTAGTAATAGGGGAGCTTTACAAAGTTTGAACCATTTGTATAAATCATACCAATACCAAACCAACTTACTAAAGGTTGTATTACGGGTACCATGGCCAAAGCCAAATAAAGATCCCACTCTGGTTTCAAATTACAGGCCTATTTCTTTAATTAATGTTGATGGGAAAATTTAGCAAAAATTTTGGCTATACGCTTGGCTAAAGCTCTCCCTTTTATTATTGGTATGCATCAAACAGGATTCGTTGCTCAGAGACATTCTGAACCAATACCAAACCACTCCATCGCTTGATACATAAAGGTCCATTCAACACGATCAAAAGCTTTCTCTGCATCAAGAGACACAGAAAAAACTGGATCATTTAAGGCTTTAGACAAATTCAACATATGCAATGCAAGCCTAGTGTTATTAGAAGAATGTCTCTGAGCAACGAATCCTGTTTGATGCATACCAATAATAAAAGGGAGAGCTTTAGCCAAGCGTATAGCCAAAATTTTTGCTAAATTTTCCCATCAACATTAATTAAAGAAATAGGCCTGTAATTTGAAACCAGAGTGGGATCTTTATTTGGCTTTGGCCATGGTACCCGTAATACAACCTTTAGTAAGTTGAGTCTGATATAAATTTAATAAATGTGGTAACAGGGTAATTTGAAATGATTTATAAAATTCTACGGTAACACCATCTCCACCTGGAGCAGATCCAACTCTAAGGGACTTCAATGCTGCTTGCAATTCATTAATTAATATAGGCTTTTCTAAACTTTCTTTTATATGCTCAGGAATTTTCGGTCCCATAATTAATTTTAAAAATTTCAAACCATCCCTTTCTCTATCTAAATAAGGCTCAGAAGAATATTGGTTTTTGTAAAAATTTAAAAATTGTTTTAAAATCAATCCAGTTTGAGAATAACTATACCCCTTTTCAGCATTAATCATAACTATTTTTGTTTTCCGTTTTTTTGCTTTTAGATAATTTGCCAATAATCTTCCCGCCTTATTCGAATTTCCATGCCTGTTGAGAAAATAAATCTTTTCTAATCAATTTAGAAGAAATCTCATTATATTTCCCTTTCATGAGGTCTTGTAATATAGAATATTCCCATTTCTCAACTAATTTTGATTCTAATATCTTTATATCTTGTTCCAAACTATAAAATTGTTTTTTAATTTGTTTTTAAGATAAGCCGAAAAAGAAATAATTTGACCTCTCATGGTTGCCTTAAAAGCATCCCATAATGTTTCTATAGAGATATCCTTCTTATTATTAATTTGAAAATAATCATTCATTTTCACTTGTATTTCCTCAATAAAATTTTGTTCCGCCAGCAATGTATTATCAAATCTCCATATAGGTCTACTATCCTCTTGATCAATGCAAGATGCTATATGTCGGAATGACGACACGTGATTTAAAACCAAGGTTATGTGAACATAAATCCAACCTTAAACGCAATCGATGCTCTGAGGTCATTGTAGAACACTGTACTCAGTATAAACATAATTTCTCTGACCTCAGAGTTCTAGCAATTGATCATGAACCAAAAGTTCAGCGTGGGGGAGATAGAGTGAAAAGACTGCAAAGAAGAGAAGTAAGGTGGATTTATGCCTTGAATAGTATGCATCCTCATGGTTTAAACACAACAATAGACTGGTCTGTTTTCATTTGATTTGAGTTGCTCAATCCCTTTAATATTATTTTAACAATTCTGCTCAATGTTTTCCTATATAAAAAAATTTCCTGATTGGAAGTTCCATAGCGCATGCGCTGGCGTTCTACACTTAAAAGCGCCATTTTTGAAAGCGGGTGTGTGCAACAACAGCCCGAATTGCTATGTGATATAAGTAAGTAAGCTGTGCTTTAAGCTGCTGATCTAATACTTGTCTATTTTTTGACTTTCTTTAATTGATTATTTTGTTTCGATATCTTTGTTTACAGCCCGTTTGCCTTATATTACCCTGAGGAAGCCGCTCAAGCGCGGCGAAACGGGTTCCCGTTGGTTGGGATACACGGGTTTCCTACGGCCAGAAGAATGTGCCGTTTTTCTGATACATCATGTTTAACAGATAAGTGCCAGTCTTAAGGCCTCTTTCATGATGTTCTATCTTTGCTATTTTGCTATTTTGCACAGCATATTTAGATAAATAAGCTAGATTTGCATTAGTCACTTTAGGAAATACTTGCATTTTTGCACAAAAATTAAGAATAAAACCAAGAAAAAAAATATATAGGATAAATACTCCTTAAAGAATATAAGTAAATAGTTTAGAGTGGTAATATTTAATAATTAACAATTTTTAAAGTGGATTTAAAGAATAATTCAATTACTATAAATTAACAATGAAGGTTGATCAATGAAAGATACCACAAGCCACAATTCCCTCTTGGATAATAATAATATTATCCTGGGAGTGGCAACTCTGAGATCTTTCCTTCATTTGTAAAACTACCATTATATTTAATGGTTTATAGTTTTCGGTAGATTAACTTTTTGGGGGGACCTTGTTAATACTGGTTAATCTGTTCTCTTGTTCTACACTACTTTGCCTTAAAAGCATCCCATAATGTTTCTATAGAGATATCCTTCTTATTATTAATTTGAAAATAATCATTCATTTTCACTTGTATTTCCTCAATAAAATTTTGTTCCGCCAGCAATGTATTATCAAATCTCCATATAGGTCTACTATCCTCTTGATCAATTACCTTAATTTTAATCCACACCCCACCATGATCAGACAAAATAATTGGATCTATGGAGGCTTGTGTTACTTGTTGAACTAATGTATTTGACACAAATATATAATCATTTCTCGAAAAAGATTTATGAACATGGGAACAAAACGAAAATTCCCAATTATCAAAATGAAATATTTGCCATATATCTTTCAAATCACAATTTAGTACCAAATTATCCAATCCTAATGATTTCATACTTCTGCTAGGTTTTTTGTCCATATAAGGATCTATAACAGCATTAAAATCCCCAGCTACAACTAAATTTGAAGCAGCCAGTGGTAACAACAATTGTTGTAAAGTTTTAAAAAATTCAATTTGGTTTGTATTAGGTGCGTATACATTGAACAGCGCCATTGTCGTATTTCCCAGATTCATGTCTACATGTACCCACCTTCCCAAGGGATCAGCTGAAATAAATTTGAAAGTAGCAGTACACCTTTTATTCACCAATATTGCAACTCCTGCTTTCTTCTTTATAGCTGGGGCATAAAAACAATGTTTTATCCAATTATCTTTTAATTTTAGAGACTCTAGAGCTGATAAATGAGTCTCTTGAATATAGCAAATATCTATATTTTGTTGCTTCAAAAACAAGTGTTTTCTTCTTTTTTATTGGATGGTTTAAACCATTAACATTAAGTGAAAATATTTTAAGCTCCATTAATATAATTATTACTATCAAATATGAACTTTAGCTTATTCTGCAATGTATAATTTACCTGTAAATATTTAATTTCCCTTAAAAGACTGTAAGACACATCCCTCCCTTCCCTTGATTCCTTAAAGATTATATTAATAAAATCCCAAAATCCCCTCCCTAATCCCTCCCTTACCCCTCCCCTTCTCATAATGCGATAACTTGAAGACAAATGATCAGAACAGCCCCTTTCTCCTCCCCCAAGCAACTCATTTCACTGTTTCCTCTATATTATAAAAATTGATTCATCCATATGTTGAAATTCCTACTTTCCCCTTTACATATGCCTCAATTCCATTATATAAATAAAAAATATTTAATTTACAATTGGACATTTCTCCTATCTAAACATCCCATACACCAAAAATTTTCTTATTGCAGCAAATTTATCTTTAACCACTTATCCACAAGAAGAAATTTATAATTTAATTTCCTCCTGTACTGTAAGTTAATTATATAAACAAATTTATTCAGAAAACAAATATCTACTCCATGCATAAATAATGAAACATCAAATCATCTTCAGTTAAATATCCACTCACTCTTCCAGATGCACACAAAACATTCAATGCAATTCAATCTTACAATCCTCTTCTTCCCCACCATCTTACAAAGTTTCCTCCACTAATTTTCCATCTCTAATAATGACCTTCAGCCCACGGATCCATACATACATAACAAACAGGAACCATATTTGAACCCTCACATGCTGCTACAGCACATCCACATCTTGTTGTCTATTGCAAACCAGACTCATTATTTCTAACAATACAATTATGGACTGGTATGTATAATATCATGTGCCCAGTATGCACACAAATTTTTGTGGTGTTTAAATGAAATAGAAGTGAATTTACTTAGAATAAAATAAAACCTAACAGTATCCTTTTGCCTAAGCACAAAAATATTGTTAGAGCCACCCAGTTGCACAAAAGAACCAACATACCAGAAGTTTCATTCTATCCTTTATCCCCAAAACTCCAAAGGGAGGTAAGGAGACTCACATTTCAAATGATAATCTTTCAGAACCAAAGTAAACCCATTATATCAATCAAAATGCAAGCCTTCTGACCAGGTTCCATACTTTTACCTTCCTTTTGAGATCCTTGAACACAGGACAAAATACCTTCTTTTATTTGCCTCAAAAGATATCTAATTCTTAGCTTTGCAGTACAAACAAAATACTTATTTATCTATAAGATGCTTTTGCCAACAGAGATTGTTAATGAAATAGCCGTTAGGCAGTAAATGTTAGTGAGTACATACATCCAATACATCCAATCTCATTATTATTTTCAAAAGAGGCTCAGGTTTCCATGTTGCTACCATCTTCTGGGACCCGCCCCAACCTTTCCGCCCTTGCATTCACTGAAGTCTGGCCCCTCCGGAAACAGGAAATGGGATTCACCTCCTCTTCCTCCGCTCTCAAGAGGGCACTTCCGCAGACAACCGAGGCGGACAAACTGTGGCATGCAGCCATCTGCATTCAATAAACTACAAAAAAAAAATTGCAATGCAGAATCGGGCAGCAATAACGCTGCCTCCTTGAGCGCTGACAGCAGAGCTACAGAGGTCTCCGACAACCACTTAGCTCCACAACCCCGATCGCCGCTGCTTCTTATGATAAAGCTCTCACGCTTCCTCTCCTCAGGCCATCTCCGTGTCATACAATCTACCAACGACGAACGAGTGGCCTCGCACCTCCACCACTGAAGCCCCCTAGTTCCGGATCTCCCGCCGATCAAGGAGAGGGGCGGAGCAATGCTCCCACGCCATCTCTCTCCAGAATGCCTTCAAAACTCTCTATCGGTGGCAAATGTCAGCGCCGAAAGTTTCAATCTTCAGAACCTCCTCCAATCAGGGAAACGTGCAGACCAGATAACAAAATCCAAGCAAGGCCACTCAAACTCTCCTCTCCTTTCCCTTCCATTCCTCCGACGTCAGGCAAGTGTGAATATTTATTTGCATACTGCTGTTACCATTCTTATATGGAATCTTCTTTATTTAATTTAATTTAAACCAGTCAATCATTCCAAAACAGTTAGTAATTCAGTTTCAGCAGCCATTTTGTATCATTAAAGTATATGTAAAAATTATATATCCTCTACATTGTTCCCTTAAATCCAAACTTTTCTCATCCATTTAAAAAAGATGGAATTAAAATTTTCAATTAAACTTTAAATCATAGGTGATTCCAGAGATGACAAAAAATCTTTAAGTTTTCCAGGATCCTCGAACTGATAAGATTTTTATTTATATGTAATTTTCATGTAAGCAGGATAGTATAAACCATACCTAGCACCTATTTCTTTCAAGGGTTGCCTTAGTTGTAAGAATTGTTTCCTGATTTGTACAGTCTCTTTAGCAAAGTCCT
Source organism: Geotrypetes seraphini (assembly GCF_902459505.1). Classification (NCBI taxonomy): domain Eukaryota; kingdom Metazoa; phylum Chordata; class Amphibia; order Gymnophiona; family Dermophiidae; genus Geotrypetes; species Geotrypetes seraphini. The sequence continues at coordinate 137,359,830 of NC_047088.1, read as the reverse complement.
GAAGAAAAATCAATTTGGAATCCTTATATGAAAGATTTTTAATCTCCTTTGCCACCTGTAAGATATCCAGTACCTCTTGAAATTTTAATACTCTGAATATTACAGTTCTTGGTTTTTCTTTATTTTGACTTTTCTTCATACCAATCCTATGTGCCTTTTCAATTTCAATAGGACCTTTTGTCTTTATTGGAAGTATTTTTGGTATTATATCTTCAAGGAAAGAGATCATATTCTTCCCTTCAGCTCCTTCCTTTAATCCAATAATTCTTAAATTCTGGCAACGAGATCTATTTTCCAGGTCAATCAGCTTTTTGTGCACATCCATTAACAGATTATGATCCTCTTTATAATTTTGTTGTATATTTTCAATTTTTTCCATTTTATTTTCCATCTTATCCATTCTATCATTTAATATATCAAATTTATTGCTCAAGAGATTAATTTCTTTTTTCACTTCCACTAAATTAACATTAATCTTCCTTAATTCTTCTAAAATCTCAATAAAATCCAAAGCATCCATGGGTAGAGGAACTTCACTTGAGGACTGAGAGTCTTCTTTCAGTCTTTTTGTCTTCCCTGTTGCCTTAGAAGGAGCTTCCTGCAACTTTTGTTTATTTGAAGACATCTCCAGGAATTTCAAATTAATTAGAAGAAAAAAATATTATTTAAATTCAAATAAATAATGCTCTTAGGAAGAGCTCAGCAGTTAGCCAGCAATTCACTCTGGCTCCAAGTTCCGCTACTTTATTTTTTTTAAAGTTCCTTTCATAAGTATACAATAGAATAGATGACATGTACGACTCATACGCAAGAGTCTGTAAATGTTATGAGCGTCTGTGTGCATAAGGATTCAACCGCCCAGACAAGCATCATTCTTTGACGTGCTTGGTCCTTGAAAACTAACAGCAAATAATTTTAGTTTTATTTCTTTATGCAGTAGTTATCCTAACTTTTCTTTTTCCAAGATGGTGCCAGGCTAGACAGTGTGTTCTGGTACCTCCAATCATATTTATGCCTTTTTTGTTTATTTTTGTACTTTTTAATTAGTTACTCTCATTTTGGTTATTTTGCCCGGTTTTTATCTGAACTGCTCAAATTAAGGCTTTAAGTTTTATTGTTAGTCTTTCCTGTATGACCATTAATGGCAGAAAACCTCCAACTGCCTACCTGTTCTTGCTGGAGTTCGCCTGCTCCCCGCCGATTCCCATCTATCTGGTTCATGGATGGTACAGCATTGCTTGTCTCTGCCTAGGCTCTGTATGTGCTAGATTTGTTGTGTGCCAACTCTGCTTCATGCCAGTGTTTCCAATGTGGTGCCGGCTGTCTCCTCCTCCGTGCTGGCGGATGTTTTTGGGTTTTTTAGTTTCATAGCAACTTTGAGCTAGTTCCTCCTGCATTGTGCTGGCTGTCTTCTTCTTGATGACCATCTCCAGACTGGATTGCAGAGGCTGCTGCTCTCTGCTTGTGACATGACGCCATTGGGGCTTCGTGGTCAAGTGTCTAGGCGGTGTCCTGTTGTGGAGCAACGTTGTGCTGATGGCGTTGAAGGGACCTGTCTCCAGCTTACGGCCTGAATATCGGTTGAATGCTGAGGAGGAGGATCCATGGAGAGTCCCCTATTTAACAAAAATCACTCTCACAAAAGCTGCATAATTTAAGATAGTGGTGCTTAACTGGAGAAAAAAGCCTCTGAACCCCATTGGAAGGAAACCCTCTTCAAACTAGAGAGGGTAGTAACTTCATCAACAAAAAAACTCCAGCAGTTCAAAATACCTTCTCTCCCTGAAAAGTCAGTCTTTTAGCAAGTTTAATTAATTGAAATCTTAACTGAAAAACGTATCTTGATCATCTGCAAAAAATTAACAGCCTTACTGGGTCCATCTAACCCAGTAGCCCATCTTCACAGTGGCCAATACCTGACAAAAAAACAAATAGTAGCAACATCCCATGCTATCGATCCAGGGCAAGAAGTGGCTTCTTCCATGTCTGTCTCAATTACAGACTAAGGACTTTTCCTCCAGGAAATTGTCCAAACCTTTCTTAAAATCAGCTACATTAACTGCTCTTACCACAAATTATGGTGATGCGCTTTAGAGTTTAAGAGGCTCATAATCAAAACAAAAAAAAAATCTAAAAAGTGGCCTAAATCGGTACTTGGCCGATCAAAAAGCCAGATTGTTCAAGTACCGATAATCAAAGCTGGTTTTAGACGTATCTAAAACCAGCTTAGACCTTTACCCTGCCTCTAAACGCATAGAGCGAAAAGAGGCATTTTTAGAGGAAGGGAAAGTGCGGGAGGTGGGCCGACCTAGACTTAGTCGTAAAGCAGGTATAACTAAGGTGACCATACGTCCCGTTTTGAACAGGGCAATCCCGTTTTTGGATCCCCTGTCCCGTTGTCCCCACACACAGCTTCGGGATGCCAAAATGTTCCGTTTTCAGGGACAGCGTCCCGAAGCTGTGCGTGGGGACAACGGGACAGGCGATCACTTCCTGTCCCTCCCCTGTCGCACCTATAAAAAAAAAAAAAAAGGCTCCCTCCAGGCCCGATTTAGGTCCACCGCCGCTGCTCCTCTGCTGCCACTACTCGGAGATGACGTTCCGGGCCAGCCAATTGCTGCCTGGCTGGCCAAGAACGTCCTTTCCGACTTCAGAATTGAGGTAGGTAGGCAGGCTTTTGGGGAGGCAGGTAGGCAGGCAGATAGGCAAGCAGGATCTGGGGGAGGCAGGAAGGCTCTGGGGGAGGTAGGCAGGCAGGCAGGCTCTGGGGGAGATAGGTAGGCAGGCTGGCTGGCTCTGGGGGAGGTAGGCAGGTAGACTGGCTGACTTTGGGGGAGACAGGCAGGCAGGCTCTGGGGGAGATAGGCAGGCAGGCTGGCTGGCTCTGGAGGAGGTAGGCAGGCAGACTGGTTGACTTTGGAGGAGACAGGCAGACTGGCTTTGGGGGAGGCTGGCTTTGGGGGAGGTAGGCCGGCAGGCTTTTTGGGAGGGGCTGGGACAAAAGCTATAAGGCAGTGAAGGGACATAGGAAGGAGGGATGAAGGAAGGAGAGAAAACGGTAGAGAAGGGGGGGTTGTAACTTGTAAGTAGAAGAAAGACTAGAGAGATAAAGGCCTGGACCAAAGGGGAAAGACAGGAGGCAGAAGCAGGACTTTGGGAGGTGCAGACAGAGGGGGAGAGCCCCTGAGGAAGAGCAGAGAGAGGCAAGATCATAACAGAGGAGGGAGAGAGAGAGACCTGGAACAAAGGTACAAAGGAGAACTGACAGTGGATCTGGGGGCACTAAGGACATAGGAAGGAGGCACTGGGGGCACTAAGGACATAGGAAAGAGGTACTGGGGGCACTAAGGACATAGGAAGGCACTGGGGGCACTAAGGATATAGAAAGGAAGGAGGGAGGGAATAGAAAGGGACAATTGTTGGGCCTGAGTGCAGAAAGAAATGAAAGATAGGATGCACAGTCAGAAGGAAACGCAACCAGAGACTCATGAAATCAATAGACAGCAAAGGTAGGAAAAATGATTTTATTTTCAATTTAGTGATAAAAATGCTGTCTATATTTTGCACTATATTTATCTATTTTTCTATAGTTACTGAGGTGACATGGTTGAAAACCCCCCAAATATAAATGATAATTAACATTTTCTCTGCGTATAGGGTGCTTTGCGTTTTTTTAAATTTTATGGTTACCATTATGAAATAATAAGATATTGTGTACATGAAAAATGAATGGAAGAAATTGGGGGCGGGGCTGGGTTGGGGTCGGGGCTAGGGCGGGATTGGGGGGTGGGACTGAATATTAATAGATGTCCCGTTTTGATGAAAAAAATAAATGGTCATGTTAGGTATAACCAAAAGGTTTAACAGGTTGCCTAGTCGGCATTTATACGTTTTGACTTAGATCAAGTCAAAACAGGTATAAGTGCTGAAAAAGGGACCGTTGAGCTGATCACGGCTGCCTTAGGTTCCTGGGCAAATTAGGGTCTTAGGCCCCTCTCCAGTGTATCTTAGGATGCACCGGGAAGAGAAAGGCCTGACATTTTGAAGGGACAGGCTTGTCGGAGGGAGGGAGTGAGCATCCCTCCTGCCAGTCTTATGAAAAAGGTACAGGGGGATCAAAGGGGGGTTGGTTTGGTGGGGGCAGTGGAGGGCTGTCAGGGGGTACTGGGGGGATTCGGAGGGGGGATGGCCCACTATAGTAATAGGCTTGGTGTGGTGGAGGGCTGTTGGGGAGGCTTTTTTTTATAAGCGAAACTCATGTGTGTGTGCTGTGCACACACAACAACTGTGCCCATTACAAAAAAAGCAGCACCTGTTCTCCCTGCTTGCCGGTTCAGGCAGGGAGAGCAAGGTCTGTTTTGGGGTTTTTTGGGGGGTTTTTTTGGGGGGGGTTTACAGGCAGGCAGGAGGAAGAGCTGTGCTAACAATTTTTCTTCTGAGCACAGATCCTCCCCTCCCTTTACCAATGATTTTCTACACTCATAGCGTGCATATAATTCGCATGCTATTCTGAGAATCGTCAGTAAAACAAAAATCGCTCCCACCATTCCTATCACTCAGCTGTTCGGGTTAGGAAACCTTTATTTTTTAATGAGCACAGATGCTGTGTATGTTACACATGCACAATATTAGCCCCATTAAAAAAAAGAGAGAAAAATCCCCCCTCCCCACCAATAATGGCCCTCCTTAATGACCCCCGATGAATGTGGCACCAGGAATCCCCCCCCCACTAGCGAAAATCGGCAGAAGGGATGCCATTCCCTCCTGCCTTGTTGCCTCCCCCTCAAGAGAAAAAAATGACAGTAGGGATGCCCACTCCCTCCTACCACTGAAGGCCCACCCTCTTGCCAGGTGCCCCCAAACATTCCCTTCCCTCCCCCTTTCACTCCCCCAAAAAGGCAAAAGGGATGCCCACTCCCTCCTGCCACTGGAGGTCCCCCAAGCCCCCCCGCCCCCCAGTCATTTCTAGGAACTTGGGAGCAGGAGGGATGCTCAGTCACTCCAAGGCCTTCCTGTCTATAATGGTGGGCGTTACCCTCCCCGGTGCATCATGTGATGCACAGGGAGGGGCCTAAGGCCCTGATTGGCTCAGGCCCCTCCCTGTGCATCACATTGAGTCTGTTAGAGAAATCTGTTTTATGGAAAGGACTTTCATATGTACTGACCAAGCATGTGAAATATTTTCAAGGGTGGAAATGGAACTTTTTTTCAACTTTCTACATCTTAAAGAATATTTTGCACATGTTCCATGCACACGATCAACCACATCAATTGTTAAGAACAGGTCTAAATGGGTTCCACCAATCCCTGCAAATAGTGCATTAGATACCTATAAGCAGTTAGATTTGAATTCTATTCGTGATGAGCTGATAAAGGGGATGAAATTCTTCTAGTATGAGGAAAGACTAAAGAAGTTAGGGCTTTTCAGCTTGGAAAAGAAACGGCTGAGGGGAGATAAGATCAAAGTGTACAAAATCTTGAGTGGTGTAGAACGGGTACACGTGGATTGATTTTTTACTGCCTTAAAATTTACAAAAACTAGGGGACACTGGATTAAGTTACAGAGTAATAATTATAAAAACAACAGGAGGAAATATTTTGTCTCTCAAAGAATAGTTAAGCTCTGGAATGCGTTGCCAGAGGAGGTAGTAAGAGCGGTTAATGTAGCTGGTTTTAAGAATGGTTTGGACAAGTTCCTGGAGGAATAGTCCATAGTCTGCTGTTGAGATAGACATGGGAAAAGCCACTACTTGTGCTGGATTGATGGTATGGAATGATGCTACTATTTGGGTTTGCGCCAGGTACTTGTGACTTGGATTGGCCTCTGTGAAGATAGGATACTGGGTTAGATGGACCATTGGTTTGATCCAGTAAAGCTATTGTTATGTTCTTATTCAATTACACTAAAGAAGAATATAGGGCTCTACTAGATTTAAGGAGAAATCCAAAGATTATCATCTGCTGTGCAGTTAAAGGTAGAGTGATAATCTTAATGAATAAAGAAGATTATCATTCTGAAATGATATGTCAGTTTACTGTAACTTCAGATTATCTAGAATCACAAGGAAATTCAACAGAGAGTTTGAAGCAACAGATTAAGGAAGACACACAAATGGGCTTGTACAGAGGCATTGTGACACCTCAAGAGTATGCTTTTTTAAATATGAATTGGCATATATGGGACACAGACTATGCAAGTCTGGCCTTAGTTCCTCACAACCAGAGTTGCCATCTAAGCACCACTCAACACTAATACAGACACCAATATGCACGCAGAATACTGACTAAACTTTGCTTGAAACTACCAGAAACTGATTTAGCTTTAGTAAACAATTATTGCCATTAGCCTAATCTAATCTAATCTAATCTAATCTAAACCTTAAGTTTATATACCGCATCATCTCCATGAGTATGGAGCTCGACACGGTTTACAAGAACTTAAAATAGTAGGTAGAGAGGAAGAAAAAAAAAGGATTACATGAATTTATATGAAGAAGGGGGGGGGAAGGGGGTGAAGGATAGAGTTACAATTTGCTGAAAAGCCAGGTTTTCAGTTGTTTGCGGAATAACTGAAGGGAGCTCAGGTTCCGCAACGGGGAGGTGAGGTCGTTCCAAAGACCTGTGATTTTGAAGAGAAGGGATTTTCCCAGTTTGCCTGCATAGTGGATGCCGCGTAGGGAGGGGAAGGCTAGTTTATACCTTTGGGCAGTTCTGGAGGAGTCGGGACTGGAGGAGTTGAAAGACAGTGGGATAAGAGGAGGGAGGATGCCATGAATGATCTTAAAAGCCAGGCAGGAACATTTGAAATGGATTCTGGGGATTATTGGGAGTCAGTGAAGTTTGGCAAGGAGTGGGGAGGCATGGTCAGATTTGCGTTTTGAGAAGATCAGTTTGGCTGCAGTATTCTGGATTAGCTGGAGTCTTAGAAGACTTTTTTTTGATAGATTTAAGTAGATGGCATTGCAGTAATCTAGTTTGGAGAGGATGATGGATTGGACAAGGATGGCAAAGTGTTGTTGGCTGAAGTAGGATCTAGCTTTCCTCAGCATGTGGAGGCTGAAAAAGCATGATTTTTCCAAGGAGTTGAGGTGGTCATTGAGGGAGAGGGAGGAATCGATAATGATACCAAGGACCTTGCATGAGAATTCGAGCTGGAGTGTATCGCCTGTGGGTAGTGCGAAAAGGGTGGGCAGGTGTTCGAATTTTGGGCCGAGCCAAAGTAGTTTTGTTTTTGATTCGTTTAGTTTCATCTGTACCGAGAGGGACCAGGCACGGAGTCTCATTATGCAAGCTGTAATGTTTTCGTGGAGGTTTGTGAGGTTCTGGTCAGTCTCAAGGAGGACAAGGATGTCATCTGCGTAAGTGTAGATTGTTTCCAGGGGGGATAGTTGAAAGAGTTTCAGGGAGGACATGTAGATGTTAAAGAGAATAGGGGAAAGGAGTGATCCTTGAGGGACACCGCAAGATGGAGTCCAAGGAGTGGACATGGTGCCATTTGTGTTGACGGTATAGGAGCGGGAGCGTAAGAAGTTTGAGAACCACATTAGGACGGTGGAGTCGATTCCAATCTCGGAAAGTTGGTAAAGTAGTATGTCGTGGTGGACAACATCAAAAGCAGCAGAAAGATCGAATTGTAATAGGACAGCAAATTTGTTACGTGAGTGTAGTTGTTGTACCTTTGAAATTAGGGAAACTAGGAGGGATTCAGTGCTAAAGCTGGGTCTGAAGCCATGTTGGTAGGGGTGAAGAATGGAGAATCTCTTGAGATAGGAGAGAGCTGGGTAGCAACTATGGTTTCTAGAAGTTTGGTAAGTAGAGGGATATTTGCTACGGGACGGTAGTTTGATGGTAAGGAGGGGTCGAGATCGGCTTTTTTCAGAATAGGTGACAAGGCAATGTGGCCCATTTTTGTGGGCCTAAAACTATACAAAACTAGGGGACACCACATAAAGTTACATAGGGGAGTGTGTGGCACAGTGGTTAAAGCTACAGCCTCAGCACCCTGGGGTTGTGGGTTCAAACCCACGCTGTTCCTTGTGACCCTGGGCAAGTCACTTAATCCCCCCATTGCCCCAGGTACATTAGATAGATTGTGAGCCTGCCGGGACAGACAGGGAAAAATGCTTGAGTACCTGAATAAATTCATGTAAACCGTTCTGAACTGCCCTGGGAGAACGGTATAGAAAAATTGAATAAATTAAAAAAAAAAATAGTAGCACTTTTAAAACAAATAGGAGAAAATGCTTTTTTACTCAACATTTAGTTATGCTTTGGAACATATTGAACATAAGAATTGCCATACCAGAACAGACTAAAAGTCCATCCTGTTTCCAACAGTGGCTAATCCATAGCACAAGAACCTTACAAGACCACAAAGAGTAAAACAGATTTTATGCTGCTTATCCTAGAAATAAGCAGTGGATTTTCCCATCTTAATAATGGCTTCCTGTGGTAAATTATTCAAGCTTTAATTAAACCCTGCTTTAAAAAAAGTTTTGGATAATTTCCTAAAAGAAATTTGGCAGAGCAAATTGCAAAATCAGTTAATGTAGCTGAGTTTAAAAAAGGTTTGGACAAATTCCTGAAATTGTTCCCAATCTTAATAAGAACACTGCTCGCCTTTGCAAACAATTATTATCATAAAGACCCAGACCTAAAGCTGCTAATGCACTCTTTGGCATCTTTTATCCACCTGTTTGCAGATTATGCTTCATAATCAAATGATTTTATTCATCCTGAAGCATTGGTAGCTCTCATTGCAAAGAAAGGGGCAAAAATTCAACCACAAGAGGCAGCCCAGCAAAGTCCTGCAGTCGGCAATGAGTCCAGATATTCAATGCCGGGCCATTTCCGGTGACTGGCGTTGAATATCTGGAGGGGTGAGGGCTAAAACTAACTTAACCAACTGTGCCACAATCTCTCATAAAATGTCTGCCACCCAATGTTTGCTGTTCCATGTTTTCCATGCTATGCTCCATCATGCACAGTTGCCTTACCATTTCTGCCAAGTTGTGTCATAATATTTTAATCATGCTTTGTAATACCATGTTTGCCATGCTGTATTCTGCAATACTATGCTCACCATACCTTATCTCACCACACCACATTTGTCATGCTATGTTTTGCCTTGCTTGTTAACTATATCTCACACAAGAAACTCCAAAAAAGTATTGCCAAAGAAACTTTGAAAGAGACCAACAATAAGGCAAAAATGGTCCAAAGGTTCAGAGAGTGGTTCAGCAACAACTCTGTGATTAAATAACATCAATAAATTTAATGAATTTAATGGAATTAGGTACCCTCAGTGTGAGGGATCGGCGACGGGATAAATCCTCCAACGCTTCACACAACAGGGTAGAGGCAACCAAGCCCCCACCTACACACCATCATCGGGTACCTTAGTGTGCTTTAAATCAAAAATAACACAATCACCATAAAAAAACAGTGAACAGTGAACACAGGTGAATTCAGTCACAGCCACCACTCTGGGAACCCCCCAGCCAACTCCCAAACCTAGAATGAAAAAAGCAGACTTAGCTTCAATGAGTCTTCATCTATCGTCCAGGGGTACAAAGGGCAAGGCAGATGGAACGCCGCAGAATACCAGGTCCAACCAAGCCTGGTTTCGGGAACACGTCCCTTCCTCAGGAACCCATAATTCAAAAATCAATGGCGTAAATCCAAGTCAGCTGGAAGGAGGGAGGAGCTGTTTTTTATGGTGGTTGTGTTATTTTTTATTTAAAGCACACTAAGGTACCCGATGATGGTGTGTAGGTGGGGGCTTTGTTGCCTCTACCCTGTTGTGTGAAGCGTTGGAGGATTTCTCCCGTCGCTGATCCCTCACACCGAGGGTACCTAATTCCATTAAATTCATTAAATATATTGTTATTTAATCAGAGAGTTTTTTTCGGCATTGCTGAACCACTCTCGGAACCTTTGGACCATGTTAACTATATCTGCCATCTCTGTCAGACAATGCTTGCCATGCTCTCCTACCACACCTATCTGAGAGTGTGACACAGGGGTTACGGCTGCAGCCTCAGCACCCTGAGGTTGTGGATTCAGACCCACGCTGCTCTTTGTGACCCTGGGTAAGTCACTTGGTTCCCATTGCCCCAGGTACATTAGATAGATTGTGAGCCCCCTGGGACAGACAGGGAAAAATACTTGAGTATCTGAACAAATTCATGTAACATACCAAAAACAAATTGGTGAGAGCTTTAAACTCCCTTTAGAATTACCCCAACGTCTGAGCAAAAGTAATAAGGTTATTATTAAAAGGACTTTAAGTACGGGCTTAGGCAACCCTTCGATTTAAATTTAGACACGGGCGGATGTTCATTGGTGACTAGCACCAGATCAAAATCTAAATAAACTCCACCCCGTACATCATAATGTCCTTGTGAAATTGTTTTTTTATTTTTTTTAAAGTGCAAATACTCGTACTAATAAGCCCGGAAACACTGAGAATAATTCCAAGCTGGGAGAAAAAAGACTGAAAAGCGCTTCAAACCCCCCAGAACAACAAAACTTCCAAAATAATCAAATATTGAAAAATTCAAAACTTAAACTTTAAACAAAAATTGCTAAGAAAATTTCAACTTAGCTGAGTCCCATCAAGTTCGTTTCACGGCTCTATCTCCACTTGACAGAGCCCCGTTTTGAAATCATCAGGGATAAGGATGGAAAAATACTGGAGAGATGAAAGGATGGTAGACACCCTGGAGCCACAGGAACAGCAATGCACTCTAGCATGATGACGTATGAATAAATGTCAGGACGCACTCAGCTGGTAAACCATTCTCAGCTCCCCTGGGAAAACGGTATAGAAAACTAAATAAATAAATCAATATTCATTGCTGGCCAGTTAAGTTAATAGCAGCCAAAGATAGGTCTGTTATTTATGCAGCCCAATTTGACTGCTAAACTTAGCCAGTCAGCAGTAGTGTAGTAGGGGGGGAGCGTGGGAACAGACCGCCCCAGGCGTCATCTTGTTAAGAGTACCGGCACCTCTCCACCCCGCCAAGTCACTCGCATGCCCTCCCTTCCCTGTCCCCATACCTCTTTAAAATCTTAGCCAGTGCGAGCAACTACTCTAGCATGCTACTCATGCTGGTCTGGCTCTCTCTGAAATCACTTCTGGGTCATGGGGCCAAGAAACTACATCAGAGGGAAAGCCAGCGCCAGTACCAGCAGCAGGCTGGAGAAGCTGCTGGCGCTGGTGAAGATTTAAAGAGGTACGGGGTTGGGAAGGGAGGGTATGAGTGTGGTAGGGGGCTGGTATGGAAGGAGCAGGGGGTGGAGAGGAGGGTGCAAGGGGTTGGTACGGAAGGAGAAAAGAGGAGAGCAAAGGGAGGCACTACTGCCCCGGGTGCCTCCCACCCTTGCTATGCCACTGCCAATCAGTGCTGGTGTGATGCTCGAGTACTCAAGTCACTCTGGATATTCTGGACGCTCTGGAAGTCATATTTCCTGACCCTAGGAGCCTAAGGACTAAAATGGGGGAGCTAGAAGTTATAGCCAGAAATAAGGACCTAGACATAATAGGAATCACAGAGACATGGTGGTCAGAGGACAACAAATGGGATGTGGCCCTGCCAGGGTACAAACTCTACAGGAGGGACAGGGCGCACAAGAAGGGGGGAGGAATAGCACTGTATATAAAGGACTACATTCCTTCATCCAGATCAGAAACAACAATAAGGGCAGGCAGTCTGGAGTCACTATGGGTTAAGCTAACAGGAGGGGAAGGAGCTGACATCAAATTGGGACTTTACTATCGCCCACCAGGACAGCCAGAAGCAAACGACCTGGACCTGGAGGCCGAACTGAGGCAGGTGTGCAAAAGTGGAAGGGTGGTGGTTATGGGGGATTTCAACTATCCGGGAATAGATTGGGACATTGGGCACTCAAATTGCACGAGAGAAACTAAATTCATAGAGGTGATAAGAGACTGTTTCATGGAGCAGCTGGTAACAGAATCAACGCGAGGGGATGCCACTCTAGACCTAATCCTCAACGGGCTAGAAGGACCCGCAAAGGAAGTGGTGGTACTAGCACCGTTAGGGAACAGCGATCACAACATGATCCAGTACAAATTAAACATGGGAACATCAAAGGTGAAAAGAACCACAACGACAGCACTCAACTTCAGAAAAGGAAACTACAAAGACATGAGGAAAATGGTAGGGAAAAAGCTCAGCTACAGCTCAGGGAAGATGAAGACCGTAAAGGAAGCCTGGACACTGCTTAAAGGCACAGTGCTCGAGGCACAAGACCTGTGCGTCCCAAGGTTCAGGAAAGGGTGCAAAAAAAATTCAAACTAGAAACCCAGCATGGATAACAACTGCAGTTAATAAGGCGATAAGCGACAAGAAATCATCCTTCAAGAAATGGAAAAAGGAACCAACAAAGGAGAACCAGGAAGGGCACAAAAGGCACCAGAAAGAATGCCATCGAGAGGTCAGGAAAGCAAAGAGAGAATATGAGGAAAGACTGGCAGGAGAAGCAAGAAACTTCAAACCCTTCTTCAGGTATGTGAAAGGGAAACAACCAGCCAGAGAGGAAGTGGGACCACTGGACGACGGAGACAGGAAAGGAGCGATAAAGGAGGAAAAAGAGATAGCTGACAGGTTAAACAAATTCTTTTCGTCAGTCTTCACCAGAGAGGACACATCCAATATCCCAGAACCCGAGGTGATTATAAACGGGGAACACGACGAAAAGCTGGTACAACTAGAGGTAAGCAAAGAGGATGTCCTCAGACAGATAGATAGACTGAAGAGCGACAAATCACCAGGCCCGGACGGCATCCACCCAAGGGTGCTAAAAGAACTGAGAAACGAAATAGCAGAGACACTTCGCCAAATATGTAACCTCTCCCTAAAAACTGGGGAGATCCCAGAGGACAGGAAAATAGCAAATGTCACGCCCATCTTTAAGAAGGGATCAAGGGGTGACCCGGGAAACTACAGGCCTGTGAGCTTGACCTCGGTTCCGGGAAAGATGATGGAAGCAATGGTAAAGGACACAATCTGCGAACACATAGAAAAAAAATGGACAACTGAAGGCGAGCCAGCATGGCTTCTGCAAGGGAAGGTCGTGCCTCACAAACTTGCTGTACTTCTTTGAGGGAATAAACAGCCAGATGGATAAGGGGGAATCCGTAGACATCATTTACCTTGACTTCCAAAAAGCCTTCGACAAGGTACCTCACGAACGTCTACTAAAAAAGCTGTGGAATCACGGTGTGCAAGGGGATATCTACCGATGGATCAAACACTGGCTGGCAGGCAGGAAACAGAGGGTTGGAGTAAAGGGCCAATTCTCAGACTGGCAATGGGTCACGAGCGGAGTTCCACAGGGGTCGGTGCTGGGACCTCTATTGTTTAATATATTTATTGACGATCTGGAGACCGGGACAAAATGTGAGGTTATCAAATTTGCTGATGACACCAAACTCTGCAGCAGGGTTAGGAACACGGAAGACTGTGAAAACCTGCAAAGGGACCTAACGAGACTGGTAGACTGGGCAAATAAGTGGCAAATGAGTTTTAACGTGGAGAAATGCAAAGTCATGCATGTAGGGAAAAAGAACCCGATGTTCAGCTACAAAATGGGGGGAACACGGCTAGGGGTGAGTAACCTTGAAAGGGATCTGGGGGTGATGGTTGACACATCACTGAAACCATCGGCGCAGTGTGCGACAGCCTCAAAGAAAGCAAACAGAATGCTGGGCATCATCAAAAAGGGTATCACAACCAGGACGAAGGAAGTCATCATGCCGCTATATCGTGCAATGGTGCGCCCGCACCTGGAGTACTGTGTTCAATACTGGTCGCCGTACCTCAAAAAGGATATGGCGGTACTCGAGGGAGTGCAGAGGAGGGTGACTAAACTGATAAAAGGTATGGAAAATTTCTCATACGCTGACAGGTTAAAAACGCTGGAGAAGAGGAGACTTAGAGGGGACATGATAGAAACCTTCAAAATCCTAAAGGGCATAGAGAAGGTGAATAAGAACAGATTCTTCAAACTGAGGGGAGCCACAAGCACTAGGGGTCACTCGGAGAAATTGAAAGGGACAGGTTTAGAACAAATGCTAGGAAGTTCTTTTTTACCAAGAGGGTGGTGGACACATGGAACAAGCTTCCGGAGGAGGGGATAAGCCAGAACTCTGTACAGGGGTTCAAGGAAGGTTTGGATAGGTTCCTGGAGGATAAGGGGATAGAGGGGTACAGATAGAACTTGAGGTAGGTTATAGAAGTGGTCAGTAACCACTTCACAGGTCGCGGACCTGATGGGCCGCCGCGGGAGCGGACCGCTGGGCAGGATGGACCTCTGGTCTGACCCAGTGGAGGCAACTTCTTATGTTCTTATAACCTCAGGGAGAGGGCACTTCAAGAATTGCAAAGGACTCTGGGTACTTTTCAGTTTTACAGCACACAGTCCTGATTGCCACTTGAGTTCATATTACATCTTTTAGCAGTCTTCTTCTAGGTCCTTTTTGCCTTATGCAAATACAAATGCAAATGAGATCATCCAGTTCAGAACCTGAGACAAACGATCCTTCTCAGTATTTTGAGGAAAATAATACAGTTGTCCTATCTACAAGTTATCCTCAGATCTTGGTCATTCTGCAATACTTGTTTCTGGTAGGGAGTTTTCTTTTGCTTTCCATAATGGGACTTCATACCCCTTCAAACACCTCCCCCCTTGTTTTTAGACTCCTAGACCCTCCTGGCTAACATCATCTCCCTCCTGAGACAGGAAATCTGCATTTGTATATTCCTTCCCTGACCTATGTGTTACTTGAAAACTCTAGGCCTGAAGGGTTAAATTTCAGCACATCAGTCAGGAATTATTATTTTTCATTTGACTGAGCCATTTTAGGAGGGCATGGTCTGTGCCCCAATACCTTGGAGATAATATTGTAGGGCAGTGGTCTCTCAAACTCAAACCCTTTGCAGGGCCAAATTTTGGATTTGTAGGTATTTGGAGGGCCTCAGAAAAAATAGTTAATGTCTTATTAAAGAAATTACAATTTTGCATGAGGTAAAACTCTTTATAGTTTATAAATCTTTCCTTTTGACTAAGTCTTAATAATAATATTGTAATTTATAGCTAAAGAGACATATGATCAAGAAACTTTATTTTACTTTTGGGATTATGATAAACATACCGAGGGCCTCAAAATAGTATCTGGTGGTCCGCATGTGGCTCCCGGGCCGCGAGTTTGAGACCACTGTTGTAGGGAGTCTACTGTCCATTTTGGCACCAGCTAATAAACATAATAGGGTGTTCCTCTTCTTCAAACTGCTAGCTCAACACTGCTCCTAAACCTATCCCCAATGTGTATGCCTGTAAGATAAAGGCCCAGCTAAAATCCACATTCCATAAGACTGACTCTTTGCATAAAGCTTAATTCAACTGGACAAACAATTGGTCTACTACCAGGTCCTACTTTAGTCGATTGGGCAGAGCCTTCCTCAGCAATTCTGAGCACCCAGTACTGAGGTTTGACGTCACAGGATATGAGAGAGTTTTTTCCTTTTGAACTAGGTACCCAGCTGACAGTGTCGTGAGATTGTGTTTAAACTGCTTTTTAAGTGTGTGATTTTGAAATTACATTACATTACATTACATTAGGGATTTCTATTCCGCCATTACCTTGCGGTTCAAGGCGGATTACAAAAGGTTAATTTAAAAAAAAAAACAGAGTTACAATGATTAGCAAGAGAGGTAAGTTGTAAATCTTATAAACATTTAGCGGGTTGTTGAGGGTGAGGTGGTTTGTAAAAGAGTTAATAGGTGGTCATAGTGGAAGTTCTTTTGTTGTTATTAGTGCAGTAATGGGTAGATCAAATGTCAGTTTTAGAGTTATTAAACGGTCGTGATGTTATTGCTGCTTCAGGAATTTCTTGAAAAGTGTGGTTTTTAATTCTTTTCTGAACGTCCTATAGTCTGGGGTGGTCATCAAGAGGTTGGAGATCTTGTTGTCCAGCCTTGCGGCTTGGGTGGCTAGGAGGCCGTCGTGTAGTTTTGTTCTTTTTACTTCCTTGATTGGGGGGGGTATGAATGGGGAGTGCGTTTTTCTGTGTCTTGTAGTGGGTGCTTGGATGAGGCGATTGTTCAAGTATGATGGGCTGTCTCCGTGTAGGGTTTTAAATAATATGCAGTAGAATTTGAATTGGATTCTTTCTTGGATTGGAAGCCAATGTGAGTTGATGAAGGCTTCAGTGATGTGGTCATGTTTTTTCAATGAGTAGATGAGTCTCAAAGCTGTATTTTGGATTGTTTGGAGTTGTCTGATCGTAGTTGCAGGGCAAGGAAGGAAGAGGATGTTGCAGTAGTCCAATATACCTAGTATTAGGGATTGTACTATAAGTTGGAATTGTGTTCTTTCAAAGAATTTTCGGACTTGTCATCACCCTTGTCTTTTTTGTTTAGGCAGAATTAACATTTGAGGTTGCTTACAGCACAGCGGGTTCTCTGAAGAAGCCGGTTTGGCGAAACGCGTCAGAACCCCGCCGGACCATCGCTGTTCAGGCATTGAAGTTAAGTTTTTTTGGATTTTGCATTTATTAAGCACTGGACATTTTATGCACTCTATGGAGATTTAAGATTCATTTACCACTTCATGAAGTTATTTTACAACCTTTCAAATTAGACGGTGCAATGATAGATTCTCTGAAAGTCTCTGTAGGGGTTAAGTCCCCACGCTGAGCTTTCAAATTCCATTCTTGGATTCTGAGCACCGCTCTAGAAAGGCATTAATAACTTTCATTATTGTTCCCTTTTTGTTGTTGCTTGTTACTCTCAGACGAAGACATTATCATCCAAGAATACCTGCCCCCTAACTTCAAAATTCTTTCCTTAGCAAGAGAAAGAGGCAGGGGTGGTGGATTGGCTGTAATCTATAAGGACAACCTAAACTGCACCATACTAAGCTCTAAATCCTCCCCCACCTTGGAAATCCTTTCTCTAAAGCTTCATTCAGAACTTCTAACCAACTCCCTTACCATCACTCTGGTATATATTCCCCCAAAAAAGTGGTCCGCAGCCAAAGAAGAATTCCAGGAGTTCCTGTTAACCAATTCGCTATCAGGACCTTATAACCTCTTATGCGGAGATCTAAACCTACACTTAGAGAATCCAGATCTGTCAGAGACCACCGAATTCTGGTCCTTTCTAACCTCCTCACTTTCCTCACTCCTCTCCGATATCAATCCACTCAAAAGGCCACCAACTGGATATAGTATCTCTGACCGCAACAAACACATCTAATCCAACAATCCGATGGATAGCAGAAACCTGGTCAGACTCACTCTGGTCTGACCATAAAATATGCAACTTCAAGCTGGAATGGCAACAGATATCAACTACAAGGAAAGCTAAGAACAAATCCACTCTATTTCAAACAAGCAGAGGCAAGTTCAGCCCATTAGAATTCTGGTCTCATTACGATATTACCCACAACCATGATGAGGATCCTAACCACTTCATGAACTCCTGGATCTCCACCAGCACCCAAATCCTAAACGAAATGGCCCCACTGAAGAAAAGAAGGATCAGACCTAGAAACCTATCGGGCTGGTTTGATCCTGAGCTCTTAGGGATAAAGAGAGAACTAAGAAGATTAGAAAGGAAATGGACAAAGTTAGGAACACCAGAGTCCAGAGAAGCCTGGCGCCAAATGCTAACAAACTATAAAAACACTATCACAAAGAAGAAAAAAACCTTCTACACCCACATTATAGGTAATACCTCCTTAAACAGCAACAAACTATTCAAACTAGTCAATGACTTGTTCGATACTCACCCTCACACAAACCCAGTAGAAGAATCCACGATCACAGTAGACGACCTGGCCGACTTTTTCAACTCAAAAATAACAAAATCAAGACATGCCCTTCCGAGCTCCCAAGACTCCCACTGGAACTACGCCACCCCCCAGGACCCTGACTTTTCAAAAGCCGACATGAGTTGGTCTAACATCAAGGAGTCTGACTGGCAAACGTTCATCAAGTACTACAACAAATACGCCAAATCATATTGCAGATTGGACCCTTGCCCCCCAAACGTGATGAAATCCGCCCCCATTACCTTCAAAGCCAAACTTCTAAATTGGATCAACCTATAACTATCTGCTGGCAAATTCCCAGAAGACCTGGGCCAAATTGTCATAACCCTATAAAAAAGAACAAAAAAGAAACATACAACAACATTTCCAATTTCAGACCCATCGCAAACATCCCTCTGGCTGCCAAATTAATGGAAGGCCTGGTAAATGCTGATCTAAACACCTATCTAGACAAATTCAACCTACTGCATACTAACCAATCCAGTTTCAGACCCGGATTCAGCACCGAAATCATAATGGCCTCTCTCCTAAACTATCTACATTCCCTCCTCAGTCAAGGCTCCAATGTAATGATTCTCCAACTGGACCTAAGCTGTGCCTTCAACCTATTTGACAACTCCATCTTGCTGAAGTGTCATGAATCAATAGGCATCACAGGAAACACTCATAACTGGTTCCGGGGATTTCTCGAACACAGATCCTATTAAGTATTCAAAGAAGACAAACTCTCTTTCAGCTGGAATAACAACTGCGGACTACCCCAAGGCTCCCCGCTGTCACCGATCCTTTTCAACATCTACCCCATCTCATTGGGACACCTGCTTCAGAGCTTAAATCTCAACTTCCACGTATACCCTGACGATATTACTGTTGTGCTACCACTATCCAATCTGTCACCGAATTTCATTAATCTCCTATCCAATACCTTAAACCAAATAGAACTTTGGATGAAGGCCTTCAAACTAAAACTGAACACAGAAAAAACTAAATTTTTCCTGGCCTCTCCCAATGAACAGATAAAAGACAACAAGATTCATGTGAATGGCAGAGATTATGAAATTGCACAATCTATAAAAATACTAGGAGTTACCCTTGACAGATATCTAACCCTAGAAAAGCATACAGATCTAAAGTTCAAAAAATGTATTTCAACTCTATAGAAACTCCGCACTGTCAAAAAATTCTTCGATGAATCATCCTTTCGACTACTCGTTCAAGCCTGCATCTTGAGTACACTAGACTACTGCACAATGCGCGGCGGCTGTAAAGAAAGTGAACAGGATGTTGAAGGGAAGTAGATCGGCTAACGTCATAATGCCGCTTTATAGAGCAATGGTCAGGCCACACCTGGAGTATTGTATCCAACACTGGTCTCCCTACCTAAAAAAGGATATAACCCTGCTGGAAAGGGTACAGAGGCGAGCTACAAAGCTAGTAAAAGGTATGGGTAATTTGAGCTACAAAGAACGCCTCAGAAAACTGAGCTTGTTCACTCTAGAGAAAAGAAGAATGCGTGGAGATATGATAGAGACTTTTAAAATACTAAAAGGACTAGATAAAATCCAGCAAGATGCATCGTTATTCATGTTGTCAAATGTGACTTGGACGAGAGGTCATGTACTGAAATTGAGAGGCGACAGGCCCAGGACAAATGTCAGGAAGTTCTGTTTCGCACAGCGAGTGGTGGACGCTTGGAACGCTCTCCCGGAGGAGGTTGTGACGGAGACCTCCATTATAGGATTCAAGGGCAAGTTGGATGCATACCTCCTTGCAAATCACATTGAGGGATAAAGGTAAACAAGGTCTCATTATGAAGCACCTAGTTGGGCCTCCACGTGTGCGGGTCACCGGACTGGATGGACCAAGGGTCTGATTCGGTGATGGCATTTCTTATGTTTCTTATGTAACATCATATTCCTGGGAGCTTACAAAAATTCACTTCACAAGCTAAGATTAATCCAAAACATTGCAGTCCGACTCATCTTCGGATTAAAAAAATGGGAACATATCACCCCATACTTCCAGCTACTCCACTGGTTGCCAGTTGAATCAAGAATACTCTTCAAGTTTGCCTGCATCAGCTACAAAGCGATCTTCGGAATGCTATCAACCTACCTCGCCTCCCAATTCTTCACCAACTGCCCGAATACGACCTCTCGCAGAGCAACCCTCTTTTATTACCCTTCACTGAAATCATGCCACTACAAGAAGTACCTAGACAGAATGCTTTCATTCCAGGCAGCTAAAATGAACACATGGCTTGCAAAACCCATACTCGAGGCCACATCATACGCTGATTTCAGAAAATCACTGAAGACCCGTCTCTTTAACGCTACCTGAGTTACCCCCCCTGCCAATTTTTCCTCCATGAAAGCACTATCTCTACCATTACCCTTCCACTTTCAACGGATATTGCTGTAATCCCCTCATGTTCACAATGTAAATATCTTCCGGTAATCAGCTTTGATCTCTTGTACCATGTTCTGATCCCTTTTCGTACTTTAACCTGACTCAAAACATTTTGCTTCATGTTGCAATCTTCCTGTATTCTCATTGCATGTATCTTCTCGCAAGCTGCCCTATTCAGATGTATCCTGTTCCAAACATATGTATCGTATGTATCCTGTTCCCAAACTTATATATTTTGTTGTAAACATTTGTCTCTTGCTGTATCCCGTTCCAACATATGTACTTTGTTGTAAATATATGTCACCTGTTGTAATCACCGCATTCTCTCATTACACGATTCTCATTGTAAACCGCTTTGAACTTATGGTATAGCGGTATATAAGAAATAAAATTATTATTATTATTATTTTCTCTCCTGCCGCGGGTCGCGGCAGTTCCAGTAGAGGAGTGATGGCATCGGGGTAGGGGAGATGAGGCATCTCTCCTGACGCGATGGTTGCAGTGGGTAGGTTGCCGGGCCGCTGAACTGATAGCGCCAGCGGCCATCAGCTCAGCGGCCCCTTTTTCAGCACTTAGACCTGGTTTGACTACATCTAAGTCAAAAAGGTCTAAGTGCCGACTAGGCAACCTGTAAATGTTTTGGTTATACCTGTTGTACGCCTAGGTATAGGTCGGCCCACCTCCCGCCCATTGCCCACCCTTTCCCCTCCTCTAAACACACCTCTTTTCTCTCTGTGCGTCTAGAGGCAGAGGTACTTGGTTATGGGTACTTGGACGATCAGGCTTTTTGATCGTCCAAGTAGCCATTTAGGACACTTTTTAGACATTTTTTTTTGGGGGGGGGGGTTTGGATTATTACCCCCATACTCTCCTAATATAATATTATTTAAATGTGACTGAATCTAGTAAATTAAAAACAACTTGGTCCCTTTCTCTCATTTTTAAATCAACCATTATTTATTAAAAATATAAAAGTATCATATTCAAATGAAACACATGGTAGATGGGTTAAGGGGTTATAGCTGAACTGCTTCAACTAATAACCAATCTGTCGATCAAATTGGGAAAGATTCCGAATGACTGGAAAGTGGCGAATGTTACACCGATCTTCAAGAAAGATTCGAGGGGAGATATGAGAAACTACAGACCGGCGAGTCTGTCCTCCGTACTGGGAAAGATGGTAAAGGCGCTGATTAAGGACCGCATCATTGACCACCTTGACGGACACAATCTGATGAGGACCAGCCAGCACGGCTTCAGCAAAGGAAGATCTTGCTTGACTAACTTGCTGCACTTCTTCGAGGGAGTTAACAGGCAGATAGACAAGGGTGACTCGGTCGACATTGTATATCTAGATTTTCAGAAAGCGTTCAATAAGGTCACGCATGAACGACTACTTTGAGAAATTGCGAACCATGGAATCAAGGGTAAAATACTTACATGGATTAAAAACTGGCTGGATCATAGGAAACAGAGAGTGGGGGAAATGGGCAATACTCGGACTGGAAAAGCATCATGAGTGGAGTGCCGCAGGGTTCGGTGCTTGGACCCGTGCTCTTCAACATATTTATAAATGACCTGGAAATTGGTATGATGAATGAGGTGATTAAATTTGCAAACGATACGAAGTTATTCAGAATTGTGAAGACACAGAAGGATTGCGAAAACCTGCAATATGACATACACATGCTCGAGAAATGGGCCGCAACATGGCAAATGAGGTTTAACGTGGATAAGTGTAAGGTGATGCATGTCGGTAACAAAAATCTTATACACGAATACAGGATGTCTGGTGCGGTACTCGGAAAGACCCCCCAGGAAAGTAACTTGGGAGTACTGGTCAACAAGTCGATGAAGCCATCTGCGCAATGTATGGCAGCGGCGAAAATGTCGAACAGAATGCTAGGAATGATTAAGAAGGGGATCACAAACAGATCAGAGAAGGTTATGGATCAGAGAAGGCCATGGTACGCCCCCACCTGGAATACTGCATCCAGCACTGGTCACCGTACTTGAAGAAGGGCATGGTACTACTCAAAAGGGTCAAGAGAAGAGCGACTAAAATAGTTAAGGGGCTAGAGGAGCTGTCATACAATGAGAAATTAAAGAAACTGAGCCTCTTCTCCCTTGAAAAGAGGAGACTGAGAGGGGATATGATCAAAATGTTCAAGATAATGAAGGGAATAGACTTAGTAGATAAAGATAGGTTGTTCACTCTCTCCAAGGGAGGGAGAACGAGAGGGCACTCTCTAAAGTTAAAAGCAAGAGACAAATGTTTACAACAAAATATATTCCGTACAAACGTAAGGAAGTTCTTCTTCACCCAGAGAGTGGTGGAAAGCTGGAATGCTCTTCCGGAGGCTGTTATAGGGGAAAACATCCTCCAGAGATTCAAGACAAAGTTAGACAAGTTCCTGCTGAACCAGAACGTACAGGTAAGGCTAGTCTCAGTTAGGGCACTGGTCTTTGACTTAAGGACCGCCGCGGGAGCGGACTGCTGGGCACGATGGACCACTGGTCTTACCTAGCAGCGGCAATTCTTATGTTCTTATAAGTATTAACCAATAAAACTGACCATCATCTAATATAATAAAATGGTAAGCCGCACATGCGCACTTCCTATGCATGCACCTGTTTTCCGTGAGCTGTAGCGACCCATAGGAAGTGCGCATGCGCGGCTTACGGTCTGGCCCAAATGATACTCGAGGCCCCCTCCTACTTTGACTTCAGAAAATCTCTCAAAACTTACCTATTCACCAAACAAGACCCCTAGCGGCCCCACCCGCTCTCATTTCTCCTCCCCCCCTTCCTCCCCCCCAGCTCTCTCCCCCCTTTATAGATTCTCTCTTCCCTTTCTTCAACAACCTCCCTCCATCCTCTGTCAATTTCGGTTTCACTTGTTACTTAATTGTTTATTTGTTTGTAAATCTGCTTGAAAAACGTAGATCCTATTCTAATTGATGTAAACCGATGTAAATTGATGTAATTAACTTGTTAATTGTTTATTTGTTTGTAAATCTGCTTGAAAACGTAGATCCTATTCTAATTGATGTAAACCGCCTAGATCTCGCTGGGTATGGCGGTATATAAAAAAATAAAATTATTAAAATTATTATTATTAAGTGCGCATGCGCGCCCTTTCCTGCTCTCTACCTGCGGAGCGGCGGCTGCCGGCCGCTAGCACCCCCTGCCCTCTCTGTCGCCTCCCGGCTCCAGCGGCGTAGGCAGCACTATAAACACGCTGCTTCGCGCCCTTCTCTGCCGATTTCATCTGCCGAGTCTCTGATGACATCATCGGAGACAGACACGGCAGAGAAAATCGCCAGAAGGCCGCGAAGCAGCGTGTTTATAGTGCTGCCTACGCGGCTGGAGCCCCAAGGTTTATTGGCGGTGGGAGGGTCAGGAGCAGGCCGGATCGACAACGGCAGTAAAAGAAGGGGGAGGGGCCGAACGGAGCAGGGAAGAGAAGGGAAGAGAAGGGAAAGGGGGAGTGGGGGAAAATGCTGCTACTGCTTCTACACAGGAAAGGGGGGATAGGAGGGAGGGGAAAGGGGGCTGCTTTGCTCGGGGGGAAGACAGAAGGGGCCATGGAGAGACAGGGAGAGGGAAAGGGGGCTGCTTTGGGGGGAGGGGTGTGCTCGGGGGAGACAGAAGGGGCCATGGAGAGATAGGGAAAGGGGGCTGCTTTGGGGGAAGTGTGCTGGGGACAGACAGCTTTGCTCTGGGGGGAAGACAGAAGAGGGCCATGTAGAGACATTGGGGGGGAGGTGGGTGCTGGGGGCAGACAGCTTTGCTTGGGGGGGGAGGGGGAGACAGAAGGATACAGACAGTGGCCAAGGAGAGAGAGATAAAGAAACACAGACAGACAGACAGATCTATTCTAGCACCCGTTAATGTAACAGGCTTAAAGACTAGTTAATATATATGCCCCTAATCAGGTCTGTCCTAAATTTTTTTTACATAGCTAACAAATTGTCATCTGATGTTAATTTACCTTGAAGGCAATTTTAATTTGATACTGAACCCTGATATAGATAGATGCTCCAATGTTTACTGAAAAACAAAAGCTTGTTATACTTTATAGGATGTTATTTCCCAGTTTAATTTAGTTGATTCCTGGAGATTGGCTCACACTAATGAACGTGAATATACTTTCCTTTCTCTACCTCATTTATCATATTCAAGAATTGACTTCTTTCTAGTGAGTAATCCTACTTATACACATGTAATGCAATCTGACATCTGTGAAATTTTTATATCAGGTCATGCTATCATTGTTTTGATTTGCCATCACTGAACACAAAACTAAATTTCTTCATATACTTATTGGGGGGGCTGTTATAAACATTTTACATTCCTGAAAAGATCTATCTAAAGTGGAATAGCATTTGTTTAACTGTCAAATACGAAATGGCTGCTGCTGAAAGAAATAAAACCATCAGCTTTTTTTTTTTTTTTTTTCAAAACTTGGACACCATTGTAGGACTACTGAAGCTTAAATCCATAAAATTTCTAATTATACAATTCACTAAAATGTTACTTGTTATAATTACTGTATGATTATTGCAAATGATGCATCTGTGAAAGTTTTTACCTCTTCATTGTTATTCTATTACTTTAAGGATTGTTATTTTGTTCTTAAATTCCAACTAACACACAGTCTATTGTTTGATGCTATTACATTACATTACATTAGGGATTTCTATTCCGCCATTACCTTGCGGTTCAAGGCAGTTTACAAAAGATTTATAAACGGGGGTTACAATGGAAGCACAATTGTCATTAATAGGGTAGTAAAGAGTAGATCATTTGTCATTTTTTAGAGTTGTTAAGAGTACGCGAAGTTAGGGCTGTTTCAGGAATTTCTTGAAAAGTATAGTTTTTATTTCTTTTCGGAATTTCTTGTAGTCTGGGGTGGTCATCAGAAGGTTGGAGATCTGGTTGTCTAGTTTTGCGGCTTGAGTGGCTAGGAGGCAGTCGTGTACTTCTTTGATCGGAGGAGGAATGAATGGGGAATGCGTTTTTCTGTGTCTGGTTGTGGATGCTTGGATGAGGCAGTTGTTCAGGTAGGATGGGCTGTCTCCGTTTAGGGTTTTAAATAACATGCAGTAGAATTTAAATTGTATTCTTTCTTGGATTGGTAGCCAATGTGAGTTGAAGTAAGCTTCTGTGATAAGGTCATGTTTTCTCAATGAGTAGATACGGTGATCTCTCTTCACGACCTAAAAAATGCCGTACCAGAAACCCTGCCAACCTCATCCCCATTCTTCCCTCCCAACAAGCCCCCTCCAGCAATGCACTCAAACTGGCACTCATCAATGCAAGATCAGTTAACAACAAATCCTTCCTCCTACACGACCTCATCTGTGACAAGACTTGGGACGCCCTCATGATCACTGAAACCTGGCTCCAAGACAATGATGGGATAACACTAGGCGAACTATGTCCTCCAGGCTACCAGGCCCTAGCCTGTTCACGCACCTCTGGGAAAGGAGGTGGAGTGACTACCATTGTCAAGACCTCCGCCACACCTAAACTGATAAACTCCATCAATATTCCCTCCCTAGAAGCACTTGCGTTCACCATAGGCCACAAACACAAAATTGCCCTCATACTCCTCTACAGAACCCCTAGCTCCCCAGCAGATACCCTAGAGACCCTCCTCGAATTCATCACTGAACTATCCATCTCACACAAACACGTGACCATCCTGGGAGATTTCAATTTCCCAGACTACCCCAACACCTCAGGACAAATTGACAACTTCCTCTCCTCCCTCACCGACCTGGGATTTCATCAGGCTATAACCACCCCCACGCACTCAGCAGGAAACATCCTAGACCTGCTCTTCACCCTCAGTGACCCAACTGCAGAGCCCCAACAAACAACTTATACCACCACACCAGTCCCATGGTTAGACCACCACCTCATTGAATTCGAACTCCCACTCGAAACTACCCTAGCCCCGCGTAAAGACCCTACCCCTCCCACCCTTCGTCAACTCCCTAACTCAGTCAGCCCTCCAGCCATGGCCGCGGGCATTCGCACCCTAAATGATACCTGCACCCAACATCCTCACTCCATTGACCAGGCAGCCTCCGCATGGCACTCCAACATCCAATCCCTCTATAATAGCCTCGCCAAGACAAAAACAACCCAAATAATCACCAACAAAGCACCTGCTCCCTGGTACACCAGTGACCTCCGATCCATAAAACGATCGCTGAGGAAAGCAGAAAGGATATGGGTCAAACACCCGAACTCGGAAACCAAAGCCCACTGGAATAACATATCCATCACCTACAAAGCTGCCATCCTAGAAGCAAAAAAGACCTACTACTCTCGCCTCCTACAACTAGCCCCTTCTAGATCCAAACAATTGTTCACCCTCACAAACCAACTCTTCACCAGCGCCCAAAGAAAAAGTCACAACAACCAAACAGAACTTGATAGCGAGACTCTCTCGGACTTCTTCCAGTCCAAAGTACAAACCATCCGAGATAATCTTGACACCAACACCAAACCCACTCCTATTCAGCCCCAACCGATTCCAAATACCCCACCCTCCTCCGCTCTCTCCCAATTTCATATGGCCACTCATGCCGAGGTTCTCGAAACCCTGAGAGAACTCAAACCCTCCAACACCATCCTCGATCCCTGCCCATCCAGCCTCCTACTGTCCACAGAAGACGCCATGGCAGAATCCATCCTCCCCATCATTAACACCTCTCTAACCACTGGGACTGTGCCCCTCAGCTGGAAGTCAGCTATCATCAAGCCCACTCTCAAAAAACCCACCCTTGATCCTAACAAACCCGGCAACTATCGCCCAGTCTCCAACCTCCCATTTGTCTCCAAACTCCTTGAACGAATTGTGCTCCACCGACTTCACCCCTTCATTGAAGAACAAGCTGCTCTATCCCCTGTCCAGTCCGGCTTCCGAAAAGGCCACAGCACAGAGTCAGTACTCCTTGACATCATTGATGACAGCTGGGCAATACTCGACAAAGGCAGTGATGCCCTACTAGTCCTACTTGACCTCAGCGCTGCCTTTGACACAGTCGACCACCACCTCCTCACATCCAGACTCTATGGCCTTGGAATCAAGGACACAGCCCTCCAATGGATCACCTCCTTCCTCCATCAAAGGACCCAGACTGTCCTACTAGGAACACACAAATCTCACCCCAAGCCTATCAAATATGGTGTTCCTCAAGGCGCCCTTCTATCCCCCCTCCTATTCAACCTCTACATCAGGCCTGTCATTGATATAGCGCAGAAATATAGCATTAAAATCCACTCTTATGCAGATGACATCCAGCTGCTCCTCTCACTAGGCGAGAACCGATCGTCCCAAATTACTAACCTCCAACATTGCCTCTCTGATATGAAAACTTGGATGTCAAACAACAAACTTCAACTAAACGCCACTAAAACAGAACTCTTATGGATCAGGAAAAAAAGCACCAAATTCACACGTCCTACCCTAGCATGGGACTCCACTCTACTAACGGCAACAGATCAGGTACGCAGCCTAGGAGTAACCTTAGATGGACACCTATCCCTATCTGCCCACATATCCCAAGTAATCTCCACCTCCTTCTACTACCTCCGCCAACTGAAAAGGATCAAACCCTACATCTCCACACCTGACCTCGCCCAACTCCTCTACGCATATATCCTCTCCAGAATGGATTACTGTAACTCCCTTAAGTCCATTAAGGACTAACCAAAAATAATCTCAAACGCCTCCAACGTGTCCAAAATGCAGCTATCCGCCTCCTACACAACCTCAACTATCATGATCCCGTCTCCCCAGCACTCCGCGCTGAACACTGGCTCCCAATTAGCCAGCGCTGTGCTTTCAAGGCCCTAGCAGTAGCCCACAAGAGAATTTATGCCACCACCCCCTCCTACATAAAATCTAAGCTTCCCATCTACACCCCCACTCGCACCCTCCGCTCAAAATCAGAAATACGCCTATGCATTCCCCCTGGAAGGTCCCTCCTCTCAGAAACTGCCCGCAAACGATCCTACAGCCACTTCATCCCACATCTCTGGAATAAACTCCCCCCCCAACTCAGGCAACAGAACTCTTTATTGACATTCCGTAAAATGGTAAAGACCCTCCTCTTCAACTAAAGATCTCCCTCAGTCTACACCCCCCCTTAAACCCCACCTCTCTCTTCTCTCCCCTATTTAACTTCTCCTAAATTTCAGTATAGTCCTCTCTTAGTCTGTACTCTGATAAATTGTCTGTACTCTGAAAAATTGTTTGTACCCTGATAAATACTGCACAATCTTGTATGTCCAAGCACCTAAACCTATTGTACATCTTATTTGCCTAATTACTTCTACTGTGTATGTTTACTTGTAGACCGTTCTGAGCTACTGGGAGAACGGGATATAAATCTAAATAAATAAATAAATAAATAAAATAAATAGATGAGTCTCAAAGTGGTATTTTGGATTGTTTGTAGTTGTTTGGTCATAGTAGCAGGGCATGGGAGGAAGAGGATGTTGCAGTAGTCCAGCAGTCGTAGGATTAGGGATTGTACTATAAGCTGGAATTGTGTTCTTTCAAAGAATTTCCAAACTAGTCTCAGATTTCTCATGATTGCGAAGGATTTCTGTATTGTTTTATTTATTTGCGGTTGCATGGTACAGCATCTGTCTATTGTCATTCCTAGTAGTTTTATGGTGGTTTGGATGGGATAGTTGATTGAGTTGAGTTCTAAATTGGTTATGGTTTGGACTTTGTCATTTTCGAGGAGGATGAATTTGGTTTTGTTTGGGTTGAGTTTAAGTTTGTGATCTTTCATCCAGGTCGTAACTGTTTCTAGTGTTCGATATAGTATATTTGTCATGGTGGACTTTGGCTGATCATATGGTATGAGAATGGTAATATCATCCGCGTAACTATAGGTGGTTATGCCCAGATTGTCCAGATATGTTCCGAGAGAGGCAGTGTATAGGTTGAAGAAGGTAGGGGATAGTGGGAATCCCTGTGGTACACCGCAGGGGTTTGACCAAGGTTCTGATTTTTCTTTGTTTGATTTTACACTGTAGGTTCTGGATTTTAGGAAGCCTTCAAACCAGGAGTATACTTTATCTGAGATACCTATTGCATCCAAGATTTGCAGAAGGATGTTATGGTCAACTAGGTCGAATGCTGTAGTCAGGTCCAGTTGAATGAGAAGCATTTTTTTCCCTGTGCTAAGGTGTTGTCTGATTGTGTCCATAAGGGAGCCTAGTAGTGTCTCTGTGATGAAGTTGGTTCTGAAGCCAGATTGCATGGGGTGGAGTAGGTTATGGTCGTCTAGATAGTTGATGAGGAGTTTGGCTACTAGGCCTTCTGTAAGTTTGACATATAGCGGTATTGAGGCAATAGGTCTGAAGTTGGATGGTTGGTCTGGTGGTCCTTTTGGGTCTTTTTGGATTGGGGTGATGATGATTTCGCTGAGGTCAGTAGGGAAAATGCCGTCTGTGAGCATGGTTTGAATCCATTGTAGAAGTAGAGTACGGAATTTTACACTGGAGGTAGTAAGGAGATATGATGGGCAGTAGTTGAGGTCACAGGAGGCGTGGCTGTATTTTTTGTAGAGTTTATTGAGATCGGACCATTGTATGTTGGGGAATTGAGACCATGTTCTGTCTGCTGCAGTTGAATCTTTTTCTGTGGGGTGAATTGTGATTACGTTTAGGTGGGATGGGGTAAAATTGAGGGTGGCTCTGGGGTTAGTAATTTTGTTCTTGAAATGATCTGCTAAGAGGGTAGCTGAGGGGGGTGGGGTATTGTTAGTGGTTGTGTAGGGTTTGGTGTCTGTTAGATCTTTTAAGATTTGGAATAGTTTTTTGGAATCTTGGGTTTCTGTGCCTATAAGATTTGTGTAATGAGTTTTCCTCTTGTCCTTTAGTAGAAGTTTATATTGTTTGTTGATTTTTTTCCAAGCGGTTTTTGTTTGATCTAGGTTTGTTTTCCTCCATTTTCTTTCTAATCGTCTACACTGTCTTTTAAGTTGGAGCAATTCTTTGTCAAACCATTGGTCTGATCTCCTGCTGGTTCTGGTTTTGGTTTGTAGTGGGGCTAGTTCATCAAGGATGTTGGTGGTCAGGTTCTTCCAGTGAGAGATGAAGTCTTTTGGGTCGCAGTCTTGGATTGGTTCATCTACTTTTGTCCAGAAAATGGTTGGTTCAATATGTTTGCGTGAGGTGTATGTTATTTTTGTGGATTGAGGTGTGGTTTTGGTCTTGGTCCAGTTGATGTTGAAGTTGTATGTGTAGTGGCCTGACCAGAGGGATGGGGACCAGGTTCCATTGGGAGTTTGAATTGCTGGGGAGGATGGATGGTGGGTCATGAATGCTGCAATGTCCAGTTGATGTCCTTTTTCGTGAGTGGTTTGTGGGTTTAGGATTTGGAAGGATAAGGCATTGAGAAAGGATAGACAGTTTTTTGCTGGTGTGGAAGTTAGGTCTTCTAGGTGAAGGTTTAGGTCTCCTAGGATAAGGTTGTATTCTGCTGTTAAAGAGTTTTGGTAAATGAAGTTTTCAAATTCAGGTCTCACTGTGGTCCAGTTATCTGGTGTTATATAACAGAGCATGCAATTTAGTGAGTTTTTTAGTGTAGTGCTTGTGAGATGACAGGAAGTCCATTTGTATGGTGGATGTGTTTTCTAGAATGTTTAGGGTTAGGTAGTCCTTAATTATTATTGCTAGACCTCCTCCTCTTTTTTTCTCTCTGCAGGTCACTGTTATTTTGTACCCCTGAGGGCATAACTCTGTTATTCTAGGGTCTGCATCTGAGGTTAACCAGGTTTCTGTGAGGAAAAGGCAGTCTAGGTTTTCGGTTTTTATCCAATTTTTTATATGTTCTGTTTTGGGTCCTAAGGCTCTGATGTTTACGTAGGCACAAGTTAGGGAGGCGATGTCTGTTTGATGATTGTGAGCCGTTTCAGGATAGATGAGTGTTTTAGGAAGAGGTTGAGGTTTGGTTTTGGGATGTGTTGATCTTCTTCTTCATGTTAGGGTGATAAGGTGTTGAGTGCTGGTATGGTGGTTCGAGTTTCTTGTAGTGAGGGTTCTCCTGTTGAGATGTTGGATATTGGTTGCAATGGAGCTTGTGGGTGTGGTCGGTAAGTTGTTTGCTACTACTTTCCAACTGGTAATGAGGAGGATTATCAGTAGGGTGGCTTGAGTGTGTGTTTGCAGGGATAGCTTCATTTTTTGGTGTCTGGGGATGGGGGACTGGACTGGTTCAGAGTGCCGGTGGGGGGGGATGGCTCTCCCTGTTGTGTGGGAAATAGGTCCTGCTGTTGGCCTTTTCAGCTTCGGGGGGCAGAGCTGGTCTCCCACGCGGCCCAAAATCTCTTTCCTTTAGCGGGAGGGCTGGCTTGCGTTGGGGCAGCTCCTGGTGGCAATGGAGCTGCCCTGAAGAAATGAGCAGAGAGTCGCAGGGGGCTTCGGGAGGCGGAGCTGAACTTTCACACGGCCCGAAGTCGCTGGCTTGTGTTGGGGCAGCTCCCGGTGGTAATGGAGCTGCCCTGAAGAAGGAGCAGAGAGTCGCAGGGGGCTTCAGGAGGCAGAGCTGGACTCCCATGCAGCCAAAAGTCGCTGGCTTGCGTTGGGGCAGCTCCCGGTGGCAATGGAGCTGCCCTGAAGAAGGAGCAGAGAGTCGCAGGGGGCTTTGGGAGGCGGAGCTGGACTCCCACGCAGCTCGAAGTCACTGGCTTGCATTGGGGCAGGTCCCGGTGGCAATGGAGCTGCCCTGAAGAAGGAGCAGAGAGTTGCAGGGGGCTTCAGGAGGCGGAGCTGGACTCCCATGTGGCCCGAAGTCGCTGGCTTGTGTTGGGGCAGCTCCCGGTGGCAATGGAGCTGCCCTGAAGAAGGAGCAGAGAGTCGCAGGGGGCTTCGGGAGGCAGAGCTGGACTTCCACGCGGCCTGAAGTCGCTGGCTTGCGTTGGGGCAGCTCCTGGTGGCAATGGAGCTGCCCTGAAGGAGCAGAGAGTCGCAGGGGGCTTCGGGAGGCAGAGCTGGACTCCCACGTGGCCCGAAGTCGCTGGCTTGCATTGGGGCAGCTCCCGGTGGCAATGGAGCTGCCCTGAAGAAGGAGCAGAGTCGCAGGGGGCTTTGGGAGGCGGAGCTGGACTCCCACGTGGCCCGAAGTCGCTGGCTTGCGTTGGGGCAGCTCCCAGTGGCAATGGAGCTGTCCTGAAGAAGGAGCAGAGAGTCGCAGGGGGCTTTGGGAGGCGGAGCTGGACTCCCATGCGGCTCGAAGTCACTGGCTTGCATTGGGGCAGCTCCCGGTGGCAATGGAGCTGCCCTGAAGAAGGAGCAGAGAGTTGCAGGGGGCTTCAGGAGGCGGAGCTGGACTCCCATGCGGCCCGAAGTCGCTGGCTTGCGTTGGGGCAGCTCCCGGTGGCAATGGAGCTGCCCTGAAGAAGGAGCAGAGAGTCGCAGGGGGCTTCGGAAGGCGGAGCTGGACTCCCACGCGGCCCGAAGTTGCGTTGGGGCAGCTCCCGATGGCAATGGAGCTTTTAAACATCGAAAGCCAAATAAACCTGTACATGAAGCAAAAGCACGCATGAGGAATATCCACTTTTCCTTACTTTTCTTGAGACTCCTAGAGACAGAAACGGTTTTCTTTGCCTGGAGAAAGAAAAAAATAATATCCCGATATATACAAAAGTTGATATACTTTTGCATTTTTCTTTATAAAAATTCTGTAAAATTTGCTGAACATAAAACAATGTGGCAATGCCCAGATTTGGGAGGTTGAGCAGTCCTCAGTTTGATTTGGTACTGTTGGGCAGCATAGTTGTGCCAATTGTTAGAATAGGAAGTTAATCCAGGTAAAGCAGAGATGATGTTGGAACAGGATCACTTTCCATATTTTGCCCTAGAGCATTTATTGTGGATTTCAGACCCTATGAGGAGACTTAAGTGGCAAAGTTTCAATCCCTTCATGAAACTAGGGTGCAAGCTAAGTTTGGTGGAGCTAGCAGAGTATCCTTTCTGGTTTCAAATAGACATGAGCCCTTTTTTGCTGCAGAATGTGAAGGTGGGATTTTTGCAAGATGGGAGGGGAAGGCCTTGAAATGTTTGAGGCAACTTTTGGATGTAAGGGAGATACTATATTTACTTTTGCAGAACTACAAGAAACATATGCTTCCCCCGTAAGTGATTTCTTTCCTTATCTGTAAGTCAAACATTTTATAACCACTCAGGGCTGGCTACTGACGAAAAGAAACATCTTCAAAATTTTATACAAGTGTCTTAGTGGGAGGGAGTTTGCTAAAAAATAAATGTATGCTTCAGAGGGAATAGATATAAGCAGAGACATTTTAAAATACATCCAGAGCACAATTTGGCCATTTGGGGCTAGACCTGTTTTAACATTGAATAAGTGTCAAAAAGTTACCCAAACTGACCAGATGACCAATGGAGGAATGTAAACATGACCCCCTTACACACACTTCCCCAGAGTCCACTGACCCCCTTGCTTCCCCCAAAGATATGAATGAAACAGTACATACCTGCCTGTATGACAGCTTCAGATATTATGGCTAGCTCTATTATTTTTATTTTTTTAATTCAATTTATATCCCATCTTCCCCAAAGAGCTCAGAACAGGTTACAAGGTAACATACATAATAATTAAAACAAACAATATACAGACAATTAAGGTAGTATGTTTATAGTGGCAGTATGGCTATAGTGGAAATCGTCTAACACAGATTCATCCTGAGTTTATTTATTTATTTATTTATTCGATTTTTTAGCCCGTTGCGACTGTACTCACTCGAGGAAAGAAGAGAACGGGGAGATATGATTGAAACGTATAAATACATCACGGGACGCATCGAGTCAGAAGATGATATCTTCTGGCTCATGGGACCCTCGACCACCAGAGGGCATCCGCTGAAAATCAGGGGAGGGAAGTTTCATGGCGACTCCAGGAAGTACTTCTTCACCGAAAGAGTGGTGGATCATTGGAACAGACTCCCACTCCAGGTGATAAAGGCCAGCAGCGTGACAGATTTTAAGAAAAAATGGGATACTCTTGTGGGATCTTTAAGGGAGTAAATTCAGGGGGGGGGATACTTGGAATGGGCAGACTTGGTGGGCTATAGCTCTTTTCTGCCGCTGTTTCTATGTTTCTATGTTTCTATGTTTCTATGTTATGTTTATGTTTCTATGTTTCTATGTATATGTTTCTATGTTTGTATGTTTCTATGTTTATGTTTCTATGTATGTTTCTATGTTTATGTTTCTATGTTTCTATGTATGTATGTTTCTATGTTTATGTATGTTTTTATGTTTCTATGTTATGTATGTTTCTATGTTTCTATGTTTCTATGTCCTCCCAAAAGAGCCCAGAACGGGTTACAATGAATATATTGATGCATTAAAATTATAAGTAAGATAGGTACTTAGAAATTCCCTTACTGTCCCGAAGGCTCACAATCTAACTAAAGTACCAGGAAAATTGACAATTAGAAGAGTAATAAAGAAAGAAAATAGAGACAGAGGAGAAAAATAAGAAAATAAACATACTAATAAGATTACAATGATCTAAAGGAATTTGAAAGGTTAAAAAGAGGGGAGATAAGAATAGATGCAGAGGGAGAACCGTTGAAGCAATAGAATTCTGGGGAAATTTAAATGAAATTTGAATGATAAAATAAAACAAAATAAGTGGTAAAACAATAAGTGAGATTAAAAAATATATCATAAACTAAAAAGAAGTGAAAATAAAATCAAAACAGTCAAAATTGAAGTTGATGATACAGAATAATGATTAGGTGAAGAGGTAGGTTTTTATTGCCTTTCTAAAGTTCAAAATTTCTTTGAAGGGATCCAATGTGTGGAGGCAGTTGATTTCAGTATCTTGGTAAGAATTGGGAGTAGGATCTGCATCTGGAAGTTTCTAGTCAGAGGCCCCGGCCAGGGGGTAATTGTAGCCATGTTTCCTCCTGGGAGCAGAGGGGTCTGTTCAGTATATAGGGTGGGAGTTTGGCACCATGTTGTGTATGGACTTTAATGTGAGCACTAAGCTTTTGAAAATGCAACATCTGGCAATTGGTAGCCAGTGGACTGACGCTGGTGCATGCAATACTGGATTGTGGGCACGAAGATTCTTTAAAAGTCTAATTACTACGTTTTGAACACAGAGATGATGAAGATTTTTTGCTGTTAGATCATTGAATAATGTGTTGCAGTAATCCATGCGGGGAAAGGCATTGAGAAGTTGAATGATGCGTTGCAGTAATCCTTGTGGGGAAGGGCATTGAGAAGTTGGGTGAAGGCAGATTCGGAGAAGTATCTTCTTATTCTATGGAGTTGTAAGAGGTAGTAGAAGGAAGAGGAGACCACTTGAGAGATATGGTTGGTAAGTGATAAGTTGCAGTCGAGAAGTACTCCTAGGCCACAATCTTTGTAGACATTTTGTTTCATAAATTTTAGACATTGTGTTTGAGAAGCAAGACTGTATCTCCCCTTACAGAAATTCAAATTTTCTTGGTTATTAACTGAAAAGCATATCTCCTGGAAAGTACCAACCCTCTGTCTTTGTATTCTATATACAGTACTTAAATATACACCCATCTGAATATAAACTGAGGTAACCATTTTCTCTTTAAAAAAGGGGAGGTTAACTCGACTATAAACTGAGGGTTTATATTCAAGTGTTCTGCCTTGCCCTTACAGGCTCTGCACCAGCCCCTCCCTCTCCTTCTCCTGATGCCCATTGCAGGCCTCTCCCCATGCCTTAAGCCCTGGTGGTCCAGCAGTGAGTTGAGACAGAAGCAATCCCTCCCACGTCCTGCCCTGGCTGACTCTGAACCACCCAACCTCCTAGACCTCTATAGCCTACCTTGAAAACCCTGGTGGTCCAGAGGTGAACTGGGGCAGGAGCAGGACAGGATTAATTCTTCGAGGGCCCCTAGGCACACAAGTACACTGGGCCCCCCTGGATCTGTGGGGCCCAGGGCAGCTGCCCTGTTTGCTTCCTATAATGCCCTAACAATGTCGGGCCCTAGGCACGTGCCTCGTAGGCCTATCCTTTAATCCGGCCCTGGGCAGGAGTGATCTGCCTACACTCCTGCCCCATGCAGAGCTGCTATGGAAAATGCTGTCACGAGTACCTGCAGTCTCGCAAGGTTGTCGCAAGAACTTGCAGCAGCCATTTCAGTAGTAGCTCTGCACAGAGTAGGAACATAGGAAGATCACATCTGCCCCATTTCACCTTCGGAAAGTGTTGCCAGATTTTACATAAGTAAAATCTGGACTCCTACACCCTCCCCTAGGCCTGCCCATCTCACCCAGTTACGCCCCAGTCCTAACCCTAATCCCACCCTAGCCCTGCCCCCACTGCTTGCTTTGGTTGGGCAAGAGGGCATCCATGCATGCACGGATGGGATGCAATATGATGACATCACTTGCACTCATGCGTGCGCATGATGTTATTGCGTGGCATCCACGCATGTGCGGATGCTCTCTTGCCCAACTCAATTTCAGTGGAAGCTTTTCAAAACCCTATTAAAGTGCCAGGTTTTGAAAAACCGTCCAGACTCCCGGATATGTCCTCAAAAGAAGGACATGTCCGGGGAAATCCAAACATCTGGTAGCCCTACCTTCAGACCATCAGGGCTTTCAAGGTAAGCTGTAGAGGCAGGATGTGGGAGGGATTGCTTCTGTTTCGGCTCACCACTGAACCACCAGGATTTAAGGCAGGCCCAGGGAAGGCCTGCAGCAGATCCGGGTGGGAGGAGTGCAGAGCTGAGGACTTGAATATAATCTGAGACCTCCATTTTTGGGTCATTTTGTTGGCCCCAAAATCTAGGTTTATATTCTAGTATATACAATAAGTAAAGTCAGATGAATACCCAGAAAAAAACCATGAAGAAAGTAATATTTTTAAGAAAAAAAAAAAAAAGAATTCTTCACAATTATTAATTAGCTGTGCTATACCAGCCAGGAGGGACCTTTGTATACAAAGTTTTTAGCCTTACTTCATTCTGGGTGGATTTTCCCAAAGGAACATAGAAGGCAAATCATCCAGGAATAATTTTTGCCTTCTTTCAGTCTATGAGTAATTGTATAAGAACATAAGAATTGCTGCTGCTGGGTTAGACCAGTGGTCCATCATGCCCAGCAATCCCCTCCCGCAGCGGGCCCTAAGTCAAAGACCAGTGCCCTGAGACCAGCCCTACCTGCGTACGATCCAGATCAGCAGGAACTTGCCTAACTTTGTCTTGAATCCCTGGAGGGAGTTTCCCCTATAACAGCCTCTGGAAGAGCATTCCAGTTTTCCACCACTCTCTGGGTGAAGAAGAACTTCCTTATGTTTGTACGGAATCTATCCCCTTTTAACTTTAGAGAGTGCCCTCTCGTTCTCCCTACCTTGGAGAGGGTGAAAAACCTGTCTTTATCTACTAAGTCTATTCCCTTCAGTATCTTGAATGTTTCGATCATTTTAAACCATGGCTGTTATGATCATCTTAATGCAATGCAGATGATTTATTTGTTAATAATAATCCTTCCTAAGTCTTTCTTGTGTTTTTTTAGATTGGTAATGGTAATGGGATTTGATATACTACTCTACTGTGGTACAATCAAAGCAGTTTACATTTATTGCATGCAGGTACTTTTTTTCCCTAGTGGGCTCACAATCTAAATAATGTACCTGGGGCAATGGATGGTTAAATGACTTGTCCAGAGTCACAAGGACCTACAATAGGGTTCAAATCCAGTTCCCCTAGATGCTCAATTCTCTATACTAAGCACTATACAACTCCTCCACTATAACCAAAACAAAAACATTCCATTGTAGAATATATATTTATTTTTTTAATTCGCTTTCTATCCCATTCTCCTCAAAGAGCTCAGAGCAGGTTACAGGTTAACATACATAATATACAGTTAACAGGTTACAATTTGCTAGAGTCTCATTCAGTGGGTCCCAACCCTCCTTTACTATATCAAGAAGCCCTCTGGGAGCGCGTCCATACAACATCTCGAAGGGACTGACCCCCAAAGAATCCTGGACTCTTTCCCTGGCAGCGAATAAAACATAGGGAATAAACAGGTCCCAGTCCCTCATATTCCCTTTTAGACCCTTCTTTAACATATGTTTGAGAGTCTGGTTAAAACACTCTACTAGGCCATTTGCCTGCGGATGATAGGCAGAGGTTTTAATATGTCTTATTCCCAGCTCTCTCCAAAATCCTTCCATCTCCCTAGATAGAAAGTTACTCCCACGATCAGACAGTACCTCCCTGGGAAAACCAATGCTACAAAATAATCCCATTAACTCTTTCATTAGTGCTTTAGAAGATGTTTTCCGAAGAGGGAAAGCCCAGGGAAATCTTGTGGCAACATCCATCACCACAAAGATAAAATTATACCCCCTTACAGTTCTTTCCAATGGACCTACTATGTCCATGGCTAATCTCTTGAGGGGTTCATCTACCACGGGAATTGGAATTAGGGGTGCTCGAGGCGGCTTATCCATGGTCAGCTGTTGACAGATGGGACAAGTCTTACAAAACTCCTCTACCTCCTGTCTCAATCTTGGCCAGAAGAACCTGCCCAAAATCTGGGTCTGGGTCGCTAGTACCCTCTTGTGTCCAGCTAATGGAGAATCGTGCACCAATTGCAGAATGATCTTCCTAAACCCCTTCGGGACCACCAATTGTTCATTCTTTTCCCCTGATAGTTCTGGGCATGTTTCTACCTTATAAAGA
The DNA here is from genome assembly GCF_902459505.1 of Geotrypetes seraphini. Taxonomy (NCBI): domain Eukaryota; kingdom Metazoa; phylum Chordata; class Amphibia; order Gymnophiona; family Dermophiidae; genus Geotrypetes; species Geotrypetes seraphini. Next base: position 137,320,815 of record NC_047088.1, on the reverse strand, counting down.
AGACCCCTTCTAATCCTGAATCTGGCTTTTCCCGATTGTGGCCCTGTAGCCTGCTGCCACAGATCCTGTAAAGATGGGTCAGCACGTTGTTCCTTAAGAAATGTGGGAAAAGTATCCACTATCTCTTGTGGCAGCCCTGGGAACTCTTGCGTCTGACCAACCTTTCGCAAGGCCTGAGTGCGTTGTTGCTGCTGCCTTCTTTTCTGAGCCCTTGAGGCTCTTGCCTGATTTTGAGTAGGCCTTTCCACAACTCCCTCCTGAAAAGGGAACACCCTCCCCAGTTCTGCCTCAGGACCTACAGTAGGTAAACCTTGAGACCGAGTATTGACAAGCCCCTGTTTAGTACCCAGACACTCCCTCAACCCTGGCCAGTCCTGACCCAGAATTAGGTCATACGGGGCACCGGGTACCAGAGCTACGGATACTTGATAAACCCTATCTTGGTGTAGGATTGTGGTTGGCCTAAGTGCATAGTGTACGCTATCCCCATGTATACATTTAATAACCACTCTTTCCCCATTGGAGGTTTCTTTCTCACCAGGGAACACCTTTTCCCAGAAGCGTACTGACATCATCGACTGATCGGCCCCGGTGTCGATCAGTGCTATCGTTTCGTGTCCGCCTATGGACACTGGCATAGTGCATGCATTTTTCAGCCCTTGCCCTCCCCCTAGTATCACCCCTGACCTTCCGGCTGGATATGTTTACTACTCTACAAAAATCTTGTGTATGTCCTAACCGACCACACCTACAACATTTCCTTTTACTTCTCGGAGCGCTAGGCCGAGATAAAGGAATAGAGGCAACTTTAACAGGGGGTTTCCTATTCCTAATTACACCTAACCCACCGGGGTTCTGCCTAGGTGTGTGTGCTTGCACCGGACTTAAACTAGGGCCTACTCCTGAGAGTTCCTGGGTGCCAAGAAAGGTGTCCATAACTTCTAAGCCCCGTCCTAGCGTCTCAGGACTGAGAAAAACTTCAGGGTCATCTCCGGGCACAGTCGTAGACCAGTTTAAATGTGTCAATATATTAAGTCCTACCGGAGCTGGAGAAGTTTCCCTTGGAGGCACCTGACAAGCCGGTATTGTAGTATTCCGTTGGAGTAGCTGTGCAAACACTCTGGCTTGTTCCTGCACGGAGGACATTAATTCTCCATACTGCTGTATCATAGCGTCCTGGCGGTTTTGCCAACGAGCCTCATTGGTCCTTAGAATTTCCTCCAGTTCCTTGGCCTGTCTCTGGTCCTCCTCGGCCAGCGCTGCCAATATCTGGGCCTGCTCCATAGCAAGGACCTAGAAAGTAAGCAAAAAGAAAAGGAACCCAAGTGTGGCTGTTTGGAAAGAGTGTTCCTCCCTCACTAGCCTCCCCCAGCTTCCAGTCCTCCCCAACCAACACCACCTTATCCTCACCAGCTGTCCCCTAGGTACTCTTACCAGAGGCATTGGTGAGTCTTCGCATTCGTGCTGATTGGGTGCACCGCCCGTGCTGTCTCCGGTCTGGAGCTGGGTCTCTGGCTTGGTCCTCGGGTCCCTCTGGGTCCTCCTGGAACTCGACTCCCGAACTGGAACTCAGGTCTGGCTCTCTCCACCTCTGAACTCGAACTGAGCTCCTCGCTGCACTACTCCACAGGATATGCTGCTGTCTTTATCCTGGTTTCCTCCTTCCGGTTTGGTCCTTGTAGACTCCTCCTCCGGTTCGGTCACAGGAAGCTCCAGATAAAGTACTCCAAAAAATATAATTCTCCAAACAAAACAATTGGTAAATAGTCCAACAATCGCAATACCAACATCGAGGGTAAGCCAGTCCAAAAATGGCAAAGCAAAAGAAAAACTTTTTTTTTTTTCAAGTTTCAAGTTTATTTAAACATTTGATGAATCGCCTATTAAAATTGTCAGGCGATGTACATAATCCAAGTAAAAAACAGAGAAACTAACATATTAACAATATAATTACATAAAATACATACTTGAGGTGGGAGGAAAGAAATTAAAAAGTTACAATCTTGAGTTCGGTAAAAAGGTAAAAACAAAAGGTAAGGGGTTATAAAACCAAAGCACAGTTTAAGAAGTGTCCCTAAAGTAAATAAAATTTCAAGTATTAAAAGCATCATTAAATAAATAAGTTTTTAAAAGTTTTTTAAATGTTACGATGTCGTGTTCAGTTCTAATATACTGAGGAAGGGCGTTCCACCATTGTGGTCCCATCACTGTGAACATGTCTGATCTCCTTGTCCCTATAATTTTCAAAGAGGGTACAGAAAGTAGATTTTGATCAGATGATCGAAGTGGACGTTGGGTTTTGTGTGGGATTAGTGATCTAGAAATAAATTGTGGTTCGTTGGATGCTAAAGTTTTGAAAATGAGAAGCATTATTTTGAACATAATCCTATGGCCGATTGGTAGCCAGTGAGCGTCTTTTAGTAGTGGGGAAACGTGGTCATATTTTTTTGCGTTATAAATTAATTTTAAGGCCGTATTCTGTATTAACTGCAATCTTCTTTTTTCTTTCTGTGTAATGTTAATAAGTAGAGCATTGCAGTAGTCAATTTTTGATATTACTAAGGAGTGAATAAGTATTTTTATTGAAGTTGAACTAAGAAATTTGGCGATTGAGCGAATCTGACGTAATTTAAAGAAACAGTTTTTAACGATAAGAGAAATGTGTTTGTGGTAAATCAATTTATCATCTAGTACTACGCCGAGAATTTTGACCGAGGATACCAAATTAAGTGGGATGTTATTAAGGATGAAAGGTTTTGAAAGTATTATGTCTTTTTTCCAATTGAATAACATTGATTTGGTCTTATTGATATTTAACGCTAATTTGTTTGATTTAAGCCAGTTTGATTTAAGCCAGTTTGATATTTAACGCTAATTTGTTTGATTTAAGCCAGTTTGATTTAAGCCAGTTCCCTGGTGTCTCCTGCATGAGGTGCTAAATTCCACTCCTGATACCAAATTTATGTAACCGGGACTGTGGTCTAACCGAGACTCTACAGCACACCTCAGTGGTTACCACAAAGAATAGCACTAGCGTGTGACCCGGACGGGAGTCACCCTGCAGGCTTGGACTGACACCAATAGGAAAAAACAAAAATCACAAATTCTTCCAAATAGGTTGAAAAGAAAAATGCTTCACTTTTATTCTGGGTAAAGCATAAAAGTCAGGTAATTTTAAGTCCAAACAAAACAGGTAAGTAAACCATAAACCTTCAAACAGTCCAAACTCAAAAATGAGAGCAATAAACAGTTCAAAGAATAAAGCTCAACTGCTTTCCTTCCTATTTCCTCTTCAGGATTTTCTTCCCTGAGGTTAGGTTCACCTCAGAGCTCAATGCAACCTGCTCCCGAACAGGTTGTACAGTTCAGTACAAAAATAGAGTTCAAGGCACTGGCTCACCTCAGAGCCACTATAATGAAGCCTCTGGCAGTCATAAGCTAAACTGCCAGGCACAGGAGAGTGCCTCAGGTTTGCTTTAATTTTAGCTATTATATAGCCTACAAAATTCCCTCCCAGGTAACAGCAAACCTCTCCCAAACAGACACTATCAGCTTCACACAAAAATGCCAAAACAGTAAAGCAAAGAAAACAAAATCCCAAAAAGATTCAGCTTCAGCTAACAGTCTTTCTCAAATAAAGCCAGCTGAAAACACACTCACTGTTTCAATGCAGTTGGGGCTTGTAGCTGGTGGAAAGACCAACTTCCATGGCTTCTTCACCAATACTTATTCCTTCAGGCAGGGGTTCCAGTTCCATGGGGAGATCAGAATCTGAAAAGGCTTCTTCCAGCATTTCTCCGGCTTCCTGCACCTCCATAGGTGAGGCTGGATCACCCTTGCTTGGCCCGAGGAGATTCTCAGGGAGGAAAGGTCTCAACCTTCTCCCTAGCCTGCCTCCCTCCTTGTTCCCCACTGCTGGTTTATATATTCTAGGGACACACCCTAACCTGGCTGACTCAGCAGGGAACAACTTAGCTCTAGGGCTCCTCCTGTGGTGGCCTAGATACTGTTCATCCAGGAGGTCCTTGGAGATTTCAGGCTCCCCCTGGTGGTCAACCTGAAAATCATCCCTTTTTACCTTAGGACACCCTTTATACAATCCCATCCGGGTTTTCCTTTTAACTTTTTCTCCGGGCTTAGCTGGGACCTTGGCATGCTTCGTGTCTGTCTGGTCACAATATATACTAGTCTTTAAGCCTGTTACATTAACGGGTGCTAGAATAGATGTGTCTTTCTCTCTCTCTCCTTGGCTGCTTTCTGGCTGTCTTTCTTTCTTTCTGTCTCTTTTTCCTCCGCAGTCCACCACCACCCCTTGCCAGCTCCCCCTGTCCAGCAGTAGCCCTTCTCCCTTCCTTTTATGTTCCCCGTGTCCATCAGCACCTCTTCTTTGCTCCCCCTGTCCCTCTTCCCTGCTTCGCAGTCCATCAGCACCTCTTCTGTGCTCCCCCTGTCCCTCTTCCCTGCTCCCCAGTCCATCAGAACCTCTTTTGTGCTCCCCCTGTCCCTCTTCCCTTCCCCCCGGTCCATCAGCACCTCTTCCGTGCTCCCCCTGTCCCTCTTCCCTTCCCCCCCGGTCCATCAGCACCTATTCCGTGCTCCCTCTGTCCCTCTTCCCTGCTCCCCGGTCCATCAGCACCCCTTACCTGCTCCCCCTGTCCAGCATGTTTGTTTGCAGCCTCTTTCCTGTTCCCCCATCCATCAGCACCTCTTCCGTGCTCCCCCTGTCCCTCTTCCCTGCTCCCCGGCCCATCAGCACCTCTTTCGTGCTCCCCCTGACCCTCTTCTCTGCTCCCCGGCCCATCAGCGCCCCTTACCTGCTCCCCCTGTCCAGCATGTTCGTTTGCAGCCTGGTGAGGATAGCGGCCAGCTATAGCGAACCTCACAGGCCACTATGCACCGCAGTAGCAAGTTCCTTCTGACGCGATCTCGTACGTCAGTGGAAACATGCTATTGAAGTGCTGAGCGGCTTGCGAAGTTTGTTACAGGCGGCCGCTATTTTCACCAGGCTCCTTTGAAGAACGGCGTCGGCAGCGGTACTGGGCAGCAATGATGCGGCTCTGGCGCCGCTGGGAGAGAGCTTGCCTGCAGCTTCCTCCAGCAGCAGCGGTTGGTGAGTGAGGGCAGGAGGAGGGGAGTGGCCAGAGTGTTTCTTGCCGCCGGGTTCTAAAATGGAACACGGCCACGGATCACACACCATGGCGGCAGGGAACACAAAACCCTTAGGGTTTTATTATATAGGATATAATATACAGTTTACAAGATAAATTTGACATAGTTACAGTGCAATATTTATCGGCCTTATGCAGGGGAGTTAGGTGAAGAGTTATGTTTTTATTGCTTTTCTAAAGTTGAGGAGCCCTTTAAGGGATCTGATCTGCGGGGGCAGTTGATTCCAGTGGCTCAGTATAAAGTGGGAGTAGGAACGTTATTTGGCAGTTTGCAGTTGAAGCAGGCACAACCAGGGAGCATTTTGAGTTGTATTTCATCCTGTGAGTAGAGGGGCCTGTTTGGCACATACAGAGGAAACTTAGTCGTCATGTAGCCTGGTGCCATGTCATGCAAGGTTTTGAACGCTAAAATCAGGCACTTGAAGACACATTTGGCTACGAGCAGCCAGTGAGCCAACAATAGAGCCTGGGAGACAGGGTCAAAGGCACGGAGGTTTATTAGAAGTCCGATAGATGCGTTTTGTACATGCTGGAGATGTTGTATGTTCTTCGTTGTGAGACTGTTGAATAGGGCTTTGCAGTAGTCCATACGGGAGAGGACTAAGGCATAGAGTAGTTGGATGAAGTCAGACTCAGAAAAGTACAAGCAACTCCATATTTTTCTGAGTTGTCGTAGGTAGTAAAATGAAGAAGATACCACCTTAGACATATGGTTAGGTTCCCAGTTGTAGTTTTAATATCTTGTCTGAGTCTGTAGCACGTTGGAGTTGAAGTGAGACAGTATTTTGTCTACTTTGATGGCGAAGTAGTCTGGCAGTGTTTTGCTGTTGAGTTCAGTGTTAAGGCATCGGTTGTCTCTTAGCGACATTGTATCTTTATTGTTAGTTTTAAATGGTTTTTTGTTCTGTTGTTGTTGGGAATAGTATATCCTATTAGCCTCTAGGATGGCTTTTTTATATTCTTCATGCAGTTCCTTCCATTAAGCCTGGATTTGTGCCATTTCCTTTCCGCTTTCCTTAGTTCTCTTTTTGTAGTCCTTAAATTATTGGTAAATCATCCCATGGTCCAGGAAGCTGTAACACTCTCAACGACACCATCTGTCCCTTTATAGAATTGCTCCCTATATACAATAGTAATCAAATGTTAAATCTGTAACAATGCAATTGTCAATAAAAATTGATTCTTTTCTTTCTATTTTTGAAAGTTTTCTTGAATGTCTTTCCTTTCCTTAATATATCTATATGATCATTTCTAGGGGGGGGGGGGAATGGCTAAAATCGTGTATCCAAAATGTTGAGAATGGCAGATTTTCATGTCATTAGTCCAAAAGCAGTCACGTTTGAACTTCTGTAACTTTTACAAATCGTTCACTCATCACTTGTTGCTCTACCCCCCACTGTCCATTATGAGACAATGACGATACTCAGGTGTTCATCAACAAGTGTGGAATTTTATTTTGGCTGCAGCCATAACAGCACAATACAACAAATCATGAACTGTAATCAACTGAGCAGAATAACAAATCATGAATAGTAATCAACTGTACATCAAAACTGAACATATGAACATGACATACCACTCCCTGTATCTATCACTTGTTAGTAGTATGCAACATATAACCACCACATGATCAGGTGCACAACATATGCCTCTCCATCAACTCGTATTGTGGGGTGCCATACAAGCTTCCCACTGCTCACCTAACCCATCCCATTCAAGGATGGGTCCTTTCATCAGCAGTACTTTGCTGTGAATACCATGGCCTGGCCTCCCCACCGTCCAAGCAAGGAGACGTGCCCCTTTTCTTAACCAATGTGAAGGTGTATCTCTGTTACTCATATGCTGTGCTTACCCTCCACTACCCGTGATAGCGAAACATCGCTTATCGCAGGTTCCCCCCTAGTGTCATGGCTGTGGCCCCGTACGTAGTAACATAGCCTCTATGCAATCTTGAAGTGTACAGATGAATATATCCAAACCAATGTCAGACAGATGTACCCCATCCGGCCGGTACACACCTGGGCAACTGTCCTCAAACAGCTCATGTGATAGCGAGAACCCCCCGATTTTATCCATGAATTTGTTCATCCATTTGTTGATCTTCTTACGAGTTCTCTCCACGGCCGAGTGCGATCTGGCCCCTTTCCACACTAACCTGGGGATAATGTGTGACCAAGTTAAGGTGGTGCTGGGAAGCATGCCGGCCAAGGACAAACAATCATTTTGCATTTTTTTGACCAACAGAACACTGTTCGTGGCTGTAATATCGTTACTGCCTAAATGCAGGATGATTTTGTGAGGCCGGCACTGGGACCGTAGCGCCCATAGAATTGATGGCATGAGCTGGTCCCATAATATTCCCCTAGTCCCCATCCAAGTCACCACTGCTTCTGTCATTGGTAACCCAAGATTCTCACCCACTGGTCTCACAAGGGTTCTTCTCTGGGCCCAATGAACAAAGGAGTGGCCGCATATCCAAATGTGCTTCTGAATACCTGTAATACACACATGGAAGAGTCTAGTTAGCCGGGGCCTATGTACTATCTCATACAGTATTGCGGACAAGGAAGAGTTTAGTTAGCCGGGAACTTAATACCCCTGGACAGTTCGGGGGCCTTATGTATTTTCTAACTGCATTAGATTTCCATCTCCCAAGAGCTTTGATTTGATGTTCGGATAAGCCATTTGCTGCAGCGGTGGTGGCTGCCCCTATCCGGAAAGAGTGAGTGTGGAAGTACTTGTCATGCATCCCTAACTTGGTCAAGGACAGGTGTAAAACTCTAGCAAATTGAAATTGTGTAAGAGGGGAACCGTTAGAATGCACTAACAAATGGCCAGGACCAACAGGCCTGCGAGTCATGTAAATTATAAAATTTTCTAGAGGGCAAGCAAGTGCCACCGTAGAAGTGGTCAGTGATAGCCAGGCGCCTCTCGTTAACTGGTCGGTTTTTGATCTAGGTATACGTACGGCCAAAGCGTTCCCTGTGAAGAGTACATTGGCTAGAGCCATGCCGCCTGACACTCCCGGCCGTTTGGATGAAGGGACCAGTTCACTCACATGCAATGCGCCATGGAATGCTAGTGAATAGGCACATCGGAAGAGGTTCACTTCGTAGGCATCAAGGCAGACTCTCGGCAATATCTGTAGGATCATGACTAGTTGGTCAAGTGATATTGGGAGCCGACAGTCCGGAGGGGATGCCTGCTCTCTCTCCCAACCTTTCATCATGCGTTTGACAACTGTAGCCTTAGTAGGGTTTGGGGCGCCTATGGCCTCCGTGAAGAAACTAATACTGGAGAGCGTGGCCGCTATCCTTGTCCTCTTCGCGCCAGAATGTTTAGATTGTAGAATGAAGTGTACAAGGGAATGCACTGTGCAATCTCTCCCTGCTACACGGGTGTAGTTCTCGAACAACTGTATGTATCTGCGCCGTGTGGATTCCACTAGTGAGTTCAGCATCAGCTTCCAAACTTCGGGAATCCAAAGTGCCATACCACTTCTGGAATCGAGGTTGGGTGCTGGTCTGCTGCCGGGGCTAACGCCCAGAATGCGGACATCTTGAATGTTATATTGTAGGCATAGCGTCACTATGTGTCTTAACAGGTTTATAATGGGTAGGGAGCTGGCGGTTAACCTATTAATGACTTTTACTACCGCGGAGTTGTCAGACTTAAACAAAATGGACCTATTTGACAGTTGCTCCCCCCCATAAATGTAAGGATACCATGATGGGAAATAGCTCCAGGAAGGTAATGTTCTTGGTGATGCCTGAGCTAACCATAGACTAGGCCGAACATCATGCCCCTTAGAAGTAAATACCCAAACCTTCACTACCTCTCGCATCTGTATAGAGCTGTATTGCGTCGGCTATTTCGGTAGGCTCCTGCCAGAAAGCCAGGCCATTAAACTCTCTCAGGAATGAGTCCCATACTCTGAGGTCTTCCCTGATAGCTCCCGTGATTCTTATGTGATGGTGGGGCTTTAACAACCCTGCCATAGCCCTGGCCAATCTCCTGGCGAAAACTATGCCTATGGGAATCACCCTGGTGGCAAACTCTAGTAAACCCAGGAGTTCTTGGAACTGTCGTAACGTCGCCTTTTTCCGAGTACCCATTTCTTCTATTGCCTTACGGAGTCTATCGATTTTGTCAGCTGGGAGGCGGGAGACTTGGTTACGTACGTCCAGCTCGATGCCTAAGAAGATGAGTACATTCGCCGGCTCTACCATTTTGTCTTGGGCTAACGGAATTCCAAAGTGGATGGCGAGACGCTGGAATGTCACCAGTAAGTGTTCGCAGTCCCGCTGACCCTGCGCGATGAATAAGAAATCATCTAAGTAATGAACTGCTAAACCACGTGAAGTTATCTGGCCAAATACCCAATTGACGAATGTACTAAATTGCTCAAATTAAGCACATGAGACTGAACACCCCATGGGCATACATTTGTCAAAATAGAACTGACCGTTCCAACAAAATCCCAGTAATGGGAAGGAGTCTGGGTGCACTGGCAAAAGTCTAAACGCAGATTCAATGTCCACATTAGCAAGCATAGCGCTGGGGCCTGACTGTTTTATGAACGTTATGGCTTGGTCCAACGATGTGTACTGTACAGAGCATAATGCTGGGTCAATGAAATCGTTCACTGCGGAACCGGCCGGGTAAGAGAGGTTATGAATGAGTCGGAACTTGCCCGGCTCTTTTTTTGGGATCACACCAATGGGAGAGATAATGAAATCTGGAAAAGGAGGCCTGTCAAAGAGGCCCGCTAGCCGACCGAGCTGTAACTTTTTGGCTATCTTATCCTGCACTGCCTGCTTATGTGAATGACAGGATAGTGCGTTCTTGGGAGGTCTATGCTCATGTTTGAGCGGGCCTGTGTAAGGTATAAGGAAACCAGTTGTGAAGCCTTTTTCATTGGCCAGTGCGTCTTCCAACATTGGGTATAATCACAACCAGGGGAGTAAGCCTTTAGACTTGATGAGAGAGGGGGCCAGCTCCTTCCATGTGTTGTGGAGCGGGTTGCGCCGATACCCGGTGGTCTCTAAAATTTCTACAGAGGATGGCTGGGTGTGGACCTCCGCAGGTGTTGCAGGCATGTCTGAATTTACAATTGGGCCACGTGCAGCAGCCACTATTAAATTGCCTACACGTACGCCTCCCTGTGTGCTGGCCCATCTGTCTATGAAACTGTTGCGGCTGATTTTGTTGCCTATCTCCCAGCCCCTGCGGCAAGTTGGGGAATCTATCTGGCTGAAATGGTCTCAATGCAGACATTTCGTCGAGCCATAAATCTAGAATTCTATGTTTCCACGTTATGGACTTATTCTTGGCCATACTTTTACAAAATTTTATGTTGTAATTTAGCCACGCCCATCCCCCATACTTTCTTTGTGCCCGAATGATAGTGTCTGAATATCTGATCAGGTAGGGACTCTTGTCTGGCTCCCTTTCAATGACCACACTCATGAATACATGGAATGCAGATATCCAGTTACTTAAGGATTTATAAATTTTTGGTTTCCTCTCCCTCTCTAATTGGATGAATATAAGAACATAAGAACATAAGAAGTTGCCTCCGCTGAGGCAGACCACAGGTCCATCCTGCCCAGCGGTCCGCTCCCGCGGCGGCCCATCAGGCCCATTGCCTGAGCAATGGTCTATACCTATCTATACCCCCCAATCCCTTTTTCTTCTAGGAATCTATCCAAACCTTCTTTGAAACCATTTAGTGTTTTCTTGTCTACAACAGCCTCTGGAAGCGCGTTCCATGTATCTACCACCCTCTGAGTGAAAAAGTACTTCCTAGCGTTTGTTCTAAACCTGTCCCCTTTCAATTTCCCCCAATGCCCCCTTGTGCTTGTGGTGCCCCTTAATTTGAAAAATCTGTCCCTGTCTACTTTTTCTATGCCCTTCAGGATCTTGAAGGTTTCTATCATGTCTCCTCTAAGTCTTCGCTTCTCCAGGGAGAAAAGTCCCAACTGCTTCAATCTGTCGGTATATGGGAGATTTTCCATTCCCTTTATCAGTTTGGTTGCTCTTCTTTGTACTCCCTCAAGTACCGCCATGTCTTTCTTGAGGTACGGCGACCAGTACTGGACACAGTACTCCAGATGCGGCCGTACCATTGCACGATACAGCGGCATGATAACTTCCTTCGTCCTGGTCGTAATACCCTTCTTAATGATACCCAGCATTCTGTTTGCTTTCCTAGAGGCTGTGGCGCATTGCGCCGATGCCTTCAGTGTTGCGTCTACCATCACTCCCAGGTCTCTATCCTATCTGTCTTCACGTAATGGTCCTCCTCTGGCTCCCTCTGCAATAGGGAAAACATGTTTATATAGTCCTTCCTCCATATTTTTTCTTTTAGGGCCCTAGGCACTGCCGAAGCGAGCGTGGATACCCCACATGTGACATCATCTTTTCTCCTGCTGACTGATGGGTCTAATTCTACTGGGGGCGATATGCCTACAGTTTCAGAGGGAGATGTTGCCCTGGACTTTTATTTTTATTTTTTTTTTTCACATAAAAGGATGGGGGTCTGGATTATTGTTTTACACATTGTTTGCTCTAAAAGAATTTATTAAATCTTCATTTTTTGTTTCTGGTGATTTTAATCATGTTTTCTCAGAGATGGTCCAAATGTGTCTCAGGGGGCAGATTATCAATATGTGTTATTTTACTGTTAATACCAGTTATTATTAATTAGATAGGTGGTGTTTCCCTAGGCACCTACCGATTTAGGTACCGTTTATAGAATCTGTCCCTAAGGGCCAGATTCTGAAAACAGTGCCGCTACTGGGGGCCACCTATAAAATGGATGCAAATCATGTATCAATCACGCAACGGTACCTTTTACAGAATTGCAGCCTTCATCAAAGGTAAGCACTGGAAATGCAGGCCAGGGTTTTAAAGGCCTAAATTTCCAGTGTTTACATATGATGAGAAATGTATATATGGAGGCGCCTTAGAACTCATCGTTTTTTAAGGCATGAGTAGGAGCCTACATTTTTATTTTTAAACTATTTTTAAATGGCTTTACCAATTAAGTTAGGTACCAATAGAGTGCCTACCAGCAAGTAACTTGCCCCCTCTTCTATTAAACTGCGCTAGCAGTTTTTAGCGCAGAGATCCACGCTGAATAGCCCACGCTGCTCCCGATGCTATATACTCTATGAGTGTCGGGAGCAGCGCAGGCCATTCAGGATGGCTCCCCGCGCTCGAAAACTGCTAGCGCAGTTTAATAGAAGAGGCCCTTAAAGCACTGTTAATAAAACATGGGCCTAAGTACAAAATTGTTTTATTCTTCAGGTACCTCTTTTATGTTGGGCACCTTTGTAGGTTTCTACTGTCTGTAGTTCAGAGTTGTCTCTCTTTCTTTCTCAAGATCACTTCTTCTCTGAGATCACTTCTTCACAGAGGGCTCCTTTTAGCGGTTTAATGCGCGTGCACTAAACTGACGGACGTGCTAGCCGCTACTGCCTCCTCTGGAGCAGGCGGTAGTTTTTCGGCTAGTGCAGGGGTTAGTGCATGATTAAAAGTCGCGCGCGCTAAAACTGCTAACGCGGCTTCGTAAAAGGAGCCCAGAACCTACTCTCCGTGCTATTTTTAATAAACTCAAAACATAAAAACTATCTCCCTAATCTTTTGTTTATGTACTATACTCTTTTATATTCCTATGTTGTCAGTCAGGATACCTTTTGACTGGGACTAATTAAAAGAAAAGATAATTCTTTATTCCCTGTCTAGAATTCTTTTCTTATTACTTTCTTTATGCTGTTTTCTCTAAGAAAGAATATGTCAAAATAAGCTAATTAACTTCATTTTCAGAATCAGACATCAATGTTTTTTCAATTCACACTAACAACTTATACTAAAAACAATTATATTTAACTAAACTCCAGTCTTGTTTTTTTTGTGGTCACTGAATATTTTATCTTTGGAGTGCATATCAAATATAATTCTTAATAATAAGAACCTGCAATTCTTCAGTTCTTAAGGCTATGAGGGTGGTTTGAAAAGTTTGTTAAAAAAAGAAAAAGCAATTTAAACAATATAGGGCCTCTTCTACGAAACTGCGCTAGCAGTTTCTAGTGTGGGGAGCCATACTGAATGGCCCGCACTGCTCCTGACGCTCATAGGAGCTCAATGAGCATCGGGAGCAGCACGGGCCATTCAGTGCAGCTCTCTACTCTCTCTGCACTAAAAACCACTAGCGCAATTTTGTAGAAGAGGGGGATAGTCTTCATTAAGGGCTATATATTTAATCCAATGAGTTTCCAGTTTTTTCATAAGCTATTTTTCCTACGATATGAAAAAATTGAAAACTCACCGGACTATGTTGTTTAACTTGCTTTTTTTAACAAACTTTTCAAACCACCCTTGTAGTAATACATAATGCAGAACCTACTCCTTAAACTAGAACTAGATAAATCTGCTATTTAAGTGGGATTTAAATGTGATAGTATGTGATAATCATAAGGTGACCAAACAGGTTGAAAAGGCAACGGCAAAAGTTAGAAGGATGCTTGGATACATAGAGAGAGGAATGGCCATAGGAAAAAGGAGGTACTGATGCCCCTATATGACTCTGGTGAAAGCGGTAAAGACCCTCCTCTTCAACTAAAATTACAACTGCAATCTACTCTTTCGCTCCCCTTAAATTCCCCCTTCCTTCTACCCTCTCTTCTCCATTCTTAACCTGTAATTAAACTACAGTATAGTCCTTGTACTTAAATTACTATATAGTCTTTGTACTATCCAATTGTATTCCACTGTGAATGTTTGCTTGTAGGCCGTTCTGAGCTACTGGGAGGACGGGATAGAAATCGAATTAATTAAATAAATAAATAAAATAAACCTTATTTAGAATATTGTATACAATTCTGGAGACCACACATTCAGAAAGATATAAACAGGATGGAGTCGGTCCATAGGAAGGCTACTAAAATGGTTGGCGGTCTTTGTTATAAGGTATATGGGCACAGACTTAAAGATCTCAATATATATATTTTGGAAGAAAGGCAGGAGAAGGGATATATAATAGAAATGTTTAAATACCTACGAATTATAAAATATTAGTACAACTTTGCTGTCATGTTCTGCATGACACTAGAATTCATATTTCTCTTCAGACCTCAGATTCCGGTATGGTAACGTCCAGGTGAAGGGGTGAAGTTTACAGACGGCAACTAAAGATAAGTGACACGGTTTAAAAGTATATAATACCTGTCCTTTAGATACACTATAGCAGGGATGCCCAAGTCCAGTCCTCAAGATCTACTGGCAGGCCAGATTTTCTGGATATCCACAATGAACATGCATGAGAGAGATTTGCATACCAAGAAGGCAGTGCAGGCAAATCTCTCTCATGCATATTCATTGTGGATATCCAGAAAACCTGGCCTGCCAGTAGATCTTGAGGACCGGACTTGGGCAGTCCTGCACTATAGTATAAGTAATGAACAAGTTGCAGAAAAAAGAATTTTGTGATGGACCTGTGACGATATGAACCATAAGTGAGTTATGTTACCACAATGGAATCTGAGGTCTGAAGAGAAATATGAATTCTAGTGTCCTATAGAACATGATGTTATTTATTTAAGCCACAACGAAATTGCACTAATATTTTATAATTGTTAATTATAAATACCTAAGTGGCATAAATGCATTCGAGGCGATTCTCTTTCAAGCATGGGACAGGCAGGTGGGATCTCTTAGGGAGAGGATGAGATCGTGGATGCTGTGGATGGGCAGACTGGATGGGCCATTTGGTATTTATCTGCCATCCTGTTTCTATGTTTAAACTGTGGAATGAGGGGGGCATAGGATGAAGGTGAAAAGTGATAGATTTAGAAGTAATTTCAGAAAATACTTTTCATGTAATGGGTGGTGAATGCTTGGAACAGCCTCCTGGTGGAGGTGGTAGAGACAGAAAAACTTGGGAAAAGCATATTAGATCTCTAAGGAAGAGGAGGAGATAGTAGATGACATGGTTAACAGACTAGATAGGTCATATGCTCGTTATCTGCCTTCATTTTTCTGTTTCTATTCAGCTAGTCAGCCAATGAATGTGTGTGACATAGCCAGTGATTGGGTAGCTTCTAAGTGCTAATATTCAGCAGCCATCTCATGCTGAATATTAGTACTTATCCGGCTAAATGCTATTTAACTAGCCAGGAGCCATTCCTAGTTGGTTAATAGCATTGAAAATCAGGTAGAAAGTTATTACATTTCATGCAGGATGTGTGAAATTGTAGGAGGACCTTGGGAGGTTGGAAGACTAGGCATCCAAGTGGCAGATGAAATTTAATGCGAGCAAGTGGAAAATGATGCAAATTAAGAACATAAGAATAGCCTTACTGGATCAGACCAATTGTCCATCAAGACCAGTAGCCCGTTCCCATGGTGGCTAATCCAGGTCACTAGTACCTGGTCAAAACCTAAAGAGTAGCAACATTCCATGCTACCAATCCAAGGCAAGCAGTGGCTTGCCCCATGTCTTTCTCAATAACAGACAAGTCACTTGATCCGCCACTGCCCCAGGTACATTAGATAGATTGTGAGCCCACCGAGACAGATAGGGAAAATGCTTGAAGTACCTGTAAAAGATATATAAACTGCTGAGAACTCTGTAAGATTCAACAGTATATCAAATTTGAATAAACATAAAACATAAATCTTTCTCAATAACAGACTATGGACTTTTCCTCTAGGAAATTGTCCAAACCCTTCTTAAAACCAGCTATGCTATCTGCTCTTACCACAACCTCTGGCAATGCATTCCAGAGCTTAACTATTCTCTGAGTGAAAAATATTTCCTCCTATTGGTTTTAAAAAAGTATTTCCCTGTAACTTCATCGAGTGTCCCCTAGTCTTTGTAATTTTTGAGAGAGTGAAAAATTGATCTACTTGTACCCGTTCTACTCCACTCAAGATTTTATGAACTTCAATCATATCTCCCCTCAGCTGTCTCTTTTTCAAGCTGAAGAACCCTAACATTTTAGTTTTTCCTCATATGAGAGGAGTTCCATCCCCTTTATCATCTTGGTCACTCCTCTTTGAACCTTTTCTAGTGCCGCTATATCTTTCTTGAGATAAGAAGACCAGAATTGAACGCAATACTGTGTGGTCACATCATAGAGTGATACAGAGGCATTATAACATTCTTAGTTTGTTAATCATCCCTTTTTTAATAATTCCTAGCATCTTGTTTGCTTTTTTGGCCACCACCGCACATTGGGCAGAAGGTTTCATAGTATTATCTACAATGACACCCAGATCCTTTTCTTGGGCGCTAACCCCAAAGGTGGACCCTAGCATCCAGTAATTGTGATTTGGGTTATTCTTCCCAATGTGCATCGCTTTGCATTTGTCCACATTAAATTTCATCTGCCATTTGAATGCCCAGTCTTCCAATTTCCTACGTTCTGCCTGCAATTTTTCACAATCTGCAAGCTTTTTAACAAATTTGAACAGTTTAGTGTCATCTGCAAATTTAATCACCTCACTCGTCATTCCAATTTCCAGATCATTTATACATAAGTTAAATAGCACCAGTCCCAGTACAGATCCCTGCAGCACTCCACTGTTTACTCTCCTCCGTTGAGAAAAATTACCATTTAGCCCTACCTTCTCTTTCCTATTCGATAACCAATTCCTAATCCACAACTGAACTTTGCCACTTATCCCATGACTCTTTCATTTTCTCAGGAGCCTCTCATGAGGAAATTTATCAAAAGCTTTCTGAAAATCTAGATACACTACATCAACCGGCTCACCTTTATCCACATGTTCAAAGAAGTCATCTACCTTTATCCATACCTTCAAAGAAGTCATGCAAATGGGTGAGGCAAGATCTCCCTTGGCTGAACCCATACTGACTCTGGGAAGAATAATCCAAATTATAGTTACGTAATGCTAGGTTCCACATTCTTCACCATCAAGAAAAATGATTTAGTGGGTCAATGTGGGCACTACTTTGAAATCTTCTTCTCAGGGGCGTGGCTTGACAGCTCACATCAATGGACAGCTGATCATGAAGCTCCTCCATCCAGGCTGCTTTTCAGATTATTTTCATAGTCAATTTGGACTTATTTGTTCCTCAAGATAGGGGATATTGAAATATATGATGACTACCTCAAGGCAATCCAAAATTGATTCAGCTTTTATGGTAGGAGGAAGTGCAAAATGGCAGAAAGCAGATCCAGTTACTCCTTCAAAAGTTCCACTGAGATTTTGGCAGAGCTGAAGAATATTAAGCAAATGATAACAAATGACCAGAGTCTGCGGCTGGTCGGGCGCATAGGCATCCTTCGGCAGTTTCTGTTCCTGACCCTTTACCTGGACCTTCTGGCAATGCTCCTGCAGCTGTTTCAGATGAGTCTCTGGGGGTTCTGTATGATTTATTAACAGGGGATGGTGGTGTTTTGGGTGGGGATCTGGGGCCAACTGGGTCAGGGCAGGTGGTTTCGAGTGGTTGGAAGTCCGTTAGTAAGAGGTTGCGTGACCGCAAGTTTTTAAAAAAATTTGCGACATGTGGTCAAGCGTTTAGATAGAGAAAAGAAACAGAGGCGAGGTGTTCTGGGGAATCCGATGGCAGCTTGGCAGTCCTTGGATTCGTATGATTCTTCGGAGCCTTTTTCTGTTTCTTCTTCTGAGGATGAGTGTGCGCCTGGTTTGGAAGGGCAGTCTCAGCCAGTTGGTCAGGCCCCAGTGGCTGGGTCAGTGCCAAGTACCTCTGGCGCTGCTGCGGTGGGTATGACGCGTAACTGTCATACTATGTGTGAGATCGCGCCGCTTGATTGTGGTATTTCTAAAAGATTGCGGCTAAAATTTTGAGAGGGAAATTTGTGGACGTGTTTAGTTTGTTAGAAAAGGAGCATGATAAAAGCAATAAGAAAAAGGAGGAGAATAAGGCTGAGGGCTCTCGTAAGAAGTCTTGTGTACCGCGTACTATAATGAACTGGTTGTTGGGCGGCGGTAGTTGGTGCGGCTCAGCCAGTTCTGCACACGAGTTTGTTCCGTTATGCCAATATGATATTGAGGGCGTATCGGACTTATGGGGGCTGGTCGTGATTTAACTACAACAAGCAGTTTTGTAAAAGTCTGGCAGCAGACAAATCTTGGGCGTGGAGTTATCGAGATGTGGATTTATAGTTGGGGGAGATGACATAAGCCAGGTCTTGGTCCTTTTGTCCCACCGGTTCCTTTGGGTCTGGGTTTTATGGGGGAGCCTCTGCGAGTGGAGTCTCTGTTTCCGCAGTGCAGCATTACTCCTCGGGGTTTCTGGGCGGGGGGGAGGTGTTGGGCCATCAGCTGGTTGAGGGGGACCCAGTACCTTTTGTTTCCAGTTCAATGCGGGGCGATGTGATAGGGCATCCTGTAAATACCGTCACCTTTGAAGTCAATGTGCCGGTTCCCACCCAGCATTCAGGTGTATCGGTAGTGGTGGTTGGGGGCCGGGTTGCAGGAATGCGACCCGCGGGATCTGTGCCGGGGAGCGTACATGGCTAAAGCCCCTTCGCCTATTTGGAAGTTTTGGATGTCTGGCTGCAACTTTATCCGGTAGAGAATGCTGCGCAGTTGTTGTGGGAGGGTTTTCATTTGGATTTTGTTATTCCTTTTGCTGCCCCCCCCCCTTTCACATTTGTGTCATAATGTGTCTTCGGTACAGTTGCATGTGGAGGTGGTACAGGATAAGTTACGGAAGGAGTTGGGTATGGGCAGGATTGCTGGTCCGTTTTCGGTCCCTCCCTTACCGGATTTTGTGGTGTCACCTTTGGGGGTGATAATGAAGAAGGAGTTTGGGAAGTACAGGCTGATTCATAATTTGTCATTTTCCCTAGGGCGCAGTGTGAATTCATTTATTGATTCTTTGTTTTGTTCAGTGCAGAATAATTCATTTGATGTGGCAGTGTCTATGCTGTGCAGTTTGGGTCCGGGGGCTTTATTTGCAAAGGCGGATATAGAGTCTGCCTTTCGTTTAACATAGTAACGTAGTAGATGATGGCAGATAAAGACCCGAATGGTCCATCCAGTCTGCCCAACCTGATTCAATTTAAATTTAAAAAAAAATTTTTTTCTTCTTAGCTATTTCTGAGCAAGAATCCAAAGCTCTACTGGTACTGTGCTTGGGTTTCAACTGCCGAAATCTCCGTTAAAACTTACTCCAGCCCATCTACACTCTCCCAGCCATTGAAGCCTTCCCCAGCCCATCCTCCACCAAACAGCCATATACAGACACAGACTGTGCAAGTCTGCCCCGTCTGCAAGTCTGCCCAGTACTGGCCTTAGTTCAATTTTTAATATTATTTTCTGATTCTAGATCCTCTGTGTTCATCCCATGCTTCTTTGAACTCAGTTACAGTTTTACTCTCTCGGGAGTGCATTCCAGGCATCCACCACCCTCTCCGTAAAATAGAATTTCCTAACATTGCCTTTGAATCTACCACCCCTCAACCTCAAATTATGTCCTCTGATTGTACCATTTTCCTTTCTCTGAAAAAGATTTTGTTCTACGTTAATACCCTTCAAGTATTTGAACATCTGAATCATATCTCCCCTGTCTCTCCTTTCCTCTAGGGTATACATATTCAGGGCTTCCAGTCTCTCCTCATATGTCTTCTGGCGCAAGCCTCCTATTATTTTCGTTGCCCTCCTCTGGACCGCTTCAAGTCTTCTTACGTCCTTCGCCAGATACGGTCTCCAAAACTGAACACAATACTCCAAGTAGGGCCTTACCAATGACCTGTACAGGGGCATCAACACCTTCTTCCTTCTACTGGCTACACCTCTCTTTATACAGCCCAGCATCCTTCTGGCAGCAGCCACTACCTTGTCACACTGTTTTTTTCGCCTTTAGATCTTCAGACACTATCACCCCAAGGTTCCTCTCCTCGTCCGTGCATATCAGCTTCTTTCCTCCCAGCATATACGATTCCTTCCAATTATTAATCCCCAAATGCATTACTCTGCATTTCTTTGCATTGAATTTTAGATGCCAGGCATTAGACCATTTCTCTTACTTTTGCAGATCCTTTTTCATATTTTCCACTCCCTCTTCGGTGTCTACTCTATTACAAATCTTGGTATCATCTGCAAAAAGGCACACTTTTCCTTCTAACCCTTCAGCAATGTCACTCACAAACATATTGAACAGGATTGGCCCCAGCACCGAACCCTGAGGGACTCCACTACTCACCTTTCTTTCCTCCGAGCGACTTCCATTAACCACCACCCTCTGGCGTCTGTCTGACAGCCAGTTTCTAACCCAGTTCACCACTTTGGGTCCTAACTTCAGCCCTTCAAGTTTTTTCAAGAGCCTCCTATGAGGAACCGTGTCAAAGGCTTTGCTGAAATCTAAGTAAATTACATCTAGAATATGTCCTCGATCCAGCTCTCTGGTCACACAATCAAAAAATTCAATCAGGTTCATTTGGCACAATTTACCTTTTGTAAAGCCATGTTGCCTCGGATCCTGTAACCCATTAGATTCAAGGAAGTACACTATCCTTTCTTTCAGCAGCACTTCCATTATTTTTCCAACAACTGAAGTAAGGCTCACTGGTCTGTAGTTTCCTGCTTCATCCCTGTGACCACTTTTATGAATAGGGACCACATCTGCTCTCCTCCAATCCCCAGGAATCACTCTAGTCTCCAGAGATTTGTTGAACAAGTCTTTTAATAGGACTCGCCAGAACCTCTCTGAGCTCCCTTAGTATCCTGGGATGGATCCCGTCTGGTCCCATCGCTTTGTCCACCTTCAGTTTTTCAAGTTGCTCATAAACACTCTCCTCAGTGAATGGCGCAGAATCTGCTCCATTTTCTCGTGTAACTTTGCCAGACAATCTCGGTCCTTCTCCAGGATTTTCTTCTGTGAACACAGAACAGAAGTATTTGTTTAGCGCATTTGCTTTTTCCTCATCACTCTCCACATATCGGTTCCCAGCATCTTTTAGTTTAGCAATTCCATTTTCCTCCTTTCACTAATATATCTGAAAAAAATTTTGTCTCCCTTTTTTACATTTTTAGCCATTTGTTCTTCTGCCTGTGCTTTTGCCAGACGTATCTCACTCTTGGCTTCACCCTGTAGTCCTTTCTGCACTCCTCTTCTTGGGTTTTTTTTATATTTCACGAACGCCAACTCTTTCGCCTTTATTTTCTCCGCCACTAGTTTGGAGAACCATATCGGCTTTCTTTTTCTCATGTTTTTATTGATTTTCTTCACATAAAGGTCCGTAGCTATTTTTATCGCTCCTTTCAGCTTAGACCACTGTCTTTCCACTTCTCTTATGTCCTCCCATCCTAACAGCTCTTTCTTCAGGTACTCTCCCATTGCATTAAAATCCGTATGTTTGAAATCTAGGACTTTAAGTATCGTGCGGCCGCTCACCACTTTAGCCGTTATATCAAACCAAACCGTTTGATGATCGCTACTTCTCAGGTGAGCACCCACTTGAACATAAGAAATGCCTCTGCTGGGTCAGACCCGAGGTACATCGTGCCCAGCAGTCCGCTCACGCGGTGGCCCAACAGGTCCAGGACCTGTGCAGTAATCTTCTATCTATACCCCTCTATCCCCTTTTCCAGTAGGAATTTGTCCAATCCTTTCTTGAACCCCAGTACCGTACTCTGCCCTATTACGTCCTCTGGAAGCGCATTCCAGGTGTCCACCACACGTTGGGTAAAGAAGAACTTCCTAGCATGTGTTTTGAATCTGTCTCCTATCAACTTTTCCGAATGCCCTCTTGTTCTTTTATTATTAGAAAGTTTGAAGAATCTGTCCCTCTTTACTCTCTCCATGCCCTTCATGATCCTATAAGTCTCTATCATATCTCCTCTAAGTCTCCTCTTCTCCAGGGAAAAGAGACCCAGCTTCTCCAATCTCTCAGAATATGACAGGTTTTCCATACCTTTTATCAGACGTGTCGTTCTCCTCTGAATCCTCTTGACTAACGCCATATCCTTCTTAAGGTACGGCGACCAATATTGGACGCAGTACTCCAAATGCAGGCGCAGCATCGCTCGATACAACAGCAGGATAACTTCTTTCGTTCTGGCTGTAATACCCTTTTTGATTATACCAAGCATTCTATTCGCTCTCTTAGCGGCCGCTGCACACTGTGCCGACGGCTTCATTGTCATGTCCACCATTACCCCCAAGTCCCTTTCCTGCGTACTCTTATTCAATAACATCCTTCCCATTGTATAGTTGTACCTCGAGTTTCTGCTCCCCACATGTAATACTTTACATTTCTCAATGTTGAACTTCATTTGCCATCTCGCCGCCCATTCCTCTAGTTTGTTCAAGTCCCTTTGCAATTCTTCGCAGTCCTCTGTAGTCCGAGCTCCATTAAATAGTTTGGTGTCGTCCGCAAATTTTATTATCTCGCACTTCGTCCCTGTTTCTAGATCATTTATGAAAATATTAAATAGCAGCGGCCCGAGCACCGAGCCCTGCGGGACACCACTCGTGACCCTCCTCCAGTCGGAGTAGTGACCCTTCACTCCTACCCTTTGTTTTCTACCCTCCAACCAGTTTCTGATCCATCTATGTACGTCTCCTTCCACCCCATGGTTCTTCAGTTTCCGGAGTAGACGTTCATGGGGCACCTTGTCAAAGGCTTTTTGGAAATCTAGATATATGATGTCTATGGGGTCTCCTTTGTCCATCTGTTTGTTGATCCCTTCGAAGAAGTGCAATAAGTTCGTTAGGCACGATCTTCCCTTGCAGAAACCATGCTGGCTGGTTATCAGAACTTCATGTTTTTCAAAATGTTGATCGAAGTTTTCTTTTATCAGTGCTTCTGCCATTTTCCCTGGAACCGAAGTCAGGCTCACCGGCCTGTAGTTTCCCGGGTCACCTCTTGATCCCTTTTTAAAGATGGGTGTAACATTGGCTATCTTCCAATCTTCCGGGATCTCGCCTGTTTTCAGGGATAAGTTGCAAATTTGCTGCAGTAGTTCCGCTATCTCCTCCTTTAATTCCTTCAGAACCCTTGGATGTATGCCATCCGGGCCTGGGGATTTGTCGGTTTTTAGTTTTTCTATCTGCCTGCGAACGTCCTCAAGGCTCACTTCTATGGATGTTAATTTTTCTGCCTGACTACCATTGAAGAATTGCTCAGGTTCCGGTATGTTGGACGTGTTTTCGTTAGTAAATACAGACGAGAAGAACATGTTAAGCCTTTCTGCCACTACCTTCTCCTCCTTCACCACTCCCTTCCTGTCTCCGTCGTCCAGCGGTCCCACTTCCTCTCTAGCCGGCTGCTTCCCTTTAACATATCTGAAGAATGGTTTGAAATTTCTTGCTTCCCTGGCTAGCCTCTCTTCATACTCTCTTTTGGCTTTCCGAACCTCACGGTGGCATTCTTTTTGATGCTTCTTGTGCTCTTTCCAGTTCCCCTCAGATTTGTCCTTTTTCCATTTCTTGAATGAATTTTTCTTATTGCTTATCGCTTCCTTCACTGTTTTGGTTATCCATGCCGGGTCTTTTGTTTGATTCTTTTTGCACCCCTTCCTGAATCTGGGGATATACAGATTTTGCACCTCGCTCACCATTTCCCTGAAGAAGGACCAGGCATGATTTACCGTTAGCCATGTTTTGGAAGAGTTCCTAAGCTTCTTCCTTACCAATTTCCTCATTGCTTCATAGTTTCCTTTCCTAAAATTAAAGGTTGTCGCAATGGATCTCTTGCCTTTTGATACTCCTACCTCAACCTTGAACTTGATCATATTATGATCGCTGTTTTCTAACGGTCCCACTACTTCTACTTCCTTTGCAGGTCCCCTTAACCCATTTAGGATTAGATCCAGAGTGGCATTTCCTCTCATCGGTTCTCTAACAAGCTGCTCCATGAAGCAATCCTGTGTAGCTTCCAGGAATTTTGTCTCCCTAGCGCATTTCGAGCTTCCAAGACTCCAGTCTATCCCAGGGTAGTTGAAGTCTCCCATAATAACCGTGTTGCCGCTTTTGCATTCTCGCTTCATCTCGGCTTCCATTTTCTCATCGATATCGCCGGTTTTCCTCATCGATATCGCCATTTGATCCAAGATCCAATATCGCTTTTTCCCTTGTGGGTTCCGTCACCATTTGTTTGAGCAGAGCCTCTTGAAAGGCATCCACAATCTCCCTACTTCTTTCCAATTCCGCAGACGGAACATTCCAGTCTGCATCCGGCAAGTTGAAATCTCCCAACAGCAGAACCTCCTCTTTCCTTCCTAACTTTTGGATATTTACAATCAGATCCTTATCAATTTGCTGCAATTGAGTCAGAGGTCTGTAGACTACACCCACATAGATAGAAGTTCCATCTTCTCTTTCAGAGTGATTCATATCGCTTCTTCCTCTCCCCAGGTCCCTTGCATTTCGGTCGCTTGGATATTGATCTTTACTTAGAGAGCTACTCCTCCACCTTTTTGACCATCTCTGTCCTTCCTAAAAAGATTATATCCCAGTATGTTTGCATCCCATCCATGTGATTCACTGAATCATGTCTCTGTGATAGCGACAATATCTAACATTAAGGCTTGCAGATCATGAACTTTGTTGCTTAGACTACGAGCATTTGTAGTCATCGCTTTCCAGCTATTTTTCAGTGGTAATCTCCTTTTTCGTATGGATTTTTGTTTTGTTTCACTTTCCGTTGCAATACTAAGAAATGAGTTTGCTGATATTGTTTATGTTGCAATCTTTACTACTATCACATCTTTTCTTTTGCCGGGGGTGGTCTTTATAATTGTCCTTCATACATACACCACCCCCACCTTCTAGTTTAAATGCCTAGAAACATATTGTCTAAATTTCTATGCAACGTTTCTTTTTCCTGCTGTAGTAATATGTAGCCCATCAGTTCAATATAGCTTCTTATCCTTTCAGGTATTTCCCCATCCTCCTATGTACCTGAAGCCTTCTTGATGACACCAGGCTTTGAGCCATCTATTAAAGTCCTCTGTGTTTTTCACTCTTTGCTCTCCCTTTCCATATGCAGGCAGTATTTCAGAAAAAGCTAAAGTCTTTACAAAAGGTTTCAAGCCCTCACCAAGCTCTCGAAAAGCTTTCTGTGCTGCAAGTGTGGAGTTGTTGGCCAGGTCATTTGTTCCCAGATGGATAACAACATGTGTTAAAATCCTTAGTTTCTTCCTTAATTATAGTCTGTATTTGCCTGGAACTCCTGGTAGCTGAGGATCCTGGAAGACATTTCACTATTTTGGTCTCCTCACCTTGTGTTCCAAGATTAATGCCTCTGATAATGGAATCCCCCAACAGTAATAGTTTTCTGTTTTTGGCTTTTTTTATTTGTGCTTTAACCAGGGTTAAAAGTTACTTGAGTGAGAAAAACAGGGTTTGAAGAGGATTTTAAAAGGTTTTTTTTGTTGTTGTTTTTTTAAGTTCAATAAAATTTATTGAGAATATTTATAACAGAGTACAAAACAAAACAAAGTTCAACAGCAGAAATCAAAATACATGTCAACCATCATCTGTACAGAAGGATTAGGAGAAGGAGACAGATCATACAAGCAAAAATATTTGTTTCATATTTGTGCAATAATACTTGAAAAGGATACAGAACAGAAACACAATCAAATAATTGGAACTTGGTAGGAGATAACAGGAATGTATAGTACAGTACAAGTAGCCAATGCAAGCCTAGCAAGGTTATTCACAATGAAAGCAATATTGCAAAACAGGATCCCAGACATCATGAAATCGATGTAATGAGCCAACTTTACGAGCATACAGTGATTCATATTTGATAATTATGTTAAGATTGGACCACCATATGGCAGGCGAAACAGCAGCTAAATTTTTCCATTTGGAGAAAATAGTCTGTAAAGCCAACAGGAGAAGAGCCCGTATTAATATGCCTTCAGTATCCGTAAGGGTAGACTTAAAAGCAGATACACCAAAAATAAGAATAGCATAGGAAAAGTCTTCCTTGATATGAAGCATTCCGCATATGTCTAACCAGACCGACTTCCAGACCTAACATCGGACAATCGAAAATCATGTGTCTTAAGGAGCCTTCATGAAGCTTGCAAGACCAACATAACTTTGATGCAGCGAGGTCTAATTTAGCCAATCTGCAAGGTGTCCAGTAAGCTCTATGTAGCAAAAAGTAGGCAGACTGAAGCATAGAGGAGGAGTGTAGCGCTTTACTAGCAGAGCCCCATAAGTGAGCCCATGCAGACTCCTCTAATTCAATAGAAATTCAATAGAAAGCTCTCTGTGCCACACTTCTCTTGTAGGCCCATCAGGGGTAAATTTGTAGTTTTGGAGTAATTTATACCAATTGGAAGCTGCCTTCCCCGAAGCTGCAATAGAGATACAAGCCGTAATGTAGGAGGGCATATCCAAAACATAAGTTTTAGTTTCCAATGCCTTTTTAATACAGTGGGTCAACTGGAGCCACCTGAAAAATTGTGAAGGAGGTAAGTCATGTTTTCTACAGATATCTTCAAATGGAAACCAAGTTCTGCCATCATACAGATGAGAGATACACCATAGACCAGTGATTCCCAACCCTGTCCTGGAGGAACACCAGGCCAATCGGGTTTTCAGGCTAGCCCTAATGAATATGCATGAGAGAGATTTGCATATGATGGAAGTGATAGGCATGCAAATTTGCTTCATGCATATTCATTAGGGCTAGCCTGAAAACCCAATTGGCCTGGTGTTCCTCCAGGACAGGGTTGGGAACCACTGCCATAGACCATGTGACTGCCACAATTTCCAGGAAACCATTTTTTGCTGAATCTTAAAACTAGGATTGTTCCAAATCGGTGCAGACAATGAGAAGGCCCATGGTGTCTCTACCAGTCGATCTAAAGATCTAATAGCAGTGAGGGTGGAGTGGATCACCGGGTGCTGTTCCAAGTCCGTGAGACCTAACATAGGAGCTACATGTTTCAAGCAAAAGGAATCATCTCTCGATTCCAAGGAAGCCCAGAGGGGAATATAAGCAATTTGGGAAGGAACAGTCCACACCATGCTTTGGCGTAGCAGAAAAGCCAAATGATAATCAAATACACTAGGAAAGTTCACCCCTCCGTTTTGTTTAGTACATTTAAGTTTTTGGATTCTAGGAGTTTTTTCATTCCAAAGAAAGGAGACTAAAGTTCTCTCAATCTTCTTATATTCTGATTTCGGAAGTAGACAAGGCAACATAGAAAGAGTGTAGTTAATTACTGGGACAAGCATCATTTTTATACAGTCCAGTCGCCCCCACCAAGTGAGCTTGAGAGGCGACCATTGGGATGTAAGGCGTTTGATTTTGGAGAGTAGGAAATCCAGATTATATGCGATTGTATCCTCTAGTGTCGGGCCAAAGTAAATTCCGAGGTATCTAAGTTTAGTGGGGGTCCAAATGAACCCATATCGAGCGAGATCTTCTTTAATGTCAGGACAATGAAGCAAATATAGACAACCTTAGATATAGATACAATTTATCCCGTTTAGGACCTCAGCGGTGCTAACTCTGAGAGAGTTTCATTCACAGATATATAAGCACAGAAGTCTTCATCGGTCACAATTTTTTATGTATTTTTTCATATAAGTTTAAATTGTAGTACTTCATTTGATAAATAGATTTTTGAAAAAAGTACTCATCTCTTTTAAAGAAGCATAGCAGGGGCTCTTCACCAACATAGGCTATGTTTCACCCAGGGGGCTTTATCAAGGTATTTCCCCTTTGTTTTGCCGGTAGTATTCATGGGGCCTAACTCATCAGCAATACCTTGCAAGGCGTCCCTAGTGTAGTTCACAAAGCATTGCTGATTATAATAAATGTAATTGGGGGCACTATTGAGCTGGAGAACAAGGTGGCTGCATAATCTCTTCTCTCCTCCACTGATTTTTAAATCATCGCCACGGAGCAAGTTTTAAACTTTACTTTTTGTTGATATAAATATCTTTTTCTCTCATTGAGATGTCTGCGAATAAATCTACTAAATCGGATTCACAATCGGCGTAATCATCAGGATCGAAAAGATCCAAACATGATCCCCCGACTCCTGAGAAACTGTCGACGAGTAAGCATACCCTGGATTCCTCTGATGTAGTGCTGGACGAGATTCGCGCTTTAAAAGACCTGATCACCAAGCAATATGACATTACCTGTGAGATGAGAGGTGAAATAAATTCACTTTCTGTCTCCTTTGCAGCCTGCAAAACGCGTGTTGAAGCGTTGGAAACTCGAGCAGATATGGCGGCACTTTCCTCTGCACAATTTGAAGAACGGGTTAAACAGCGCTTTAAAAAACTCGATCAGGAGCTGGAAGACCTTTGTAACCGCAATCGTCAAAATAACATCAGAATTATTGGTCTAGTGGAATGTGCTGAAGGGTCTGATCTTATCAAATTTCTTACAGACCAATTGCCGAAACTACTTCACTTAACAACTGACTTGCCCCTACAGTTCGAGCGTGCTCACAGGACGCCATCATCCTTGAAGCAGGGGTTCACACGACCGAGGCCCATTGTAGCGAGATTATTGCGCTATCCTCAGGCCCTACAAATTCTGACTGCTGCAAAGTCAATATCGGATCTGAAATTTGAAGATAAGAAGTTTTTGATTGTCCCTGATTTGGCAAAAACAACCGCCCGAAAGAGGAAGTCCTTTCTGGACATGAGAGCAAGACTCAAATCGATGGGTGCGAGATATGGGTTACAATACCCTGCCCGGATGATTGTGACTATTAACAACTCAACTCGGCATTTTGAATCCCCTGAGCAACTTCAATCCTTTTTGGATGGTCTGCAGTCACAGGGCATGTCTTCATCTTGAAGATTTTCAGCTTTTCTTCAGCTACACGCCTGCTCTTTCTTTTGAGGAATGGATGTCAACCTTTGAGCTCGAACAGGTTTTCTGCTTGTTTTGGCCTCTCCTTCTCTGATGCATTATCTATTTAGTTCATTTGACTTATTCTTGCTAGTCGATATCGCTGCTTTATTTTGTCTTTATTTCTATAATTGGGACTTGTTTTGACTATGGTTTAATGTATCCCTTGCTTACTTTCAGATTTACTGTTTCTCTCCCCCACATTGCTTTCGATATCCCTGTTATAGTAAGCTGTATGTTCTCTCTGACAATATTGTGTGTGGAATATGTTTCTCTCCCCCATATTGCTTTAGACATCCCTGTTTAGACATCCCTGTTATAGTAAGTTGTATCTTCTCTCTGACAACATTGTGTGGGGACTATGGTTCCAATATGTGAAGGAGAGAGAATGTAAGGGGAGGGAAATGAGGGAATAAACCCAGGGGATTTATAAATAAAAAAATAATAAAAAAAAGCACAAAAAAATTTATAAAATAATATATAAAATAAACAATAAAAAATGAAAAAAGAATGCAAAAAAAAAAAAATACAGAAAACAAAAAACAAAACTTTAAAATATCATCTTTGGAGAGGTAGTATGAGTAGCTATGAATATATTCCTAGATAATGCTAGGATTTCTATAGATGCAAATAGCTATTTCATTTTGATCTTTTGTTTCTGTATAATTCATAACATTTTAATTTGAATACCTTGGATTGTGCTAGTTTCTTTTGGATTCTTGGCCTATTCACCTTTGTAATTTTCAGCTCTTCATAGAGCTTGCTTTACTCAAATATGATGGTTTATTTTGGTATGCTTTAAATACTGGTTACTATTGTTATATTTTCTTTTCCTATACTTCATCGTATGGAATTTTCTTTCTTTCTTTTTGTGTACATGATTGCTGATTGATATGTCTATGGTTCAATGTTATGCTTAGTTTATTGTTACTCTGTGCTCTCTTGCTCCTTTTCATACTGTTTTCTTCAATGGAAGAGGAGATTTGTGCACCCTTGTTACTCTCTGATTAATGGCACCAATCTTCTTTCTGTTGGCTGGACCATTCTGGTCCTTCATGCCTTCTCTTTTGGATTGCATTTTGTAGTTGGATTTTTGCTTTTCACCATTCTTTTCCTTTTTGGCACCTGGCAGTACTCATATGTTAATGGGACAATAACCTATAGCTTTTTATCCCAGAACCCATTCTTAATTCTTATAATACGAATATATGCCTTTGGAAACTCAAATTTTGGATCAGGAACATACATATGTCATTACAAAGGACCTCCAGCAATATAATACTTTATGTCAACTTAAATATCAATATAATCGCCTTATATCTAAGCAGGCGGGGATGCAAATTTTCCTAAGTGAAGCCAAATATTATGCGGAAGGGAACAAAAGTGGCAAAATGCTAGCTTCCTATTTGAAGAGAAAGCAATGTAAAATTCAGATCCCTGTGATTCATAATAGTAATAATACTCCTGTCACTTCATATTCTGGAATCTTAGAAGTCTTTCATGAGTACTATCAGCGCTTATATCGATCTGAATCTTCATCTGATTCGACCTCTCTGAATTCCTTTTTATTGAATTTAGATCGACCAATATGGTCTGCTTCGGATAATATTGCTTTGAATCAGACAATTACTGCAGAGGAAATTCTTACTGCATTGAAGCAGCTACATTCAAATAAATCACCAGGTGCTGATGGTCTTCCTGTGGAATTCTATAAAATTTTCAAAAACGAACTGTTGCATCATCTTTTAGAAATGTTTCGGTATTTCTCCCCAGATCTAGTCAAACGGAGCCGTTTTGCTGAGGCAATTATTACTGTTATCCCAAAGCCTAACAGAGATCATTTGAAAGTACAGAATTATAGGCCTATATCGCTACTGAATGTAGACTATAAGATATATGCTAAACTCTTGGCAAACAGAATTAAAAAGGTTATTCATAAAGTTATTCACCCTAATCAAATTGGCTTTATGCCTAGTCGACTCATTGAAGATAATTCTACACTCTTCTTCCATCTGTCACATGTAGCTAGAAACTTTCCAGACCCTGTTATAGCCCTATCTCTTGACGCCAAGAAGGCATTTGATAGAATTGAATGGAACTATCTTTTTCATATTTTAGAATGGTTTGGAGCTCAATCCCCCTTTCTTCAAATGATTAGAGTGCTCTATACTAATCCATCGGCTCGCATAACAGCAAATAATTCTCTCTCCTCCACTTTTCAGCTCCATAGGGGAACTAGACAGGGTTGTCTTCTTTCCCCTTATTTGTTCAACCTTGCCCTAGAACCTTTACTCATCCAAATTAGACGGAACCCAAATATATCTGGTGTACTATGCAATTCTCTTGAAGTTAAACTCTCTGCTTATGCAGATGATGTTCTCCTCTACATGTCTAACCCGGAAACCTCGATTAAAGAACTTCTCAATACTATAGCTATTTACTCCTCCTTCTCAGGATATAAACTTAATCAGGATAAAATGGAAACTTTTCCTTTGTATCATTATGCTAATTCTGCTATGGTTCAACCTTATAACTTGATCTGGGCCTCAAAAAAATTAAAATATTTAGGCATTGAACTCACTCAGTCCCTTTCGGAAACTATAGATATTAACACACAGAAAATATTTCAACTTGTGAGAGCCTTAATTCAATCTTGGCATCCTCTATTCCTTTCATGGTGGGGACGTCTAGAAACAATAAAAATGATGTTCATGCCCAAAATAAATTATATTTTACTCATGATCCCTTGTCTTTTTCCTCCTACTTTTTACAAAAAGATTGACTCCCTCTTGTCCTCCTTCCTCTGGAAGAATAAACAACCCAGAATAGCACTCAAAAAACTCAAATTAAAAAAGGAAGACGGTGGAGTTCTTTTCCCTGACTTCTACACCTATCACAAAGCTTTTATTATTCACCAGGGCTTATATTGGCTTTCCGATCAAGAACTTTACTCACCAGTTTGGTTTGAAGTTTAAAAACATCTGTTGTTACCTCTTCCTCCTTCTGCATATCTAACTGCAACACGTAGCCCATCTATATCTCATCAAATGCCTCTCAGAATTTGACTCACATCTGGAATTTTCTTATGCTACCTCTTTATATACCTCTTTATGGTTTAATCCGAATATTCTCATCGACAAAAAATCTTTCCTATGGAAAGAATGGACAGACAAAGGAATCTTCTTACTGAAAGACGTTGTGGATACTAATATTAAACTACTTCCTTTTCACACCCTCCGAACCATATATGCTCTTCCATCCTCAGCATACTTTAAATGGGTGCAGCTCCACCACTGTATTTCAAACACTTCTTCTCTTCATATTATTAATGTTCATCAGCCGACTATTCCTAACCTCGCTATGGCTCTCTTGGCAAAAGGACACACTGCTTCCAAAATATATAAACTTGCTCTTATCTGGGATACTCCATCTGATAACACACTTAAGGGAATTTGGGAAAAAGATTGTGAACATCAACTAGGTAATAAAGCATGGGCGCTTCTATGATCTAAATCTTTTCGGTCCCTTTCATCAGCTAGTACATTGCAGTCTATGTACTTTTTTATATCATAAGGCGCTATGGACCCCTCATAAATTATGTACTGCCGGTCTCCTATCCTCTAATGTTTGTTGGAATTGCAAGACTGGTCAAGGTTCATTGATTCACATGATTTTTAAATGTTCGTTTGTATTCTCCTTCTGGCATGATGTCTGGTCTATAATGAAATCAATATTTCATTTAGATTGTCAATTATCTTTTTCCATTGTAATGTTTAAATCACATTCCATACATGTTGAATTGTTGGATTCTCAAAGAAAATTGTTTGACATATTACTCATACTTGCTCAGAAATTGATTCTCTCTCATTGGAAATCTACGAACTTACTTCATGTCCAACATTGGTGGAGTTTAGTATTACAACATCATAAATTTGAAATAGCGTTCTCTGAATGTAGGGGTCAGCTCCGGTCTGCCAACTCTTGTTGGTCCCCTTTACTGACCTATTTGCAAACCTCTAATGTATGACTGTGTCTGATCTGTGCTTTCTCATAGCTTTGATTGTTTTTGTACTGCCTTGTGCCTCTGTTATGCTGGTTTTATTAAAATTAATAAAATTTTCATGGAAAAAAAATGTAATTAATCCAATCAACATTCTTATTGATAGTGATAAGGGGAATAAGATACTTGAACCCAGCTTAATTGTGACAGGAAAAACAAAATCTACTTTCATATGTGCAGAAAAACAGGGGAAACACAACAGAAAATAGCACATGAGACACATTCCCATAAAGGACAGGCTCCTCCATGAGTGAAGGTGTCCTCATAGGGACATTACTGGAAAGGCATTAAGCTAGAGAACACATTGGAGATAATAATGCTGCCAATCGAGGAACAGTATGAGGGGCAGTACCATGACCATAAGCAACATCAAATAACATGCATGCATCAAAATACAAAGGCACTGGGCAGAGAGGGTAATAAGGGGGCCCTCAGAACCTGCTAAAGGCACCAGGTGGGGGTTGCGATAAACCACAAGCTGCCAGTTACATTCAAACACTTGTAAACAATTCCTGTCCAAGAAATTAAAAGATTAGGATGTGGTGTTACAGGGGTATCAGTCTCTTTAAACTGGTAAGGTCCATACTCAGAGAGAAAGGTGTCTGCACAGACAGGGAGGAACACACACCAGCTTGAAAGGAGTTCAGGTATCATCCAGCAGCTGAAGTCCAGGGAGGTGAGTCACAGGAGGACATTGACTTAGTATAAGTACGGAAATGATAGACAATAGGCAGATACACAATGTTCATAAAAGGACAGGGTAATAAGATGGTGTGGGTTGCGCACAACTAGTAAGGCATTCAAGAGAGACCATAAGGATATACTCAGTGTAGGGCACAAAAAAAACCCCATTATGTCAGAAATGTGTGAATTGAGCAGATCCAGTGGGCACCATGGAATAAACACTCTATAGAACCTTTGTCTTAATAATATAACCTCTAACTAAGTAGCGCTCAGGCCATGAAAACAAGAACCAAAAAAGATATTGTGCAATTTAGATAGGAAACAACAAAAATGCAAAAAATGGGGATAAAAAACTCCAAAAATGGCCAATGGTATATTTTTCCGGGGTACCCCACAAACCAAACAGACAGATAACACAGAGATTACATGGCACAAACAAACATAGAGCTCCAGTAGGCCTTAAATTTGCTTTCATCCATCACGGAGTCAGGGCTGAACTTAAATCTGCAAATAAACACAATTATACAAAAGGAAGAAGAAAAACAGCATCATAGAACCAGGCATATTTGTGTGTACACATGAGCAAAGTAGATTTCCTGAGAACACAGTCATAAGAGATAATGCAATCAGGGACACAACTGGCTTCAATCTACAGAGGAAAAAGAAACATTTTAAATTTTAAAGTGCAACGTCATTTCAAGGTTACTTGAAGCATAACTTGTTCTTAAGTGATAGGGGAAACGCCCCTTTCCAGATACCGGTGGTAAATCAGTCGCCAACAAGCTGAATCTCCCAGACCTGTAAAAGAGACTTGTACAGTGTACTGTAAAATAAAACAAAAAAAATGAAAGACTGGGCTTAACAGATTAAAGTAGCAAATTGCACTTTCCACTAGAACATATGAGTTAGTGTCAATTCATAGTTGCTGAAGGGGCACATATACGGTAATCCTTGCATATATTCCTTGTAGAAGTTTTCTGTTCCTATTGAACTGCTGAAAACAGGTTGTATGTGCCAAGAAATTACAAGGCCATTTTCTCTTTGTGTTCTGAGCTCTGTGTCTTACATTTTGTGCTTTAGATAGATAAGAAACATTGCTAGACCATAGATGGAAACTTCCTACTAAAACACCCCATTATGTTTGCTACCTCTTTCTAATGTATCCTGTTACCAAATATGGTCTTTCCTACAGTCATGTTGCTTTTATGTAACCTGTTACCAAATATGGTCTTTCCTACAGTCATATGCTGAAAAAACTAACCCATGTATAATGCTATATAAATGAATGAAGGACTCATAATAAACGGACATCTCCTGGAACATGTCTGTTCTTTCTAGGGAGGTGCCCCCAGATGCATCTGTACCAGAGACGACAGAGTATGTGTGTGAGGCAGTATTGGGACCAGAAACGTTTCAGTTGCTTTATACAGTTCCTACCCCAAAGAGCTTACCCAAACAAAAATAACTTGGAACTTTACTCACACCTGCCTTTTCCAACTAAAATATCCCTTATAATAAGGACATAATACATGTCACCAAATCCACATTAGCCATAGAGCAAACCTGAGTCTACAACCTTTCCCATGTTTCTAACCCCCATTTTTCTTTTCTCTTCCATCTCCCCAGTGCTTTCTTTGACCAAGTTTCCAAGTTAAAAACTCGATTAAATTCCAAATACTAAGCCTTGGACTTTTTTTTTTTTAAAGCTCCTTTGAATTTATCTAAATGTTGCTAAACCATAAGATTAGGAGAGTGAATCCAGTCCAAGCATGACTGTGCTTGGCTCCTATTTCTCTTCAAACTTCAAAATGTGCACAGTGCTGTAACTTTTGGCAATAATCCTATTCTTAGATTTTTTTTAGATATGCAGGCAATAGTGTTCATTTGTTCTGTCATAAATTCCACAGCTTTATAAAAAAAAAGTCTAATGACTCCTAAAGCCATAAGATATCCTAAAACTATTAATTCATAAATTGTTCATATAGATCTTATTGTTTTCTCCCTTCCTATTCTGAATGTGAGAAATTTTAATAAGTTTCAACTCTAGTCATGAGGAAATGTTTTCTCTCCCCCTTCTCTTGGAAAAAGACAAAGAGGGACAGGCAAAAAAATTGTGGCCATGGAGGGAAAACAGCAAATCCCCTACAAATATGGTGTGCATACCACAGTTAGAATAAAGTTCCTTTTTACTAGGCACAACACAAACAAACAAACAAACCCCTTGCAAATATGCAAAATGATTCCTAAGCACTGGTAAAAATTATTGAATTCCAAAGCATCGCTTGCTTTAAGAAAGTCTGTTCATATTAGCTCAACTACTAAAGTTGTATTTCTTCCTGAGTCTTATCTGTGTGAGCTTACTGCTCCTTCCCGTTCAGCTCCTCCCATCTCTGTTTAAGGCACCATCTCAAATTATTTTCTCCGAACATCCCCTCTCCCCCGAGGGTATTACAGGGAGGAGATTAATAGTTTAAGGGGTCTCATGGGCAGATTTTTTTTACCTCTGTGCAATCTCCTTTGTTTTGGACATAGCCAATTTTTTCCTCCACACTAAACTTGTTCCATCCCCCCCTCCTCCTAGAGAAAAAACTCTGTGAAGAAAAAAAAGGGAGGTGGCCAAAAGGCCGCCGATAGCTCTCACTATTGCCCAGAGGCACAGCGTGGGTAACTTTTTTTCAAATGAACAAAAGAAAAGCCAGATTGCATTTTGTTTGTTTTTTTTGTTCACAGACAAATTAGTAACGTAATTCAGACATGCTTCTCTGTTCAACAAAGTCTTGGTGATGTGTTTGTTTGTTTGTTTTTTTCAAGACTCGTCATTCTTAGGAAGGGGAGGATCCTTAGTGCCTGTCTGACCCAGAACAAAGCACAAATCTCACTTACCGTACCTTATACATAAGATACCGTAATATATAATGCAATAGAAAGAAAAAGAACATGCCAGAACAGCAGAACAGACAAGGCTGTACAGATTTGAATTAGTTAGAGCAGTCCTTCCCAAAAGGACAGGTAATTAGTTAAATCGGTCCTTCCCAAAAGGACAGGTAATCTGTGGGGTTGCCAAAACCACCACTAGTAACTTCCCAAAAGCCCAATATAAACTCACAAAGGGTCAAAAACCTCAAGAGACTTTCCAAAAACCTCAATAATCAAATAAGGGTGTGGAAGAGGGCAGAGACCAGTGAGCACTAGAAAACAGATATTCACTTAGAGTCCCGCACCATCGCCAATCCCAGACGAGCCCTCAGCTGAAACGACTAGGTCCCAATTTGCATTAGCCTCGTTCTGCTGTCCTATCGATGCATCCGGTGACAGAAAACACACACACACACACACACACACACACACACAGATAGCCAAAGAGATGTGTCTTTATTCAGAAGAACCACACATATTTATAGTTCCCCCCCCCCCTTGTACATGCCCAGTCACAAGCTAATAATGGGTGTAGCTTATAGGGAAAGATAGGTTTCGTTTCTCATGAACACAGGGAGGGCGGTGGGAAATTCCAGAGCCAGTAGTCATAGTTACAGATAACAAAAAGAGACAATGTTTTTGTGTGATTTCTGCATAGCAACATAAACTTATAAAGAATATACCTTTACATTGCCTACTGTTTGTACTGATGCCTTTGAAGTGTGTCTGTTTAAGGTGGCATTTAGTGTCACCTTTTTTGCTGCCCTGAGGATTAGTGAGCTCATTGCCCCTGCCTCTTCTGCTGCTGGGGAGACTGGGTTGTTGGACTCCGACGTGATTTTGCAGGGGCTCTATTTGCGTTTGCGCATTCGTAGATCTATAACTGATCAAATGGATGCTGGAGTGTGGGTGATGTTACGGGTACTGGGCACTGGGGTTGTGTGTCCAGTCCTTTGTACTAGGGCGTATGCAGTGGTGTGGCCTGTTGGAGGCTTATTTTGGCTTCTTCATGACAATGGTGCACCATTAACGCGTTATCAATTTGGTGCAGTTTTTAAATTGTGTTTACTAGCGGTTAGTTGTGATCCGACAAATTTTGGAACACATTCTTTTCGAATTGGGGCAGCATCTTATGCTGCAGGGCGAGGAGCTTCTGAGTCACTGTTATGCAGGATCGGGCATTGGCGTTCGTCTTGTTATCAGCGCTATGTAAGCGCTCTGCCGGACAGTGCTGGTGTTTCTCCTACAGATGCCTTGCTGCCTGATAATTGTGTTTGGTTCTGTGGCTATTCCTATGTCTTTTGGGCACAGCGCCGAGCGTAGGAGTCTCGTTGGGGACCGAACCTGGGATTGGTGCATTTGGGAGTCCGCATCAGATGGCTGGGCTTGAGAGGCATGCTGTGGGAGCAGTTTCTTCCAACTTTACTGCAAGCTCGACGTTTTTCTTCGCCTCAAGTGATTGTTTTCCATGTTAGGGGTAATGATTTGTGCTATACTAAAGGGGTGGAACTTATTCGGAGAATGAAGCAAGATTTGTTGTCTGCCTTGTTTTATTTTTCTGGCACTCGTTGTGTATGGTCTTGCATCATTCCCCGGTTGGTCTGGCGAGATGCTCGTAAGGTTGAGGGTATTGGGCGTCTACGCAAACTTGTTAATTCTGAAGTTTCCAGGTTTCTGGGTATGATGGGAGGTTTAATTCTGTGCCATGATTTGCTCACTGTTGACTGCCTGGATTGTATAGGGAAGATGGGATACATTGGGCTTGATATATTTTTGAGTTCAGTGTAGGTTAAACCCTCTTTCCTTAGGTCAATAAAGTATACTGCTGTTACAGTATCCTGTCCTGACCTGAGGAAGGAGAATTTGGCCTCTAAAATTTAGTCAAAAATGTATTAAAATTAGTCCAATAAAATGATCACCATATTTCCATTTTCTATTTATAAACATTTATCAACACAACTACAATACTACTTTATCCTATAGAATTTTTTTTCTACCTTTGTCGTCTTGATTTTCATATAGGCTGAATTATGTGTTTGGGTCTTCCCATTTGCACTAGAGTTCTCCATAGTTTATTTTAATCCACACAGTCAATAGCTTTGCTGTAGTCGATAAAGCAAAGGTATAGAGCAGGGGTGCCCAACACGTCGATCGCGATCGACCGGTAGCTCAGAAAGGCAACGTGAGTCGATCGCAGAGCCCATCCCGGGCTCCGTGATAGACTCGTGTTGCCGTCCCGATCTACCGGGCCTATCAGCCTTCCTCTCCTCGACGTCAAAGACGCCGACGCGGGCATTAGGCTGTTTTTGTCATTTCGGGTGGGGGGTGGCAGCGGCAGCAGCAGCAGCCTGAAAAAGAAATCATCCTGGCCGGGGTCGGTGTCATGCTCCGGAGCTTCTACAGCCTTCCTATCTCCCTCTCCCTTCTACCTGCTTCCAGCCACACCCCCTGCTCCGCGACTCTCTTCGGCAACTCAGCAGCAGCGATCGACACAAGCTTCTGACGTCGGGGCCTACCCTCTGCGAGTCCCGCTTGTTTCAACTTCCTTTTTCCACAAAGCGGGACTCGTAGAGGGAAGGCCTTGATGTCGGCAGCTTGTCTTGATCACCGCTGCTGACGAGTTGCTGAAGAGAGCCGCGGAGCAGGGGGGTGTTGCCAGGTGCAGGTAGAAGGGAGAGGGCCAGATGCAGGATTCGTGGGTGAGGGAGGAGAAGAGAGAGAGAAAGAGAGAGGGGAGGGAAACAAAAGGAAATATTTCATACTGGGCTGGGCCGGAGTGGAGGAAGGGTGGAAAGATTCTGGCTACCGGGTGCAGTAACAAAGGAATAGGGGGGAAAGCTGAAAATGGAGATAGTGACACAAAGAAGAGAAAGGGTAAGCAGGACCTACTGAATAAGGATAGAGATACAGAAGGGACATGAAGAGGAGGTGAAATAGAGACATAGAAGTAATGCTGAAAAAGTGGGGGGGGGGGGGAGATAAAGACATTGAAAGGGCAAATGGTGAACATGGGGTAAAGACAAGGACAGAGACAAATGAAGATTCTGAAAAAGTGGTGAGATAGGGATATAGATGAGATGGACACAAAGAAGGGGGATGCTGGAAAATAGGTGGAATGGTAATTCTGACAAACACAGAAGGGAAATGCTGGATCAAGGAGAGATGGGGCTCAGGCTGGATGGAATGAGGAGAAATGCCTTGTTGGCCCGGAGGGACCTGGTGGCAGCAGGAGTGAATGGGCATCCTTCCTGTTGATCTTCTATTTAAAGACCTCTATACCATTTGAAAGAGGGCAAATAAGGAACTTCGGGCAAAAAAGGAACTTCGGGCCGCGTGGGAGCCCAACTCCGCCCCCCGAAGCCCCCTGCAGAGCAGCTCACACAGCCTCTTCTCTTCAGAGCAGCCCCACTGAAACCGGGAGCTGCTCCAACGAAAAACAGACCCCTGCCGTAGGGAAGGAACTTCGGGCCGCGTGGGAGCCCAACTCTGCCCCCCGAAGCCCCCTGCAGAGCAGCTCACACAGCCTCTTCTCTTCAGAGCAGCCCCACTGAAACCGGGAGCTGCTCCAACGAAAAACAGACCCCTGCCGTAGGGAAGGAACTTCGGGCCGCGTGGGAGCCCAACTCCGCCCCCCGAAGCCCCCTGCAGAGCAGCTCACACAGCCTCTTCTCTTCAGAGCAGCCCCACTGAAACCGGGAGCTGCTCCAACGAAAAACAGACCCCTGCCGTAGGGAAGGAACTTCGGGCCGCGTGGGAGCCCAACTCCGCCCCCCGAAGCCCCCTGCAGAGCAGCTCACACAGCCTCTTCTCTTCAGAGCAGCCCCACTGAAACCGGGAGCTGCTCCAACGAAAAACAGACCCCTGCCGTAGGGAAGGAACTTCGGGCCGCGTGGGAGCCCAACTCCGCCCCCCGAAGCCCCCTGCAGAGCAGCTCACACAGCCTCTTCTCTTCAGAGCAGCCCCACTGAAACCGGGAGCTGCACCAACGAAAAACAGACCCCTGCCGTAGGGAAGGAACTTCGGGCCGCGTGGGAGCCCAACTCCGCCCCCCGAAGCCCCCTGCAGAGCAGCTCACACAGCCTCTTCTCTTCAGAGCAGCCCCACTGAAACCGGGAGCTGCTCCAACGAAAAACAGACCCCTGCCGTAGGGAAGGAACTTCGGGCCGCGTGGGAGCTCAACTCCGCCCCCCGAAGCCCCCTGCAGAGCAGCTCACACAGCCTCTTCTCTTCAGAGCAGCCCCACTGAAACCGGGAGCTGCTCCAACGAAAAACAGACCCCTGCCGTAGGGAAGGAACTTCGGGCCGCGTGGGAGCCCAACTCCGCCCCCCGAAGCCCCCTGCAGAGCAGCTCACACAGCCTCTTCTCTTCAGAGCAGCCCCACTGAAACCGGGAGCTGCTCCAACGAAAAACAGACCCCTGCCGTAGGGAAGGAACTTCGGGCCGCGTGGGAGCCCAACTCCGCCCCCCGAAGCCCCCTGCAGAGCAGCTCACACAGCCTCTTCTCTTCAGAGCAGCCCCACTGAAACCGGGAGCTGCTCCAACGAAAAACAGACCCCTGCCGTAGGGAAGGAACTTCGGGTCGCGTGGGAGCCCAACTCCGCCCCCCGAAGCCCCCTGCAGAGCAGCTCACACAGCCTCTTCTCTTCAGAGCAGCCCCACTGAAACCGGGAGCTGCTCCAACGAAAAACAGACCCCTGCCGTCGGGAAGGAACTTCGGGCCGCGTGGGAGCCCAACTCCGCCCCCCGAAGCCCCCTGCAGAGCAGCTCACACAGCCTCTTCTCTTCAGAGCAGCCCCACTGAAACCGGGAGCTGCCCCAACGAAAACAAAAACCGGATCGACTGCCGCAGGGTAGGAACACCGGCCGCGTGGAAGTCCAATCTCCACCTCCCCCTCCCCCCCCCCCGAAGTCCCGAACAGGTCAATCATTTGATCAGACATACAACATAACCCATCTACCACAAAACAACAAGATCTATCTCCCTCACCAATAACAACAGGACAAACGACTTTCAGAATCAGTCCAGACCCCCACCAACTGCCACTAAAGATGAAGCTATCCACACAAACACATACTCAAGCCACCCTAATAATAATCCTCCTCATCACCAGCTGGAAAGTAGTAGCAAACAACTTATACACCACACCCACAAGCTCCTCTGTAACCAATTTCCAACTCCATAACGGCAGAACCTTCTTAACAAGAAACTCGAACCACCAGACCAGCACCCAACATTCCATCACCACAACCTGGAGAAAAAGAACAACTCCTCCCAAGACCAAACCTCAACCTCCTCCCAAAACACTCATCTACCCTGAAACGACCCACAAGAATCAAACAGAAACCACTACTCTAACGTGTGCCTACCTAAACATCAGAGCCTTAGGATCCAAAACAGAACATATAAAAAATTGGTTAAAAACCGAAAATCTAGACTGTCTCTTCCTCACAGAAACCTGGTTAACCTCAGACACAGACCCCAGAATAACAGAGGTATGCCCGCAGGGGTACAAAATAACAGTGACCTGCAGAGAGAAAAAAAGAGGAGGAGGACTAGCAATAATATTCAAAGACTCCCTAACCCTAAATATACAAGAAAAAACATCCACCACACAAATGGACTTCCTTGCCTGTCATCTCACAAGCTCCACACTAAAAAACTCACTAGCATGCATGCTCTGTTACATAACACCGGGAAATTGGACCACAACGAGACCTGAATTTGAAAACTTCATCTACCAAAACTCTTTAACAGCAGAATATAACCTTATCCTAGGAGACCTAAACCTCCACCTAGAAGACCCAAAATCCACACCAGCAAAAAACTGTCTAGCATTTCTCAATGCCTTATCCTTCCAAATCCTAGACCCACAAACCACTCATGAAAAAGGACATCAACTAGACATTGCAGCCTTCATGACCCACCAATCAACCACCCCAGTAATTCAAACACCCAATGGAACCTGGTCCCCATCCCTCTGGTCAGACCACTACACCTACAATTTCAGCATTAACTGGACCAAGAACAAAACCACACCTAAATCCCAAAAAACAACATACACCTCACGCAAACATATCGAGCCAACTGTATTCTGGAAAAAAATAGATGAAACACTCCAGGACTGCGACCCAAAAGACTTCATCTCTCACTGGAATTTTCTAGCCACCAACACCCAGGACGAACTAGCCCCACTACAAACCAAAACTAGAACCAGTAGAAGATCAGACCAATGGTTTGACAATGATCTGCTCCAACTTAAAAGACAATGCAGAAGATTAGAAAGAAAATGGAGAAAAACAAACCTAGATCAAACGAAAACCGCCTGGAAAAAAACTAACAAACAATATAAAATCCTACTAAAAGACAAGAGAAAAACTCACTACACAAACCTAATAGGCACAGAAACCCAAGATACCAAAAAACTATTCAAAATATTAAAAGACCTAACGGACACCAAACCCTACACGACCACTAACAACAACCCAACCCCCTCAGCCACCCTTCTAGCAGACTATTTCAAGAACAAAATCACTAACGCCAGAGCCACCCTCAACTTTACCCCATCCCACCTAAACGAAATCACAACCCAACCCACGGATAAAGAATCTACTACAGCGGACAGAACATGGTCTCAATTCCCCAAC
This sequence comes from Geotrypetes seraphini, assembly GCF_902459505.1. Classification (NCBI taxonomy): domain Eukaryota; kingdom Metazoa; phylum Chordata; class Amphibia; order Gymnophiona; family Dermophiidae; genus Geotrypetes; species Geotrypetes seraphini. The sequence goes on along the minus strand of NC_047088.1, from coordinate 137,277,501 downwards.
ATACAATGGTCCGAATTCAATAAACTCTACAAAAAATACAGCCACGCCTCCTGTGACCTCAACCACTGCCCAGCATATCTCCTTACCACCTCCAGTATAAAATTCCATACTCTACTTCTGCAATGGATACAAACAACACTCACAGATGGCTTTTTCTCTACTGACTTCAGCGAAATTATCATCACCCCAATTCAAAAAGACCCAAAAGGACCAACAGACCAACCATCCAACTTCAGACCCATTGCCTCTATACCGCTATATGTCAAAATTACAGAAGGCCTAGTAGCCAAACTCCTCACAAACTATCTAGATGACCATAACCTACTCCACCCCATGCAATCAGGATTCAGAACTAACTTCAGCACAGAGACACTCCTGGGCTCCCTTATGGACACAGCCAGACAACACCTCAGCACAGGAAAAAAAATGCTTCTTATACAACTGGACCTAACTGCAGCATTCGACCTAGTTGATCATAACATCCTTCTCCAAATCTTGGATGCAATAGGTATCTCAGATACAGTATATTCTTGGTTTGAAGGCTTCCTAAAATCCAGAACCTACAGAGTAAAATCAAACAAAGAAAAATCAGATCCTTGGTCAAACCCTTGCGGCGTACCACAGGGATCCCCACTATCCCCTACTCTCTTCAACCTATACACTGCCTCTCTCGGGGCATACCTGGATAACCTAGGCATTACCACCTATAGTTATGCGGATGACATCACCATCCTCATACCATATGATCAGCCAAAGACCATCATGACAAACATAATACACCAAACAATAGAAACAGTTACAACCTGGATGAAAGAACACAAACTAAAACTCAACCCAGATAAAACTAAATTCATCCTCCTCGAAAATGACAAAGTCCCAACTATAACCAATTTAGAACTTAACTCAATCAACTATCCAATCCAAACCACCATAAAACTACTAGGAGTGACAATAGACAGATGCTGCACTATGCAACTGCAAATAAATAAAACCATACAGAAATCCTTTGCAATAATGAGAAACCTGAGACAAGTCCGGAAATTCTTTGAAAGATCACAATTCCAGCTCATAGTGCAATCCCTAATCCTAGGATTGCTAGACTACTGCAACATCCTCTATCTCCCCTGCCCTGCCACGATGACCAAGCAACTACAAACAATCCAAAATACTGCTCTGAGACTCATCTACTCACTGAGGAAACATGATCATATCACAGAAGCCTACATCAACTCACACTGGCTACCAATCCAAGAAAGAATATTATTTAAATTCTACTGCATGATATTCAAAACCCTAAATGGAAACAGCCCAGCCTACCTAAACAATCGCCTCATCCAAGCAACCTCAACCAGACATAGAAAAACGCACTCCCCTTTCACACCTCCCCCGATCAAGGAAGTAAAACGGTCAAAACAATACGACGGCCTCCTAGCCACTCAAGCTGCAAGAATGGATAACCAAATCTCCAACCTACTGTTAACCACCCCAGACTACAAGATTTTCAGAAAACAAATAAAAACTATACTCTTCAAGAAAGCCCTGAAACAGTCCTAACCACACCCACTCTTAAAACCTCTTACTCTTAACAACACTTTTACCTATCAAATGCTATCTAAAACCCATAATTTCACCATATTCTTACCTCCTAAAGACCTCCACTTCCCTTTGGTAACTCTTTATCCAATGTTTATTACCTTAAAAAATTCTATGTCATCGCTTATTCTACTCCTTTTAATTTGTATGTAATTCCTGTTTTTTAGTTGGAATGTAATCCGCCTTGAACCGCAAGGTAATGGCGGAATAGAAATCACTAATGTAATGTAATGTAATGTAACTTCCTCTCCTACGTCAGAATTGACGTCAGGGAGTGGAATGCTGGTCAGCGCGACACTTCTGCAGGGAAAGCTTGGGACGGCAGTGGCTTGGGGCTATTCCCCGATGGCGGTGGCAGCAAACCGAGTGGCTTGGGGGAGGGCACGGAGAAAGAAAGAAAGAAAGGGGCAGACAGGGAGACAGAAAAAAGGGGGAACAGGGAGACAGAAAGAAAAAGTTTTGGGAGAGAATGAGGTCTGGAGGAGAGAAAACATACAGGAGGCTGAAAGAAAGGAAGAAAGATTGGATGCACAGTCAGAAGAAGAAAGTGCAACCAGAGACTCATGAAATCACCAAACAGCAAAGGTAGGAAAAATGATTTTATTTTCAATTTAGTGATCAAAATGTGTCTGTTTTGAGAATTTATATCTGCTGTCTATATTTTGCACTATGGCTCCCTTTTACTAAACCACAATATCGTTTTTTAGCGCAGGGAGCCTATGAGCATTGAGAGCAGCGCGAGGCATTCAGCATTCAGCATTCAGTAACTCCCTGTGCTAAAACCTACTATTGTGGTTTAGTAAAAAGGGAGGGGGTGTATTTGTCTATTTTTGTATTTTGTTACCGAGGTGACATTGCATAGAGTCATCTGCCGTGACCTCTTTGAAAAAACCCAGAATATGAATAATTAACATTTTCTCTGCCTTTCATTGTGCTTTGTGTTTTTTTTTAATTTTATTGTTGGTAGATCATTTTGACTTAGTCATTATAAAAGTAGCTCGCAAGCCCATAAAGTGTGGGCACCCCTGGTATAGAGTGTTTTGGTGTTCTTTGCTCTTCTCCAATATTCATCTAACATTGGACTAGGACTCGAGCACGAGTTGATGGCATCTAACAACCTTTGTCTCCCAGTTTCTGCTTTCATCTTGTCATTTTCTTCCTTCCATCCACTGCCTGCCCCTTCCAGAAACTGTCTGCAAACCCCCTTCCATCTTTCCATTTCTTCTCCTGCCCTCCCCCTGCCCCCTTGATCTGGCATCCATCTTCTCCCCTCTGTTCCCCTCATGGTCTGGCATCTCTCTTCTTCCATTTCCCTCTCTCTTCTCATTTCCTCCATTCAGATCTGATATTTCTGTCTCCTTCCCCCTTTCACCCCATGCTCTGGCATCTCTCTCTTTTTCTTTTTCTGTCTAAATTAAATTCTCTCTTCCTATTCAGTCCTCAGTTTCCCTCTTTTCACTGTGCCAACCCACAGATTGTCACCCCTTTCCTTCACCCCTCCACTATCTCACTAACTCTCTTCTTCCCCCATCCAGCATATGCCTTTTTTTTCTCCCCTCCTTCCATCCAGTATATGTTCTCTTTCTCCACTTCCATTCAGCATCTGCTCTCCCTTCTCAACTGACATCCATCTGCCCTCTTCTCTCTCTCCCTTCTCCCCTCTTCCATCATCTGCTCAACTGCCCCTTTCTTTCTTTCTCTCTCTCTCTCTCTCCCACTCCAAGCCTCCACCCCAGGCCCATCTCCCTCTCTTCCCCTCACCTTCGCACGGGTCACCACTTACATTATTCATTATTTTTTGGAGGGTTTGCGGCCTGTAACCCTCCCCACCATCACCATCTCCTGTTCCTCTGAGGGTTTCTAACCTCTGTTCCTCCACTTATCCCCCTCAGCTCCTCGGGGTGCTTGCAGCCCGCATTCCTCTCCAGCTCCTTCTTCCCCACTGCATTCAGGCTCTGCACCTCCTCTACAGACTTCTCAGAGGAGCTGCAGTTTATAGTACCCTTCACACCACCAACTATTCCTCTTCCTCCTTCCCCACTGCTCCCAACACCTGCAGCAAACACCCCCTTCCCAGGAACTACCTCTTCATGCATCCTGGAGCCACCCCTCCCATGGCGCTCACCTGCTGCAGAGGCTCCCACTTCCATCCCATAGATGTGGCGAAGAACATTTGTATAGCCAGCAAGTAGCAAAATCATCCACAGCACCTGCAAGTGGTGCTCAGCCCAATGCTTCCCTCTGACGCTAATTGCCCAGGCGGAAACAGGAAGCTGCGTCAGAAGGGAACTTTGGGCTGAGCACCGCTTGCAGGTGCTGTGGCTGATCTTGCTGTCGATGCCATGGTGGGGCCCGATCTTGCTGTCATCGGGGGGGAGACCCGATCTTGCTGTCATTGGGGGGGGGGGGGAGAGAGGCCTAATCTTGCTGTCATCGGAGTGGGGGCCCGATCTTGCTGTCATGGCTGTTAAAAAAAAATTGGAAAGGTGACGATGAGTGGGCCCCCTCACAATTTCGGGCCCTAGGCACATGCCTCCTGGGCCTATCCATTAATCCGGCCCTGCCCGGCAGGAGGGATGCCCAATTCCTCCTGATGCAATCCCCGAAACAATCCCTGGCAGGAGGGATGCCCATTCAATGCTGCCAGCACCCCCCTCCCCAACATCCCTGGCAGTAGGGATGCCCACTCCCTCATGCCGGCATCTCCCCCAATCACATGGCCGCCTGAACCACCACCCCCCATTCTGGGATACACTGGGAGTTGCCTAAGACTCTGATTGGCCAGATACCTAAAACTACTCCCATGCCATTAAAAAGATTGGTGTTTGAGCCCTTATTGCTACCTACTTTGTAAGCAGTAAGGGCTGATGTACTAATCAGTAATAGTTTATTATGTATATTCCGCCTTTAAATAAGGCAGATCATATCACATACATAATTTTAAAAAAAGAAAAATACAAAACACTTATTCATGTATGCTAAACTCACCATTTTGCAGTATGTATATATAAGAACTTCATCACATTAAATTTTCCAAAAGGAAGATAAGCTGATTACCAATCAAAACCACAAAAGTCCACAGCATTAAGAGGCATATTTCATCTGGTAAAGGGGGAGTGTGATGCAGGGATTAAAGCTACAGCCTCAGCACTCTGGGAATGTGGGTTCAAACCTATGCTGTTCCTTGTAACCCTGGGCAAGTCACTTATTCCCCCATTGCCCCAGGTAGATTAGATAGATTGTGAGCTCGCTGGGACAGATAGGGAAAACTGCTTGAGTACCTGAATAAATGCATGTTAAACATTCTGAGCTCCCCTGGGAGAACGGTATAGAAAATTGAATAAATAAATAAAAAAGACGTCGTTTCATACATTGGCACAAATATTTCTGCTGTTGAAGATACACTGGAAGTTTGATCCATTCCATCAGTCCAGCACAAGAAAAAACACCTTTTCTTAATATTTCATGGTGTAAAATTTTATAAGATGGAATAATGCAGACACACCCTCTAAGCAGTAAAACTAAAAATATTTACCTTGCAGTGTGCAGGCAATCCTGGAACTTACTGCAGGATGCCTAAGCGCCCCTCAATGGTATAGTGAGGGAAGTTGGCACATGGGGTAGAGGTACCTGTGCTCTTCACTAGTGCCCCATTGCTCTCCGACATGCCATGCCCCCTTATCGTCATATTTTCACAGGCAGCAAGCAGGTTGAAATGCCTGCTGCTCATGCTGGCTGAGCCTTCTGACATCACTTCCTGGCTCTATGAACAGGAAGTGAGATCAAAGTGAGGGACGAGGTCAGCGCAAGCAACATATAGGACAGCCTTTTTTCTGTCATCTAAGATTTGAAGAGATAGCAGCGTGGGGCTACCCTTCAGAAACCAGACTCATCTCATCACCGGAAGGGGTGGGAGAGGAAAGGCGCTGGAGCCCCCCCCCCCTCAAGTCCCCGCTTGGTGTGGTCCGCACCCTTGCTACACCACTGGTGCCCTGTAGTAAATCCTTTTAAGCTGCAGTAAGCATGCACTAGTGCTTACTACAGCTTGGTGAAAGGACCCCTTCAGTAATTTATTCATTTGTTTATTTAATGTTAATAAATCAAATTGTTTAAGCATGCACTCTCTAACCTGAAATCCAGTCCCACTTCCAGTATACATAGCAGCTCTAGCCCTGTTCAGTACACAGCCTTCTCATTCAGGCTCCGATACTGATACAGCACACTCCCGGCTGAACAGACCCAGCCCATTACCTCCACGTGTACCTGTTAACATATAGCTGCAGCTACTCTGGGTCCTGATTACATTTACAACAAGAGTTCCAAGTGTGAGTTCCTCACAGTAACCTCAGCCTTTCTCCAACCTAGCCCATTTTGACCCTCCAGTGCCTCTGCCACCCCTGTGGCTTTTCTAATTTTTATTTTTATTTTTTTTACTGTACAACTTCAATCTGCCTCAAAATATGTGTTCCCACAAGCACCTGACTCCACCTCCCAATCCAGACTAGGTCCTGAACTTCACAGCCAAATCTAGCCTAGGACACCAATAGACTTCTGTGGTAGCCAGCAAGAGTCGAACACCGCAAGCCCCACATAAAACCTGGCCTGGGCTATGTAGTCTTGCTCCAACATAGCTTTACCATCACTGTTCTGGACCCTGGCGAGATACATAAAACATTATATTAGTCGTAGATTACAAGACAGAAGACAATAAGTTTTACCTTGTGCATGAGTACTAAATTACATAACTTGCAGCACACTTAAGCCCTCTGTCATATAACGATCTATTGCTTGATTCAGTCTGACACTGCATAACCGCAATGAAATGGATGATTGTTTTTCTCTATTGCTTTATTCCTCATAGAAATACTGTTTAAATGTTCAAGACAATTTAAATAAAATGCTCTGAAGTCTTTTACTTTGTTGTTCTCCCATACTTTTCTAACCTATTAGTCATTCACTTCACTAGTATTCTTTATTATTCCTGTGCCAAGGTTTGTTAAAGTTTAATCTAAGCTAATTCTCAAGTTTTCAGATTTTACTTGCACAAAAACAATGGCCAGGTTTCATTAACCACTCTGGTGTCTCTGGTTTTCAAGAGGCATCTTATACCATTAACAATTTAGTCATTCTATGCATATACCTCAACAGCAGTCCAATGATTTTTTTTTTTTTTCTTATTCCCACTTTGAATTTGCTCTATGGTTAGATCTTATTGCAAAAGCTGTCAAATCATTTTATAAATACAATTGAGAAATGAAGAAGCGGGCACACTCTAGTTCCCTTGTCACAGCAGCACAACAGCAACTACAACAAAACCAAAAAAAGAGGTTGGGGAGAGGGGGAGTATATAATCAAGACTTGTACCTGAGTTAAAGATTAAGAGAATAGTTTACTGCAGGAAAAGGGAGAGGTGAGGAGCATAGTCGCCCTGTATAAGAGGCGTGCCTGAAGACTCATCTTCTCCAGCCACTGCCACCGTCGGCATCAAAGTGCTGGCAAGTTCCCCCTCCCCACAGCCCGTTCTTCTAACCTCGATTGCAACCAGTAGCAACATTATAGTGATTAAGACAGGCTGCTGTGGGGCCTTCCCTATGAAGTGCCCCAACTCCTTTGATGCCACTTCTTGTTTCTGCATGGGAAGGCAGTATAATCTGTGTGAATTGTGTTTGTGGGTGCACTTTAGGTAGGAGGGAGGGAATGAAAGGGAGAGACACTGTAATGCACTTCAGATTGAGGAGAGGCAGAGAATGATCTCATTTATAAAGGAAAAGGGCCTTTACAAAGTGATCAGATGGTGGGGGAGGCAGGTTCTGCCCATCTCCCTCACCTCTTTCCCCCTCTGTGATTCATCTTTAGCTGACAGAAGACTGACACTAGGAGCTGCCACTTCTAACAGAACCCAAGCTTCATGCCCCCTGGGTACAGCCTCTCCTGCATGAGTCAAATAATCTAGTGTTAGGTGAGAGAGAGGGGGAAAAAAAAGGCAGATTGACTGCAGTTCTCTATGGAGGCATAAATGTTATCTATGAACACTTTGTTTCAATCCACTTTAATTCAATTGCCTAAGATACGGTACCTATATACCAGTGGTCTCAAACTTGCGGCCCGCCAAGTTCTATTTTGCGTCCCGCGGTCTATACTAGTGCTACCCGCTCTTTGCAGCGTCCTCCGGCTTCCCCCCTGGCCTCTTGCTTTTACCTTCAGCTGATTACTGCAGCCTGCAGAGAAGATTGCTGGTGCTGTAGCAATCTTTGCAGGCTGCCGTCATCCTCAGCAGCACATTCCCTCTGCCGCGATCCGGCCCCTGACGTCACAGGAGGGGTGGGACCGTGGCAGAGAGAACATGCTGCAGAGGCCGATGGCAGCCTGCAAGGAATGCTACAGCACCGGCGATCCTCTGTGCAGGCTGCCGTAATTAGCTGAAACTAAAACCGGGAGACCAGGGAGAAGCCAGAGGATGCTGCAAAGAAGGGGGGAAACATGCAGGCCTTCGGGGGGGGGGGGGGAGGATTTATAAACTATAAAGAGTTTGACCTCATGCAAAATTGTCATTTTTTTAATAAGACATTAACTATTTTTTCTGCGGCCCTCCAAGTACCTACAAATCCAAAATGTGGTCCTGCAAAAGGTTTGAGTTTGAGACCACTGATATACTGTATATCTACTGTAACTTTTGCATTATTTAATTTTCTTGCAGCTTTATTATTGGGTTTTTTATACATATTTAACATAAGGTATAACCTGCAAATATTTGGATGACCTTTTTTTCTACTGTTGTCAAACAAGTATTAACTCAGGCTCTGCCTTGGCCCTACCCACTTTAGCCTCCCCAAACTGCTGAGCTATGGAGCACTACGGTAAGGAGCCTTTCTCCAAGCCAGCTGATACTGAGGCTGGGAGGGAGAGAGTCTGAGTTCCCCCAGGATAGGATAAAGTACTGTCTCAGTCCTCAGGGAGGGGGGGAATGGAAGGGATGGACCAAGAAATGTCCACAAACTGCCTGCGGAAAAGAAAAGAACCTATGGATCAGGGCTATAGCCAGACATCCATTCTTGGTGGTTCCCAAAAATGGATTGGAGGATCCCAGTATTCCTTAACAACAGCAGCAGATGAATCCAGAGACCAATGGGATAGCACACATCTACCAGCAGGCGGAGATAGAGCAGAAGATAATGCAGATACAGGAGGAGTGTCAGCCAATAGGACCACCTGTTAATCAGTTTCTCTATCTCCCAGCAGGTGATGGTCACTGTTCAACTAGTTCCTGAATTCTGGCTGTGACTGGAAAATTATTTTCTCCTGTTGAGGTTTCTCTTCAGTGAGACTGCCATTCTATTTCTCCTGTTGAGGTTTCTCTTCAGTGAGATGGCAATTTTATTCTCCTGTTGAGGTTTCTCTTCTGTGAAACATGGGTGTCTGACTGAACGGTGCCGGCTTTAGGGGTTACACCTGGGTCCCCCCAGGTCCCTGCCTCACCCTCCCTCCATTGCTAGAGGGTCTGACTGGATCTCGATTTTTTTCTTCTTTCCCTTCTCTGTTAAAAAAAAAAGGAGACCACAGTTGCTACATTCTGCCTTGTTAGTGCTGCACAACCAGCTCTTACTGGCTTCAGCCAGCCCTAACAACAAGCTTGTGAGAATGTATGTGTTTTTTACTGTTGTTTGAACTTCAGGTTCTGTTTGGGAGTCTTAGTACTGTGTGTTCGGTCAACGTATGTTTAAGGAATGGATATTTTATTGAGGCTAAGTTTTAAGACTAGAAATCCGTTGAGGGAGCTGGGACTTTCCCGCCCTTTGCATGCACGCGCTTGGTTTCCTTGTTGGTTACAGCGCGGCAGTAGCGGTGCGATTTCATGTTTGCCCTTGTTCTCCTCGTTGGGTTTCAATGCAGCAGTAGTAGTCCTGTTTATTCCGAGGCTCTCTTTCGTGGTGTTTGTCGCGGCCATGTGCAGCTGATTGTGCAGGTGCCGGTTTATAGCAGCGAGCATGAGATGGGACATGTTTTTTTCCGGCGCTGTGGGAAGCACCGCACCGTTCTAGTTATTCCCCAAGTCTGATTTTCTTTCTATGTTGGCCGCAGCAGGGTACATTTTGCGGGGCTTGAATCCGACTATGTTTCTAGGAGCATTGATCCAGCAGCCACGTGTCGGCAAGAATCAGGTGCTTGCTTGGGTCTCCGGCGATGGCAGGAGAGCTGCAGCGTTCCGGTAGTTTATTTACAGCTGACTTTGGTCAGGGTATGCTGCGGCTTCTCTCCTTTCCGGTTCAGACAAGTTGTACGTGTTTCACCAGCTTTGGGACAAGCTTGGGCAGATTTATATGTCAATGTTTGTGTTCCTGCTGTATTCACTTGAAGGAAGCTGCTAGTTTAATCGGACTCTGGGGTTAGCACTCAAGGGGATTACCAGAGAGACTCTGACCTGTGCTAGGTCACCCAGTCTCCAGACTGAGTCGACATACAGCAATCACGGCACAGTGAGATCAGCATTAAGATAGTGCCCTGTATTTCACACGGATATCTCATTGTCTCTCTTGGGGTCCCTCCAAATTGAGCCTTTGTCTGTTGGTAACTGTCCTTCTTATTTGGGCCTCTGTGCTGCGCTGCATGTGTCTAGTAGTGGCATAGGATATATATGCCTAAAGGTAGTACAAACAGTTTCCAAGTTCGGGCTGTCTATATGGGCATAATGACACTTCACATCTTCTTGCGGCCAGTTCTCTCTTTCTCTATTTCTGAGGGGGCCTGGACTTCAGATTTCCATGCTTATCACGCTGGTTTCTCCTGTCGCCATTTTTTCATGGCACATGTTAGATGGACCCCCCGACTAGACAGGAAGGGCTGTACAGCTCCTTCTAACCAGGAGCCAGTTACCTATTCTATCAAACCCGCGGAGGAGCACTCGCTATGTGGCTGTTAGCCTCATCCCTGAAGCTCTCATTAGTGATGTGAGCTTTGTCTGATACCTGTTAGGATGCTGTTGTTTTCCATGCATCTTGATTGCATCTAGTACGTATTAACTTTAAAAGACATACGTATTTCGCTCACGTTGCATGGAGTTAGTCCTGTTTTCATGGTTCCAGTATACTCCTCTTTACATTGCGAAACTTGATTTTCCTAGAATTTCTTTCTTCTTACAGATCCTTCAGTTCTCATCCTGCTATTCCCTGACCTTCTGCACTTCATTCTGAGGGGATCTTGACTTCTTCCAATGACTCTTCAGGCTTTCTCATGAGGGGGAAGACGCTATAATGTCAGGTCAGGGGGCTGTGAACATTTTTCAGGATGCTTGCAACTTTGCATCCTCCTCGGGTTTCTGGTTCATTCTTGGAGTCTCTGTGTTTTGTGTTTCCCTTTTAAGTGTTACAGGTCCTCAGGGCAGTTCTTGTAGTTCTTTAGGAACTAAGGGACGTTGTTCCACTTATTGCATGGTGCCCAAGACGGGGGCATCGGGCAGGCTGGATCCCATTTTGCTGAATTAGTTTCTCAGGGTTACACATTTCTGCAGAAAAACTGGGAGAATATTTACATTTTCACTATGGACTCCGAATCGGCACTAGTTTGCTTGCCTCTCTTGGAGCAGCACTTTCAGTTTTGGCACATGCCATTTCGCTTACCCAAGGCTTCATGAACATTTTAGAAAATGTGGGCACTACCAGGCGATTCACCTGCTTTCTTCTTGACTGACTGCTTGATTCGGACGTCTTCCAGTCAGGCCATTTGACTGACACGAAAAAGGTGGTTTCTTTTCCTCAGTTCTTTGGACGTGAATCTTCGAATTTGCACAGCGCTCTTTTCTCCTGTACTATTTATAGGTATATCGGGGAGATGTTTTTATTCATATAGGAGAGAAATGTGTTTCTTCCCAGAGACTAGGGCGATTGGTCATAGTCTCAGGTTTGCATTCTTCTTCGGTCACCATGACCAAGTATGGGATTCTGTACAGGTTCTAGGATCCATGTTGCTGACTCCACTAGAAACTTCGGCTTGCTTTCCCATTATAACGCTACAGCAGTCGCTTTTGTTCCGGTGGTTCCCGGTATCTCAGGGCTCCAATTATTTGGTAGGCTCCTCAAGCATCGCTCTGTATGATTTGGTGGCTCAGCGAGATTTATCTTTTCAAAGGCATGCTTCGGTCTTTGCTGGACTAACTCATGGTCACCAAACATCCTGGGCTGTCAGGTTGGGGAGCTCGGTGCCTTCCATTCTCAGCTCCAGGAGTCTGGTCTTAAGAGGCGACTCAGTACTTGTTCATTCTTCTACTCTGGAGCATGGTCAAGCTACCTTTCTGGAGCTTCGGACCATTCTTCTGGAATGACGCTGAAGGTCTTTTCAGTCAGTATTATGATGGGGGTATTTCTCTACAGCTTGGGCAGTAGGTGATGTACTCAGTTGCCAGGTACAGTTGTTGTTCTACTTCAATGGGTGGACCCTCAACTTCCTCTTCTGTTGGCAGATCATTTTATGAGTCAGGAAAAGAGTTTGGATAGACTTTCTCTCCGCAAAATCTGAGCATGGCCCATTTATTGTATGTTACAGTGTACAGCGCTGTGTACACTCTAGAAAGTGTAAATGTGAGTAATAGTGACATCTTTTACATCCTGGATTTTGAGAATTTTGGCTCAGGCGTTCCAGCTCTTTTTATGGAAATGAGATCTTCTGGAACTAGACCTCATGGCCTCGTCTCAAAATTCTAAGCTTCCTAGCTTCTTCGGTGGGCACAGGGAGTGGGAGTCAGAGGGGGTAGCAGCGTGGCTTCTTTCTCGCCTCTGGTTTCTCTTTTTTCAGTATTTTCCCCTGGCTGATGATGGCTTGGATTTGCCATCTCATGCTCGCTTTCAGGGCACAGTATTTGTAGAATCTCTGGATTGGCTGCGCCATCCTTGCTATGTGGATCTGATGAGTCTTTCGACAGCCAGACTGTTGAATTTCCTGATATCTCCGGATGTGCTCAACATGGATATTCGTACGACCTAGCTTTTGAAAAGTCATGGCTGACGTGTAAGGGTTATGCAAAGCAGGTTGTTTCTTCTCTTATCCAGGCGATACAGACATCTTCACCTGTCGCTTCTGCTTCCTTTTGGAGGTTTTTCCTTTCTTGGGTACTTCTCAACATTTGCACCCTTCCAGTTCTTTTTTGGCACAAATGAATCTGAACGAGTCCAAAACAAAACTCCTTTGGCTCGGCCCACAATTAGACCATCTACCCTCCTCCATCCCATTGTCCTCCGACTCCTCATTACAGCTCGAGCTCTCAAGCAAAGTCCTGGGTGTCACCTTAGACTCTTCTCTATCCTTCAATGACCATCTCCAATCCTTGGTAAAAAAATGCTTCTTCAGCCTTCACATGCTAAGGAAAGTCAGACCCTATTTTCACCAAAAACACTTTGCAGTCCTAGTACAATCCATCATCCTCTCCAGATTGGACTATTGCAATTCTATCTACTTCAGCCTAACCAAGAAAAGCCTCCACAGACTGCAGCGGATTCAGAACACCGCGGCTAAGCTCATTTTCGCGAAAAGCAAATTTGATCACGTCTCGCCACTCCTGTCTAAGCTCCATTGGCTCCCAGTAATCTCCAGGATCCACTTCAAATGTGCGTGCCTAGCCTACAAGATCCTACATGGCATCCTTCCTGCCGTTATCCCTCTATCCTGGAACTCCCCAACCCCTACCGCCTCCAGATCCTCCCAAACTCTTAAACTTTCCTTCCCTTCCACTAAAGGTATTTCTCATGCAGGCAAACTTGGGTCATCCCTCCCCTTTAAAATCACTGAGATCTGGAATAACCTTACCTCCCCGCTCCGATCCTCAAGCTCCCTCCAACTTTTCCATAAACACCTAAAAACCTGGCTATTCTCAAAACTGTAACATTTCCCCCCTCTCAGGCCTCTCCACCTTCCCCACCCTTTTACATCTAACTCTTAAACTCTCCACCGGAGTTCCTCTCTCATCTTAATTCCTGTAAACCGTGCCGAGCTCTGCATTTACTGAGATGGTGCGGTATATAAACCCAAGGTTTAGTTTAGTTTAGTTTAGTTTGCCAAGGGCTTAGCGTTCAATTCCCTTCAGCTTTAAGTGCCATTCTTAGCTTGTTACAAGGGCTAGGTATATTGCTCTTCACTTACTTCTCAGCTTCATGTAGTTCAGTTCCTAAACGGAATACGATATATTCGTATACCTCTTAGAAAGCCCTGTCCGGAGTACAGTCTTAAGGTACTTCTTCGCAGTTTACCGAAGGCTTCATTTCATCCTTGTCTTTTGAGACTCTAAAGGGCTATGCCATTGAACACGAGGTTTCTTGTGGCCATGGCTTCAGCTTGGCAGTTTTCTGAGTTGTAGGCCTTGTTTGGCGGGGATTCCTATATCTGATTTACAAAATCTGGGGTGTCAGTTCGGACGGAACCACAATTTCTTTTTAAGGAGGTGTCATCCTTTCTTTTATGACACTCTCACTTTTCCTTCCTTCTTCCTGGGAGGAGAAATATGGAGCCGTGCTTTTATTCACTGCATTTTTTGAAAGTGCGTAGCGTTCTCCGCGAGCTAGGTTTCAAATGACTTTTAGTTGTTTAGATCACCTTTTTGTATTCTTCAAGGGACACCTCAAACGTATGGCGGCGTCCAAAGCTTCCATCGCTCGATGGGTCCAGGAGGACATTATTTACGCTTACTTGATGGCAGGGAAGCGGTTGGCAAAAGAACTTCATGACCATTTCACCAGAGCAATGGCTACTTCTTGGACTCAGTCCAGAGGTTTTTTCCTTGGAGGAGTTTTGTCTCACAGCTACTTGGTCTTCCGAGAGTGCTTTGTCTCAGCATTACCGGTTGGATTTGGGGGCATGTGCGGTGGATGTGTTTAGTGCTTCGTTGTTGCGGAGGCGGCGTTTGCTTCCCACCCAGATTGAGGATTGCTTTGCTACATCCCATTGGTCTCTGGATTCATCTGCTGCTGTTGCTAAGGAAGGAAAAATTATGTTCTTACCTGTTAATTTTCTTTCCTTTAGATGCAGCAGATGATTCCAGAGCCCCACCCTTTCTGGATATTGTCTGTTGGTTTTTTCTTTTGCAACTTTCGAAGTTTGTTGTTATTGATGGTTGTATTCTATATTATTGCCTTTTGAGATTTCTTATGGGAAAGAAGTTTTTTACATGCTATGCCTATTGATGGTTACGGATGCTTGGGCAAGTAGCTATACTGAAGATACAGGAGGAGTGCCAGCCAATAGGACCACCTGTTAATCAGTTTCTCTATCTCCGCCTGCTGGTAGATGTGTGCTATCCCATTGGTCTCTGGATTCATCTGCTGCGTCTAAAGGAAAGAAAATTAACAGGTAAGAACATAATTTTTCCTTCTCCCACTCCTCACCCCCTCCCACTGCCAAAATATTAGCTTTGCTAGTGGGGATGCCAAACCCTGCCAGCTGAAGACATCTCCCTCTTGGGTTGCATCTTGCAGCAATACTTCATTTAGATGCACTGTTATGTCTACATACAATTTACTGCACAAGATCAGCAAAAGACCAGCAGACTTCAAAGTGCATATAAACATTATTTTGGCTGTATAGTTGGTGACCAACATATAGCGTGGGCACCTTATGTGTGCTGCACTGTATGCTATTCCGGATTAACACAGTGGCTTAATGGGAAACGGAAGAAGATTCTTTTCGATTTACCCATGGTGTGGCGTGAACCAACAAATCATCACTCAGACTGTTATTTTTGCATAACAAAAATTGCTGGATTCACAAAGAGGAATAAATCAAAAATTGTGTATTCTGATTGCCAGTCAGCAATTAAACCTATTCCTCATGTCTCAGAGAATCCAGTTCTAATTCCTCCTTCCACATCTGCAGCACAATGTGCCGAATGTACAGATAAGAATGTGCCTCTGCTACTATGGAGGAGTTGTATGAACCTGAAATGGATGAAAAACAATCTCACCTGCTAACTCAAGAAGATCTTAATGATCTGGATAGAGACTTGTCACTGTCAAAGGAGAAAGCAGAATTGTTGGGTTCAAGACTGAAGCAATGGAATCTTTTAAGGCAGGACACCAAAATATCTTTTTTCCATGATCGTCACACCATCCTGGCTTCCTTTTGCCAAATGGAAGGAAACATTTGTTATCCCAGGACAAGCAGGCAGCCTATTCTCACATATGGGTGACGTCATCAGCGGAGCCCGGATGCGGAAGCTCGCAAGCAGACTTGCTTGTAGAAACTAGAAGTTTCGAGTCGACCGTACCGCGTATGCATGAGTGCCCTCCTGCCCAGCGTAGGGTGCGTCTCCTCAGTTTTCAGTTTTCTGCGGAGCTGAGAAGTCCGTCTTTGACTCTCTGTGTTTAACTTTTTCACTTCATGTCTTCTCTACACCGCGGTTTGTGTTTTTTCTTCACGAATCGCTGTTTTTTACTTTATTTCTTTATTAAAAAATAAAATAAAAAATTGTTTCTTCCATTCGACTGCCGGGGCAGGCCACTCAGCCGCAGCCCAGGGGCTTCGACTTTGCGGCGACTATTTTTTCTCCTATGTCCCGGCCAGCAATGGGCTTCAAGAAGTGTAGCCAGTGCCAGCGTGCAATTTCCCTCACGGACCCACACCGTTGTTGCCTCAAGTGCCTTGGGCCGGACCATCAACCAAAGTTGTGCGAGCGCTGTGCTACTCTTCAACCTTGAGCCCTTAAACGTCGTCGAATTTTGGTCCAGAAGCTCTTCAGGATGGATTCTTCCTCCGATCCCTCGAATCCGAAGGCGGCCTCAACCTCACCTTCGACCGAGACTCATCCTGCTTCTACTGCTTCGACCTTGAGCCTCATCAGACCTTCTTCGTTTGCCACGGCTCTCTCCTCGACGACTCCTGCTGTATCTTCCCCTGTATCCTCAGGTCAGATAACTCAGCAGAAGGTTCCAGTGGTGGTGCTTAAGGTGCCTAAGACTTCCAAATCGAAGCACATTTCTACTGCTTCTGTGGAACTTCCAGCCAAAGAAGGTGGACCGGTTTCAGATGTGGATCCATCTTTGCAGCTTCTTTCCAGACCATGTTGGAAAAGCAGTTCATTCAGTTCCTTACTACTATGGGACCAAAGCTTCTTCCTCTTATCCAGCCTGGGCATTCTGAAGACTCCCGCAAGGTTGAGCCTCTTCCTTTGCCTCAGTCTTTGCAGTGAGCAGAGTCTTTGCAAGTGTCTGGTCTGGCATCTAAGCACATCAAGCAAGAAGCAGAATCTTTGCAAGTGCCTCGGCAGAAATCCTCACACTCTATCCAAGGAGCAGAGTCTTTGGAAGGGCATCGAGGTTCCTCCACCAAGCCTCCAGAGCTTCTATCCACAGCCTCCAGTCCTATCCATTTGTTGGTAGCATCGGCTGCTTCAGTCTCTGAGGCGAAGTCTCCTCAATCTTCGAGATCTGCTTCCAAGCACAATTCTCATCGACAATCGAGGCCTTCATTGAGGCATACTTCCAGACATAGTTCTTCTTCTAAAGAACGTCCTTCTTCAACTAAGCCTCGATCTACTCCTACTTCTACGAGACCGCCGACTCCTCGATCGAGGTCTCCCCTTCCAAACCTCGAGGATACAGTGGTTTTGATTGCTTCGTCCAAGTCTCCATATTCTTTTGATGCCTTTTTTCCGGCCGAAGCCTCATCTTCGACCCAGGCTGCCTCGACGATCTCGAGTCCTTCTTGAGGCAAAGCATTGTCGGATCAGCCATCTTTTTCATCTTTTCTTCGTCAGATGGCTGTTGACTTGGATCTTCAATTAGATACTGGCTCCAAATACTCTAAGGAGCATCTAGAGGTTATGCATCTTCCTCAACCTCCGGCAGAGTCACTTAAGCTTCCTCTTCATAAGTTTTTGTCTTAGACTTTTGGCAGATACCTGGAGACTCCTTATTCCATTCCAGCTGATCCAGGCAAATTGGACTCTAGGTATAAAACTGTTCACCGCAAAGGTTTCGATAACTCACAGTTATCTCACCAGTCCCTGCTTGTGGAGTCATCTTTAAAGAGGTCCCATCCTTCCAAGGTTTATACCACCGTTCCTCCTGGAAGGGAAGGGAAAACTGGACAAATTTGGACGTCGCATCTATCAAAATGCCATGATGTCCTCTAAAGTCCTTAATTATAATTTTCATTTTGTCACCTATTTTGAGTTCTCATTACTCTTTTGCCTAAATTTTTGAGTTATTTGGATACTCATAAACATTTTGAATTTCAAGAAGTCATCACTTCTCTATCACAACTCAGATTACATCTCCTTCAATCATCTTATGATGCCTTTGAGTTGTCTGCTAGAGTGGCTTCTTGTTCTGTTGCCATGCGCCGTCTTGCCTGGCTTCGTACTATTGACATGGATCCTAATCTTCAAGACTGCTTGGCTAATATTCCTTGTGCAGGCAATGACCTCTTTGATGAATCTATCGAGGCAGCCACCAAGAAATTGTCTGACCATGAAAAATCCTTTGCTTCCATTGTAAGACCTAAGCTGAAGCCAGCTCCTGCCAAGCCTACATATATATCAGAGGCGTTTTGCTCCGAGGACGGCTCCTTACAATCGCCCTCCTCCTAAGAATCAGCAGCCTCAGAAGCAACAAAAATCTCAACCTTCTGCTGCACCTAAGGCTACTCAGCCTTTTTGACTGTTTAAAACAGAGCATAACCTCCACCATTCTGTCTCTGAATGCTTTTCCCCCTATAGGAGGTCATCTCCATCATTTTTACACCCGATGGACGACATTTACATCCGACCTCTGGGTACTAAACATCATCAAGGAAGGATACTCTCTTCATTTCACTCAGGTTCCACCAGAGCTTCCTCCAAGAGAGTATCCTTCAAGTCCTTCCCAGACCGCCCTTCTTCTTCAGGAAGCTCAAGCTCTGCTTCGTCTCCATGCCATCGAACCAGTTCCTTTGGAACAACAGAACAGGGGTTTTACTCCCATTACTTCCTTGTTCCGAAGAAGACGGGCGATCTGCGGCCAATTCTGGATCTCAGGGCTCTCAACCAATTTTTGGTCAAAGAAAAATTTTGAATGTTGTCCCTGGCATCCCTTTATCCCCTTCTCGAGCAGAACGACTGGTTATGCTCTCTGGATCTCAAGGAGGCCTACACTCATATTCCTATCCATCCAGCCTCCCGTCAATATCTCAGATTTCAGGTGGGGAATCTGCATTATCAATACAGAATGCTACCCTTCGGCCTGGTTTCATCTCCCAGAGTGCCTCGTAGTGGTAGCAGCGGCTCTAAGGAACCATGGTCTTCAGGTATTTCCCTACCTCAACGACTGGCTCATCAAAGATTCAACATCTCAGGGGGTTATTGTAGCGACCCAACGGACTACCTGGTTCCTACAAAGTTTGGGATTCAAAATCAACTTTCCCAAATCCCAACTTCAGCCCTCACAGAATCTACAATTCATCAGAGCTGTTCTGGATACTGTCCAACTCAGAGCATTCCTTCCACAACAACGTCTGGATGCTCTTCTTCAACTCTGTCATACAGTGTCTTCCTGCTCTTCCATCTCAACGAGACACATGACGGTACTCCAAGGTCACATGGCCTCCACAGTACACGTGACTCCTTTTGCCAGACTTCACCTCAGAATTCCTCAGTGGACCTTGGCATCTCAATGGACACAGGTTTGCGACCCACTTTCTCAACACATTACAGTCACTCCTTCTTTGAAGCAGTGTCTCCATTGGTTGATGCTCTCTTCCAATCTTTCCAGAGGCTTGCTTTTTCAAATGCCCCCCATCAGAAGGTCCTCACGATAGATTCTTCGACCTACGCTTGGGGCGCTCATCTCGATGGTCTCCGTATACAAGGCCACTGGACCAGTATGGATCGTCAGTGTCATATCAATCTGTTGGAACTCAGAGCGATCCTCAAAGCTCTCAACACTTTTCAACATCTTCTTCACGACCAGGTAGTCCTCATTCGGACGGATAACCAAGTCACCATGTATTATGCCAACAAACAGGAAGGGACAGGATCTGCCTCCCTTTGTCAAGAAGCTCTGGAGGTTTGGGATTGGGCCACAACACCTTCCTCAAAGCTGTCTACATACAAGGGGCGAAGAATTGCTTGGCGGACAACTTGAGTCGTCTTCTGCAACCTCACGAATGGACACTCCATTCCTCGCCTCTTCATCACATTTTTTCAGTGAGGAACGCCTCAGATAGACCTCTTTTCAGCTCCCCACAACTACAAACTGCCTCAGTTCTGCTCCAGGATATACTCTCCTCATCGCCTCGAAGCAGATGCTTTTCTTCTGGAATGGACGAATCTCTTCCTCTACGCATTCCCTCCATTCCCTCTCATTCTCAAAACTCTGGTCAAGTTGAAGAACGATCATGCCACCATGATTCTGATTTCTCCTCGGTGGCCGAGACAACCTTGGTACTCCCTTCTACTTCAATTCAGCAGCAGGGAGCCATACCTTCTACCAGTTTTTCCATTTCTGCTTACACAGAGTCAAGGATCTCTTCTTCATCCCAACCTGCAGGCTGCTACTTGGTCCTCGGTTCATACTTTAAATTCTCACTATTGTCTGGATGTTTTCTCCAGACTGGATGGCCAGTTTGGCCAGACAGTATTACAAAATGTATTCTCCTAAATTGCCAACACTCCCACCATCCCATTCTGGTTAGCTTAGAGGTCACCCATATGTGAGAATAGGCTGCCTGCTTGTCCTGGGATAAAGCACAGTTACGTACCGTAACAGTTGTTATCCAGGGACAGCAAGCAGCTATTCTCACAACCCACCCACCTCTCCTGGTTGGCTTCTCTGCTAGCTATCTGAACTGAGGAGACGTGCTCTATACTGGGCGGGAGGGCATTCGCGCATGCGCGGTGCGGTCAACTCGAAACTTCTAATTTCTTCAAGCAAGGCTGCTTGTGAGCTTCCGCATCTGGGCTCCGCTGATGACGTCACCCATATGTGAGAATAGCTGCCTGCTGTCCCTGGATAACAACTGTTACGGTAAGTAACTGTGCTTTTCTGCAGTGATATTAATGGTCTCATACGTGAACATGGGGAAAGATTTCATCAAGATATCAAGGTGATAGAAAGTAGTATGAGGGAAAGTTCAATCCCAGTATGATGAAAGACTATTGGTTCTTACAAAGACAGAAAAATGTACAGTACAAGCGTAAAAGCAAGTGTCTCAAACATTTCTGAACATGTTGACATCACTTTTGTGTGAGTTAAGAGAGGCGTAAATATATGATGTAACATGTCTCCTTATTGTCTTCGTGTTTGTTTTCAGAGTAAACTCCTTAACACAAATTTGGTGGGATACTGTTCATATTCGCAATATAGTGCCGATATGGCAAACTGTTTAAAAATTTAGTAACGTGTATCTCAGAAACCTGATGTGCTAGCTGATTTTCAATTACAGATCTGAAATCAGCATCATTAACCCCCTCTTTTACGAAAGCATAGCACAGGTTTTAGCATCGGCAGTGGTGGTAACTGCTCTGATGCTCATAGAATTCCTATGAGCGTCGGAGCAGTTACTGCCGCTGCCAGTGCTACAACCCACTCAATGCGTTCGTAAAAGAGGGGATAAATTAACTAAGAACACTTCTTAAGTTCTCACTAGCAAAGAAAAATTTTTTTTTTTGTTGACCAGTATAATATGACCTTATTTACAGGAAAATTCCCTTGTTCCAACATTATAGAAACCAACTCACAACCTTTCCCAAAATAACTGATCTCTAGACTTTAACTCTGTTAGTTCTACTCAATCTGTAACATTTTTAATCAATCTTAACCACATAGAACTTCATGGGCCTGTGGTATATTATTCAAAAAGATCTGTTTGAAATTTCAGCAAAGCTGTCTGTATTAATGAAGATGAACACGAATCTAAGGAAGAGTAAGAATGCACATACTTAGTAAAGAGCTTCTTAAATAACAACCAATCCGGATTCCTGAAAGAACTCCAAGTTATATTGGCTGGACAGGCATTCTCTCTTTTCACCAGTAATTTGTCACTACTCTCTGTTAACATATTACATGAAATTCTCAAATCTCACACCTTACAACTAAATTAAAATGCCAAGGAATCAGGAGAAGGAGGACTCTCCTGAGATGACTGCTTATGAGAAATCAGCTTAAATTACACTTTAGTATCAATCACATTTTTGCCCTCAAGATCGGCGTCAGAAGTACCAACCCTTGTGTGCTGCTTTGGCGGCACAGATGATCAGGTTTCTGTTCTTGTATACCTCCATTCTAAAAATTCAATCTAATGGAGTTTGGCAGTGCTTTGCAACTTTGGAGGCTGCACAGGATTTTGTGGCCCACCTGACTTGATCAAGTGACCACGGACCTGTTTGTCTTAGCTGAATTGATCACTTGATGTTGCAGCCTCTGATGGCTTGTAATGGACTCTGTGATTGTGGAGTTGCTGGTGTTTGCTGAATCAGTCTACTTTCTTTCTATATTGTTCTGTAGTGTTCTTTGGTTTCTTGGGTGTGGGTGGGGGCCCGTTGCATTTTTGTGACCTCCGGGGATCCACAAGGATGTGGGACCTGTTGGGGGGTGTCAGGGTTTGGGGGGAGGGTGGGGGGGGGTAGTGGGGTGGGTTCTGTGTCTGGTGTGGCAAGTGGTATATAGGGGACCAAGGGGATGGGGGATGAGTTTTCCGGAGGTCTCATTTAGTTCTAGAATGATCTACTGGGAAAGTTCTTGTTTCTATTCTCAGTATTACTGGATTGTGTACTGTGTGTTTTCTGTCTCTTACAACTGTTCTTCTCTGGGGGAGGCTGGGCTCCCAGGGTCTGTTTTCATTTTGTTGTCTTTGAGTACCTTTCTTGGGATCCATGCTGGGTACCTCTTTTAGGCTGGTCTCCTGGAACATGGGAGGTATTACCTCTCCTATAAAGTGGCAGAAAATTCTAACGGCACTGCAGCGCACTAAAGCTGACATAGCATGTCTTCAGGAGGCCAGGCTAATCGATGAGGAGCACCTTAAATTAAAGAGATCCTGGGTGGGTGAGGTCTTTTTCTCATCCCCCACGGATTGCCATGGTGGAGTTGCAGTTCTCATCCATAAATCTTCCCCTATTGGAATGCAGAGTTTGATTGTGCTTCACTCTAAATACCCTAATGACCCTCTGCTATTGTTGGGGGGTATTAACTTGGTCATGGATCCTGAAATGGACAAATCATGTTGCCCGCTGACTCCCTTAGGTCCCAGGGGTCTCTTGCTTCAAAAATTTTGCTCTATGCTAGGCTTGATAGACCCTTGTCGGCTTTTACATCCTGAGGTGCCGGACTACACACATTTGTCCCGCACCCATGGGTCTTGGTCTCGTCTCGACTATGTTCTTTTATCCTTCTTCCTGCTTTCCCAAGTTACTGAAGCCCGAGTGGGCTCCCCTTTAAGAGGAAGGGAGCCGGGGCACGAGGCAGTCTGCGGCGGCATTTCTTTTTGCTTGTGTCTTTGGGCTTGCTTTTGCTTGTGTGTTTTTCCAGCAGAGAGGCAGAGGGGAGAAAGCCGGAGAAGCAGAGGGGAGGAGGACTAACCAGCAGGCAGGCAGACCGGGGTCGCGGCGAGAGCTAGTACTTTTCTTCTCTTCTCATTCTTCTCTCTCTCTCTACTCTTTCAGCTAGCTGCACTCCGGGCACAACTCTCAACCACCGAGGGACCATAGGAGCAAGGAGAAAGAAATGGAGGCTACAGGAACCCAGCGGAGCTACCCAGTATACTGCATCGAATGTCATATGTATGACTACCTCCTCTCCGGGAGGCGGGCATACATATGCAGTCGCTGTCAGGAACTGGATAGCCTGAAGAAGGAGGTCGGGAGACTGCAGGTTCGAGTACAGGAACTGGAGGGACTGTGCACCATAGAGGAACAGTGCTGGGCAACTGAGGACACCGCCAGAGAGGACCACATCACGGAACAAGTTAGAGAGCTCGAGAAATTCATCGAGGAGGTCTGCAGGATGGTGGAGGCACAGGACCACCAGCACATCAGGGGAGAACTACCGGTCGGACGACAAAATCCACCAGACACCTTGCGGAAAATCTGGACAGGCAGATGAGGAGGAGACCCAACAGAACCCAGAGGAAGGACTAGCTGACTGCGCCACTGACACAGACCTGAGACCAGAGAGACAGTTGAGGAAGGGGAGATCTGCTATCGCAGTAGGAGACTCTTTTTTTTCCAATTCTTTATTCATTTTCATATCTCATAACAAGTATACAATAATCATTCAATATTCATACAATTCACTTGTATACTTCATATAATATTAAATCTTATATTATCCCCCCTCCCCCTTCCCTTCCACACATATCAACATTTTATTTGAATCTCACACATTATACCCTCCCAATCCCATATCATATTATTCTTCTATATAAAAAAAAAAGTGTCTAATCATTCGAATATTCAATCAATGGCCCCCAAATTTTTTTAAACTTGTTATAATTTCCTTTTTGCATAGCAAGAATTCTTTCCATTTTATAAATATAACATATAGAATTCCACCAAAAAGTATAGTTAAGTCTTGTATAATCTTTCCAATTTCTAGTTATATTCTGAATGGCAACTCCTGTCATAATCATTAGTAATTTATTATTATTTGCTGAAATTTGACTCTTTGCTCTCATCATTGTTCCAAACAAAATTGTATCATATGACATAGCAACTGGATTTTCTAGAAAATAATTAATTTGAGACCAAATTGACTTCCAGAAGGCGTTAATACAAGGACAATAAAAAATTAGATGATCCAAAGTCCCTGCTTCTAGATTACAGTGCCAACATTTATTAGATCTAGAGCTATCAAACTTTTGTAAACGTACTGGGGTCAAAAGAGCTCTATGCAACAAAAAGAACCAAGTCTGTCTCATAGATGCCGACACTGTACATCTAATTCTCCAAGACCAAATTCGTGGCCATTGAGAAGCAGAAATTTGATGCTTAATCTCAATGCTCCAAATGTCTCTTAGACCCGTTTTTTGTTTTTTATTTGTAAAACCATATATCAATTTATACCACTTAGCGGCTTGGTGACCCAAGAAATCCGCCTGGAAACACAGGATTTCCAAACTATATTGAGTATCAAGATCTTTCCATTCAGGGAACCCCTCCTGAATAGCCTGCTTCAGCTGCAACCATTTAAAACTTTGTGACTTAGCAGTAGGAGACTCAATCCTGAGAGGAGTGGACAGTCACATAGCTGGAGGGAGAGAGGACCGACTAGTGACATGTCTCCCTGGGGCAAGAACGAAGGACGTCATCAACAGAATTGAGAGGATCCTGGAAGGGGCCGAGACAGAGGAGACAGCTGTAGTAATCCATGTTGGAACCAACGACGTCAGCAGGAGGGACTACAACAGGACTGCACTAACTGATCAGTTCAGGATCTTGGGGAGGAAACTGAAACTGAGGGCAAGGAAGATAGCCTTCTCAGAGATCCTGCCAGTACCGAGAGCGGACGCACGGAGGCAGAGCGAACTACAAGCAATAAACGGTTGGCTCAGGAGATGGTGCGAGGAGGAGGGTTTCCTTTTTGTTCGGAACTGGACAACTTTCTTGGGAAAGAATAAGCTCTACAGGAGAGACGGACTGCACCTGAGCACGACTGGGACGAGGATGCTGGCACGCAACGTCCAGAGCACTATAGACTTGGCTTTAAACTGAGGAAGAGGGGAAAGCCGACAGTCAATCTGACACATCGGACAAAAGTATCAAATAAGGATACTGAGCAAGGACATTGTAAAAGAGGGCTCGGGACTGAGTGGGAATTTTTGGAAAAAGGACCTAAGGAAGCATTGCAAGGGCCCAGGGCCAAGGGCATTGAGCAAGGACGTTGTAAAAGAGGGCTCGGGACTGAATGGGAATTTTTTAAAAAGGACCTAAGGAAGCAATACAAGGGCCCAGGGCCAAGGACATTGAGCATGGACATTGTAAAAAAGGGATTTGGGCTGAGTGGGAATTTTTGGGAAAAGGACCTAAGGACGCAATGCAGATGCCCAGGGCCAAGGACCTTGAACGAGGACACTGTAAAAGAGGGCTCAGGACTGAGTGGGAATTTTTTGAAGAAGAACCTAAGGACAAATTGCAGGGGTCTAGGACACAAATAAAACTGGCAAACAGGACTAACAGAGAACAACGGAATCCAGAGGGACAACCAAAAATGAGGAAACAGGCTGAGGACGAAACAGACACACCACAGGAGGAGGATGACCGAGACGAGGCTTGGGGACTGGCAACTCACGAGGGGGTCTCCAGGAGTGCCAAACCACGAGGAAAACCAGCAAGAAAGGCGAACAACCGGGACTTACACTGCCTGTACACTAATGCTAGGAGCCTAGGGGCTAAAATGGGAGAGCTGGAAGTATTAGTCAGCACAAAGGGCCTAGACATAATTGGAGTCACAGAAACGTGGTGGACTGATGACAATGAATGGGATGTGGCTTTACCAGGGTTCAAACTCTACAGGAGAGATAGGTCACACAAAAAGGGTGGAGGAATAGCGCTATATATAAAAGATTCCATACCTTCAACTAGGATGGAAACAACAATAAGGGCGGATGACTTGGAATCACTATGGGTTAAGCTACCAGGAGGAACAGGAGCGGACATAAAATTGGGTCTGTACTATCGCCCACCTGGCCAATCGGAAGAAATCGACCAGGACCTGGAGGCCGAACTGAGGCAGTTATGCAAAAGCGGAAGTGTGGTGGTGATGGGGGACTTCAACCTCCCGGGAATAGACTGGAGCATCGGGCACTCGAACTGTATGAGGGAGACCAAATTCATGGAGGTCACGAGGGACTGTTTCATGGAACAGCTGGTCACGAACCAACACGGGGAGATGCCACTCTTGACCTAATCTTCAACGGACTAGGGGGACCCGCTAAGGAGGTGGCAGTACTAGCCCCACTAGGAAACAGCAATCACAACACGATCCAGTACAGGCTAGAAATTGGATCATCAAAGGTGAAAAGAACCACAACGACAGCACTCAACTTCAAAAAAGGGAATTATGATGCCATGAGGAAAATGGTGGGAAAGAAACTCAACGATACCGCAAGGAAGATGGAGTCCGTAGAAAAAGCCTGGACCCTACTCAAGGGCACGGTGCACGAAGCACAGAACCTGTGCGTCCCCAAGTTCAGAAAAGGGTGCAAAAAATTAGAACAAAAAACCAGTGTGGATAACAAATGCAGTGAAAAAGGCGATAAGTGATAAGAAGGCATCATTCAAAAAATGGAAAAAAGACCAGACAGAGGACAACCAAAAGGAGCATAAAAAACACCAAAAGGAGTGTCACCGAGTGGTTAGGAAAGCAAAAAGAGAATATGAAGTGAGACTGGCAGGGGAAGCAACAAACTTCAAATCATTCTTCAGGTACATCAAGGGGAAGCAACCAGCTAGGGAGGAAGTGGGACCCTTGGATGATGGAGACAGAAAGGGAGTGGTAAAAGAGGAAAAGGAGATAGCGGACAGGTTAAATGAGTTCTTCACATCAGTTTTCACAAGGGAGGACACAACCAACATTCCGGAACCCGAGGAGATCGTAAAAGGAGATCAGGATGAAAATCTGGTCCAACTAGAGGTGAGCAAGGTGGATGTCCTCAGGCAAATAGACAGGCTAAAGAGCGACAAATCGCCAGGTCCGGTCGGCATTCACCCAAGGGTACTCAAGGAACTAAGGAACGAAATAGCTGAGCCACTTCATCAGATATGCAACCTATCCTTAAAAACTGGAGAGATTCCGGAGGACTGGAAAATATCAAATGTCACGCCCATCTTCAAGAAAGGCTCAAGGCCGGTGAGCTTGACCTCGGTCCTGGGAAAGATGATGGAAGCACTGATTAAAGACAGCATCTGGGAACACATCAAAAACAATGGGCAGCTAAAGTCGAGCCAGCATGGCTTCTGCAAGGGCAGGTCATGCGTCACGAACTTATTATACTTCTTTGAGGGGGTAAACAGCCTGCCCTGAAGATAGGTAGACCTCTCAGCTCTGATTCTTTATGAGATACTTGTTCTAGACAAATTCTGCTTCTACAGGTTCAGGATAATTGGATAGAAACCAGTTTAAAAATAATGATTTGTCATTAAGGGCCCCTTTTATCAAGCTCTGCTAGAGGTTTTTAGTTTGAGCTGCCATGGTAAATGCTCCAATGCTCATAGAATTCCTATGAGCGTCAGAGCAGCATCAGAGCATTTAGCATTCAGGCTGCAGTAGAAATCTCTACCGTGGCTTAGTAAAAGGGGGGAGAGGGGTAAACTTTTCTTTATTTCAGAGAATACAACTCCTCAGTAGCTGTCGCTGAATTGCTCTTGCACAGATGGAAGTGTTAGAAACAAGGTTTTAATCATTCTCGTCCATTTGTTTTATTCTGCAGGAGCAGTGCTGCATAAAATACAGTTTAAACCTTTGATAAAGAATGGATAATGACATGAAAGTGAAGGACCATAAGTGCTTTTACCAGAGGATGATTATATTATGCTTCTTTTTTCTAATCATCTTATACATATTCCTTATGTCAGTTATAACACCAGCTATGTGGCACAATTATCATGCCGTTGAGGATGTTCACCCCAAATCTTTTAGAGTACTGTACCTGTATCATCTAAATCATGGGTCTGCCAATCCAGTATCAGATAGCACCCAATCACACCATAAGCTCATCCACTAGAAGATGAAAAATGCTTTTTAAGCACACACCTAAACAAATTCACTCTATATCAAACTTTCAACTGAGCTACAAGTCAATACTGGAAGATTGCACCACAGAATTTCTCTTAAGCTGATAAAGAACACTCGTAGCTTCAACTGGCATCAGCTTGAGCATATAAAGAGAATGAAACCACCTCCACTTCCAAAGGACAATATGTTTGAAATCATTTTGCTTATTGAACTATTTTTAATATTTATTTATTTATTTTGATTTCTATCCCCAAACAGCACAGAATGGGTTAAAGGTTTAACATACATCTGTTTAACATATCTGTTTATTCCCTGCTTTAAAAAAAACAAAAAAAGCTTGACAGTTAAAAAATAAATTATCTTCTTGCATGTGTTTCATAGCAGAAAAGGCATGAGAATTTATTTTATTCACAATCACAGAGCAATACAGATAAGAACAGCGGTAAAGGTATTACTAGAAGCCAGGAGCTGCTCAAGGCAATCTGCTGCCTGAGATGAGGGATTAGTTGCCCTCTCCCTCTCCCCCTCCCTGAGCATCCAAAATGGTGGTGGGACAAGGGCTGCCCCAACTATTAGGCAGGACTGGCCAGCTGCCTATAGCAGCAGATTCTTAGAGGGTAGTAGCTTCAGTAGCACAGCAAATGACAGCAGAGCCTCGCGCGCCACTCCTTTTATGCCTAAATCTCCCCATTTCCCCCCTCCACCAAGTCCATCTCTCACTCTCCCCCTTTCACACCCTCTACCATCTCTCCCTGACCCTCTTTCACCCCTTTTATCATATTTCCCTCTTCTGACCTCCTCTGTCCTCCCCAAAGTCATCTCTCCCTATCCCCCTTCTACTTTGGAACATAACTTAAGAATTTTTAATCTTTTAATATAAATTCTCTGGAAACAATGGATCATTGCAGGAATAAGAACTTTAAATGATGTTATTTCAAATGGTAAGCTGCTTAGTTTTTCACAGCTGCAACATAAATATGGTTTTACTAAGTCACAAAGTTTTAAATGGTTGCAGCTGAAGCAGGCTATTCAGGAGGGGTTCCCTGAATGGAAAGATCTTGATACTCAATATAGTTTGGAAATCCTGTGTTTCCAGGCGGATTTCTTGGGTCACCAAGCCGCTAAGTGGTATAAATTGATATATGGTTTTACAAATAAAAAACAAAAAACGGGTCTAAGAGACATTTGGAGCATTGAGATTAAGCATCAAATTTCTGCTTCTCAATGGCCACGAATTTGGTCTTGGAGAATTAGATGTACAGTGTCGGCATCTATGAGACAGACTTGGTTCTTTTTGTTGCATAGAGCTCTTTTGACCCCAGTACGTTTACAAAAGTTTGATAGCTCTAGATTAGAGAATGACACGGTGAAAAAATTGGTCCCCGTCACCGCCCCGTCCCCGTCTCACCATCCTCTGCACCGCCCCGTCACCGCCATTCCCTTCACCGCCCCGTCACCGCCACTGCCACCCCATTCACCGCCCCGTCACCACCACTGCAACCCCATTCACCGCCCCGTCACCGTCACCGCTGCATACATAAAAGCCTCAAACGGGTACGATTTTATATACTTTTCTTTATTTACGTATAAAGGAAACATTCTTTAAAACTTTAAAACTTAGTTAAATATTAGTTAATAACTATACAAAAACAAAACACGCAGAGAAAAAATTAATTTATATAAATTCTCAAAACTGACACATTTTGATCACTAAATTTAAAATAGTTATTTTTCATACAGTTTTTCAATCACTAATCTTCCACCACCCCTGGGGCTAGCAATGCAAAAACAAACACGACATGTACTTTAAATGCTTACAATGTTAGCCTACATGGTAAGTAGACGCGGCCGCTGTACCTAATCGCGGCAAAGATCTCCCTGCCGTGATTAGCATAGTGACCGCGGCTACGGCTGCAAGTCTCCCCTCCCCCCAGCGATCACGGCAGGAGGGCACCCAACCCCTCCTGTAGACCCCCCCCAACGGCCCTCCCGACAATCGCAGCAGAAGGGTACCCAACCCCTCCTGCCGGTCCTCCCAATGGCCTCCCCTAAGATCGCCGGCAGGAGGGTACCCAACCCCTCCTGCTGGACCCCCCCCCCCCAACGAACCCTCCCACCCCGGAACCCCCTTAGTCTTACTTTCCAAGTTGGACCGGACGGCTCCTCACACGTATGACCAGCAGGCTTGCCTCCGTCCAAATGAGGTGGGCCCGCCCCTACCCTGCCCAACCCACAGGATCCTAGGGCCTGATTGGTCTAGGCACCTAAAGCCACTCCCGCTATAGGAGGGGCCTTAGGTGCTTGGGCCAATCAGGCCCTAGGATCCTGTGGGTTAGGCAGGGGAGGGGAGGGGCGGGCCCGCCTCATTTGGACGGAGGCAGGCCTGCTGGCCAGACGAGCGAGGAGCTGTCCGGTCCAACTTGGAAAGTAAGACTAAGGGGGTTCCGGGGTGGGAGGGTTCGTTGGGGGGGGGGTCCGGCAGGAGGGGTTGGGCACCCTCCTATTGGCGATATAGGGGGCCGTTGGGGGTGCCGGCAGGAGGGGTTGGGCACCCTCCTACCAGTGATCATAGGGGGGCTGTTGGGGAGCTGGCAGGAGGGGTTGGATATCCTCCTGCTGCGATCGTCAGGGGGGCTGTTGGGGTAGGCAGGAGGGGATGGGTACCCTCCTGCCGCGATCGTTGGGGAGGGCTAGTTCTGTCGGCATGAAGGGCTGAGGGCGATCGTCGGGGGGGGGGGGGGGGGGGGTTCTATTGGCAGGAAGGGTTGATCTGACAAATGAGGAGCACGGTGAAACACAGGTAAATAGCGGTTCCTAGAAGGGGGGACATTGGCCTGCGGGGACAAATCTATTCACCGTTTTTGCGGGCGGTGAAAGGATTTGTCCCCGCGTCTGCGGCGATTTGCTAATGAGGTCACCATAACCCGCAGCCAAACCGCAGCCACGCAGCGGTTCGCTGCGGGGATCGCTCCCCGTGTCATTCTCTACTCTAGATCTAATAAATGTTGGCACTGTAATCTAGAAGCAGGGACTTTGGATCATCTAATTTTTTATTGTCCTTGTATTAACGCCTTCTGGAAGTCAATTTGGTCTCAAATTAATTATTTTCTAGAAAATCCAGTTGCTATGTCATATGATACAATTTTGTTTGGAACAATGATGAGAGCAAAGAGTCAAATTTCAACAAATAATAATAAATTACTAATGATTATGACAGGAGTTGCCATTCAGAATATAACTAGAAATTGGAAAGATTATACAAGACTTAACTATACTTTTTGGTGGAATTCTATATGTTATATTTATAAAATGGAACGAATTCTTGCTATGCAAAAAGGAAATTATAACAAGTTAAAAAAAATTTGGGGGCCATTGATTGAATATTCGAATGATTAGACACTTTTTTTTTTATAGAAGAATAATATGATATGGGATTGGGAGGGTATAATGTGTGAGATTCAAATAAAATGTTGATATGTGTGGAAGGGAAGGGGGGAGGGGGGATAATATAAGATTTAATATTATATGAAGTATACAAGTGAATTGTATGAATATTGAATGATTATTGTATACTTGTTATGAGATATGAAAATGAATAAAGAATTGGAAAAAAAAAAAAGAATTTTTAATCTTAGAGTGTTAGCTTTGCCATCTTTGGGAAATTTTTCTCCTAAAAAGTTGTTTGTTAAGTATACATTGGATGTGTTACAACTACCTATAAATAAGAACATGATCTACCAATAGTAAAATCTGCTTACTATCTACCTGATATGAGAATATTTTATAGAGGAGTTGAAGCTGAAACCATTATGGCTTTGCTGGAAACTATTCAAGTCGAAAATGTGAATTCATCTGTAATGTTTCAGGCAACATTGCTGGTGTCCAATATCTATCTTCAGGCGACACTGTTGAGGGAGTGCCTTCTTGTTGTCGGCCAGCCTACCTTCTGGTTAGCTCTCTCTGCTACTCCCCTTTCCACAGTAGGTGGCTCAGTGGTAGAACTGTTGCCTCTGCACCCAGAGGTTGTGAGATAAAATCCCAGTGCTGCTCCTTGTGACCCTGGGCAAGTCACTTAGTTCTCCAGTGCCCACCGCTTTGAATGTGTTTTGAAATGCCAAATCCACAAAAAAGTAATGTACAAGTCTCCATTCCCTTTGCCGGCATCTAATGCTTTCATCCTTCTCCCCCCCCCCCCCCAATTGGCATTTTTCAAATCCCACCCCCTCCCCCGCATCTAACTTCAATTTGGCATAAAAGTTGTCGAATGGTAGTAGCAATTCACAGAGCTACCCTGCTGCTGGTCATGGCGTCTTCTCTCCACTGCGGCCCGCTCCAGCAGAAATAGGAAGTTGTCAGGGAGGGCGGGCCGCAGTGGAGAGAAGATGTCGGGATCAACAACAGGGTAGCTGTGTGAATCGCTATCACAGCCCGACAACTTTTACAACAAATTGAAGGTAGATGCAAATGTGTGTGTGTGTGTGGGGGGGGGGGGGATGGGAAAAATGCTGATTGTGTAGGAGAGGAGAAGGGAAGGGGAGTGGCAGAGAGAGGTGACCAGCAGGTAGGCTGGCTGGCAACAAGATGCTGCTCCTTCATCAGTGATGCCTGAGGCCTCCACCTCAGTTGGCCTTATTATAGGGCTACCTCTGCTGGAAGCTGAATTAGTCCAGGAGTTCTCAACCCAGTCCTCAAGACACTCCCAGCCAGTCAGGTTTTCAGGATATCCACAATGAATATGTATAAGATATATTTGTATACAATGCAGATAATGCATACAAATGTATCTTATGTATATGCGTTGTGGATATCCAGAACATCTGTGTTCCTGGTTTAGTCCAATCAGTTGGGAAACGCCTCTAACTAGCAAAACATGCTTATGAGGTGCAGCCCAAATTTGGCAATTACTTTAAGCTTTAAGTTATATTATCTTTATTTGATACACTGCCCATCATAAAATATTCAAGCAGTGCACATGTAATAATAAAATGAGGGTTTAATAATTTGTAACAAAAATTAGGGCCTATTTGGACTTGGAACTGGATGATCACAGTATATACAAAACAGAGGATACTATCAGCAAGGGACTGTGGGTAGAATGCTGCTGCTACCCACAGTCCCTTGCTGATAGTATCCTCTGTTTTGTATATGCTGTGATCATCCAGTTCCAAGTTTCAGGATCTATGATCAAAATTAACCCCCCCCCCCCCAAAAAAAAAAAAAAATAAAATAAAATTAGGGCCTATGTTACAATATAATAAGATAATTTAACCAATAAAAAATAATTAACATATCAAACATTTTATTTTAAAAACCTAATAACAGATAGTAGAAAACCATGATAAAATATTATGTAGATAAGACATATTGGGGAGGCAGGTAGTACCCAAGTGAGACAAAAACAGTGAAGACAAAGGGCCAAATGCACAGAGCTCTGGCAACCCAGTAGAAAATACCAGATTGGGAGTGAGTTTTATTTTCCAGGTGATACTCAGCATATATAGCCTGCAAATTATATGCTCGCTGTTTGTGCTTAGTACCGTAGTGAAGGCCCAGTATAATGCAGAGCTATCATGGAGCTTCAGTAAGCAGCAACAAAGGCATAACAAATACATTTCCAGCCGCAGCTGTAGCCTCTTTTGCTATGTTTTTTTTAGTTACACATCAGTTTTAGACATGACTGTTAGGCACAGGACACCCATGCACAAAATGAAATGGGACGATTCATCACTACCGTTTAAGAGTCACCAGTTTAGCGCAGCCCTTTCATTGTGAGACTTTTCAGTATAGCCCTTTCATTGCAGGACTATTGAACGAATGGCCCTTCACATGCTGGATCATCTGATTTAGGGCTGGATCATCCCATCATGCAGCTCTTCACATATTGGATCGTCTGATTTGGGGCTGGATCAGCACATGGATTGCCTTGCACTGAATTTGTCCCGCTATCATCTGAATTGGAAGGGATATTGACCCCCACCCTCTAGCTGGATCATTGGATCATCTGATTTGAGGTTGGAGCGCCTGATTTGTGGGAGTGGGGGGCATTGACCCCCTCCCACTCGCTGCATTGTCCCCCATGCTGAACTCAGTGGGAGCCAAGGAGCCGAGCTGGAGCTTGGTGCAGATATGTCAAGCAGGAGTAGCAGGTGGGGGCCGTGCTGAACTGGCAGCTCATAAACGGCCACGATGGATCATCCTAGACCATGCACACAACCCATGCACGTCAGACATGAAAACTACTCATATAAAGCAAACTGCTCCTACCACGGAGGTCACCTACAGCTCCAGACCTGCCAGAAAAGTTTGCACAGTATGAGTAGGGTGCTCCTTACTGTGCATTACACAGAGTGCTCATTTTAATAACAATGAGCTCCTTGAAATGTAATGTAAAGCCCCCAAGAACCCTTTTATGTATCAGTCCTACTTGCACGGCAGACTTTTGAACTTTGGGGCCAGTCACAAACGATTGGGGCCAGTAACAAACAATTGCTATAGTGCATGTCTAGTCAGGAGGGAACACCAGGGTGAAATAATAAGTTTTTCAACGCTGTTTTAACACACTGAAGTGAGGAGTGGTTGTACGAAAGCAGGTAGTTCCACAGGGTAGGAGCAACTACACTGAAACAGGCATAACTAAAAGGGATTATTGAGATGAATGTTGTAAGCGGGATAGCAGGGTCGGCTTAATCATTGGACCAGGTGAGACTCTGTCCTAGGGCACTGATGATTAAGGGTGCCAAAACACAGGCCAAAACTGCCTTGAACCGCAAGGTAATGGCGGAATAGAAACCTCTAATGTAATGTAACACCCAGCCTCTGATCTCACCTGGTCTACAGGTTAAGCCTTTCTTCCCCCTCCCCCTGGTCCAGTCTCTTATCTTATCTGTGGTCCTGTAAAGTAGTGCTGCCCGATTCAGGAAAAAAATTTCTATTCGATTCGATTCAGCCTACTGAATTGGTTTTTCGATTCGATTTTCCTGGCCAATTGGGTGTTTTTTTTTTCAAACATCCTGGTGGGTTTATTTTATAGCCTCTTCACCCCCTTTTGCCTTCTCTAAACTACACTGGCGCTGTGGTGTAAACAAAATAAACAAACAAACAAAAAAGATTTTTCCTCTCTCTTAAATCCTAGCTCACATTTGCGGCAGGATACGTTTCAAATCTGACATATTGTAATCACAAAAGGGAAAATATAATTAGTTTTTCTACCTTTTGTTGTCTGGTCCCAGGCTCTGGTTATCTTCTGATAACTTGCTTGCCGGGGTCTCCTTCTTTCTCCATTCTAACCATCCATCTGTCATCTCTGTCCTCCCCTTCCGTTTCCCTTCCCTTCCCCGGAGGTCTGGCATCTTTCCTTTTTTTTTGACTCCCTCCCCAGATCCACCTTTTCTTAACTACCCTTTCATCTAGCATCTCTCTCTCCTTCCCCACCACCCCAGGGTCCACCATCTCTCCCTTTCTTTTCCCAACTACCCTCCTATCCAGTATCTCTATCCCCCCTCCACACCATCCCTTGTGTCCAACTTCTCTCTCTTTCTGTTCCTTCCCTCCCTAAATCCCATTGTTCATCATCTCTCTTCCTCTCTTCTATTTTCAGACCCATTATTTCTTCCCCCCCAAAGTCCGGCATATGAACGTCTCTTTAAACCCTCCTCTTCCCTCCCTCGGTGTACTTCTACACCAGGGCCCCCCTCCCCTAGTCTGTCCCCCCCCCCTGAAGGCCTGCCTGCCTGCCTGCCTGTCCCCCCCCCCTTTGAAGGCCTGCCTACCTGCCTATCTCCTCTGATGGCCTGTACCCCTCCCCCAGAAGGCTGCACCCCTCCCGAAGGACTACACCCCCCCTCCGGAAGGCCTGCTGTTCCCCCTGGCCTCCCGAATCAATCTTCCTAATTTCAGCAGCCTGCAATAAGATCGCTGGCGCTAGTAATCTTTGCAAGCTGCTGTATGGCTTCGGAACGTCTTCTCTCTGCCGCGATCCTGCCCCTTCTCTGACGTCAGGGAAGGGACGGGACCGTGGCAGAGAGAAGACGCTCCAAAGCTGTACAGCACCTTGCAAAGATCGCTAGCGCCAGAGATCTTATTGCAGGCTGCTGAAGTTAGGAAGATTGATTCGGGAGGCCAGTGGGGAAGACGGAGAGCACAGCAGTAAGAACATAAGAACATAAGAAGTTGCACCCGCTGAGTCAGACCAGAGGTCCATCTTGCTCAGCGGTCCGCTCCCGCGGCGGCCCATCAGGCCTAGTGCCTGAACAGTGATCCCTGATTAATTTTATAACTTACCTCTAATCCCATATCTATAATCTACCTCTACTCTTATCTGTACCCCTCAATCCCTTTGTCTTCCAAGTACCTATCCAAAGCTTCTTTGAACCCCTGTAGCGTGCTCCTGTTTATCACATCCTCCGGTAGCCAGCGGGTAAGCCACTTCCTGACTGACCCTCCCTACTCACCCTCTAAAGCAGGAGCGGCAGGCCAACAAAAGGCAGCACTGCTGCTCCTGCTTTAGAGGGCGAGTGGGGAGGGTCAGTCAACGAATTGGGAGGCCGATTTTTTGGCGGGGTAAATCAATTCGAATCGATTCACCCGAAATGAATCGGTGAATCGGGCAGCACTACTGTAAAGTTTATGTTTGTTACCAGTAGCAGCAGTATGACAGGCTGCTTTCGGTCAGCCCCTGGGTCTCTGCCACATCCTGCCTCCTCTGATGAAATTTCCTGTGGGTGGGATGTGGCAGAGGGAAGACCCAGGGACTGGCTGAAGGCAAGCTGTCATACTGTTCCTGCTGCCAGCATCTGTAATAAACTTTACAGAACAGGAGAGTGAGAGAGGTGAGGGAGCAGTGCCAGACCCACGAGGAGGGAGACAGAAAGACTGGACTGGAAGGGAAGAGATACCAGCCCGAGGGAGATATGCTGAACCCATGAGGGAGAAGGAGGGACTGGAAGCGATTCAATGAGGGGGCCACCTAAGCAAGTTTGGTTTAGGGAGCCATTATCCCTTGAGAATACATGAAATTAAAGTGCTGAAGAGGAATTGTGGGGAAACAGATTTTGATGTACATTACAAAGATCCAGAGAAGCCAAGATCCAGATACTGGAGATTTTCAGAATAAGACGATTCAGTATGGAACATTTCATCACTGCCACACTGAAATGGCCCTGCTGGATCATCCTCTCCACTTTTCTACATTACAGTCTGTGTCCCTCCTTCTCTCCATCCCAGTTCTGTACTAAGAGGGAGTGGGAGTATGGACCTCCCCCCCCAGGTGCCATCTTGCCGGGGCCATCAGTGCTTCTCCTCCTCTCCACCTCCCCCTTCCCCCAGCATATTTTTTGAAAAGTTTGCCAGTATGTGCAGCATCTCTTACCCCTTGCTTGCACCGGCCTTGGCTCCCTTCTGATGTCATTTCCTAGTTGTGGGACCAGGACATCACGTCAGATGGGAGCTGAGGCCGTTGTGAGCAGGAGATGGAAGATGTTACTCGTGCCGGTGAACTTTTCAAGAGGTATGTGGAGGCAGAGTAAGGGGGCAGCCATATTTTGGAGAGAAGTGGGGGCATCCCCCTTCAAACAAGGACATGTGCTGCTATGACGCTCTCAAGCTGACAGCCAGGTGTAGAAAGATTCATCGTGGCTGATTCAGTGCACAAACAGCCATGATGAAATGGCCACTCTGAATCGTCATAGACCCGAAGATTTTGTATCAGTCTTTGATTTCTGACCACCCCATCCTAGTGCACTCCCCCAGATTCTGTATCTGGTGCTTTGAGTTGCACACACAGATTTGGGTGTGTGCCCAATTTGCATGCACAACATAATTGATAAGCCAATCAGTACTGATTATTGGCCTCTAATGAGCAATTCAGCCATAAGGATTTACATATGCATCTTTTTAGGCATAGTCTTTAAAGAGGTACGCATAAATTCTAGTGCATGGAATCAAAAAGAGGGCATGGCCATGGGAGGGGCACAAGCAGGTCCTGGTCCACAAATTTACATACCCAATCCATGCCCTCGTTAGGTGTGAGGATTTACGCAAGGCGTGGGTTATATAATAACACTCAGCAGTTTTTTCTATGCTGATTTTTTGGGTGCCATATGTAGAATTTCCCCTTATGAAACTGATTTCAATGGGTATGATCAATCACTACATATCCCACAGGACTGTCCCAAAATCTCTAGCCTGGAACTGGGTAACTTGGCCTTTCTGAGAATCTTGCAAGAAATATGAAAAGCCACGGATAGTCAGTGTTCATCAAGTAGTAAAGGAATGTATCATCTGTTCTGGGTATCTTTGTGTTACAACTTGGTTGTGAGCCCTGTATTTTTTCATGTCAGATTATAGTTCTGCCAACTGCGCATTGAGGTAGCAAGGTGTCAGAGAGGAAGGAAAGTCTGGGCTAAAATCAACAGTGAAAACAAAAAGAACTTGAGTACCTGATTGTAAAACCTTGATAGGCAGTATATAAAATCCTAATAAACTTGATAAACTTGAGATTTGTTGATTAAGCAAAGGCTTAATCAACCAATTGTCAACATACAATTCCAAAAGATGGTCAGTGTCCACAGATGTGTTCTGGTATAACTACCATCAGCTATTACAAATCCTCTTTTAAAATAAGGGATAAAAGGATAAGATGACAAAAAAAGTTGTGCAAAAAGCCCCACACTGCATAGTGCATAACAGTCAGGTTCCTACATAAGAATCCAGTAGTCCCAACTCAATTTACACTACAGGTAGTTCTTGCTAAGCTCTTTAAAATCATTTAGTAGATAAATAAATAATAGGTCTGTACAAAGCTGCTGTCTGGAAAAGTCAATGTGCTCTAGCAATCTTAAGCCAGGTCAAATCCCAGTGGGTCCCATTTCAGCAAGCTGTAGCTTGCATCATGAGGATCAATTCTTTAATGCATAATGAAGGGTTTCTCTCCAGTGGAAAAGCATTCATTCTTTAAATGCTAAAAGCTGCAAGGAGAAGCAGAGGACAGTAAATTCAAGGTATGAATAGGAAAGGATTTCAAATATAGGGGTTAATTAATATTGAAATGTAAGAAATATTAACCACACTCAAAGCATAATAGATGCATTTTGAAATGCAGATTTTAGTGTATCCCATTAAAAGATTATTACAGATTTTCCATTAAGAAAAGGCTTTTTCTGGGTTTTGCATGCACAAAGCTGCAGAGTTCTGCTCATATTTTAAGCTCCTTTCTATTTTTACCTCTCACAAGAGCATGCATCCTTACCATTGTTTTTGTCCAAATAATGCAAAATAATGAATACCATTGTGTAAGTGTTTCTTCAAAGCCTAATGAAAAAGTTGCTTAAGCCAGCAATCTCATCCAATAACTTTTTATTTTGCTTCTGGGATAAAACATATTTCATTTTTATGTTCTAGCCTGGCAGGTTACTTGGGAGCAAGGTGTCGCTTTTCTAGATTCCTTATTTTATCCAATTAAAAGAAACTTCTTAGTTCTTAAGGGTTTTAGTTTTACTTTTTACTGCTGCAGACCAAGGCCTCCCACATGGAAATTCCCTGTGCATAGATGTGCAGTACCACCTACTGGACAAAGGCATAAGCACAAGCATAAGCATGATGAAACAGAAACATGATGGCAGAAAAAGGCCAAATGGCCCATCTAGTCTGCCCTATCTTTAAGCATTATCTCTATAGGTGTATTCATTAATAAAATCACCACAACTAAATTGTCAATACCATACACCTAATGATGCCCATCTATTTAAAGCCAATATTTTTGTACGTCTTTGCAGATTCTTCAGAAATGCCTCCTTAAAATACACGGCTGACTGAATTCTCCTTAAGCATTAATTTCATCATTTAATCTGCTTTTTTTACATAATTTTGTGTATATAAAAGTGCTTCCCTATTAGATATAATTAAGAATCCCTATTAGAGTAATGAATGGTTTAGGATTCGCAAGGGTGAATTGTGAATCATTTCCTTAGTTCTTTCTTTATAATTTATTTATTTGAAATTGTATCATGTCTCCCCATTGTTGTGGGCTTGAAAAGGAATTTTGTATGAATGACTACGTATTGTTAAATTTGAGAAAGATCCTTTTTTTCTTGGTATCATCTGATATTGTAACTATTAAATTTATAAATAAATAAAAAAAGAAGTCTTCTTTCCGACGTCAATTCTGACGTCAGAGAGAACATTCCGGGCCAGGCAATCACTGGCTGGCCTGGAACGTCCTCTCCGACATCAGAATTGACATTGGAAAGAAGACTTCTTGTCTGCGATTAGCAGCAGCAGCGGGGAGGTAAGACTGCAGCGGCGCAGACCGGAGGAAAGGAAGGAGAGAGGCTTTTTTTTTTCCGCAGCAGGGAGGGAAGGATGTAGGTAGGCAAGCTGGTTGGCTTTAGCGCAGCAGGAAGGGAGGGAGATAGCTAGGCAGGCAGGCTGGCTTTGGGGGTGGACAAAATCTGGAAGGCAGTGAGGGACATAAGGAGGCACTGGGGGCACTAAGGACACAGGACGGAGGCACTGGGGGCACTAAGGACAAGGGAATGAGGCACTGGGGGCACTATGGACAGAGGACGGAGGCACTGGGGGCACTAAGGACACAGGACGGAGGTACTGGGGCACTAAGGACATGGGAAGGAGGCACTGGGGGCACTATGGACACAGGACGGAGGCACTGGGGGCACTAAGGACACAGGACGGAGGTACTGGGGACACTAAGGACACAGGATAGAGGCACTGGGGGCACTAAGGACATGGGAAGGAGTCACTGGGGGCTCAGCTTCCTGTTTCCGCCCAAGCAGTTCAGTCAGGGGAAGCTTTTGACTGAGCACCTGTTGCCGATCTGAAGTTCTGCTGATGCCGGGAGAAGGAGGCCGAATTTGAGTGCTGTCGCGGGGCAGGGGGGGGCGTCGATGCCGCTCAGTGCCATCGCGGGGGAGGGGGGGTGGACTTGCCGATCTTGTTGCCAAAATAGGAAAGGTGAGAGAGAAAGATGGGCCTGTGGTGGATGGAGAGATTGAGAGAAGGGGACAGATGATGGAAGTGGGAGAAAGAGAGAGAAGGGGCAGATGATGGAAGTGGGGAGAAGGGGCAGATGATGGAAGTGGGGAGAGAGAAAAGGGCAGGTGATGGAAGTGGGGGAAAGAGAGAAGGGGCAGATGATGGAAGTGGAGAGAAGGGATAGAGAGAAGAGGGCAGAGGATGGAAGGAGGGGATATATAAAAGGAGGGCACATGATGGGGGAAAAGGATTGAGTTAGGGAAATACTGGAGGGGGTGAGGGAAAGAGGTGGCGAGCTCTAGGTAGACAGTAAAAAAGGAAATTGATGAGAGGGTAGTAAGAACGTAATATAGATGGATGCAGAAAATAAATTGAAAAGGAAAATGAGGGAAGAAAGGGATTGCAGAAGAGAGGTGTGGGAGAGGGAAGGAGAGGAGAGAGATGCCAGACCAATGGGGGTGAAAGGAGAGATGGAAGGGGGAGGCATACAGTTTCTGGAAGATGCCATATAGGGGCAGAGAGATGGCAGACAGTGGATGGAAGGAAGAGAGTAACAAGAAGATGAGGAAAGCAGAAACCACAGAAGACAAAGGTAGAAAAAAATTTCTATTTATTTATTGCTTTAGGAGACATGTGTCACTGTTTCTGTGAAGCATTGTATGCAGAGTCCAGCTTCTTGCTGGTTCAATTTAACCTTTGTCTATGTATTTCTATTTTATCCCCCCCTTTTACAAAACTGTGGAGTGTTTTTTTAGCGCCAGCCGTGGTGGTAACAGCTCTGATGCTCAGAATTCTATGAGCTTCAGAGCTGTTACCACCATGGCTAA
This sequence comes from Geotrypetes seraphini, assembly GCF_902459505.1. NCBI lineage: Eukaryota > Metazoa > Chordata > Amphibia > Gymnophiona > Dermophiidae > Geotrypetes > Geotrypetes seraphini. The sequence goes on along the minus strand of NC_047088.1, from coordinate 137,235,413 downwards.
AATCCACCATGGCTAAAACTACCACCATGGCTAAAACTACAGTTTTGTAAAAGAGGGAGGGGTTAGTTTGTAATGACATATTCCATACTAGGCGAAGGTATTTTCTGTGTTCTGTGTGTTCGAAAGACATGGTTTTCTGTTAGGATTGACGGTGTAGGATTGATCTGTACTAGTTTGGTTTGTTTAGTTTTACAATGGGTATATTGATGTTGTACTGCTCACAGCATATGTAAGATGCTGCCTTTTCCTAGGTACTCATGTGTGACGTGTGGCTTGTTACTAAAAATCATGTTTTTCGTACAGATGGGGGGGGGGGGGGGGTGTGCCAAAAAATGATGGGCCCCGGGTGTCACATATGCTAGGTACGCCACTGCTTAATAAAATAGAACACAAAATGCTGAAGAGACCCAAGATGACATCAGATAGTTTTGACACAATGCAGTGAGCTCATTTAGGCTGGTTCTTTTTTTAAAAAAATTCTTTATTCATTTTCAAAATTACATTAAGTGTTAAATATTTTCATTCACATTAACCATAAGTACATCACTTACAAACAATCATTAGTACATTACATAAATTCTTATCTCTACCCCTTTCCCATCCCTCCCACCCATATATTCAATTATCATATAAAACATATAATAATAAAATTCCCCCCTCCCTACACCTTAAATTGATAAATATAAGGGAAACAATTTCAATTAATCTTTACAATATTTTACAATATTTAGGCTGGTTCTAATAGAGAAGCATAAGGAAAAAGTTTGCTCTTATCCACCTGGGAGTGGCTCGACCTCAATTCTGATACTGATCTGAACATCTATTGCAAGCTATGCTGGTTTGGCACCAATTACTGCAGCAGTGGAAGCTCAGGAGCAGGGGTATAAAAAAGGAGGTTCAGCCCTTGGCATTTGTGATGTCTCGCTTAGCCCAAACTGTGCAAGATTACTCCAATGCTAAGGACTAGGCTACTGCCAAAAACTGAGCAGTGCAAAGCTGATGCAGAAATTGCTGTGGTATTTTTGAACATGGGAGGTCATTGAAAGCGGAACACTGGGCCTACTTTGGAGCTACAAGATCAGGGCTTAAAGCTGAATTATCTGTATGGAGGGTGGTGAAAACAAAATGAATAACTTTGTCTGAAACTTGGCAAGCTAATGGTGATTTGGAATGCTTTGTCTTGAAAAAGCTGGACATAGCTGGGACAGTCTGCGTTCCTTACTAGCTCAGGTAAAGCAACAAGAAGAATTTTTAAGAGAATAGTTTAAGTTGGAGAATCTGATGGGAAAGTGCTAGCATGCATGTAGAATTGATTAAAGACAAGAACTAGATCCATCAAAAGTTAGAAATGATTGACAATCAGTAGTAACATTCAACTGCCTCTTTTATTTCATTTTGTTCACCCTGGCAACGGAAAGAAGTTGGGTTTGTTTTTGGTTTTTTTTAAATAAATCTTTATTCATTTTTTAAACTCATAATAAGTATAACACAAATACAATCATTTTATACTTTAACATTACTTATTATATCATCAAATTATAGCTTTCATCAAATATCCCCCTCCCTTATATCCAACAATTAATCATAAGCAGAAGAAATCATAAAATATTCCCATCCCCCACCCCCTAGATGTGTATGAACAAAAGGGAATTAATATTTATTCTATGCAATAATTTCAATCTTTACAGTATCTTGTTAATGGCTCCCAAATAACCTGAAATTTCTTAAAATTTCCTTGCTGCACGGCAATTATCCTTTCCATTTTGAAAATGTGACACAAAAAGTTCCACCAAAAGCTATAATTCAACCTATCCCAATTTTTCCAATTATTTGTAATCTGTTTTATGGCAACCCCTGTCTTAATGAGTAGAAGCTTATTGTTATTAGAGAATATTTGGCTTTTTGCTCTCATTGGCATGCCAAACAATACGGTTTCATAAGATAATGCCACCGGATTATCTAACAAATTATTTATTTGACCCCATATTGATTTCCAAAAAGCAAGTATTAATGTCAATAGAATAACAAATGATCTAATGTCCTAGCTTCAAGATGACAGTGCCAGCATCTATTAGATTTAGAGCTAACTTCTATAAACAAACTGGGGTCCAAAATGCTCTATGTAACAGAAAAAAATAAGTTTGTCTCATAGATGCCGACACTGTACATCTCATCCTCCAAGCCCAAATACGTGGCCATTGAGATGCAGTAATTTGATGCTTGATCTCAATGCTCCAAATGTCCCAAAGACCAGTCTTTGGTTTCTTATTTAAAAATCCACTGAGTGGCCTGATGTCCCAGGAAGTCCACCTGAAAGCATAAGAGCGGCAAACTATACTGATTACTGAGATTTTTCCATTCAGGGAACCCAACCTGAATGGCCTGCTTCAACTGCAACCATCTATAATTTTGTGATTTATTAAGACCAAATTTGTGTTGCAAATGTGAAAAATCAAGCAGCTTACCATCTGAAATAACATCATCCAAAGTACGTATACCCGCCATCATCCAATACTTCCAGATGACCTTGAATCCACCAATTTGAATCTTGGAGTTCAGCCATAGGGTCTGATGAGTTGATTTATGAACTGAAATAGGTGTTAAATTATTCACATATTTTAAGGTTTTCAATGTATCTTTTAGGATTCTATTATCCTTATATAATCTAGGCATCTTAATACTCAACCTCAATGGTGACATGAGTTGCCATTCCAACCATAACCAGTCTGGGAGATTTTCCATGAGCTCAGGGAGGATCCAGTACATACCCTGAAGCAAAATATAGGCTTGATGGTACCTATAAAAGTTGGGAAAATTTACCCCACCCTCCACAATTGGTTTTTATAGAGGTATCATGGCAAGTCTTGCTGGTTTCCCCAGCCAAATAAATTTTGTCAGAATACCATTTAATTTCTTATAAAAGGACCCCTGAAAAAACAATGGTAACATCCCCATTTGGTAACAAGCCACAGGCAGAATCATCATCTTAACTGTTTGGACTCTCCCCCACCAAGACAGATGTAATGGGTTCCAATGCTCACACATTTCTGTGACCTTCAGCAATAAAGATTTTTCATTTACTTTCATAGTTTCTTCCATTGTACTTTTTATCCATATATCTAAATATTTTATACCCTCTTCCTTCCAGAGAAAAGGGAATGTATCAAATAATCCTTTTGTACAATATACATTTAGTGGAAAAACCTCTGATTTGCTCCAGTTTATTTTGTAACCAGAGAATTTTCCAAATCTATCAATCGGATCTAGTAAATGCGGAATGGTGGTTTCAGGATTCCTCAAATGAAGCAATGTGTCATCCGCATAAGCAGAGACCTTATATTCCCAACCTGTATAAGAAGTTTTTAAGTTATTCCATAGGACAGATTGTGGCACTGATTGTTATATATGTGATCATATGCCCATGCCCTATGTTGGACAGACTTTGTGACATTTTAGAACACGAATGGGTGAACACAGAACTAATATTACCCATTTGAGAATGGAAGAACCTGTAGTACAACACTGGGTTAAAGAACATCATGGCCTACAGGAGCTACAATGTACTGTTATTGATCACATCCCTGCACCCCGGTAGAAGAACATTATTACTGCAGTGGGACAGGAGTGGATTTTCAGATTGAATTCTGAAGAACCATATGACATGAATGCTAAGACAGAGTGGTGCCATTTTTTTGAGCATGTTTCTTCATTTTTTTTAAACTCTATCACTCTGGCGGTAGCCTTGATTTCTTGCACTTGACTGCAGTCTCAATGTTGATTCCTTTTTGCTGCATACCCCTTTAACATGATCGAAACAATCAAGATATTGAAGGGAATTGACTTAGTAGAGAAAGAGAAATTGTTCACCCTCTCCAAGGTGAAGAGAACGAGAGGACACTTGCTAAAGTTAAAAGGGGATAGATTCCTTACAAATTTAAGGAAGTTCTTCTTCACCCAGAGAGTGGTAGAAATCTGGAACGCTCTTCCAGAGGCTGTTATAGAGGAAAGCACCCTTCAGGGATTCAAGAAAAGGTTAGAGAGGTTCCTGCTGGACCAGAACATATGCAGGTAAGGCTAGACTCAAATAGGGCACTGGTCTTTGACCTAAGGGCCACCCCATGAGTGGACTGCAGGGCACGATAGACCACTGGTCTGACCCAGCAGCGGCAATTCATATGTTCTTAACAAGATCCTTCAATGATTGGGGTTAGATTGTTTCTATTTCTGAATGGGTGTTTAAAAGTGTCAATCAACGCACAGTGGCCATCTTTGCGTGGGCGTTGGTGAGCACAAAGAGTGCCTATGTTATGCGAGTGGAATTGAGCTATATACGTTTTGTGCAATAAGATTTCATCTTTCTTTTTTGCTGTGTGCTTATTTTTACAATTGTCTGTTGTCTTACAGGCTTAGTCCTGCCTTTCCCTGATGCAGCCGTAAGGCAAAACACTGGCCATAGTTGGTCAGACGGGTTAAGAACATAAGAACATAAGCTGTGCCTCTGCTGGGTCAGACCTGAGGTCCATCATGCTCACGCGGCGGCCCATCAGGTCCAGGACCTGTATACTAGCCCTCTATCTATACCCTTCTATCCCCTTTTCCTTCAGAAAATTGTCCAATCCCTTCTTGAAATCCAATACCATACCCTGTCCTATCACTCCCTCTGGAAGCGCGTTTCAGGTGTCCACCACCCATTGGGTGAAGAAGAACGTCCTAGCATTGGTTCTGAATCTGTCTCCTTTTAATTTTTCGGAATGCCCTCTCGTTCTTGTAGTTGTCGAAAGTTTGAAGAATCTGTCCCTCTCCACTTTCTCTATGCCCTTCATGATCTTATAAGTCTCTATCATATCTCCTCTAAGTCTCCACTTCTCCAGTGAAAAAAGCCTGTCTCTCTAATCTTTCAGCGTATGAAAGTTTTCCATACCTTTTATCAAACGCGTCGCTCTTTTCTGAACCCTCTTGAGTATCGCCATATCCTTCTTTAGGTACGGCGACCAATATTGGACGCAGTACTCCAGATGCAGGTGCACCATCGCCCGATACAACAGAAGGATAACTTCTTTTGTTCTGCTTGTAATACCCTTCTTGATTATTCCTAGCATTCTATTTGCTTTCTTAGCAGCCGCTGTGCATTGTGCCGATGGCTTCATTGTCATGTCCACTATTACCCCCAAGTCCCTTTCTTGGGAACTCTCACTCAATAATAGCCCTCACATTGTATAGCTGTACCTCAGGTTTCTGTTTCCTACGTGTAAGACTTTGCATTTCTCTACATTGAACTTCATCTGCCATCTTGTCGCCCACTCCCCTAGTTTGTTTAGGTCCCTTTGTAAATCTTTGCAGTCCTCTTTAGTCCTAGCCCCATTGAATAGCTTGGTGTCATCTGCGAATTTTATTACTTCGCTCTTCGTCCCCGTTTCTAGATCATTTATAAATACATTGAATAGCAGCGGTCCAAGCACCTACCCCTGCGGAACACCACTCGTGACCTTCCTCCAGTCCGAGTAGTGTCTCTTCACTCCTACCCTCTGCTTTCTGCCTGCCAACCAATTCCTGATCCATCTGTGTACGTCTCCTTCCACCCCATGGTTCTTTAGTTTCTGAAGTAGGCGTTCATGTGGTACCTTGTCAACGGCCTTTTTGAAGTCTAAGTATACAATGTCTATGGGGTCCCCTTTGTCCATCCGTTTGTTAATTTCTTCGAAGAAGTGCAATAAAGTTTGTCAGGCATGATCTTCCCTTGCAGAAGCCATGTTGGCTTGTTTTCATAAGTTTATGCCTCTCCAGATGCTCCTCGATGCTATCTTTTATCAGCGCTTCCACCATTTTCCCTGGAACAGAGGTCAGACTTACCAGTCTGTAGTTCCCTGGGTCACCTCTCGATCCCTTTTTAAAGATGGGCGTAACATTGGCTATCTTCCAATCCTCCGGGATCACGCCTGTTTTCAGGGATAGATTACAAACCTGCTGTAGTAGTTCCGCTATTTCCTCCTTTAGTTCTTTCAATACTCTAGGATGGATTACGTCCAGGCCCGGCGATTTGTCAGATTTTAATTTTTCTATCTGCCTGTGTACGTCCTCAAGGCTTACTTCCATGGATGTTAATTTCTCTGCTTGGTCTCCTTTGAAGATTTGTTCAGGTTCCGGTATGTTGGATGTGTCTTCTTTTGTAAATACTGATGAAAAGAACATGTTTAGTCTTTCCGCCACTTCTCTCTCCTCCTTCACCACTCCCTTCCTATATCCGTCATCCAGCGGTCCCATCTCCTCCCTAGCCAGCTGCTTCCCTTTAACATATCTGAAGAACAATTTGAAATTTTGTGCTTCCCTGGCTAGCCTCTCTTCATATTCTCTTTTTGCTTTTCTAACCACGAGGTGACATTCTTTTTTATACTTTCTGTGTTCATTCCAATTCTCCTCAGTTTTGCCCTTTTTCCATTTCTTGAATGAATTCTTCTTATCCCCTATTGCTTTCTTCACTTCTTTAGTTATCCACGCCGGGTCTTTTGTTCGGCTCTTTATGCACCCTTTTCTGAATCTGGGGATATACTGCTTACCGTGTCCTTGAATAAAGACCAGGCTTGCTCTACAGTCTGCCATTTCTTTGTGTTGTTCCTGAGTTTCTTCCTTACCATTACCCTCATTGCTTCATAGTTTCCTTTCTTGAAGTTAAAAGTTGTCGCTGTGGTTCACTTTCCCTTTGGTATTCCTACTTCAACTTTGAACTTGATCATGTTATGATCGCTGTTTCCCAACGGTCCCACTACTTCCACGTCCTTTGCAGGTCCTCTTATCCCATTAAGGATTAGATCCAGAGTGGCATTTCCTCTCATCGGTTCGCTGACAAGCTGATCCATGAAGCAGTCCTGTATAGCTTCCAGGAATCCGGTCTCCCTAGTGCATTTTGAGTTTCCAAGACTCCAGTCTATTCCGGGATAGTTGAAGTCTCCCATAATGATCGTGTTACCGTTTTTGCATTCCTGTTTCATCTCAGCTTCCATTTCTTCATCGATAGTTTTGTTTTACCCAGGTGGACGATAGTACAAGCCCATCTTTATCTCGGGCCCTTTCCTTCCCGGTATTTTAACCCATAACAATTCCAATTTGTTGGTCGTCGCTGCTGTGTCCACTTTGGTCGAGTGTATGCTTTCTTTTATGTATAGAACTATTCCTCCTCCTTTCTGCCCTGACATGTCCTCACGATAGAGTTTGTACCCCGGCAGTGTTATGAGTACATCCAGCCTCACACGCAATAAGATAAGTGATTTGATAAGACTATTCATTTAAGTAAGCGATATATTTAACTGTTTATGCACATATGGGGTTTTTTTTTAACATTATGCCTATGAAGTGATGTACCCTCTCTAGTTGGTGGAGGGTTTCTCCCTAATGGGATCTGAGGATTTTCCTTTGTGTATTAACACAGCTCTCTTCTTGTGTTTTTTGCACAGCTGGTTTTTTGTTTGTTTTTTGAATAGTAATTGTTCTAGCTGGGGGTATTTGGATATTGTGAACCACACTATTTAATAATAATAATTTTATTCTTATATACTGCCATACTGAAAAAGTTCTAGGTGGTTCACAACAAGGTGAGCTAATACATGGGATACAGAAAAATACAAATTAGAATAATGGACTTAAAAACAGATAAAGACAGAAAGCTTTTACAATATAGTGCAGAAAATATCGGCATGACAGGGAAAGAAGTAATACATAGAACAGATAAAATACATCAAGTTGAATATAAGGAACCTGATTGAAAAATGAAGCAGAATGCATTAAGATACCAGCCTATCAAAGAGTTGAGTCTTTAACAGTTTTCTAAAATCAAGATAGGAAAATATAATTTTTCCAAGCCATAAATTCAATTTAGTGGCTTGAAATGAGAGGGTTCTCTCAAGGAACTTCTTATAATGACAGGATTTTATGGAGGGAAATGAAAACAAGTGCACTCTACGTGTGGTATTTTTGGCGTGACTCAAAGAAAAATGAGACACAAGAAAACCCGGTAACAAACCTGAAACTGATTTATAACAAATACAAGAAAATTTACTCTCTGTTTTGTCTTTCAGTTGGTTCTTAATCCATATTAGGACAGTACTATCCCATGACTTTCTAATTTTATGCAAATACACAATATTAGCCAGTTCACCTTTATTCATATGATCATTTACCCCTTCAATGAAATGCAGTGGATTGGTGAGACAAGATTTCCCTTGACTAAATCCATATTGGATTTTTCTCATTAATCCAAGCTTATTTATATGTTCTGTATTGGCGCTAACTATATATATTATGTAAAATAAATAATTAAGTGATGTATTGAGTGTGTTCAGTACCTCCTTTCACACCGGTTACTCGAAAAGAAGACCAATGGGCTGGAGAACCATCATAGCATCACTTGGTTCTCCATTGTCCCTAAGCCTGTTAATCACTATTATAAAAAGTGAACTATTTGCAGTAAATCAATCATTCAGTTATAAACTATAACCATCCATAAATAGCATGTTAAATTCACTTATCTGAATGAATGTAGCTTATTGAAGAGATGAACTCTGGTATTAGGTCAATGCTGGTAGTTCCTTCAAAACAACTGACTGGTGAAAAATTTATTCCAAGCACCTGGAGTGCAATTAAAACACAAAATTTACTGTAATCCAAAATGTGCGTTCGTGTAGCTGCCCATAAACACAAAGTTGCTCCCCTCAACTCTAGCCAAGTTTCAAATATCTTTTTCAGGATGGGCGGATGTCAAAAATCAATGAAAACACCACCCTTCTTTGAGTTGTAGCCCAAAAATTGTTTTAAAATCAACAATTCTATCTTTGCTATACTGTTATCTCCATTCAAAATCTGTAAACAAAATAAAATTACTAATATGTATTTATATTTTAAAAAACGTACTTAAGAGGGGCATAATCAAAAGAAACGTCTACGTCCATTTTGGCTTAACTCACAAGCCGTCCAAAGTTTGACACGGGAAAGCTCCATTTTCAAAAAATACGTCCAGCATATTTTTTTTTTCCGAAAATCGTCCAACTGTACGTCCAGCCGTCTGATCATCTAGACTGCTAAGTCATCCATCTTTATACCCCATTTTCGATTCATCCAACTCAAAAACGCTTAGAAAAAGACCTTTTGGGTGTAGGAGGGGACAGAAAAGTAAGGGACTGGACACCCAGACATGGCACCAGAGTAGTGGGGCACCTTACAGGGCACTGCTATGAACTTCACAAAAAGGGTGCCACATAAACATCTCACAACAGCTCCCTTATAGGTCATGGTGAGCCCCCCCAAAACACCCTCAGAATCTACTAGACCCACCTATCTACCACCCCAATAGCCCTTATGGCTGCAGAGCCACTTATATGGCAGTACAAAAGGGTTTTGGTTTTTTTGGGGGGTGCACATGTTTCTCCATGAATGAAGTGATTAGTGGCTTATGGGCCTGGGTCCTCCTCTCCATGGTTCACTAACCCACCCCTAAGACCACTTAAGCCACCTCTGTGCAGCTCTACTAGGCTTTCCTATGCCAGGCTACCAGGTACTGATGTTCTGGAGGTAGATATGCAAAGTTGTTATTATGGGGGTGATCAGTGATCACTGGGGCTGTGTGTGGGGGTCTGTACTTTGTGTCTGCAGTGCTTATCTGGTCACTTTGGATACCTTTTGTTGACTTAGACCTGGTTTTAGATGGCCTAAGTCACAACGTCCAAGTTCCATCTAGGCAGTGTTATAAAACCTTTGGTTATACATGCAGTACGACAAAGTCTAGGACGTCCCACGTCCCGCCCAAATCCCGCCCTCACCACTCCTCCTAAAACGCCCCTTTTATCTCTGGTCGTTCAGCAGTACTGTGAAGGCCTAAGTCATTTTTAAATACGTCTAAAACCCTGTTTGATTATCTGCACTTGGACGTCTTTTGTTACTGATCGTCCAAGTGCCGATTTAGGCCGTTTTTTAGACGTTTTTCTGTTTCGATTATGAGCCCCAAAGTGAATAAAAAAACAGGTTTCAAAAGGTACCGGCGCATGAAAAATGCCTGGTTGTAAACTAATTACTATGTAATGCACTGAACTTTTAAATTGGCTCACAGAACATAAGCTGTTGCTTATATAGTAACGCACCTATCTCCCTAATGACCCATTGGCCACTCAATCTCATTGTTTAATCCCTTACGGTATCCCATTCATAAATTATCTTTTGCTTTTTAAACAAGAGGTATTATGTGGAGAAACTCTGAGAAGAACTACAAACTTGAGGTCTTCTAAACTATGATGATATTCTAACCAATGAGAGGTAAGCGGAGCTTCCTGTTTTTCAATATGTATAGTACTAAGATGTTCTATTATTTGTATTTTAATGGAGTGTTGGGTCTGCCCTATATAATATTTACCATAGTGACACCATATACAATATACTAGAGGCTATCTCTTCAATTAACTACAGTCATTCAGATAAGTGAATTTAACTTGCTATTTATGGATAGTTACAAGTTTATAACTGAATGATTGATTTACTGCAAACAGTTAACTTTTTATAATAGTGATCAACAGGCTTAGGGACAATGGAGAACCGAATGATGCTATGATGGTTCTCCGGCTCATTGGTCTTCTTTTTGAATGACCGGTGAGAAAGTGGGTACTGAGCACACTCAATACATCACTTAATTATTTGTTATTTTATATAATATATATATAGTTAAGCACCAATATTGAATGTTTAGATTAGGAGTGTTTATTTAATTTTTTTAATTCCCAAGTATTTATATGTTCTGACATTTTGTTGTTTATAATAATAATTATTTATATACTGCAATACCTAATGGTTCAGTGCAGTTTACACTAAAAACACAGTGAATTTATACCACAAAACACAGTACATTATATATAAAATATAACATTAAGAAATTATTAACTTATCTAGATTATACATATTTATCAAACAGATAAGTTTTTAACAGTTTTCTAAAGGCCTGGTAAGAAGAATTTAAGATCAAACCACTAAAACTTTTGTTCTAAGAGGAGGTAAATTAATAATCCCTATATGAGTAAGGAATGGTTCGGGATTTGTGAGGGTGAATCGTGAATTATTCCTTTTTCTTTTTACTTATAAACTCGATTTTTGAAACTGTATCATATCTCCCCATTAATGTGGGCTTAGAAAGGAATTTGGTATGGAATGATTATGTAATGTTAATGTTTAACATAAGAACATAAGCAGTGCCTCCGCCGGGTCAGACCATAGGTCCATCCTGCCCAGCAGTCCGCTCCCGCGGCGGCCCAAACAGGTCACGACCCGTCTGAATCACCAGAAGAGGCTCTCTTGCCACCTTGGTTTCTCATTGAAGTCCTGTCTTCCCATCGAAGTCCTAACCCTCCGGTCTTGCACATGCACGACCTGGTTGGGTTTCTATACTTATTACCTGGTTAGCTTTCTATACTTTTGTTACATCCCAGCTCCTCCCTCAGTATCCCACGATCCCTTTATCCCTCAGGAATCCGTCCAATCCCTGTTTGAATCCCTGTACCGTACTCTGCCTGATCACTTCCTCCGGTAGCGCATTCCAAGCGTCCACATCCCTTTGGGTGAAAAAAAACTTCCTTCCATTTGTTTTGAACCTATCTCCCTTCAGTTTCTCCGAATGCCCCCTTGTACTTGTTGTCCCCTTCAGTCTGAAGAATCTGTCCCTATCCACCCTCTCTATGCCCCTCATGATCTTGAAGGTCTCTATCATATCTCCCCTGAGCCTCCTTTTTTCTAGAGAGAAGAGCCCCAGCCTATCCAACCTCTCGGCGTATGGGCAGTGTTCCAGCCCTCTTACCATTTTCGTTGCTCTCCTTTGGACTCTCTCAAGTACAGCCATGTCCTGCTTGAGGTGCGGCGACCAATACTGAACGCAGTATTCCAGATGTGGACGCACCATCGCTCGATACAATGGCATGATGACTTCCCGCGTCCTGGTTGTTATGCCCCTCTTTATGATGCCCAGCATCCTGTTGGCTTTTTTCGAGGCTGCTGCGCACTGTGCAGATGGCTTCAGTGATGCATCCACCAGCACACCCAAGTCTCTCTCAAGTCTGCTGTCTCCCAACAATACCCCCCCCCAATTTGTAGTTGAACAACGGGTTCTTTTTCCCTATATGCATGACCTTGCATTTTTCCACGTTAAAGCGCATTTGCCATTTGTTTGCCCAGTCTTCCAGCTTGTCCAGGTCCCTTTGTAGGTCCTCACACTCCTCCCTGGTCCTAACTCTGCCGCACAGTTTGGTATCGTCTGCAAATTTTATAACCTCGCACTTTGCCTCTTTTTCCAGGTCATTGATAAATATGTTGAAGAGTAACGGCCCCAGCACCGATCCCTGTGGCACACCGCTTGTGACTCCCCGCCAGTCAGAATATTGGCCCTTTACTCCGACCCTCTGCAGTCTACCCGACAACCAGTGCTTGATCCATCTGTGCACATCCCCTCCCACCCCGTGGTTCCACAGCTTCCTAAGCAGCCTTTCATGTGGCACCTTGTCGAAAGCCTTTTGAAAATCGAGGTAAATGATGTCTATGGGTTCCCCATTGTCCACCCGACTGCTTATTCCCTCAAAGAAGTACAGAAGGTTCGTTAGGCATGACCTTCCCTTACAGAATCCGTGCTGGCTTGTTCTCAGTAGGCCATTCCTCTCGATGTGCTCGCAAATCCTTGATCATAGCTTCCACCATCTTCCCTATAATTGAAGTCAGGCTCACCGGCCTGTAGTTCCCGGGGTCACCCCTCGATCCCTTCTTGAAGATAGGTGTGACATTTGCCAATTTCCAGTCCTCTGGTACCTCACCAGTTTTCAAGGATAGGTTGCAAACATGCTGGATTGTGCCCACTATTTCTTGTCTTAGTTCCTTCAGAACCCTTGGGTGGATCCCGTCCGGGCCCGGTGATTTGCCGCATTTTAACCTGTCTATCTGTTTGAGGACATCCTCCTTACTTACCTCTATGTGCTCCAATTTTTCGGCCTGTTCCCTACTCATGAGCTCCTCTGAGTCCGGTATATTAGATGTGTCTTCGCTCGTGAAAACCGACGAGAAGAACGTGTTCAACCTCTCAGCTACCTCTTTATCCTCCTTAATCACTCCCTTCCTATCCCCATCGTCCAACGGCCCCACCTCCTCTCTCGCTGGTCGCTTCCCCTTTACGTAACTGAAGAATGCCTTGAAGTTTTTCGCCTCCCTGGCCAGCCCCTCTTCGTATTCCCCCTTTGCTTTTCTAACCTCTCGGTGGCATTCCTTTTGGCATTTCCTGTGCGCCTGGTGATTTTCCTCTGTTGGGTCCTTTTTCCATCTCCGGAAGGCCTTTATTTCTTTTGTTTAACGTGACAATGTAATGATTAAAATTTATAAAAAAAAAAAAATAAAGTCTATTACGAAATTGTTTGTGTACACAATTTTTATTGAGGGGAAAAATATAAGGTTGTGTTTCATGAAGAACGTCTGTTTTCTACTAGTTCAAAATGATCTAAAAGGTAACTTTGGATGATTCGCATCCTTCTAATAATAATAATAATAACTTTATTTTTGTATACTGCAATACCACAAAACAGTTCAGAGCGGTTTACAGGAGAAGAGACTGTACATATACAGCGAAGATACAGAATACCACAAAACAGTTCAGAGCAGTTTACAGGAGAAGAGACTGTACATATGCAATGAAGATACAGAGAATTAGTTATCAAGTGTATGGTATAAACCAGTGGCAATTACAAAATGATCCAATAACAGTTACTAGGGGGTGCAGAAAGGGGAAGGAAAAACCGGGGAAGAAGAGGTAAAAAGGTGAGAAGGGAGAGGAAGGGCAGGAAGGGAGGCGAGGTCGAGATTAGTAGTTTGGTTGGGAGGGCGGGAGTTAGAGGAATTTATCAAAGAGGTATGATTTGAGAGATTTCCTGAAGGATAGATAAGTTGGGGCAAGAGAGATGAGGGTAGTCAAGCAGTCATTCCATTTGCCAGCTTGGAAAGAAAGGGTTTTGTCGAGGAATCTTTTGTAGATACATCCCTTTGGAGAGGGGTAGGCAGATAGGTGGGCATTGTGAGTACGGTTAGAGCCTGGGAACACGAAGTGGCGTGATAGGGATATCAGGGATGAGCCCGTTAGGGTTTTGAAGCAGAGGCAGGCGAATTTGAAGATGACCCTTGCTTCAAATGGTAACCAATTAAGTTTTCTGTAGAAAGGGCTAACATGGTCTGACTTTTTGAGACCATAGATGAGGCGGACAGCGGTGTTCTGGATGAATCTTAGTTGTTTAATGGTTTTCTTGTAGGAACCCAAGTATATGATGTTACAGTAATCCAGGGTGCTTAAGATTAGGGATTGGACCAGCAAACTGAAGGTGGAGAAATCAAAGTAGTGTTTGATAGAACGGAGTTTCCAAAGGGTGGAGAAGCATTTTTTGACCTGGGTATTGGTATGGTCTTCAAAAGTGAGGCAGCGGTCCAAGATAACTCCGAGAATTTTAATAGTGGAATTGATTGGATACGTTAGCCCATTAAGTTGTAGGGTGGTGGTCGTTAGTTTGTGGTTGGGACTTGCAAGGAAGAACTTGGTTTTATCTGGATTTAGTTTCAGTTTGAAGCGTGTGGTCCAGTGTTCAACCATGGTGAGGACAGTTGAGATGTATTGTTCTGTCTCATGTGACAGTGAGGTAATAGGGATGATGATTGTAATGTCATCTGCGTAAATATAGGATTTCAGGTTTCGGTTCGATAACATGTGTCCCAGTGATGCCATGTAGATATTGAATAGTGACAGAGATAGGGGGGAGCCTTGGGGAACTCCACAGGGGTTGCACCAGGTATGGGAGAAGGTTCCGCCGTTATGGACTTGGTAGGTTCGGTTTTTTAGGAAGCCTGTGAGCCAGGTTAGTACCTGTCTGGAAATGCCAATGGAGTCGAGGCAACTAATCAGTATGTCATGGTCTACTAGGTCGAAAGCACTGCTGAGGTCAAACTGGAGTAGTAGTGCGCTGTTTCCCAGTGAGAATAGTTGGAGGAGGTGATCGGTTAATGAGGCTAGAACGGTTTCCGTACTGTAGTTAGTGCGGAATCCAGACTGGGAGTCGTGAAGGATGTTAAATTTCTCTAGGTAAGACATGAGATTATGATTGACAAGACCTTCCATGATTTTGAGGAAGAGAGGAATATTGGCAATAGGTCTGTAGTTGGTGGCTGCAGAGGGAGGTTCTTTGGGTTTTTTGATTATTGGAGATACGAGGATGTGGCCAAGTTCCAGCGGGAAGTAGCCGGTAGACAAGCAGGTGACCCAGTTGAAGAGTTTGGCTTTGAAGGGGAGGGCAGTTTCATGATGGGTGGAGGGCAGTTATCTAGTAAGCAGTTGGATTTGGAATATTTTGAGTATAGCTTGAGAAATAGGTTCCAATCTGGGTTTTTGAAGCGAGACCAGGTCATGTCGGCAGTTGAGCCATTGTTTTCTGGGGAAGGTAGATGGATAGATGGGCAAGTGCTAGATGTTGCGAGAGATGTTTTCAAGTTAAGAATTTTGTTGGCGAATTGGTCGGCTAGATTTGTCGGGGAGGGTGGTAGTTCTGTGGGGGAGCTTTTATGTGGGTCGGTGTCAAATAAGGAGTTAACTAGTCTGAAGAGTTTATTGCTGTTCAGGGATGGGGTGTTGATAGATTGGGAGTAATATTTGTGGCGCTTTTATTTGATCATTCTTTTATATTCTGTAACTTTTATTCGCCAGGAGTGTCGATGTTTGTGCCTGATTTGCACCAGGTTCTTTCCAGTTTGCGTATTTCTCGTTTCAGGGTAAGTAGGTCAGCATCAAACCATTTAGCAGATGAGCGGTGTTTTTTCTTGCAAAGTTTCAGTGGAGCGATGTCATTTAGGACCTTATTGCTGAAATTGTTCCAACCTGAGATGAAATTAGGGTCTAGGTCTGGGATGGATGTTGGGTTGTAGTGGGACCAGAATTCTTCAGGGTTAAGTTGGCCTCTAGACCATATTGTTTTTTCTTTGTGGATGGTTCTTGGTTGCTTTTTGGTTTGTTTGTTTTTTTAAGTGAAATCTGTTTTTATTAAGCAACAACCATAACACAGGTAAACAACAGGACAAAGCTATTTCAAATATGGAAAACAAAGCTCCCTACCCCCAAGAGGACTGGACTCTGATGTCCTCTCAGGTTACAAAGTAATAAAGAAATGAAGAAGGGGAGGTGACTTTAAAAAAAGCTCTTGCCCAGAGTGAACAACGCTGGATTTTTAAATTAAATTCAGTTTATCCTAATGGGCTTAATAAAAACCTGGAGTGGCAACACTTTTATTAGTTCAACTGTGCAATATATTTTTTGAACAGGTGGTGGCGCTACTGAGATTATTTGTAGTTAGATGTTGAACATCGGGCAGGAAGAGATTATTCAGCCCTTCCTCCTTAAAAGTAAAATGAGCTTTGTGCACGTACTGACGCTCTGTGGAATCACTAGTTTAAATAGAGGGTGTGTTGCCGTGTTTGCTTGGGGCCAACACAGTTTTGGAGCTTTGAAAAAGTTAACATAAGGTAAAAAGATTAGCTTGTGTTAGGACTAGTATTGTTTGACTTCATTTAATTTAAGGTTCTAACTTTTAGCTCTTGTTTTAGCGTTGCTTAAGTCATTTCCCTGATACAGCGGGTGCTACAGTTTTGCCCTGTGAAACAAAGGCCTTGTTGGATATTGAAAAAAGACACTGTTCGGGGAGCCAGGAAGAGAGGAGACGCAACCAAGAGCAGGGGCGAGAGCCGTTCCTCCGTCCCCAGCAGCAATGGAAGCCGTGTTCCCTAAGTCATTTTCCTGATGCAGCAGTTTTGCCCCGCGAAACAAAGACCTTGTTGGATATCGATTACAAGCAACGGAGCCAGTTTGGCATAGGATGTTTGAGCTAAGTACCTTATACAATATATGAAGAATTTTTTGTTTGAATCGTCACAAGTTTGAATGAACTGAATGAACTTAATGTTTTGCTATGAACTGAACAGCAATTTAAAATGAACTGTGGGCTTATTTCAGCCAAATTAACTTCGTTTTGAAATACTTTTTAACATTCCAGCACTTTTTTTTTCTTCTCTGCACTTTCTGCGCTTTTCTATGAACTTTTAGCTATTTTAGTCTTTCAAGCGCTTTCAATTTTGATAAGTTTAAATGAAATGTAGGATTAAGTTTAAGATAAGGAGTTAAGATATACTTAAAACATAATGAAATAAATTGAAATGCAAGAAGATAATTAAACTGACACTAACAGAAGTTGATCTTGAGTCTCAAAAAATGATATGCTGATTCTTTAATTAAATTTTTAAATTTTAAATTAAATTACAGTAATTTAAAATAGATTATAAGTTATATGTTGATTCTCTACTAAATTAATTAAAATTAGATCAAAAGTTATGTTATTTAATTAATTAAAGTAATAAATTAAATATTTTGGTAGGGAGATGGGGAATTAGCCTGTGATGTTATAAGGAGGCAAGAGATTAATTCATTCTTCTCTTGAATAGTTCCAGTTGGAAAGATTTACTCCTAAGTCTGAGGCATTTCCCCATAATAATTAATTAATAATTGAAATATTTTAAATAATTAGATTTAAGGTTTACAGTAAATTTTAACAAATTATTTTGGAATCGGTGTCTCTTTTTTTAGTTTTGTGAATGGTTTTTGTTATTTGTTTATTTTATCAATATAGTACCATTTTAATTTTTTGTTGTTTTGCTGACTGAAGATACACATATATGTGGTGAGTGTACTAAAGTGCTAGTGATTTGATAACCAAACTTAAGTAAACTGTATATCTAGGTGAGGAAACCACCTGCATGTGTAGCAAGGTTCTGATGTTAATTCATCAAACTTTATACCTTGGTATTTGTGACATGTTGTCCTTATACATCCCAAGTAGATCACTGAGATCAGAAGCAGTTAGTGGATTCAGTACATTATGTGGCAACAAACTGCATTTTCATTGTGAAGTTCTAGACTGTGGAATCATTACCAGGGAGAATAAGTGTATGTAAAAATGTTGAACAATTTAGGCGACTGCTTAAAACTCACTTATTTGTAAATGAGTTTTGTTGTTGAATTATGACAATGTGTAGAAGATTGATGAGGGATACTGCTTTAGTGTTTCATACTGTTTTCTGTCTGGTAATAGATTGTGTATGTTAAATTGTAACCCACATGGGTTTTAGGTAGAAATTTTTTTTTTATATAAATAATACACAGGAATAAGAGAACCTTCTTCAGCTAGGTAAACTCTGCTGCTGGAGAGATAGATTTGCTGGTTGGAAAGGTGAATAAATCTTGATCCTTAAGCATTGTTTCAGATCCTAGATTTCAAAACAAAGTCAATCAAGGATTATGTGTGATTCTGAACAGTGTAAATGCCAATGGATAAAAGTGCTAAGGTATATGTGTATTGCTATTGCTTTAGTACATAAAGGGGACCAAAATGCAGTTTTGCATCACCATTTTATTTTTATTGGAAAATGGGATGTTAGTACTGACTAATAAGTTATTAGATTCAGCTTGCATTAATTGACAAAAACTGCTGGATCTACCACTGATTTCTCAATTAAATCAATTTTAATTTAAAAATGTTCATATTTAATAGCAATAGTACTCTCAACTGAGATCTTCATCTGATAATTGGCATGGGTAATTAACTCATGACAAAACTGGCTGAGTGACATTTGATGGTTAATATTAATTTGCGAAGTCAACATTAAAAAAAAGAGTAGGCATACTCTATTCTTAATCTTAGTTTATTGGCATTATTTATATACAATTCTCCAGTTGGTCAAGGCAGTAGACTAACCTCTTAAATAGTTCAGTATGTTCTACTGTACAAAATACAACTAGAATAAAGTTCAAGTAGAAATATATACGGTGCATTTTACATATGGAGTATTCTACATATCTAATTTATCTTTAAGTGCTCAACAGTAAACACTGAATTATAAGAAAAGCGTGAAATATAGATCAATACATCCAGATATGTAAAAAAAATTAAAATCTCTCAAAAATCCATCATAATACATTTATACAAAAGAGAAAATTGGGTGGGACCGCTTATTTCTGCATCAAATAATGCAATTGTGACACACATACACAAACACAGAGAGCCAGCAATAAAGGTTGGCAAATGGGGCAATTGTCCTGGTTCCCCATGTTACAGGGTGCCCCAAACCTGTCTGAAGTTGAAAGAGAGATGACCTTTAAAGTAAGCTTTGGGGCCCCCTCCCTAGCATCTGCCCTGGGCCCCATCACATCTAGCATTGGCCCTGTATATATACATAATATACAAATGCATATACAAAATTCATGCTACAAAGCAAATTAGCTATTACAAGAGCCTATACATTGTGCAATTTGAAACAATGAAACCAATCAAAAAATGTATTCACTGTGCCATTTAATGGATTAGCATAACACTGTGAGACCAGTGAGACATTGCTGAGGCTGGAGCTGTTCCTCAAAGATCCAACTGTTTGGAATTTGTCTCGTCACCCTCCAGCACACATAAGCGGGATTAAAGGGTTGTTCCAGTTTCTACTGTAAGCATTCTGTTGCTTCAAACACCCAATTCAAATTCCCAATGTACTGTTTTTCTTTGAACACTACCAACAAAGCAACATTTGTATTTGCTCCTGAAAAGTGTTTTTAACTGTACTATTTTTAAAAATTGAGACCTTATTTAAACAGAGGGTCCTGATTTATCCGAGAAGATAGGGTTTCATATATGCCTTTGGGATCAATCTTGTTTAAATCAGGTCTGTGGTGGTGTCTTCTACCATCTTAGTTTCCTGGCCATTTTACCTAGAGCTTTCATTTGGAATCAGAGGCCTGTTTTTCTTCTGCGAACAGATGTTTCTCTTTTCAATCTGATTAAAATACTGCATCATAATTCCAGGAAAGTCTTTTAAAAAATGAAAGACAAACATTATTTGTGGAAAGCTGAAAACTCAGCCAGGTCTGCTGAAAACATTGATTACATGCAATCAAATTTCTTCAGTTAGTTTTACCAGAAAGCTCTTCTCAAAATGGGTCCATTTTGTGCCTTTAACTCACAATCTGTATTGCTCAAAATGTGTTCGGCTGTTTCTTCCTTTTTTATTCTTACTCCTGGGGTTTCTTAGTGCTTTGCTCTGTTACTTCTGAAATAAAAATCACCTGTTCCTTTTTCTTAAGGATCTTTCTTTTCTAAATTCAGTCTTAGTTCTTTTCATATTATTTATAGTTTGTGTGTATTGCTGATGCTTTTATAAGGTTATGAAAGTCAGCATGACACCATGTCCACTGCATTTAAATCCATAATGATGAGAATGCCTTTCAATGTTAATATATCTTCAGAAACAAAACCCTCCCCACTATCATTGAAACATTAAGTATATCAATTGCCATGCTGCCTCTTGCTTATCCAAAGACATGTACATTATAGGTGGTAATATTCAAAGTAGTATGTTTCTGGAAAAGTCACCCATGATGCCTTAAAGTTTACTTTTATTCAAAATATCAAATCTTTGGTGGATCACAAACAAATTCAATGGCAGTAGGGTTGAAATGTGGCATCGAGACTGACCAAAGCAGAAAAATTATCCTTTTCCAGGTGCTCTCTGGTTCAATATTTTGGTAGTCTTAAAGCAAAGATGGGTTCTTCTATGGGTATTGACATTATAGTTACCAGTAGATAGCTCATGTCTCCTTGACAAATCTGTAATATCAAACCCAAGAATCGTAGCAATAAACAAAACACCATCAGAAAACACTGCTACAGAGAACTATGGGCTCCTTTTACTAAGCTGTGCTAGCGGTTTTAGCGTGCACGCTAGATGCTAACGCCAGCATTGAGCTGGCATTAGTTCTTGGAACATAGCGCGGGATTAGCACATGCGGCAATGCAGCGCACGCTAAAAATGCTAACGCACCTTAGTAAAAGAGGGGGTATATGTGAAGCCCTGTAAACATTCCTACAGATGTTTTTCTTTCAGAAAGGGATGATAGCACCCTGATGTAGCCACTATGGCGAAACGTTGATCAACGTCAGTGCTTCATGGTCCTTAGTGCGCAATATATATTCATTATTTAAGTTCTCCAGTTGCATTTCTTGCATTGCACAAGACTTTAAATATTCCAGCATTACAAGACAGGAGTTGTTTTTTTTTAATGTCAATGACGTGGTATTGATCCTGAATATACACTACCCAGTCTCTGGAGGGTAGTGGTGGGGCTCCAACACTTTTTCCTCCTGATCTTGTATTGATTATATAAACTGTGTGAATGTTTTGAAATGTTTCTTCATTGTTAACAATATAAAGTGATGGATGCTCATACACTCTTTAGCTGAGATTCAAGGAGTGCTTTCAGGGCTTCACATATAGTTCTCTATAGCAGTGTTTTCTGATGGTTCTTGACAAATTTGTACAGAAGGACAATAATGGAGACCTCAAGTTTTGTCTTTAAGAAAATAGCAATACAAAAAAAGATAAACTGGTATCAGAAAACACCCTTCTATGGGATACGCATATGTATACATATATACACTTCAAGATTTTAAAAGGATTTTTTTCCCCATTCCTTGCCTATTGGAAAACCTTGATTTACGTGGCTTAAAGTGCCCTGTTTTAATAAGCTCTGTTTCTACTTTAGACATATGTGAAATAAATTAGAAATAAATAAAAAAAACTATTTGGTCATACATACAGTGTAAAAAAAGCATGGCAAATAAATTTCAGAAAATCTTAGCAAACACTAATCTTTCAAATAAAGCAAAACCCATCCCAGCTGATGATGATGTAATTTGCTGTAATACAGGAAAGCAAAATGTAGAGTACTGGCCAGAGAATCAACAACAGCTATGTAAAATATGTCCAATGTGTTTATCCAAAATATCCACAACAAAAATATTTTCCAATTAATAACTATAAAGAATGGTGACTGACTTATCAAGTTTTTATCTTAAAATGTTCCATTTTAATGCAGTACTAGAAGTGAAAATATTGTACTAAGAAATAATAAAAAAAAACTCTGTACATATATACTTATGTCAACTGATAAGCCTATTGGGATGGATCTAATTTTAGGACTTTCACACATGGTTTCCTTTCTCAGATTAGGCCCAAATAAGCAACAGGTTTCAATCCACTTTCTTGAGATATTCATGTTTGAAGTATCTTAATATGCAACCTGCAGGGCACCAACCTGTAAGTGTGCTTGTAAACAAACAAATCCTAATCCCATAAATTGTGAGCTTGAAATAATGTCACCTACTTGCTGGATAAAAGCTAATTACACAAAATACTTTACAGAAACCTAATGTGAGATAAATTAATAGGTTTCTGGAACAGGGCAAGAAGAGTTATAAAGCAATTACATCATTCAACTGTGCTACACTCAAAAGTCATATTTACAACAGAATCACAGGATTGCAAGGTGCCAATGTTTACATTTTTACAATGCGGGGAATGTTCGTTTTAAAGCAGCATCACTAGGAAGATCAGTCAGACATTGCTTTCTTCATCTTTGCCAACTATCCTTTAAAATAAGGGTTCTCAACCCAGTTCTCAGGACACATCTAGCCAGTCAAGTTTGCAGGATCTCCACAATGAATATGCAAGGGATAAATTTGCATGCAATACCTCTGTTTTATTAAAATCTATTTCATGCATATTCATGGTGGGTGTCCTGAAAACCTGACTGCCTAGATGTGAAAATCCCTGCTTTAAGTATTCCTTTTCAAATCATTCAGTCATTTGATAAAATGATTTATTCTCTGTGCACATTTAGAAACCTGAATTTGTAAATACTACTACAGCTCAGTGATGCAAATTAATTCAGGTCTGAAAGACCAAAATCTAGAAATGTGGGTCTATTTATAAAGTATGCTTCATAACACACAATTTTGTGATTAATTAGGTTCACTGGAAGAACTATTTCCCCCTTTTCTATACTTTGAAAACAGATGCTGAATCTCATATCAGCATCTAGGGGTGGTGCAGCTCTTTCAACTTATTCCATTGTCCATATTGTATTTCTCAACATGCTGAACTGACAAAAGTCTGAAAACCTAAGTGATACCATTAAAAGTAAATGAAGATGAATTATGTGATTCAGTGACTCACTGTTGTCCTATCTGGGTGTTACCTATGCATGCCATATTTTGGATCAGGAAGTAAATGAAAAGAAAGCCTAGACAAAATACCATCATCATTCAGAAATAAAAAATAAAGCAATGGACCAATCCATTAACTCTCTGCTTCCCAAATAACTGAATCAATATAGAATGCCAGTCAGAGGCTATTTAGGAGGAAGGTTTACTGGCATTCTGGAAACTACTCCCCTCACCTGGTGTTGCTGCTGTATCATGTGCATTGACAGTGGGGCGAATGGTTTACATTAGGAAAGTGATGGCATCAAATAGGGGACAAAGTACATTTAACATCTCATTAAAAATGTCTTCCCATCCCTCAAAATTAAGCTTCTAGGAAAATAAGTCACAACAAATAACTGCTGCTCCACATATGACAGGCTTTCAGTCTGAAAATTCTATTGGGTTTAAAAAATGACAGTAAACCAAAGTCAAATTGTGCTCATGTTTAGTATCAGAGACAAAAAATGAAATATATAGCTTGTTCACTGGTTTCTACCACTGTTTGTATTCTAAAATATTGTGTCTTTAAAACTTGAAAGCCTCAGTTTCCTTTCTGTCCTGTGCAAATATGATCATGATTTTATATGATGCTGTTCTCTTTTTCACATTTGGATTATCAGTTCGCATGCTGCCTTCTTGTCCTTTTCAAACAAAAATGAACTTTGAAGTCCTGACATCGCTATAATTTCAGGTGGATAAGTGCAGAATAGCAGTGTCCTGTAATTACCAAGTTCTTCCCTTCTTTTCTCAAGAACGCTCTGTTAAAGTGCAGTAAGAGAGAGAAACTGGCTGTAAAAGGTCTTGAAAATCTGCATTGGAATGTTTGGGATTCTTCTGTACTCTCCTTTAAAAGGATTACATTTTCTGCTGTGGATTTACCTTACAGTTACTATCAGCTCAGCAATTCAGACCCAAACCTGTCCAATGGTCAGGTACCATAAGAAAATACTTGTCCATTGCTTCACAAAATCTGGTCCGGTACAGTTCTGGAGAAACCACTGTTGGCATCTTACCTAGTGTTCAAAAGAAAGAAAAAAGAACCATGAAGCAGATATCCTATTTGGAAACAACAAGACAGGCTATCTTTACAGTGGAGATGTAGCCTAATGAGAGGCTGTCATTAACTTATAAGATTCTGCTTTCTAAGCATAGATCTTCTTAGTTAAAATAAGTTTGTGGGATAGGTTTTCTTAATCATCTGAAAATCTCAGACTCATTCCAACTGCCAACACTTCAACAGATCATAGGCAGCTGCAGTCCTATTTGAGAAATGTCCCTTTCATAGTAAACCTGCAATCCTAATTCCACAACCTGGTTTAGCTGCAGCTGACAAACTTGGTGAAAGAAGAAGCAGAGGACAGGCAAATTGTGGTTATCATTAAGCCTTGTACTTGATGACTAGATTCAGAGCTTGTCATATAGGAATTTAGGAGCCCTGGTATACAGCTCTTGACTGCAGGATTATTATTGCAATGACAACTAGGAACAGTCCTCCCCAACAATAACTGAATCCTACATTGATGACATATGACATTAATAACATTCTGGTCCAGTTCTTGTTAGTCAACATCCCTCCCAATTTGGCCTCAAGGACACGTAAAGTCATGTGGAAGCAATCTGCTGCTGACATGTCAGAGAACCAAGTTCGGGCAAAAAGCTTATAGTGTCATGGACACCACACAGTTCTGACTTTTATGAGGTAGGATCATAACTCAATTTTCACTTCCTCTTTCTGCTGTTGCTTCATAATTCTTCAGTTGTGGGTTTTGCAATTAGACTAAATGCCTGATATCTAATAACTATGAATCAGTTCAACCTCTAATTTAGCTTTATGGTGCATTGGAATTTTATTCTCTTAGAGCCTTTTCCTTAATAGCTGCTTGAACAAGATTTTTTCTTTCTTTGATAAGTGGTTTGGTACACAGAGAAACACATTCTCTTCATGCTGAGTTGTCACATAATCACACTGAAACATACTGTCAGAGCTGACATCTATTCGAGCAGGTGGACCAATCCTTGTGGCGTCCCTCAGAATTCACCGCTTTGTCCACTTCTTTTCAATGTTTACCTTTCTTCCCTTGGTACTAGATTAGGTAATCTCAGCATCAAACTGTTCAGTTATGCAGATGATATTACAATCATAATTCCTACTTCATCTTTAACCATAAGTATTAGTTACATTGTTGAAGAAATATTCAAGGTGATTGAAAAATGGATGAAGGAATATAAATTGAAGTTAAATTCCGAGAAAACCAACCTTTTTTTGCATCCCCTCACCAAAATCAGTATGTTTCTTATCCATTCATCTATTAAAATCTTGGGGGAGATTCTTGATTATAGCATATTGTCACAACCCTAGCCCTAAAGCCCGGCTTGTGCTAGGGAAGGCTGCGCCTAACCCTAAACTTACCTTGATAAGGGCTAACCAGAGTGACAGGCTGAATACAGACAAGCAGAGAAGACCTGAGTTCCCATTGAACCACAAGGTTACAGGGCCCTGGGGAGGGGAAGATGATAGTGGGAATAGCCTGGTGTAGCAGGAGGTGCCTTTAAAGAAAGAACAGCCTAAGAGGCAGGCACACAGACACAACTGCTGGACCCAATTAGAGCTAATCAGAAAGCCCAGCAGAAGCAGCAGATTGTCCCTCCCCCTTTCAGGTTAGGGCGTACCCAGCTCAGGAATTTAGAGGCTGAACTCAGGAGAAACAAGTCAGTCTGGCCTGGGGCAGCCCAGGAAGGAGGCTCAAAGGACTGGGCTCCTGAACCCTCTCAGATTCAGGATGTTGAGATGGCAGATGTTACCTCTGTCCCTGAGACCAACCAGCCAGCCAGGATATCCTAGAACTCATGGACACTTCCCTGGAACCAGAAGAAAGCTTCATGGACCAAAGCTAAGTCTGATTTCTTTGTGGGTTTTTTGGTGGCTGCTGAATCTGGTTTTTTTTGTTAAGGCTGTCTGGAAGCACAAGGCAAGGGCAGGCAGTGTGAGCAGTGCTAGGTTCACAGCTGCAGGTGTGTCTTAGTGCTGGTGACAGTGAAGAAAGTGTTTTTCTTGTTTGAACATTTGGACTTTTATTTTTCCTCTCTGTTTGGATGGGACTTTGTGACTGCCCAGGAGAAAGGGGTAGTAGTGGGGAAGAATCCACACAAGATCCTCAGGGTGGGATTGTGGGGCCAATTTTTGGCAGTCTTTGAATTAGTGGATTCAGCTACTCCCCTTCCCCACCAGCTACTTGTTAAGTTGGCTGGGGAAGGCCGGCTAAAACCCAGGCCTAGGCAGCACTTGCTAACTGTGTTTAACAAACCCATTGTAAAAAAACCAGTGTAAAGACTGGGTAATTTTGGTAGCCTTAGGTTGCCCTTTATGGACTGTGAAACTATCAGGGCAAGGCTACAATAGAGTCATTATTTTGAACTTACCTGCAAGAAAGGTGTGGGCTGTAATTTTTGTAAGCCCAGTTTTTATGTTTGTGTTTGAATGCAAAGACTGCACTATAGCTGTTCGCTATCACAGGAATAAAGTTGGACTCAAATACTTTTGAAAACCTTTATTGGTCCTGACGTTTGTTTTGTTTTATATTGATAAGAACCAGCAGGATCTTCAGTTTTCTTTGAAGGCACGTCTAAATCGGTCTTTACTGAACCCTGGTCGGTGGCCATCTGGAAAACCCGGCACCGGCAGGTTCACAATATCCATGAAAAATCAATTGGACTGTGTTGTACGGAAGGGGTTCAATACACTGTGGAAATTTCATACTTTAAGGCCATTTTTTGATCTTCCAGCAATCAAAATGCTGGTCTAATCTTTGGTCCTAAATCAGCTGGATTACTGCAAGACAGTCAACCTTGCTGGCATTAAAAAAAATCTTTCCAGACTAAGAATTATTCAAAACGCTGTATCAGACCAATTTTTGGTCTAAAGAAATTTGGCCACATTACCCCTTTCTACTGGGATTTGCAGGTTCACTCATAAAACACATGCTCATTTTCACATTCCCACCCGTTTCGGGCTGTAAATTTAAAAAATATAATGAGCGCATTCTTTCTTATCAAGCAACCACTTGGGATAAGGATTTCAAACAGTTAATATTGTCCTCTGTTTCTTATTTACATTTTAGGAAATAATTAAAAACTTATTTGTTCTCCAAATTTTTGTGCAACTAATCACTAACTTTTAGGTTTCTCTTTTCATCCAATTGTAGTTTTATTATTTAATCTGTCTGTTTTTTTTTCCTTTGTCTCTCTCTCCTTGGACACTGTCTGTCATTTTTTCTGTCTGTGTCTCTCCCTGGCCCCCTGCCTGTCTCTCCGTGGCCCCCTTCCTATGTCCATAGTGTCCCATCCTATGTCCTTAGTGCCCCCAGTGCTGCTTTCCTATGTCCATAGTGTCCCATCCTTTGTCCTTATTGCCCCCAGTGCTTCCTTCACATGTCCTTAGTACCCCTTCCTATGTCTTTAGTGCCCCCAGTGCCTCCTTCCCATGTCCTTAGTGCCCCCAGTGCCTCCTTCCCATGTCCTTAGTGCCCCCAGTGCCTCCTTTCCGTGTCCTTAGTACCCCCAATGCCTCTGTCCTGTGTCCTTAGTGCCCTCAGTGCCTCCTATGTCCTTAGTGCCCTCAGTTCCCCTTCCTATGTCCTTAATGCCCCCAGTGCCTCCTTCCTATGTCCCCCTCACTGCCTTCCCGACTTTGTCCCACTCTCACCCCCCGAAGCCAGCCTGCCTGCCTCCCTTCCTCCCATCCCCCTGTGCAGTAGAACCCTTGAGCAGCATCTTTCCATTTCCCCCTCCCCGCTGTGCAGCAGACCCCACTGGCCCTCCCATCCGACCCTCCCACCGCGAGATGACCTACAAACCTCCCGGCTCCAGCAGCGTCCACAGCATTCTAAACACGCGGCCTTCTACTGCCCGTGATTTCCTCTGCTGCGTCTCTGTCTCGATGTCATCAGGGACGCGGCAGAGGAAATCAGGGCAGTAGAAGTCCGCAAAACAGCGTTTAGCGTACTGTGGACGCTGCTGGAGTCGGGATGTTTGTAGGTCGTCTCGCGGTGGGAGGGTCAGAGGGGGTTCGGATGCCCCGAGGAGGGGTGCGCCGGGGGGGGGGGGCGATGACGACGAACTGCCTTACAGTGAGTGCTGCTTATAGTGAGTGAGGGGGAGAGTCGAAGAGTGCATGCGCACTCCTGCCAGCCAGAGACCTGCGGATCATGGATCACGCAGGTAGGAGTGCGCATGCGTGCTTAGCGTTTTATTATTATATAGATGGAAAAAACTGAAAAACATAAATTGTCATTGGCTTTGAATTAGTCTGCTGTATTCTTAATTGCAATGAATATGTACTGAATTTTTTTGCTTTCGATATTAAACTAATTTTACCAGTGTGAAAGGGGGTAAGTAATCAGAAACAAAAGAATGAATTTCTCTCAACAGCTGTTTAAAAGGAAACTCTACCCAGCATGTATTCTACAGTATTTCAAACATGCACAAGTCAAGCAGAAAAACACTGCATGATGCATTTACAGGGTGCCCATAAAAACACTCCTTGATTTTAAATAGTTACAAAACCAAAATTTATTGGAATATTTTTTCACTTTTGAGGCTACAGTTTCATCAACTCAAAGTTTCTTATGGTATCTGTTGATTACATATACTAGAAGGGCTGGGGCTGGCAGATGGTAAGGGTGACAGAAGGGGGCTGATATTGGAAACAACAGAGAAAGGACAGGAACTAAAGAATGAAGGTGCAAGAAGGGATCTAATGCTGCACTTGGGAGGTGGTAGCAGGGCTTGGAGATAGATCTGATGATGAGGATTGAAGGAGGGTTTAAGGGTGGAAGAAAACCCCCCATATGCTTATATTGCATCTGATTTACATAAAATTGACTAAGTGCAAATCAGGATGGGGGCTGGGATGAAATTAGTCTCTCTCTCTCCCCCCTTGCCCCCAGAAAACATTCCACTAACCTCACCTGTTAATCAGCAAGCATTGATGTGATAATCAAGCTTGGACCAGACTCTCCGAAGCATATCCTGCGTGATCGCGTTTATTGTTTCCTATAGATCATCCATAGTTGCGGGTAGTGGAGGTACATACACTCTGTCTTTCACGTACCCCCAAAGGAAAAAGTAACAAACAGTAATGTCCCGTGATCTCAGGGGCCACTTGAGGAACACCTGGTTATTTTGTCATGTTGCATTGTCTGAAGGTTGTAACTTCTGCACCAATTGCAGCTTATAAGGATGAAAGTGCAAACGATTGTGTTAGATCTTGCTAACCGTGCTTTTTGGGACTTGTATTTGCTGTCATCTTATTTATAAGCATATTCTAATAAGTTTTGATTTTGTAACCATTTAAAATCAAGGAGTGTTTTTGTGGGCACCCTGGAATTGGATAAGCAGTCATGTTCAAAATAGTTTGGCTCATATTTGCATGATGATATAAAAAATATCTGACACCTGCAACATGAGCAGATCCTATACCAGTGATGGCTAACCTTTTTGAGCCCGAGTGCCCAAACTGCCGCACAAAACCAAAGAATTTCCTCAAAGTGCCAGCACGTCAATTAAACCTTAATAACAAGATTTTAGTATCTAAAAACTCTTTATAAAGTTGCCTGAACTATGTAACATCATTTTTAAATCTTTGTATTGTCAGAGAATCAATTTGATTCACAATCCTTTGGTTTTCATTTCAATTTATTGGCAATTTATAATGTTTTAATGATTTCATTCAATTTAATGAATTTAGGAAGAATTTGATTCAGTTACACAATATATTTTAAATGTATTATTCACATAACATGTCAAATGTATCCTGAGTAAAAAAAAAGATAAACTTCTTAAAACTGTTAACTGTGTCAAGACTCGGTGTGCATTCCCAAAGAGTCTATACATGTTTTTTTGTAAAATTTACAATCAAATTAGAAAATAGTTAAATCATTACATTTCTAATAATATGATGTAAAGAAAACAAAAGAGCTTTCAATTAAATCAACCGTTTTTATTGGAAATTCCAGATTGGAATACAACAGGGCCATGTAAAGTCCCTTTTTTAAATAACATTTTTAAATAATATTTAAATAACTTAGAAAGTGTCTTAACTGCAAACTGAAAACACTGCTTCATGTAAACATATGCATTGGGCATGCTCTGAAAAAAATTAATGTGATTTTTGTTGTTGCATGCATGCTGATAACTTGTCAATCCTTGGCTCATAGTGCGTTAATTTCAGAGCAACACATGCAGCACTCATGTCATCCGTTAATCTGTTTCTAGCATCAGATTTTATATGATTCAAAGCCGAAAACAGCTGCTCACAAGCATAGGATGACCCAAACAAAGTAAGAAGAGCAATCCCAAGTGCTTTCATGGACTTAAAATTGTCTGGCAGAGAATTCCACGCTTTTAGGATTTCATTTTCAGAACTGCTAGCAGTGATTTCATTTGTCACCCTTTCACATTCAATACGTTCAAGAGCCGCACACAGGTCATTGAATTTACTTTTCCAGATAGAGCTTTCTTGAAATTCCAGTAGCTCCATTTCCAAATTTTGAATATCCAACCACTGTAAGCAGGAAAGATCAAGATCTTCAAATGTGGACTTTTCTGGGGAAGTTATAAATGAAAGGGTTGTCTCCATCTTACGGAACTGAGAAAATCTTTTACTAAAATTCTCCTTTGCTTCGGCTACAATGGTGGCATATGCTTTGTGGATTTCCTGGTGTTTTTTATGACTGTCCACAAATGTTGTAGAATTATCCAAATGTATTTTTAGGTTGGGAAAATATTTTAGCTGTCCACTCTCAAGGTCTTTTTCAAAAACATGCAATTTTCTCTCAAAAGCTTTGATGTCACTAAACATGCTTTCTGCTGTTTTTCCCATGCCTTGTAATTTTTTGTTTAGTACATTAAAGTGGTTAGTAAAATCTGTAAAGAACATGAGGTTGGTAAGCCAGGCCATGTTGGTGAGTTGAGGATAGTCTTCCCCCTTTTCGTTCATAAATAGCCTAACTTCTTCCAAGCAGGCCACAAATCTCTCTAACACTCGTCCTCTGCTCAGCCACCGGACATTATTGTACATCAGTAAAGTGTTATATTGTGCCTGAACCTCATCAAGAAGGGCTTGAAATTGTCGAAAATTAAGAGCACGCGCCATGATGAAGTTCACCATTTTTGTTACATCTTTGAGGACATCGTCAAGTTTTTTGCTCTTTCTTTGGCGCAGAGAGCCTCTTGATGTATTATGCAGTGAAATTGAATCAGTGGATGTTTTGCTTCCTTAGCAAAGAAATGAATGAATCCTGATGTTGTCCCCACCATGCTAGGTGCTCCATCGCTAGTAACTGAAACTACTTTTTCTGGACTTATGTCTAGTGATGAAAAAGCTTCCATCACAGCATTGTGGATATCTATCCCTTGTGTTCTTCCAGGCAAAGACAGCAGTTTTACCAGCTCTTCTCTCATGATGTCACCAGTAGCATAACGCAAAATGAGCGCTAGTCTTGCATGGTTAGTAATATCTGTACTTTCATCCAAGCACATGAAGTAGAAGGGTGCTTTTTGTAAGTCGCAAGTAAGCCATTCGCAGAACCCTATCTTTTGCAGTATTTCAGAGATGCGCTGCACAATTTTATCCTTGTTTTGGAAATCATGGAAGAGTGAATTACTCCCAGCCAAAATTGCCTTTTTGATAAAATCTCCATCAGAGAGGGGCTTACCATGTTTTGCCATGCACAGTGAAATTTGAAAGCTGGCAACTGTAAGATGATTAGTTTTTGAAAGATAGTTGCTAAAACTAAGAGACTGGGAGTGTTATTTCTTTAATTTTCCTACAAGGAACTCTTTTCTTTGAACTAAACCAAGTTCAGCAACACTGTTATGGTTGGTCTCAAAGTGACGTTTGACACTTGATGTGCGAGACACAACACTTTCATTACACATAATACACAATGCTTTCCCACTGCGTTCAATCACTCCATATGTACTCTGTCCAGGCCTCTTGGAATGGTCTTCCACTATCTGTTTTTGCTTTTTTTGCTGTACTCATTTTCTTTGTTCAAGACTTCAAGTCTACAAAAAGATAAAATTTGTATAATAAAAAAATTCTAATGAAGTGCTGTATACAAATCCGTCCCCATAAAAAAATATGTGATTGGGAAATTTTACTAATTGTAGACATCCGTTTTGGTCAAAAAATATACTGTCCGGGTGAAAACCGGACTTGTGCAACCTGAGTGTATGGGAAAAGGACTTTTATTTTTCATTATTGGAGCCTTTGTTATTTTATTATGATGTTTACAAAAGCACTGTGAAGGGCCACATATACACTTTACTGTTTTTTGCTATATTGAGTTTTCCATAAGGTACTGCGCAGAGGTGTGTTGGTTGTTCACAGAGAGCCCAGCCCTCCTCTCAGCTTACTGAACTTCTCTATGCAATCATCATAAGCAGCTTTTTTATTTCCTCAAATTTAGCATGTCCCCCATGGAAGATACAGAGGTTTTTACAGAGGAGCACATTATTAGACACATTAACTTCCCCCCATATCCTCACCTCTCTAGCATGGGAGCACTAGGAACTGTTCCTGATTACAGATGTCACATGTGGAGTCACACTACAGCCTCACTGAGTTCCTGTGACAGACTCAGTGTGAAGCTTCTCTTCCTCCCCCCACTTCCCCCTCACACACTGCCTGGCTCATAGGATACTAAGGGGAAGACAGGCAGGCTAAACATCCACTCACAGGACTGCAGCCAGCACAGGAGGATGGGCCGCGGCCCACCGGGACAATGCCCGGTCCTCCCAATGGCCAGTCCGGCCCTGTTGCCAGGTGAGCTGCAAAGCAGACACCGGCACACTCGCCTCCCGCCGCGCCGCATATCTTAATTGCGGACTAGAGAGTTGCGCGGGGACAGAAATCCCACCCGTCCCCGCCAAAGTCTCACCCGTCCCCACCCGTCCCCATGAGGAATCCCACCCGTCCCCGTGAGGAATCCCTCCGTCCCCACCCGTCCCCGTGAGGAATGTCCTCCGTCCCCGCCCGTCCCCGTGAGGAATCCCCTCCGTCCCCGCCCGTCCCTATAAACTTCAGAAATAGTTATTTAATTTAATTATGCTACTGAATTAAAGGCTCTGGTAGAAACCTATTTACAAATAAGCAAAAAGACTTTATTAATTTGGAAATATTAATTGGGAAGAATACACACTTTGTAAACGGGTTTCTACCAGAGCCTCTTTTGTTTATAAATTTTTATCAACACAACTAATATACTACTTTATCCTGAAGCAAAAAAAAAGAAAAAAGAAATAGAATTCTTTTCCTACCTTTGTTGCCTGGTTTCTGCTTTCCTCATGTTCTCATTCAGTTCCTTCCATCCACTGTCTCTCTTCCTTCTGCGTCTTCCATTTGCTCTGTTACTGTGCCTCTCCCTTTCTCCCCCCTTCCAAATTGGTCTGGCACCCATCTTCTTCCCTCCGCTCCCCCCATAGTCTGGCATCTCTGTCTTCTTCCCTGCCAGCGTCTTCTCCCCACTCTCTCTTCCCCATTTCCTTTCAGCGTCCTTCTCCCCCCCCATCTTCCTCATGTCCTGTCAGCGTCCTTCTCCCCCCTCTGTCTTCCCCATGGCCTTTCAGCATCCTTCTCCACCCCTCCCCCCGTCTTCCCCATGTCCTTTCAGCGTCCTTCTTCACCCCTTTGTCTTCCCCATGTGCTTTCAGCGTCCTTCTCCCCCCGTCTTCCCCATGTCCTGTCAGCGTCCTTCTCCCCCTTCTGTCTTCCACAAATGCTTTCAGTGTCCTTCCCCCCCACCCCGTCTTCCCCATGGCCTTTCAGCGTCCTTCTTCACCCCTTTGTCTTCCCCATGTGCTTTCAGCGTCCTTCTCCCCCCCCGTCTTCCCCATGTCCTGTCAGCATCCTTCTCCCCCTTCTGTCTTCCACAAATGCTTTCAGTGTCCTTCCCCCCCACCCCGTCTTCCCCATGGCCTTTCAGCGTCCTTCTTCACCCCTTTGTCTCCCCAGTGCTTTCAGCGTCCTTCTCCCCCCTCCTTCTCTCCCGCCCCGGGTGCAGCACAGCCGGCCAGGTCCCCTTACTTTTGTGGCGCTTCCGCGACCGACAGACCGACAACAGCCCTGGTCTGACAAACCTCCCTGCCCTTAACCGCGAATCTAAATTTCCTTCTTACAGCTGCTGTAAGAAGGTAATTTAGATTCGCGGTTAAGGGCAGGGAGGTTTGTCGGACCAGGGCTGTTGTCGGTCGGTCGGGTTAGCGCCACAAACGTAAGGGGACCTGGCCGGCTGTGCTGCACACGGGGCGGGGCGGACGGCCCCCCCCCTCCCTTGGAAGCCGCGAGGCTAATCATCCTTACCTACCCTGCCTGCAGTACAGAGCCGAACGTAAGTCTTCCCAACGTCAGCGCAGACGTCGGAGGGAGGGAGGGCTTTGTTTACCGACGTCAGCGCTGACGTCGGGAAGACTTCCGTTCGGCTCTGTGCTGCAAGCAGAGCAGGTAGGGAGAAAAGCCGCGCGACTTAGTACATCCAGCCCCGCAGGAACCCTGCGACCCTCGGAGGCGTCCCCACGGGATCCCCGCGACCCGTGCAGCTCTCTATTGCGGACCTTCCCGCGTGCCAGCTGCAAGGCCTTCGCCATAGGTTTGCCATCGCTGTCCTATACTAACAGATACCAAACCTGCCTCCTCCAAGGGAATTTTCAAAATTGTAGGAAAGCATCTTCTACAAATTCAGTTCTAATAATTTAAAAGCAACATTTTTAAATGACAAAGGGCATCCAACACTACTTGCTTTCTGGATTTCAAAAACTATACAATGACTATGCTGCACACTGATTCACAAAAACAATTGTACCTCTAAATCTACTGCAAAGCAGGAAGCTAATTCCTTCACTCCAACCACTATCTGTCCTATGGATGCCAGCATCATGTGGGTTGTTAAAATCAGAGAGCAACTTCCTGTTTCTTATGACCTCCCTAGCCATTGGTTGTTAATATCTACAAAGAGGAGATGTG
This sequence comes from Geotrypetes seraphini, assembly GCF_902459505.1. NCBI lineage: Eukaryota > Metazoa > Chordata > Amphibia > Gymnophiona > Dermophiidae > Geotrypetes > Geotrypetes seraphini. The sequence continues at coordinate 137,200,226 of NC_047088.1, read as the reverse complement.
AAGAGGCATGCACCACCCACATGCTGATGTTTGTTACAGGCAACCATGGAAGCAGTTGTTGAAGTGAGTTCATTTGAGGGGACCAGCGTGAGAGGAGAGAGTCTTGGAGAGGTCTCATGTGCACTCTCGCCCAAGAGATCACCTCCGTGGCTGCTGCCATTGACCCTAAGACTTGCAGGTAGGTAGTGCCATGCCATGGGAGACGGCCTCTGTAGCAGATTTGAAATCTGCTTCTGGTGCATCAGTCTGCATGGCTCTGGAAGAAAGACCTGGCCCAAAACTTTCTTGAACAAGACTCTGAGATACTCCAGTTGATGAGATGGCTCCAGCTGGCTATTCTTGAAGTTGTGGAGTTGTACCACTCTTGAAACTGCTCATTCACCTTCCTCCTTGGATGAAGCTCTGATGAGCCAATTGTCCACATGGATCCCAGCCTTGCGGATGTGTGCTGCAACCATCATCACCTTGGTAAAGGTACAAGGTAATGCTGCTAGACCAAAGGGAAGCGCCGAAAACTGGAAATGCTGGACCAGTACAAGGAACCCTAAGTACCTTGTGTGGGCTGGGAAAATGGGAATGAGGAGATAGGCTTCTGTCAAGACAAGGGAAGTGAGAAATTTCCTCAGTGCCATTGCTGCTATGACTGACCGAACAGTCTCCATGTGAAAGTGTGGCACCTTCAGTTTCACACTGATGGCCTTGAAGTCTAGAATTGGTCTCCAGTCTTCTAAGCATTTCTCTGGCAATATAAAGTATATGGAGTATCTGCCCAAGCCCGATTTTGTGTCCAGGACTGGCTCTATGGCATGAAGATCCAGTAGCTTTTATACCATTACTCTTACTCTGAGGGCTCTCTGGTCAGCTGGACAATCTACAAAGTGGTCTGGAAGGGGAGCACTGAACTCTATTTTGTAACTGCCCCGAACGAATTCCAATATCCAACGGTCTACACCAATATGAACCCAGACCGACCAGAAGGCTGATAGCCTACCTCTATCTCGGGGAGCTTTGCCCTGTCCTGGCATTATTGACTTCTTAGAGGCTGGAAAGAAGTGAGAGCCTGTGGCCTGCTGTCTCCTGCCTCTATCAGACCACTGATGTGATTCCTGAAAGGACTGCTGCGGTGCTTGGCTAGCTGCAAAGGAAAGGAATGTTCAAGAACCTCAAAAATTATCTCTTCCTTGACCTTGAGCCATCCAGAATCTGTCATCTGGTAAGACCTTGGGACGATGTTCCGCAACCATTACCATCAGGTTATCCAGACCCTTGCCAAATGGCAACAACCCCTGAAAGGGGAGCCTGCTCAGCATGGTTTTAAAGGCAGAATCTCCTGCCTACTGTCTGATCCAGACAGGGCCGCCATCAGAAATTTCTGGGCCCCTTACTGAGCAATCCTATTGGGGCCCCCACGCACCCCTTCCCCCCCCGACGCCCCTCCCCCCTTCTTCCATGGGCCGAATACACACATACTTTTCTGCTAATGCTCCACCTAAGCCAGTCCCGTAAAATCTTCTCACGTCCATTGGGTAATTTGGCATAGAGGAGATATTCATAAAAAGAACGTCCGTCAAGATCTTTACTCATAGACTGTGCCATTTGCTTTAAATCATCTTCCATCATTAATCCAAATTGCACAATTCTTTCTCTGTCTTTGTCCTGAATGGCATCTGGCCACATTGCTGGATCCTTCCAGTCAACAAATTTATGAGCAGGCGCGGAGAACGCATTTTTAAACAAATGTAGTTTATCCTTGTACTCCTTATGTAATTTTAATCATCTATGGATATGTTTGTATGTTTATTGTTCAAATGGTTTTATTTATTTCCCCAAATTTATTTTTGTTATATGCATTGAAAATATTTGATATTGCGTTTAAATCAAAATCTCAATAAACTTGAAACTTGAAACGAGTACCCGTGAGATTGTGGGAGGGTTAAATACTCAAAACTTAGAAGAATAACAATTTACTTAAAGTTTTTGCTACGCCAGCTTTCTGGTATCTTTACATACAGTGGCGTACGTAGCATATGTAACACCCGGGGCTCATCATTTTTTGGCACCCCCCCCCATCTGTAAGAAAAACATGATTTTTAGTAACAAACCACACGTCACACATGAGTACCTAGGAAAAGGCAGCATCTTATATATTGCAGTGAGCAGTACATCGATAAAACTAAACAAGCCAGACCAGCACAGATCAATCCTACACCGTCAATCCTAACAGAAAACCATGTCTTTCGAACACACAGAACACAGAAAACACCTTTGCCTAGTATGGAATATGTCATCACAAACTAACCCCTCACTCTTTTACAAAACTGTAGTGTGGATTTTAGCCACAGTGGTAACAGCCCTGACGCTCATAGAATTCTGAGCATCAGAGCTGCTACCACCACAGCTGGCGCTAAAAAACACTCCACAGTTTTGTAAAAGGGGGGGGATAAAATAGAAATACACAGTTTCAACGCTCTAGCTCAGAGGTGCCCAAACTTTTTGAGCTTGTGAGCTACTTTAAAACGACCAAGTCAAAATGATCTACCAACAAAATTAAAAAACACAAAGCACACTATACGCTGAGAAAATGTTAATTATCATTCCTATTCTGGGTTTTTTCAAAGAGGTCAAGGCAGATGACTCTATGCATTGTCACCTCAGTAACAACCATTCAAAAATAGACAAATATACCCTCCATCCTTTTTATTAAACCACAATAGCAGTTTTTAGCGCAGGGAGCTGCGCTGAATGCCCAGCGCTGCTCTTGACGCTCATAGGCTCCCTGCGCTAAAAACTGCTATTGTGGTTTAGTAAAAGGGGACCATATTGTAAAATATAGACAGCAGATATAAATTCAGAACTGTGCATAGTAAGTGAAGGGAAGTTTTCATCTCTGGGAATTTACCTAGTTAACTATTAAGTTATTTGGGCAAATTCCTTTGAAAACTGTGGTAATACTGCCTCCACTTTGCTAAATTTAAAATAAAATCATTTTTCCTACCTTGTCTGGTGATTTCATGAATCTCTGGTTGCACTTTCTTCTTCTGACTGTGCATCCAATCTTTCTTCCCTTCTATCAGCCTGTATGCTTTCTCTCCTCCACACCTCATTCCCTCCCCCAACTTTTTCTTCCTCTCTCCCTGACCTTTCTTTCTTTTTTTCTGCTTCTCTTCTTTCCTTCTGTTTCCCTGCCTGCCCCCTTTCTTTCTTTCTCCCTGCCGTTCCCCAAGCCACTGCCACTGCCGCTGCCATCGGGGAACAGGACCCACCAATGGATAACAGGCCCCAAAGCCGACGCCGACGCATGCTCTCCCTGCTTCGGGCCGATCAGTCTTCTTCTCCCCGACGTCAATTCTGCCGTCGGAGAGGAAGTTCCGCCCAGCCAGGCAGCGATTGGCTGGCCCGAACTTCCTCTCCGACTGCAGAATTGACGTCGGGGAGAGGAAGACTGATTGGCCCGATAGATCACCAAGGCAAAGTGAGTCCTGGGTGATCGACTCACTTTGCCTTGGCGAGCTACTGGCGCCCCTGCCTTAGAACACTGCCTAGGACCCTGGGGGAGCCCGGGCCCCCTGTCAGCTCCGGGCCCCTGAATGCAGGACTGGTAGTACTGCCCTGATGGCGGCCCTGGATCCAGAGCATCTGCCCAGTGAAGATTGCAAAGGCCGATGCCTTGCTAATAACTCTTATGAGAAGACCATGTTGCCAGCCTTGTTTCTATTGCAATGAGAGGGCACAGGATGAAGTTAAGAGGTGATAGACTCAGGAGTAATCTAAGGAAATACTATTTTACAGAAAGGGTGATAGATGCGTAGAACAGTTTCCCGGAAGAGGTGATGAAGACAGAGACTGTGTCTGAATTCAAGAGAGCCTGGGATAGGCACAAGGGATCTCTCAGAGAAAGAAAGAGGTAATGGTTACTGCAGATGGGCAGAATAGATGGGCCATTTGGCCTTTATCTGCCATCATGTTTCTATGAGATCATACAGAGCATCTGCTATATAATTCACCCCAGCTAGGAGCAATTGGGGGTTCCTCGTCATCCTCTGGGACTGATGCTCGAGACAGTTGTGTGTGGCAAGCACATGCCACAAAGAAAGTCACAGCTGCTGCCTAAATCCCTAAGGCTACAGCTTCAAATTGCCTCTTGATGAGCAAGTCTACTTTACGATCCTGTGAATCCTTTAACATCACATCACCTTCACCAGGCAGGGAAGTGTATTTGGTGACTTGTGCCACAAGAGAATACACATTCAGCTGAACAAATAGCTGCAGGAAATCTAAAGCTGTTGGGTAAAGCTTGGACATAGCTTTAGCCACCTTCAGCGACCCCTCTGGAGATTCCCAATGGTCTCTCACCAACTTAGTGATGTCTGGATGTAAGGGAAAGCAAACTGAACTATTCATAACTGAGCACTGAGATGAAGGAGCTGGATGAACTGCCAGTTTCAGGTCTCTCAGCGAGGTGGAAATAATGTTGGGAAGCACAGAGGCTTTGAAAAGCCATCACACTGTGCATCTCCCTGGTCCAGGGCCACTGCCGCTTCTGGACAGCCACTCTCCTGCGCCGACCAAGACTCTAATAGTGAAACTTCATCCTGGGATAATACTGGCATGGAATCGGACTTTCCATCCTCCTAAGCCTGTGTCCTCGACTGGCTGGAGTACCTGCTGAGGGGCGCTCCCCCGTGCCATCACTACTGGGGTATTACACATGAGGATCACAAAATCTAGGGTGAAGCCTAGGACTTGTGGTCTCAAGGACCCTGGCAGGGCCCCTCCCTGGTTCTCCTGGGTTCTGCAGCTCCCATGCATCTGCATCTGGGTAATGTACTTTTGAAGGGCTCTAGAAAAGTCTATTCCCCTGGGAATGCATCTCTTGCAGATCTCCATTCCTGGAGGACAAGGAGGAGGCTGAGCCAAGGGCTCCTTCCGCCTCTCCTCTGCATGCACCTTTGCACATAGATGCTCCTCGGATGAAGAAGAAGCAGGAGGCCAAACATCCTGAACTCATGCTCCTGACCAAATCAGGGATGTGAGCAGCTAAGCAGGGGATGGCCCCTGAGCTATAAAAAAAATACCAGCAGGCTGCCTAGCTAGGTGTCTCCGAAGTCTGATCCTTTTAGCAGCAGACTGCATCTTCTCCTAGGCAGAGGTACCAACAAGTGGAAGCATCTGGGTACCAAGCATCCAAACAAATATTAAGAAAAAAATGCCCAAAAATAAAAAACCGCAGAGCATATCAGACACCCCTCTGAGCAACTTGCTTATTAAAAACAAACTGAGGGAGTAGGAGCAGTTCCCTGGGAAGAAGGTGCAGTTGAAAACATGATTGACAGTTTTCTGCAAGCAACTTGCTGGTTCATGACCACTAGATACATTGTACTAGAAATCTTTTTTGAGATGATGTGACCAGAATTGTACAAGGAGGGTTTTAACATATTCTCAACGATGACACCTAGATCCTTTTCCTGGGCAGTGACTCCTAACATGGAACCTTGCATCACGTAGGTATAGTTTGTTTGATGTTGAGTCCTACCATGTATAGTAGCACCCTGTTTTTGCTTATTTTTTATTGTAAAGCCACCTTGATATCTGATAAGGCGGGATAACAAAATTTTAACAAACTTAGAAACTTGGATAGTTTGGTTTCCTCTTTCCCACATGCATCACTTTGCACTTGCTTATATTAAACTAGTCTTTAAGCTTCTTACATTAACGGATGCTAGAATATATGTCTGTATGTCTTTCTTTCTCTCTCCCTACCCTTATCTCTTTCTTTTATGTCTCTCTCCCTCTTGCTGTCTTTCTTTCTGTCTGTCTCTCTCCCTGGCCCCCTTTGTCTGTTTGTCTTTCTGTCTCTCTCCCTGCCCCTGTGTCTTTCTTCCTTTCTTTCTGTCTTCCCCCCGCTGTCTATCTTTCTTTCTCCCTCATCCCGCTGTCTGTCTGTCTTTCTATCTGTCTCTCTCCCTGCCCCCTATGCAGCTGCAGCAGCAGCATTTCCCTCCCCCCACTTCCCTGTGCAGCAGCAGCATTCCCTTCCCCTCCATTTCCCTGTGCAGCAGCATTTCCCTCCCCCACTCCACTTCCCTTTGCAGCAGCATTTCCCTCCCCCCCACTTCCCTGTGCAGCAGCCGCATTCCCTCTCCCTCCATTTCCCTGTACAGCAGCATTTCCCTCCCTCCCCCCACCCCACTTCCCTGTGCAGCAGCATTTCCCTCTCCTCCACTTCCCTGTGCAGCAATAGGCTCAAACCAACTGTTCTGCTCAATAATTCAACCAGCAGTAAATAGAAATGCCAACACTGGCTTCAAAGAAGCTGAGAAACCACTCCCCATATATACAAATTCTTTCCAGTCCACAAGGGCCGACAGGATCCAAAAAACAGGTTGGAGAATGATAAACAGATTGAAAACTGTAAGCAGATGCAGTAAATACTGAGCAGGAGTCTAGAATGTCTCACCTATCTACTGGAAAAGAGCTTACCTGGGTAAGTATATAATCTCTTTTTCCAGTGCAATAAGTGAGGCCATTGTAGACAGTAGGGACACACAAAAGCAGTCCCCCCAAAAAACTAGGGTGGGCTTGCTGTGCCAACCTATAAGATCGAGGACCCAAAGGCGAAGTCCTGTCTTGTTGCCTCATCCACTCTGTAGAATTTGACAAACATGTGAAAAGAAGGCCATGTTGTCGGCCTTCAAATATCCACAAGAGAGACAACTCCAGCTGCGGCCCACAAAGAGGCCACACATCTGGAAGAATGTGCTTTGACTGAAACAGGAGACTGAGTCCCTGCAAGAACTGAGCTGACAAAATGGTTCTACGAAGCCATCTGGAAATTATGGCCTTAGAAGCAAGAGTGCCCAGCTGAACGGAATGAGTCAGCACAAACAAATGTTCAAAGAGATGAAACTCATTGTTGACCTCCAAGGAATGCAAAAGAACTGTGTGCACATCCAGTTTCTTCAATAGGCGATCCTGTGACTTGGAACATATTAGCTGAAAGTCAGGCAAACACACATCTGAACTGACCAGAAAAACTAAAATCATGTTTGGCAAGCAGGAAGGAAGCATCTGAAGAAATACCCCCATCTACGAAATACAGAGGAAAGGGTCCCTGCAAGACCAAGCCCTCAGTATCAACATCCGACGTGCCCATGTAATGGCAACCAGAAATACTGTCTTGAGCATCAAGTCCAAGAAGGTGCATCTCGAAGGGGATCAAAAAATACCGTAGCAAGGCTAGACAATATCTGGTTAAGATCCCAGAAAGGGAAAAGGTGCTTAACTGGTGGTCGGACAAGAAGAGCTCCCCTCAAGAGTCAGGATGAGACGCCAAGGAAAACCAATACTTCCAGGAGCCAAAATAGGAGAGTCTGACCACATGGACTCGAAGAGAAACCACAATAAGGCCTATATCCAAACCAGCCTGAAGAAAGGTGAGAATTAGCGAGATCGGAGCTGAATAAGGTTCCACCTGGACCTATGCACACCGTAAGCTGACACCGCAGATGACTTTGTAGTCTTTTTGAAGAGTATCAACAACCAGGGCAGAATATTCTGTCGCTCTAAGGCTACGCACTAAAGAGCCAAGTCGGAAGAGCAAAGTGACCCAGATCCACCATGGATACCAGACCCTGCATGAAGAAGTCTAGAAAGAGGCTCAGTCAAAGGCTGTGACCTCTGTGTGTCACAGCAAATCTGAATACCATGAACTACAAGGCCAATCTGGATCCACAAGAATGATGCAGCCTGGAAGAGCTGTGATCCTCTGAAGGACTCAGCTGACCATCAGCCGAGGAAAAACATATAGGAGAATCTCTGGAGATCATGACTGCACCAGAGTGTTGAGCCCCTTGCTTCCAGGATCGGATCTTCAACTGAAGCAGCGATCCACTTAATTGTTTCTTGCTGTGGCCCTGAGGTCGAAGCGGAGTCTTTCCCCACTATCTCATGGAATGCCTCTGGGGACAGAACTCACTTGCCTGGATCCAGATGTTGAAGAAGTCTGCTTGAACATTGTTTACTCCTGACACCTGTGTTACCGACAGCGCTAGGGTACGACGTTCCATCCAATGAAATAAAAGACGAGCTCACTTAGCCAGAGAAGTGTCATTGGTTCATCCCTTGCAAGTGGCTGAAGCTACTGTTGTCATACTATGGGAGAAAACCCGGATCTCTTGGTCCACCAGCATCTTCTGTAATTTCAACAGAGCTAGTCGAATGGCTCTGAGTGCCAATCGGTGGAACGACCACTGTTGCTGAGATGGTGTCCAACATCAATGATCACCATGATCCAGGGGGCAAAGTGTAATGTAATGCCCCAGCGGTGCGATTGTGTGAGAAGCCACTAGGCCACACTTGCTTAGTTCCCAGAGTCCAAGGTAGATGGGTCTGCAAGGCATTCCTGTGCAGAACCCTTGAGAGAGCAAAGCATGTGAAGCACATCCAACATGGTAACCATTGATCCCAGAATCTGAAGATAATCCCATGGCAAAGGAACCGGCCATTCCAGAAGGGAAGAAAGCTGAGCACACAGTTTCTGCCAGTGGACTACTGTAGAGACGCAGCCCGCTGCTGGGTCGAAAGGAACTTCCAGACATCTGAGTGATTGCATGGGCGTCAGATGGTTCTTTCTTGTCTCTTTTTTATGTTTGAATCTGACAATCCAACTCTGGTCTTCCAGCACCTGAAGCACCTAGTCCAATGTGCGGCATCCCTTGGCCAATGAGGGAGCTCTGATCAGCCAGCCCTCTAAATAAGGGTGCACCTGGAGACACATCTGCCACAGGTAGGCCATCACCACTATCATCACCTTAGTGAAGGTCTGGGGCACTGAAGCCAGTTCAAAGGGCAGGTCTGAGAACTGATAATGTTGTTCTGACCTGAACCTGCAAAACTTAGCGGTGGATCAGAAAAATGGGGATGAGCAAGCATGTCTCTGTCAGATCCAGAGAGGCAAGAAACTGTCCTGGATTCACTGCTGCATTGACCAAATGCAGTGTCTCCATTTGAAATTGTAGAATCTTGAGAGCTACAGTCACGTGTTGAAGATCCAAAAGAGGCCTCCACTCTTCAGAGCCTTTCTTAGGCACAAAAAAGTATACTGAGTATCTGTCTGAGCCTGAGAGGTTGGGCAATACTGGGTCCAGAGTTTGAAATTCCAGCAAGCACTGAATGCGGATTGGAATCTTGAACACTTTGTCCGGGCGATCTGAGCAGAGCCCATTAACCAATCTCTCAGAGGTCAAACAAATTCCAGCTTGTAACTTGACCAAATAAACTCTAAGGCCCACTGGGGCGTAATGCATCTAGACAGGCAATGTTTGAGATGGCCCCCAATCCGCAGCGGGGCATCCGCTGACCCGACGCCAGTGTGCCTGTGCATCAGGAGATTTAGCACTGAAATCAGGAGGCTAGGAATGTCTATAGCCATTATACCAGCATTGGTAGTCCTGAGAAAACACCTGCGACATGTCACTTGGGAAGTACTGGGTGCCAAGAAATCAGAATGACCAAAACCCCAGGCTATCAGGCCGAGCCTTAGGGCGACGGTCCAGCCTAGAATCCATGAAGTCATCTAGACCTCTTCCAAACAATCAGAGCTCCTGAAAAGGCAGCCCAGCCAAAGGAGCCTTGAAAGTGGAAAGGCAGCCCAACCAAAGGAGCCTTGAAAGTGGAAACAGCAGCTCACTACGGGCAGAGCTGGATTACTCTGACACCTGAGCCAACCTCGCATAAGGGCATACAATGCATCCAGCATATAAACTATGCCCGCCAAAACAAAATTGAAAAGAGGAAACCACCGCCTCCCTTTCCAGAGCACGCTTTTGAGCATGACATGCGCAAGCGACACCGAAGCAGTTTTAATGCCTAGGGCAGCTGCGTCAAAGAGCTTCCTGAGGACCACCTCCACATGATAGACCTGTATATCTTTCAATACGAAACCATCCACATTGCGGGGAAGTTGCATTTTGCCACCTGCGCTACCAAAAATCCACCCTGGGCTGAACCATTGTTGCTGACACTCCTGTGCCATAAAATTCCAGCATGGCATAGCTCTAGTAAAAGTCAGAGCACTCTCCAGAAAATTAAACTGTTCCAAGACCAGAATGTACATATCAGGGTACCAGGGGAAGGTAGCGAGTATACACCACAAAGCCAGGAGGTAAAAGTGGCCGGAGCTGGCTGAGAAACCAAAAGACATAAGAACATAAGTATCGCCTCTACCGAGTCAGGTCCATCGTGCCCAGCAGTCCGCTCTTGCGGCAGCCCCCCCAGGTCAGCAACCTGTAATTGATCCTTTATTTAAGACATTCTGACCTGTATAGTACCTGCTCTAACAATACCCTTCAATCCCCTTTTCCTTCAGGAACTTGCCAACCCCTTTTTGAAACCCAAAATCGTACTCTGCTCTACCACCTCCTCTGGAAGTGCATTCCAGGTATCCACCACCCTCTGAGTGAAGAAGAACTTCCTAGCATTTGTTCTGAATCTGTCTCCCTTCAATTTTCTTGAGTGCCCTCTCGTTCTTGTTACCCCGGCCAGTCTGAAGAATCTGTCCCTCTCTACACCCTTTATGATCTTGTAAGTTTCTATCATGTCTCCTCTAAGTCTCCGTTTTTCCAGGGAAAAGAGCCCCAATTTCTTCAGCCTCTCGGCATATGGAAGGTTTTCCATGCCCCTTATCATTTTTGTTGCTCTTCGAGTGTCGCCATATCCTTCTTAAGGTACGGCAACCAGTACTGAACGCAGTACTCCAGATGCGGGCGCACCATCGCCCGATATAACGGCAGAATAACTTCTTTGGTTCTGGTAGTGATTCCTTTTTTGATAATGCCCAACATTCTGTTCGCCTTCTTTGAAGCTGCTGCGCATTGTGCCCCTGGCTTCATTGTTTGGTCCACCAGAACCCCCAAGTCCTTTTCTAGGTTTCTTTTCCCCAATACCTTCCCCCCAATGCTATAGTTGTACATCGGGTTTCCTTTCCCTATGTGCAAGACTTTGCACAAGTATTTCTCTACATTAAAGCACATTTTCCATTTATTCGTCCAGTCACTCAGTTTGTTCAGGTCCCTTTGTAGTTCTTTACATTCCTCAACAGTTCTAACCCCACTGGAGAGTTTTGTGTCATCCGCAAATTTTATAACCTCGCACTTCGTCCCTACTTCCAGGTCATTTATGAATATATTTTACAGCGATGGTCCCAGCACTGACCCCTGCGGGACACCGCTCGTAACTGCTTCCCATTCTGAGTAGTGTCCTTTTACTCCTACCCTCTGCCTCCTGTCCGCCAGCCAATTACAGATCCATCTGTGCACGTCCCCCTCTACTCCGTAATTCTACAGTTTTCTTAGCAGGCGCTCATGGGGTAACTTGTCGAAGGCTTTTTGGAAGTCCAAATATATGATGTCTATGGGGTCACCTTGGTCCAATTGTTTATTTATTCTCTCGAAGAAGTGCAGTAGGTTCGTTTGGCAAGATCTTCCTTTACAGAAACCATGTTGGCTGGTTCTCAGCAGATTATTTCTCTCTATATGCTCATTGATGCTGTCTTTGATTAATAGGTTGCAAATCTTTTGTAGTAACTCCGCTATTTCGTCTCGGAGCTCCTTCTCGGATGGATTCCATCTGGTCCCAGTGATTTGTCAGTTTTTAATCTATCTATCTGAGTACGTCTTCGAGGCTTACCTCTATTGAAAATAGTTTTTCCTCTTGGTCCCCCTTGAAGGTTTTTTCTGGATTCGGTATATAGGATGTGTCCTCTTTCGTGAAGACTGACGAGAATAACTTGTTTAATCTGTCTGCCACCTCCTTTTCCTCTTTTACCACTCCTTTCCTATCTCCCTCATCCAGGGGTCCCACTTCCTCCCTCGCCGGTTGTTTTCCTTTCACATATCGAAAGAATGGTTTAAAATTCCGTGCTTCCCTGGCAAGTCTCTCCTCATACTCTTTTTTCGCTGCTCTGACCACACGGTGACATTCTTTCTGATGTTTCCTGTGCTCTTTCCAGTTTTCTTCGGTTTTATCCTTTTTCCATTTCTTGAATGATTTTTTCTTGTCTCCTATCACATTCTTAACTTCATTGGTCAACCATGCCGGGTCTTTTGTTTGATTCTTTTTGCTCCCTTTTTAAAATCTGGGTATATACAGGTTTTGCGCCTCGTTTACCGTGTCCTTGAATAATGTCCAGGCTTGCTCCAACGTCTGTGCTTTTCTGGAGCTGTTCTTGAGTTTTCTCTTTACCATTTGTCTCATGGCATCATAATTCCCTTTCTTGAAGTTGAACGTTGTTGCAATGGTCCTTCTCCCCTTAGGCATTTCTATTTCCACTTTGAATCGGATCATGTTGTGATCACTGTTTCCTAATGGTCCTACTACTTCCACTTCTTGTGTAGGTCCTTCAGCCCGCTGAGAATTAAATCCAGTATAGCTGTCCCTCTCGTTGGTTCCCTAACAAGCTGCTCCAAGAAGCAGTCTCGTCCAGCCTCCAGGAACTCTTGTTTCCTTGGAACACTTCGAAGCTCCATGGCTCCAGTCTATCCCGGGATAGTTGAAATCTCCCATAATTATGGTATTTGCGTGTTTACATTCTCTCTTCAATTTGGCCCTCAGTTCTTCATCCATTGCCTCTGTTTGTCCAGGTGGGCGGTAGTACAGTCCCATCTTTATCTCGGTTCCCTTTCTTCCTGGTATTTTAACCCATATTGATTCTGGTCGGTCATCTGCCACTGCTGCAGCCACTCCGGTTGAGTGAATGGTGTCCCCCTTTCTGATGTGTCTTGTCTCTTCGGTAGAGCTTGTATCCTGGCAGTACTGCGTCCCATTTGTTTTCTTCATTCCACCACGTTTCCGTGATTGCTATGACATCTAAGTTTTCATCTTTGGCCATGATTTCTAGTTCGCCCATTTTGTTCTTCAGGCTTCTTGCGTTTGTGTACATACACTTTAAGTCTTGATAGTTTTGTTTTTTTGTTACTTTCCCTTGTGGTTCATTGTCCTTGCTTTCCCCGTCCTGTCCTGCAGACTCCTGTTTATTGTTACTTATGTTGTCCCCTTGTGATACATTCGTATGTTCCTCCTTTTGTTCCATCCCTTCCTCTTGTTTCTTTTCGTCCTCCCCTTGTAGTAGACTCCTCTTAACCTCCTCATGATTCGTCTGGTTCTGTTGGCATTTCATCACCTGTTTTGTGTCTTCCCCGCACTTTCCCCACCCAGTATCCTTTTGGGATACTGACTTCCGAATCATTGACTCCTGGTCGACTGATGGCTTTCCCCTTCTTCTTAGTTTAAAGCTTGTTCTATTTCTCTCCTGACATTGTTTGCTAGTAGTCTAGTTCCTGCCGTGCTCAGGTGTAGTCCATCTCTTCTGAAAAGCTTGTTCTTGCCCCAAAACGTTGTCCAGTTCCTCACGAAGTGAAAATCCTCCTCTTCGCACCATCTCCTCATCCACGCATTGATTGATTGTAGTTCCGTCTACCTCTTCACATCAGCCCTCGGTACTGGTAGGATCTCTGAGAACACTATCCTCTGTGTCCTCATCTTCAGCTTCCTTCCCAAGATCTTGAACTGTTCGGTGAGTGCATTCCTGTTGTAGTCTCTCCTGGTGACATCGTTTGTCCCGACATGACATGTCTCTGCTCCTTCCAGGATCCTATCAATTCTGTCAGCGATGTCCTTAGTTCTTGCTCCTGGGAGACAGTTCATCAGCCTATCCTCTCTCCCTCCTGCTATGTGACTGTCCACCTGTCTTAGGATCGAGTCTCCGACCAGGACTACAGATTTCCCCTTTTTTAGCCTTCGCTTAGGCCACAGATCAGTGTCCTTGGGGCCTATCGTTTCTTCTCCCTCGGGTCGATGGTAGGATCTTGCCTCTTCTTCCAGCGAGTGTCTTCCATGGGATCCTTCTGCCTTGTTGTCAGGTGGTTCCTGTCCTCCGTTTAGTGCATCCTCCTCGATTCTGTGCTGCTCCTGGTCTTGTACTTCCACTCTCCTGTAGGCTTCCTCGATGAACTTCTCGAGTTCCCTGACTTGCTCCTCGATGTGCCTCTCTCTCATAGGGTATTCGGCTGTCTGGAAGGGGCCTTCTGGGACGTTGAGTCCCTCCAGTTCCTGGATCCTGTGCCTCAGATGACTGACCTCACTCTTCAAGCTATTTAGCTCCTGACATCGTCCGCACACATACAACTGTCTCCACGAGGGGAGGTAGTCGTACATGTGGTAGTCCGTGTAGTACACTGGGAAGCTCAACCCCTGGGCTCCTGCAGCTTCCATTCTTGTCTGCCTTCTAGAAGTTCCTGGCTCTTCCTAAGCCTGTGCTTCCTTCTGCTTGTGCATTGTGTTGCCCCCATCTTCCTAACCCTCTGCACCTGCACCTTTTGCTTGTGTATGTGTCTACTTTATTTCTTGAGTTTACCTTTCCTTAACCTTCTTTTGTTCCTTTATGTTTGTGTGTGTTACTTTATGCTTTTGTGTGTTCTTCCCTGCTGGTGCCCTTTTGCTGAGGTGCGCGCTGAGGTACCTCTTGGGCCTACCCTAGTCTTATCCTCTGCTCCTGCTGCTTTTCTTTTGTGCCTCCTGTGCCTGCTGCTACTTCTGTTCTTGTGTGGGCTCGGTCCCTCCTGGGCCTACCTGTTCCTCGTCTCCTGCGTCTGTTGCCCCTTTGTGTTCTTGGATATAGTGGCCCGGCCTTCTCAAGGCCCTTCGCAAAGGCGCTCTCGCTAAGGCGCTGAACGGCTGCGCACCGTTGGCTCCCCCCCCCTTTTAAGACCTCCTTTAAAGATTCAGAAAGAAGGTCTGGCAAAGCCGCAAATTCAAATAGGCGCAGGCTCATGAGAGCATTTCCCTGCTCCCAAAACCCGAGAGGGATCCACAGATCCAGAACACAGTCCCTGATCTCCTGTTCCGGGAATCACTGCACCTGTAAATAAGGGGTCAGCAAGCATATCATCTGCATCCAGATCTCCCAGATCAGTCAGACGCAAAAGCATAGTGGCAGAGTCTAAAACGTGTCCAAAGGAGTAACACCACTGAGAGCGCAACAATTTCAAAAATGTTGCAAAAGATGTCCAGCTCCTGGGGCATAGGTCACATTAAGGTGGCTAAATTGATCTTTTCAGAGGCTGTGCAGGGTCTGCAACTTGGCGAAAGGAATTACCAGCTTTGCAGAGCCCTGAAACCCATGAAATCTGCCCTGCTGGGATAGCTGAGCATTTGGTCACCTGCTTCAGCAGGGGAGAGGCTAAGCCAGACCCTGCCCCCCCCCCCCCCCCCCGACTGCACCACACGATGCATGGTGCCCAAACACTCTAAAAACACTAAAATTGCACAATCCTGGCAAGAAATCACAAGAGGAGAGCCCAAGGACTCCAGCCCAACAGGTTTCCAGGCAAAAAAGTTGCAGTTTTGAAAAAGCAGGGAGCTTTAGAAAATAAAAATTGCTAAAAATCCAAGATGGCCACCCTCAGAAAATTCATGCCAAAATCACAAAAAATTTCACATTTCCCAAACATTAAAAACAATGATTTTAGATTTTTCAGGAGGGGAAGCAAAGGGGAACACTCAGAAATACTCAAAACCCCTGTTTTTAAACCTCCCCCGATGTCTCTCACAGGTGTTAGCCTGTTTGTACTCACTGTGGCCTGCATTCAGCTTTCTCTCAGTAGATGGATGAGAATAATTACTGCCATATTGCTGGGAAAGCTCCTACAAAGCTGATCTTCGGGCTGCCTGTCAGACTCCAATGTCTGACCATCGGATGCGCACCAGAATGGGCGGAGACACAATGATGTAGCTGGTACCCTGTGAGATACCACTAAGCCTCCTAAGGGCCCTAACATCCTGTGCTTGACTCCTGATTAACAGAAGGTGAGACCACCTCAAGGATGATCTTGAGCTCTGGAGAAAACTATGCAAGCTGGCCAACAGTTATCTAGAGGGACTGGCCTGTCAGCTACAGACCAAAGTCTGTGAATTCTCTAGCAGGCAGCTTTAAAATTGCTCCAAGCACTAAATTACCCGAAAAGGGGACAAAATTACATCAAATGAAAACAATAAAATGGGGAGAGCAGAACACACACAACTGCATCTATGCATGCAGAAGGAAAAAACTGTCGAACATAAAAATAGCCTTACTGGGTCAGACCAATGGTCCATCAAGCCCAGTGGTCTCAAACTCGTTGCCCGGGGGCCACATGCGGCCCACCAGGTACTATTTTGAGGCCCTCAGTATGTTTATCATAATCACAAAAGTAAAATAAAACAGTTTCTTGATCATATGTCTCTTTAACTATAAATTACAATATTATTATTGAGACTTAGCCAAAAGGAAAGATTTATAAACTACAAAGAGTTTTACCTCATGCAAAATTGTCATTTCTTTAATGAGACATTAACTATTTTTTTCTGAGGTCCTCCAAGTACCTACAAATCCAAAATGTGGCCCTGCAAAGGGTTTGAGTTTGAGACCACTAATCAAGCCCATTAGCCCGTTCTCACGGTGGCCAATCCAGGTAACTAGTACCTGGCCAAAACCCAAAGAGTAGCAAAATTCCATGCTACCGATCCAGGGCAAGCAGAGGCTTCCCCCATGTCTTAATAATAGACTATGGACTTTTCCTCCAGGAATTTGTCCAAACCTTTCTTAAAACCAGCTATGCTATCCACTTTTACCACAACCTCTGGCAATGCGTTCCAGAGCTTAACTATTCTCTGAGTGAAAAAATATTTCCTCCTATTTGTTTTAAAAGTATTTCCCTGCAGTTTCATTGAGTGTCCTCTAGTCTTTGTAATTTTTGATGGAATTAAAAATCGATCCACTTGTACCCATTCTACTCCACTCAGGATTTTGTAGACTTCAATGATATCTTCCCTCAGCCTTCTTTTTTCCAAGCTGAAGAGCCCTAACCTTTTTAGTCTTTCCTCATACGAGAGGAGTTCCATCCCCTTTATCATCTTGGTCGCTCTTCTTTGAACCTTTTCTAGTGTCGCTATATCTTTCTTGAGATAAGGAGACCAGAACTGAACACAATACTCCAGGTGAGGTTGCACCATGGAGCGATACAGAGGCATTATAACATCTTTAGTCTTGTTAACCATCCCTTTTTTAATAATTCCTAGCATCTTGTTTGCTTTTTTGGCTGCAGCCGCACATTGCAATTTGCAAGTTCTTCCAGAATTAATCCAGCTACCTCTCCTCCCTTGTAACAAAAAAACCCCCCAAAACTGTTGTAACTTCACTGGAAATGTCCAATTAGCTCTTTTGTAATCCGCCTTGAACTGCAAGGTATAGGTGGAATAGAAATCCCTAATGTAAAGTAATGTAATGTAATGTAACATTGGGTGGAAGGCTTCATCGCTTTGTCTACAATGACACCCAGATCCCTTTCTTGGGTGCTAACCCCCAAGGTGGACCCTAGCATCTGGTAACTGTGATTTGGGTTATTCTTCCCAATATGCATCACTTTGCATTTGTCCACATTAAATTTCATCTGCCACTTGGACGCCCAGTCTTCCAATTTCCTAAGGACTGCCTGCAATGTTTCACAATATGCATGCGTTTTAACAACTTTGAACAGTTTAGTGTCATCTGCAGATTTAATCACCTCACTCATCGTTCGAATTTCACAGTGATGTACTATAGAGGCAGAGTGAAAAAGCTGGAGTGGATTCCTTCTGCAGCCATGCAACTAAAGGGAAATAACCCTGTCCAGAATGTCTCACTTATTGCACTGTAACATCATTTTCTGACAGAAAAATTATTTCTTATGCACGTCCAGTTTCAGCATCCAACAATAGTGCCAAGCTTAAAGGGCAAGTATATTGTGGGAGATCTGGCAATTGCCAAGTGCTGAAAATGCTTGAGACTCAGAAACTGAAAACTAGAAACCCTGCAAGAATAAGTTTTCAAGCTCTTCTTTACTCTCACCTTGTCCACCCAGAATGCCTGTTGATTTCACAACCATTTCAAGCTTTTTATCCCAAGTAAAGGTACGAATGTAATCTGTGGGAAAACAATTCAGATACATCAACTATTATAGTATAGCAATAACAGTAATATTTCATATTATCATGTTTCTATCTGCAAATCAAATCTGACAAAGTTAAAGCATTTTAGAAACACTAATTAGGTGAGGACTGATGTATGTGTTAGTATGTATATATAGGGATAAAGAGGGGCTGTGATGAACGTTACAATGGAACTTGCTCAAAACCAACAATGCTGCTTTCTTAGCTCCTTTGTTTCCTGTGATTAATTTTTTTTTCTTTTGATCTTATTTCTCATATTTTCACAATCTGAAAGGGAGACATGGACATAGCCCACTTTCGCATGAAAGTCTGATACATCATATCCACAAATTCCTGCAGAAAATAGTCCCCAGCGGCCAAAGCCGATCTGTGGGACTCAGATTTGGAATATTTTGAAGACTTATGAGAATTTTCACCAGAACTGCACCCTCCTCGCCCAATTTTGGCATCCCAGACACTGGAATCGCGTCTCTGGCCCCTCGCAGGCTGCAGCACATAGAATATCTGGCTGCGAAACTGCAATCCATCCGCTGCTTTTACAGCATGAATTCATGCCATCTTGTTCTGAAGTGGCCATCTGTGAAATTTGGAGCAAAAACCAAGCTTCTTAGTCCAAAAAATATAGTTTTAAAAACTTTTTTAAAAATCCAAGATGGCCACCGCGGGTGCCGATTTTGACTGAAAAACACCCGTGAAAAATGCAGGAAAACACGAAAAACGGTAATTTTATGATTTTACACGTGGGGGTGGGGGACCAGGGTACGCAGGGAAACCACCCAAAACCCCAATTTGAGCACCCACCAAAATCGGCAAACTCTATGACTCACAGACACCAAAGAGACATGTGCTGCAATGAAAGTCTATGGCAGCCTGCAATACACAGTACAAGCAAGGAGATCAGTACCTTAGATGCTGATTAAACTGGATTTTTCAGGTCTTCTGACAGCTTCACCTTCCCTGTCACCACAGATCATGACCACCAGGACCCCTCAGGGAAATTAGGTAAGACATGCAGTCCAGTTCCGATCCTGGCATACCTCCACGGAACCGCAGTAGCCTGCGCTCTACCCCTTTGCGGATGAACCAAATGGCTCCTGATCCCGGAGACCCGATCTAATCTGCAGGTTAAGCTTACAGAGCACCCTCCAGAAGCAGGCAAAATTTAAGATGTTTGTGATCTCCTGACGAAGGATCACTCGCACAGAGTTGATCCGCAGCACGGGGGCAGACCCGTGAAATAAATAAAAAAAGACTAGGAATTGAAAACAAATCACGAGCAGAATAGACTGATTTCATATGCAGAGAAGCTGCAGGATCAAAACAGCATGACAGGAAGCTCCCGGGCAGGTAGCCCAAAGGAGAAAGAACAAGTTTTAGTAACCCTGCAGCAGAAGCTATCAGACACAAGAATCCACGAGTTCAGCTTCCAGAGGGATTGCACAAGAAATGGTAATTACCACATACCACAGACTCAGAAGAGTCTCCAGATCTGTTTTCTAAGTTCCAACAAGCCTGAAGAAGCCAACAAATGAAGATATCAGTAATAGCAAGCATGTAGCACTTGTGCTGAATTCTACTGATGCTCAAAGAATGTACAATTCCCAAATGGAAATGAAGTTCTGCCAAACCCAGCAACCCATAAATCTACTAATTCTAAGTATTTACCATTCTGTAGCATCCAGGTTTCAAACTGTACTACTAGCTTATATCAGGGGTAGGCAATTCTGGTCCTCGAGAGCTGGAGCCAGGTCAGGTTTTCAAGATATCCATTAGCCAAATGTGAACAAGAAAGGGATTTGGGGGTGCTGATAGACAGAACCCTAAAACCATTGGCTCAATGTGTGGCGGCGGCGAAGAAAGCAAATAGGATGTTAGGCATGATTAAGAAGGGGATCATGAGTAGGTCGCAAGATGTTATAATGCCACTTTACAGAACAATGGTCAGACCACACTTAGAATACTGTGTCCAACACTGGTCTCCATACCTTAAGAAGGATAAAATTCTGTTGGAGAGGGTACAGAGGCGAGCCACGAAACTAGTCAAAGGCATGGAGAATTTAAGCTACATGGAACGCCTCGGAAAACTGGGACTGTTCATCCTCGAAAAGAGAAGACTGCGTGGGGATCTAATAGAGACTTTTAAAATATTAAAGGGATTTGATCAAATTGACCAGGAAGCAGCATTACTGACATTTTCAGATGTGACGCGGACAAGAGGTCATAGCCTAAAACTGAATGGCAGCAGGTTCAGGACAAATGTCAGGAAGTTCTGTTTCACACAAAGAGTGGTGGGCGCTTGGAATGCTCTCCCGGAGGAGGTGGTGGCAGAAAATACTGTGCTGGGTTTCAAACGCATGTTGGATGCACATCTTCTTGCAGATCATATTGAGGGATACGGGAAAACCAGGTCTCCAAAAAGGAGCACCTAAATGAGCCTCCGCGTGTGCGGATCGCCGGACTAGACGGACCTTGGTCTGATCCGGTGAAGGCGTTTCTTAATATGTATGAGATGGATTTGCATGCATTGCCTCCTTGAGATGCAAATCTATCTCATGCATATTTATTGTGGATATCCTGCAAACCTGACCTGGCTCCGGCTCTCGAGGACCGGAATTGCCTACTCCTGGCTTATATCAAATATTCTCACACAAAACTCATCGCAACAAAACCAAGCCATTTGGTCATGGAAAATGGAAAGAGGTGGAATGAAACATTCAGAGGAACATAAAGGTTTAATCAGATCAGATTGGGATAGGTTTAACTAATCAATGATAGCAAGGGGAAAAAAGGCCTGTTGAATTCAGACTATAATGGAATAATCTGACAGGGTCACTTAGGATGCTCTCTGACATTCAGAGATTTAAAAAGGTGTTAAAATTACTTTATTTATAGAGGCCTTTTCTTGAAAGCTGCTCAGTTTAATAATACCGTTGGATAGGTTTTTTAAAAAACTGTGTATGTTTCTTGTGAACCGCTTAGATTTAAGCAGGGTACACCTGTGATATCTGTGAGGCAATCGTTTGCCTGTTTTGGTAAATGCAGGGCAGATGCTAGTCATACTCGTACCTTTCCCACTGCATTTATCACATAGGCTTTGCATTAACCACACCGTAAGAACATAATAGCCCAATAGCCCGTTCTGAATGTGGCCAATCCAGGTCACTAGTATCTGGCCAAAACCCAAAGAGCAACAGCCTTCCATGCTACTGATACAGGACAAGCAATGGCTTCCCCCATGTCTTTCTCAATAACAGACTATGGACTTTTCCTCCAGGAACTTGTCCAAACCTTTCTTAAAACCAGCTACGCTATCCGCTCTTACCACAACCTGTGGCAATGCGTTCCAGAGCTTAACTATTCTCTGAGTGAAAAAAAATTTCCTCCAATTGGTTTTAAAAGTATTTCCCTGTAACTTCGAGTGTCCCCTAGTCCTTGTAATTTTTGACGGAGTGATAAATTGATTATTTAAATAAATAAATAAAACTGCAGTGTTACATACCAATGATGCCGACCACCAACTCATCACTGGTATCATCACGACCCACCAGCAGAGAGTAGTCAATGATAAGGTGACTAGAGAGGAAGTGGGAGTCACTGTGGATTGAGGCCCTTAGCACCGACTTGCAGTGAGATCGGATATACAATGGATTATCCCGCACCATCTTCAGTAAGTTCTCATCCAGTAGCACCACATCACAACTCTCCTTCCCCATGTCAGTCTTCACATTTCGATTTCTCAGAGAACCTTTCAAGTCAAAAACCTGGAAGAGAATGAATAGTAGAGTTCTGTTACTGGAATTTATCAACTGCCTTAGCTATAATTATACTTTTAAAATAAATATAGGCATACAGAGCCGTGAAAGAAATGCATCTCTTCCTATTGTAAGAGAGAGATAAAGTGAGAATATAGAGTTTGACTTTGTACTGCAGATTAGTTGGATTATTGTATTATTTTGTTTAATTTTGATTAAAAACTATGAACCAGATATTCAGTGGGACTTCTGAAGGGTAATTTTAAATGAGTACCAAGATGGCCAAAACATAGAGCCACATGTTGTGCCTATTCTATAAAGGCATTAACTAATGTGGTACAACAAATGCTATTTTTCTCTGGGAAAGATCAATGATTAAATCCCATAAAAGATATCTCCAACTAAAAAGCTTTTTTTCTTTCTTTTTTTAAATGATGGATCCTCAGGAGGGCTCAACCAGAACACGTTATTAGTCAATCACCTCACCATATTCCTCATAAGCTTACACATATATATTTTTTTCATTTAGATATTGTTTCATTACTACATTAAGCATAAAGCATCACCTTGGGTAAATCTCTTCATAAAGGCAGTTAATAAATCCCAATAAATAAATAAAATTACCATTTAATTATTGTATGGATTATTATCTTGTGGGTAAGTATTGAAAAACATGTATAAATAAACAAAATGTACGGAATGGATCTAAGATGAATATAGTAATTGACTAACACAGAGTTCTGGTTGCGCCCACCATCTCTGGATCCCAATCATTAAAAAAGAAAAAAAAAAAAAAGCATTAATGGAAGATTTTTTATATGGTATTTATCAAGGCAGCATATGCTATGTGCCTTTACAAAATAGACTATACAATAGCTCTCTAACTTTGTGTATGTGCCATAAGAACATAAGCAGTGCCTCCACCGGGTCAGACCATAGGTCCATCCTGCCCGGCAGTCCGCTCCCGCCGCGGCCCAAACAGGTCACGACCTGTCTGAATCACCAGAAGGGGCTCCCTTGCCACCTTGGTTTCTCATTGAAGTCCTGTCTTCCCATCGAAGTCCTAACCCTCCGGTCTTGCACATGCACGACCTGGTTGGGTTTCTATACTTATTACCTGGTTAGCTTTCTATACTTGTGTTACATCCCAACTCCTCCCTCAGTATCCCACGATCCCTTTATCCCTCAGGAATCCATCCAATCCCTGTTTGAATCCCTGTACCGTACTCTGCCTGATCACTTCCTCCGGTAGCGCATTCCAAGTGTCCACGACCCTTTGGGTGAAAAAAAACTTCCTTGCATTTGTTTTGAACCTATCTCCCTTCAGTTTCTCCGAATGCCCCCTCGTACTTGTTGTCCCCTTCAGTCTGAAGAATCTGTCCCTATCCACCCTCTCTATGCCCCTCATGATCTTGAAGGTCTCTATCATATCTCCCCTGAGCCTCCTTTTTTCCAGAGAGAAGAGCCCCAGCCTATCCAACCTCTCAGCGTATGGGCATTGTTCCAGCCCTTTTAACAGTTTCGTTGCTCTCCTTTGGACTCTCTCAAGTACCGCCATGTCCTTCTTGAGGTGCGGCGACCAATACTGAACGCAGTATTCCAGATGTGGACGCACCATCACTCGATACAATGGCATGATGACTTCCCGCGTCCTGGTTGTTATGCCCCTCTTTATGATGCCCAGCATCCTGTTGGCACACATGCCCTGGGAAGATTTACTTGTATACCATATAAAAATAGGTGCCATGTTTTCTGTGTACCATCTTTTATGAACATGTACACTGGAGCAATATAGTTTATCCTTGTGTGGACATCTTCAGCTGATTTCAGAGAGATGCTACTTGGCTTAGGGGATGGAACTTGTATATTGTTTTGTTTTTTCTTTGTGGTTTATACAATCAAAGCAGTTTTTTTTATATATTTTAGACATGTACTTATTTTGTACATGGGGCAATGAAGCGTTAAGTGACTTGCCCAGAGTCACAAGAAGCTACAGTGAGAAAAACTCATAACATCAGGGTGCCAAGGCAGCTACTCTAACCATTAGGCTACTCCTCCACCCTTAGATTTTAAGATTT
This sequence comes from Geotrypetes seraphini, assembly GCF_902459505.1. NCBI lineage: Eukaryota > Metazoa > Chordata > Amphibia > Gymnophiona > Dermophiidae > Geotrypetes > Geotrypetes seraphini. The sequence goes on along the minus strand of NC_047088.1, from coordinate 137,176,375 downwards.
ATCATAAAGCTCTCCTCAGACAAAGAAATAGGTAAAACAGTAAAATGTCGGTGGTGAAGGGGCCATCAATAATTAAAGAAGGCTATTTAATTTTTCATTGTCTACAGTTGCCATGTAGTCATTGCTGGTACTGGGAGTTGATTTATGGCATCAATGGGCACCATGTATAAATGGGAAAGCCTCCTCCCCATGCAGTGTATATAAACAGGGCTAAAGCCACTTACCTGAGCCATTTTTCTGCCATAAAAAAGATTCTCCATGACTAGCAAGTCCAGCTTTTTTTCAGTATTGTTCTGTGAGTTCTTGTAACCAATTCGAAACACACCAAGAATCTTAGCTAAGGCAGTAGGTCTCTGAGATAAAAGAGCCAAACATAAATTATTACATAGTGATCAACAAAAACTAAACTCTGCTAGATATTTAGTTTTTCCATTTTCACAATTGGAAACACTTCTTATTAATCTCACCAACAGTCACTTGGAAAACCTAAACTATGCTTTCTCCAGGCTCACTCAACAGAAGAAAATGTACAGCTGGTATCTGCGCAATAATTCAACACACTACCACAACAACCTACATAAATAAAGGTTTAAGTGCAAAGTTGACAATGTGGTAATTAGGATGAAAAAAAAGGTTTTGCTTGGTATTTTGTAAGTAAAATGAATCAATAAAATTAGAGAACACATGGCTTTGCAGCATATTTTTGGCACAACACTTTATGGCATCTGCTGTGAGGAGAGATAGGAAAAATCAATGGGGTTAATATTCAAAGTGATTTAATTAGGCAGGAGAAGCTCCTGTTTGGTTAAATCGTGCTGAGTAGATCAGGTGCAGATATTCAGTGGCACTGAATTGGATACTGCTGTGGAATATCTACTCTAATTACCACAAACTATTCATTTTGTGCCAGGACTGTATGGCAGCAGTTGGGAGTTATGTGGGAACTGGTGTTATTCAGTGCTGGTGTCCACATACAGATAATGGGAAATACTGGATCGCATAACAAGTGGTCCTAACTATGTCTGGTTAGCTACACAGTAATGGCAGTGAATATCGGATGCCCCACCTCCAGGGATCTGGATATTCACTCTCAGACAGGGCTTGTTACTGAAAATCGACTCCAATGTTATTACCAATGGCAGTAAATTAGAAATGTGGGTAGAGGCATAAGTGATTTATTCAAGGTCATGGAATTATTCTGTGCTCTGACACCAGGGAATACTGGAAAGGAAGATGAGTCCCTCTAGACCAGTCTAGAAACGTGAATTTATCCTCTTTTATCAGCAGATAGAGACCAGAATCACTGGTTTGATGACATCTCCCAATATAGGGTCCTATGCATTCCAAATTTTGCCAGTATTTCTGAATCAAAGCAATATGACAACATTCCCGATCTCAAAAAGAATAGGGTAAAGAATCAACTGAAACCAAGTCAGATTTTGGTCCACTGATCAACAATTTATAAAAAGTGCAAAATACTAAAAGTACTAGTCCCCTCCCTTGTTCTAAAGTCTAACCTCTCTCTTCTGTATACCAATCCTGCAAGATGCATCAACAGGCAAGCCCTAGACTGGTTTGAAAGGAATCAAGGACAGGAAATTAGCAAGCAAGATTTAATTTAATTTAATTTTATTTCTTATATACCGCTATACCGTAAGGTTCTAAGCGGTTTACAATATAGATACATTAAGATACAATATAATAAGTAAGTATATAGGTACTTGGAAGTTCCCTAACTGTCCCGAAGGCTCACAGTCTAGCTAAAGTACCCGAGAAAAACAATTAGTGAAAAGTAAAGATGTGAAATGTAAAGACAGAGATAGAAACAAGATATGAAACATCCCAACAAGATTTCATTGAATAAATTAAAATTAGGATTAAAAGTAGAAATATAATAATAATAAAAATAAATAAAATATATAAGAAATAAATAAAAAGAGTTCCAATCAGAACAATAGAATCAGATGTTAGAAGATCATAACTACATGCCAAGGAGTGAAGCTGTTATGCTCCTTGAGTCCTGAAATATGGAACCCAGTTACTAAACGATATTCCAGCCATAAGGTTTCCTATGATGTAGTGATGAGTGCTGAAAAGCTGACAGGTCATACTGAATCAGAGTTAAGACAGTGTCAGAGAGCAGGATTGTCTAATTGGATCTGAGACAATGCAATGTCGAAATGCAGGCTAGTTATATAGAGCAAAGTCAGGCAGTGACAAATGCAGGCGTGTTTTTAGGAGCAGGTGGCCTTTGAAACAGCTGGTCAACCGCCACTCGGCGATCAGTTGCATTAAACGGTCACTGCCATCCTCTTCAGATCCGATGGCCGTCGCCAATATTCTCGGGATCCTCCTAAGATTGCGGCGACCTCCCAATCAGGACAACCGCTCTCCCGACTTCACACTGGGATCCCTCTTTGGCCGTTCTCTCTCCGATAGCACTGCCTCCGAGCCCTCCGATGCACCGTCCTCCTCCCCACTTGCACGTCCTCATGTGCAAAGAAACGGAAGTATGTGGTTATCGGCACTCAGATGAAGAGGAGCCGAAACCAAATCTCTCTCACTCTCCACGAAAAAAACAGGACCCAATCCGATATCACTCGACCGCCAACATGGAACCAGCCAAGAAGCAGGTGAGAGGCCCCCTCAGCTGTTAGGCCGGAGTAACTGTCAGACTGAAGAGTCAGTGAAGTGAACTTAAAAAAAAAAACCCCAGATAAAAACAAGAAGGAACTCCCAAATGTGAGTGATAGAGACCAGAAACAATAACAGTAAATTAAAAATTCAAAAGAAATCAAATAAGACAAAGAAAAAACAAAAAACAAAAAGAGGGATGATGGAAACAGCACAGTTGATGACCTAACTGGCCGCCATCTTGTTGAAGATTTAATTCCTCCTTCCTTTCCATCCTTCCAGACCAGTCCAGACACATGGGAAGTACCAAAGCAGTATCTAAAGGGGGGAGGGGGGCTAGACAGTCCCCTGTAACATGCTTGCTCCCAAAAAAACCAAGCCTACCTTAACAGCACAGGACTTAGCCATATACTTCCAAGAAAAAATAAATAACATTCGCAAACAATTACCTCAAACCAAAAAACTTGACTCTCCAAATAACTTACACAGTTCAAAGATCCCTATGGCTATATATATGACATTTAGAGCTCCTTTTACTAAGGTGCGCTAGTGGTTTTAGCGCACGTTACCATACCGCATGCATTAAAAACTAACGCCTCCATAGAGCTTGTGTTAGTATTTTTCGTTTAGCACATGCTAAAAACGCTAGCGCAGCTTAGTAAAAGGAGCCCTTAGATTACCGCCAGTGAGTGATATTGAGCGTTTATTCCAAAAAGTCAACATCAATGGATCTAACTTTGAACAGATTCCTCCCTTCATCGTAAATGATTTGTTTCTATTTTTGACTCTCTAATGCATACTTTGATTGTATACAGTCTGAAGACAAGTTCCCTACCCAAACAATGGAAGACTGCTACAATTTGGTCCAATCATCAAAGACCACAAATAAGCCCTCAAGAAATAACAAATTATAGACCCATTGCAAACATCCCATTTCTAGCTAAATTAATGGAAAAATTGTTTTTGATCAAGTCTCAGAATTCATCGAATTGACAAACATACTCCATCCCAATCAAACAGAGTTTAGAAAACATCATTCTACCAAACTCTCATTACTAGGCATGACTACTTCCATTCTTTATCATCTAGATCAGTGTATCTCAAACTGTGTGCCTCTTGAGATTCCAAGTGTGCCACAGCACACTGAGGAGGAAGAGAGGCGCCTGCCAGCTGACGTCCCTATGTGGTACAGCACCAGTGCTGCCCGATTTGCTGAAGGCCTGCATGTTTCCTCCTTCTCTCTAGCGTACTCCGGCTTCCCCCCTGGCCTCCAGGTCTCACCTTTAAAGCTAATTACAGCAGCCTGCAAAGGATTGCCAGTAGGTAAAATGATTTGAGAATTTATATCTGCTGTGTATATTGGGTGAATATGAAAAATAAATGGAAAAAATTGCATTACAATTAGTAAAGGGGATGGGATCTGGGGCGGAGCTTGGGTGGGCTTAGGAAGGTCTGTGGTTGGGGTACTCAGTTGATATTTGTTAGACTTAGGTGGTACTTAGCTTGAACTAGTTATTTCCATCTCTAGATCAATGATAAATATATTAAACAGCAGAAGTCCCAGCAAAGACACATAGGGAACCCCACTATTTACACTTATCCACAGAAAATATTGACCATTTAACTCTACTCTCTGATTTCTTTTTTTCAATCAGTTCTTAATCCATAATACGATTTTACCTCTTATCCCATGCCTTTCTAATTTTTCAGAAGACTTTCAAGAGGTACTTTGTCAAATACCTTTTGAAAATCCAGATACACAATATTAATCAACTCACATTTATCCACCCCTTTAAAGAAATGCAGTAGATTGGTAAGGCAAGATTTCCCTTGACTAAATCCATGTTGGCTCTGTCTCATTAATCTATGCTTATATATCGTATGCTATTAGGCTCATAATCAAAAAACACAGACGTCCAAAAAGTATTCTAAAATCAGCACTTGGCCCTGTCTTTGCTGCTGTTTGTGCTTTATTTAGAACCATTTTTAAGCACAGCAATGGGTGACCCTGATATTGTTGGAGTTAAAATATCTAAAGAGGTTGTCAAAGTGTTAGCCTTTGCTGACAATTTACTTTTTACATTAGGAAATCCGAAAGCCTCCATTGGACATCTTTTACAGGCTTTAGACAAATTTAAATTTTATTCTGGCTTTATTCCAGTGATAGCATTACCAGTAGCCTTACAGGACTCCTGGGAGGGGAACTTTCCCTTTTCTTGGGCATGTGACTCTTTGAAATATTTGGGAGTCCAGTTGTATACACAGCGGCCCCTGCACCATTACCTCCCGCACCAATTCATGTGCTCCTCTAAGAACTAAGTCTAAAATTGTTTCACCTCTTGCCACTTTCTGAACTAGCTACTCCATAAAGCAGTCCTTGATTACATCAAGTAATTTTACCTCCCTAGCATGCCCTGTTATATTTACCCTTTCAATATCGGGGTAGTTAAACTCACCCATTATTACTGTGTTACTCAGTCTGTTAGCCTAATCTAATTTAATATAATCAGGGATTTATGGGTTGCACTATGCCTACATAGGTTCAAAGCGACTTACAAAATGGAAAAGGTGAACTGAACGGAGCGATAAAAGGAATCTTAGGAATCCATTATAGCATGGGAATACATTACATCATAGAGAAGCATAGACTAAGATCATTGGGAATTGAAGAGATGGGGAAGACGTATTGAGTGATTAAGGTGTTGCGGGAGCTACATTAAAAGAAAATAAGGGGAGGAGCATGTGCAACAGGAGAGCCAGCGTATTTAGAAGAAGCAAGTCATGAGGTAGGTAAAACCTGTGTCAGTCATTATCCAGTGTAGCAAAGTACTTGGTTCACTGGTGGTAATAGGGTGAACAGTGGAGCCACATGTTGGTGGAAGTTGGGTTTAATTGCTGGTAGAGTCGAAGAGAAAGGTCTTTAGTTTCTTCCAAAACTTGGTGTAGTAAAATTGAGTTCTGGTGGCAGTCGGGAGATCGTTCCAAGCTTTCAACCCAGAGAATGTGAACATTGAGTGGAATACACTTCTCCCTCCGAATCCGCGGTTTCGCTTATTTGTGAGATATATATATTTTTTAATCATTTTTTATTTTTTTGGGCTATTTTTAAGCCCTCTGAGACTCCCAGGAACATTACCTGGTGGTCTAGTGGGCTTTTGGGCAGGAGCGATCTTCCTACACTCCTGCCCCATGCAGATCACTCATAGGAAATGGCTGCCTTGAGCTCCCGTAGTCTCTCGAGTAATGAGTAGATACCATTTTCTATTGAAAGTATATTTGCAAATGGGAGTGAGGAGGGTGAATTAAAGTTTACTGTATGGTTTAATCAATAGAAAAGAATATTTATTTTTGTATATTTTTGATTAAATGCTAAAGGAAAGGGTGGGTGTGAAGGGAATAAATTTATTTATTTGATGTTATACTAGAAAGAAATTCAAGTGATGTATTTAATTTTAAATATTTTATTATTTGTACACTTGTTGTAAGATTAAGAAATGAATAAAGAATTTTAAAAAAAATCTGATTTAAGGGAGGAATAGCTTCTGAAAGAAATTTCAATATCTCATGCAAATATCTTAAAAAGATAAAAAGGAGATATTCCAGGAGATTTTAGAAAGTTCAGGAGATGGAGATTTAGTCTTTTATTATAATTTTCAATAAACTCTATGGGGTTCATAATTTTAAAAAAAAGTCTAAAAAGTGTCCTAAATGGCTACTTGGACAATCAAAAAGCCTGATCGTCCAAGTACCCATAACCAAAGCTGGTTTTTAGACGTATCTAAAAACAGCTTAGGCCTTTCCCCTGCCTCTAAACGCACAGAGAGAAAAGAGGTGTGTTTAGAGGAGGGGAAAGGGCGGGCAGTGGGCGGGAGGTGGGCCGACCTACACCTAGGCGTACAACAGGTATAACCAAAATATTAACAGGTTGCCTAGTCGGCACTTAGACCTTTTTGACTTAGACGAAGTCAAACCAAGTCTAAGTGCCGAAAAAGGGGCCGCTGAGCTGATGGCCGCTGGCGTGATCAGTTCAGCGGCCCGGCAACCTACCCACCGCAACCATCGTGGCACATGGGCCCAACCCGGCCCCAACCCCCCACAGGAGGGGCCTAAGGCTCCTGGGCCTATTCTGATTGGCCCAGGCGCCTGAGGCCCCATCTGTGGGCGGGATTTCTGCCGCCTGGACTAATCCGGCCCCATTCTGGACCCGGCTGGCCTGCTGGGCTTGGCACCCGTCCGTCTGGCCAACTTACAGGTACGGGGAAGGGGTGGGGGGCTCGGCCGGGGGGGATCGCGGGTCGGCGGGGGGGTCCTTTCGGGGGTTCTGGGGGGGGCGGTCGTTGGGGGGAGGAGGGTTGTGTCGAGGGCAGGAGGGCCTGGGATCCCTCTTGCCCGTATTGTAGTGGGGAGTAGGGGGTCGCCGGGGCCAGGAGGGCTTGGGCTCCCTCCTGGTCTGTTGTTTCGGAGGGGGGGTCGCCGGGGCCAGGAGAGATTGGGCTCTCTCCTGGCCCATTGTTTCGGAGGGGGAGGTCGCCGGGGCCAGGAGGACGTGGGCTCCTCCCTGGCCTGCTCTTACTCGGCGGAGGGGGGGCACGATCGCCGGGGCAAGAGGGCTTGAGCTCCCTCTTGCCCCGATTTTGTCGGGGGGGGGGGGGTCGCGGTTCAACGAGGTAAGAGGGCTTGGGCTTCCTCTTGCCCCGATGTTGTCGGGGGGGGGGGGAGTTCGCGGTTCGACATAGCAGGAGGGCTTGGCGCACCCTCCTGCCTGGATCGTTGTGGGGGGGCGATTCTGTAACAGGTGTTGTTTTTGACAGACACTGGTTACAGAATCCAGCATTTAGGCAAAGGACTGGCTCCTCCTTCGCCTAAAAGCCCTTCTGTTGGACGTTTGGGGCTTAGATGTTTTTTTTGGTTCATTATGGCCAAAAAGTGTTGATGTCGTGGGGGTGTACTTGTAGACGTAGTGGTGATCTGGGCGTTTAGTAGAGGCAGGCCATAATCAAAACAAGGACGTTTGTTTTAGTTATAGACACTTTCCCTGCTTCTGCTTTGAATGTTTAAGGACTTAAGCCAAAAGGGGACTTAGACATTTTTTTTATTATGCCCCTCCACGTTCTTATGAATGATCAATTTATCTTTGATAATAGCTGCAGACATATTTTGCAATAATTTAACCTCCTCTTTTAAAGATAATATTTGAGCAGCAAACCCAATCTTAGTTCCTTCTAAATTTTTTGTCAAGCCATCAAATTTACTCACAAGTGTAGAAATTTCTTGAGAAGAATTTGTTATCTTGGAATCCAGCCTCTGGAGAAATTCTTAAATGGTTTCCAGAGACACCACTGGGGAGGACTCTGCTGGCTTTCACTGCTGATTGCTCTCTACCACCATTCCCTTCACCAGTAATCCCCGAATGGGGCCTGCAATAATGCTTGCATAAATGCAGAACTCCTTGCTGCCACAGAGATCAACCATCTTTTTTCTTAGGCTTCTGGCATTTGCATATAGACATTTCAAACAATCTTTGTCATTCTTTTTTAAAATTTGCTCAGCAGTTGGCATGGCTAATTTGTAAATCAGTCTGCTCTGTATTTAAGAAAACATGGTCTACTGTGGCCTCTATTGCAACCTCACTATCAGGATGGTCTATCTTCCCTATTATGGTGATATCTTTTAAAGATACATTTGTCCCAAACCATGATCTTTTGAGTGACTATCGGCCTTCCTCCAGCTAACTAAAATTCACAGTGCCCTGTAAAACTACAGGATAACTTTGAAGAACATCAGAGTCTGAAAGCAGAATCTATTTTTATTTACCCTCCAGGCCATGCCCTTTTGTGTTAAGAACCACTGAGGTACCTTAAAGTACAGTAACCGACATTAATGATGCAGATAGATGAAGATAATGGTTCTCATGGGCAAAGTGCAAGGGAAAAGTAACTTGGAACAAAATGGGAAGGTTTTGAAATGCTATGCATAGAGAATGGTGTGTATAAATCCCAAACTACTATTAGATTATCAAGCCATATCAGACTATCCAAACATAAATATTTTCTTTGGAAATGTTTTTAAGTATAAATATACAACTACATTTTTTCTTTGAAATGTGACATTTTATCAGCACGATAGACTGCAGGCTTTCAGTGATTATCTGAGTATGTGGATTCTGCTGCTCCATTTCTCTATGTATCCTTTATTATGTAACAAAGTCTTTAAAAATTAAATTTTATTTTGAAATATTGAATGGCATATAGAGGCTGTAACATCACTGGTCCTGTATCTTATGCATTTTGTATTCTTGTACCTTATTCCACATGCCAAGAAGACCACAAAGTGGAGATCACCTTAGGAGGACATAGATGGAGCCAATTAGAAGAGAAATTTTCACAACCATTTTTGCAAGCTGCAGCTTTTTGAAAATTGCCCAGACCTCATCTGACTTAAGCAGTGTGTTTTGGGATTCACTATGAACATACTGTACTTTTAGTCTGGTAGAAAGTAAACAGAGCTGGGAGTGTCCTTTAGTCAGAGAAGGAAAGTAACAAGTTCAGATACATTGATTTTAGGGTTGCACATTTAATGCAATTAATGCGATTAACACCCCCCCCCTTTTATGAAGCAGCATTAGGCTTTTTTTAATCGCCGGCCACGGCAGTAAAAGCTCCGACGTTCACAGAACTAATACCACCGTGGCCAGCAATAAAAAAGCCTTTCTGTGGCAGGTCCTCTGAAATGGAATACCAGGATATTTGAGGATACCAATTTACCAGGATATTTGAGGCAATGTAAAGGCAAGATGTCTTTTAAAAAGCAACTAAATACATATTTGTTTGTGAAAGCTTTTTACTAGGTAGTGATGTTTCAGATTTTGACAATCTGTTTTATTGAGATCTTATTAGCCATGTGCTAGTTTTAGTAAGTTAGACAACTTTGGAGGAGTGAGTAGATAATGTTGCACTTATTATTTGTGAATATATGATTACCGTATTTTCACGCATATAACGCGCGCGTTATACGCGTTTTTACCTACCGCGCATACCCCTCGCGCGTTATATGCGTGAGCGCGGTATACAAAAGTTTTAAAACATAGTTCCCACCCCGCCCGACGCCCGATTCACCCCCCCCAGCAGGACCGCTCGCACCCCCACCCCGAACGACCGCTCGCACGCGCTCCCACCCGCACCCGCATCCACGATCGGAGCAAGAGGGAGCCCAAGCCCTCTTGCCCGGCCGACTCCCCGACGTCCGATACATCCTCCCCCCCACCCCGGCAGGACCACTCGCACCCCCACCCCGAAGGACCGCCGACTTCCCGACAATATCGGGCCAGAAGGGAGCCCAAACCCTCCTGGCCACGGCGACCCCCTAACCCCACCCCGCACTACATTACGGGCAGGAGGGATCCCAGGCCCTCCTGCCCTCGACGCAAACCCCCCTCCCTCCAACGACCGCCCCCCCCAAGAACCTCCGACCGCCCCCCCAGCCGACCCGCGACCCCCCTGGCGACCCCCACCCCCCTTCCCCGTACCTTTGGTAGTTGGGCCAGAAGGGAGCCCAAACCCTCCTGGCCACGGCGACCCCCTAACCCCACCCCACACTACATTACGGGCAGGAGGGATCCCAGGCCCTCCTGCCCTCGAAGCAAACCCCCCCCCCCCCCAACGACCGCCCCCCCCAAGAACCTCCGACCGCCCCCCAGCCGACCCGCGATCCCCCTGGCGACCCCCACGACCCCCCCACCTCCCTTCCCCGTACCTTTGGTAGTTGGCCGGACAGACGGGAGCCAAACCCGCCTGTCCGGCAGGCAGCCAACGAAGGAATGAGGCCGGATTGGCCCATCCATCCTAAAGCTCCGCCTACTGGTGGGGCCTAAGGCGCGTGGGCCAATCAGAATAGGCCCTGGAGCCTTAGGTCCCACCTGGGGGCGCGGCCTGAGGCACATGGGCCCAACCCAACCATGTGCCTCAGGCCGCGCCCCCAGGTGGGACCTAAGGCTCCAGGGCCTATTCTGATTGGCCCACGCGCCTTAGGCCCCACCAGTAGGCGGAGCTTTAGGATGGATGGGCCAATCCGGCCTCATTCCTTCGTTGGCTGCCTGCCGGACAGGCGGGTTTGGCTCCCGTCTGTCCGGCCAACTACCAAAGGTACGGGGAAGGGGGGTGGGGGGGTCATGGGGGTCGCCAGGGGGGTCGCGGGTCGGCTGGGGGAGCGGTCGGAGGTTCTTGGGGTGGGCGGTCGTTGTGGGGGAGGGGGGTTTGCGTCGAGGGCAGGAGGGCCTGGGATCCCTCCTGCCCGTAATGTAGTGTGGGGTGGGGTTAGGGGGTCGCCGTGGCCAGGAGGGTTTGGGCTCCCTTCTGGCCCAACTACCAAAGGTACGGGGAAGGGGGGTGGAGGGGTCGTGGGGGTCGCCAGGGGGGTCGCGGGTCGGCTGGGGGGGCGGTCGGAGGTTCTTGGGGGGGGGGCGGTCGTTGGGGGGAGGGGGGTTTGCGTCGAGGGCAGGAGGGCCTGGGATCCCTCCTGCCCGTAATGTAGTGCGGGGTGGGGTTAGGGGGTCGCCGTGGCCAGGAGGATTTGGGCTCCCTCCTGGCCCGATATTGTTGGGGAGTCGGCGGTCCTTCGGGGGGAGGGATGTATCGGACGTCGGGGGGGGGCATCAGGCTTTCAGGATGGGGACAGACCTTCAAGGGGGGACAGTGCACGGAAGTCAGGGGGGGTGAACGGAGAGTCGGAAAGTCAGGGCGGGCGAAAGGAGCGTCGGGCAGCATGCGCGGTATACCCGTGAGCGCGGTATACCAAAGTTTTTGTACATATCATCGTGATTTCTGCGCGCTATACCCGTGTGCGCGTTTTATACGGGTGCGCGTTATTTGCGTGAAAATACGGTATGTATGTTTACTTTGTAAACCACTTAGGTCTTAGGCGGTGTAAGTTAATGCATTCCTCTACCTCTTTGATCTACCTCCCGCCCACCGCCACAAAATTGGCCAGGTATCTCTCTTGAGTCCCTTCATTCCTCCCTCTGAACTTCCATATATTGCAGGCAGTGCCAGTGATTAAGGTAGAGCACTATTGACTGGCCAGCTGGCTCGAGACTCTCTCTCTCTCTAACATGTCCTGCCTACGTGGGACCAAGAAGCAACATCAACTGTTGCATCTTGTTCTTGTGTAGCTGGGACATGCTACAGAGCAGTGGTCTCAAACTCAAACCCTTTGCAGGGTCACATTTTGGATTTGTAGATACTTGGAGGGCCTAAAAAAAAAAATAGTTAATGTCTTATTAAAGAAATGACAGTTTTGCCTGAGGTAAAACTCTTTATAGTTTATAAATCTTTCCTTTTGGCTAAGTCTTATTAATAATATTGTAATTTATAGCTAAAGAGATATATGATCAAGAAACTATTATTTTACTTTTGTAATTAAGATAAACATACCGAGGGCCTCAAAATAGTACCTGGTGGGCCGCATTTGGTCCCCGGGACGTGAGTTTGAGACCACTGCTATAGAGAGACAGACTCTGGAGCCGGTCAGCCGTGTTCTGCCTTAAATGTCAGAGGGAGAGAGTCACCAGATCGCAGGAGGAGGAAGAGAAGAAGAGAGATACCAGATTACGGTGGGGGAAGGATTTGTCAAAAAAGAGGGAGAGAGATTGTGCACTCGGGGGCTGGGGAGAGGGATCAGGAGCACAGGAGAGGGATAGAGAGAAAGAGGTGCGCATGAGGAGGGGGTGATGTTTGAGAGGGCCAAATGCTGGAAATAAAGGACAGAAAAAACAAGCGAGATGGTGATGGGGAAGGAAAGATAGAAATGGTCATCATGGTGTGGTGGAGAGGAAGAGAGGGTGCCCATGGAAGGGGGAATGAGAGGGGAGAGAGGAGACGATGGTGCCCATGAATGGAGAGAAAGGAAGGGAAGAGAGAGACGCTAGACAGATTTGAAAAGGATGAAGAAAATGGAAGAACAGTTTATTGTGAAAGATAGGGCAGGAAATGAAGAGGAGAAAAAAAAAAAAAAAAGAGTGAATAGACAGGAGGCCCTGGAAATAGAGTTCAAAGCATAAGACAACAGAACCAGAGATGCAGAACAAAATGATTAGAAAGATAAAATCATCAAACAAGGGTATGATAAATTATTTTATTTTTAGTTTAGTAAGGCAGGTAAATGGGATTTGATATTCCACCTTTCTTTGGGACAATTAAATTGAAATTTGTCAGTTTTGAGAATTTATATCTGCTATCTATATATTGCGCTATACAGGAGGAAGTGTGAGGGAGTGCTTTATGTGATTAATTGTGCAATTAAAATTTTTAAGTGCAATTAAGATTAAAATATTTAATTGACGTACAGTCCTAATTGATTTGACAATGTTTTGCATGAGATGTACCACAAAAAAAAGAATGTGGCAATCTCTGCAAGTACTTACTCCTAAAACAATTTTCAAAGCAACAGTATGCTCATACTTAATCTCTAAAAAAACTGGTGTAAAATACATCTGTGGATTTTGCATCTTTGTGGGTAATTTGAAAACTACCCTATTTGAAAGTAAAATAAACATTCTTCCTTTAGTTGCACAGTAACTGGTTGAACTGCTGTTTGAAGTGTTTTTGTGTATGTAATCCACAACTCATCCAAGCTTGTGGAAGCAACTCATCCATGCTTTTTGTAAACTGTCTCATCTCTGCAGTATTCCTTCATTTGAAGCTGTTTGCTTTGGCTGAAGCTTACATGTTTGTTAATGCTTGTACTGGAACATAAGAGTTGAACAGCTTTCAGCACTTACCTTCATCTGCACAGCATTGGTAATGTAAGTGAAATAATGGGGAGCAAAGTCAAGGAAGGACTGCACCTCCAGGCGGGGCATCTGCTTCAGAATGAACCTGTCATCTGGAAAAAGGATTAGGTGCATATCATTACATGGGTGGATAATATTTAAAAAAGTATTGTGAACAATCCTGCAATGTGATTTCCCAGTGTCAAATCTTCAACAGAAATCCTGAGATGTATGTCTAGACACGAGAAGTCTAATTTTCAAACGTATTCGAATAAGTAAAACTAGATACTGTAATTTATCTAGAACTGAAAGGTTAAGGCGGAATAGAAGTCAATAAATGTAATGTAAGTTACTTACTTGTAGCATGTGCTCTTTGTGGACCAGAGGAACCAGAAGGAATAGAGAATGACACAGGGACAAATTTTTACCCGTCCCTGTGGGAACTAGTTTTCCCATCCGTTCTTTTCCTGTCCCTGCCCCCATGCCTGCAAACTCTGTCTTTATCTGCACAAGCCTCAAACACTTTAAAATCATAAGTGTTCATGGCTTACAGGAATGGGGCAGGGACAGTGGCAAAACATAAGAATTGCCTTTGCTGGATCAGACCATCATGCCCAGCAGTCTGCTCACTTGGTGGCCCCCAGGTCAAAGACCAGTGCTCTAAATGAGTCCAGCCTCACCTACGTACGTTCCAGTTTAGCAGGAATTTGTCCAACTTTGTCTCGAATCCCTGGAGGGTGTTTTCCCCTTTAACAGACTCCAGAAGAGCGTTCCAGTTTTCTACCACTCTCTGGGTGAAGAAGAACTTCTTTACGTTTATACAGAATCTATCCCCTTTCAACTTTAGAGAGTGCTCTCTCGTTCTCCCTACCTTGGAGAGGGTGAACAATCTGTCTTTATCTGCTAAGTCTATTCCCTTCAGCATTCTGAATGTTTCAATCATGCTCCCTTCTCAGTCTCCTCTTTTCAAGGGGACGGGGAAATTGAGTTATTGCGGGGATGGGGAAAATTTGTCCCTGTGTCATCCTCTATAATAAAACCTTAAGCGCACATGCGCACTTAGGACAGCATGTTCCTTGACAGTGTGATGTGTCCCTCCGTGCCGAATTCTATTTCAGGCACATGGGGCTTGTGGCACGTGGCGCAATTTCAGTGGCAGTGGCGGTTTGGCTCTGAGCGCTCTTCTGCCTGTGTGGTGTGTGTCGGCATTTGCACCTGAGCAAGGGATCCAGTGGTTAATCGGGTCTTGATGGACCCGGCGGTCATTGAGTATCTGCTGTCTATATTTTGCACTATATTTGTCTATTTTTCTATAGTTACTGAGGTGACATTGCATATTTTAGTCATCTGCCTTGACATCTTTGAAACCCCCCCCAATATAAATGATAATTAACATTTTCTCTGTGTGTAGTGTGTGTTGCAGTTTTTTTAAAATTTTATGCTTACCATTATGAATTAATAAGATATTATGTGTACATGAAAAATTAATGGAAGAAATTAGAGGCGGGGTTAGGGTGGGATTGGGGCAGGGCTAGGGTGGAATTGGAGGCAGGACTGACAATTAATAGATGTCCCCTTTTGAAAAAAAATATGGTCTAAGAATTTAATTGAACACTTGCATGGGTATGCCAAAAGAAATGTTGCTCCAAGTACTAATGTTTCTGTCCTCATTGCTAAGAACAACTTTCTCCGTTCCTGTGTAGTTCTTGTTACATCAGGGAAAATCCAAATTTTCTTTCCATGAAACAACATCTGGGAATTACGAAAAAACAGTCTCTTTACTGAGTTCAAATCTTGTTCAAAAACAAAGGAAACCAATAAAGTGGCTCTCTCTGTTTGCACATCCACCGAGGATTCCAAAATCTCTGTAATATTTAATGGCTCTACGGCTTCCAAGCCTTCACCTTCTATAGAGAACAATTGGTACTTTTTTTGAGGTAAATAATATATACGATTAATTGGTGGTATATGTTCAGGAGAAAATTTTAACACATCTATTAAATATTTCTTAAGCATTTCATGAGGAGAGATTCCAAGGGATTTTGAAAAATTCAAATAGCGTAAATTTAATCTTCTATTGTAATTCTCTATTTGTTCAATTTTTCTATTTAAAATAATTCTTTCTTTCAGAATCCCCTATGTTACGTGCTGTAATTTGTCTGTTTTTTCTTTAAGTATCTTAGTTTCTGTAGAAAACTCTTCTTTAGTATCTTTTAATGACTTCCCCAGATTGTCCATACAAGAGTTTTCAATTCCTGGGAAGATCCTGTAACCGTTAAGTTTAATCTCTCGAGAGCGTCCCATATGCTCTCAAGAGTTACCACAGCAGGTCTTCTAAGTCCAAGTTCAGCTGCATCAGCTCCCTGGTCTCTCTGCTCTTGTTCTCTCTCGGCTACTGCCCCTTCAAACAGGGTCTCCCTTGACATTCCTTCCGTACAAGGGTCACCTGACAGAGCCGCAGGAAGAGCAGGACGCGGTGGTGGGACAGTCGCTGGAGGGGAGAGAGATATCTCCAACCCGAAATTGCCGATAGCTCTAACTGCCGATGAAAGCCCAGGACTTTCAGAACACGTCGGACCGCTGGCAGGTGCTGCATACTCTAGGATCGATCATTGGTTCGGGGTGGTAGTCCTCATTGGTAAGGGGTCCAAACGAGTTACATCTTTCCTCTTAGAATGAGGCATCTGGCAAAACGAGCTGAAAACTACCCGAAAGAAAAACTGTAAGTCGTAGTGGCCAATCCATGTCATAAGTATCTGGCAAAAATTCAAATAGTAGTAACATTCCATACTACTGATCCAGGGAAAGCAGTGGTATCCTCCCCCATGTGTGTCTCAATAAAAGGAAATAAAAATTTCCTCCAGGAACTTGTCCAAATCTTTTTTTAAATCAGCTATGTTAACTGTTCTTACCACATCCTCTAGGTATACATTTCAGAGGTTAAATATTTTCTGAGTGAAAAAATATTTCTTCGTATTGATTTTAAAAGTATTTCCTTGTAACTTCATCAAGTGTCCCACAGTCTTTATAATTTTTGATGGAGTAAAACATCAATCCAATTGTACCCATTCTACACCACTCAGGATTTTGTAGACTTCAATCATATAAGAACATAAGAACTGCCATCTCCGGATCAGAACTTCAGTCCATCAAGTCCGGTGATCCGCACACGTGGAGGCCCAGCCAGGTGTGCACCTGGCGTAATTTTATTCACCCATATCCCTCTATGCTTCTCATAAGGAGATGTGCATCTAGTTTGATTTTAAATCCTAGAACGGTGGATTCCACAATTACCTCCTCTGGGAGAGCATTCCAGGTGTCCACCACCCGCTGCGCAAAGCAGAACTTCCTGATATTCGTCCTGGACTTGTCCCCTCTTAGCTTCAGTCCATGTCTTCTTGTCCGTGTCACATTAGACATTGTAAATAATTTTTTTTCCTGCTCTATTTTTTTGATTCCCTTAAGTATTTTGAAAGTCTCGATCATATCCCCTCGCAGTCTCCTCTTCTCATTGGAGAACAATCCCAGTCTCTTAAGTCGTTCCTTGTATTCCAAGTTCTCCATACCTTTCACGAGCTTTGTTGCTCATCTCTGCACCCTCTCCAGCAGTTTTATATGCTTCTTTAGGTTGGGAGACCAATGTTGGACACAGTATTCCAAGTGTAGTCTCAACATCGCTCTATAAAGCGGCATTATAACTTTCTCCGATCTACTCGTGATTCCTTTCTTTATCATGCCTAACATTCTATTTGCTTTCTTTGCCGCGCATTGTGCCGACGGCTTCAAAGTCCTATCTATCAGTACACCCAGGTCCTTTTCTTACCCAGAGTTGCACCTGACATTCTATACTCGTGTTCCTTGTTCTTTATGCCTAAATGCATTACTTTGCATTTTTCTACATTAAACTTCATCTGCCATTTCACCGCCCATTTCTCTAACTGACACAAGTCACTCTGGAGTTCCTCGCTATCCTTCTGTGATCTGATTGCCCGGCATAGCTTTGTGTCATCTGCAAACTTGATGATCTCACTGGATGTTTCTTCTTCTAGGTCATTGATGAAAATATTAAATAAGATGAGCCCAAGTACTGAGCCCTGGGGCACACCACTAGTCACTTTCTCCCAGTCTGAGAATTTCCCATTTATGCCCTTCTCCAGCCAATTGCCTATCCATCTTAGTATATCTCCCTCTATTCCATGGCTTTGCAGTTTCCTGAGAAGTCTCTCATGTGGAACCTTGTCGAACGCTTTCTGGAAGTACAAATATATTATGTCCACCGGTTCTCCACTATCAATTTGTTTGTTCACGGTCTCAAAAAATTGAAGTAAATTCGTCAAACATGATTTCCCTTTCCTGAAGCCATGTTGACTGGCTCTCATATCTCCCCTCTGCTGTCTCTTTTCCAAACTGAAGAGCCCTAATCTCTTTAGTCTTTCCTCATACAACAAGAGTTCCATCCCTTTTATCAACTTGGTTACTCTTCTTTGATTTTGATGTGTCATCGTTCAGAATTCTGGTACAATCCCTCATACTGAGCCAACTTGATTACGGTACTGTATCATCGCCTACTTGGCAATTTCCCTAAAGAATACACGGCGACTACAATTAGTGCAAAATACAGCGATCAGACTGATCCTTGGGTTGAAGAAGTTCGACCATGTTACACCTTCCTAACAACTTCTGCATTGGCTGCCGATGGAGGCACATGTGAAGTTCAAGTTTGGTTGTTTCTGTTACAAGGTACTATTCGGTCTAGCCCCTAAATACATAACTGACCTTTTCTCTTTCTCAGCCAACAGACATAAGAGAAGTTCACACTCAAATTTTGTCTCCCCTCCGGTTAAAGGATGTAAATTCAAAAGACATCATCAACATCTCCTCTCACATCAGGCAGCATTATGGGATAAAGATCTAGAACAATTGCTTACGTCTACTACTTATGGGGAATTTAGGAAACGAACATATCTGTTCCTAAAGTAATTAGGCAATTAACCTCATCCCACAATAACTGATCCCTACAGTTATTAATCACTAGTTTCTAACTTTGCTAATTCCACTCAATTTGTAGCATCTTTCAATCAATGTTAATCGGCAGAACATTGTTAAATCCATTCAAACTGTAATATCATCTAATTATTGTAAACCACATAGAACTTCACGGTCCTGCGGTATATAAACTGTTATATTATTATTATTATTATTCTTTGAACCTTTTCTAGTTTTGCTATATCTTTTTTGAGATAAGGTGACCAGAATTGAACGCAATACTCAAGGTGAGGTTGCACCATGGAGCGACACAGAAGCATTATAACATTCTTAGTCTTGTTTACCATCCCTTTTCTAATAATTCTTAGCATCTTGCTTGCTTTTTCGGCCACCATTGCATATTGGGTAGAAGGTTTCAGTGTATTGTCTACAATGACACCTAGATCTTTTTCTTGGGCACTGACCCCCAAAGGTGAACCCTAGCATCTGGTAACTATGATTTGGGTTATTCTTCCCAATGTGCATCACTTACATTTGCCCACATTAAATTTCACTTGCCATTTTGACACCCAGTCTTCCAAATTTCCTAAGACCTGCCTGCAATTTTTCACAGGCGTGTGATATGGGTGAAGGTACTGCAAACACTAGTTATTTGTATCCACTCTGGATAGGGCCTGACCCACCTGCATTTGCTAGGCGCTTTCTTCTGGAATATGTTGCCAAAAAATACAGCTATAGCAAAATCAGAAATAGAAGGTCCACTTAGGTCACCAAGCAACAAAAAAAGGGGTAAAGGAGAAAGATAGTAAAGAGGAATTAAACTTCAAAATGGCTGAAAACATAACAGTTTTATAGGGTATGTAAGCTCTCATACACAACAGAGATGAAAATATTTTTGCCTCTGATTTGGTTGAGTCACATAATTTTTCTCTAAAGGAGATACCACAAACTCTGGATATTTCTACATAGTTCTCAAAAAACAAACAAATTAAACCTTAGGAGGTGAAAAATTGAATTGGAAAGATTCTCCTCCTTTGGATGTTTAGTTATTTCAGAGTCTTCAGAAGAAGATAATTCCAGCAGATATACATTTTTGGTATCATTTGTATTTTATCAAAGAGTCAATATTAAGACCAAATTAAAGAGCTGGTGATACTAATTTGAGGGGTATATAGGTCCAGATGTTTCTAGGTAACTTAAAGGAAGCAGTTATCTCCTTCTGAGACACTTTTCAGTTCAGATTTCTTTGCAGGCATATTCTTTCTTTTCAAGACGTTTTTTTCCCCCTCTCAAAAGAAAGGGAGCTATTATTTGTTAGGGTATTTTAGATCTTTATTTAAAGCAATAATTTCACTCCATTTTCTTTGTTTTATTGGTTTTCAGCTTCTTATGACTCCCACACACCAGATATCCACATCTCCAATGGTACCTGGCATTCCTCCCTCTGGTCAGATCACTACAATTATACCTTCAACATCAATTGGGCACAAAGTAACAACTAACCCGAACCCCAAAAAACCTCCTTCACAACTCGCCAAAAAATCAAACCAACCATATTCTGGGACAAAATAGACCCCGCAATAGGCTCCACAGATCCCAAAGAATTTATATGCCACTGGCGAAACAACACTGAATGATCTAGCCCCATTAAAACCCAAAATCAGAATTTGCAGTCCATCTGACAAATGGTTCGACAACGAACTTCTACAACTAATAAGGCACTGCAGACAACTTGAAAGAGCCTGGAAAAAGCAGAACCATTAACAAACCAAAGTCGAGTGTAGAAAACTAATCAAACAGAACAAGATCAAACTTAATGAAAAACGGAAAGCCTACCACTCCAAACTAGTTGGCACTGAAGCCCCAGACACTAAAATGCTCTTCAAACTAGTAAAAAACCTCACTGACACCAAACCTCTCTTAGCCACTCAAGGAAACCACCCACCAACAGCCTCCCAGCTAGCTGACCACTACAAAAGCAAGATCACCACAATCAGATCCACCTTCAATAACTCACCAGCCTACCTCGACGAGATTATAACAAAACCTACATCAGAAGAACCCATAGCAGCCGACAGGACCTGGACCTCCTTCCCTCTAGTTCAATGGTCTGATATGGTTGTCTATACAAAAAATACAGCAAAGCATCATGTGACTTGAACAACTGTCCCTCATATCTCCTAACAAATGCTACCCCTAAATTCAGAGCCAACCTCATGCAATGGATTCAATTCACACTCACGGAAGGTCAATTCCAACTTGAACTAGGTGAGATTATAATCACCCCTCTATTGAAAGATCTCAAAAGGCCTAATAGATACCCCCTCTAACTACAGACCCATTGCCTCAATCCCACTATACGCTAAATTAATAGATGCACAATACCTCACCAACTACCTAGAAGACCATAACATACTTCACCCCTCTCAATCAGGATTCAGATCCAGCTATAGTACAGAGACATTACTAGCAACACTACTAGACACAGCAGACAGCACCTTAGTAAAGGAGGAAAAATGTTGCTAATTCAACTCGATCTCTCAGCGGCATTCGACCTGGTAGACCACACCATATTACTCCAGATACTAGACACCATAGGGATCTCAGAAGCAGTATATAACTGGTTCCAAGGATTCTTAAAATCAAGAACCTACAGAGTCAAGTCAAACGACCACAAATCGGAACCCTGGTCCAACCCCTGTGGAGTCCCACAAGGATCACCACTATCGCCTATGCTCTTCAACTTCTTCGTATCCTCCCTTGGCTTCACTCTAGATATCCTAAACGCAACATCTAACAGCTACGCAGACGATATAACCATACTCCTCCCCTTCGACACCCAAGACCCCACCTCTTTAGACAACCTAAAAATAACACTAGAAGTAGTAGAAGAATGGATGCTAGAACACAAACTGAAACTGAATTCGGACAAAACAAAATTCCTACTACTCGAAAAAGACAAAACCCCATCCATAACAGAATTAGCAATAAATGTCACCAAATACCCCATACAGCCCTCTCTCAAACTCCTTGGAGTATCGATAGATAGATGCTGCACAATGCAGATACAAATCAACAAAACCACTCAAAAAGCATTTTTCATCATGCGAAACCTTCGAAAAATAAGAAAATTCATTGAAAAAGACCACTTCAGGATCATAGTCTAATCCCTTGTCCTAGGACTAGTGGACTATTGCAATATCCTCTACCTTCCATGCCCCACAAACTTGATAAACCAACTGCAGACCATTCAAAACACAGCCCTCAGGCTGATCTATTCACTTGGAAAATTTGACCATATCACTAATGCCTACCTTGACTCACACTGGCTACCAAAACGAGCTCGAATCCAATTCAAATTTTATTGTCTACTATACAAAGCAATAAACGGATCTGCACCCACCTACCTCAACAACCGTCTAAATTTCAACTGCACATCCAGAATAAGAAGAACCCAGATCCTATTCTCCTACCCACCGCTCAAGGGAACTGAGCAAAACTCAACGACGACCTCCTAGCGACGCAGGCAGCGAAACTGGACCCCTATATCTCCAACTTGTTGTCAACTACAAGTGACTTTAAATCATTCCAAAAAGAAATCAAAACCCTACTATTCAAAAAAACTATACAACCTCCCCACCATCCCTAACAAGTAACCAACCCTAAACTCTTCTTCCCTACTAGTATTCCTCAATTCTCCTCCCTTCCCCAGCCTCTCCCCTCTGCCTCCTCTATTTACCTCCTCCATTCTCCTCCCTTCCCCAACCCCTCCCCTCTGCCTCCTCTATTTAACCTCCCCTAAACTGTAATCCCCCTGCATCTACTATGTAAGCATCCCCTAAATTGTAATTCCCTACATCTACTGTGTAAGCGTCCCCCAAATTGTAACTTCCTGGAAAAGCCCAGCTATCTTATACTATAACCCGCTTAGAACTGTAAGCATCCCCTAAATTGTAACTTCCTGGAAATGTCCAGGTATCTTATACTGTAATCCACTTAGAACTGCAAGGTACAGGCGGAATATAAGTCACTAATGTAATGCAATGTAATGAATTGGATCTCCCCCTAATTTGGACAATTTAAACTGTATATTTCCTATTTATGGACTGATTAGTCTATTTTCTTGTTTATTCTTTTGAATTTCTTTTCTAAGTATTGTACCTTGAATTTTTAAATGCAAATGAAAAATGAAAAAAAAAATTTTCTCTATTTCTGTGATGAGAAGTGTGCCAGAAAACAAGAACTGAGAAATCCCCACACAACACACAGTGCTAGAAATATGGCATTTGCATTGTGAAACTCTAAAAGCTTCTAAAAATTGGTCCAAGCTATAAATGCTTTTTACCCATGCTGTTATCCATTTGACAATGGACTTTTAATTCTGTTTGTCCTCTGAAAGATTAGTTCTATCCTGCATAAATTAGCAATCTGAAAATTATCTACCCTGTGTGCAAATGAAAATATGTTATGTTGTGGGACTAAACAATTTCTAGGTGGTATGAATTTGTCACTATTAATTCCATCTGTATTAGAACCACTGACTTGAGGTGAAAAGCTCTTTCACTCATTCGATTCTATGAATTACCCAGTGTCCCAAAGGAAGAACAAAACATTTTTAAGTTCTAAGCAAAATGACAAAGTAATATAAAATTGTCAAAGAAAACAAAGAAAAAAACCCAAACACCCTATGAAGGTAATAAGTCAGATGCCACTAGCCTTACAGGGAATAATTCCAGAAGAAGGAGGGTCACCTATGGTAGATCATTGGTCTGTATATTATTACTGTGCTGTTAACAAAATTGTAAGCTTTATGTTGAATTGTATTTGTTGTTCACTGCCTTGGATAAATCTTTTCATAAAGATGGTTCATAAAGCCCAATAAATCAATCATGCAGGCACATCTTAGTCAGACACAGAGTCTATGGGCTCCTTTTACAAAGGTGCGCTAGCGGTTTTAGCTCATGCTAAAATGCCGCACGTGCTAGCCGCTATCGCCTCCTTTTAAGCAGGTGGTAATTTTTCAGCTAGCATGCGCTATAGTGCATGCTAATCCGGTGCTTGCGCTAAAAACGCTAGCGTATCTTTGTAAAAGTAGCCCTATGTTTAGCTGTACCATTATTCCTGCACTCACATTCTCTGTTTTGTGAATGTGAGTGCAGGAATAATGGTAATGGCTTGATAAGGGGTATTCCTGGATAGAGCTAGGGCAAAACATAGACTCTATGTTCAAGTAAGATCCCCTTACCGTTATTCAAAAAAAGCACAGATGAGTATCTTTTAAATGATATTTAAAACATAAATTGGTATGAAGATTTAAATGAAATTAAGATAAAATCTAGGCTTAAAAATTTGACCGATGAAGAGTTTGGTGTGTTAGAATGCATATGTAAAACTTGATGTATGCAGCGGTACCAGCTGAGGTCTAAATTAATTAATTTAGAGCAGGGGTGTCCAACCTGCGGTCCAAGGGCCGCATGTGGCCCCATGAAGTATTTTGTGTGGCCCCGGTCGAGGGCGATACAGTGTTTTCCTCTGTTGCCCCCGGGTGTTTACCGTCTTGCCGGCTCTCTCCTCTGTCTTGCTACAGCATTTGTGCGGCCCCAGAAACATTTTTTTCAGCCAATGCGGCCCAGGGAAGCCAAAAGGTTGGACACCCCTGATTTAGAGCATTGTGCTGGATTATTTTTCACCTCTGTCATCATGTGCAATTGCTGCAGAAACATACATTACCTTCTGTTGCATAGAAAGCTGCTCCTGACTTGCCCCCACGAGCTTGCCAAGGCACACAGTGTGCAAGGGAACGGATGAAGTTCTCCTCATTACTACCCAAAATCACCTCTCGCATATGGTGGAACTCTCCCGCATAATAAATGCGGCAGTAGAATTTGGCATTGGCATCAGAAAACTCTGAAAGGAAATACCAAGATGAACATGAACCCTAATACTGTGAGAAAACACCAAATTTCCACTGGGTACACCATTCAGTGTTATAGTAGTGATAAATAGTAGTAGTAGTGGTCAAGTGATACTAATTGACCACTTCCAAGCACTAAAATTGCATTAAACCACTGGGAAGTGGAGAAAAGCCAGGGCAGTTTATGCATATTAGGTCTGATATGAGGGTAGAGAGGTTCAAGCTACTTTTCTGCTCCCTTCCCAATGACTAGAGTCCTATAAATTATTTGAACTTCACTAATGTATTAAGAGAATCTGCACTGCTAACAGTCTACAGGATTCCTGACCAGAAGAGCTCAATATTCAAATATGAGGACAGCTGTCCTAACAAACTTGCTGAAGGTCACACAGCACTTGGTAGAGGTGGGTTTGGAAATTGAGTCTTTATAAGAAATGGAATTTAGAATAGTGATTACAGCAGTGGGCTGAGAACTAAGGATGCCAGGGCTCAAAAGCCACTGATGCTTCCTGTGACCCAAGTCATTTAACTCTATTGCTTCAAGTACAAACTGAATTGGTAAGTCCTTTAGAGAAAAAGAAATACCTACAGCATCTAAATATAACTCACTCTGAACTACTTCAGAAAAAGAAGTGAACAAAATCAAAAGTTATCATATCAGCAGTCTGCATTTTGAATAAATATTTATACTGTCAGAACAAAAAATAATTCTGGCTTTCAAACTGAATTTGTTCTTTTTTAATTTTTTTTACAAATAAATAGGATTGACATAGCCAGTTATCTAATTCACTTCAACTTAGCCAGATAAAATAGCTCATTTAAAAATTTGAGGCTCATTATCCTGCAAGCATATAGATAGTGTACTCTCTCCCTAACTCATTTATTAACTGACAGATTACTGTAAATACCTTTTAATAAGCATTTTTCAAAATACAACCAAATGAAAGGGACCTGTATAGTCAGCCAGTTTTAAATCTTAATTGCTCTCAGAATTTGGTTTTTAAATTTAATTGTCTTTTCCAAATGAGTCTAAATCAGATACTCAGGTTATTTTCTTGGTCAAGTACGCTTACATTCTAACCTGTAGTTGAGGCAGTGGAGGTTGGTTTGCCCAAGGTCAGAAGAAGCATCAGTGAGAGATGCAGAATTTGAATTCTGGCTTCCCTGATTTGCTTCTTGCTATTTTAACCATTAAACTTGCTCCTCTTACTGATTGATGTAATAAGGCACTTCCATTCTGAGTCAACAGCAGTGGTACATTTATGCTAAGAGATAAGGAGCCAGTTCCACTGACTGCTCTGAAGCTAACACTCCACAACAGAAGCCACATTCAGGAAAGGGAAGTGGGAAATCTTGTTAGGTTTTAAAACCAAATGCCAGTCTGACAGTTACTATTGGCGAGATTAGATGACAATCACTAAATTTTATTTTGAATGAGTTCCTTCAACACCAAATATGCTACAACGGTTAGGAAATTATACATATAAAACCCACAACACAATCACACAGAACTGTAGGGGGGAGGGAAGGTCATTTTCCTATAGTCTACCAATTTATAATGCAAGGCAAACACACAATAAAAACTATGAGGAAATCAGGAGTGTCTCCCCATGAGAAAAGACATAAAACTGTAATGCAAACACAAAACTGTAATTAAAAACATTAAACCAGCTTTTTCCTACTCACGAAGCTCCACATGGGGGTTAGCTACTTGTTTCTTCTGTTTATCTCCTCCATCTGCATCATCTGCAAGGTGAACATAAGATGTGCCACAATGGGTCAGTTCAAAGGTCACAGAACCCAGTTTCCTACCGCCAACAATGACCAATCTAAGTTAAAAGTTCCTGATGGAATCCTGAAAGTACAAGTAGATCTACCGTATTCCTTGCTGCTCAGTCCCAGCAATAAGCAGCTGCTTTCCTAAGTTTACATGGCTAGTATGAACTTATCCTTCAGGGAATTGTCTAAATTCAGGGATGCCAACTGCCACATCCAGCACGAAAATCTATAATTTAATTTTGCACTGATTAAAAAAATGCTTTTTCCCAATCTTAGCCTAACTCAAAGCAATGTGCAAACATAAATTAGAAGTGCTTTTTTTAACTGGTGAGCAGCAGGAGATGGGTAAGCTTAATTTGTGCTGAAGAGGATAAGTTTTCTTATCTCTAGTGGTTTGCGGCAGCGAACAGCAATTCATACAGTCTGCTTGTGCCAACCCCAGGGCCTTCTTTCTGACATACGTAACTTTCTCCTCCTGCAAAGGCAGTCAGCATCAGAAAGAAGGCTCTGGAGTTGGTGCTTGCTGCTGCCGCCTGCTACAGACAAGAAAACTTCTAAAAGGTACATAGTGGTTTTGGTGGTGAGGGAGACATGCCTGATTGCTATCTCGAGAGGAAACAGGAGGAAGATATGTTCGTTTGGCAGCACTATAGAAATGATAACAGCAGTAGCAGTGGACTATGGGGAAGAGAAGGTAACATAGTAGATGATGGCAGATAAAGACTTGAATGGTCTATCTAGTCTGCCCAACCTGATTCAATCTAAAAATTTGTTGGGGGTTTTTTTTCTTCTTCTTCTTCTTAGCTATTTCTGGGCAAGAATCCAAAGCTCTGCCCGGCACTGTTTTTAGAGTTCAACTACTGAAGTCTCCGTCAAAGCTCACTCCAGTCCATCTACACCAGTGGTCTCAAACTCGCGGCCCGGGGGGCACATGCGGCCTGCCAGGTACTATTTTGAGGCCCTCAGTATGTTTATCATAATCACAAAAGTAAAATAGTTATAGTTATAGTTTATTTAATTTTTGATTAAACGCTTTTTCGTTTCTTCAAAGCGTTGTACAGAATATAAAATAACATTACAGCAAAAAATGTAACATTTAGAACAAACTTTCTATAAACTACATGACTGACTACAGAACGTACTAGGTAATTATGGACTGGCAAGCAATAAACACAAATGGGAAAGGGGGAAAGAAATACAATTGGTAAAGTAAATGGAAGAAACATTTAAGGTAAACACAAAAGGAATTGGGGAAGTGGGCATGAATTAAAAGCAGATATTATTTAATCTCTGAAATGAACCCTTTTTTTTTTTTTTTTTTCAGTTAAAAGCATCATTAAAAAGAAAACATTTTAAGTTGCTTTTAAATTTTTTAAAGTTTTTTTCCATTTTTAAATAAAGCGGAAGAGCGTTCCAGATTGTAGGGGCCGTAACTGAAAAAATTGAGGTACGTCGTGTGCCAATATTTTTTAGGGAAGGAATATTGAGGTTAAATTGAGATATGGACCTTAGGGATCTTGGTGGGTCATATGGAATCAGTAATCTATCTATGAAAGCTGGGGCATTTGACTGCAAAGTTCCGAATGTTAAAAGGGCGATTTTATATGTTACTCTTTGTGAGACTGGCAACCAGTGGGCATTTTGAAGAAGAGGGGTTACATGATCATATTTCTTTCCTCCCGAAATTATCTTAATGGCCGTATTTTGAATCAGCTGCAGACGTTTTAAGTCCTTATGATAAATTCCTTTTAAAAGTGAGTTACAATAATCTAATTTTGATATAACGAGTGAATGTATCAGAATATTGAGGGAACTAATGTCGAGAAGAGGGGCTAATGATCGGATCATTCTCAATTTATAGAAACAGTTTTTAACTAAGGCGCTTATTTGTGGTCGAAATGTTAACTTATTGTCTATGAGAACTCCTAAAATTTTTGTGGTTGTAACTGGTGATAGTGGAATGTTATCAATGACGACTGGAGAAATTAATTGAGCTCCCTCTTTTCCAGGGAATAGGAGAGTATTAGTTTTTGAAATACTCAGTGATAGCTTATTGATGTTTAGCCAGTCGTGAATTTTACTTAGTTTTTGATTAATTGCCTGAATCTCAGAGTGATTGGATGGGTCGATGGGGTGCAGAATTTGGAGATCATCGGCGTAAGCGTACACTGTAAACCCTATTGATTGACAGAGAGTCAGAAGGGGGGCCAAGTAGATGTTAAATAATAAAGGTGATAAAATAGAACCTTGTGGGATTCCAAAATTAGAGTGATAGGGATTTGATTTAGAAGTGTTGAAATGTACTGTATAGGTTCTATCAGAGAAATAAGAACGGAACCATTCCAGGGCATGATCGACTACGCCTATGGAAGCGAGACGTTGTAATAAGAGATAATGATCGATGGTATCGAAAGCTGCAGCAAGATCCAAGGAGATTAGAAGAACGGATTTGTGATGATCAAGATAGTAGTTTATGGATGTAGTGAGACCAAGTAATGAGTACTCTGTAGAGTGGTTGGTACGGAAACCCGTTTGATTGGGGTGGAGTACGTGTGTTTTATCAACAAAGTCCGTCAATTGTTGAAATACAGTTTTTTCAGTTAATTTACAAAGGAATGGAAGATTTGCTATTGGTCGATAGTTAGAACATTTATCAAGATTATTTTTTGGGTCTTTGATGATTGGGGTTATGATAGAGTGTTTCCAGTCTGGTGGGATATTGGCTGTAGATAGACAAGTGTGGATAATTTGAAGAATGTATGATCCAAAAACTGTAAAGTGTCGTTTCAGGAAAAATGGAGGTATGGGCTCTAGGACAGAGCCTTTGGTATTCATACAATGTAAGTTATTTTCAATGGCTTTTAGTGATGGAAGAATAAAATTAGATAGTGTAGCATGATATGTTTGGGTCCCAGATGTGATAACATCATTTTCAGGAGGGCTGAATAGATTAGTGATACTAGATAAGTTATTAGTGATTTTGGATCGAATCAGATTGATTTTTTCTTGGAAATAACTTGCTAAAGTTTGAGCTGTTGGAGATTCTTTGGTTGAAATTGTTTTTTTATTTTTAAAGGTAGTTAATTGCTTAAGAACTTTAAACAAGGCTGATGAGTTTTTGGTATTAGAGATTTTTTTCCAGTAGAATTGTTTCTTAGTTTTGTTAATTGATTGTCGGTAATATTGTGATATTTTTTTGTAGTTGTCTAAGTTTTCCTGAGTGGGTTTGGATCGCCACTTTCGTTCAGCTGATCGTGTTTGTTGTTTTAAAAGGCCTAAAGAAGCGTTAAACCAAGGATTTCTTTGTTTTTTTGAGGAAATTTTCATAGTTATTAAGGGTGCTAATTTATCTAGTAAGGATTTGCATGCCTTGTTCCACATATTAATTTGTTCGGTTGGAGTTTCGGAGTTGAATTTTACTGAATCAATTGTAAATGCAGATGGAACAAGGGAGTGATCTATATGTTAAAAATCTCTTGCAATAATGATTTTAGGGGCTAAATAAACGGCCTTGGGAAATGGCATTGATAAGTTAGTTTGAATCAGATAGTGATCAGACCAGGGGACTGGAAGGGAGATGGGTTGAGAAAAATTTGAACTTAGTTTATTGGGGACAATAATTGCGTCTAAAGTATGACCATGGGTATGAGTTGGGTCGGAATTTAATAATATAAGATTAAGATCGTCTATGTGAGTTAATAAGTCGGATGAAAATAAAACAGTTTCTTGATCATATGTCTCTTTAGCTATAAATTACAATATTATTATTAAGACTTAGCCAAAAGGAAAGATTTATAAACTATAAAGAGTTTTACCTCATGCAAAATTGTCATTTCTTTTATAAGACATTAACTATTTTTTTCTGAGGCCCTACAAGTACCTACAAATCTAAAATGTGGCCCTGCAAAGGGTTTGAGTTTGAGACCACTGATCTACACTCTCCCAGCCCATCCTCCACCAAACGGCCATATACAGATACAGATTGTGCAAGGCTGCCCAGTACTGGCCTTAGTGCTTCAATATTTACTATTATTTTCTGATTCTAGATCCTCTGTGTTCATCCCACGCATTTTTTAACTCCATCACTGTTTTCATCTCCACTACCTCTCTTAGGAGCGCATTCCAGGCATCCACCACCCTCTCAAATTTCCTTACATTGCTCTTGAGTCTACCACCCCTCAAATTATGTCCTCTGGTTTAACCATTTTCCTTTCTCTGGAAAAGATTTTGTTCTACGTTAATACCTTTCAAGTATTTGAACGTCTGTATCATATCTCTCCTGTCCCTCCTTTCCTCTAAAGTATACATATTCAGGGCTTCCAGTCTCTCCTCATACATCTTTTGGCGCAAACCTCCAATCATTTTTGTCACCCTCCTCTGGACCGCTTCAAGCCTTTTTGTGTCCTTCGCCAGATACGGTCTCCAAAACTGAACACAATACTTCAAGTAGGGTCTCACCAATGACCTGTACAGGGGCATCAACACCTTCGTTCTTCTACTGATTATGTCTCTATTTATACAGCCCAGCATCCTTCTGGCAGCAGCCACCAGCTTGTCGCATTATTTTTTTGCCTTTAGATCTTTGGACACTATCACCCCAAGGTCCCTTTCCCCATCTGTGCATATCTACCTCTCCCCTCCCAGCATATACGCCTCCTTCCGATTATTAATCCCCAAATGCATTACTCTGCATTTCTTTGCATTGAATTTTAGTTGCCAGATATTAGACCGGTCCTCTAACTTTGTAGATCCTTATTCATGTTTTCCACTACCTCCTCAGTGTCTACTCTGTTACAAATCTTGGTATCATCAGCAAAAAGGCAAACCTTTCCTTCTAACCCTTCAGTAATGTCATTCACAAACATACTGAACAGGATCGGCCCCCAGCACCGAACCCTGAGGGACTCCACTACTCACCTTTCCTTCCTCCGAGCGACTTCCATTAACCACCACCCTCTGGTGTCTGACCGTCAACCAGTTTCTAATCCAGTTCACCACTTCGGGTCCTAACTTCAGCCCTTCAAGTTTTTTCAAGAGCCTCCTATGAGGAACCGTGTCAAAGGCTTTGCTGAAATCTAAGAAAATTACATCTAGAATATGTCCTCGATCCAGCTCTCTGGTCACCCAATCAAAAGATTTAATCAGGTTCATTTGACAAGATTTACCTTTAGTAAAGCCATTTTGACTCGAATCCTATAACCAATTAGATTCTAGGAAGTTCACTATCCTTTCTTTCAGCAACACTTCCATTATTTTTTTCCAACAACTGAAGTGAGGCTTACCGGCCTGTAGTTTCCCTCTTCAACCCTGTGACCACTTTTGTGAATAGGGACCACATCCGCTCTTCTCCAATCCCCAGGAACCACTCCCGTCTCCAGAGATTTGTTGAACAAGTCTTTAATAGGACCCGCCAAAACCTCTCTGAGTTTCGCTCAGTATTTTGGGATGGATCCTGTCTGGTCCCATCGCTTTGTGCACCTTCAGTTTTTCAATACTTTCCTCTGTGAATGGCGCAGAATCTACTCAATTTTCCCGTGTAACTTTGCCAGAAAATCTCGGTCTTCTCTCGTCATTCCACTCCACAAGAAGATGGAGACAGCAAACTACAGACCAGTGAGTCTAACATCGATAGTGAGCAAACTAATGGAAACTCTAATCAAACACCAATTAGATAAGATCCTGGATGAGGAGAATCTACGGGATCCCCGACAACATGGATTTACTAAGGGGAGATCCTGCCAATCCAACCTGATCAGTTTCTTTGACTGGGTGACAGGGAAGCTGGATATTGGGGAGTCCCTGGACATCGTGTACCTGGACTTTAGCAAAGCATTCGATAGCGTACCACACCGCAGGTTACTGAGCAAGATGAGTTCTATAGGATTAGGTAACACATTGACGAAATGGGTTGGGAGCTGGCTTGGAGGTAGGCTCCAAAGGGTGGTGGTGAACGGCATCCCCTCCGAAATGACGGAGGTGATTAGTGGAGTACCACAGGGCTCAGTCTTGGGCCCAATCCTATTCAACATCTTTATAAGAGACTTGGCAGAAGGGCTTCGAGGTAAAATAACATTATTCGCCGATGACACCAAACTGAGTAATGTAGTGGGCAAATGCACAACAGACGAAGATTCAATGCCCGACAACATGATGCATGACATACTCCTACTGGAGCGATGGTCTAGGACATGGCAACTCAACTTCAATGCCAAAAAATGCAAAGTTATGCACCTGGGCAGCCAGAATCCATGCAAGTCTTATACCCTTAATGGCGAGATCCTAGCAAAAATGGTAGCAGAACGAGACTTGGGGGTAATCGTCAGTGAGGACATGAAGTCTGCCAATCAAGTGGAGCAGGCTTCGTCCAAGGCAAGACAAATCATGGGCTGCATAAGAAGGGGTTTCGTCAGTCGTAAGGCGGAAGTCATTATGCCATTGTATAGATCCATGGTGAGGCCCCACCTGGAATACTGTGTGCAATTCTGGAGGCCGCATTATCGCAAGGATGTGCTGAGACTGGAGTCGGTGCAAAGAATGGCCACCCGGATGGTCTCGGGACTCAAGGATCTACCATATGAAAAACGGCTTGACAAATTACAGCTATACTCGCTCGAGGAGCGCAGAGAGAGGGGAGACATGATCGAGACGTTCAAGTATCTTACGGGCCGCATCGAGGCGGAGGAAGATATCTTCTTTTTCAAGGGTCCCACGACAACAAGAGGGCATCCATTGAAAATCAGGGGCGGGAAACTACGAGGTGACACCAGGAAATTCTTTTTCACTGAAAGAGTGGTTGATCGCTGGAATAGTCTTCCACTACAGGTGATTGAGGCCAGCAGCGTGCTTATTTTAAGGCCAAATGGGATCGGCACATGGGATCTATTCACAGGGCAAAGGTAGGGGAGGGACATTAAGGTGGGCAGACTAGATGGGCCGTGGGCCCTTATCTGCCGTCTATTTCTATGTTTCTCCAGGATTTTCTTCCGTGAACAAAGAGAAGTATTTGTTTAGCACGTTTGCT
Organism: Geotrypetes seraphini; assembly: GCF_902459505.1. NCBI lineage: Eukaryota > Metazoa > Chordata > Amphibia > Gymnophiona > Dermophiidae > Geotrypetes > Geotrypetes seraphini. Next base: position 137,143,276 of record NC_047088.1, on the reverse strand, counting down.
TTTTCCTCATCACTCTCCACACATCGGTTCCTAGCATCTTTTAGTTTAGTAATTCCATTTTTCATCTTCCTCCTTTCACTGATATATCTGAAAAAATTTTTGTCTCCTTTTTTAACATTTTTAGCCATTTGCTCTTCCGCCTGCGCTTTCGCCAGACGTATCTCCCTTTTGGCTTCTTTCAGTTTAACCCATTGGTCCTTTCTGTACTCTTCTTCTTGGTTTTTTTTATATTTCAGGAATGTCAACTCTTTTGCCTTTATTTTCTCTGCCACTAGTTTGGAGAACCATGTCGGTTTCCTTTTTCTCTTGGTTTTATTTATATTCTTCATATAAAGTTCCGTAGCCATTTTTATAGCTCCTTTCAGCTTAGACTACTATTATCCCACTTCTCTTATGTCCTCCCATCTTAACAACTCTTTCTTCAGGTATTCTCCCATTTTATTCGTATATTAGATATACTCTCTCCATTTGTGAGGACCAGATCCAATATCGCTTTTTCCCTCGTGGGATCTGTCACCATTTGTCTGAGCAGAGCAGGTAAATGTCGGACTACTTGTGAGGGTAGCAGGAGGGAAGAGAAGGTTAATGCTAGATTATTTATGGGGGGAGAAGATAAAATGCTGAACTATAAGTGGAGGTCGGGGAGGGAAAGAAGGTGATAGTGTAGGGTAGGGAGAAAGAAGGTTAAATGCTGTATCATGTGAGGGTGTGGGGAAAAAACGTAAAATGCTGGACCCTGGGTGCAGGCAAGGTAAAAGGTACAATCCTGGACCACTTGTGCAGGTGTGCCTTGACAATTTTAGCACTGTGTAAGTATGCCATGAGATGAAAAAAATTGAAAATCTCTGCATTACATGTAATTTTAGAAAAGCAAAGCTTAATTACTTATGTAAAACACTGGTTTATGAGTACATCTGCATATAAATAAGAGTAGCAATCTTAGAAAAAATGTTGCTTATCTGTGGAAGCAAGCATACATTTCAAGGGTGTGTGTTCTGTCAATGGTTAGGGGCTTTCATACTATCTACGTACTCTGTATTTTACAGCATCAATATATGGATACTACAGAAAGTTTCTTCATCTGCATTTATACCCACTTTGGATCGTGTAAACTCAGTGGCTGTTAGTTTGTTCCTGGGATTTGGAGGAAAGCTTGAAGAGGGAATGGTAATTATCTCTTAGGGGTTTAAAACCACTTCAATATACAAAAAAATTGAGTTTTGGAGATCCTCTTAGACTTACACACACACACATATATATATAAATATATATGCTTTATATATATTTGCTTTATATATATATATATATGTATATATATATATATATACATATATATATATATAAAGCAAATAGCAAGGATATTCAAATAGCAAGGTGTTCTCAGAGGACAGCAGGCATATATTCTCACATTTGGGTGACATCGTCCACAGAACATTAAATTTTAAGGACCACCCATACTGCACGCATGTTGGTGCCTTCCCGCCTGACATCGGCGTGTGGGACCTGCAGATCAGTATGATAGCTAATAAGCCAATTAGGGGAGGTGGGAAGATTGTGAGAACATATGCCTGCTGTCCTCAGATAACACCTGCTACAAGTAAATAACTTTGCTTTCTCTGAAGACAAGTAAGCATCATATTTTCACATCTGAGACTCCCACACTGCTAGGGTCATACTTTTAGGAAGAGGGATTCTGGTAACTACCATGAACCTGGAAAAAATCCAAAGAGTTAGAGCATAGAGCTCTGTGGGTGCTAGAGCACCTCCAATATTTTTTGCAGCACTGCCCAGACATCAGAGCTAAAATCTTCCCGATGCAGAGCTGCAGGGAAAAGCAGGGAGTAAGGCTGTGTCTCCTCAGCTACTGCTCCCACCTTCCCATGCAGCCTACTGGTCAGACATTACTTAGTTAGCCAAAAGGCTGCAAAGGAGGCAGGTGAGAAGGTTAATATCTCCTAAGCTATTGGTCCTACCTCCTCCTGCAGCTAATGACTGACTAATTAATGGCTGAACAATGGGCTCATAGCAGGAAGCAGAGGAGAACAGGAGGGAGGTCAGACAGGTTTCCTGCCTTTTATCTACCATAGAGTAGAGGTGCCCAATTTGAATTGATTCACCGATTCATTTTGGGTGAATTGATTTGAATTGATTCATTTCCAGAAAAAAAATGGACTCACTGATTCATGAGTGGTGGCACCAACCCCCTTGCCGCCGATTTATGTTGCAGAGGCCCTCTCGGGCTTTTCCTCTGCCGGAGTCCTTCCATCTAATGTAACTTCCTGTTTTGCGAATCGTGAGAATTCATGACAGCCAGTCAAAAAGCCACTCAGCGCTGAGCAGGAGTGCCAAAGTGCACTCATGCTCGTTGCCACTGAGTGGCAGAATAAAATGCACCCACCGGCTGCCGCCACCCACCAGATTAGCAGTGAAATAGGAGGGCAGGGCAGTGAAGGGGGGCTGGGTGCAGATTATGACAGGGGGGAGTAAGGGGGCTGAGTGCAGTGCCTGGGAGGGGGAAGGTAAGGGGGCTGGATGCAGAGCCTAACAGGGGGGTTAGTGAGAGAGCTTGGTGCAGAGCCTGACGGGGGGGAGGGGAGGGTAGTGAGGGAAGGGGGCTGGGTGCAGCGCCTGGTAGGGGGGAGGTAAGGGGGCTGGGTGCAGAGCCTGACAGGGGGGTAGTGAGGGGGCTGGGTGCAGAGCCTTACCGGGGGGTAGTGATAGAAGGGGGCTGGGTGCAAAGCTTGACAGGGGGGTAGTGAGGGAAGGGTGCAGAGCCTGACAGGGGGGTAGTGAGGGAAGGGGCTGGGTGCAGAGTCTGACAGTTTAAGGGGATTAGGATGGATGGATCATCTGCGTATATATAATACTAAAGATGGATGCATAACAAAATACCCCCCTATTTACAGCGCTTCCTCTACTCACCAGCTGCCACTACTACTTTGGGTAAGCGAGGGAGGGTTGTCAGGACCAATTCTGTTGCTTTGGGGACCGGAGAGAAGGGGGGTTGTCAGGACTGGCTCTGATGCTTTGGAGGCTGGAGAGAGGGAGGTTGTCAGGACTGGCTGCCTGCTGCTTCGGAGGCTGGAGGGACAAAGGAAGGGAGGGAGATTTCTGGCTGCCGCCTTCTTCAGGGGCTTGGAGGGAGGGAGATTTATGGTTGCCACTGATGCTTCGGAAGCTGGAAGGGAGAGAGATTTATGGTTGCCGCTGCTGCTTCTGGAGCTGGAGGGAGAAAGGAGGATTGTTGGGTTAGGAGCATGGCTTTTTTTTTGCCGGTTGCTTGAGAGTGCTGTAATTGGGCTGGTTTAGGTAGCTGTTGGTATCTGACCTTTTCTTCTAACCTTGCAGTCATTGAAGGTAAATAAGGTATTTTATTAAAAGGATGGGAAAAAGGGAGGAGGCTGTGGAAGTATGGAATTCTGTGAATTGAAAATTTCCCTTTTACAACTTATGTTTTCTTGGCAGTTCTGATATTGAGTAGGCTATGGTCAGGAATTGAACTGAGGAAGAATTGAGAGTAGCACTGTTCCCACTGAAAAGGAAAGATATGTTTATTTTATTATTCAGAAACCTGCATTCAATAGCACAATGTCTCTCTTAAAAATATCCTCTGGGGGGTCTCATAGGGGTCTTCACCTACATTATCATGGTGGTCTTATTCCTGATTCTCCGTCACCACCCCTCACAAAAATTAAAAATATTTTTCCCCATCATATGCCACAGGAAGTAGAAACAGTGAGGGCACTGAGCTATGTGAACCCAAGAAGTAGCACAGCAGCTGTAAGCAGGCAGAGTAGTAGGAAACACCTGGCAGTATTGGGGATTGGTAGAAGGCAGTATTGGCAATATTGGGGATGCTGTCTCCTGTGTTTCCTGGTTTGGCTCCCTGGCTTTTTTCTTGCTTAATTGCTGAATCCTTGCTGCCTTCTTTACTCTTCGTAAAACTCTGCAGTTACCTCCCAGGTCTCAACTCAGCTTCTTGAGCTGGATGCTTGTTCCTTGGCTACCAGAGCAAAATTCTGCAGGCAGCTCAAAACACAGTGGCTTAGTATGAGTGCATACTCCTAAGCCCTAGACTGCTAGAACATGTTCTCCCAATTCAGCAAGCAATCTTTTGAGGTTTCAAACTATGATCCTTGCTGGGCTTCCAAAGCTCAGGGTGAGTATGTGGACTCTATAGGCAGAAAGGTCTGGAATCTGTGAGTGCTCGGATAAGTGCTACAGTGCAAAACATAAAAACATAATTGCCACTACTGGGTCAGACCAGTGGTCCATCGTGCCCAGCAGTCCACTCTCACGGTGGCCCCTAGGTCAAAGACCAGCACCCTAACCAAGACCAGCCCTACCTGCATAGGTTCCAGCTCCGCAGGAACTCATCTAACTTTGTCTTGAATCCCTGGAGGGTGTTTTCTCCTACGACAGCTTCTGGAAGAGCGTTCCAGTTTTCCATCACTCTCTGGGTGAAAAAGAACTTCCTTACGTTTGTACGGAATCTATCCCCTTTTAACTTTAGAGAGTGCTCTCTCGTTCTCCATTCCTTGGAGAGGGTGAACAACCTGTCTTTATCTACTAAGTCTATTCCCTTTATTATCTTGAACATTTTGATCATATCCCCTCTCAGTCTCCTCTTTTCAAGGAAGAAGAGGCTCAGTTTCTCTAATCTTTCATTGTACGACAACTCCTCCAGCCCCTTAACCATTTTAGTCACTCTTCTCTGGACCCTTTTGAGTAGTTCCAGAAAACAGATGGCTCAAAGCCTGGTGTCATCAAGAAGGCTTTAAGTACATAGGTGGATGGGGAAATATATGGAAAGACAAGAGATTATATTGTAAGGATGGGTTACATCTTACTATATCAGAAAAAAGAATCCTCGCTGAGAAATTTAGACAATATGTTTCTAGGCATTTAAACTAAAAGGTGGGGGTGGCGTATGTATGAAATACAATTATGGAGGCCACCCCCAGCAAAAGACAAGATGTGATGGTAATACAGATAGCAATATAAACAATATTAGCAACTCACTTCTTAGCAATGTAACAGGAAGTATAACTAAACATAAACCTATATGAAAAACAAATTTACCACTGAAAGATAGCTGGAAAGCGATGACCACAAATGCATGTAGTCTAAGCAACAAAATTCATGACCTGCAAGCTCTGATGTTAGAGACAGACCTGGATATTGTTGCTATCACAGAAACATGGTTCAGTGACTTCCATGGATGGGATGCAAACATACCAGGATATAATCTTTTTAGGAAGGAAAGATATGGTCAAAGAGGTGGAGGAGTAACTCTCTATGTAAAAATCAATATCTAAGCAACTGAAATGCAGGGTACCTGGGGAGAGGAAGAAGCGATATGGATCACTTTGAAAAGATAAGATGAAACTTCTATTTATGTGGGTGTAGTCTACAGACCTCTGACTCAATTGCAGCAAATTGATAAGGATCTGACTGTGGATATCCAATAGTTTGGAAAGAAAGAGAAGATGCTGCTGTTGAGTGACTTCAATCTACCGGATGTGGACTCGAATGTTCCGTCTGCGGAATCGGAAAAAGTAGGGTGATTGTGGATGCCTTTCAAGAGGCTCTGCTCAATCAAATGGTGACAGAACTCAAAAGAGAAAAAGCGATACTAGATCTGGTCCTCACAAATGGGAAGAGTATTTCTAATATTCAAGTGAGTGTCCACCTGGGAAATAGCGATCATCAAACGGTTTGGTTTGATATAACAGCTAAAGTGGAGAACGGCCACACAAAACTCAAAGTCCTAGATTTCAAAGGTATGGACTTTAGTAATATGGGTGCGTACCTGAAAAAAGAGCTGTTAGGATGGGATGACCTAAAGGAAGTGGAAAAACAATGGTCTAAGCTGAAAGGAGCAATAAAAATGGCTACCTTATTTTCCCATATATAGGCCGCAGCCTATATATGGATTTTGCAAGCCGGCACAGTGGATGCAGCTTGCAAAACTGGGGTGGCCTATACAATTAAAAAATCATCCCCCCTCTCCCCTTACCTACCTCGCTGGACTTGCTGCTCCTCAGATTGCGGCGGTGCAGGGCAGAAGAGATCTTTTCGATCTCCAGCCCGGCCCCGCGCTACTTCCTGCGTGCCTTTGCCATCAGTTCTCTTGGGACTCGCGAGAACTGATGGCAAAGGTATGCAGGAAACAGCGCTGGGCAGGCCTGGAAATCAAAAAGATCTCTCCTGCCCTGCACCGCCTTGATTTTAGGAGCAGCAAGTACAGCGAGGGAGGTAAAGGGGGGGGGGGGGTTGGATGATTTCTTAAAATTGTTCCGGCCGCCCCAGTTACTGGTAAATAAGCTGCGGCTAATACAATAGGGCGGCTTATCTACCAGTTTTAAAACATATATAGGTATTTTTTGTGGTCTATACACCGGGGTGGCTTATATTCAGGGAAATACGGTACTGACCTTTATGTGAGGAAAATAAATAAAAACAAGAGAAAAAGGAAACCGAAATGGTTCTCTAAACTTGTTGCAGAGAAAATAAAGGCAAAAGAGCTGGCGTTTGTGAAATATAAAAATACCCAAGGAGTACAGAAAGAACTACCGGATGAAACTGAAAGAAGCCAAGAGAGAGATATATCTGGCGAAAGTGCAAGCGGAAGAGCAAATGGCTAGGAACGTAAAAAAGGGAGACAAAATTTTTTTTCAGATATATTAGTGAAAGGAAGAAGAAGAAAAATGGAATTGCGAGACTAAAAGATGATATGTATCAATATGTGGAGAGTGATGAAGAAAAAGAAAACATGATAAAAAATACTTCTGTTCTGTGTTTACAGACCAAAATTGTCTGGTAAAGTTCACACGAGAATGGAGTAGATACCGTGCTGTTCATGGAAGAAAGTGTTTATGAACAATTTGAATAATTGAAGGTGGACAAAGCGATGGGACCAGACGGGATCCATTCCAGGATATTGAAGGAGCTCAGCGAGGTTCTGGTGGGTCCTATTAAAGATTTGTTCAACAAATCTTTGGAGACAGGAGTGGTTCCTGGGGACTGGAGAAGAGCGGATGTGGTACCAATTCACAAAAGTGGTCACAGAGATAAAGTTGGAAACTACAGGCCGGTAAGCCTAAATTTGGTTAATGGAAAAATAATGGAAGCGTTGCTGAAAGAAAGGATAGTGTGATTCCTAGAATCAAATGGGTTACAGGAGCCGAGGCAACATGGTTTTACTAAAGGCAAATCGTGTCAGATGAATCTGATTGAATTTTTTGATTGGGTGACTGGAGAATTGGATCAAGGGCATATGTTAGATGTAATTTACTTAGATTTCAGCAAAGCCTTTAACACGGTTCCTCATAGGAGGCTCTTGAAAAAACTTGATGGACTGAAGTTAGGACTCGAAGTGGTGAACTGGATTAGAAACTGGTTGACAGACAGACTCCAGAGGGTGGTGGTTAATAGAATTCGCTTGGAGGAGGGAAAGATGAGTAGTGGAATCCCTCAGGGATTGGTGCTAGGGCCGATCCTGTTCAATATGTTTGTGAGCGACATTGCAGAAAGGACTGAAGGAAAAGTTTGCCTTTTTGTGGATGATACCAAGATTTGTAACAGAGTAGACACCGAGGAGGGAGTAGAAAACATGAAAAAGGATCTGCAAAAGTTAGAATAGTCTAATATCTGGCAACTAAAATTCAATGCAAAGTAATGCATTTGGGGATTAGAAATCCGAAGGAGTTGTATATGCTGGGAGGTGAGAGGCAGATATGCATGGATGGGTAGAGGGACCTTGGGTGATAGTGTCTGAAGATCTAAAGGTGAAGAAACAGTGTGACAAGGCGGTGGCTGTTGCCAGAAGGATGCTAGGCTGTCTAGAGAGAGGCGTGGTCAGCAGAAGAAAGAAGGTGTTGATGCCCCTGTACAGGTCGATGGCGAGGCCCCACATGTTGTACTGTGTTCAGTTTTGGAGACTGTTATCTGGCGAAGGATATAAAAACACTTGAAGCAGTCCAGAGGAAAGCAACAAAAATGGTAAGAGGTTTGCGCCAGAAGACGTATGAGGAGAGACTGGAAGCCCTGAATATGTATACCCCAGTGCAGGGATCTCAAAGTCCCTCCTTGAGGGCTGCAGTCCAATCAGGATTTCCCCAATGAATATGCATTGTAAGCAGTGCATGCACATAGATCGCATGCATATTCATTGGGGAAATCCTGAAAACCCGACTGGGTTGCGGCCCTCAAGAAGGGACTTTGAGATCCCTGCCCTAGAGGAAAGGAGGGACAGGGGAGATATGATTCAGATGTTCAAATACTTGAAAGGAATTAACGTCGAACAAAATCTATTCCAGAGAAAGGAAAATGGTGTAACCAGAGGGCATAATTTGAGGTTGAGGGGTGGTAGATTCAAGAGTAATGTTAGGAAATTCTTCTTTATGGAGAGGGTGGTCGATGCGTGGAATACACTCCCGAGGGAGGTGGTGGAGAAGAAAATGGTGACAGAGTTCAAACAAGCATGGGATGAATACAGAGGATCTCTAATCAGAAAATAATGGGTATACATTGAAGGAACTAAGGCCAGTACTGGGCAGGATTGCACGGCCTGTGTCCCGTATATGAACATTCAGTTGAGGTCAGGCTTGGGAGGGTTTCGATGGCTGGGATGGTTAAGATGGGCTGGAGTGAGCTTTGATGAAGACTCCAGTAGATGGAACTACTGGCCAGGGCTCTGGGTTTCTGGCCCAGAAATATCTAAGAAAAATGGACCATTTAAACGAAATAATTAAGTTACGGAGCATGTATGGTTGGGCAGACTAGATGGACCACTCAGGTCTTTATCTGCCGTCATTTACTATGTTACTATGTAGGAATGTGCTTGGAGCCAGGGAGAGCAGAGCAAGGAAATGATCCAAGCTTGTGGCCAATGAGAAGTCACAGATTGAAGATGGGTTAAATCTACAAACAAAAGAAAGTCTCACCTGTAGAGGAGAGTGAGAAGTGGGAATCAGTAAAGGGATGGGTATGTCAAACCTGCAAGGAATAGCAACTAATCAGAGAAAAGTGCAATGGACTTTGATGGGGAGTGAAGGGAAAAAGAAGACTGGGAAAAGGGAAAATGAAAGGACAGGTTAAAAAGATTTAGGGAGTAGAGCAGGCTAAAAGCAACTAAATCCCCTGCCTCCAAATATAAAGCATCAAATTATGCCTATGCAGGAGAAAAATTAAAAAGTACAAAGGAAGGATGGAGGAGGAGATAAAATTAGAATTTTTGTTTTAATTTTGAGGAATAGATTGTGGTATAGATGAGCAAAGGGAAAAGAGGGACTGGTTGGAGAAAAGTGTTATAAATGGCTTGGTAGGAGGGAGAGAGAGAATATGATTCTGATATGCTAGGAAGGGAAGGAGAAAGTGGCTAGACCCTAGCTTTTGAGCTTTCTGTTTTGAACTTTTTGGGGGTGGGGGTTTGTTTATTTCTCACCTGCCCTTATCCAGGGCGAGTTACATATTAACTAAAGGGGTGAAGGATGCGGTAAGGGAAAAGAGGAACTCGTTCAAAAAATGGAAACGCGAACAAACAACGGAGGCCTGGAACAGTCATAAGGTCGACCAGAAGAAGTGTCACAAGGTGGTAAGAGACGCCAAAAAGGCCTATGAGGAAAAGATAGCGCAAGAGGCCAAAAACTTCAAGCCGTTTTTTAGATACATAAAAGGGAAAAAACCAGCAAAGGAGGCAGTGGGCCCTCTCGATGACCAAGGAATTAAAGGGTGCATCAAGGATGACAAACGGATTGCGGATAGGCTACATTCATTCTTCGCATCTGTCTTTACCGAGGAGGACATTGCATCAATGCCTGAACCAGGGAAAGTATCAAAGGGAGAAATTGAGGATAGCCTCATCACAGTGGATGTGGACTTGGACATGATATACTATTAGATCGATAGACTAAGAAGTGACAAGTCCCCTGGACTGGATGGAATTCACCTGAGAGTGCTAAAGGAACTTAAGGTAGAAATTGGAGAGCTTTTACAAACCCTAGCTAACTTGTCAATTAAAACCGGACAAATACCAGACGACTGGAAGATAGCAAATGTCATTCTAATCTTCAAAAAAGGATCGAGAGGAGCATCTGTATTTGGATTCATTGTGAGATTTTGATCTAAAATAGGTCTTCCTTCTCATGCTTATGAAGTGGTACCTTGATGCACTCTTTAGGCCATTGCTTGTAGTTCAAGGCATCCATAAGCTCTGCCCTAGGCTCTTCTTCTGACTCCATATTAATAAGGAGTGCTTGGCCCATTTGCCTGACAAAACTTGTAAAGGAAAGACTTTCTGGTGGGGATCTGCATTAAGAAGGTGGTAGGGAAGGATCCAATGGTATCACATAAGACTCATCAGCAGAGAAGTCTGGGTAGTTGTTGGAAGAGCACAGTGACAAATAGGAATCAGAGCCCTCGATGTCAGCACTTCTTGTAGTGGATCAACAAGGGGAACGTCCAAAGAGGAACAAAGAACTTTGGGAAGTTGGTGTGCTCCACTCCTTGGAAGATGCTGCATGTGTTGTACATCTCTTTGATACAGAAACTCGACATCAAAGTGTTTGAATCAATGCGTTGATTTACTGCATGGGTGATGCTCGGAATGGGCTGAAACTGGGAGAGATGATGCAGGAGATTGCATTGGATGAGACTGCAGTAAACCAACTAGTCCCTGTTGCAACAGCACTTGAAGCTCTTCCTGCAGTGATGGTAGTGGTACTATGCTGCCAAGTGTATATATTAGGCGCTTGTTGAATTGGATGCCAAGGCACACCTCCGAGAAGACACCAATTATAGAGATGGTAATTGGGTGTCAGAGTGTTGACCCTTCGAGTACATCAATGGAGAGGACACCTGAGGTAATGCCGATTCATGCTTCAAGGGGGAGACATGTTTGTGCTTCTTAGCTTGCTTATAAGGCTCCCCAGAAGCCAGTAACATTGAAGATGAGGTCGTCGACACTGTCGGTGCTGGTATTGATGCTGGAGATGTACATGGTTGAGCATCGGAGCTAGAGTTTCTAGCAACGCTCGATGTCCCTGAAGTTGTACATAAGAATTTCTTGAAATGCAACTTTCTGGCTTTAAGTGACCCTTCTGCATTTTGTGCATGAAAAATTTCAGGACCTAGGCACTGTACACACCAATTGTGCGGGTCTGTACCTGAAATGGTCCTTTGATATTGAGTGCACCGCTTAAAGCTGCTAGGTGCCTTGGACATTGATGGAAAAACCACCAATGCAGAGTCAAAGGATTCAATGTTACAGCATGAGAACAGCCTGAAGGCTCAAAAACAAAGTTGGAAAAATTTAAATTTTTTGAAAAACTGAAAGAATATAAAAGAAAACAATATGACAAAACTTAAGTGAAAAAAGGATGAGGAAGGCACAAAAAAGGCTAAAGTTTGACACACTTTGAGAAAACTCTCAAACACAGATTCTCAGCTTCTTGCATACAACTGAAAGATCCAAGTTCAAAAAGATTCACTGTACATATTAAATGTGTCCTATTTATGTTTAATTATTGTGAAGAGGAAAGTTATTCTTCATAAAATCTAATGCAGTATTAAGATCAAAGAAAATGGCAATATTCCATTTTTAGGATAAGAATAAAATTTCTACAGTCCAACCCCTTCCACATGCCACAGATAGTCTCCATGGCAACGCTCCCTGGCCTTAGCTAAAGGTCAGCTAGGTCAACCTCCATATAGTTGTAAAATCCAGCTCATCTGGATGTTCCTAGTTTAAACCTCATAAAATATCTATAAGTTTTTAATTAAATATCACACATATTTCCCTAAGTTCTACTTAATCAGCAAATTACACAATTATATTTTACACTGTCCATGAAAAAATCTCTGTCACGCCTGCTATTTGCTGCTCATGCCAGACAGCTCCACATCAGTTACTGAACATTTTCCTTTCTAAAATAACTTCTTCAGGGTGTTTGCATGCAGTGGCGTATTGGGAGGGGGGTCATCTTTTTTAACTATTGAGGGACCTGACAGCAGGAAGATTTCTTGGTTTGGAGTTGGATTTGGAAGCATCTGAGACAGAAAGTCATTTCCTTCTCTCCAGCTGCACTTAAATAGCTGACAGGCAGGCACCTCCATAGAACTTTGAGTACAGCCCCATTATTTCCTATGGGAAAATTAGGGTGGGTCAGAAAATCCCACTTTTGAGGGTTTCTGGGGTTAGGGTTTAGGTCTCCCACCTCCAAAACCCCTTTTTCTTTGTTTTTGAATTTTCAAATAAGTCTCCATGGGCTGATTTTGGCGCAATATTTCTGGTGGCAGCCATCTTGGACTTCAATAGATTTTTTTTCAAAAGCCTCTAGCTGCCTCAAAACCTCTTGATTTTAATTGACTGGGATGGACTCCTCAAGGTGTGAGGACACCGTTACTTATACAAATTGTGCCAGTTATTTGGCAGAGGAACGTCCATGTACCACGTGCCACAGTGCTTGTGAGGGATGGGTGGAAGCTGCATGCTGAGCCCCATCCATGTCCTCCAGGGCTGGTGAACTGCTGTGGTTCAAAAAAAAAAAAAAAGGGTAAAAAGTACCATCTGGGCCCCCTATCTCACGAGGACACGAAGCAAAGGTGTGTGGAGTCTGGAACCCATGAAAGCCCGGCTAGTTCTGTAGGCTTCATTTGCCTTCCCTGCACAAGACTTCTCCCTAGAATTTGTAAATCTGATGTGGAGAGTCTTTCTGACAATACCAAGTCAGTTAGAACAGCCTGCGGGCACGCAGCCATTGACCCAAGGAGCGTCCTCTCCTCTGGTGTTTGCTTCTCAGTTGAGCAGACTGGGCCTTGGCTTCAGTGACCTCTCAGAACCAGACTGACCAGATTGAAGGTCAGACTCCATGCCATTTTTGTCTCAGGACTCAGATTCAGTCCTAGATGACTCTGAATCCCTATTTGGGTCCGGCAGATAAGAGGCCTCCCTGGCTTCTGACCAGATGGATGACCCTCGGATCCACCACCTTTTCAAGTCAGTCTCTGTCTACCACTTCTCAGTGCATGGTCATGAGTGCCTCTAACTCCCAGACCCCCTTTCCACCTGCACATCTGGATATTACTGTACTTGTTATGGAACAATGGGAGACCCCAAAGGGGTCCCTGAGGACTTCCAAGGCCATATCCATGCTTTATCCCATAGCACCAGAGTTCCATCAGCTATCTGACCAACTGAAGGTAGATTCAGCAGTGGCTCAGGTCACCAAACATATAGCTATCCCAAGTGAGGGTGATGTTATGCTGAAAGATGTCCAGGACCACAAGGTGGACCCGATTTTGAAAAAAACAATTTGAAGCTCTTGCTCTGGAGATCAAGGCTGCTGCTGATGCCTTGTTTGCTGCTCAGACCTGCCACACCAGACTGTGATGGCAGCCCTCTGCGGAGTATGCCTGCCTCCAGCTTGTGCTGGAAGGGGTGGATTACATGACTGATGCTTTATATAACCTTATCAAGGTCATGAACAAGGTGTTAGCTTATGCGGTTTCAGCTCGCAGAATGCTCTGGATTAGGCAGTGGGCGGGCAACTTGACCTCCAAGGCAACATTGAGTAGGCTGCCCTTTAGGGGACAGATGCTTTTTGGTAAGGGCCTTGATGACCTGATGATCAGTGTGGATGATCGCTACCCTAAGTCTCTGCCGGACAGTAACCACGTCAACCTGCGGGTGGGAGTAGAAACATAGAACATAGAAACATAGAAATAGATGGCAGATAAGGGCCACTCTAATGACCCTCCCTATCTATCTTTGAGGATAGATCCCACATGTCTATCCCATCTGGCCTTAAAATCTGGCATGCTGCTGGCCTCAATAACCTGGAGTGGAAGACTATTCCTGCGATCAACCACCCTTTCAGTGAAGAAGAACTTCCTGGTGTCACCGTGCAGTTTCCCGCCCCTGATTTTCCACGGATGCCCCCTTGTTGCCGCGGGACCCTTGAAAAAGAAGATATCTTCCTCCACCTCGATGCGGCCCGTGAGATACTTGAATGTCTCGATCATATCTCCCCTCTCTCTACGTTCCTCGAGTGAGTAGAGCTGCAACTTCCCTAACCGCTCCTCGTATGGGAGCTCCTTGAGTCCCGAGACCATCCTGGTGGTCATTCTCTGGACCGATTCCAGTCTCAGCACATCCTTGCGGTAATGCGGCCTCCAGAATTGCACACAGTACTCCAGGTGCGGTCTCACCATGGATCTATACAGTGGCATAATGACTTCCGGTTTACGGCTGACGAAACTCCTGCGTCTTCTGACTGATGGGAATCCCTAGCTATCAGGTTGTCCAAAAATAAAAAGGGGAAAGATAGGAAGATATAGCAAGGCCTAATGAACAATGTAGGATGTATATACAATAGCTGCAATAGTTTTTGCTGTTATTGTTGTCGAGTACAGGAGCAATTTTCATCCCTTCTGTTGTTCTCAGCAGTATTCTCAGAGGGCCTCAGTCCAGAAGTTCTTTCAGGATTATAGACAGCCATTCAGCTGCTCCAAATGCCAGCAGTCCTCAGAGGCTCATGGCAACACTCCCTCCAAGAAGCTCCAATGATGCAAGGTTTGCGGCTGCGCCCCCACATATTGGGGGGATGGCTGTCGGCGTTTCGGGGGGAGTGGGAAATAGTATTCTCGGACCAATGGGTGTTGGATATCACAAGATCGAGGGTCAGAAAATCGAGTATTTTTTGCCCTCCTCTGGATTTGCTCCTCGATTCTCTGGCCAGATGGCCAGAAAAGGAGGCCAAGGTGAGGGCTACGCTTCAAAGACTTCAGGACATTCGGGCCATAGAACCTGTCCTTGAGTTTGACTAGGGCTCAGGCAGATACTCCAGATACTTCATTGTGCCCAAGAAAGGGCATATGAAGTATTTATTTATTTATAATGTTTCTATACCACTTAAGAATTAAACAGTTCACATGAGTTAAAAACAAACAAAGGAGAAATCAGGAGAAGGATAAATACTTCTTCACTTAACTGTGTGCACATGTGCCTTTATAGTTATGTGCATATGTGCAGAGAAGCTCCCACAAAGTTAAGCATATTTACTCACTTATAACAAGGGTTCTCCATGGATGTTAGGATGCTAATTATGACTGATAGGTGACATCACTGATGGAGCCCTGACATGGAGACAATCCCAAGCATTCTATTTCTAGAAGCCTTTAGAAACATCTTATTATATGCACTAGTGTTTAAGCCCGTTACATTAACGGGTGCTAGAATATATGGCTGTCTGTCTTTCTTTCTTTATGTCTCTCTCCCTGCTCCTGTTTCTTTCTTCCTTTCTTTCTGTCTTTCTCCCTCCTGCAATTTTTTTTCTCTCTCTCCCTGGCACCCTTTGCCTGTCTGTCTTTATTTCTGTGTCTCTCTGGTCCCCTGTCTGTCTTTATTTCTGTCTGTCTCTCTCCCTAGCCTCCTTTGTCTGTCTGTATTTCTTTCTGTGTCTCCCCCCCCCCACTTTCCTTTGCAGAAGCAGCAGTGCTATTTCCCTTCCCCTCCAGATCCCTGTGAAGTAGTAGCAGCATTTCCCCCCACCCACCCCCCCATTCCCTTCTCTCCCCCCCCACTTTCCTTTGCAGAAGCAGCAGCGGTATTTCTCTTTCCCTCCAGGTCCTTGCTGAAGCAGTAGCAGCATTTTCCCCCACCCCCCATTCCCTTCTCTCCCCCCCCCACTTTATTTTGCAGAAGCAGCTGTGATATTTCCCTTCCCCTCCAGATCCCTGTGAAGTAGTAGCAGCATTTCCCCCCACCCACCCCCCATTCCCTTCTCTCCCCTACCACCACTTTCCTTTGCAGAAGCAGCAGCGGTTTTCCCTTCCCCTCCAGGTCCCTGCTGAGTAGTAGAAACATTTTCCCCCACCCCCCATTCCCTTCTTACCTTGAGCTGCCCTGCTCCGTTCGGCCCCTCCCCCTTCCCTTCCCGTGTGCTGGCCTGCTGCGGCTGAAGGTTTTTTTTCGGCGACTCCTCCTGTTAAAACTCCCCCCCCCCTCCCGCAACCGCTCCTGTTCAAAGCGGCCTGCTGAGGTTCGCGGCCGCTGTAACGAACCTCGCAGGCCGCTCTCCAACTCGGTAGCATGTTCCCTCTGACGCGATTGCGTCAGAGGGAACGTGCTACCATGTGGAGAGCGGCCTGCGAGGTTCGTTACAGCGGCCGCGAACCTCAGCAGGCCGCTTTGAACAGGAGCGGTAGCGGCTGTTGCAGGAGGATTGGGGGGGGGGAATTCGTGAGCGGCGGCAGGACCATGAGGCGGGATTGAGTTTTTCGGCTTCCCCTATCTGGGGAAACCGCCGTGCCGAACTGAGCTGCGCGTGGGGCCGTAGTAAGCGCGGGGCATGCTGCAGTCTTGGCGGCCACGGACATACGGATCATGGAAGCACGCTGATAAGATTGCGCATGCGCCGCCTACGGTTTTATTATATAGATGTGTGCATGTTATCATGCAAAACCAGCAGTCTAATATAATAGCTGATAGAATGCAACTCTAAGGGAAAGTGGGAGCAGAAGTCAGAATAAGCATCCTGCTGTGCTTAGAACACCTATTACAGATGAATAACTTTGTTTTCACTGAGGACAAACAAGATGCAGTATTCTGACTGATGGGAATCCCTAGCTATCAGGTTGTCCAAAAATAAAAAGGGGAAAGATAGGAAGATATAGCAAGGCCTAATGAACAATGTAGGATGTATATACAATAGCTGCAATAGTTTTTGCTGTTATTGTTGTCGAGTACAGCCTGGAACTGAAACAAATGGGACTGGCAGTGCAGAGTTGGAAACTAGATACTGAATACATTCTGAAGGCCTTAGTAGTAGATTGATTAGGAGAGCTTTTTTTGTTAGTTTTATTCACACACTATAGAGTAGACTATGATTTTGGATTCTGTACTCTGGTAATGTTATGACAGGGGGAGAGAGGGACTTTAGGTGCGTAGGTGGACATTTCTTCAGCAGTTTGTTGCCATTTAATTTATTGTGCTTTGTCCCAGTATTGTACTGGATATTCTGGAAAAATGTAAGAACTTTGTAAAAAAAATATATTGATTAAAAAAAAATTCAGTAGGACTGTCTGACCAAACTGTCTAGCTCAATACAATAATAAGATGTAAATGTGTGAAGTTCATGTCATAGCTTTATAAATCTTCTCTATAGAGGCTTATTTCAGGTGGGCTACTGATATAGCTGTTATAAACATTACATGACCCTCCAGGTTCAGCCCAGCCTAGGCATAATTAAAGAAGATGCAAGCTACTAGTCAGTTGGATAGTATGGGGCTCATAATTTAAAAAAAATGTCCAAAATATGGCCTCAGATACAGAAGCCAGAGCTAACACTACTAAACACCAACCACTGAGCTATGAGGTTGGCTCCATAAATCACTTACAAGAGGTGTATATATGCTGCTCTCATGCCAGCATATTTTACAACTGTTGCATATATCAAAGCTAAGAATCACACAACTTACAAACACAAAAATAAAAAGTTAATAGAAATGCAAAACATGCAATGGCAATGACACTAGAAAAGAGGAAACTTGTTGAAATGTACCTTGGGATTCAGCGCTTTGGTTTTCTGTTCCCTCCTTGCCCATCTGCCCAACCTGATAGTAAGCACTATCTGCACCACGCAAGGTTTCCTTTTTATGGGCAGATAAATCAGGGCTTTTCCCTCCAGTGCCACGAAAGAAGGACAAGACACCAGAAGTTTTTCTTGCTAAAAGGACAAATATACATGTACAGCAATTAAGACAAAGAAAGAATAAAGCAAATGATGCCAGGTAAATACTAATAAATAAATCTAAGCCTGTCCAGCAGCAATTTAGGCACTCTGCATGGACACGCACACAAATGCACCATACCCACCACTACTTCCTCTATATCTAATGTGACCATTTATTTTTTTTTCAACAAAACGGGACATCTATTAATATTCAGTCCCCACACCCAATCCCACCCTAGCCCCGCCCCCAATTTCTTCCATTCATTTTCATGAACACATAATATCTTATTAATTCACTAGTCTTTTAGCCCGTTACATTAACGGGTGCTAGAATATATGTCTGTCTGTCTTTCTTTCTTTCTTTCTGTATCTATCCCTCCCACTGTCTGTCTTTTTTTCTGTCTCTCTCCCTCCCGCTGTCTGTCTTTCTTTCTGTCTGTTCCCTGGCCCCTTTGTCTGTCTTTCTGTCTCTCTCCCTTCCCATGTGTCTTTCTTCCTTTCTTTCTGTCTCCTTCCCACTGTCTATCTTTCTTTCTCCCTCCCGCTGTGTCTCTTTCTTTCTATCTGTCTCTTCCCTACCCCCTATGCGGAAGCAGCATTTCTCTACCCCCCCCCACTTCCCTGTGCAGCAGCCATAGCAGCATTCCCTCTCCCTCCATTTCCCTTTCAGCAGCATTTTCCTCCCCCCACCATGTGCATCAGCAGCATTTCCCTCCCCCCTACTTCCCTGTGCAGAAGCAGCATTCCCTCCCCCTCCATTTCCCTGTGCAGCAGCATTTCCCTCCCCCCACCCCACTTCCCTGTGCAACATCAGCAGCAGTATTTCCCTTCGCCTCCACTTCTCTGTGCATCAGCAGCATTTCCCTCGCCCATTACCCTGTGCAGAAGCTGAAGCAGCATTCCCTTCCCCCACCCCACTTCTCTGTGCAGTAGCAGCGGTATTTCCCTCCCCTTCCATGTCCCTGTGCATCAGCACAGCATTTTCCCCTACCCCCCTTCCCTTTCCACGGTCTGGCCTGCTCCGTTAGTCTTTTGCCGTCCTCCCCCCATTCCTTTCCCTTCCTGCGTTCTGGCTGGCTCCTGGCGGCTCCTCTCACGATTGCCGCCTGTGTCGGAAGCCTTCTCCAACGCAGGTTCAGCTCGCCCTTACCGCACCATCTGCCTGCCCCGGAAGTGTTCTTTTTGCTTGCTTCCTTGCGCCTCCGGCTGCCCAAAGATTTTAAAATACAGTGGCGGGGAGCTTGTAGATGGGGGAATGGGAAACAAAGACTGCCTCCTGCCGTTTGCCAGTACCCCAAGAACACTTCTGAGGTGGGCAGGCAGGCAAATGTCGGGAGGTTGGTTTCGTTGCACAGCTGGCTGCCCGAAGTTTTAAAAATAAAGTGGTGGGGAGCTGGTAGGTGGGAGAATTGCGAACTGGGGAGAGGTCGGATCCAGTTGAGAGGAGTGGGGGCTAGGGTTGGGTTGGCTTGGCTTTGACGGAGGGGGGCGGGAAGGAAGGACGGATCCATGGCGGTAGTGACTTTGGTGGAAGCAGGCAGGCAGGCAATGTCCATGGGGGGCGGGAAGGAAGGAGAGATCCCTGGCGGTAGTGGCTTAGGTGGAAGCAGGCAGGCAGGCAGGCAATATCCAAGGTGGCACGTACCCCCGCTTAAAAATAAACTTCGGGGGTGAGGGACCATTGTATGAATGTATGCAGGCCACGGACCTACGGATCAGGGATCACAGATCACGCAGGTAAGAGTGCGCATGCGTGCTTAGCATTTTATTATAGTAGATAATGGTAAACAAAATACACTTCCCCCTCCCCATTCGCAGTTTAGGCAATCGTGATTTCATATATTCATGATTTTTGGGGGAGGGGGAAAAAAGGAAAACCACACACAGTTTAGCCTTCCCCCCGGGGTTCTGGCCTTACCTGGTGGTCTTGCGGGCTTTCGGGGCAGGAGCAATCTTCCTACACTCCTGCTCCGTGTAGATCGCCAATAGGAAATGGCTGTGGGGAGTTCCCGTTGTAGTCTCAAGAGACTACCAGAACTCACGGCAGTTATTTCCTATTGGCGATCTGCATGGGGCAGGAGGGTAGGAAGATTGCTCCTGCCCCAAAAGCCCGCTAGACCACCAGGTAAGGCCAGGATGCCGGGGGAAGGCAGGAGGGAGGCGGGGGTGGGTCAGAGTCGGACCAGAAGATATTCGCGGTATTTCACCATTCATGGTCCGGCTCTGCCCCTATCCCCCGCGAATCCGGAGGGAGAAGTGTATATAAAAAAACACAAAGCACACTGTACGCAGAGAAAATGTTAATTATCATTTACGTGTTTCGGGGGGTTTTCAAACATGTCAAGGCAGATTACCTTAAAATATGCAATGTCACCTCAGTAACTATAGAAAAATAGACAAATATAGTGCAAAATATAGACAGCAGATATAAATTCTCAAAACAGACACATTTTGATCACTAAATTGAAAATAAAATCATTTTTCCTACCTTTGTTGTCTGGTGATTTCATGAGTCTCTTGGTTGCACTTCCTTCTGACTGTGCATCCAATCTTTCTTTCTTTTGCATCCAACATTTCTTTCACAATCCAGCTCCATCCCCTTTGGGTCCAGGTCTCTCTCTCTTTTCCCTCTATTACCATCCCCAGAGCCAGTGTCAGTTCTCCTTTGTACCTTTGTTCCAGGTCTCCCTCTCTCTCTGAACCTCCCATAGTCCTGCATCTGCCTCCTGTCTTTCCCTTTCATCCAGGCCTTTCTCTCTGTAGTCTTTCTAATCTGCTTACAACCCCCAACTTTCTCTGCCTCTTTTTCTCCTTCTTTCCTTCCTCCCTCCCAGCAAATTTTAGTATATCTCTCTCCTCCTTTTTTCCCCTCAGATCTAGTATCTGTCTCCTTCCTCTTTTCCTCCTCCCAGGTCTGGTATCTGTTTCCTCCCCTTCCCCCCTGCTCTGGCATCTCTCTCTCCAATCCCTTCCTCCTGTTCTTCCCTGGTCTTCCTTCTAAATTTATTTTCTGCCTCTGTCTAAATTCTTTTTTCTATTCAGTCCTCAATTTCCCTCTTTCACTGTGTCTACCTATAGCTTGCCACCTCTTTTCCTCACCCCTTCCAGTAACTAACTTAATCATCTTCCCTCAATCCAGCATGTGCCCTTTTTTCTTTCTCCTCCCCACATCCTTCCAGTGTCTGCTCCCCCTCACACTTCCATTCTGCGGCTGTCCCTCCTCTCTCCCGCACTTTCATTCAGTGTCTGTCTCACTCTCTCTACCCCTTCCATCTACTATTCACCCTCTGTCTCGTCCCTTCTATTCACTGCCCTTTCCATCCAGTGTCCGTCCTCTCTCTCTCTTCCATATGGCATCTTCCCTCTTTCTATGCTGCTTCCATAAACTATCTATCCTGTGCCCCTTCTCTCCTTTGTACATGATTGATTTCAGCTCTGCCACCACGCCATTTTTCTCTCTCTGTCACCACCCCGTCCCCTATGCTCTGGCATCTCTCTCTTCTCCTTTCTTTCCTTCCCACCCCACGGTCTGGCATCATCCCTTCCCTGATTCCCTGGCATCTCTCTCCTTTTCTTTTTTCCATCTTTCCCTCCCCCTCCATGCTCTGACATCTCCTCCTTCCTTTCCCCCTTCCTTTTCCCTTGGTCTGGCATACCTTCATCTTTCCCTCCATGCCCTGGCATCTCTTCTTTCATCCAAGCCACGGCATCTCCTTTCATTCCCTCCCTCATCTTTCTTCTCCCTCCAGTTGGGTACAGCAACACTCTCCCATGCAGCTCCGGACTTCCCCACACCTGCTCCCCCCAAATTGCTGATGCTTCGGTTCCTCTTCTTCCTTCCTCCCTCCCCCAGCAGGACCCTGCGGCACCATCAATTCTCACTCCCTCTAACGTCGGCCCTGCAATTCTGGACTTCCCCACACCTGCTCCCCCCACCGGATCGTTATTATTTTAAATGGCAGCCATGCCATTATATCCATCAGAGGAGACTTCTAACCTCGGCCTGCCCCGGAACTCTTCTTGTAACAGTGACTTCCTGTTCCCGCCTAGACGGGCTGCTGCTGCAGGAAGAGTTCCGGGGCAGGCCGAGGTTAGAAGTCTCCTCTGATAAATACAGCGCCGTGGCTGCTATAACATTTAAAATAATAGTGATCCGGGGGGGGGAAGGAGGTGTGGGGAAGTCTGGAGCTGGAGGGCCGGCTTTAGAGGGTGTGAGAACAGGGCAGCTAAGTGTGCCGGTACAATGTTACCTTCAAAACCGGAAGGGGGGGGGGATTGAAGCGGCGGTAGGCAGCAGCAGCGGTGGTTGGTCCGGGGGGGCCAGCTTCGGGCTGGAGGGAGGGGAAGTGATCACCTGTCCCATTGTCCCCACAGACAGCTTCGGGACGCTATCCCTGAAAACGGGACATTTTGGCGTCCTGAAGCTGTGCGTGGGGACAACAGGAGAGGGGATCTAAAAAGGGGACAGTCCTGTTCAAAATGGGATGTATGGTCACCTTATCTATATCTTTCACTCAATCTTTCAAAACCAGTAGCATTGTTTGTCAAGGTTACTTGTTTGAAGGCTTGACAGGATTCTACCACTGCTATTTTGGACTGTTACAACACTGTGCATGTTATCTTAGCGCTTCATTTTCTTGTGACCAGGGATCCTTTAAAACCTTCAGTCACTGCACATTTACTAATTATATATGAGTAGAAACATAAGTTTTTGACAACATGGAGATTTAAATTGAAATTATCAGACCAGAGATAAAAAGAAAGCCTCTCTAGTGAGCTAAAGTTTTCTGGCACTGTTATAATAAATCTATCAGACATCTTTTTTAATTTTTATTTTCTAATACTAGTGCAGCGGTCTCAGACTCGCAGCCCGTGGGCCACATGCGGTTCCCCAGGTACTGTTTTGCGGCTCATGGTCTGGACACTATGATGTCATGTTTAGTTTCTGGCCGGCTACCTTTCTGCACTCATTTTTCCTTCAAAGCCACGGGCGGTGGTGGAGGCGGCTCCTTGAGCAATCCGCGCCTGCGTTGGAAGCATCTCTGATGTCAGAACATTTTGCTGGTCTACATTTCAGGCGCCTATCGCAGCCCTTGGGAGATGTCTAGGGCCGTTTAAGCTTACCTAAGGCCACTTCTGGAATAAACCACACTCAGCCTTGGGCGAGATTAAGCGTCCCTAGGTGCCTCCTGTGACAGATGCCAGCCTGCCTCGAGTTGTTTTTATTTTAATAGAATATGTGTATCCCAATTGGCTGGTTAAGACATTGGAAGGACGAATACCGCTGCCTTCAAATGGGACGCCGTTTATAGAATTTGGACCAAAGTACCTTTCCCCTGCCCTCTCTTGCCAGACCTTCATCAACCGAAGTTGGATTTATCAATCCTGGAAGGAATCTAGTAAAGCAAGCCCACCAGCTACAATCCAGGGCTCATCTGACTCTACAGGATGTCTGTCACTGGTTACATTACTAGCATTTTTAGTAATTTGAGGATTTAGCAAGTGGTACATATTACTAACCCACAACAATATCATCTTCCTTTCTACTCCCAACTTTAACCCACTGTCCCAGCAGTATCCTGAAATAGCTTATTTAAATCCCCTAATAGACTAAAACATATGACAAAATAAATCTGCTTAGTTAAAAGACAAATAGGGTAACACTGCCAAATTACTATCAAGTACACAATCACTTGGCAGGTTAAAGTTTTGCTGTGTTGCACTAAAAAAGCCGAACAAGCAAATTGTTATTTAAACGAGCCTCAGAAATCATAGGCTCCTCTTGCATTCTGGGGAAGTGTAGTAAAAACTCAAAGGCACTATTGAGAAAAACCTGTGATTCTGACAACCCCAGTGGCAGAGTTCGAAATATGTTCAAAAACTTCCAGTGACAACCACAGCAAACTGGATGTAGTTACCAATAGTAGTTCCAACTTGCTCTTTTTTTACTAAGCTCATAAAGCTGACATCCTTCTTTCTTGGGTCCAAACATTGGCCACGCCACGCTGCCCTCCGGACATACAATTGTAATCCAAACTTATAGTAGAAGAAAAGTCAAATTCACCCTCTCTCAACAAGAGCCTTGTTTCGCCAAAAGTCCACTGCTTCAGGAGAAAAGGGTTCGCTTTAATTTCACGGAAAATCCGCTGCTGGAAAAAGGGTTTCTCAAACTATGACAATGACTCAACAGTAGTGCGAGGATTTAAACCACCACTCTCAGATTCACCAATCGTGGGTTAGAACTATTATTGATAACAATATCCAGTTTGCTGTGGTCGTTACTAGATGTTTATGAACATATTTTGAGCTCTGCTGCTGGGGTTGTCAGAAGCGCAGGTTTTTCTAAATAGGTTTAGTGCCTTTGAGTTTTTTTTTACTATGCTTCCCCTGACTGCAAGAGGAGCTTATGATTTGTGAACATTAAGCTGAATATAGCTTTGTAAATGCAGCAGTGACTTTGAAATCCTGTGCAAGTGTCTGAGGCTCGTTTAAGTAACAATTTACTTGTTTGGCTTTCTTAATGCAACACAGCAAAACTTTAACCTGCCAAGTGATTGTGTAAAATATATTTGCTGCCATGACTCCAACAGTAGAGATTTTCCAGTTAATAGGTCCTGCCTTGTAATAGTTTCCCCCCCCCCCCCCCATATTTCATGTAACAGAAGATGTTGGAGAAGCAGTAGTTGAAGATAGATATCAGCCTGGGACTGCAAATATAATGAAACTAACTAATTCTCATAGAGAGTGACTAATACTGCTCTGCATTTCTGAGCAGGACTGGTTTTGAATACATGAACATGAAGCATGCTGGGCAGGATCGATGTGGGAAATAACTCCTTTGGAGGTAATCTTACTTTGCAATTCTGCTTCTGAAGTTCGATTACTCTGTGCAGAGCTCATTTCAGGAACCCGCGCTGGGCTGCTGGTCTTTGGTCTGTTGTCCATTAGGCTGATGGGGAAAGATGCAAAGAACAACACAAACATGAACAAAACAATGATAAATTGAGGATAATTAGGAAGAAATACTGTTCTCTCTTTCCTGGGCACTAAATACAATGTATCTCCATTGTTCTCCAACAGTATCACATCATACCTTATGCTATTAGTTTATCTTGTAGGGAAGATTGGTTGGAACATATAATCTTTATATGCTATCATCTACTACGTTATTATGTTTTTTTCCAGTTACACTGGCTCCCAATTAAATTTCAAATTCAGTTCAAAATATTGATTCTGACATTTAAATATCTACACCAGTGTATCTCAAACTGTATGCTGGGGCACACTAGTGTGCCTCCTGAGATTCCAAATGTGCCACGGCACACTTGGAAGAGAGGCACCTGCCAGCTGACTTCCCTACGCAGTACGGCACCAGCGCTGCCTGATTCGCCGAAGGCCTGCATGTTTCTCCCTTCTCTCTAGCATCCTCTAGCTTCCCCCCTTGCCTCCCGGTCTCACCTTTAAAGCTAATTACAGCAGCCTGCAGAGGATCGCCGGTAGGTAAATTGATTTTATTTTCAATATAGTGATTGAAATGTGTCATAGAAACATAGAAAGATGATGGCAGAAAAGGGCCATAGCCAATCAAGTCTGCCCACTCCATTAACCCTCCCCAAACTACCCCCTAAGGGGTTGCTCACAGGTGGCATCACCTCTACACTGCCCTCGTAAAGATCCGACGTCGGCATCCCATTTTTTCTTAAAATCTTGTATGCTGCTGGCCACGATCACTTGCTCTGGGAGTTTATTCCAATGGTCTACCACTCTTTCTGTGAAGAAGTACTTCCTGGTATCCCCATGAAATTTCCCGCCCCTGATTCTTAGCGGATGTCCTCTTGTGGCCGACGGACCATTGAAAAAGAAAATGTTGTCTATGCGGCCAGTGATGTACTTAAATGTCTCAATCATGTCTCCCCTCTCCCTACGCTCTTCGAGAGAGTATAGCCGCAATCTGTGCAGCCTGTCCTCGTATGAGAAATCCTTAAGCCCCAAGATCATTCTAGTGGCCATGCGCTGAACTGACTTAACTCTCAGTACGTCCTTACGGTAGTGTGGCCTCCAGAACTGCACACAGTACTCCAGATGAGGTCTCACCATGGTTCTGTACAATGGCATTATGACCTCCGGCTTCCGGCTAACAAAGCTTCTACGGATACAACCCAGCATTTGTCTAGCCTTGGATGTAGCCTTTTCCACTTGGATGGCTGTTTTCATGTCTCTACTAATGATCACCCCTAAATCCCGCTCTGCTGCTGTCCTAGCCAAGGACTCGCCGTTCAGTGTGTATGTTCTGCACGGATTATTGTTGCCAAAGTGCATGATCTTGCATTTTTTCGAGTTGAAGCCCAGCTGCCAGGTCGTGGACCAATGTTCCAGTAAAAGCAGGTCTTGCTTCATGCTGTCGGACAAATCATTTTTACTTACAGTGTTACATAGTTTGGCGTCGTCGGCGAACCTTGAAGCCCCTGCGTCAGGTCTCCTATGAATATATTGAAAGGATCGGTCCCAGGACCGAACCCTGCGGCACTCCACTGGTCACCCTTAACGTTTTGGAGAGGGCACCGTTAACCAACACTCTCTGAAGTCTACCACTTAGCCAGTCATTGACCCATCGAGTTAGTGTTGCACCTAATCCCATCGATTTCATTTTGTTCAATAATCTATGGTGGGGGACGCTGTCAAAAGCTTTACTGAAGTCCAAGTACATGACGTCCAGGTGGTGAACCATTGAGGTCTGTTGTTTCTTCTCCATTTACTTACTGATCTTATGTAGTGTTTTGTTGCTGTGTGTAGGGTAGATTTCAAGGTTGACCACATACCCTCCACATCATCGGTCACCGCTTGGTGTTGCAGTGCTTGATGGACAAAATCTCCCATGCGTTTAAAGTCCGTGCCTCGAAAGTTGAGTACTTTTGTTGTCGTGCTTGATCTAGAGAAACCCTTTTTGAGATTGAACCATATCATATTGTGGTCGCTGGTGGCTAGCTTATTGCCTACCGAGACCTCCGAGACGCTTTCTCCGTTGGTGAGCACCAGATCCAGTATCACTTGGGCCCTAGTAGGCTCCAGCACTAATTGCTTGAGTCGTGCTCCCCTTATGGAGGAGAGCAGCCTTCTGCTGCCGCTGGTAGATGCTGAAAGTGCGTTCCAATCTGCATCTGGCATATTAAAATCCCCTAGCAGTACTGTATCCCCCCGTAAGGTGATATTCTCAATGTCAGTTTTAAGAATTTATATCTTCTGTGTATATTATGTGTATATGAAAAAGAATGGAAAAAATTGCATTACAATTAGTAAAGGGGATGGGATCTGTGGGTAGAGATTGGGTGGGCCTAGGGAGGTCTGTGGTAAGGGTACTCAGTTGATATTTGTTAGACTTAGGGGGTACTTATCTTGAAGTAGTTGAGAAACACTGCTGTAGGCAACCAGCTGGCGCCAGTGCCTCTCCTTATCTCCTTCCGTCATCCCTGCTGGCACCCTCTACTGGCATCTCAGGGCCCATCTGGAGGGTCTCTGCACATGCGCGGAAGTCAACGTGATGATGTCATGCATACGTGTGATGTCATCATAGTGACGTCCACGCACTTCTGGGTGCCTAAAACCATGGCCACTACCTTTAGTGTGCCTCGGCTGAAGAAAGTTTGAGCGACACTGATCTACACAATGGTGCTCCTAATTATCTATCTGTTCTGCTAGTTATTATCAAGAAAGGTATTACAACCAGTACGAAGGATGTTATCTTGCTGTTGTATCGGGCGATGGTGCGCCTGCATCTGGAGTACTGTGCCCAATATTGGTCGCTGAACCTTAAGAAGGATATGGCGATGCTCGAGAGGGTTCAGAGGAGAGCGACGCAACTGATAAAAGTTATGGAAACCCTTTCATATGCTGAAAGATTAGAGAAACTGGAGCTCTTTTCCCTGGAGAAGCGGAGGCTTAGAAGGGACATGATAGAGACGTACAAGATCATTAAGGGCATAGAGAAAGTGGAGAGGGACAGATTCTTCAAACTCTCGAAAACTACAAGAACGAGAGGGCATTCGGAAAAATTAAGATGGGACGGAATGCGCTTCCAGAGGGTGTGATAGGACAGAGTACGCTACTGGGTTTCAAGAAGGGATTAGATGATTTCCTAAAGGAAAAGGGGATTGAAGGGTAAAGATAGAGAATTACTGTACAGGTCCTGGACCTGATGGGCCGTCGCGTGAGCAGACTGCTGGGCGCGATGGGCCTCTGGTCTGACCCAGCAGAGGCATTGCTTATGTTCTTACCATTCCATGTGTCCCAGCTCAATTTCTTCACTAACTGAATGACCACAGACTTATTCTCCCTGGCTTTTTCCCCCATGCACTCTTACCACTACCCTCACAGTTATCCTATGAACAGTACAGAGCTACATTTAAAATTCATCTATTTAATATTGCTTTTAACCTACATTAATATGCAATCTTCCTCCTTTACAAAGTATGCAGAAGGATGAAGATCACCCTTACATTTTAATTGGATGATTATGTCTTTTTTATTTAATGGAGTTCTTCCCCCTCCCTTTTTATAAATTATATTTGAGAATTGCACATTCCCCAGATTTGATTTCCAAATTATGTTTTTTTGTTTACTGGGCATGTACAATTTTTTTTAATTAGGTACTCTATGTATTTTCTATACCTGCCCAAGCAGACTCATGATCTAAGTATGGTACCTGAGGCAATGGAGGGTTGGGTGATTTGTCCAGAGTCACAAGAGTAGTACTGGGATTGAACTCGCAATCTCAGGGTGCTGAGATTGCAGCTCTAACCACTAGGCCACTTCTACACTCCATTAGGAAGTATAGCAAATTGTTTTATAAACAAACATTTTACAAACCTAAGAAAAGCTATGCTGAGTCATACCAAGGTCCTCTGAACCCAGCATCCTTCCCAACAGAGGTTAGTCTGGATTAGAGAATGACATGGGGAAAAAATTTGTCCCTATCTCCACCCTGTCCCCGTGACCTCGGTCCGTCTCTGCCCTGTCCCCACAAACCATCTGATCTCATCCGCACAAGCCTTGAATAGTTTTATACTGAACTTATTTTTATTAAAATATAAAAAGAAGGAATATTCTGTATAATTGTCATTTTATAAATCAGAGTTCTGGCTGCAGAGAGGAAGAGATCTTCAGCAGACAGGGCTTTGTTTATAAATGTTGATCAACTACATTACTACATTACTACTTTATCCTAAAGCAAGAAAAAAAGAAAAAAGAAAAGAAAAATAATTTTTTTTCTACCTTTGTTGCCTGGTTTCTGCTTGCCTCATCTTCTCGTCATTCTCTTCCATCCACCCACTGTCTGCCTTCTCTCTGCTTCATGCATATGGCATCTGCTCTATTTCTATGCCTCTACCAGAAACTGTCCGCCTTTCCCTTCCATCTCTCCCTCCCCCCTCTCCGCATTGGTCTGGCACCCATTTTCTTCCCTCCAATCCCCCCATGGTCTGGTATCTCTGTCTTCTCTTCCATCTCTCACTCCCTCCCCCAGGTGGTTTTTAGCATTTCTCTCCTCCTTTCCTCCCTTCAGACCTGGTATTTGTATCCTCCCCTCCCCCAATTCTGTGGTATATCTCTCTCCTCTCCCTTCCTTTTCTGCTCTTACTTCTCAATTTGTTTTCTACTTGTCTCTTTTCTTATTTTCCAGTCCTCAATTTCCCTTTCATTATGTCTACCTACAGCTTGCCACCTCTTTCCCTCACCCCTTCTTCCTTTTCCCCAATCTAGCATATGACCTTTTTCTTTATCCCCTCCTTCCATCCAGTTTGTGCTCTCTTTCTCCTCTCCATTTCCTTCAAGAATCTGCTCCCCTTTCTCTCCTCCTCACTTCCCTTCAGCGAATGTTCCCCTCTCTCACTCTCCCCTTCCAACCAGCATCTGTTCCCCTCTCTTCTCTCCCTTCCCCACTTCCATCCAGCATCTGCTCCTCCCTCTCTCCCCTTCAGCATCTGCTCCTCTCTTTCCTCCCCGCGTTCTTTCAGCATCTGTTCCCCTCTCACTCACCCCATCTAACCAGCATCTGCTCCCCTCTCTCTCTCTTTCCAACCAGCATCTATTGCCCTCTCCACTTTCATCCAGTGTCTGCTCCCCTCTCTCTCCCCTTCACTTCCCTTCAGTATCTGTTCCCCTCTATCATTCTCCCCTTCCAACCAGCATCTGTTCCCCTCTCTTTCCCCTCCCCACTTTCATCCAGCATCTGATCCTCCCTCTGTTTCCACTTCTCTTCAGCGCCACTCAATCTCTTCCCCTCATCGGGCTTCCCTGCCCATACCTCCCAGTCTGCAGCCCTCCTCACGATTGCAACACTTGCTCCTTTCGTCGAACCATCTCTCTCCCTCCCTTTCCCTCACCTTCATGGGTGCTCTTCAACAGTTTTCTCTTTCTGAGGTGTCCGGACGTGGTAACTATTCTCACAAGTTCTGCACGACTTCCCCAAAGCTTCTCCTCTGATGCACTTCCTGTTTCTGCCTGGGTGGCTTGAATCAGAGGAGAGGCGAGAATTCACAGGAGCCTTTCAGGAAACAGCTCAGTGCCAAGCAGCAGCATCAAAATGCCCTCCTACTCAGTACCGCTCAACGGCTGAAGCCAGAACTCGTGGCAGCGAGCAACCGGGTTAGCAGCAGGGCAAGAGTGTGGAAAGCTCACTCCTGCCTGTTACACTTCTGGACCACCAGGAATTCCAGCGGCAAAGGAGGTATGATAGACAGGACAGGGAGTGGGGACACAGTGGTGGAGCCTAGGAGGAATGCTGTGTAAAGTACCTGGTAGAGAGGGGGGCCGGGTGTAGAGCCTGACAGAGGAAGGAGGAAAGGAAGGAGGCTGGGTGCAGAGCCTGATAGGGGATGGAGGGAATGGGGCAGGGTGCAGATCCTGGCAGGGCAGGGCACTTTAATATTAACCTGCCCGACTTATATTCGAGTCAACCATTTTTCCTCCTTTTGGGGGGGAAAATGGGGGTCTCAACTTATATTCGGATCAATTTATATTCGAGTATATACGGTATATGTTGCATAAGGTTGACGAAGGGGCTATGGAAAAGGGTGAGTGTAGATACAGTAAATGTATGAAGACAGGCAATATCATGCAAATCAACTAGGAAAGTAGTTGGGGTAGCTGAGACCTAGGGAAAGATGTTCACACCTCAACTAAGGGGATATGATAAGAAGTGAGATTTAGCCTTGCAGGAGGGATAGTGTAGGTGCAAAAGGCATGAAATGAATCTGTAGCTTATCTACTCAGGCCCAGATTCTCAAAACTTTAACGCCATAAGGCGGTAAAAGGGGCTAAAAGAGACTATGAAGAAAAAATAGCTAAGGAGGCGAAGAACTTCAAGCCATTCTTTCGATATATTAAGGGGAAACGACCCGCGAAGGAAGCGGTGGGACCGTTGGATGATCATGGAATAAAGGGAGCACTAAAAGAGGACAAAGCAATTGCCGACAAACTGAACACATTTTTTTGTGTCTGTATTTACCGAAGAAGATGTACACAACATACTGGAACCCATCAGGCTATATGCTGGAAACGAAGACGGAAAGCTGACAGGATTGACGGTCAGTCTAGAGGAGGTGTGTAGGCAGATTGATAGGCTTAAGAGCGATAAATCTCCATGACAGGAGGGCATCCATTTGAGGGTCATGAAGGAACTGAAAGGGACCATAGTTGAATTGCTTCAACTAATAGCCAATCTGTCAATCAAATCGGGAAAGATTCCGGAAAACTGGAAGGTGGCGAATGTTACGCCAATCTTCAAGAAAGGTTTGAGGGGAAATCCGGGAAACTACAGACCTGTGAGTCTGATCTCGGTACTGGGAAAGATGGTAGAGTCACTGATAAAGGACAGCATCATTAATCACCTTGACTGACACGGGCTGATAAGGACCAGTCAGCACGGTTTTAGCAAAGGCAGATCATGTTTGACGAACTTGCTGCACTTCTTTGAGGGAGTAAACAGAGAGACAAGGGCGATCTGGTCGACATTGTATATCTGGATTTTCAGAAGGCGTTCATCAAAGTTCCGCATGAATGACTACTTCGGCAAATTGCGAGCCATGGAATCGAGGGTGAAATACTCAAGTGGATTAAAAACACCAGCAATGGGCACATGCAAATTTAGCTAATCTTCAGATGCTATCAGCCGACCTTATTTGCATGCGAGATTTTTTAAAAAAAATGTCTCGCTTTTTTAGATTCGCTAACAAAACGGCTGCATTAGCAGACCATCACTTTTTAACAAGGGTTTTTGAAAATCCTGCCCTTAGTTCAGCAGCTTTGACAATACTGCCCTTTGTAACAATTTATATTTTATTTAGTTATTCTAAACTCTTATCTTTAGAAGGTAAAGGATTAATTAGTTCAAAATGCCTTTATAATAGTTTGGAAATAGTTGCAAAGTCCTAAAGTAAACAACCTGATTAACACGTGTATAAAGCTGTGCTAGAGGTTAGACACATGTATAAACTGTGTGCTTCCCAGTTTAGCACTAGATCAGGTCTCCTAACATTTACCAGGAGGATCACTGGCAGTTTTTCCTCCTTTTTAAACTAACTTTTGAGGACAAATACTGAATTTTTATAGCCTGATGCTTAATTTAAATGAATTTCTGCCTGAAACACATTACCATGAAACAGAAAAGATTAGAAAGCTCCCTTCATCACTAATTATTACATGCCAGAATTGCAATCACCTGTTTTGTGGAGGTCCTTCTTCTGTACTGTTCTTCAGAGAGGCTTTTGACAACTCATCTAAAGCGTTTCTGTATTCTTTACAACTGAAAGCAGACAAGGGAGAACTGCATATCATATCAGTATTTAATTTGTGCTTTATTTGTGAACATTCAGTAGTTGCAATTTCCAAACTGAGCATCTAGTGACAAAATGATGTTAAAGTTAGGATCATTGTCTTTTACTTATGTCTGAGTCTTTTTTTTTAAACATTTGTTTATTGAGAATGGCAAACGGTTCAGATAGGCAAGTA
Source organism: Geotrypetes seraphini (assembly GCF_902459505.1). Classification (NCBI taxonomy): domain Eukaryota; kingdom Metazoa; phylum Chordata; class Amphibia; order Gymnophiona; family Dermophiidae; genus Geotrypetes; species Geotrypetes seraphini. The sequence goes on along the minus strand of NC_047088.1, from coordinate 137,110,538 downwards.
CAACCAACTATACAACAAGAGCAATACAGGAAGAACAAGAAAAACAATGAAAGCAATATAAACAAGTAGAAACAAGCCTCCCCAATATAAGATAGGCCAGCAAGGAGCAAGGCAATGTCCAACAGAGGGAGAATTACGAACCGTCAGCTCTTAGTGAGTACAAAGCCAAACTAGACCCCCGGCCATAACATTTTATAAAATAAGCTCCCTCCAACACAGGCAATCAAACAGCATACCATACATTCCAGTCCTCACAGCAAGCACCCTACACTCACCCAACTTCCGTGTCATCAGGCAAACCATTCTCACTGCCCCTACCGTACCCAACCCCCTCTCCTCCCACTCATCCCCAAAATGCGGGTAGGGAGTGTCAAAAGGAACAACAGCAAAGACCCCCAAAGTGGCAGATAGACAGAGGGTAATACACAGACAAGACTTAATGTGTAAGAAGCACCAACAGGCCCTCCCACAGAGCAACATAGTGCCTCATGTCCTGCTTTCGAGAGTTATCATAAGAGCGAATCTCAAATTGTGCCCTCTCTCTCAGCTTGGCCTGCCATTGAGCGGCTGGGGGAGAGTCCTCAGAAGCCCAGAAGGTCAGGATCAGTTTTTTCACCACTAGGATGGCATTGTAAAGAAATCTACATTGTGAAGGAGAGAAACCCTGCTCTCATAGTGGCCCCTGGAAGCCCAAGATTAGGGTGCCATAGCCCCACTCAATGGAGCTGTGAAGAACAGCATCAAGAAGGCCCAGAAGCCCCTTTCAAATAGTGAGCTCAGTGCATTCAAGAAAAGAGTGAAGATAGGTATCCGATTTACATTTGCACTTACTGCAAAGATCACTGTTCCATAACCCGATCTGGAACAGCAACCTCATTTTCCAGAAAAGAGACACAGTTCTAAAGTATAGATAAGAAAAGGAACCATACCTGAGAGCAAAGGATATGATGGAACTAGGCTCCTTCTCACAAACTGCGACGGGCACACGCTCATGTTCGTACATGAGATAGTGCTTGTCTGGGTCACTAAACAGGAAAAAGAACAGAAAGCATAGTTACTCATCTGTAACGGGTGGTATCCGAGGACAGCAGGCATAAATTCTCATATGTGGGTGACATCATCCAAGGAGCCCTTCATGGACAAAGTGTACTATCACTTTAAAAATCTTAAGACCGCTTGCATCATGTGCTTGCCAATGTCTTCCTACCTGACATCAGTTAGCAGAACCATCAGTTCAGTAACAAAGCTAAGGGTGGTGGGAGGTTTGTAAGAATATCTGCCAGGGTCATGCCTCTGAGGAGAGGGTTGTTTATAACTACCATAAGTCTGGTGAAATCATAAAGGCTGGAGGAAAATTGGCATTTAAGTGGAGAATAAATTTTGTAGAACTGCCTGGCTGAACAGACTATACCATATGGAATGATTTTCAAACCAGTAGAGGACCAGGTGGCTACTGTACAGATGTCCTCAATGGAAGTGGATTGTAAATGAGCTCCTGAAGTTACCATTAAAACATAAGAATAGTTTTACTGGGTCAGACCAATGGTCCATCAAGCCCAGTAGCCCATTCTCATAGTGGCCAATCCAGGTCCCTAGTACCTGGCCAAAACCCAAGGAGTAGCAACATTCCATGCTACAGATCCAGGGCAAGCAGTGGCTTCCCCCATGTCTTTCTGAATAACAGACTATGGGCTTTATGGGCAGTGACATGGCCTTCAAGTATCAACCCAATCAGAGCAAAGCAGAAGGAGATAACAGTCCACCAATCATGTGGAGATGGCTCTCTTGGTGACAGGAGCTCCAAGCTTATTCAGATCCAAAGACAAAAAGAGATGAGTGGAAGTTTTGTGAATTTTGGTGCAATTTAAGTAATAAACAAGAGCATTTTTACAATCCATTGTGTGGCATGCCGCTTTTCCAGGGTGGGAATGCAGTCTGGGAAAGAAGTCTTGGAGAACTACAGACTAGTTAAGATTAAATTCTGAGATGAACTTAGGGAGGAACCTGGGATGAGTGCAAACAATTACCTTATTGTGGTAGAATGTTGAATAAGGTGGATCTGAGACATGTGCTTGAAATTCACTGACCCAGTGTCCAGATGTGAAAGATATGAGGAACACTACTTTCCAAGTGAGATGTTTGAGAGATGAAGTCGAGAATGGCTCAAATGAAGGCTTTATGATATTGGAAAGTATAATATTAAGATCCCAGGGGACAGGAGGAAGCTTGATTGGTGGTTTAGTATAATAAAGGCCTTTCAAGATCTGTAAACCAAAGGATGTATAGGCAATAGCTTTTTGTCCAGTGGTGTGTGAAAGCACTAGCAAGCACTCTAACTTAAATAGTCTTGAGACAAGAGTCAGTTAGGTGGAGGAAATAATCTAGAACAAATGGGAGAGGACAAGTGATTGGGTCTAGTGAGTTGAGATTACACCAGATTGTGAAGCGAGTCCACTTTAAACGACATGGCTGGCACTGGTGCAGAGTGTTTGAAAGCATCTACTCGGTGAGAGAGATACTATGCTATGTGAGCTAACGAATGGAGATTGGGATGGAGAAGAGAGCCTTCATTCTGTGTTATCAGTGTTGGAAAGATTGCAAGTGTGATTGGTTCCTGTACACTGAGTTGTACGAGGAGAGGGAACCATTGCTGACGCGGCTACCAAGGCACTATGAGAATTATAGTGGCTTACTCCTGGTGATGTTTGAGTAGAGTTTTTCCAAGTACAGGAAAAGCTTAAAAAAACTAGTTTCACCAGTCGAGGAAGAATGCATCTGACTCCAGATGATCGCGAGTGTAGATTCTGGAACAGAAGAGAGGAAATTTATGGTTGTGGGGGGATGCAAAGAGGTCCACTTCTGGAGTCCCCCATTCTGATGTAATATGGCTGAATTGAGGGACCATTTGTGAGGCTAATATATTTTGCTTTCCTGCAAGGTATACTGCTTTTAAGAAATATGTTGCAAGGAATCTCCCAGAACTTTGATCTGAATCACTTCTTGGCAAAGTGGGTGAGAACCTGTGCCTCCCTATTTGTTCATGTAGTATATGGCTACCTGGTTGTCTGTTTGAATGAGTGCTATTTGATTGAAGAGGCAGTCTTGAAATGTGAAACTGTGGATTGCTTGGAGTTCCAGGAGATTAATGTGGAGAGTTTTCTCTTGAGGAAACCAGCTGCCTTGAATATTGAGATCATTGAGATGGGTTTCCCGACAGCATGGAAGCATCCGTTGTTAATGATTTTTGTGTGACAGAGTATGGAAACGGCAACTCCTGGAAAGATTGGCTGGGATTACAACCAACACTGATGTGACTGACAAAGAACTGAGATGACTTGTATTTGCTAGGATCGTGATTTGGTGGCTTGAGACCATTGGGTGGAGAGTGTCCATTGAGGTTCTCTGAGATGAAGTGTAGATGCCATGTTGCTGATGAGATGCTTCCTTTGGCATGCAGTGATACATTGAAGAAAGGAGACTTTCTGGCAGATCTGGATTAGTGTTGATCCTCTGTTGTGGCAGAAAGGCACAAACTTGCATTGTGTCTAGAACAACCCCAATGAACTCTAGAATTTGAGTGGGTTGTAGATGGGATTTTTTGTAATTGACCACAAATCTGAAAAGTTCTAGGAGACAGAGAATTAAATTCATGGCCTGGCAAGCCTCTTGAGGTATTGAGGCCTTGATTAATCAGTCGACTAGATAAGTGAACACATGAAGGCTGCATGAGTGGAGGATTTAAGCTACCATCACTAAGCATTTCATGAATAACCTCAGTGCTGATGCCAGCCCAAATGGTTGTACTGAAAGTGGCATGTTCCCACACAAAAACATAGATATTTCCTGTGAGCTGGGAGGATGGAAATGTGTATGTAGGTTTCTTTCAGATCTGGAGAGCAGCCAGTTGTTCTTCTCTAACAAAAGTAGCAGGGTTCTCAAAGAGACCATGCAAAATTTCTCTTTCACTAAGTATTTTTTGAGAGCATGGAGGTTCAGAATTGGACTGAAACCTCTGGCCTTCTTTGGTATGAGAAAATATTTTGAGTAGAAGAAACCTTGGCCCCTCTCCTGCAGAGGTACTTGTTCTATAGCACTGAGATGGAGGAGGGCCTTCTGATGGGAGTTGAAACAGGACTATCTTGGAGGATAGTTTTGAAGTGTTTTCTGTAAACGAAGGGCACAGCCCTGACTTACCACTTAAGTATCCAATGATCTGATGTTATCAGGGGCCACCAATGAGAATACGCTCCCCTATGGGGAGAGTTTGAGGTAAATGTTGAGAAATGCTGATAATGCTCTCTAGTATGGAATAAAAAAGACTGCTGGAGTTTGGATTGAGGCTATGACTACATCTTCTGATGTCTCTGTTGCCTGGGTTGCCTCCGAGTTGAAGAGCAAGTAGATAAGAAAGGTTTGTCATATCTACGTTTGGTATAATAAGTGGAACATCTGGCGATATTGGAATACTTCATTGGTGCTTGAGACTGGACTGACTTGGAGGAAGACAAGGTGGTCATGCAATCAGCATAGTTTTTGATTTTTTGTGTGGCCTCCTCTTTACAGTTTCCAAATAAATCATGTCCTATACAGGGAATGTTAGAAAGGCAGTCCTTTACATTGGCATCAAGGTCCAGGATTCTGAGTCATGCTTGTCTTCACATGGCAATAGATACTGCTGATGAGAGGGAGACAATATCAAAACTGCCAAAAGTAGAACACACCGTGTATTTTCTGGTTTCTAGTAAGTCATTTGAGAGATGTTGATAGGAATTGAGATGTTCCGATGGTATGTACTGTAAAGTGATATTTTTGGGATGAGTGATCTCATGGTGCTCTCGAACACTCTGCATCCAAACTTATGTGTGAGTAGTATTGGGAAGATTTGAAGTGTGATGGGTTCCCATACAATGAATTGTAGGAGGAGAGGAATCCATAGTTGTTGAGGCCACCACAGTGCTATGAGAATCAAGGTGGCATTTTCTTGGTGAAGTTTGAGTAGAGTCTTCCCGAGTAGAGGTATTAGAGGGAAACCATAGAGAAACTTCTTCCTCCAGTAGAGAAGGAAAGCATCTGAGTCAAGATGATTAGGTGTGTAAAGTCTAGAACAGAAGACTGCAAGCTTGTGATTGTTGGGAGAAGCAAAGAGATCCACATCTGGATTCTCTCTGTCTGGTGTAAATAAAATAAAGAAAAAAAAAAGGACTTTTCCTCTCTCTGTTAAATCCTAGCTTACGTTTGCGGTCTAACCCCAGCTCTGGCAGGATACACATTTCAAATCTGACATATTGTAATCACAAAACAGAAAATAAAATTAGTTTTTCTAACTTTTGTTGTCTGGTTATTTTTCAAATCTTGTTGGTCCAAGGCTCTGGTTGTCTTCTGATAACTTGCTTGCCAGGGTCTCCTTCTTTCTTCTTTCTCCATGCTAACCATCCATCTGCCATCTCTGTCCTCCCCTTCCGTTTCCCTTCCCTCCCCCGGATGTCTGGCATCTTTCCTTTTTTTTGTCTCCCTCCACAGATCCACCTTTTCTTAACTACCCTTTCATCCAGCAGCTCTCCCTCCTTCCTCACCACCCCAGGGTTCACCATCTCTCCCTTTCTTTTCCCAACTACCCTCCTAACCAGTATCTCTATCCCCCCTCTACACCATCCCTTGTGTCCAACTTCTCTCCCTTTCTGTTCCTTCCCTCCCTAAAACCCATGGTCCATCATCTCTCTCCCTCTCCTCTATTTTCAGACCCATTATTTCTTCCCACCCAAAGTCCGGCATATGCACGTCTCTTTGAACCTCTCCCCTTTCCCTCCAGTGTTTTGTTTTCGTTTTTTTAACATGAAATTGTCAGTCTCCCCCCTATTAACTTTTATTATTATTATACTATGTACATCGCTTAGAATGTTGAATAAGCGATTAATCAAATATTGAATAATCTTGGAAACTTGGATGTACTTCTGCACCAGGGCCCCCCTCCCCTGAAGGCCTGTCCCCCTTAAAGGTCTGCATCCCACCCCTGAAGGCCTGTTCCCCCCCCCTTGAAGGCCTGCACCCCCACCCGAAGGCCTGCACCCCCCCAAAGGCCTGTCCCCCCCCTTGAAGGCCTGCCTGCCTGTTCCCCTTGAAGGCCTGTCCCCCCCTTGAAGGCCTGCCTGCCTGCCTATCCCCCCCCAAAGGCCTGCCTGCCTGTTCCCCTTGAAGGCCTGCACCCCCCGAAGGCTTGTCCCCTCCTTGAAGGCTTGCCTGCCTGTTCCCCTTGAAGGCCTGCCCCCGAAGGCCTGAACCTCCCGAAGGCTTGTTCCCCCCACTTGAAGGCTTGCCTGCCTGTTCCCCTTGAAGGCCTGTCCCCCCCTCGAAGGCCTGCACCCCCCGAAGGCCTGCACCCCCCCAAAGGCTTGTCCCCCCCCTTGAAGGCTTGCCTGCCTGTTCCCCTTGAAGGCCTGTCTCCCCCCCTCCACAAGGCCTGCCTGCCCACCCCATCTTGAAGGCCTGCTGCCCCCCCACTACCTCGAAGGACCACTCGCCCCCACCACCACCACCAGGAAGCACTGCTCAACCCCCCCGGCCTCCCCGCACCATTGCCCTGGGAAACAGCCTGCAGCAAGATCGCGATGCCAGCAATCTTTGCCTGCTTCGGCTGGTTCCTCCGCCGCAGTTCCGCCCCTCCTCTGATGTCAGAGGAGGGGCGGGACCGCGGCGGAGGAAACAGCCGAAGCTGGCAAAGATCGCTGGCATCGCGATTTTGCTGCAGGCTGTTTCCAGACACGACACCCTGCGCAGGGGGGGGGAACCGGACCGGGAGCACCCCCTCAGGGCTTGCACCCGGGGTGGACCTCCCCCCCCTATTAGTACGCCATTGATGTGTGTGTAGGTTTCATTGAGGTCCAGAGAGAAAAGCCAGTCATTTTTGTCCAAGAGTATTTGAAATTTCTCCTTCACTTTATAACTTCGCACTTTGTCCCCACTTCCAGGTCATTTATAAACACATTGAACAGCAGTGGCCCGAGCACAGACCCCTGTGGGACACCGCTCGTTACCCTTCTCCAGCCCGAGTAGTGGCTCTTCACTGTAACCCTCTGCTTTCTGCCTGCCAACCAGTGTTTAACCCATTTATGTACATCCCCTCTCACCCCGTGGTTCCACAGTTTCTTAAGTAGCTGCTCATAAGGTACCTTGTCAAAAGCTTTTTGGAAGTTGAGATATATGATGTCAATGGGGTCCCCTTTGTCCATCTGGCTGTTTATCCCTTCAAAGAAGTGTAGTAAGTTTGTTTGGCATGATCTTCCTTTGTAGAAGCCATGTTGGATCGCTTTCATTAGCCTATTTCTTTCTATATGCTCACAGATACTGTCTTTTATCATTGCTTCTACCATCTTGCCTGGCACTGAAGTCAAACTCACCGGTATGTAGTTTACTGGATCTCCTCTCGATCCCTTTTTGAAGATAGGTGTGACATTTGCTATTTTCCAATCCTCTGGGATCACCTCTGTTGCCAAGGACAGGTTGCAAACTCTTTGGAGTATTTCTGCTATTTCAGTTTTCAGTTCCTTTAATACCCTTGGGTGGATCCCTTCCGGGCCTGGGGACTTGTAGATTTTCAATCTGTCTATCTGCCGGAGTACATCTTTGAGGCTTACTTCTAATGTCGAAAGCCTTTCCTCTCGGACTCCGTTAAAGATTTCTTCGGATTCCGGTATATTGGATGTGTCCTCACTTGTGAAGACTGACGAGAAGAACATGTTTAATCTGTCAGCCACCTCCTTTTCCCCCCTTATCGCTCCTTTTATGTCTCCATCATCTAACGGTCCCAACTGCTTCCCTTGCCGGTTGCTTCCCTTTAATATATCTAAAGAAAGATTTGAAATTTTGTGTTTCCTTGGCCAGTCTCTCTTCGTATTCTCTTTTTGCTTACTGACCACTCGGTGACATTCTTTTTGATGTTCCCTGTGCTCCTTCCTGTTTTCCTCGGTTTTGTCCTTTTTCCACTTCCGGAATGATAGTTTCTTGTCCCTCACTGCATTGCTTATCCACACTGGGTCTTTTGTTCGATTCCTTTTGCACCCTTTTCTAAATCTGGGGAGTGCAGGTTCTGTGCTTCCTGTATCATGTCCTTGAACAGGGACCAAGCTTGCTCCACGGTCTTTGCTTTTCCCTAGCCTTTCCTGAGTTTCTTTCTTACCATTCTCTCATAGCGTCGTAGTTTCCCTTCTTGAAGTTGAGCGTTGTTGCTGTGGTTCTCTTCCCTTTTGATGTTCCTACTTCTAGTTTGTACTGGATCATGTTGTGATCGCTGTTTCCTAGTGGTCCTATTACTTCCACTTCCTTTGCAGGTCCCCCCAGCCCTTTGAGTAGTAGGTCTAGAGTCGCATTCCCTCTCGTTGGTTCCTTGACGAGCTGTTCCATGAAGCAGTCCCGCACAGCCTCTAGGAATTCCATTTCCCTTGCGTTGTTTGAGTTTCCGATATTCCAGTTTATCCCAGGGTAGTTAAAGTCCCCCATTACCATGACATTTCTGTTCTTGCATTCCCGCCTTAGTTCTGCTTCCAGCTCTTTGTCTTTTGCTTCTGTTTGTCCAGGTGGACGATAGTACAGTCCCAATTTGACGTCAGGTCCATTTCTTCCTGGTAATTTAACCCATAATGATTCTAATCCGTCCGTCTCTGGTGCCATATCCATTTTGGTTGAGTGAATGGTGTCCTTTATAAATAGTGCTATTCCTCCACCCTTCTTTTGTGTCCTGTCTTTTCAATAGAGTTTGTACCCTGGTAGTACTATATCCCATTTGTTTTCTTCATTCCACCAAGTTTCTGTGATTCCGATGACTTCCAGGGCCTCTTTTTTGGCCATGATTTCTAGTTCTCCCATTTTGTTCTTCAGGCTCCTTGCATTTGCGTACAAGCAATTTAGGTCCTGGTTTTCTCCTTTCTCTGTTGTTCGTCTCTGTGATTTGTTCCTCTTGTCATCCCCTTTTTGAGCTGCTAGATTCCGAGTCTTGTTCATTTCTTCCTTCTTCTTTGGCGCATCTTTTTTTGCCTCAATTTGTTTCCTCGATTCCACCTATCCCTCTAGCTCTTGCTGTTTCCCCTTGCCTTTGTTCGCCAATTTCTCTTCTTCCTCGGGCTCCAGTTGTTTGTCTTTTGTTTCTATCCAGCATTTTTCCTGCTCAGTATCTTCTTTGGATACTCTCACCCGAACCGTCGACGTCAGGTCGACTGTTGGCTTTCCCCTTCTTCTTAGTTTAAAGCCTGTTCTATTCCTCTCTTGACGTTGTTTGCTAGAAGTCTTGTTCCAGCCATGCTCAGGTGAAGTCCGTCCCTCCTGAAGAGCTTGTTCTTCCCCCAAAACGTTGTCCAATTTCTCACGAAGTAGAATCCCTCTTCTTCGCACCATTTCTGCAACCATGCGTTAATTGCTTGTACGTAGTTCCATCTGCCTCTTCATGTCTGCCTTTGGTACTGGCAGGATCTCTGAGAACGCTTTCTTCTGTGTCCTCAGCTTCAGTTTCCTTCCCAGGATCTTAAACTGTTCAGTTAGTGCAGTCCTGCTGTAGTTTCTTCTGTTGACATCATTTGTCCCAACATGGATTACCACTGCCATCTCTTCCATCTCCGCTCCTTCCAGGATCCTCTCAATTCTGTCGGTGATGTCCTTTGTTCTTGCTCCTGGGAGACAGGTCACTAGTCGGTCTTCTCTCCCTCCTGCTAGGTGGCTGTCCACTTCTCTCAGGATTGAGTCTCCTACTATGATTGCCGATCTCCCCTTCTTCAGCTTCCTCGCTGGTCGCAAGTCCGTATCCTCGGTGTGATTTCTTGCTTCCCCTTCAAGGCTCCAGTGAGACCTCGCCTCCTCTTCCTCCTGATTTTTCCACAAGTTCCTCCATCCACGGTATCTGTTGGTTCCTGTCTTCTGTTTCGCGTGGACTTAGCTTCCTCGTTCCAGCGCTGCCACTGATCTTGTTCCTCCACCCTGCTGTAGGCCTCCTCGATGAACCTCTCAAGCTCCCTTACTTGTTCCTCGATATGGTTCTCTCTTGCAGGGTCTTCATCTATGCTGAGGGGGGCTTCCAGAAAGTGCAATCCTTCCAGTTCCTGGATCCTGCACTGCAGTCGACTGACTTCTTTCTTCAGGCTGTCCAGTTCCTGACACCGAACGCATTTGTACGCCTGCCTCTCCGAGGGAGGTAGTCGTACATATGACACTCTGTGCAATACACTGGGAAGCTCCTCTGGGTTCCTGCTGCTTCCATCTCCATTTCTTGCTGAATTAATTCTCTACTTGGCTTTTACTTTTGGTTGTATGTGCTTGTGCTAGCTCTCTCCTATGCTTGGCTCGGTCTCACCTACTTCACTGTCATCAAGTTTGCAGACGACACAAAACTCTGCCGGGCAATCAGATCGCAGGAGGACAGTGAGGAACTCCAGAGCGATTTGTGTCGGTTAGAAAACTGGGCGGAGAAATGGCAGATGAAGTTCAATGTGGAGAAATGCAAGGTAATGCATTTAGGCAGTAAAAATAAGGAATACGAGTACAGAATGTCAGGTGCAACTCTGGGAAAAAGTGAACAAGAAAGGGATCTGGGTGTACTGATAGATAGGACCCTGAAGCCGTCGGCACAATGCGCGGCAGCGGCAAATAAGGCAAATAGAATGTTGGGCATGATAAAGAAAGGAATCTCGAGTAGATCGGAGAAAGTTATAATGCCGCTTTATAGGGCAATGGTCAGACCCCACTTGGAATACTGCGTCCAACATTGGTCTCCCTACCTAAAGAAGGATATAAAACTGCTGGAGAGGGTGCAGAGGCGAGCAACTAAACTAGTTAAGGGTATGGAGAAACTGGAATATGAAGATCGACTTAAAACACTGGGATTGTTCTCCCTTGAGAAAAGGAGACTGCTTGGGGATATGATCGAGACCTTCAAAATACTGAAAGGAATCGACAAAATAGAGCAGAGAAGATTATTTACATTGTCCAATTTGACACGGACAAGAGGACATAAAATGAAGCTAAGGGGGGGCAAGTTCAGGACTAATATCAGGAAGTTCTGCTTCACACAGAGAGTGGTTGACATCTGGAATACTCTCCCAGGGGAGATTATTGCAGAATTGACAGTCCTAGGCTTCAAGGGCAAACTAGATGCATATCTCCTTGAGAGAGGCATATAGAGATATGGTTGGCTATAGGGTAAGCCAGGTGTATACCTGGCAGGGCCTCCGCGTGTGCGGATCACCGGACTTGATGGACCGAAGGTCTGATCCGGAGATGGCGCTTCTTATGTTCTTATGTTCTTTCTCTTTGTTTGTGAGTAAGTGCTGTCCTCTGTTGGGTCTATCTCATAACTGTCCCTGGAGCCTGCCTCTCTGTCTCTCCTTGTCTTGCATGTGTGTTCCCTGCCTGTTGCTTTCTTTGTTGGGTAAGTGTTGTCCTCTCTCGGCCTATCCCTCTCTTGTCCCCGGAGTCTTGAGTCTTCTTTACCTTGTGTGAGTGCTCTCCTTGTTCGTGTGCCCTCTTGTTCCTTATCTTCCTGTGCTTCGCTGTGCTCTGAGTCCTTGGCTGTACTCGTTCGGTCCTTCTTAAGGCTCCTTCGCAAAGGCAATCTCGCTAAGGCGAGCGCCTTTGCCGCTTGCCTTCGCCGCACAACAAACAGCTGCGCGCCGTTGGCCCCTCCTTACTCCTGTTATGGAGGAGCCCGGATGCTGGCTGCTGACGCGGTGGTGGTGGGCGGAGTTACTCTCGCCGCTGCCCCGATGTTCCTGCTCCTGCTCCTCTCCGCTGGCTTCGGGCTGCTTTTCTTCACCTCTCCTGCCTCTCCGTGGCTTCCTCTTGTCTCCCTGATCCTTACTTCTGCCTCATACAGCCGCGCACCGTTGGCCCGCCTCTTGTTATGGAGGAGCCCGGATGTTGGCTGCTGACGCGGTGGGGGATGGGCGGAGTTACTCTCGCCGCTGCCCCAATGTTCCTGCTCCTTCTGTCCGCTGGCTTCGGGCTGCTTTTCTTCGCCTCCCCTAGTGCCTCTCCCGCTCTCCCCTGCCTCTCCGCTCCTTCCTCTTGTTTCCCTGCTCCTTACTTCTGCCTCGTATGAGGAAATACTTTAAGTAGGGAGGAAGTCATGTCACTGCCTGAGATGGTTGACTGAACGCAGAGCTCCACATATTAGGGCCTTAATTAAGCTCCCCTAGCATCCAAAACGTGTTTAATTGGCATATAAAAGCTGCATGATTGTAAGGTAGTCCAGTGGATAGTATTTGTATAGTGTGAATGGGCTCAACTAGCCTTAAACTTTGAAAGACTGCATTCATGCTGAATGGTGCAGGAGCCTCCAAAATGGCAGTGCAGGCCATGCAACACTGGACTTAGTAACGGCCCCGGAGATGGATGTTTCAGTGCTGGCTCAGCCGGAGCCGATGGTGGAATTAAAAGATATTCTGCACAAAATTAGAGCTGACATAAAATCAATACGGGCTGAGCTCTTTTCATTGCTTGCAGATCTCCTGGGTGAGACAGCAGAGCTTAGGTACTGTGTCATGTAGACAGAAGAACGCTTGGATGAGCAACAGGATCAGTTTCAAGAATTAGATCTGCATGCTAAACATCTTTTCATGCTGCAAACATACGTATTAGATAAGCTGGTGGATTTGGAGAACCAGGGTCGTCGCTCGAATCGCCAAATGCGCGGCGTACTCGAACTGGCTGAATATGCTATGAAAGATTGGTGCAGCAGGTGGCTAGTATGCTGCTCTCCACTGACACTTCTTTGTTTTCTCCTGATACCATTGGCATTGAACGGTGCATCGAGCCCTTACAGCCCCTCACAACAATTGGCCGCGAGCTAAAATTGCCTATTTCTCAGACTTTAAAACCAAGGAAGTGGTCATGAAAGCAGCTCGAGCCCTACCTAATCTCAAGTGGGATACCTTCAAAAGTGAATTATATCAGGACCTAGTATCAGTAACGCTTCGGAGGCGGGCGGAAATGAAACCTGTGTTGTTCTACCTACAAGATAAGAATGTGAATAATCAGTGGCGACATCCATTTGCATTGATATTTTATCTGGAGGGAAAATTGTGCACGGTGCAGTCTTTGGAGGAAGCAGTCCAACTTTTTCCTGCAGAACAAGTCATACGTGAGGCGGCCCTAGTGAAAGTCTTTTCTAGATCTACACTATCCTCAGCTCCACAGCAACCACCCCCACCTGGCCTCATTGGCAGAGAGTGGGCCATACTAGGGGCAGACTGACCAGGTAGTCCCTGAGGGCAGCTGCGAATCCTAAGCCCTCGACTTGAGGTGAAATCTTCGGAGCACTATATGGATTGGGTTTACTGAGGCTTGGCACTGGAGTACTGTGTTCAGTTTTGGAGACCATATCTGGCAAAGGACATAAGAAGATTTGAAATGGTCCAGAGGAGGGCTACAAAAATGATATGAGGTTTGCGCCAAAAGACGTATGAGGAGAGACTAGAAGCCCTGAATATGTATACCCTAGAGCAGGGGTGTCAAAGTCCCTCCTCGAGGGCCGCAATCCAGTTGGGTTTTCAGGATTTCCCCAATAAATATGCATGAGATCTATTAGCATACAATGAAATCATTGCATGCAAATAGATCTCATGCATATTCATTGGAGAAATCCTGAAAACCTGACTGGATTGCGGCCCTCAAGGAGGGACTTTGACACCCCTGCCCTAGAGGAAAGGAGGGACAGGGGAGATATGATTCAGATATTCAAATACTTGAAAGATATTAATGCAGAACATAATCTTTTCCAGAGAAAGGAAAATGGTAAAACCAGAGGACATAATTTGAGTTTGAGGGGTGGTAGACTCAAGAGCAATGTAAGGAAATTCTATTTTACGGTGATGGTGGTGGATGCCTGGAATGCGCTCCCGAGAGAGGCGGTGGAGATGAAAACGATGACAGAGTTCAAAAAAGTGTGGGATGAACTCAGAGGATCTAGAATTAGAAAATAATAGTAAATATTGAAGGACTAAGGCCAGTACTGGGCAGACTTGCATGATCTTTGTCTGTACATGGTCTTTTGGTTGAGGATGGGATGGGGAGGGCTTCAATGGCTGGGAGGTTGTAGATGGGCTGGAGTGAGCTTTGATGGAGACTTCAGTTGTTGGAACCCAAGCACAATACCAGGTAGAACTTTGGATTTTTGCCCAAAAATAGCTAAGAAGAAAATTTTTTTAAAAATTGAATCAGGTTGGACAGACTGGATAGACTATTCAGGTCTTTATTTGCTGTTATCAACTTTGTTACTATGTTTACACAATGTATGACTGTAGTATCTCAGCAAGCTCTGCAACAGCTCCCAAAGCTGATTTTGCAGATACAGCGCTGGTACCAATGTTGCATGCAGTATTGGCGAGTGTCGAGACGCTGGTGACCTCGATGTTGACATAGTCTCGGTGTGTCTATATTTTGAGTTATCCGATGGGGTCAATGCATGGGATGAAGCACTACAGGGACTCCAGGGATCAGACGGACTCCACCTGACCAACAGAGGTAAGAACGTCTTCGGACACCGAGTAGCCCGCCTGCTTCGAAGGGCTTTAAACTAGGTAAGTTGGGGGAGGGTACTCATTTATATATCGGAGCAGTAAGTAACAATCCTGATGAGGTGAACCAAAACTCCACTTCTAAGTCAGAAGTAAGTACCCTTGCTGCAAAAGATTCGCTAGGAGACACTCTAAATCAGATGGATAACTCTCTAAAGGAGTTTAGTAGACACAAAGAGTGGAGAGCTATGTATGTAAATGCACACAGCCTAGGGCGGGGGTCGGCAACCTGCGGCTCCAGAGCCGCATGCGGCTCTTTTCCACCTTTGCTGCGGCTCCGGTAGTGTGTCACGCAGGCATGCAGTTACAAGTCCGGCGTCGCGGCGGGAAATAGCCATGCTGAGCAGTGAGCTCAGCATATACACAGATGAAAGCCTTGCTTGCTGATTGGTCCGGCGGCCCCGCCCCGCCGTGCCGCCGGACCAATCAGCAAGCAAGGCTTTCATCTGTGTAGTGCTGAGTTCACTGCTCAGCATGGCTATTTCCCGCCGCGACGCCTGAAAAAGAAATCATCCTGGCCGGGGTCGGTGTCATGCTCCAGAGATCTACAGCCTTCCTATCTCCCTCTCCCTTCTACCTGCTTCCGGCCACATCCCCTGCTCCGCGGCTCTCTTCGGCAACTCAGCAGCAGCTTCTGACGTCGGGGCCTACCCTCTGCGAGTCCCGCTTGTTTCAACTTCCTTTTTCCACAAAGGCGGGACTCGTAGAGGGAAGGCCTCGATGTCGGTAGCTTGTCTTGATCACCGCTGCTGACGAGTTGCTGAAGAGAGCCGCGGAGCAGGGGGGTGTTGCCAGGTGCAGGTAGAAGGGAGAGGGCCAGATGCAGGACTCGTGGGTGAGGGAGGGGAAGAGAGAAAGAAAGAGAGAGGGGAGGGAAACAAAAGGAAATATTTCATACTGGGCTGGGCCGGAGTGGAGGGAGGGTGGAAAGATTCTGGCTATAGGGTGCATTAACAATGGAAAAGGGGGGAAAGCTGAAAATGGAGATAGTGACACAAAGAAGAGAAAGGGTAAGCAGGACCTACTGAATAAGGATAGAGATACAGAGGGGACATGAAGAGGAGGTGAAATAGAGACATAGAAGTAATACTGAAAAAGTGTGTGTGTGGGGGGGAGATAAAGACATTGAAAGGGCAAATGGTGAACATGGGGTAAAGACAAGGACAGAGACAAATGAAGATTCTGAAAAAGTGGTGAGATAGGGATATAGGTGAGATGGACACAAAGAAGGGTGATGCTGGAAAATAGGTGGAATGGTAATTCTGACAGACACAGAAGGGAAATGCTGGATCAAGGAGAGATGGGGCTCAGGCTGGATGGAATGAGGAGAAATGCCTTGTTGGCCCGGAACTTCCTCTCCTACGTCAGAATTGACGTCAGGGAGCGGAATGCTGGTCAGCGCAACACTTCTGCAGGGAAAGCTTGGGACGGTGGTGGCTTGGGGGCTGTTCCCCGATTGCGGTGGCAGCAAACCGAGTGGCTTGGGGGACGGCATGGAGACAGAAAGAAGGGGGAACAGGGAGACAAAGAAAAAGTTGGGGGAGAGAATGAGGTCTGGAGGAGAGGAAACATACAGGAGGCTGGAAGAAAGGAAGAAAGATTGGATGCACAGTCAGAAGAAGAAAGTGCAACCAGAGACTCATGAAATCACCAAATAGCAAAGGTAGGAAAAATGATTTTATTTTCAATTTAGTGATCCTGTATATAGCATTAAGATAAGAAACAATATATGCAGTGTTAGATTTGTTTTATAATGGTTTTGCGGCTCCAAGTTTTTTTTTTCTTTTCGAAAACGGGTCCAAGTGGCTCTTTATGTCTTAAAGG
Source organism: Geotrypetes seraphini (assembly GCF_902459505.1). Taxonomy (NCBI): domain Eukaryota; kingdom Metazoa; phylum Chordata; class Amphibia; order Gymnophiona; family Dermophiidae; genus Geotrypetes; species Geotrypetes seraphini. The sequence goes on along the minus strand of NC_047088.1, from coordinate 137,094,162 downwards.
TTGCAGACCCCTGGCCTAGGGAATAAATTTCTAGAACTAGAAACAGAAATAGTAAATGCAGACCTAGACGTGGTAGCAATATCCGAAACATGGTTCACAGACTCTCATGGGTGGGATATAACTATACCAGGATACAACCTGCTTCGCCAAGATAGAGAGGGTAAGTTGGGAGGTGGGGTAGCACTTTACATCAAAGAGAACATCAAGACAACTAGGATCACAGATGTCAAGTACACTTGGGAATCCATCTGGGTAAACCCGGCCAGAGGCGGAGAGAAATGCCTATACCTTGGTGTGGTATACAGACCTCCAAGACAATCGGAGGACAAGGACACAGAATTAATTGAAGACATTGAGAATATCACCTTACGGGGAGACGTTGTCCTGCTAGGGGACTTCAACATGCCTGATGTAGACTGGAACACATTCTCAGCAACAACTTGTAGTAGCAGGAGGATATTAACGTCCATGAAGGGAGTACAGCTCAAACAAATGGTACTTGAGGCCACTAGGGCCCAGGCCATCCTGGACCTGGTACTTACGAACGGGGAAAGCGTCACGGAAGTCTCGGTGGGAGAAACGCTGGCAACCAGTGACCATAACATGTCAACCTTAGGAAGGGCTTCCCTAGATCACAAACAAAAACGAGGGTACTCAATTTCCGGGGCACTGACTTCGCAAGCATGGGTGATTTCGTCCACCAGACGCTACAGGCTCAAGAAACAACGGATGATGTGGAAGCTATGTGGTCAACACTGAAAAGGACACTACACGAAGCAACTATCCGCTACATAAAATCGGTAAATAAACAACAAAGAAAGAAGAAATCCCTTTGGTTCACTGATGAAGTCTCACACCTAGTCAAGGACAAGAAAAGAGCATTTCTTTCATACAAACGCACGGGGGAGAAAGAAGCTAACATTGAATACAAGACAAGGTCTACAGCGGTCAAAACAGCAGTCAGGGAGGCCAAACTTCGAGTGGAAGAAACTCTAGCAAAGAACATTAAGAAAGGGGACAAATCCTTCTTCAGGTATATTAGTGACAGGCAGAAGAACACAAACGGGATAGTACGCCTTAGAACAGCAGATGGGAATTATGTGGAAACAGATTCCGAAAAAGCCAAACTACTGAACGATTACTTCTGCTCAGTCTTTACCTGCGAGGCACCTGGACACGGGCCACAGCTGGAAGCAAAGCCAAGCAAGGAAGACCCATTTCAGAATTTTGGGTTCGCACCAGCTGATGTTTACAGCGAACTGTCAAGACTCAAGGTGAGCAAAGCCATGGGACCAGACAAATTTTACCCAAGAGTGCTCAGAGAGCTGTGCGATGTCCTGGCGGAACCGTTAGCCATGCTCTTCAATCTCTCCCTAAGTACGGGGAGAGTCCCCCTGGACTGGAAAACAGCTAACATCGTTCCTCTGCACAAAAAGGGCTGCAGAGCGGAGGCTGCGAATTACAGACCAGTGAGTCTCACATCAATAGTGTGTAAACTCATGGAAACACTACTTAAAGGTAAATTAGACACGATTTTGGATGAGGGGAATCTAAGGGATCCTAGTCAACATGGATTCACTAGGGGTAGGTCATGCCAATCCAATCTTATCAGCTTCTTTGATTGGGTAACAGGAAAGCTAGACTCGGGAGAGTCTCTGGACATAGTGTACTTGGATTTCAGTAAGGCTTTCGACAGCGTCCCACACCGTAGACTATTAAACAAGATGAAATCAATGGGGTTAGGTAAGACACTAATTGCATGGGTCAATGATTGGCTGAGTGGAAGACGTCAGAGGGTGGTGGTCAACGGCACCCTCTCTGAGACATCGGAGGTGACCAGCGGAGTGCCACAGGGCTCGGTCCTGGGTCCACTCCTTTTTAACATATTCATAAGGGACTTGACCCAAGGGCTTCAGGGTAAAGTAACTCTATTCGCTGATGATGCCAAACTATGTAATATAGTAAGTGAAAGCAATCTGCAGGATAGTATGACGCAGGATCTGCTTACGTTGGAAAACTGGTCCTCGACATGGCAGCTGGGCTTCAACGCTAAGAAATGTAAGGTTATGCATCTCGGTAGCAGAAATCCATGCAAACCTTACACCTTAAATGGAGAAACACTAGCTAGGACTTCAGAAGAAAGAGACTTGGGAGTAATCATCAGTGCAGACATGAAGGCCGCCAAACAAGTGGAGAAGGCCTCATCCAAAGCAAGGCAACTTATGGGATGTATCAATAGAAGCTTCGTTAGCCGCAAATCTGAAGTCATAATGCCACTGTACAGAACCATGGTGAGACCTCATCTGGAGTACTGTGTGCAATTCTGGAGGCCACATTACCGTAAAGACGTGCTTAGAGTTGAGTCGGTTCAGCGGATGGCCACTAGGTTGATCTCGGGGCTCAAGGGTCTCTCGTACGAAGAAAGACTAAACAAATTGCAGCTCTACACTCTGGAGGAACGCAGGGAGAGGGGGGACATGATTGAGACATTTAAATACATCACGGGATGTGTCGAGGTGGAAGAAGACATCTTCTTTCTCAAAGGACCCTCGGTCACAAGGGGGCATCCGCTCAAACTCAGAGGAGGGAAATTCGATAGTGACGTAAGGAAGTATTTCTTCACAGAAAGGGTTGTAGATCACTGGAACAAGCTTCCAGAGCAGGTGATCAAGGCCACCAGCGTGCTTGATTTTAAGAATAAATGGGATGCCCTAGTGGGATCCTTACGAGGGTCGAGTTTAGGAAATAGATCATTAGTACTCAGACTTAATGGGGTGGGTCAGTAGAGTGGGCAGACTTGATGGGCTATAGCCCTTTTCTGCCGTCATCTTTCTATGTTTCTATGTTTCTAAGCTGACACATGTCTAGAGGGACTATCAAACAATCACATCAATAATCATCAAGAAAAAAGGGGGTTATAACGGATAATTTATACAACATCTGATTTAGTAAATTCATTTACTACACATCAATGTCTGACTACTTTTTTGTAAATACTTAATTGTCACTAAAACCATTTTTTTGTCATGTACAAAACAACCATTCTATCAGTATATTAACACGCTGTGTAAATTAAGAGGTTGAAGTATCATAAAGGATGCATGGAGAGGAAGTGACGTCAGCTCACGGAATGGCTGCTTGAGCAGAGAGCTCCGTAGGGGCACATGTTATATATATATTTTGCAGCATTCTGAACAACGGAGATTCCACATTTTTTAATAGTGGTGGTATACAGTTGTGATGGAAACCGGTAAGAAGCTAGATAAGTATTGCTTTCCTTTGCTTGATGGAGAGAAATCGGCTACCGCAAGTAGCAGTGGATCACTGGGAAGCAAAAAAAAAAAATGGCGCCGGCACTCGCAGAATCGGAAGATGAAGAGCCTGCCCTCAAGAATGTACCGGTAGAGACGATCACCCCCCAAATGTTACAGGGCTGGTTCCGAGATTTAAAGGAGGAAATGGTGGGTGTTCGCCAGGATTTGAAGGCTGCAATGACTGAGCTGCGGTCCGAAGTGGCTGAGCTAGGAGGCCGGGTGGGGGACACAGAGGATCGCGTTTCAGAGCTGACACAGGACTTACAGATCATGCGGGCTGAGCTAGAACAAATGCCGCCCTCCATCCTGACCTTACAAAATCAGGTTGAGGATTTAGAAAATCGATCTCGCCGCTGTAATTTGAGGTTTAAGGGGGTACCTGATATTGAGGAGTACAAAGATTGTGCTTGGGTGGTGAATAAAATTTGTGCGGATTTGTTAACAGAGGCACATGGCCCCCTACCTGGACCGATAGTAATTGTGCGGGCTCATCGCAGTTTGGGCCCTGCAAGAAGCGCGGGGCCTAAGGATATCATTGCTTGTTTCCTGACTTTGGGATCAAAGAGAAAGTTTTACAAGTAGCGAGGCGTAAGCAGGAATATCGTAGGAATAACATCTCAGTGGGTATTTATCAGGACTTAGCCTGGGCTACCTTACAAAAACGTCGGAACTTTCAACAGATCACGCAATTGCTGAGAGCTGAGGGTCATCGTTATCGTTGGCTGTTTCCCTTTGGGGTATGGATCACGATTGATGGAAAGTCTAAACGCGTTGGCGATGTGGAGGAGGCGTGGGCAGCCCTGAAAGAATTGGGGTGCAAAAATGTTCCAGAGAACCCTGTTGCTGTACATAAGAAGGCGGAGAAACGTGCTCCGTGTGTTTGGTCTACTGCTGGGCGCACTGGGAAGCGGCAATCGAAGGATCATACCTGAAGGATTGTAGAGACTAATATTCATTTCTTTTTACATTTTCTCTCCTGTTATTCTGGGACATTTGGTCCTGGTTATGGAGAGCCTGGCATATGCTAGGGGTTACCTGGACTGTTTTTTTCTTTTTTATGTGAGGACAAACTTGATTTGGCCTATTCAACTTGTTGTTTTGCAAGACATTCGTAGGGGACTCTCACAGCAAGTATTATTGTCTGTGAAACCTAGTTCTTAGTGATTATGCTTGCTTTGTTTTCTGGATTATGTTGTTCATTGTTATGGGCATTTTGGGCTTTAAGGGTAAGGGAGAGAGACGCTTGTATAAAGGGTTCGAGTTGCCTTCTGTGGGGGGGTGACCTTACTTCTTCTTTCTGACTGCCCAGTTTTTGGGTATGTCAGAGTTGGATAGACAGAAGGGGGGGAGGGGGGGAGGGAAAAGGGGGATCATTCACGGAAAGATAGTTTTGTTGTCCTAGGCTCATGAAATGTCAATGGATTAAATAACCCAGGGAAACGTAGCATTGTTTTCCGCAAATTGTATAGGTTAAAGTGGGATATATGTTTACTGCAAGAAATTCACTTAAGACCGAGGGACGAGTGGTTATTACCTACTCATAATTATGATCAATTGTGGACTCATCGGGCTCGAGGCTCACAGCGGGTGGGGGGTTTGGCTATCTTGGTCCGTAAGGGGATAGGGCTGGAGGTGGATGAAGTTTTTAAAGATGGGGAGGGACGATGTTTAGCTATTAGGGGTAGGATCCAGGACAAAGTGATTACTATTATTAATATATATGGACCTAACACAGATCAATCTCATTACTATTCTGGTCTCACGGAAGGCCTGACTGCCTTTGTAAAGGGTGCTATCTTTTGTGGAGGGGATTTTAATGTGTGCCCCGATCTATCTTTGGATCATTCCAGGGGGGACGAGTGGCTCTTCGACATCACAGTAAGGCCTTGATTAGGTTTATGCACCAATTGGGATTAGTGGATTGTTGGAGATTACTCCATGGTACGCAGAGGAATTATTCTCATTTCTCTAATGCTACTCAGACTTACACGAGAATAGATGGTATTTGGGCACATAGAAACCTTTGGGGTGGGATTCAAGAGGCGGAGCTTGGCAACATTCAGATCTCCGATCACGCTCCTGTCTGGGTGGTATGCAAGGGACTTAAGATACAATCGGGTAAAAGATTTTGGCGTTTAAATGAATCACTTTTAGGGGATCCTATCATATTGCAAGAAGTGAGAGAGTCTATTGTAGAATATCTATATATGAATGATAATGGGGAAGTAGGTGATGGGATACTTTGGGATGCTCTGAAAGCTGTTATTTGGGGTATTTTTGTTAAATGGGGGGCCCGTAAAAAACGAGACAAAGCTAGGCGCTCTTTGGGATTGCGTGAACGATTAGTGGAATTAGAAAAACAACATCAATCTGATCCTCGACCCAGGGTTTATGCGGCCTTGAGTAAAGCACGGTTGGAATTACACCAACTACAACTTGAGGACTTAGCTTTTAGGAAGACACAATTGAAACAGGCTATGTTTGAGAATGGAAATCGGTCTAGTGCTATGCTAGCCCGTTATTTGCGGGCTCGTAGGATGTCTGCTACTATTCAGAGCATTCGTGGACCTGATGGGGTTAGGTCTAGGACTGATAAGGATATTCATAACCATTTTGTCACATTTTTTGCAGCGTTGTATCGTGGGGACAACCCGAGTGATTGTTCTAAGATCACAGATTTTTTAGACATGGTCCCTTTGCCAAAGCTATCGGGTTTGGAACAAGAGGGGTTAGATCTTCCCATAACGGAGGGGGAGGTGACTGGGGTCATACGGGGTTTAAAAGGGGGTAAATCTCCGGGGTTGGATGGGCTACCGAATGTGTTCTATAAGACCTTTAGGGAACAGATTGTTTCCTTGTTGGTGAGGGTTGGTAATGGGGTGCGAGATGGGGTTTCTTTGCCATCTACTATGGGAGAAGCAGGGATCACGGTATTGTTGAAGCCGGGAAGGGATTGGGAGCAGTGTGGAGCATATCGTCCCATCTCATTATTAAATGTTGATGCTAAAATTTTGGCAAAGGTGTTGGCATTGAGATTGGGACGAGTGCTACCGGGACTTGTCCATGTTGATCAAGCTGGATTTATCCAGAGGCGTCAAGTGGGAGATAATATCCGTAGAACTTTACATTTGATTTGGGAGGCACAGCAACAGCATAGTAAAATGGTTTTATAGTCCATTGACGCTGAAAAGGCCTTTGATCAGGTCAGTTGGGAATTTTTATGGGCAGTAATGGAACGGATGGGAATAGGGGGAATGTTTGAGAGGTGGATATGGAATTTTTATTTGACACCCAGGGCTTGTATTAAAATTAATGGGCTTTATACAGATTTCTTCACTATTACTAGAGGGACCCGACAGGGTTGTCCACTCTCCCCTTTACTTTTTGCTTTGTATTTAGAACCCTTGGCTTGTTATATTCGGGACCTGGGGGCAGTTCGGGGAATCCATTTGGGAGGACGGGAACATAAATTAGCGCTATTTGCGGATGATATTCTTTTCTATGTGACAGACCCGGAGGCTACTTTTCCTGAGTTACTGGAGGTATTTAGGAAATTTAGAGGTCTGTCTGGCTTTACGATCAACATGGACAAGTCCGAATTCTTGAATATTTCTTTGGAGGAGGGGGAGGCGCAGAGGTTGGCGGATACCTTTTGGTGAGGCGAGTAAGGGGTCATCTTCGGTATCTCGGTATTTTGATTCCATCTGATTTATCGCGTCTTTATGATCTTAATTACTCTAGGATAGTACGCTTAGTGCGGACGGATATGCAAACTTGGAAGGGTTTGTGGTTGTCCTGGTGGGGGCGTATAGCAGTCATCAAAATGAATGTCTTACCCCGTTTGTTATTTTTATTCCAAACACTTCCCATAGCGGTGCCTAGGGGACTTTTGAAGATATTGCATAAGGAATTTCGCTTTTTTATTTGGCAGGGGAAACACCCTAGGTTGAGTCAACAAGTACTTTGGTCTGCTCGGGAGGATGGGGGACGGGCAGTGCCCAATCTGCACTGGTATTATGAGGCTGCACAACTTCGCTTTATTTTGGATTGGAAGATTGCGGTGTTTAAACCCGGGGTTCAAATAGAACAAAGCTATGTTCCTCATTGTACTCTGAATACTTGGTTGTGGACCTCTTTTTCGGTGTCGGAGCGATTGCAGAGGCAAAGGAATCCGTTTTTTTGTCATCTGGTATGGATGTGGGGATCTCTGTGTCATAGGGAGAAGAGTGGTAGAGGAGTTTCTACGCTTGCTCCTATTAAGGGGGAACCGCGGTTTATTGCAGGATTGGAAAGGGGGGCGTTTAGGAGATGGGAATCTATGGGTATTCTTACATTTCGAGATGTACTTATTGGGGGATACTTACCTACTTTCGATGTATTGGTGGCTATGAAGCCTGGGTTGGGGGGCAAATTTATTACATATATGCAATTGAGACATTTCATGATCACGGAAGGTTGGGATAAAGCGAATCCTCAGGGATCTGAATCTTTGGAAAATTTATGGATTTTATTGAGTAGAGTGCCGAGACCGATTTCCATTCTCTATAAATTTTTGCGAGGTAGAGAGGTGATTCCCCTTCCGTTTAGGCTACAGTGGGAACGGGACCTTCGGCTACACTTTTCTGCTGACGATTGGTCCCGTATTTGTATTGAGGTACAGAAAGCATCTCATTGTATATTAGTCCAAGAAAATGCTTATAAAATCTTAACACGCTGGTATTTCACTCCTGAACGATTGCATATTATGTTTCCGATTCTTTTGTTTCCGATTCTTGCTGGAGATGTGGTAAGGGCCCTGGATCTTTTATGCATATTTGGTGGGAATGTGAGGTGATTCAGAAATTTTGGATATCTGTTACCTGCTTTTTGACATTGTGGATCCAGGACTCACTACAGCTTTCACCTCAAGTTTGTCTGCTCGGGTTACATAATATTAGAGATGCTCCTTGGCAGACAAAACTGGTTTGAATGGGATTGGCAGCGGCCAAATGTTTGATAGCATTGTATTGGAAGAAGCTAGCTGCCCCACCAGAAGAGGAATGGTTAGAGAAATTGTGAAAACTTGCCCAGATGGAATGTATAGCTGCTAAGCATTATGGTTATTATGACTTCCAAAGGCGGACTTGGGACAAAATATTTCAGTGCATTTGATCCTTTCTTTCTGTTGGGTGGGAGGTTGGGATGGGGGGGAGGGGAGAGGTGGTTATTTGGAAGTCTTTTTGAAGGAACAACGAAGGGACTTCCTCATGGTGTTTATTTTGTTGGGGGTTATTTTTGACTGTATTGGTTTATTTTATGTTGGGTGGTGGGATTGGGATATACTTGTGTTGTGTTTATTCTGTATGCTTTATTGAGTGGCTGTAATATCCCTAATTGGTGTACTTGTGGCGATTATATTGTTTTATTTACATTATAAAATTCTAATAAAAATTGAATAAAACAAAAAAAAAAAAAAGGATGCATGGTTCTCATTAAAGAGACCTCTTATAACTTAGATGTTATTTCAAGTTTTCATCCTGAATGCATGTAATGTAATCATTTACTTCAGACCTCCTTCCTACCTTAAAAATTTTTTTATTTAATAATATTTAATTAAGATAAAAAACTAATGAACTAAGGGCGCATAACCTATCCCCATCTTTTATTTAAATTAATTAATAAATATATGTTGATAACTTAATTTACTTTATAATGTTCTATCATTCACTCCATCAAATGTACTTTTATATTTTTGTATTAGATTAGAACAACAGCAACACTTATCTTAGTGGCTTCCTAGCCAGGGCCAACGTTGGTGGGTTTTTGAACTACCCGACGCTCGAACTGTTTTAGAGCGTTTCAGCTATTAGCTAGCCTTCATCGGAGGACAATATTGTTACTGTACCACTGAAAAAACAAACCAAATAAAAAATAATGAAAAAGATGAAAACTTGAAATAACATCTAAGTTATAAGAGGTCTCTTTACTGAGAACCATGCATCCTTTATGATACTTCAACCTCTTAATTTACACAGCAGGTTAATATACTGATAGAATGGTTGTTTTGTACATGACAAAAAAAATGGTTTTAGTGACAATTAAATATTTACAAAAAGTAATCAGGCATGTCTAGAGGGAGACAGGTATTTGTGCTTCTAGGCCTTTTTATGAACTTCCCCTGAAGGAGGCAGCATCGATGACTCAGAAGTGGTCTGGACTGTCGATACTGGTGGTACAAGTGTCAATTCTGGAATTATAGGATGTTGAATGTCAACGTCAAGAGTCAGCAAACATCCTCAATGTATCCGCAGAACCAAAAGATTTTTTGTATTGTAAATATCTGGCATTTAGCAACTTCTTCTGCAGTTTAGAGAAGAGTTGGCAAGAAGTATCATGGTGCTTGGGACCAATTCACTGGACACACCAATTATGCAGGTCTGTAGGCACAAAGTGCATTGTTTGAAGCTGTTGGAGATTTGGACATCAAAGACATGCAAGATCGAAGGACTCTTGCTTGAAGAGGTTGAGTAGATCACAACCTGAAAAAGACTCCTGGCCTGAAAACATGTTGAGGAGAGCCTGAAGATCCACAAAAATTAAGTTGGTTAAAAATTAAAAAAATTTTCACTGGAATTGAAGACCAATAATAAAACAGAGAAAATATGAAGACAATGAAATGGAAAGACACAAAAATGTAAAAATGTTTTAAGTGCTTGGAGAAACTCCAATGAACAGTTTCTCAGCTCCGCAGAAAACTGAGAACTGATGGTCCCACGAGCTGACATCGCATGGGCAGTCTTCAAAAGATAAAGTGACAGTCCACTTTTTGATTGTCCATACAAAGCTCTATGGTTGATGTCACCCACATATGCTATCTGCTTATACTCGGCTAATAGTTAATTCCAATCTCTGACATGAGATGGGAAGATTAGGTTCTTACCTCGATAATCTTCTTTCCAGTATATAGGAACATGAGTCTTGACCAGTGGGTTATTTACCTCTACCCATGAGATTTTGCAGAAGGTATCCTCTACAGCTTTTCAGCTCTGCTCCTTGTGTCAGTGGACAGTCCCCATCTCCTCAGTTTGGACAAAAGCAGTTGATCACCCCTAAAAGAGAAATAAGGAGGGTACAGGGAATTCCCTGACCAAGTCATGTCTTTTCTGCTCTGCAACAAAGATGATTAATTAAACCAAATGACTTAATACAAGCTAGGTTGACCCAAGCAAGCCACCTACCTGAGTGTAATCAACACTCACATTTATACAGCTATTATAGGCTCTCCCATGAATTCTTCCATAGTGAGTTATCACATCACTTATTGTACTTGCTGGACAGTTGAAAACCAATCATTTACATACTCTCTTGACTGCTCAAAGGCAAGCATTTGGAGACACACAATTGTTTTATGACTTTGTATTTCTATTCCCTAGTGTGATACCACTGTGTAAACCGCCACAAACTGATGGTTTGGCGGTATATAAAAATAAATAATTATTATTATTATCTGAGAAAAGAAAGAGACTAAATTGACATCTGACAGGGCAGGTGTCAAGACTCATGTTCCTTTATACTGGAAAGAAGATTATCAAGGTAAGAACCTAATCATCCCTTCCAGTGCACAAGGAATGAGAGTCCTGACCAGTGGGACATAACAAAGCTGTCCCCTGAGTCTAGGGCAGAGCAGATGTGTCTGCTGCTAGCACTGCAGACCCAAAAGCGGTGTCCATTTGTGCCTTCATGTCCACTCTTTAAAATCTTGTGAAAATATGGAGAATGGACCATGTACCTGTCCTACAAATCTCCTCGGGCGGCAATGCCAAGGATTCTGCCCTGAGGAAGCCACACCTCTGGTGGAATGTGCCTTCAAGATTGGCAGCTGTTTACCACAACCAATGCAGACAGACAAAATAGCTATGTGATCCCATCTGGAAATCGCAGTCTTAGATGCTGGCTTCTCAATTCCAAAAAGATGATCTGAAAGATGAAAATTGTCACCTCTAGATAATGAAGAACTCTCCTCATGTTCAGTAATTCCAAAACTGTGTCCTTTTTCTTTATGTTTATTAAAAACTTTATTTACCATTTAACAGCCTAAAAAGGATCCAAGTGGTTTACAAGAAAAGAACTCCATTTAAAAATAGGAAAGGAAACAATAAAAGCAAAAGTGAATTTTTTTTTCCATAAAATACTATACTATACTATACTATACTTTACACCAGGAAACTAGAATGGAGGCAGTTGGACTTCCTGATTGATATGGAATGCTGACAACACCTTTGACAGAAAGGAAGGCATTGTATATAGAGACACCGCTTCCGTAAATTTGAGGAACGGCTCTCTATGCAACAGAACGTTCTTACCAAGGTGAAAGCTACCAGGAAAAACTGTCCAGATGGTCAGATCAAACAGAGACACCTTTGCAAGGGCTCATACAGGGCTATACTAAGGGCCAATAGAATGATGTTAAGCTTTCACCTTGAAATGTTTGTCACATGGGAGAATGCAATGCAACACTCCCTTCAGAAACCTGGACATATCCAACGATCCTTTCTCTACTTGAGCCATAAGGCACGAAAGGCTTCCCACCTGTTTCTTGAAGGGGCCAATTGTCAGGCTCATTTTGAGACCGTCCTGAAGAAAAGGACTGTAGAAATCAGGGCCTTAAAAGGCTCCACCTTCTGTTCCACACATCAGCACTGAAGTCTTCCAAGTCTTAGCATAGGCTACGACTGTAGCCAACTTCTTAGATCATAAGAGGGTAGCTATAATCCCCTCTGAATATCCTTTATTCCTTGGGGGCTGCCATGCTGTAAGCCCAAAGCGTTACAGACTCCAGGGCAACTGGACCCTGCGAAGGCAGTGCTGGAAGCAGTGGCAGTCTGACGCACTTGCCTTGCTGCAGCTGAACCATATCCACATACCATGTGCGATGCAGCCAATCTGGTGCACAAGAATCACCACCCTTTGGTGGGTCATTATTCATTGAATAATCCAGCCTATCATTGGTCACAGGGGAATACATACAACAGTTCCTTTGTTGGCCACGGTTGTACCATGGCGTCTTCCCAGCTCTACTTTGCAGCTGAAGTAATAAGAAGCCTTCTTGTTAACTGCTGATACCATTAGCTCAAACGTCGGCCTCCTCCAGTACTTTACAATTTGTTGAAAGAACTCTGGGGTAAACACCACTCCCCCGCAAGCCATCAGGTACAACTTTGTCATGGCTCTGGCAATCATCAAAAGGCCTTCTGGTGACTCCCAATGCTCTGTCAGCATCATGATGATCTCTGGATCCGAAGGAAAAAATGTGGACTGGGTCTTAGAACTGATCATAGGAGAAATTTGAGCCTTGGAAACCTGTGACGGTTCCAAATTTAACTCTCTTAGAGATAATGTAATGCCTTCCATTAAGTCCACCGGTTTAAAAAGTCTGCACACAGTTAGTTTCCACTCTCTGGTCCAGTGCTGCCATAGATTCTTGGCTGATAGTGCCCACTTGTGACCATGGAGTCCTCTAAATCTGAAGATTAACTTTGCGGGAGTAAATGAATTGATCCTGTAATCCCAGTAAATTTCCTACATGATCTCAGGGTCCTGTGGAATACCTTTCCACAATGGACCAGTGTTCTGTAGGGGAAACCCTCTCCCGATGGCCCCCAGCATATTTCCAGGCTCTGTATATGACCCTTTATATTTCTAATAATCTTCAAACATTAAACTCACAAAATCAGTCAAATCCCTGAACTGGATCTCCTGAGGACCTCTACAGGGACATTTGCCTTCCAGTCACAAGTTGAGAGCCCTAGGAGGGATTTTTGCCCCAACAATTGAGCTTCCTGCAATTCTAAGACCCTGGTGGGACTAGAGAGAGCTAAGCCCAGCACTCCTACCTCCCCTCATGTGTCCCGCAGAACATGGTCATGCCTCAGCTGGCCATCCAGCAAAAAGCTGGCATGATACAGGGGTAAAAAGGCCTGTGGAGTTCACATAAATCAATTATTAGTAAAATTGAGGTGTTTTGAGGCAGATAGAAGCTTTTAAATTAAAATTGGTAAAGATGGCCACTGTGGCAGCATATTGGTTTCAGAAAATGGCTTGGGAGAGCTGAATAAAAGTTCATAAAATTCAGGGAAAGGGTTTTTGGAGGAAGCCCCAGAGACCCTCACAACTACAGTTTTGTACTCATTCTGAAGTGTCCCATAGACAGTAAAGCAGTTACTTACCATAACAGGTATTATCCAGGGACGGCAGGCAGATATTCTCACATATGGGTGATGTCATCCATGGAGCCTCGATGAGGAAAGCCTCACAAGCAGACTTGCTTGAAGAACTTTTAGAAGGTTCACAACCGCCACACAGCGCATGTACGAGTGCCTTCCCACCCAACATAGGGCGCGCATCTCCTCAGTTCAGATAGCTAGCCAAGAAGCCAACCAGGGGAGGTGGGTGGGCTGTGAGAATATCTGCCTGCTGTCCCTGTATGACACCTGTTACGGTAACTGTGTTCTATCCTAGAACAAGCAGGCAGCATATTCCCACATATGGGTGACCTCCAAGCTAACCAGAATGGGATGGTTGGAGTGTTGGCAATTCAGGAGAATAAATTTTGCAAAACTGCCTAGCCAAAGTGGCCATCCCGTCTGGAAAAAGAATCCAGACAATAATGAGAGGTGAATTTATAAACCGAGGACCAAGTGGCAGACTTGCAGATTTCCTCGATAGGAGTAGATCTAAGGAAAGCTACAGATATCGCCATGGCTCTGACTTTATGGGCTGTGACTCGACCTTGTAGATGCAGTCTGGCCTGAGCATAGCAGAAAGAGATGCAAGCCACCAACCAGTTGGTGATGGTGTGCTTGGAAACTAGATGTCCCAACTTGTTTGGATCAAAGGAGACAAAGAGTTGAGGAGCAGATCTGTGTGGTTTAGTCCTTTGCATGTAGAAAGCCAAAGCATGATTACAGTCCAGAGTATGAAGAGCTGTTTCTCCAGGATTAGAACGAGGCTTTGGAAAAAAACACTTGAAGTACAATGGATTGATTGAAATGAAATTCTGAAACCACTTTAGATAAGAATTTAGGATGAGTATGGAGGACCACTTTGTCATGATGGAATATTGTGAAAGGTGGGTCCGCTTGTAGCTACCCATCACCCACCATATCACCTATAAAACTTTAATGCTGGTCTTTAAAATCAAACTTTCATGTCAACCATCTTTTCTTGATAAATTCATCATCCCCTTTTGCCCTCCCCGGACCCTTAGATCGGCTGATCAGAATTTACTGACCATATCTTCTATCAAAGAATTCTACTACACTAGAAAACTTTTCCGTTGTAGCTCCAACTTTATGGAACGCCATGCCACCCCAACTCTGCCTCGAAAATTTACTCGACAAATTCAAGACTAAACTAAAAACGTTCTTATTCCAAGACGCATACCATAGCGTCTAAAAATTTCCTTTACAACAGTCTGCAAAATAAACATGAACTACTTTTAAGAAGCGATCCCCATTCCTGGTGTTTTATCCTCCCCCCTTCCCTTTAATTAATTTGTTTTTAATGATGTAATTATTAACTTTCCTCTCCCCCTTTCCCTTCAAGCTCATGTTCGTATTTGTAATTTGTCCATTTAATGTTCACATTTCTCCCCCCTACAAAAATTTAATTTAACCTTTCATTTTTAGCATTGTAAACCGGCCAGGTGCATGTCGATGGTCGGTATATTAAAATTAATTAAACTTGAAACTTGTAACTCACTGACTCTGTGAGCAGATGTGAGAGCAATGAGGAAAATCACTTTCCAAGTGAGATATTTCAGCTGAGCTAAAGCCATTGGTTTAAATGGAGGCTTCATCAATTGAGCAAGAACAACATTGAGATCCCAAAGCAATGGAGGCGTTTTGAGAGGTGGCTTGACATTGAAAAGTCCTTTCATAAATCTAGAAACCACAGGATGAGCAGAGAGGGGTTTCCCTTCTATAGGCTGATGGAAAGCAGAAATTGCACTGAGATGGACTCGAAGGGATGTTGATTTGAGACTGAATTGAGATAAATGTAACAGGTAATCCAAAACTGAAAACAAGGAGGTAAATTGAGGCTCCTTGTGATGAATGGTGTACCAAGCAGAAAATCTGGTCCATTTCAGTTGTAACATTGTCGAATGGCAGGTTTTATAAAAGCCTCTAAAATGTTCTTGATAGATTGAGAGAATTGTAGAGTGGCAGTTACATTGAGAGGTACTAAAGCTGTCAAGTGTAGAGACTGCAGGTCAGGATGAAGTAGAGACCCCTGACTCTGTGTAAGCAGAGACAGAAAAACTGGTAGAAGGAATGATTCGTTCATTCGAGAAGAAAGGCATCTGCCTTCAGAAGGTGAGGAGAGTATATCCTGGATCAGAACTGAAGCAGTTTGTTGTTGAGGGAAGAGGCAAAGAGATCTATCTGAGGAGACCCCCCACTGAGAAAAAATGTGATGGAGAGGTGAGGATTTGAGTGTCCATTCATGAGGTTGCAGAAGACGACTCAATTTGTCCGCTAGACAGTTTTTCTCTCCTTGAATATAGACCACTTTCAAAAAGGTGCTGACAGAATGCCCAATTCCAGACCTTTTGAGCTTCCTGGCAGAGAGGGAGAGATCCTGTCCCTCCCTACTTGTTGACATAGTACATGGTGACTTGATTGTCTGTATGAATGAGGCCTACTTGATCATGAAGATGTTGAAGAGCGCTCTGAGTTCCAACAGATTTATGTGCCATCGACAGTCTGTGCTGGACCAATGGCCTTGAGTACAGAGACCTTCGAGATGAGCCCCCCCAAGCGTAGGTTGACAAATCTGTCGTGAGGACATTCTGATGAGGGGGCGTTTGAAACGGTAAACCTCTGGAGAGATTGGAAGAGAGCATCCACCAGTGAAGAGACTGTCTGAACGAAGGAGTCATTGTAATGTGCTGAGAGGGTGGGTTGAAAGCCTGCGCCCACTGATATGCCAGGGTCCACTGAGGAATTCTGAGTTGAAGTCTGGCAAAAGGAGTCACGTGAATTGTAGAGGCCATGTGACCTAGGAGAACCATCATGTGCCTCGTTGAGAGTGGCATGAGGGATGATACGTTTTGACAAAGTCGAATAAGAGCATCCTAATGTTGTTGAGGAACGAATGCTCTGAGTTGCACAGTGTCCAGTACAGCTCCAATGAACTGTAGAGTATGAGAGGGCTGTAGCTGGGATTTTGGAAAGTTTATTTCGAACCCCAAACTTTGGAGGAAACAAATAGTCCGTTGAGTCACATCAATAACCCCCTGAGATGTTGAATCTTTGATAAGCCAATCGTTCAGGTATGGGAAAACCTGAAGACCATGGTTGCGCAGAGTCACTGCTACTCCCACTAGGCACTGGGTGAACACTCTGGGATATGATGCCAGGCCACATGGTAGCACTCTGTACTGAAAATGATGATTCCCCACCCGAAATCTGAGAATTTGCGAGAAGCTGGATGAATGGTAATGTGAGTGTAAGCCTCTTTTAGATCCAAAGAGCATAACCAATCGTTCTGATCTAGAAGGGGATACAAGGATGCTAGAGACAGCATCCGAAATTTTTCTCTGACAAGAAATTTGTTGAGAGCTCTGAGATCCAATATAGGTTGCAGATCCCCCGTCTTCTTTGGAACAAGGAAGTAACGGGAGTAAAATCCCCTGCTCTGATGTTCCAGAGGAACTTCCTCGATGGCACGGAGATGAAGCAGAGCTTGAGATTCCTGAAGAAGGAGGGTAGTCTGCGATGGGTTGGAAGGATACTCTCTTGGGGGAAGATCTGGTAGAATCTGGATGAAATGAAGAGAGTAACCTTCCGGGATGATAGTGAGGACCCAGAGGTCGGATGTAATGAGTTCCCATCGTTGGAAAAAAAGATGAAGATAACCCCCAATGGGAAGAGGAGAGGACAGAGGCAGAACAACTGAGGTTATGCTCTGTGTTAGATGATCAAAAAGACTGAAAGGCTTTAGGTGCAGCAGAAGTCTGAGATTTTTGCTGCCGTTGTTGCTGCTGCTGTTGTTGCTTAGGAGGTGGCCTTGAATAACAGGCTGCCTTCTGAGGAAAACGTATCTTGTAGGATGGAGTAGGTCGATAACCCTTGGCAGTGGAAGGCTTTGGCTTTGGCCTGATGATGGAAGCAAACGACTTCTCATGCTCAGATAAACGCTTGGTAGCTGCCTCAATAGAGTCATCAAACAACTCATTGCCCTGGCATGGGATGTTAGCTAAGCGATCATGAAGATTCGGGGCCATATCCATAGTGTGGAGCCAGGCAAGACAGCGCATTGCCACCGAGAACGCAGTGACTCTAGAGGACATTTCAAACGCATCATATGTAGCTTGAACCATATGTATGCGAAGTTGACACAGAGTGGTATGCATTTGTTGAAATTCTGGAAGTCGATGTTGAGGAAGATATTTGAAAAAATCAGGCATGGCATTGACCAAATGCTTGAGATAAGATGTGAAGATAAAGTTGTAGTTCAAAATTTGGTTTGCCATCATTGAATTTTGATACAGCCGACGACCAAACTTGTCCATGGTCCTGCCCTCTCTTCCAGGAGGGACGGAGGCATAAACCTTGGCAGGATTGGTTCTTTTTAAAAAAGACTCCATGAGAAGAGACTGATGGGATAATTGGGACTTCTCAAATCCCTTACAATGGACCATCCTGTATCTAGATTCCAACTTTGCTGGTACAGCAGGAACAGAATATGGTGTCTCAAGATTTCTTTTGAAGGTTTGAAAAAGAATTCCATTCTTGGGCAATTTGAGAGACTCCCTAGGAGGATGAGGCATACCCAGTTCTTCCAAATACTCCTTAGAGTATTTTGAGTCAGATTTCAAAGTGATATTAAGATCCTTATTCATTTGACAGAGAAATTTGGTAAATTCGGCGGCGGCAAAGAAAGCAAATAGAGTATTGGGCATGATAAAGAAGGGACTCACGAGTAGATCAGAGGAGGTCATAATGCCGCTTTATAGAGCAATGGTCAGGCCCCACTTGGAATACTGCGTCCAACATTGGTCTCCCAACCTAAAGAAGGATATAAAACTGCTGGCGAGGGTGCAGAAACGAGCAACAAAACTAGTAAAAGGTATGGAGAAACTGGAATATGAGGATCGACTTAAGAGACTGGGATTATTCTCCCTTGAGAAAAGGAGACTGCGAGGGGATATGATTGAGACCTTCAAAATACTGAAAGGAATCGACAAAATAGAGCAGAAAAAAACTATTTACATTGTCCAATTTGACACGGACAAGAGCACACGGAATGAAGCTAAGGGGGGGACAAGTTCAGGACTAATATCAGGAAGTTCTGCTTCACTCAGAGAGTGGTTGACACCTGGAATACTCTCCCAGAGGAGGTTATTGCGGAATCTCCTTATGAGAGGCATAGAAGGATATGGATGAGTAAAAATTACGCCATGTGTACACCTGGCAGGGCCTCCGCGTGTGTGGATCGCCGGATTAGATGGACTGAAGGTCTGATCCGGAGATGGCGCTTCTTATGTTCTTATGGATCTGAAGAGGTATGACCTCGTTGAGGAGAAAGTGATTGGGAACCCCTCGAGGTTCCTCTCATCAGAGAACGAGGGTGAAGCTTCTCTGGAGTATTGATACCTGAGATCTGAATCCATAGGCAAAGATGAACCACTCATAGAATGTGACGAGAACCTCGCAGGAGAACTCGAGTGACGAGAGTGGTGAGGCACTGCAACAGATCACTTCGAAAGAGGAATTGGTGCCCTCGAAGAGTCTCAATGCCTTGATAAACGAGACCTGTCTTGAGAAGAAGACCTGGGCCTTGATGAAGACCTTGACAGATAATGTGGAGAACTATACCTTGAATCACAATCCCGTGATTGAGTCAGATCCAGCTTGAAAGATGAATGCCGAGGAGTCCTCGTCCTATGCCTTGAAGAGGGCAACACCTTATGTGAGGATGGAGGACTGGCAGTCGGAGAACGACATTGAAATACCAAAAAGGACTCAGCTTCTTGTGTCGAGGTATCTCGAGGTACTCTTAAAGACTCAGCTCCTTGATTAGAGTGTGTAGAAGAATCTCGAGGCACACTCAAGGACTCAACTCCTTGCACAGAGTGGGTAGATTCAGCTTGAGGCACTCTTAAGGACTCGACTCCTTGTATGGAGTGGGTAGATTCAGCTCGAGGCACTGCCAAGGACTCGACTCCTTGTAATACTGCTGAGTGCTCAGGCTGGAATGCAGGAAGCAGAGTCGAGGCAGGAGTTAATTTGGCAAGTATGTTACCAAACTCCGGATGCAGAAGAGTTGCCAACATATTCTGCAAAACCGGCACCAAGACCACTGAATCTGGTACATTTGGTGTGGCTACAGTCTCTGAGGAAGACGACCTCGAGGAAGAACGATGCCTCGATTTTGAGACATGTTTCCTGGATAGCTTCAAAACCACCTTTTCTAAGGGTGGCATATCTGGAGGAGTTAGCTTAGCTATCTTATCTGAGGGAGACAGTGAGGACAATGGCTCCTAAGGAGAAGATTTAGTTGATTGCCCCAAAGATGAGGACTTGCCGAACGAGGAAGGTTTGATTAAGGTTGAGGTCGATGTTAAAGGTGTTTTCATCGTAGAAGACTTCACTGGAGTGGAGGTCGAGTTCAGGGTTGGAATCGGGGTGAGGGCCTTAGGCAAAGGCCGATCCATGCTGCCGAATATTTTTTCAAGCTGAACTTGACGACGGTTGAGTGCTTGAGGTTGAAGTTTAGCACAGCGGGCGCACAACTCCAGACGATGGACAGGTCCTAAACACTGAACACACCACTTGTGTGGGTCAGTGAGAGAGATCGCGTGTTGGCACCGGCTATACTTCTCGAAGCCGGTGACCAGCCGGGACATATAAGGAAAGACCGCCGTGGCTAAATCGTGGCTGAGGCCACGGAGTAGGCTCCACCGTGACATGAGGAAGAAAACAACAAAAATCTCAATTTTAAATTTTTTAAATAAAACGCAAAAAGAAAACACAGCGACCCTGTAAAGGAAATACACGAGCCATGGTGAGAGAAGGCACGAGTAGAACTAACTCTTCGCACAGAACGTCGAATGGGGATTTCACAGCTCCACGGAAAACTTAGAACTGAGGAGACGCTGAGGGAAGTCACTCGTGAATACACGGTGCGGCAGTCGCAAACATTCTAAAAGTTCTTCAAGCAAGTCTGCTTGCGAGGCTGTCCGCATGAAGGCTCTGTGGATGACGTCACCCATATGTGAGAATATGCTGCTCCTTGTCCTGGGAAAATAGATTTTACTCACAGAGCTGTTTGGTGCCATGTCTTCATCAGCACACACTGCTGCTGTAGAAAGGAGAAGGTCCCAGCCTCAAACTAGCATAGAAAATCTTCCAGAAGCTTCTCTCTTCAGGCTGCCTTTTAGACAGGCTCTGAGAGCCTGAAACGCTCAACCTCACTTGCTCCTCATGCGTCTTTGTGGAAGAGAGACAGCCTGCACCCACTACAGTCCTCTGGGCCAACATGGGGCCACTCAGCCTGCGCTCAAGCTCCTGATAATTCAGGGGTGAGCTGAGTTTCCAGGGAAATGCACTCCAAGCTATTTGAAGTGTTAGTGCAGGCTGGCTAGGTAGGTGCCCTGCAAAAGGGTAGCCTCCCCACCACAGCCCTCTGAAATAGAGGCTGTTTCTTCTCCCAGGCAGAGCTGTCTCAGAAATCCTGGAACCCTCTGGGGCACCGTGAAGCCTTGCATTTCGTATTAAAACCTGAAAATAATAAATCAATTGCAGAAAAAAAGACACTTTCTCAGCTTAGAAACATAGAAAGATGATGGCAGAAAAGGGCTATAGCCGATCAAGTCTGCCCACTCTACTGTCCCATCCCCTTAAGTCTGTGCCCTAGTGGCCCAAACCCTTAACTCGGCACCTCGCAGAAGAAAAACCTGAGGTGATGGGGACTGCCCACTGACACAAGGAGGCGGAGCTGAAACTGTAGATGATTCTTTTTGCAGGTAGAATGAATAACCCACTGGTCAAGGTTTTACCTAATTCTTGCTTAAAGAGAAATGATCAGTGTTTTTGGTCTTTTCTAGCATAATTTTTCCCTATGAAGGATACAGACACAAGTCAATAAGACTGGATGGAATTAGGCCCCATGACACTAAGCATCAAAATCCCGAACAAATCCAGCACATCACAATTTTCTTTCCTCTCTGTCAAACCTCTCATGCTGCACAGTTTTACACAGAGAGGGTGAACTAAATCTGACAACCTAGTAATTGTAGCACCACTTCTCCCTAATTAGTATGAGCATATAGTTACATATGGGGGATTCAACACTTCTCATAGTTGATGCAATCCTTAAATTTTGTGGTATTCATGATGCCCTTGTTCAGTGCTTGGGATCTTCTCATAAGATACCCTCTGGTGATTTTAAATGGTAAAAGTTCATACGCTTGATACACTGCCTTTCTGTGGTACAACTAAAGTGGTTTCACATATTCTATGTAGGTATTTTCTCTATCTTTACTAGGCTCTCAATCTATATTTGTACCTGAGGCAATGAAGGGTTAGGTGACTTAATCAGGGTCACAAGGAGCTGTAGTAGAAATCAAACCCAGTTTCCCAGGTTCTCAGCCCACTGCACTAACCATTAGGCTACTCATCCTCTGCAGGTCCCTGAATCAGAAAACTCTGAACTTGCCTATACAGCTGAACTGGAAGATGACACCTCTACGGGCCTGACCAAGTACCTTTACTTTAAAAACACCATTGGACACAGCTCAGTTAGAGAAAACCCTGATATTTTAAGTAATATGAAACAAATTACTGAAATTGTTTCAGCAAGAATATAATGCCTATATACCCCATACAGAAAATAAATGATGAGAACATACAAAGGATATTAATACTTACAATGGAAAAGGAATGGGATTGTAGTTGTTTCCTGGGAGCAGATTAGCAAAAATAGCCTTCATTGTTGATTTCTCCTTCACCTGGTTGTCTGTGGATCCCATCAAATGGCCATCAAATACATCTGTAATAAGACATGAGTAGTATTAATCTATTATCTTCATTGCAAGTGCGATGGGTTAGGCATCAAAAGGATATGAAACTGACATACCTTATAAGCCAATCGGAAATTATTTGTTCCTAAGATTAAATTCTTTTGTTAATTTTTCATGGTATCTTTATTTAACAAGTCAAGCAGCAAAAACAGACAATGCTCAATTTCAGTACAAGGAAGAGAACAATCAAGGTTAAAACATCGTCAAAATTTGGTTGCCAACAACAACACCAGGGCTGCAAGTTAATTGCATTTAGCTCTACGATTAACTATTAATTGTGTTTAAAACAATTAATCATGATTAAGAAAATTATTCATGTTAAAGCATTTCCTGTCTCTTCCAAACATCTCTCCTGTTCTCTTCTACTACCAACCCCTGTCCTTGGCCAGATCCAGCATCTTTCCCCATTCACAATTCAATGTCATGAGCCCCTTCCCCCCCCACCAGTCTACTTTTAAGATGGCCTTCTTTTAAGTGGCAGCATTGAGCATTTGCTGCCTGGAGCCAGGTCTGAAGCTTTCCTCCTGACAGGTCCTGCTCATGCAGAAAAAGGAAGTGATATCAGAAGTGGTAGGACAGGCCAGAGGAAAAGCTTCGGACCAGGTCACTTATGTAAGACACTACCACTGCCAGGTACCAACAGAAAATCACCTTGAAGTGAGGGAGAGATGGACACCAAACAATGGGTAAAGAAAGGGGAGTAACCCACAAACAGAATTGGAGGGGCCACCAATAGAATCTGTGACTAAAGTTGTGATCTAGGATTGGAATTCTATCAGCCCTTTATGAAAGGGGAAAGGGATAGGATTTGATATACCATGTTTCTGTAGTTAGAGCTAAAATGGTTTATATATAGGTTATTTATTGAGATTTATTAACTGCCTTTGTAAAGATATTCACCCAAGGAGGTGTATAGCTGGTATAATTCAACATATTTGTTAAACTTACAATTTTGTTAACAGCATAACAATAGTAAAAAGACCAAATATAAACATAAATACAATGAATGAGGTATAGTTAAAATCAATAGTTTCAAGTTTCAAGTTTATTAGCATTTGATGAATCGCTTATATAAAATTTCTAAGCGATGTACAGTTTGAAAGTTAATAATAGGACTACAATGAAACTGTTTCACAATTGTACTTATTAACACTGAAATTTAAATGAGAGATATGAGTATAATATATACTAAAAGGGAGACATTATACTTATGATGCATCTGAGAAGCACAAATCAGAACATTCAAACAACATAGATATGACACTAATGTTTTTTTATAATCCAGCTTATACTATAGCCCAGGGGTCAAAAGCAAGATATTAGAGGGGGACAAAATGGGTGGTACAGAGTGCTTTGGGATAAACAGATAGGAAGCTAAACTCAAGGCAAGTTGTTTATACAGTTCAACAACGAATAATGAATTGATTTAGTTAGTATGTGTGTCAAGCTAGTCCTACTGCAGAATGAGTGTTTAGTCAATCAGCCTGTGCATTAAAGGCTTGGGTGAAGAGCCAGGCTTTCACCTGCACTTGGGGCTATGGAGGGTTAAATGCTAAATTGCAAGGAAATGCAGTGGGAAATAAATAAAATACCTTTATTTGTGCAATTAATAACAATTGAAATTTTTAATCGAAATGCAGCTCTAAATAACACTGATGTTCCAGTCTTTTAAAGTTGTTCATTTTAAGACACTTCTTTAGCACCCTCTCATATGTTGCGGTTTCCCTTTGGATCCATTCCTGTTGTTTTACAAACATCTGATGATACTACTCTTTTGAAGATTTTATGGTGTTTGATATCAAAATTCTTTTCTTTTTTTGATGTTTTGTTATTTATTCTTTTTTAACTACATCGAGCCATATTGCTTAGTGAAGATGTGGTATATAAGAATGAAGATTAGATTAGATTATTCTTTATTTATCACATATTTTTTAAAATTTATTTTGCATAATTGTACAACAAATTATCAAACTATCAAAAAATAAAACAGAAAACATCGCCATATTATAAATAAAAAAAATAAACAGTAAGTCCAGCTGTTACCCCAATTAGCTTGTAAAGCAAGACTATACATCATATATTCCTATTGTGCGATAACACAGCCTTCTTATTTATTTATTTTTTTAATAGAACTTTTTATTGAAAGTGGTAAAGAAAACACATACATGAATCTAATACAATAAGGTGAAGAAACACAGCAGTAACACAAACAGCTCAATAATGCATAAGAAGCAAAGTCCAAAAACTGAAGTAACAATAGAAAGTGGACACATTGCATTAAAAAAAAAAATACTTTGACGACGCCTCTTTTCTTCTGCTAGTACAATCTTCTATTCTGAGTGTTCTGGATAACTGTAATATCATATACTTAGGCGCCTTCAAGAAAATCACCAAGAAGTTGAGGTTGGTCCAAAATACTGCCTCTTCCCTTCCCATCCCCCCCTTGCCCCCCTCCACCCACCCCATTCCCAAATATTATTAATAAATAGTGTTTCACTTTCTAATTACAAATGTAATGAGTTCACTACAAAACTGCATGCTCTGACTGGTAATTGCTGTATATAAAGTTCCCAGGTCATCCAAAATTTACTCTGTTTTATATAAGATGGGGAGGTCGCCCTAGCTTCTATAATCATAAGAGCATGAAATGCTGCCCTTCAATGCTAAATAAGGGTGGACTTTCTTCCAACAAATGTTGTAAAATACATTTTTGACCTATAATAAAGGATTTAAAAAATAATTCCCTAACCCCTTTCTTAAAAATCCTGTCCCATTGAAGAAACATCTGGGGGGAAGGAACCACAATTCTAGAAATAATTGATCCAAGAAAAACACAAACAGCATTCCAAAATTTCTGAATTTTGGGACATAACCAAAAAGCATGACCCAATGTATTATCCATTTTTTTACATTTTAGGCACATTCTTGTCTCAACACAACCAAAATGTGAAGCCTGAACTTGAGAAACATAAGCTCTCATAACCATTCAAAATAGACTCTCTATAATAAGTGCAAGAAATTGAGGAAATGCCTAATTGAAGAGCCTTTTCTATTATTACCTCACTAATTTCCACTCCCAATTCCTCAGTCCACTTATCTGCAATCCTTTTATAGCTCATATGTGGATATACAAAATCAAGGGTCTTTTTAAAGTATGAAATTGAGGGTAGAGCTTCTAGATGTTCAAATAAAGTTCCCAATCTATATCCCACTCCCAATGTCAAACCTTCCTTTTTTAGTGTGGTAATATAATGAACTAATTGCGTATAAGCATATATGTCAGTGTGCCTCATACCCGAAATACTTAATAATGCATCAAATGAAATTATATTGTTGTCCTCTCCCACAAAATAAAATATATGTTCCAACAAAGAATCTGCCCATCTGCGAAAAGGACCCTTTTCCATACCAGGAGAAAAGGTGGAATTCCCCACTACTGGAAGACAGTCAGAATGGGCTCCCTTGATTTTCCAAATCTTCATCAAAGCAGTCCATATCATCCTCATATATTTCAATATCGGATGATCCCTATAATCAATAGGTATATTACAAAGAGATGTTTGTGGAAGAAAATGAAGATTCAAAGGCCGAAAAAGAGAACATTCTGTCTCACACCATGTATATTCCGAAGATCCAAGAAAAAAATCTCTAAGATGTCGAAGGCCACAAGCCAAATTAAACAAATAAAGAGTAGGCACCCCATCCCACCCCTTCTCCAACTCCCCATCATATAATCCAACCTCAATTTAGGTTTCTTTCCCTTCCACAAAAAAACGTTGTAAAACAGAAGTCAAAACAACAAGATCTGTCTTCTTAATCCACACTGGTAACTGTTGGAGAGTATATAGCCAACGTGGGAAAATGATCATCCCATAAAGTGCTATTCTCCCACTCAATTGCAATGGCAACGAAGCCCATATTTCTAGCCGACGCTTAGTATCTTCCAAAAGACGAGTAATATTACATTCATAAAGTCTATTCAGATCTACTGGCAAACATTTACCTAGATACTTATAATCAGTACCTGCCCAACGTAAAGGAAAAGACCCTGGCCACAGTTCTTTAGTTTGAGATGATGTTGCCATAGCTTCTGATTTAGAGCTGTTTAAAGCAAATCCTGAAAAATCCCCATATTCACGTATACTTTCTAACAAAATCCGGAGCGAGGAAACCAGATCAGTGAGATGTACCAATAAATCATCAGCAAATGCTGATATTTTAAAATGTTCTGACCTCAAACGTACCCCAGTGATTTCCGGATTTCCAAGAATTTCATGTATAAGAGGATCCAAGGTAAGAACAAACAACAATGGGGAGAGGGGGCATCCCTATCTAGTCCCTCTAGTCCGTAAGCTTTCCATTCACCCACATCTGAGCCAGAGGCCTATCATATAATACTCTAATACAGTGATGGCTAACCTTTTTGAGCCCGAGTGCCCAAACTGCCGCACAAAACCAAAGAATTTCCTCAAAGTGCCAGCACGTCAATTAAACCTTAATAACAAGATTTTAATATCTAAAAACTCTTTATAAAGTTGCCTGAACTATGTAACATCATTTTTAAATCTTTGTATTGTCAGAGAATCAATTTGATTCACAATCCTTTGGTTTTCATTTCAATTTATTGGCAATTTATAATGTTTTAATGATTTCATTCAATTTAATGAATTTAGGAAGAATTTGATTCAGTTACACAATATATTTTAAATGTATTATTCACATAACATGTCAAATGTATCCTGAGTAAAAAAAAAGATAAACTTCTTAAAACTGTTAACTGTGTCAAGACTCGGTGTGTATTCCCAAAGAGTCTATACATGTTTTTTTGTAAAATTTACAATCAAATTAGAAAATATTTAAATCATTACATTTCTAATAATATGATGTAAAGAAAACAAAAGAGCTTTCAATTAAACCAACCGTTTTTATTGGAAATTCCAGACTGGAATACAACAGGGCCATGTAAAGTCCCTTTTTTAAATAACATCTTTAAATAATATTTAAATAACTTAGAAAGTGTCTTAACTGCAAACTGAAAACACAGCTTCATGTAAACATATGCATTGGGCATGCTCTGAAAAAAATTAATGTGATTTTTGTTGTTGCATGCATGCTGATAACTTGTCAATCCTTGGCTCATAGTGCGTTAATTTCAGAGCAACACATGCAGCACTCATGCCATCCGTTAATCTGTTTCTAGCATCAGATTTTATATGATTCAAAGCCGAAAACAGCTGCTCACAAGCATAGGATGACCCAAACAAAGTAAGAAGAGCAATCCCAAGTGCTTTCATGGACTTAAAATTGTCTGGCAGAGAATTCCACGCTTTTAGGATTTCATTTTCAGAACTGCTAGCAGTGATTTCATTTGTCACCCTTTCACACTCAATGCGTTCAAGAGCCACACGCAGGTCATTGAATTTACTTTTCCAGATAGAGCTTTCTTGAAATTCCAGTAGCTCCATTTCCAAATTTTGAATATCCAACCACTGTAAGCAGGAAAGATCAAGATCTTCAAATGTGGACTTTTCTGGGGAAGTTATAAATGAAAGGGTTGTCTCCATTTTACGGAACTGAGAAAATCTTTTACTAAAATTCTCCTTTGCTTCAGCTACAATTGTGGAATATGCTTTGTGGATTTCCTGGTGTTTTTTATGACTGTCCACAAATGTTGTAGAATTATCCAAATGTATTTTTAGGTTGGGAAAATATTTTAGCTGTCCACTCTCAAGGTCTTTTTCAAAAACATGCAATTTTCCCTCAAAAGCTTTGATGTCACTAAACATGCTTTCTGCTGTTTTTCCCATGCCTTGTAATTTTTTGTTTAGTACATTAAAGTGGTTAGTAAAATCTGTAAAGAACATGAGGTTGTGTGGTTTTGCAGCATTTACAGACTTGGAGCAATGGTATGATTGTTTCACTTTTGACCATTTGCCATTTAAAGACTACTTGCTACCAAAAGACTTCTAAAACTCCTGATGCAGGCCGGATGGCCGAAACGTGATCATGTCGAGTCATTGAGTTGCTTTGGATGTACGATTTTGTTTTGGATTAATAAAGACCATTGGATTTATCAGATGAGTTGAAAGACACTGTTTTTGTGCACCATCTTAATTGGACATTTCCACTTTGCCCTTGCTTCTACAGCAGGGGTGCCCACACTTTTTGGGCTTGCGAGCTACTTTAAAAAAAAAACAACACAAAGCACACTGTTTGCAGAGAAAATGTTAATTATCATTTATATTCCGTGGGTTTTCAAAGAGGTCAAGTCAGACGATTCTATGCAATGTCACTTCAGAAACAACTATACAAAAATAGACAAATATACCCCCTCCCTTTTTACTAAATCGCAATAGCAGTTTTTAGAGCAGGGAGATGCACTGAATGCCCTGTGCTGCTCTCGATGCTCATAGGCTCCCTGCGCTAAAAACCACTATTGCAGATATAAATTCTCTAAACAGACACATTTTGATTACTAAACTGAAAATAAAATCATTTTTCCTATCTTTTTGTCTGGTGATTTCATGAGTCTCTGTTTGCACTTCCTTCTTCTGACTATAAATCCAATATTTTTTCTTTCTGCCCCTCCCCTTTTCTTTCTGTCTCTCTTTCTTTCTCTCTCCCCCCCCCCCCCCCAAGCCATCGCGCCAATTTCTCCACTTCCCCGATTCTTTCCCTACCCCCTAAGCCACCATGCCGATTTCTCCCTGCTTCCATGAGCCAGGCCAGGAATGTACAAGCGCCAGACTCACAAGACTTCACCTCTGATGTCAATTCTAACGACGGAGAGGAAGTTCCAAGCCAGCCAGGCAGCGATTGGCTGGCCCAGAACTTCCTCTCTGACGTCAGAATTGACGTCGGAAGTGAAGTCTTGTGAGTCCGGCGCTTCTACGCGCCTGGCCTGGCTCAGGGAGGCAGGAAGAAAAAGATTGCCAAGGCAACGCGATCGACTCACATTGCCTTTGCGATCTACTGGTCGATCGCACTCGACCATTTGGGCACCCCTGCTGTTATGGTATCCTGTCCTGACCTGAGGAAAGGGGTTTAGTCCCCAAAAAACTGCCTTATTTCTATTTCCTATTTATAAACTTTAATCAATAGATACAATACTACTTGATTCTACGTAAAGCAACAAAACAATTTTTTCTACCTTTTGTCGTTTTTGCTTTAATCATCTTGTCTTCACCCTTCTTTCTAGCCAGCATCTGTCCGCTCTGTCTTCCATACAGCATCAGCCTCTTCCATCTACTGTCTGCCCTCTCCCCGTTCCATATGGCATCTTCCCTCTTTTTATGCTCCTTCAATAAACTGTCTATCCTGTGCCCCTTCTCTTCTCTTTTGTACATGATTGATTTCAGCTCTGCCACCTCTCCATTTTTCTCTCTCTGTCACCATCCCGTCCCCTATGCTCTGGCATCTCTCTCTTCTCCTTTCTTTCCTTCGCACCCCATAGTCTGGTATCTTCCCTTCCCTGATTCTCTAGCATCTCACTCCTTTCCTTTTCTTCCATCTCTCCATCACCCTCCATGCTCTGTCTTCTCCTCCTTCCTTTCCCCCTTCCTTTTCCCTTGGTCTGGCATACTTTCCTCCTTCCCTCCATGCCCTGGCATCTCTTCCTCCCTCCCTTCCCTCCAATCCCTGGCATCTCATTCCATTCCCTCCCTCATCTTCTTTCTCCCTCCAGTTGGGTGCAGCAAGTCTCTCCCCCTCTGCTCCCTTTCCTCCTTCTGTCACCCATGACCTAGCGTCATGAACTTCTTCAGGCAGCAGCATTCACAATTTGCTGCTGTTGCCAGCTTCGGGACTTCTTCTCTGTCGGGTCCTGCCTTCATGGAAACAGAAGTAGGCAGGACCCGGCGGAGAGGAAGGTCAACAGCAGTGAATTGTAAATGCTGATGCTAGCCGAAGAAGTTCATGACGCCAGGTCGAACACCCGGGGCAGACTGCTATTCTCCCCCCCACGACCCTCCTAACTCTCCCTCCCTCCCA
Source organism: Geotrypetes seraphini (assembly GCF_902459505.1). Lineage (NCBI taxonomy): Eukaryota > Metazoa > Chordata > Amphibia > Gymnophiona > Dermophiidae > Geotrypetes > Geotrypetes seraphini. The sequence goes on along the minus strand of NC_047088.1, from coordinate 137,063,793 downwards.
TCACGAGACTCTAAACAGCACTGCTCTACTCTAAGCAGGTGCTTCAGGACTTTCTCCTGCCGTGATTCCCTCTGGCACGTCGCTGATGAGGGAAGGAGGGAGAGATAGGAGGGTCGGATCGGGTTGGGGTTCGCCCGGGATGATGATGAGGCTGCTGCTGCTGCCAGCGAATCCAGCAAGGGTGAGGCCCCAAAGCACAGCACTGGCAGGCCCCCCTGACTATTTCGGGCCCTAGGCCTGTGCCTACAGGGCCTATCCTTTAATCTGGCCCTGCTTCCCCCCCCATATGCCCTGACATCTCTCTCTTCCACTCCATGTTATGGTATCTCTTTCCCTCCGTCCCATGGTCTTTGCATCTCTTTCCTCCTTTTCCTGATCTTCCTTCTCCCACCTTCCCTCTCTCTCCCCAATTGGGTACAGCAGTATTTCTCTTCCCCCTCCCCCCACTGAGTACAGCAGTATCATCAGCATTTCTCTTGCCCCCCCCAATTGGGTACAGCAGAAGCAGCATTTCTCTTCCCCCTCCCCCCTAATTGGGTGCAGCAGCATTACTCCTCCCATTCCCCCCCGTCTCACACACCCGGCAGATTCGCTACAGACAAAGGCAAGTTGCAAGTTTCCCTTGGTCGCTGACCTATCTCCCAAAGGGCAGCGACAGAGGGAAGTTTACAACTTGCTGCTCTTACTTACTTCGGGCCTTTCTCGTTGCCGGGTCCTGCCTTCACGGAAACAGAAAGTAGGCAGGACCCGGCAGCGAGAAAGGCCCGAAGTAAGCAAGAGCAAGTAAGCTTCCCTCCGTGGCTGGCCTATCTCCCGCATGCTCCAGGGCTCTAATGGTCTGTGCTGGCTTCTCTTCTCTACCCCCCCCCCCCGACGTAACTTCCGGTTTCGGAGGGATGTCGGGTTCGAGTCGCTTGCTGGGGCTTTTTTTTGTTTAAAGTCCGGCGAGTTTTTCGGTGGCTCTTCAGGGTGCGCATTAAGCAGTGGCGGCAGCAGGATACGGCAGATGACAGCCGGGCGGGCATCTAAATTTGCTGGGCGTTGCGCCCGGCTGAAAAGCGCTGGGGAGAACACTGGGGAGCCCGGGCCCCCTGTCAGCTCCGGGCCCCTGAATGCAGGACTGGTAGTACTGCCCTGATGGCGGCCCTGTCGGTTGGGTTAGCGCCACAAAAGTAAGGGGACCTGGCCGGCTGTGCTGCACACGGGGCGGGGCGGACTGCCCCCTCCCTTGGTAGCCGTGAGGCTACTCCTCCTTACCTACCCTGCCTGCAGTACAAAGCCGAACGGAAGTCTTCCCGACGTCAGCCCTCCCTCCCTCCGACGTCAGCGCTGACGTCGGGAAGACTTCCGTTCAGCTCTGTGCTGCAAGCAGAGCAGGTAGGGAGAAAAGCCGCGTGACTTAGTACATCCAGTCCCGTTCCCGTGCAGCTCTCTATTGCGGACCTTCCCGCGTGCCAGCTGCAAGGCCTTCGCGTGCCACAGCTGGCACGCGTGCCATAGGTTCGCCATCGCTGCCCTAGAGGAAAGGAGAGACAGGTGAGATATGATTCAGAAGTTTAAATACTTGAAGGGTATTAACGTAGAACAAAATCTTTTCCAGAGAAAGGAAAATGGTAAAACCAGAGGACATAATTTGAGGTTGAAGGGTGGTAGATTCAGGGGCAATGTTAGGAAATTCTACTTTACGGAGAGGGTAGTGGATGCCTGGAATGCGCTTCCGAGAGAGGTGATGGAGAGTAAAACTGTGACTGAGTTCAAAGAAGCTTGGGATGAACACAGAAGATTTAGAATCAGAAAATAATATTAAATATTGAACTAGGCCAGTTACTGGGCAGACTTGCAGGTCTGTGTCTGTGTATGGCCATTTGGTGGAGGATGGGCAGGGGAGGGCTTCAATGGCTGGGAGGGTGTAGATGGGCTGGAGTAAGTCTTAACAGAGATTTCGGCAGTTGGAACCCAAGCACAGTACCGGGTAAAGCTTTGGATTCTTGCCCAGAAATAGCTAAGAAGAAAAAAATTTAAAAAAAAAAATTTAAATTGAATCAGGTTGGGCAGACTGGATGGACCATTCGGGTCTTTATCTGCCGTCATCTACTATGTTACTATGTTAAATGGGATTGTGTTAAGTGAGATACAGTGGAACCTTGGTTTACGAGCATAATTTGTTCCAGAAGTATGCTCGTAAACTAAATTGCTCGTATATCAAAGCGAGTTTCCCCATAGGAATGAATGGAAACTCGCTTTGATTCGTTCCACCAACCCCCCCCACCCGAGGCTACCGGCACTGCTCCAATTGTCCCCCCTTGAGGCCACGGCTGCTGCTCCATACCCCCCTGCGATCCGGCATCCCCCCACTCGAGTCGCTCCCCCCGCAATCTTACAGACTCCCCTAAGCACCAAATGATATCCCTTACCCCGATTGGGCACCGGCACCAACGCACAGGACATGCCGGTGCCCGAAGATCCTCCCTCTTCTGTGCTGGGCTGGGCGGTGCATCGGCGATTCTTCCTCTTGCTTGTGCTGGGCTGGGCCTTGAGCAATTGCGCATGCTCAAGGCCTTCTGGTCTCACTCTCTCCGAGATTCTGAATGTGAGACTCAGCCCAGCACAGAAGAGGGAGGATCTTCGGGCACCGGCGTTGGTGTTGGTGCCCAATCGGGGTAAGGGATATCGTTTTGGTGCTCGGGGGAGCATGTAAGATCGTGGGGGGGGGGGGGGTGACTCGAGCAGGGGGGATGCCGGATCGCTGAGGGGGGATGCCGGATCGCGGGGGGAGGCACTCGTAAATCTAGTCAAACTCGCTTTCCAAGTCACCGATTTTACGAATGTTTTGCTCGTCTTGCAAAACACTCGCAAACCGGTGCACTCGTAAACCGAGGTTTGACTGTATATTATAGCTCATATACAAGTGGATAGAAAATCCTTTCTTATTTGTAATTTATATGCCCCAAATATTTATGATAAGATTTTTTTTCAAACTCTCATTGTTAAATTGTAGGGTCAGATAAGTTATGCACAGTTAATCATTGGGGGTGATTTTAACACATTGTGGAAACTCTGCACTATCAAACACTATTTTGATTTTTCATCCTTCAGACTTTTAGTCCAATCTTTAATCTTAAGCATCTTAAATTATTGCAACATTGTATATCTGGGATCTTTTAGGAAAACTATTAAGCAACTAAGTATTGTTCAAAATGCAGCAGTTCGCCTCATCTTTGGCCTGAAAAAATCAGATCACGTAAGCCCTTATTATAAAAAATTACACTGGCTACTTGTGGAAGCCAGGATTCTCTTCAAATCTGCCTACCTTTGTTTCAAAACTATAACAGGTTCAGCTCCAATTTCTCTCTCATACCATTTTGCAGGTACCAGTCATACATGTAGTGCTTATCTGTTTTCCTTCCCATTTCTGAAGGGTTATAGTTACAAGGGATTCTTAGATACTATGTTACTATGTTACTATCATTTCAAGGTGGTAAATGGAACAAATGCCTAAGTGAGTTTATCTCAAATGCATTTTCTTACCAAATATTTAGAAAATCAATAAAACTTTTTGATAAATTTGTCCGATTCCATTCCCATGCTGATGAATTTCAGAATGCTTTTTGTAATATTTCCATGCTGATGTATTTCTAAATGCTTTTTGTAATATCGCCGTCAGTATGCAGTCTCTTCCTTTGTAAACTGCTCTGAACTGTTTATGGTACTGTGGTATATAAGAATAAAGTTATTATTATTATTGAATATACAAAAAGAAGATACAGTTCACCAGTCAAGTGGAGATGGTTGTCTTGGTAACTCCAAGTCTGTGAAGGTCAAAAGCCACAAGAATTGGAATGATCCTCTATGAGATTTAGTCTGGTCCAGGCAGTTTGCCAGTGCACATTTTGCAGTCCAAGGTGTTAAGAGCTGTTTCCCCAGGATGGGAATGTGGCATTAGAAAGAAAACATGCAGAACTATGGCTTGGTTGAGGTGGAATTCTGAGATAAGTTTGGGTAGGAACTTTGGATGACATCAAAGCACTATATCCCGAATATCAAGGGATGCCAATTCAAAAGATTCCTTGATAGGACATTATCCTTCCAAGCAGATATCTAGAACAACACCCTAAGTGACCTTCTCCTGAATTCTCCATCATACCATTCTTTCAGAAAAGCACTGAAAACCCACTTATATGACAAATTTGTTTGAACTTCCAAACCCTATTTCCTTCTCTAACACTCTCCCTCATCCTACTACCTTTGTATCTCACTTCGCATCTGCTCATTTATTCCCACTTTAAACTAATGTTGTTATTTCTCTGTACACCTGTACTTGTATCTGTACCTGTAATCACACTGTATACATCGATTATTGTATACCGTCTTGAACTGAAAATGTATGACGGGATATAAATAAAGCTATTATTATTTTTCTGTCATGGTAGAATCTTGTGAAGGGAGGATCCAACACAAGAACATAAGAGGCGCCTCTGCTGGGTCAGACCAGAGATCCATCGTGCCCAGCAGTCCGCTCGCGCAGCGGGCCAACAGGGCCAGGACCTGTGTAGTAGTTCTCTATCTATACCCCTCTATCCCCTTTTCCTTCAGAAAATTGTCCAATCCCTTCTTGAACCCTAATACCGTACTCTGTCCTATCACGCTCTCTGGAAGCGCATTCCAGGTGTCCACCACCCGTTGGGTGAAGAAAAACTTCCTAGCATTGGTTTTGAATCTGTCCCCTTTCAACTTTTCCAAATGCCCTCTCATTCTTGTAGTTTTTGAAAGTTTGAAGAATCTGTTCCTCTCCACTTTCTCTAGCTTGAAGTTCACTCACATGGTATACAGAGGTGAGGGCAATGAGGAAAATGATTTTCCAAGTGAGAAGTATGAGAGAACAAGATGTAAGTGGCTCAAATGGAGACTTCATAAGAGTAGAGAGTGCCACATTAAGATCCCAAGCAACAGGTTGATAGGTGGTTTCATGTGGAATAGGCCTTTCATGAAACGGTCTACTAAGGGTGAACAGATCAAGGTTTCTTGTCCAAGGGAGAGTGAAATGCACTGATAGCACTATGTACTCAAATCAAATTGTTTTTTAGACCAGAGTTAGAGAGGTGAAGAAGGTATGCATGAAAGTAAATATGTGACAGGCTCCAGAAAATTACTGGAACTAATTAAGTAAAAGTTTCTTCACATAGATGAATTTTTATGTTTGAGAACTCTGCCTTTATGAAGATCTAATTAAATGACTATAAGGAAGATAAAGAGCCAGTGACAAGAGGGCATATAAAGCATACTGCTATGAAAGTCTTTTGAGCAGTATGTGGTGTCACTGAGGCTCTGGATTAAAGGAGAGAAAATAAAAGGAGTTAAAAAGGAATAATTGCAGTCTTAAGCCACATTGTGACATGAATTTGGTAACTCAGGATTGAATTTAAATATATGTATATTGATATAATCCCTGAGTAGATCTAGAGACTAAGTTGGCCAATCCAGAAACGGAACAAAATCTCATCCATTTGAAGCGTAACAGTGCTGAGTAGAAGATTTTCTAGATGTTTCAATGTCAACAGATACTACAGCCGAGAGGAAGAAAGCATTTACTTGGTCAGTGAAAGAAACCTTGCCGTCTATGCCAATGAGTGGGAATTGGAATGAAGGAGTGATCCTTCATTTTGCATCAGCAATGTTAGGCATGGTTGCAACTTGCTGAGTTTCTTGGTCGAGAACTCTAGGAAGAACAGAAACCAAACCTGGCATGGCCAAAGTGCTGTTGTTTCATGGTGTCTTGATCTTGACAACGCTTGAGTAAAGTTTTCTCAATGGGAGGTAGTGGAGGGAATGCGTACAGAAATCTGTACCCTTAAATGAATGAGAAAGTTATCCAATGCAATCTGGTTAGTGGTATAGAGTCTGGAGAAGAATTGTGGAATATTGTTTGGGGGGCGGGAACAAAGAGATTCATGTCCCATGTACCCCATTTGGAAATAAATCTGATAAAAGACAGTTATGTTGAGAGACCATTCGGGAGGCTGAAGAACTTTGCCCAGTTGTCTGGAAAGACAGTCCACTTCCCCGCTAAGTAAACTGCTTTGAAAAGTATGCTGCAAGCAATTGCCCATTTCCAAATCTTGATTGCTTCCATGCAAAGAGGGCGAGATCCCTTGCCTTCTTGTTTGTTCAGATAGAACATGGCAACTTAATTGTCTGAATGGATGAGGACTACATGGTGGGGGGGAGATTGTTCTGGAATGTTTGAGAGTTGCCTAATGCTCACAGTTCTAGAAGATCGATATGAAGAGTTTGTTCATAGTGAGACCATACTCGAGTGTGGAGACTATCCACATGAGCATCGCATCTTAACATTGAAGCATCTGTTAGAAGCTTTTCATGGCAGCGAGGCTTGAAAGGAAGAACTTGAGATTGTGTGGAACCATCCAACATTGGAGAGCGATGGAGGTCTGAGCTGACTTGGATTGAAACAGTCAGATGTCCCTTGGCTTGAGACCATTGGGTCGATAGGGTCCATTGTGGGGCTCTGAGGTGAAGACATGCCAATAACGTATATGTACTGTTGACACCATAAGACCAAGAAGGCATAAAATCTGATATATGGAAGTACCTAGAAGGGTGGAGACTGATTGACAAAGGAGAGTGGTGGAAAACTGGAACGCTCTTCCGGAGTCTGTCATAGGGGAAAACACCCTCGAGGGATTCAAGACAAAGTTAGACAAGTTCCTGCTGAACAAGGACGTATGCTGGTAGGGCTAGTCTCAGTCTCAGTTAGGGTGCTGGTCTTAGACCAGAGGGCCACCGCGTGAGCGGACTGCTGGGCATGATGGACCACTGGTCTGACCCAGCAACGGCAATTCTTATGTTCTTATGTGAATGAGATTGTTGACTCTGCTTCGGTAGAAAAGCTCGACTCCATATAGTAGCCAGGAGAGCTCCTATGAATTCCAGCATCTGAGAAGGGTGTAGATGTGACTTATGGTAGTTGACGACAAACCCAAGCAACTCTAGGAGACATATTGTTGAGTTCATGGCATGCTGAGTTGTTTGCAAAAACGAAGCTTGATCAACCAAATATGAAACCCTCATGTGCAAAGGGCTGTTGCCAGTACCACGAGACATTTTAAGAAGACACGAGGGGCTGAACCCAGTCCATAGCGCAAGACTTTTTATTGGAAGTGTCAAGATCCAGTGCAAAAGCAAAAATACTTTAAGTGAGTAGGTAGATGGATATTTGAGTGTAGGTCTCTGAGATCTAGAAAGCAAAGCTAATCGCCTTTTCCTAGTAGAGGTAGAAGAGTTCCTAGACAGACTATATGAAACTTCTTATTCAGCAAGTATTTATTGGGGTTTCTTCAGAGGTCTAGAAGATGTCGAAGGCCACCAGTCTTTTTTGATATTAGGAAACACTTCAAGTAGAACCCCTGGCCTCTCTCCTGCAGAGGAACAGGTCCTACTGCGTTTAGCTGGATAAAGGCTGAGAGTTCCTAGTGAAAGAGAGTCTTCTGGCGGGAGCTGAAAGGAGACTCTTTTGGTGGGTGGTTTGGCAGTTTTCTGATCAAAGCACCCACTGGTCAAGCTTATTTATTTATTTTATTTTGATATACTGCATATCTAGCAGTTTAGATCTGTTGTGATAAGAGTCCAATACTGAATAAAGTAGATTAATCTGCCTCTAATGGGGGCAATGGTAGCAATCCTCTTTAGAAAGGAGTCAACAAGGATGACTGCTGTTTGGCCTGAGATTGAAGTTGTAATTTCTGTGTGCTTCCTTGCTTTGCACAGGGTTGTTGAGCTGCAGGCCAAGAAGATGATGAGGGTAGCTGATTATTTATACTGTTTGGTGTTATAGTTAAATGAACATCTGGATGAGGTAGAAATCTTAAACAATGAAGAAGATTGATAGGTTTGCTGTACTGTATATTAGGGCAAGGAAGACCTTGATATCGAGACACACCTAAGAGGAAACATCAGCTGGATTGAAGGAGAGCGGTCTTCAGTGCACTGAATCAACAAACTTCAGGGCTGTACCAATCCAGCCTAAGTCAGTGCAGTCGCACTGGCTTCTTCAGCAGCAATGTGCTGGTCAGACAGTGTGCTCTGTGTGGTCTTAAACTGCCAAGAAATAGGCCCTCTATCCCACCACATGAACACGGGGCAAACCCCACTGTCAGTAACGGATACAGTCCATTTTCCCCAACCAAGAAAAGCACAATAAACTTCAAAAAGGAAAAAAAAAACAATACCAAAATTAAGTCCTTGCACAGTTCAATAAAGAAACTCTTCACTCCTCAGCTGACACAAAGATTTCCAGAACTTGCAAGCAATTAGGCAAAGCCAAACTTCAATTACTCACAGCAACAAAGTCGGTTACTTGCTTTTAACACAGCAGACTTCCATGGAGAGGATCTCATTAGGCACCTCAGCATTTGTCTCAGGATTCAGCTCCAACTCCATATCATGTGGTTCCTCCAGCAAACTAAGAGGCCTTTCCTCCCGAGCCTCTGTCAGCTCCATGGATTCAGGAGGTTGACTGATATCAAGAGCTCTCAGCCCTGAGCGCTGTGGCCTGTCCTCTCCTGGTTCCTGCTGCTTCTGACTCTCAAGTAGTCTAGTTCTCAGGGATAGCAGTCTGCAGCCCCGCCCCAAATCCTCAGGTGGAAAGGATTTACGGGCAATTATCCTGGGATTCTGTGGGGGATGGGAACCCTGCACTCCTGCTCTCCCGCTCCCTCTACAGGACACAGAAGGAAAGTCATCAGAATGTGGTTTCAATGTGGATATTTAGGTAGAGCCTGTTTTAGATCTGTGCACTGCTCTAGGGACACTCCTAGCAGGCATAGGCTGCATACCAACTATGGAAGGGGCCTTAGGCCCCTCTCTTGTGCATCCCAAGATGCACCGGGAAGGCCCACCTTTCTGAAGAGGCGGACCTGCCAGCCAGAGGCAGTAGGCATCCCTTCAGCAGGGGATATTGCGGGGGTGGTGGCAGGACTGGGCAGCCCTCCTGACAGGGTTGTTGGTAGGAGGAATTGAGCAGCCCTCCTGCCGGGGATATTGTGGGGGTGGCAGCAAGAGGGACTGGGCATCCCTCCTGCCGGGGATGTTATGTGGGTGATGGCAGGAGGTATTGGGCATCTCTCCTGCCGCCGACAATGTGTGTGTATGGGGGGGGTAGGGGTGGCGGCAAAAAGAACTGGGCATCTCTCCTGTTGGCTGACTTGCAGTAGGGTTTGGGGACTCCCTGCCATGTCCACTCAGCCGATTGTGGCAGGAGAATGTCCCCCCTCCCCCATCAGCTGAGCAGTAGGGACTCCCCAAAGCCACGATTCTGTAACCAGCACCCTAGAATGATTGACAGGCAATCGAACTTGGGTGCCGATTACAGAATCACGGCTTGGGGAGTCCCTGCCGCTCAGCTGATGGGGGGGAGGGAATTTCCCTACCGTGATCAGCTGCTGTGGTCAAGCGGCAAGGATAAGTGGCTGAAATGTAGGCCAGAGTTTTCTGGGCCTACATTTCAGTCGTCTATGTTGACTGAATAGGCGCGATTCTGTAACCGGCACCCTTGAACGATTGACAGGTGATCAGTGGCTTCTTTTAAGGTGGCCACCAACTTGGGCGTTGGTTATAGAATCTGGCCCTTAGTGCGCAAATTATACTTACATGTAGGTACTATGGTTATAAAAAGCTGTCACCTTTTATTGTGCCATCTATATAAAAAAACAGGAATCAAAAACTACACATCTTCAACAACATAAAAAGACTTGAGGTGGTTCAGAAGAAGGTGACAAAAAGGGTTTGTGCTATAAGACGTATTGGAAGAGACTGGAGGACTTGAATATGCATATGCTAGAGAAAAAAGGAGAGAGAGAAAGAGGTGATACGATACAAACATTAGAGTACTTGAAAGATATTAATATTCAAACAAACCTCTTCCAGAGATGTAGGGGCAGAGGAAACTAGAGGACATGAATGAAAGTTGTTAAAAAGAACAGGCCCAAGAACAGAACCATAAGGCACACCATTGGTAACATCCCTTTCCTCAGAGCTCTCTCCATTAACCACTACCCTCTGTCATCTTCCACTCAACCAGTTCTTCAAAGCTGGAGCTGGAGGTTACAGGCCGAGGTGTGCCACATGCAAGGGAGCCGAACCACTAGAGACAAACGCAAAATCTTTCAAAGATTTCCAGCTCCCCAATGCCATCCGAGCTGCAACAATACTCCATACACTATCACTTTCCTCCAACACTGCTTTCGGTTACTAAGAAGCAATTTAAGATGCCACTGGAGAGCGATTTATAATCAGGGAGAGAGAAGCTCTTTTTTCAGGCAGCCATCGCACTCGCTGACATCACTTCCTCTCCACTCAACCAGTTCTTGACTCAGCCCGTCACTTTGAGGCCCATTCTGAGGGCACACAGTTTATTTATTGATGTCTGTATGGGGTTCAGAGGGAAGATGAAGACACCTTGACTGGTAAGTTGAATACTGTCAAGATTCCATCATGTTTGGCTGCCTACATGGCTGGTATGGTGGAGACTTCACAATCAGCGTTAAGCATGGGTGATTGGAGCCCATACAGTGTGGCAGACACAACTCTGGCCACCTTGTTGGGCAGACAGGATGAACTGTGCTGGTCTTTATCTGCCATCATTTACTGTGTTACATTATTGTCCACATCCTTAGAAGTCATACCGTTTCATTTTGTACCTAATTTACATACTAAAATCTTTATATTTGGAAAAGCTTTACACTCACAGGTCATCAGGGAAAGGAAAACACGTGCAAGAATCAGATTATCTCATAGACCCTACCATGCATAAATATTAAGTGTAAGGCCAGTAGTACTTTTGTACCTGTGGACCTTGCAGGCTGGATTTTGAAAATTAACTTAAAAGCCTGAATCACTGCAGAATTACCTATGAACTTATAAATGTCCCAACTTGAGAGGCAATTTTACTAAGCTGAGGTAAAAAGTGGCCTTAGCGTCCTCTTACACAGGTCTTTTCTGCATGGTAAGGCCATTTTTAATAGAGCCACAAAAATGGCTTTTAAAAATTTATTTGGTTAATTTTATAGCCTGTCTCCCCAACGAGATCAGAAAGGGTAACAAGGTTGACATACATAAAACATAGACAAACAAATTATTACACTTGTACAGTAATGTTAGATATACAGAGTCAAGTTTAGAATACAATTTGATCTTTAAGTTATTGTACAGTTATTTCCATTTTCAATTAACAACCCAAGTAGATCTGGTTCAGCATATGTTAGAATACATATGGTTTGATGGGAGTGACTGGATTTATGGGAAGGTTTTATTGCTTTCCTGAAGTTCAGAAGCCCTTTGAGGGATCTGAAGTGAGGAGGCAGTTGGATTCCAATAATTTGGTAGGAAGTGGGAATAGGAACGGCGTCTGGCGCTCTGGAGTTGGATGGTGCAACTAGGAGGTATTTGCAGATATGTTTCCTCCTAGGAGCAGAGTGGTCTGTTTGGGACATATGGAGGAAGTTTGGTTGATATGCAGCTGGGTGCCATGTTGTGTAAGGACTTGTATGTTATTACTGGGTCCTTGAAGATAAAATGTGTGATAATGGGTATCCAGTGGGCTGATTACTAGGTCCTTGAAGATACAATGTGTGGTAATGGGTATCCAGTGGGCTGATGATAGTGCTTCTGAGACAGAGTTGCAGGCATGGAGGTTTTCAGGAGTCTAATTGCCGCGTTTTGCATGCACTGTAGGCACTGGAGATTTTTTGCTGTCAATCCGTTGAATAATGTTTACAGTAGTCCATGCGGGAAAGGACAAACGCATAAAGAAGTTGGGTGAAGTCAGTTTCGGAGAAGTAGCTTCTTATTTTCCTGAGCTGTTAGAGACTACCTGATATGTGACAAGAGAACATAAGCAATGCCTCCGCTGGGTCAGACCTGCCCAGCAGCCCGCTCACGTGGCGGCCCAACAGGTCCAGGACCTGTGCAGTAATCCTCTATCTATACCAGGGATCTCAAAGTCCCTCCTCGAGGGCCGCAATCCAGTCGGGTTTTCAGGATTTCCCCAATGACTATGCATTGAAAGCAGTGCATGCACATAGATCTTATGCTTATTCATTGGGGAAATCCTGAAAACCCGATTGGATTGCGGCCCTCGAGGAGGGACTTTGAGACCCTTGATCTATACCCTTCTATCCCCTTTTCCAGAAGGAAATTGTCCAATCCTTTCTTAAACCCCAGTACCGTACTCTGCCCTATTACTTCCTCTGGAAGCGCATTCCAGGTGTCCACCACACATTGGGTAAAGAAGAACTTCCTAAGCATTTGTTTTGAATCTGTCCCCTTTCAACTTTTCCGAATGCCCTCTTGTTCTTTTATTTTTCCGAATGCCCTCTCTACTCTCTCTATGCCCTTCATGATCTTGTAAGTCTCTATCATATCCCCTCTAAGTCTCCTCTTCTCTAGGGAAAAGAGACCCAGTTTCTCCAATCTCTCAGCGTATGAAAGGTTTTCCATCCCTTTTATCAGACGTGTTGCTCTCCTCTGAACCCTCTCGAGTAACGCCATATCCTTCTTAAGGTACGGCGACCAATATTGGACGCAGTACTCCAGATGCGGTAGCACCATCGCCCGATACAACGGCAGGATAACTTCTTTCGTTCTAGTTGTAATACCCTTCTTGATTATACCTAGCATTCTATTCGCTCTCTTAGCGGCCGCTGTGCACTGTGCCGTCGGCTTCATTGTCATGACTACCATTACCCCCAAGTCCCTTTCTTGGGTACTCTCATTCAATAACATCCCTCCCATCGTATAATTGTACCTCGGGTTTCTGCTTCCCACATGCAATATTTTACACTTCTCAACGTTGAACTTCATCTGCCATCTCGTTGCCCATTTCCCTAGTTTGTTCAAGTCCCTTTGCAATTCTTTGCAGTCCTCTTTAGTCCGAGCTCCACTAAATAGTTTGGTGTCGTACGCAAATATTATTATCTTACACTTCGTCCCTGTTTCTAGATTATTTATGAATATATTAAATAGCAGCGGCCCAAGCACCGAGCCCTGCGGAATACCACTCGTGACCTTCCTCCAGTCCGAGTAGTGGCCCTTCACCCCTACCCTCTGTTTCCTACCCGCTAACCAGTTTCTGATCCATCTATGTACGTCTCCGTCCACCCCATAGTTCTTCAGTTTCCGGAGCAGACATTCATGAGGCACCTTGTCAAAGCTTTCTGGAAATCTAGGTATATGATGTCTATGGGATCTCCTCTGTCCATCCGTTTGTTAATTCCCTCGAAGAAGTGCAATAAGTTAGTCAGGCATGATCTCCCCCTGCAGAAACCATGTTGGCTGGTTATCAGAAGTTCGTTTCTTTCAAGATATTCATCGATGTTTTCTTTTATCAGTGCTTCCGCCATTTTCCCTGGAACCAAGGTCAGACTCACCGTCTGTATTTCCCGGGTCACCTCTTGATCCCTTTTTAAAAATGGGCGTAATGTTGGCTATCTTCCAATCCTCCGGGATCACGCCTGTTTTCAGGGATAGGTTGCAAATTTGCTGCAGTAGTTCCGCTATCTCCTCCTTTAGTTTCTTCAGAACCCTTGGAGAGTGAAAGGTTTGCATCGAGAAGTATTTCCAAGCTGTGTACTTGATCTTTTGCAGTTAGGGTAGTTCTGTTTTTGAGACGTATAAAGGGTAGGTTGGAGAGAAACCTAAAGTTGCTAGGGACACCCAGGTCGAATGTGGTTTTTTTTTTTTTTTTTAACCTCGTCTGAAGATGGCTGATGTCCAGTTTAAAGGGACTGAGCCTGACTGTAAGGAGGAGTTGATAAAAGGAAGGATTTAGTTTACAAAGGCATCATTGACAGCAACAAGGAGGTGTGATGGGCAGGGATCCAGGATGGAGCCGGAAAGGTTGATGAAATTTAGTTTTGGTTAGGTCTTCATATGAAACAGTTGTGGAGAGTTGGTGTTTGTTGTGTGGTAGTGTCCAGGTGGGAATGTATTTTGTCAGCAAAGAATTCCAAGAGCATATCACTGTTAAGATCTGAGTTTAGGGTTTGGATGTTTCCTTATGATGCTGTGAATAATGAAAAGGAATAAAATGGTAGACATATCTCATTTTGCCAGATAACATGGACCTATGAAGTAAACTTTATAATGAAATCCTGCATTAAAACTCCTTACCAAACAGCATAATACGAAATACAGTAAACCTTGGATTGCAAGTAACTTGGTTTACAAGTGTTTTGCAAGACAAGGAAAACATTTTATTAAATTTTAACTTGATACAAGCAATGTCTTGCAATACAAGCACATACAGTATACATACATCACAACTGAGCCGATGGTTTTTCTCTCTCTGACACTACAAGAGTGTAGTGACTGTTCTAAATAAGCAAAGTCTTGCAATACGAGTACATACAGTATACACGTGTCACATCAGCACAACTGAGCCGATGGTTCTTCTCTCTCTGATACTGTGGGAGTGTAATGACTGTTCTAAATGAGCAAGGTCTTGCAATATGAGTACATATAATATGTTGTATTAAAATTTTTGAGTTTTCATTATTTCTTATGGGGAAATTCGCTTTGATATACGAGTTAGAGAATGACACGGGGAAAAAAATCTGTCCCCGTCACCGCCCCATCCCCGGCCCACCATCCTCTGCACCGCCCCGTCACCGCCGTTCCCTTCACCACCCCGTCTCCGTCACCGCCATCCCTTTCACCGTCCCGTCACCGCCACTGCAATTCCATTCACCGCCCCATCACCGTCCCCGCAGCATCCATATAGGCCTTAGTACTGTAATATTTAGCTTATTCATTTCTTATAAATCAAAGTTCCTGCTGCTGAACTAGAGAAAGAGATGTTCAACTGGCAGGGCTTTGTTTATAAATTTTTATCAACATAACTAATATACTACTTTATCCTAAAGCAAAAAATAAATAAATAGAATTTTTTTTTCTACCTTTGTTGTCTGGTTTCTGCTTTCCACATCTTCTCATTCAATTCCTTCCATCCACTGTGTGTCTTCTCTCTGCGTCTTCCATTTGCTGTTACTGTGCCTCTTCCTTCACCCCCCCCCCTCAATTGGTCTAGCACCCATCTTCTTCCCTCCATTCCCCCATAGTCTGGCATCTGTCTTCTTCCCTTCCAGCATCTTCTCCCCACTCTGTCTTCCACATTTCCCTTCAGGGTCTGCTCCTCTCCACCCTCCTTCAATGTCTGTTCTATTCCTTTCCACCACCACCCTTCCCTCCCTCCTTTACCATCTGTTCCTTTCTACCACCCTTCAGCTCCTCTCGCATGGCCTATCTATCTACCTTCCTCCCTCTTATTTTTGTGCCACATTACAATGTAATTTGTGCAAGCCACTGGAGCCTACGAGCTCGGTCCCTGCCCCATCCCACAAACCATCTCGCTTCTGTGCTCCTATTTTCCCCATTTCTAATATCTCCCCTATGTATCTGCCATTGCCCCCGCCCCTGTGTCCATATACCATCCACATGGCATGTCCCCTTTATGTCTCTGTCCCTATGCCCCATGCACATAATTTCCCCTCTTTCTGTTACCTTCCTGTGTCCAGATTTCCCCTATCTTCCTCTTCCATACCAGTGTGTCTCTTCTTTTCAACCCCATTTAGCTTTTTTTCCCTTTTTCTTCCCCCACCCCTGCTTCCAGTATCTGGCTCACCTGCCTGTCCTCCCCTTTCTTTCATGCTTTGGGGTTTTCTTTCCATCTTCATTCCCTTGGCCCAGAATCCTTTTCCCTTTCACTCCCATTTTGAATAACTCTAAGCTGTCTTAATGTCCCAAATCTTTTAGCAACTAGGGATGAATAGTTCTGCAGTAATTGCAGCTGAACTGTGTTCATGTCCAAAAAATCATGTTCAAGTAGAAAATGAGGTTGGTGGGAAATTAATTTTCTCTATGTGAAGCGTAGACAAGAATTTAATGATTTAATTACAGTTGTTAGCCCTTTTTTGCGACAGGCTTAAATTGAGCTAAGCATTTTTCATAGCCCGACATTAAGATTTGGGGTATATCAAAGATTTTGACAGCATACAAAATGACAAGCAGCCCGCAGGCCCTGGAATTTTGAAGAGAGAATCTCCTTGGCATTTTTAACAGACTTCAGAAAATGGTTATATCCGTCCTCACCTTAGTTTGCAGCCTTTCTTTTTCGGCGATCTGCACACTTTCCCAAAGAGCCGCGCACACGCGGCTGCTCAAAGTTCAATCTTCCTGGTCTGCTGCAACTTCCTGTTTCCGGTTGCGTCAGAGCAGAATATTGAACACTGAGCAGCCACGCGTGCGCGGCTCTTTGATAGTGTGCGGGTCGCCGAAAAAGAAAGGCTGCAAACTAAGGTGAGGTGAAAGGAGGGAGCTGCTTAAGATTGATCAGTCGGGCAGGGGCTGCGGGGACCGCGCGAACCTTGATGCCTCACTGCGGAGACAAGACCATTCACCGCTCCACGGGGCGGTGAATGGCCTTGTCCCCGTCCCCGCAGCAACTGCTATTTTTCTTCCCCCGTTTCGGCGGGTTACCCGCGGCTAAATGCGGTAGCCGCGGGTAAACCGCCACCGTGTCATTCTCTAATACGAGTGTTTTGGATTACAAGCATGTTTTCAGAATGAATTATGCTCGTAAAACAAGGTTTTACTGTATCATTAAATTATACCTTCTGAGCCACTTCCAGAATCAAGTTCAGTGACAGTAGGAGCTGTAGTAATGGTTGTCCCCATAAGCTGGTCTGACACCATTTCAGGAGAAGTGGGCAGCTGGATGTGGGTGAATCCTGTTGAGCTTTGACTTAAGGCAGTCATGAAGCGATCTTCTGTTAGGAGATATAAGCAACATTATAACATATTAGAGGGAAAGATGGTTGGCACCCTTGAAGACATCCCTGTCACTGAACTGGATATATTAGCCCCAACTGAATTATGAACTATCTTAAAGAGGTTTCCTATTCCTTTGTACTAAGCAGTGGCACAGTCAACAAGACATTCCAATGCAGGAAACAAAAAACTAGTTAAAAACATATGGATGCTTCCAGCAGCAGTGAGATATCTTAAAATGCATACCACCTCAAAATCGATTTGGGGGTGAAAAGCACAGTTACTTACCTGTAACAGGTGCTATCTAAGGACAGCAGGAAGATATTCTCATACTTGGGGTGACATCATCCACCTGTCTGTCTAAAACAGGGCTGCCCAATTCCGGTCCTCGAGATCCAATGGCAGGCCAGGTTTTTCAGGATATCCACAATGAATATGCATGAGAGAGATTTGCCTACACTGCCTTCTTGGTATGCAAATCTCTCTCATGCATGTTCATTGTGGATATCCTGAAAACCTGGCCTGCCAGTAGATCTCAAGGACTAGAATTGGGCAGCCCACTTTAAGAAATCAAAGACTGCCCATACCATGTATGCGCAGGTGCCTTCCTGTCCGCTGCCACCTCATGGGACCATCAGTTCAGTAACAAAGCTAAGAAGCCAAGAAGGGGAGGTGGGTGTATTGTGAGAATATCTGCCTACTGCCTTGGATAACATCTGTTACAGGTAAATAAATGTGCTTTATCCCAGGACAAGTAGGCAGCATATTCTTATATTTGGGGACTCTCCGTCTAACAAAGAGGGTTGGAGGGCAAATTGGCTTCTAATTGGAGATTAAAATTTGGAGAACTTTGTGGTCAAACTGAGTATCGTGTTTAGAAAGGTTATCCAAAAAGTAGTGGGTCATGAATGTATGAACTGAGGACCAGGTGGCTGCTTTACAGATGTCCTCAATAAGAGTAGAGTGTAGGTGGGCTACTGAAGTTGCCATCGCTCACACCTTATGTGTGGTAACATGACCCTCTAACGTCAGACCAGTCCGAGTATAGGAGAATGAGATACAGTCTGCAATCCATGTGGAGATTATTCTTTTGGTTACAGGAGTTCCCAGCTTGTTTGGTTTAAATGACAGGAACAGCTGAGTTCTGTGAGGCTTGGTTCTATCCAAGTAGCAAGTAAGAGCACATTTGCAGTCTAATGTGTGACTTGCTTTCTCACCAGGGTGAGCATATGGCTTTGGGAAAAATAATGAAAAACTGATGGACTAGTTGAGATGATACTGTGAAACAACTTTTGGGAGGAATTTCAAATGTGTTTGAAGAACTACCTTGTCAGGATAAAATGTTGTATAAGGTGGATCTACTACTAGCGCCTGGAATTCACTGACTCAGCGTGCTGACATAAGAGCAATGAGGAAGACCACTTTCTAAGTGAAGTGCTTGAGAGATGACGTAGGCAGTGGTTCAAATAGAGGCTTCATGAGTGTGGAAAGCACCACATTAAGGTTCCAAGTCGCTGGAGGAGGTTTCAGAGGTGGATTGATATTGTAAAGGCCTTTCATGAATCTAGAAATCAGAGGATGTACTGCCAAGAGTTTGTTGTCTAGCGGTGTGTGAAAAATGATTTTAGAACTAAGATGAACTCTCACTGAATTAGTCTTTAGTCCAGAATTAGAGAAGTGTAGGAGGTAATCTAGCAAGAGGACAGGATACTAGATCCAGAGATCTGCCACAATGAAAAGTAAGTCCACTAGAAATGGTTGTAGTGCCATGTGGAAGGCTTTCTAGATGCTTCAATAATAGCTGACACTGGTGCAGACTGCGAAAGAGTGTCTACTGGTTGGGAGAGAGATACCACACAGAAAGCTAAAGAATGTAGATTGGGATGCAGTAGAAAGCTCTCATTCTTGTCACCAATGTTGGAAAGCTTTGTAGAATGATTGGTTCTTGTTTGTTCATATGCAGGAGAGGGAGCCAGGGTTGATGTGGCCACCGAGATGCTATGAGTATCAGGGTGGCTGGTTCCTGGTGAAGCTTGAGCAGTTTTCCTGATTAGAGGGATTGGAGGAAATGCATAGAGGAACTTGCCTCACTAGTCGAACAGAAAAGTGTCCGTTTCCAGGCGATTGGGAGTGTGGAGCCTGGAGCAGAAGAGAGGGAGCTTGTGATTGTAGGGGAAAGCAAATAGGTCCACTTCTGGGGTCTCCCAAGCCACAAAGATCTGTCGCAAGACTGCGGTGTTGAGTGATCACTCGTGTGGTTGCAGAATTCTGCTCAGTTTGTCAGCCAATACATTCTGTTTTACAGCTAGGTAGACTGCTTCCAGAAAAATATTTTGAGCAATGGCCCAAGACCAGATATGGATGGTGTCTTGGCACAGGCAGTGAGATCCTGTTCCACCCTGCTTGTTCACGTTGTACATGGCTACTTGATTGTTTGTTTGATCTAGTACTACTTGATTGAGGAGACTATCCTGGAACATGGATAGGGTATTGCGACTTGCTTATAGTTCCAGGAGATTGGTATGAAGATATGTCTCCACAGAACTCCAAGATCCCTGGGTGTGGAGACCGTCTAAGTGAGTTCCCCATCCTAACATAGAAGCATCTGTTACAAAATCTTTTAATGAGGTTGTACTTGAAACAGGAGAGATTGGCTGAAGACATCCACCGCAGAAATAAGTCTCTGAGTTGAAATATCATGGACAAATCTGAGACAGAAGATCAATTGTGCTTGAGACCATTGGGTGGATAGTGCTCACCGAGGATGTCTGAGGTGAAGACAGGCAAAAGGAACCACATATACTCTGGATAGCATGTGACATGCAGTCAGGTAGCAACGAGAGACTTCCTGGCAGACCTGAAGTAGTGTGATGAGTCTCTGCTGTGGGAGGAAATCACATGTCTGGTTTGTGTCCAAGACAGCCCCAATAAACTCCAAAGTCTGAGTGGGCTCTAAGTGGGATTTAGGATAATTGATTGCAAATTCCAGGAGTTTAAGAAGGTGAATTGTTGCATTCAGAGTCTGCTGAGCCTGTTGGGGTGTGGAGGTTTTGACCAACCAGTTATCTATATAAGGAAAAATGTGGAAACTGTGAGTGAAGTATTGCTGCAACTACCACAAAGCACATAGTGAACACTCTGGGTACTGATGGCAAATGGGAGTTTCAAGTTCAAGTTTCAAGTTTATTAGATTTTAATATACCGACCATCAAGCAAATATCTGGACGGTTTACATTAAATTTAAAAAAGACAGATAAGAATAGGAACAATTGAAAAATTATTTAGTAATTTGAATAATATATAGTGAACATTAAAGACATTTACAAGACGGACTTGACAGTGAGGATAGAGGGAATGGATGGGTAAAGTTACATTGTAGGTAGAAAAAGGAGAAAGAGGGGTTGGGAGAAAAACAAGTTGGATGGGGATAAAATATATGAAATGTTTATAAAAGAGAGAAATTAAATAGAAGAGAAATTAAAAAGAGAGTAATTAAATAATAGAGAAGGCATCACGAAATAAAAATGTTTTTAAGTTTTTCTTAAATTTGTCAAGATGTTGTTCGTCTCGAAGTGGTTGTGGAAGAGAGTTCCACAATGTCGGGGCTGTTACCGCAAAATTTATTTTTCGTGTGTAATAAAACTCTTTTATAGACGGAATCAATAAGAGATTTTGATTTGAAGATCTCAAAGTTCGAGTAGCGCGCTGAGGAATGAGAAGTTTGTGAAGATATAGTGGCAGGTGAGAAGATTTTATTTTAAATGACAAAAGGATAATTTTGTAAGTGATTCGATGCATCACGGGTAGCCAGTGAGCTTCTTTCAGAGCTGGCGTAACATGATCATATTTACCTAGGTTATAGATGAGTTTTATTGCGGTGTTTTGTATAAGTTGAAGACGTCGAATTTCTTTTTGTGGGAGGCCATTGAGTAGGGAATTACAGTAATCCAAGTGAGAGATAATTAAAGAATGGACAAGAATTTTGATAGATTCGGTTTCTAAAATTGAGGTCAATGAACGAATTATGTGTAGTTTAAAGAAACACGTTTTAACTACCGAACTAATATGGTCATGGAATGATAGATCTTTATCAATGATAACTCCTAAGATTTTTATTTTTGTCTCCATTTGAATTGGGATTGATTTAATAGAAATTTTTTCTGGGAGAAATTCAGAATTTTTGGTTGAAAATAGAAGACCACGAGATTTATCTATGTTGAGAGAAAGTTTATTAGAATGAAGCCAATCGTTTATGGAGTCCAGTTTATTGTTTATATCTTTTATGTCGGACGTATTGGAAATATTGATTGGGTGAAGGAGTTGTATGTCGTCTGCATAGGCAAAGATCGTGAATCCGATAGATTGTGCTAAAGTTAAGAGTGGAGATAGAAAGATATTAAATAGTAATGGGGAGAGACAGGAACCTTGCGGGATCCCATACGTTAATGATATAGGTGGAGAGGTTTCATTCCTGGCAAAGACTTTAAAGCTGCGTTCTTGAAGGTAAGATGAAAACCAAGATAGTGCCGTTCCTGTGATACCGCACTCTTTAAGTCTATTTAGGAGAAGCGAATGGTCAATGGTGTCAAAGGCTGCAGATAGGTCAAGTGAGATAAGAAGGACAGATTTTTGGTGGTCAAGATAGTAGTGTAGAGTTGAAATAAGGCCTAGAAGAGACAGTTCAGTTGAATGTGATGGCAGGGATGTAAAGCGAAAGTTTTTTCAATGAATTCTGACAATTGTGTGTGTATGATTTTTTCCGTTAGTTTAGATATTAAAGGAAGATTTGCAATTGGACGGTAGTTTGCTGGGAGGGAAGGATCTAGATTGTGATGTTTAATTTTTGGAAAAACAAGAGCAGTTTTCCATGTCAAAGGGACAGAACAGTTGAAAAATGATTTAGATATCATTTCCCAGAGATATGGACCAAAGAAAGAGAATAATTTTTTGAGAAGAAGAGGGATACTTTCCAGGGGAGTGTTAGAGGTATTGAGAGATTGCAATATTAGTAGTAAATTTGCTAATGAGGGCATTGTAAATGTAGAAAAAGTACTGAATGATAGAGTGGAAGAATCATTGGTGATATGGGAGGAAGAAGGGGATGGAGGTGTTCCGAAATGATATTCTTAATTTTATTGTCAAAGAAGTTTATTAGTTCAATTGCGGAGGGAGTAGTAATTGGGGGTAGTTTTTTGGTAGAATATTTTGACAGAGATTGAGCGAGATTGAAAAGTGTTGAAGAATTGCGGGTGGAGATAATAAGTTTGGCAAAATATTCCTTTTTAGCTTGTTGAATAGCTTTTTTATAGTAAGAGGATTTTTCTCTGTATAGCATTAGGAAATTGGGAAGGTTGGTCTTTCGCCATTTATGCTCTATGGAGCGAAGTTGTCTGCGTAAAAGAGTAAGATTTTCGTTGTACCAGGGTTGTTTTTTATGGGTTAGGTTTGAAGTAAATTTCTTTTTTTCTTGTTGGGATGTCAGGGAGTCTAGTAAGGATTTTGTGGAAGTATACCAGAGGGAAGTTTGTTCGTCAAGAGGAAGAGAAGAAAAGTCTGTGAGGTTTAGATTGAAATGGTTCTGGATAGATGTAAGAGTGATTTTATTAGTATTACGGGTTGTGGATGCATCTTTTTTGTTTTGTTTTTGGACAATTCCTGAGGGTGAAGGGAAATCTAATTGCCAATTAATAAGTAGGTGATCCGACCAGGGTATAGAATGGGATTGGAAATTTTGAAATAAATAGGAAGTAGATGTGGGACAGAAAATCTTGTACTGGAAGTAGCGTGTTTCCAGACAAAAGCAGATATTTTCCATGAGCTAGGAGAATAGAAATGTGTGTATGCTTCTTTAAGATTTAGAGCGCATAGCCAGTCGTTCTTTTCTAAAAGAGGCAAAGGGTTTTTAGAGACAGCATCTGAACCTTCTCCTTCACCAGGTACTTGAGTTCTCAGAGGTCTAGAATTGGATGGATTCCTCCAGTTTTCTTCAGGAAAAGGAAGTACCTTGAATAGAATTCCTTGCCCTTTACTTGCAGCAGAACTTTTTCTAATGCGTTGAGCTGCAGGAGGGCTCTCAGATGGAAGCTGAAACAAGACTCTCTTGGAGGGTGGTTTGGAGGTTTCTTCTGCAGATGAAAGGCAGATGAAGTAGTTTCTTCACCACATGAAGGGCCCAGTGATCTGATTTGATGAGAGTCCAGTGCTGTTGGTAATGGATGAGCCTGTTGGGAGAGTCTAAGGCGAGGGCTGAGATATACTGGCTAAGCTCTCTAGGAGGAAGTCAAAACGACTGCTGCTGCTTAGGTTGAGTAGGTGCAGAAGTTTTTTGCTGTCTGTTGTCTCGGGCATCTTTAGGCAGATGTTCGCATAGATGCAGGAGGCCAATAATATTTATTTTAGGAATAGTATGAAGAATGCCTGTAGGAGCTTGAAAAATGCTTAGGATGCTGAGATTGTTGAGCTTTTGAGGAGGACAGAGTGGTCATACAGTATTGTCTTTTGATCTTTTGAGTCACCTCCTCTATATGATCTCCAAACAAGTCATCACCCTACAGGGTATGTTAGAAAGACTATCTTGAACACTGGCATCCAGATCTGAGATTCTGAGCCAAGCCAGTCTGTGCATAGCGATGGACCCCACCAAGGTGCGAAAAGCTACATCAAAGGTATCATATTTAGAATGGGCCATATATTTCCTGGTTTCTAGGAGGTCATGCTTGAGATGCCAATAAGCTGAGATAAGCTGAGAGGCTATGAACTTGTCATAAGCGGACATCCTCTGGATAAGTGACTTCATGTAAAAGGACATATAGAAGGTGTGATTTAGTACTTTGCTTATGAGCATGAAGCCCTGGAAGATTCTGTGACCAAACTTATCTAGCATACTGCCTCTCTGGATGGGGGAGCACAAGCGTAGGTTCTAGAGCTGTGTGCTTTCTTTAAAAAGGATTCCACTGCTAGTGACTGATGTGGCAGCTGTGGTTTGTCATATCTAGGGGCAGACAAGCTTGTAAAGGGAATCCAACCTCTTTGGAGTTACTGGTATACAAATGGGGATCCCAGTTTTTTTTTGTTTTTTTTAACAAAGCCTCCTTAATGAGGTTGTGGGGAGGAACCTTCAGGCAGTGCTTGAGCAACTCCTTGTAGTTGAGTGCCTTTCTGAACTCTGCAGTAGGTTGTTTTAGACTCAATTTTAATAGGAAGATCCTGCCCCATTTGCCTGATAAACTTGGTAAAGGACAGACTGGCAAGGGGTAGAGTCTGATCAGGCAATGAAGCTGAATCTGAAAGACTGCCATCTTAAAAATCATCATACTTGCTAGAAATATGAAGAAACAAGTCAGAATCACCGCCCTCTTCATATTACCCCATAGATCTGGAATGGTGGCAGGAGCAATGAGAGGAGAGTCTAGCAGGATTTCTAGGAGCAGAGCTACGACCTCAGGGGGAGCATCGATGTGTATACTGTGAAAGCCGTCGAGAGGAGTGTTGAGAGTCAGGCAATGATGATGCACATAGAGACACAAGTTATAGGTGCATGACATCAACACCTTCATTAAGCGTACATAACACAAGTACAGGAGAAGTCTGAGAGCAGCAGTCTGCAGTATCTTGCTTAGCTTGCTTGGACCTGGTCAAGGTTAGGGGTGTGTTGACAGGATTTAGCACAGCGTGTGACTACAGTAGCCCGGCTAGCCCATTCCACAGCAGCATTTTCAGATGATCTTTTAGAGCAGGGGCCACAGCAGTGGTAGATGGTACATATTGTGCCTGTTTCTGGAACTGGAGTGCCTGTGTGGTTGGCAGCATAGAATGCACTTGCTGCTGAGAAGTTAGTACTTATGCAAAAGGCAGCACAAACTGCGCTTGCTGCAGTGAAGAATGTGTATGTGCAGAGACATCAGTCTGTTGTTTTTTTGATGGTTGTCATGCAGCAGCATTGGAGGGGGATCAGTGCTTGTGCTTCTTAGCTTTCTTATGCAGTTCCCCGGGTGGCAGCAGCACCGAAGTAGCTGAGGTATAGCCGGATGTTGAAGTCAACATCCCTGGAGTAGGACTGTGAAGAGGACCCTCAGCGTCAGAGTTGGCCATTCTCAATGCCACTTCAAAATCAAACTGAAAATTTTAAAGTTATTGGGAGGTTAGCGACCCTGAGAAAAAAACACCAACATGAGGTTCCTCAACGAGGATTGGGAGGCTAGTAGGCTGAGGTCTAAAAGCACTCTTTTCAGTAATACTGGCAATTAAAATAAAGTGAAAGAAAATTTAATACAGGAAGGCACAAACATACGCAAATAATACACGCAGAAAATAAGCACATATAAAATATGTTAAAAACGCATATTATACACGCTGAAAGGCATTTGAAGAGAAAACCAAAATATGGCTTCTCCGCTTCGCAGAAAACATGAGCTGGCAGTGGGTGGGAAGGAACCCATGCATGCGCAGAATAAGCAGTCTTTTGATTTCTTAAAGTGATAGTTCACTTTAGATGGTTCATGCCGGGTTCTGTGGAGAATATGTGAGAATATGTTTACTACTTGTCTTAGGATAATACATTGTCCAACCAGAGAAACACTTTCCCTTGGTTAGACTAAACTACCGTATTTTCACGCAAATAACGTGCACCCGTATAAAACGCGCACACGGGTATAGCGCGCAGAAATCACGATGATATGTACAAAAACTTTGGTATACCGCGCTCACGGGTATACCGCGCATGCTGCCCGACGCTCCTTTCGCCCGCCCTGACTTTCCGTGCGCTGTCCCGACTCTCCGTTCACCCCCCCTTACTTCCGTGCACTGTCCCCCCTTGAAGGTCTGTCCCCATCCTGAAAGCCTGATGCCCCCCCCCGACGTCCGATACATCCCTCCCCCCGAAGGACCGCCGACTCCCCAACAATATCGGGCCAGGAGGGAGCCCAAATCCTCCTGGCCACGGCGACCCCCTAACCCCACCCCGCACTACATTACGGGCAGGAGGGATCCCAGGCCCTCCTGCCCTCGATGCAAACCCCCCTCCCCCCAAGAACCTCCGACCGCCCCCCCAGCCGACCCGCGACCCCCCTGGCGACCCCCACGACCCCCCCACCCCCCTTCCCCGTACCTTTGGTAGTTGGGCCAGAAGGGAGCCCAAACCCTCCTGGCCACGGCGACCCCCTAACCCCACCCCGCACTACATTACGGGCAGGAGGGATCCCAGGCCCTCCTGCCCTCGACGCAAACCCCCCTTCCCCCCAATGACCGCCCCCCCCAAGAACCTCCGACCGCCCCCCCAGCCGACCCGCGACCCCCCTGGCGACCCCCACGACCCCCCCACCCCCCCTTCCCCGTACCTTTGGTAGTTGGCCGGACAGACGGGAGCCAAACCCGCCTGTCCGGCAGGCAGCCAACGAAGGAATGAGGCCGGATTGGCCCATCCATCCTAAAGCTCCGCCTACTGGTGGGGCCTAAGGCGCGTGGGCCAATCAGAATAGGCCCTGGAGCCTTAGGTCCCACCTGGGGGCGCGGCCTGAGGCACATGGTCGGGTTGGGCCCATGTGCCTCAGGCCGCGCCCCCAGGTGGGACCTAAGGCTCCAGGGCCTATTCTGATTGGCCCACGCGCCTTAGGCCCCACCAGTAGGCGGAGCTTTAGGGTGGATGGGCCAATCCGGCCTCATTCCTTCGTTGGCTGCCTGCCGGATAGGCGGGTTTGGCTCCCGTCTGTCCGGCCAACTACCAAAGGTACGGGGAAGGGGGGTAGGGGGGTCGTGGGGGTCGCCAGGGGGGTCGCGGGTCGGCTGGGGGGGCGGTCGGAGGTTCTTGGGGGGGGGCGGTCGTTGGGGGGGAGGGGGGTTTGCGTCGAGGGCAGGAGGGCCTGGGATCCCTCCTGCCCGTAATGTAGTGCGGGGTGGGGTTAGGGGGTCGCCGTGGCCAGGAGGGTTTGGGCTCCCTTCTGGCCCGATATTGTCGGGAAGTCGGCGGTCCTTCGGGGTGGGGGTGCGAGTGGTCCTGCCGGGGGGGGGATGTATCGGACGTCGGGGAGTCGGCCGAGCAAGAGGGCTTGGGCTCCCTCTTGCTCCGATCGTGGGTGCGGGTGGGAGCGCGTGCGAGCGGTCGTTCGGGGTGGGGGTGCAAGCGGTCCTGCTGGGGGGGTGAATCGGGCGTCGGGCGGGGTGGGAACTATGTTTTAAAACTTTTGTATACCGCGCTCACGCATATAACGCGCGAGGGGTATGCGCGGTAGGTAAAAACGCATATAACGCACGCGTTATATGCGTGAAAATACGGTAAACTAAACTAAACCTTAAGTTTGTATACCGCATCATCTCCACAGAAGTAGAGCTGGACACGGTTTACAGGAATTACTAAAGAAAGGAACTCCAATGGGAAGAAGAAGGGCTTGGTAAAAAGGAAAGAAAGAGGGAATTAAGTAAAGTGGAGAGGGAGGGAGTGGTTACATTTTAGAGAAAAGCCAAGTTTTCAAATGTTTTCTGAAGCGTTGGAGGGATAATATGTTATCTTGACTTTTACCTAATAAATCATTATTATACCTAATACTGCACATTGTGAAGCATAATATCAAGTGATAAAAAACTGTGAGATTATTAATAGGCTTAAAAACTAATACACAAATGGAACTCTCTCAACCCAAGGAAGTCATTTACTTTGTGCTAATTTCATTGATGCACATTATATGCCACAGGGCTCACTGCATAAAGCAAGTCTTGCGATAAATAATGCATATTAACAGTATTAGCCTATATAACATTGAAAAATGACAAAAAATAGTTCATCAGAGTGCAACACTTCAATAATCATGCAATAAACATCAGAGTCTAGCATCAAAAGAAGAAATAATTAACGCACACTTTACTTTCATAACATAATATGCTAATATGTGACCATCATGTACCTTTAATCATATTACTACTGATTCCATTCTCTGTTCTCTCCATAATAAGTGGGTTCACAGTGATAGGTAATGTTGTACCACTGAATGTGAGTTTACAAATAAATAAGCAAAGATTCTTCGGTTGAGTATCAAGAAAACATGCTTGTTAACGGGTCTTGTTTAAAGCAAATAGTGTAAAGCATTCCATTTATATAGGAAAATATAAAATGTTTGATCAACACTTATTCCTACACAATAAGATTTTTCTGTAGATCAAAAATCGGGAACAATTCAAAATTTTTAAATCAGGTCATTTTTTCAGGTTTCAGGTTTAGGTTTATTTAAAAATTTGATATACCACCTTATCAAAATTCAAAGCGGTTTTACATAATATATAAACAAAGAATAAAGAGGGCATAAGTTAAAAACAAACTACAATTATTATTACAGATGATCAAACGCACAGACAAACATTAACATACCGATACAAAATGGAAAAGGGCAGAAATACATTTGTATAATGAAAAAGAGAGGGAGAAGGATCAAAACAAAAGGGAGGGGAACAAAAAATAAATAGTCTGGTACTTTGTAAAATAGGTTAAAATAATTAAAAAATGGCAAGGAACAAATTTCCATTGCAGTCCTTAGAAGGACTGTTATATTCTAAATGCGTCTTTAAAAAGAAAAGCCTTCAAGTTACTTTTAAATTTATCAAGTGATGAAATTTCTCTTATATAATTTGGTATTGAGTTCCAGATGGTAGGGGCCGTAACAGAAAAGATATTACTGCGCATAGTATTAATGTGTCTTAAAGAGGGAATGGATATCAGGTTTTGATTAGATGAACGTAATATACGATGGGGTATGTGGGAGAATAGTAATCTGTTGATGAAATCAGGTTGGCTGGAAGTTATAGTCTTAAGTGTCTGTAACATTATTTTATAGGAAATTCGGTGATCTATGGGAAGCCAATGGGCGTTGATCAAAAGTGGTGTGACAAACAAATTTTCAAGCTTTTGAAATAATTTTAATGGCAGTATTTTGAATAATTTGAAGACGTTTTATTTCTTTCTTAGTGATGCCTTTATATAATGCATTGCTGTAGTCTAAATAAGAAATGACAAGCGAATGGATAAGAATATTTAAAGAAGATTGATCTAATAAAGTGGCAAGTGATCTAATCATTCGGAGGCGGTAGAAACATTTCTTGACTACTGAACTTATTTGTTCATGGAACGAGAGTTTTCCATCAAAGATAACACCAAGAAGTTTAATAGAAGTAACTATCTGAACGGGAACTGATTTTATTATAATAGGGTAGGAAAAGGAGAAACCATCTTTAACTCTTTGAACCTAGGAATAGCCTTACTGGGTTAGACCAATGGTCCATCTAGCCCGGTATCCTGTCTTCACAGTCCAGGTCACAAGTACCTAGCAAAAACCCAAATAGCATAAACATTTCATGCTACCGATTCAGGGCAAGAAGTGGCTTCCCCTATGTCTATCTCAATAGTAGACTATGGACTTTTGCATTCCAGAGCTTAACTATTCCGAGTGAAAAAATATTTCCTCCTATTAGTTATAATAGATGAACTGTCGAGTTGATGGCATGCTGAGACCTTGATCAACCAGTTGTCAAGATAAGGAAACACGTGAAACACCCCATGAGCGAAGGATTACAGCTATAACTAGCAGGCATTTTGTGAACACTCTCAGTGCTGACGCCAGGTCAAAGGGTAAGACACTGTACTGGAAGTGGCGAGAACCCACTTCAAAGTGAAGATATTTCCTGTGAGTAGATAAAATTGGAATGTGGGTGTATGCTTCTTTGAGGTCTAGAGAGCAGAACCAATTGTTCTTCTCCAATAGTGATAACAGAGTTCCCAGAGAGATCGTGCAAAACTTCTCTTTCACTAAGTATTTGTTGAGAGTGCAGAGGTCCAGTACTGGGCAGAGACCTCTAGCCTTTTTTGATATCAGGAAATACTTGGAGTAGAACCCTCGGCTCTTCTCCTATTGAGGAACTTGTTCTATTGCACTGAGCCGAAGGAGGATTAAGAGTTCTTGGTGAAGGAGGGTCTTCTGGAGGGAGCTGAGGTTTTCATAGCCCTGTGTCACTACCTGGCACAACTACTGGTCCAATGTTATGAGAGTCTAGCCTTGGTGGAAGTGATTAAGCCTGCCCCTTATCAGAAGATCCAAAGGCAGGTTGAGGGAAGTGTTGGCAAAGCCCTCTTGAAGGGAATCAAAAGGATGATTGTTGTTTGGACTGATTTTGAGACTATGACTTCTGTTGTCTCTGTTATCTAGGATGTCTCTGGTTATTAGAACGTGCAGACAAAGAAGGCTGGTTGTAAAGATAAAGATAGATAAGTTCCTGCTGAACCAGAACGTATGCAGGTAAAGCTAGCCTCAGTTAGGGCGCTGGTCTTTGACCTAAGGGCCGCCGCAAGAGCAGACTGCTGGGCACGACGGACCACTGGTCTGACCTAACAGAGGCAATTCTTATGTTCTTAAGACTGAGATGCTTGCGACATCTGAGCCTTAAATAAGGTTGTCATACATCATTGTGTTTCTTGATTTTGTCTGCAGCTGCTTTGATGAGGTCACCAAAGAGGTCATCACCTTTACAAGATGTTCCTGCACTGAAGTCACCAGACCAGAAATTCTGAGCCAAACTATTTTACGCATTGCCATAGTCAATGCAGAAGTTATGGAGGATATGTCAAATGCATCAAAAGTGGCTCTAGCCATGTACTTCCTGGTTACCAGCAATTTCTTAATCAGATGTTGAAAGGATTTTAGCTGGCCTGAAAGGTGCTGTTCAAAATCTTCCAACTGCTTAATTAAAGGCTTCAAATAGATGGACATGTAGAAATAATAGTCCATTAGTAAGCACAGATGCCTGGAATACATGTCTACCAAACTTATCCAGGTTTCTGGCCTCTCTCCCTGGTGAAGTGTTGGTGTATGAGCAAGAGCTAATAGCATGTTTTAGGGCAGGCTCCACTACCAAGGACTGATGTTGTAGCTGAGATTTATCAAAAACAGGTTAAGTCAGTATTCTATAGAGAGAGTACAGTTTACAGGGAGCCCAGTTTTTAATAAGAGCATCTTCCTTGACTATGTGAAGTGGAACTTTGATATACTCTTTAGATATTTCTCACAGTCAAAGAGTTCTATTAATTCTGCATAAGGCACCTCCTCAGACTCCATCTTAATAGGGAGAACTGACTCGTTTGGTGCATAAAACTTGTGAAAGAGTAGCTTTCAGGTAGAGATCTGCGACACAAAAAAGGTGAAGAAGGATCAGATGGTATACCACAAGATTTATCTACAGAGAATTCAGGAAGGTTATCACTAAAATGTGCCACAGATGAGATGGGCCCCAAAGTTATGGGCTGGTTCATGAACTGGTTGAGTGGAAGGTGACAGAGGGTAGTGGTCAATGGAGATCACTCTAAGGAAAGGGATGTTACCAGCGGGGTGTCTCAAGGTTCTGTTCTTAGGTCTGTTTTTTTTTAACATTTTTATAAACAATATAGCTGAAGGGCTGTCGAGTAAGATTTGCCTCTTTGTGGATGGTACTAAAATCTGCAACAGAGTAAACACCCAGGATGGTTTGAATAACATGAAGAAAGACCTAAAAGAAAGACCTAGCAAAGCTTGAAGAATGGCCTGAAATTTGGTAGCTAAAATTTAATGCTAAGAAATGCAAAAACCCAAGGGAACAGTACAGTTTGGGGGGTGAAGAACTTATTTTCATGACAGAAGAGCAGGACTTAGGTGTGATTGTATGTGATGATCTTAAGGTGGCCAAACAGGTTGAAAAGGTGACTACAAAAGCTAGAAAGATGCTAGGTTGCATAGGGAGAAGTACGGCCAGTAGGAAGAAGAAGGTATTGATGCCCCTGTATAAGTCTTTGGTGAGATTTCATTTAGAATATTGTGTACAATTCTGGAGACCACACCTTTAAAAAGATATAAAAAGGATGGAGTCAGTCCAGAGGAAGGCTACTATGCTTTAAACCCGCAGGTTAAAACCACGTGCTCGCACTGCGGGGAAGGGCATGCGAGTTGGGTGCTAAACAGGGCAGGAGATCAGCTGGAAAGTCGTGAGCTGAATAGGGCAGGAGATCGTGGCTGAATAGGGCAGGAGATCAGCTGTAAAGTTGGGGGCTGAGCAGGGCAGGAGATCAGTGGGAAAATCGGAGGCTGAGCAGGGCAGGAGATCAGTTGGAAAGTTGGGAGCTGAGAGCAGGTCGTGGCAGAGAGCAGGAGAGCTGGTGGAGGCAGAGAGAGAGTCGGGGAGGCAGACAGCAGGATGCAGCAGAGAGCGGGTTTATTTCAGGGCTGCAGGGCTGGCAGGACAGTCAGAAAGGAGGTGAGCGACTGGTCCCCAGCAGTCACTTCTTGTTGATCGGCCAGCCCAGTCAGTGTTCAAGATTTTTGTTTTGTGAATCACGTCCCTGCCTACTTTGCATGCCGTTTCCCTCATTTGCATGCATGGATCGGTACACAGGTTAGTGAATCAGGTCGGAGGGAAATCGGGTCGTACAGGGCTCGCATACCGATTGGTACACGATCGTTTTGCTTAGTGAATCTAACCCTTAATTCCTCCACCATCCTAACTTCACTTGATCCCACTTTAGATTCTCCAAAAAGCTGAGGCACCGACTGCATGTTACAACTTATATTCCACAGAAATAGCTCAAGAAAAAGAGAAACTGTAGAGCAAGCCTGGTCTCTATTCAAGGGCACAGTGCAAGAAGCACAACATATGTACATCCCCAGATTTAGAAAAGGGTGCAAAAAAATCCGAACAAAAGACCCCGCATGGATAAACAATGAGGTGAAGAAAGCGATAGGAGACAAGAAAAAATTCATTCCGGAAATGGAAAAAGGACCAAACTGGGGAAAACTGGAAGGAACACAGAAAACGCCAAAGAGAATGTCATCAAGTGGTTAGGAGAGCGAAAAGACAATACGAAGAGAGGCTGGCCAGGGAGGCAAAAAACTTCAAATCGTTCTTCAGATATGTTAAGGGGAAGCAACCGGCGAGGGAGGAAGTAGGACCGTTGGATGATGGAGACAAAAAAGGAGTGATAAAGGAGCAAAAAGAGGTAGCCAACAGGTTAAACAAATTCTTCTCGTCAGTCTTCACAAGCGAGGACACATCCACTGTACCAGAACCTGACGTGATCTTCCATGGTGATCAAGAAGAAAAACTGTCAACAATAGAGGTGAGCCATGAGGATGTCCTCCAACAGATAGATAGATTGAAAAGCGACAAATCACCAGGCCCGAACGGAATCCACCCTAGGGTACTAAAAGAACTAAGAAATGAGATAGCGGGAATACTCCAACGAGTTTGCAACCTATCCTTGAAAATTGGGGAGATCCCGGAGGACTGGAAGATAGCAAATGTTACACCTATCTTTAAAAAGGGGTCAAGAGGAGACCTGGGAAACTACATGCCGGTAAGTTTGACATCGGTTCCGGGCAAGATGGTAGAAGCACTGATAAAGGACAGCATCTGTGAGCACATCGAAAAACATGGGCTGATGAAAGCGAGCCTTCTGCAAGGGAAGATCGTGCCAAACAAATTTACTGCACTTCTTTGAGGGGGTGAACAGCCAGTTGGACAAAAGGGAACCCGTAGACATCATTTACCTCGACTTCCAAAAGGCCTTTGACAAGTGAGTTTCCCCATAAGAAGGGAAATTCGGATGATTCGTTCCACACCCCAAAAACAGACACCCTCCCCCACGCCCCTGAGGCCACTGGTGCTGCTTGCTTCCACACCACCCCACCCTGGGAACCAGCTTCTCTCCCCCCATGGTCCACCCCCAAACCCTTACCTCCAGCAACACCTGGCAAGATACGAAGAAGCAGTGCAGAGGAAGAGAGGGTGTGTGCGCGCGCAGCGCATTGTGATTCTCCCCATCTCTTACAGACTAATGGCCGCACTTGAGCTCGGGCACACAGCGTTCTCTCGACACCTCGGCAGCAGGATAAGCCAGATGGAGGACAGGACTCTTCAGGCAGGACTTACCACTGATGCTCTATGCTGGGCTGCTGTGGGGCCTTGAGCATCTGCGCATGCTCAAGGACTTCTGTCTTCCAGCCTTTCCGAGAATCTCATGAGAATCTCAGAGAGAGTGGAAGCCAGAAGGCCTTGAGCATGTGCAGATGCTCAAAGCCCCGCAGCAGCCCAGCATAGAACATTGCGGCAGGCTCTTTCAGTACTGGTATGTGGGATGGTGTGGAAGTGAGCAGTGTCGATGTCCGCTGGAGGTAAGGGTTTGGAGGTGGGCTGCAGGGGGAGAGAAGCCAGTTCCCAGGGTGGGGTAGTGTGACATGCTCGCTTATCGAGTCAACGCTTGGTTTGCAAGTTAAAGTTTGCTCGAGTGTTTGTAAAACACTCGCAAACCGCGTTACTCGCAAACCGAGGTTTGACTGTATATATATTGAACTATGTCCACTGTACAGATTAAGCTAAGATGAGCACACTAAACTAACTAAACTAAACTAAACCTTAAGTTTGTATACCGCATCATCTCCACGGAAGTAGAGCTCGACACGGTTTACAGGAATTACTAAAGAAAGGAACTCCAATGGGAGGAAGGAGGGCTTGGTAAAAAGGAAGGAAGGATGGGGACTAAGTAGAGTGGAGAGGGAGGGAGTGGTTACATTTTAGAGAAAAGCAAAGTTTTCAAATGTTTTCTGAAACGTTGGAGTGAGGGCGAACTTCGAAGAGGGGCAGATAAGCTGTTCCATAGCTCGGTGATCCTGAAGAGGAGGGATGTTCCAAGTCTTCCTGTATGGGAGATGCCCTTCAAAGAGGGGAATGACAGTATGAGTTTTTGAGTGGATCTGGTGGAGTTAGGATTCAGGGAGAGCCAAGATAGTGGAAACAGGGGAGGAAGGATGCCGTGTTTTACTGTATCATAAGTAAAACAAATTAACCGTCTTTGACTGTATACTCTGTATGTTAACCTGTAACCCGTTCTGAGCTCGATGGGGAGAACGGGATAGAAAACAAAAACAAATAAATGGGCTTCATAGCATGATTACACACACCAAGAAATTTGTTCCCTCCAACAGCTTGGGCCTGCGCTTGCACTGAGAGGAAACAGATCAGAAGAAAGGTAGGGGCAATACACAGAGGTATGGAGTTTCCTTGAGCATAGGAACAGAACACTCATTTATGATTCCTGTAGTTTCAGAGGGAGGGTAGTGGCGCCTCTGGATCTGAATTCATCCCAGAAATGCCATTATTGGAAACTCAGGAAAGTGATGAACAGATATTTGAGAAAAATTATATTTTGATATGGAAATCTTTCAAAACAAAGAGAAAAGGCAAAAGCTTGTAGATGAAAGTTATGCGTTTTTAGACAGCAGTAAGTCTATCTAGGAAACTGAAGCTCTAAGGACAGAAAATCGGAAATTAAAAAATGCGAATGCAAGGCTTCGTTATGAAACAAAAAGACTGGGCACTAAAGAAAGAAGAATATGAAATGAGATTGAGAGATTATCAAATGAGCTATCAAGTTGTATCAACGTTACCAATTTCTGGCACCCGGAAGTAGAACGAATGAAAAAAACCAGAACATGGTGGCTTTTCAAACAACCAGACAAATCAAATCAATCAAAGTGTTGGTGTTCCCTGTGGAAAGATCCAGAGGGAATCAAAAAGCACTGAAACGGATAACGTCCTTGAGCTACAGAAAAGGAATGCTGCCACACAGACATGTGAAGATGACATAAGATATCCAAGAACAAAATCCTCTAAGATTGAAAGTTTCTGTCAAATGGCTACATTTGTAATTCAGTTTTATAAACTTGACTGGGCCTCTCTTCTGCCAATTCCAGAGAAGTAACTGAAGTCAGTCAGGATAAGGACAGATGGATAAGGTTTTCCTTTTCTCGTTCAAAAAAGTGAAGTGAGAATAAATAAAAGTATTGAACTAGAAAATTCTTCAAGTTATTCTAAGCAACTAAAAAAAAGATTTTGCATGAGATATGTAATAGCAAATACTGAATAAAGGTAGAGGATTGTGGCAGCTAAAAAAAAAAAAGATGATTCCTGTAGCCTGGACTGGCCTTACCAATTGTGGGGCCCTATGCTGACCAGTTTAGGGGTCTCCCTCCTCCTAGTGATCCAGAAGCAGGAAGTTACATCAGAATGGGATAGGATGCAGAAGAGAACAGGTTCTAGAGATGGCAGCAGATGGCCTATGCAAATTACTGGCCACTGTCTTCTCTTTATGCGCCCTCTTCCTATTTCCTAAGGTTAAGAGCATGGTATTTACCAAAAATTATTTATGGAGGCTGTTATTTGTAGATCATCATACCATGGTTTCTTATACCCCACAAATTTCTACAAGGATTCATTGGGACTTACAATAAGAAGTCAGAGGTTCCAGCCTAATTACAAGGGGTGAATCATCATTTGTGAGGAAAATTGATATCCATTAGAACCAGAGCGCCAAAACTGGGAGTGTCCCCTGAAGAAGGCATACTTCAGCTGAAACATGGATACTTGTTGGGACCACTACTTTGAATAAAGACTGATCATTGGTTGAAAAGACACCTCCCTTGCCTTTATTTCCTAGACTGTCAGATCTCAAGGCGAGGTGCTCTTCTGTCTGCCTGTCTATGCAAATCACTGCCACTACCCAGAGCCCTCTACAGAGAGATGCCTGTATTAAGATAGGGCGGGGCTTCCGAAACAGAGGGACATGTCTAGAAAATAGAAAAAGCTGCAGTGATTACAAGAAAGTTCTATTCCCATACTGTTGTTTTCACTGCTTATAGGGCGATGGAAGAGTGGATAAATGCATATAATTAAGTGGACTTATTCTCAAAAGTTCCTGGCCCATGGGTGTAAACTAGTTAGTCTATATGCAACAATCAGCCTCTCTCATTTTTGAAATTCTAGACTAACATGATTAATTTGCTGAGTTTTCGTAGGAAATAATGCCAAATTACATTACATTACATTAATGACTTCTATTCCGCCAGTACCTTGCAGTTCTAGGCGGATTACAAAAGAAACAGCTAGACATTTCCAGGAGAATTATAAGAAGATTGTTTTTTGTTTTTTTGTTTAATTCTTTATTCATTTTGAAAACTTACAGCAAGCGTACAGGAATATATCATTAATAACAACAATAACACTTGTAATTCTCATATAATTCTAAAAACATAAAAATTATATCCCGTCCCGGTCCCACCCACCTTCTTTCAAATATTATAATCAATTATATCATAAATATAATATAAACATATAATTTAGTGAAATTTCCAGAAAAACTCCCCCCCAACCCCCCTATGTGTACATATATTCATCCAAGGAAAATGATGTTTACTCATTACAATATCGTTCCAATGGCCCCCAGATCTTTATAAAATTATTTTAGTTCCTTTTCTATATTGCAATTGCTCTTTCCATCTGAAAAATATGGCATACCGAATTCCACCAAAATGTATAAATAAGATTAGTATAATTTTTCCAGTTATTGGTGATATGCTAAATAGCAACCCCAGTCAAGATTAATAATAGTTTGTTATTATGTGCTGATATTTGACTTTTTTTCCTCATAGACATTCCAAACAGAATAGTATCATAGGATAATGCAACATGATTTTCTAATAGACAATTTATTTGAGTCCAAATTGAATTCCAAAATAATCTTATACAGGGACAATGGTAAATTAAATGATCAAGTGTCCCCGCTTCCAGATTACAATGCCAGCATTTATTAGACTTAGAGCTATCTAACTTTTGTAAATGAACAGGGGTCCAAAACACTCTATGCAACAAAAAGAACCAAGTTTGCCTCATAGATGCTGATACTGTACATCTCATTCTCCAAGACCAAATTCGTGGCCATGGAGATGCAGAAATTTGTTGCTTAATCTCAATAATCCAAATGTCTCTAGAAGATTGGAGAATTACAATTTAGGGTTTAGGATACAGAAAAGATGACTGGGCAATTCCAGTAAATATACAATTTGGGAAGCAGTTGACATGCTTGAGGCTTTGAAGAGAAAGAGTAACTGGAGATGAGCAGAGGCTTGGGGGGGAATTACACAGAGGGGAAAACCAGGGTTAGAGTTAAGACATCTGGATAAATTTTTTGAACAGCAGGGTTTTGATTTTTTTTTGGAAAGATTTGAAGTCGCTCGTTGTTATCAGCAAGTTGGAGATAGTATGGTCAAGTTTCGCTGCTGTCCTAGAACAGTGTTTCTTAACTTCTACAAGCCAAGTACCCCCTAAGCCAAGGATCTCAAAGTCCCTCCTTGAGGGCCGCAATCCAGTCGGGTTTTCAGGATTTCCCCAATGAATATGCATTGAAAGCAGTGCATACACATAGATCTCATGCATATTCACTGGGGAAATCCTGAAAACTCGACTGGATTGCAGCCCTCAAGGAGGGACTTTGAGACCCCTGCCCTAAGCCTAACAAATACCAACCGAGTACCCCTGTCTCAAACCTGCCCAAGCTCCGCCTATGACTCCTCCCCCATAATAATAGTATTAATTGTAATGCAACTTCTTTCATTTACTTTTCATTTACACACAATATAATCCTATCCTCTATAATAAAACCCTAAGCGCGCATGCGCACTTAGGAGGTTGTGATTCCTGCCGCCGTGATGTGTGCCTCCATACTGAATTTGATTGGAGGCGCATGGGGTGGCTTGAGCGGTGGTGGTGGTTTGACTCCTGTGCTGCCGCTGCTGGGACACCTCTTCTCACCCCCGGACCAGCAAACGCAGCAGTCGCGGGGCATTTGCTAGGCCGGCCTACTTCGATAATGTGAGGTGGGCTAGCCTAGCAAAGCCCCAAGGCTGCCCGGACTAGCGGATGCTAGACAGGGGGAGCAGGGAAAGGAGAAGGCCTACTGCTGGACAGGGGGATCAGGTAAGAGGTGCTGCCGGACAGGGGGAGGTAAAAGGAAGGGAGAAGGCTTACAGCTGGACAGGGGGAGCAGGTAAGAGGTGCTGCTGGACAGTGGAGAGGTCAAATGAAGGGAGAAGGGGTGCTGCTGGATAGGGGGAGCAGGGAAAGGGTGCTGCTGGACAAGGGGGAGATAAAAGGAAGGGAGAAGGCCTACTGCTGGACAGGGGGAGCAAGCAAGGGGTGGTGGTGGACAGCCGAGGAAAGAGAGAGACAAAAAGAAAGAAAGAAAGAAAGAAAGACAGACAGCGGCCAAGGAGAGAGAGAGAGAAAGAAAGACAGACACACACATCTATTCTAGCACCCGTTAATGTAACGGGCTTAAAGACTAGTTAATACATAATGGTAACCACAAAATTTAAAAAAAACCACAAAGCAGAGAAAATGTTAGTCATCATTTATATTCATTTTTTTATTTTTTCAAGGAGGTCAAGGCAGATAACTTTAAAATATGCAATGTCACCTCAGTAACAACAATAGAAAAATAGACATATATAGTGCAAAATATAGACAGCAGATATAAATTCTCAAAACTGACACATTTCGATCACTAAATTGAAAATAAAACCATTTTCTACCTTTGTTGGCTGGTGATTTCATAAGTCTCTGGTTACACTTCCTTCCAACATTTCTTTCTTTCTGCCTCCTGCATGCTTTCTCTCCTCTAGACCTCATTCCATTCCCCAACCAACATCTCTGTCCCTCCACGAGTCCAACTTGTCTTCCTCTCTCCTCCACCCTTATTGGCACCCTTATAAGTCTCCCTCTCTCTGTCTTGCGAGATCCAGACATTTCTCCAATCCCCCTCTACTGTCACATCCAACATTTCTCACTCTCTCATCTCTGCCCACCAGACACATGCCCATTTCTCCTTCTATCACTTCTCTCCATCACAATGCCACATCTCTCCCTCCATCACTATGTTCAACATTCCTCCCCCATGCATCCCTTTCAATCTGCCCCTCTGTTCCCTCTCCACCACCATATCCAACATTTCTCCCTCTCATCCTATTCTCCATGCATCTCTACCTCACTCCTCTCTCTATGCCCAATTTTCCTTTCTTCATTTCCCCATCTCTCACTCAGACACTCATGCCCAATAATTCTCCCTTTCTATTCCCTCCTTCCTATGTCCCATGTTAGTGCCCCCTTCCTTCTGTATCGAGTTTGTGCCCCCTCCGTGCCTTCCAGCCTTTGTCCCAAAACTAAGTTGTAAGCCGGGGATCCCTGCCTGCCCCCGCTGAAGCCACTGCCGGGGATACCTCCCTCCATGCCTGAACATCCCCCCACCCTGAAGCTGACCCAGTTACTTGTTGGAGCTGTACTTGCTCCCTTATCCCCCAGCGAACTCAGTGCAGGGATCGGCGCAAGAAGCGATTCACACGCTGCACGTGGCTGGCCCACAAGTCTTCATCTCTGACATCAGAGAGCAGGTTTCTGGATCAGCTACTTACGTGCAGTATGTGTGGTGCGTCCCTGCATAGATTTTGCTG
Source organism: Geotrypetes seraphini (assembly GCF_902459505.1). NCBI lineage: Eukaryota > Metazoa > Chordata > Amphibia > Gymnophiona > Dermophiidae > Geotrypetes > Geotrypetes seraphini. The sequence continues at coordinate 137,023,621 of NC_047088.1, read as the reverse complement.
GAGGCGGAGAGAGCGAGTGCAGCTCCATCAAGTAACTGGGTCGACTTCGGGTGGGGGGCAGGCAGGCAGGGAGGGAGGGATCCCTGGCAGCAGCTTCAGCGGGGGGAGGGGATCCCTGGTGGCAGCAGCTTCTTTTTTTATTTTTTTAATTCTTTATTTATAATGGCAGCAGCTTCTACTGACGGGCAGGGAATATCCTCTGCAGTGGCCAGGCTGCGTACCCCTCAGGGTACACGTACCACATGTTGAGAAACACTGTCCTAGAAGAGTAGAAATGTAAACTTCAAGAAAACAAGCTCAGTTTATTCCTTATGGTATAGTGCTGCCTAATCATTTTAAAATACTGCTATTATCCTGCCCTCTTCAAGATCTCATCAGTAAGTTATACAACACACCTTTTTCGCCATTTAGTTGTGCTGGAGAGGAATTGCGTGGAGAGGCATCCATTGTACTACTCTGTGAAATTAAAAAGAGAAAATAAATCACAACCATGTACAGCTTAATAAGAAAAACACCTAAAATACAGTATCATATGTTTTATACTAGAGAATAATATAATAAACACAACACTAATGGGGATTGCCCAATAGATCATGATTGCTGTTTTGTACTGTGAAAGGAGGAAGATGAAGAGTAATGGACTGATTTTTGATTTTGAGTTCACTTTTTTAAAGCAGTTTATTGGCAGTTAAACATTGAAACTATTCCTGTGGTGATTAGACATGAACCTTTCTAAGTAAAATTCTGCACATAATGAAAAACTTAACCATTTAAGAAATCTGACATTTTGATTTGTATATTTTTAAGTTATTCGTTTTTAAATCTCATTTATTATATTATTCAGAGATTAGTAGTTTCTTTTCTTTTTGAAATCCATGTTAAACCTTTGGGAGTTGAGTGATGTCTTGGCGGAACCGCTATCCGCACTCTTCAATCTCTCCCTTAGTACAGGTAACGTCCCGATGGACTGGAAGACGGCTAACGTCATTCCACTCCACAAAAAAGGCTCCAGCAAATTACAGACCAGTGAGCCTCACATCAATAGTGAGCAAACTAATGGAAACCCTAATCAAATGCCAATTGGACAGGATCATGGACGAGGAGAATCTACAGGATCCCCGCCAACATGGATTTACTAAGGGGAGATCCTGCCAATCCAACCTGATCAGCTTCTTTGACTGGGTGACGAAGAAGCTGGATGCTGGTGAGTCCCTGGACATCGTCTACCTGGATTTCAGCAAAGCATTTGACAGTGTACCACACCGTAGGTTGCTGAGCAAGATGAGTTCTTTAGGATTGGGAAACACATTGACCAAATGGGTTGGGAACTGGCTTGGAGGTAGGCTCCAGAGGGTAGTGGTGAATGGCACCCCCTCCGAAATGTCAGAGGTGATAAGTGGAGTGCCACAGGGCTCCGTCCTTGGCCCGATCTTGTTCAACATCTATATAAGAGACTTGACAGAAGGGCTCCGAGGTAGAATAACATTATTCGCCGATGATGACAAACTAAGCAATGTAGTGAGCAAAAGCACAACAGACAAAAATTCAATGGCAGACGATATGATGCATGACCTACTTCTACTGGAGCGCTGGTCTAGGTCCTGGCAACTCAGTTTCAATGCCAAAAAATGCAAAGTCATGCACCTGGGGAGCCGAAATCCATGCAAGGTTTACACCCTAAATGGCGAGATCCTGACAAGAACTGAAGCGGAAAGAGACTTAGGGATGATTGTCAGGGAAGACATGAAATCTGCAAACCAAGTGGAGCAAGCTTCATCCAAAGCAAGGCAAATCATAGGCTGCATACGCAGGAGTTTCGTCAGCCGCAAACCGGAAGTCATTATGCCACTGTATAGATCCATGGTGAGACCGCACCTGGAGTACTGTGTGCAATTCTGGAGGCCGCATTACTGCAAGGATGTGCTGAGACTGGAATCGGTCCAGAGAATGGCCACCAGGATGGTCTCGGGACTCAAGGAGCTCCCATACGAGAAGCGGTTAGGGAAGTTGCAGCTCTACTCACTCGAGGAACGTAGAGAGAGGGGAGATATGATCGAGACATTCAAGTATCTCACGGGCCGCATCGAGGTGGAAGAGGATATCTTCTTTTTCAAGGGTCCCGTGACAACAAGGGGGCATCTGTGGAAAATCAGGGGCGGGAAACTGCACGGTGACACTAGGAAGTTCTTCTTCACTGAAAGGGTAGTTGATCGCTGGAATAGTCTTCCAATTCAGGTTATTGAGGCCAGCAGCGTGCCAGATTTTAAGGCCAGATGGGATAGACATGTGGGATCTATCCGCAAAGATAAATAGGGAGGGTCATTAGAGTGGGCAGACTTGATGGGCCGTGGCCCTTATCTGCCATCTATTTCTATGTTTCTAAGTAGTGGAAAAGAAGTTCAGACTAGTATTTGCATTTGGCAAGTAACAAAAGTGTTGTTGAAGAACTTATGGCCTATTTTACAAAGGTGCACTAGCGGCTGCGCTGTGCTAAAGGCCCCGAAGCCCATAGAGATTTAAAAGGCTTCGGGGCTGTTGCCGTGCAGCAGCCGCTAGCGCAGCTTTGTAAAAGAGGCCATTAGAATTACTGCTGACAGCAGCAATGTAACCACACAGCCCAAAGTGAAAAGAAGGTCAAAGCTCCATCACAGATGTCAAAATACAATGCATGAGAATAGAGGTCTGGTGATTAAGTGCCAGTGTTGTACAAAGCCTTGTGAAAAACTTAATTTTCTAACTCCAATTGAGGTGATAGTTGTAGATAAGACCCAGGGTAGTTAATAACAAACTCTACCAGTGTAAGCCTTCATGAACACCCGCTGAGCTATTCCAAGGCCATAAGGCATTTTGTGATGTGCTAAATATAAAGATATCCGTTGTGAATCAACTGTCTCTCTAAATCAGTGTTTCTCAACTCCTTCAAGACAAGTACCCACCAAGTCTAATAAATATCAACCGAGTACCCCCTGATCAAACTCTACCCTAGACCATACCCCCATAATAGTAGCACTAACTGTAATGCAATTTCTTCCATTCATTTTTCATATATATAATATAATCTTATTAATAATACATAATGGCAACTACAAAATTAAACTACACAAAGCCCATTGTACGCAGATAAAATTTTAATTATCATTTATATTCTGTTTTTTTCAAAGAGGTCAAGGTAGATTTTAAAATATTCAATGTCACCTCAGTAACTGCTACAGAAAAATAGACAAATAGAATGCAAAATATAGACAGCACATATAAATTTTCAAAACTGACATATTTCGATCACTAAATTGAAAATAAAATCATTTTCCCTACCTTTGTTTGGTGATTTTATTTTTCTAATCATCCTTTCCCAGTCTCTGGTTGTACTTTCTGTCTGTGCTCTTAACTGTGTTTCCAAGGCCTTCTTATCCATTTGCTGTTTTTTTTTCTCTCATTCTTCATTTTCTGCCATACATCCATCTTTCAAAATAGAATAAAACACAAAAGACATCCCTCTCATCAATACTGGGCAAGTTTCTCAAATAATATCATCATATAACATTTAAAGGCTTTTAAATATTTAAATGTGCTCATAAGCTCTTCAGCAAGGTGCCACAGCAGCGGTACAATGTCACTGGAAAGGTGCTTGAATCTTAATCATAACACATTGCATGGAGCAAGGATTCTCGCTTCTACTAGAGTGGCAAATGTTATGGCTCTACAAAAGCTGTTTAACAATAGACCACTTATCTGAAAAGGTCAGTTCACGGTTCCAACACAGTCTGTGTTTCGCTACGCTACATCAGGAAGCCGGAAGGATAAGCTTTTTTATATTGATTTTATTTGCAGTGTGCAGTGCCTTAGTCCTTTGGTCTACACACTTGATGTTGAAAAAACATCAACATCAAGTGTGTAGACCAAAGGACTCAGGTACTACACACTGCAAATAAAATCAATATAAAAAGCTTATCCTTCCGGCTTCCTGATGTAGCGTAGCGAAACACAGACTGTGTTGGAGCCGTGAACTGACCTTTTCAGATAAGTGGTCTATTGTTAAACAGCTTTTGTAGAGCCATAACATTTGCCACTCCAGTAGAAGTGAGAATTCTTGCAACATGCAATGTGTTATGATTAAAATTCAAGCACCTTTCCAGGACATTGTACCGCTGCTGTGGCACCTTGCTGAAGAGCTTATGAGCACATTTAAACATTTAAAAGCCTTTAATATGTTATATGATGATATTATTTGAGAAACTTGCCCAATATTGATGAGAGGGGGTCTTTTGTGTTTTGTTCTATTTTGAAAATATTGACCCCTCAAGTGGATGGTAATTTAAAATCCCCGGTCTGTTTGGATCATACATCCATCTTTGGCATTAACTTTTATCATTCAAATGTTTTCCATTTTTCTGCTTTCAACTCAAAACCTCCTTTTCCATGTCTTACCTTCACTTCCTATCTCTCTCCTCTCCCATGGTCTGACATCTCTCTCCTTCCTTCTCCCAATCCAGTCTCTCTCTCTGCCGCTCCACTGCCCTCCCACAGTACCATAGCACCTCTCTTTTTCCCTTCTCTCACCCCCAGTCCAACCACATCTCTCCCTCTCCCCCATCACACATGTCCTGCAGCACCTCTCTCTCTCACCTTCTCCACCACCCAGGTCCAGCAGCACCTCCCTCTTCCCCTCCAGGTCCAGCAGCAAATCTTTCTTCCCTTCCCCAGAACCAACAACACCTATCCCTTCTCTTCCCGCCCCCTCAGGTCCAGCACAGTACCCCTCCCTTCTCCTCCCTAGGTCCAGCAGCACCTCTCCCTTCCCTTTCCCTCCACTCCAGGTCCAGCAGCAGCTCACTGTGTGCATTTACTTCCTTGCACAACTTCCAGCGGCATTAGCAATTCCATCAAGCAGTCTTAGGGCCTTTGCTAAGTTGAACGTGCCTCTGAAGAAAGAGGAAATTACATCTTCAAAGGCGGACCTGGCCTAACAAAGGCCTTGAGTTTGCTGATGGAATTTCTAATGCTACTGGCAGCTGTAGTAGATAAACAGTAAGGGACTACGTAACTCTATTATCCATAGTGAGTTGTTTTATTTATTTAATTCAATTCTCACATAATATCTTAACAGCTCAATGTGGGTAACATATTACAAGAATCTGGCAATATCCAGGAAGAGAACATACATTAAAAAATAGTCAACTTCATTTCATGCTTGAGTACCTGAATGTAAACCACTTAGATCAGGCCTGCACAACTCAAAAATGAACTGGGGCTGAAACAAAGTAGGAAAATGTAGCGAGGGCCGCAGGTAATGGCCATGGCTTGAATCACCCAGAAGTGCTCAGACGTTGCCATGATGATATCATGACATCATAGTGTTGAGATCTGTGCATGCGCAGAGGCCTTCCAGATGGGCCCTGAGACACCAGTAGGGGGTGCCCGCAGGGAAGAGGGTACTGGAGGCAGCTGATTGCCTAGAGCAGTGTGTCTCAATTACTTCAAGCTAAGTATCCCCCAACCACAGACCTCCAAGCTTCGCCCTAAACCCACCCAAGTTCTGCCCCAGATACTGCCCCCTTTACTAATTGTAATGCAATTTTTTCCTTTCATTTTTCATATACACACAATACACACAGCAGATATAAATTCCCAAAACTGACACATTTCAATCACTAAATTGAAAATAAAATAATTTTTTCTACCTTTCTTGGCTGGTGCTTTAATTAGTTGTTGGTTGGACTTCCTTCTGACTGTGCATCCAACATTTCTTTCACAATTCCGCCCCATCCCCTTTGGGTCCAGGTCTCTATCTCTATTCCCTCTGCTTATCCTCCACAGATCCAGTGTCAGTTCTCCTTTGTACCAGGTCTCCCTCTCTTTCCCTCCTCTATTATGATTTTGCATCTCTCTGTTCTTCCTCAGGGTCTCTCCCCATCTGTTTGCACCTCCCATAGTTGAGTATCTGCCTCCTGTCTTTCCCCTTTGGTCCAGGCCTCTCTCTCTGTCTTTCTTCTGCTTACAACATCACACCTCCTACTCCCATGTCCAGCATTTGTTTGCCTTTCTTCCAGGTCTTTCTCTGCCTCTCCCTCCCTCCTTGGTTCAGAATCTTTCCACCTCTTTGCAGTCTCTTTCTCTCTCTTCCTTCTAGACACCCCCAAGTCCAACATCTGCCCCCTCTCTTCTGCCTCTCTTTTATTTCAGGTCTGTCTCTCTCACTGTCTTCCCCCTCTCCAGGGCCAGGCATCTCTTCATCTTTCTTCCATTCTCTCCAGTCTCCCTGTCCACAGCCCGACTTCTCTCCCTCATTCTCAAACGCCTCATCTCCACATCCTACCTACAAACCTGTCTCTGAAGTTTCCAGCAACACCCAAAACTTTGATTCTCTAACTCCCTCTGCCGTAACTTATTTCCATGTGCCGCGTCCCGCCCTGCTGGAAACAGGAAGTTGCGGAGGAGGGAGCTGGTTCCTGTCAGTGTCAGTGGGAGAAGCTGGCGGCGCTGGTGTGGTAGCTGAAGCCCCATGGGCAGGAGAGCGGAGTAAGAGCCGTATCGGGCATGGGCTGCAGTGAGAGCCGTTTTGGGCCACATGCGGCCTGCATGTTGTGCAAGGCTGACTTAGATGATAAGTAGTATATAAATACTAAAAAATAAATAAAATAAAAATTTAGGCTTACTGTATTCATAACAAAAAATCTCTTAAGAAAGTTACTTTAACCATCTATCTAAAAATAAGATAATCAGATTATTCATCTCACAAAGAAGGGAAGATAGCGCCAAGCTACAACTGCTTGGTAAGAAAAAGACAATGAGAACATTTTAATAGGCTTGATCTCCTTTAGACAGATAATTTCTGCAATTTTTATACTAACCTTCTCCTATCTCACAAACTCTCAGAAAACAATAGAAAACATCCTCTTCTCCCACAGAAATCTCCATCTTCGCAGCTGCATCATCCAAGATCTCATTAACATATTCATATCATTCATCCTCTCATAATATCTTCATCTTTCGGGGAGCCCTGGTACCTGACTGAGGGACGCCGGAGGAGACTTATTGCAGCCCCAGAGTTCCCCTGCAGCAGCGCTTGTTGTTTTCTTCTTCAGCGGGCAGGCATTGAGTGAGACGGACCCCTGACGTCACTGACGTCACTGGGTCCGTCTCCAACCTCTTAAATTCAAGCCGCCGCTGTGGTTGCGACCACAGGGCGTGGCCATAGGGGCGTGCTCAAAGGGGCACGTCTGGCCCCTTGGAAGCCCCTTGGAGCCACGAGGAGCTGGAACTAAAGGTTGTATAGTTTTATTTCATATAATATTTGATAGACTGAACATGGGGAAATGGAAAATAAAACCTAAGAGTTCTACACCAGCCGTATCTGGCCCCATGGATAAGCATTTAACTTTACTAACTCAAAATCCTTCAGTATTACCATTGAATATGAATTCCTCTATGTCAGGTGCTTCAATGAGCCCCCTCGAACGGATTCCTCTCCTTCATCCAGTATCCAGTGATAGTGGGAATATAAATCCTATTATATCAGCCGAACACGTGGTATCCCCCACTCAGATAAATAAATTGGTTTATACCGAAATACCTAAATCACTTGATTTTTCAGGTGTAATGGAGGAACAACCACCAACAGCTGAAACATGAGATATTACCCTTAAAGATTTGTGGTTAGGTATTTCTAGAGTTGAAGGGATTCTCAGTCAACGATGAAACAAACAGTGGACTTTTCACAAGCTGTTTCTCATAAATTAGTAAATGTGGATGATAATCTGAATTGTTTGGATAGGCGTTTAAATGTGATGGAAACACAGTGTAATACCCTTCAAGCTGTCTCAGTATCTGCTGTTAAAGATTCTACTGTGATACATTCCAAAATGGAATTAATGGAAAATACGTATAGAGCTAGGAATCTCCGCATGGTCAACTTCCCAGTAACTCATTTACTATCATCTGAAATTTTATTAAGGAAATATTTCAAAGAAATACTGGGATTGCCCAATGCGTATAATTTCCCAATTAATAATTTTTACTATGCTCCTCAAAAAAGAATAGAATCTGCCCAGGAGGTAGACCATTTGGTCACAACCGAAATTAATTTGACTGAATTCTTAGAAGATAGCCAGGATGTGATTCAGAGTAGGTCAACTGTGGTGATAACATGCATGAGTGAGATAGATAAGATGTTAATAATGAAACTTTATTTCAAAAATAAATTAATAAAATTTAGTGGAGGTTTGGTTAGGATTTTTCCTGATGTCTCTAGAGCTACTCAATTAAGGAGAAAAGAGTTTTTGAGATTAAAAGTTAGAGTTTTGGCTCTTGAGGCATTTTTTTACCTAAAATTTCCTTGTAAATGTCTTGTTAAAGTACAAGACATTGAATATGTTTTTGGGACCCTATTCAATTACAACAATTTTTAATTACTCGAGAACAGAAATGAATTAAATTTTTCTTAAACGTTTCAGACCTGATTTTTATGAGGAAAAATTGAGAATCCCCTTAAAGTAAGGAAGGTTTCAGACTCACGTGGTGTGAGTCGATAAGTACTTTCTTTATCTTTTCCTATATTTTGTTTGGTGAAAATGTATCATGTCTCCCCATTTATTTGGGCTTAAAAAGGAATTGTCTATGAATGATTATGTATTGCTTATGAGATTATCCTTTTTTTCTTTGTATTACTGGATATTGTAAATATTCAATTTATAAAATTAAAAAAAAATAAAATAAAATAAAAAATTTTCATCTTTCTAATAAGAATTGCTACCTCTGCCTATTCACAACTCCTAATTTTCTTCCCCTACTCACAGCATCCAAAAAATTATCTTTCCCTCCTGAAAAAGAAAAAACACACACCTACTACCGTTATACAGATCCATGGTGAGACCTCACCTGGAGTACTGTGTCCAATTTTGGAGGCCACATTATCAAAAGGATGTGAAGAGATTGGAGTCGATACAGAGAATGGCCACTAGGATGGTCTCAGGATTTAAAGACATCCCATATGAAGAACGCCTGATCAGACTGCGCTTATATTCTCTCGAGGAGCGCAGAGAAAGGGGGGACATGACAGAAACATTCAAATACATCACGGGTCACATCCAAGTGGAGGAGGAAATCTTTTCTTTAAAGGGTCCCACGGCGACAAGAGGGCATCCACTAAAACTTAAGGGAGGAAGATTTCATGGTGACACCAGGAAATACTTCTTCACCGAACGGGTGATTGATCAATGGAATGATCTTCTATGCCAGGTGGTCGAGGCCAGTAGCGTGCTCGACTTCAAGAGTCGATGGGACAAACAGGTGGGAGTACTACAGAGCTATGCTCAAACGATAGATACTCCAGGGAAGAAGGGTTCTTGAGTGGGCAGACTTGTTGGGCCGTCGGCCCTTTTCTGCCATCATACTCTATGTTTCTATGTTACACACCAGTATTAAAGGTGCTCTTCCTTGCACTTTGCAACTTCATCCCCCAACTCCTGAACTATTAATTCTAATCCAAAAATCAAACTGATGGTATGCTCTTTAGATGTGTGAGTTCATTCACTACCGCAATAAATATACAGTCCTCAATACACTTCAAAAAATTCTGAGCCATCATACAATTTCATACAGCTATGTTATTAATGAAAAGGAGAAGATGATAATATGGTGCTGGTCGCCTATGTATTTGATGGTTTGCATCTTTTGCACTGAATTGTGGAAATGTTTATTGCTGATGATGTATGTATTTTGTGATGTAATGTTATGATTTTGTATGCAAGTTTGTAACCCGTCTTGGGTAAGGGCGGGATATAAATGAATAAACAAACAAACAAACTCAAGTTAAAATGCAAGTTAATATCCTTCACTATGACCAAAAGTCATAACAAATTGTTATTTTCACAGTAAGTTCACGTATAGAATCCAGAGCGTATCGAATTCAGAGCATTTTGAGCGACACCAAGCAGTACATACAAAAATAAAATTCCCGCCACTGTTTGACCAAAAACCACAACATTTCATCAGCCACTTTAGGCACTTCCATTGGAAGTTGCTGTCAAGGCCATCAAAGATGGACTATTGCTGCCACGAGAAGTATTTCCTGTACATGCAGAATAAACCAAATACTAAGGAGAAACAGGGCAGTACTAGTTTGCATTTTGTCTCTGTACACAATTTATCATAATTGTTTCTGGTTGTGCAATATCAATGTTTGTTTACCTTGCTCTCATCACCTGGTCTCATTTTTCCAGGACTAGGAGGAACAGAGGGACGCTTTCTGCCTTTTTCTTGCTGGAAAAGATCTTGCAATCTGGAATAAAGACATAATATATTTATATTAAAGACATTGAGTTTACATAAATAGACTCACATATGGTCGAAAACAATGTATCATTAATACACTGTGTGCTATTGTGTATATATAATATAAAATCTGAATTTCTTAATCACTCTTTTCCAGTACAGGTTCAAGTCAATTTATAGGATAAGAGGTCCATGAAACAGCACGGGGAAATTTACAATATAAAGATTAAGGTGATTACACTATTTCAGGGGAACAAGAACACATATGATGGTGAATATTTTTTTTGACTGATAGAATGTCAAGCTTATTGCGATTTAGAAAGAGATAGATATTACTTTGAAAAGATCAAACTTGCAGCAAATAGACCACGAGAGTTGTTTAAAACAGTAAAATTTCTGACTGAAGGAAATATTATCAATGATGTTGTAGGTCCAGATGCTGATGAATATCTAAATTTGCTTTTAGAGAAAATTGTAAAATTACAGTAACTGTTTATTAGTATTCAGGAAGTGACAGTATTTGCTGTTGAGGATGCAATCGTCAAATGAGAAGAATTTGAGATAGTCAATAAACAAGAAGTTTCTAGTATTTTATAATTGTTGAGGCTAATGAGATCTTTTGATAATCCATGTTCTCTTACAGTAGTGCCAGACTTGGGAAATTCCTTAATTGCATCCATTTCTATGATTGTGACCAAATCTTTAACTACAGGTGTAGTACCCGATTTATTAAAAACTGCTATGGTAAAACAAAAAAAACAAACCCGCAGATGGACGAGACTATTCTGAATAATTAGAGACCCACAGCAATAGTATATTTTCTGGGGAAGATAATAGAAAAAATTGTATTAAGACAATTGGAAGGTTTTGTAGAAAAGAACAGCAATTTAATAACCATAAATTTGGATTTAGGGCTGGACACAGTGTTGAGTCATTGCTTGTAACTACTGTAGATTTTATTTACAACTATGTGGTTTTTTTACAACTATGCGGTTTCCATACCACATACATAAAATCTTGTTTCCCTCCGATTATCACAAATAACATAGACATGTCTAAACAACATCGTTAATCGTACCTGTTATAATAGGGATAGAGCACAAATTCATAAGAACATAAGAATTGCCGCTGCTGGGTCAGACCAGTGGTCCATCATGCCCAGCAGTCCGCTCACGCGGTGGCCCTCTGGACAAAGACCAGCACCCTAACCAAGACTAGCCCTACCAGCGCACGTTCTTGTTCAGCAGGAACTTGTCTAACTTTGTCTTAAATCCCTGGAGGATGTTTTCCCTATAACAGCCTCTGGAAGAGCGCTCCAGCTTTCTACCACTCTCTGGGTGAAGAAGAACTTCCTTACGTTTGTACAGAATCTATCCCCTTTCAACTTTAGAGAGTGCCCTATCGTTCTCCCTACCTTGGAGAGGGTGAACAACTGTCCTTATCTACTAAGTCTAACCCCTTCAGTACCTTGAATGTTTTGATCATGTCCCCTCTCAATCTCCTCAGTTCGAGGGAGAAGAGGCCCAGTTTCTCTAATCTTTCGATCAATTCAGAAATACAAGTAAGCTTTAAATCATACATTGATGTCAGAAAAATTCTAAAAGACGATAATCAACTGAAATATACCTTAGCATAAAAAGGCATTGGCAAATAATTGAGTTTTCAGCATTTTCTTAAAATTCATCCTCCTCATACAAAACCGCAGGATACCAGGCAAGGCATTCCATAGTTCTATACCAGCCACATATATCATTGATGCTCCGATCCTAGCATGCATATTTGACATTCTACTCTCCAAACTTAATTTCATCCCATTTACATCTCTAAGATCTCTTCTCGGTTTATAGATCTGGAAGAATTCTTGTTAAGAGCTTTGGGGAGGCATGATACAATGTCTGATGTATAATCGCAACAATCTTGAACTGTACTCTTTGTTGCATAGGTAACCAGAGTAATTTCTTCAACACAGGAGTTATATGGGTACTCCTAGGAGCTCCTGTGATTAATCTTGCAGCGGAGTTGATAAGCATTTGCAAAGCCCTGAACTTCCCTTTCACAACTCCTAAGTATAGTGAATTACAATAATCCACCTTACTCAGGATTAATGTCTGAACCACAGTACGAAAATCGTGTGCTGGTAATATTGACTTCAATCTATAAAGCATTTGAAGTTGCTTGTATCCCACCCTGATTATTTTTAATATTTGGTTTTCCATTGTCAAACAACTATCTAAGCACACTCCCAGGACAGTCATCTCCTTTTTTACCGGCAGTTTTTTCCCCATAACAACCACATATTCCAACTCAAAATTATCTCTTTGGCCTTTCACCACCATTACCTCCATTTTGTTAACATTTAGTTTCAAATCATGTTCACTCATCCAACTTCCGATCATTTCCATATACTATTGCAAGCAAAGATCTATATTAGGGATGTCTTATCAGGAAGAACAGAATATCATTGGCATATATTCTGTATTGCACATCCATCTCTTTAAATTTCTTCCCCAATGAGGCCATATAGATGTTAAACAGCATTGCTGATAAGGCTGATCCTTGTGGGTCTCCTTTTTTAACTTCCACTATTCTTGATACCACACCCTTACTTCTCATCCTTAAAGCTCTTTCATTTAGATAAGATGTGAACCATTTTAACACATCTCCTGCTAAACCTAGTTGTTTCAATTTCACTAATAAAATCTCCAAATTTACAGTGTCAAATGTACCAGAGACATCTAAGGATACCATGAGATATTTGTTCTGTTTATCTATCCCTTCCCTCAAGGTCTCCAATACTGAGATCATTAACAATTCAACACTGTGCACATGTCAGTATCCAAATTGGAACTCATCAAGGCAATTTTTTGTAGTATAATATCATTTAACTGATTCAAAACTACTTTCTCGATTACTTTTCCTAAGAATGGAACTACAGAGATAGGACGAAAGTTTTTTAAATCCTCAACATCTAAACCCTTTTTCTTTAACACAGGAGTTACAGTTGATTCCTTACATGCCTTAGGATATTCTCCTTCAATTAAAGATTTATTAATAAAAGCAGTAACAAAAGCGCTTGATGTAACAGGTATCTGACGTAAGATACTTGAATTACAAGGATCCAAAATAGCTTGGGTCGGTGAAATATGAGCAATTACTTCACTAATCCCCTTCCTTAGTCACAAGGTCAAAAGATCACCAAAGTTCAATTGATTCATTCTCATCATGAAATGAGAAAGAGATAGATAAGAGCAAAATACTCTGTATGGTCTCCCTAGACATATCTTCTGCACTTGATACAGTGGACAGCACTTGTTAGGTAAATTGAGGGCTATGGGCATAGGTGGAATAGTATATGATTGGTTTGGTCAGGACCACTCAATCAGAGTTCAGAGTAATGATTGGTTTGGTCAGGACCACTCAATCAGAGTTCAGAGTAATGAGTGAGTGTCTGAAGTTGCACCTTTCGATAAGGGAGTCCGACAGGGCTCTGCCCTCTTAGCACTGATGTTTAACTTTATAGGGTGTCTTTAGGGAAAATATTTCAAAATTTGCACATAAGCTACCATTTTTATGCTGATAATATTAATTTTTTTTTCCTGATGGATAATTGGAAAATTGAGTTACAGCTTAAACTATCCACGTGTCTGCAAGCTGTCAAATGGATGATGAATCTTAAGTTGGCACTGAATATTGCTAAGACTGATGTGATGTTGATTGAAAAGAATGAGGATTTTAGGTGGCCAGAACACACTGAGATTAATTAAAATTCCAATACATAAGCGTCTTAAAGTATCAGGGGTTTGGCTAGACTCTACCTTGAGTATGAAAAAGCAGGTGTTGGCTATGGTCAAGTCTGCTTTCTTCCAAATGCAAGTACTTAGCAGGTTAAAACCAATGCTGTCAAATTATGATTTTTGGATTGTAGTTCAAACCAGCTATCATACAAAAACTAGACTATTGTAATGTACTACATTTAGGGAAGATATCTGTGAGACGTAAGGTGTTTCAGACTGTTCAAAATGCAGCTGCATGATTGATTTGTGGAGGGAGCAGGTTTGACCATGTAACACCTTTGCTGAAACAGCCTCATTGGCTACCAGTCAAATATCAGATTGTGTATAAAGTTCTTGTGCTGATTTTTAAAGTACTACATTATGAGATACCTTGGTATTTGACACTGGTGCTGAAAGTGTATCAACTATGTAGACCCTTAAGGTCAGATGGGATGTTAAGATTGGTTAGAGAAGGGCTTTTCAGTGTTTACTATGCAAAAATGATCTCTGGGCAGGAGTGCTTTTATGGAGTTATTAGACTGGATCACTTAGATTGCCTTCTGATATTCAGAAATTTAAGAGCGTGTTGAAGACAACCTTATTTATAGAGGCCTTTTCTTGAAAATTCTTTTGGTTTTATTAATTTGATTTTAAAGAGCTTTTAGATGAATACAAGTTACCGTATTTTTCGCTCCATAAGATGCCTTGATTTAGAGGAAAACAAGAAAAAAAAACATTCTGAACCAAATTCTCCCTGACAGGCTCTGCACCCAACCCCACACTCCTTGCCAAGTTCTGCATCCTGTCCCCCATCCCTGCCATGCTCTGTACTCTGCCCCCACTCTGGTGGTCTACAGGGCAGGCAGGCCTAGTGGTTGGCAGGCAGATAGGGACAGGGCATGAAGGCAGGCCTCCGCCCAGGCAGGTAGGCCCGGCCTCTCCTTCCTCCCTCCCTATTTTTAATTTGGCAGAGCGGGCAGACAGGCAGGCCCTGGCCCCTCCCCCGTACCTATTTTTAATTCGGCAGGACAGGACCCGGCCTCCCTCCCCCCATTACCTTTTTTTAATTCTGGCTCCCTCCCTTGCTGGATGCAGCTGCCTGCCTGGTCCCTGCCAGTTCCCGCGAGCACTGACAGCTGCATGCCTTGTCCCACCAATCTGAAGATATCTGTATCAAAGCCTGCCAGTACTCTGCCAGCCTTCTCCCACCCTCAGGGGAATGGCCGCTGTACTGGCTTCATTGTTGTTTCTTGGAAGCCACAGAGGAATAGAATTCAGATGCTTGGGTATGCCTAGTGTTACCCAAACCTGTCTCTGGCCCTGGAATTTCCTATGACTGGAGGATGCTTCTGAATACTTGCAAAATTGCCAGGAGCCGGACCTCCTCACATTCCAGGGTCTGGGGTCTGCTTCTGGTTAGGATTTTGGCTTATGATCCACCACACAAGCCTTGAGATTGTCCAGGCCCTTGCCAAAGAAAAATTGTGCAGGTAGAGATGGCATAAGCCGAGACTTTGCTCAGGACCCTGAAAAGGTAATAAAGAGCATGCGCAGCATAGTCAATCCCTTCCAAGAGGAACTAGGGTTAATGTTGCTGTCCGGATCCGGAGCCCGGCTTAGCCGAGAGTGGCATGCCCGGGCAATATAAGATGTCACTGCTGCTGCTTTCAGAGCAGCAGCCTCATATTGTCTTTTGAGGACAAAGTCTATCTTGCAGTCCTATGTGTCCTTAGGAGTGAAGATTGCTTTGTAAATTGCACCACCAGTAAATCTACTTTAGGAGTAGCAAACTGTTGCTGGTAGCTAAGTCCATGGTTAAGCTCTACCCAAGCAAACCGCTCGGGTAGAGCTTAGCCATGGACTTAGCTATCCCTAAAGTCCACTCAGGAACATTCCAGTGATCTGTTAACATCTTAGTGATCTCTGGATGTGAGGGAGAACCAATATTTTGTTTCTTTGTGCACTCATGGGCGAGCACTGAGCCATGGAGGGTTGAGGCAGCTCCAAATTTAATTTCTGGAGCACCTCTGCAATTAAACTTTGTAGGCCGGAGGGTTTAAACAACCCTCGGCTCATCTCCAAGATCTAGGGCTGCCACCTGATCCTGGTTAGAAACCCCCCCCCCCCCCCTGCTGAGAAGCCAAATCACCCAGATCTGAGGTTCCTGAAAGAAAAATTTAAGGCATGGACTTTATTCTGAGCCCACCAAAGTTTGGGTCCCCGTGACATCTGCATGGCTCCTTGTGGTGGACCCTGTGTCTTTTGCTAAAAACCTTGGTGCTACCTCCGGGGTTAGGTCAATTTTTGAAACTTAAAAATACTTCATATATTATGTGTATGAATTCGGGAGCAAACCACTGCACTGGTTGCTCAGAGAGTCCTGGCAGGGTCTCCCATGCTGGCTTCTAGTGTTTGTTCACCAGCACGCAACTGCGCTTCGCCAGGGATGCCAAGTCTGCTTTTTCTGGTTCCTGCCAGAATTTCTGGACCGGAAAATGCTCCTGCCAGTGGCGTACCTAGGGTATGTGGCACCTGGGGCCCATTATTTTTTGACACCCCCCCATCCCCATGTAAAAAATATTTTTTGTAATAACCATGAAACGGAATAAATGGTCAGAATAGAAACAGGCAGTGAAAATTTTCTTTTATTGAACCTCATATATGCAACCATTATTCCAAACATAACATAACATAAATTATGTCTGAATTGTCATGACATTAGAAGTATATATGGTGTAGTTGCAAGTGATGCTTGGGACATTTCTGATTGTGTTAATTTGGTTTTATGTGTTTTTTGAATAGAAGGGTTTTTATTTCTTTTTTGAAGGTTTTGTAGTCTGTGGTCGAGGTCAATAGGTTGTAGAGTTGGGGGTCGAGTGTTGCAGCTTGAATGGCTAGGAGGTTGTCGTAGTTTTTTTTTTTGACTTTTTGGTTGGAGGGTGTATGAATGGTGTGTGGGTTCTCCTATGTCTGGTTGAGGTGCATTAAACTAGTCGATTGTTCCAATAGGCTGGGCTGTCTCCGTTTATTGCTTTAAATAGTAGGCAGGAAAATTTGAAGTGTATTCTCGCTTGCATTGGGAGCCAATGTGAGTCGTGATATGCCTCTGTGATGTGGTCGAATTTCTTCAGTTAGTAGACCAGTCTTAAGGCTGTGTTTTGTATTGTTAGTAGTTGTTTTATCATGGTTGTGGAATCTTGACTGTTTTTCCTCCATTTTCTTTCTAGTTGTCTGCATTGTCTTTTTAGTAGGAGTAGTTCATTGCTCTGGGAGTTGGTAAGTATGAGAGAGAAAGATGAATGTAGGCAAACTTGTTGGAGACAAAAGACTTTTCACAAGGTACATAAGAAAGAGAGGAGGAATAAGAATAAGATTGGAAAGGTGGAAATTTGAACCAGTGGGGTAAGAGTTTAAAGAGTTAGGATTGGGACCGAAAGCCCAAGCAGAGGAGAACAAACAAGAGAGAGAGACTATTGGGAACAGAACGGAGATGGCTGAATGAAAAGACCAGTAAAAGCCATCACATTGTTTCAGATCAACTGTGAAAAATACTCTGGTATTTGCCAGCTACTTGTGATGCAGACTGCCCAAGGAACTTGGCTTGACATAGCATGGCTTATCTTAAGAACATGTGAGGAAACTGGATACTGGGAGGGGTGAAAGAAAGAGGAAGATAGGTAAAAAAAAGGAGACATTAAAAAGTTTGGGAACCTCTATTCTAGGGATCCCATACTGTTAGTATATCCATTTTTAATGCCCTGGCATTGGAACACCAAAGTAAACTTATTTAGCTGAAGAAATTAGTTACCCCCCCCCCCCCATTCCACACATATTAATTCTCTTCCATTTTTGTTCCCATTTTAAAAAACACTGATAAAAAAAGAATACCCTAACTGGGTCAGACCAATGGTCCATCATGCCCAGTAGCCCATTCTCATGGTAGTCGATCTAGGTCACTAGTACCTGGTCAAAACCCAAAGAGTAGCAACATTCCATGCTGCCGATCCAGGGCAAGTAGATGCTTCCCCCATGTCTTAATAACAGACTATGGACTTTTCCTCCAGGAATTTGTCCAAATCTTTCTTAAAACCAGCTACGCTATCTGCTTTTACCATAACTTCTGGCCACTTCATTTTTAAGCTTAGATCTTTCCTTCCAAACAAAGACCTTGCTAGATGTCAAATACAGAACAAGGTAACTTCACACGGACTTAGCTGTGCAGGAAATGTGAATCTCCTCATACACCCACCATATAATGCAAAAATGTGCAAAGGTCTGGTTTTTTCTTTTGATCACTACATAGCCTAATGCCACACAAGCAGCGCTGTTACAAACATATTTTGAAGCTCAATGCTAAGGTTAACAAAGTTTCCTTCCTAGGACCACAAGGTCTGGAAGAGATTCCAAAACAACTACCCAGGCACAACACCCAAACATAGAAACATAGAAAAATGACGTCAGAAAAGGGCCAAAGCCCATCAAGTCTGCCCACTCCAGTGACCCTTCCCCCATGAGTTTGCTCACCAACCTCCTGCCCTTACCTCATTAGAGATCCCACATGAATATTACATTACATTACATTACATTAGGGATTTCTATTCCGCCATTACCTTGCGGTTCAAGGCGGATTACAAAAGGTTAATTTAAAGAAAACAGAGTTACAATGATTAACAAGAGAGGTAAGTTGTAGATCTTATAAACATTTAGCGGGTTGTTGAGGGTGAGGTGGTTTGTGAAAGAGTTAATAGGTGGTCATAGTGGAAGTTCTTTTGTTATTATTCGTGCAGTAATGGGTAGGTCAAATGTCAGTTTTAGAGTTATTAAACGGTCGTGATGTTATTGCTGCTTCAGGAATTTCTTGAAAAGTGTGGTTTTTAATTCTTTTCTGAACGTCCTATAGTCTGGGGTGGTCATCAAGAGGTTGGAGATCTTGTTGTCCAGCCTTGCGGCTTGGGTGGCTAGGAGGCCGTCGTGTAGTTTTGTTCTTTTTACTTCCTTGATTGGGGGGGGTATGAATGGGGAGTGCGTTTTTCTGTGTCTTGTAGTGGGTGCTTGGATGAGGCGATTGTTCAAGTATGATGGGCTGTCTCCGTGTAGGGTTTTAAATAGTATGCAGTAGAATTTGAATTGGATTCTTTCTTGGATTGGAAGCCAGTGTGAGTTGATGAAGGCTTCAGTGATGTGGTCATGTTTTTTCAATGAGTAGATGAGTCTCAATGCTGTATTTTGGATTGTTTGGAGTTGTTTGATCGTAGTTGCAGGGCAAGGAAGGAAGAGGATGTTGCAGTAGTCCAATATACCTAGTATTAGGGATTGTACTATAAGTTGGAATTGTGTTCTTTCAAAGAATTTTCGGACTTGTCTCAGATTTCTCATGACTGCGAATGATTTCTGAATTGTTTTATTTATTTGCGGTTGCATAGTGCAGCATCTGTCTATGGTCATGCCAAGTAGTTTTATGGTGGTTTGGATGGGATATTTGATTGCGTTTATGTCTAAGTTGGTTGTGGTTTGGATCTTGTCATTTTCGAGAAGGATGAATTTTGTTTTGTCTTGGTTGAGTTTAAGTTTGTGATTTTTCATCCAGGTTGTGACTGTTTCAAGTGTTTGGTGAAGTTTGTCTGTCATGGTAGGTTTAGAATGATCGTATGGGATGAGGATGGTGATGTCATCAGCATAACTATAAGTGGTTATGCCCAGATTGTCCAGATGCGTTCCTAGAGAAGCAGTGTAGAGATTGTAGAGGGTGGGGGATAGTGGAGATCCTTGTGGTACGCCGCAGGGGTTTGACCAGGATTCTGACTTTTCTTTATTTGATTTTACACTGTAGGTTCTGAGTTTTAGGAATCCTTCAAACCAAGAGTATACTTTATCTGAGATGCCTATTGCGTCTAAGATCTGTAGAAGGATGTTGTGATCCACTAAGTCGAAAGCCGCAGTTAGGTCCAGTTGTATGAGAAGCATTTTTTTCCCTGTACTAAGGTGTTGTCTGACGGTATCCATAAGGGAGCCTAGTAGTGTCTCTGTACTGAAATTTGTTCTGAAGCCTGATTGCATGGGGTGGAGTAGGTTGTGGTCATCTATGTAGTTGGTGAGGAGTTTGGCTACTAGGCCTTCTATAATTTTGACATATAGCGGAATTGATGCTATAGGTCTAAAGTTAGATGGGAGGTTTTGTGGTGCTTTTGGGTCTTTTTGGATTGGGGTGATGATGATTTCGCTGAGGTCAGCAGGGAATGTGCCTTCTGTGAGCGTGAATTGAATCCATTGTAGAATTATGGTGCGGAATTTTACACTCGAGGTGGTAAGGAGATATGAGGGGCAATGGTTGAGGTCACAGGAGGCATGGCTGTATTTTTTGTAGAATTTGTTGAATTCTGACCATTGTATGTTGGGGAATTGAGTCCAAATTCTGTCTGCTGCAGATGCCTCTTTTCCTGAAGGGTGGATTGTGATTGGGTTTTGATGGGATGGGTTAAGGATGAGAGTGGCTCTGGTGTTGGTAATTTTGTTCTTGAAGTGTTCTGCTAAGAGGGTGGGTGATGGTGGAGGTGTGTTCGTGGTGGTTGTGTATGGTTTGGTGTCTGTTAATTCTTTCAGGATTTGGAATATTTTTTTGGAGTCTTGGGTTTCCGTGCCTATGAGATTAGTATAGTAGCTTTTCCTCTTATCCCTTAGTTGAATTTTGTATTGTTTGTTGATTTTTTTCCATTCGGTTTTTGTTTGATCTTGGTTCTTTTTTCTCCATTTTCTTTCTAATCTTCTACACTGTCTTTTGAGTTGGAGTAGTTCATTATCAAACCATTGGTCTGATTTCCTGCTGGTTCTGGTTTTGGTTTGTAGGGGGGCCAGATCATCAAGGATGTTGGTGGACACATTTTTCCAGTGGGAGATGAAGTTTTTTGGGTCGCAGTCTTGGATAGTTTCGTCTACATTTGACCAAAAAATGGTTGGGTCGATATGTTTGCGTGTGGTATATGTGGTTTTTTTTGATTGAGGTGTGTGTTTGGTCATGGTCCAGTTGATGTTGAAGTTGTATGTGTAGTGGTCTGACCATAGGGAAGGGGACCATGTTCTGTTAGGAGTTTGGATTGCTGGATTGGATGGTTGGTGAGTCATGAATGCAGCAATGTCCAGTTGATGACCTTTTTCATGGGTGGTTTGTGGATTTAGGATCTGGAAGGATAAGGCATTGAGGAAGGATAGACAGTTATTTGCTGGTGTGGAGGTTGTGTCTTCTAGGTGTAGGTTTAGGTCTCCTAGGATGAGGTTATATTCTGCTGTTAATGAGTTTTGGTAGATGAAGTTTTCAAATTCAGGTCTCACTGTGGTCCAGTTTCCTGGTGTTATGTAGCAGAGCAAGCAGTTTAGTGAGTTTTTTAGTGTTGGGTTTGTGAGATGACACGCTAGGAAATCCATTTGCGGGGTGGATGTTTTTTCAAGTATGTTTAGAGTTAGGGAATTCTTGATTATTATTGCTAGTCCTCCTCCTATTTTTTTTTCTCTGCAGGTTACTGTTATTTTGTATCCCGGCGGGCATACTTCTTTTATTCTTGGGTCTGTGTCTGAGGTTAACCAGGTTTCAGTGAGGAATAGGCAGTCAAGTTTTTCTGTTTTTATCCAATTTTTTATGTTTTCTGTTTTGGGTCCTAGTGCTCTGATGTTAACATAGGCACATGTAAGGGAGGTCGTGTCAGTCTGGGGAATGTGTGTTGTTTCCGGGTATATGAGTGTTGTGGGAGATGGATGAGATTTTGTTTTCGGAAGTGTTGATCTTCTTCTCCAGGTAACAGTGATGGAGTGTTGAGTGCTGGTGTGGTGGTTCGAGTTTCTTGTTGTGATTATTCTTCTGTTGGGGAGTTGGAAGTTGGTTGTACTGGAGGATGTGGTTGTGGTGGGTAAGTTGTTTGCTGCTGCTTTCCAACTAGAAATGGTTCGGAGTGTTAGGTAGAAGGAATGGTTCTCCCTTTGAGTCCCAGCTGGATCGGGAGTGGCTGGTTTTTTTTCGTGCTGGGAGGAGGGGGAGGAGCGGGGATCTTACGCTCCTTACCTTATGTTGGAGGTCGGCAGGAGGTCCTGTGGAGTGGTCTTTGGGGCGTAGGTGTTCCCGGTTCCTAGGTCCGCAAGTGCTCCTCTCAGGTGCTCCACGAAGGCGCTCACTAAGGCGCAGGCGCCTTTGTCGTGCGCCTTCGTCGGCGCGCCGAACGGCGGTGCGCCGTTGACCCTGGGTCGAATTAAATATGGTGTCCTCCTGCAGGAACAGGGGGGGCGGAGCAGGGCTCCCACGCCGGCCCGTTCGAGCTGGCTTGTGTGGTGCTGGCGTCGGGTCTTTTTTTTAAAATGGTGTCCTCCTGCGGGAACGGGGGGGCGGAGCAGGGCTCCCACGCCGGCCCGTTCGAGCTGGCTTGTGTGGTGCTGGCGTCGGGTCTTTTTTTAAAATGGTGTCCTCCTGCGGGAACGGGGGGGCGGAGCAGGGCTCCCACGCCGGCCCGTTCGAGCTGGCTTGTGTGGTGCTGGCGTCGGGTCTTTTTTAAAAAATGGTGTCCTCCTGCGGGAACGGGGGGGCGGAGCAGGGCTCCCACGCCGGCCCGTTCGAGCTGGCTTGTGTGGTGCTGGCGTCGGGTCTTTTTTTAAAATGGTGTCCTCCTGCGGGAACGGGGGGGCGGAGCAGGGCTCCCACGCCGGCCCGTTCGAGCTGGCTTGTGTGGTGCTGGCGTCGGGTCTTTTTTTTAAAATGGTGTCCTCCTGCGGGAACGGGGGGGCGGAGCAGGGCTCCCACGCCGGCCCGTTCGAGCTGGCTTGTGTGGTGCTGGCGTCGGGTCTTTTTTTAAAATGGTGTCCTCCTGCGGGAACGGGGGGGCGGAGCAGGGCTCCCACGCCGGCCCGTTCGAGCTGGCTTGTGTGGTGCTGGCGTCGGGTCTTTTTTTAAAAATGGTGTCCTCCTGCGGGAACGGGGGGGGCGGAGCAGGGCTCCCACGCCGGCCCGTTCGAGCTGGCTTGTGTGGTGCTGGCGTCGGGTCTTTTTTTAAAATGGTGTCCTCCTGCGGGAACGGGGGGGCGGAGCAGGGCTCCCACGCCGGCCCGTTCGAGCTGGCTTGTGTGGTGCTGGCGTCGGGTCTTTTTTTTAAAATGGTGTCCTCCTGCGGGAACGGGGGGGCGGAGCAGGGCTCCCACGCCGGCCCGTTCGAGCTGGCTTGTGTGGTGCTGGCGTCGGGTCTTTTTTTTAAAATGGTGTCCTCCTGCGGGAACGGGGGGGCGGAGCAGGGCTCCCACGCCGGCCCGTTCGAGCTGGCTTGTGTGGTGCTGGCGTCGGGTCTTTTTTTAAAATGGTGTCCTCCTGCGGGAACGGGGGGGCGGAGCAGGGCTCCCACGCCGGCCCGTTCGAGCTGGCTTGTGTGGTGCTGGCGTCGGGTCTTTTTTTAAAATGGTGTCCTCCTGCGGGAACGGGGGGGCGGAGCAGGGCTCCCACGCCGGCCCGTTCGAGCTGGCTTGTGTGGTGCTGGCGTCGGGTCTTTTTTAAAAAATGGTGTCCTCCTGCGGGAACGGGGGGGCGGAGCAGGGCTCCCACGCCGGCCCGTTCGAGCTGGCTTGTGTGGTGCTGGCGTCGGGTCTTTTTTTAAAATGGTGTCCTCCTGCGGGAACGGGGGGGCGGAGCAGGGCTCCCACGCCGGCCCGTTCGAGCTGGCTTGTGTGGTGCTGGCGTCGGGTCTTTTTTTTAAAATGGTGTCCTCCTGCGGGAACGGGGGGGCGGAGCAGGGCTCCCACGCCGGCCCGTTCGAGCTGGCTTGTGTGGTGCTGGCGTCGGGTCTTTTTTTAAAATGGTGTCCTCCTGCGGGAACGGGGGGGCGGAGCAGGGCTCCCACGCCGGCCCGTTCGAGCTGGCTTGTGTGGTGCTGGCGTCGGGTCTTTTTTTTAAAATGGTGTCCTCCTGCGGGAACGGGGGGGCGGAGCAGGGCTCCCACGCCGGCCCGTTCGAGCTGGCTTGTGTGGTGCTGGCGTCGGGTCTTTTTTTAAAATGGTGTCCTCCTGCGGGAACGGGGGGGCGGAGCAGGGCTCCCACGCCGGCCCGTTCGAGCTGGCTTGTGTGGTGCTGGCGTCGGGTCTTTTTTTTAAAATGGTGTCCTCCTGCGGGAACGGGGGGGCGGAGCAGGGCTCCCACGCCGGCCCGTTCGAGCTGGCTTGTGTGGTGCTGGCGTCGGGTCTTTTTTTTAAAATGGTGTCCTCCTGCGGGAACGGGGGGGCGGAGCAGGGCTCCCACGCCGGCCCGTTCGAGCTGGCTTGTGTGGTGCTGGCGTCGGGTCTTTTTTTAAAATGGTGTCCTCCTGCGGGAACGGGGGGGCGGAGCAGGGCTCCCACGCCGGCCCGTTCGAGCTGGCTTGTGTGGTGCTGGCGTCGGGTCTTTTTTTAAAATGGTGTCCTCCTGCGGGAACGGGGGGGCGGAGCAGGGCTCCCACGCCGGCCCGTTCGAGCTGGCTTGTGTGGTGCTGGCGTCGGGTCTTTTTTAAAAAATGGTGTCCTCCTGCGGGAACGGGGGGGCGGAGCAGGGCTCCCACGCCGGCCCGTTCGAGCTGGCTTGTGTGGTGCTGGCGTCGGGTCTTTTTTTAAAATGGTGTCCTCCTGCGGGAACGGGGGGGCGGAGCAGGGCTCCCACGCCGGCCCGTTCGAGCTGGCTTGTGTGGTGCTGGCGTCGGGTCTTTTTTTTAAAATGGTGTCCTCCTGCGGGAACGGGGGGGCGGAGCAGGGCTCCCACGCCGGCCCGTTCGAGCTGGCTTGTGTGGTGCTGGCGTCGGGTCTTTTTTTAAAATGGTGTCCTCCTGCGGGAACGGGGGGGCGGAGCAGGGCTCCCACGCCGGCCCGTTCGAGCTGGCTTGTGTGGTGCTGGCGTCGGGTCTTTTTTTTAAAATGGTGTCCTCCTGCGGGAACGGGGGGGCGGAGCAGGGCTCCCACGCCGGCCCGTTCGAGCTGGCTTGTGTGGTGCTGGCGTCGGGTCTTTTTTTAAAATGGTGTCCTCCTGCGGGAACGGGGGGGCGGAGCAGGGCTCCCACGCCGGCCCGTTCGAGCTGGCTTGTGTGGTGCTGGCGTCGGGTCTTTTTTTTAAAATGGTGTCCTCCTGCGGGAACGGGGGGGCGGAGCAGGGCTCCCACGCCGGCCCGTTCGAGCTGGCTTGTGTGGTGCTGGCGTCGGGTCTTTTTTTTAAAATGGTGTCCTCCTGCGGGAACGGGGGGGCGGAGCAGGGCTCCCACGCCGGCCCGTTCGAGCTGGCTTGTGTGGTGCTGGCGTCGGGTCTTTTTTTTAAAATGGTGTCCTCCTGCGGGAACGGGGGGGCGGAGCAGGGCTCCCACGCCGGCCCGTTCGAGCTGGCTTGTGTGGTGCTGGCGTCGGGTCTTTTTTTTAAAATGGTGTCCTCCTGCGGGAACGGGGGGGCGGAGCAGGGCTCCCACGCCGGCCCGTTCGAGCTGGCTTGTGTGGTGCTGGCGTCGGGTCTTTTTTTTAAAATGGTGTCCTCCTGCGGGAACGGGGGGGCGGAGCAGGGCTCCCATGCCGGCCCGTTCGAGCTGGCTTGTGTGGTGCTGGCGTCGGGTCTTTTTTTAAAATGGTGTCCTCCTGCGGGAACGGGGGGGGCGGAGCAGGGCTCCCACGCCGGCCCGTTCGAGCTGGCTTGTGTGGTGCTGGCGTCGGGTCTTTTTTTTAAAATGGTGTCCTCCTGCGGGAACGGGGGGGCGGAGCAGGGCTCCCACGCCGGCCCGTTCGAGCTGGCTTGTGTGGTGCTGGCGTCGGGTCTTTTTTTAAAATGGTGTCCTCCTGCAGGAACGGGGGGGCGGAGCAGGGCTCCCACGCCGGCCCGTTCGAGCTGGCTTGTGTGGTGCTGGCGTCGGGTCTTTTTTTTAAAATGGTGTCCTCCTGCGGGAACGGGGGGGCGGAGCAGGGCTCCCACGCCGGCCCGTTCGAGCTGGCTTGTGTGGTGCTGGCGTCGGGTCTTTTTTTAAAATGGTGTCCTCCTGCGGGAACGGGGGGGCGGAGCAGGGCTCCCACGCCGGCCCGTTCGAGCTGGCTTGTGTGGTGCTGGCGTCGGGTCTTTTTTTTAAAATGGTGTCCTCCTGCGGGAACGGGGGGGGCGGAGCAGGGCTCCCACGCCGGCCCGTTCGAGCTGGCTTGTGTGGTGCTGGCGTCGGGTCTTTTTTTAAAATGGTGTCCTCCTGCGGGAACGGGGGGGCGGAGCAGGGCTCCCACGCCGGCCCGTTCGAGCTGGCTTGTGTGGTGCTGGCGTCGGGTCTTTTTTTTAAAATGGTGTCCTCCTGCGGGAACGGGGGGGCGGAGCAGGGCTCCCACGCCGGCCCGTTCGAGCTGGCTTGTGTGGTGCTGGCGTCGGGTCTTTTTTTAAAATGGTGTCCTCCTGCGGGAACGGGGGGGCGGAGCAGGGCTCCCACGCCGGCCCGTTCAAGCTGGCTTGTGTGGTGCTGGTGTCGGGTCTTTTTTTTAAAATGGTGTCCTCCTGCGGGAACGGGGGGGCGGAGCAGGGCTCCCACGCCGGCCCGTTCGGGCTGGCTTGTGTGGTGCTGGCGTCGGGTCTTTTTTTAAAATGGTGTCCTCCTGCGGGAACGGGGGGGCGGAGCAGGGCTCCCACGCCGGCCCGTTCGAGCTGGCTTGTGTGGTGCTGGCGTCGGGTCTTTTTTTTAAAATGGTGTCCTCCTGCGGGAACGGGGGGGCGGAGCAGGGCTCCCACGCCGGCCCGTTCGAGCTGGCTTGTGTGGTGCTGGCGTCGGGTCTTTTTTTAAAATGGTGTCCTCCTGCGGGAACGGGGGGGGCGGAGCAGGGCTCCCACGCCGGCCCGTTCGAGCTGGCTTGTGTGGTGCTGGCGTCGGGTCTTTTTTTAAAATGGTGTCCTCCTGCGGGAACGGGGGGGCGGAGCAGGGCTCCCACGCCGGCCCGTTCGAGCTGGCTTGTGTGGTGCTGGCGTCGGGTCTTTTTTTTAAAATGGTGTCCTCCTGCGGGAACGGGGGGGCGGAGCAGGGCTCCCACGCCGGCCCGTTCGAGCTGGCTTGTGTGGTGCTGGCATCGGGTCTTTTTTTAAAATGGTGTCCTCCTGCGGGAACGGGGGGGCGGAGCAGGGCTCCCACGCCGGCCCGTTCGAGCTGGCTTGTGTGGTGCTGGCGTCGGGTCTTTTTTTTTTTTTTAAATGGTGTCCTCCTGCGGGAACGGGGGGGCGGAGCAGGGCTCCCACGCCGGCCCGTTCGAGCTGGCTTGTGTGGTGCTGGCGTCGGGTCTTTTTTTTAAAATGGTGTCCTCCTGCGGGAACGGGGGGGCGGAGCAGGGCTCCCACGCCGGCCCGTTCGAGCTGGCTTGTGTGGTGCTGGCGTCGGGTCTTTTTTTAAAATGGTGTCCTCCTGCGGGAACGGGGGGGCGGAGCAGGGCTCCCACGCCGGCCCGTTCGAGCTGGCTTGTGTGGTGCTGGCGTCGGGTCTTTTTTTAAAAATGGTGTCCTCCTGCGGGAACGGGGGGGCGGAGTAGGGCTCCCACGCCGGCCCGTTCGAGCTGGCTTGTGTGGTGCTGGCGTCGGGTCTTTTTTTAAAATGGTGTCCTCCTGCGGGAACGGGGGGGCGGAGCAGGGCTCCCACGCCGGCCCGTTCGAGCTGGCTTGTGTGGTGCTGGCGTCGGGTCTTTTTTTTTAAATGGTGTCCTCCTGCGGGAACGGGGGGGCGGAGCAGGGCTCCCACGCCGGCCCGTTCGAGCTGGCTTGTGTGGTGCTGGCGTCGGGTCTTTTTTTAAAATGGTGTCCTCCTGCGGGAACGGGGGGGCGGAGCAGGGCTCCCACGCCGGCCCGTTCGAGCTGGCTTGTGTGGTGCTGGCGTCGGGTCTTTTTTTTAAAATGGTGTCCTCCTGCGGGAACGGGGGGGCGGAGCAGGGCTCCCACGCCGGCCCGTTCGAGCTGGCTTGTGTGGTGCTGGCGTCGGGTCTTTTTTTAAAATGGTGTCCTCCTGCGGGAACGGGGGGGCGGAGCAGGGCTCCCACGCCGGCCCGTTCGAGCTGGCTTGTGTGGTGCTGGCGTCGGGTCTTTTTTTTAAAATGGTGTCCTCCTGCGGGAACGGGGGGGCGGAGCAGGGCTCCCACGCCGGCCCGTTCGAGCTGGCTTGTGTGGTGCTGGCGTCGGGTCTTTTTTTAAAATGGTGTCCTCCTGCGGGAACGGGGGGGCGGAGCAGGGCTCCCACGCCGGCCCGTTCGAGCTGGCTTGTGTGGTGCTGGTGTCGGGTCTTTTTTTTTAAATGGTGTCCTCCTGCGGGAACGGGGGGGCGGAGCAGGGCTCCCACGCCGGCCCGTTCGAGCTGGCTTGTGTGGTGCTGGCGTCGGGTCTTTTTTTAAAATGGTGTCCTCCTGCGGGAACGGGGGGGCGGAGCAGGGCTCCCACGCCGGCCCGTTCGAGCTGGCTTGTGTGGTGCTGGCGTCGGGTCTTTTTTTTAAAATGGTGTCCTCCTGCGGGAACGGGGGGGCGGAGCAGGGCTCCCACGCCGGCCCGTTCGAGCTGGCTTGTGTGGTGCTGGCGTCGGGTCTTTTTTTAAAATGGTGTCCTCCTGCGGGAACGGGGGGGCGGAGCAGGGCTCCCACGCCGGCCCGTTCGAGCTGGCTTGTGTGGTGCTGGCGTCGGGTCTTTTTTTAAAATGGTGTCCTCCTGCGGGAACGGGGGGGCGGAGCAGGGCTCCCACGCCGGCCCGTTCGAGCTGGCTTGTGTGGTGCTGGCGTCGGGTCTTTTTTTAAAATGGTGTCCTCCTGCGGGAACGGGGGGGGCGGAGCAGGGCTCCCACGCCGGCCCGTTCGAGCTGGCTTGTGTGGTGCTGGCGTCGGGTCTTTTTTTTTTAATGGTGTCCTCCTGCGGGAACGGGGGGGCGGAGCAGGGCTCCCACGCCGGCCCGTTCGAGCTGGCTTGTGTGGTGCTGGCATCGGGTCTTTTTTTAAAATGGTGTCCTCCTGCGGGAACGGGGGGGCGGAGCAGGGCTCCCACGCCGGCCCGTTCGAGCTGGCTTGTGTGGTGCTGGCGTCGGGTCTTTTTTTTTTTTTAAATGGTGTCCTCCTGCGGGAACGGGGGGGCGGAGCAGGGCTCCCACGCCGGCCCGTTCGAGCTGGCTTGTGTGGTGCTGGCGTCGGGTCTTTTTTTTAAAATGGTGTCCTCCTGCGGGAACGGGGGGGCGGAGCAGGGCTCCCACGCCGGCCCGTTCGAGCTGGCTTGTGTGGTGCTGGCGTCGGGTCTTTTTTTAAAATGGTGTCCTCCTGCGGGAACGGGGGGGCGGAGCAGGGCTCCCACGCCGGCCCGTTCGAGCTGGCTTGTGTGGTGCTGGCGTCGGGTCTTTTTTTAAAAATGGTGTCCTCCTGCGGGAACGGGGGGGCGGAGCAGGGCTCCCACGCCGGCCCGTTCGAGCTGGCTTGTGTGGTGCTGGCGTCGGGTCTTTTTTTAAAATGGTGTCCTCCTGCGGGAACGGGGGGGCGGAGCAGGGCTCCCACGCCGGCCCGTTCGAGCTGGCTTGTGTGGTGCTGGCGTCGGGTCTTTTTTTTTAAATGGTGTCCTCCTGCGGGAACGGGGGGGCGGAGCAGGGCTCCCACGCCGGCCCGTTCGAGCTGGCTTGTGTGGTGCTGGCGTCGGGTCTTTTTTTAAAATGGTGTCCTCCTGCGGGAACGGGGGGGCGGAGCAGGGCTCCCACGCCGGCCCGTTCGAGCTGGCTTGTGTGGTGCTGGCGTCGGGTCTTTTTTTTAAAATGGTGTCCTCCTGCGGGAACGGGGGGGCGGAGCAGGGCTCCCACGCCGGCCCGTTCGAGCTGGCTTGTGTGGTGCTGGCGTCGGGTCTTTTTTTAAAATGGTGTCCTCCTGCGGGAACGGGGGGGCGGAGCAGGGCTCCCACGCCGGCCCGTTCGAGCTGGCTTGTGTGGTGCTGGCGTCGGGTCTTTTTTTTAAAATGGTGTCCTCCTGCGGGAACGGGGGGGCGGAGCAGGGCTCCCACGCCGGCCCGTTCGAGCTGGCTTGTGTGGTGCTGGCGTCGGGTCTTTTTTTAAAATGGTGTCCTCCTGCGGGAACGGGGGGGCGGAGCAGGGCTCCCACGCCGGCCCGTTCGAGCTGGCTTGTGTGGTGCTGGTGTCGGGTCTTTTTTTTAAAATGGTGTCCTCCTGCGGGAACGGGGGGGCGGAGCAGGGCTCCCACGCCGGCCCGTTCGAGCTGGCTTGTGTGGTGCTGGCGTCGGGTCTTTTTTTAAAATGGTGTCCTCCTGCGGGAACGGGGGGGCGGAGCAGGGCTCCCACGCCGGCCCGTTCGAGCTGGCTTGTGTGGTGCTGGCGTCGGGTCTTTTTTTTAAAATGGTGTCCTCCTGCGGGAACGGGGGGGCGGAGCAGGGCTCCCACGCCGGCCCGTTCGAGCTGGCTTGTGTGGTGCTGGCGTCGGGTCTTTTTTTAAAATGGTGTCCTCCTGCGGGAACGGGGGGGCGGAGCAGGGCTCCCACGCCGGCCCGTTCGAGCTGGCTTGTGTGGTGCTGGCGTCGGGTCTTTTTTTAAAATGGTGTCCTCCTGCGGGAACGGGGGGGCGGAGCAGGGCTCCCACGCCGGCCCGTTCGAGCTGGCTTGTGTGGTGCTGGCGTCGGGTCTTTTTTTTAAAATGGTGTCCTCCTGCGGGAACGGGGGGGCGGAGCAGGGCTCCCACGCCGGCCCGTTCGAGCTGGCTTGTGTGGTGCTGGCGTCGGGTCTTTTTTTAAAATGGTGTCCTCCTGCGGGAACGGGGGGGCGGAGCAGGGCTCCCACGCCGGCCCGTTCGAGCTGGCTTGTGTGGTGCTGGCGTCGGGTCTTTTTTTTTTTTTAAATGGTGTCCTCCTGCGGGAACGGGGGGGCGGGGCAGGGCTCCCACGCCGGCCCGTTCGAGCTGGCTTGTGTGGTGCTGGCGTCGGGTCTTTTTTTAAAATGGTGTCCTCCTGCGGGAACGGGGGGGCGGAGCAGGGCTCCCACGCCGGCCCGTTCGAGCTGGCTTGTGTGGTGCTGGCGTCGGGTCTTTTTTTTAAAATGGTGTCCTCCTGCGGGAACGGGGGGGCGGAGCAGGGCTCCCACGCCGGCCCATTTATTTTTTAAATCTGCCACGCTGTTGGCCTCAATCACCTGCCGTGGGAGTTCATTCCAATGATCGACCACCCTTTCAGTGAAGAAATACTTTCTGGAGTCCCCATGAAATTTCCCTCCCCTGATTTTCAGCGGATGCCCTCTGGTGGACGAAGGTCCCATAAGACGAAAGAAATCCTCTTCCACCTCGATACGACCCGTGATATATTTAAATGTCTCAATCATGTCTCCTCTCTCTCTTCGTTCTTCAAGTGAGTACAGCTGCAATTTATTCAGCCTTACTTCATACGGAAGATCCTTGAGCCCCAAGACCATCCTGGTGGCCATCCGCTGAACTGACTCAACTCTCAGCACATCTTTCTGGTAATGTGGTCTCCAGAATTGAACACAATATTCCAAATGAGGTCTCACCATGGACCTGTACAGTGGCATTATGACCTCTGGCATCCTGCTGATAAAACCTCTACGGATACAACCCATCATTTGCCTTGCCTTGGAGGAAGCCTTTTCCACTTGATTGGCAGTTTTCATGTCATCACTAATGATTACTCCTAAATCCCGTTCTTCCGTGGTCCTAACTAAGGTCTCACCATTTAACGTGTAAGTCCTGCACAGATTTCTTTTACCCAGGTGCATCACTTTGCATTTTTTAGCATTGAAGTTGAGCTGCCAAGTCGATGACCATTGTTCTAATAGTAGTAGGTCCTGCGTCATACTGTCAGGCATAGTGCTTTTACCTACTATGTTGCACAGTTTGGCGTCATCGGCGAACAATGATATTTTTCCTCTGAGCCCTTGGGTCATATCACTTATGAATATGTTGAATAGGATTGGACCTAAGACCGAGCCTTGTGGCACTCCACTGGTCACATCTGATGTTTTGGATGGGGTACCATTTACCATCACCCTCTGAATTCTACCGCTCAGCCAATCTTTAACCCATGCAGCTAGTGTTTCCCCTAATCCCAGCGATTTCAACTTGTTCAATAACCTGCGGTGTGGGACGCTATCAAAAGCTTTGCTGAAGTCCAAATACACTACGTCCAGGGACTCCCCGGCATCCAGTTGTCTTGTTACCCAGTCGAAGAAGCTAATCAGATTTGATTGGCAGGACCTGCCCTTGGTAAATCCATGTTGATGGGGATCACGTAGATTTTCTTCATCCAGTATTGTATCAAGTTTCTGTTTGATCAGTGTTTCCATGAGCTTGCATGCTATGGATGTGAGACTTACCGGTCTGTAATTTGCCGTCTCTGTCCTGCAGCCCTTTTTGTGGAGTGGAATAACGTTAGCTGTTTTCCAGTCCAAGGGGACTCTTCCCATGCTTAGGGAGAGATTGAAGAGCACAGACAATGGTTCCGCCAGGACTTCACTCAACTCTCTGAGCACCCTGGGGTGTAGGTTGTCTGGTCCCATGGCTTTGTTCACTTTGAGTCTTGAAAGTTCGCAGTAGACGCTACTGGGCGTAAACTTGAAGTCTTGAAACGGGTCTTTCTGGCTTTCCCTTGTCTGTAAAAGTGGACCGGATCCCGGTGCCTCACAGGTGAAAACCGAGCAGAAGTATTCATTTAGTAGCTCGGCCTTAGTGGAATCCGATTCTGCATAATTCCCGTCCGATTTCCTGAATCGTTCTATCCCATCTTTGTTTCTTTTCCTGTCACTAATATACCTAAAGAAGGATTTATCCCCTTTCTTAATGTTCCGCGCTAGATTCTCCTCTATTCGGAGCTTGGCCTCTCTGACTGCCTTCTTGACAGCTTTAGACCTGTCCTGATAGTCTTCTTTTGCCTCCTGCTTTCCTAAATGTTTGTAGGCGATAAATGCTTTTTTCTTCTGTGAACCAGTTGAGTGGACTAACTGGGGGGTGGAAATGGGTCCGGAGTTTGCTCAGCAGAATTTCCCAGACCACCTCTTCCTCTCAACACATTGACAAGCTGCCACCACCATCACCACCACCATTAGGAACACCTCACCGGGTAGGCCAGCAATGCTTATAAACTTTATAAAACAAATTATTATATTTTCTTATAAAGCACATATTTTAACTGAACTCTCTGACATCCTCAGCCTTGCCATTCACAAAAACAGAAGGAAAAAAGTTCCCATTTCCTACTGTCTCGTGTCCACGGCCTACACAATATGTTTCTTCTGCAGACCCTTCAAAAGTCTGACCAAATCCTTGTTTCACTTGCATTATAAAGTACTGAGGATGCCATTTTTCCCAATTCCCAGATCCTAAAGTCTAAGACAGTAGCGCAAACTAGTGCTGCCCGATTCAGGAAAAAAATTTCGATTCGATTCAGCCTATTGAATTGGTTTTTCAATTCGATTCGATTTTCTTGCCCAATTGGGTGTTTTTTTCAAACATCCTGGTGGGTTTATTTTATAGCTTTTTCACCCTCTTTGGCTTCTCCTAACCACACTGGCGCTGTGGTGTAAACCAGTGGTTTCCCTGTCCTGGAGGATCAATCAGGTTTTCAGGATACCCCTAATGAATATGCATGGAGCAGATTTGCATGCCTCTCACTTCCATTATATGCAAATCTCTCTCCTGCATATTCATTAGGGCTAGCCTGAAAACCGATTGGCCTGGTAGTCCTCCAGGACAAGGTTGGGAACCAGTGGTGTAAATAAAATAAAGAAACAAAAAGGACTTTTCCTCTCTCTGTTAAATCCTAGCTCACATTTGAGGTCTAACACCAGTTCTGGCAGGATACACTTTTCAAATCTGACATATTGTAATCACAAAAAATAAAATAAAATTATTTTTTCTACCTTTTGTTGTCTGGTCAATATTCAAATCTTGTTGGTCCTAGGCTCTTGTTGGTCCCAGGCTCTGGTTGTCTTGCTTGCCATGGTCTCCTTCTTTCTTCTTTCTCCGTGCTAACCATCCATCTGCCATCTCTGTCCTCCACTTCCGTTTCCCTTCCCTCCCCCGGAGATCTGGCATCTTTCCTTTTTTTTCGTTTCCATCCACAGATTCACCTTTTCTCAACTACCCTTTCATCCAGCATCTCTCTCGTTCCCCACCACCCCAAGGTCCACCATCTCTCCATTTCTCTTCCCAACTATCCTCCTATCCAGTATTTCTATCCCCCCTCCTCACAACTTCTCTCCCTTTCTGTTCCTTCCCTCCCTAAATCCCATTATCCAACATCTTTCTCCCACTCCTGTTTTTAGACCCATTATTTCTTCCCCCCCAAAGTCTGGCATATGTATGTATCATTGAACCCCCCCTTCCCTCCCTCCCTCCGTGTACTTCTACACCAGGACCCCCTCCCCTGGAGGTCTATCCCCCCCCCGAAGGACTGCACCTCCCCCGAAGGTCTGTCCCCCCTGAAGGCTTGCACCCGCCCTGAAGGCCTACACCCCACCCTTAAAGGCCTGCACCCCCCGAAGGACTGTACCTCCCCCCCAAAGGTCTCTCCCCCGAAGGCCTGCACCCCTACCTGAAGGCCTATCCCTCCGAAGGACTGCACCTCCCCCCAAGGTCTGTCCCCCCTGAACCCCTGAAGGCCTGCATCCCCACTTGAAGGTCTGTCCCTCCCGAAGGACTGCACCTCCCCCCCCGAAGGTCTGTCCCCCCTGAAGACCTGTCCTCCCCTGAACCCCTGAAGGCATGCACCCCCACCTGAAGGCAGGTACATTAGATAGATTGTGAGCCCACCGGGACAGAGAGGGAAAATACTTGAGTACCTGATTGTAAAAAACCGCTTAGATAACCTTGATAGGCGGTATATAAAATCCTAATAAACTTGAAACACCCCACCTAAAGGCCTGTCCCCCCCCGAAGGACTGCACCTCCCCCCGAAGGTCTTTCCCCCTGAAGGCCTGTCCCCCATGAACCCCTGAAGGCCTGCACTCCCCTGAAGGCCTGCACCCCCACCTGAAGGCCTGTCCCTCCCGAAGGCCTGCACCCCCACCTGAAGGCCTATCCCTCCGAAGGACTGCACCTCCCCCAAGGTCTGTCCCCCCTAAAAGCCTGTCCTCCCTGAAGGCCTGTCCCCCCATAACCTCTGAAGGCCTGCACCCACTGAAGGCCTGAACCCCCACCTGAAGGTCTGCCTCTTCTGAAGGACTGCACCTCCCCCCGAAGGTCTGTCCCCCTGAAGGCCTGTCCCCCCTGAACCCCTGAAGGCCTATCCCCCCTGAAGAACTGCACCTCCCCAAGGTCTGTCCCCCCTGAAGGTCTGTTTCCTCCTGAACCCCTGAAGGCATGCACCCCACCTGAAGGCCTGCACCCTTACCTGAAGGTCTGTCCCTCCCGAAGGATTGCATCTCCCCCCCGAAGGTCTGTCCCCCCTGAAGGCCTATCCCCCCTGAACCCCTGAATCCCCTGAAGGCCTGTACCTCCCCCCTCCCTCCGAAGGACTGACCCCCTTCCTCCCAGGAAGACCAGTGTGTTCCCCTCTGGCCTCCCGTGCCTCCCTTTACCCGATTCCTGCTGAAAGCAACCTGCAGAAAGGATCGCGGGTACTACAGCGATCTTTGCAGGTTGCCATAGGCCTCCTGAGCTGTCTCTCTGCCGCGGTCCCGCCCCTCCTCTGACATCAGAGGAGGGGCGGGACCACAGCAGAGGGACAACTCAGGAGGCCTATGGCAATCTGCAAAGATCGCTGTAGTACCCGCGATCCTTTCTGCAGGTTGCTTTCAGCAGGAATCGGGTAAAGGGAGGCGAAAGCCTTGGGGTCAGGCCATGAGAAGGGACTCCAAGGCCAGGAGCACCCCTCTCATGGCTTGCACCGGGGCGGACTGCCCCCCCATTGGTACGCCACTGGCTCCTGCTGAGCAAATAAGCAACCAAAAGCACAAAGGGAGGCAAAGTCCAAAGATACCCCCCACATACCCCCCAAACGCACTGAACAAAATGTGGAACAATGACTCCTTTCGGATATGCATATGTTTCAAATCTGGCATGAATCCGAAGTATCTCCAAGAAGGCCACCACAGTAGCGATTCTGGTGCCTAAAACAACCCATGGAGAAAAAAAATGCAAACTCCAAAAATGCAGGGACGGTGTTTTGGGAGGTGGGGGATCTGATCCCTAACCTCAGAAACCTTTAAAAATGACTTTTAAGGACCCTACCTCACCCATTTTTCCCCATAGGCTGCAATAAACTTACTTACTGTGTCATATTTCTGTGCTGGAGCTGCACAAGGAAACCTCTGATCAGAGGGGAGAGAAGATTTCTGCCTCAGACAAGCCTGAAGTCCTACAGATGGCTTGTTTCATCAGACTGCCATCTAGTCCCTGACGTGGAATTGGACACAAAGAACCCCACCAGAGCTGCGTGATGACTTGGTAGAAGGAACTCCGTTGACCCCGATTCTGTATAACACCGTCACAGAAACCTCTCAGTTTGCACTCAAACCTGCTGCGTACAGAACCTGGAGCAAGCCACTCAAGTCCACTGCAGAATAACCTGGGGTGAGATTACTCCCAAGGGTATGGACCCTAAGCTCTGAGAACTACTGATGCAGAATGGGCACAAAGGAATCATGTGAGGCATGTGCCTATGGGCTACAGACCTCAGCTATGAGAGTCTGTATCTTCTTGCAGCCAGTGATGCCCCGGGGTGACCAAGATACTCTGCAGCACCTAAAGCCTCTAACCGGATTATTAAAAAACCCAAAAATAATAAAGATTAAACTCAAGCAGAACAGACAGGCTCCCTACTCACTTATAGAGATTAAAACTGAGGGGTAGAGCTCAACCCAGAGTGATGGGAGGTGGAGCATAAAAACAACCCTCACGCAAAGGGGGTAACATGGACTGTGGAAGCTATATGACCCAATAGTATCAACATCCACCTTTGCTGAGATGGATGGAAGGTGATAAGCCTGGTTGCAAAGTTAAATCAAATTGTCTTTTATCTTTGCTGAGGTAAGAATACCCTGAATTGAATGGTATCGAGCACAGCTCCTATGAATTGTAGAGTTTGAGAGGGTTGAAGATAAGATTTTGGAAAATTGACTTCGAACCCCAACTGCTGAAAAAACCGGATTGTTGACTGTGTTGCTGACAGCACGCCTTGAGGAGAGGTATCTTTTATTAGCCAGTTGTCGAGATAAGGAAAAACTTGGAGACCTTGAGTCCTTAAAGCTGCTACCACTACTACTAGGCACTTGGTGAATACCGTATTTCCCCATATATAGGCCATGGCCTATATATGGGTTTTGCAAGCCAGCCCAGTGGGGGTGGCTTGAAAAACTGGGGCAGCCTATACAATTAAAAAAAATCATTCCCCCCCTTTACCTCCCTTGCTGGACGGCTTCGAATCGCAGCTAGCGGTCCTGGGCAGGAGAGATCTTTTTGATCTCTAGCTCGGCCCTGCGCTGCTTCCTGCATGGCTTTGCTTCAGTTCTTGTGGTAGAAGCAGCGGATAGCCACACTAAACTCACCTGGTGTGCCGCTATGCTGCGAGAGAATTGAAGATAAGGCAGCCGCATCTGCTGTTCTCGGAAGAAGCGGCGAGGACCAGGCAGCCAGCAACCCTTGTGCGCTGCTCTCAGAGAGTGAGGCGCCAGAAGTTTAAAAAAAAAAAAAAAAAGGTACGCGGGGAGGAGGAAGAGGCCCAGGGCTTTCCTGCTGCCTGCCGCCTGCCTGGGGGGTGAGGAGGGAGAGGCCAGGGGCTGCCTGCTGCCTGCCTGGGGTGTAGGGAAGGAGGAGGGAGAGGTCAGGGCCTGCCTGCCTGCCCTGCCAAATTAAAAATAGGGAGGGAGGAGGAAGAGGCCAGGGCTTTCCTGCTGCCTGCCTGGGGGGAGAAGAAGTCTGCCTGCCTACCTACCTATCCATCCTGTCCCCTGTCCGCATAGGCTATAATAGACATACTTACTGTGTCATATTTTTGTCCCTACCTGCCCGCCCTACCACTAGACCACCAGAGGGTGGACAGGGTACAGAGCCTGGCAGGGAGGGGGGATAGGGTGCAGAGCTTGGCAAGGAGTGTGGGCTTGGGTGTAGAGCCTGGAAGGAAGAATTTGGTTCAGAATGGTTTTTTTCTTGTTTTCCTCCTCTAAATCTAGGGTGCATCTTATGGTCAGGTGCGTCTAATGAAGCAAAAAATACAGTATATTTCCTGTATGTAGCCAGATCAACTCAATTAAGAAATGTTATTTTGTTTTGGATGTGGGTATTTTATTTTCCCTTAAATTTCCCTGGAGGTGTCTGATCACATATGAAAATAATAAATATGTTTTTAGATAAGAACATAAGAAGATAAGAAGTTGTCTCCGCTGAGGCAGACCAGAGGTTCATCTCGCCCAGCGGTCCGCTCCCGTGGCGGCCCATCAGGCCTATTGCCTGAGCAGTGGTCCCTGACTATCCCTATAACCTACATCTACTCCTATCTGTACCCCTCAATCCCTTTATCCTCTAGGAACCTATCCAAACCTTCTTTGAAGCCCTGTAACGTGTTCCGGCCTATCACAGCCTCCGGAAGCGCGTTCCATGTATCCACCACCCTCTGGGTGAAAAAGAACTTCCTAGCGTTTGTTCTAAACCTGTCCCCTTTTAATTTCTCTGAGTGCCCCCTTGTACTTGTGGTTCTCCATAATCTGAAAAATCTGTCCCTGTCTACCTTTTCTATGCCCTTCAGGATCTTGAAGGTTTCTATCATGTCTCCTCTAAGTCTCCGCTTTTCCAGGGAAAACAGCTCCAGCTTTTTCAGTCTGTCAGTATATGAGAGGTTTTCCATACCCTTTATCAGTTTAGTTGCTCTTCTCTGGACTCCCTCAAGAACTGCCATGTTCTTCTTGAGGTATGGCGACCAGTACTGGACACAGTACTCCAGATGCGGGCGCACCATTGCACAATACAGTGGCAGGATGATTTCCTTTGTCCTGGTCGTGATACCCTTCTTAATGATACCCAACATTTTGTTTGCTTTCCTTGAGCTGTGGCGCACTGTGCCGATGCCTTCAATGTTGTGTCTACCATCACTCCCAGGTCTCTTTCAAGGTTACTTACCCCTAGCGGTGATCCCCCCATTTTGTAGGTGAACATCGGGTTCTTTTTCCCTACATGCATGACCTACTCATCTAGAGAATTTTCTCTCTAATAAATCTATTTTGCAGGAAACTATTTACTTAAGCTATTTGTGGGCAGTGATAGATGTTGTTCCATATAATTTATACATTGTGCTTGTATTTGTACTGGGCATTTCTGAGCTGATGATGTGGCAAGGGCCTTATCAAAAGTTTATTAGAGATGTTAGATAGTTGAGAGAAATCCCCTTGTCCAATTTTTATACTCAAAAGACGATTAATAATATCGATATTATGCTGTTTAATGCTAGGTCAGTTAGATATAAAGGGCCGGATTTTCTAACCGGTGGCATTATTGGCGGCTGCCTTAAAAGCAGCTGCCGATCATGTGTCAATCATGTGACGGCACCAGGTAGAGAATCGATTATCATACCTCTAGCAAAATAGGTGCCGGAAATGTATGCCAGGGATTTGATGTGAATCACACTATTGTACCACCTAAAGCCACACTTTTATTCCACCTAACACCACTTCTGGCATTAACCACACCCACAGTGGTGATAGGCGCAGTAAAACACCTATGGAGGTGCATTTCGGTGCTGAATTTTTTAGACATCTTGAAAATCAGTGAAAACTGGTATTTAAACAGTATTTTCCATTGAGCTTAGGTGCTTACCAATGCCATTTAGAGAATTCGAGCCAAAGTCTCCTTTTTAAAAATTTGATTCAAGATAAATTTCCTGCTATTATGTGCATTACAAAAGCACAGAAACATGATAGCAAATAAAGACCAAATGGCCCATCCAGTTTGCCATGTAGGTATTTAAACATCTGTATTTATTTCCCCTCGCCCATCTTTCCTCAAAGTAAACATATTGGGTTGATTCTGTATAGGACACCAGCCTCCGTGCCAGGAGATGAACTTCGGATTCCTGAATCACGGAGAGACACTACAGGGACCAGACGGACTCCACCTAACCAACACAGGTAAGAATGTCTTCGGACACAGACTAGCCCGCCTACTTCAAAGGGCTTTAAACTAGGTAAGTCGGGGGTGGGTACCCACTTTTACACCGGAGCAGTAAGTAACAATCCTGATGTAGCGAACCAACATTACACTTCTAGGTCTGAGGTAAGTACCCTTACTGCAAACGAATCACTAGGAGACAATTTGACTCAAATGGGTGGCTCACAACAGGAGCTTAGCAAACAGAAAGAGTGGAGAGCTATGTATGTTAACGCACACAGCCTAGGGAATAAATTTCTAGAACTAGAAACAGAAATAGTTAATGCAGACATAGACATAGCAGCAATATCCGAAACATGGTTCACAGACTCTCATGGGTGGGATATAACCATATCAGGATACAACCTGATTAGACAAGATAGAGAGGGTAAGTTAGGTGGTGGGGTAGCACTTTATATCAAAGAGAACATTAAGACAACCAGGATCACAGATGTCAAGTATACTGGGGAATCCATCTGGGTAAACTTGGCCAGAGGTGGAGAAAAATGCCTGTACCTTGGTGTGGTATACAGACCTCCGAGACAATCGGAGGAAAAGGACGCAGAATTAATTGAAGACATTGAGAATATCACCTTACGGGGGGAGGCTGTTCTATTAGGAGACTTCAACATGCCTGATGTAGACTGGAACACACTATCAGCGACAACTTGTGATAGCAGGAGGATATTAACGTCCATGAAGGGAGTACGGCTCAAACAAATGGTAGCAGAACCCACTAGGGCCCAGGCCATCCTGGACCTGGTACTTACGAATGGGGAAAGCTTCTCGGACGTCTCGGTGGGAGAGACGCTAGCCACCAGTGACCATAACATGGTATGGTTTAACCTTAAGAAAGGCTTCCCTAGATCACAAACAAAAACAAGGGTACTCAATTTCAGGGGCACTGACTTCGCACGCATGGGAGATTTCGTCTACCAGACACTGCAGGTTCTGGAAGCTATGTGGACAACCTTGAAATCGATCCTTCATGAGGCAACTATCCGCTACATAAAATCGGTAACCAAACAACAAAGAAAAAGGAAACCCCAGATGAGGTATCATACCTCGTCAAGGAGAAGAAAAGAGCATTTCTATCATACAAACGCATGGGGGAAAAAGAAGCAAACATTGAATACAGGACAAAGTCTGCAGCGGTCAAAACAACAGTCAGGGAGGCCAAACTTCGTATGGAAGAAACTCTAGCGAAGAACATCAAGAAAGGGGACAAATCCTTCTTCAGATACATTAGCGACAGGAAAAAGAACACAAACGGGATAGTACGCCTTAGAACGCCAGATGGGAATTATGTGGAAATTGACTCCGATAAAGCCAAACTACTGAATGATTCCTTCTGTTCAGTCTTTACCTGCGAGGCACCAGGGCACGGGCCTCGGCTGGATGCAAAGCAAAGCATGGATGACCCATTTCAGAAGTTTGAGTTCACACCAGCTGATGTTTACAAAGAACTGTCAAGACTCAAGGTGAACAAAGCCATGGGACCGGACAATCTGCACCCAAGAGTGCTCAGAGAGCTGTGATGTTTTGGCGGAACCGTTAGCCATGCTCTTCAATCTCTCCCTAAGTACGGAGAGGGTCCCCCTGGACTGGAAAACTGCCAATGTTGTTCCTCTGAACAAAAAGGGTTGCAGAGCGGAGGCTGCGAATTACAGACCAGTAAGTCTCACATCAATAGTGTGTAAACTCATGGAAACTCTACTTAAAGGGAAATTAGACACGATATTGGATGAGGGGAATCTGAGGGATCCCTGTCAACATGGATTCACTAGGGGCAGGTCATGCCAATCCAATCTTATCAGCTTCTTTGACTGGGTGACAGGAGAGCTAGACTCAGGAGAGTCTCTGGACATAGTGTACTTGGATTTCAGTAAAGCGTTTGACAGTGTCCCACACCGTAGACTATTAAACAAGATGAAATCGATGGGGTTAGGTGAGAAACTAACGGCATGGGTCAATGATTGGCTGAGTGGAAGACTTCAGAGGGTGGTGATCAATGGCACCCTCTCTAAGACATCGGAGGTGACTAGCGGAGTGCCGCAGGGCTCAGTCCTGGGACCATCCATTTTTAACATATTCATAAGGGACTTGACCCGAGGGCTTCAGGGAAAAGTAGCGCTGTTTGCAGACGCCGCCAAACTGTGTAATATAGTAGGTGAAAGCGATCTCACGGATGGTATGGCGCAGGATCTGATCAAGTTGGAAAACTGGTCCTCAACATGGCAGCTGGGCTTCAATGCAATGAAGTGTAAGGTGATGCATCTCGGCAGCAGAAATCCATGCAGAACATACACCTTGAATGGAGAAACACTAGCTACGACCTCAGAAGAACAGGACTTGGGAGTAATCATCAGTGCAGACATGAAGGCTGCCAAACAAGTAGAGAAGGCCTCATCCAAGGCAAGGCGGATGATGGGATGTATCAATAGAAGCTTCGTCAGCCGTAAACCTGAAGTCATAATGCCACTGTACAGAACCATGGTGAGACCTCATCTGGAGTATTGTGTGCAATTCTGGAGGCCACATTACCGTAAAGATGTACTTCGAGTTGAGTCAATCCAGCGAATGGCCACTAGGATGGTCTCCGGACTCAAGGGTCTCTCATACGAGGAAAGACTGGGCAAGTTGCAGCTCTACTCTCTAGAGGAGCGCAGGGAGAGGGGTGACATGATTAAGACATTTAAGTACGTCACAGGTCGTGTCAAGATGGAAAACGACATATTCTTTCCTAAGGGACCTTCAGTCACAAGGGGGCACCCGCTCAAACTCAGAGGAGGGAGATTTGGTGGTGACACCAGGAAGTATTTCTTTACAGAAAGGGTGGTGGATCACTGGAACAAACTACCGGTGCAGGTGATCAAGGCCACTAGCGTGCTCGACTTTAAGAATAAATGGGACATCCATGTGGGATCTCTACGTGGGTCGAGCAGCACTCTGACTTAATGGGGTGGGACAGTAGAGTGGGCAGACTTGATGGGCTATAGCCCTTTTCTGCCGTCATCTTTCTATGTTTCTATGTTTCTTCTAAAAAGCAGCTGAGAATCATGTACCGGCAACCTGACAGTCCCTTAAACCCCCCCCCCCCCGATTCTCTAATTAGCACCCATGTCACAGACACCGGTTAGAGAATCATGCCTTAGTCTGATCACAAGGACAGGTGGCTCAGCTGCCTATCTTTGCTGAGGGATCCCTTACCATTAGCTGATCGCGACAAGGGAATATCTTATCAGCTGAGACAGCAGGACTCCCTGAAGCTGTGCTTCAAGGAGTCCTCTCAGCTCAGCTGATCAAGGGGAAAATACCCTTGCCACAATCAGCTGCACCAGCTGTGGAAGGGGATCCACAGCATCCACTCCAAAATCAACAGGAGGGATGCCCACTCCTTCTAGCTGCCAATTCTCCTGAACCCCCAACAATCCCCCAAAGCAACATTAGCAGGAGGGATGCCCACTCTCTCCTGCTGAAAAACCCCTGAACCTACGACATCCCTCCCCTGTTGTAACCCGGCAGAAGTGATGCCCACACCCTCCTGACGACACCCCTCTCCCTTATTGTAGCCTGGCAGGAGGGATGCCCACCCCTCCTGCCAACACCCTCTGAACCTCAACCCCCCCCCCCCTCCAATCTTGCTCAGGACCCTGAATAGATCATATAGAGCATCTGCTACATAATCCACTCCCAACATAAGAAACTCAGAATTACATTACATTAGTGATTTATTCTGCCTTAACCTTGCTGTTCTAGGCGGATTACAAAAGAGGTATTCTGGCCATTTCCAGGTGAATTACATGATCAAGAACCTATTATAAGATTTGGTTTCCAGTCTGAGATTTGTTCTGAAGATCACAGGTTCAGTTTGTTTAACAAATTTCTTGAATAGCAGAGTTTTTATTTCTGTTCTGAAGGCTATGTAGTCTGGGGTTGAGATCAGTAGGTTGGTGATTTAGTGGTCTAGCTTTGCTGCTTGAGTCGTTAGTAGACTATCATATAATTTCTTGCGCTGTGTGCCTTTGAGAGGGGAGTGGTTGAATGTTTGGTTTGGAATCGGCATCAGCATCCACTTCCGGCGAATGGCGTAATCTTGATTGGCAAGCCCGTGCAACATACGACGCCACGGTTTCAAATTGTCTCTTAAGGATAAAGTCCAGCCTGTGGTTCTGTGTATCCTTGAACACCACTCCCCCTTCACTGAGGAGTGAGGTATGCTTTGTAATCTGTGCCAGCAGGGAATCCACCTTTGGTGGACTGAACAGGTGATGAAATTCTGCATCTACCGGGTAAAGTTTTGTCATGGTCTAAGCCACTCGATGGGCTCTCAATGGTCTGTGAGCATCTTAGTAATGTCCGGATGAGAGGGAAAGCATTTGGTCTGAGCCATGTTGCTGCTCATGAGCAAGTACTGGGAAGTCGAGGCCTGAGAATTCTCTATCTTTAATTCTTGGAGAGACTTAGTAACA
This sequence comes from Geotrypetes seraphini, assembly GCF_902459505.1. Taxonomy (NCBI): domain Eukaryota; kingdom Metazoa; phylum Chordata; class Amphibia; order Gymnophiona; family Dermophiidae; genus Geotrypetes; species Geotrypetes seraphini. The sequence continues at coordinate 136,979,034 of NC_047088.1, read as the reverse complement.
ATCTCCAAAAGCGCTGATGGCTTAAACAGCCTGTGCAGCACAGTTGGGTCCTCTGAGATCCAAGGCTACCACCTGGTCAGAACCTGACTCTCTCAGGCACGAGGCTCTCCCAGGCCAAGCCAACTAATACTGAGGAACCCGACTGGGACAGTAAAGGCATAGATACCGGATTCACTTTATCCCAGTCCTCTTCTGACTTTACCCCCGCATCTTGCGCATGGCTTTGCTGCAAGGAAAATGTGTCCTAAGAGGGAATAACTCCTGGCGCTACCACCATTGCAACCCCCAAGGCATCACTGCAACCACTGTAATTTATGTACGCTTTGCACATCATGCTTATAAATTATGCAGCAAAAGCTGGATCAGGACACTCAGAAGATTCTGATAGGTACTCCTGTGGTCCACTATGGGATTTTACAATAGACTGCGATTCATCTGGGACATCCTTTCGCCATTTCCCGGCTCTATCTGGGATTTCTGACCTGGAACTTGCTCCAAGAGGGACCTCATACCTCTAGAGGAGGCTAAGTCAGTTGCTCCTGCCCCACTCAAGATGGCCACCATGGAGGCGATTTTAGCACTAAAAACTGCCCCATGGAAGCTAAATAAGGGGGTTCAAAAAATTCAGGGAACAGGATTTTAGAGGTAGGGGACCCTGTCCCTAGACCCCAGAAACCTTTAAAAATATAATTTAAAGACCGTCCCCGCCCCCTGATTGTCACAGTCTTACTCACTGTGTTATGCTGGTGCTGGGAGCTGCAAAAGGGCTGAAACTGCATCCAGAGAACTTCTGCCTCAGACAAGCCAGGAGATCCAGATAGCTTGCTTCTTCAGACCGCCCTCAGTCCAACTGGCTGGACGGACCACAAACCCCACTGGAACTCGTGCGTGAACTTGGGAGAGGAAATGCAGTCGGCACCTGGTGAAAAACCGCCATGGGGCCTGTGCTCAAGCTCTTTGCAGACAAAACCTGGAGCGAGCCATGCTCCCAAGGGAATGGTCCCTGAGCTCCCAGACTGTTAACGCAGGGTGGCCAAGCAGACTGCCCCTTGGCTACCTCCCCAGTCTATGTTCTATGAAGCCAGAGATGTCCCTAAATTGGGAGCCTCTGCAGCACCAAAAAGCCTCATGACCAGATTAAAAAAAACCAAATTAACTTTAAAATAAACACAAGTATAACAGACAGGCTCTTACCATCTTGCATGTAGAGAGTAAAACTGGGGTATTACAGGAGATCCCAGAGGGATGGGAAGTGGAGCAGAAAAATATAAATGAGGCTCTCTACACAGGATCTTGTAACCAAAGATACACAACCAAGTATTACAGAATGATTTGCTTTTTGCACTGATAATGCATTTTCATTCAATACATAGACAGACTTTGGAATTCATGGCCGGATGATTTGGTAAAAGTTAGTGTAGCTGGGCTTAAAAAAGGTTTTAGAAAACTCCTGAAAGAAAAGTCCATATACCATTATTAAGGGAAAGCTCTGGAAAGCCACTGCTTATTCCTAGGGGATATAACATGAAAATTATGAATTTTAGGGGATCCTGCCAAATGTACTTGTGACCTAAATTTGCTATTGCTGAAAAACAGCATACTAGGTCTAATGGACATTTTGATCTGACCTAGTATGGCAATTCTTATGTTCAAAACAAGAAAAACTGTAGAACTGATGATCTTGACCAATAGTGTATATTAGTGGTCTCAAACTCACGGCCTGCCAGGTACTATTTTGAGGCCCTCGGTATTATAAAGAACTAGTCTTATAGCCCGTTAAATTAACGGGTGCTAGAATATGTGTGTGTCTGTCTTTATTTCTTTTTCTCTCTCCTTAGCCGCTTTCTGTATTTCTATCTTTCTTTTTTTTTTTTCCTTGGCTGTCCACCACCACCCCTTGTCTGCTCCCCCTGTTCATTCTCCCTTCCTTTTACCTCCCCTGTGTCCTCCCCCACCCCATCACTGCTCACCTTATCCAACAGCAGCCCTTCTCCCTTTATTTTACCTCACCCCTCTTCCTGCTCCCTCGTCCATCAGCACCTCTTCCTGCTCCCCCTGTCCAGCAGTAGGCCTCCCTTCATTCCCCCCCTGTCCATCAGCACCTCTTCCTGCTCCCCATGTCCAGCAATATGCAGTTCAACACCAGAGAAAGAGAAAAAACACTATACACTTTGGAATATAAAAAGAAAGCAGTGCAAATTTACAGTAAAACTGCATTTTCTGTTAATGAAATTTAAAATAAAATTCTTTTTTTCTACTTTTATTGTCTGGCCATTTTATTCATGTTTATCCCAGTTTCTGCTCTCTTCTCTCAGTTTTCTTACCAGGGTTTGCATTCTATTTGGCTCTTCTCTCATTCCTGTCTTCACTTCCTCTCCTACATCCATCTCAGACTTTAACCTTATCTTTCAGTTTTCCTCCATTTATTTTTCTGCATCTCTATCTGCTTCTATTTCTCCAGTTGTTTGTTTTTTTTGGGAGGTTTTTTTTTATTTTTTTTTGCTAACTCCTCCCTTCCAGCATCTTCTCTTTCTCTCTCTTCCCCCTTTATTTTCAGTCTTCTAACCAGTATCTGTCTTGCTCCCTCCATCCAGCATATCTCCTTTGAGTCGCGGGTCAGGCCTGAGATATGAGGCTGGAAGCCGATTACTCCCGGAAGCAGTCCTCCATGTTGTTTGCCGGCCGCTGAAAGGAGGGGGAAGTGCCCCCGCTGCCGCTCCTGTTCAAAGCGGCCTGCTTAGGTTCATGGGCGGCTGTTTTGAACATCGCAGGCCGCTCTCCATATGGTAGCATGTTCCTTCTGACGCCATCGCTCAAACAGGAGCAGCAGCGGTTGGTGCGGGAGGGGGGAGTCGTCGACTTGTTCCACGCTGTGGAGGCGATCGTTGGCAGTGTAGGGCGGAAGCAGGAGGCGGGTCCTCAGCACCGGCCGGGCGGCTCTCGCCGCCAGCCCCCAGGAGCTCGAGCCCGGCGGCAGACATGGCTGGCGTGGCATGGTGAAGGAGGAACAGAGTTCGGTGACGTAAAACCCGCGCATGCGCAATCGTGTTTCCGTGACGGGATCAGGGAACACGATTTTTTAGTGCGCATGCCCGTCCTACCATTTTATTATATTAGATGATTCTTTATGGAAAACTTGTGCCTTAAGTGTCCAGCGGTCGTGTTCTGGAATGTTACCCGCCTCACTGCTGTAACTTCACGTAAGCACTTTCCTGTGTCTGTACGTGATTGTCCTCTCCACTCCACCTCACAATCAAGTATAGACGCAGGAAAGCGTTTGTGTGAGGTTACAGCAGAGGTGGGCAACATTCCAGAATGTAAGGTAACAATTGGAGGCAGTGCAGCTTGTGTATGTGTCCAGTACTGGAGGAGGTGAGAGCTGAAGGCAGTTGTGGATGCGACCACAGAACACTTAAAAAACAAGTTTTCCATAAAGAATCATTCTTTTAATACCAAGGGCCTCAAAATAGTTGGTCCAAAATCTTGTCTCTTGCAGTTGATACTTTGATAGTTTTTCACTTTCTGCATATTGCACTGCTTTCAGCTGTGTATAACTGAAATTATCAGAAGCAATTAAGGAAAGATTTATAAACTATAGTTTATAAATATTTCCTTAATTGCTTCTGATAATTTCAGATTTCAGATAATCCACATTTTGGATTTGTAGGTACTTCTCATGCAAAGTTGTCATTTCTTTAATAAAACATTAACTATTTTTTCTGCAGCCCTCCAAGTACCTAAAAATCCAAAATTTGGCCCTGCAAAGGGTTTGCGTTTGAGACCGCTGGTGTACATCATGAATGGATTAACATAAGAACTGAAAACAAACAAACAGTTCACCACAGGAGTTCCACACAAAAAAACAGCAAAGCCAAAACAAGAAGAAAAACTGTGGAACTGATGATCTTGATGCAGTCCTTATTTGAACAAGGTGCAGATCAAAGAAACCCAAATAAAAAATAAAAATACACAGTAAAAGGTTTGTGGTATAGACCCGACAGGGGCCGTGTTTCGGTTATGAAAGACCTTCTTCTGGGATCTGGTACTGCTATAAGCCACAAGATGGCACTGCCTTACACGGCTACGATTACTCTGTTTTAATTATAGATTTCCATACATTCCTTTGCAGTACACAGTATTTTGTTTTACTTATTTGGCAATCCCTTAACTTGTGGCTTATAGCAGTACCGAACCCCAGAAGAAGGTCTTTCAAGACCGAAACACGGCCTGTGTCAGGTCTATACCATAAACCTTTTACTGTGCATTTTTATTTTGGTTTCTTTGATCTGCACCTTGTTCAAATAAAGACTGCATCAAGATCATCAGTTCCACAGTTTTTCTTTTTGTTTAGGCTTTGCTGTTTTTTTGGGTGGAACTCCTGTGGTGTACTGTTTGTTTCCAATTCTTATGTTCATTCATTCATGATATACACTATTGGTCATAAAAGGGCAATGATGGATACATGACAAAATCAAATAAGTGATGTTAAATTTTATTTCCATGTAGGAGAATTGTCTTTCTGTACATCAGCACAGAGACTACCAGTATAACTGACCTGTTATTCCAGGCTTGCAACATTTCACACAGTGTCTGCTTTTTGGTTATAAGAGACTCGAAGACTGAATGCAGTTGTTGAGGAGTGTCCATTGACTGCGACAGCATCCTTGCCTGGATCTTCTCAATCCAGTTTCGAAACTCCACCTCCTCCATCTATATCAATACACAAATTAAGTCTTGTCAGGAGCTCCAGTTCCAAACTAAAAGAACAAGAACCAGATGTGAAAATGGGTATTGGACAATAAGATATATTTAACAAACACAGTCTGACATATAAATTCCAGCCTTGTATCTTGGAACACTAGCAATCTGTAGAAATCTTCCACTGCTCTTCAGGCAAAAACTGCATAGTGTATTTACTTTAGTAATTTTCTGTTTCTTTATTTTAGAGACTCATTTTAGACACAAGACACACTGTCCTGAAGAAGAAAACTAAAATGTTACTTGAGATATTTTTTTTCAAGTCCCTAAGACCTGATATACCAAATAGAGAATGACACGGTGGCAGCTACCCGTGGGTAGCTGCGGGTAACCCGCCGAAACGGTGGTGGGGGGGGGGAGTGCTCACTACGGGCAAGGGGACAAGGCAATCCACCCCGCCCCGTGGAGCAGTGAATGGCCTTGTCCCCGCAGTTAAGGGAGGGAAGGCATGCGGGTCACCAATTGTGCGGCCCCCCTCCATCTCTCCCTACGGCCAAATCTATCTCCCTCCCCCTTACCTTCGCAGCGCTTTAGTAAAGAAACTTACTGAAGCCGGCGAAGCCTGCCTTCCTGCAGTCGCGTGTGTGTGGGCGGAAGCTTCTCCTCTGACGCAACTTTCGGGCGACCAGGGGGGTGAGCAGGCGACCGAGGGGGAAGGGGATGACCGGAGGGGGGGGGGGGAGAGCGATGTGCCACAGAATAATGGTAAGAGAAAGGGCTAAGGTAGAAAGAAAGAATCCCCCCCCCTCCAAAGGCAGACTGTTGTCTCTGGTTTCTGCTTTAATCTTATTTTCACTTTCCTTCCAGCGTCTACCCTCTCTGTCTCTTCAATCCAGTATCTGCCCCTTCTATCCACTGTCTGCCCTCTCCCCCTTCCATATGGTATCTGCCTTCTTTCTATGCCCCTTGCCCCTTTCCATCCAGCCTGCGCCCCTTCTCTCCTTTTTACATGATTCATTCCAGCTTCACTGCTCTCTTCATTTTTATCTCTCCTACACCAGATCTAGCATCTTTGTCCCTCTCTCCTTATTTCTTTGTTGAGCCCCTTCCCAGCATCAATCTCTATTTTCTCATTCCTCTGTCTCTCCCCTTTCCCTCATCTAATCTCTCCATTCCAACCTGACTCATTCCCCGCCTCTAATCTCCCTGCCAGCTGTTTCCTTCCTTTTTTCCTCCTCCCCTGTCCAGCAGTAACTTTTCTCCCTTCCCTCCTCCCCTATCCAACAGTAACGGGTGTATGTGTGTGTGTGTGTCTGATGCTGCAGGCGGAAACAAAATTCCCGCAGTTGATGCTGGGGGGGGGGGGGTGCAGGAGAAAACAACATTCCCACAAAGTTGCGTGCATTCGCCACATAGAAACACAATGGCAACCAACAAAGTGCTCAACTCCTGCCCCCAGCAATCCGGGACCCACCATGAAGGCGGCTGGGAATAGGACGGCCTGGGCCTGCATGGCAACACGTCTTCCTGGTGCTGCTCACATTTGTGCACAAGCTGCCGCCTGCAGCATGGACCAACACCTGTGCACGGCACGCCCGGGCCATCTTTCCCCAAGATGCGCCACAGGCAAGCGCGCACCTCGTCACAGCGGCCCCATCAACTGGGTCAAACAGCACACCTCCGCCAGAACTGAGAGGGCCCAGGACCACCAGAGAACAACACCAGCAAACCGACAGCACCCCGGCCGTCGATATGGCCGCGGGTAGTATTTTGTTTTTTTAATTTGCAAGAGCACCACCAACTGCACATGTACCCCCGGAAGAGGCCATGCCGTGTATCAGAACATGTCGGCACCCGACCCGGAGGTGACAGAAGGCCGCGGTTCAGACCCTCCATCGGGCCGGATTTGAAAGCTAAACGGGTCAGATATGGCCCGTGGGCCGTAGTTTGCCCATGTCTGGACTAAGCTCATGAATTTTGGTTCCTTACAAACTAAAGTCAATTTTTGTTTAAGCTTGAAAATAAAGCAGAACTCTTTATTTTCCCATCAATTAAGACTGTGTATTGTTTTGTGAAAATCCTGATATCCTAAAGCCAAGTCCAGAGTGTGCAGGGCAGGCATTGCATCTTGGGCACTAGGTGTAAACACTCAACCATCCGCTCAATCGGACAGGGCTCTAGCCAGCTGTGAGGAGGTAGCTGGGTGTCCCTGTCACAGCATGTACTTGATAAAATATATGTGCATCAAAGCACACCTTTTACCAATGGGCAAAAAGGACAGTGGCTCTGTGACTTACATTATAGCTTTTGTTTTTTGTTTGTTGTTTTTTAATACACTCCATCCAAATAAAGAGACCATTACCATAAAGCACAGTTACTTCTGTAACAGGTGTTATCTAGGGACTGCAGAAAGATATTCTCACATGTGGGTTAAATGTCATCCATGGAGCCCCAGTACAGACAGTTTTAAAAGTGCATCACCACTTTAAGAACTTAAGTTCACGACTGCCTGCATCGTGCATGTGTGTCTTCCTGCCTAACTCAGGATCACCCTCAGTTCCGTAAGCAAGCTAAGAAGCCAGCCAGGGGTGGGTTGTGAGAATATCTGTCTGCTGTCGCTGGATAATACTTGTTATGGTAAGTAACTGTGCTTTATCCCAGGATAAGCAGGCAGCATATTCTCACATGTGGAACTCTAGCTTACTACAATGGAATGGAGGGAGTGTTAGCTATTAAGAAAATAAATTTTACAAGATGGCTTGGCTGAAGTGACCCTCACATCTGGAATTAAATTCCAGACAGTAGTGAGATGTGAATGTATGAACTGAGGACCAAGTTGCTGCTGTACAGAGTTCATCAATAGGAGTTGAGCGTAGGAAAGCAAGTGAAGCTGCCATAGCTTGTACTTTGTGGACTGTGACGCAACTCCCAGTTGCAGCCCAGCCTTAAAATAAGAGAAAGCGATATAAACCTCTAACCATATAGATATAGTTCTCTTGGATTCAGGACATCCCAACATATTAGGATCAAAGGAGACAAAAAGTTGAAGAGATGCTCTATGTGACTGAATTCTTTGTAAGTAGGAAGCCAAGGCTCATTTGAAACGAGAATATGAAGAGCCGTTTCTCCAGAATGAGAAGGAGGCTTAGGAAGAACATTAGAAATACGGTAGATCGATTTAGATGACACTCCATGACTACTTTTGGAAGGAACTTCGGATGGGTGCAAAGCACAACTTTGTCATGATGAAACACTGTGAACGGTGGATCTGCCACCAGTGCTTGAAGTTCACTTATTCTTCGAAAAGAGGTAAGGGAGATGAGAAAAAAAAACACTTTCCAAGAGAGGTATTTCAGATAAGCCGAAGACATTGGTTCAAAAGGAGACTTCATAAGTCTAGAGAGAACAACATTGAAAGCCCAAAACACTGGAGGTGGTTTGACCTTGAAAAGGTCTGTTAATGAATCTGGACACAACAGGATGAGCAGAGATTTACATAGTAACATAGTAGATGACGGCAGATAAAGACCCGAATGGTCCATCCAGTCTGCCCAACCTGATTCAATTTAATTTTTTTTTTTTTTTTCTTCTTAGCTATTTCTGGGCGAGAATCCAAAGCTTTACCCGGTACTGTGCTTGGGTTCCAACTGCTGAAATCTATGTTTAGACTTACTCCAGCCCATCTACACCCTCCCAGCCATTGAAGCCCTCCCCTGCCCATCCTCCTCCAAATGGCCATGCACAGACACAGACCGTACAAGTCTGCCCAGTAACTGGCCTAGTTCAATCTTTAATATTATTTTCTGATTCTAAATCTTCTGTGTTCATCCCACGCTTCTTTGAACTCAGTCACAGTTTTACTCTCCACCACCTCTCTCGGGAGCTCATTCCAGGCATCCACCACCCTCTCCGTAAAGTAGAATTTCCTAACATTGCCCCTGAATCTACCACCCCTCAACCTCAAATTATGTCCTCTGGTTTTACCATTTTCCTTTCTCTGGAAAAGATTTTGTTCTACGTTAATACCCTTTAAGTATTTGAATGTCTGAATCATATCTCCCCTGTCTCTCCTTTCCTCTAGGGTATACATATTCAGGGCTTCCAGTCTCTCCTCATACGTCTTCTGGCGCAAGCCTCCTATCATTTTCGTCGCCCTCCTCTGGACCGCCTCAAGTCTTCTTACGTCTTTCGCCAGATACGGTCTCCAAAACTGAACACAATACTCCAAGTGGGGCCTCACCAATGACCTGTACAGGGGCATCAACACCTTCTTCCTTCTACTGACTACGCCTCTCTTTATACAGCCCAGAATCCTTCTGGCAGCAGCCACTGCCTTGTCACACTGTTTTTTCGCATTTAGATCTTCGGACACTATCACCCAAAGGTCCCTCTCCCCGTCCGTGCATATCAGCTTCTCTCCTCCCAGCATATACGGTTCCTTCCTATTATTAATCCCCAAATGCATTACTCTGCATTTCTTTGCATTGAATTTTAGTTGCCAGGCATTAGACCATTCCTCTAACTTTTGCAGATCCTTTTTCATATTTTCCACTCCCTCTTCGGTGTCTACTCTGTTACAAATCTTGGTATCATCTGCAAAAAGGCACAATTTTCCTTCTAACCCTTCAGCAATGTCACTTACATACATAATGAACAGGATTGGCCCCAGCACCGAACCCTGAGGGACTCCACTAGTCACCTTTCCTTCCTTCGAGCGACTTCCATTAACCACCACCCTCTGGCGTCTGTCCGACAGCCAGTTTCTGACCCAGTTCACCACTTTGGGTCCTAACTTCAGCCCTTCAAGTTTGTTCAACAGCCTCCTATGAGGAACTGTATCAAAGGCTTTGCTGAAATCCAAGTAAATTACATCTAGCATATGTCCTCGATCCAGCTCTCTGGTCACCCAATCAAAAAATTCAATCAGGTTCGTTTGGCACGATTTACCTTTTGTAAAGCCATGTTGCCTCGGATCCTGTAACCCATTAGATTCAAGGAAATACACTAGCCTTTCTTTCAGCAACACTTCCATTATTTTTCCAACAACTGAAGTGAGGCTCACCGGCCTGTAGTTTCCTGCTTCATCCCTGTGACCACTTTTATGAATAGGGACCACATCCGCTCTCCTCCAATCCCCAGGAATCACTCCCGTCTCCAGAGATTTGTTGAACAAGTCTTTAATAGGACTCGCCAGAACCTCTCTGAGTTCCCTTAGTATCCTGGGATGGATCCCGTCTGGTCCCATCGCTTTGTCCACCTTCAGTTTTTCAAGTTGCTCATAAACACCCTCCTCCGTGAACGGCACAGAATCTACTCCATTTTCTCGTGTAACTTTGCCGATCAATCTCGGTCCTTCTCCAGGATTTTCTTCTGTGAACACAGAACAGAAGTATTTGTTTAGCACATTTGCTTTCTCCTCATCACTCTCCACATATTTGTTCCCAGCATTTTTTAGCCTAGCAATTCCATATCTTCCTCCTTTCACTAATATATCTGAAAAAATTTTTATCTCCCTTTTTTACATTTTTAGCCATTTGTTCTTCCGCCTGTGCCTTCGCCAAACGTATTTCTCTCTTGGCTTCTTTCAGTTTCACCCTGTAGTCCTTTCTGCTCTCCTCTTCTTGGTTTTTTTTATATTTCATGAACGCCAACTCTTTCGCCTTTATTTTCTCAGCCACTAGGTTGGAGAACCATATCGGCTTCCTTTTTCTCTTGTTTTTATTGATTTTCTTCACATAAAGGTCCGTAGCCATTTTTATCGCTCCTTTCAGCTTAGACCACTGTCTTTCCACTTCTCTTATGTCCTCCCATCCTAACAGCTCTTTCTTCAGGTACTTTCCCATTGCATTAAAGTCCGTACGTTTGAAATCTAGGACTTTAAGTATCGTGCGGCCGCTCTCCACTTTAGCCGTTATATCAAACCAAACCGTTTGATGATCGCTACTACCCAGGTGAGCAACCACTCGAACATTAGAGATACTCTCTCCATTTGTGAGGACCAGATCCAATATCGCTTTTTCCCTTGTGGGTTCCGTCACCATTTGTCTGAGCAGAGCCTCTTGAAAGGCATCCATAATCTCCCTACTTCTTTCCGATTCCGCAGACGGAACATTCCAGTCCGCATCCGGCAGGTTGAAATCTCCCAACAGCAGAACCTCCTCTTTCCTTCCAAACTTTTGGATATCCACAATCAGATCCTTATCAATTTGCTGCGATTGAGTCGGAGGTCTGTAGACTACACCCACGTAGATAGAAGTTCCATCTTCTCTTTTCAGAGCAATCCATATCGCTTCTTCCTCTCCCCAGGTCCCTTGCATTTCGGTCGCTTGGATATTGATCTTTACATAGAGAGCTACTCCTCCACCTTTATGACCATCTCTGTCCTTCCTAAAAAGATTATATCCCGGTATGTTTGCATCCCATCCATGTGATTCACTGAACCATGTCTCTGTGATAGCAACAATATCTAGATCTGCCTCTAATATCAGGGCTTGCAGATCATGAACTTTGTTGCTTAGACTGCGAGCATTTGTGGTCATCGCTTTCCAGCTATTTTTCAGCGATAATCTCCTTTTTCGTATGGATTTTTGTGTCGTTTCACTTTCCGTTGCAATACTAAGAAATGAGTTGCTGATATTGCTTATGTTGCAGCCTTTACTACTATCACATCTTTTCTTTTGCCGGGGGTGGTTTCTATAATTGTCCTTCGTACATACACCACCCCCACCTTCTAGTTTAAATGCCTAGAAAAATATTGTCTAAATTTCTCTGCAAGGTTTCTTTTTCCTGCTGTAGTAATATGTAGCCCATCAGTGCAATATAGCTTCTTGTCCTTCCATGTATTTCCCCATCCTCCTATGTACCTGAAGCCTTCTTGATGACACCAGGCTCTGAGCCATCTATTAAAGTCCTCTGTGTTTTTCATTCTTTGCTCTCCTTTTCCATATGCAGGCAGTATTTCAGAAAAAGCTACCAGAAAAAATTTACCATCAATTGAGCTGTGAAAAGCACTGATAGCATTGAGATGAACTCGAATCGAAGTGGTCTTGAGGCCTAAATTGGATAAATGTAGAAGAAATTCAAAACTGCAGATATAAAGGAAGATATAGTATCTTGATGATGAAAAGTACACCAAGTAGAAAACCATGTCCATTTCTGCTGGTGACACTGCTGTGCAGAAGGTTTTCATGATGCTTCTAAGATAAGTACAGCGAAATGTTCTACTATCAGTTCCAGCTTTATATTTTGTTGGACTCCTTCACCTATAGCTCGATATGAACTATGTACGCTGCACTGTGGTTATAGCAGCAGCCAAGTATGAATGTGTTTTTGTAGTTTTTCACATTTTTTATTTATACTGAGGCACTTTTGTGCACATTAATTCACAATGGGGGTGAGATCAGGGATGTTACACCTTCAAAACCCTGCTGGGTACACAGAGTGACATCTGGCGCTTTGGTCTATTTAGCGTCTAGTTGTGTAAACTGAGGACTCCCCCCACCACACTTAAATTTAATTGTATCTCACTTCTACATCTTTGTGTGTGAACCATTGTTCTTGGCTGCTACTATCTTCACTTTATCCTTGAAGAATTTTAGATTTCTATTTTGTGACATTCTTCTAAGTAGGTTCTTATTTTGAAATCTAAGATATGTCTGACAGTATGACAAAGATGAACCTCAGTCCATGTCAACCCAAGAGGTAACAAGGTGTCAGATGTAAAGCCTGTAGATTGAGATGCCGAAGATATCCGTGACTCTGCGTTAGAAGAGATGGAAAAGTCTGAAGAGGCATTGGTTCCTTGATACTGAGCCTGGCCATTAGAATCATAGTGGCAGATTCTTGCTTGAGCTTGACAAGTGTCTCGAAGATGAGAGGGATTGGAGGAAACACATAAAGAAACTTGTGTGTCCAATTCAGAAGAAATGCATCCGGTTCCAGGCATTGGGGAGAATACTGTCTGGAGCAAAATTGAGGCACCTTGTGATTGTGGAGGGGATGCAAACAGGTCTATCTGAGGGGTCCGCAAAGAGAAAATATGTGATGCAGAACTGCAGAGTTGAGCATCAACTCGTATGCTAAAGAAACCTGCTGAATCTGTCTGCGAGAGAATTCTGATTCTCTTGAATGCATACTGCCTTCAAATATATATTCTGAGCAATTACCAAGTTCCAAGCCTTCTGGGCCTCTTGACAATGAAAGAGAGAACCCATGCCTCCTTGCTTGTTATGTAATACATTGCAATCTGAATGTCCGTGGGGATTAGGAGGATGTAGTTAGTCACAATGTGCTGAAATGTTTCGAGAGCATCATATATCATTCTGAGTTCCAAAAGGTTTAGACAAAAAAAACTGGTTCTAGTAGACTAGCAACTTTGAGTGCAAAAAACGTCCAGATAAACCCCACAAGCGTAGGAGGATGAGTGCGTGGTCAGAACCTTCTGATGTGGAGGCATGTGGAACAAAAAAACATTGGAAAGTAGAACATAAGCATTGCCTCTGACAGGTCAGACCAGGGGGTCCATCGTGTCCAGCAGTCCGCTCCCGTGGCGGCCCCCCAGGTCCGTGACCTGTAAGTGGTCCTTTACCTAAATTGTTTATTCTCTATTCATTTATTACCTGTAGCTATACCCTTCAATCCCCTTCTCCTTCAGGTAGTCATCCAATCCTTTCTTGAAGTCCAATATTGTACTCTGTCCTATCACCACCTCTGGGAGTGTATTCCAGGTGTCCACCACCCACTGAGTGTAGAAGAACTTCCTAGTGTTCGTTTTGAATCTGTCTCCTTTCAATTTTTCTGAATGCCCCCTTGTTTTTGTTGGCCCAGTTAGCCTGAAGAATCTGTTCCTTCTCCACCTTCTCTATGCCTTTCATGATTTTATAAGTCTCTATCATGTCCCCTCTAAGTCTCCGCTTTTCCAGGATAAAGAGCCCCAGCTTCTCCAACCTTTCAGCATATGAAAGATTTTCCATACCCTTTATTATCCTTATTGCTCTTCTCTGGACCCTTTCGAGTATCGCCATGTCCTTCTTAAGGTACGGCGACCAGTACTGGATACAGTACTACAGATGTGGGCGAATCATAGCTCGATACAGTGGTAGAATAACCTCCTTCATTCTGGTAGTGATACCCTTTTTGATTATGCCCAACATTCTGTTCGCTTTCTTTGAGGCCGCTGCACATTGCGCTGCCGGCTTCATTGTTTTATCCACCAATACCCCCAAGTCTTTTTCTAGGCTGCCTTCTCCCAGTACCCTCCCTCCCATCATATAGCTGTACATTGGGTTCCCCTTCCCCACATGCAAGACCTTACATTTTTCTACATTGACGCTCATCTGCCATCTCTTTGCCCATTCACTCAGTCTGTTCAGGTCTCCTTGTAATTCTTTGCAATCCTCAGTAGTTCTGACTCTACTGGAGAGTTTTGTGTCATCTGCAAATTTTATAACTTTGCACTTTGTCCCTGTTTCCAGGTCGTTTATGAATATGTTGAACAGCAGCGGTCCCAACACTGACCCCTGTGGGACCCCACTTGTGACCCTTTTCCAATCCGAGTAGTGTCCCTTTACTCCTACCCTCTGTTTCCTGTCTGCCAGCCAATTCCTGATCCATCTGTGCACGTCCTCTACCACCCTGTGGCTCCACAGTTTCTTCAGTAGGCGCTCGTGGGGTACCTTGTCGAAGGCTTTTTGGAAATCGAGATATACGATGGCTATGGGGTCAATAAGAACATGAGATCATCCACCACTGCAGAGATAGTCAAAGTGTAATGTGTTGAGACAATGGGTCAAGAGCTTGAGACCACAGACATGCAAGAGTCTATTGAGGAGTCTTGAAATGAAGTCTTGTAAACGGAGTAACATGGACCATGGAAGCCATGTGACCCAGGAGTACCATCAGATGTCTGGCCAAGATTGATGGGAGAAGATAAGTCTGATCACAAAGCTGAATCAAATTTTGTTGTCTTTGCTGAGGGAGAAACGGTCTGAGATAAATGGTGTATAGCAGAGCTCTGATAAATCACAGATTTCAAAATGGTTGAAGTTGGGATTTGGGAAAAATGATTACGAATCCCAAATGCTGAAAGAAGAGAATTGTGAACTGAGTCATGCGAGAACCCTTTGCGAGGTTGGATCAGGGACAGGAAAAACCTGGAGACCCTGCACCTGTAAGGCTGCTGCCGCTACAACCAGGTACTTGATGAATATTCTGGAAGAGGATGCAAGGCCAAAAGGCATGACTCTATATTGATAATGGTGCTGCGTATCTGAAATCTGAGTAATTTCCAGAAAGTTTGGATGTACTGGAATATGAGAAGAAACTTCTTTGCAGATCTAGAAAGCATAGTTAGTCGTTGCAATCTAAGAGGGAATATAAAGTTATCAGAGGCAATATATGAAACTTTTCCCCCAAGCAGAAATTTGTTCAGGCCCCTGAGGTCTACAATTGTCCATAGACCTCCCTTCCCTTTTGGGATGAGGAAATACCAGAAGTAAAATCCCCGGTTCCTCTGCAGAGGTGAAACTTTTCTTTGAGGAGAAGAGATACCATCTCCCAAAGAAGAAGAGATGTCTTGAAAAGAGACTCTCTTGGAGGATGATCTGAAGGCATAGTAATTAAGTGAAGAGAAAGTCGTTCTCAAAAAAAAAAAAAAATTAAAATTTTAAAAAAATATATAATGGCCTCCTTCTCTACAGCCACTCCCAAACCTCTGGGCTTTTGGAATCAAAAAGAAGATGGAGTAAAAGTGGTATGGCAAATGTTTATTAAGGAACAGGTGTAGGGAAAAAGATAAAGTAAATGGATGTCTTCTAAAAGGTACTGTATAAACATTGATGGAACAGTGGAAGACATGTTGCAAGAAAAAAACCTGGTTGATCCTGCTTTGAGGATAAAACAGTAGAAGGTTCTAAGATGGTGGAAATCTAACTTACAGTCTCTACACCCATTAGATCCCGCCATTTCATGTATAATTGTATCAAAACAACAGGAAAGAGCCAACTTACAGGCTCTATGCCCCATGGTTGTATCCTGAAGCAGTCGCAACTCATTTGATGCATGTCAAGTTGCTTGCTGAATACCATGTGAAGGAATCCAATTTTACAGACTCTACACCCATGTTAGATTCCTCCTTAGACTATGGGTAAGCAGATTCAGCCCGATACATTCTAGGTATGGGAAAGGATTGAGAGATATGATGAAATTCCTGTAGATGTTGAAAAGGAAGGTATCCATCAAAAGAAGGCAGTTTCTAAACAAGGTGCTTCACATAGGAGATATAGAAATTGTAATTTGGTACTCTGTTCGCCAACATGGAGTTTTGGTAGAAGGGACCTCCAAATTTGCCCATAGTGCACCTTTCACATACTGGTGGCACTGAGGCATAGACTCTCGATGTAGTAGATTTCTTCAAAGTCAACTCTACCACCAGTGACTGGTATTTATATATACAGTCAAAGTTTCTGGAAGCCCCTGTAATGGTAAGGGGTGTTTCCTAGTTCTTATGAAGAGTCTCTTTGACTGGTTCTTTAGGAGGCTGATCATAATCTAAGTGCTCCAAGTATTCAGTACTGTAGGCAGAATTAGCTTCTAGTTTGAGTAGTAGCTCTTTCTCCAACTATCTAACAAATATAGTGAAAGAAAGTCTTTCAGTAGAAAATTTAGCCGTTGGTGGACACTTGTGTGGAAAATTTTCCAAAGGAGTGTTGTAAGGCTCTGTTGTAGACTCAGAGAAATCCTCAATTGAATCAGACTATAAATCAGAGGGATATGAAAGCATTAGTGAAGAAATATATTCAGATCGATGCTTACTTTGAGTCTGGTACTGATCTAATGTAGTAGGAAGAAATATGATGCAAAGCTGTTTTTCTCTTCGAAGAACGAGAGAGAGCGATGTTTTTGCTTTGAAGCATGCAAGGAGGAACGATGCTTATTGGACTGTCGATGAAGAACTGGACCGGTGATAGGAGGATCTATACTTAGACATGGAACCAGTTGCAGGACCTGATAGATATGTACTTAGGTTGGGCCGGTACTGAGGAAAAAAATGTTCCTCTTTTTCTTTTCTTTTAAAAAGAAGTAAAATTAAAAATAAATTAAGAACAGAAAAAAACGCATAACCGGGAAGGCAAATGGCAAAAAACTGAACAATGTTCAGAGACACTATTTCTTAGCTCCATGGAAAACTAAGAACTGAGGATCTGCGAGCCTGCGTCGGGTGAGAAGGCACTTGTGCATGCTCAGTGTGGGCAGTTTGTGAACTTTCTTAAGTTCTTAAAGTGGTGATACACTTTAAAAGCTGTCCGTAATGGGGCTCCGTGGAAGACGTCACCCACATGAGAATATGCTGCCTGTTTGTCCTGGGATAATGCTGTTTCCTGTTGTTGATATCTAACTCTTTGTTCTGTCTGTGTGTTGGAACTTGCCTCTACCACGGACTGCATCATAAGGTGCCCTGTTTTAATCAATCAACTTCCCAGTGTCAAGCTTCAAGCAGCAGAGAATAGCCCTCTGCTTCCTGCTCCAGTTTCTCCCCCTCTCAGGCAGCTACAGGGAACTGAACGGAGGTGAGCACAGAGTGGAGACAGCACAGTGTTAAAACAGAAGAACAGTCTACTATGCCCTAATTCTCAACCCATTTTTCCTTCTCCTATTCTCTACACCTCTTGTCTGCAGGAGCAGGAACAGCGAGACTGGAGTGAATAGTAGAGCAGAAAAGAATATGGTTTTTGTCTTCATATTTCTAATTTGTGGTCACTTGTTCTGTATTTTGAGGTCAGTTTTCTGCATATGTGGAGTAAGTTATTCTGTTAAAATGTAAATTCTACACACAAATCTACAGGAGTTTATGGCTCCAAAACTATGAGCCTTGACATCACCCTCCAAGAGCCACCCCAGCCTGGGTATAAACAAAGGAGATGCAATCTGCTAACCAATTGTGTTTGCCGTAGACCACTCCCAACTGATTAGGTGCTTTGAGCCTGGGTCTAGCAGGGAGGGGACATTTTTTGAAGTACTTGCATTTCCTGGGACAAAGCTTTGGGAGATCTCTTGCTTTGCACACTTCTAAAAGCTACGTTACCCAGAATTTTACATTTGGGTCATTCCATGTCAAGTGGACCAATACTGAAAACCGTCCATGCTCGACCACCTTGAAATCCAACCAAATTTTACAGGGGTGTTGTCTAGGGTCTCAAAAGACACTCTGCAAACATTTTTGAATCTATTTCAATTTGATCCACTCCCATGCCTCGTGTGACCAAACACGCCAACTTTGCTTAAGCACTGCAGAAGAGGGAAACTACCTAGGAGTCTGAAATTTTGCAGTTTAGTTCAACACCTTTTGGCAAGTTTATGTGCCAAGTTTGAAATCTTTTGTGAACGTGCTTCCATTTCTACAGGTCAGCAAAGTAGGCAAAAAAATTCACAAATGAAAGTTTTGGCACAGTTTGGCTCCATAGTGCTACTGGTAGGTAAGTTAGCTGAGGGTACAACTTTACCAGCAGACATGAGGTACTTCCAAGATTTGCAATATAAGCTTTTAGTCAAGTGAAGCTGAAGATATGACCATCCCAAACAGCACAGTTACTTACCGTAACAGGTGTTATCCAGGGAAAGCAGGCAGATATTCTCTACATGTGGGTGATGTCACCGACGGAGCCCCCCTAGCTAGCTGACGTTCTCGCAAGCAGACTTACTTGAAGATCTTCAAGCTTGCGAGTGGACCTTACAAGTGCCTCTCCCGCCCGACCCAGGGCATGCATCTCCTCAGCATGGGCTCAGTTCAGATAGCTAGCAAAGAAGCCAACCTGGGGAGGTGGGTGGGTTGCGAGAATATCTGCCTGTTGTCCCTGGATAACACCTGTTACTGTAAGTAACTGTGCTTTA
The DNA here is from genome assembly GCF_902459505.1 of Geotrypetes seraphini. NCBI lineage: Eukaryota > Metazoa > Chordata > Amphibia > Gymnophiona > Dermophiidae > Geotrypetes > Geotrypetes seraphini. Next base: position 136,960,449 of record NC_047088.1, on the reverse strand, counting down.
TCCCAGGACAAGCAGACAGCATATTCTCTACATGTGGGAGACCTCCAAGCTAACCAAAATGGGAAGGAGGGAGAGTTGGCAAGTTAGAACAGATTTTGCAAAACTGACTGGCCAAAATGGCCGCACGTCTGGAGAAAACATCCAGACAGTAGTGAGAGGTGAATGTATGAACCGAGGACCACGTGGCAAACTTGCAGATTTCCTCAAGTGGAGTCGAGTGGCAGAAAGCAACCAATGCCACCACTGCTCTGACCTTGTGGCCAGTGACTCGATCCAGCAGGGAGAGACTAGGCTGAGCGTAACAGAAAGAGATACAAGCGGCCAACCAATTAGAAATGGTCCGCTTAGAAAGAGAGCGTCAGAAGCGATTAGGATCGAAAAAGATGAACAGCTGGGGAGCAGTACGATGAGGAGCCATGCGCTGCAAGTAGAAGGCCAGCGCACGCTTACAGTCAAGAGAATGCAGAGCCACTTCTCCAGGATGAGAATGGGGCTTCAGAAAAAAACACAGGAAGAACAATGGATTGGTTGATGTGAAAATCTGAAACAACCTTAGGCAAGAATTTAGGATGGGTACAGAGAACCACCTTATCATGTATGAATACAGTGAAAGGCGGGTCCGCCACCAAGGCCTGAAGCTTACTGACCGACGGGCAGAAGTGAGAGCAACCAGAAACACCACCTTCCAAGTGAGAAACTTCAAATGAGCCTGCGCCAGCGGCTCAAAAGGGGGCTTCATTAATTGCGCAAGGACCACGTTGAGATCCCAAACCACAGGAGGAGGTTTAAAGGCCGGATGAACGTGAAAGAGGCTCTTCATGAAGCAGGAAACCACAGGATGAACAAAGAGAGGCTTCCCATCAATCGGCTGATGAAAAGCAGCGATGGCACTGAGGTGAACTCGAATCGATGAGGACTGGAGTCCAGCGCCAGACAAGTGCAATAGATAATCCAGGACAGAAGACAAGGAGGCAGACTGCGGATCTTGACACTGCCGAGCGCACCAAGAAGAGAAATGAGTCCACTTCTGATGATAACAGCGGTGAGTGGACGCCTTCCAAGACGCCTCCAGGACATCCAGCACAGACTGAGAGAACTGGAACGAGGGCATTAAGTCTCGAGGAACCAAGCTGTTAAGTGCAGAGACTGCAGCTGGGATGAAGCAGAGATCCCCAACTCTGCGTAAGCAGAGAAGGAAAAACAGGCAGAAGAAGAGGCTCCCTGGAACTGAGCTACAACAGAAGGGAGAACCACGGTTGGCGGGGCCACCGAGGAGCTATCAGAATCATGGTGGCGTGCATGGACTTGAGCATGACGAGAGTCTTCAGAATCAGAGGGAAAGGAGGGAACACATACAGAAACAGGTGTGTCCAATCCAGAAGAAAGGCACTCGCCTCGATCCTGTGAGGGGTGTAAACTCTGGAGCAGAAGCGGGGCAACTTGTGATTGAGGGGGGATGCAAACAGATCGACATCCGGAATCCCCCAACGAGCAATCACCTGACGCAGGGTTGAGGAATGGAGAGACCATTTGTGAGGCTGTAGAAGACAACTTAACTTGTCCGCCACACAATTGCGCTGGCCCTGAATGTAGACCGCCTGAAGGAAAATGTTGCGGCGAATGGCCCAATCCCAGAGCCGCATCGCATCCCGGCACAGGGACAGGGACCCTGTGCCCCCCTCTTTGTTGATATAATACATGGCGACCTGGTTGTCCGTGTGAACCAGCACCACACGGTCATGAAGCAGTTGACAAAAAGCCTTCAGAGTGTGGAAAACCGCCAGAAGCTCCAGCAGATTGATGTGACAGTCGGCACTGGTCCAGAGACCCTGAGTGTGAAGACCGTCCAGATGGGCTCCCCAAGCATAGGCTGACGAGTCCATCGTGAGGACCTTCTGCGGAGGAGGAACATGAAACAGAAAACCTCTGGAAAGTTTGGAAGAGAGCATCCACCAGCAGAGAGACTGTCTCAACAAAGAAGTGACGACAATGGGTCGAGAAACAGGATCCCGATCCTGGTTCCATTGGGACGCCAGAATCCATTGAAGAATACGGAGGTGAAGTCTGGCAAAAGGAGTCACATGAACCGTAGAGGCCATGTGACCGAGCAGGACCATCATGAGCTGAGCCAGGGCCAAGGACAGGAGGGCCACCCGCTGGCACAGACGAACAAAGCCTCCTGATGAGGCCGAGGCAAGAAGGAGCGGAGACGATCCGTGTCCAGGTCCGCTCTGATAAACTCGAGGGACTGAGACGGACAGAGGTGAGACTTGGGAAAGTTCACCTCGAAGTCGAGACTCTGGAGGAGTGAAATAGTCTGATTCGTCGCTCGCAGAACCTCCTGGGAAGATGACGCTTTGATCAACCAGTCGTCGAGTTAGGGAAACACCTGAAGCCACCAATACCAGGCATTTCGTGAAAACCCTTGGTGAGGCCGCCAGGCCAAAGGGAAGAACACGATATTGGAGGTGGAGATCCCCCACCCGGAATCTCAGATACCGGCGGGAGGCCGGATGGATCGGAATGTGCATGTAAGCCTCCTTGAGTTCCAACAAGCACAGCCAATCCCCCTCGTCTATCAGGGGATACAACGTAGGAAGGGTGAACATTGTGAACTTTTCCTTCACCAGAAACCTGTTCAGAGCCCCGAGGTCCAGGATCGGACGCAGATCTCCCGTCTTCTTGGGAACGAAAAAATACCAGGAATAAAACCCCATATTCCACTGATCCGGAGGAACTGCCTCGACCGCCCGGAGGCGAAGGAGGGCCTGAGCTTCCTGCAGAAGAAGAGGTAGCTGAGACCTGGTAGAAGGAAACTCTCTTGGCGGAAGGTCCGGGAGTACGCGACTGAAGTGAAGAGAGTACCCCTCCCGGATAATGGACAGCACCCAACTGTCAGTGGTAAGCCTTTCCCACTGAGGACAGAAGTGATGGAGACGACCCCCGATGGGAAGGGGGGGAAGGCTCCAGAAGGAAGGGAGCCGGTAGGCTCAGACAGGAATTGTCAAAAAGCCGGCCCAGGCTTCACTGGGGCCGGCGGCTGGGCCTTAGCAGGGAGCTGCTGCTGCGGGCGCTTTGGAGGCAGCCGAGAGAACGCAGGAGTAGATTTCTGCGGGTACCTCTAAGGAGGGATCTTATACGGCCGAGTTGGAGTTTTGGATTTAAGACGCATCAGCGAGGCGAAAAACCGTTCATGCTCCGAGAGGCGCTTAGTGGCAGCCTCAATGGAATCATCAAAGAGCTCATGCCCCACACAAGGGAGATTGGCCAGACGATCCTGGAGGTTTGGGTCCATAGCCACAATCCTGAGCCAGGCAAGGCGCCGCAAGGCGACCGCAAAGGCCGTGACCCTCGAGGACAACTCAAAGGCGTTGGAAGCCGCCTGAAACAGATAGAGACGGAGCTGGGAGAGGTCTCCTCGAGAAGACCAAACTCCTGACGCCGAGAAGGCGGTACAACTGCCTGGAACGAGTGGAAGGCATCCACACAGTACCTGAGATAGGACGTGAACGTAAAAGTATAGTTAAGGACACGATTCACCATCATTGAATTTTAATAAAGGCGATGACCAAACTTGTCCATCGTACACCCCTCCCGGCCCGGAGGGACTGCAGCGTACACCTTTGAGGGGTTGAACTTTTTCAAGGAAGACTCCACCACCAAGGACTGGTGGGAAAGCTGATCATTCTCAAACCCCTTGACCGGGACCGTCCGGTAACGGGACTCCAATTTGGAGGGGATGGCAGTGACAGCATAAGGTGTCTCCAGGTCTGGAGGAAAGTCTGCCAAAGAACCTGATGCCTGTTATAAAGAGACCCCGAACCTGTTATAAACTGAATTATCAAACTGCTCTCAATTTTCTCACAGAGCGATGTTCATTTGAAAAGATTTGTAAAGATAAGAAAAAACAAAGTATTTTCATACAAGTGTTTGAAAGACTGTAAAGACATTTATTTATTTATTTACTTTTGTAATCAAACTTGGAGCGTAACCAGAACTAATAAAGTTGCAACGACTGAAAAATATACTTTGGTTCATCACTAGAGGGCGCAACTCTCTTCTTGAAGAACTCTATACCTCTGAATGACTTTCAAACGTGACGGTTGCAATCCTAAAGTTTGGTTACCAATTTGAACGAGAAGACAGTTCTTTTATTTGAACTCTAATATTTTTCTGACTTCCACTAATATTTAACTATTAGTACCCCAGTGACATTATAAAGAAGAAAAAAGAACCTGATGCAGCAGCAAGCACAGCGCCTCACGGGGCGGATGTGGAACCTCCATCTCTGCGAAGTATTCCTGGGTATAGTGGGACTCAGACTGGAGATCCAGCTTCAAGGTCTTACACATATCAGAAATAAACTGAGTGAAGGAGAAGACTTATCCTCTAGAGGGGACCCAGATCTGGGGGCAGCAGAGAAAGAGGGAGAAACTTCCCTCGAATAATAAGCAGGAGGCTCCTTTGTCTCGAAATGCCTCATGGGCGAGGAAGAGCGGCCCCACGGAAAGTGACTTGGGGAGGACCCCGGCGTCTGTGGCACCAGTCTACGAAGCCTCGGGGAGAACGGAGCAAAGGAAAACTCCCCTTCATGGCTAAAGGCAATCACCCAGGAAACATCCAGCCGGCATCCCGGGGAAAGTGGAGAGAACGGGGTCAAGCGAGGACCCGTCTCCAAAGCCGAAGACAGCAGAGGCCCCACGGGTCTCAAGGTCGGAGACCGTCCCCGGAGGGGCGGAGAAGACCAAAGCTTTTTAGAAGGAGCGAGCCTCGACGAGGCCAAGGGTGAGGAGCGGGTTCCCTTCCGGGACACCCGAAAGGCCACACGCCCCGACTCTGAGGAAGAGGAGTCACTCGAAGGCAGTCTGCGAGACTTCCGAGCACAGCCCCAAGACACAAGGGAAGAACACCCAGGCTGGTCAGACCAGGACTGGGTCAAGATCGAGGCTAGGTGACTCAAGGCCGGGAACAGTTGGCTCACCACCGAGGAAAGCTGTGTGGTAAGGATAGCCTTAAGCATGTCCTTGAACATAGGCACCGAGACCAGAGGCTGTTGAGTCGGAGGTGCAGCAGTGTGCTCCTTCGGGGGCAACCTCGAGGAAGAGTGTTCCCTATATGAGGAGGCACGCTTTGATTGATATCTCGAAGAGGCCGACGAAGCGGCACTCACATGAGACTCCGAGGTAGGCTTCTTTGCTGGCATACCTGAGGAGGCAAGAGGAGACTTACCCGAGGCTGGGGTAGCAGGAGGAGCCAATCTCGGGGCCTTCGAGGCCGAGGGGAATTTGAGGCCAAGGACTTTGAGACCGAGGTCCCAATGCCGGGGCCGAGGCCAAGCTCGAGGCCTGTCTCACAGGATCCATGGGGCCAAACAGTTGAAGAATCTTGGCCACCCTCCGACAAAGCGCCCGCGGTTGCAAGGTCGCACAACGCGGGCAGGACTCAGCACGGTGGTCCGAGCCAAGGTACTGCACACACCAACGATGCAGGTCGGTGATGGAGATAACCCGGTTGCACTGGGTGCAGTTTTTAAACCTGGTATGAGGCCGGGACATAAGAAAAAATATCACGGTGGCCCCGTGAAGCTGAGCGGCCTAATGAAAACCGGTAACCTGACACAAAGACACAAAGTGAAAAACAAAAGTCGCGAGCACAGCGACTAAGCTGAAAACAAAAGCAAGCTGCGGTGCAAAGAGGCACAACGATTTCACGCAAAGCAAGGGAGCAGTGCTTCTGGCTCCGCAGAAACTTAAGAACTGAGGCCACGCTGAGGAGACGCATACCCTAGGTCAGGTGGGAGAGGCACTCCCGCATGCGTGGTCCACTCGCAAGCTTGAAGATCTTCAAGCAAGTCTGCTTGCGAGAACGTCCGCTAGGGGCTCCGTCAGTGACGTCACCCACATGTAGAGAATATGCTGCCTGCTTGTCCTGTGATAAATATGGCTTTATGCATTTATGAAAATTTTCACTGGTTTTCAGATTCAAATATCTAATCTAATCTAATCCTTAGGTTTGTATACCGCATCATCTCCACGTTCGTAGAGCTCGACGCGGTTTACAGTAGGAGAAATAGGAAGGAACTACAACAGAGGGTTAGAGGTAGAAGTGTGAAGAAAATTTAGAGGACTTGCGGTGCTTATACGCAAATGCAAGAAGCCTCATGGCCAAGATGGGTGAACTAGAGGTCGTAGCCAAGGGGGAAGACCTGGATATAATTGGAATTACAGAAACATGGTGGACAGAGGAGAATCAATGGGATGTGGCGCTGCTGGGGTACAAGCTCTACAGGAGGGACAGGACCCACAAGAAGGGGGGAGGCATAGCACTATATATAAAGGACTCTATCTACTCGGTCGGGATGGATATGGCAGAGAAGGCAGAGGGGCTAGAATCGCTATGGGTCAAATTGCCGGGAAACAAGGGTGCAGGCATAAAACTGGGGCTGTACTATCGCCCACCTGGTACGCCGGAGGAAATCAGACACGACTTGGAAGCTGAACTGAGACAAGAATGCAAGACTGGAAGTGTAACAGTGATGGGGGACTTCAACTACCCGGGGATTGACTGGAGTACGGGTCACTCCAACTGCACTAGGGAAACAGGATTTGTAGAAGCTGTGAGGGACTGCTTCATGGAGCAACTAGTCAGGGAACCGACGCGAGGGAGTGCTACTCTTGACCTCATCCTAAACGGATTAGGGGGGCCTGCAAGAGGGGTAGAAGTGGGAGGACCACTAGGCAACAGTGACCACAACGCGATCCGATTCACATTAGAAAGGGGGACACCCACAGTAAGGAGGACCGCAACAACTGCGCTCAACTTCAGGAAAGGGAACTATGTTGCCATGAGGGAAATGGTGGGGAGGAAGCTCAAAAACATCCTTAGGATGGAGACTGTAGGAAGCGCCTGGACCCTATTCAGGGACACCCTGCAGGAAGCACAAAGAATGTACGTCCCAAGTTTCAGGAAAGGCGGCAAGAACAAGCGGTCAAAGGACCCGGTTTGGATCTCAACAGAAGTAAAGAGGGCAATAAACGACAAGAAAGTGTCCTTCCGGAGATGGAAAAAGGACCCAACGGAGGAAAATCACCAGGCACACAGGAAATGCCAAAATGAATGCCACCGAGAGGTTAGAAAAGCAAAAGGGAAATACGAAGAGGGGCTGGCCAGGGAGGCGAAAAACTTCAAGGCATTCTTCAGTTACGTAAAGGGGAAGCGACCAGCGAGAGAGGAGGTGGGGCCATTGGACGATGGGGATAGGAAGGGAGTGATTAAGGAGGATAAAGAGGTAGCTGAGAGGTTGAACACGTTCTTCTCGTCGGTTTTCACGAGAGAAGACACATCTAATATACCGGACTCAGAGGAGCTCATGAGTGGGGAACAGGCTGAAAAATTAGAACACATAGAGGTAAGTAAGGAGGATGTCCTCAAACAGATAGACAGGTTAAAATGCGGCAAATCGCCGGGCCCGGACGGGATCCACCCAAGGGTTCTGAAAGAACTAAGACAAGAAATAGCGGGCACAATCCAGCATGTTTGCAACCTATCCTTGAAAACTGGAGAGGTACCAGAGGACTGGAAATTGGCGAATGTCACACCTATCTTCAAGAATGGATCGAGGGGTGACCCCGGGAACTACAGGCCGGTGAGCCTGACTTCAATTATAGGGAAGATGGTGGAAGCTATGATCAAGGACGGTATTTGCTAGCACATCGAGAGATATGGCCTACTGAGAACAAGCCAGAATGGATTCTGTAAGGGAAGGTCATGCTTAACGAACCTTCTGTACTTCTTTGAGGGAATAAGCAGTCGGGTGGACAATGGGGAACCTATAGACATCATTTACCTTGATTTTCAAAAGGCTTTCGACAAGGTGCCATATGAAAGGCTGCTTAGGAAGCTGTGGAACCACGGGGTGGGAGGGGATGTGCACAGATGGATCGAGCACTGGTTGTCGGGTAGACTGCAGAGAGTCGGAGTAAAGGGACAATACTCTGACTGGCGGGGAGTCACGAGCGGTGTGCCACAGGGATCGGTGCTGGGGCCGTTACTCTTCAACATATTTATCAATGACCTGGAAAAGGAGGCAAAGTGCGAGGTTATAAAATTTGCAGACGATACCAAACTGTGCGGCAGAGTTAGGACCAGGGAGGAGTGTGAGGACCTGCAAAGGGACCTGGACAAGCTGGAAGACTGGGCAAATAAATGGCAAATGCGCTTTAACGTGGAAAAATGCAAGGTCATGCATATAGGGAAAAAGAACCCGTTGTTCAACTACAAATTAGGGGGGGCATTGTTGGGAGACAGCAGTCTAGAGAGAGACTTGGGTGTGCTGGTGGATGCATCACTGAAGTCATCTGCACAGTGCGCAGCAGCCTCGAAAAAAGCCAACAGGATGCTGGGCATCATAAAGAGGGGCATAACAACCAGGACGCGGGAAGTCATCATGCCATTGTATCGAGCGATGGTGCGTCCACATCTGGAATACTGCATTCAATATTGGTTGCCGTACCTCAAGAAGGACATGGCGGTACTTGAGAGAGTCCAAAGGAGAGCAACGAAACTGGTAAGAGGGCTGGAACACTGCCCATACGCCGAGAGGTTGGATAGGCTGGGGCTCTTCTCTCTGGAAAAAAGGAGGCTCAGGGGAGATATGATAGAGACCTTCAAGATCATGAGGGGCATAGAGAAGGTGGATAGGGACAGATTCTTCAGGCTGAAGGGGTCAACAGGCACGAGGGGGCATTCGGAGAAACTGAAGGGAGATAGGTTCAGAACAAATGCAAGGAAGTTTTTTTTCACCCAAAGGGTCGTGGACACTTGGAATGCGCTACCGGAGGAAGTGATCAGGCAGAGTACGGTACAAGGATTCAAACAGGGATTGGACGGATTCCTGAGGGATAGGGGGATCGTGGGATACTGAGAGAGGTTCTGGGATGTAACACAGGTATAGAAAGCTAACCAGGTAATAAGTATAGAAATCCAACCAGGTCGTGCATGTGCAAGACCGGAGGGTTAGGACTTCGATGGGAAGATAGGACTCAATGGGAAACCAAGGTGGCAAGGGGGCCCCTTCTGGAGACTCAGACAGGCTGTGACCTGTTCGGGCCGCCGCGGGAGCGGACTGCTGGGCGGAATGGACCTATGGTCTGACCCGGCGGAGGCACTGCTTATGTTCTTATGTTGGGATGCCAAGATATAAGAGTTTCCTTGATTCCTAAATTGGAGGGAGACTTACATTTTTTTAGAAAAGCCAGGTTTTCAGATGTTTGTGGAAAACTTGGAGAGAGCTCATGTTCCGTAGAGGGGAGGTAAGGTTGTTCCAGAGCTCAGTGATTTTGAAATGGAGGGAGGTCCCTAGCTTTCCTGTGTGGGAAATGCCTTTTAGCGAGGGGAAGGATAGTTTTAATTTGTGGGAGGATCTGGTGGTATTAGGGTTTGAGGAATTCCAAGAAAGAGGGATAAATATCTCTAATGTGTAGGGGTTTATTTGATTTTTTAAAAAATATCATTTGAAAGAGCATGTTTTTTGCTACAGAAGCTATCCTGTTTTATCTTGGACCCGACCTTTCTTTGGTGAGAATTTATTGTTTAAAGATAAGCATTACTTGTTGAAGGGTCATTGGCACTTCATTGTGAATGTGCAGTGGAACTATATTGATCTGAAAACTCATAACCAAGCTTTGCCAGCCACAAGTACTCATCTCGTACTATGCTCAGCGTTTGACAATCTTACTGTGCACTTTTGCAAGATGACAGTCAAAACGTGCATTGGCTTGCAAACAAGCCCAAAACGCATAATCATGTGATTCACAAGAATGTACACTTAGCTGTAGTAATATATCTGATACATGCAGCTTTACTGAACATGTTCTGACTTGCAACTATCACAGCACAGTGGCTGTATTAACAAGTCTGGCTTTAAGGTCCATCATGACCTTATAACACCATATGAATCTAAAAAACAGTGAAAATTTGCATAAAGCCATATTTTTTGGATAGTCATATCTTCAGCTTCACTTGACTGTAAAAGCTCATATTGCAAATCTTGGAAGTACCTCATGGTACATGTCTGCTGGTAAAATTGTACCATCAGCTGACTTACCTACCAGCAGCAGTATGGAGCCAAACTGTGCCAAAATTTTTCATTCGTGAATTTTTTTGCCTACTTTGCTGACCTCTAGAAATGGAAGCACGTTCGCAAAAGATTTCAAACTTGGCACAGAAACTTTCCCCAAGGTGTTGTACCAAACTGCAAAATTTCAGACTCCTAGGTAGTTTCCTTTTGCCGCAGTGCTTAAGCAAAGTTGGCGTTTTAGATCACACGAGGCATAGGAGTGCTTATCTTTGAAGTTTTAATTTGTCAGGTCCAAGATGAAACAGAATAGCTTCTGTAGCAAAAAAATGCTCTTTCAAATGATATAAAAATCAAAACCCCCAAACTACACATTAGAGATATTTGAATCTGAAAAACTGAAAATTTGCATAAATGCATAAAGCCATAATTTTGGGATGGTCATATCTTCAGCTTCACTTAACTGTAAAAACTCATATTGCAAATCTTGGAAGTGAGGTACATGTCTGCTAGTAAAGTTGTACCCTGAACTGACTTACCTACCAGCAGCAGTCTGGAGCCAAACTGTCAAAACTTTTCATTCATGAATTTTTTGCCTACTTTGCTGACCTGTAGATATAGAAGCACATTCGCAAAATATTTCAAACTTAGCACAGAAACTTTCAACAAGGTGTTGTACCAAAATGCAAAATTTCAGACTCCTAGGTAGTTTCCTTCTGCTGCAGTGCTTAAGCAAAGTTGGCATTTTAGGTCATATGAGGCATGGGAGTGGACCGATTGCTTTTGTTCAATCACTTCTAGCTCCTGACCAAATTGAGATAGATCCAAAAAATTTTGCAGAGTTTCATTTGAGACCCTAGACAACACCCCTGTAAAATTTGGTTGGATTTCAAGGGGGGTCAAGCGTGGGCTCCTGGTCCACTTGGTCTTAATCTTATTAAAGCATTTTATACTTGCCTATTTTCTCTTCTCCTTCCTATACTGCTTCCAGCAAAATACAACTTCTCCCCCCCCCCCAACTTCTGTTCCTTTACTGTTTGGGAAAGTTTGGTTTGCTGCTGATTTTAGTTAATCTTTCTCTTGGCTTCCTTCTCACAGGAAAAAGTGTAAGAATATTGTGCTGTGTTTATTGCAGTCTGATCTTCATGGATTTCAGGCTTAGATTTAAAGTTTGTGTTCTGCTCTGTGAAAAAGGGGAGGGGGGCTCCAAGTTTTGATTTTAGTCCTGTGTGTTATGCTCTGTGAAAAAGGGGCTTCAAAGTTTTGAAAATTCTGTGTTTTCTGTATTGTTAAAGTGAAGAAAGATTAAGGGTAGCTGTCATGGTATTCTGACAAGGTTTTGAGCCTGGGGTCTAGCATGGAAGGATCATTTTCTGAGGTGCTCGAACTTCCTGGGACAAAGCTTTGGATGATTTTTTGCTTTGCACACTTCTGAAAGCTAAGTTATTCAGAAGTTCATATTTCTGGTCTTACGTAGAGTTACCAGATGTCTGGGAAAATCCACACATGTCCTCTTTTTAAATGGCTGTATGGGTGCCCAGAGGGATTTCTAAAACCTAACAGTTTGTTCAGGTTTTGGAAGGCCCCGAGCTTGGGGCCGTGTTTGGTGGGCCTCTGCGCATGCACAGATGTCGATGTGATAACATCACATGCATGCGTATGACATTGTGTTGACATCCACACATACGCGGAGGTTCTCTAGATGCAGCCCCGAGCTCAGGGAAGGAGACATGAGGTTCGTGTTGGGATGGGGCAGGGTAGAGTAGGCCTTGCTGCACCTTATGCTTGGAACAAGCTGCCTGAATCCCTACGGTGGGCTCCATCTCTGACAGTGTTCAAGGCCTGTTTAAAAGCCCATCTCTTTGAGAAAGCATTTGACTCCTAACTCCTCTCACCTTGGGTTCTGCATCCCCTACAATCTATGTCATGTTTTGTTTGTCCAAGTTAGATTGTAAGCACTTCCGATCAGAGACCATCTATAAATGTCAAAATGTACAGTGCTATATAGGTGATAAGTAGTAGAAGTAATAGAAGTAGTAGGCCGGGACCAGAACATGGCAGCCAGATGTCCTCTTTAAGAGGAAATCTGGTAACCCTAGTCTTACTCTTATTATAGTATTTTATACTTGCCTATTTCCTCTTTTCTTTCCCATACTATATCCAGCAAATTAAAAAACAACAACACGCCTCTGTTCCTGTGCTATTTTGGGAAGTTTGATTCTTTTCTGCTTAGTTCTCTGCTGACTTTAATCCCTCTTATCCTGCCCTCACCCACTCCATATCTTTTATTTTTTATAAAGCACTCCCAATACTCTATAACTGAATTTCCTTAGCTGACTGGGACTCATCATAATTCAGGTGTACTGCCTCATTCTATACAGGCAATATGTATTTCATTCAGTGCAATAGTTGTGGTGCCTTCATCATAAGGCAGATCATGTGGACTTAAAGCTTGTCCCATCTGACTTTGAATCTTTTCTATGGAAAGAGAGCTTACTGAACTGAAATAAGAACTGACTTTAATTAAAACAGCTCCAAGACTACACAACCTCTGACCAATTAAACCCCTCCATCACAGAGAATGAAACAATCTATACCTAAATGGGCTCTGGTAGGCTCTGGTCATACAGACACATCTACTCTACCAATCATTTCCCCTACAAAATTCATTTGCAGTACTAGAATGTTATCATACTCAAGAAGCCAGAACTGAAGTGAAGCCAGAGTCTAAGAGAGTAATTCAAAGAAAACCAAATTCCTACTATATTGGCAAAACATCTCAAAACCTAAAGGTCTTGCTGGTAGGGGATTCCATTATTCGGGCATTACTTTGGAAGTGGACTCTGTGGGCCCCAACAAATTAGTATGCATTCTAGGTTCCTCAGTTTGAAAAAAATACAAACCAAACACTGAAGGTGATTATAGAAGAAAGTAAAGATTCTAAGAATGATGTTGTAATACATGTGGGAACAAAATAACCTGGCCACAGATTGTATGCCAATAGCACAGAGAGCTTTTAAGAAGCTGAAGAAAGGGTTGAGGACCTTGGTAAGGACTGTAGCCTTTTCTGAAATACTGCCTGCCTGTGGAAATGGTGAAGAAAGACTACAAAAAACTTCAATAAGTAGCTAAAAGCCTGGTTTTAAGTACATAGGAGGATGGGGCAATACTTGGAAAAACAAAAGGCTGTTTTGTTATGATGGCCTACAGTATATCTTTCTGACACAGGAAAAAGGATCCTTAGAGAGAAATACAGGCAATATATCTCTAGGCATTTAAACTAGATGATGGGGGTGCTAAACGGAAGCAGATGAACTGTCTTTTCTCTTCACATAATACATTCAACTATTTTTCATCCCATCCTTTTGTGTTTTCCATTTTTGGCTTCCCACTCTGCTCAATTACATTGTAACTTCTTCCCCTACCTTCCTTTCGTTTCCAGTTTGTCTAGTTATCGTCTGTGTCTGGTCAGTTTTTAATTATTTTAAAATTTCTTTTATTCTGTAACTTTTATCCATGTGTAAATCGCCTTGAATATAGACAAGGCGATTAATCAAATAAATATTAAACTTGAAACTTGAACTTGTGTTTTGATAAAGTTTAACCTAGCCTTTTGTTTTTCCCTTTTTTTTCTAACCCAACATTGTAACTTTAATTTATTCCTTACCCCTCATGTATGTTTTGGATGAAATTTATAGTGTAATATGTCAATATTTGTTATATTTTAGTTTCTTGAATATTTTTACTCTGATTATGTACATCGCCTAGAAATTTTTTAATAGGCGATTCATCAAATATTTAATAAAACTTGAAACTTGAACTCTGGAAATTACCAATCCAACAGCAAGAGAATAACAGCAGTGGTGAAAAAATTCATATAAACCATCGTAGCAACTATCAGCAAGGCGGTAAACGGGGAGACTAGGCAGAAGGAAAAAAACAATTCGTGAGAGAGACAACAAGTAACTGGAAAATTATGTGTACAAATGCTTGCATTCTATGTAACAAACTTCATGATTCACAAGCTCTGATGTTGCAGGCAGATTTGGATATTGCTTCTATCATGGAGATATGGTTCAATGACTCTCATGAATGGAATGCAAACATACCGTGCTATACCCCATTTAGGAAAGACAGAGCTGGTTGGAAAGGTGAAAGGGTAGCTTTATATGTGAAAAACAACATTAAAACGGCTAAGATCAGGAGTCCTGGGTAGAGGAAGAATCAATATGGATCATCTTGCTTCCACTGCAGGTAATTCAGGCCAGCAGCACGCTGGACTTTAAGAGAAAATGGGATAAGCATGTGGGATCACTTCAGGGAAGAATTTAGGGGGTGGGTCATTAGAGTGGGCAGACTTGTTGGGCCATGGCCCTTTTCTGCTGACATCTTCTATCTTAAAAAAGAAGATAGAGTATCCATCCATGTGGGTGTTGTTTACAGACCTTTGGCATACACAGAGAAGTTAGACAAAGATTTGGTCATAGATATCCAAAAATTGGAAATGAAGAGGGACATGCTATTGCTGGATATTCCAATCTGCTGGATGTGGACTGGACAGTCCCGTCTACAGAATCGGAAAGAAGCAGAAAGATGCTTTTCAAAAGTGCAATCCAAGACAAATGTTTATGTTTATTGTGAATTTGATATACCGCTCTGGCATTGACTGATCTAAGCGGTTTACAGATAAAGGAATGTACATAAATCTGAAATGGTGATGGAACACATAAGAGGAGGGGGCGATGCAAGATCCTGTGCTGTCAAATGGAGACAGAGTGTCCAACATCAGGGTAGGTGCCCACTTGGCAAATAGTGATCATCATACTGTATGGTTTGATGTATGGAGTACAGACTAAAGCGGAATGTGGCTGCACGAAACTCAAAATCCTGTATTTTAAATATGCTGACTTTGTTAAAATAGAGGAGTACCTGAATAACGAGCTGAAGGGTTGGGAGGACACAGGAGTGGAGGACACAGCAGTGGAGGATTTGTAGTTCAAACTGAAGGGAACTAAAAAATTAGCAACAAATTTTTATAAAAGGAAGATTAACAAGAGAAAATGGAAATCAATATGGTTCATTAAAAGAAGTTGCTGACAAAATAAAAGCAAAGGATATGGCATTCATGAGATATAAAGGAATGCAAGATGAGGAACACAGAAGAGATTACCAGTTAAAACTGAAAGAAATAAAGAGAGAAACACAGCTGGTAAAGGTTCTTATGAAGAACAAAAGGCTAGAAGCAAAGCAGGATGACAAAACTTTTTCAGGTATATTAGTGAAAAGAGGAGGGCTAGAAATGGAATTGTGAGATCGGAAGATATTATGAACTGCTATGTAGACAGTGATGAAGAAAAAGTAGAAGTGTTTAACAAATTCTTCTGTTCTGTCTTCATCAATCAAAATCTGGGACGACTTGAATTGGCTGTTAAAGATGCATCTGAAATTGAAGTTGATATTACACCATTTATGGAAGAAACTGTTTATGAAAAACTGAAAAGTAGACAAAGCCATGGGGTTGGATAGGATCCATCCCAGAATCTTGAGAGAGCTCAGATGGCTTCTGGCAGGTCCTCTTTAAAGATTTGTATAATAGATCCTTAAAGATGGGGGAAGCTCCACAAAATTGAAGAACAGAGGATGTGGTTCCATTTTGCAAAAGAGGAGACAGAGAAGAGGCAGGAATCTATTGGCCAGCTAGCCTTATTTCAATGGTAGCTCAAGGAAAGAATAGTGAGTTTCCTGGAATGCAATGGATTACAAGATCCGAGGCAATATGGCTTTACCAGAGGAAAATTGTGCTCAACGAATCTGATCAATTTCTTCAACTGGTGACCAAAGAATTGGATAGTGGACAACAGCTGGATGTAGTCTTCTTGGATTTCATTAAGGCTTTTGACAGTCTCTCACAGGCAGTTTCTAAATAAACACAACGGGCTAAAATCAAGACAAAGCGGTGAACTGGATTGAAATCTGGTTGATGGACAGACGGCAGAAGGTAATAGTTAATGGAGTTTTCGCAGAGTATAGAAATGTAAGTAGTGGAGTGCCTCAGTGATCTGTACTGGGGCTGTTCTTATTCAACATATTTGTAAACGATTGCCTTTTTTGCGGATGACATCAAGATTTGCAACAGAGTGGACTCCCCACTGGCTGTGGACAATATGAGAAAGGATCTACAAAAATTAGAAGAATGATCTAATGTTTGTAGTTAAGATTTAATGCGAAAAAGTGCAAAGTGAAGCACTTAGGGTGCAGAAATTCAAGAGAGCAGTCTGTACTAGGGGATAAGAGACTGGCATGCATGGATCAAGAGAGAGACCTTGGGGAAATGGTGTCTTTAGATCTCAAGGTGGTGAAACAATGTGACAAGGCAATAACTGTTACCTGAAGAATACTAGGCTGCATAAAGAGAGACATAACCAGCAGAAGAAAGGAGGTGTTGATGCCCTTATACAAGTTATTGGTGAGGTCCTACTTAAGAGTACTGTGTCCAGTTTTGAAGGTCATATATGTACAAGGATGTAAAAAGATGAGGCAGATCAGAGAAATGCAACAAAGATGGTAAAGGGTTTGTGCAATAAGATGTATGAAAAGAGATTGGCAGACTTGAATACATATGTATACGCTGGAAAAAAAAAAAGAAGAGAGATGTAAAATGATACAGATCTTTAAGTACAAGAAAGAAAGAAACAGCCGGATGTTGGACCGACTTGTACAGTTTATGTCCTGCACTTGGCAAAGACAAAAAAAGAGTGGCCGAATCCAGCCTGGGGGAACGGAGCTTAATGCCGGACAGACTTGTACAGTCTACATGTGGCAGCAGCCCAAAAAGGGTTGCCAAATCTAGCATGTCGGACACACTTACATTACATTACATTACATTAGTGATTTCTATTCCGCTGTTACCTTGCGGTTCAAGGCGGATTACAAAAAGGATCTATCTGGCCCTTGCCAGAGGAATTATAAAATAGTTAGGGAGTAGTCAACTTGGTTCATAGAGATAAGGTGGTTCTTGTGGCGTTAGGTTGTTTTAGAGAGTAGGAAGGCGTTAGGTTGGTTTTGATTGTTGGGTATCAGGGATTTTTTAAATAGTATGGTTTTTATTTCTTTTCTAAATGTTCTGTAGTCAGGGGTCGTTATCAGCAAAGTTGAAAGTTGGCGGTCTAATCTCGCTGTTTGTGTGGCCAGGAGGCCATTATACAGCTTTTTCCGTTTGACTTCTCTGATTGGGGGGTATGTGAATGGAGCATGGGTTCTCTTTTGTCTGGTTGAGGTGGTTTGGATTAGACGGTTGTTTAGGTTTATTGGGCTGTTTCCGTTCATGGTAGAACTTAATATTGTATTCTTGCTAGAATTGGTAGCCAGTGTGAATGGAGGTACGCCTCGGTGATGTGGTCATGTTTTCTCAGAAAGCTGTGTTCTGGATTGTTTGCAGTTGTTTAATCATGGTCGTGGGACAGGGTAGATAGAGAATGTTACAATAGTCTAGTAGACCCAGCATTAGGGCTTGAACTAGGATCTGGAATTGAGTTTTGTTGAAGAATTTTCGCACTTGTCTTAGGTTTCTGATGATTGCAAAGGATTTCTGTATTATTTTGTTGATTTGTGGTTGCATGGTACAGCACCTGTCAATCGTCACTCCCAGTAGTTTTAGAGTGGTTTGCATGGGGAATGTGGTTGAGTTGATTATTAGGTTTGCAATAGATGGTGTCTTATCGTGTCTTTGTAGCCCACATGTGGGGAGAGACAGGTGAAGGTTCAACAAATCCAGTGTGTTGATCATTTTATTGTCATATACTGCAAGTGGGGGAACTGTGCAGCTTTGGAGGGAGGGGAAAGCATCCTGACTGGATATTTGAATACTGTCGGCAATACACCACATATCATCCCCATCATTATTGGCATGGTGATGATGTCACAATGAAAGATTAGGTTCTTATCTTTACTAATCTTTTTTCTTGTAAATCCACACTCTATTCCTGGACTTGGGGGTAATGATGGACATGACAATGAAACCGAGAACATAGTGCGCAGCGGCCACTAAGAGAGTAAACAGAATGCTAGGTATAATCAAGAGGGGTATTACTACCAGAACAAAAGAAGTTATCTTGCCGTTGTATCGGGCGATGGTGCGGCTGCATCTGGAGTACTGCATCCAATATTGGTCGCCATGCCTTAAGAAGGATATGGCATTACTCGAGAGGGTTCAGAGAGCGACACGTCTGATAAAAGGTATGGAAAACCTTTCATACGCTGAGAGATTGGAGAAACTGGGACTCTTTTCCCTGGAGAAGAGGAGATTTAAAGGAGATATGATAGAGACTTACAAGATCATGAAAGGCATAGAGAGAGTGGAGAGGGACAGATTCTTTAAACTTTCAAAAAATAAAAGAACAAGAGGGCATTCAGAAAAGTTGAAAGGGGACAGATTCAAAACGAATGCTAGGAAGTTCTTCTTTACTCAACGTGTGGTGGACACCTGGAATGCACTTCCAGAGGGCGTAATAGGGCAGCGTACGGTACTGGGGTTCAAGAAAGGATTGGACAATTTCTTGCTGGAAAAGAGGATAGAGGGGTATAGATAGAGGATTATTGCACAGGTCCTGGACCTGTTGGGCTGCCATGTGTGCGGACTGCTAGGCACGATGGACCTTAGGTCTGACCCAGCGGAGGCATTGCTTATGTTCTTATGGACTAGCGGATTATTTTCCCATACTCGCCAGAGCATTTAGGAATCCTCATTATTCAGTCTTGAGCTCCTCCCCTCTTATCTCAGCCTGAAACATCTGTAGAGGATAAAGGGAAAAGAGAGAGGGGGAACAGGGACACTCCCTGACAAATAATTCTAATCTGCTCATAACAAGAAATTTAGAACAAACAGCAACAATTGAAACTGGTCATTAAACATTAGATACCTGAACAACAAAAAAAACAGTGCTAAAAGGAGACATAGCCTGCACTGTCAGATGTGGGCGCCTGAACTAGGGAATCCCTCCCCCCCAAAACGAAGTGCTAAAGCCAGTCTCATGGCACTCTTATAAAGGCTGGTCAGAAAACAGAAATCCAGCTTACCAATACTTGTAAAGGTAGACAATCAGCGGATCAGAAAATCCCAAGGCAAGTCCCAGGAATAGAATATGGATTTACAAGAAAGATGATTAGCAAAAGTAAGAACCTAATCTGTTGTTCTTGTACAATCTCACTCTATTCCTGGACTAGTGGGACGTAACAGAGCAATCCTGGAGAGTCAGGGTGGGACTGATAAGCCTGCTACCAAAACGAAGGAGTCAAAAGCAGAATCCTGCTAAGCCACCTCATTGATCCTGTAAAACTTGATGAACATATGCAAGGAGGACCATGTTGCAGCCATGAAAATCTCCTCCAATGAGATCGCTGATGACTCAGCCCAGGAGGACAAGATGTTCTGGTAGAATGAGCCATCACCGAGAGGGGGGGGGGCTTCTTATTGGTTACTACGTAAGCAGAGGAATTGGCCATATGGATCCATCTGGAAACATGGGCCCTAGAAGCTGGCCTGCTCTTGCACGCAGGACCTGCCAGTACAAAGAGATGGTTGGAGAGACAAAAATCATTTGTAACCTCCAGGTACTGCAACAGAATCCTGCAAACATCCAGGGACCGCAACATACGATCCTATTCCCTCGAACTGGAGGAAAAAATCAAAATGGACTTCTTGGTTAATGTGGACAGATGAGACCATTTTCGGAAGAAAGAAGGAAACAGTGTGTAGCACCAAGTTGGAATCCGTATTACGTAGAAAGGGATCCTGGCAGGAGAGAACCTGAAGCTCGGAAACCCTGTAGAAGAAAGTAATGGCCACCAGAAAAACAGTCTTGACCATAAGATCCACTAAAGATGCTTGCTCCAGGGGCTCATAAGATGGACGAGTCAGAGATTGGAGAACCAGGTTAAGATACCAGGATGGATAGGATATCTGCAGCGGGGGCCAAAACCTCAATGCGCCCTGCAGAAAATGGATTAGGGCCCAGACAAGAAAGACCGGCAATCTGGACTCGAAGAGAAGCCACAGCGATGGTCCTTTGTCAGGAACTCCAGAATCCAGGAACCGATGGTACAGACTGATCTTCATGCTTCTGGATGCACCACTCCTGGTAATATCGCCAAGCCTTCACGTAGGCAGCTACCGTGGACTTCTTGCTGCAGAGGAAAGTGTCAATGATAGCTGAAGAATAGCCCCTGCTAAAGCAGTGCGCTTAATAGCCAGGCCATAAGACTAAAGTGGTCCAGATCCTGCAGTGCAATCGTGCCCTGCATGAGGAGACAAAGATGACACAGAAGCCAAAGCCCCTTTGTCCATCTGGCTGTTTATCCCTTCAAAGAAGTTCAGTAAGTTCGTCTGGCACGATCTTCCCTTGCAGAAGCCATGTTAGCTCGCTTTCATTAGTCCATTTTTTTCTATGTGTTCACAGATGCTGTCTTTTATCAGCGCTTCTACCATTTTGCCCGGAACTGAAGTCAAGCTTACCGGCCTGTAGTTCCCTGGGTCACCTCTTGATCCCTTTTTAAAGATAGGTGTAACATTTGCTATTTTCCAGTCCTCCGGGATCTCGCCAGTTTTCAAGGATAGGTTGCAAACTCATTGGAGTATTTCTGCTATTTCGTTTCTTAGCTCTTTTAATACCCTTGGGTGGATTCTGTCTGGGTCTGGTGATTTGTCGCTTTTCAATCTATCTATCTGTTGGAGGACATCCTCATGGCTTACCTCTGATGTAATAGGTAGCAAAGGGGAGTGTATTTAAAGCGTGGCCTGCTGGGAAGTTCCTCTTGTCAGCAGTGCGTGTGTGTGCAGTATGGAGTGTTTGTGCCGGTAAGTTGCAGAGAGAGTGTTTATATTATTTCAAAATGTATTGCTTATTAAGTTAGAAAGCTGTGTGGTGTAGTGCTGATTTGAGTCATCTTGTAATTGTAGTACCCCTCCTGAAGAAGCCAGCGGGTGAAACCTAGGTTGGGGGGTCGGTATTGTGAATAAATGGAGGAGCCCGGAGCAGCTATGTGTATCATCCACACCATTCAAAGTTAAGTTGCTGTTCAATTTATTATTTTATTTTCTTCAAGTTTATGTGTTGTTATCTAGTCTTTGTTTGGTTGAGGAGACTGTGAACAACAATGATGGTCTCCTTAACAGCTGCTCCGTGAACTTGTTTCACCGGACCTCAGCTGCGGGTCTGAGTGTTCACTTAACCACATCAACTTGTGTTGTAATTTGTGTTTGAAGTAAAACAAAGGTGATTAGTACAACAGTGATTTATAAGTATCACCTTGGATAAATATATTCCCTTGCTGTTTTTTGATTACCTCTATTGTCAACAGTTTTTCATCTTGGTCTCCAATTAAGATCTCTTCGGGTTCTGGTATATTGAATGTGTCCTCGCTTGTGAAGACAGACAAGAAGAACTCGTTTAACCTACCTCTTTTTCCTCCTTTACCATTCCCTTTCTGTCTCCATCATCCAACAGTCCTACTTCCTCCCTCGCCGGCTGCTTGCCTTTAACATATCTAAAGAACGATTTGAAATTTCTTGCTTCCCCGGCCAGTCTCTCTTCGTATTCTCTTTTTGCTTTCCTAACCCTCGGTGACATTCTTTTTGGTGTTTCCTGTGTTCCTTCCAGTTTTCCCTGGTTTGGTTCTTCTTCCATTTTCGGAACGATTTTTTTTTTGTCTCCTATCGCCCTCTTGACTTCATTGGTTATCCATACGTTTGTTCGATTTTTTTTTGCACCCTTTTCTAAACCTGGGGATGTATAGATTTTGTGCTTCTTGCACCGTGTCCTTGAAAAGGGACCAGGCTTTCTCCACGGTCTCTGTTTTTCTTGAGCTGTTTCTGAGTTTCTTTCTCACCATTACTCTCATAGCATCACAGTTCCCTTTCTTGAAGTTGAGCGTTGTCGCTGTGGTTCTCTTCACTTTTGATGCTCCCACTTCTAATTTGTACTGGATCATGTTGTGATCACTGTTTCCTAGTGGTCCTACTACTTCCACTTTCTTTGCAGGTCCCCCTAGCCCATTGAGGATTAGTGGCATTTCCTCTCGTTGGTTCCTTGATGAGCTGTTTCATGAAGTAGTCCCTCACAGCCTCTAGGAATTCTGTTTCCCTCACCTAAGGCAAGAAGTTTAATTCTTAATGATTTACATTGAAACTTTGATGTTTTATTTATTTTTCCAGTTCATTATTTTATTATTATTTTTGTCAACTTCTATTTGGGTTGGGGGGTTTAGTTTTTGGATTATTTTATTTTTTTGATAAAAGGTTTACACATAATTAAGGGGGGTTGGGAAGGGAGGAGAAGGAAACTGGGGAATTAAAAAAGGGGTTTAAATTTGAGAATGTATTGAGGTTTATAGTAGAAAATATTTTTGGAGGAATAATAGAACATTGTTTGACAAATATTTTTGTGAATTTAATGAGTTTAATGAGTTACTTTGTATCGTAATTTAATGAATTTAATGAGTTACTTTGTATCGTATTTTTGTAAACTTGTGTATTTGTATAATTCCTTCAATAAAATGTTATACATTAAATAAGAAATAAGGAAATTGATTGGAATACTATATTGTAAATAAGTACAAGGAGGGAGGAGGATTTTTATTATATGTCTCTACCAAGTTCTTGATCATTGTTAATAAAGTTTGTGTTTTGCGGTAATGTCCATTCAAATGGGAGTGGCCATTATGAGAGTAAAGCATCATATTTTTTTTCCTATTGAAGATTCTTATAATCAGCAGTCAGTCCTCAAACCCTGAAGCAGTAATGTAGGTAGAACTTGTTGAGTTGGGCTCTGGAAACCATGCATTTTTCAGCACTGAATGCATATGGAGAATACAGAATGGAGGGCCATTAATACAGGTATGTGGCTTGAATGATTTTGATTATATTGCAACCTTTTAAGTGTTTCTGAGATATTGAATTTATTTTGAATTTCACTTTTGAATCTCACATATGGGACTTACACAACACATGGTAGCTCTAGAATTAAATTCTGATATAATAAATAACTACTTTATTACTTTATATAGAAGTTTGTTGAGTAATACATTTGTGTTTTGGCTTATGTAACATGATATCTAGTAACTACTGTTTATCAACATATCCTGGCTATGGTGCGTTTATTATTGGTAATAATTATGTTGGGCAGCATGGGTCAGAGGAAGTTAGAAAGGTGCTTGCATTGGTCCTCTTAGGCTAAAAGGATGACACAATATGCAGCTGTCCTCCCATTAATCAGGAATGAGGGGAAAAAGCCACCATGGTTGGCCAGCAGTATAGCACAGTTACTCACCTGTAGCAGGTGTTATCTGAAGGCAGCAGAAAGATATTCTCATATGTGGGCATGGACACTGCAAAAATGTACTGTCACTTTAAAAGTTTCGAGACTGCCCATGCGTCAGCGCCTTCCCTCCCGGGATCTTCAGTTCAGTAACAAACTATGAAGAACCAACTAGGGGAGGAGGGAGGATTTTGAGAATATATGCCTGCTGCCCTCAGATAACACCTGCTACAGGTGAAAAACTGTGCTTTAAATATCATTTGTATCTACAATGATTTTATTGTAAGCCGCTTAGTTGTAAAACAATTTGTAGGATATCATGAACTAATAAACTTGAAACTTGCTTTATCCAAGGAGAAGCTGGCAGCAGCTCCCTAGCTGCTAGGATCATGCCTCTGAGAAGAGGGTTATTGATAACTAACATAAGCCTGGCGAAACCACAAGGGTTGGAATGAAGTTGGCATCTACCATATTTTTCGCTCCATAAGATGCACTCCCCCCCCCACCCCCCACCCCAGAAGTGAGTGTAAATGGCTGTGCATCTTATGGAGCAATTATTGTGTCACAGACCATGATGTGCAGTGTTCTCCCTAGCGTCTTTTAGCCGGGTGCTCTACCCGGCTAATTTAATAATAATAATAATAATAATTTATTTCTTATATACCGCTATACCGTGAAGTTCGAAGCGGTTTACAATAAAGATACATTTGACAGTACATGGGATAGAAACAGTTTACAATAAAGATACATTTAGTCAGTACATGGGATGCAAGTGAGTTACAGTAAAGATACATTTTGTCAGTACATGGGATACAAGTGGGTTACAATACAAGTGGTTTACTATCAAGGTGTATTTTGTCAGTGTATGGGATACAGGTGGGTTACAATAAAGATACATTTAGTCAGTACATGGATTACAATAAAGATACGTTTTGTCAGTACATGGGGGCAGGTGGGTTACAATAAAGATACATTATGTCAGTACATGAGATTCAAGGTGGAAAGTATAATTAGTTTCGGACCTTGGAATTAGGGGGCGAGGTGGAAGGGTCATGGCGAGGAAGAGTTGGGTATGGGAATTTAGAATTTGTTAAACAGTCGAGTTTTCAGGGATTTTCTAAAGTCTGCGTATGTAGTGGCCTCAAGTATGGGCTGTCTGTCTGCCAGGGAAACTTACAGTATATACGGTACCTTTTTTCGCCTTTTTAAATCCCAGTGGTCCAGCGATGTATCAGCAGGAGCGAGCTTTCTGCAATCTTGCCCTGCTCTGAGTTCCTCCCTTGCTGGACGGCTGCCTCAGATCTTATGGCCAGTGGTGCACAAGGCAGAAGCGAGCTTTTCACGCTCCAGCCTGGGCCCGCACCACTCCCTGAATGGTTGCCTTGAGTCTCGCGAGAACTGAAGGAAGCCATTCAGGGAACAGTGTGGGCCTAGGCTGGAGCGCAAAAAGCTCACTACTACCTTATGCGCCACTGGCTGTGAGATCTGAGGCAGCTGTCCAGCAAGGGAGGGGCTCAGTGCGGGGCAAGAGTGCAGAAAGCTCACTTCTGGACCATCAGGATTTAAAAAGGTGAAAAAGGTACCGGGGGAGGGGGGAATTGTTAGTCAGCCGTGGAGGATCCCTCCTGTCCTGGTCTACCACAAGCCCACCAGAGGGGGGACACGGTATAGAGCCTGGCAGGGAGAGGGGAGAAGGTGCAGAACCTAGAAAACTAGAAGAATGCTTTAACCTTAAAGTCTCTCATTTGTTAATGACAGTGATGATGGTTCTTAACACCGCTGTTGACTTTACATGGTTGAAATATTATTCTGCTATATTTTATTCTGCTATATTTTATTAAATATATTAATATACGGGGGGAAGGGGGGGACGCTAGAGAGCCCGATCAATATGGAGGCTTGAGTCGCGAGCTCCCGCCAACAGCTCCGCTATTTCTTACTTATCACTCACTATACCGGGGAGAATTTGTGATATATATCGATGTAACGATGCCTCTACCTAAGCAGGGCAAAATTGAGACTGCTTTTGCCAGTACTTCTGGTGCTAAGCGGCTGAAACAAGATCCACCGATGCCTACCAAAGGAAAAGCAAATAGGCCACGTGCTGATCCTGAGCTCACAATATCGGAACAGTTGCAGCTGATCTTTAATATGATGTCCGAGAGCAAAGATGATATTAAGGACATTAAACGCGAGATTATGAATCTCATGGAGAAGCTGTCGACGATGGATGCCAAAATGATTGTTCTTGAATGGAAGTGTCAGCTCGTCAACGAGATTGCCACGAATCAAAAAATGGATCGGAGAGCCCTGCACGCGCTGGAGAGTCAGCTGGAAGATCTTGGTAATTGTGGCCGGCGACATAATTTACATCTCAATGGTTTACATGAGGGGGCCGAGGGATCCGATGCCTGTAAATTCTTTGAGGATTAGTTCCCCAAAGTGCTTTCCCTCACATTCGACAAGGCCTTGGAGGTGGAGAGGGCCCACAGGGTGCCGACTAAAGCACCGACCGGCTCTCAGTGGGCGAGACCAGTGGTGATGAAGCTGTTGCGCTTCCCTTATGTGGCCATGATTTTGGATAAAATGAAAACTTTACACAAAATTGAATGGCAAGGACAAACCATCTACATCTCTACTGATTATATGAAAGCCATGGCTGAAAAGTGGCACAAGTTTCTGGCCTTGCACCCTCGTCTGCGTGCTAAAGAGGCCTGTTTTGTCCTTTTAACGCCGGCACGCTTCAAGATTACCTATCAAAATAGAACAAAAACTTATACCGATCCCTACGAGGTAGATCGGTTCCTGAAGGAGCAAGAAGACCTGCAGCGAATGGATACCTGACTGACAATATAATTGTGTTCTGTTTCCTTTTTTCTCTATGTGTTGCACGATGGGCTTTGCAGTTTGGGCTGCAGATGCTGATCTGCACTTATTCGGGTTGTGAGTGATTTGTTCTAAAGTTCTATTTTCTGTATTTTACCATCGTTGTTTTTTGCGGGGCTGTTGGGGGAAGGAGTTGACTTTGAGCCTCCATGTTGTGGTATCTCTTCCCCTCCGTAGGCCTTTGGATCACCTTTTGGGCGGGATGGTAACAAGGCTTTTGTCTTGTGGGTGGGAGGGAGTTTGGCTGATTGTCGTGTGGGTGGGGGGGGTGTCTGTCTATGTGTGTGTCTGGGGGTTTTCTATATTTAATCAGAGCTAGGCAGCTTCTTTTTTGCTTTGGGATTATGCGGCTGGGAGACGTCTCTGAGTGCACTGTACAGCTCCTTTTAGTGATGATGTGTGCATTGTTATTTCCTGATGACATTATGTAATGTGTTATCTCTGAATATTAGAGGTTTGAATCACCCTATTAAGAGGAAGAAAATGCTGCTGTTCTGTAAACAACATTCAGCTCAAGTGGTCTTTCTGCAGGAAACCAAATTGAACACGCTTGAATCTGCTAAACTAAAGTGGGATTGGGTCTCATTGTTTTTTCTCTCCGGCCATTTTTTCTAAGGGTGGAGTGGCTATTCCACTTGCTAAACGTCTCCAATACACCATAGTTTGTTCTTCCCATGATTCCCAGGGTCGTTGGGTTTCGGTCACTCTTGACATCGCTTCTCATCGCTATACCTTCTTGGCGCTTTATGCTCCTAATATTGCTGACCAGGGTTTTTTTCGAGCCTTAGCTAAGGAGCTGGCTTCTGTCTCCACTGACTATCTTATAGTGGGTGGCAATTGGAATCTGGTCCTGGATACGCATTTGGATCGTCGATCTCGATCCTTTTACTGTCCCCCGAACACACTTCCACTCCTGCTGAATATTATCCAGTCCTATGGCCTTGCTGATGTTTTGGCGTCTTTTTCATCCTAAGGACCAGGAATATACCTTCTGGTCAGCACTTCATGCGTCGGCTATGCGTTTGGACTATTTCCTTCTATCTCAACCGCTCATACAGTTTGTCCACTCCTCTTCTATACTTTCCTGTCCTCTATCTGACCACTCAGCTATATCAGTGTCTTTCAGTCTTTCTGCTTCTTCTTCTCCTGCCTCCACTTGGCGATTGAATACTGCTCTTCTGGCGGATCCTAAATTCCTGTCTCAAGTTGAGGCATGGACCGCAGACTACCTTCTCTATAATGACACACCGGAGATGGCCTGTCAGACCCTTTGGGATGCCTATAAGGCATACTTAAGAGCGTACTCAGCTCATCTTA
Source organism: Geotrypetes seraphini (assembly GCF_902459505.1). Taxonomy (NCBI): domain Eukaryota; kingdom Metazoa; phylum Chordata; class Amphibia; order Gymnophiona; family Dermophiidae; genus Geotrypetes; species Geotrypetes seraphini. The sequence continues at coordinate 136,932,861 of NC_047088.1, read as the reverse complement.
ACAGAACAAAAGAAACTACTTACTGATTTGGACACTCAAATTAAATCTTTGGCAGTCCGATACCATGCCTCATCCACTGCTTCTGATTTACTGCAGCTTCGCAAACTCAAATTTCAATACAACTCTATTCTTTCTGAACGGGCTGGCATTATGTTGTTACATGAGGGGGCTTTATATTATGAACATCGCAGCAAAGCGGGCACATTGCTGGCCAATTACCTCAAACAGAAAAAAAGAGCTAGTCACATAAAAGCCCTTATGTTGTCCGGTTCCCTTATTACTGACCCCATTTTCGCTCCTTTTATGAGCACTTATACACGTCGGGAGTCGATCCTTCAGTGGAGGACTTTGCAGATTTCTTTCGGGTCCTGACCCCTCCCACACTTCCACCTCAGATTCTTGCGGATCTTAATAGACCCCTGACAGCGTTGGAAATTAGTGAGGCCATAGCTGGATTACGCTCTGGTAAGGCTCCGGGGGGAGATGGCTTCTCCTTGGGCTTTTATAAATCTTTCCAAAAGCTATTGATTCCCCTACTACTTAGGCTATATGCTGATTTTTTTGATAGAGGGACTAGTGGGGGCACCTTTGCCGAAGCGGACATCGTGGTTTTTCCCAAACCCGGGCGTAATCCCTTGTTGCCTAAAAATTACAGACCCATCTCTTTACTTAACTATGATTGTAAAATCTATGCGAAACTTCTTGCAGAAAGACTTGCTAAAGCTCTCCCACTGCTCATTCACCCTACTCAATGTGGTTTTGTGAAAGGACGATTGACCGCTGACAATTCCAGAGTATTCTGTCATGTGTTAAAGGCCGCCCGCAATACTTCCATTCCAACCTGTGTGATGTCCTTGGATGCCGAGAAGGCCTTTGACTATGTGGAATGGAAGTATTTGTTCTATACTTTGCGATGGTTCCAACTGGGGGATGCCTTCATAGATATGGTTTGTCTTTTGTATGCTAACCCTAGGGCCAAATTGAATGTGGACGGCTATTTGTCTCCCTATTTTTTCCTGTCTCGAGGAACGAGGCAGGGCTGTCCCTTGTCGCCCCTCCTGTTCAATCTGGCCCTGGAACCCTTGTTGCGGCGCTTAGATTCCTCTTCCGACATTCAGGGTGTAATGGTGGGTCCCGATGAGGTGCATCTCTCCACTTTTGCGGATGATGTACTCCTCTATATCTCCAGGCCGGAGGATAGTTTTCCGTCTGTCTTTACTCTTCTCTCTAATTTTGGTGGACTTTCCGTCTATACCATTAATTGGGACAAGACTGAGGTGCTGCCCTTGAACTCTTATTGTACTCAGGCTATGGTAGCCCCATATGGTCTTACTTGGTGCCCCAATGATCTTAAATATTTGGGAATTCGCTTTTGTAGCACATGGCAGGATACGGTGGCATTGAATGTCAAGTTACTGCTTACTAAGATCCAAGCATTTTGTTCTCAATGGTCCCCCTGCATTTAACATGGTGGGGCAGATTGGAGACCCCCTCAAATTCTGTATGTTTTGCAGATGTTGCCGCTACCCCTTCCTCCTCCCTTGTTCAAACAATTGGATAGGATTTTGACCAAATTTCTCTGGAGTGGGAAACCTTCTCGCATAGCGTTGTCTACCCTTAAGAAGCCATGGAGCCAGGGCGGGGTCAATTTCCCACAGTTCTCTCTTTATGCCAAAGCAGCCTTACTCTGAGGTGTCAGTAAAAGGTTTTTGCCTCAGGCGAGTGCTGTTTGGCCCTACTGGGGGATGCTTGAATGGGATTTGGTGACCCCTAGTTCTCTAGAAACAGTTTGCTTTTCCACTAAGGCTCCTTGCTTCCAGGATTGGGCGGTGCTTTCTGCTTCTCAGGGGGGCACTGATTGATCTTGGGAGGACTCTACAAAGTCCTATATATACTAGTATCCACTCTCCTATTTGGGGTAATCCTAATATTACTATTGGATCCCGTATGGTATATTGGCCTGCCTGGGTTACTTGTGGCATTTGGTATTTACGAGACTTATTGATAAACGGTACTTTGATAACCTTTCTTCAGGTACAATCCGCTTATGCGGTGCCCTCCCACCAGATGTATCATTATCTCCAACTGTGTCATAGTATTCATGCTGCTTTTGGCCCTGCTCTGGATAATCTCCATCGGGGATCTTATTATTTTGCTCCATTGTTAGCCTCTTGGAGTAATAGACCTCATGTAATGTCTGTGATATATGATATTTTACAGAATTCAGGTCCGACATGTTCTCTTTCTATTCAGAGGATGTGGATGCGAGACCTTAATTGTACCATTTCTGAGCACCAATGGGTTCAGGTTTGGCATTATTGTAATCGACCCCTGCATTCAGCCTCTATTAGACAATCTTTGTTTTTTGTTCTTCATAAATCACTCTGGACACCAGTTAAACAACAACGATCTTCACCGTCTTCCTCCAATGTGTGTTGGAGATGTTTGGTGTCAGTTGGTACCTTCCAATACATGCTTTTTGACTGTTCCTCCGTTTCTGGATTCTGGTCAGAGGTAGGGGATATTGTGAGTCATATTCTCCCCTCTCCTGCTTCTTTGACTTACAACCTGGTGATATTGCGTTCTGCCATTCTGGAACCTCCTCTTTCACGACAACACGCAGCTCTTTTTGACATTCTTCTTGGACTGGCCATCAAGTCTGTGCTGCTTCATTGGAAACAGCAGAATCAGGTGTCAACGTCCCGTTGGTGGAACATGGTTCTTTCTGCTTATAAATATGAGTTTCGTATGGCTGAATGCAGGGGTTCTCAATCAGCTTTTCATCGTATTTGGTCTCCCTTGTTGCACTATTGTAGTGTGATTCCTGTTTGATTGTACAGTGCTTCTCTCATCTCATTTACTTCTGCCAAACGACTGTGTTGATTCCTATCTTGGGATATTTGTATATTGCTCTTGTTTATGTCTAGCAGTTTCTGCCTTTTTTACTGTTAATGCTGCTGCCTTTGTCATTCCTGGTTGCTCTGTTTTGTTGGTTTTTGTTTTGTTTTGCTTTTATCCAATAAACATGATTGACTTTAAAAAAAAAATATTAATATACAATTTGGTTCAGAATATTTTTTTCTTGTTTTCCTCTTCTAAACCTAGGTGCGTCTTATGGTGCCAAAAATATGGGTAAGTGGTGAATAAATTTTGTGGAACTGATTGGCAGTACCAGTGTTGATAGTAACATAGTAGATGATGGCAGATAAAGACCCAAATGGTCCATCCAGTCTGCCCAACTTGATTCAATTTAAATTTTTTAAATTTTTTCTTCTTAGCTATTTTTGGGCAAGAATCCAAAGCTCTCCCCAGTACGGTGCTTGGGTTCCAACTACAGAAATCTCCGTCAAAACTCACTCCAGCCCATTTATACCCTCCCAGCCATTGAAGCCCTCCCCAGCCTATCCTCAACCAAAAGGCCATATACAGACACAGACTGCGCAAGTCTTCCCAGTACTAGCCTTAGTTCAATATCTACTATTATTTTCTGATTCTAGATCCACTGTGTTCATCCCACGCTTCTTTGAACTCCGTCACCGTTTTCCTCTCCACTATCTCTCTTGGGAGTGCATTCCAGGCATCCACCACCCTCTTCATAAAGTAGAATTTCCTAACATTGCTCTTGAATCTACCACCCCTCAACCTCAAATTATGTCCTCTGATTTTATCATTTTCCTTTCTATGGAAAAGATTTTGTTCTAAGTTAATACCCTTCAAGTATTTAACGTCTGAATCATATCTCCCGTGTCCCTCCTTCCCTCTAGGGTACACATATTCAAGGCTTCTAGTCTCTCCTCATACGTCTTCTGGCGCAAGCCTCCTATCATTTTTATCTGGACCGCTTCAAGTCTTCTTACGTCCTTCGCCAGATACGGTCTCCAAAACTGAACACAATACTCCAAGTGGGGCCTCACCAATGACCTGTATAGCAGCATCAACACTTTCTTCTTTCTACTGGCTACGCCTCTTTTTATACAGCCCAGCATCTGATGATGATCAGCGGTGGAGTTTCCAGCCATAGTTGATGCAGTTGAAGTTGACTCGAAAAAATGTTCACACTGCAATTTACTGGCCTTAAGCAACCTAGAGCACAACGTGTAAGTATTTCATTGTTGAGGACCTAGAAACTGGATACACCAGTTATGTGGATCCTTGTCCAAACTGGTCCTGTAGCATCGAATGCACCACTTAAAGCCACTAGGCACCTTGGACATGGAAGAAGAAACCACCAACGCAAGGTCAAAGTACTCAATGGTCCGGGGAGGTCGAGTAGTTGATAACCCAAAAATGAGTCAATGTTCTGGCCTGAGAACAAGCTGAAAATTGCCCGCAGACCCAAAGCAAAAAAGTAATCAAAAGTTTTGATATATAACGAAAGAGAAAGAAAGCAGAAAAATATGACAAAAATGATAGGAAGGCACAAAATACGTTAGAGAAACTTTAAGAACAGCTTTTCTGCTTTGCGGAAAATTAAGAATTGATGGTTCCATGAGTCAGCGTTGGGTGGGAAGGCACTCACACAAGTGCAGTACAAGCAGTCTTGAGATTTTAAAGGTGACACTTTTGCACTATCCATGTTGGACTCCGTGGATGAAGTCATCCTCAGATTATGTTCTTTTAACATAAAAAAACATGAGAATTCTTGGCAAAACAGATAGATGGGATTTGATACCCACTCCCAGAAATCCTTCTACAAAGTATTAAAGCATTTCTATGGTTCTATCAAAGAACAAGATGGGCAAAATAACCATTACCTCTTTTTGTGCAAAGAGGTCCTCCATCTTCTCCTCCCGGGTTTTACTGAAGGTGTCTGTTTTGAGAGAAGTGAGACGATCATCCACTGCTAGATACATCTGAGACACTCTATAGACACAGAAGAGAAACAGTCTATTAACAACTGTAACAGCCACAAGCAGTACAAAGGAAGCTTCCACTCTCCACTACAGAACTTGATTATGTGTTACTCAAATTTTCTGACAAGAGAATGGAAGTTGTTTGGATCACACTCTTTATCAGAATGAGGTACATCCTCAACATACAGATGATCTTCTAGCAGGAATTTCAGAAAACGTACAGATGTATAAATGTTATCATATTCTAATGTATGAATCGTTTGAGCACATTCAAAAGATCATAAAAGTGTACACTAAATTAGGACATCAGACTACTAAAACAATCTCCTCAAAATGAACAAAAATATAACTAAAGTAAGATTTTTATAGCTTTTTGTGTTAAAATTGATAGATCATGACAATTCTGACAAATCGCATATATAAGAACATAAGAATTGCCGCTGCTGGAGAATACCCTGATCGTGAGGTGCAATTTGTGGGAACTGTTTGCTGCACTTGGATAGCAGTGCTCATTAACGGCTGAGCAGGAGACTTCGGGAGCCAAATCTCGGCAGGTACCCACCAAGACAGACACCCTGATGTCATTCGGGTCCTGCACCCGCGAGTGAAAAGGACGCTACGACTGTCTATTCCTAGGGAATACCCTGATTGTGAGGTGCAATTTGTGGGAACTGTTTGCTGCAGCTGGATAGCAGTACTCATTAACAAGTGAGCAGGAGACTTCGGGTGCCGAATCTTGGCGGGCACTCGGGTCCTGTACCTGTGAGTGAAAAGGAAGCCGTGACTGCGGTGTGCGGCTGTAGGGCGTTGCCAAAGGGGTGTGCTCTAAGGGGTATGTTAGGCCCCTTGGGAGCCCCTTGGAGACACAGGAGACACCTATGATTTGTATGTAAGCAGTTTTTTGATAAATTATGGGGAAAAGAAAAGGGAAGGCAAAAGTGTCCACATCTATTATGGCTGGCTATGGAGTTTAGTACCGATTGCGGTCTGAAGGTCCATACATATGAAAAATATACCTTTTATGGTTTATTTAAGATAATATGGCATTTCTTATGTTCTTATGTTCTTATATAGTTTGGTCAGCCTGTAGAGTGAATTGTACCAAGACAAACACTTACATGATTTAATTGATTTAATAACAGTGGCTTTTGAATAATTTCTGAATGGCCCCATAGATACACACGTGGAGGGGCATAATCCAAAAAAAGTCTAAGTCCCCTTTTGGCCTAAGGCCTTAAACGTTGAAAGTAGAAGCAGGGAAAATGTCCATAATCAAAAAAAAGTTCAAAAGGAGTTTTTTTTTATAATGGCTTGCCTCTATGTTCAGCTGTTTAAACGCCCAGACCACCACTACGTCTAAACTTATACTCTATAATTAACCTAAAAAAAGCCTAAGCCCCAAACGCCCAAAACAAGAGCTTTTAGGTGAAGGACGAGCCAGTCCTTCGCCTAAAAGCTGGATTCTGTAACCGGTGTCTGTCAAAAACAACACCGGTTACAGAATCCACCCCAACCCCCCCCATGACATCGGGGCAAGAGGGAGCCCAACCCCCCCCCCCCCGATTACGTTTGTGGCAGGAGGGAGCCCAAGCCCTCTTGCCCCGGCAGCACCCCGACTCCCCAATTACATTTGGGGTAAGAGGGAGCCCAAGCCCTTGTGCTTAAGGCTCCGCCCACAGGAGGAGCCTAAGGCTCTCGGGCCTATTCTGGTTGGCCCAGGAGCCACAGGCTCCACCCGTGGGCGGGGTTTCAGCCGCCTGGGCCAATCCGGCCCCATTCCGGAGCCGGTTGGCCTGCCGGACGGGCGGGCTTGGCACCCATCTGTCCAGCCAACGTTCTGAGGTACGGGGAAGGGGGGTGGAGGTGGGGGGATCGTGGGGTCGGTGGGGGGCGATCGTTGGAGGGGTTGTGTTGAGGGCAGGAGTGCCTGGGATCCCTCTTGCCCGTATAGAAGTGGGGGTTGGGGGGTCTGCCTGGGCAGGAGGGCTCCCTCCTGCCCGATCTTGTAGGGGGTGGGGGGCGAAAGGCCAGGAGGGCTTGGGCTCCCTCCTGACCTGGCTGCAATCAGGGGCGGGCCGTGGGCAGGAGGGCTTGGGCTCCCTCCTGCCACAAATGAAATCGGGCAGTCGGGGTGCCGCCAGGGTAAGAGGGCTTGGGCTCCCTCTTGCCCTGATCATTGTCAGGGGGGGTGGGAAGGGTGGATCGTGGCAGGGGAGATGAGCCATCTCTCCTGCCACGATCGTTGCTGTAGGGAGGTAGGCAGGTTGTTGGGGCCGCTGAGCTGATTGCAGCAGCCACGATCAGCTCAGCGGCCCCTTTTTCGGCACTTATACCTGTTTTTTTCTTTTGATTATGAGCCCCCTAGTGTCCACCAGTGCCTTAGGCCACAGCCGGGGCGCCGAGTCACTATCAGGGGCATCGCTCAGTCCCCCAGAAAGAACTCCCCCTCCTCCACCTAATATCACTGTTGGTCTGAAACCCAAGAATGGTTCCAGTTCTCAACCTGTAGGAATATCAGACCAACAGGTATCTTCCTCATTAGTTTATGGGGAGATGCCCAAAGCTTATCCTTTCAGGAGGCTTTAGTTGTAAGAGAAACCCAGGTTGAGCTACAGGAAGTTTCCTTTAAAGATTTATGGCATATTAATACTAGAGTGGAGGGATTATTAATGTCAGTGGTGACTCAAAATGTAAAATTTTCAAAGGAAGTAGTTAATAAGTTGGAAAATGTTGATTCAAATTTGAAGACTATGGAAAAATGTATTACAATAATAGAGTCTCATGTAGCTACACTGCAAGCGATATCTTCATCAGCTGTTAAAGATTTTCATATTACCCATACGAAATTTGAGAAAATGGAAAACATTTTAAGGGCAAAAAACCTATGATTGGTCAATTTCACAAAAACTAATTTATTGTCCCCAGAAATTTTAATTTGGAAATATTTTAAGGAAGTTTTGGGGCTGGCCGACGCAGAGAAATTGCCCATAATAAATCTATACTATATCCTACAGAAAAAGAAAAATCCTGCAGACTTGGATATAGACCAGTTGGAACAAATAGAGTTTGATCTAACTGGTTTCCTGGAAGACTCACAGGATATAATCCAAACTAGATCTACCCTATTGATAACTTGTGCAAGAGAGATAGATAAATCTTTAATTATAAAAGCTTATTTTCAGAATAAGCTTCTTAAATTTTGTGGAGATAATGTATTGATCCTTCCAGATGTGGCCCAAGCTACACAATTGAGAAGAAAAGCTTTTTTAGCCTTGAAATCAAGGGTGTTGGCTTTGGGAGCCACATTTTACTTAAAGTTTCCATGCAAATACCTAGTGAAATATAAAGAAAGTGAATATGTATGAGACTCTATCCAATTGGAACAATTTTTACAACTTCATGAAACTTGTAAGGCCGCCATCTGAATTAATAATAGTTTGGAGTTTAGATTTGTGATGCACCATAAATATTTGATTTTTGATCATGATTATGTTTGAATGTATTGATTAATTAATATCAGGATATATTCTCCTATTAAATGGACTAGAGGAGATAGTGAATAATACTTGAAATATTTTATTTTTCTGTAACTTTTCCTTTCCTTATTGTTATCTGTAAAAATGCTAATGATGAAACATAGAAATAGACGGCAGATAAGGGCCACGGCCCATCTAGTCTGCCCACCCCAATGACCCTCCCCTACCTTTCTCTGAGAATAGATCCCACGTATCTATCCCATTTGGCCTTAAAATCAGGCACGCTGCTGGCCTCAATAACCTGAAGTGGAAGACTATTCCAGCGATCAACCACCCTTTCAGTGAAAAAGAATTTCCTGGTGTCCCCGTGCAGTTTCCCGCCCCTGATTTTCCACGGATGCACCCTTGTTGCCGCGGGACCCTTGAAAAAGAAGATATCTTCTTCCACCTCGATGCGGCCCGTGAGATATTTGAATGTCTCGATCATGTCACCCCTCTCTCTGCGTTCATCGAGTGAGTACAGCTGCAACTTATCCAGCTGTTCCTTGTACGGGAGATCCTTGAGTCCCGAGACCATCCGGGTGGCCATTCTTTGGACCGACTCCAGTCTCAGCACATCTTTACGGTAATGCGGCCTCCAGAATTGCACACAGTATTCCAGGTGGGGCCTCACCATGGATCTATACAATGGCATAATGACTTCAGGCTTATGGCTGACGAAACTCCTGCGTATGCAACCTATGATTTGCCTTGCCTTGGATGAAGCTTGCTCCACTTGATTGGCAGTCTTCATGTTCTCACTGACGATCACCCCTAAGTCTCGTTCTGCTTTAGTTCTTGTTAGGATCTCGCCATTAAGGGTGTAAGTCTTGCATGGATTATGGCTGCCCAGGTGCATGACTTTGCATTTTTTGGCATTGAAGCTGAGTTGCCAGGACCTAGACCAGCGCTCCAGTAGGAGTAGGTCGTGCATCATGTTGTCGGACATTGAATTTATGTCTGTTGTGCTTTTGCCCACTACATTGCTTACTTTGGCGTCATCGGCGAATAATGTTATTTTACCTCGCAGCCCTTCTGCCAAGTCTCTTATAAAGATGTTGAATAGGATCGGGCCCAGGACCGAGCCCTGCGGCACTCCACTGATTACCTCCGTCATTTCAGAGGGGGTGCCGTTCACCACTATCCTCTGAAGCCTACCTCCAAGCCAGTTCCCAACCCATTTCGTCAATCTGTCGCCCAATCCTATAGAACTCATCTTGCTCAGCAACCTGCGGTGTGGTACGCTATCGAATGCTTTACTGAAGTCCATGTATACGATGTCCAGGGACTCCCCAACATCCAGCTTCCTCGTCACCCAGTCAAAGAAGCTGATCAGGTTGGATTGGCAGGATCTCCCCTTAGTAAATCCATGTTGACGGGGATCCCGTAATTCTCCTCGTTCAGGATCGTATCCAATTGGCGTTTGATTAGAGTTTTCATTAGTTTGCACACTATTGATGTGAGATTCACCGGTCTGTAGTTTGCTGTCTCCATCTTGGAGCCTTTCTTGTGGAGTGGAATGACGTTAGCTGTCTTCCAGTCCAACTTGATAAATTAAAAAAAAATAAATAAAAAAAAGAATTGCCGCTGCTGGGTCAGACCAGTGGTCCATCATGCCCAGCAGTCCACTCCCGCGGCGGCCCCTAGGTCAAAGACCAATGCCCTGAGACCAGCCCTAACTGCGTACGTTCCGGTTCAGCAGGAACTTGTCTAACTTTGTCTTGAATCCCTGCTATCTATGAAAAACTGGCAATGTCACACTTAGAACTGCAACTCAGGTCACAGTAGCTTAATCCTTCACATTATTTTTAGCATATCTGAAAACTACGGGCCTAATATTCAAAGTAATTTAATCAGGCAGGAGAGGTTCTTGCCCAGTTAAATCACTTCTGACCCCAAAAGTACCAATATTCAGCGACACTTAACCAGACAGTGGTACTGAATATTACTATAGACCGCCCATGCACTGCCTGGTTAAGTACAGTTATTTACCTTATTAGGTGTTATCTGAGGGCAGCAGGCAAATAACTGAGGACAGCAGGCAAATATTCTCACATGTGGGTGACATCATCCATGGAGGCCGGGTACGGACAGCTTTAAAAGTATACTGTCACTTTAAGTTTTAAGAAACTTTGCAACTGCCCGCCTGATGCTCGCTCATGCACCTCAGTTCCATAAGCAAGCTAAGAAGCCAACCAGGGGAGGTGGGTGGGATATGAGAATATCTGCCTGCTGTCCCCGGGTAACACCTGTTACAGTAAGTAACTGTGCTTTATCCTAGGACAAGAAGGCAGCATATTCTCACAAGTGGGACACTCTAGCTTACTGCAATGGGATGGAGGTAGAGTTGGCCATTAAGAGAATAAATTTTGTAATACTGCTTGGCCAAAGTGATCATCCTGTCTGGAAAAAGATTCCAGACAGTAGTGAGACGTGAACGTGTGAAATGAGGACCAAGTGGCTACTTTGCAGATTTCATCTATGAGAGTGGAACGTAAGAATGCAACTGATGCTGCTATAGCTTAGACCTTATGTGCTATTACATGACCCCCAAGCTGCAGCCCAGCCTGAGCATAGCAGAAGGAAATACAGGCTGCTAGCCATGTGGAAATAGTTCTCTTGGTTACAGGCTGGCCCAACATAGTCCTTTGTAAGTAATAAGCCAAGGCTCGTTTACACTCTAAGGTATGGAGAGCTGTTTCTCCAGGGTGAGAATGAAGCTATGGAAAGAAAACTGGAAACACAATTGATTGAGATAAAATTTCATGACTACTTTCTGTAAGAATTTAGGATGGGTACGGAGAACCACTTTATCATGGTGAAAAACTGTAAAGGATGGGGCTGACACCAAAGCTTGAAGCTCACTCACTTGACGTGCAGAAGTGATGGAGATTAAAAATACCACTTTCTAAGTGAGATATTTAAGATAAGTAGAAGACTTTGGTTCAAATGGAGGTTTCATCAGTCTCTTGAGAACAATATTAAGATCCCAAACTACTAGAGGCAGTTGGAGAGGTGGTTTGATATTGAAAAGTCCTTTCATAAACCTGGAAACAAAAGGATGCGCAGTGAGAGATTTATTATTGACCGGAATATGAAAAGCACTGATAGCACTAAGGTGAACTCTGACTGAAGTGGTTTTAAGACCTGAATTGGATAAGTGGAGAAGGTAATCCAACACTGAAGATATGGAGGACGACGAAGCATCTTGATGATGAAGAGTACACCATGTTGAAAATTGTGTCCTCCTCTGTTGTAACACTGCTGTGTACAAGGTTTTCTGAATGCAACCAAAATGACTCTGACAGGATCAGAGAGATAGCGTCTGCTGAGGTCATCCTGAGAGGTACCAAGCTGTCAGGTGCAACAACTGTAGATTGGGATGTAAAAGACTGCGTGAGAAGAAATGGAAAAATCTGCAGGGGTATTGGATCCCTGACTTTGAGCTGAAGTTAGAAGGGAAAACCACGGTTGTCTGGGCCATCAGGATCATGGTGGCTGAGTCTCGTTTGAGCTTGACTAGTGTCTTAAGAATGAGAGAAATTGGTGGAAACACAAAGGAATTTGTCCGTCCAATCCAGGAGAAAGGCATCTGCCTCTAGACAATGAGGAGAGTATTGTCTGGGACAGAATTAAGGAAGCTTGAGATTGTGGGGGGATGCAAATAGGTCTATCTGAGGAATCCCCCAAAGAGAGAATATCTGATGCAAGATCGTGGAGTTGAGTGTCCACTTGTGCGGCTGAAGGAAACTGCTGAGTTTGTCGGCAAGAGTATTTTGCACTCCCTGAACATAGACAGCTTTTAGAAATATGTTTCGAGCAATTGCCCAATTCAAAATCTTCTCAGCCTCTTGAAAGAAAGTCAGAGAACCCTTACCTCCTTGCTTGTTTATGTAATACATCGCAACTTAATTTTCCGTGCATACTAGGGAGGACCTGATTGGATATTCTGGTTTGGAAAGTCTTTAGAGTATTTTAAATCTCTCTTAGTTCCAAGGTTTATATGGAGCTTCTGTTACTGAATAGACCAGTGACCTTATATGTGAAGACTGTCCAGGAGAGCTCCCCAAACATACTTGAATGAATCTGTGGTCAGAACTTTATGATGTGGAGGCTTTTGAAACAACAGCCCTTTGGAAACATTTGAGGAATTCATCCAACACTGAAGAGATTGACGAAGCGATGATGTAACTGTAATTTTCTGTGAGAATGGATCGAAAGCTTGAGACAATTGAGACACCAGGGTCAGTGGCGTACCTAGGGTATGTGGCACCCGGGGCCCATCATTTTTTGACACCCCCCCCCCCCCCTCATGTAAAATTTTTTTTTTTTTTTTTTTTTGCAATAACCATGAAATGGAATAAATGGTCAGAATAGAAACAGGCAGTGAAAATTTTCTTTTTTTTTTTTTTTTTTTTTTCCAAAGTATTTTTATTGAGAATGGCAAAAGGTCCAGACAAGCAACCATGGTCTGTACAGAAACTTATACATTATCAAAAAGAACACAGAATGAGAGTAACAGCAACAACAAGCATGAACAAGCCTCTCCCAAGAGAAAATTGCCAATGAGAGGCATAGCAATACACAACAAAAGGCCAAAACTTGGGGCAAGCAAACAAATCCCACCCCAGAACCCACAAGAATAATAAGCCGGACTAGACCCTCAGCCATATTTTATAATGAAAAAAACCCCCACAAGCAACAACACCCAGACCGCTCACCAGACACACCAATCCGCACAACAAGCACCCAAGAAACACCCAGCCACCACCCAGACAAAACTACCAGACACACCTACCCCACCAAGCCCAGACCCAACCCCCCCTCCCCAGAGAGTGCAAGCGCAAAGTGGACCGTGAAAAGGGCAGCTGCAGAAGTGGAAAGCCCCAGATAAGTAGGTTAGCTAAAGAAAGCCCACAGATAGAAGAAATCAGGATAACAGAAGTTCCAACAAATGCTCCCACAGAAAATTTTCTTTTATTGAACCTCATTTATGTAACCATTATTCCAAACATAACATAACATAAATTATGTCTGAATTGTCATGACATCAGAAGTACATATGGAGTAGTTGCAGGTGATGCTTGGGACAGTTCTGATTATGTTAGTTTGGTTTTATGTGTTTTTTTAATAGAAGGGTTTTTATTTCTTTTTTTAAGGTTTTGTAGTTTGTGGTCGAGGTCAATAGGTTGTAGAGTTGGGGGTCAAGTGTTGCAGCTCGAATGGCTAGGAGGTTGTCAAACAGTTTTTTTCTTTTGACGTTTTTGGTTGGAGGGTGTGTGAATGGTGCGTGAGTTCTCCTATGTCTGTTTGAAGTGGATTGAATTATTTAGCTGAAGAAATTAGTTACCCCCCCCCCCATTCCACACACATTAATTCTCTTCCATTTTTGTTCCCATTATAAAAAAACACTGATAAGTTCCCAGGAAAAAAATACATTAAAATAAGAAGTGAAAACAAAGGCCCCTACAGATGAGAACATAACATAAGAATAGCCTAACTGGGTCACACCAATGGTCCATCATGCCCAGTAGCCCATTCTCATGGTAGCCAATAGTGCTGCCCGATTCAGAGAAAAATATTTCATTCGATCCGATTCACCCTGTTGAATCGATTTTTCGATTAGATTCACTGTTAATGACACCGCTTTTTAAGTTTAAACAAAGTATAACAATAAATTTCACAACAACAATAAATTTCACAAAGTACTTAAAAAAAAAAAAATCACATTTTTCCATTAAAGCAGTTCTGGAGACATTTGCTTGAACAGTCTTTTTTCCCAGTCCATTAGCAAGCAATATGAAAAAGATTTCCTTAATTATCTACTCAAACATTTTTGCTATTTACTTTCATTGTACCTAGACTATTATTCAGTAGAAAAAATGGACTTAACTGTGCAGGAAATGAATCTCCTCATACACCCACCATATAGTGCAAAAATGTGCAAAGGTCTGTTTTTTTCTTTCGATCACTACATAGCCTAATGCCACACAAGCAGCGCTGTTACAAACATATTCTGAAGGTCAATGCTAAGGTTGACAAAGTTTCCTTCCTTGGACCAGAAGGAGATACTGACAAACCACTGGAAGAGATTCTAAAACAACTACCCAGAAATAACACCCAAAGACCCACTCAGTGTGTGAACCAGTTGAGTGGAGTGGACTAACTGGGGGTGGAAATGGGCCCAGAGTTTGCTCAGCAGAATTTCCCAGACTACCTCTTCCTCTCAACACACTGACATGCTACCACCACCACCAACACTAGGAACACCTCACCGAGTATGCCAGCAATGCTTATAAACTTTATAAAACACATTATTATATTTTCTTATAAAGCATATATTTTAACTGAACTCAGCCTTGCCATTCACAAAAATAGAAAAGTTCCCATTTCAAGCTGTCTCATGTACACTTTTCAAATCTAACATATTGTAATCACAAAACAGAAAATAAAATTATTTTTTCTACCTTTTGTTCTCTGATCAATATTCAAATCTTGTTGGTCCCAGGCTCTTGTTGTCTTGCTTGCCAGGGTCTCCTTTCTCCGTGCTAACCATCCGTCTGCCATCTCTGTTCTCCCCTTCCGTTTCCCTTCCCTCTCCCGGAGATCTGGCATCTTTCCTTTTTTTTGTCTCCATCCACAGATTCACCTTTTCTCAACTCCCCACCACCCCAGGATCCACCATCTCTCCCTTTCTGTTCCCAACTATCCTCCTATCCAGTATCTCTATCCCCCCTCCACACCATCCCCTGTTTCCAAGTTCTCTCCCTTTCTGTTCCTTCCCTCCCTAAATCCCATTATGCACCATCTCTCTCCCACTCCTCTGTTTTTAGACCCATTATTTCTAACCCCCAAAGTCTGGCATATGCATGTATCTTTGAACCCCCCCTTCCCTCTCTCCCTCTGTGTACTTTTACACCAGGACCCCCCTCCCCCGAAGGTCTGTCCCCCCTCCGAAGGGCTACACCCCACCCCTGAAGACCTGCACCCCCCGAAGGACTTTACCTCCCACCCGAAGGTCTGTCCCCCTCTGAAGGCCTAAACCCCACCCCTGAAGGACTGCACCCCCCCCCCCGAAGGCCTGCACTCCCTTGAAGGTCTGCACCCCCCCGAAGGCCTGTCCCCCCCTTGAAGGCCTGTCCCACCCCCTTGTAGGCCTGTCCCCCCTTTAAGGCCTGCCTGCCTGCCTTTCCCCCCCTTGAAGGCCTGTCTCCCCCCTTGAAGGCCTGCACCCCCCCTTGAAGGCCTGCACCCCCCCTTGAAGGCCTGCACCCCCCCTTGAAGGCCTGTCCCCCCCCTTGTAGGCCTGTCCCCCCCCCTTGTAGGCCTGTCCCCCCCCTTGAAGGCCTGCCTGCCTTTCCCCCCTTGAAGGCCTGCACCCCCCTTGAAGGCCTGCACCCCCCCCTTGAAGGCCTGCACCCCCCCTTGAAGGCCTGTCCCCCCCCTTGTAGGCCTGTCCCCCCCCTTGTAGGCCTGTCCCCCCCCCTTCTAGGCCTGTCCCCTCCCCTTGTAGGCCTGCCTGCCTTTCCCCCCTTGAAGGCCTGCACCCCCTTGAAGGTCTGCACCCCCCCAAAGGCCTACACCCCCCCCCGAAGGTCTGCACCCCCCTGAAGGCCTGCCTGCCCCCCTTGAAGGCCTGCACCCCTTGAATGTCTGCACCCCCCCCCCCGAAGGCCTGTCCCCCCTTGAAGGCCTGCCTGCCTGCCTGTCACCCCCTCCCCCTTGAAAGCCTGCTTGCCTGCCCGCCCGCCCCACCCTGAAGGCCTGATGCCCCGACCCACCCCGAAGGACCGCTCGCCCCCCTGGCCTCCCCGCACCACCTATGAACAGCCGCAGCAGGATCGCGAAGTCAGCGTCGGGTACCAGCCCTAAGGGGGTGTTCCCGGCCTTGCCGTTCAGTCCCCCGCCACCCCCGAAGGACCGCTCGCCCCCCTGGCCTCCCCGCACCACCTATGAACAGCCGCAGCAGGATTGCGAAGTCAGCGTCAGCGATCCCTGCTGCTTCCTGCGCCACGGTCCCGCCCCTCCTCTGACGTCAGAGGAGGGGCGGGATCGCGTCGTAGGAAGCAGCGCAGGGATGCTGACGCTGACTTCGCGATCCTGCTGCGGCTGTTCATAGGTGGTGCGGGGAGGCCAGGGGGGCGAGCGGTCCTTCGGGGGTGGCGGGGGACTGAACGGCAAGGCCGGGAACACCCCCTTAGGGCTGGTACCCGGGGCGGCCCGCCCCCCCCCCCCCCCCCCTAGGTACGCCACTGACCAGGGTCCACTGAGCTGTTCTGAGATGAAGTTTTACGAAGGGTGTAACGTGGACTGTAGATGCCATATGACCCAATAGTGTCATCATTTGTCTAACTGTGATGGATGGAAGATGATAGACTTGGTTGCAAATTGTCTTGTCTTTGCTGAGGTAGGAAAGCCCTGAACTGAATGGTGTTGAGCAGGGCCCCTATGAATTGTAGAGTTTGAGAGGGTTGAAGTTGAGATTTCGGAAAGATGACTTCAAACCCTAACTGCTGAAGAAACAGGATTGTCAACCGAGAACACATCTTGAGGAAAGATGCCTTTTATGCGCCAATCGTTGAGATAGGAAAACACTTGGAAACCTTGAGTTCTTAAAGCTGCTGCCACTACTACCAGGCACTTGGTGAACACTCTTGGAGAGGAGGCCAGGCCAAAGGGCAAAACTTTGTATTGAAAATGTAGATGGGCTGTCCAAAGCTGCAGAAACTTTCTGTGAGCAGCATGAATTGATATATGGGTATAAGCCTCTTTTAGATCTAGAGAGCATAGCCAATCATTTTGATCTAATAGTGGATTTAAGTTCCCAGAGATAGCATTCAAAACTTTTTTTTGACTAGGAATTTGTTTAAATCTCATAGATCGAGAATTGGACATAGACCTTCCATCTTCTTTGGGATGAGAAAATACCTGGAGTAGAACTCCTGATTTTTCTGAGAAAGGGGTACTACATCTATAGAATCTAGTTGAAGCAGAGCCTCTATTTCCCGAAGCAGAAGGGACTGCTGAGGGCTGAAAGAGGACTCTCTTGGAGGATGATTTGGAGATATAGTGACAAAATTAAGAGAGTAACCTTCCTTGATGACTTTGAGAACCCACAGGTTGGTTGTTATCAGAGTCCAACATTGATGGTAGAATTGTAGATGACCTCCAGTTGGTTGAGGAAGTGGCTGAGAAAGGGGAACAGCAGCTATACTCTCCAGAAGCATGTCAAAAGGACTGAGCAGGTTTTTGAGGAGCTGCCACCTTCTGATGCTGCTGTTGTTTTTGCTACTTTTGCGGAGGTGGCCTAGAAGCAGAAGGTTTAGCAGTATATCGCTTCTGATATGAATAGGAAGGCTTAGCAAACTGCTGTGAAGCTTGAGGCTTACCCCTTCTACTAAACCGCGCTAGTGATTTTAGCGCGGGGAGCAGCGCTTAATGGCCCATGCTGCTCCCAACGCTCATTGAGTTCCTATGAGCGTTGGGAGCAGTGCAGGCCATTCAGCTTGGCTCCCTGCGCTAAAACCGCTAGCACAATTTAGTAGAAGAGGGGGGTTAGTCTTTGTTCTGACTAAAGAATTTCAATTCTTTTCATGTTGAGTCAACTTTTGCGTGGCTGCCTCAATGGAATCGCCAAAAAGTTTTTCTCCTACACATGGAATATTGGCTAATGTATTTTGGAGATTGATGTCCAAGCTAGACACGTCTCATAGCCACCGACATAGCAGATGCTCTGGATGATATCTCAAAAGCATCATAAGCTGACCTTGCAATTTTCTAGTGTGTGAAAGAGTGTAAATAGTGTAAATAGTTTGCTGATATTCTGTAAGGTGTCTGAAGGAATATACTTTTCAAAGTCAGGCAATTTCCTTACCAGACATTTTAGATAACAGGACATGTAGAAATTGTAATTAAGAATCCTGCTTACCAGCATATAATTTTGATAAATGGGATGTCCAAATTTGTCCATAGTACGGTCTTCACGCCTTGGTGGCACTGAGGCATAAACTCTTGTACTAGAAGTTTTCTTAAGGGTTGCTTCCACAAGTAATGATTAATGTTGAAGTTGTGGTTTATCAAACCCTGGACTTTGATTTTGTAAATGGCATCTAGTTTTCTACCATGATAGTTAAAGGCGTTTCCCAATTTTTGAAAAGTGTCTCTTTAAAAATGCCATGTAACGGTAACTTGGAGATTTTTGGGAGGCTCATCATAGTCCAAAGCATCCAAGTACTCGGTGCTTGGTCCAGTGTCAGCTTCCAATTTGACAGGTAGGGCTCTGCTCAACTGTCTAATACACCTAGTAGAGGAAAGTCTTTCTGGAAAATTCAATTGGAATACTGTCGCTACCAGGTGACTTGTTTTTCGATAAAGCTTTAATTGCTGCTATGACTTCTTTTAAAATATCTTGTTCTTCTTCAACATCAGTTTCCAATTCAATTTCCCCAATGTTATTCTCATTGCCTTTTTTGTATAGATTTTCTGTATATTCTTTTCATCAACAAATGGAATGAGAATGTCAAAGTACTACTAGATGAAACATACTCCAAGAGTGAAAAAAAATCAAAGATAAAAGACCCCCCCCCCCCTCCCCGGTTCACAGAACTATTATCACTGAAACAGGAATACAGGGTCCTAGAAAGGAAATGGAATAAGCAGCAAACTGAAGACAACAAAATCTCATGGAGAAAAAACATCAACCACTACAAAACCCAAATAAAGCTAGCCAAATGCAAGCATTATTCCAAACAAATCGGAAAAAGAAAACCAGATTTGAAAAAAATTATTTCAAATAATACACTTCCTAGCTAACCCAACTGAATTAACAACCAAATCAACAAATACCCCAAAAGCAGCTGAATTGGCAACCTTTTTCAAAGCAAAAGTAGACCACATCAGAACTAATAAAGGAAACACAGCAAACTGCATAGAAGTACTAGGAAATAGCACAAACTCAAAAAAGATAAAATAATTTCCACAAGCAAAATGCCCAACAGACAGGTATTGGGAAGAATTCTCCCCAATCAGAGAAATGGAGTTAATAAGATTACTACCCCAATACACCAAAACTCAATGCTCTTTAGATGTCTGCCCAATTTTTCTACAACAAAATCCATCAAAAATATACTACAACTATGTATTAGACTGGCTGAATGACAAACTAGAAAAAGAAATATTCCCCAAACACCTAGGAAAAAGCATTCTTACACCAATTCCAAAAGATCAAAAGGGAGAAATAGTAACATAGTAGATGACGGCAGATAAAGACCTGAATGGTCCATCCAGTCTGCGCAACCTGATTCAATTTAAATTTTATTTCTTCTTCTTAGCTATTTCTGGGCATGAATCCAAAGCTCTGCCCGGTACTGTTCTTAGGTTCCAACTACTGAAGTCTCCGTCAAAGCTCACTGCAGCCCATCTACACCATCAAAGCCCTCCCCAGCCCATTCTCAACCAAATGGTCATATACAGACACAGACCGTGCAAGTCTGCCCAGTACTGGCCATAGTTCTTCAATATTTACTATTATTTTCTGATTCCAGATCCTCTGTGTTCATCCCACACTTTTTTGAACTCTTGTCACCGTTTTCTTCTCCACCACCTCTCTCGGGAGCACATTCCAGGCATCCACCACCCTCTCTGTAAAGAAGAATTTCCTTACATTGCCCTTGAGTCTTCTACACCTCAGCCTCAAATTATGCCCTCTGGTTTTACAATGTCAAGAATTACAGACTTCACTTCATGTTATGCTATTAGAAAGCGTAGTAACAAATCAAATCACAACGTACCTGGAACATCATAAACACTCTAGCACTGAAACACTACTCAGTGCCCTGACATTTGAGATTGGAACATGCATAAGCATGTAATATCATCTGTCCTTGTATTACAATTCGACTTAGCTACTGCATTTGAT
This sequence comes from Geotrypetes seraphini, assembly GCF_902459505.1. Classification (NCBI taxonomy): domain Eukaryota; kingdom Metazoa; phylum Chordata; class Amphibia; order Gymnophiona; family Dermophiidae; genus Geotrypetes; species Geotrypetes seraphini. The sequence continues at coordinate 136,912,576 of NC_047088.1, read as the reverse complement.
GTGGTAGACCAGTGGTTCCCAAACCCTGTCCTGGGGGACCCAAAGCCAGTCAGGTTTTCAAGATATCCCTAATGAATATGCATGAAAGATATTTGCATGCCTGTCGCTTCCATTATATGCAAATCTCTCTCATGCATATTCATTAGGGATATCTTGAAAACCTGACTGGCTGGGGGTCCCCCAGGACAGGGTTTGGGAACCACTGTGGTAGACCATCAAATCTTATTACTGATCCTAAACTTCCTAGGAATAAGTACACTTGGCTAGAAGAATTCCTAACAAACTGAACATGTAGCATAAAAATGAAAGGAGAAAGATTGGAAGAATGGTCAGCATCAAGCAGAGCACTCCAAGGCTCAACACTCTTTCCAATATTTTTCAATGTACTGATGTCAACACTAGGACATTTCTTAGACAAGACCGACCTCACTTACTTCTCCTATGCAGATGATATTACAATATACATTCCTTTCTACAAGAAATAAAATATCAGGGGAGGTGTACTGACCCCTGGGCATTTGCTAAGAGAGGAAAGAACTGCTTGCAGACTCTTCTCTGCTTATTGATTTCCTGCAGCGTTTTCAGTCCTGCTTTCAGTGCTGCAAATCAGGCAGTCACTGCTGAGGACAGGTGTGACATCATCCGGGGTCCTCTCCAACAGGCTGAAAACGAGGAAGAACTAGTGGTAATTTTGAGAGGTGTGCTGACTCCTGGGCATCTGCTAAGGGAGAAAAGAACTGCCTGTAGACTATTTTCTGCTTATTGATTTCCTGCAGCATTTTCAGTCCTTCTTTCAGTGCAAATTGGGCAGGCACTGCTGAGGACAGATGTGACATCATCCGGGCTCCTCTCCAACAGGCTGAAAATGATGAAGAGCTGGTGGTTCTGAAAGTTTTTTTGGCACCACGGGGAGAAGTTGGAGAGAGGAATTTGGTGGACTTGGTAATTACTATCTTTAAGTGTCCTTTTTTTCCCCCTTAGCTATTTTGGACAAATTTCAGGAAATTTGTGGCCGTGCACTACCTGTTTGTGATTGGGCATATGGGGAAAAGTAAAGTTTATTCACCCATTATGATAGGTCCAATGGACCGTCATGTGATTACTTCAGTATCAGACCCCTCTCAAGCAGAGAGATTAGACCAGGTCTCAGGAGTTTCTCTTAGTTCTCCCGAACAAACTCCTCCTCTCCCTCCAACATCCTCTGAGGTTACAGGATCCAGAGTTGGTCCTGGTGCTTCAATTGAAGCCTCTGATCCTCCAGACAAAACAGATATATCATTTTTTTAAATGCCTCAAATTTTTACTACCTCTACAGAGGGGCTGGTAGGCTCAGATGAAATTCCAGAAGAGGTTTCCTTGAAGGACATTTGGTTACTTAATGTGAGGATGGAGAAATTATTGAAAACAGTTGTATCTCAATCACAAGAATTTTCTAAAGAAGTTATAGAAAAACTGGAAAGTGTTGATTCCAATATTAAAAACATAGACTCATCTATGACAACTATGGAAAAACAGGTTTCTAACCTACAGTTGTTCTCCATGTCTGCAATGAAAGATTCCAACACTGTTCATTTAAAACTTGAATCAATGGAGAACGCTGCTAGGTTGAGAAACCTAAGAATGATAAATTTTCTGAAAACTCATTTAATCTCCCCAGAGATCCTTTTACGAAAGTATCTTGGGGAAATTTTGGGTATGAAGTGCCAATCTGTACTCTTTATTATATACCAGTAAAACAAAAAGTATTAATGCAGCAAAGAATGAATCAGTTGGAGTCTGACTGCTTTTCTTGAAGACACAAGATATTATACAGTCTAGGGCAGGGGTGCCCAATAGGTCGATCGTGATCGACCGGTAGATCGCCAAGGCAAAGTGAGTCGATCGAGGAGCCCATCCTGGGCTCCATGATTGACTCGCATTGCCTTCACAATCTACCGGCCGATCAGCTTTCCTCTCCCCGACTGCCTGGAGAAGATAGCTTCCCTCCCTTCCATTCACACACTGATCTCTTGCCCACAAATGAACTGAACTCAGGGGCTTTAACACTGCGTGCGCTGGCTTTTCTTCTTCGAAACAGGAAGTTATGTCATTCCTGTTTCAGAAGAGAAGGGAAGCTGGAAGAAAAGGGAAACCGGCGCATGCAGTGTTAGAGGCCCCCCCCCCCGGGTTCAGTTCCTATAACAATGCGTGGTCCAAAACAGGAACTACGCACCCTGCAAACTCTGGCCTCGGGACACGACACTCTCAGTAACTGGCTGCAGCCGCAGCCGCATCCCGCACGGCCACAGTGGCATGTATCTGGACTGTCGAAGGGGCAGGATGCGGCAGCCCTGCTCTGAGCGTCGGCTTCCCCCCTGTGTAAAGTTTCCGCTCGTGTCCACCCCCAAGGAGAGCACCGCTGAACATAAAAGGATAAGTGCCGCTCTCCCCACCAACTTTTCTGTTACCCTCTCCAGCTGTGTCCCGTTCCTTCACTGGGGCTTCTCCAGAAGGCAGGGCAAGTAGGGATTAAAAATAAAACAAAAAATATTATAATGCATCTATATTGCTTGGCCACTAGTAGGCAAGTCTGAGAGGTCCGGCCGGGGGGGTTCGCGGGTCGGCTGTGGGGGGGCCGATCGGGGGTTCTTGGGGGGGCGGACGTTGGGGGGGATGGGGGTGCGTCGAGGGCAGGAGGGCCTGGGATCCCTCCTGCCCGTACTGTAGTGGGGGAGGGGGTGGGGGGTCACCTGGGCCATGAGGGCTTGGGCTCCCTCCTGGCCCGAACGAGTCGGGGGTGCCGTGGGTGCCTGGGGCAAGAGGGCTTGGGCTCCCTCTTGCCCCGATGTTATCAGGGGGGGGGGTCACGGCTTCAACGGGGCAAGAGGGCTTGGACTCCCTCTTGCCCCGATGTTATCAGGGGGGGGGGGTCGCGGCTTCAATAGGGCAAGAGGGCTTGGACTCCCTCTTGCCCCGATATCGTCGGGAGGGGGGGGTCGCGATTTGACATGGCAGGAGGGCTTGGGCACCCTCCTGCCTGGATCGTTGTTGGGGGAAGGAAGGATTCTGTAACCGGTGTTGTTTTTGACAGACACCGGTTACAGAATCCAGCTTTTAGGCGAAGGACTGGCTCCTCCTTCGCCTAAAAGCCCTTCTGTTGGACGTTTTGTGTTTTTTTTTTCATTATGGTTAAAAAGTGTAGACGTGCTATGGGGGGTACTTTTAGACGTAGTGGAGATTGGGCGTTTAGGCAAGGAAAGCCATAATCAAAACATGGACGTATGTTTTGGTTATGGACACTTTCCCTGCTTCTGGGTTGAACGTTTAGGGACTTAAGCCAAAAGGGGACTTAAGACGTTTTTTTTTTATTTTGCCCCTCTATATTTTTTGGGATCCTGTCCAGTTAACACAATTTCTTGATCAAAAGTAGGAGTTTTTCATTTTTAGGTTTGAGATAGCTGATTTCTATTGAGGAGTAATAATTGAATAGATGCATATAGAATTTCTTTTCTTTCCTTTTGTTTTTTTATGTTTTTCTTTTACCTGTATAAATGTACTTCTCGCCAGTTAATAAGGGCTAGATGAAATTTCTTCATTTGATTATTCTATGTAAAAAAAATTTTGTCTTTTGTGATTTTCATATTCTGTTATGTTTCTTTTGTAAACATTTATTGAAAACTAGTCTTTAAGCCCGTTACATTAACGGGTGCTAGAATATATGTCTGTCTGTCTTTCTTTCTTTCTGTCTCTCTCCCTTCCCCTGTCCTCTTTTTCCTTTCTTTTTGTCTCTCTACCTCCCGCTGTCTGTCTTTCTTTCTGTCTATCTCTCTCCCTGCCTGCTGTCTGTCTTTCTTTCTGTCTGTCTCTCTCCTTGCCCACTGTCTGTCTGTCTCCCTGCCCACTGTCTGTCTGTCTTTCTTTCTGTCTGTCTCCCTGGCCCGCTCTCTGTCTTTCTTTCTTTTTGTCTGTCTCTCTCCCTGGCCTGCTGTCTGTCTTTCTTTCTTTCTGTCTGTCTCTCTCCCTGGCCCCCTGTCTCTTTCTTTCTCTCTCCCCGGCCCTCAGTCTATCTTTCTTTCTTTCTGTCTCTCTCCCTACCCGCTGTCTCTCTGTGTGTCTGTCTTTCGTTCTCGTGCGCTGACGCTTCAGCTCCAGCCCCCTTCTCCCACCTACCCTTAAATCACTCCTTTGCCTGCTTCCATTCGCTGAGACACTTCAGCTCCAGCCCCGTTCTCCCACCTACCTTTAAATCACTCCTTTGCCTGCTTCATTCGCTGAGACGCTTCAGCTCCAGCCCCCTTATCTCACCTACCTTTAAATCACTCCTTTGCCTGCTTCCGTTTGCTAAGATGCTTCAGCTCCAGCCTTCTCCTATTTACCCTTAAATCACTCCTTTGCATGCTTCCGTTCGCTGAGACGCTTCAGCTCCAGCCCCCTTCTTCCACATACCCTTAAATTACTCCTTTGCCTGCTTCCGTTCACTGAGATGCTTCAGCTTCAGCCCCCTTCTCCCATCTACCCTTAAATCACTCCTTTGCCTGATTCCGTTTTCCTGAGACGCTTCAGCTCCAGCCCCCTTCTCCCATCTACCCTTAAATCACTCCTTTGCCTGATTCCGTTTGCTGAGACGCTTCAGCTCCAGCCCCCTTCTCCCACCTACCCTTAAATCACTCCATTGCCTGATTTCGTTCGTTGAGATGCTTCAGCCCCAGACCCTTCTCCCACCTACCCTTAAATCACTCCTTTGCTTGCTTCCATTATTTTTGTGATCTCCTTGGTCCTATTAGACGGAGTGAGGGTGGGAGGGGGGAGTCGCCGCCTCCGTGCGTCCGTACATAAGGTGCCTCTGCATGCGCAGTAGAAGGAGCCAGCATTGCCAAGGGACGGCGATAGGGAAACCACCACACCACACCACTTCTATTGCGCATGCGGCAGCACAGAGTCACGGATCACGGAGACACGGAGACATGCAGATTGAAGTGCGCATGCGCACTAAAGGTTTTATTATAGTGGATGCTTATTTTGTACCTGGGGCAATGAAGGGTCAAGTGACTTGCAGAGTCTCAGGGAGCTGCAGTGAGAACTGAACCCATTTTTCCAGGTTCGCAGGCCAATTCACTAACTACTAGGCTACTCCTCTATGATAAGTAAAGAAGGCTGCATAGTAAAAAAGAGTGCCACCTTCGAAGCAGAGGCAAGAAATTAGAGCCCCACCTGGGGGGAGAGACTACCTACAAAAGTTGAAGACTCTGTAGCCAAAAGCAATAATTCTGTAGGAGAATACAAAAAAGTCTGAAAAGCACAGAAAATCTGAGGTGCTTGGAACTCCTTCACTGTGGTTGAAAAAGATCACCAAATGGATCTTTATGAGTCTCTGTAAAATCAGATGTGTTTTAAAAAAGAAGCTGAGGGCTAAGAGCTGTCTGCAGAAAATGTCTGAACCTTAGGTTATCTCAATTTCTAGAAATAAGAATAAAAACTGCTTTTCGCTGCCATGAAGCCTGAAGAAGCCACTTCAAAAAAAAATATTATTATTATTTTTTTTTTTTTCCAAATATCCACTGTGCGATCCTAGGAGTCCTTAAACACTACTTTTCCAACATCAGGGAGAGCCACACGCCAGGTATCCTGGGTCACAGTGGAATGCACATTAGCGAGCTCAAACTGTTGAACAGCAGGAGCCAGCAGAGAAAGCTTAAAACATAGCTTGAGAGATCCAGAAAGTGCAGCCTGGGCATCCTATTGCCTGTAACCAGACCAAGAAACTGTGGATGGAGGAAAAAAGTAAGAGGTTTTGTTGGTTTTTTTTCTTTTGCTCTTTCAAACCCCAGAAGTAAAAGGGGAGAAAACCATGCATAAAAGGCCTGCTGATGGAGTGGTCTTCAACTAAACCCAAACTCCCAGGGCGACCGTGCAGACTAATCCCAAGGGAATCAGCCGGATTCAAAACAAAAGGCAGAGTCAGAAGATAAAGGTGGCATAACATCCAAAGGGCATAATGCAATCAAGCTCTGCCATAGAAACATGATGGCAGATAAAGGCCAAATGGCCCATCTAGTCTGCCCGCCCACAGTAACCATTATCTCTTTCTCTCTCTGAGAGATCCCACGTGCCTATCTCAGCCCTCTTGAATTCAGACACAGTCTCTGTTTCCACCATCTCCTCCAGGAGATTGTTCCACATATCCACCACCCTTTCCGTAAAAAAGTATTTCCTCAGATAACTCCAGAGCCTATCACCTCTTAACTTCATCCTATGCCCTCTCATTGCAGAGTTTTCTTTCAAATGGCTGTGTCCAATGAGCTGGGTCTTTAGACTACATTTTCCAGAAGAGCTGAAAAAAAAATTCCGGTGAAAACCGCAAGGCCCTAATGAGGCACTCACACTGTGCCAAAAGAGTCCCCAGACTCGGAATGCAGGTGTTTGGCGTCAAACTCCAGAACGGCTCTGGGTAAGATATTTTCTTAAAATTGTGAACCCAGACCGGCTCCCCAGCCCTGGGGGACCTGAAGGAGGTGAAGCTCAAAGTCCTGCCCTCCTCTTATAGCGTGCTGCGGCACATAATATCTGGTCGTAGACCCGCCACCAATTTGGTGCCAGCAAGGTACACATCTGATAGATTAAGGGCTGGGGAGTCCATCTCAAGCTATTTTCAATCAAATCGAGGAGCTTTGAGGTAGAAATAAAACTCTGAAAAAAAATTGTTTAAAATTCAAAATGGCGCTGCCAGCGAATTCGTGCCAAAAACAGCAAAAATAAAATCTGAATATAAAAAATAGCAATTTGGGGTCTGGGGAAGTTGGGGACAGAAACTGTGAAAAATGACTTTTAAACTGTTTAACAAGCCACCCCCAAAGTTCCCATAAGAAATAATGGAGGGTTACTCATAGTCACTGAAGTGCCTTGCCTGTCAGCTTTTTCATATAGCAGCTGAATGGAGAAAATGATTTTCTGCCTCAGAATAGATCCAAATGGACCAAACTTGAAGATCTTCAGACTGCCAGTTCGGCTGGACACTGACTGTGACCTATGCCCCCACAGATCCTCACCATGTGATCGGGGGTGGGAAATGCAGCCTGCGACCCGAAACCCAGGGGGTTTTCGCTCCAGACACATACAGCCTGCGCTTAAAACCTGTGACAAGGTCAGCGGGCAAGCAAACTCCCAGGGGAATGGACCCCGAGTCTAAGAAGGGTGGCACACAGCAGGCAGGCTCCACAGATCCACCAAAGTTTCTCTGTGAAGCAGCAATCTGACTCCGTGGGACTGTGTCCTTTCCTCTAACGGGGACCACCAGAAAGAGGTCTCGAGGCACTGAAGCCACCGAAAAGTAAACTTTAAGCGAAAAAATAAGAAAAATTAGCAGAGCAATTAAAGACTTCTTCACGGAGTGCTTGCAGAAACTGAAACTTTCAGTCTAAGGGGGGAGGAGCATGTGCTCAGAAAAGTGTTGGATTTCTGCAACTCCTGGATTATGGGTTGGGATTGAGCACTTAACGTATGGAATCTGGAAGGGACGTAACAGAATGTACTCTATTTTGGTTGCAGTAATGGTGTGCAAATTAAACTCCAAATACAAAGAGTGCAAGGAGTTCCCATGAATAGATGAGATACTTTCGTATGGGATCTTTATTAGAAAGTGACGCAACGCTGCCAGCTATTCAGTACTAAATTGAGTACCTTTTTCAAGAGTCTACAAACAAGCACACAGTACATTTACACTTAAATATAACATACTTACAAGGTACACAGATCCATACATAAATGATCAGATATGGACCAGACATTCCATATAATTTGAATCAACCATTTGATATAAAAAATATTTTGAAAGTCACCCATCTAGTATTAAGAAATATTTCTGTAAAAGAACCATTTGAAAGGGAAACCTCACCGGAATGTAACAGGTAAAACGTTCTGTAAAATAAGAATTCTCAACCCAGTCCTCAGCCATCTTGCTTTCAAGATAATAAATATATATGTAATACATTTGTATACATTTCTCCATTGTGTACAGATCTCTTATATATATATATTTGTTGTGGGTATCCTAAAAACCCGACAGGCTGAGTGTGTTTTGAGGACTTAGTTGAAAAACCCTGCTGTGAGATTAACCAGCCCAGGGCTCCTTCTTCTAAGAACTGAAGCTTAATACTCTGCTAAGAGAAATTCTCCCAAATCTTTTGCAAGGTAACTCCCAAACCAGACAGTTCGCTGATAGTGCTTGTGCAAAGGGAGTCAGATTTTTCCATCCCCCAGAGGTTTATAGATGCAAAATCACCACAGGGGAACTAGCACTGGAACCAAGTATACATGTACTCATTCTGTGACTGCTAGGGAGCATGAAGACTTTAAACATTAGAACAGCTGCATGAATGTAAACAGAAAGGGCAAAATGTCCCCCAAATTAGAAAAGCCAGATTCTAAGATTTGGAGCTGCTCTCTAAAAGATAGATGTAATTGATAATCGATGCCATTCCACTTAACCATATAGATCTGTTGCAACAATAGTTGAGCTCAACTTGGAAACAAAGGAAAACATTTTGCAGAGCTCACTTTTTTCACATAGATGAGAAATATTGCTAAAATTCCAGAGAAGAATCCTGTTCCCAAGGTCTCTAAATATTATCCAGAATGAAAAATAAACTCCAGGAACCACAAAAAGATGCTGAAACTATCAATAAGAAAAACTATTCCCATACATTACCTTGTGCCTGCCTGTATGCTGGTTGAAAATCAAAAGATCTGCCTCAATAAACCCAGGAAATCATTAATCTTTAGTTCCCTCAGCATCAGGATTCAAAGCAGGATCTCCTGAAACTTGCTGCCCAGAAAAAAAACCCCAAACAACAAACTGTGAAGCCTGCCAAAATTCAGACTGCTGCACAAGGGCCTTTAACTGCAGGAAGAAATTTATTTCAGCAGCATAGGATGAAGTTGAACGTTAAGCCACAATCTCAGCCTAAAGTCAAGTTCTGAGGAGACCCGAATAGAGTGATGAACTACAAAGGAAATGGCACAAACAGCAAAACTGCACATCTGGAGTCATTGCAACCTCATACTGCTTGGAATCTCACAGGCACTGACTACCATAATCCAATATGCTCCTCCTTAATTAATTAATTAATTTAGGTAGGGGGTCTTTTACTAAGGTGCGCTAGCCAATTTAGTGCATGTTAAATATATAATATAATGGTCATATTAGCATTTAGTAAAAGACCCCCTTAGTTAGTTTCATTTATATCCCATTCTCCCCAGAGAGCTCAGAACGGGTTACAGTTTAACATTCAAAGTGTTATAACACTAGTCTCACCAGGGCAATGTCCCCAAAAATCTGATCAGGTACTTTAAATTTCTCCTCTGTCCCATCGGGCTCAAAATCTAACTAAATCATTGTTTAGAAATTGTGCTCCCAACAGAAAAATATACTGCTCAAATTCAAAGTATCTCAGAAGAGGCTGAAAGGTTAGACTCTTCCAATTGGCTCACCGGAAACTTCTGTGCTAATGTAGCCTTGCTGCCACCATCAATTTTTCTGACCAAAAACGTCTCCCTTTTGTCCCCTTAAATTAAATTCAGGTACAAAAAGGTCCTGGGGTCTAAGTAATTTTGCTCCTTCCTCAAAATCTTTATTTATAATTTTAAGAGCTTAAAACCAACTAAGTAACCCTCCTGCTCCACAAGTACGTACTACAATATATTTACTGCACATGTTCATGAGATTGTTTATGGTCCTTTGTTTGCATTTTTTTTATTGTTTTTACACTTTTACCTTTTGTGTCTTATTTATTCTCTTTCATTTACTTTATTTAGATATATACGTTTATTTATGTTTTTAGTGTCCCCTGATGAAGGCATCGTTGATGCCGAAACTGGATCCTTGTTGGTACTTTTTCATAATAAAGATTGAATATTGGTTGATTAGGACATCTCTCTTGCCTTTTGCTGTGATTGGTTTATGTTTCTCTCATAAGGCAAGTACAGTACTCTCTCTTTGTTGGTTTGAGGAAAATCAGAAGACAGAGGATAAAGGGGTTGAGTGGAAAAAAAGCAAGAGATAGCAGGAGAGAAACAAGGGAAGCAATGTGAGGAGGGGAAGATGACTATATCTGACATCTTTTGCATTTTGCTCACTACCAAACTATTGGGAGACTGGGAAAAGATAGAAAATTCACTGATCTCTTACAGCACATATAGCAGTTTCAGAAATTGCCATTTTCTAGTAAAAAGCTACGTTCAGTAATTAAACATAACACAGAATGAGACAAGACCCACCTTGTTGATGGCACCAAACCGTAGAAAATATACTATCATACAAACCAGAACATAAGAACATAATTAGGGAATTTCTTCTGTCTTCTTCTAACAGTGCCTCCACCCCACCACCCCTAATATACAATACACTAGCATCATGCTGAGCAAGTCTAGCAAGTGACATTTCCTCTGGCTAGAGTAGATGACCTGAAATTTCATGGCTTGACTTTATGCATACCTGCAGAATTAAAACTATTAGAGATTTTCTCTGACATAGTTCTGCAATAGCAATTCTTACCAGCAGAAAGGGAGAAAATAAAAGCAAACAGAGACCAAGAAAAGTAAAAACATACTTTTGTGAGAAGTCCTTCAGGTCCTGCAGAATGGAGACTTTGGCTGGAGTCCGACGCTTGATATAAATTTTCGGAAGTGGGACACACACCTCTAGCAGCCTGATAGAAGAATGACTGAAAGCAAGAATAAAAATGTACTTAAATTCCAAAAGGAAAAAAATCATCTGTATCTGTGAGGTTAAATAGGCCCTTTGTGCAACTGAACTGACTTCAACATAAAGCATTAATTTTCTGAAAATGTTCTGGTTTTTTTATTACTTATAAAGCAGATTCAATCTAATGTATACTACAAACTATACCACCCTTTTACTAAGCTGCGTTAGAGGTTTCTATCATGTATTGGAGTGCTAAATAGAATTCCTGTGAGCATTGAAGCATTTAGCACCCTGGGTCACGGTAGAAACCCTACCGCAGCTTAGTAAAAGAGGGCCAGTATGATCATAAATAGAAATTCTTGCAACACCTCATCGAAAAAAAATATATATTTTAAGCTACTTGGGCAATAAAACATAGCAGAGTGGACTAGTACTAGATGGTAATCACTGACTTACTGATGGACAAGTTCAAAACAAGCAGGCGCGAGTGAGCTGCCAGTTGTGTGAATAGCTAATGTAAAAAAAGGTGTGAAGGCAGAAAAGTAATAAAATTGACAGCTTGTTTTGAAACAACCAGATCTTACAGAGAATTATACGAAATTACATAAATTTTGTGCCTTCTGTAGAACTCTTCAAAAATGCAAGAAAACCCCCCGAAAATCTCGTATATTTACGAGGGGGAAAAAGGAATAAGGAATGAGTGAGTACATTTGCTGGCTCTGTCTAGCAATTGGTATTGTTTTCTTATTAATTCGGCACCGATTTAAACACCCAAAATGTTATTTTTGAAATTCTTACCCAAATTAGTATACCCACTGTTGACAGTGCCACCATATAAAAGAATCATTACACATGTGACGGGAATAGAGTGACAAAGAGTATAGAGTGAGGTAGGGAATTCTTACAAATCGGGACATAAATGTGGTAGAACTTCTATATAGTACATAACGAGGAGTCCACCACTCATTGGGTAAGTCTCTCTTATCTGTACCCTTCTCCTCTATGGTCAGCTCCACTAGAGAGTTACATGGGGACAGAAATCAAACCCGATCCCCGCCCGTCCCCGGTAGAATCAACCCTGTCCCCGTCCATCCCCACTAGGAATCAAACCCATCCCTGCTGGATTCAAATCTATCCCTGCCCATCCCTATAAACTTCATAAGTAGTTATTTCATTTAATTATGCTACTGAATTAAAGGCTCTGGTAGAGACCCATTTACAAATAAGCAATGACACTTTATTAATTTGGAAATATTAACTGGGAAGAATACATACTTTGTAAGCGGGTTTCTACCGGAGCCTCTAATGTAAATATAAAATATAATTACTCAGCTGATGAGGACCCCAAGCTGTCAGCTGAGGACTTCCTCTGCAGTTGGTTGGGGGTCCCTTTTTTTCAAGCTTGGCAGGCAGCAGTAGCGTCCCTGAGTTACAGATGTTGGCACCTCAATAGCTCATGGACGCCGCCAGCGACTGCTGCGCTTGGTGTGAGGGAATTCTGGCCGTCTCTAGAGAAGGTCCTCTGCAGGCTGTGCTTGGGGATCCCCATCAGCCAAAGCAAGGGTCAGCAAGTACTTCAACACTGTAGAAATAAAACCAGAAATGCATTTCCTTTTCTTTTGAACACAATACAAAGACATCTGCTATATACGTTTCCCAAAGCTAACATATTTTAGACAATAAATTCTGCTTTTTTACCTATGTTGTCTGGAGACTTATTTTTCCATCAAATTGGTCCTATTTTCTTTTTTCCCTTTCCCATCTTCTGTAAATTCTTCTGTTGCTGTCCATTGGTTCCTCCTACCATGGTCCAGCATTTATCCCTCTCTCATCCCCCAGACCATGTGCAGCATCTTTCGCCCCTGCCCACCAGCCCCATGCCCAACATTTCTCCTTCTATCAACCCTCTTCAGTACCATGCCACATCTCTCCCTCCATTCCCTTCACCACTACAATCCTCCCTCTTGCATCCCTTTCAATCTGTCCCACTGTTCCCTTTCTACCCCAACATTTCCACAACATTTATAGTTATTTGCCACTATAAACTGTAATGTAATACAGTGGTACCTTGGTTTGCAGGCATAATTTGTTCCAGAAGCATGCTCGTAAACCAAAGCGCTCATATATCAAAGCGAGTTTCCCCATAGAAAGTAAGGGAAACTCGGATGATTCATTCCACATTCCAAAAACAGACCCCCCCAACCCCCCAGAGACCACTGGGGTTGCTCGCTTCCATACTACCCCACACCGGGAACCAGCTTCTCTCACCTCAAGGCCTTCTGGCTCCCACCCTCTCGGAATCTCATGAGAATCTCGGAGAGGGTGGGAGCCAGAAGGCCTTGAGCATGTGCAGATGCTCAAGGCCCCACAGCAGCCCACCATAGAACATTGTGGCAAGCTCTTTTAGCACCAGCACACTTATGTCCACTGGAGATAAGGGTTTGTGGGTGGGCGGTGGGGAGAGAAATAGGTTCCCGAGGTGGGGTGACACACTCACTTATCGAAGTCAACGTTCGGTTTGCGAGTTAAAGTTTGAGTGTTTTGCTTGTCTTGCAAAACCCTAGCAAACCACGTTACTCGCAAACCGAGGTTTGACTGTATATGCTTTCTTTCCCTTTAACATCTTTCTTTGCTTGTAATTCTAAGAAGAAAAAATTTAAAAAAATTTAAATTGAATCAGGTTGGGCAGACTGGATGGACCATTCGGGTCTTTATCTGCCATCATCTACTATGTTACTATGTTCTCCCTTGATCTTTCCCAACTCTCCTCCTTCCTCCCTCCGCCCCAGCACTATTCACTCCTCCTCCCCGCAAAGCTCAGCTCTTTATCCTGTGCTGATGAGAATTAGGTCCTCATTTGCACTTTGCTTCTCTCTTCACTGTGGCTAAGGTTCAGTTTTTGTCCTGGGTCCCCTTTGGCACCCTACTTTCTACATGGATCCTCTTCCTTCACATTGATTTCATTGCTCCAGTTCAATTATTGACTCCAGATAACAACACTATTTAACAAATTAAAATATAATTGTTCCACGTCCGTGGAGAAATCAGGACCATACCAAAGGAGGTAAGGTGGGGCCCGTATAGCCTCTACAGAGAACCATATCCACCTAGGCAGTGACTACCTTCAAACTCAATTTCTCCTTTTTTTTGTTCAACAGTTTTATTGAGTTTTATATATATATATATATATATATATATATATATATATATATATATATATATATATATATATATATAAAGAGCATTACAAATGGTAGCAATGCATCCAAAAGAGAAGCATGTACGAAGAAAAACACAAGCCTAGTATATTAAAGTGCAACAAAATGGATGCATGACGATCAAATATCAAAGGGATTAAACCAATACTGCCAAACAAAAGCAAATGCACACAGAATCATTACAATAGTAGTATAAGTCATAAGATGAATACCATTTGGATGAGACATAAATCTAAGTAGGAAAGTGGATGAAATACACTTATAAATACATTTATAAATACATTAAAGGTCAGAGTTACAGTGTTCCAGTATTAAAGCCCAGGTTTTGGTGTAGGCGGATATCGAGTTATGTCTTTCAGCTATGTCGTTCAAATTTAACATGTAAGAAAACAGAATTCCACCAACGATTAAATTCAAGTTTCGAGGTAGAGAATGACATGGGGAAAAAAAATCTGTCCCCGTCCCACCGTCCCCTTCACCGCCCCGTCCCCTTAGCATCCATACAAGCCTCAGTACTGCAACCCCCCCTGCAGCAAGAACATCTCTTAGCCGCTTCCACCATGCACACCGCCCCTCCCCCCCCGGGACAACAGACCCCAGTCTGACAGGCAGAAGAAGTGTGTTTCCTGCTTGCAGCGCACAACTGTGCCGACAAACCTCCCTGCCCTTTACCTTCATGGCCGGTGATTTCTAAACTGCCTTCCTACAGTAACCGGAGCGTTGAAGTTGCATATGGCTGCTAGAAAGGTCGTCTCTGATGCAACTTTCGGTTGCGTCAGAGATGACCTTTACGGCAGCCACACGCAGCTTCAACGCTCCGGCTGCTCGGAGGAAGGCAGTTTAGTTATCATAGATCAGATTGCAGACCAGAAAGTTTGTACATGAGGACAGCAAAATAGCATATGGTACAGAGAGCCATCTAGTGATTTACATGTCCAACAACAACCATCGTTAGATCTCGATAGTTTCGCTGACTTGCTGGGTGTTCAAATCGCTCTGTGGTAAAGAAAAAAGGCTGCTTGCAAAAGGGAAGCTGATTGTAAGGATTTCATAATATGAAGCCAAATAGCAAAAAGGTTTCTTCAGTAAAAGTAATTTGCAAAGCTGTGTTCCATTTGGCAATGGAGTTTGGTAGGGTGTGGTAGCATTTAGATTGTATGAATTTATACTATTTGGACGTTTGTCCTTTACTGGAGTTATACGAGAATAATATAGAAAATGTCAGGAGACTTATGTAAGGAAGAGGAGTCTAAGAAACTAGATTTAAGGCAATGGGGTAGCTGTATCCAATTGAAGTATTGTGATGGGGGTATTTGAAATTTGGCCATGTCTGAGGAGATCAATTTATCTTCCATAATTAGGTGTCCCACATTCCATATGCCTTTTTGTTGGCATGCTTTCCAAACAACCACTTCTTTATTAATTTTCACTCTTGTATTGTACCATATTGGGGCCAGAATAGAATCAGTCCATCTTTTATCAGTGAGAGATTCAAAAAAGGAGATGGCCTGCCACATGCTAAGTTTGATTTAGCAGTTGTGGGAAGAGTTGAGGCTGGAGCATGTTGTAAGATAAGCGGGTTAAGTAAAGTGTGTTCCAGATGTAACCACTTGGGAGTTATGGTAGATGGATTATCAACCAACCACAAAGTCCCTTGTGTCATCAGGAAAGCAAGGTTGTAGTCCTGAAAGCTGGAAACATTGACACCACCCTGGTCTCGAGAGTATTTCAATTTTTTGAGAGCAATTCTGGGTTGTTTACCCTGCCACAAAAATTCTACAAGGAGTTTTTCTAATCGAGTATATACAGAGTGGGGAAATAATATGGGAAGCAAGCTGAGGACATAATTAACTTTAGGAGTTATCATCATTCGAATGGTGGAGTTTCTGCCCCACCAGGAGAGATTGAGAGGGGACAGAGACAGCAAACTACAGACCAGTGAGTCTCACGTCTATAGTGTGTAAACTCATAGAAACACTGATCAAACAGCATATTGACATAATCCTAGACGAAGAAAAACTATGTGATCCACACCAACACGGGTTCACCCAGGGTAGATCATGCCAATCTAATCTGATTAGCTTTTTTGACTGGGTTACTAGACAAATGGACGCCGGAGAGTCACTGGACGTGGTATATTTGGACTTCAGTAAAGCATTTGATAGCATCCCTCATCGAAGATTACTGAACAAGCTAAAATCGATAGGATTAGGAGACATTCTAACTACATGGATTGGGGATTGGCTGAGCGGCAGACTTCAGAAGGTGGTGGTGAACGGTACCCCATCCGAAGCATCGGACGTGATCAGTGGAGTGCCGCAGGGATCGGTCCTGGGCCCGATTCTATTCAACTTATTCATAAGAGATATGACGCAAGGACTTAGAGGAAGGGTATCACTGTTCGCTGATGACGCCAAACTTTGCAACATAGTAGGCAGATGCTTATTACCTGATAATATGACACACGACCTACTGCTGCTGGAACAATGGTCAAATACTTGGCAGCTAGGCTTCAATGCTAAAAAATGCAAGATAATGCACTTGGGCAAGAGAAACCCGCGTAGAACTTATGTACTAAATGGTGAGACCTTGGTTAGGACCACGGAGGAACGCGATCTAGGAGTGATCATTAGCGAGGACATGAAAGTTGCCAATCAAGTGGAGAAGGCTTCCTCCAGGGCAAGACAAATGTTGGGGTGTATCCGCATTAGTTTCGTCAGCAGGAGACCTGAAGTTATGATGCCGTTGTACAGAGCCATGGTGAGGCCACACTTGGAGTACTGTGTTCAGTTTTGGAGACCACACTACCGAAAGGACGTGCTGAGGATCGAGTCGGTTCAGCGAACGGCCACCAGGATGGTCATGGGGCTCAAGGATCTCACATATGAAGAAAGACTAAAGAGATTGCGACTGTACTCACTCGAGGAAAGAAGAGAACGGGGAGATATGATTGAAACGTATAAATACATCACGGGACGCATCGAATCAGAAGATGATATCTTCTGGCTCATGGGACCCTTGACCACCAGAGGGCATCCGCTGAAAATCAGGGGAGGGAAGTTTCATGGCGACTCCAGGAAGTACTTCTTCACCGAAAGAGTGGTGGATCATTGGAACAGACTCCCACTCCAGGTGATAAAGGCCAGCAGCGTGACGGATTTTAAGAAAAAATGGGATACTCTTGTGGGATCTTTAAGGGAGTAAATTCGGGGGGGGGGGATACTTGGAATGGGCAGACTTGGTAGGCTATAGCCCTTTTCTGCCGCTTTTTTTCTCTGTTTCTATGTTTCATCTTCTCATGCAGGTTTTGACAATGGAGAATAGAAACTCAGTATTAAGTTGTAATGTAGATTCGATAGAAGATCCAAAATAAATTCAAAGGTATTTAATTTTATGAGGGGATCATATGAAGCCATGGAAGTTAGTTTCTGTTTGTGAATCAATACAGTTCAGGGGCATGATTTCTGATTTTGTTATGTTTAATTTATAACCAGAGGCCACAGAATATTGACAAATTTGTTCCAGTACATAGGGAAGTAAATCTGGTGTGACATATAAGACATCGTCAGTGTACATTGATAGTTTAACTGAGAAGGAGTCCACATGAAAGCCCCAGATTCTAGTATCATGCCTAATTGCTGTTAAAAGAGGTTCGAGAGCCAGGTTGAAGAGCAAGAGTGAAAGAGGACATCCCTGTCTGGTACCTCTGGTTGGGTGGAATGGCTGAGAAAGGTGGGCGTTGATCATGATTCTAGTTTGTGGAGCAGAGTACAATACATGAATCATTTTAATGAAAGAGTCAGGAAAGCCATACCATTGTAAGACATGAAA
Source organism: Geotrypetes seraphini (assembly GCF_902459505.1). NCBI lineage: Eukaryota > Metazoa > Chordata > Amphibia > Gymnophiona > Dermophiidae > Geotrypetes > Geotrypetes seraphini. The sequence continues at coordinate 136,894,849 of NC_047088.1, read as the reverse complement.
AAGGAAGTGCCATTCCACCCGATCAAAGGTTTTTTCAGCATCCAGGGCCATCACAAGGAGTAAATCAGAATGGGAAGATGTATGATGAAGGATTTGAGAGAGTAATCAGTATTATGAGAAGAAAATCTGTTGTCTAGAAAACCAGATTGGTCTGGATTTATAAGTTTGGGCAATACAGTTTGAAGTCACGTGGCAAGTATTTTAGCGAAGAGTTTAGCATCGACATTAATCAACGATATTGGAAGATAGTTCTTCATGTCCTGAGGATCTTTATCAGGCTTGCCAAAGACCACAAGTGTGGCTTCCACAAAAGAATCAGAAGAGTGACCTTGAGAGCACAAATAATGGAAGAATGAGAGCATATGTGGGAGGAGAGGAGTCATGAAAGCTTTGTAGAACTCCGTGGTAAGGCTATCCGGGCCAGGGGATTTGTTTGAAGCCAGGGAATGAATGGCATCATTAATTTCCTGTAGCGTGAAGGGTTCATCTAGTGAAACATGATCTGTGGGTTCTAATGAGGGATGAGGCAGGGAAGAGAAAGATTCAGTATTTTTGGTTGAAAAGGAGGATTCTAAGGAGTATAGGAGCTGATAGTATGATAGAAAATTTGTTGATATATCAGAAGTATTAATGGCTAAGGTGCCCGATTGATCTTTAATGGCATGTATAAAAAAAATTTCAGTTGATTTCTTTAGATAATTTGCTAAAAGGTATCCGGTTTATTATTGTCAGCATAGTATGTGGCAGCTTGAATAAAGGTGGAATGAGCAGCCGAGGTACTGAGGAGAGAGTTGTATTGAAGGCGGAGATTGCATAATTTAGTAAGGGTAGGTATATCGTTCAAGTCAGATAGGTGTATTAATTCCGTTTCATGTATGAGTTTTTCTAGATCAGTTTGAAGTTTCTTTCTGGTGGAGCTTAGGTGGCTGGAGAATTGAATAATAATCCCCCTAATGAATGCCTTGAAGGCATCCCAGGTATTAATCCAGTTAGTATGAGTGGGGAGGTTATACTCAAAGAATTCTGTTATGACAATATTGATTATGTCTCTAAAATGGGCTTCACTGAGAAGAGAGGCATTAAATCGCCAATGGGGTTCAAGAGAGAAGTTCTTGCATTTCAGGATAAAGGCAGCATGATCTGATACTATTATGTCTTTAATTTCAGTAATGAGTAGATGGTCCATTAATGATGAGCTAATAAGGAAATAATCAATCCTGGTATATGTAGAGTGAGGGGTTGAAAAAAAGGTGTACTGGGTGTAAGGTTCACATCTGGGTGTAAGTCTCCAGGGGTCAGTGAGGTGTAATTGAATAATGATATCTCATAGCATAAACCAAGATTTTTTTTTTTTTTTATATGGAACATGTGATTTTCTATCAAGTAGGGGGTCAAGGATGAGATTGAAATCTCCTCCAAGGATATAAGGTACATCTGGGGCTTGAAGAATATGATTAGCTACACCGTGAAAAAATCAGGTTGATCCAGGTTAGGAGCATATACGTTAATTATTCTGAGGATTTGGTCAGAAATGAAGAGCTTAACAGTAATCCAGCGTCCATATGTATCATGAGAGCTATGTAGCATCGAGATTGCAGAATTTTGTTTAATGAATATGAAAACACCATTTTTATCATTTATGGCAGGCGAGAATAAGGGAGCCAAAAATCCTTTTCTAGTAAATTTGGATGAGTCAGCAGAGCTGAGATGCGTTTCCTGGAGGAGGATAATATCTGGGTTATGGTCATCTAAATAAGATAGAATTTTCCTTTTTTTAATAGCATTGTTGAGACCTTTGACGAGAGAGATCAGTGTGAGAGACATGGATAAACATTGGTATGAGTCTTTAACCATGGTAGCATATCAAAGTGAGTTAGCAGAAGAGAAATGAGACTGGCAGTTAGATACAAAAAGGAGAATAGCAATAAAGAAATAAAAAAGGCAGTAAAGTACAATAATGACATTAAAAGGCAGCAATAAGCATTAAAATATACTGTAAGGCAAGTGAAAATGGCACGCTCCAAAAGAACAGCATGCATGTTAACAATGGCTGTCTGGAGAGGTAACGGCCAGACAGTCGTCAAAGAGTAAACAAACCAGCAACCTGATTAAGATGTAGAAACAAGTAACTTCCATATAATAAACATATTATGCAGTAATTAAGCAACTTGGTAATTAAGGTAAACAAGCAATGAAGGTAAATAATACTAGTCAAGATAAAAGAACAGTAAACAATAGAGTTGAGCGCTGTAAGGAGATACAGCGAGGTTATCTGCAGATCTAGATTGAGCGTAGCAAGCCTAAATAGGAGATCAAAAGGCAGGCAATTACGCAATTAGGCAGTTAGCTTTCATGGATGAAGAAGTCACACAGAGTCAATCGGTGGCGGCAACTTTTCTTCAATATAAGAAGCAAGAAGCTCGGGGGTTGGTGAAATCTTTGGTTTGTCACCCGCATCCGAGCCGGGTATAAGAGACCAAAGTGTATTAAGATTTCAGCAGGCATTAGAAATCCTTCAATTTGCCAAGCAGAATAGAAATCTTAATTATAAGGCAACAAAGATTTTGTTGGTGCCCGATTTCGCTAGTAAAACTGCAAATATAAGGAAACAATTTCTACAATTACGCCCCAATTAAAACAGTTGGAGGCTCAATAAGGGCTTTTTTATCTGGCAATCCTGCGAGTTACACATCGGAATAAAACATTTCAATTTGATGACCCAAATAAACTAAAAGATTACATCTCACAACAAGCAATGCCGATGGAATAGGTTGTAAAGAATTCTAATACAAATCCTTTCCTTATATTATGTTATATTATGGGAAAGGAATATTTGGGTGGAAAATTACAAATTTACTAAGTCAAATATGGAAATGGGAACAGTTGATGTGACTATTGATGCAGTGGAATTTGGAGTGTGTTTGATTTGAACGGAATGGAAGTGAGAAGCGGTTATATGTGTGGGAGCGAGACAATGTGTTCCATTTGTGTTTGGCGGATGGACAGATTCTTGGCAGCAAGCAAGAATTTTTTGACAGTTTAACAGCGGGAAGGATTCTTATTACAATCTATTATCATCAATTTGATTGGTTTTTACTTGTCCCACCTTCTTCATTTATTTCCGGAGAAGCATCATCTGGGATTGGACAAAAGCAAAGAAATATAATTGGTTCAAACAGACGGACTTCAGCTAACACTACTGGAGCAAATCGACTTGACGCACATGCATATTTGACTGTGTGTAACAGCGAGAAGAAGAAATGTGTTGGGAAATATATTAGATCAAAGATTGTAGCGTCATATGAACAAAAAGAAAAGAATAGTGCTAAAGGAATTTACAATCTAAAAATTATTTGATATCTTCACACAGATTATATATGTGGTTGTCGCAAATAAGAATCTTATTGACTTATTGACTTCCGGAGAATCAATTTTCTGGTAATGGTCAAAAATAAACGCTAAAGATAAGACTAATTCATTTTATGTATTTACTTTTTTGGAAAATCGAAATGGATTCTAAATAAAATAAATTTTAGATAAAATTCTAAAAGATATAGAATAATTAAAAGGTATGCTTGCTCATTAAAGTTAATTATATTCCTTACGTATAGTTTTAACATAGGTATTTTTAAAATATATCTAATTTTCTGATATACATTTATTTATTGGGATATAAGTTTCAGAAAAGAAACTGGTAATACATTCATCATATACAATCAAATACTAGCATTAATTTAGTATCGATAACAGTTAAATATTGAGGAATTTTCTAAAATAAAGAAAATGAGCTTCATATTTTAACATACTTAAAATTGTCTTCGTTAAACTTACATCCATCCCTAAGAATGAATTGATTATATACAATTGGAACATTGAGCGGAGAGTAAATAACATTGTTTAGGCTTATATGGCGTTCATTTATGATGACTTGAATAAGATATATTGATCTTTTGTAAGATTTTATTATAATATTTCTTATTTCTAGGGAATTTAAGTTAAAGATTAAAGATGTTTCCTTAAATAATAATTGTATTGATTCATGAAAATGGGAGAATTTGACATAGATAAATAATTTTAATAAAATTTAAAGACTCAATGATTCAATAAATAAAATATCAGTTTTAATAGCTTAATATTTATATGCAGTCATTTAACTGATTTAAAAGATTGACAATTAATAAATTATAGAAGAGAATGTTTATTTAAATTAAGATTTAGTAAAATATATAATTTTGAAATTAAAGAGGGAAGAGTACATAAATTTTAGAAAGGTTCTGTTATATGCCTGGAGGGAGCTGTTGATTGCTGGGTTAGATAAGTGCTTTCAAGTATTCGTGTTATTCAAAGGGGGAGGGGAGGAAAAGGGGGGTATAGGGAATGATGGGCTCTGGATGTGCATGGGATATAATTTAAATTTTAATTTGCTATATATTTATTTATGTGATAGGACAGTTTTTGTTAATATTTTAAAATGTATATGAAAATATTTACATTAAATGTCAATGGGCTTAATCACCCTATAAAAAATTTTAAAAAACACTTAATTTTCTTAAAAAACAAAAGGCAGATATTTATTATATTCAAGAAACTCATTTGTCAGATATAGAATCTAAAAAGCTAAAAGGAGACTGGGTCAAATATTGTTTCTATGCTCCTGCTATAGGAAAAAAGGCGGGGGTTGCTATTTTAGTGAGTAAAAATTGTAAGGCATCATTTAATTTTATATCAGCTGATCCTATGGGAAGATGGGTACATGTGAATATGAGTCTAGGTAATGATACTCTGACACTTATGAATATTTATGCTCCTAATTCGAATCAAATATAATTTTTTAAAACACTTCAACATATTTTTCTACCTCTGCCTATAACTAATTTAGTGGTGGCGGGGGATTTTAATGCTGTTATGGATCCTCTGATGGATAAAAAACCTAGTAGAATCATAAAATCATTAGGATTAGATAATTTGATTCAAATTTGTGCACTGAAAGACATATGGAGGATTCTACACTTTAATGATCGGGAATTTTCTTTCTATTCACATGTTCATAAATCATTTTCTAGGATTGATTATGTTTTTGTTTCAGATAATCTAGTACAACAGGTCAGGAAAGCTGCCATAGATCCAATTATTTTATCAGATCATAGTGGTGTATGGATAGAATTTGAATTGGCGGAATGAGATGGAAATAGACCTGTTTGACGGTTCAATAATGCATTGCTTGAGGATACAAAATTTATTGAAGAATTTCAGACAAAAATGGAAGAATATTTTCAACTTAACTCCTCAGAAGAAATCTCATTGGAAACTTTATGGGAGGTATTTAAAGCCACCATGAGAGGGCACATAATTTCATATTCAGCTTATGTCAACACTCAATCTAAAAAAGAATTATTTGAATTGGAGAGAAAAATTGAAGAATTAGAAACAAAATTAATTGCAAATTGGGAACATGATATTTTCCAGTCCCTCTTAAAAGCTAAATATAAATATAATGAGATTTCTTCTAAATGGGCTAGGAAGGAATTATTCCATCAACAGGCATTGTATTATGGAAACTCGAATAAAGCGGGAAGATTACTTGCTAATTTAAAAACAAAAAAAAAAGAAAAGTAAAGATTGCGGCTATTACTGATGAAAAAGGGGTTACCCATTCTCAAATGGATAATATATTAAACAGTTTTTGAAGTATTATAAGACTCTGTATTCTTCTGAGCTTTATTCCAATAAAGAACATGATGGTTTAGAATTTTTGAATTTAATTGAGGGTCCTAAAATTCCCAAACATATAAAAAGATCTCTTGATGCACCAATTACATTGAAAGAGATTCAGACAGCATTGAAGTCCCTTAGAGTTGAATCCGCTCCAGGAGGTGATGGTTATACTGTGGAATTTTATAAATCATTTCAAAATACATTATTGCCTTATTTACTAAATCTATATCAAATTCAAGTAAATAAAGGCTGTATTTCAGGTACTATGGCAGAATCTTTGACTATAGTTTTGCCGAAACCAAATAAAGATCCTTTATTGGTTTCAAATTACAGACCAATATCTCTGATAAATGTCGATGGAAAACTTTTGGCTAAGTTATTGGCTCTGCGCTTGGCTAAGGCACTCCCTTATATTATAGGTATGCACCAAACTGGGTTTGTTACTCACAGACATTCTTCACATAATACCAGATTGGCTCTTCATATGTTAACCTTAACAAAATCCATGGAAGATCCAGCATTCTGTGTATCTTTGGATGCAGAGAAGGCATTTGATTGTGTGGAATGAACTTTTATGTACCAAGCAATGGATTGGTTTGGGGTGGGTTCCGGATTTATTCAAATGATTAAAGCTTTGTATAGCTATCCTAAGGCCAGATTGTATATAAATAATACTTTCTCAGATGGTTTTGGTTTAAAGAGGGGAGTTCGACAAGGATGTCCCTTATCTCCTCTGCTGTTTGATATTGTATTGGAACCCTTACTCTTGGCTATTCAATAGGCAGATGAGATTCAAGATATTCCTTATGCTGGTCAGGAATACAAACTTTCAGCATATGCAGATGATATTTTGCTTCATTTGAGGAATCCTGAATTTACTATTCCACATTTACTGGATTTGATCTAAAAATTTGGGAAATTTTCAGGATATAAAATAAATTGGAGTAAATCAGAAATTCTTCTACTTAATGTAAATTGTCAAAAAGAATTGTTTGATAAGTACCCTTTTCTTTGGAAAGAAGATGGTATAAAATATTTAGGAATATGGATATATAAAACACTAAAAGAGACATAAATGAAACATCTTTATTGTTAAAGGTTACAGAAATGTGTGAGCAATGGAATCCGCTACATTTGTCTTGGTGGGGGAGAGTCCAAACAGTTAAAATTATGATTTTGCCTGTGGTTTGTTACCAAATGGGAATGTTACCAATTTACTTTCAAGGATCTTTTTACAAGAAATTGAATAGTATTCTTATCAATTTTGTTTGGATGGGCAAAACTCCTAGAATTGCTTTAGTATCTCTACAAAAATCAATTGAGGAGGGAGGGATAAATTTTCCAAATTTCTATAGGTATCATCAGGCCTATATTTTGCGTCAGGGTATGTACTGGATCCTACCTGACCTTATGGAACATTACCCAGATTGGTTAATTTTGGAATGGAAAATCTTGTCCCCAATACGTCTATCTAATATATTAGACATTAAGATACTCAGTTATGCTAAAGATAATAACATTATTTTGGATACTTGGAAGCCCCTATTAATAACTAACTGAAATTCCTATAGAACAGTCTCTGTGTCAATCCCTATGGCTGAACTCCAAGTTACAAATATGCGGATCTAAAATTACCTGGAAGGATTGGATGCAAATAGGTATAAGAACATTGGAGGATGTTATTTCACATGGAAAACTGCTTGATTTTTCACAGTTGCAACAATCATTTGGTATCTCAAAGTTTCAATTTTATAAATGGTTGCAACTGAAGCAGGCTATTCAGAAAGGATTCCCTGAATGGCGTTAATTTGGAAAAATTTTATAGCCTGCAATTCCTATGTTTTCAGGCAGACATGCTAGGACATCAAGCCGCCAAGTAGTATAAATTAATATTTGAACTTATGAATAAGAAACCCCAAAACGCTCTTAGAGACATTTGGAGCATCGAGATTAAGCAGTATATTTCGGCATCTCGATGACCACGTTTTTGGTTTTGGAGGATGAGATGTACAGCATCAGAATCTATGAAATAAACTTGGTTTTTTTTGTTACATCGTTCTTTTTGGACCCCAATTAGATTGAATAAGTTAGATAATTCTAGATCTAATAGATGCTAGCACTGCCATCTAGACATCGGAACATGAGATCATTTACTGTTTTATTGCCCTAAGATAATGCTTTTTTGGAAATCAATTTGGGGACATATAAATAATATTTTAGAATCTGAGATTCCATTAACTTATGAAATAGTAATCTGTGGTACCATTTTACATATCAAGGATCCCCTAGATAAATATAAAAGACGTCTCTTATTAATCATGACTAATACAGCTATACAAATGATTACAAGAAATTGGAAAAATTGGGATCATCTCAACTTTACATTCTGGTGGGCAAGTTTATGTCTAACTTACAAATATGAGAAAATGAACGCTGATTTTTTAGGGAATACAAAAAAATTTAAATTAATCTGGGGCCCATTGTCGTCTTTTGTAGAATTATTATAGTTACTAGTGTTTAAGCCCGTTAGATTAACGGGTGCTAGAATATATGTGCAGACTTAAGAGTTAAAACAATTTACTGTCTGTCTCCTTGGCTACTGTCTGTCTATCTGTCTCATTGGCTGCTATATTTCTCTGTCTTTTTTTCCTATCTCTCTCCTTTTGTGTTTTTCTGTCTGTCTCCTTGGCTACTGTCTGTCTATCTGTCTCATTGGCTGCTGTATGTCTCTCTTGTCTTTTTTTCCTATCTCTCTCCTTTTGTTGTTGTTTTTTCTGTGTGTCTCTCTCTCCTTGTGCATTTTTTCCTTTAAATCTGTCTCTCTAGCTCCCTGTCCTTTTGAGTGTTTGACTACCACCTTCTGTCTGCTTGGTCAGCATCCTGAAAATGAACAGTCTCACTCTCAGCCACGATTCCTTCATATGCCAATTTCTTTATTCTTTTTCCTTCAGTGACCTTACAGCTTCTTGCTCCTCTTCTTTCAATCTCTGCCAATCAGAGACGACGACACAGAACCTTCTGTTTTGCCTTCCTTTTCAGGAGTATCTGGGCTCCAGGCTTGCCTGCCGCGGCCGGCAGCCGCCAACATCCGCCGCGCCGACATCCGCCTCAGGGGGGAGAGAGAGAGAGATGCACGCGCATGTGCACTCCTACATGCGGTGCCCTACAGCGCTCGGAAAACGGGAGCACGCAGATGGGAGTGCGCATGCGCGGCTTAGGGTTTTATTATATTAGATGATTTTTGTTGTTAGATAAAATGCACATCCGGGGGGGGGGGGAAGAATTATAAGGTCTTTTAATTCATTATTTATACAGATGATAATAGGGGGGAAGGGTGGTATTTTTGAGATTTGATAAATAAGTCTGATTGATCATATATATAACTTATGTTTAAAATATGTATAATATATCTCTGAATCTATGTTAAAATTTTATAATTACTTCAATGATAAAGATTAGGATGGGTGGGGGGAGGGTAATGATCTGTATGAATCTTGTAAAATGTAAGTGATGTCTAAAGTGTTAAGTATATAATCTATGTTGTTTCCACTTATTGAAAGTGTTTTAAAATGAATAAAGATTATTAAAAAAAAGAGACCAAAGCATGCACCCAATTTCTTCAGCTGAGGTCTGAAAGCTAGAAGTTGTTGTCGGGAGCGCACCGTATTTCTATGCAGATCTGGAAGCATCAGAATCAAGCTGCCTTCATAAGTAAGGGGTGCAAGAGAGTGGGCTTTCTGCATGATTTCAAGAACCTGTGGATATTGGAGGACTTTAAGTATGATCGTTCAGGGCTGCTTGTCGCGTGGTTGGTGCAAAGATGGAGTCCTGTGCACATGTTCAATTTCAAAGTCCTTGGTGAGTTGCAGGTTCAGTAGAGTCAGGAGAAAGGTTTCAAGGAAAGCGATCATATTATTGCCTTCTCTGCCCTCTGGCACTCCAGCAAGTGAATGTTGTTTCTTCGCGATCTGTTGCTGGCATCCTCAAATTCCATTTCAATGGCTAAGGTACGTTTCACATGGCTTTGAAGTGCTTTGATGTTAGCATCTGCCAATGCAGTTTTAATTTCCAGATCTGACACTTTTGCTTTGAATGTTAAGTCAGCATAAGGAATGAGTGAGTACATTTGCTGGCTCTGTCTAGCAATTGATATTGTTTTCTTATTAATTCTGCACTGATTTAAAGTCCCAAAAAGCACAGTTACGTACCGTAACAGGTGTTATCCAGGGACAGCAGGCAGCTATTGTGTTTGATATGATAAACATCCTTTATTCACTATTGAAGCTTTCCACCCACTTGATGGTGGGGTGGAGGTTAGTGACCTTCCTTGATACAACACTGTTCCTGGTCGTGGAGGGCTTGCTGCAGCCTCCTGTCTGTTTTACTGTAAATGGGGGAAGGGAGACTGATGTAGAAGTATATGAGGGAAGGGGGGTTCAAAGAGACGTGCATATTTCAGACTGGGGGGACGGGAGAGAGGGAGGGAGGGAAGAAATAATGGGTCTAAAAATAGAGGAGAGGGAGAGAGATGGTGGACAATGGGATGGAGGGAGGGAAGGAACAGAAAGAGAGAAAAGTTGGACACAATGGATGGTGTGGAGGGGGAATAGAGATACTGGATAGGAGGGTAGATGGGAAGAGAAAGGGAGAGATGGTGGACCCTGGGGTGGTGGGAAAGGAGGAAGAGATGCTGGATGAAAGGGTAGTAGAGAAAATGAGAGATGGTGACATCATCGACGGAGCCCGGATGCGGACGCCTCACAAGCAGACAGTCCATCCCGTCTGGAGAAAGTATCTAGGCAATAGTGAGAAGTGAAGGTATGAACCGAGGACCAAGTAGCAGCTCTACAAATTTCCTCAACAGGTGTAGATCTGAGGAAAGCTACTGAAGCTGCCATAGCTCTAACCTTATGGGCTGTGACTTTACTGTGAAGGGATAATCCAGTCTGGGCATAGCAGAATGAGATACAAGCCGCCATCCAGTTGGAGATGGTACGTTTTGAAATAGAATGGCCCAACTTATTTGGATCGAAGGAAACAAAAAGTTGAGGTGCAGTTCTGTGTGGTTTGGTGCGTTCCAAGTAGGTCAAAGCATGTTTACAGTCCAGACTATGAAGAGCTGATTCTCCAGGGTGAGAATGAGGCTTTGGAAAAAACAATGGATTGATTGAGATGAAATTCCGAGACCACTTTAGGGAGGAATTTAGGATGAGTACGAAGAACCAACTTGTCATGATGGAACACTGTGAATGGTGGGTCAGCAACTAAAGCTTGCAGCTCACTGACTTGTCGAGCAGAAGTGAGGGCTATGAGAAAGACTACTTTCTAAGTGAGATACTTCAGATGAGCCTTATCAATTGGTTCAAATGGAGGCTTCATTAGTTGAGTAAGGAAAACATTGAGGTCCCAAACCACAGGAGGCGTTTTGAGAGGAGGTTTGACATTGAAAAGTCCTTTCATGAATTTGGAAACCACAGGATGAGCAGAGAGGGGTTTCCCTTCGATAGGCTGATGGAAAGCCACAATTGTACTGAGATGGACTCGGATAGATGTAGACTTGAGGCCAGAATTGGATAAGTGCAAAAGGTAGTCCAAAACAGAAGATAAGGAAGAATGCAGAGGCTCCTTATGATGAGAAAAACACCACGTAGAGAATCTAGTCCACTTTTGGTGATAGCATTGTCTAGTGGTAGGCTTACGAGAAGCTTCTATAACATCTCTTACAGATTGAGAAAACTGAAGAGGAGTTATGTTGAGAGGTACCAAGCTGTCAGGTGTAGAGAGTGCAGGTTAGGATGAAGCAGAGATCCTTGACTCTGTGTAAGTAGAGAAGGAAAAACTGGTAGAAGGTATGGCTCCCTGCTGCTGAGTTGAAGTAGAAGGGAGTACCAAGGTTGTCTCGGCCACCGAGGAGCAATCAGAATCATGGTGGCATGATCATTCTTCAACTTGACCAGAGTCTTGAGAATGAGAGGGAATGGAGGGAATGCATAGAGGAAGATTCCAGAAGAAAAGCATCTGCCTCGAGGCGAGTATATCCTGGAGCAGAACTGAGGCTGTTTGTAGTTGTGGGGAGCTGCAAAGAGGTCTATCTGAGGTGTTCCCCACTGTGAAAAAATGTGATGAAGAGGCGAGGAATGGAGTATCCATTTGTGAGGTTGCAGAAGATGACTCAAGTTGTCCGCAAAGCAATTCTTCGCCCCTTGAATGTAGACAGCTTTGAGGAAGGCATTGTGGCAGATTTCCCAGTCCCAAATCTTCAAAGCTTCTTGACAAAGGGAGGTAGATCCGTCCCTCCTTGTTTGTTGACGTAATATATGGTGATTTGGTTGTCCGTCCAGATGAGGACTACCTGGTTGTGAAGAAGATGTTGAAAAGCATTGAGAGCTTTGAGGATCGCTCTGAGTTCCAACAGACTGATGTGATACTGACGATCTGTACTGGTCCAGTGGCCTTGTGTACGGAGACCATCGAGATGAGCGTCCCAAGCGTAGCTCGAAGAGTCTATCGCGAGGACCTTCTGATGAGGGGGCATTTGAAAAAGCAAGCCTCTGGAAAGATTGGAAGAGAGCATCCACCAACGGAGAGAGTCCTTCAATGAAAGAGTGACTGAAATGTGTCGAGAAAGAGGGTCGCAAACTTGCGTCCATTGAGATGCCAGAGTCCACTGAGGAATTCTGAGGTGAAGTCTGGCAAAAGGAGTCACGTGTACAATAGAGGCCATGTGACCTAGAAGTACCATCATGTGTCTTGCTGAGATGGAAGAGCGGGAAGACACTGTTTGAAAGAGTTGAAGAACAGTTTCCAGTCGTTGTTGTAGAAGGAATGCTCTGAGTTGGACCGTGTCCAAAACAGCTCCAATGAATTGTAGATTCTGTGAGGGTTGAAGTTGAGATTGATCTCGAATCCCAAACTTTGTAGAACCAGGTAGTCTGTCGGGTCACTACAATAACCCCTTGAGACGTGGAATCTTTGATAAGCCAGTCGTCGAAGTAGGGAAACACCTGAAGTCCATGATTCCTTAGGGCTGCTGCTACCACAACCAGGCACTTGGTGAACACTCTGGGAGACGAGGCCAGGCCGAAGGGTAGTAATCTGTATTGATAAATCAGATTTCCCACCCAAAATCTGAGGTACTGACGGGAGGTCGGGTGAATGGGGATATGAGTGTAGGCCTCCTTGAGATCCAGAGATCAAAACCAGTCATTCTGATCTAGAAGGGGATAAAGGGATGCCAGGGACAACATTCAAAACTTTTCTTTGACTAGAAATTTGTTGAGAGCCCTGAGATCCAGAATGGGTCGCAGATCACCCATCTTCTTCGGAACAAGGAAGTAACGGGAGTAAAACCCCCTGTTCTGCTGTTCTAAGGGAACTGGTTCAATGGCATGGAGAAGAAGCAGAGCTTGAGCTTCCTGAAGAAGAAGGGCGGTCTGGGAAGGATTGGAAGGATACTCTCTTGGAGGAAGCTCTGGTGGAACCTGAGTGAAATGAAGAGAGTATCCTTCCCTGATGATGGTAAGTACCCAGAGGTCTGAGGTAATTAACGTCCATCGGGTGTAAAAATGATGGAGACAGCCTCCTCTGGGAGGAAAATGAGACAGATTCAGAACGGTGGAGGTTATGCTCTGTTGTAAACAGTCAAAAAGGCTGAGAAGCCTTAGGTGCAACAGAAGGTTGAGGTTTCTGTTGCTTCTGAGGTTGCCGTTGATAAATAAAAGCAGGGCGTGCAGGTTTGGCAGGAGCTGGCTTTGGCTTAGGTCTGACAATAGAAGCGAAGGACTTTTCATGGTCAGACAATTTCTTGGTGGCTGCCTCGATAGATTCATCAAAGAGGTCATTGCTCTCACAAGGAATATTAGCTAAGTAGTCTTGAAGACTAGGTCCATGTCAATGGTGCGAAGCCAGACAAGACGACGCATAGCTACAGAGCAAGCAGCTGTTTGGGCAGACAACTCGAAGGCATCATAAGATGACTGGAGGAGATGCAAGCGGAGTTGAAATTAAGTGCATTTGAGTATCCAAATAATTCAAGAACTTTGGTAGTAAAGGAATAAGGAATTCAAAATATGTAATGAATTGAAAATTATAGTTGAGGACTTTAGAGGACATCATAGCATTTTGATAGATGCGACGTCCGAATTTGTCCATAGTTTTCCCTTCCAGGAGGGACGGTGGCATAAACCTTGGAAGGATGGGACCTTTTCAAGGAGGACTCGACAAGCAGGGATTGATAAGATAATTGCGAGTTGTCAAACCCTTTGCGATGTACAGTTTTATACCTAGAGCCCAATTTGCCTGGAACAGCTGGTATAGAAAAAGGTATTTCCATGCATCGACCAAAAGTCTGATTCAAAAGCTTATGAAGTAGAAGCTTCAGAGACTCTGCCAGAGGTTGAGGAAAATGCATGACTTCAAGATATTCCTTAGAGTATTTGGAGCCAGTATCCATTTGAAGGTCCAAGTCCACAGCCATCTGACGAAGAAAAGATGAGAAAGATAGCTGATCTGCCAATGCTTTGCCTCGAGAAGGACTCAAGGACATCGAGGCAGCTTGGGTCGAAGATGAAGCCTTGGCAGGAAAAAAGGCATCAAAGGAACATGGTGACTTGGATGAGGCAATCGAAACCGGGATATCCTCGAGGTCCGGCATTGGAGACCTCGAACGAGGAGTCAGTGGTCTAGTTGAAGTTGGGGTAGATCGAGGCTTAGTTGAAGAAGGTTGTTCTTTAGAAGAACTATGTCTCGAAGGGTACCTCGATGAAGGCCTCGATCGTCGGTGAGAACTGTGCCTGGAAGCAGATCTCGAGGATCGAGGAGACTTCGCCTCGGAGATAGAAGGAGCCGATGCTATCAAAGAATAGATAGGACTGGAGGCTGTGGATCGAAGCTCCAGAGGCTTGATGGAGGAACTTCGATGTACTCCCAAAGACTCTGCTCCTTGGATAGAGTGTGAGGAGTCCTGCCGAGGCACTCGTAAAGAATCTGCTCCTTGCTTCACGTGCTTGGATACCAGACCAGACACTCGCAGAGACTCTGCTCCCTGCAAAGAGTGTGTAAGCTCAGACTGAGGCAAAGGAAGCTGCTCGACCTCGCAGGAGTCTGCTGAATGTCCAGGCTGGATAATAGGAAGCAGTTTGGGTCCCATGTTTGTAAGGAACTGAATAAACTGCAGTCTAACATGGTCTGGAAAGAAGCCAGCAAGGATGGATCCGCGTCTGAAACCGGACCACCTGCCTTGGCTGGAGGTTCCCTCGAGGTAGTGTGAGTGTGCTTGGACCTGGGAGTCTTAGGCACTTTAATCACTACCGGTGGAACAGACTGCTGAGCAATCTGACCTGAGGAAACAGGGTAAGATACAGCAGATGTCATCGAAGAAAGAGCCGCTGAAAACAAAGGTCTGATGAGGCTCGAGGTGGAAGCAGAAGAAGCAGGAGGAGCCACAGTAGGAATCGAGGCCAAAGTCGCCTTCGAAGTCGAGGGATCAGAAGAAGACTCCATCCCGAAGAGCTGATCTACCAAGTTACAACAATGATTGAAAGCACGAGGCTGAAGTGTTTGACAAGGCAGGCATGACCGAGGATGATGATTCGGCCCAAGACACTTAAGGCAGCGACGATGTGGGTCCGTAAGAGATATTGTGCACCGACACTTACTTCTTAAAGCCCGTAACTGACCGGGGCATAGAAGAAAAAATAGCCGCCGCAAGATCGAAGCCCTTGGGCTGTCCCGGAAAACGAACGGAAGAAATTTTTTTTTTTTTTTAAAGAAAGAAATAAAAGAAAAGAAAGAAAGAACAGCGATTCGTGAGAAAAAGAAGTACAAACCACGGTTCAGAGAAGGCACTAAGTAACAAAGTTCATGCAGAGAGTCAAAGACGGACTTCTCGGCTCCACGGAAAACTGAGAACTGGGCGGGAAGGCACTCGCGCATGCGTGGTGCAGGCAACTCGAAACTTCGAGTTTCTTCAAGTAAGTCTGCTTGTGAGGCGTCCGCATCCGGGCTCCGTTGATGACGTCACCCATATGTGAAAATATCTGCCAGCTTGTCCTGGGATAATATCATTTTTGAAATTCTTACTCAAGTTAGTATACCCACTGTTGACAGTGCCAAATTATAAAAAGAATCATTACACATGTGAAGGGAATAGAGTGAGAGAGAGTATAGAGTGAGGTAGGGAGTTCTTACAAATCAGGACATAAATGTGGTAGAACTTCTATATAGTACATAGCGAGGGGAACACCACTCATCGGGTAAGTCTCTCTTATCTGCACTCTTCTACCCTTTGGTGTGACCAAAATAAGACAGTTGTAACTTCATCATTTGGACTTTGAGTGACATAGCCAATTTGATCTCTTCCAGAATGGATTTGTTAGGTCTTCTGGTGGTCCACGGCACACCTAAAATCCTTCTTCAGCACGAAAACATCAAATGAGTCAATCTTCTTTCTGTATTGTTTCTGTAGTGTCCAGCCTTTGCATCTGTAACTGACCACTGAGAAAATGAGTGCATGGACAAGCCTGATCTTCATTTCGAGTGTTACCTCCTTGCCTTTGAATACTTTGTCGAGACCTTTCATTGAAGAACAACCAAGTGCTAGTCTGTGGAGTATTATCTCCCTTCTAGTTGCTTCTTTGTTTACAAAAGAGCCCAGGAGATTGAAATCCTTTACAACTTGTATAAGAGGTTAGCTTTCATAAGCTACAAAAGATCACAGAAAGAGGAAGACTGGCAAAAATATTTGGAAAAGTTAAGAGAAGCTGGTCGAGTAGTCAGGAAAGCAAAGATGCAAATGGAAGAAAAATAGCTGACACTGTAGATATATCAGTGATAGGAAGAAGTGCAGAATAGAGAGTTGCGCGGGGACAGAAATCCCACCCGTCCCCGCCAAAATCCCACCCATCCCCACCCGTCCCCGTGAGGAATCCCTCCGTCCCCACCCGTCCCCATGAGGAATCCCTCCGTCCCCACCCGTCCCCGCGAGGAATCCCCTCCGTCCCCACCCGTCCCCGCGAGGAATCCCCTCCGTCCCCACCCGTCCCCGCGAGGAATCCCCTCCGTCACCATCCTTCCCTATAAACTTCAGAAATAGTTATTTTATTTAATTATGCTACTGAATTAAAGGCTCTGGTAGAGACCCATTTACAAATAAGCAAAGAGACTATTAATTTGGAAATATTAATTGGGAAGAATACATACTTTGTAAATGGGTTTCTACCAGAACCTCTAATGTAAATATAAAATATAAATACTCAGCTGATGAGAACCCACAAACTGTCAGCTGAGGACTTCCTTTGCAGTTGGCCTGGGGTCCCTTTTGCCAAGCTTGGCAGGCAGCAGTAGCGTCCCTGAGTCACAGATGCTGGCACCTCAGTGGCTCATGGATGCTGCCAGCGACTGCTGCGCTTGGTGGAGGGGAGTTCTGACCATCTCTAGAGGAGGTCCTCTGCTGGCGGTGCTTGGGGATCCCCACCAGTCACAGCAAGGGCCAACAAGTACTTCAACACTGTAGAAATAAAACCAGAAATGCATTTCCTTTTCTTTTGAACACAAAACAAAGATATCTGCCATATACATTTCCCAAGGCAGATGACTCTATGCAATGTCACCTCGGTAACAAAATACAAAAATAGACAAATACACCCCCTCCCTTTTTACTAAACCACAATAGTAGGTTTTAGCACAGGGAGTTACGCTGAATGCCTCGCGCTGCTCTCAATGCTCATAGGCTCCCTGCGCTAAAAAACAATATTGCGGTTTAGTAAAAGGGAGCCATAGTGCAAAATATAGACAGCAGATATAAATTCTCAAAACAGACACATTTTGATCACTAAATTGAAAATAAAATCATTTTTCCTATCTTTGCTGTTTGGTGATTTCATGAGTCTCTGGTTGCACTTTCTTCTTCTGACTGTGCATCCAATCTTTCTTCCTTTCTTTCAGCCTCCTGTATGTTTCCTCTCCTCCAGACCTCATTCTCTCCCCCAACTTTTTCTTTCTGTCTCCCTGTTCCCCCTTCTTTCTGTCTCTCTGTCTGCCCCCTTTCTTTCTTTCTCCGTGCCCTCCCCCAAGCCACTCGGTTTGCTGCCACCGCCATCGGGGAATAGTCCCCAAGCCACCGCTGTCCCAAGCTTTCCCTGCAGAAGCGTCGCGCTGACCAGCATTCCGCTCCCTGACGTCAATTCTGACGTAGGAGAGGAAGTTCCGGGCCAACAAGGCATTTCTCCTCATTCCATCCAGCCTGAGCCCCATCTCTCCTTGATCCAGCATTTCCCTTCTGTGTCTGTCAGAATTACCATTCCACCTATTTTCCAGCATCACCCTTCTTTGTGTCCATCTCACCTATATCCCTATCTCACCACTTTTTCAGAATCTTCATTTGTCTCTGTCCTTGTCTTTACCCCATATTCACCATTTGCCCTTTCAATGTCTTTATCTCCCCCCCCCCACACACTTTTTCAGCATTACTTCTATGTCTCTATTTCACCTCCTCTTCATGTCCCCTCTGTATCTCTATCCTTATTCAGAAGGTCCTGCTTACCCTTTCTCTTCTTTGTGTCACTATCTCCATTTTCAGCTTTCCCCCCTTTTCCTTTGTTACTGCACCCTGTAGCCAGAATCTTTCCACCCTCTCTCCACTCCGGCCCAGCCCAGTATGAAATATTTCCTTTTGTTTCTCTCCCCTCTCTCTTCTCCTCCCTCACCCACGAGTCCTGCATCTGGCCCTCTCCCTTCTACCTGCACCTGGCAACACCCCCCTGCTCCGCGGCTCTCTTAAGCAACTCGTCAGCAGCGGTGATCAAGACAAGCTGCCGACATCGAGGCCTTCCCTCTACGAGTCCCACCTTTGTGGAAAAAGGAAGTTGAAACAAGCGGGACTCGCAGAGGGTAGGCCCCGACGCCAGAAGCTTGTGTCGATCGTTGCTGCTGAGTTGCCGAAGAGAGCCGCAGGTAGAAGGGAGAGGGAGATAGGAAGGCTGTAGAAGCTCCGGAGCATGACACCGAACCCGGCCAGGATGATTTCTTTTTCAGGCTGCTGCTGCCGCTGCCATCTCCCACCCGAAATGACAAAAAACAGCCTAATGCCCGCGTCGGGAAATAGCCATGCTGAGCAGTGAGCTCAGCACGTACACAGATGAAAGCCTTGCTTGCTGATTGGTCCGGCGGCACGGTGGGGCGGGGCCGCCGGACCAATCAGCAAGCAAGGCTTTCATCTGTGTACGTGCTGAGCTCACTGCTCAACATGGCTATTTCCCGACGCGACGCCAGACTTGTAAGCTGCATGCTTGCATCGCCAGAATTTAGGTAGGCTGTTTTCATCCCCGTGGGAGTCCCGTGGGCAAGGGGGCGTCCCCGTGGGTCAGGGGGGCATCCCCGTGGGAGTCCCGTGGGCCAGGGGGCGTCCCCGTGGGAGTCCCGTGAGCCAGGGGGGGAACCCGCGGGATCCCCGTGGGACCCGCGGGATCCCCGCGATCCCCGTTCCCGTGCAGACCTCTAGTGCAGAAGGGACATTGTGAGACCCAAAGATGAAGGGGAGAAATATGTAGAAGCTGATAAAGAAAAGGCTGAATTGCTTAACAGATATTTCTGTTTTGTGTTCATGGCTGAAGTAACTGCAGAAGACAAACGCAAATTGGAATGGAGGACTGGTAGACCCTGATCAATTTTCAGAGAGCTGTGTTCATGTGTACTTTTGAGGAAAGGCAGGAGAGGGGAGATAATGATAGAGACGTTTAAATACCTATGTGGTGTAAATGCGCATGAGTCTTTCATTTGAAAGGAAACTCTGGTATGAGAGGGCATAGGATGAAGTTAAGAGTTGATAGGCTCAGGAGTAATCAAAGGAAATATTTTTATATGGAAAGAGTGGTAGATGCGTGGAACAGTCTCCCGAAAAAGGTAGTGGGGACAGAGACTGTGTTTGAATTCAAGAAAGCATGGGATATACATGTGAGATCTCTTAGAGAGAAGAAGAGATAATGGTTACTGAGGATGGGCAGACTGGATGGGCCATTTGGCCTTTATCTGCCATCATGCTTCTATGTTTCTCTCTTGAAATCCCGACTGGCTGGAGGTCCCCCAGGACAGGGTTAAGAACAATTGCTTTATCTACATTGTACTACACCTCATGGGAAGTCCTCCTGGATTTTTGGAGCCTTCGACCATGTAAAATTGTGAATCCCCTTCATCAAGCATACTATCTTCACTTATCTGTCAGACTGTGGGGCTCATTTAAAAAAATAATAAAAAGTCCAAAAGACATCATAAAGCGGCACTTGGACATTTGGATCGCCAAAATTTCCAAATCACCATTTTCTAATCCTACTTTCTAATGATTTTCTATGCTATTTCTCAACAGTGTCTCTAAATTTCATGGGGGTGAATTGGAAGCGTGTTTAGGGCGGGCTTAGGACTTGGACATCCAGGTCACCATTTAGACTTTTGCGGCTAGATCTGTTTAAAAAATGAATATGCCAAAAAAGGTGACCAGATGACTACTGTCCAATCATACCCCTACTTTGGTAGTGCCATGAATATACCGGCCGCTTTAGAAGCCGTTTTTTGATAGAATCTTGAGGAAATCAGTCTCTAGTTTTCTAGTCCTCCCTACTACTACTACTACTACTGATCACTTATATAGCACTGAAAGGCAAACGCAGTGCTGTACATTTTGACATTTATAGACAGTCCCTGCTCAAAAGAGCATACAATCTAACTAGGACAGACAGACATGACATATAGGGTTGGGGATGCAAACCCAAGGTGAGAGGAGTTAGGATTTAAAAGCACTCTCAAAGAGGTGGGCTTTTAACTGGGCCTTGAACACTGTCTGTTTCTGAAGCTAACATAGGGTATTAAATATATTTAAATGTAAAGAGATTTAGGTAGAATACTTTTAGAGCAAGTTTAAGAGCAAAGTATGTAGCATTTATTATAGCGTAGTGTTTATGCACATATGTTTTTTAGCGTCTCCCTCTTGATGAAGCGCTCTAGCACAACTTGAATCAAGGGGTCGGCTGAAAGGGACAAGTTTCAGAGTTGATCATAGTCGTTGTTCAAGCAATGGGAAGCCAAAATCATTGGAAAAACCATTTACAGAACAAGTTTACTTACATAGTGTAATAAGTTATTAATATAAATGTTACAAAGGCTTTTCTGATTGGGTACATACTATCTGGTGGTTTGGGACTATCGGAGTGCTATGATGGTCCCTTTACCAACCCATGCTTGAACACTGAGCACGTCACACTATTATTATAATATATGTAAATACAAAAAATTCTCATTGTTATGAACATTTGCATCCTGTGAATAGTGAGGTACAGCCCTCTCTCTGTATTTGCGGGGGTTAGGTGCAGAGCCGGCCTACGAACAGGGAAAAATCATGAATAATTTTTTGGCCGGCTCTAACCCACCCCCCTCCCACATCCAAGGATCTTACCTGGTGGTCTAGTGGTGATGCAGACAGGAGCGATCTTCCTATGCTCCTGCCCCATGCAAAGCCGTCATCAAAATGGCTGCCGTGAGTTCATATTGTAGTCTCGAGATTTGGGTCTGCGGTCTTGCACACTCGCCATAAGGTCATTCAGACCCTGGCTGAACAGAAGCTGTCCCTTAAAGGACAACTTGCTCAAGGCGGCCTTAGAGGAAGAGTCCCCAGACCAATGTTGGTGCATTGAGAGAGAGCCGCCCAACATCAGAGGCGGTGACCGATAAAAGAAGCTGTTACAGCGCGAGGCGAGATGGATCTACAAACTCAACACATTAACGCCGAATGGATTAAACATCAATATAAGTTGGAAAACATTTTTTGAAATAATGTGATATTGAAAATAAAAATGAAAATGGAAAACATTTTTTTGAAATAATGTGATATTGAAAATAAAAATGAAAATAAAAATTTCTTTTTAGTTCATTTATTGGCTTGTCCCACTTTCTAGTTCATCCAATGGGATAGTTTCTATACTTAGCCGTTTGTGTATTTAATGCACATATGTTGGCGTCTCAAATTTACCGGCGCCATTTTCATGAAAATCGTTACCTAGCTGAGAACAGTGAGTACTACATTGCTTTAAAATATCTGTACAACTTAAAAGTTGTTCCGTGATTGCTTTGCTTATTCTCTATTCTTTATAGTTTCATAGAAAGACCCCCGAAGAAGCCATCAATCATTGGTGAAACGGGCCCCATCGGGCGAATAAAGCATTGCACTGCTGAAAGCACTTTTTTGCACGGAGGCACTTTTCTACATAAAAGCCTAAAGATAAGTGCAGTATTTATTTAATATATAGTTTTGTTGACTCCAAAGCCTTAAATAATGAGTGAGAGAGTCGGGTCGATGAACGAGAATCCTACCTACATTACCATCTTGGCATTCATACATTGAACGTTGCAGGATTTCTGAGACCCTTTTTCTCAACTATTTTACAACTTTTAAGTTGGTTTAGAAACCTGTTTACTCAATTTTTGAATGTTCATTCATTGAGGTTTCATTGAGCCTTTTTTGATATGATCCACAGCTCTGCCAGATTCACCACATCTGCGGATGCCGCAGAAACTTCCTGCAAAAGCAGAGCGATCGATGGAGTGCTCGACTCAATCATAGGCATCACCCTTTTTCACTACGAGGTCCCCACTGGGGAACAAACTGAAAGATTTGGATCCAGCAGAGGCGTAGTCTCCATGGATGGCCCAGATGCTGGTGGAGTGACAACCAGCCCGGACTTCTTAACCAAGTATGACTGAGAGAGCACATTCACAAAATCCAGGGAAAAAAGGTTTCCCGCGGCAAGACTCAGACTTGGAGTGCATGGAAGACTTATGAGGTTTTCGCTGGAACTGCCAGCACTCTCCCCAGGGTCCCAAGACGTGAATTTCGCAGGAATTTGGGTAGAAGGCTCAAGCAGAGTCCCCCTGGAGGGGAAAGACACTGCATCAGTGCAAATTTTGCTCCCCTCATGGGCCGCTGCATGCGTGGATCACAGCTACACATCCAACAGCCATCTACTGCAAATGAGGCATGAATCCATCCCATTCTGAACTGGGGAGGCCATCTGTGAAGTTTGGAGCAAAAACAAAGCTCCTATAAAAATATAGGTTTATTCAAATTGGGGAAAACATCCAAGATGGCCACCATGGGTGCCGATTTTGCATTAAAACAGCCCGGGAAGGGAACAAGATTTTAGATATAGGGAGGGGCAGGCCATGCAGGGAAACCACCAAAAAAATCCTTTTTAAGACACCCCCCCCCAAATCATCAAAATAGGCTGTCACTCTGTTACTCACTGTTCCATGTGCTGTATGAAAGAAGCTGCAGGCAATGCTGGAACCAGCATATAGGGAGATCTAAAGCCTCGGGAAACTAGAAAGCAGGATTTCAAGTCTTCTAACTACCCCATCGGCCCAACCACTGCCAGTGACCTCCACCACCTTCGGATACATCGCTCAAATGCCTGGCGGAAGCACACACTTTGGCTCTGATCCTAGTCGTGCCTCCACGGAACTGCTTAGCCTATGCTACACCCACTAGCTGATGAATCTGGGGTTCCCTGATTCTGGAGTCCCTATCAGACTTGCAAGCTGACCTGGGGGCTTATTACCTCACAGGGAACCCCCCAGAAGCAGACGTTCTCCAAAAGTCTGTGATCTCCCACTACAAGGATGTCCCCCACAGAGATCCTCCACAGCACGAGGGCAAAACCACAGCACGAGGGCAAAACCACAACACAAGGGCAAAACCACAAAAGAAAATACAGTAAAACCTTAGATTGCAAGTAACTTAGTATGCAAGTGTTTTGCAAGACAAGCAAAACATTTTATTACATTTTAACTTGATATACAAGCAAGGTCTTTTAATACAAGTACATACAGTATATACACATCACATCATCACAATTGAACCGATGGTTCTTCTCTCTCTCCCTATCTCTCTGTGACCCTGCAGGAGTGTAGTGACTGTTCTAAACAAGCAAGGTCTTTTAATACAAGTACATACAGTATTTTGTATTAAAGTTTTTGGGTTGTGGAGTTTCCATTATTTCTTATGGGGAAATTCACTTTGCTATACGAGTGTTTTGGATTACAAGCATGTTTTCGGAATGAATTATGCTCGCCAACCAAGGTTTCACTATATTGAAAAAATACTGAAAACTACCAAAAGAAACACGAGAAGAAAAAAATAAGCTCCTACAGGCTGGCTTGTAGGAAGACAAGATTGGTGTCCAAGAGGCATGCTCCAGAGTATGCTATCAGAGGGAGAAGCAAGACTTCAATCTGGCGGCAACCTGGCGGCAAGGGATGCATAACCCACTGGTCCCAGAATAAAAGGGGATTGTACAAGAGCCTATTTCAAGCATTTTATGTGCTCAAGTGTTTCTGAAAAATTACAGCCAAAGTATACATTGTATTTTAATTTTTCTAAGACCTTGCTTAAAATCCTCCAAAGTCATAGGTGAAGAAAAGACTAAAAGAGGAAATGATAAACATTTATAAAATCTTAGATGGAGTGAAATCAGTAAACAAAGAACAGCTGTTTACCCAAAGAAGGTTGAGAATAAGGAAGGATGAACATAACTGGAGGAATAAATTTTTCATTCAACCTACAATTAAGCTGTGGATTTTTAAAAAAATTATTATTACTAGAGCATGTGTCAAGGTATCTTGCATAGTTGGGTCTAGAATGGATTTGGACAAATTCTTAGGAATGTGCATTTTAATTTTGTTTTTGGCATGTGCTAAAATGAAATAGAATAAAATCATGAAATAATAAAAGAGAAACTAAATCTCTCCCCTGAATACTCTGACAAGTTCTTAAGGTATAAAACCCCTCAAATAATTATTAACCAAGTAAAGCTGAAGAAAGCCGAAATTATACTTGGAAATGAGCAAAAGGAATGGATCTATACTTTGGGATCTGCTAGGTACTTCCTAACAATCTGGACTTGCCACCTTTTGGAGACCAGCTGGGGTCTAATGGATCTTTGCTGTGACACAGTATGCATGTCTTATGTTCTTGTGATTATCCTGGGTGAGTTGGGGATTGGATATAAAATATCAGGAAAAACAAACATAATATTCAGTCTGTGGTAGTCAGCAGTTTTTTAAAATGCTGATCAGCAGATAGATTTGCCCCAGATATTCAGTGCTGAATATCAAGGGCTAAATCCAGTGAGGCTGGCTGCTATCACTTATGTAAGTTCCAACTGATATTCAGATGGTGCTTGTATAAGACAGTTATGCAAGTCCCAGCTAAATATTAGCCAGGAAACTGCTGAGATTTTTGGCGGTATAGAAACTTTTTAAATAAAAAATATATAGGTTTATAGTCTTAAATCCTGCTGATCCCTATTCCTGCCCCCCCCCAAAACCTCCCTCTTTCTTACCCAACCCCAGTCTACAATATTCTAACGCCTACTCCACTACCCCCCACAACAGTTCCTACTGCCCCCCATTGGCCTTCCTGATAGACCTGGTGATTCTAGTAGTGGCAATGGGGGCAGGAGCAAAGCCTACTCATTCCTGCTGCATACAGCTACCATTGGAATAAGGCTACTGTATGGTAATATATAAGTACTATGAATTGTTGCAACTGCAACAGTCAAGAGTGAGTGGGCTTCATTTCTGCCCCATTGCCCCCCCCCCACACACACATACTAGGACCACCAGTACTATTAGTTAAGCCAGGTGGTGTTTGGAAAGAGGGAGCTATTTTCAGGGGGAGGGGGTTGGGAGGGGTTATTGGGTGGGGGGAGACTTAAGACTGTAAAATTAGTTATGTGGGTCCTGGCTGGTCCTGCATAGCTAGACAGATGAATTTAGGACAGCTTTTGAGTTATCCTAAAATCATCCACTTAGTTATACAGGTCTTGGAACTAAATAATGCCAGCACTCACATTACCTTGGATCCTCCCCAATACCGTCCCTATACTGTCCATTTTTCTGGAGCTGGTGAAACGTGATCTTTAGTGGCACTGCCAACTTTAGTGCTGCTAAATATCAGGGGTTAAGTGGCCTAAGGTGATTTAAGCAGGCAGGAGTCTCTCCTGTCTGTTTACATTGCTTTGAATATTGGAAGGGCAGAGAGATAATTACAGTATGTACAAACTCTCATGGTGTCACATAATTCTGAAGTAATGTAACAATAATTGCCATTGGCTACTTACCTGAAAGAAGCCACCATCTGGTTGTAGGAAAAATATTGGTGGTAGTCATGATGTATGGAGTGACCACAAGGCTCAATGTTGGCCCTACGGGTGTACTGATGTCCATAGAACCGAAGTTCTAGGTATTTTGCAAATGACATGGACCAGGAATCATTAGAAAGGGGAACAACTGGTGTCACCTAGAATTCAGCAAATAATTCCATCAGATTATGTATGATTGCAAGAGAGCTCAGCATAAGAAATCACCAAATATTATCTTGTCTTTTAAATTCTACCTTTGACTTAATATGGAATACTTAAAGAACTTGTAACTTAAGGATAGATGCTGGACTAATGGTTTTCCTTTAAGTTATAGGCCTCAGCTCTGCAGCAATACAGATCACCCTCATGCTGAGGTCTTACTTCCAATGTCTTTGCTAAGTTTTCAAAAGTGGTGGCTGCTAGCAATTTGTATTTTCAGTTCTATTTTTGCTCTGTATCTGTTTGTTTTGCTCTGGGTTGTTTGTTCCTTTGCAATTGTTAATAAAGATAATTGAAAAAAAAAAAAAAGAAGCAGTGCGGGCCATTCAGCGCAACTCCCCTCCCTAGAAACTGCTATTGCAGTTTCGTAAAAGGAGGCGTTAGTTTACTAAACAGTGTTTGATTTGCACAAACAATGCCATCCACATTTCTTATTGGCAGTTAAGGGACAGCGTTAATACAGCACTCATACTCAAGGAAACAGCCAAGCAAGTCACCATTTCAGATTTGCAAATCTATGCTTCATGGTTAGCCTAGCCTAGATTAAGCAGAAATACTTATACATATGGTTTATTTTCTCAGGACAGCAGATTAGTGGAGTCATGCATATAGGCCAACCAATCTGCAATGCAAGTGTAAGAGGGATGTTTGGAGAGTTAGGGCTCTTGAGCTTGGAAAAGGAGGGGAGATATTATTGAAGTCTACAAAATCTTGAGTTGAGTAGAATGGGTACAAGTGGATCGATTTTTTCACTCCATCAAAAATTACAAACACTAGGGGACACTTGATGAAGTTACAGGGAAATACTTTTAAAACCAATAGGAGGAAATATTTTTTCACTCAGAGGAGAGTTAAGCTCTGGAACACATTGCCAGAGGATGTGGTAAGAGTGGATAGCTGTTTTTAAAAAGTGTTTGGACAAAAGCCCATAGACTTATTGAAAAAGACATCCACTGCTTGCCCTACTTGCATGGTATGTTGCTATTCTTTGGGTTTTGGCCAGGAACTAGTAACCAGGATTGGCCACCGTGAGAACGGGCTACTGGGCTTGATGGATCGTTGGTCTGACCCAGTAGGGCTATTCTTATGTTCTTATAATCTGTCAATGAAAACAAAAAGCTGTGGATACTGATGTTCTGAGATTGATTTATTATACACTCTTACACATTAAAACCATAAAAATGCAAATGTGATAGTCCACCTGGACCCTACACGGTCCGTGTTTCGGTGAACACACCTTCCTCAGGGGTCCAATGGATCTCAAATGCACAGATAAAGAAATGGACTGAAAACATCTAATCGTCTTTAAACATGTAGTCAGAAATCACTGCAGACAAGCAAAAGTGACACGAAAAGTAGCGATTTTTCGTGTCACTTTTGCTTGTCTGCAGTGATTTCTGACTACATGTTTAAAGACAATTAGACTGTTTTCAGTCCATTTCTTTATCTGTGCATTTGAGATCCATTGGACCCCTGAGGAAGGCATGTTCGCCGAAACACTGACCATGTAGGTCCAGTTGGACTATTACATCTGCATTTTTATGGTTTTAATGTGTAAGAGTGTATAATAAATCAATCTCAGAACATCAGTATCCACAGCTTTTTGTTTTCATGGTTGGATTGATTTTACTGTGGATCATTGGGTCTTCTTCTCTTTTGTTGTGCTTACAATCTGTCACCTAGAGAAAAGATAGAAAGTAATATGGATCAACTTTCAATAGGGAAGAAGGATGGATTGCATGACTCTGTTGACCTGCCATCGTCAGGGAATGAAATTACAGTTAAGCAGCTCTAGCATTTATTTAAATGAACACTAACTTCCAAACAGGAAGAAATAGAATGACAACTCAAAGAAAATGGGAGAAAGGTCCAATGCACTCAGAAATTTTGAATTATCCTGA
The DNA here is from genome assembly GCF_902459505.1 of Geotrypetes seraphini. NCBI lineage: Eukaryota > Metazoa > Chordata > Amphibia > Gymnophiona > Dermophiidae > Geotrypetes > Geotrypetes seraphini. The sequence goes on along the minus strand of NC_047088.1, from coordinate 136,866,831 downwards.
GGGGGAAAAACCCCTTCCAGTGACAATCAGCCAAATCTCAGTGGGAGGAAGTATCAAGGAAAGTATTCAGAGAAGGTATGGAAAACTATGTATAGTGTAATATGGAAAACAAAGTTTTAAATCTAGAGGCTGTACATAATGAAAGTGGATGACTTGGATTTAGTGGCAGTCCCAGAAGCATGAAACAAACAACTATGACTGAAATATAGTTATACTGAGGACATATTTTGTTCATTAAGCGTAGAGTAGGAAAGAAGAAAGGTTGATGCTATATATAAAAAATAATATTAAAACAACAGAGGCGCAGGACTTATGACATAAGGAAGATATATTGTGGATAAATCTGTCAACAGAGAATGCAAAAGCAAAAGTAATTTCATAGATTTATTTGAAGACATACACAAAATTGCTGTGAAAGGGGGAGTGCTATTCTTAGATGCCTTTACTTTGTCAGATGTGGATTGGAATGTTCCACTTACAGTGTTATCTAGAATAAGGAGATCATAGATTCTCAACAAGAACTCTTCCAATAGTTGATAAGGGAACCCATCAAGAGGGGGTGATATGAGACCTGGTACTTAAAATAAATAAAGCGCTTCTAATATCACAGTAGTGGGAGATCATATAGGATTCAGTGATCATTGGAAGGGCAGATTATGGTTGTTCATTAAAAAGCAAGGGTCCTAATTTCATCAAGATAGGGCAGCGTCTAAGGGAAGTGGAAGAGCACCAAGTACAAGGAATTATTCTTTTAGGGCAGTGGTCGGCAAACCGCAGCTTGCGAGCCACATGCGGCTCTTTAGCTACTGAGTGTGACTCGTCTAGAGCAGGGGTGCCCAATCTGCTTCCTTTCCCCATAAAGAGGACGCTGAAGTGCAGGGCCGACCAACTTTCGCCACCCAAAGTCAATTCTGATGTCGGAGAGGAAGTTCTGGGCCAGCCAATCACTGCCTGGCTGGCCTGGAACTTCCTCTCTGATGTTAGAATTAATGTCGGGTAGCGAAAGTTGGTCAGCCCGGTGCTTCAGCGTCCTCTTTACGGGGAAGGGAAGCAGGGAGAGCTCAGAACTCAGCAGCGGCCTGTTCCCCGATGGCAGCGGTGGCAGCCTATTCCCTGGCAGCCTGTTCCCCAATGGCAGTGGCTTGGGGGAGGGCAGGGAGAAAGAAAGAAGAAAGGGGGGGCAGGAAGACAGAAAGAAAGAAGTAGACGGGAGACAGAAAGACAGGGAGACAGACGGAAAGGGGGCATGAAGAGAGAAAGATAGGGAGAGAGACATAAAGGGGGCATGCATGGAGAGAGAAAGACAGACAGAAAGAAAGAAAGGGGCATGGAGAGAGAAAAACAGACATACAGAAAGAAAGGGGGCATGGAGAGAAAAAGAAAGAAGGGGGCAGGGTTAAAGAAAGAAAAAACTAGGAGAAGGAATGAGATCTGGAGGAGAGGAAGCATACCGGAGGCTGAAAGAAGTGAAGAAATATTGTATGCACAGTCAGAAGAATAAAGTACAACCAGAGACTGATGAAATTACCAGATAACAAAGGTAGGAAAAATGATTTTATTTTCAATTTAATGATCAAAATGTGTCCGTTTTGAGAATTTATATCTGCTGTCTATATTTTGCACTATGGCCCCCTTTTACTAATCCACAACAGCGGTTTTTAGCACAGGGAGCCTATGAGCATCGAGAGCAGCGTAGGGCATTCAGCACAGCTATCGCGGTTTAGTAAAAAGGGAGGGGGTATATTTGTCTATATTTGTATAATTATTACTGAGGTGACATTGCATAAAGTCATCTGCCTTGACCTCATTGAAAACCTGCACAATATAAATGATAATTAACATTTTCTCTGCGTACAGTGCGCTTTGTGTTTTTAAAAATTTTATTGTTGGTAGATCATTTTTACTTGGCCATGAACGTTAAGGGGGAGGGAGGAGAGCTGCTGAAAGACATCTAGTAATCCTTGCAGGCTTGACTGTGCAGGGAATTATTTTTGTAAAATCATATTTTGTTATGTGACTGGCATTATTTAGACTTTAATTTCTATGAATTAATAGAATGAAAATGATTGTTTTTATGTGCGTGCACTGAAGGGAAGTGGAGAGAGAGTGTGCTGAGGACGCTGAGAGGAAATGGGGAAGAGAAAGTGGGGAGAAGATGCTGATTTATAAATTGACAATTGTATAGAACAGGGGTGCCCAATAGGTCGATCGCGATCGACCGGTAGCTCGCCAAAGCAAAGTGAGTCGATCACCCAGGACTCACTTTGCCTTGGCGATCTATCAGGCTGATCAGTCTTCCTCTCCCCGACGTCAATTCTGCTGTCGGAGAGGAAGTTCGGGCCAGCCAATCGCTGCCTGGCTGGGCGGAACTTCCTCTCCGACGGCAGAATTGACGTCGGGGAGAGGAATGCTGGTCAGTCCGAAGCAGGGAGAGCATGGGGCAGTGTCGGCGTCGGCTTTGGGGCCTGTTATCCATTGGTGGCGTTTTGGATCCTGTTCCCCGATGGCAGCGGCAGTGGCAGTGGCTTGGGGAAGGGCAGGGAGAAAGAAAGGGGGCAGGCAGGGAGACAGAAGGAAAGAAGAGAAACAGAAAAAAAAGAAAGGGGGCATGAAGAGAGAAAGAAAGAAAGGTCAGGGAGAGAGGAAGAAAAAGTTGGGGGAGGGAATGAGGTGTGGAGGAGAGGAAGCATACAGGCTGAAAGAAAGATTGGATGCAGTCAGAAGAAGAAAGTGCAACCAGAGATTCATGAAATCACCAGACAAGGTAGGAAAAATGATTTTATTTTAAATTTAGTGATCAAAATGTGTCTGAATTTATATCTGCTGTCTATATTTTACAATATGGTCCCCTTTTACTAAACCGCAATAGTGGTTTTTAGCGCAGGGAGCCTATGAGCGTCGAGAGCAGCGCTGGGCATTCAGCGCAGCTCCCTGCGCTAAAAACTGCTATTGTAGTTTAGTAAAAAGGGAGGGGGTGGGTATTTGTCTATTTTTGTATGGTTATTACTGAGGTTACAGTGCATAGAGTCATCTGTTTTGACCTCTTTGAAAAAACCCCGGAATAGGAATGATAATTAACAATTCTATGCATACAATGTGCGTTGTGTTTTTTTTTTTATTTTATTGTTGGTAGATCATTTTGACTTGGTCATTTTAAAGTAGCTCGAGAGTCAAAAAAGTGTGGGCACCTCTGGTATAGAATATTGTTTCTTTTTATACTTTAATATAATAATTTCAGAATAAAACTATTCGAGGCTTGTGTGAATAGGATCAGATAGTTTGCAGGGATGGGGACCGAGCTTGCAGAGACGGGGCAGGGACGGAGACAAATTTTTTCCCCGTGTCACTCTCTAGGCTCTGTCACAAATCAATTTCGACTACGTGCAGGTGAGCGGGGTGTCAGTCGGGTTGATATAGCCGTCGTAGCGCAAGCAGGCGCGGGGTATGGCTCTCAAATGAAATCTTAATCCTTGTACTTTGCCTCTTTTGACTAATGAGTTTGCCTACCACTGTTTTAGGGGAACAAATTTGCTGCTATGGTTTTCAAAAGGTAAGGAAAAATAGGCTAGCATTCAGCATTCATAAACTACAAGGTCACAGAAAAAAGAAAACAAGAAGCAATGCATAAATGCAAATTGAAAAAAGTAAAAAGTAAAATGAAGGGATAAAATACTTTTCTGAAAGGAGAAAGTGTAAAAAGCACAGTTACTTACTGTAAAGCACAGTTACTTACCGTAACAGATGTTATCTAAGGACAGCAGGCAGCTATTCTCACATGTGGGTGATGTCATCCATGGAGCCCGGATGCAGACAGCCTCGCAAGCAGACTTGCTTGTAGAAAACTTCAGAAGTTTCAAGCCTGCCGCACCGCGCATGCGCGAGTGCCTTCCTGCTCAGCACAGGGTGCGTTTCTTCAGTTCAGATAGCAAGCAGAGAAGCCAACCAGGGGAGGTGCGCGGGTTGTGAGAATAGCTGCCTGCTGACCCTGGATAACAACAGTTACGGTAAGTAACTGTACTTTATTCCAGGACAAACAGGCAACCTATTCTCACATGTGGGTGACCTCCAAGCTAACCAGAATGGGATGGTGGGAGTGTTGGTAACTTAGGAGAATAAATTTTGTAATATTCTCTGGCCACAATAGCCATCCCGTCTGGAAAAATCATCCAGACAATAATGAGAAGTGAAGGTATGAACTGAGGACCAGGTTGCAGCTTTGCAAATGTCCTCTATAGGAGTGGATCTGAAGAAAGCTACTGAAGCCGCCATGGCTCTGACTTTGTGGGCTGTGACTCGACTCTGTAGATGAAGTCCAGCCTGGGCATAACAGAAAGAGATACAAGCAGCCATCCAGTTGGAGATGGTACACTTAGAAACTGGATGTCCCAATTTGTTCAGATCGAAGGAGACAAAAAGTTCAAGAGCAGATCTGTGTGGTTTGGTGAGTTCAAAGTACATAAGAACATAAGAACTGCCGCTGCTGGGTCAGACCAGTGGCCTATCGTGTCCAGCAGTCCACTCACGCGGCGGCCCTCTGGTCAAACACCAACGCCCTAACTAAGACTAGCCCTACCTGCGTATGTTCTGGTTCAGCAGGAACTTGTCTAACTTTGCCTGAATCCCTGGAGGGTATTTTCCCCTATGACAGACTCCTGAAGAGCGTTCCAGTTTTCTACCACTCTCTGGATGAAGAAGAACTTCCTTACGTTCGTACGGAATCTATCCTCTTTCAAATTTAGAGAGTGCCCTCTCATACTCTCTACCTTGAAGAGGGTGAAAAATCTGTCCTTACCTACTAAGTCTATTCCCTTCAGTACCTTGAATGTTTCGATCATGTCCCTTCTCAATCTCCTCTGTTCGAGGGAGAAAAGGCAACTCCTCCAGCCCCTTAACCTTCTTAGTTGTTCTTCTCTGGACCCTTTCGAGTAGTACCGTACCATGTCCTTCATGTACAGCGACCAGTGCAGGACGCAGTACTCCAGGTGAGGGCGCACCATGGCCCGGTACAGCGGCCAAAGCACATTTACAGTCCAGAGTATGAAGAGCTGATGCTCCAGGATGAGAATGAGTTTTTGGAAAAAACACTGGAAGTACAATGGATTGATTGAGATTAAATTCTGTGAAAGGTGGATCAGCAACTAAAGCTTGCAGCTCACTGATTCTTCGAGCAGATGTGAGAGCAATGAGAAACACTACTTTCCAAGTGAGATATTTGAGATGAGCCGTAACCATTGGTTCAAAAGAAGGCTTCATCAGTTGAGCAAGAACAACATTGAGATCCCAAAGCACTGGAGGCAGTTTGAGAAGAGGTTTGACACTGAAAAGTCCTTTTATAAATTTGGAAACCACCGGATGAACAGAAAGGGGTTTCCCTTCAATAGGCTGATGGAAAGCCGCAATTGCACTAAGATGGCCTGAAGCTGAGAGGGAACACGGCCAGGACAAATGTCAGAAAGTTCTGCTTCACACAGCGAGTGGTGAACGCCTGGAACTCTCTCCCGAAAGAGCTGGTGGAGGAAACCACCATTCTAGGATTTAAGGGAAAATTGGATGCACATCTTCTTGCAGAAGACATTGAGGGATACGAGTGACTAGTGTATTCGCCAGGGTGTGCCTGGCTGAGCCTCCGCGTGTGCGGATCGCCGGACTAGATGGACCCCAGGTCTGATCCGGTGCAGGCATTTCTTATGTTCTTATGGATGTAGACTTGAAGCCAGAGGCAAATAAGTGCAGAAGATAATCCAAGACGGGAGACAAGGAGGTAGCTTGAGGGTCCTTGTTGTGAGATGCACTACGTAGAAAATCTAGTCCATTCTTGGTGGTAGCATTGCCTAGTGGCAAGGCTTTCTGGAAGCCTCTAAAATGTCTCAAACAGGTTGAAAAAACTGAAGAGGTGTTATGCTGAGAGATACCAAGCTGTCAAGTGTAGAGACTGCAGGTTGGGATGAAGTAGAGATCCTTGACTCTGTGTAAGCAGAGATGGAAAAGCTGGTAGAAGGTATGGCTCCCTGCTGATGAGTTGAAGTAGAAGGGAGTACCAAGGTTGCCTGGGCCACCGAGGAGCTATCAGAATCATGGTGGCATGATCGGTCTTGAGCTTGCCAAGAGTCTTGAGAATGAGAGGGAATAGAGGAAAAGCATACAGAAATAAATTTGTCCATTCCAGCAGAAAAGCATCTGCCTCGAGGTGATGAGGAGAGTATATCCTGGAGCACAACTGAGGCAGTTTGTGGTAGTGGGGAGATGCAAAGAGATCTATCTGAGGAGTTCCCCACTGAGAAAAAAATGTGATGAAGAGGCGAGGAATTGAGTGTCCATTCGTGAGGTTGCAGAAGATGACTCAACTTGTCCGCCAGACAGTTTTTCTGTCCTTGAATGTAGCCAGCTTTCAGGAAGGTATTGTGAAGGATTGTCCAATCCCAAACCTTCAAAGCTTCCTGGCAAAGAGGGAGAGATCCTGTTTCTCCCTGTTTGTTGACATAGTACATGGCGACTTGGTTGTCTGTCCGAATGAGGACTACCTGGTCGTGAAGAAGATGTTGAAAAACTTTGAGAGCATTGAAGATCGCTCTGAGTTCCAACAGATTGATATGACACTGATGATCCGTGCTGGACTAATGGCCTTGAATACGGAGACCATCCAGGTGAGCTCCCCAAGCGTAGGTCAAGGAATCTGTCACAAGGACCTTCTGATGAGGTGGTGTCTGAAACAGTAAACCTCTGGAGAGATTGGAAGAGAGAATCCACCAGTGGAAAGACTGAATGAAGGAGTGACTGTAATGTGTCAAGAGAGTGGGTCGCAAGCCTGCGCCCACTGAGATGCTAGGGTCCACTGAGGAATTCTGAGGTGAAGGCTGGCAATAGGAGTCATGTGAATGGTCGAAGCCATGTGACCTAGTAGTACCATCATGTGTCTCACTGAGAGTAAAGAAAGGGAAGACACTTTGTGGCAAAGCTGAAGAAGAGCATCCAGACGCTGTTGAGGAAGGAATGCTCTGAGCTGGATAGTGTCCAGGATAGCTCCTATGAACTGTAGATTCTGAGAGGGCTTTATAGGAACCACGTAGTCCATTGGGTCGCTACAATAACCTCCTGAGATATTGAATCTTTGATGAGTCAGTCGTCCAGGTAGGGGAATACCTGGAGACCATGGTTCCTTAGAGCTGATGCTACCACCACTAAGCACTTGGTGAATACTCTGGGAGATGATGCTAGGCCGAAGGGGATGCGAGTGTAAGCCTCCTTGAGATCTAGAGAACATAACCAATCGTTCTGATCTAGAAGGGGCTATACGGATGCCAGGGCCAACATGCGAAACTTTTCTTTGACCAAAAATTTGTTGAGGGCCCTGAGATCCAATTTAGGCCTCAGATCGCCCATCTTCTTTGGAACTAGGAAGTAACAGGAGTAAAACCTCTTGCTCTGCTGTTCCAAGGGAACTTCTTCGATGGCACGGAGACGAAGCAGAGCTTGAGCTTCCTGAAGAAGAAGGGCGGTATGGGATGGATTGGAAGGACACTCTCTTGGAGGAAGCTCTGGTGGAATCTGAGTGAAATGAAGAGATTATCCTTCCCTGAATATTGACAGCACCCAGAGGTCGGATGTAATGGTCTTCCAGCAATGGTCAAAATGATAGAGATGACCTCCTATGTGGAGAGGGGAGGACAGAGGCAGAACGATGGAGGTTATGCTCTGTATGAGACAGTCAAAAAGACTGAGAAGCTTTGGGTGTAGCAGAAGGCTGAGGTTTCTGTTGCTTCTGCTGTTATTGTTTCTTGGGGGGTGCTCAAGTGTAAGGAGCTGCCCTTGGAGGATAACGCCTCTGATAGGATGGAAGAGGTCGAGTAGGCTTTGCAGGAGCTGGCTTAGGCTTTGGTCTGACAATGGAAGCAAAAGATTTTTCATGCTCAGACAACTTCTTGGTGGCGGCCTCTATTTATTCATCAAAGAAGACATTGCCTTCACAAGGAATATTAGCCAGACGATCCTGAATATTGGGATCTATATCGATGGTGCGAAAGCCAGGCTAGGCGGCGCATCGTTACCGAGAATGCAGTGACCCTCGAGGAAGGTTTGAAGGCATCATAAGATGACTGAAGAAGATGCAACCTGAGTTGTGCAAAAGTGGCAATGACTTGCTGAAACTCTAAAAGCCTGTGTTGACCAGTCTTTAGAAAAACCAGGGAGTATATCAATAAAATACTTGAAATAAGTAGTAACAATAAAATTATAATTTAAAACCCTGGAGGCCATCATCGAATTTTGATAAAGACGACGGCCAAACTTGTCCATGGTCCTGCCCTCTCTGCCAGGAGGTATGATAGCATAGACCCTGGAAGGATGACTCCTCTTTAATGAAGATTCCACAAGAAGGGATTGATGAGATAGGTGGGAGCTCTCAAAGTTCTTGCAATGTAGAGAACCATACCTCGATTTCAACTTGCCTGGAACAGCAAGAAGTCTCCAGATTCAGTTTGAAAGTTTGAGACAGAAGCCTGTTAAGAGGAAGTTTGAGAGACTCTGAAGGAGGCCGAGGCATACTCATTTCCTCTAAATATTCCTTAGAGTACTTAGAATCAGCTTCCAGTTTAAGATCCAGGTCCACAGCCATTTGACGGAGGAAGGAGGAAAAGGACAACTGATTCACCAGAGCATGGCCTCGAGAGGGACTCAATGACCTCGAGACGCCTCAAGTGGAGAACAAAGGTGAGACCTCTCTGGAGTATTGGTATCCCAGCGAATAGACAGTCTGGGACGAGGCACTGGAATCAGCTGACCTCTCAAGTTCTGTTATCATAGTAACATAGTAGATGACAGCAGATAAAGACCCGAATGGCCCATCCAGTCTGCCCAACCTGATTCAATTTAAATTTTTTATTTTTTCTTCTTAGTTATTTCTGGGCAAAAATCCAAAGCTTTACCCTGTAGTGTGCTTGGGTTCCAACTGCCGAAATCTCTGTTAAGACTTACTCTAGCCTATCTAAACCCTCCGAGCAATTGAAGCCCTCCCCAGCCCATCCTCCACCAAACGGCCATATACAGACCCAGACCGTGCAAGTCTGCCCAGTACTGGCCTTAGTTCAATATTTAATCTTATTTTCTGATTCTAGATCCTTTGTGTTCATCCCACGCTTCTTTGAACTCAGTTACAGTTTTACTCTCCACCACCTCTCTCGGGAGCGCATTCCAGGCATCCACCACCCTCTTCGTAAAGTAGAATTTCATAACATTGCCTTTGAATCTACCACCCCTCAACCTCAAATTATGTCCTCTGGTTTTACCATTTTCCTTTCTCTGAAAAAGATTTTGTTATATGTTAATACCCTTCAAGTATTTGAACGTCTGAATCATATTTCCCCTGTCTCTCCTTTCCTCTAGGGTATACATATCTAGGGCTTCCAGTCTCTCCTCATACGTCTTCTGGTGCAAGCTTCCTATCATTTTCGTCGCCCTCCTTTGGACCGCCTCAAATCTTCTTACGTCCTTCGCCAGATACGGTCTCCAAAATTGAACACAATGCTCCAAGTGGGGCCTTACCAATGACCTGTACAGGGGCATCAACACCTTCTTCCTTCTACTGACTACGCCTCTCTTTATACAGCCCAGCATCCTTCTGGCAGCAGCCACTGCCTTGTCACACTGTTTTTTCACCTTTAGATCTTCGGATACTATCACCCCAAGGTCCCTCTCCCCGTCCATGGATATCAGCTTCTCTCCTCCCAGCATATACGGTTCCTTCCTATTATTAATCCCCAAATGCATTACTCTGCATTTCTTTGCATTGAATTTTAGTTGCCAGGTATTAGACCATTCCTCTAACTTTTGCAGATCCTTTTTCATATTTTCTACTCCCTCTTCGGAGTCTACTCTGTTACAAATCTTGGTATCATCTGCAAAAAGGCACACTTTTCCTTCTAACCCTTCAGCAATGTCACTCAAAAAAATATTGAACAGGATTGGCCCCAGCACTGATCCCTGAGGGACTCCACTACTCACATTTCCTTCCTTCGAGCGACTTCCATTAACCACCACCCTCTGGCGTCTGTCCGAAAGCCAGTTTCTGACCCAGTTCACCACTTTGGGTCCTAACTTCAGCCCTTCAAGTTTGTTCAACAGCCTCCTATGAGGATCTGTATCAAAGGCTTTGCTAAAATCCAACTAAATTACATCTAGCATATGTCCTCGATCCAGCTCTCTGGTCACCCAATCAAAAAATTCAATCAGGTTTGTTTGGCACGATTTACCTTTTGTAAAGCCATGTTGCCTCGGATCCTGCAACCCATTAGATTTAAGGAAGTACACTATCCTTTCTTTCAGCAAAACTTCCATTATTTTTCCAACAACTGAAGTGAGGCTCTCCGGCCAGTAGTTTCTGCTTCATCCCTGTGACCACTTTTATGAATAGGGACCACATCCGCTCTACTCCAATCCCCAGGAATCACTCCCGTCTCCAGAGATTTGTTGAACAAGTCTTTAATAGGGCTCGCCAGAACCTCTCTGAGCTCCCTTAGTATCCTGGGATGGATCCCGTCTGGTCCCATCGCTTTATCCACCTTCAGTTTTTCAAGTTGCTCATAAACACCCTCCTCCGTGAACAGCGCAGAATCTACTCCATTTTCTCGTGTAACTTTGCTAGACAATCTCGGTCCTTCTCCAGGATTTTCTTCTGTGAACACAGAACAGAAGTATTTGTTTAGCACATTCGCTTTCTCCTCATCACTTTCCACATATTGGTTCCCAGCACCTTTTAGCCTAGCAATTCCATTTTTCATCTTCCTCCTTTCATTAATATATCTGAAAAAATTTTTGTCTCCTTTTTTACATTTTTAGCCATTTGTTCTTCCGCCTGTGCTTTCGCCAGATGTATCTCTCTCTTGGCTTCTTTCAGTTTCACCCTGTAGTCTTTCTGCTCTCTTCTTGTTTTTTTTATATTTCACGAACACCAACTCTTTCACCTTTATTTTCTCAGCCACTAGGTTGGAGAACCATATCGGCTTCCTTTTTCTCTTGTTTTTATTGATTTTCTTCACATAAAGGTCCGTAGCCATTTTTATCGCTCCTTTCAGCTTAGACCACTGTCTTTCCACTTCTCTTATGTCCTCCCATCCTAACAGTTCTTTCTTCAGGTAGTCTCCCATAGCATTAAAGTCCGTATGTTTGAAATCTAGGACTTTTAAGTATCGTGCGGCCGCTCTCCACTTTAGCCGTTACATCAAACCAAACCGTTTGATGATCGCTACTTCCCAGGTGAGCACCCATTCGAACATTAGAGATCCAATAACGCTTTTTCCCTTGTGGGTTCCGTCACCATTTGTCTGAGCAGAGCCTCTTGAAAGGCATCCACAATCTCCCTACTTCTTTCCGATTCTGCAGACGGAACATTCCAGTCCGCATCCGGCAGGTTGAAATCTCCCAACAGCAGAACCTCATCTTTCCTTCCAAACTTTTGGATATCCACAATCAGATCCTTATCAATTTGCTGCGATTGAGTTGGAGGTCTGTAGACTACACCCACATAGATAGAAGTTTCATCTTCTCTTTTCAGAGCAATCCATATCGCTTCTTCCTCTCCCCAGGTCCCTTGCATTTCGGTCGCTTGGATATTGATCTTTACATAGAGAGCTACTCCTCCACCTTTTTGACCATCTCTGTCCTTCCTAAAACATATCCCGGTATGTTTGCATCCCATCCATGTGATTCACTGAACCATGTCTCTGTGATAGCGACAATATCTAAATCTGCCTCTAACATCAGGGCTTGCAGATCATGAACTTTGTTGCTTAGACTGCGAGCATTTGTGGTCATCGCTTTCCATCTATTTTTCAGCGATAATCTCCTTTTTCGTATGGATTTTTGTTTCGTTTCACTTTCCGTTGCAATACTAAGAAATAATAATAATAATAACTTTATTTTTCTATACCTGAGTTGCTGATGTTGCAGTCTTTACTACTATCACATCTTTTCTTTTGCCGGGGGTGGTCTCTATAATTGTCCTTCGTACATACACCACCCCCACCTTTGAGTTTAAATGCCTAGAAAAATATTGTCTAAATTTCTCTGCAAGGTTTCTTTTTCCTGCTGTAGTAATATGTAGCCCATCAGTGCAATATAGCTTCTTGTCCTTCCATGTATTTCCCCATCCTCCTATATACCTGAAGCCTTCTTGATGACACCAGGCTTTGAGCCATCTATTAAAGTCCTCTGTGTTTTTCACTCTTTGCTCTCCCTTTCTATATGCAGGCAGTATTTAAGAAAAAGCTAAAGTGTTTACAAAAGGTTTCACGCCCTCACCAAGCTCCCGAAAACTTTCTGTGCTGCAAGTGTGGAGTTGCTGGCCAGGTCATTTGTTCCCAGATAGATGACAACATCAGTGTTAAAATCCTTAGTTTCTTCCTTAATTATAGTCTGTATTTGCCTGGAACTCCTGGTAGCTGAAGATCCTGGAAGACATTTCACTATTTTGGTCTCCTCGCCTTGTGTTCCAAGGTTAATGTCTCTGATGATGAAATCCCCCAACAGTAATAGTTTTCTGTTTTTGGCCTTTTTATTTGTGCTTAGGGTGCGCTTGTTCTCTTGAGTTACCTTCATTGGTTCCAGTCCCTCCTCCCTTCTGTTTTCTTGAGTATCGCAGTGCACTAGTGGAGCGAAGGAATTCTGTAGAGGTAATATTTGTGAAGGTGGATGTTTCTGTTTTACATGTCGCAGTCTTCCTGAGCCTACTGTGACCCATTTATTCCTGGGCTGTTTTATTCTTTGAGGTAGAGGTGGTAAGTTGGTATGATTTTGTGGAGTGATGAAAGCTGCTTTAATTGTATTCAATACCTGTTTAAGTTTGCAGAGCTCCTCCTTAATACTAGCAAGTTGAAGACAGATGGGGCAAGCCTTAAGCCTCCAAATAGTATGTCTTGGAATTAAAGCACCACAGTGATTGCATAGAATAAAGGTCATCTTGATTGGTTGTGAAGTGACTTGATTTGAGTAGTCCTGATTATTTGGGTCTCTATATATGGTGGGACTATAAGTCTTACCCTTATTCCTATGAAGAGGAAGAGGAAATAAGATTTAACAGAGGAAAGAGAAGGGTTTATTTTTTTGTGCTTTTTTTTTAAAGGAAGAAACAGGGAGGAGAAGAGAAATTAAGCAGATATAATGCTGAAAACCAGTGAAAAGAGCAGAATATGAAATGTTAAGCAACTTATCTTATTGAAGTTCACAGGGCAGCCTTGTTCACAGCACTGTCCCAAAGATAATGCAGTTAACCTTAGAAGTAAATCAGAGCCCCTCCCTTCTCCACCTAATTGGCAGACACAATGGCTAAAAATTAGTAAGTCAGAAATATAGGCTCTATACCACCTAAAACACAGTATTTTAAACAGAAATGCAGGTTCTATAACAAATCAGTGGCTACCCTAAAACACAGGATTTATAACAGGATTTTCCCTACTTTAGTCACCCTGAGCCACAGGCACCAGGATTTAATTAGAGTTAAATAAAGTCTTACCCTTATTCCTATGAAGAGGAAGAGGAAATAAGATTTAACAGAGGAAAGAGAAGGGTTTATTTTTTTGTGCTTTTTTTTTTAAGTAAGAAACAGGGAGGAGAAGAGAAATTAAGCACATATAATGCTGAAAACCAATGAAAAGAGCAGAATATGAAATGTTGAGCAACTTATCTTATTGAAGTTCACAGGGCAGCCTTGTTCACAGCAATGTCCCAAAGATATCAGTATCCTCGATCGAGGAGTTGGAGGCCTCAAAGAACTGGAAGGCCTGGACGAGAAAGGCTTCTCTCTGGAAGAGGACCTGCGCCTAGATGAATGCCTCGACCTGCAATGAGAGTGCTGCCTGGAAGCAGGTGTCGTGCGAGGTTGAGGAGACTTCGCCCTGTGCCTCGAAACGGTCAATGCCTTTTGTGAGGGTATAAGGCTGGAAGCTGTAGATCAAAACCGCATAGATGCAGTGGTTTGGATCGAGGAATCTCAAAGCACTCCCAAATACTCAGCTCCTTGCATAGAGAGTGAAGATTCCAGTCGAGACACTCGCAAAGACTAGACTCCTTGCATAGAGTGTGAAGATTCCAGACGAGACACTTGCAAAGACGAGACTCCTTGCATAGAGTGTGTAGATTCAGCTCGAGGCACAGGCAAGGACTCAACCTCTTGTGAGACTGCTGGGTGCCCAGGCTGGACTGCAGGAAGCAGAGTCGAGGCAGGACTGTATTTGCTCAGTAAATAAACAAATTCCCTCTCTAAAATGGTCTGGATGGAAGCCTGTAATTGTGGATGAGTCTGAAACAGGACCACTTGCTGAGGCTAAAGGCTCCGAGGTGGCAGAGGAAGCATGTTTCGACTTGGAGGAATGATGCTTAGGTAGCTTCAGGACCACCGCTGGAACCGTCTGCTGAGGTATCTGGCCTGAGGGAAGCTCAGGAAAAGACTTAGCAGATTTACTCGAGGTCGAGGACGTTCCAAATGCAGAAGGTCTGATAAGAATCGAGGTCGGAGTCGTGGAGAGAGGAAAACACCCCGCAACAGGCCTGACCGAGTCTGAGGTCAAGGATGTAGCAGGGATTTCCATACTGAAAATCTTCTCCACTTGAACTCAACAACATTTGAGGGCTCGAGGTTGAAGGGTAGCATAGCGAATGGTCACGCCCCAGGCACTGAAGACACCAGCAGCGTAGGTCAGTGAGGGAGATCGCACGCTGGCATTGGCTACACTTCTTGAAGCCCATGACTGGCCGGGACATAAAAGGAAAGATAGCCGCCGCAAAGTCGAAACCCGCCACTCAGTCACTGAAAAATAAAACAATAATCAAAAGAAAAACCACAGCGACACGGTAATAAGAAAAATAAAACATGAGCCGCGGTGAGAGAAGGCATGAAGCAAACTAAGTTCAGGACAGAGCGTCAAAGACGTACTTCTCGGCTCCGCGCAAAACTGAAAACTGAGGAGACGTGCCCTGTGCTGGGCGGAAAGGCAATCGCGCATGCGCGATGCGGCAGACTCTAAACTTCTGAAGTTTTCTACAAGGAAGTCTGCTTGCGAGGCTGTCTGCATCTGAGCTCCGTGGATGACGTCATCCACATGTGAGAATAGGCTGCCTGCTTGTCCTGGGATAAAAGGTGTTATCCAGGGACAGCAGGCAGATATTCTCTACATGTGGATGACGTCACCGATGGAGCCCCATAGCGAACGTTTCGCAAGCAGACTTGCTTGAAGACCTTCAAGCTTGCGATTAGCCCACGCATGCGCGCAAGCCCCTCCCGCCCAACCTAGGGCATGTGTTTCCTCAGCGTGGCCTCAGTTCAGATAGCAAGCAAAGAAGCCAACCACGGGGAGGTGGGTGGATTGCGAGAATATCTGCCTGCTGTCCCTGGATAACACCTATTACGGTAAATAACTGTGCTTTATCCCAGGACAAGCAGGCAGCATATTCTCTACATGTGGGTGACCTACAAGCTAACTACGATGGGATGGAAGGAGATTTGGCAAATTAGGAGAATAGATGCTGCAAAACAGACTGGCCAAAATGGCCATCACACCTGGAGAAAGCATCCAGACAGTAGTGAGAGGTGAAAGTGTGAACCGAGTACCAAGTGGCAGCCTTACAGATTTCCTCAATGGGAGTTGAGCGGAGAAAAGCAACAGACGCCGCCATCGCTCGGACCTTGTGGCCTGTGACTCGACCCAGCAGGTAGAGGTCAGCCTGAGTGTAACAGAAAGAGATACAAGCGGCCAACCAGTTAGAAATGGTCCGCTTAGAAACAGAGCGACCCAGACGATTAGGATTAAAAAAGAGGTACAGCTGGGGGGCAGAACGATGAGGAGCGGTGCGCTTCAAGTAAAAGGCCAGCGCATGCTTACAATCAAGAGAATGCAGAGCAACTTCTCCAGGGTGAGAATGGGGCTTCGGGAAAAAAACAGGAAGAACAATGGACTGGTTGATGTGCAACTCAGAAACAACCTTAGGCAAGAACTTAGCATGGATATGGAGAACCACCTTATCATGATGGAAGACAGTGAAAGGGGAATCCGCAACCAAGGCTTGAAGCTCACTGATCCTACGGGCAGAAGTGAGAGCAATGAGAAACACAACCTTCCAAGTAAGATACTTCAAGTGAGCCCGAGCTAGCGGCTCGAACGGAGGCTGCATCAAGCGAGCAAGGACCATGTTAAGATCCCAAACCACGGTTGGTGGTTTAAGGGGCAGATGAACGTGGAAAAGGCCTTTCAAGAAGTGGGAAACCACAGGATGAACAGAGATAGGTTTCCCGTCAATTGGCTGATGAAAAGCAGTAATGGCACTAAGCTGGACTTGAACCGAAGAGGACTAGAGTCTAGCGCCAGACAAGTGCAACAGATAATCCAGGACAGCAGAGAGGGAGGCAGAGACCGGCTCCAGCAAGGATGAAATGAGGCTTTTGGTAAACTGCGAAGAAGTATCTTAAGACTGTACTCCGGACAGGGCTTTCTAAGAGGTGTACATTTAGGAAATAAACTATATGAAGCTGAGAAGTAATCGAAGAGAAATATACCTAGCCCTTGTAACAAGCTAAGAATGGCACTTGAAGCTGAAGGGAATTGAACGCTAAGCCCTTGGCCATACACTTGTGCCAAAAAAGAACTCTGGAAGGGTGCAAATGTTGAAAAGTACCCAAGAAAGGAAAAACCTCCAAAAGAAAGCAGAAGCCACGGGTGAAGACGTCTGTATCGCCTGGATAAGAGAAGAAACAACCTGCTTTGCATAACCTTTACACGTCAGCCATGACTTTTCAAAAGCTAGGTCGCAATACCAAAGTAGTACGAATATCCATGTTGATCGGACCCTAGGTGAGCAAATCCAGAGATACCAGGAAAATTCAACAATCCAGCTGTCGAAAGACTCATCAGATCCGCAAAGCAAGGATGGTGCAGCCAATCCAGAGATTCTACAAACACTGTGCCCTGAAAGCGAGCTTGAGATGGCAAATCCAAGCCATCATCAGTCAGGGGAAAACACTGATGAAAGAGAAACCAGAGGCGAGAAAGAAGCCAAGCTACTACCCCCTCTGACTCCCACTCCCTGTGCCCGCCGAAGAAGCTAGGAAGCTTTGAATTTTGAGACTAGTTCCAGGAGATCTCACTTCCATAAAAAGAGCTGGAATGCCTGAGCCAAAATTCTCAATATCCAGGAAGTAGATTTCACTAGTACTAACCTTTACACTTTCTAGAGCGTACACAGCACTGTACACTGTAACATACAATAAATGGGCCATGCACAGATTTTGCAAAAAGAAAGTCTATCCAAACTCTTTTCCTGACTCATAAAATGATCTGCCAACAGAAGAAGAAGATGAAGGTCCACCCATTGAAATAGAACCACAACTTTACCCGCCAACTGAGTACATCACCTACTGCCCAGGCTGTAGAGAAATACCCCCATCATAATACTGATTGAAAAGACCTTCAGCGTCATTCCGGAATAATGGTCTTAAGCTCCAGAAACGGTAGCCTGACCATGCTCCAGAGTAGAAGAATGAACAAGTACTGAGTCGCCTCTTAAGACCAGACTCCTGGAGCTGAGGATGGAAGGCACCGAGCCCCCCAACCCGACAGCCCGGGATTATTGGTGGCCATGAGCTATACCAGCAAATACCGAGGCATGCCTTTGAAAAGAGAAATCTCACCGAGCCACCAAATCATACAGAGCAATGATTGAGGATCCTACCAAATAATTGAAGCCCTGAGATACCGGGAACCACCGGAACAAAAGCGACTGCTGTAGCATTATAATGGGAAAGCAAGCTGAAATTCCCAGTGGAGTCAGCAATATGGATCCTAGAACCTGTACAGAATCCCATACTCTTGGTCATGGTGACCGAAGAAGAATGCAAACCTGAGACTGTGACCCATCGCCCTAGTCTCTGGGAAGAAACACATTTCTCTCCTATATGAATAAAAACATCTCCCCGATATACCTATAAATAGTACGGGAGAAAAGAGCGCTGTGCAAATTCAAAGATTCACATCCAAAGAACTGAAGAAAAGAAACCACCCTTTTCGTGTCAGTCAAATGGCCCGACTGGAAGACATCCGATTCAAGCAGTCAGTCAAGAAGAAATTAGGTGAATCGCCTAGTAGCGCCAAAACGGTACCACTGCCCACATTTTCTAAAATGTTCGTGAAGCCTTGGGTAGGCGAAATGGCATGTGTCAAAACCGAAAGCGCTGCTCCAAGAGAGGCAAGCAAACCTAGTGCAGATTCGGAGTCCATAGTGAAAATGTAAATATTCTCCCAATTTTTCTGCAGAAATGTGTAACCCTGAGAAACTAATTCAGCAGAATGGGATCCAGCCTGCCCAATGCCCCCGTCTTGGGCACCATGCAGTAAATGGAACAACGTCCCTTAGTTCCTGAAGAACTACAAGAATTGCCCTGAGGACCAGTAACACTTAAAAGGGAAACACAAAACATAGAGACTCCAAGAACGAACTGGAAGCCTGAGGAGGATGCAAAGTTGCAAGCATCCTGAAAAATGTTCACAGCCCCCTGACCTGACATTATAGCGTCTTCTCCCTCATGAGAAAGCCTGAAGAGTCATTGGAAGAAGTCAAGATTCCCTCAGAATGAAGTGCAGAAGGTCAGGGAACGGCAGGATGAGAACTGTAGGATCTGTAAGAAGAAATAAATTCTCCTAGGAAAAATCAAGTTTTGCAATGTAAATAGGAGTATATTGGAACCATGAAAACAGTACTAACTCCATGCAACGTGAGCAAAATACGTATGTCCTTAAAGTGAATACGTACTAGATGCAATCAAGATGGAAAACAACAGCATCCGAACAGGTATCAGACAAAGCTCACATTGCTAATGAAAGCTTCAGGGATGAGGCTAACTGCCACATAGCATGTGCTTCTCCGCGGGTTTGATAGAATAGGTAACTGGCTCCTAGTTAGAAGGAGCTGCATAGCCCTTCCTTCTGGTCGGGGGGTCCGTCTAGCACATGCCATGAGAGGATGGTGACAGCGTGATAAGCATGGAAATCTGAAGTCCAGGCCCTCTCAGAAATAGAGAAAGAGTCCTGGCCACAGGAAGATGCGAAGTGTCATTATGCCCATAGAGACAGCCCGAACTTGGAAACTGTTAGTACTACCTTTAGACATATATATCCTATGCCACTACTAGACACATGCAGCACAGTACAGAGGCCCAAATAAGGACAGTTACCAACAGACAAAGGCTCAATCTGCAGGGACCCCAAGAAAGACAATGAGATACCCGTGTGAAATATAGGGCACTATCTTGCTGCTGATCTCACTGTGCAGTGAGTTGCCATATGTCGGCTCAGTCCAGAGAAAAAACCGAGACCGGGTGACCTAGCACAGGTCAGAGTCTGTCTTGTAATCCCCTTGAGTGCTAACCCCAGAGTCCGATTAAACTAGCAGCTTCCTCAAGGGAATACAGCAGGAACACAGACATAGACATATAAATCTGCCCAAGCTTGTCCCAAAGCTGGTGAAACACGTACAACTTGTCTGAACCGGAAAGGAGAGAAGCCGTGGCATACCCTGACCAAAATCAGCTGTAAATAAACTACCGGAACGCTGCAGCACTCCTGCCATCGCCGGAGACCCAAGCGCACGCCTGATTCTCGCCCACATGTGACCGCTGCATCAACTCTCCTAGAAACATAGTTGGATTCAAGCTCCACAAAATTTACCCTGCTGTGGCCTGCATAGAAAGAAAATCAGACTCGAGGAATAACCAGAAGAATGGTGCGGTGCTTCCCACAGTGCCGGAAAAAATCACAATCAGTTCCACATGGCCGTGACAAACACCGACGAAAGAGAGACTCAGAATAAACAGGACTATTACTGCTGCACTGAAACCCAACAAGGAGAACAAGTGCGAGCATGAAATCGCACCGCTACTGCTGCGCTGTAACCAACAAGGAAACCAAGTGGTTGCATGCAAAGGGCGAGAAAGTCCCGGCTCCCTCAACGGATTTCTAGTCATAAAACTTTGCCTCAATAAAATATCCATTCCTTAAACGTATGTTGACCGAACCCACAGTACTAAGACTCCCAAACAGAACCTGAAGTTCAAACAACAGTAAAAAAAAACACATACATACTCACAAGCTTGTTGTTAGGGCCGGTTGAAGCCAGTTAGAGCTGGATGTGCAGCACTAAGAATGTAGCAACTGTGGTCTCCTTTTTTTTTTTTAAACAGAGAAGGGAAAGAAGAAAAAAATCGAGACCCAGTCAGACCCTCTAGCAATGGAGGGAGGGTGAGGCAGGGACCTGGGGGGGGGGGGCTAGGTGTAACCCCTAAAGCCGGCACCGTTCAGCCGGACACCCCTGTCTTACTGAAGAGAAAATCTCAACAGGAGAATTAGCATTGTCAGCTCACTGAAGAGAAACCTCAACAGAAGAAACAGAATGGCAGTCTCACTGAAGAGAAACCTCAACAGGAGAAAATAAAGTCCAGTTACAGCCAGAATCCAGGAGCTATTCGAATAGCAACCATCACCTGCTGGGAGATAGAGCATACTGGAGATACAGGAGGAGTGCCAACCAATAGGACCACCTGTTAATCAGTTTCTCTATCTCCGCCTGCTGGTAGATGTGTGTTATCCCATTGGTCTCTGATTCATCTGCTGCTGTTGCCAAGGAAGAGCTGGTTGAGCTGATGCCTCTGTACCCAGAGGTTGTGAGATCAAATTCCAGTGCGGTTCCTTGTTACCCTGGGCAAGTTACTTATTTCTACAGTGTTCACCGCTTTGAAATGCCAAAGTGACAAAAATGCGGTATACAAATCCCCATCCCTTTTCTCCTTAGATGAAATAGCACCTTTAAAGTAACTGTCCTTTAGTTGTTCACTCTCTTTTTCGGTGGCATTCTCCTTCACGTAAGTTACAGTCTACAGACAGTTTGCGATTGGAAATTCCAGCTTTGGTAATTGTGAAACTTACTGACAACCATAAATCTATGTTGTCGGTTCAGGGTCTGACATTATGGAATGCCTTATCGTTGTCACTGCATAATTGACTATGCTTTGTCAATTTAGAAAAGGAGTAAAAACTGTGTTGTTTGAACGCGCTTTTGGTGTTAGCCATGTGTTAGTATGAGGTTTTGCAATTTTGCTTCAGCCTGTGGGTTGTACTTGCATTGAACTATTTTCTTGAAGATATATTATGTGATTGTGTATAGATGCTTAGGTTTTTTATCTTGGTTTTTATTGCATTTTTGTTGTGTTTTTTTGTTTCTTTTGTATGTTATTTGTTGATTTTGTATGTTTGTATTATTCCCCACCTATATTTGTAGATAAGCGGGTTATAAATAATTTTAAATAAAGGTAGGGAAAACAATGGTAAAAGATAACAGATGGTTTCATGGAGGATTATCTTTACTCAGAAGGCAATTAAAAAGGGCAGAAAGGATTTGGAAAAAGAGAAGAACTAAATCAGCTTTGGGTCATTGTAAGAATATTCAAGGTATTTATAATAAGGTGAAAAAGGACTATTTCATATGGAAAATAAAAAATATTGTATCAGCTTTAAAAGAAGGGAAATCAAATATTAGGAATAAAGTTGGTCTAAGAGCAGAGGATTTAGCAGATTTTTTTTTCTCTAAAGTTTCATTTTTACATGCAGATGGAGGAATTTATTCTGCAACGTACAATATTGATGATTCAAGCAAAGCAGGAATTGAAGAAAATAATGTTAGCCTAGGGAAATCAAGGTTGTCAATTTTTCTAATACCTTCTTTGATGAATTTAGAAAATGTTTTGGGGTAAAATACATATTACTGTAAGTTAGATCCTATTCCATCTCAATGGCTCTCAAGCTCCAGACACAAATTACTAGCTTTAGCTTTAAATATGGAATGCAATAGTCTGAATAATGGGGATGTGCCAGTTTGTTAGAAACAAGCAATAGTTAAACCCATTTAAAGAATAATAATTTAGATTTGTTAAATCCAGCAAGCTATAGATCAGTTTCTAATCTTTGTTTTCTGACAAAACTAAATGAAAGGATAGTTTTGGAACAGTTACTATCTTATATTGAAATCCAAGACAAGTTGGATTTCAAAACATGCATAATACTGAGGCAGTATTGGCTGGTTTATTAACCCCCCTCTTTTACGAACACATAGTGCGGGTTTTAGCAGCAGCAGTAATTGCTCCGATGCTCATAGAATTCCTATGAGTGTTGGAGCAGTTGCTGCCTTCGCTAAAACCCATGCTATGCGTTTGTAAAAGAGGGGGTAAGTGAAGTACTTTCTATTTTAGATAGTGGGAACTTTGCAATAGTAGTGTCATTATATTTGAGTTCTGCTTTTAATCTGGTTGATCATAAGCTTTTTTTTTTTTTAATATCTTTATTCATTTTAATGCCAAAAATAAGTGCAACATATTTTACAGACATTTTACACTTTAACAACACTTAACTTCTATCAAACTATATTTATGACAAATACATATATCATCCCCCCCTTTATACATATCCAACAATTGCACTCTAATTAAAAGTATTTCCCCACCCACCCTGGACGTGTATGATCAAAGGGCAAAATCAACAATCACTCCTTACAGAATTCTGTCAATGGCTCCCAAACATCCATAAATTTCTAATAATGTCCCTGTTGTATGGCCATCATAAACTCCATTTTAAAAATGTGGAATAGAGATTCCCACCGGAAAGTATAATTTAACCGATCCCAGTTTTTCCAATTCCTCAAAATAAGTTGTATGGCAACCCCTGTGATAATACAGAGAAGTTTATTATTATGGGAAGATATTTGGTTTTTGGCCATTAACGTGTCAAATAGCACGGTATTTTACATCAATGCCACTGGATTTTCCAATAATTTATTCACTTGATCCCAAATGAATCTCCAAAATTTAAGTATCAATGGACAATAGAACAGTAAATGATCCAATGTCCCTACCTCGAGATGACGGTGCCAGCATTTATTAGACTTAGAACTGTCCAATTTTTGTAAACGAACAGGGGTCCAAAAAGCTCTATGTAACAAGAAAAACCATGTTTGTCTCATAGATGCAGATGCCGTACTTCTCATCCTTCAAGTCCAAATTTGTGGCCATTGAGAAGCAGAATCTGCTGCTTTATCTCAATGCTTCAAATGTCATGAAGACCAGTCTTTGGTTTTTTATTCAAAAATTCAGATATTAATTTATACCACTGAGTGGCCTGATGTCCCAGGAAATCTGTCTGGAAGCATAGGACTGGCAAGCTATACTGATTTTTTAGATTTCACCAATCTAAATGGCTTGTTTCAACTACAACCACTTATAATTTTGAGACTTTGAAATACCAAAAGATTGTTGCAGTCGTGAAAAATCAAGCATTTTCCCATTTGAAATAACATCATCTAGTGCAGGGGTGCCCAACACGTCGATCGCGATGAACCAGTAGCTCAGGAAGGCAACGTGAGTCGATCGCAGAGCCCATCCCGGGCTCCGTGATAGACTCGTGTTGCCATCCTGATCTACCGGGCCTAACAGTCTTCCTCTCCCCGACGTCAAAGACGCCGACACCGGGCATCCACTTTAGGCTGTTTTTGTCATTTCGGGGGGGGGGGTGGGGGGGTGGGGGAGGAGAGCGTGGCAGCAGCAGCAGCAGCCTGAAAAAGAAATCATCTTGGCCGGGGTCGGTGTCATGCTCCGGAGCTTCTACAGCCTTCCTATCTCCCTCTCCCTTCTACCTGCTTCCGGCCACACCCCCTGCTCCGCGGCTCTCTTCGGCAACTTAGCAGCAGCGATCGACACAAGCTTCTGACGTCGGGGCCTACCCTCTGCGAGTCCCGCTTGTTTCAACTTCCTTTTTCCACAAAGGCGGGACTCGTAGAGGGAAGGCCTCGATGTCGGCAGCTTGTCTTGATCACCGCTGCTGACGAGTTGCTGAAAAGAGCCGCGGAGCAGGGGGGTGTTGCTAGGTGCAGGTAGAAGGGAGAGGGCCAGATGCAGGACTCGTGGGTGAGGGAGGAGAAGAGAGAGAGAAAGAGAGAGGGGAGGGAAACAAAAGGAAATATTTCATACTGGGCTGGGCCGGAGTGGAGGGAGGGTGGAAAGATTATGGCTACAGGGTGCAGTAACAAAGGAAAAGGGGGGAAAGCTGAAAATGGAGATAGTGACACAAAGAAGAGAAAGGGTAAGCAGGACCTACTGAATAAGGATAGAGATACAGAGGGGACATGAAGAGGAGGTGAAATAGAGACATAGAAGTAATGCTGAAAAAGTGTGTGGGGGGGAGATAAAGACATTGAAAGGGCAAATGGTGAACATGGGGTAAAGACAAGGACAGAGACAAATGAAGATTCTGAAAAAGTGGTGAGATAGGGATATAGGTGAGATGGACACAAAGAAGAGTGATGCTGGAAAATAGGTGGAATGGTAATTCTGACAGACACAGAAGGGAAATGCTGGATCAAGGAGAGATTGGGCTCAGGCTGGATGGAATGAGGAGAAATGCATTGTTTTCCCGGAACTTCCTCTCCTACGTCAGAATTGACATCAGGGAGCGGAATGCTGGTCAGCGTGACGCTTCTGCAGGGAAAGCTTGGGACGGCGGTGGCTTGGGGGCTGTTACCCGATGGCGGTGGCAGCAAACCGAGTGGCTTGGGGGAAGGCACGGAGACAGAAAGAAGGGGGAACAGGGAAACAGAAAGAAAAAGTTGGGGGAGAGAATGAGGTCTGGAGGAGAGGAAACATACAGGAGGCTGAAAGAAAGGAAGAAAGATTGGATGCACAGTCAGAAGAAGAAAGTGCAACCAGAGACTCATGAAATCACCAAACAGCAAAGGTAGGAAAAATGATTTTATTTTCAATTTAGTGATCAAAATGTGTCTGTTTTGAGAATTTATATCTGCTGTCTATATTTTGCACTATGGCTCCCTTTTACTAAACCGCAATAGCGTTTTTTGGCGCAGGGAGCCTATGAGCATTGAGAGCAGCGCGAGGCATTCAGCGTAACTCCCTGTGCTAAAACCTACTATTGTGGTTTAGTAAAAAGGGAGGGGGTGTATTTGTCTATTTTTGTATTTTATTACTGAGGTGACATTGCATAGAGTCATCTGCCATGACCTCTTTGAAAAAACCCGGGATATGAATAATTAACATTTTCTCTGCCTTTCAGTGTGCTTTGTGTTTTTTTTTTTATTTTATTGTTGGTAGATCATTTTGACTTAGTGATTATAAAAGTAGCTCGCAAGCCCATAAAGTGTGGGCACCCCTGATCTAGTGTATGTTTGTCTGCCTTTATCCAATGCTTCCAGATGATCTTAAACTCACCAATTTGAATCTTGGAGTTCAGCCAAAGGGACTGACATGTATAGGTGTTAAATTATTAATAAATTTTAATGTCTGCCATGTGTCTAATAAAATTCTATTGTCCTTATACAGCCTAGGTAACTTGATACTTAAGAAGTGACCCAATCTCAATGGAGACAGGAGTTGCCATTCCAACTATAACCAGTCTGGAAGATTTTCCATGAGCTTGGGGAGGATTCAATACATACCCTGACGCATTATATAGGCTTGATGGTATCTATAAAAATTGGAAAAATTTACTCCACCCGCTGCAATTGGTTTTTGTAAAGATACTAAAGAAACTCTCGCAGTTTTACACAGCCAAATAAATTTAGTAAGAATACTATTTAATTTTTTGTAAAAGGACCCCTGGAAAAACACTGGTAACATGCCCATTTGATAGCAAACCATAGACAAAATCATCATCTTAACCGTATGAATTCTCCCCTACCAAGACAAATGCAATGGGTTCCATTGCTCACACATTTCTGTGACCTACAGCAGTAAAGATTTTTCATTTACTTTCATCGTCTCTTCCAACGTTTTTTGTATCCAAATACCTAAATATTTTATACCCTCTTCCTTCCAAAGAAATGGGAATGTGTCAAATAATCCTTCTGGACAATGTAGAAGAAGAACCTCCGATTTACTCCAGTTTATTTTATAGCCAGAAAACTTGCCAAATCGGTCAATCAAATCCAGTAAATGCGGAATGGAAGTTTCAGGATTCCTCAAATGAAGCAAAATATCATCTGCATATGCAGAGACTTTATATTCCTGACCTGCATAAGAAATACCCTGTATCTTCTCTGCCTGTTGAATAGCCAATAGCAAGGGTTCCAGTACCATGTCAAAAAGCAAAGGAGATAACGGACACCCTTGTCTAACTCCCCTCTCCAGACGAAAACATTCTGAAAAAGTGTTATTAATATATAATCTGGCAGAAGGGGAACTACACAAGGTTTGAATCATTTGTACAAATCCGGAACCAATACCAAACCAATCCATTGCTTGATACATGAGGTCCACTCTACACGATCAAAGGCCTTCTCTGCATCCAAGGATACAGAGAAGGCTGGATCATCCATGGCTTTTGTTAAATTTAACATGTGAAAAGCTAGTCTTGTGTTGTTTAAAGAATGTCTTTGAGCAATGAACCCCGTTTGGTGCATACCAATAATATAAGGGAGAGCCTTGGCCAAGCGTAAAGCCAATAACTTAGCCAGAAGTTTTCCATCTACATTAATCAAAGAAATAGGTCTATAATTTGAAACCAGCATAGGCTCTTTATTTGGCTTCGGTAAAACTATAGCTAAAGATTCTACCATAGTACCTGTAATACAACCTTTAGTTAGTTGAGCCTAATAAAAAATTTAATAGATGAGGTAAAAGGGAAATTTGAAATGATTTATAAAACTCTACAGTGAACCCATCACCACCTAAGGCAGCAAGGCAATAACATTACTAATTCATGATGGACTTCTTGTAGAGACTTCAGATACAACTTTTTAATTCTCCCTTCATGAACCTTATTAAACACAAAAATAATTCAAACACTGAATGATTTTTTTTTAACCAGAAAGACATCTATTGCAAAGAGGAAAACCATTAGAACATTAATGGGCATGCTGTGATTGACATGGAGAGTAAGGTTTGATACACTTCTCTTCCTAAGGACTTTACATTTCCAAAAGACATCTCGTAATCGTGGTTATTGCAGTTTTCCAGACCTGCCATATCTGAGATGGCTGAAATGCTGATTCCACTTACTCAGACACAGTAAGACCTGGATAACCGCAATGATGATGACACCAACTGCAGAAACCTAACAGAACATACCTTAATCCCATGGGCATGGTAACAGTAAGTATGTGATTTAAATGTCTAAACAAATATGGAGACAAAGGAGTTTCATATTAACATTAGACTTGACTTTGAACCATGGCATCATGAGATAGATGCAAACAAAATGAACAGTACGCTTTCTTTCTTATTCCTTACCTGTCTGCAAATCCTGCACCATGAATAGGTGAGAATTGTGTGCTGGTAGCCAGGGACTGGTGAGTCTAGCTCCTTCAGTATTATCTGTACACAGCCATTTCCATGGACAAAGCGACGGATGTGGTGTACCATGGGGGTTTCACAAAACATACTGGGGCATTGATAGGAAGGCCTTCAAAAACAATAACAAACAATAACAAAAACAACATGAGAACCATTAAACTAGAAGTATAGAATAGCTTTATGTCTTGAAATTTCAGAAATCAAAAATGCATAGTCTAGGATGGATCTTATTTTTGAAGTTCTTTTCTTACCCCATAATTTTGTTCATATATATATGAAGAAACTTTCAGGCTACAACAAAGAAAAATGGGGAGACCCAAAGATCCACAGTGAAAACAATCCACTGATGAAAACAAGAACAAAAAACTGCAGATGTTCTGGAGATAATTTATTATATACTGACATATAAAAACATGAAAATTCAATAAGAAAAGTACAATAATAAAAAATACAGTGATAAAAATCCAACCAGACCCTACACGGTCTGTGTTTTGGCGAACACGCCTTCCTCAGTGGTCCAATGGTTTGCAAATTCACATATAAAGAATTGGACTGAAAACAGGTTCAAACAATTTTTATTGATGCAAGTAACAGCAAATACAACAGCAAATACAACAACAGCAGTGTTGTGCACCTCAAGGGTGCACAACACTGACAATAATGCCTCGTATACAATATAACAAGCAGTTACAGAAGAAGAGTAACAAAAACCATACTCCACCCCCCCTGTCCTAATCTACATAGAGCAAGCGAGACCAGTGGGGGGTGGAAAGGCACTCTGAGGCCCTGGATTCTGATGAGCCCCGAAGATGCCACACCACCTCCTCCCCCCACAAATCAATCCGTAACTAAGTGCCTAAAACCATTCAATACCCCCCACCTCCCCTCCTCAACCCCCCTCCCTCTCCCCCCCTGTGATACTCTCTACCCCGCCCCACCAGTACTTACCATTACTCTCCCATCCCTACAAACTGAGCGCCCTGGTTAGGACACCCATCTTAAAACCTAACTGCGACCCTTGGGATGCAAGGATTACAGATATGGCTCCCAGATAGTCAAGAACATCATCTTTCGCTTCCTAGCCCCTCCGGCATCTCGCATCTCCCAGATGGCCAACTTATTCAACTGGTTCTGCTAATACCAAATGCCAGAGGGTCAGGGACCGTCCAGCACTGAAGAATACATTTCCGGGCCAGTACGTTCATCTTCCTACACAGAGCCCGATGCCCCCTAGGCAAATGGCCAAAAGTCTCTGGCAAATCTAAGACAAAGTAGGCCGGATTACTGCGCAAGGCTCTCCCAATTAACCCTGATATGTAAGAGAGTATTCGCCTTCAGAAGCGCTGGATAATGGGGCAGGACCAAAAGGCATGTCCCAAAGTGTGTCCCCCCGTCCCACATTTTTTTTTTTTTTTTAATTTATAAATTTATTCATTTGTTACAACTTATAATAATTCCATGAAAAAGAATAATCAAGGAAATACATCAAAATAAAAGAAAATCTAATTCAAGTCCACATTATATGAGGGCTGCTTGTTCTATTGGCATCACCAAATCATAAGAATAGATTAACAGGAAATAAATTATTCAATAATCTTCAGATCAGGCAAAAGAAAGAACTTCTATATTTCACTCAACCTCAATCTCTGTATTAGTTTCAGGTAAAATATTTACTTTGTTTTTATCTTGAAGAAAATTCTCTAAATGAGCTGGATCTACAAAAACATATCTAACATTTTGATAAGTCACCAAACATTTGCATGGGAATTTAGGGAAAAAGGAAGCTCCTACACCCAAGACTCGAGTCTTGAGTTGTAGGAATTGTTTCCTCCTGTATTGTGTTTGTTTGGAGACATCTGGAAAGATGTTTATCTGTTGACCACAAAACAGGGCATTCTTATTTATAAAATATAATTTAAGAATGTCTTGTTTTTCTATGTCAGTTTTGAAAGTGACCAACAGTGTTGCTCTTTTGGCTATAAAATCCTTCGATGATTCCAAGAATTGAGAAATATTTAAACTGTCAGGAGACACTAATTGATCCTTATCCCCCTCTTCTGAAACCACTTTTACTCCACTAGGAATATAATAAAGATTATCTGGTATGAAAGATTCTATCTTAGTATAGGAAAGTATATCCTTTAAATACATTTTTAATAACTCCAAATGAAAAAGGTAATGAGATATAGGAAAATTCAGAAATCTGAGGTTCCTGGATCTCATAGCTTTTTCCATTTTTTCCATCTGTAAGTATAATAAAGTATTATCCTTAACATTAGAAACTGCACAAGATTGCATTACAGAAACAGATGCTTCCATTTTATCAATTTTTTTCTCAATTAAGGCCAATTGAGCATCATGATCAGTCACTTTACTTGTTATCTCAGAGGAAAATTGACATAATTTTACTACTGTCCCTTGTAATGCATTCTCAATTCTGTTCACAACTGTCCAGACATCTTGAAGAGTAACCACTTTATTGCCCAACTCGGGCCTATTAACAGGTCCAGTAGGCATAGAAACAGGAGATACAGATAACGATTGTTTCCCCTTTATTATGCTTTTGGCATCCAGTTCAAGTTCAAATGAGTGTAGAGGAGATGAATCCGAGTCTACTATGGAAACAGAATCATCTTTCTCTAAGGAAAATTGAACAGGTTGAGGTGGAGGCGTGGGTTCCCCAGATGAGAGAGAGACAGATTGGGTCTGTAAATCAGGCTTACCTTCCAACACTGTTACAGGAATATGGCATAAATGACGATCCATTGGACCTAAATTTGTAGTAGAAATAATCTTTGCCTTTCGTTTGCCCATAACTTGTCAAATCTGCTCCCTACTCCTCCTGGGCTCCGAAGGGGCTCAAAAGGGGCATGTCCTACCCCTTTGGCCACGCCCCTTCGGACACACGGCCACGGACTCGCGTCCGCGGGCCGCGTTCCGTGGCTCACAGCTGGTTTTAATCCTGGGAGCGAGGACCTCTTCTCCCGATGGCAGATGCTGGGTGGTGGCTGCAGGGGTGCCTGAGTGAAGTGAGATTTCGGCAACAGCTTCAGTCAGCCCTCTTTTCTCCGCGGCTCACAGCAGGTTTTAATCCTGGGAGCGAGGACCTCTCCTTCCGATGGCAGATGCCGGGTGGTGGCTGCAGGGGTGCCTGAGTGAAGGGAGATGTCGGCAACAGCTTCAGTCAGCCCTCTTTTCTCCGCGGCTCACAGCTGGTTTTAATCCTGGGAGCGAGGACCTCTCCTCCCGATGGCAGATGCCGGGTGATGGCTGCAGGGGTGCCTGAGTGAAGGGAGATGTCGGCAACAGCTTCAGTCAGCCCTCTTTTCTCCGCGGCTCACAGCTGGTTTTAATCCTGGGAGCGAGGACCTCTCCTCCCGATGGCAGATGCCGGGTTGTGGCTGCAGGGGTGCCTGAGTGAAGGGAGATGTCGGCAACAGCTTCAGTCAGCCCTCCCCCGTCCCACATTTATGACACAGCGGGGTAAGGAGATCTCCACTGTAATACAACTGTGTACGAGTGTAATAAGTGCGTAAGGTCACCCTATAATGCGTTTCGCGCAACCAAGCACACGGGGTTACCCCAGGCATTGCCCTCAAGTTTCGGGCTATGTCCCAGTGTCCCAAATTGATCTGCAAGTCCCCCTCCCATTTATTCCGAATGATTTGGTAGTCCTTGGCTGGTTGTAACTCTTGCAAACTAGCATGAATGTTAGACACCGAGAGGGACTCCCCCTCCTCCCGAGCAAACAACTCCCGCAGCCTGGCCCCCAGATGCTTGCACAATTATGCTCTGTCGAGGGATCCCATATAATGCTCCACTCGATGACACGCGAACTGCGCACCCCTGGTCTCCCCCACCTTAACCAGCAAATCTGCACAGGTCAACAGCTCCCCATCAACCCCCAAAATATGTTCTAAACTCGTGACTCCTTTCTCTCCCCAAGACAGATACTCCCTGGATTCCCTCCCCAGAGGAAAGGCCGGATTACCCCGCAATGGCAAGAGATCAGTGACCGTTGGCTCCCCTCCCAGGGCTTGTACTAGCCAACGCCTGGCCGATTGCAATGTGCTAAATAGTACACTAGGTCGGATAGAAGAGGGCAATGCCCTCCTGGGATAGTATATTGTCTTTAAACATGTGAGCAAAGAATGCAGCAGACAAGCTGAAGTACTTTTCTCATTGAATTTTCATGTTTTTATATGTCAGTGTATAATAAATTATCTCCAGAATATCTGTATCCGAAACTTTCAGGCTAAATATCAGTTAAATTGGTGAACATTTACTGATAGCTCAACAACACTAATATTCTAAAGGCAACAAAAAGTAATAATTCTGCAGTTCTATTGCATA
Source organism: Geotrypetes seraphini (assembly GCF_902459505.1). Classification (NCBI taxonomy): domain Eukaryota; kingdom Metazoa; phylum Chordata; class Amphibia; order Gymnophiona; family Dermophiidae; genus Geotrypetes; species Geotrypetes seraphini. The sequence goes on along the minus strand of NC_047088.1, from coordinate 136,835,102 downwards.
ACCAGCCATTTATTTTTATCCATTTATGTTTACCTGTTTACTGTACATTACACATCCCACACCCACATCTTATGAATGTTGACTCTCTTTACAGTTCCTTGATTTGAGCGTCAATATATGCCATATATGTTATCACGCTGACACCATTGCTCTTAAAAGGTATGTTTTAAATGTAACACTTTACAATCCTTTGTTTCTCTGAAATCATTCCAATTGTTTATTACATTTATTTGTGAAATAAATAAGAGTTGACATATCTGTACCCCACTGTTGGCACTTATACATATATATTAGTTTGCTGTATAGGATGTACTTGTTATTGCTGTAATTATATGTACTGTATTTGTATTTATACACACACACATATATACCTATATATAACAATTTTATTAGTGCATCACTGAGAAGTCTTTTATGCTTTATTTAGTTTTACTGATCTGTTTCTAATATTTACTATATAGTTATTCTATTTATTTGTATGATCCCATGAAGGTTGATGGACTCCTGATAAAGGCATCATCACCAAAACATGGCTGTCGAGTCCTTTCAGTAAAGTGTATCATCTTAAACTCTTCTTTTGTTGTACCTTACTCCTCCCTCTTCTACTGCTATACTCGTATATCTGTAAGGTTTGAATAATTCCTCTGCTTTTCCATTTCAAGTACTCTGGGCCATTTCCTTTAAGGGTCATGAAGATAAGACAGTGTTTTAAATTTAACCTTGTATTATAATAGTAGCCAGTCATATGGTCACATCACTTACGACCTTTTAGTCTTGCTGCAGCATTTTGAACCAAATGGAGCTACAAATCCTGTAGCCACACCAGTATATAGTGCATTACAGTAATCCAAACATTAAAGCATCCAATGACAGTCTCATAGGGAAATGTGGGGGGTGAGAAACAAGAGAGATGGATGGGTGATCAGAGGTGGACAAAGCAGTATAATTTTATAGTTTATAAGGTTGCTAGGAAATCCATATCTTTGTTAAATCCTGTTTAGTGGAATGAAGAAATATTTTGATAGTACTTAAAAGATCTGGGTTTCCTATCACATTATAAAACAGAAATTATACTGCTGAGTACCCTCCTCTGAACACCTATCCATCATTTCAAGTTTTCTTAAAATCTGATATCCTGCTTATCCAAGCTTCTACGCGATATACAAACATAAAAATATAAAATCGGGGCTACTTGGAATTTGATGCACAGACATACTTGAACCACAGACATACTTGAAAGCACAGTTACTTACCGTAACAGGTGTTATCTAGGGACAGCAGGCAGTTATTCTCACATATGGGTGATGTCATCCACAGAACCCGGATGCGGACAGCCTCGCAAGCATACTTGCTTATAGAAACGTAGAAGTTTCGAGTCAGCCGCACCGCACATGTGCGAGTGCCTTCCCGCCCAGCGCAGGGCGAGTCTCTTCAGTTCAGATAGCTAGCAGAGAAGCCAACCAGGGGAGATGGGTGGGTTGTGAGAATAGTTGCCTGCTGTCACTGGATAACACCTGTTACGGTAAGTAACTGTACTTTATCCCAGGACAAGCAGGCAGCCTATTCTCAAATATGGGTGACCTCCAAGCTAACCAGAATGGGATGGTGGGAGCGTTGACAACTTAGGAGAATAAATTTTGTAATACCCTCTGGCCAAAATGGCCATCCCGTCAGGAGAAAACATCCAAACAATAGTGAGAGGTGAAAGTATGAACCGAGGACCAGGTAGCAGCTTTGAAAATTTCCTTAATAGGTGTAGATCTAAGGAAAGCTACTGAAGCTGCAATTGCTCTGACTTTGTGGGCTGTGACTCGACTCTGTAGTTGTAATTCAGCCTGGGAATAGCAGAAAGATATACAAGCAGCCATCCAGTTGGAAATGGTACGCTTAGAGATTGGATGTTCCAACTTATTTGGATCAAAGGAGATAAAAGTTAAGGAGCAGTTCTGTGTGGTTTGGTGCGTTCCAGTAGAAGGCCAAAGCACGTTTACAGTCCAGAGTATGAAGAGCTGATTCTCCAGGGTGAGAATGAGGCCTTGGAAAAAACACCGGAAGAACAACGGATTGGTTGAGATGAAATTCTGAAACCACTTTAGGTAGGAATTTAGGATGAGTACGAAGGACCACCTTGTCATGATGGAACACAGTGAAAGGTGGGTCAGCAACTAAAGCTTGCAGCTCACTTCTTCGAGCAGAAGTGAGGACAATGAGAAACACCACTTTCCAAGTGAGGTACTTTAGATGAGCCGTAGTCATTGGTTCAAATGGAGGCTTCAACAATCGAACAAGACCAACATTGAGATCCTACTACGTGCACTAAACGAATTTGGACCTCTGTATCTTCCTGGTCGGGATCAGATGACCAATGGATAGATTTTAGGGAATGACATGGTGGCTGTTACCCGCGACTAGCCGCAGGTAACCTGCCATAACGGTGGAGGGTGAAAAAGTGCTCACTGCGGGCACGGGGACAAGGCCCTGTGGAACGGTGAATGGCCTTGCCCCGCAGTTAAGGGAGGGAACGCGCGCGGTCACCGATCACGTGTGGCCCCTTCCCTCCTTCCTACCTACCGTATCTATCTTCCTCCCTCCCCCTTACCTTTGCGGCTCATTAGTAAAGTAACTCGCTGAAGCCAGCCGAGCCTACCTGAAGTCGCGTGTGTGTGGGCGGAAGCTTCTCCTCTGATGTGCTAATATTTAGTGTGCGCTAAAACGGCTAGCATGCCTTAGTAAAAAGATTCCTTAGTAAATGAGGTTAAATGTTTTATAAACTGCTTTTCTTATCATCTTAAAAAATGTGTGCCCATTGAATATTTTAAAACCTTCATCAGTTAAATATTTAATAATGAATTTAAGAGAGATTTGAAACCAGCTGTCTTACCTGAAACAATACCTTTCTAAGAATACTCCAAGTGTGAGGTCATTCTTTCCATAAAACTCCATAGTAACAATCCTAAAGCAGAAAAACCAAAGGATTTTTTTTTAATTTTTGAACATTATTGAAAAGTAATGCAATTTGATTATTCATGGAGATACTGATGAAAGCACAGAAGGCTTCAAACGATGAAAGCAACAAGTCAAAGCAGAGCGTCGTGAATACAGAAAATATGAAACAATATCCACTCCGTTCCCCATCCAGAACACCAAAAGTATACCCAACAGATCTCTCATGTTTCTCATTTTGTGTTCTGATTACTACCCTCTGGTATCTTATCAATCAGTTTCTAATCCAGTTCATCACTTTGGGTCCTAACTTCAGCCTGACAAGTATATTCAAGAGCCTCCTATAAAGAACCATGTAAAAGGCTTTCATGAAAACCAAGTCGATTATATGTAGTGCATGTTCTCAATCCAGTTCTCTGGTCGCCTAGTGAAGAAATTCAATCAAATTCGTTTGACAGGATTTCCCTACTACCTCAATCTCAAAGTACTTTTCAACTTTCTGCTATGACATGATGTTGGTTTTTTATTTGTAATATAATTGTTATTGACCTTTTCCACCACACAAATATAATACTGTAAGATAACACAGAATCATTTCATACTGTACAATTTCACAACTTGAGATTCTTTTTCTATGGAGCCTGCAATAAATCTAATTAGTGTAAGAATTTTGTTAACTCCCTTGATATGATGCCGAGAGAGAATTACACAGAAAAGCCTTCACAAAGCCTGCCTGCCAAAGCTGGATTAAAAGCCTAAGGGCAAAATGATAAAAGGCTAAAGAGCAATACCATCTCATTACAGATCAATTTTGGAAGATTTTAAATGAAGAGATGAATGTATACTGAATTCTTACCTTAACATATCACAGCACTGTATGTGACCAGACAGGCAGCAGCAGGACTGCAAATTCATAAGGTAAGAGACATTTCCTATGTCTACAGAGAGAAATTTGGAGAACTCTAAGGAGCTCAGGGCCAAAGAAACATTTTCCTCTTTGAATGCCCCTTAATTATACCCACTAATGTTAGGATGAAGAGACAGTGAATGCTATCTACATGTTACAGCACCAGAGGACTAAGCTTCTTTCCTCCATAGCACACAAAATACGATGGATGTCTTTAAAAAACAATCATCAATATAGGTTTACTCATGACAAAAAAGAAATCCCTTGAATCCCTTACCACGGGCTAACACAGGCACTTGGAGCATTGCTGGACTGGGTAGAGGAGCTGCTAAAGAGAACACACAGCTTCTGGTGATTAACAGGGCTCAAACAGTCTACCTATAAAAGAAAGTATACCTAGAGTTAACAGAGGATAAAATTTGACAAACTGCAAAGCATAAAAAAAATGAAGCAAATCACCCTTTTTATAATCTTAGATTTTTCTTCTTGCTTTGTTTGACAATAAAGATACATTTTATTAAATAATAAGGAAATAGCGACTTAAGGCTGGCTCTCTCAGTGTTCAAGAGGCCCAAACTCCCATAATGCACCACAGGTGGTGATGGTCCTTAGCACATAGCTGGAAGACTGTCAGTCAAAAAAAGGCTGCTGATAACGAGGGGTAGAATCACTAAAGGGCTTGCTAACACTGCCCTAAGCAGGCTTACCATTAGCCCATTCTGCATATGAACTGGCCTAAAGAATAATAAGTTAGCCCAATAAATACTCAACAGATGCATCCTCTCAGCACCCATAACTTTCCTACTACCCTCAAGACACTAAGGCCCAGACTCTGCAAAGTGCGTCCCAATTTTAGGTAGCTGTAGGCGTCCTACAGTTGTCTAATCAGCCAATCGGGATGCACTTTTTTTTTTTTTTTTAAATCTCCCCAGGCAGGCCGCCTATATTGAAGGCGCCTATGGAAGACTAGGAAGGCCCGCAAGATCACCTAAGCTCACCTAAGGCTAGGCGGTAGCCTTAGGCGAACCTAAGCTTCTCCCTAGTAGAGCGGGAGATGCTTACAATATAGGCCAGCAAAATGCTGGCCTACATTGTAAGTAGACGCAGCTGCTATACTTATCGCGGCGATAGGTATAGCGGCCACGGCCGTCTGGGTCCCCCTCTCCAACAGGAGGGTGCCCAAACCCTCCTGCCAGAGGACGCTCCCCAACACAACCCGCAAACACCGCAAATCACGCAAGAACAAACTCGGCAACAGAAACATAAAAAAGCTACCACACTCTGAAATCCCTACAGCAAACAATTACGAAAACATTAAGGGATACTACCTAAACACCCGCTCCGTGAGAAACAAAGCCCACATATTAAACGATTGGATACTACAAACAAAACCTGATCTCCTGTTTCTGACAGAAACATGGATGATCTCTGACACCGACACTATCATGAAAGAAATCCTACCTCTGGGATACAAAATTATCCCACTATCAAGAAAATGGAAAAAAGGAGGAGGACTAGCGATCATCTTAAAAGATCACTTTGACTACACCAAGACCGATTCCAAATCCTCAGACAACCTTGAAATACTAACTTGCAAAATCACTAACGCACAGTTAGAAGAATCATTAATCACTACTCTATTCTATATCCCACCCAAAAAATGGTCAAGTGCAAAAGAGGAATTCGCTGAATTCCTTACCTTATCTAACCTAAAAGGTACATACAACTTACTTCTGGGAGACATAAACACTCACCTAGAACAAAAGACAAAACCAGAAACAACAGAAATCACCAACCTCCTAAAGTCACTGGACTTTCCAAACCCAGACACAGAAATAACCCACGAAAAAGGTCACAAACTAGACTTAATCACCTTCTCCCACAAAGAAATTATAGCCCCCATAATACAATACCACTCCAGACCCTGGGAAAAATGTATCTGGTCAGACCACTACATTGGCAAGTTCAATCTACACTGGCTAAAAAAGAATACACAACAAAAAAACAAAAACACCAACACGAACAAAATTACCAGTCGAGGCATCATCAACCAAACCGAATTTTGGACCCACTACGAGTTACAGCCCATAATCAATGAAACTCATGACTTCCCCACAAAATGGGAAACTTACAGCAAAGAACTCTTAGACCAAATAGCACCATATAAAACATACAAAAAGAAAAATAGACCACCAAATGAATGGTTTGACTGTGAACTCCTAACCACCAAACAGGAACTAAGAAAATTAGAGAGAATCTGGCAAAAAACAAACAACGAGTCAGACAAGTCAAACTGGAAACAAAAAATGATAATATACAAAAACATGATCAAAGAAAAACGCACTAAACATTATGCAAAAAAAATTGGTACTTCAAAAGTAAACAGCAAAGAATTATTCAAACTAGTAAAAACTATAACCGACACAACACAAATATTAAAAAAGGACACTGAGCCCACTCCATCGGCTCAAACCCTAGCCAACTACTTCCAAAATAAAATCACTGAATTAAATGTAACTCTACCCACATCCACAACAGATGCCCTTCAATTCCTGGAACCTCATGACCAAGACACCAGAGTAGATATGATATGGGACCACCTCGAACACCCAAACTGGCAGCAGTTCCTAAATCTATTTAACAAATACACCAAATCCAACTGCCTACTCGATGCATGTCCCCCTAAAATCATGTCAGTTGCCCCTCTAGAATTTAAAAAGGAACTTTTTGCATGGCTAACATCTGCTCTTGCAAACGGAACATTAAATAAAAAAATGGGACACATACTAATCACACCAATCCCCAAAGACCAGAAAGCGTCCTCGGCTCTTACATCCAATTACAGACCCATAGCAAGCATTCCCCTCTTCACAAAGATACAGGAAGGATTGGTCAACCTCCAACTAGTCAACTACCTGGACAAATTCAACCTCCTTAGCGAACACCAATCAGGATTCAGAAAAGGATACAACACAGAAACTGTCCTAGCCTCCTTACTGAATCACCTTTATGATCTCTTTAGCAAAGGCAAAAGCGCACTGATCCTACAATTAGACCTCAGCAGCGCATTTGACCTGGTAGATCACGAAATCATGCTACGGTGCCTTGAAGCAATGGGAATCACAGGAAAGGCAAAGAAATGGTTCCAAGAATTCCTGACAAACAGATCCTACCAGGTAATCAGCAATGGAAACTTCTCCAAACCATGGAAAAACCCATCAGGCGTGCCTCAAGGTTCCCCCCTATCACCCACTCTTTTTAATATCTATATCGCCTCCCTAGGTCACCTACTACAAAAACTAAATTTAATACACTACATTTACGCGGACGACATATCCATCCTTATACCCTTAAACGACATCACAAAAGAAATTGTAGATAACCTCTCAACCACAATGACCGAAATCAATAAATGGACCACTAAATTCAAACTAAAACTAAACGCAGAAAAAACAAAAGTCTTCCTGGCTAGTCCTAATGACACTATTACGATAACATCGCTAAAAATAAACAACCACGAATACCCAATTTCCAAAAACATAAAAATACTGGGTATCACTCTTGACACTCACCTAACTATGACCGACCACACAAATTCACTAGTGAAAAAATGCTTTTACACGCTATGGAAACTAAGAACCATAAAAAAATACTTCGACCCTACATCATTCAGGCTCCTGGTACAGGCACTGACCCTATCCCTCCTCGACTACTGCAATATCATCTACCTGGGCATCCCACAAAAGACAATAAAAAAACTGAAATTAATACAAAACACCGCCGTCCGCCTAATTTTCGGTCTAAGAAAAAACGACCACATCAGCCCCTACTATAAAAAGCTGCATTGGCTTCCAATAGAAGCGAGAATTCTTTTCAAATTTGCTTGCACCTGTTACAAGCAAGCCTGGGGACTAGCACCATCATACCTACAAACTCACTTCAGCCTACACAACCCCACTAGAACGACCAGAAATAAAAACATCTTTGCTTACCCAAAGATTACAGGCTGCAGATACAAATCCTTCTTGGACAGAACCTTTAAGTTCCAAGCGAACAGACAACAAATTTGGCTGAAAAACCACATAAACGAACCCAATACGACTTATAGTGCATTCCGCAAATCGATCAAAACCGCCCTATTCGCAAAATTCATTGACTAAAACAGCCCCCTCCCTCACTAGGACTCCCCTCCCCAACAAACGCCCTTCTCTTTCTCAAGAAGCCCCTCTTTTTCTGATCTCCTCTACCCTTAGGACTCCATCTGATGGATGTCCTAAATCTCTCAGATACTCTTTGCCCATAGATCTCCAATTTAACACGCAAGTTTCCCATCCAGACTATCGTACTGCATTAAGACTCCTTGTACGGTATTATATTTAGACTTTTATATGCTATTGTATTTAGACTCACTGTATTCTATACTATTGTATTTAGACTGTATTATATGTTATTGTATTTAGACTCACTATATTGTATCGTAAGTCGATCTATGACACCGTATTGTATTAAGATTTTTGCTATTCGCTGAATGTCCAGCCTTCTTATAATGTAAACCGCCTAGAAGTCGCCTGACTATGGCGGTATAGAAAAATAAAGTTATTATTATTATTATTATTATTATTTATTATTATTATTATAACACCCCTCACCTGATTGCCACCCCTCCACCGGACCCCCCGCCCCCGAGCTATCACCCCCCTCCGTACCTTCCCCCCACTATCCTTTAATCGTTAGCCGGATGGACAGGTTTTCCTACCGTCCGGCCGGCAAGCCCTCCTAGTCGAAATGAGGAGGGCCCTCCCCTTTCCATCCCAACCCCAATAAGCCTAAGGCCTGATTGGCCCAGGCTCCTAGAACCTGGGCCCCTTAAAGCCTGGGCCAATCAGGCCTTAGACTTATCAGGTCCGTATATCCCTGCCTATCCCCAATAAGTCTAATGGCAAAATGATAAAAGGCTAAAGAGCAACACCACCTCATTACAGATCAATTTTGGAAGATTTTAAATGAAGAGATGAATGTATACTGAATTCATACCTTAATATATTACAGCACTGTATGTGACCAGACAGGCAGCAGCAGGACTGCAAATACATAAGGTAAGAGACATTTCCTATGTCTACAGAGAGAAATTTGGAGAACTTTAAGGAGCTCAGGGCCAAAGAAACATTTTCCTCTTTGAATGCTCCTTAATTATACCCACTAATGTTAGGATGAAGAGACAAGAATGCTATCTACAAGTTACAGCACCAGAGGACTAAGCTTCTTTCCTCCATAGCACACAAAATAGGACGGGTGTTTTTGAAAAACAAACATCAATATAGGTTTACTCATGAGAAAAAAACATTTGCCCTTAGGCTTATCGGGCCGCCTCATTTCGACAAGGTGGGCCTGCCAGCCGGTAGGAAAACCCATCTGGCCAGCCAACGATTAAAGGTTAATGAGGAGGAAGGTCCAGAGTGGAGGGGTGTTAGCACGGGGGGTGGTGGTGCGCGGAGGGGGTGCATTCTCCAGCAGGAGGGGTTGGGCACCCTCCTGCCGGTGATCGGGGTGTTGGTTGACCTTCCGGCAGGAGGGGGGCCAGGCTGCCGCAGCCGCTATACCTATTGCGGCAGGGAGATCCCTTGCCGCGATAAGTGTAGCGTCCGCGTCTACACTAGCCTATTTCTGTAACCGGCGTCTGCAACATGGACGTCAGTTACAGAATCAGGTTTATTGTAGGCCCAATTTGTATAGGATGCTCCTCCTGGACGTCATATATAGAATCCGGGCCTAAGGGAGTAATTTTATAAATTCATTTTTGCACTTAAGTGGCATAAAAGAATGCATGTTGACATGATGGCATGTACTTTGTTGGTAGGTGTGCACAAGAGCAGATTTTGAGAACATGAGACACAGTTTCACAAATAAATTCACAGATTATTTAAAAAAAATAAAAAGCTAATTTACGTACTAGTTAAATAATCTAGACATAGACATTAGAACTACTGTCAAGAAAATGTAAATGTTCATTCTTGCAATATAGGTGTAATTTCTGCTACTAATGCTAGTATTTTATAAAGATATATAGGTACCTATGTAGGTATATATAGGAAGTCACCAGATTCCCTCAACACTCTCTCACAGAGTCACCTTAAATCCTGAAGTTCAGAGTAGAAAGGTTGTTGCTCAGTCAAAGTTGAATAGGGAGGGCATGGTTCAGACAGCCAGATTAAAAACTCTGCAGCATCTCTACATCTGCCGCTATAGCCTTTTCTCCTTCCACTTGGAATGGAGAGCACAATCGTCCAAGTACGGGGGCACATGTCAACCTGTTCTTTGGAGATAAGCGGCCCATTCCTAGTTTTCCTGGCGAGTTAAATACCACGATATCCAGATGCTGTAGGTCCCACCAGCTACTACTGTCTTTCATGGAGACCAACAAGGAAACTTCAAAACAACATTGGGCAGAAGTACAGCAAAATGAAGCATCCACATTAAAACCATCTTAACTGTCCTCATAGCACCAGAACCAAAAAGCAGGTCTCCAAAATCTCATTGCAGACCTTCAACCAGCACCAAACTGTAATTGGATGGTCTGGGACAATCCTTCATGATTCTAGGCATCCTAGACTCTCCCCAAAAACTTGCCTTTGAAAGGGAACTTGCTATGTTGATCCTTCAGACATGTTAGTGGTCCCACTATGCAACCACAAAAATGATGGGTAGCCACCAAAATAGCAATAGTCTTGGCTGAAGCCCTAATAAGATCATATAAGGCAGGGGTGTCAAAGTCCCTCCTCAAGGGCCGCAATCCAGTCGGGTTTTCAGGATTTCCCCAATGAATATGCATGAGAACTATTTGCATGCACTGCTTTCATTGTATACTAATAGATCTCATGCATATTCATTGGGGAAATCCTGAAAACCTGACTGGATTGCGGCCCTCGAGGAGGGACTTTGACACTCCTGATATAAGTTGTCTGTCAAAAAGGTCAGTACCATCTCAATCTAGTCTACTTAAAAAATCTTGCTGATGCCTCCTGAAGAGCCACTTCTGATCTTATAAATTCCTTTTATTATTTATCAATTTTTAAAAATTTTTGCTTAATGTCTAAGTGGATTACAATAAAACATCAATACATCCATAAAACATCAATACATCACAAACAGTACAGAACTGTTACAGAACTATCAGCTGCCACACTTTCTTTAAACAGGAAAATCAGATATACAATATATAAAATCCACTTCAAGGAACATCCACTCTAGTAAAATGCTGTAAAAAACAAACAAAAAAACAAACAAACAAACACACAAATGAGCTTTCATCAACATTTTAAAAGATTTCACATTATTATATAATTTCAAGGAGCCCGGTAGAGCATTCCATAACTGTAGGCTAGCCACTGAAATAGCTGAAAACCATGTTTTCATATAATGTAGCTCTTTCACTGATTCAATAGATAGTCTTCATTAATGACTGCAATCGCAAAGATCGCGTTGGCAGATATTTCTACAAAGTTTGAGTCAAATACTAAGGTGCTACATCATAAACCACTTGATGAATAATTATCAGAATTTTATATTCAATTCAATAAATTACTGGTAACCAATGTGGTAGTTTGAACACCGGAGAGATACGTTGAAAAGGAAAAATTATGTCCTACCTGTTAATTTTCTTTCTTTTAGACGCAGCAGATGAATCCAGAGACTAGTGGGATAACACACATCTACCAGCAGGTGGAGATAGAGAACTGATTCGCAGGTGTATATCTTGCCAGCCAGTATAGCTTAATGTCCAAGCTTCCGGACAATGCAGTTGCAACCTAGCTAACTTCTTTCCCATATGAAAAATAAATCCTGACCCCAACCATGAGACAGCACCTGCGAGAAAAAAAATTCATGAACAACACCTATCGGGTGGGGCTCTAGATTCATCTGCTCCGTCTAAAGTAAAATTAACAGGTAGGACATAATTTTTCTTCCTTACTGCCAGCAGCAGATGAATCCAGAGACTAGTGGGATGTAGCAAAGCAACCTCAACTTGGGTGGGGCGAACATGCTGCCTCTGCGAGCACCGAAGCACCTAAGGACGCCTCTGCGCACTCCGCCACATTCAAGCGGTAATGCCTAGAAAACGTTTTGGAAGACGATCAAGTGGCCACCCTACAAATCTCCTCCAGGGAAAACCCCAAGACATAGCCTTCGCTCTCGTCGAATGAACATGTAAAGCCTCCGGCACCCGCTTACCTGCTAACAAATTAATTTAATTTATTTATTTACCCGTTCTCCCAGGAGAGCTCAGAACGGTTTACATGAGTTTATTCAGGTACTCAAGCATTTTTCCCTGTCTGTCCTGGCGGGCTCACAATCTATCTAATGTACCTGGGGCAATGGGGGGGGATTAAACAACTTGCCCAGGGTCACAAGAAGTAGCGTGGGTTTGAACCCACAACTTCAGGGTGCTGAGGCTGTAGCTTTAACCACTGCACCCACTGAGCCACTGAGGCCTTAGAAGCCGCCAAACCCTTTCTAGGACCCAAAAAGAGCACAGAGGTGATCCGAATGCCAAAATTCATTAGTAACCTGAAGACAGTGCAAGAGCATTCTCCTTACATCGAGCAAATGCAAGGCTGGAAACCTTGACCTCCCCCCCCCCAATCCTCTTCCCTGAAGGACGGTAGAAAGAGGACCTGATTGACATGAAATGGAGACACTACTTTTGGAAGAAAAGAAGGAACAGTTCAAATTGAAACTCCGGCCTCCAAAAAACGTAAGAACTGATCCCTGCAGGATAAAGCCTGCAACTCAGAAACCTACCTGGCCAAAGCCAGGGCCTTTAAGGTAACATCCTTGAGTGCTGCGGTACCCAAAGGCTCAAAAGGTGTCCCTAACCCTAACCCTTGTAAACCTTTAAAGACCATCTTCAGGACGCCTCTTCAATCCGGACCATCTTCAATCCGGACAGGACCTCCGCAAAGGAGGCCTATTGTGGTTGACCCCCCTTAAGGAACCGTACCACATCAGGGTAAGACTCTATGGACAAACCTGACACCTTCCCTCTGTAACAGGCAACAGCCACTACATGTACCCAAATGGAATTGTAGGCTAACCATTTAGCAACCCCTTCTTGCAGGAAGGAAATAATCTGAGACAGGGAAGCCTGAAAAGGAGGAAACTCTAATTGAATGCACCAAGCTTCAAAAACTCACCTAGCATAAATTGTAGAGGTAGACCTCTTCTTTGCCTGCAGTAGAGTAGAGATAACCTGCTCGAAATACCCCCTACGCTGCAACCTTGACTGTTCAATAGCCAGGCCGTCAGACCACAGCGGAAGAGAGCATCCCCCTGAACCTACTCTTGTGGGACTCAGATGGGTGTCCCCTGCCACCAAAGCAGAGTGATCGGTGACCACCTCCCCCGAGGAGTCTAACCTGAGGGCTGCGGACAACCCTGAAATATCCACCCCGCTGTGCCGGAGCTGCGAGCTGGATGAAGCTATACTCGCCCCTTCACTGTCCGAAGAGGAAACCCTCTCCACAGGCACTATGGGGCCTTTGAAGGACCGAGGGCCTACCCTACTTCCTGAGCCTGCTCCCCATGCCTGTTGGGGAGCTGGGAAACTTACCGCAAGGGAATGAAAGGTCATACCACCTTGAGCCCCCTCACCTGAGAAACCAAATGACCCACTGGTGGGCCCTCAAAACCCCAGAATACAGACCCGGGCCCTTCCGACTGCAAGGAACCAGAACCCCTGGTCCTAAGGCTCACCGGCCCCGAAATGAACATCTCACAATCTCCTATCTGGCCCCTGCCCACAGGGACGCCCAGAATGAATCTGCGCCTGGAAAAAAGCATTCTCAACCATAACCTTCGCTCTCTACCCAGGCTCTATGTAATCTTGGCCCATTCCACCAGTAATAAGGCCAGCCACCCCCCCCCCCCCATTCACTCGGCGGAAGGAGCCAAAACGCCGGCATTGTGGAGGGCATGAGGACTGAGGAGGATATACCCTCAAGGCCAAGGGTTTGGCAGGGTGAGAAGGTCGCCGCTGCGTAACCCTGGACCTGGCACTATAAGCTGCCGAATAGGAGGCCCTATATGCTGATTTCCCCGGGCTACACCTCCTGGTATCCCAAAAATGCGGCCTAGATGAGGGAGACCTAGGTGCAACCTCTGAGACTTAAGAGTCTCCAAAATCCTTCACCAATTTTTCCAGATCCTCTCCAAACAGTAACCTGCCCCTAAAGGGAAGACGTACCAGGCATAATTTGGAGGTGACATCCGCTGCCCAATGTCGCAGCCATAGGTGTCGCCTAGAAACTACTGCCAGAGCCATCTGCTTAGCTGAAGCTCTAATCATACCATATAAGGCATCAACCAGCTACGCCAGCCCTGACTCTACATCTGGAAAGTCTGGGGGTGGAGCCCCACCGGCCTTAACCACCCCATCAGTACATAGCTGGATCCACTGAAGACAGGCCTGTGCTGCATAAGAACTGCACATTGCTGCCTGCAGTCAGGGCTTCCACATCAAAAGAAGACCTTAAAGAAGACTCAATCTTCCTATCCTGAGGGTCCCTCAGAGTAATACCTCCCTCGATTGGCAGAGTAGTTTTCCTAGTGACTGCTGCCACTAAGGCGTCCACTTTAGGAAGTTTAAACTTATCCTGCTCCTCGAGAGCCACAGGATACAATGAATACATAGCCCTTGCCACCTTGAGGCCTGACTTTGGCATAGTCCATTACTCAGAAATCAACTCCTGCATGGCCTCATGCACAGGAAAAGTCTTAGGCGGCTGCCTAGTGCCCGCCATAAGGGGATTGGGCCCCGCCCCCCTTCTGTGTCTGGCAGGGGAATGTGCAGACAGTCCAAAGCTTTAGAAATAAAGGCCGCCAGTTCCTCCCTATGCAAGAGGCACAACGCCGAGAGATCATCCCTATCAGCCTCTTCTACATCCATGTCCTCCTTCCCCCCCCCCCCACCCCCACCCAGGACCGAACAAAGGTAAAGGGATCTCCGGGTAGGCAAAGTCTTCAGCCTCGGGCACCCTACGCCTCTTGGCCCCTTTAAGATCAAACTGTGGCTGAAATGCCACCCCCTGGGCTAGGCCTGTCGCAGAACCCCCTCTCTCTGTCCGAGCTTGCCTTCTGCTGCAAAAACACCTTGTGAAACAGAAGCACAAACTCCAGCAAGAGGCTAACTAAGGCCACAAGCCCTTCCAGTGCCGCCGCCAGCATTTCTCCTGCTGCCGCAGCTGAGCTGCACAGCCGCACCTCCAAAGCCGCAGCTAAAGCCGGTCCTGCCTTCTTCTCCCCAAGCGCGTCTTTGGCGTGGAGAGGAGGCGCACCTTCCAGTGCCAAAACAGATGCTGCACCCACGTCTTCCATGCAGCCGGCCGAACACAGCCCCGAAATAGAGCGGTACTTCTTGCATCACGAAAAACATTTTACAGCCTCCACTGCCATGTCTCTGCCCGGCAAAGAAAATACAGGGGTACTCACGTTCTCCTATCCTGAAAGGCCCACTCCAGCACAAAGCCCCACTGTGCCAGCAAACCTAGTCCAAGCCAAATGGCAGGGGGTTTTTTTCTTTATGGGAAAGAAGCCCTCCGGACCAGGAAACTTTTTTCACGGGTGGTGGGGCAGGGACCTGGAAGGGACCTGGTGTTGCCCCCAAAGTTGGAACTGAAACCTGTCAACAACCCTAAACTCAACGGGAGCCAAAGCAGCAGGAGCAACAGTCTTCCACACAGGAGTCTCAGAGATCCAGGAACTATCGGAACAGCAACCATCCAACCTGGAGATAGAGCATACTGGCTGGCAAGAGGGGCTCTATCCAAGATATACACTTCCATTATTTTTCCAACAGCCAGTAAGCCTCACTTTGGTTGTTGGAAAAATAATGGAAGTGTTGCTGAAAAAAAGGATAGTTAACTTCCTAGAATCTAATGGGTTACAGGATTCGAGGCAACATGGTTTACTAAAGGTAAATCTTGTCAAATGAAAATGATTGAATTTTTTGATTGGGTGACCAGAGAGCTGGATCGAGGACATATGCTAGATGTAATTTACTTAGATTTCAGCAAAGCCTTTGACACGGTTCCTCATAGGAGGCTCTTGAACAAATCTGAAGGGCTGAAGTTAGGAACCAAAGTGGAGAACTGGTTTAGAAACTGGTTGACGGACAGACGGCATAGCCAGTAGAAGAAAGAAGATGTTGATGCCCCTGTACAGGTCATTGGTGAGGCCCTACTTGGAGTATTGTGTTCAGTTTTGGAGACCGTATCTGGTGATGGGCATAAAAAGGCTTGAAGCGGTCCAGAGGGCAACAAAAATGATAGGAGGTTTACGACAAAAGACATACGAGGAGAGACTGGAAGCCCGGAATATGTACACCTTAGAGGAAAAGAGGGACAGGGGAGATATGATTCAGACGTTCAAATACTTGAAAGGTATTAATGTAGAACATAATCTTTTCCAGAGAAAGGAAAATGGAAAACCAGAGGACATAATTTGAGGTTGAGAGGTGGTAGACTCAAGAGAAATGTAAGGAAATTCTTCTTTACGGAGAGGGTGGTGGATGCCTTGAATGCGCTCCCGAGAGAGATGGTGGAGATGAAAACAGTGACGGAGGTCAAAAAAGCGTGGGATGAGCACGAAGGATCTAGAATCAGAAAATAATAGTACATATTGAAGAACTAAGGCCAGTACTGGGAAGACTTGCACAGTCTGTATCTGTATATGGCCGTTTAGATGGAGGATGGGATGGGGAGGGCTTCAATGGCTGTGAGGGTGTAGATGGACTGGAGTGAGCTTTGACGGAGACTTCAGTAGCTGGAACCTAAGAACAGTATCGGGCAGAGCTTTGGCTAAGAAGAAAAAAAACCCCAAACAACAACAAATTTTTAGATTGAATCAGGTTGGGTAGACTAGATGGACCATTTGGGTCTTTATCTGCCGTCATCTACTATGTTACATTTATGAATTGTGACAAACCTACAGCAATCCCAAGGATTATCACAGGGAAATATAGGAAATCATACAAACCCCGGTGCAGAAGGGCAGACCAGGTCAGAGCCCATGGCAATAATTTAGCTGACTATCCTATGAGCAGTGAAGAGACTGAGACAGAACAGGAAAGGTTTACCTTTCCTAAGGCAGTGCCAAAGCAAAGTAAGACATTTCTGCCCTTCTATTTCCCAGTTCCAGTAAGGCAGAAAACAGAAAAACAGTTTTCCCTCAGAGAAATGTCTCAGCCTGAGGAAGGAAAGCCCTTTCCCCCACTGAAGCCAAGGGTATGTGGTTTTTTTTCATCAGCTTAAAGCGAGGCTCAAACAAGAGCAGGGAACAGGACAGGAGGAGAGACATGAAGCTAGGAACGGAACTGGGCTTATCCCAGACCAGGCAGGGTAGCTTCCCAGCCCTGATTGGGAAATGAGAGAGGAGAAGGCTGAAGAAAACCTGTCTTCAGAGCCGGGTGAGGCAATGATAGTGGAAGACCACAGTGCTGCAGGTGAGATTTGGCCACAGCAAATGGAAGTGGCTTGAAACAAACGTGTCTATTGGATGTTTTCCTTGGCTGTTTTTTTTCCTCTGGTAAGCAGACTGTGTGGGCTACCAGAGAGGGTAATTTCGGACTGTAAAAGTTTTCTACATTTTTTCTCTATGCTTTAAGCACAGGGACAGTATCCTTCACAGTGATTAAATTGAGCCAAACGCTGAGCAGGAAATTCAGCCTGTTGGTTACTCTGACTCACTGTTCACAGAACACCGTATGAGGATACCAGCTGTTAGCTGTTACTATAGTAACCTGTTAATTGCATTTAGCCGGCATGCTTCACAGAAACATACTGAAAATCTCTGGGTTTAAAACTGCTATGTTTTCTCTGTTAAACACTAGCTCAGTCTGGATTGAATTCATCTGTTAAAACCAGGGTTTGCTGTCTACTGCCTAAATGATATAAAGCTGTCTGTGTGCCTTGCTAAGGAACCTGCTTCTTAGAAGGGTAAACACACCTGTTCCTAAAGCATCTAGACCAGTGGTTCCCAACCCTGTCCTGAAGGAACACCAGGCCAATTGGGTTTTCAGGCTAGCCCTAATGAATATGCATGAAGCAAATTTGCATGCCTATCACTTCCATCATATGCAAATCTCTCTCATGCATATTCATTAGGGCTAGCCTGAAAACCCGATTGGCCTGGTGTTCCTCCAGGACAGGGTTGGGAATCACTGATCCACTCATCTCTCTCTCCTCAATAGCGATTAACTTGTCCTATTGATCACTTTCTCCTCAACAATGGATTTCCTGTCCTATTAATTCTCTTTCTTCCACCCCTCTTAAAGTCAATCAATTTGTACCTTTGCTTAATCTTTTGTAAACCGCATAGAACTTCACGGTACTGCAGTATATAAACTGTTGTTATTATTATTATTATTATTAAATGATTCTGTCTCTTTCTCATGGCTGCCTGTGCCAGCAGATCAGTATTGCTGGCTTATTAATCACTGCCATAGTCTCCTATCCTGGAGCTTAAGAACAGAGAGCTGCCTATTCTAACTGTTGTAAAATAATGAAGCATTTAAGCAAAATAATTGTATTCTTTTTCCTGCATAAAGTATGCCTAGCCTTAAGACTCTGGTGAAGAGGATTGTGTATAATCTTCTTGCTAAAGTCCAGAGCTGGCAACAAAGATAAGTTTGTTTTGTGGAACCTTTTCTTTTGGTTATATTTTCATGCTTACATTGAAACCTGTGATGGACTATGATTTTGAGGCCAGTGGCCAAATAAAGTTTATATTTTTCATTTAGGCCATTGTGACTGAATAGTATTCTTGGAAAGACCATTGAAAGCCATTCTAGGCTGTTGCCTAGGGGTAAAAATCCAGAAAGGCTCCCCTAGTTCCAGGGGGACCACGCCAGATTGGAGCAACGTGTTAAGCTCTTTGAGGGCACAGGGGTGACAGAATCAGTTCTCTATCTCCACCTACTGCTAGATGTGTGCTATTCCACTAGTCTCTGGATTCATCTGCTGCTGGTACTAAAGAACGTCTTTCTTGGTTTGTTGGGTTGTTGTTTTTAAGCTACTGCTCCAATTAAACCTAACCGGAAAACCTAAAATTTGATTGGTTAATATAGCACCACCTGTTATTTTGTAGTGTTAATGGATGCACTAGGGGTCTTGGGTGAACTAAAAAATACATATATTCAAACAGAGTCATGTATTATAAGGCATACTGAATTTTAGATAATTTTCAGTAAAATAGTTGTTGTGGCTATTATCTACTTAGTTCATGCCTTATCATTGATAACTAAAGGCATTTTACATTCGGGTAAAGTAGGCATTGCCCTAAGTGTAGAGAGCTTATAATCTATTAGCCTCATTTACTAACTTGTGCTAGCATTTTATCTTCTCTACAGTACGCCGCTCTACCTCTACCACCTGAGCTATCGAAGGAGCTTTGTGTTAGCATTTTAAATGCACATTAAGGCACATTTACACACATTATTTAATATATACCTCATTATACTCAGTTGGGTCCATTTACAAAGTGTATTAACTTATTAAAAGATATATAGACCACCACACAAGTCAAACTGACCAAAGCAGTGGACAATGCATAAAACTCAGCTATAAATTAATTCACCCTGACAATAAAACAAACAAATATTAAAAAAATTAACAACCGTAACCACAAAAGAAAAAAAACAAAACAGGAACAATCATACTCATAAGACATCATCCATCAAGAGAAACTTTCAGTTTATTTCTTGTCTTAGCTCCTCTGGGGTACTAATCCATAATTTAGGGTCTATCATTGAAAAGGTCAGTAAATGACCTGTGCAACTGGAGAATGAAATAACTTGCCCACGGTGACAGGAAGAATCAGCAGGATTTGAATCTTGGCTTCCTTGATTCAGAGGCTGGTGCTCTAACCCAGTAATTTCCAAACCTGTCCTAGGGGAACCCAAGCCAGTCAGCTTTTCAGAATATCCACAATGAATATGAACAAGCCTGCCTCTTTAGTATACAAATCGATCTCATGAATATTCATTGTAGATATCCTAAAAAGCTGACTGGCTGGGGCTACTCTAGGACAGGTCTGGGAATCACTGCTCTAACCATCATTTAACAATCAAGGCATAGCCAGATATATCACAAACTTCTCAATAAGTACACATCAGCACATCATAGTCAATGCTAATAATCATTTTCAACTACAAGTGCACTGGTGTGTCTACTAAATCTGTTAACTACAGTGTACATATGTGCCAACAAGCAATGTGAACTGAATTGAGACAATTACTTAACTCCATATAAACCACCAAATGGCTTTCAATAATTTAGTAAAAGCGTATATATTGCCATGACAACATAATAAACTATGCTGCTTCCCTTAACCTTTTTATGCTATCATTTCTTAAAACATAAAATACACATCATGGTCTAGCCATCTTTACTTTACCTTCGAACTCCATGCAAATTCATTCTGAATTAATCCCATCTGTTCATCTCCTTCATTTTTTCCTGCAGGTTTTTCACCACATGTATCCTTACACTGAGTAAAGGGGTCGTCATCTTTCTGCTTTATCCTGCCTCCTCTAGCTCTATAATCTGCTAGCATTCGGGCCAAACTCTGGCTGTCACCCAAGTGGTCAGCAATTTTGATGCTAAGCAGCTCATGGGAAGGCAAAACTTGAATGGATCTGCCCCGGACACTTCCATTCATCCCATGTAGGCCTGATAGTTCCCGTAAAACTTGTTTCTTCCTTCTGCTCTCCAGTTCCTTGAATTCTTTGTTGAGGAGAGGAGACAAATAGACTTGCTCTGGAAAGTATTCCCTAGCGGGACACCTCATGCCTTTTTCTTTCAATATAAATGGCTCCTTAAAATTGATAAATGGAGAGATGCATAATATAACATCCTTTAGTTCCTGCTTAAAACACACAGAATACATCTTCAACCGGTCTTCGGAGGTTACTTCCTCGGTGATATACAAGCCAGTGTCATCTTGGAGAGGATCTCGGAAGAGCCTTACTTGACTTTTGGGTTCCTGTGCTTCAGCTTGTTGCTGTACCACTTCAGTCTGCTCATTATCCAAACTGCCCTGCTCATGGTCCATAAAAAAAAGTAGTTCTGGTACATTTGAGGGACAAAATGTTGATGCTGTAGGTGTAGATAACACTGTGATCGGTTCCTGCTGACTCAAACACTCACGATTTGGAAAGAAGCTTTCATCATCATCATCATTAATTTCCTCCTCATTAAACAGTATTTTTTGGACTGAAGAGTTAATATCACTTGGGTACACAGATTCTGAGATCACAGGCAATCTATCAGAGGACAGGTCAGCTTCCCTGGGAATGCCTGTAAATTCATTCCCATTAAACAGATCTTGTTGGCTGCTGTCATCATCTCGCCCATCTATCAGTGAATGGAAAGAGCTGCCTTTGGTCAAGGTTGGGGGCATGGCAAACTCATCCATGAGAAAGGATATTTCCAGCTGTGAGTGGTATGCCACACAAACCATAAAGATAAGGATCTCCTTAACTCGAGCCAACTCATATTCTGAAGCTCCACACAATTTGATTGTGCACCCCAAGTGCTGTAGGCATCCTTCAAAGAACATCAAGGTTTTCAACTCATCTAACAGATTAAAAAAAAAAAAAATAAATTATTATATATCGATGACACAGGGGCATGGTACAGAAAGCTCTCTTTAAAAGTTAAGGGGCTGATTTTCAAAGCACTTAGACACACAAAGTACCATAACGACTAGAGAAAGGCTTGTAATCAGTCTCAGCTTCTGCAATAGCTATACAAAAATTTACCTAACCACTCATGCCTTATTTTGCCTATCCTCACAGTTCCAGTTTCCTGAGGTAGTTTGGAGTTTGATTCTGTAACAAAAGTCAGAAAAATTCTGTAGCGCATTTGCATACATATGATTTTGCATATTAAGCAAAGTTACTTCCCTATAGTAGGTGTTCCCTGAGAACAGCAGGATACACAGCCTTACATCTGGGAGAAGTCATCCAATGGAGCCTGGGTGAATATACTCTCCAGCTTGTTTACCAGAAACTTTTCAGAGAATTGCACCATTTGTACTTTCTCACCTACTGTCACAAAGGATCTAGCCAGTCAAATAAAAAGCTTATACAATACAATTCCTAGGGGGAGGTAAGAGGGTATTTAGGTAAAGTATCCTGCTATCCCTGGAGAACACCTGCTACAAGTATTTGTTTTCTCCAAGGACAAGAAGAATAGTAGCATAACATCTGGAACTCCCTAGCTACAGACTGCCTTCAACAAAAAAAAGTAAAATACCATGCTACAGGCAAAGACTATTACTCATAAACAGTGGTACCAGCAGCAAACAGGAATGGGTAACAACAACTTTGGCTTATTGGGGGAGGTGTTTAAGACTGTTTGGAACAGAAAAATAACTGGGCTGGGGAGGTGTGGAGTTGGACTTTAGACCCCCCCAAGTAGATTCTGAAGAACTGTCTGGCCGAACTAGCTATAATGATGGGAACCCTATTCCAAAGAGCAACGAGATATGAATGCGTGGACTTAAGATTACTTTGCAACCCTGCAAATCTCTTCAATGAGGCTATCTCAAGTGTGTTACTGATACAGTCATAGATTTATCATTATGAGCAGTGACTACCTTGCAAGATAGCTCAGCCTGAGCATAAGCAAAGAAATTGCAGTCCACTAGCCAACTGAAAATAAGGGTGTTTGTCAATGTCAGCCCCCACTGCATTTAGGTCAATAGAAAACAAAATATTGGGTGGTCCGTCTATAAGCTTTAGTCCATGCCAGAAGTCAAATCTCTCCTGCAGTCTAAAGTTTGCGGGGTAATTCACAGAAATTGAATTACAACACTACCTTAAAATAGAATCTGGAATATAAGCACAGGACCACTCTACCGCTTGTAAAATTTTGTGTAAGATAGATCTGTTACTGTTACTAGGGCCTGGAGCTCAATGACCACTATTAAAAATAGGACCTTCCTGGCCAGGTGCTTCAAGTATCTAGTGGCTCAAGAGGAGCTTTCTTCAGCAGGGTTAAAACAACATTGAGATCTCCAGACACTGTGGGAGCTTCAACAGAAAGCAAACCCTACATGAAATGAACAAGTATTGGCTGCTCAGAGATCTCCTACATAAGACCCAACTACACCAAGGTGACCCTAATACTCTCGTAGAGTTTGTCTTGAGAACTGACTCTGTAAGTGTAGAAGGTATTCAAGCAATTTTTGTGCAGAACAAGAAAAAGGGTCTACAACCTTGCCATCAGATGGCAAACCTCTTCCACTAAAACCATAGGGAGTGGGTTTTTAAGCCCAGCCTTTCCGTACTGCGATTGTGGTTGGGGACCCCTTGGGGCTTCGTAAGGGCTCCATCGCAGCATTTTTGGTACTGAAATAGAGGGGACTATGGGGGTTCCCCTTCTGCCCTATGACTCTGAGAGGGGATGGGGCTGATTATTTGTTTGATTCTGTACTGTTGAGCCATGTATTGAGTTTTGCATTTGCTTCTGGTTCTTGATGCTGTAATCCTCCTGTTTATCAGTTTTTGGTTGTAATGGCTGCATTTCTTCTAATAAAAAGGATATACAAAGAAAAAACCCAACTCATATGACAACCAAGGGGAATCTCTTCTGGAATTCAGCAAGACTTGGGAGACCTTGAAAGGCAAATTCAAAGAACCTACAACTACCCTTTCAACATCCAATCTGTGAGGGCTAGGAATTGGAAATCAGGGGTGCAGCAGAAATCCTTGATCCTATGTTAAGAGTTTGGAAAAAAAACAAAACAAAACAAAACAACCCCAACAATTTACAGCCTCTACAGAGGAAACCATGTAGGTCTTGGCCAGTAGGAGGTGATCAGCATCATGATCTCTCATCCTGCTGGAGTTTCAGAAGCATTACTGCTATGATAGTTTACACATACAAAAGACCCTCTCTCCCAATAAAAGAGAAAAGCAACTGAGGCTAGTCTGCCATGTACTCCTAATCTGAAGCAAAATTGAGGGACTCAGTGGTTATAATGAGCAACAAAAAATCCTATCGATAGGGTGCCCCACTTTTTAAAGATCTTATTAGATTCACCTTCATCCAAAGAACACTTATGGGGTTGCTGAATCTGACCTAGCCAGTCTGCCAGATAGTTGTCTTTTCTGTTGCTTTGGGGAACATTTCCTTAGAAATAAGAACTGCCGCTGCTGGGTCAGACCAGTGGTCCATTGTGCCCAGCAGCCCGCTCACACGACGGCCCCTAGGTCAAATACCAGTGCCCTGAGACTAGCCCTACCTGAGTACGTTCCGGTTTAGCAGGAACTTGTCTAACTTTGTCTTGAATCCCTGGAGGGTGTTTTCCCCTATAACAGCCTCAGGAAGAGTATTCCAGCTTTCCACTACTCTCTGGGTGAATAACTTCCTTACATTTATATGGAATCTATCCCCTTTTAACTTTAGAGAGTGTCCTCTCGTTCTCTCTACCTTGGAGAGAGTGAACAACTTGTCTTTATCTATTAAGTCTATTCCCTTCATTAACTTCAATGTTTGGATCATGTCCCCTCTTTTCAAGGGAGAACAGGCCCAGTTTCTCTAATTGCTCACTGTACGGCAACTCCTCCAGCCTCTTAACCATTTTAGTCGCTCTTCTCTGGACTCTTTCGAGTAGCACTATGTCCTTCTTCATGTATGGCGACCAGTGCTGGATGCAGTATTCCAGGTGAGGGTGTACCATGGCCCAGTAAAACAGCATGATAACCTTCTCCGATCTTTTAGTGATCCCCTTTTTTATCATTCCTAGCATTCTGTTCACCCTTTTTGCTGCCGCCTAACATTGCGCAGACGGCTTCATCGACTCGTCGACCAGTACTGCCAAGTCTCTTTCCTGGGAGGTCTCTCCAAGTATTGCACCGGACATCCTGTAGGCGTGTATAAGATTTTTGTTACCAACATGCATCACTTACACTTATCCATGTTAAATCTCATTTACCATGTCGCGGCCCATTTCTCGAGAGTGTTTATGTTACTTTGCAGGTCTTCGCAATCCCCCTACGTCTTCACTACTCTGAATAACTTCGTATGATCTGCAAATTTAATCACCTCACTCGTCGTACCAATTTCCAGGTCGTTTATAAATATGTTGTAGAGCATGGGTCCGTGCACCGAACCCTGCGACACTCCACTCGTGATGTTTTTCCAGTCCGAGTATTGTCCATTCACCCCCACTCTCTGTTTCCTACCCGCCATTCAGTATTTAATCCACTCTCAATTCCATGGCTCGCAATTTTCCAAAATAGTCATTCATGCGGAACATTGTCGAACACCTTCTGAAAATCCAAATATACAATGTCGACCGGGTCACCCTTGTTTACTCTCTCGAAGAACTGCAGCAAGTTCATCAAGCAAGATCTTCCTTTACTGAAACCATGCTGGCTGGTCCTCATCAGATCATGTCCATCAAGGTGATCAATGATGCAGTCTTTTGTCAGCGCCTCTATCATCTTTCCGGGTACCAAGGTCAGACTCATCGGTCTGTAGTTTCCCGGATCTCCCTTTGAACCTTTCTTGAATATCGGTGTAACATTCACCACTTTCCAGTCTTCTGGCATCCTTCCCGATTTGATCGACAGATTGGCTATTAGTTGACCCAATTCATCTATAGCCCCTTTCAGTTTCTTGATTACCCTCGGATGGATGCCATCCTGTCCCGGGGATTTATCATTTTTAAGCCTATCAATCTGCCTGCATACCTCTTCTAGACTGACCGTCAACCCAGTCAGTTTTCCATCTTCGTTTCCCGCGTATAGCCTGTTGGCTTCCGGTATGTTGTGTACATCTTCTTCGGTAAATACAGACACAAAAAATGTGTTCAGTTTGTCGGCGATGGCTTTGTCTTCCTTTAGCGCTCCCTTTATTCCATGGTCATTCAACGACCCCACCGCTTCCTTCGCGGGTCGTTTCCCCTTGATATATCGAAAGAATGGCTTGAAGTTTTTTGCCTCCTTGGCTATTTTTTCCTCGTAGTCTTTTTGGTCCCTCTTACCGCCTTATGGCACCTACTTTGATGTTGTTTGTGCTTTTTCCAGTTTTCGTCCGTTTCTGACCATTTCCATTCCTTAAATGAAGTCTTCTTGTCTCTCATTGCTTCCTTCACCACTACAGTGAGCCACGCCGGTTCCTTGTTCTTTTCCCTCTTGGATGCCTTGTTGATATGCTGTATATATAGATTTTGCAACTCAGTGGCTGTGTACTTAAAAAGGCTTGTTCTATGGTTTTTACAGTGCTTATCCTCTTCTTAATCTTTTTCCCCACCACGAGTCTCATCCCTTTGTAATTCCCTTTTCAGAAGTTCAGTGCCGTGGCCATCGTTATGGATCGATATTTTGCCTCCGTGTCCAGGTTGAAACGGATCATATTGTGATCACTGCTTCCCAGCATCCCTTCTACTTCTACAGCTTGAGCCGGTCCTCGTAGTCCATTTAGAATTAAGTCCAGAATCACATTTCCTCTCGTATTTTCCTTGACAAGTTGTTCCAAGAAGCAATCATCTACAGCATCCAGGAACATGGTCTCCCTACTGCAGCCAGAGGTGCCTAGGTTCCAGTCTATCCCCGGATAATTGAAGTCACCCACAATAACTGCATTGCCTCCCTTGCAGTTGCGTTTAATCTCACCCGTCATTTCTCCATCAATTTCTTTGGACTACCCTGGGGGTCGGTAGTAGATGCCAATCTTTGTTTCTGTTCCATTCATTCCAGGAATTTTGACCCATAGAGACTCTAACTGATTTTTCATTTCTGGCATGTTCTCTCTGGTAGACTAATTCCCTCTTTGACGTATAGGGCAATGCCCCCACCTTTTTGACCCACTGTCTCTGCGGTACAGCTTGTATCCCGGTAGCAATGTCCCAAACGTTTTCCTCGTTTCACCATGTTTCCATGATGCCGATGATGTCAAGGCTATCTTTTTGTGTCATAGCTTACAATTCCCCCATCTTATTCCTTAAGCACCTTGCGTTCGTGTACATACACTTGAATTTGTGGCCTGTCAACTTTCTTGCATTTTCTTCCCTCTTGCCGATCGGTCAGGATTTAAGTCTTGCCTATGATCCCTTTGAGTCTTCCCCACTATTTTCCCACATGCTATCCCCTAGGAATACCGGTTCCCGAACCATTGACTCTCGGTTGATTATCGGCTTTTCCCTTCTTCCTAGTTTAAAAACTTCTCAATTTATCTCTTGATGTTGTATGCAGATAGGCTCATTACGTCTGCTGAGGTGGAGGTCTTCCTTCCTGAATAGCTTGCTCTTCCCCTAGAACGTCGTCCAGTTGCGCACGAAGTGAAATCCTTCTTCCTCACACCAGCGCCACATCCACACGTTGACTGCTTGCAGTTCCATCTGCCTCTTCTCATCTGCCCTGGGTACCAGCAGGATCTCCAAGAACGCTACCTTCGGTGTTCTGGTCTTCAGCTTCCTTCCTAGCATCCAGAACTGCTGTAGTTCCTGTTGATAACGTTGTTTGTTTCCACATGGATCACCACTGCCGTTTCTTCCTCTTCCACGTTGTCGATGATCCTGTCGATGCAGTTCACTATGTCTTCTATCTTGGCTCCTGGTAGAAAGGTCACCAGCCGATCCTGTCTTCCTCCTGCTATGTGGCTGTCGGCTTCTCTGATGATGGAGTCCCCCACGACGACTGATGTCCTCTCTGTCTTCTCTTGCCTCTCCAGCCGCAGGTCTGTGTCCCTAGTATATGTCCATCTCTCCAGCCGTAGGTCCATGTCCTCCATGTACTTCCATCTTCCCTGAACCTGGTGGTGGCTTGCACCAGACTCATCTTCCTGTGGGTTCCCTTCGCTGTGTCCAGGTGTCGCTGCTGTGTCACACATTTCTTCCTTGTGGTTGTCCTCCAGGTGGTCCTCACTCACTGTGGGTGTGTCTCGGCAGTCCCACTGTTGCTGGTGATTTTCCACGGCCTCTCTGTATGCCTTCTCAATGAACTTCTCTAACTCCCGGACTTCTTCCTCAATGGTTTCCTGTCTTGAAGTTTTCTGCTTCTCTTTCCTCCTCCTCCACTGCTCGAAGTGCCTCTGGTTCCAGTATTCTGCCTTCCAGGAGTCTAACTTGTTTCTTCAGGGACTCCAGTTCCCCGCATCAAGTGCATACATAAGACCGCCTCCCAGAGGGCAGGTAGACATACATATGGCAAACGGTGCAGAAAACTGGGTAGCTCAACATCCTGCTTGTCTGCTGCTTCCATTGCTGTCCGCTTGCTGGTCTGTCTGAAGTGGCTTCTCCCTGCTTGCTTGTTGTTTGTGTGGCTGCTGTGGTCTCCCCCTGTTCTGCTTGCTTGTGTGCTGCTGTGGTCTCCTGTTCTGCTTGCTTGTGTGGCTGTTGTGGTCTCCTCCTGTTCTACTTGCTTGACTGCTGTGGTCTGCCCCTGTTCTGCTTGCTTGTGTGGCTGCTGTGGTCTCCCTCTGTTCTGCCTGCTTGTGTGGCTGCTGTGGTCTGCTTGCTTGTGTGGCTGTTGTGGTCTCCCTCTGTTCTGCTTGCTTATGTGGCTGCTGTGGGTGCCCTCTGCTTTGCAGAGACTCATCCCTTCTTAAGGCCCTTCGCAAAGGCGCTCTCACTAAGGCGAGTGCCTTTGGCCACTCCCCTATTAAGGGGGAGCTCTGGATCCGAGTGCTGATGTCAGAAGGGTGGGCGGAGCTACCTCTCCCTGCTGCCCCTCTCACCTGCCTTCTCCTGCCCTTCCCCTTCTTTTTCCCCACTTCCACAAAAGAAAGATTAGGTTTTTACCTCAATAATCTTCTTTCCTTGGTAATCTTCTTTCCTATAAACAGGAGCAGAGATCCTGAAGTAATGAGTAGTCACCTTGAAACCATAAGAGTTCTTGCAGAAGCTGCCAATCATTTTCCTTCATGACTCCATCTCTCCTCCCAAAGGACTATGCTATAGCCCCCCCTCAGTTTGTCCCAAAGCAATGGAGGTAACTAACAAATAACATTATGACAGGGTGTATGTCCCATCATTGGGACACAGACATAGAGAGAGAAGTCCTTTAGAGAAAAAGCAAATGATTGAACCTGACTTGGAGGCTAGGTCTTGGGAGTCTCTTTTTCATATCAGGGTGAGTCAAGAGTCCTGCCAGTAGGTGGTGGTAGCTAGTTAGAAATGGCTATGTGGGAGGTGGCAGGAGGGTGAGGGGGAATCAGTCCCTCAATATTGACTTATACCACCTTATGGAGACTGGGAAGCTCTGTTTTGCGTCATCTATTATTTTGAGTTGAACTGCTATTGAGAAGGCCTAGCTTTGTGCCACTTTGGGGGTTTTCTGAGGTTTGGAAGATGAACAGCTTCTGAATTAGATCCTGGAAACTGATAATGAAGCCAAGAGACCATATTTTTGTTTAAGGGGAATTTCTCACCCTGATAAGAAAAGGGCCCTGGAACTTTGACTGATTTTTTTGCCTTTATGCTTGAGACTGATCTCTGAGTGTTTTCTTATAGTTCTGGCTTCTAGAGGTGACCCTTGAGGGGATGAATGTGAGCCTTTAGCCTAACCCTTGGTAAGCTTTGTCTCAGTCTCCACCATGGTGGCGTCATGGTGAGCTATTACCCATCAGTGAACTGTACCAGTCTGGAGAGATGCTAAAGAAAATATGTTAAGTCAACAAATTTTCAGAAATCAGCAGCTTTTTCTGGATAACAGATTAGGGTCTGGAACCCTTTTCTCTCCCCTCCATCCAAAAATAATGAAAGGTTCCATAAATATAATTTTCAAATACAGTAGTACTTTTACATTCAAGAATACAATACATACAACAAAAACTGCATGACTAGAAACAGGGTTTCTCTCTTCAAGAAAAATGATATACTAACTGGTCTCCTTTGCAGGCATATTTGTAATCATTTTCCAGCAGTATTTAATGTTGAAACCTTACTTCATATCAATTCTCTCTGTTCCATTGGTTTTGAAAATAAGCAAACAAACAGATATTGTAATTCTGTATTTTGTATTGATTCAGGCACTGATGCACTGTGAGCTTCATTAATGTTTCAGTTTTATATTCTCTTGTATTTTTCAAAATCTTAATAAATTTTCATGGAAGAAATAAAAATAATATACTAACATTTTTATAACATCAATTATATTTTGTGAAATTGATTTTATTAATTGAGGAAAAGTTTTAGTCTATGAAATTTTTTTATCTAGTCATAGTTGTCAAATATGCAGTTTTTTCAGTTTGTATTTATATATGGGATTTCTAATGGGTTTAGTTGTAGTGGGTCATTATATCTTTAATGAATTTCAGAAGCTATTACAATGTATTATTCTTGATTTATTGAAATTTTTATTATATACATTAATTCTAAAAGTCATGTACTGGATTAATAATTATTTTATTGATAGATATGTATTTGTTAGTAATGTTTTTTTAATTTTCAGATTAAAGGATATTGATTTTGGTGGAAAATCGGTAATAGTAATGAATTTGTGGAGAAAAGATAAGTTTGATGGTTATATATTACAGTTTCTAGGGGAAATTTATATTAAGAGTTTAAATATCATTATAGATACTGCAGATATTGATTGATAGTAATTTCATATATATGAAATAGTTTTTTATTGAAATGTGGTATGTTATTTTATTTATGGATAAAGTGGGGTGATTATTGAATATAGAAAATTGGGAGTAGGTGGGTATAATGATTAAGGAATGAGATATATTTAGGGGTAAATAATTGTTTTTATGAATTTATTTAGTTTATTGTTTTGTTCACTTAAATCTTAAATTTATTTTATTTTAGGAAGATATTTATGTTTAGGATAAGAAAATTAATGTTTTATTCAATATATATTAATTAGAAGACTTGGAATTATCTTTTAAATTGAATAAGTAATGATTATATAGTTATATAATATGGTATTGAAGGATGATATTGTAATTATTTTGTAATTTTTTCATGAATTTTTAGGATATGATAAAATAAAAGGAGGAATAAAGTTGCATGGGGGAGGGGGTTTAGGGATTGCTAATCCAATGTGTGTTCTAGGACAGTCATTGTGTGTGTGGGGATGGGGAGGGAGAGGGGAGGGTAGTATATGTTTGGAGGTGCAAAGAGGAAATAAATGTATTGGTTTGGGGAAGGTCGGGGTAGGGGGAAGGGAGGGATTGGGAGGGTTAAAATGGGATTGTGTTTTGGCTTATGGGTTTATTTTAAGGAAAATGGTGTTTACTATGGAATTTTATAATTCTTTTACTTACTTGATTTTGAAGAATTTTTGTGAGTTTTATATTTTATGATATCTTTTAAAAATTTTTCACTTAATGTTAATGGCCTTAATCACCAGATCAAAAGGAAGAAAGTGTTATCCTTTTTGAAAAAAACAGAATGCTGATGTTTATTATATACAAGAGACCCATCTGAACTTTGCTGAATCAAGGAAATTGGAAGGGGGATGGGTGAAGAAATGTTTTTTTTGCTTCTGCAGTTGGTAAAAGAGTTATACTTATTAATAAAAAATGTAATGGCAATTTTCATTTAGTAAGTTCAGATCCTCTGGGTAGATGGTTACAAGTAGATATGAGTATGGGAAATAATACCTTGACTTTGTTTAATGTATATGCTCCTAATTCGAATCAACAGGAATTTTTTAAAACTTTGCAGAGATTGTTACTCCCACTGGCTGCTTCTAAATTAGTGGTGGCTGGAGATTTTAACGCTGTTATGGATCCTTTATTGGATTAAAAATCTTGTAAAAATATAAAATCTTTAGGGTTAGACAATTTGGTTCATTCATGCAATTTAAAAGATATTTGGTGTATTCTTCATTTTGATGAACAGGATTTTTCCTTTTGTTCACAGGTTCATAAATCTTTTTCTAGAATAGATTATATTTTTGTCTCAACTCAAATAGTTCAACAAGTGATTAAAGCTTCCATAGATTCAATCATTTTATCTGATCATACGGGTATATGGATTGAATTTCAAATGGATCAACAGGAGTTTAGTAGACCTGTTTGGAGATTTGATAATACATTGCTTGTGGATACAAAATTTCTTGAAGATTTTAAAACACAAATTAGTGAATTTTTTCACTTTAATTTATCAGTTGATAGTTCCATGGAAAATTTATGGGATGCCTTTAAGACTACCATGAGAGGTTCTATTATTTCATATTCTGCTTATATTAGAAAACAATTTAAAAAGCAATATTCTGAGTTGGAAAAAGAAATAAAAATTTTGGAATCTAAATTGATTAAAAAATGGGAGCATAATACTTTACAGGCTCTTTTAACAGTAAAAGGTAAATATAATGAACTATCTTCAAAATTAATTAGGAAAGATTTGTTCTCCAAACAAACATTGTATTATGGAAATTCTAATAAGGCGGGAAGATTATTGGAACATTATCTCAAAGCAAAGAAAAGAAGAAATAATATTATGGCAATTAAAGATGATAAAGGAATTACACATAATCAGATTGAAAAGATATCAATTCAATTTTTAACTTTCTATAAGGGCCTATATTCTTCTGAGCCTTATATAGATAGGGAAAAAGATGGATTCAAATTTTTAAACTTAATTATTGGATCTAAGGTTCCTGTTCATATAAAAAGAAGTTTAGAAATGCCAATTTCTCTAAAAGAATTAGAAACAGCGTTGAAGTCTCAGAGTTGGATCCGCTCCAGGTGGTGATGGTTTCACAGTAGAATTTTGTAAAGCATTTCAAATTCTTCTTTTACTTCATTTGTTAAATTTATATCAGTCACAACTTACTAATGGTTGTATTACAGGTACTATGGCTGAATCATTAACTATTGTTTTGCCTAAGCCAAATAGAGATCCTACTTTGGTTTCAAACTACAGGCCTATTTCTTTAATAAATGTGGATGGTAAACTTTTGGCTAAGATATTGGCTTTGCGCTTAGCTAAGGCTCTCCCTTATATTATTGATATGCACCAAACAGGATTTGTTGCTAAAAGACATTCATCTAACAATTCTAGATTAGTGTTTCATATGTTAAATTTAACCAAAAATATGAATGATCCGGCTTTTTCTGTATCTTTGGATGCAGAGAAAGCTTTTGATAGAGTTGAATGGAAATTTATGTATCAAGCATTAGATTGGTTTGGTATAGGTCCTGGATTTATACAAATGATTAAAACATTGTATAGCTCCCCTTCTGCAAGATTGAATATTAATAATAATTTATCTGAGAGGTTTAATTTGCAGAGGGAGTTAGAAAAGGCTGTCCTCTATCTCCTTTGCTGTTCAATGTTGTGTTAGATCCCTCATTATTAGCCATTCAACAAGCAAAGGGGATACAGGGTATTCCTCATTCTGATTGGGAATATAAAGTCTCAGCATATGCGGATGATATTCTGCTTTATTTGAGAAATCTGGAAACTACCATTCCTTGTTTGTTGGAATTGATTGATACTTTTGGAAAATTTTCAGGATACAAAATAAATTGGAGTAAGTCTGAAATTCTTCCTTTGAATGTGCATTGTTCTAAAGGAAGCCGCGTGGAGGAGGTGAAAGCAGGCAGCAGCTGAGGCAGGAAAGGACAAAGGAAGCAGTCGGGGCAGAGGAAGCAGAGCCCGGAGGAGGCAGGGACTGTTGGTGGGGAGGAGCGGGTAGCAAGAGTAAGCTTCGCCCACCCGCACCGCGTCACCAGCGTCGTTAGCGCCCGGACTCCCCCTTAGCAGGAAGGAGCCGCGGCGCGAGGGGCACAGAAGCCGCATGGAGGAGGTGAAAGCAGGCAACAGCTGAGGCAGGAAAGGACAGAGGAAGCAGTCGGGGCAGAGGAAGCAGAGCCCGGAGGAGGCAGGGACTGTTGGTGGCGAGGAGCGGGTAGCGAGAGTAAGCTCCGCCCACCCGCACCGCGTCACCAGCATCGTCAGCGCCCGGACTCCCCCTTAGCAGGAAGGAGCCGCGGCGCGAGGGGCACAGAAGCCGCGTGGAGGAGGTGAAAGCAGGCAGCAGCTGAGGCAGGAGAGGACAGAGGAAGCAGTCGGGGCAGAGGAAGCAGAGCCCGGAGGAGGCAGGGACTATTGGTGGCGAGGAGCAGGTAGCGAGAGTAAGCTCCGCCCACCCGCACCGCGTCACCAGCGTCGTCAGCGCCCGGACTCCCCCTTAGCAGGAAGGAGCCGCGGCGCGAGGGGCACAGAAGCCGCGTGGAGGAGGTGAAAGCAGGCAGCAGCTGAGGCAGGAGAGGACAGAGGAAGCAGTCGGGGCAGAGGAAGCAGAGCCCGGAGGAGGCAGGGACTGTTGGTGGCGAGGAGCGGGTAGTGAGAGTAAGCTCCGCCCACCCACACCGCGTCACCAGCGTCGTCAGCGCCCAGACTCCCCCTTAGCAGGAAGGAGCCGCGGCGCTAGGGGCACAGAAGCCACGTGGAGGAGGTGAAAGCAGGCAGCAGCTGAGGCAGGAGAGGACAGAGGAAGCAGTCGGGGCAGAGGAAGCAGAGCTCGGCGGAGGCAGGGACTGTTGGTGGCGAGGAGCGAGTAGTGAGAGTAAGCTCCGCCCACCCGCACCGCGTCACCAGCGTCGTCAGCGCCCGGACTCCCTCTTAGCAGGAAGGAGCCGCGGCGCGAGGGGCACAGAAGCTGCATGGAGGAGGTGAAAGCAGGCAGCAGCTGAGGCAGGAGAGGACAGAGGAAGCAGTCGGGGCAGAGGAAGCAGTGCCCGGAGGAGGCAGGGACTGTTGGTGGCGAGGAGTGGGTAGCGAGAGTAAGCTCCGCCCACCCGCACCGCGTCACCAGCGTCGTCAGAGCCCGGACTCCCCCTTAAAAGGGGGGGAGCCAATGGCGCGCAGCCGTTCGGCACGCGGCAAAGGCGAGTGGCAAAGGCGCTCGCCTTAGCGAGAGCCGCCTTCGCGAAGGAGCCTTGTGAAGGAGCCAAGAGACCAGGCCACCCAGCAGATTAAACTAGAAAGAAAGTAAGTCACCAGTACTTCTCTCTTATATTCTTTATTCTTTTTCTCTTCACAGCAGGGACCGCCTTGCACACTTCACACCAAGAGACTAGAAAGAGAAATGGAAGCAGCAGGAATCCAGAGAAGCTTTCCGGTGTACTGCACGGAGTGTCATATGTATGACTACCTCCCCTTCGGGAGGCAGGCCTACATATGCTGTCGGTGTCAGGAACTGGAAAGCATGAAGAAGGAGGTCGGCAGACTGCAGCACAGGGTCCAGGAGCTGGAGGGACTCCGCATCTCGGAAGAACCGTGGGCAGCTGAGGACCCCACAAGAGAGAGCCACTTTGAGGAGCAAGTACGGAAGCTCGAGAGATTCATCGAGGAGGCCTACAGGAGCGTGGAAAATCAGGATCATCAACAGTGCAGACAGGAACCAACAGACGGAAGACAGGAGCCGCCAGACACCAGGGGAGGAGGACCTTATGAAAGCATCGAGCAGACAGAGGAGCCAAGGAGTCACCAGAACCCTGAGGGAGAAGCATCGAGTCTCACCAAGGATACAGACTTGAGACCAAAGAGGAAGCTGAGGAAGGGGAAATCTGCAATCGTGGTGGGAGACTCAATCCTGAGAGAAGTGGACAGTCACATAGCAGGAGGGAGAGAGGACCGGCTGGTGACATGTCTCCCAGGGGCAAGGACGAAGGACATCACCGACAGAATCGAGAGGATCATGGAAGGAGCTGAGACATAAGAGACAGCGGTGATAATCCACGTAGGAACAAACGACGTAAGCAGCAGAAATTACAGCAGGACTACGCTAACTGAACATTTCAAGAGCCTGGGGAAGAAACTGAAGCTGAGGACGAAGAGGATAGCATTCTCAGAGATCCTGCCAGTACCGAGGGCAGATGTAAAGAGACAGACTGAGCTACAAGCAATGAACGCATGGCTGAGGAGATGGTGTGAAGAGGAAGGCTTCCACTTTGTGAAGAATTGGACGACTTTTGGGGGGAAGAACAAGCTCTACAGGAGGGACGGACTATACCTGAGCACGGCAGGAACAAGACTGCTGGCGAACAATATCAAGAAAGAAGTAGAGATGGCTTTAAACTGAAAAGAAGGGGAAAGCCGAACATCGACCAGACGTCGACATTTCGGAAAACAGTATCAAATGAAGATGCTGAGTGGAAAAAATGCTGGGAAGAAACGAATGACACACCACAGGGGTCCAAAGGTCAAGCGGAACCAGAGAACAAAAAAAAAGAGCATACAGCAGGAGTTAGGGGAACAGTTGAAATTGAGGAACCAGGCTGAGGACGAGAAGGACAAGACATTGGGAGAGGAAGAACAAAACGGAATTCAGGGGCTGGAAGCCCGCAAGGAGGACGGCAAGAGGGAAAATTCACAAGGCAGAACAACGAGGAAGGGAAAATACCAGGACTTAAACTGTTTATATGCTAATGCAAGGAGTCTAAGGGCCAAAATGGGAGAACTGGAAGTCACAGCTAAGAATGAGGACCTGGACATTATAGGAATTACAGAAACATGGTGGACTGAGGACAACAAATGGGACATAGTATTGCCCGGGTACAATCTCTATAGGAGAGACAGGACCCACAAGAAGGGCGGAGGAATAGCACTATATATAAAGGACACCATTCACTCGACCAGATTGGATACAGCAGCAAGGGTGGAAGAACTGGAATCATTATGGGTTAAATTACCAGGAAGAAATGGAGCTTACATAAAATTGGGACTGTACTATCGCCCGCCTGGACAAACGGAAGCAAACGACAAAGAACTGGAAGCAGAATTGAGGAGAGAATGCAAAAGCGGAAGTGTACTGGTGATGGGGGACTTCAACTACCCCGGGATAGACTGGAACATTGGGAACGCAAGCTGTGCGAGGGAAACGGAATTCCTGGAGGCTGTGGGAGACTGCTTCATGGAACAGCTTGTTAAAGAATCAACGCGAGGGAATGCTACTCTCGACCTAATCCTAAACGGACTAGGGGGACCTGCAAAGGAAGTGGCAGTTGTAGGACCACTAGGAAATAGCGATCACAACATGATCTGGTACAAATTAGAGGTAGGAGCATCCAAAGTGAAAAGAACTGCAGCGACAACGCTCAACTTCAGGAAAGGGAACTATGAAGCTATGAGAGCAGTGGTGAAAAAGAAACTCAAAAATCGCTCAAAACGGATGGAAACCGTAGAGAAAGCATGGTCCATATTCAAGGACACGGTGCTGGAAGCACAAAACCTGTACATTCCCAGGTTTAGGAAAGGGTGCAAAAAAAAATCGAACAAAAGACCCGGTATGGATAACGACAGAAGTAAAGAGGGCGATAGGAGATAAAAGAAAATCGTTCCGAAAATGGAAAAAGGACCAAACCGAGGAGAACCAGACAGAACACAAAAATTACCAGAAAGAATGTCACCGAGTAGTTAGAAATGCAAAGAGAGAATACGAGGAGAA
The DNA here is from genome assembly GCF_902459505.1 of Geotrypetes seraphini. Lineage (NCBI taxonomy): Eukaryota > Metazoa > Chordata > Amphibia > Gymnophiona > Dermophiidae > Geotrypetes > Geotrypetes seraphini. The sequence continues at coordinate 136,797,840 of NC_047088.1, read as the reverse complement.
ACTGGCTGAGAAATCCAGAGACTTCAAATCGTTTTTCAGATACGTCAAGGGGAAACAACCGGCGAGGGAGGAAGTAGGACCGTTGGATGATGGAGACAGAAAGGGGGTGGTAAAGGAGGAAAAAGAGGTAGCCGACAGGTTAAATAAGTTCTTCTCGTCGGTCTTCACGAGCGAGAACACATCGAATGTACCAGAACCCGAAGAGATCATAAGTGGAGATCAGGAAGAAAAACTGGTGCATATAGAGATAAGCCATAAGGAGGTCCTCAAACAGATAGACAGACTAAAAAGCGACAAATCTCCGGGCCCGGATGGAATCCATCCAAGGGTTCTAAAAGAGCTAAGGAACGAAATAGCGGAAACTCTCCGACAAATTTGCAACTTGTCCTTGAAAACTGGGGAGATCCCGGAGGACTGGAAAATAGCAAATATCACACCTATCTTTAAAAAGGGATCGAGGGGTGACCCGGGGAACTACAGGCCAGTAAGCCTGACATCAGTCCCAGGCAATATGATGGAGGCACTAATAAAGGACACCATCTGCGAACACATAGAAAAAAATGGACAACTAAAAGTGAGCCAGCATGGCTTTTGCAAGGGAAGATCGTGCCAAACAAACCTACTACACTTCTTTGAAGGGATAAACAGCCAGATGGACAAAGGAGAACCCATAGACATCTTCTATCTCGACTTCCAAAAGGCCTTTGACATGGTGCCCCATGAGCGGCTTCTTAGGAAGCTGTGGAGCCACGGGGTGGAAGGGGACGTACACAGATGGATTAAACACTGGTTGGCAGACAGAAAGCAACGGGTTGGAGTGAAGGGCCACTACTCGGACTGGCGGAAGGTCACGATCGGTGTTCCCCAGGGGTCGGTGCTCGGACCGCTGCTGTTCAATGTATTCATAAACGACCTAGAAGCAGGGACGAAGTGTGAAGTTATAAAATTTGCGGATGACACCAAACTCTGCAGCAGGGTTAGAACCACAGAAGAATGTGAAGACCTACAAAGGGACCTAAACAAACTGGAAGAGTGGGCAAGCAAATGGCAAATGCGCTTTAATATAGAGAAATGCAAGGTCATGCATTTAGGAAAAAAAAACCCCGATGTTCAGCTACAAAATGGGGGGGTCAGTGCTAGGGGATAGTAATCTTGAAAAAGACTTGGGTGTGCTGGTAGATACTACAATGAAACCAACGGCACAATGTGCAGCGGCCTCCAAGAAAGCAAACAGAATGTTGGGTATTATTAAGAAGGGCATTACAACCAGGAAGAAGGAAGTCATCATGCCGCTGTATCGTGCGATGGTTCATCCGCATCTGGAGTACTGTGTCCAGTATTGGTCACCGTACCTCAAGAAGGACATGGCGATACTTGAAAGGGTCCAGAGAAGAGCGACGAAAATGATAACAGATATGGAAAACCTTTCATACACAGACAGGTTGGGAAGGCTGGGGCTCTTCTCCCTTGAAAAGAGGAGACTCAAAGGAGACATGATAGAGACTTTCAAGATCATGAAGGGCATAGAGAGGGTGGAAAGGGACAGATTCTTCAGATTATTGGGAACCACAAGCACCAGGGGGCACTCAGAGAAGCTGAAAGGGGACAATTTTAGAACCAATGCTAGGAAGTTCTTCTTTACACAGAGGGTGGTGGACACCTGGAATGCGCTTCCGGAGGTTGTGATAGGACAGAGTACACTACGGGGGTTCAAGGAAGGATTGGATAAATTCCTGAACGATAGGGGGATTGAAGGATACAGATAGAGGTAGAGATAGGTTTTAGACAAGAGTATGGATAGAAGGATAAAAGGGATTAGAGAAGGATCATATTACAGGTCATGGGCCTGAAGGGCCGCCGCGGGTGCAGACTGCTGGGCACGATGGACCTTGTGTCTGACCCAGCGGAGGCAACTTCTTATGTTCTTATTATTTGATTCTTTTCCATTCATATGGAAAGAAGATGAATTAAAATATTTAGGTATTAAGATTAAAATAATTTGGACGACACAGTTAAGTTAAAGAGAATGAAAAACTTTTATTAAAAAGAGTTACAGAGTTATGTGAGCAATGGAATCCTTTACATATTTCTTGGTGGGGGAGAGTTCAAACTATTAAAATGATGATATTGCCTGTGGTTTGCTATCAAATGAGTATGATACCAATTTTTTTTCATGGGTCCTTTTATAAAAAGCTTAATGGTATCCTTACGAAATTTCTTTGGCTGGGTAAAATGCCTAGAATTGCCTTAGTATCTCTTCAAAAACCAATTGAGGAGGGTGGGGTAAATTTTCCTAATTTTTATAGGTATCATCAAGCCTATATTTTACATCAGGGTATGTATTGGATCCTCCCAAAACTCATGGAAAATGCCCCGGATTGGCTGTATTTAGAATGGCGTCTCTTGTTTCCCTTAAATTTGGTTCATGTTCCTAGTATTACATTGCCTAGAAGATATAAGGAGAACAGAATTTTATCAGACACATGGAAAACATTGAGATATATTAGTAATTTAACACTTATTCCAATAAGTAAATCTACAAATCAATCTTTATGGATAAACTCCATGATTCAAATTGGCGGATCTAAAATCTTATGGAAAAACTGGATAATTGCAGGCATTCGAACTCTGAATGACGTTATTTCAGATGGTAAACTGCTTGAGTTTTCACAGTTGCAGCATAGATTTGATCTTAATAAATCACAAAGTTTTAAATGGTTGCAGCTGAAGCAGGCTATTCAGGTGGGGTTCCCTGAATGGAAAAATCTGAATAATCAATATAGTTTGGAGTTCCTTTGCTTCCAAGCAGATTTCATGGGACATCAAGCCGTATTGTGGTATAAATTACTTTCTGGATATGTGAATAAAAAACCAAAAAATGGTCTTAGAGACATTTGGAGCATTGAGATCAAGCAGCAAATTTCTGCATCTCAATGGCCACGAATTTGGTCTTGGAGAATGAGATGTATAGTGTCAGCATCTACGAGACAAACTTGGTTCTTTTTATTGCATAGAGCGTTTTGGATCCCTGTTCATTTACAAAAATTAGACAGCTCTAAGTCTAATAGATGCTGGCATTGTAATCTGGAAGCAGGGACATTGGATCATTTACTTTATTATTGTCCCTGTATTAAAGTTTTTTGGAATTCAATATGGACTCAAGTAAATTGTCTATTAGAAAACCATGTTGCATTATCCTATGATACTATTCTGTTTGGCATGTCTATGAGGAAAAAAAGCCAAATTTCATCGCATAATAACAAACTTTTATTAATAATGACAGGGGTTGCAATTCAGCATATTACTAATAATTGGAAAAATTATACCAATCTTAATTATTCATTTTGGTAGAATTCACTTTGTCATATTTTTAAAATGGAAAGAGCAATTGCTTTGCAGAAAGGAAACTATGATAATTTTAGGAAGATCTGGGGGCCATTGGAAAGATATTGTAATGAGTGAACATCATTTTCCTGTGTTAGATATATGTATACATTGGGGGGAAGGGGATGGTTTTTTGGGGAGAAATATTTTAACTATTTTAATATGATCGGATTTTACTTGGAATATGTTTATTTGTAGTAATTGAGGGTGAATGGGTGGGATGGGTTATAATTTTTATATTATTATGATCCTATGAGAAAGATTTTCAAGTGTTTTATGATTGTTAAGTATTGTTATAATTTTGTACACTCGTTGTCGGATTTAAAATGAATAAAGAATTTATAAAATAATATACTAACTTTTCTTCTATATAATGCAATTTCAGGAAAAGCCATTTGTGCATTAGAAGCAAGAATATTAGAGCTTTACATACCATTAGGTAACTGGAACACCTGCAAGTAAAATTTGTGGCAGGTTCCAAGGCGTGGTTTGGTGAGCAACTGATCCATCGACATCACTAAATCTCCCTGAGTCATCCGACTGATTTTGTCTAAAATTTGCTATAGATCAGGATGAGAAATAAAAAAGTAGTTTAGTAGCATATTCTGATCATGACTAGGACAATTTCTAATGCTACACAATCTATCTTTGGCAATGCATGGGAGAATTCAAGACAATAGACATAAGAATAGCCTTACTGGATCAGACCAATTTCCCGGATCTCCCCTGGAGCCCTTTTTAAAAATCGGTGTAACATTAGCCACCCTCCAATCTTCAGGTACTACAGACGATTTTAGCGACATGAAGTTAACAGATTTTTTTTTTTTGTTTCACTTAGTACATGAAAGACCATCAAGATACATAACCTTTTATATGACAAATACATAGTAACATAGTAATATAGTAGATGACAGCAGATAAAGACCCAAATGGTCCATCCAGTCTGCCCAACCTGATTCAATTTAAATTTTTTCTTCTTAGCTATTTCTGGGCAAGAAACCAAAGCTCTACCCGGTACTGTGCTTGGGTTCCAACTGCCGAAATCTCCGTCAAAACCTACTCCAGCCCATCTACACCCTCCCAGCCATTGAAGCCCTTTCCAGCCCATCCTCCCCCAAATGGCCATATACAGACCGTGCAAGTCTGCCCAGTACTGGCCTAAGTTCAATATTTAATATTATTTTCTGATTCTAGATCCTCTGTGTTTATCCCACGCTTCTTTGAACTCCGTCACTGTTTTCTTCTCCACCACCTCTCATGGGAGCGCATTCCAGGCATCCACCACCCTCTCCGTAAAATAGAATTTCCTAACGTTGCTCTTGAATCTACCACTCCTGAACCTCAAATTATGTCCTCTGGTTTTACCATTTTCCTCTCTCTGGAAACAATTTTGTTCTACGTTAATACCCTTCAAGTATTTGAACGTCTAAATCATATCCCCCCTGTCCCTCCTTTCCTCTAGGGTATACATAGTAATATAGTAAGGCTTTCAGTCTCTCCTCATACGTCTTCTGGCGCAAGCCTACTATAATTTTCGTCACCCTCCTCTGGACCGCTTCAAGTCTTCTTACATCCTTCGCCAGATACGGTCTCCAAAACTGAACACAATACTCCAAGTGGGGCCTCACCAATGACCTGTACAGGGGCATCAACACCTTCTTCCTTCTACTGGATACGCCACTTTATACAGATCAGCATCCTTCTGGCAGCAGACACCGCCTTGTCACACTGTTTTTTTCGCCTTTAGATCTTTGGACACTATCACCCCGATGTCCCTCTCCCCGTCCGTGCATAACAGCTTCTCACCTCCCAGCATATAAGATTCCTTCCGATTATTAATCCCCAGATTCATTACTCTGTATTTCTTTGCATTGAATTTTAGTTGCCAAGCATTAGATCATTCCTCTAACTTTTGCAGATCCTTTTTCATATTTTCTACTCCCTCTTCGGTGTCTACTCTGTTACAAATCTTGGTATCATCTGCAAAAAGGCATACTTTTCCTTCTAACCCTTCAGCAATGTCACTCACAAACATATTGAACAGGATCGGCCCCAGCACCGAACCCTGAGGGACTTTACTACTCATCTTTTCTTCCTCCGAGCGACTTCCATTAACCACCACCCTCTGGCGTATGTCCGACAACCAGTTTCTAACCAGTTCACCACTTTGGGTCCTAACTTCAGCCCTTCAAGTTTGTTCAACAGCCTCCTATGAGGAACCGTATCAAAGGCTTTGATGAAATCTAAGTAAATTACATCTAGCATATGTCCTCAATCCAGCTTTCTGGTCACCCAATCAAAAAATTAAATCAGGTTCAATTGGCACAATTTACCTTTTGTAAAGCCATGTTGCCTCGGATCCAGTAACCCTTTCAATTCAAGGAAGTACACTATCCTTTCTTTCAGCAACACTTACATTATTTTTCCAACAACTAAAGTGAGGCTCACTGGCCTGTAGTTTCCCGCTCATCCCTGTGACCACTTTTGTGAACAGGGACCACATCCGCTCTCCTCCAATCCCCGGGAACCACACCAGTCTCCAGAGATTTGTTGAACAAGTCTTTAATAGCACCCGCCAGAACCTCTCTGAGCTCCCTCAGTATCCTGGGATGGATCCCGTCTGGTCCCATCGCTTTGGCCACCTTCAGTTTTTCAAGTTGCTCATAAACACTCTCCTCCGTGAATGACACAGAATCTATTCCATTTTCTCGTCTAACTTTGCCAGACAATCTCGGTCCTTCTCCAGGATTTTCTTCTGTGAACACAGAAATATTTGTTTAGCACATTTGCTTTTTCCTCATCACTCTCCACATTTCGGTTCCCAGCATATTTAGTAATTCCATTTTCCATCTTTCTCCTTTCACTAATATATCTGAAAAAATTTTTGTCTCCCTTTTTTACATTTTTAGCCATTTGTTCTTCCGCCTGTGCTTTCGCCAGACGTATCTCTCTCTCTTGGCTTCTTTCAGTTTCACCCTGTAATCCTTTCTGCACTCCTCTTCTTGGTTTTTTTTATATTTCACGAACGCCAACTCTTTCGCCTTTATTTTCTCCGCCACTAGTTTGGGGAACCATATCGGCTACCTTTTTCTCTTGATTTTATTTATTTTCTTCACATAAAGGTCCATAGCTATTTTTATTACTCCTTTCAGCTTAGACCACTGTCTTTCCACTTCTCTTATGTCCTCCCATCCTAACAGCTCTTTCTTCAGGTACTCTCCCATTTCATTAAAGTCCGTAAGTTTGAAATCTAGGGCTTTAAGTATTGTACGGCTGCTCTCCACTTTAGTCGTTATATCAAACCAAACATTTTGATGTCTCTCATTCCCAGCCTGTCTACTTTGCTGTCCATACTCACTGGTTTGACATTAATAACTAAAGTAATGCCATGTTCCAGCAGCATATCCTGAGCAATTCGCGACACTGTCTTTTCAACCAGGACCAATGTAGGGCGCACATCCACTATCCGTTGCACATAGTTCTTCAAAAACTCTCTTTCCTGGAAAAGATAAAGAAAAATTAAATTTAACAGATTAGTAGAGATTAGAGACCCTATGCAGGTCTAACAGCAAACACTACGGTAATGCAGGACCTTGGTTAAAAGATCTCTCTAGATCTAACAATGGGAGAGCTGCTAGAATATGATTGCTCATTCTGGTATCCCTTCTATTGAAGATGACTTAGTGAAGTAGTTCTAAGGGCATATAAACAGAGAAAAGCAGTTTTAGTTGTTTTGAATGAGTTTTTATTTGTTCTTGCATACAAAGTTTATGTTTGAATATTATGATTATTATTGTATTCCACCTTGATGTCTGAGGGAAATATAAAGAAACAATTTAAAAAAACCATAAATAAAACATTCAGGATTTGTAATGTACCAGCAGCTGATGTAATTTGCATAAAACTGAATAATGTATTCTCAGCTCTTCCAGCCATATAAACAATTTCACTCTAGTGAGAGGTGGAAGGGTATGTGAGAAAATATGTCCTACTGTTTTGGAGAATATCTGCCACAAATGAATAATTCTGCTTTAGGACAAGCAGGACAATTAGTTGTCACAAGTGGACTCTCTAGCTACCAAGCTCACCAAAAACAGCAAATAGTTACATTACATTAGCGTCTTCTATTCTAACAATACCTTTCAGTTCTAGGTGGATTACAAAAGAATTTATCTAGGCATACCCAGTGAGATTACAAGACAGATAATTAGATGAAGCATTAGGGTACGGAGATATATTGAGGTTAGTCTGACTTGATAAATTTCCTCAATAACTTGGTTTTTAATTCTCTCCTTAAGATTTTGTAGTTGAACGTTGTGATCAGTAGGTTTGAGATATGGTGGTCGAGTTCCGCTGCTTGGGTAGCTAGTAGTTATTCAGAATTGTGAAGACGCAGGGGGACTGCGAAGATCTGCAACGTGACATAATCAGGTTCGAGGAATGGGCATCGACATGGCAAATGAGGTTAAACGTGGATAAGTGTAAGATGATGCATGTCGGTAACAAAAATCTCATGCACGAATACAGGATGTCCGGGGTGGTACTTGGAGAGACCTCCCAGGAAAGGGACTTGGGAGTTCTGATCAACAAATCGGTGAAGCCGTCCACACAATGTGCAGCGGCGGTGAAAAGGGTGAACAGAATGCTAGGAATGATAAAGAAAGGGATCACAAACAGATCAGAGAAGGTTATCATGCCGCTGTACCAGGCCATGGTGCGCCCTCACCTGGAGTACTGCGTCCAGAACTGGTCACTGTACATGAAAAAGTACACGGTACTACTCATAAGGGTCTACAGAAGAGCGACTAAGATGGTTAAGGGGTTGGAGGAACTGCCGTACAGCGTGTAGCCAGCACTGAAGCCCTAGGTCTGGACTCAGCAGTGCCTCCAGTGGCCACCAACAAAAAGTGCACCAGCGTGTTACTCAGACTGAAGTCACCCTACAGGATTTTTAAGGAACTCAAACAAAACACCAACACCGTTATTTGAATGGCAACAAAACAAATGTACTTTGCGGAAAAAAAATAAAGTCAGAATGGCTCAAACCATCAAAAATGTTCAAAGTTCATTGTAGCAAATAAATGTTCAAACAAGAAAAAACAAAGAGAAAACCCTGTCAGCATTCAGGATTTCTCTCTCAATAATCCAGTCCTGTCTGTGATATATTCTTTCACAGACCGCTTATCCTAAACTCCTTTCTCCCCAAGTCTGCTTCACAGCAGAGCTCAGGTAAATGCAATCCACAGTATTCAAAACAGTGTCTGTAGAATATGCTTTTTCACTCCATGATTCTTAGTGCAAAAATCAAAACATAAGGCCTCCAGCCTAAAATATATCAGCGCTGGGTAAAGAGGAGTGCTATAAGTTTGCCTTTCCAAAAGCACAAAAACAGCTTTCAAAAACTCCCTCCCGGATGTAAGCAAACTTCTCCCCCACTCACTCTTAGCTACACACACAACTGCACAGTTCAGAAAGTCCTTGCACAATGACTGGGAGCAGTAAAAAGAACCCAGCCACAAAAATAAGAACACTCACAGTCTTTGCTCAGCCTGAGCTGATCGCCACTCCCACATCCATCGGTTCTGGAATCACACACAGCTCCTCAGCAGGCAGCTCTCCTTATAATTCCATGGGAGTTTCTTCATCCGCTACTGGTAGTTCTGAAGGGGTTCCAGCTTCCTCCACCTCCATGGGGACAGTCATTACCCCTGCTTGAACCAGGCAGGTCCTCCTGGATGAGAGCCCTCAGCTTCCTGCCTATCCTGCTTAACAGTTTGTCGAGGACTGCTGGCCGTTCAAGGGGAGGGACACGCCCTGATCTACCTGAGTCAGCAGGGATCTGCTCCTCTCCTTGGGTTCCACCCCCACCCATGGTGGTGACCTAGATAATAGGACCTTGGCTTGCTTTCCGGTCCTGCTTCTCTCTTGCTCCCCTGGTGGACAATAGGTAAACCACAGGGACCAAGGCAGGCACGGAGCCTGACTGGTCAGAAGCGAAAGATTAGAGAAACTGGGCCTCTTCTCCCTCGAACAGAGGAGATTGAGAGGAGACATGATCGAAACATTCAAGGTACTGAAGGGAATAGACTTGGTAGATAAGGACAGGTTGTTCACCCTCTCCAAGGTAGGGAGAACAAGAGGACACACTTTAAACATAAGGAAGTTCTTCACCCAGAGAGTGGTAGAAAACTGGAACAATCTTCCGGAGTCTGTCATAGGGGAAACACCCTCCAGGGATTCAAGATAAAGTTAGACAAGTTCCTGCTAAACAAGGACATATGCTGATAGGGCTAGTCTCGGTTAGGGCACTCGTCTTAGACCAGAGGGCCGCAGCGTGAGTGGACTGCTGGGCATGATGGACCACTGGTCTGACCCAGCAGTGGCAATTCTTATGTTCTTATATTGTATGCCTTTGATTGGGGGGTTAGTGAAAGGTGTCTGTGTTCTCCTTTGTCTAAATGTATTGTTCCTGGTTGATTGTTTAGATAGAAACATAGAAACATGACGGCAGATAAAGGCCAAATGGCCCATCTAGTCTGCCCATCCACAGTAACCATTATCTCTTTCTCTCTCTGAGAGATCCCACATGCCTATCCCAGATATCCCAGACCCTCTTGAATTCAGACACAGTCTCTGTTTTCACCACCTCTTCTGAGAGACTGTACCACCCTTTCTGTAAAAAAGTATTTCCTTAGATTACTCTGGAGCCTATCACCTCTTAACTTCCTCCTATGAAAGAGAACCGACTCATGCACATTTATATTACATAGGTATTTAAATATCTCTATCATATCTCCCCCTCTCCCGCCTTTCCTCCAAAGTATACAGATTGTGATCTTTAAATCTGTCCCCATACGCCTTATGACGAAGACCACATACCATTTTAGTAGCCTTCCTCTGGACCGACTCAATCCTTTTTATATCTTTTTGAAGGTGTGGCCTTCATAATTGTACACAATATTCTAAATGAGGTATCACCAAAGTCTTATACAGGAGCATCAATACCTCCTTTTTCCTACTGGCTATACCTCTCCGTATGCAACCTAGCATCTTTCTAGCTTTCACTGTCACCTTTTCAACCTGTTTGGCCACCTTAAGATCATCACATACAATCACACCCAAGTCCCGTTCTTCTATCGTGCACATAAGTTCTTCAGCCCCTAAACTGTACCATTCCCTCTGGTTTTTGGATCCGAAATGCATGACCTTGCAATTCTTAGCATTAAATTTTAGCTGCCAAATTTTGGACCATTTTTCAAACTTCGCCAGGTTTTCTTCATATTATACACACCATCCGGCGTGTCTACTCTATTGCAGATTTTGGTATCATCCGCAAAGATGTAAATCTTACCCAACAACCCTTCAGCAAGATCATTTATAAAAATGTTAAAAAGAACAGGCCCAAGAACAGAACCTTGAGGCACACCACTGGTAACATCCCTTTCCTCAGTGATCTCCATTGATCACTACCCTCTGTTGCCTTCCACTCAACCAGTTCTTGACCCAGACCGTCACTTTGGGACCCAGATAGATAGATTAAAAAGTGACAAATCTCCGGGCCCGGATGGAATCCACCCTAGGGTTTTGAAGGAACTAAAGGAGGAAATAGCAGAACTACTACAGCGGGTTTGTAACCTATCTCTGAAAACAGGTGTGATCCCGGAGGATTGGAGGATAGCTAATCTTATGCCCATCTTTAAAAAAGGATCGAGAGGTGACCTGGGAAACTACAGACCGGTGAGTCTGACCTTGGTTCCGGGGAAAATGGCGGAAGCACTGATAAAAGAAAGCATTGATGAACATCTAGATAGAAACAAACTGATGAAAACAAGCCAGCACGGCTTTTGCAAGGGAAGATCGTGCCTAACGAACTTATTGCACTTCTTTGAAGGAATTAACAAACAAATGGACAAAGGGGACCCCATAGACATCGTATACTTGGATTTCCAAAAGGCCTTTGACAAGGTACCCCATGAACGCCTACTACGGAAACTGAAGAACCTTGGGGTGGAAGGAGACGTTCATAGATGGATCTAAAATTGGTTGGCAGGTAGGAAGCAAAGGGTAGGAGTGAAGGGCCACTATTCTGACTGGAGGAGGGTCACGAGCGGTGTTCCGCAGGGATCAGTACTCGGACCGCTGCTGTTCAATATATTTATTAACGATCTAGAAACAGGGACGAAGTGCGAAGTAATAAAATTTGCAGATGACACCAAACTATTTAGTGGAGTTGGAACTAAAGGGGACTGGGAGGATTTACAAAGGGACCTGAACAAACTAGAAAAGTGAGAGACGAGATGGCAGATGAAGTTTAATGTAAAGAAATGTAAAGTCTTGCATGTAGGGAAAAGAAACACGAAGTACAGCTATACGATGGGAGGGCTGGTAATGGGTGAAAGTACTCAAGAAAAGGACTTGGGGTAATAGTGGACAAGACAATGAAGTTGTCGGCACAGTGCGCAGCGGCCTCTAAGAAGGCGAAAAGAATGCTAGGTATTATTAAGAAAGGTATTACAATCAGAACAAAAGAGGTCATTCTGCCATTGTATCGGATGATGGTGCGCCCGCATCTGGAGTACTGCGTCCAATATTGGTCGCCGTACCTTAAGAAGGATATGGCGATACTCAAGAGGGTTCAGAAAAGAGCAACGCGATTGATAAGAGGTATGGAAAACCTTTCATATGCTGAAAGATTAGAGAAACTGGGGCTCTTTTCCCTGGAAAAGCGGAGACTCAGAGGGGACATGATAGAGACTTACAAGATCATGAACGGCATAGAGAAAGTGGAGATGGACAGATTCTTCAAACTTTCAGAAATTACAAGAACGAGAGGGCATTCGAATAAATTAAGAGGGGACAGATTCAGAACCAATGCTAGGAAGTTCTTCTTCATCCAAAGGGTGGTGGATGCCTGGAATACGCTTCCAGAGGGTGTGATAGGACAGTGTACGGTATCAGGGTTCAAGAAGGGATTGGATGAATTCCTGAAGAAGAATGGGATAGAAGTTATAGATAGATAGGAAAAAAAAGGGATAGAAGGGTATAGATAGAGATCATTATATAAGTCCTGGACCTGATGGGCAGCTGCGTGAGCGGACTGCTGGGCAGGATGGACCCCTGGTCTGATCCAGCAGAGGCACTGCTTATGTTCTTATGTTCCTATTTATTAGATGTCTGTGTGGAACATTGTCAAAGGCTTTGCTAAAATCTAAATACACCTCATCTAGCGCACATCCTCTATCCAATTCTCTGGTCACCGAGTCAAAGAACTGACTGCTTTAACAGTATCTATCTAAACAAGAAGTGTCACAAGTTCCCAAAGGAGGCTCAGGGAAGCAGTCGGATACTGATCTGCTCTAAGCCACTGGTTAGTGCACAAGAGGATGACCCTGTTCCACTAATCAAATGATGGAGAGGAATGGGGGTGGGGGAGAGTTGTTGAGAGAGAGAGAGAGAGAGACTGACTACTGTAGCAGATAAGGGGATAGATAAAAGTGTGTGACTGCTAGGGACCATGAGAGTCTATAAATTAAAAATATTTTAAAGTAAAAAATGGATTCACCTTAAAATGTTAATGGTGCAGATTATAAATATTTTAAACTAACAAATACAATGCGCCACAAAAGTTGGTTATCCAGTGTGAAATACTGATATACACCGATTTTGAGTATGTTCAACAAAGCACAGACTTAGTTTGAGAACAAAACACCTAACATTTACACCGCCCTCAGATTGATCTACTCACTCAAAAAATATGATCACATAACAACTGCCTTCTTAGACTCTCACTGGCTACCCATACAAGCACGAATCCAATTCAAATTCCACTGCCTGATATTCAAAGCATTACACGGCTCTTCCCCCTCCTATCTAAACAACCGCTTAAACCAAATCTCCACCTCAAGACACAGAAGAACCTCGAACCCTTTCGCCTTCCCCCCACTCAAAGGCACACAACGCAAGAAAATGTTTGACAACCTTCTGGCAACACAAGCAGCAAAAATCAACCATTCCATCTCCAATCTTATAACAATATCAGACAACTTCAAAACATTCAGAAAAGAAATCAAAACCCTGCTTTTCAAAAAATTCATCCAAATATCTTAACCCCTCCTCTTTTACCTCCAGAAGATTCACCTACCTTCAGATAACCTTCCCCCAAATTACCCACCTTAACACCTTCCAATTAAACAAATACCATAAATAGATTGTAACCTATCCTCTCTAACTGCATTCCATATGTATTTTTCATACAGTTCTTCACTGTCAGTTTAATTTCCATCCTATAAGTTCACATAGAATTTTTCTTTTTTCAACCATCTTTATTTTCTCTTCTTTATTAATTTCCAGGTACTTTAGTTAGATTGTGAGCCTTCGGGACAGTAAGGGAATTTTTTTAAGTACCTTCTTACTTCTCATTTATAATCTTAATGTATATTTTCTTCAAACCGCTTAGAACCTAACGGATGTAGCGGTATATAAGAAATAAATTACATTACATTACATTACATTTATAAACCTAGAATCAGAAGCTTCAATTATGTTCTTTTTTCTTTCAATTATCAATGTAGGATTTTTTTTTTTAAATAAAAAGTTAATATAAAGAGAAAAAAAACCTCACTCTACTCAAGGGAATGTGATGTTCAAAGAGACTGTCCTTCAATGTGAGGAATAATAGGTGTTTCTTAGGAAAGATCTCTGCTGTCATTCACTGCCATAGGACACCCTCCTCAGTCTGGCACTAAACGGCTCATAAGCAGATTCAATGGCTCCAGTCAACCAGTTATGATAAGAACCAGCCAAGAAAACCAAGACCATGGATATTAATTATGAAACAATTACTAGATGAATTTATAGCTTAAAACACCTCACCAAGTCATTCACAAAGAGAGGCTTACACTCTCTTCATTTGTGCTTCTCTCACCATATCACCTGGTAAATGTAAGGTGACCGTTTTGAATAGAAACATAGAAATTGACGGCAGAAAAGGGCCATAGCCCATCGAGTCTGCCCATACTTAAGACCCACTCCTTGACTTTTACTCCCCTATAGATCCCACGTGAATATCCCATTTTTTCTTAAAATCTGACACGCTGTTGGCCTCAATCACCTGCTGAGGCAGCTCGTTCCAATGATCGACCACCCTTTCGGTGAAGAAGTACTTCCTAGCATCACCTTGAAATTTCCCTCCCCTAATTTTCAGCGAGTGTCCTCTGGTTACCGAGGGCCCTGTAAGACTGAAGATATCATCTTTCACCTCTATAAGCCCCGTGATATACTTAAAGGTCTCAATCATGTCCCCCCTCTCTCTTCGCTCCTCCAGTGAGTACATCTGCAGTTTTTTTAGCCTTTCTTCATACGTGAGATCCCTGAGCCCCAAGACCATCCTGGTAGCCATTCGCTGAACCGACTCAATTCTCAACACATCTTTCCGGTAGTGTGGTCTCCAGAATTGAACACAATACTCGAGATGAGATCTCACCATGGATTTGTACAGTGGCATTATGACTTCAGGTTTTCTGCTGACAAAACCCCTACGGATGCAGCCCATCATTTGTCTTGCCTTGGACGAAGCCTTCTCCACATGATTAGCAGCCTTCATATCATTGCTAATGATCACTCCTAAATCACGTTCCACCGTGGTCCTGGACAAGGTTTCACCATTTAGTGTGTAAGTCCTGTGTGGATTTTTTTTGCCTAGGTGCATTACTTTACATTTTTAGCATTGAAGCCTAGCTGCCAAGTTGATGACCACTGTTCCAGCTGCCGTAGGTCCTGCGTCATAAAGTCAGGCACACTGCTTTTGCCTACTATGTTACATAGTTTGGTGACGTCGGCAAACAGTGATACTTTTCCTCTAAGCCCTTGGGTCAAACCTCCTATGAATAAATTGAATAGAATCGGCCCTAAGACGGAGCCCTGAGGTACTCCACTCGTTGCTGCTGACGTTTTGGAGGGGGTACCGTTTACCATCACCCTTTGAAGCCTACCATCTAGCCAATCCCTTATCCATGTAGTGAATGTATCCCCTAATCTCATCGATTTTAGTTTGTTCAACAGCTTGCGGTGCGGGACGCTATCAAAAGCTTTGCTGAAGTCCAAATATATCACGTCCAGGGACTCTCCGGCATCCAGATGACTGGTCACCCAGTCAAAGAAGTCAATCAGATTAGATTGGCAGGACCTTCCCCTTGTAAATCCGTGTTGGTGTGGATCACGTAAATTTTCTTCGTCTAGAATTTTGTCGAGTTTCTGTTTGATCAGTGTTTCCATGAGTTTGCACACTATGGATGTAAGAATCACCGGTCTGTAATTTTCTGTCTCTGTTCTGCAGCCCTTTTTGTGGAGTGGAATTACGTTAGCTGTTTTCCAGTCTAGGGGTACTTTTCCCGTGCGCATGGAAAGATTGAAGAGCACGGATAGTGGTTCAGCCAGAACTTCACTCAGCTCTCTGAGTACCCTGGGGTGTAGATTGTCAGGTCCCATGGCTTTGTCTACTTTGAGTCTTGAAAGTTCGTGATAGACGCTACTGGGTGTACCTACCCTCTTAGCAGAACATTTCAAGAATAAAATCACCAACACCAGAGCCACACTCATCCTCAACCCATCCAAGCAAAATCCAATCACAATCCACCCTACAGGAAAAGAGGCAATCGCAGCAGACAGAATTTGGACTCAATTCCCAAACATACAATGGTCAGAATTCAACAAATTCTACAAAAAATACAGCCATGCCTCCTGTGACCTCAACCATTGCCCCTCATATCTCCTTACCACCTCTAGTGTAAAGTTCCGCACCATAACTCTACAATGGATCCAATTCACGCTCACAGAGGGCACATTCCCTGACAACCTCAGCGAAATCGTCATCACCCCAATCCAAAAAGATCCAAAGGCACCACAAAACCTCCCAGCTAACTATAGACCTATAGCCTCAATTCCGCTATATGTCAAAATTATAGAAGGCCTAGTAGCCAAACTCCTCACCAATTACATAGAGGACCACAACCTACTCCACCCCATGCAATCAGGATTCAGAACAAACTTCAGCACAGAGACATTAGTAGGCTCCCTCATGGATACCGTTAGACAACAACTTAGTACAGGAAAAAAAATGCTACTCATACAACTGGACCTATCGGCGGCATTCGACCTAGTAGACCACAACATCCTTCTACAGATCTTAGATGCAATAGGCATCTCAGATAAAGTATACGCCTGGTTCGAAGGATTCCTAAAACTCAGAACCTACAGCGTAAAATCAAACAAAGAAAAATCAGAATCCTGGTCAAACCCCTGCGGCGTACCACAAGGATCTCCACTATCCCCCACCCTCTTCAATCTATACACTGCCTCTCTAGGAACTCATCTGGATAATCTAGGCATAACATCCTATAGCTATGCGGATGACATCACCATCCTCATCCCATACGATCATTCCAAACCAACCATGACAGACGAACTTCACCAAACACTGGAAGCAGTCACAACCTGGATGGAAAATCACAAACTTAAACTCAACCAAGACAAAACCAAATTCATCCTCCTAGAAAACGACAAGATCCAAACCACAACCATACTAGACATAAACGCAACCAAATATCCCATCCAAACAACCATAAAACTACTAGGCATGACCATAGACAGATGCTGCACAATGCAACCGCAAATAAACAAAACAACTCAAAAATCATTCGCAATCATGAGAAACCTGAGACAAGTCCGAAAATTCTTTGAAAGTACACAATTCCTACTTATAGTACAATCCCTGATACTAGGCATATTGGACTACTGTAACATACTATTCCTCCCATGTCCAGCAAATACGATAAGACAACTCCAAACAATCCAAAATACAGCCTTAAGACTCGTCTATTCATTGAAAAAACACGACCACATCACTGAGGCCTTCATCAACTCACACTGGCTCCCAATCCAAGAAAGAATCCAATTCAAATTCTACTGCATATTATTTAAAACCCTACACGGAGACAGCCCATCATACCTGAACAATCGCCTCATCCAAGCAACCAACACCAGACACAGAAAAACGCACTCCCCATTCATACCCCCCCCATCCAAAGAAGTAAAAAGAACAAAACAACATGACGGCCTCCTAGCCACACAAGCTGCAAGACTGGACAAACAGATTTCCAACCTTCTGATGACAACCCCAGACTATAAGACGTTCAGAAAAGAAATAAAAACCACACTTTTCAAGAAATTCCTAAAACAGCAATAACAACACGACCTCTAAAAGCCCTTAAGATCTACATCTAACCTATCTAGCTATTCATTATAATTCATGTAATTATGTAATTCTGTAATTATGTAACTCTGTAATTCTATAATTCTCTAACTCTGTAATTCTGTAATTCTGTAATTCATTGTAATCCTGTCCTTAAACTAACCTTTTGTAATCCGCCTTGAACCGCAAGGTAATAGCGGAATAGAAATCCCGAATGTAATGTAATGTAATGTAATGTAAACTCGTAATCATGAAACAGGTCATTTTGGCTGTCTCTTATCTGTAGTTGTGGACCAGCTCCCGGTGCTTCACAGGTGAATACTGAGCAGAAGTATTCGTTTAGCAGTTCTGCCTTGGTAGTATCAGATTCTGCGTAGTTTCCATCTGATTGCCTAAGGCGTTCTATCCCATCTTTGTTTCTCTTCCTGTCGCTAATGTATCTGAAGAAGGATTTGTCCCCTTTTTTAATGTTCCGTGCTAGATCTTCCTCTGTTCGAAGTTTGGCTTCCCTGACTGCCTTTTTGACAGCCTTAGATCTGGCCAGATAGTCTTCTTTTGCCTCCCTTTTCCAAAGATGTTTGTAGGCGATAAATGCTTCTTTTTTCTTTTTAATGAGACCCGAAATTTCCTTGCTGAACCATTGTGGTTTTTTGTTTCTCCGGCGTTTGCTTACTGTATTTATGTAGCGGCTAGATGCTTCGCTCAGGATGGATTTTAGATTAGACCACATAGTTTCTGGATTGTCAGTTTCTGCATGGTATTGCAGCTCCTGATGGACAAAGTCTCTCATGTGGTTGAAGTCTGCGCCCCTAAAGTTGAGGACCCTCGTTGCTGTGTTTGATTTAGAGAAGTCTTTCCTGAGGTTGAGCCATACCATGTTGTGGTCACTGGAGGCCAGCATGTCTCCCACTGATACTTCCGAGACACTGTCTCCATTTGTGAGTACCAGGTCCAGTATTGCCTTTTCCCTGGTGGGCTCTAATACCATTTGTTTGAGTTGTGCACCCTTAATGGAGGTTAATATTCTTCTGCTACCACACGTAGTCGCGGAGAGGGTGTTCCAGTGTGCATCTGGCATGTTGAAGTCCCCTAACAGTACTGTGTTACAACGCAAAGTGATGTTCTCTATGTCCTCAATCAATTCCTTGTCTTTGTCTTCCTGTTGTCTTGGAGGCCTGTATACCACACCGAGGTAAAGGCATTTTTCATTCCCTCTGGCCAGGTTTACCCAAAGTGATTCCCCTGTGTATCTAACCTCTGTGATCCTGGTAGTTTTGATATTATTCTTAGTGTATAGTGCAACCCCCCCCTCCTAATTTGCCCTCTCTGTCCCGACGAAGTAGATTGTAGCCTGGTATAACCATATCCCACCCATGCGATTCTGTGAATGGGCCATCCCTTTTTCTGATCCCCTGTCCCGTTGTCCCCACACATAGCTTTGAGACGCCAAAATGTCCAGTTTTCAGCAACAGCGTCCCGAAGCTGTGTGTGGGGACAACAGGACAGGCGATTGCGGGAGAATGGGCTCGCTCCCTGCTTCCTGCTCACCGCCGCAACATTTATTGATTGTAGTTCCGTCTGTCTCCTCACATCTGCCCTTGGTACTGGTAGGATCTCTGAAAACGCTATCTTCCGAGTCCTCATCTTCAACTTCTTTCCCAGAATCTTGAACTGTTCGATCAGCGCATTCCTATTGTAGTCTCTCCTGCTGACGCCATTTGTCCTTATGTGGATCATCACTGTAGTCTCTTCCGTCTCTGCTCCTTCTAGGATCCTTTCAATTTTGTCGACGATGTCTCTTGCTCTTGCTCCTGGGAGGCAGGTCACTAGGCAATCCTCTCTCCCTCCTGCTATGTGGCTATCTACTTGCCTTAGGATTGAGTCTCCCACTAGGATCGCAGACTTTCCTTTTTTCAGTTTTCACTCCAGCCGCAGGCCTCTGTACTCGGTGTGCTTTGCTGCTTCCTCTTCTAGGCATCGGCAAGACCTTGCCTCCCCTTCCTGCGGAATACCTCTGTGGGCTTCTTCTTCCTTGAAGTCGGATTGCTCCTGTTCTTCATTCCATGTGGGTGGATCTACGTCTTCCCTATGCTGTTCTTGTTCTTCCACCCTCCTTTAGGCCTCCTCAATAAACCTCTCGAGCTCCCTGACTTGTTCCTCGATGTGCCTCTCTCTCATAGGGTCTTCGGCTGTCCTGACTGGGTCTTCTGTAAAGTTCCTCCAGTTCCTGAATCCTGTACTTCAGTCGACTAACTTCCTTCTTCAAGCTTTTCAGTTCCTATCACTGACCGCATACATACGACTGCCTCCCCGAGGGGAGATAATCGTACATATGGCAGTCCATGCAGTACACTGGAAAGCTCATCCTCTGGATTCCTTCTGCTTCCATTGCTGTCCGCCTTTCTGGAGTGCTCTTTATTATTGCGCTGGTACCTTTTTTGCTTGTGTGTGTGTGTTCTCTCCTGCGCCTGCTGTTTGCTACTTCCCTATTCCTGCTGTTGTTTCGTATGTATGTATGTCCCCTCTGTGTGTACTATGTTTTTGCTTTTTATATTTGTTTGGAGGCACTGGGGGCACTAAGGACATGGGAAGTGGCACTGGGAGCACTAAGGACATGGGAAGTTGGCACTGAGGGCACTAAGGACATGGTAAGGGGCACTAAAGACATAGGAAGGAGGCACTGAGGGAACTAAGGACATAGGAAGGGGCACTAAGAATAGGAAGGAGGCACTAGGAGCACTAAGGACATGGGAAGGAGGCACTGGGGGCACTAAGGACACAGGAAGGGGCACTAAGTACATAGGAAGGAGGCACTGGGGGCACTAAGGACATAAGAAGGAAGGAGGGAGGGAATAGAAAGGGACAATTGTTGGGCCTAAGTGCAGAAAGAAAGAAATGAAAGAAAGGATGCACAGTCAGAAGGAAACGCAACCAGAGATTCATGAAATCACCAGACAGCAAAGATAGGAAAAATGATTTTATTTTCAATTTAGTGATCAAAACGTGTCAGTTTTGAGAATTTATATCTGCTGTCTATATTTTGCACTATATTTGTCTATTTTTATTTTATTTTTTATTTATTTATCAATTTTCTATACCGTTCTCCCAGGAGGGCTCAGAACGGTTTACAGTGGTGCCTCGCATAACGGACGCCTCGCACAGCGAACGCTGCGCACAACGAACTTTATGTCTTGATCCGTACAACGAACTTCGTTTCACACAACGAAGTCGCCCGAGCTGCATCCTTCCGCGCAGGCACTGCGCTTAACTGCCCTCTCTCCGCCTGGCTCCCTCTTGCCCCCCCGACTCCCCGACACGATCGGGGCAAAAAGGAGCCCAAGCCCTCTTGCCCCGCCGATTCCCCAACTCCCCACAAAATATCGGGCCAGGAGGGAGCCCAAGTCCTCCTGGCCACGGCGACCCCCTAACCCCACCCTGCACTACATTACGGGCAGGAGGGATCCCAGGCCCTCCTGCCCTCGACGCAAACCCCCCCTCCCCCCAACGACCGCCCCCCCCCAAGAACCTCCGACCGCCCCCCCAGCCGACCCGCGACCCCCCTGGCCGACCCCCACGACACCCCCAACCCCCTTCCCCGTACCTTTCTGTAGTTGGCCGGACAGACGGGAGCCAAACCCGCCTGTCCGGCAGGCAGCCAACGACGGAATGAGGCCGGATTGGCCCATCCGTCCCAAAGCTCCGCCTACTGGTGGGGCCTAAGGCGCCTGGGCCAATCAGAATAGGCCCGGGAGCCTTAGGTCCCTCCTGGGGGCGGGGCCTGAGGCACATGGGCCCAACCCGACCATGTGCCTCAGGCCCTGCCCCCAGGAGGGACCTAAGGCTCCCGGGCCTATTCTAACCTTCCCTCCTTCCCTGCTCCCTCCCTTCCTCGATATGACCCTCTTACCCAATCTCAGTTTTGATCTAAAGGCCCCTCAGGCCTCCATAGCATATGCCTTTTCACGGCCTTATATTCAACAACGTTGTAAATGTAACACCGTTATAATTTGTAACATCGCTGTAAATGTACAGCCTCTTCTTAGCACATGCCTTTTCACTGCCATATATGCAACATCGCTGTAATTGTAAAAACGCTGTAATATGTAACTTCACTGTAAATGTATGTAACTTCGCTGTTAATTTTCACTGCCATTTATGTAACATCGCTGTAAATGTAACAACGCTGTAAATGTAACTTCGCTGTAAATGTACAGTCTCTTCTATTGTTAACCGAATAGAACTTCCATGGTATTGCGGTATACAAGAATAAAGTTATTATTATTAAGTTATTATTATGCAGTGGTTTGGGACTGATTTATGGATAACTGTAATCCTGTGTTTGAAGATATGACCTGTGACAATTTGAACTGATATTTAATCAATGGATTTTTGTAGTTGTTTGCATTCTGCTCTGAGTGCTATGTTTTTAAGTATGCATATTTTTGTACTCCGCCTTAGTGGAATACAAGTAATAAAGTATATCAATGTCAGGGACAATAGAGGCCCTCTTTTTTTTCTTATGAAGAGACTGCAAATTTGTGTAAAGGATCTTAGTGATCAACTTTCCTTTTTCGCCCAATAAAATCATACCAACATATGACACACAGTTCACTAAACATTAATATGTTGATTCTGACCTGCAGAACTATAGGCTCTATGCATGTAAACTTGGTTTCCTCTCGATATAGATATTCAATGGAGCACTTCAACAGCAGTATCTTGGGATTTTTAATATAGGCATTCATCTAGGAAAAAAGTTATTGAGGGAGTTATGAACAAAATACAGAACACTAAAATGCATTCAATTAGTAATACTGCAAGTCATGAACTAAGTAAGCATACTATCTACTGCTCTTAGGTTCAAGATACAGAGAAGCCTTTCATTGGGGAACCTGAGCCTCCCTGCACAACCCCAGATTGGGGAAGAAGAAATTCATCTGCCACCATGTGCTTGAGTTTCACCCCATTGCTGCTTGGCTCCTCTTCCCCTTAGACCAGCTTTTCTATGAATGGACCCAAAGTAGGCTGGGTCCGCCAGTACTCTATGAGATTGGCCAGGGAACAGCAGTCCTCCCATGTGGAACTGCAAACTTTCCTTGGCAGTGTATGTCTGAGAAGGGGACCTCCAAATATTGAAGAAACAAAGAATTTTCAAAATCTGATGGAAAAATATCCCCAAACAACAAAAAGCAGCAGAGCAGGTCAGAACACACCTTCTGAGTTTGCTTGCAGAAGGAAAAACTGAGGAGAGAGCTGTTCCTCACTAAACAGGAGGAGTTTCAAGTTCTTAAAGTGATATCGTTCTGCAGTTTGCAGGAAATAGGAATTAACAGTTCAAGTATGGACTCCTGTGTATCCACCACAGAATTCTCTTTTCCCAAGTTTGTAAGCAATTTTCCAGCTAAGTCTTACCAGTGAAGATCTCTCTATCTCTGGAAGTCCTCGCACAGCACCTCTATTGGATTGATGGAGAGATCAGCAGTGCCCTATTTATCTGCTTCTGATTCCTTGCTGATTTACACTGCAAATAATGTATCAGTGGGCCCTTTTGAACTTTTCTCTTTAATCGGCCACTGTGGTTTGACTGACAGATAACTGAACACTGTATTTGTCCTGATACCAAAAAAAACCCTGCAAGGTTCTTTGTAAAAGTTACTCTCTCTAGTAAATACTTTAAACTACATATTCACAAATAGCTTGCTTTCAGTTTGTATTGATAGCTGCCTTTTGAAATGGCTAAGTTAAATAAAAGTCTAAACTGAAGCAGCCTGTGCCTTTATATTGATACTACAGTCATTTAAAAATAGCCCCTTGAAATACTAGCTTATGTACACTAACAGAGACTTCCTATGCTAAAAAAAACCAAAAACTATCTCTAAACCCCCTCGCTAAGTGAGCAAACTACTTTAAATATTTATATAGCTTTAGGATTCCCTTTTCCCAAGTTTGTAAGCAATTTCCCAGCAAAGTCTTATCAGTGAAGAACTCTCTATCTCTGGAAATCCTCTCATAGTAACATAGTAGATGATGGCAGATAAAGACCCGAATGGTCCATCCAGTCTGCCCAACCTGATTCAATTTAAATTTTTAAATTTTTTTCTTCTTAGCTATTTCTGGGCAAGAATCCAAAGCTTTACCTGGTACTGTGCTTGGGTTCCAACTGCCGAAATCTCTGTTAAGACTTACTCCAGCCCATCTACACCCTCCCAGCCATAGAACAGTTTTCTGCAAGCATTTTGTGGGTTTATATGCATAACTATACAGTTCAGGAACACTAGACACATTGCACTACAGAGTTAAGTGATGACATTACATCCATCATATTTGATATGCATTTCTATTACTTTAAAAGTAAATCAGAAAGTACATAAAACCCAATTCTTTCAAATAGCATATTCTTATAGGCATCTGAAAGAGTTGGACTACCAAGGTATCCTGTCGTACATTGATAATGGGTCATCTCACTTAAGTTAGCCACTGGATTACCTTCTTGTGGGCAATGTTCTTAGTACATACAAAGCCATTCACCACCATAGAATCAAACTTCTTTCCACCTGGGATCTGAAAACATTTTAAAAAAGAAAATTAGATTGGTAAATATCCTTAAAATGATTATTTGTAACTTGTATGAGCTTAAGATATTTTTTTCTTGAAATTTTATTAAGCTCCAGAATGCTTGTTCTTATGTAACATCAAAGGCAAGACTACATAGTGAAATTATAATACAACAACAACATGCTATGCATACAATAACAAGCCATGGAGCAATTCCCCCTACCCACCCAAGCAGTCCCACACACTTATAATCACAGGCCCAGTCGTGGTACAGACCCATAAATTATATAAATGTTCAAGGAAAAATTATGTCTTACTGATCATTTCTTTCCTGTAGACCTACTAGACTAGTCCAGACTACAGGATTATGTCCATCAACCAGTAGATAGAGACAGAAGTAGTCCTTTATGAGTTGCCCCTTAAGGGTATCATGCAACTTGAAATGTTCAGCATTTCAACTAGTCAGCTATATTTTTGGTCACCATTGAAAACTTGACACCATATGTGTCATACAGCACTGAACTTCCGAAAAGGGAATTATAAAGGGATGAGACTCTTGGTAGGGAAGAAGATTAAGAAGAGGATAAGCACTGTAAAAACGCTAGAGCATGCTTGGTCCCTTTTTAAAGGGATCAAAGAGGAAAAAGAATAAAGAACCGGCGTGGCTCACTGTAGAGGTGAAGGAAGCGATAAAAGACAAGAAAACTTAATTTAAAAAATGGAAAAGGTCAAAAACAGACGAAAACTGAAACAAGCACAAACAACATCAACGCAGGTGCCATTAGGTGGTAAAAGGGGCCAAAACAGACTATGAGAAAAAAATAGCCAAGGAGGCGAAGAACTTCAAGCCGTTCTTCCGATATATTAAGGGGAAACAACCTGCGAAGGAAGCGGTGGGACCGTTGGATGACCATGGCATAAAGGGAGCACTATAGGAGGACAAAGCAATTGCCGACAAACTGAACACATTTTTTGCGTCTGTATTTACCGAAGATGTACACAGCATACCGGAACCCATCAGGTTATATGCTAGAAATGAAGACGAAAAGCTGACAGGATTGACGGTCAGTCTAGAGGAGGTGTATAGGCAGATTGATAGGCTTAAGAGCAATAAATTCCCGGGACCGGATGGCATCCATCCGAGGGTCATCAAGGAACTGAAAGGCACCATAGCTGAACTGCTTCAACTAATAGCCAGTCTGTCGATCAAACCGGGAAAGATTCCGGAAGACTGGAAGGTGGCAAATGTTACGTCGATCTTCAAGAAAGGTTCGAGGGGAGATCCAGGAAACTACAGACCAGTGAGTCAGACCTCGGTACCGGGAAAGATGGTAGAATCGCTGATAAAGGACCGCATCATTGATCACCTTGATGGACACGTGCTGATCAGGACCAGTCAGCATGGTTTTAGCAAAGGCAGATCGTGTTTTACGAACTTGCTGCACTTCTTGGAGGGAGTAAACAGACAGATAGACAAGGGCGACCCAGTCGACATTGTATATCTGAATTTTCAGAAGGCGTTTAACAAGGTTCTGCATGCGGAAAATTGTGAGCCATGGAATCGAGGGTGAAATACTCACGTGGATTAAAAACTGGCTGGATCATAGGAAATAAGAGAGTGGGGGGTAAATGGACAATACTCAGACTGGAAGAGCGTCACCAGTGGGGTGCCGCAGGGCTTGGTGCTTGGACTTGTGCACTTCAACATCTTTATAAATGATCTAGACATTGGTACAATGAGTGAGGTGATTAAATTTGCAGACGATACAAAGTTATTCAGAGTAGTGAAGACACAGGGGGATTGCGAAGATCTGCAACGTGACATAATCAGGCTCGAGTAATGGGCATCAACATGGCAGATGAGGTTCAACGTGGATAAGTGTAAAGTGATGCATATAGGTAACAAAAATCTCATGCACGAATACAGGATGTCTGGGGCGGTACTTTGAGAGACCTCCCAGGAAAGAGACTTGGGAATTATGATCGACAAGTCGATGAAGCCGTCCGCGCAATGTGCACCGGCGGCAAAAAGGGTGAACAGAATGCTAGGAATGATAAAGAAGGGGATCACGAACAGATCGGAGAAGGTTATCATGCCACTGTACCGGGCCATGGTGCGCCCTCACCTAGAGTACTGCATCCAGCACTGGTCGTCGTACATGAAGGACATAGTACTACTCGAAAGGATCCAGAAAAGAGTGATTAAGATGGTAAGGGGCTGGAGGAGTTGCCGTACAGTGAAAGATTAGAGAAACTGTGCCTTTTCTCCCTCGAACAGAGGAGATTGAGAGGGGACATGATCGAACATTCAAGGTACTGAAGGGAAATAGACTTAATAGATAAGGACAAGTTGTTCACCCTCTCCAAGGTAGGGAGAACGAGAGGGCACTCTCTAAAATTGAAAGGGGCTAGATTCCGTACGAATGTAAGGACGTTCTTCTTCACTGAGAGAGTGGTAGAAAACTGGAACGCTCTTCCAGAGTCTGTCTTAGGGGAAAACACCCTCCAGGGATTCAAGACAAAGTTAGACAAGTTCCTGCTGAACCAGAAAGTACGCAGATAGGGCTAGTCTCAGTTAGGGCGCTGGTCTTTGACCAAGGGCCGCCGCGTGAGCGGACTGCTGGGCACGATGGACCACTGGTCTGACCCAACAGCGGCAATTCTTATGTTCTTATACTGAGCTGACACACAGGTAATTCATGGAATCAGAAGGTGGCTTATACTCTTATTGATATGCAGATATTTCACTGAGCCAGGAGATGTGTGAGGCTGAGCACATTGAAGAAACTTGAAAACAGGATGAATGAAACCTGTCAAAAAAGAGACAAATAGGATGGAATACTGCATAACAGAAAAAAAACAATAGTAGGACTAAAAGAAATAAAATTAAGACAACTTTTCCTTCTTTAATGTCCAGTCCAGTTTAACTTATTGGGATGTAGCAAAGCAGAGGTAGGAGAATATTGCAAATAGAAAGATGGAATGCAGAAAAGAGTGCTAAGAATACATAATGCCTAGCGTATTTTTTCTGCTAGGGAAGAGTATGTGTATGCCATCTTAGTAGCACAGTATGAAGAAGGTTTGAGGGAGTGAATAGACTGTTAGGTCTTAATCTGTCATCATTAATGATGGCACTATGTTAAGAAACACTGCTACTGATCATACCTGCTATGAAAAGTATAAGAAAACACATCTGGTGGCTGGAGAAGCTATGTCTTCAAACACAGAATTAAAGCCATGTGAACCAGAATCATGCCACCTTAATGCCACATTGCTTTAAAGTTAAAAGCAACGGAGCAAGACAAATGAATATCCCATTAACCATTCCAACCTACAGAGAAAACCTACAGAGAAAAGGCTTTTTTGTGGCATATTCAAATCTTTCACATTAAAACTGCAGTATCTTATTTTATTAACACCCACCTTTCCCATTAATCCCCTTGTATCACACTTAGGAGGTCCCCTCTGCCCATCTATACACATTCATTCACTCATATAGCCCTCCCTACCCACCCCTGCAATCACCAAGAACTTCCACACAACCCTACCCCCCCTACTACTCCCCTTTCCCCCATAACACTCTCCCCTTCCCCCTCTACCCCCAAGCTCTCCTTCTCAACACACCTTACTCCCTCCATGACTTTGGGTAAACTCACCAGACCCCAAGTCACACATAGTACTGCTCTCTCACACTCATCCATCCCATGCCCCCATACTCATGAGTTGCCCAGCTCCCGATTATAATTCCCAGTCCTCACATTCATTCTCATACACAGATAATGTTCACCAATGCAGTGCGCTCTCCTCACAGACAGTTCAAAATGTAGCCAAAAATATCTCTACTCTTTAAATATTACTTCAAGTGGTTGGAATATCCAATCTGGCCTCATGATTAGATGCCTCCCCCTGTACATCAGGACTCCACTTCTGAGATCTTTGTGGAGCCGCGTGCCTCCGATATGCCTCCAGTTGTTGGGCTGCGAACTTGCCATGTGTCTGTCAGCCCAGCCTTAACTTGCTGGCCTTACCAATGTCAGCAAAGGCCTATGGGAGATCATATCATTCATGTCTGACCTTAGGGTATGTCAGTGCAAACAGCCTCAGATTGCCCCAGACAGCCTAAATTACATCAGTGCTTAAAGGTAACGATCTTAGTACAGCTAAGAGGTGTTAGAGGTCGGTCTTTGAAACAGTAGCTGAATTGTCTGGGTGTCGAAGTCTGGGGGAGGCTCTCCGTTCAGACTTGGGAATACTAGTCGACAAGTCGATGATGCCATCCGTGCAATGCATGGCGGCGAAAAGGGCAAGCAGAATGCTAGGAATGATTAAGAAGGGGATCACAAACAGATCGGAGAAGGTTATCATGCTGCTGTACCGGGCCATGGTACGCCCCAACCTGGAATATTGCGTCCAGCACTGGTCGCCGTACATGAAGAAGGACACGGTACTACTCGAAAGGGGCCAGAGAAGAGCGACTAATATGGTTAAGGGGCTGGAGGAGTTGCCGTACAATGAGAGATTAGAGAAACTGGGCCTCTTTTCCCTTGAAAAGAGGAGACTGAGAGGTGACATGATCGAAACATTCAAGATAATGAAGGGAATAGGCTTAATAGATAAACACAGGTTGTTCACCCTTTCCAAGGTAGGGAGAATGAGAGGGCACTCTCTAAAGTTAAAAGGGGATAGATTCCGTAGAAACGTAAGGAAGTTCTTCTTCACCCAGAAAGTGGTGGAAAACTGGAATGCTCTTCCAGAGGCTATTATAGGGGAAACACCCTCCAGGAATACAAGACAAAGTTAAATAAGTTCTTGCTAAACCAGAACGTATGCAGGTAAGGCTAGACTCAGTTAGGGCACTGGTCTTTGACCTAAGGGCCGTCGCGGGAGCGGACTGCTGGGCACGATGGACCACTGGTCTGACCCAGTAGCAGCAATTCTTATGTTCTTCTGACGCACTCTCTTCTGACTCGCGCATGGGCATACTGGAGGCTCCAAGCATGTGGTGCAGACCACTTTTCTCTGATCTCCTGCTGCCTACCATCCTTGGATTTCTTCTTAGACAGCATAGTCTCTCACTGCAGTGCTCCAAATCTCTGTGAGTCTATAATAAGCGAAATTCAAATCAGCACCACATGGATGAGAGGAGGCTGTTCAATTCCAAAGGTCAGAGCAACCACTCTAACCCTCCATCTCGGCTGGTGAGGTCACTGGAAGTCTATAGATGCACCTTTTTGTCCAGTTTGTCTGTCATAACTAGATTGTAAGCACTTTCGAGCAGGGAATATCTCTTCCATGTTTCGGTGTATAGCAATGCGTATGCCTAGTAGCGCTATAGAAATAAGTAGTGGTATTACTACTACTACTAAGCATTTCTATTGAGCTACTTGGCATATGCAGTGCTGTACAATAGTCAGTATATATAAGAGACAGTCCTTGCTCAAATAGCCCACAATCTAATCAAAAACAGACAACAAATAACAGGGGAGGGGGAAGTTGAGCTATAGTGCATGTTAGGAGTTAACGGAAGCATCAAAGTGGGGTTTTAGGCTGGATTTGAACAAAGCTAGTGATGGGGCTTGATGTATTGATTCAGGCAACCTGTTCCAGGCATTCAGTGTGGCAAGGTAGAAGGGGTGCAGTCTGGAGTTGGCAATGGAGGAGGGGCTTACCCAAGAAGCATAATTTGTGGGGGGTTGGGGGGGACACAAGGTGAGATTAGTGAGAAAAGATAATGGAAGGCTGAGCAGTGGATGTATTTATAGGTCAGTAAGAAAAGTTTGAATTGTATTCAGAAATGGATGGGGAGAAAGTGAAATGATTTTAGGAGAGATGCGATACATGAATAACTTTAGCAGAGTATGAGTCATGCAGCAGAGTTCTGAATGGACTGGAGAGGGAAGAGGTGGTTTAGTGGAAGGCCATTGAGAAGGAGGTTGCAGTAGTCAAGGTGGGATGTGATAAGAATGTGGATGAGAGTTTTGGTGGTGTGGTCTGAAAGGAAGGTCGGATTTTGGCGATGCTATAAAGGAAGAAACCGCAGGCTTTGGTGATTGGATCTGAGCAGAGAAAGAAAGGGAGTCATAGAGTGGGTCAACACGACAGGGATAAGAGTGGATATCAGCCGAAAGAAGTGAGAAGAAGGTTTGGGCAGAAAGATGAGAAGTTCAGTTTTGTCCACATTTAGTTTTAGATGGTAGCGAGACATCCAGGAAACAATGTTAGACAGGCAGGATGATACAAGGGCCTGGATGTCTGCAGAGATTTCAGGTGTAGAGAGGTAGATCTGGGAGTCATCAGCATAGAGATAGTACTGGAAACCATGGGAGGAAAGTAGTGCACCAAAGGAATGAGTATAGATGGAGATGAGGAGAGATCCTAAGATGGAGACTTGGGATACTCTGATTGATAGTGGGATAGTGGGATGACTGAAGGTATGCTGAGAGGTAAGAATTGAACCAGGAGAGTACGGAACCCTGAAATTCCAGGGAGGACAGTGTGGCAAGGAGTAATTGGTCATCAACAGAGTTGAAGGCAGCAAAGAGATCAAAGAGGATGAGGATAAAATAGAGGCCTTTGGACCTGACCATGAAAAGGTCATCAGAGACTTTAGCCAGGGCAGTTTTGGTGGAATGCAGAGGGCGAAAGCCTGACTGAAGTGGGTCAGAAATATACTGTGATGAGAGTAAGTTCAAACAACGGCAGTGGACTGTGCATTCAAGTAGCTTGGATAAGAAGGTGAGGAGGGAGATTGGACGATAGTTGGAGGGGCAGAAAGGGTCAAGTGAGGGCTTTTTGAGGAGAAGAGTGATTACAGTGTGTTTGAAAGGATCGGGGAC
Organism: Geotrypetes seraphini; assembly: GCF_902459505.1. Taxonomy (NCBI): domain Eukaryota; kingdom Metazoa; phylum Chordata; class Amphibia; order Gymnophiona; family Dermophiidae; genus Geotrypetes; species Geotrypetes seraphini. The sequence goes on along the minus strand of NC_047088.1, from coordinate 136,766,817 downwards.
GGCTGCAGTGGAAAGGGAAAGGTTGAGGATATGACAGATAGAGGAGGTGACAATGGGGAGGATGTTCCTGAGCAGATGGGTGGCTTGGAGGGGAGAGATGATGAGTAGCTTCCTCTTCAGTAATTTTGGAGAAGGAAGAGAGGGTGTCAAGGGTAGACTGGAGAGAGAGAGGGTAGATAGGAGGGGGAGGTGGGAGAGGGAGGTGATCTGGTTGAGAATTCAAGTGAGATGGATAACCTGGACATACAGGCTTCACTTGTGTATGCTGGACACTACAGACATTGTAACACATAATTTCCCACAGCCTAAAACAGCCTTCCTTTACAAGCTAACCAGATGGAACAGCCTGGACTTTGCTATCTGTGAACATATGTATCCTTTGAAATGCTAACCCAGCTGACCTCTGCTACAAAGTTTTTGTCTCCATTCCCTGCTGGGAGGATACTTCTCTAAGGCTCTGCTGAGCTGTTATAAGTGCTGTATGACTTCACAGATGCAAGGCACCCTGGAAAGCCATAAACCATTTATAATGAGCAACATCCTCTGCAGAAGACGTAGATGACTGATACCAAGACAGAACTTTTAAAAAAACATGCTGGACATTTGCCTATGGGAACCAGGTGCAGCTGGGCTGCTGGAAGGTCACCCTTGCATCTTTGTTTCAACTTTCTGCATAAGACTGTCTGCAAGGACACCATCCTGAAGATATACAGTGTTGTAAAACCACAAATCAGCCTCAGCAAGGTGATAAGGATTCCAGACATGTAAGAAGAAGAAGTTCATGAAGTGCCCTCTGTTTCTGGACTGCTCGGGCTCCTCTCGTGGGGGTGGGGGGGTGGAGTGAGAGAGGCGTGGACTGAGGGGAGGAATAGTTAGATATACATTTTTGTACCAATAAGGAATTACATGACCAGAATTCGGGGATGTGATTTTTGGAACAAAGGAAGAATATCTCTGTATAAAAAACACGTGCATCACAGGTAGAGCCAGAGAGAAATTCACTTGGGTATGCCAGCAGGGACATGCTAGCCCCCTGTTAGGCATATGGGTGTAAGTTCTTCTCTCCATTGCATATTCTGAACTGACAATTTATTTTTCTGCTATGCCTTTGCTGCTGTAATTTTGTAAGTTTTTATACTAACAATAAACAAATATTGTCTGTTTTTGGAACATACAATGCTGTCTCGTATTCATTCCAATGAGGTAAAACAAAGCAGCTTTTACTTCACAAGGTTGATTTTGTCTGGTCTGGGGAGAGAGAGTGATGGGGATGGGAGGTGAGGGCACTGAGTAGGGAGTTTAGTGTAGCAAAGAGACAGTGGGAATTGGAGCCAAGAGAATTAGTTAAGTGGGTGTAATATTCTTGTTTAGCGAGAGATAGGGCAGACTGGAAGGAGGTCAATAGGAATATGAAGTTGATGAAATCAGAGTGAGTATGGGATTTAAGCTATGGTGTTCAGCAGACCAAGCACAGCTATATAAGCTGCGGATTTGGGGGGTTAGCCAGGGCTGGGGTTTGGCATGTCTCACTGAACACTGAGTTAGAGCAGTGAGGGTATCTAAAGAAGAGGATAGGATGGTGTTATAGGAGGAGGCAGTTTCATTGACAGAGGTATGTGACTTAGGGGTTGGAAGGAAGGATGAAACAGTAGTGGAAAGAGTGTGAGGGTTGATGGCATGAATGCTCTGAAATGTAGTGGTGGAGATGGTCGGAGAGGGGAAGACTTGAGATGCTGAAGTTGGTGATTGAGAAGTTGGAAGAGAAGGAAAGGTCGAGGCAATGGCCATTCTGGTGTGTGGAGGTGGTAGAACACAGTTAAAAATTGAATGTGAGTGTGAGTAATCTAGAGGTGTAAGAGTCAGAGGGTTATTAGCATACTAGAAATGTCAATGTCACAACTCCATAAGGCTTTGTGCAATACAGTGCCACACAAAAATTTGGGGAGATGTTTTTTGATTTATAAGATCTGTATGGTGGGGAACAAATGTTTACTGTAGTATTAGCTGCAACATAAAAGAACCTGCTACTGGCATTGGAGGAAGCAGTTTCATTTTGTTAATGATGCTAGAATCTACAGAAGCTGGTGTAATCTTGATATGGAAAAGATTCCTTACCACCTGGGACCCTAATCTTCAGAACCTTTCATATCAATATGCAGCATTTTTTATTTTTTGAAAAATGTGAATCTTTAGCCCTAGATGCATTTGTTTATGAATATCAGTCACTGAAATGGGAGTGGGGGGCGGAGTTTGGAAAGGTTGAAATTTTTGTTTGATTTAGTGAGAGGTTATAAGAACATAGGCCTTCTACTAACTATATCTCAATGCAAAGTGGGAGGGGGTTTAACGGAATAGTTGCATCAATTACAAATTTGTTCTTGACTCTTGCAAGAGCTGTCTGTTCCATTCTTTTTTTTTTCAAGTTCTTTATTCGTTTTCAATCTTACATCAAGTGCACAAACAATAAAACAATACAATTAAACACATCACTTGACAATCTTTCTAATTTATCTTACAGTACATAAAATTACCACCCTCCCCTCCCATCATTCCTCTATTATTTTCCCAATAAGAAAAATGTAAAATATACCTCCCCCTCCCACCAATCATTAGACAGTGTATATTACAATAGAAAATGTTGTTTACTCATTACAATAAGAAGTTAATGGCTCCCAAATTTTATTAAATTTCTTATAACTTCCTTGTTGTATAGCTATTGCTCTTTCCATTTTATATATGTGACATAATGAGTTCCACCAGAAATTGTAATTGAGTCTACTGTAATTTTTCCAATTACTTGTGATATGCTGAATGGCGACTCCGGCCGGTGCAGGAGGTAGTAGTAGGCACCTGCGAAGAAAACAGCAGCAGGAGGAGGCGGAGGCAGAGAGGGAAGCAGAAGAGAAGTGGACAGTGTGGGGTAGTGGCGAGAGGAAGCTCTGCCCACCCCCAACGCATCATCGGCAGCGCGCCCGGACTCCCCCTTAAAAGAAGGAGACGGCGGCGCAACGACAGCAACTTCGGCCGGTGCAGGAGGTAGTAGTAGGCACCGGCGAAGAAAACAGCAGCAGGAGGAGGCGGAGGCAGAGAGGCAAGCAGAAGAGAAGTGGACAGTGAGGGGTAGCGGTGAGAGAAAGCTCCACCCACCCCCAACGCATCATCGGCAGTGCGCCCGGACTCCCCCTTAAAAGGACCGCGGCGCAACAACAGCAACTTCGGCCAGTGCAGGAGGTAGTAGTAGGCACCGGCGAAGAAAACAGCAGCAGGAGGCGGAGGCAGAGAGGGAAGCAGAAGAGAAGTGGACAGCGTGGGGTAGCGGCGAGAGGAAGCTCTGCCCACCCCCAAAGCGTCATCGGCAGCGCGCCCGGACTCCCTCTTAAAAGGAGAGGAGCCAACATCGCGCAGCCATTCGGCGTGCAGCGAAGGCAAGTGGCAAAGGCGCTCGCCTTAGCGAGAGCGCCTTTGCGAAGGAGCCGCAGGAAGGAGCCAGGAAGTTAGACTGACTCACAGAGAGCCCCAAAAACGTAAGTTACAACTTTTTTTTTTTTTTTGTCTTTACCTAGCCACACAACACACATCTAAATCAAGCACCGCAGAAAACTCAGCAGCACCAGAACAATTCACAACTAAAAGGACACACACAGCCGCCCGGGGCAGAAGGTTCACATAAAGCTCAGACAATTCAGAAGAGGAACAGGAGATGAACGTCCATGGAAGCCAGAAGATGAGCTTTCCAGTCTTCTGTACCGGCTGCAAAATGTATGACTATCTCCCCTCGGGGACTAGGGCATATGTTTGTAGTCGATGCAAGGAGCTGGAAAGCCTGAAACAGCAAGTCCGGCTGCTGGAAGGAACTCTGATGGAACTAGAAGAACTCCTCGCCATGAAAGAAGATAACCGCAAGCAGGAGAAGTTGCTAGGGGAGTCCAATACCAGCGAAGTGATCGAGGAATTGGAGAGATTCATTGAGGAAGCCCACCAGCAACATGTGGAGGTCCCAGGGTTGGAGATAGGGGCCCGACCAACAACCAAGGAAAAGGGCCCGGGTGATATGGAAGGAGGCTCCATTACAATGGACGAGGAGACCAAAGCAGAGGTAGAGGATGACCGCACACTTGGCGGAAATGGGAGCCCGTCTGAAGAAGCACCGCAGAAGGAGGAAGTCAGGTCCTACACCAGGGATACGGACCTACGACCCCCCTAAGAATCCCCAAATAGAGAAGATAGGAATCATCGTTGGAGATTCCATCATACGCAATGTGGACAGTCACATCACAGGAGGAAGAGAAGATAGACTGGTCACCTGCCTGCCTGGTGCAAGAGTGAAGGATGTGGCCAGCAGGATCACCAGGATCATTGATAACGCAGGAGGAGAGGACACTGCTGTGCTTATCCACGTGGGAACAAACGACGTGAGCGGACGGAAGTATGACAGAGAAAAACTGAAGGATCAACTTCGCTCACTCGGAAGAAAACTGAAGGTCAGGGAGGTGAAAGTGGCCTTCTCTGAGATCCTCCCGGTACCGAGAGCGGATGGAAAGAGACAGGATGAACTGCGAGCAATCAATGCCTGGATTAGACGATGGTGCGATGAGGAGGGGTTCGACTTTGTGAGCAATTGGATGGCATTCTGGGGAAATGGCAGATACTATAGAAGGGACGGCCTACACCTCACCAAGCAAGGAGCAAGAGTCTTGGCTGAAAACATGAAGAAGACCATTGAGAGGGCTTTAAACTAAGGACCAGGGGAGAGCCGACAGTCGACAACCAGTCGATGGCCCGGGCATCAGTAGATCCCAAAGAAGGAACTACAAGCAACTGCTCAGATAAAGGGGAAGAGCATGCTGAAATCGAAAGTAACAGAGAAAAAGCGCAAATAGATACAAGATGCGACGTGAAGACTAAAAAGTTCAGGTACCACCGAGGGAACTCAATTGTATGCACACGAATGCGCAAAGGGAGCTCAAATGTATGTACACGAATGCCAGAAGCTTGAGAAACAAAATGGGGGAACTGGAGGCCCTAGCAAAACGAGAAGAACTGGATATCATCGGAATAACATGGTGGAACATGGTGGAACGAGGAAAACGAATGGGACACAGTACTACAGGGATACAAACTATATAGAAGAGATAGAATAGGGCAAAAAGGGGGAGGTATTGCCCTGTATGTCCAAGAAGGAATAGAGTCTATCAGAGTAGGAAAAACAGAAGGAAAAGAAAAACTGGAATCCCTCTGGATAAAGATTCCTAGGCAAAATGAAGCAGACATAAAAATAGGCCTCTACTATTGACCCCCAGGACAGATGGAAGAAACAGATGTAGAAATGCTAGAGGAAATCAACTATGGATGTAGAGCAGGTAATGTAACGATCATGGGAGACTTCAACTTTCCGGGGATAAACTGGAACCGAGGAACCTCAAACTGCAGCAGGGAATCAATGTTCCTGGAAATGATAGGGGACTGCTTCCTAGAACAAATGGTGAAAGAACCGACAAGAGGAACCGAAACCTTGGACTTGGTCCTAAATGGCATAACTGGAAGGACAACAGATGTAGAGGTCACGGTCCCGTTGGGGACAAGCGATCACAGTGTGATCAAATTTAAAATCGGCATCGGAAAAGGGAAACGAACCAAGACTCAAACCACAACCTTTAACTACAGAAAAGGGAAAGTTAGCCAGCTTGGCTAACTAAAGAGGTGAAGGATGCAGTAAGGGAAAAGAAGAACTCATTTAAAAAATGGAAACGTAAACACACAACGGAGGCCTGGAACAGTCACAAGGTTGACCAGAAGAAGTGTCACAAGGCAGTAAGAGACGCCAAAAAGGCCAAAGAGGAAAAGATAGCGCAAGAAGCCAAAAACTTCAAGCCCTTTTTTAGATACATAAAAGGGAAGAAATCAGCAAAGGAGGCAGTAGGCCCTCTCGACGACCAAGGAAGAAAAGGGTGAATCAAGGAAGACAAACAGATTGCGGATAGGCTAAACTCATTCTTTGCATCTGTCTTTACCAAGGAGGACACTGCATCAATACCCGAAACAGGGAAAGTATTCAAGGGAGAAATAGAGGAAAGCCTCACCACTGTGACTGTGGATTTGGACATGATATACTATCAGATCGACAAACTAAAAAGTGACAAATCCCCTGGACCAGATGGAATTCATCCGAGAGTGCTAAAGGAGCTTAAGGTAGAAATCGGAGAACTATTACAATCTCTAGCTAACTTGTCGATCAGAACCGGGTGAATACCAGACGACTGGAGGATAGCGAATGTCATCCCAATCTTCAAAAAAGGATCGAGAGGTGAACCGGGCAACTATAGATCTGTGAGTCTTACATCGGTTCCAGGGAAGATAGTTGAAGCACTAATAAAGGATAGCATAGTGCAACACCTGGAAAATCACAACCTGATGAGAGCTAGTTAACACAGCTTCAGGAAAGGGAAATCCTGTTTGACAAATTTAATTCAATTTTTTGAGGAGGTGAACAAACAAATCGATAACGGTGAACCGGTGGATATAATATACTTGGACTTCCAGAAAGCATTCGACAAGGTTCCACATGCAAGGCTTCTGAAGAAACTACAAAGCCATGGAATACAAGGGGAAATACTAAGATGGATAGGCGGATGGTTGGAAAACAGATTGCAGAGGGTGGGCATAAATGGGAAGTTCTTGGATTGGGAAAAAGTGACAAGCGGTGTGCCCCAGGGTTCGGTTCTTGGGCCAATCTTGTTCAATATCTTCATAAACGTCTTAGAAGAAGAAACAATAAGTAATTTAATCAAGTTTGCGGACGACACAAAACTGTTTAGGGCAGTTGGGACACAAAAGGACAGAGAAGAACTCCAGAGATATTTGAACCAGCTAGAGAAATGGGCTGAAAAGTGGCAGATGAAGTTTAATATAGAAAAATACAAAGTGATGCACCTGGGTAAGAAGAACAAGGAACATGAATACAAAATGTTAGGTGCAGCATTGGGAAAGAGCGAGCAAGAAAGGGATCTGGGGTACTGATAGACAAGACCCTAAAGCCGTCAGCTCAATGCGCAGCGGCGGCAAAGAAAGCAAACAGGATGTTGGGCATGATAAAGAAGGGAATCACGAGTAGATCGGCGGACATCATAATGCCGCTTTACAGAGCAATGGTCAGACCACACTTGGAATACTGTATCCAACATTGGTCTCCCTACCTGAAGGATATAACCCTGTTGGAGAGGGTGCAGAGGCGAGCCACGAAGCTAGTAAGAGGCATCGAGAATTTTAGCTACAATGAACGCCTCGAAAAACTGGGATTGTTCACCCTCGAGAAGAGAAGGCTGCGAGGGGATATGATAGACTTTCAAAATACTAAAAGGTTTCGACAAAATAGAGCAAAAAACATCGTTATTCACATTGTCAAATGTGACTTGGACAAGGGGTCATGGACTGAAACTGAGGGGCACCAGGCCCAGGAAAAATATTAGAAAGTTCTGTTTCTCGCAGCGAGTGGTGGATGCTTGGAATGCTCTCCCGGAGGTGGTTGTTTCGGAGACCACCATGTCAGAATTCAAGGGCAAGTTGGACGCACACCTCCTTGCAAACCACATTGAGGGATATGGGTAAACAAGGTATTAGCAGGGAACACTGGGATTGGCCTCCGGTGTGCGGGTCGCCGGACAGGATGGACCTAGGGTCTGATCCGGCGAAGGCAGTTCTTATGTTCCTGTCATTATCAATAAAAGTTTATTGTTATGTGATAATCCACCTACCTATCTCATTTGTAACCAAAAATAATTGTAACGTCCCTGGAATTATCCAGCTATTTTTACCCAATGTTTAACCAACAAAACTGTAACGTTCCTGGAAATGTCCAGTCAGCTCTTTTGTAATCCGCCTAGAACTGCAAGGTACAGGCGGAATAGAAGTCACTAATGTAATGTAATGTAATATTTGGCTCTTTTTCCTCATAGACATACCAAATAGTACTGTATCTGTTCCATTCTTTTAATTCAATAAAAAAAGATTTGTTACAAAAGTAGATCAAAGGACAATGTATAATCAGCCATTAAGTTATAATCGCCTCTGTATTCAAGCACCATCCTTAAATGACTTTGCACTATCAGGTTAGCTGAACTCTGCAAAGATAGCCACAGAAATACTATACATTGCATTTGTTGATCTACATAGATTAGCACACCAATCACATTGTTTTATACTTCCCCCCAAGAAATGCATGGGAAAATAGTATTAAAAAAATGACACTAGTGATTACACTAGCTACAAATTATTATATTACAGCAAAAATGCATCCCTGTGGGTTGGTTGCACTCTTTCTACAGTGTCATGGCATACCTACTGGTCAAGTCAAAAATCACCTTTTTTATGTGCACATACTGTCGAATGTCCATGTCATCATCTTTGTTCTTAACATCTGGCCGAACAGTTTGGACCACTTGGCAGACCACAGGAACAATGATGTCCCTCCAAGACAGTGATAATGATTCATTGCACAGCAGTTGTTGTAGTAGTGCCATCATGTGATTATGGTTTGCTGAACTGCAATAAAGGGAAAGCATGTCAAATACAACTCAGAAATCAGAACAGTCATTACTCAGGTTTCCTTAAAGAGCAAATTAATTCATGCAATAATTCTCGAAGAACCACATTCTAATTGGACGTTATTTAACAGCAGTAAAGTACTATGTACTGCCATGCAGAAGGTTACCATTGTAATCCTCCAGTCAAGTTTTCTTCTCCCCAGGTCAGCTAGGGATGCTGAGATGGTCTGGATGTAGAGTTGAAAGCCATGGGGGAGGGTGAAGGGGGCTCCAATCACTGCTAAGGATTCAGAGCCTAAGACAGCAGAGGTACCAGAAGCAGCCTTCCTGAATGGTCTTCAACAAAGATCATCAATGAAATAACCAGACTAGGTATAGTAGTGGCAGGAATGATATAATACTGGGAAAATAATTCCCAGGTAAACAGAAGTACAAAGGAGAAACAGGAGGATAATGCCATGTCACATGTCTAAAAGGTGAATTAGGAGCTACAGACTTTGTGGAATACCAAATTGAGTGTTCCATCCCTTTAAAGAAGCAAAAATTATTTCCATTTATTTATTTATTTAAACTATTCAGTATTTTGAATGTTTCAATCATGTCCCCTCTCAGTCTCCTCTTTTCAAGGGAGAAGAGGCATAAGAACATAAGAATTGCCGCTGTTGGGTCAGACCAGTGGTCCATCATGCCCAGCAGTCCGCTCACGTGGCGGCCCTTGGTCAAAACCAGTGCCCTAACTGAGACTAGCCCTACCTGCGTACGTTCTGGTTCAGCAGAAACTTGTCTAACTTTGTCTTGAATCCCTGGAGGGTGTTTTCCCCTATAATAGCCTCTGGAAGAGCATTCCAGTTTTCTACCACTCTATGAGTGAAGAAGAACTTCCTTACATTCATACGGAATCTATTCCTTTTCAATTTTAGAGAGTGCCCTCTCGTTCTACCTACCTTGGAGAGGGTGAACAACTTGTCCTTATCTACCAAGTCTATTCACTTCAGTACCTTGAATGTTTCAATCATGTCTCCTCTCAATCTCCTCTGCTCGAGGGAGAAGAGGCCCAGTTTCTCTAATATTTCACTGTACGGCAAGTCCTCTAGCCCCTTGACAATCTTAGTCGGTCTTCTCTGGACCCTTTTGAGTAGTACCGTGTCCTTCTTCATGTAAGGCGACCAGTGCTGGACGCAGTACTCCAGGTGAGGGCGCACCATGGCCCGGTACAGCGGCATGATAACCTTCTCCGATCTGTTCGTGATCCCCTTCTTTATCATTCCTAGCATTCCGTTCGCCCTTTTTGCCACTGCCGCACATTGCTTGGACGGCTTCATTGACTTGTCGATCATAACTCCAAGTCTCTTTTCTGGGAGTACCGCCCCGGACATCCTGTATTCGTGCATGAGATTTTTGTTACCTACATCATGCATCACTTTACACTTTACACTTATCCATGTTGAACCTCATCTGCCATGTTGATGCCCACTCCTCGAGCCTGATTATGTCACGTTGCAGATCTTCGCAATTCCCCTGTGTCTTCACTACTCTGAATAACTTTGTATCGTCCGCAAATTTAATCACCTCACTCGTAGTACCAATGCCTAGATCATTTATAAAGAAGTTGAAGAGCACGGGTCCAAGCACCGAACCCTGCGGCACCCCACTGGTGACTCTCTTCCAGTCCGAGTATTGTCCATTTACCCCCACTCTCTGTTTCCTATGATCCAGCCAGTTTTTAATCCACGTGAGTATTTCACCCTCGATTCCATGGCTTGCAATTTGCCGAAGTAGTCGTTCATGCGGAACCTTGTCAAACGTCTTCTGAAAATCCAGATATATAATGTCGACCGGGTCGCCCTTGTCTATCTGTCTGTTTACTCCCTCAAAGAAGTGCAGCAAGTTCACCAAACATGATCTGCCTTTGCTAAAACCGTGCTGACTGGTCCTCATCAGCCCGTGTCCATCAAGGAAGAGAAGACTACGTGGGGATATGATAGAGACATTCAAAATACTAAAAGGATTTGATAAAATCCAACAAGAAGCATCGTTATTCACGTTGTCAAATGTGAAGTTGAAGTTGAATGACAGGACCAGGACAAATGTCAGGAAGTTCTGTTTCACACAATGAGTGGTGTTCACTTGGAACTCTCTCCCGGAGGAGGTTGTGATGGAGACCTCTATTATGGGATTCAAGGGCAAGTTGGATGCACATCTCCTTGCAAATCACATTGAGGGATACAGGTAAACAAGATCTCATCTGGGAACACCTAGGTCTTCATCAGGAAGCACCTAGTTAGGCCTCCGCGTGTGCGGGTCACCGGACTTGATGGACGAAGGGTCTGATTCGGTGATGGCATTTCTTATGTTCTTATGTTCTTAAGGTGATCAATGATGCAGTCCTTTATCAGCGCTCTACCATCTTTCTCGGTACCGAGGTCAGACTCACCAGTCTGTAGTTTCCTAAATCTCCCCTCGAACCTTTCTTGAAGATCGACGTAACATTTGCCACCTTCCAGTCTTCCAGAATCTTTTCCGATTTGATCGACAGATTGGCTATTAGTTGAAACAGTTCAGCTATGGTCCCTTTCAGTTCCTTGATGACCCTCGGATGGATGCCATCCGGTCCCGGGGATTTATTGCTCTTAAGCCTATCAAACTGCCTACACACCTCCTCTAGGCTGACCGTCAATCCTCTCAGCTTTTCGTCTTCATTTCCAGCATATAGCCTGATGGGTTCCGGTATGCTGTGTACATCTTCGGTAAATACAGACGCAAAAAATGTGTTCAGTTTGTCGGCGATTGCTTTGTCCTCCTTTAGCACTCCCTTTATTCCATGGTCATCCAACGGTCCCACCTCTTCCTTCGCGGGTCTTTTCTCCTTAATATATCAAAAGAATGGCTTGAAGTTCTTCGCCTCCTTGGCTATTTTTTCCTTGTAGTCTCTTTTGGCCCCTTTTACCGCCTTATGGCACCTGCGTTGATGCTTGTGCTTGTTCCAGTTTTCGTCCGTTTTTGACCTTTTCCATTCCTTAAACAAAGTTTTCTTGTCTCTTATCGCTTCCTTCACCTATACAGTGAGCCACGCCAGTTCTTTGTTCTTTTTCCTCTTTAATCCCTTGTTGATACGTGGTATATATAGATTTTGCGCCTCGGTGACCGTGTCCTTAAAAAGGGACCAACTAATTTCCTACTGCTCTGGTTTTCTATCTGGTCAATAAGGGTGCTATTGCTCTGAGGGTGGTTCTCCAGTAAGTTCAAGCAAGGGACCTTAAAAACAGCTCAGCAAACAAAGCTTGTACCTTTCAAATGGTATGTGGGGTTACAGTACAGATACAGCGTCAAGAGGAAGTATTTTAGTCTCATTTCAGGTTTAACTTTATAATAAAACACTTAATAGTATTCTGCCATCAGACAGCTAGAAATGCGTTAACATAGCATCTACAATTCAAACTAGCAGGAAAAGCTTATGCCAGATAGGCATTGTATCAACAAGTAAATTCAGTTCTCCAAGGTTAATATTCAGCACAGTAATCCAACTAGCAGCACCTGCTAGCTGGATGCATGCTATTGGCTGGAATAGTCAGCAGCACTATTTGGATAGCATCCCCAAATATCCCTCTAGATCCACTATCCAGATGGTGGCAGTGCATTATGGGACAGAGTGAGGTTACAGTTATCCTATTTGTAGCAGTATTCAGTCTGCTTCCAGATAAAGTCAAAACAGCAAAAAAGTTGTCATCCAGATAGCATCCACACAGACTACCCTATCTGAATATTTCAGCCACTATCCAGACACTAGTACTGAATATCCTTTTTATTTTTTAGCCATAGTGGCTGTTTTTTGTTTTTCTTGGCCAACTGCAGCAGCTTAATAACAATAACCTGTTAATGATTCCTAAAAAAGAATATGCTATTTTGAGGATACTGTAGTGATTATCTTCAAAAGAAAAATCATGAAATACCTTGAAAATTCTAATATATTATCTTCAAGAAAAAAAATGTAATACAAATGAGTTTCATTAGAATACACATGAAAATTGCTGGAAAGGCAGCTGGCCAAATTGTGAATCAAGTATTTTCAGACTTGTTGCAGACAATGTGCCAAAAGCCCATATTACTGAATATCAAAACTTTTTTTCCAAAAGGTTACATCAATTTTTTAGAGGATATTTTATGAATTCACTGAAGATTTATCTAAATCAAATATCCCCAAAACATCAAAAGAAAGGCCACATAAGACATTTAAAATCACCAAATGACCAAAGAGAGACCCCTTTGGAGTTCACTAGATATTCAAAGGGCTTTTAAACCCCAATTAGTGGGCTAAGAGGGAACTATGCAGGCGCACTTCACTAGGCAGTACCACCCCATTGTCACACTGTCCAGTTAGTGCTGGAGAAGTCCTAAAGAAGAGTCGGGGTGAAGCCAAAGCTCTTCTTTTCACAGCAACTTCTGCAGAATAGTCATTAAACATGAGCAATGGAGTGCCTTTATATTCCAGCCATACTTTCTTCCTATACATGGCCATAATGCGCTCCTTATCCACAAAGTTGAGGATGAAGGCCACCACAGGTCTGGGGTGCGGGGCACCATCCTTTTTTGGGCCTACCCGATGGATCCTCTCAGTCTGCATGCATGTTCCTGAGGGAGTGAAGCCAACTGCCTTCAGGATTTAGGACCCCATGAGCAATTTCAGCTCAGAGTCCTTTACAGTTTCCAGAAGTCCAACCAGCCGAATGCTGTTATGACGACTCTGGTTTTCTTGGTCCTCGATGATGGAATGCAGCACATGGCATCGCATCTCCAACTTGTGTATTTGGGCTTCCAGCACAGTTGGCCGGTCTTTGGTGTGCAAAATCCAATGTTCCGTTTGAGTGAGGTGCTGACCCTGACGTTCCAGCTCATCTTTAATATCCTCCACCGTTGCCTGCAGCTTCGACAAACAATGGTCTATAACCGCTGAGAACATCCCTCCTGCCAGCCTTTTTAACAAGGTATGGGAGCTTGGGGGGCCACATTAAACTACTAGGATGGGAGAACCTTATGGGTTTGAGGGGGACATCATCGGGGGTGGGGGGACTAAACCACCAGGCTTGATTTTGGGCTCGAGGGGGGGAAGGAGGGGATCAGGGCCATTCATTTTCGGTGGCAGGTCTGAGCTGCTTTATTTTCCTATCAGTGTCTGAGCCAATCAGAGCTAACAGGAAAGTAAGACTACAACAGCTTAGACCCTTCAGGTAAATATCAACCCGATTCCTGAGGGGCATTCCTTTTTGAGAATTGCAAGGAGAACTCATTTTAATATTAATAACCTCACTGGTACATTTGGAGGCTGCTAGTAAGCACAGAAGAGAGCATGGTGATCCATTTTAATAATCGGGAAGTAAAATAAGCGCATTTAATGATGGTTTAGCGCCATCGTTAAATGCACGGTGACTATAGAGAATATGGGCATGAAAAAGTAAGGAAAAACATGTTTGCCTTCATAAATTACAAAAGATCGTAGAAAGAGAAAGACAGACAAAAATAATCTGGAAGAAGTTCAGATCGCTAGTGGCTGATGTAAATGGGAAAGTTTTACTTCATTACAAGTTCCCCCGACCTTGATAAAGACAAGCGAAATGCGTCGGGAAGGGGAACCCACAGCGATAAAAGCTAAGTTATATAGCATCAATAAGTTCTGACAAATGAATATGCAATGAATCATAATTTAGAATCCATAGATATTAGTGAAGCTATGATGGGAATGATGAAGAATAACGCCACCAGAAGCGTAATGATCTGGGTGGATATCTGAACTCCCTTATAGTTCATTGTATGAAATTAAAAAAGAAAAAAGTGTTTTACTTGAGCATTAGGGTGAATGCATGAATTTGTTAAATACCAACATGGCATAAATACACATGAGGCGAGTCTCTTTCAATTGAAAGGAAGCTCTGGAACGAGGGGGCATAAGATGAAGGTGAAAGGGAATAGACTAAGAAGTAACCTCGGAAAATACTTTTTTCATGGAAAGGGTGGTGAATGCATGGAATTGTAGGGATATTTCCGTATTCACACCTGAAGGTTAGGCCTCCATGATGTCATCAAGCCTGAACCATTGTTTCAAGAATCTCTCTCTGCAAGCAACTTTCCAGCATGAATTTTGCAAGAAGTAAGAAGAATGATGCATTATGGGGATGTACCCGAATGTTGCTATTCAAGGGCAATCATCTGTGCTTTAATAATGGGACAGTGTGAATCTTGAAGAAATTATTCTGTTCTTATCTGTCTAACGGCCCTGGGTCTTCCAGCATATATGATACTTTATACAGAAAGGCTATTCATCAAGTTCTGTTTCTGGATTGGTCCGAGGAAGTCATCTGATGAGATTCAAGAAAAGAAAGGTGCTAATTAATTAATAATTAGTTAGTCTGTGATAAGGTCCGGGGAAGCTCAGATCTGCTCACAGATGTTCTAATTGTAAACTTTTTCTTTCAATAATTAGACCTGTAAGTTACCTTGTGTGATTCTCTGCCTAAGAGATAGACATTCGGACATTTAAAAACTGTTCTGAACTTAGCACAGATAAACGGAACTTATTGCTGATGATTTATAGCCTCATCAAGGATTTTCAACACGTGTAACTTTTACAACGGTATTCCTGACGTCTTCCAGCTGACAAGAAAATTTTCTCTTCCACCTAATTGTGCCGGAGAGGCTAATTAAGGGTGAGCATACGGAAATTACTTTTATTAGCTTGGGAATTAGATAGGAATCATTGATAAAGGTAAAGGGTTGAAAAGTTACCTGGGTGATAATATAATCATTTGCTAATCAGGGATTATTATTATAAGGAATAGTGTGTGTGTTTAACAAGAAGTTTTACTTAGTTGTCTAACCATTAGATTGTGATAATCATGTACTGAGTTTCATTTGTGTAATTAGATATTTTGAACAATATTTAGAATCTGCAGCAGGCTTGTGAATTATATTTTTCTATTTTCATAATAAAGATATTTCTCATTAGCCTGGGTTTGTGTCGTATAATTAGACCATGATATTTGAACTTGAATAAAAGGTTATGGTTTTCTCTAGACCACTTAACAGAGACGTAACGTGTTTATAATACTGCTAAGTGAACCATAAATCCTTCTACAGATTTTGGGGGCTCGTTTGCCGGGATATCTAGGTTTCTAATTTATGACCGTTGCTATGTCTGTTGACACTGAAACTCAGATTTCGTGGCATGCTCTTGAAAAGGATGTTTTTCAGAAATTAGCTGTGCAAGTTTTAAAACAGACAGATTCTGAAACGTATTTTTCTGACCTGGTACGTTTATTACATGCAGATATAGAGGACTCTAATCAGGCGTACTGTTCAGTATTGCAGCGTCTCCTACATGCTCGTACTAAACCTACAGGAGAAAATTATTCAGAGCTTATCTGTGCGTTGTTGGCTTTTAAAACTTCTATCTCTTCTGGTTTATCTCAACAACGTCAGCTTCAGAGTGATTTATATGAGCAATTAGAGGATTGTAAAAATTCTTTGCAAGCAGAACGGACTCGTAATGATTCCCTTGAACTGTTGGCTTCTAATTGTGAAGATCAACATTCCGACTTTGATCAGGTGATGTCTGAGTTACGACATCAATGTTCTGAGTTGAATGCTGAACTTGAAAGTCAGAAAAAAAGTACAGTGGATATTTCTTGTGTTAAGTGTACATCTTTAGTGACGCAACTTAATACTGTCCGGGCTCAGAAGGCAGATTTACAGCTTTCTTTAGCTACTTGTCATAAAGATCATGATAAGAGTGCCGAGCTTGTTTCCAGGTTGCAGAATGAACTTGCAGACGTAACTTCTGCTTATGTTTGTCTGGGTGAAAAGTTAGACGCTACCGAACGTCTGTCTAATGATAAGGCAGCCCGTGCTGACAAGCAATTATGTGCCTTACAAGCGGACTTTGTTGAGTCTCAGAAACGACTTTCCGAAAGCGAGTTACAGGTCACAAAGTTAACTAACTCGTTATGTCAGGCAGATGCCGATAATTTGGCTCTGCGCCAGAATGTTCAAGATATATCTTTTCAAAGAACTTCGTTAGCTTCTGATGTGAAAGTTTTACAAGACAAGGTTGCTACTTTTTGTAGTGAGAGGGATATTCCAGCTCCCTTTCTTCCTGTGTCGTCTCTTCATTTTCCAACGCCGGCTCCTAGAACCGTCTTTCGTTCTTTTTACAGCTCTAGTGGGGAAGGGGGGAACAGGAATGCGCAGGAGTGTTCTGATTCTACTGCAGATGACTTGTTGCCTAGTAACAAACCCTGCCCTGAGAAATTAGTGACACTAGCTGACTGCCCAGTGCAGCAACCACGCCCATTGCAGCAACCACGCCCTGTAAGGTCTATCTCAAATTCCTGTGACGTCACTGAACCTTCTGACTCTAAACCACGCCCAGTAAGGTCAGTTTACAGTGAGCCTAAACAACCACCAGATGGCACCAAAGCACCAGACATTTCACAACATACTCCACAAAGGTCACAGCACAATAATGAAACAGGGAAAGAAACTCAAAAGAAAGGAGGTAGTTATACTATACCACCCTATCACGTACAGATAATGAAGATGTTTAAACAAATGATAGAACCTTTTAGAGAGGGAACTAAGCTAACTATTGAAGCACATTTGGCCTCAATACATGAGTTCTTTGAGACTTATGCAGTGACAGAGGACAGTGATAAGCTTCGTTTACTCCGTTGGTCCTTTGCTTCTGAGTGTTCTGAGACGTTGAGGTCCATCATCACTGGTACTTCGGATGTGTTAGAGGTGGAACAACAACTCAAAAGACGTTATGGTACATACGCTGATTCTATTGAATCTCGCAAAGCTGCATTCCATTTGCGTTGTGGACTCCAAGAAAATCCCCGTGAATTTGCTTTCCGTCTGAAACGACATTTCTTTCCAGACAGGACTCCTTCTGAAGACGAACTGGAGTATGGAGAATTCCGATCTCTCTTTGCAAAAGCCTTGCCTGAATATATGAGTGTGGTTGTGGCTGGTATGAAAAAGGCCTCTTACTCATCGATCCTAGCCGTAGCCGAGGATTTCTATGATCATAAAGTCAGGGTTCCTGCAGGCCCATCTGAGAAACCGGTGCCCAAAGCACGATCTAAGGAACCTAAGCTGAGTGTATGCGCAGTTCAGACTTCACTTGCTTTGGAACCTAGTAGCTCTGTAGTTTCCACTCCAGGACCTGTTTCATCTCGTCCAGCGGACCAGACTTCCTCTTCTGATGCACCACCCAATAGGGATGGACCCAAGACACAGAAGAAGAGACGGCCCAATAAGCAACAGAAGCAGAGTGACCTCAGTGTGATAATGGAACAATTGGCTCAGGTGGTGGATCGTATTTCTGCCCTGGAATTGACTTCTAAACAATTGGCAGCATCTGTCCCCGCGAGAAAGGAACAGACCTCAAAGAGAATGGATAACAATATCAGTTACAGGCCTTCCGGAACTCGAGTGGTCAAGTCTGTAGTAACTGATACCCATGCTTCCATAGTAGACGACCTGGATGACACACCCGAATTGTTAGAGAATGATACCGCATGACTAGTCCGAGAACCAATTTCTCCACCCACTATTGTATCTTCTGTCCAAACAACATCTTCTGATGCTACACAAGACATAGATCTAGTACAATCCAGTGAATTATCTGAGAACACCGAGTGGCTTCCTTCATGGGATTCCATCAAGTCACACAAGTATTTCTTGGGTAGGTTAACGCCTATGGGTCAACGGTACACTTTACCTTTGTTTCTACAACAGGTTTTGTCTTGTCCCGGTTTACTTGATACGGCTTCCGAAGTGACTTTGATCACTCAGGGACTATTCCAACGTTTGCAGACTACCCTGGGTACCCAGAATCCACTGTCGATTATTCCTAGTGATTTGTCTTTGGTTGCATATGGACATCAGAACATTGAGACAGTTGGTCAAACTTGGCTGACCTTGCAGTTAGGCAAAATGAATGTTAAACACCCAGTGATTATTACCACTAGTCCAGGAGAGGAGTTTTTGATTGGAAACGATCTTTTGAAGAGATTGCGGCCTATTTTGGATTATGTCCAAGAAGTGGTCTGGGCTCAGGTGACTCGTCCCCTTCCTTTTGGAAAGGTACCGACTACACGCCTTCCCCAGGTTACCAGTACTGTGGAACGAAACGATACTTCAATTCGAATAAATTTCTTGCGTTCAGCGGATCCACACATTTTGGAGCTACGGTATGCCAATGTTCCAGAAGGGGGTCCCACAGACCGCGAGATTGTCAGCGTTCCCAAGGAACAAATATCTGACATTGTTCTCCAGGCTGACCATTTGGAGATTGTTCTGAAGTCTACGTTCCCCGTGCCAGATCCACCTCAAGAGACTGTCCAAGACCCGACCTCATCTGTTTCCAGTTCTTTGACCTCTCATCCTCGTCTACTGGCTGTACTTCACCAGGATGATACTGACTTGTTTGTTGATGTTCACCTGCACGGTTCTGTCCCAGTTCAAGCTCAACTGCTACTCCAGAGTGACATCTCCATGATTAGTGAATCTTTTTACTGTCAACTTCAGCGAACCACATCAGTTCCGTTTGTTCGGCGCCACTCTACTCACCTATCTATACCAGGTCAGGGGGTCAAGCCTCTTGTTGGGGTTTGTAGCCTTCTGCTGACCCTGGGTTCTAAGACTTTCACTCATCACTTTTCTGTGGTGAAAGGCCTACACACATCCTTGTGTTTGGGATCCGAATGTCTTGTTCGTCTAGGAGTCTACGTTGATTTGGTGAATGGTGTGCTTTGGAGCAGATTGCAAGGCACCCCAGTAGAAGATGTGAACCTGATGGATGGTCTGAAGGCTGGACAACTTCTTCCTCAAGTTTGTGAAGTGGTTTGTGCTGAAGACGTCAAGATTCCTGGCCTTGTGCATGATTTTGCTCTACCTCTTCGTTTGGCCCATGGTCAACGCATGCTCGATGATATTGGCTTTTTCAACCCGAATTCCTCTTTTCTCGAGCATGGTCTTTCTCTAGGTGCTTTAC
The DNA here is from genome assembly GCF_902459505.1 of Geotrypetes seraphini. Lineage (NCBI taxonomy): Eukaryota > Metazoa > Chordata > Amphibia > Gymnophiona > Dermophiidae > Geotrypetes > Geotrypetes seraphini. Next base: position 136,747,230 of record NC_047088.1, on the reverse strand, counting down.
CATGTCTTGAAGTACCTACCTCTTCTTTCCATGTATTGATTGTCAATGCTCAACCTACGGAAGTCTTTCTCTCCGCTGGTGAACATTTGGGTTTTCTAGTGGGTGAATCTTTTCCTGATGTTGAGGTAACATTGCCTATCATTGGCAGCTTGTCTTCCATTGTTGACCCCTGCCAGGGGGGGGATATACCGGACCGAATTTTTACCTCACCTACAGGACTCATTTCATTGGACTTCCTTTGGCCATATGATGCAACGACTTCCCATGTAACAGTGGATAATGATTTTTTGATTTTATCCAGGAAGTTAGCTCTGTCTGACCAATCTAAAGCAGTGAATGCCATTGATTCTTCATCTTTGCAAGAACAGATTGAAGACCAAGTGGAAATCTCTTCCAACCAACCTTTTTCTAAGTTTGATGCTATGGTAAAGGAACAAGTGGACCTAGCTGATGCGTGTTCTTCTGATGAAGAAAAGGCTCAGTTCACACAGTTGTTGTACAAGTATCGAGACCTTTTTGCAGTGGATTCTTATGACACTGGTCTGACCAATCTACATGTGACCAAGATTCCTACGGATCTCCACAGTAAGCCCGTCTTCGTACGTCAGTATAAGATTCCTTTGGCCTCGTATGAGTCCGTGCAAGAGATACTTGATACCCTGGAAACTAGGGGTATCATTAGGCTTTGCAACAGTACATACAACTCACCCTTGTGGCCAATCCTGAAGAAGAATAACAGTTGGAGAATTGCCTTGGACTACCGACAGCTAAACAAGCGGGTACCCTTGTCTAGGTGGCCTATGGCCCATCTTGACCAGAGCTTGACTACCATCAAAGGAGCTAAGTATTTTACCAGCTTGGATTTAGCTTCTGGATTTTGGACAGTTCCTGTACATCCACCGGATCAATACAAACTAGCATTTACCTTTGGGAAGAAACAGTACACGTGGAATAGAACACCGTTTGGTTTTCTGAACTCTCCAGCTGAGTTCAACATATTTCTCCATAAAGCCCTTCCAGATGCGGAAGCTCGAGGAACTCTAGTCTATGTGGATGACATCCTGATCAAGAGTCCCACCTTTCAGAAACACCTGGAAGAGGTAGAACATGTGTTCCAACAATTGCAAAATGCAGGAGCTAAATTGACCCTTGCCAAAGGTCAATGGTGCCGAACATCTCTGAATTATTTAGGGTATGACATTTCCTCTGAAGGTCTTCGACCACAGAAGAAAAGGATACAGGCCCTACAACAGTTGAGGAAACCTACCAATTTGACGGAACTTCGTTCATTTTTGGGGATATGCAATTATTCTCGACAGTTCATAGATCAGTATGCAGAGATCTCTAGACCCTTGGTTGCCTTACTAAAGAAGGATGTACCTTGGACGTGGGGTCCTGAACAGGAAGATGCTATGCAAGAGATGAAAGAGCAGCTTAGTCGCTTTCCTTGCTTGGCCTACCCTGAGAATGGTCGTGAATTCTTCATCGACCTAGGATTCTCCAAACACTCTATGAGTGCTGTCCTGTACCAGAAATACGATTCTGACAAGCGTGTGGTGGCCTATGCAAGCAAAGGCTTCACCGATGTAGAGAAGAAGTATTCTGAATGTGAGAAAGCTCTACTGTCAACTGTTTGGGCTCTTCAACATTTTCGGAGTTATATCCAAGGAGAAAAACTCATTGTAAAGACTTGTCATCAACCCATTAGTTTCTTGGGAAGTGACAAGATCAAGACTGGTCGTGTCTCCAATAGCCGAATAGTCTCATGGACTTTGGCTCTCCAAGGATGGCCTGTACAGGTAAAGTATGCACTGAAACATCGTAACACAGTAGCCCAAGGGATAGCAGAATTACATGATTGTACAGAACAAGATTCTCTTACAGGTATACCGGAACCTGATGTTCCACCAGAAGAGGAGGAACCCCATCGTCATCATCTTTACGATGAACAGCTATGTGCCAATATACCTCAAGTCTACGTAGATGGTTGTGCCTTCCACCAGACCTCGACCCATACTCTGGTCGCAGGAGTAGGTGTAGTGTGGAATGTCGATACACCTATGGAAACCTTGAAGTATAGATTGGGTGCTAAAACCAACCAATACGCAGAGATTGTAGCAGCTTTGGTCGCTGTACAGTCTGCGGTACAGAAGGGGATCCCAGAACTGATTATCTGTACAGATTCTGATTATGTGCGTCAAAACTTTGTGTCTCACTTACCCGTGTGGAAAAAGAAGGACATGTTAAATTCCAAAGGAAAGCCTGTCCATCATGGCGACTTGATTCTAGCCTTAGATCAATTGGTACGAGACAATGACATGACCATCTACTGGAAGAAAGTGAAAGGTCATGCTAAGGTTAATAGTTCTGACAAGATCGGAAATGACCTTGCGGATCAACTGGCCAAAGAAGGTGCTTTGTCAGGTGAACTATGGCAATGCCCTGAAGAGTTGTTCTCGATGGTACAAGCTATTACTCGACGCCAAGCGAAACAGGTAGCTGAAACACCTGTAGTGCAGTGGGGTAATGATATCCCTTCCTTTGATCTTGTAACCGCTCAGAAGACTGATCTTATCCTGGGAAAGTTCTATAACTTCATACAGAATCCACAGGATCATCCATTGTCTGAAGACGATCAGAAGGATGAAGAACTTAGGATACTCTACATCTCCAGAGAGAAATTTTCGATTCATCAGAACCTGCTCACTCGGACGAGTAAGCATGGTATTGTGCAGTGGGTTGTACCCCGTGCATATCGAGGAATCATGTTGCAACATGCCCATGATGAACCTTGTGCAGGACATAGAGGTGAAGAAGTTACCTATGAGACACTGAAGCAAGTGGCCTATTGGCCTCATATGCGGCAAGATGTGCAGTTATATACGAGAGGTTGCTTGACTTGTTGCCAATTTCAACCCTCTACACCACTTCACCGAGCACCCTTGAGAAAGAAGGGTTTGGTCATGCCCTGGTCCGACATCCAGATTGACTGGATTGGCCCAGTGGTCCGTTCCTCCCGAGGTAATAAGTATATGTTGACTGTCACTTGTTTGTTTACAAAGTGGATTGAGTGCTTGCCTGCACCCAATTGTACGGCAGAGACTACCGCTACCTTGTTACTGAATCATGTGTTCAGTAGGTGGGGATTGCCCATGAGAGTGGACTCAGACCAAGGATCACATTTCACTGCAGATGTGATGCGACATATGTGGAAGATGCTCGGAGTGAAAAGTAAATTGCACATAGCTTACCACCCTCAATCATCGGGACAAGTGGAAAGAGCGAATCGTACCATCATCACAATCCTGAAGAAGTACGTGTCTACCTCTGGTAAGAATTGGGACATGAAGTTACCTTTGGTACTGATGGCTATTCGTGCCACGCCTCACCGTTCTACGGGGGTGACGCCTTTTGAAATGATGACAGGTAGAGAAATGACATTACCAATTCATTTGTTGTATAGAACTAATGATGTAAATCTTTCTAGCGCTACTACTGCTCATGAATATGTCACCCATTTACGTAACCATTTACAGGGTGCATTTTCTTTTGCCCAGAAAAATCTGGAAATTGCTGCTAAAGGTAGAAAAGCCTATTATGATCATAGGACTACCACAAAGGAATACCAAATTGGCGACAAGGTATTCTATTACAATTTTGGCAAAACCAAGGCCAAAGAAAGTAAATTTTTGCCAAGTTGGCATGGTCCATTCCCTATAGTGGAAAAAGCTTCACCTGTGGCCTATCAAATTCGCATCAAATCAAATTCTCCAGGTGCAGATGTCCTTAAATGGGTCCACATTAATCAACTGAGACCATGTCATCCCAGTAAATTTGCCCAGGATGAAACCATTGTTGTGTTGAAGACATTAACCTAGCAACAGCCTAGGCTGTTCTCTCTCTTTTCTGTTTTTCAGATGGCGAAACGAGTTCTGCCGATGATGTTCCTGGTTGTCCTGCTGATTGGCGTTGTTACCAAAGTGATCGATCCTGGTCCGCAGTTCCGTGTTGTCCTTCAAGATTCTCCTGGTTTCTTCCTCTTCCCGTTCCAGATCTTGCTCCAGACCATCTTCTTTCGATGTTTCTCTTTTCCATTTGGACTCTACTCCTACTGAAACTGAATTGGAAATCCTGGATGTTTTCCGTAGACATTCCATCAACTTTACCCTTGAAGTGGAACAATATTTGATGACAAAACCTTCCCACACCATTGAACTGAAAGTTGATAATGATAAGCTTCATATTGAGGACTTTCATATTGGCTCCTCCAATGTACATGAAGTTGTTGATACCCGCAGTATTGATTTTTTTTATCACTGTTGTTATTCCAATTTTTGCCATCCTGTGGGTTCTCTTATTTGGGTTCTTTGTTTTTGCACTCTATGAGACCATCCGGATTAGACGTATTATTCAACAGAAACCATCACATACAGACTTAAGAATGCATGATTTCATTGCGGCTATGAAAGAGTAATTTTGCTAGCCGTATTTTTGATTATGATCTTTCTGTCTTAACTTTTGCTTTGGCATACCTTTTGTGCCTTGCTAAGTAGTTATGATTTTTTTTGATTTTATCATATATTGCCATTATTCAGTGATTTTATTATCATTTATTTGGCTGGGTTCATATATTTTACCCTTGCCTTTATGATTATTATCCATTGATTATTGATATCTTTGATTTATCGCTGATTTATATGGTATTGCTTATGTTTATGCATTTTTATATCACCTTGGGTCTTGTCGATCCTTTCCTACTTAGTTAGGTTGAAGGTGAAATAGACTCCATTGAAGTTATTTCTCCTCCAAAAGGGGGGACTGTAGGGATATTTCCGTATTCACACCTGAAGGTTAGGCCTCCATGATGTCATCAAGCCTGAACCATTGTTTCAAGAATCTCTCTCTGCAAGCAACTTTCCAGCATGAATTTTGCAAGAAGTAAGAAGAATGATGCATTATGGGGATGTACCCGAATGTTGCTATTCAAGGGCAATCATCTGTGCTTTAATAATGGGACAGTGTGAATCTTGAAGAAATTATTCTGTTCTTATCTGTCTAACGGCCCTGGGTCTTCCAGCATATATGATACTTTATACAGAAAGGCTATTCATCAAGTTCTGTTTCTGGATTGGTCCGAGGAAGTCATCTGATGAGATTCAAGAAAAGAAAGGTGCTAATTAATTAATAATTAGTTAGTCTGTGATAAGGTCCGGGGAAGCTCAGATCTGCTCACAGATGTTCTAATTGTAAACTTTTTCTTTCAATAATTAGACCTGTAAGTTACCTTGTGTGATTCTCTGCCTAAGAGATAGACATTCGGACATTTAAAAACTGTTCTGAACTTAGCACAGATAAACGGAACTTATTGCTGATGATTTATAGCCTCATCAAGGATTTTCAACACGTGTAACTTTTACAACGGTATTCCTGACGTCTTCCAGCTGACAAGAAAATTTTCTCTTCCACCTAATTGTGCCGGAGAGGCTAATTAAGGGTGAGCATACGGAAATTACTTTTATTAGCTTGGGAATTAGATAGGAATCATTGATAAAGGTAAAGGGTTGAAAAGTTACCTGGGTGATAATATAATCATTTGCTAATCAGGGATTATTATTATAAGGAATAGTGTGTGTGTTTAACAAGAAGTTTTACTTAGTTGTCTAACCATTAGATTGTGATAATCATGTACTGAGTTTCATTTGTGTAATTAGATATTTTGAACAATATTTAGAATCTGCAGCAGGCTTGTGAATTATATTTTTCTATTTTCATAATAAAGATATTTCTCATTAGCCTGGGTTTGTGTCGTATAATTAGACCATGATATTTGAACTTGAATAAAAGGTTATGGTTTTCTCTAGACCACTTAACAGAGACGTAACGTGTTTATAATACTGCTAAGTGAACCATAAATCCTTCTACAGAATGTTCTCCAGGTGGAGATGAAGGATGTACACAGAGTTGGTTTTCAAACCAGACTCAGAAAGGTGTAGGAGGTATTCAAGCATGGATTGTTTAGGGTAAAAGAGGATCTATGGCATTGCTTTCTCACCAGATGGCAAATCTCCTCCATTTAAAGAAATAACTTATTTTAGTGGAAATTTTCCGGGAAGCCAACAAGACCTTGCAGACACACTCCAGCAGCTGCAAGGAGACACATTCTATGCTCTCAACATCAATAAATCACTCTTATTCTTATCAAAGATTGTAAGCACTTCTGAGCACGGACTGTATGTTGTATGTTAAAATGTACAGTGCTGCATACATCTTTTCAGTGCTATAGAAATAATAAATAGTAGTAGTAGTAAAGGAAAAAGCCTCAGGGCCGGTTCGGGATATTGGTTTAGATTTATGAGCGACAAACACCGACACAAATTGCCCTGAAGCAGCTTTCATGCGAAACGCTGACCGTCATCGGCATTGAGATTCTAAACACATCTGAAAACCTAACATTGAACACTGAAGAGCTTGTTTGATCTGAGGATTCACAATTCAAATTACTTTTTGAGCTAAGTTAAAAAGCACAGTTACTTACCTTAACAGGTGTTATCCAGGGACATGAAACTGACAGTGATGACAGTCAGTCTAGAAGAGGTATGCAGGCAGATCGATAAATTTAAGAGAGATAAATCCCCGGGACCGGATGGCATCTATCTGAGGGTCATCAAGGAACTGAAAGGGACTATAGCTGAACTGCTTCAAAAAATAGCCAATCTGTCGATCAATACGGGAAAGATTCCAGAAGACTGGAAGGTGGCAAATGTTATGCCAATCTTCAAAAAAGGTTCGTGGGGGGACATCCATGAAACTACAGACCGGTGAGTCTGACCTTAGTACCAGGAAAGATAGTAGAGGCGCTGATAAAGGACTGCATCATTGATCACCTTGACAGACACGGTCAGATGAGGACCAGCCAGCACGGTTTCAGCAAAGGCAGATCTTGTTTGACGAACTTGCTGCACTTTTTTGAGGGAGTAAATAGGCAGATATACAAGCGCGAGCCGGTCGACATTGTATATCTGGATTTTCAAAAGGCGTTCGACAAGGTCATAGAAACATAGAAGATGATGGCAGAAAAGGGCTACAGCCCATGAAGTCTGCTCACTCTGCTTACCCACCCCCTGTCTATGCCCTAATGACCCAATTTCCTTATCTTGACCCTCGTAGGGATCCCACATGGGTATCCCATTTATTCTTAAAGTCTGGCACGCTGTCTGCCTCGAACACCTGCACTGGAAGCTTGTTCCAATGATCAACCACTCTCTCTGTGAAGAAATACTTTCTGGTGTCGCCATGAAATTTTCCGCCCCTGAGTTTGAGCGGGTGCCCTCTTGTGGCCGAGGGTCCCTTGAGAAATAAAATATCATTTTCCACTTCGACACGTCCCATGAGGTACTTAAATGTTTCGTTCATGTCTCCCCTCTCCCTACGTTCCTCGAGAGTGTAGAGCTGCAATTTGTTCAGTCTCTCTTCTTACGAGAGACCCTTGAGCCCCGAGATCATCCTGGTGGCTGTCCGCTGAACCGATTCAATTCTGCGCACATCTTTACTGTAATGTGGCCTCCAGAATTGCACACAGTACTCCAGATGAGGTCTCACCATGGCCCTGTACAACGGCATTATGACTTCAGGCTTTCGGCTGACGAAACTTCTATTGATACAACCCAATATCTGCCTTGCCTTAGATGAAGCTTTCTCCACTTGATTGGCAGTTTTCATGTCTGCACTGATGATTACTCCTAAATCTCGTTCTGTTGAAGTCCTAGTTAAAGTTTCTCCGTTCAAGAAGTACGTCCTGCATGGATTTCCGCTTCCGAGGTGCATGACCTTACATTTCTTAGCATTGAAGCCTAGCTGCCAGGTTGAGGACCAACTTTCCAATATAAGCAGGTCCTGCGCCATATAATTCTGTAAACTGCATTCACTTACTATATTACATAGTTTGGCATCATCGGCGAATAGTGTTATTTTACCTTGAAGCCCTTGAGTCAGATCCCCTATGAATATGTTGAAAAGGAGTGGACCCAGTACCGAGCCCTGCGGCACTCCACTGGTCACCTCCGATGTTTTAGAGAGGGTACCATTAACCACCACCCTCTGAAGTCTGCCACTCAGCCAATCATTGACCCATGCATGAACGACTACTTCGAAAAATTGCGAGCCATGGAATCGAGGGTGAAATTAAAAACTGGCTGGAGCATAGGAAACCGAGAGTGGCGATAAATGGACAATATTCAGACTGGAAGTGGGGTGCCGCAGGGCTCGGTGCTTGGACCAGTGCTCGTCAACATCTTTATAATGTAATGTAATGTAATTTATTTCTTATATACCGCTACATCCGTTAGGTTCTAAGCGGTTTACAGAAAATATACATTAAGATTAGAAATAAGAAAGGTACTTGGAAAATTCCCTTACTGTCCCGAAGGCTCACAATCTAACTAAAGTACCTGGAGGGTAATAGAGAAGTGAAAAGTAGAGTTAGAGGAAAAATAAAAATAAAATAAACATTTTAACAAGACAGCATTGATCTAAATACTTTGGAAGGTAGAAGAGAGGAGAGAAAGGAATAGAAGCAGAATGGGTCAGCGTCAGTGATGAAGTGGAGCAAGTAAGTTTAGGAGGAGCGATTGATGTTTCCAGAAAGGGCTTCTTCAGGGAAGAGACTTGGCCGACAGTCCCAGGATGCCTATGTCTCCTCCCCTGCGATGTTCTCCCATCCATGTATTCCCTCCCAGACACACTGTTTATAAACAATCTGGACATTGGTATGACGAGTGAGGTGATTAAATTTGCAGATGATACGAAGTTATTCAGAGTAGTGAAGACACAGGGGGATTGCGAAGATCTGCAACGTGACATAATCAAGCTCGAGAAATGGGCATCGACATGGCAAATGAGGTTCAATGTGGATATATGTAAAGTGATGCATGTAGGTAACAAAAATCTCATGCACGAATACAGGATGTCCGGGACGATACTTGGAGAGACCTCCCAGGAAAGAGACTTGGGAGTTCTGATCGACAAGTCAATGAAGCTGTTTGCGCAATGCGCGGCGGCAGTGAAAAGGGTGAACAGAATGCTAGGAATGATTAAGAAGGGGATCACAAACAGATCGGAGAAGGTTATCATGCCACTGTACCGGGCCATGATGTGCCCTTACCTGGAGTACTGCGTCCAGCACTGGTCGTCATATATGAAGAAGGACATGGTATTACTCAAAAGGGTCCAGAGAAGAGAGACTAAAATGGTTAAGGGGCTGGAGGAGTTGTTGTACAGTGAGAGATTGGGGAAACTGGGCCTCTTCTCCATTGAAAAGAGGAGACTGAGAGGGGACATGATCGAAACATTCAAGATAATGAAGGAAATAGACTGAGTAGATAAAGACAGGTTGTTCACTCTCTCCAAGGTAGGGAGAACGAGAGAACACTCTTTAAAGTTAAAAGGGGATAGATTCCGTACAAACGTAAGAAAGTTCTTCTTCACCCAGAGAATGGTAGAAAACTGGAACGCTCTTCCGGAGTCTGTTATAGGGAATAACACCCTCCAGGGATTCAAGACAAAGTTGGACATGTTCCTGCTAAACTGGAACATACGCAGGTGAGGCTGGACTCTTTTAGAGCACTGGTTTTTGACCTGGGGGCCGCCGCGTTAGTGGACTGTTGGGCACAATGGACCACTGGTCTGACCCAGCAACGTCAATTCTTATGTTCTTATGATATTCTCACATGTGGGTGATGTCATCCACAGAGCCCCGGTATGGACAGCTATACAAGTGCACTGGCACTTTAAGAACTGTAGAAAGTTCGTGACTGACCGCACCGTACATGCGCAAGTGCCTTCCTGCCTGCATGGCTCCTCAGTTCAGTAAACCAGCTAAGAAGCCAACCAGGGGAGGGGTGGATTGTGAGAATATCTGCCTGTTGTCCCTGTATAACACCTGTTACGGTAAGTAACTGTGCTTTATCCCAGGAAATGTAGGCAGCATATTCTCACATATGGGTGGACCTCCAAGCTAACCAGAATGGGATGGTGGGAGAGTTGGTCTTTTAGGAAAATAAATTTTGTAACATTGCTTGGCCGAAGTGCCCATCCCTACAAGACAATGAAAACCAAGGAACCTGCTTTTATCCATAAATACCTGATTCCACATAATCCTCCGAGAACCTTAAGATCTGCATCACAGCATCTTCTTCATGTTCCATCCCTAAAAATCTTTAGTAGCTTCTTCTTTCGCAACGACTGCTCCAACAATATGGAATTCGTTACCATTATATTTAAGGTCCGAACAGAATTTAGATAAATTCAAGGGTGGCCTTAAAGGCTTCTTATTTAAAGATGCATACGACTGTTAATTGATCTAAGAGACTTTCTAAGTTTATTTTCCATACTAAAATTGATTTCTCCCTTTCCCTATGTTATTGTCCTTAATTGTTCTTTCTTTCTTTCAAATTGTATTTCTCCACAATAACCTATTGTTTCATTTAAGTAAAGTTATGTTATTAATAGTTTAACTGAACCCCTTTTTACTGTAAAACACTTAGAAATTTTGATTAGTGTTTCATCAAATTTTTAATAAACTTGAAGCTTTGCAGAAACTTGAAACTTAAAGCTTTTCAGATTTCATCAATAAGAGTAGAGCGAAGAAAAGCTATTGAAGCTGCCATAGCTTGAACTTTATGGGCTGTGACCTGACTATCCAGGTGCAGCCCAGCTTGAGCTTAACAGAACAAGATGCAAGCAGCCAACTAATTGGAAATCATTCTCTTGGAGACAGGCTGCCCCAACTTGTTAGGATCAGAAGAATCAAAAAGCTGGGGAGATGATCTATATGATTTAGTCTTTTGCAAATAGTAAGCCAATGCTCATTTGCAGTCCAGAGTATGAAGAGATATTACTTCAGGATGAGATTGAGATGAAATTCAGTGACAACCTTTGATAAGAACTTTGGATGAGTGCGCAGCACCACTTTGTCCTGGTGGAACACCACCACTAAAGCTTAAAGCTCACTCATTCTGCAAGCAGAAGTTACAGAAATGAGGAAAACTATTTTCCAAGTGAGATATTTGAGATGAGCTGAAGTCAGTGGTTCAAGAGGAGGCTTCTTCAATCTAGCAAGTACCACATTAAGATCCCAAACTACTGGAGGTGGTTTGAGAGATTGTTTGACACTGAAACCACAGGATGAGCAGCGAGAGGTTGATGAAAAGCAGCAATTGCACTGAGATGGACTCTAATAGAAGTGGATTTGAGGCCAGAGTGCGACAAATGCAAAAGAGAATCCAAAACTGAAGAAACACAGGTGGATTCTGGATCCTGGTGGTGAAGTATGCGCCAGGTAGAAAAACAGATCCATTTCTGAGAATAACATTGACGTGTGGCCAGTTTTCTGGAAGCATCCAAGATGTCTCCGACAGGCTGAGAAAAGTGTAGGTCAGGTGAAGTCAGCCCAAGAGATACCAAGTTGTCAGGTGCAAAGACTGAAGGTTGGGATGCAGAAGAGAACCTTGACTCTGCGTGAGAAGAGATGGAAAAATTGGAAGACGTATTGCCTCCTTGATACTGAGTTGAAGTAGAAGGGAGAATCATGGTTGACTAGGCCACTGAGGAGCTATCAGAATCATGGTGACAGACTCCTGTTTAAGCTTGACAAGCATTTTGAGAACAAAAGTAATGGATGGAAATGCATAGAGGAACTTGTGCGTTCAATCCAGGAGAAAAGCATCCACTTCTAGGTGATGAGAATATAGCCTGGAGCAAAAGCAGGGAAGCTTGTGGTTGTGGGGGGAGACACAAACAGGAGTCCCCCACTGAGAGAAGACAGGATGGAGATTTGCTGAGTTCAGTGTCCATTTGTGAGGTTGAAAAATGCAGCTTAGTTTGTCTGCTAAAGAATTCTGTTCCCCCTGAATGTAACCAGCTTTGAAGAAGATGTGAGGAATCGCCCAATTCCAAATCTTTTGAGCTCTTAACAGAGGGGAGATCCTGTTCCTCCTTGCTTTTTTATATAGTACATGGCCACCTGATTGACCGTACAGACAAGGAGAACTTGATCTTGTAGAAGATGCTGAAAAGCCTTGAGAGCATTGAAAATCACTCTGAGTTCTAACAGATTTATTTGATGGTGTCAATCTCTGGCAGACCAGAGGCCTTGAGTGTGTAGGCCATTCAGGTGAGCTCCTCAATAATAGGTTGACAAATCCGTGGTAAGAACTTTATGATGAGGAGGTGTGTGGAATAGCAATCCTCTGGAACGATTGGAAGAGAGCATCCACCACTGAGAAGAGAAGAGGTGACTGTAATATGTTGCAAAAGTGGGTTGAGAGCCTGTGATCACTGAGTAGCCAGAGACCACTAAGGGATCCGGAGGTGAAGCCTGGCAAAAGAGAACCATCATGTGCCTTGCTGAGAGTGAGCAAAGCTGATGACAAAGTTGGATAAGGGTGTCCTGATACTCTTGAGGCAGAAACGCCCTGAGTTACGTTGTGTCGAGCAGAGCTTCTATAAACTGAAGCTTCTGAGATGGTTGAAGTTGTGATTTGGGGAAGTTGATCTCGAACTCCAAATTCTGAACAGACAGTACGGTCTGATGTGTTGCTAAGAGCACACCTTGAGATGAAGGATTCTTGATGAGCCAGTCCAACTGTAAAAAGGAAAAAAAATAATAAATTTCAGAAATCGCTACTACTCACCCCTGGCGAGGAAGAAGTATTAAGTAGCCAATCAGTTAGATAGGTATGACAATGAGGCCCTTGATACCCTGAAAAGGGAAGCAAGGTCGAGCATTAGAAGTGTTTAATGGTGATGATATAGCGCAAATAGAAACTGAGGAATGTTCTATATGCAGGGTGCACCAGAAGTCAAAGAGAAAACTCCATGAGATCGAGGGTTGCGATCAACGAGGGAAGAAAAGGTTACACAGGGTAACATGTGAGCTATCGGTGGACTAAAGAAGGGGGATGGGCCCCTGATGTCCAATGAAAAGAATAAGAAAAAAACATCCTAAAAAGGATGTAATGGCCTCCTCCTCCTCTACAGCCACTTCCAAACCTCTAGCATATGAAAATCAGGAGAAGGGGTGTAGGAGGAAAAACTTGAGGGCAATGGATGCCTGTTGAAAGGTACTAACATTGATGGTACAGTGGAAGGCACACATGAAGAAAACACTCGGTTGATCCTGCGTTGCAGAAAAAGAAGAGAAAGGATCTGAAGGGAAAAGCTAACTTAAAAGCTCTACATACCCCTGTTAGTTCCCACCATAGTATGACAGAATGGTAGCAAAGCAACAGGAAAAAGAGCCATCTTACAGGTTCGATACCCCATGGTGGAATCCTGAAGTCGTCACAGTGAGTAATGAATGATAAAGGTGCGCCGAAGAAGTTGTCCTGTCGAAGGAAACATGCACTCCCTCCCAGGACTCAACTTGAGAATCTGGACCAAGGCACCAGAAACACTAATCATGGTATCAATAGATTGGATCGTTTGTTTTTTTTGCTAGTCATCTCATGGCCACAGACAAAGAAGAAGGTCAACTCAAAAGCACTGTAAGCAGACCAAAGTATGGACTGTGTCAGCTGTGTGCTGAAAATCTGTATTGAAAAAGATATGGGGGAATCTAACTTACATACTCTACACCAATGTTAGATTACCCAGCGCAGACTTTTGAGAAGCAGAGGTAGTCAGAGGTCTACTAGGTAAGGTAGTTTGGTAAAAATAGGTAAGAGAAATCTAACTTTACAGACTCTACTTCCATGTTAGATTCCCCACCGTAGTAGAAGCAGCAGCAATGTCCAGACAAGAGGCTTCACAGCAGAAAATATATAACTGCGAAGACAGTACTCCAACTGCCACTGGTTATAGTGCTGCTTTGACAACATGATAGCATTAATGAACAGAGTCAAACTGTAGGAAAAAGAAAAAAGGGAGAGGCAACTGATGATCCTATTTGCCCATAGTAGATACCAATAGAGGCGGTGGTCAAATCTGTCCATAGTATGCCCCTCTCCCTGTCCGCACTGAAGAATTGACTTTGGTATGGGGAATATAAGGTCTAATTGTCCAGAAGGAGAAAAAGGAAGGTCTCTCAAGAGATGAAGATCTTGAAGGAGACCAGTTAGGTGAAGTCTGAAGGCTGAGCTGAAGCTAAAGACTCATCAGAAAAACAGCAGGAATAAAACTGCAAGGTTGACAGGAGAGTCCGTGTCCATATAGCAACAAGCGTTGGTCGCACAGCATGGTAGCTGCGAGACTTGCCCGTGTGAATCTACAGTTGATGCCTTCCGGCAGGCAAATCTCACAGTCGCCATGCTGTGCTACCGATGCTCTCTACTGCCTCTCGTGGTCGCCTGCACTCCCCCGGCTACCGTCACCGTTCGGGTCTGCCTAGTCCTCTCAGCTGCCTCGTCTTCCCGGCGGGCCAACTTAATTCCAAATATTTAATTGTCCGGCAAGCCAAATTGTATGAAACCGCGGGCCAGAGTTTGACACATCTGCTCTACTCCCTCCATGATCACTATCTCCCCTCCATCCCCAATCAGGCATTCACATCCTTTTACCCTATGCCTCTTCCAGCACTTGGCAGCTATTAGCCCTGGTCCTGCTAAACTGGATGGTAATAATGAAGACAGAAGTCGCAGGGCCTTCCTTCTTGCCTACGTTGCTATAGACTCTGTCACTCTTGATCCTGCCCCTCAAAGATAGGTAGGGGATGACAGCTCTGTCCTTCGGATCAGGTCTGCTATATCAGTGTTCTTCAACCATCGGTTCGCGGACCGGTGCCAGTCCACAGAAATTTCCTGCCGGTCCACAGGGCCAGGGCCCGAGACAGTGTTCTTCAGCCTCTGGTCCGCATAGAGCTGGCGTTAGTATTTTCCGTGTAGCGTGGGGTTAGTGCGTGCTAAAAACGCTAGCGCACCTTCGTAAAAGGAGCCCTAGGTTTAAGGATTTCCACAATGAATATCCAAGAGCTAGATCTGAATACACTCTTTCCACTATGTGCAAATGTTACTCCTGCATATTCATTGTAGAAATTCTGGAAGCCAGACAGGTTTGCAGTCTTTAAGGATTGAATTTGGTGACCACTGTTTTAAGGAGTCAGTGAAGAATTAGCTTGACCCAACTTACAGAAGCCTCTCCATGGCTTGCTTCTCTCCATTCTCCTCCCTCAGCTGCTCCAGGTTGCTGTGGTGCCAGCCCAAAGGAGTAAAAAGGATGTCTTTGGATTTTTCCTCCACCCTTCGATTGAACAGAGACTCTTTAAAAGAAAAAAGAAAAATTAAACTCCAATAAACTGGATAATTTTAGATGCTGATAATTTTAGATGCTCTAGGGCAGTGGTCTCAAACTTGCGGCCTGGGGACCACATGTGGCCTTCCAGGTACTATTTTGAGGCCCTCGGTATGTTTAGCATAATCACAAAAGTAAAATAAAAGTTTCTTGCTCATATGTCTCTTTAGCTATAAATTACAATATTATTATTAAGACTTAGCCAAAAGGAAAGATTTATAAACTATAAAGAGTTTTACCTCATGCAAAATTATCATTTCTTTAATAAGACATTAACTATTTTTTCTGAGGCCCTGCAGATTCAGAATCTCGGAGAGAGCGAGACCAGAAGGCTTTAAGCATGCGCAAATGCTCAAAGCCCAGTCCAGCCCGGCACAGGGAAGAGGGAGGATCTCCCTCGCATAGCCCAACCCAACGAGGGAGGATCTTCGGGCACTGGCACTGGCACGTCCTGTGCATTGGTGCTGGTGCCCAATCGGGTAAGCGACCGATGTCTTTGCGGTGCTGGGGGGGATGTAGGATCGCGGGGGTGACTCGAGCGGGGGGGGAGGATGCCGGTTCGCAGGGGGGGTGCCGGATCGCACTGAAAAAAAAAATTTGTATAACGCGCTCACACATATAACGCGCATGATTATACTCGGTTTGTAAAATTGTGTATAACGCACGCATTATATGCGTGAAAATACGGTAAGTCTTTTGATGACATTACATTACAGATTTCTATTCCGCCATTACCTTTCAGAGCTTAAAAATGCATCCCAATTAGGTACATTGGGAAGCACTGTGGCACAGAAGTTTGCCTGCCATGGTTAACACAGCTGTTCATATTCCTGACAAATTTTCTGTAAAACTTGTTTTGGATATTCCAGCAAAAGCAGCAAAATCCACGGACAATGAATTTTAACTCAAAATACTCTGTTATATGCAACATTTAAAGAAGATTCATTTTGTGTATTTCAAGTGAGAAAATATCTTGCTATAATGCACATACTAGGGAAGAGAACTTATTCTGTTGAAAAGAACTTTGCATTAACTTTTTCTTCTTCTAAGCTTCTTACTAGAGAATGACAAGGTGACAAAATTCATCACCGTTCCCGTCCCCGCGGATAACCGCGGGAAATAATCCCATGTCATTTTCTAGTGTCTATTTCAACCTCGGTCCTTCTACACCAGCATTCTTCAAAGCAAAGCTTGCAGGTCAGTGGTTGTGCCCAATTATACTCTGATTCTTTCCTCTCTCCTTAAAGAATGACATGAAGATGGTTTTCCGCGGTTATCCGCGGGGACGGGAACGGTGATGAATTTTGTCACCATGTCATTCTCTACTTCTTACAGATGGAGGCAAAAATGAACATGATTTGTGGCAGGATGAGGGCAGCAAAAAAACCCATCTTAAATGTACAATTGTTGAATTCAGCTGTGCAGCATGTAAATTATCCACCCAAGTGGTGATGGGTAAATAAAGCACAGAACTTATCGTAACAGGTGTTATCCGGGGATAGCAGGCAGATATTCACACATATGGGTGACATCATCCACGGAGCCCAGTACAGATAGTATGACAAGTGAACTGTCACTTTAAGTTTGAAAAACTTTGCGACTGCCGCACCTCGCATATGCGAGTGTCTTCCTGCCCACTGAGGCGCGAGACAGAAGCAAGCTAAAAAGCCTTCCAGGGGAGGTGGATGGGTTATGAGAACATCTGCCTGCTGTCCCCGGATAACACATGTTATGGTTAGTAACTGAGCTTTATTCTAGGACAAGCAGGTAGCATATTCTCACATATGGAACTCCCTAGCTTACTGAAATAGGGATGGAAGGAGAATAAATTTTGTAAAACTGCTTGACCGAAGTGAGCATCACGTCTGGAAAAAGATTCCAGACAGTAGTGAGAGGTGAAGGTATGAACTGAGGACCAAGTAGATGCTTTGTAGATTTCATCAATGGGAGTAGAACACAAAAATGCAACTGAAGCTGCCAAAGCTCAGACTTTATGTGCCATGACATGGCCTCCTAGTTGCAGCCCAGCCTGAGTATAGCAAAAAGAAATACAAGCCACCAGCCATGTGGAAATAGCTCTCTTAGTTATAGGCTTGTCCAGTCTGTTTGGGTCAAAGGAGATGTTCTGTGAGAGTGAGTCATTTGTAAATAAGAAGACACAACTCACTTACACTCCAATGTATGAAGAGCTGTCTCACCAGGGTGTGAATGAGGTTTTGTAAAGAAAACTGGTAACACGACAGACCGGTTAAGATGAAATTCTGAGACCAGCTTTGGTAGGAATTTTGGATGAGTGCGGAGAACCATCTTATCATGGTGAAAACTGTAAAAGGTGGGTCCAACACCAAGACATGAAGCTCACTCACTCGACATGCAGAAGTGATGAAGATTAAAAAGACCACTTTCCAAGTGAGGAATTTAAGATGAGCTGACGACATTGGTTCAATTGGAGGCTTCATTCATCTGGAGAGAAAATTAAGATCCCAAGCCACCAAAGGTGGTTTGAGAGGTGGTTTGATGATTACCCGATTTCAAAATCTATAAAAATATTGGGAGTCACACTAGATTCACATCTAACTATGGCAGACCATACGAACTTAGTGGTAAAGAAGTGCTTTTTTGCACTATGGAAACTAAAGACCATTAAAAAATATTTTGATACTTTATCCTTTAGACCAGGGGTCTCAAAGTCCCTCCTTGAGGGCTGCAATCCAGTCGGGTTTTCAGGATTTCCCCAATGAATATGCATTATTACATTACATTACATTAGGGACTTCTATTCCGCCTATACCTTGCAGTTCAAGGCGGTTTACAAAAGAGCTAACTGGACATTTCCAGTGAAGTTACAACAGTTTTGGGTTTTTTGTTTTGTTTTTTTTTGGTTACAAGGGAGGAGAGGTACCTGGATTAATTCTGGAAGAACTTGCAAATTGGATATTAAATTGACTGTACGTTACTGTGTGATATAACAAATAGATTACAGTTAGAGTACAAATAAGATTACGTTACATTTCAGGGATCTGAATACTTGGTTGGTGTTTTGGGGAGGAAAAGATTATTTAAGTGGAGGTTTTGGGGGAGAATTTATCTAGGAGGAGGGGGAAGGGTTGGGTTAAGATATCTGGATACATTTTTTGAAAAGTAGGGTTTTGATTTCTTTTCAAAAAGTTTTGAAGTCGCCCGTTGCCGTCAACAGGTTGGAGATGGAGTGGTTAAGTTTTGCTGCTTGCGTCGCCAGAAGGTTATCAAACATCATTTTGCGCTGAGTGCCCTTGAGTGGAGGAAAGGCAAAAAGGTTCGGAGTTCTTCTTTGTCTTGAGGTGAGGATCTGGTTTAGGCGGTTGTTAAGATAGAGGGGGGGGGGCAGAGCCGTTTAATGCTTTGAATAATAGACAGTAGAATTTGAATTGAATTTGTGCTTCCATAGGTAGCCAGTGAGAGTCTAGGAAGGCAGTTGTAATATGATCATATTTTCTCAGGGAGTAGATGAGTCTGAGGGCAATGTTTTGTATAGTCTGAAGTTGTTTTATCATGTTGGCAGGACAAGGTAGATAGAGGGAGTTGCAATAGTCCAGTAGACCTAAGACTAGGGATTGGACAATTAGCCTGAATTGTGCTGGGTCGAAGAATTTTCTTATTTTACATAGATTTCTCATAATTAAAAAAGCTTTCTGGGATGTTTTATTGATTTGGGACTGCATTGTGCAGCATCTGTCTATCGTTACTCCTAGGAGTTTGAGTTCGGGTTGTATTGGGTATTTGGTGTTTTTAATTTTCAGTTCTGTAATAGTGGGAGTTTTGGCCTTTTCGAGCAGAAGTAATTTTGTTTTATCTGAGTTTAGTTTCAGTTTGTGGTCTACCATCCATTTTTCCACTGCATCTAGGGTTATTTCCAGTTTTGCTGTAGTGGTGGGCTCTGATGGGTCGAAGGGGAGGAGTATGGTGATGTCGTCTGCGTAGCTGAAGGATGTAACATTTAAGTTGTCTAAAGTGGCTCCAAGGGAGGAAATAAAGAGGTTGAAGAGCGTAGGTGATAGAGGTGATCCTTGTGGAGCTCCGCATGGGTTGGACCATGGTTCTGATTTGATATTATTGGACTTTACCCTGTAGGTTCTTGATTTGAGGAATCCTTGGAACCAATTGTAGACCTTGCCTGAGATCCCAATGGCATCAAGTATCTGTAGCAGTATGGAGTAGTCGACCAGGTCAAATGCTGCGGAGAGGTCAAGTTGGATTAGTATCATCTTTTTGCCTTTGCTAATTTGCTGTCGAGCTGTGTCTAATAGTGTTACAAGTAGTGTTTCTGTGCTGTGGTTGGTTCGAAATCCTGATTGTGAGGAGTGAAGTAGATTATGGTCTTCCAGGTAGTTGGTGAGGCATAAGCAGTGCATGCACATAGATCTCATGCATATTCATTGGGGAAATCCTGGAAACCCAACTGGATTGCGGCCCTCAAGGAGGGACTTTGAGACCCCTGCTTTAGGACTATTAGTGCAGGCACTAGTCTTATCCATACTGGATTACTGCAATATTGTTTATTTGGGAGCTCCAAAGAAAATCCTGAGAAAATTGAGAATAGTACAGAATACGGCTGTCCGATTGATATTTGGGTTGAAGAAAAATGACAATATTAGTCCTTACTACTGACTGTTACATTGGCTCCCGTTGGAGGCACGAGTACTATTCAAATTTTCTTGCATCCGTTTTAAACTTGTTTGGGGGATTTGCCCCATTTCGTGTTACACAGCCCAACGAAGATAATAATAACAATAATTTTATTCTTATATACCGCCAAAGCCATGAAAGTTCGAAGTGGTTTACAACAAGAACTGGAGAATCAGCGAAGTGGTCAAAGTATAAAGTCATGGAATACAAACAATGATAGTTCGAGGCAGTTAACAACAAGAGGTGCTGTAAATCAGCACCATACAAAGACATCGAATACAAGCTTACAGAATGGAAGAAGTGAAAAACTAACAAATTTCTTAGGTTGCAAATCGGTTAAACAAATTTGTTTTTACTGATTTTCTAAAATTAAAGTAGGATGAGGAATGCAGAATGATGTTACCCAGCCAATCATTCCATTTACCTGCCTGGAAGGCGAGAGTTCTGTCCAGAAATCTTTTGTAGTGACAGTCCTTTATTGTCGGATAGGTGAATAGATGAATTTTATGTGAGGGCCTAATAGAACTAGCCAGATTAAATTGAGACACCAAGTATGTGGGGGTCAGGCCAAATATTGATTTAAAACAGAGGCAAAAGAATTTAAACAAAACTTGTGCTTCCAGGGGCAGCCAGTGAAGTTTTTGATAATAGGGGCTTATGTGTTCCCATTTTTTCAGCCCAAACATCAGTCAAACTGCAGAGTTTTGGATAACTCGGAGTCTTTAAAGGTTTTTTTTGAAGGATCCCAAGTAAATGATGTTGCAGTAATCGAGCATGCTCAAGATGGAAGATTGGACCAATAAACGGAATGATGTTGCATCAAAGTATTTTCTGATGGTTCTAAGTTTCCATAGTGTCAAGAAGCATTTTCTAACCAGTAAATTTGTGTGAGCATTTAGAGTAAGGTGACGGTCCAGAGTCACTCCCAGAATTTTTATGGAATAGACGATGGGGAAGACCTGACCATTTAAGAAAATCGATGAGTCTTTAATTTTATCATTCGGGCTTGCCAAGAAAAATTTGGTTTTGTCTGAGTTGAGTTTCAATTTGAAGTCGGTCATCCATAATTCAATTTGCTTTAATATGGATGATAGTTGATTCTTTGTCTCAGAATTCCAATCTATTTCCTTATCCAAAAATTACTGGCTGCAGATACAAGACTTTTTTGGATAGGACTCTTGCATTTCAAGCAAATAAGCAGCAGTCTTGGTGGGGTAATTGTATTGGTGGAGTTATGCTGTCTTCTGGTGTATTTGATAAGTAATTAAGTCAGCGTTGTTTGATAAATTCATTTCCTTAAATGTGGATATTACTGTTAACAAAATTTTACATTGAACATAGTTAAAAAACTTGTTGTATTTTAATTATTTGTATTGTAGTTCGCTGATTGTCCAGCTTTCTTTTGTGTAAACCGCCTAGAAATTGTTTGATTATGGCAGTATAGAAGAATAAAGTTATGTTAGTTATGTTATGTTATGTTGAAGACACCTTTCATAAATCTTGAAATAAGGGGATGCGAAGCCAGAGATTTGTTGTTGATCTGAATATGGAACACATCGATAGCACTAAGGCAGGGGTGTCCAATGTCGGACCTCGAGGGCCGCAATCCAGTCGGGTTTTCAGGATTTCCCCAATGAATATGCATGAGATCTATTAGCATACAATGAAAGCAGTGCATGCAAATAGACCTCATGTATATTCATTGGGGAAATCCTGAAAATCTGACTGGACTGCAGCCCTCGAGGACCGACATTGGACACCCCTGCACTAAGGTGAACTCTGACTGAAGTGGTTTTAAGATCTGAGCTGGATAAATGTAGAACGTGTTCACTTCTGCTGATAACATTGCTGAGAAGAAGACTTTATGGATGCATCTAAAATCTAATTTAATCTTCTATTTCTGCTTCGCTCATACCTAGGTAGGCTCAAGGCGACTTATAGAGAGGAGAGAGGATAAAGAAGGGGGGAGGGGAGGGAGAAGAGAAGAGAAGAGGAGGGTAGGAGGGGGGTAGGGAGAGGGGGGAAGGGGGAAGGAGGGGATACAGGTGATTAAGTGTCAAATAAATGAGTTTTCAGTTTCTTCCGGAATACAGTGTGGTTAGGTTCTGTTCTGGTCGTTTCAGTAAGGTCATTCCAAGTTTTTACTAGAAAAGTGAGCATGGAGTGGTAAACACATTTGTAGTGAAGATTTTTTGTGGAAGAGAGATTGAGGGTTCTGCGAGTAGACCATGCTTTGGAGAAGAGCTGGATGAGAGGAGCCGCAGAGTTTCCATAAAGTATACGGTGAATGATGCATGAAGTTTTGAAGGTTATTCGTGATGGGACAGGTAGCCAGTGCCTGGTGAAGGCTGTAATCGAGTCATATTTTCTCATGTTGAAGATTAATCTAACAGCGGTGTTTTGGATGAGTTGCATTTTGTGGATTAAAGCGGTGTTGATTCCCATGTAGATGGAGTTGCAGTAGTCCAGTTGTGGTAGTATCATCAGTTGTACAATTAGGGCGAAGTGGTGTTGGGGAAAGTATGGTCTGATTAATCTTAGTTGTCTCAAGGTGTAGAGGGATTTCTTTTGGAAACTGGAGATTTGTTGTTCCATGGTAAGTGTGGAGTCCAGTATACAGCCTAGGATTTTGAAGGATTCTTCTACAGGGAGGGTCTTGCCCGATCGAAGAGTGATGCTTGTTGGTGCCATCTGTTGGGGTGTGTGGAAGTATTGAACTTTGGTTTTAGTTGTGTTTAATTTTAGTTTGTTGGTAGTTGCCCAGATTTGGATTCTTTCAATATTATGTGAGACTTTGTTGGTGATGTCCGAGTGATTGTTGGTTATGGGAATAAGGAGAATATGTCATCTGCGTAGGACAATATGCTTTCATCTTCAAGTTTGATGTTACCAAGAGAGCTCATGAAGAGGCTGAATAGAATGGGGAAGAGTGGGTAGCCCTGTGGCACGCCACAGAAGGCCCTCCATTCATTTTGACGATGTATTCCCTGTTTTGTAGGAAATCTGAGAACCATCTTAGCACTGTGCCTGTTATGCCAATTTCTGACAGTTTTGTTAGTAGTAGGTGGTGGTCTACTGAATCAAAGGCTGCTGAAATGTCAAATTGGAGAAGTATTGCTTAACATCCTGTACTGAACAGTTGTTTGGTTTTTGAGATTAAAGTGAGGAGAAGTTCTGTGCTGTGTTGTTGACGGAATCCAAATTGGGATGGGTGGAGGAATGAGTGTTGCTCAATGTAGGTTGTGAGCTGTTTGCAGATGTGGGTCTCGATGATTTTTGTCAGGATGCATATGCCTGCGATGGGTCTATAGTTTGAGGCTGTAGAGAAATCTGCCTTTGGAGATTTTGGTATAGGGGTGAGTGCTATTTTACCCATTTTTCTGGCAAGTGGCCTTGGTTTAGGGAGTTATTTAGGAGGTTGGTAATCCAGATGGTGATCTGTTCAGGAACAGCAGTGAGGAGCTAAGAGGGGCAGTTAGAGCGCGGACAATTTGGATAGTAGTTTTTTGTGTCAGGGATGGACAGGTTGGAAAATGAAGCCCAGATTTGATCTGCTTTAGTGGGTTCTGTGAGGAGTTGAGACATGTCAAGAGTGTGCATCTCGGTGGTGAGAGCTTTGGATACCTCAGATTGAACATTTTTGATTTTGTTCAGAAAGAAGTCTGCTAGTTCTTGAGCTGTGATTTTGTTGAGGAGTCCAGTGGATTCTTGTTTCGGCGGGGTTGTGAGTTGTCGCTCCAGGTAAAACAGCTTTTTATTTTCCAACGTTTTGGTACCTAATTTGCGGGCGTAGTAGATTTTCTTATTCTCAGCTATGTTGGATTTGTATTTGCTTATTGCCTTAAGCCATTGTGTTCTGAGTTCTTGTGTGCCACTTTTCCGCCATTTTCTTTCCAGTCGCCTGCATAGTTGTTTGTCAGATCTCAGTGATTCAGTGAACCAGGGGGAATTATGATTTTGTTTTGTGGGGATGGAGGTGGGTGAGAGTATTCAAAGTTTTGGCGATGGATTGGTTCCAGCTTGTTAGCATAGTCATAGTGCAGTCTGAAGGGGGGATTAAGGTATTCTCAACTAAGTTCCAGAAGAGGTCTGGTCTTGTCTTTCCTCTAACTAGTTTTACTTCTTTGGTAGCTCTGTTGTTCAGGTTTGCTGTATGAAGTTTAGGCAGAAGTTTAGTAGGTAATGGTCTGTCCATGGCACCGGAGTCCATTTGACATTGGTAGTAAGATTGGAGGGGGCAGATGCAAATATGTCAAGGGTGTGTCCTTTCTCATGTGTGGGGCGTTGAAGATATGATAGTGATTTCGCAATCTTTAAGCAGTGTTTTGAGTTTGGAGACATCTTTGTTCTCGGGGAGGTTGATATCTCCAATGATAAGCAGGCTGGTGTAATGGCATGCCAGATTCTTTATTATTTCAATTATTTTGGGGACAGAACTTGATTGAGAGTTGGGAGGTCTGTATATTAGTAGGATTACAGTGTTTAGTGTGGAGTTGGGAAAATCTTTGAGCTTGCAAACCAGGTATTCTGGATCTAGGTAGGTTGCTGAGTCTAATTCCTTGATGATATAAGAGCTTTTGTATATTATTGCTAGACTGCCTCCTCTCTTGTGCTTTCTTGGGAATTGAAGTATGCTGTAGCCTTAAGGGCAGAGTGGGGGATTTCTGAGCTATCTAGGTCTTTTAGCCATATTTCCACTATGAATGAGAGGTCTAGGTTGTTGGTTGTGATTAGGTCATTCAGGAAGAATAATTTGTTTACTACTGATGTAGCGTTGATATACATGCAGTGGATGGGGGAGGTTTTTTTCTATTATTTGATGCTATTGTTGCAATTGCAGATTGCGATTTCATGTATGGTTTGATGAGAGGTTGTTTTCTCTGTCTTTTGTTGTTGTTGTTTTTGTTCCAGAGTATAGGGATGGTGTTTTGGTGGGTTTTGGTGGGTTTCAACGCTTTTCGAAGTGGCGTTGTGGGGGTCTAGGGGTTTTGAACTTTGTGTTTAGGGTGCCATAAGGGGTCAGGGTTGTTGTTGGAGGGTGTGTAGTGTACTACCATTAGGCTGGAGAGGCAGATTATAGGCAGAAATTGGGCAAGCGGAAATTTCATTTTGAGGATTTGAAGATTTTAGGCGAGGCCTGGAAGAGATGAAGAGTCTTTGGGGTTTTTTTGACAGCAGTGAAGATGCGTCAGGGGTGGGGAGGAAGCTAGGTGGGGCAGCTCCCGTTGGTAGTGGAGCTGTCCTGAAGAGGACGTCGGGAGGTGAAGCTCTTCTTCCACACCAGCCCGACCAAAATCCTTGCAGCACAAAGGTTGCTGAGGCGTTGGGGCAGCTCCCATTGGTGGTGCTGTCTTGAAGAGGAGATTTTTTAAAGTTTAGTGCTAATAGGGACGTTGGGAGGCGGAGCTCGTCTCCCACACCAGCCCGACCAAAATCCTTGCGGCTATTAACAACAAAAACCCCCAATAAAGGAGTACTGAAATTAGGCAAGAGAAAAACTCTCCCCTAACCTGAATCGAGTGAGGGGGAGAGACAGCCCTGGCAAGCGCACCTAATAAATTATTGTTTGTGAATGGGGAGTCCTCAGTCCCACAGCCCCCAACGGGGAAACACAGCCCCTAATGCACAGCTGTCACAATCATATACCCAACAGGGTGTATGATGTGTGAAACATCCTAGGACATCCCCATGTGCAATTTGTGAAATAACTAATGCACAAACCAGTGTGCTAAAAGTGATTAACTAAATAAACAACAATAACAAAAAAGAATGAATAACTTGTCAGGCTATCTCTGCCCCTCAATCGAGGGTGCACAGCAGCCAAAGTTATCCAAGCCAAGCAAAATCATAAGATGGACAAAGAAAATGAGCGTAGTACTTAACTTCTCCAAAAGAGTCCGGAGTAAAAAATGTGTAGCCAATATATAATAGATCTGTCCAATGGTGCTCTGTTTTGAGGGAACCAGCTATCGCTACTCGTTCTCCAGAAGTCACAGGAAACGTAGTTAGGCAAAGTTGAAAATGGCTGACAGGATCAGAATGATCAGTTGTATGAGGTTGTCTTGTCTTTGCTGTGGTAAAAGTGCCCCGAGTTGTACAGTGTTGAGAAGGGCTCCTAGAAATTGAAGAGTTTGAGAGGATTGAAGTTGCGATTTAGGGAAGTTGACCTCAAATCCTAAAAGCGCACACCTTGTGGAGAAGCATCTTATCAGACAATTGTCAAGATAAGGAAAGACTTGAAACCCTTGATTTCTTAGAGCTGCTGCTACAATGACAAGGCACTTGATGAAGGCAATTGGAGAGGAGGCCAAGCCAAAGGGCAGGACCTTGTATTGAAAGTGCTGGTGGGCAATTTGAAATCTCAAAAATTTTCTGTGAGCTGGATTAATTGGTATGTGAGTATAAGCCTCTTTGAGATCTAGAGAGCATAGCCAATTGCTGTGATCTAACAGGGGATATAGAGTTCCTACAGATAACATTCAAAATTTTTCTTTTACTAGAAACTTGTTGAGATGTCGGAGGTCAAGGATGAGACGCAGACCTCCCGTTTTCTTTGGGACAAGAAAATACCTGGAGTAGAATCTCTGATTTTTCTGGGAGGGAGGGATTACCTCTATGGCATTTAGTGAAGCAAGGCCTCTATTTCCCGAAGAAAGGGGGACAAGTTTCAAGTTTATTAAATTAAGTTTTTTTGATTAAACGCCTATCGCAATTTCTAGGCAATGTACAATAAAAAAGGGGATACATATAATCATTTAATAATAAAAGCATAAAAACAACTAACAAGGACAATAACAGATGCAACAGAAAACAAAATGGGAGGAGGTAGAACTACAATAATTCTGCTGATGATTGAAAGAGGACTTGCTCAGTGGATGATTTGGAGGCATGGAGAGTAATCATCCTTGATTACTTTGAGAACCCATGAATCAGTCATTATCAGAGTCAAATGTTGGTAATAAATTTGCAGACGAAAAAGGGGAGGATCCAAGATGGCCGCGGCAGCCAGTTAATGGGAGAGATGCCTAGGGATTTTTTCCAATTTCATACCTCTTCCGTTTGTTACCATGCTGAAAAGAAGGGGGAAAGGAACCTGTAAAGCCTCCCGATATCATGGGATCCCTTCTAGCAGCACGATAGATGAACTCCTGCAGCGTCTTACCGGAGGTTTGGAGCAGTCTGGGAATCACCTGCTGCCGATGCCAGCAAGTGACGCCGTAGCGTACGACTTGGGCTTGATGCTACGTTGAGCCCAGACCATAGAGATCCACCCCCAATGCCACAGCAAGCAAGCTCTACGCAAGAACCGAGCATGCCTGAAGAAGCAGGGCTCACACTGCAAGAGGCTAGCCCATCTGAAAGCTTGTTGTTGGAGTCAGCAGGGGAACTTGATTCCCTGGAGCTACCTGTGGCCGGAAGACTTCTGAGGAGCGAGTAGAAGGGACTTTGGAAGCAAAACCAGCATCGTGTAAACCTGCAATGCCATTGCAAGATTTTTCCTTGCTAATAAAACCACCAGAAGTTACATTGGAGACCATCTGGGATTTAGTAGTGAATCTGGGTAAAACTTTTTCCCGCAAGTTAAAGAGATTGAAGGAAATTTAAAGATACAGAAAGAAGAAATTGTGCAATTGAAACAAGAAGTTGAAATAGGTAAAGTGAGACTCAAGAACTGAATATGAAATTGAAAACAATTAAAATTTTTCAGGAAATGCAAATTAAAGACAGTAATAGTATTCGGAGAAAATTAGAATCTCTTGAAAATTATAATCGGGCTAACAACTTGCGGATTTTAAATCCTATTACAACTCCTCGAGATATGCTGAAGAGATATTTCTTAGAAGTCTTGAATGTTTCAGAACAATCATTACCTCCTTTTGTTAAAGTATACTACCTTCCTGACAAGAAACGACAGGAATAATCAGACCAAGATCTAAATTACCAGGACAAGCCTCTTGATGTTTCCGAATTGTTGGAAACTTCAGAGGAAACACTTGTGAAACCAGCAACATTATTAGTAACAGTGGCTTTAGCGCCTGATAAGGAATGGATAATGAGGTTATTTTTTTAAAAATAAGTCAAAAAAATTTTGGGGACAAAAAATATTGAAGTTTCCGGATGTCTCTAAAGATACTCAGAGAAGAAGAAAATAATTTTTGTTGATGAGACCAGCAGAAACTTCTATGGGTGGTTTTCTTTTTGCGCTATCCGTGCAAGTGCATAATTAGATATAAATTCTTTAAATATGTTTTCTTTGACCCATCCCAGTTGACTGTTTTTTTGTCTCTAAAACACCTTGATAAAGCATAAGTTATAACAATCTTAATCTCAAAATGTAGAATTAATCTCCTATCATTATAGGCTGTCCTTTTTCTTTGATTTAAGTATTCTGATTGTATTATGTTTAGTCACTTAGTGAATCTTGGAACCTTTATAATTGAGGACTTGAGAATGATAGAAAATTGTTTAATTTCTTGAAATTTGATTCTTTGTTTTGTTTTGAGTTTTTAAAATTTCTGTCAATCTTTCTGTTCAAGATGATTATGCTTGGAAATGTATTTGAAAAATTAAATAAAGATTAAAATAAATAAATAAATTTGCAGACAACTTCTGATTGGTTGAGGAAGAGGCTATGAGAGAGGAACAGCAACTATGCTCTCGAGAAGCATGTCAAAAAGACTGAGCAGGCTTCCGAGGGGCTGCTGATTGAGACTTCTGAGAGCATTGTTGTCTGCTTCTTCTGAGGAGGCTGTCTAGAAACAGGTTGTTTAGCAGTATAATGCCTCCGATATGAATAAGAAGGCTGGGTCAACTGCCTTAAAGTGGAAGGTTTAGTTTTTGGTTTAACCCTTTCAGGACCAAAGGACATATTTGTCCCATAACTTTAAAATCCTATAAATTTTGATTGGGATAGTCTACAGTTCTAAATTTGATATGTACGGATTCCATATGATACTGCCTTTATGTAAACAAACTGGTTCCGACATTCATTCATTAGCGTCGTTGCTAGATTGACGAGAAGATTCACTTGCCACACTGTCCATAAGCCAGAAGTGTGATTTTTTTAAATAAAAATAATGATATTTCACAAAAAAAATCAATTTTTTGGCATCTGCAAGCCCTTTTTACCATAAAAATGTCGTCAAAACCACAAAAATTGGCCTACGATCCTTATGGTCCTGAAAGGGTTAACCAAAGGATCCCAATTGGTTTCATGCAATGTTAACTTTTGTGAAGCAGCTACAATAGAATTTCCTAACAGCTCATCTCCAAAACTTGAAAAATTGGTGAATTGATCTTGAAGATTAATGTCCATATTAGAGACTCTTAGCCAAGCCAGGCATCTCATAGCAACTGACATAGCTGATGCTCTGGAAGACATTTCAAATGCATCATAGGCTGACCTTGCTATATATAGTCTAGTTTGCTTCAGAGTAGATATAATCTGCTGATAGTGCGCAAGGTGTTGAGAAGGAATATACTGGTCAAAATTAGGTAGCCGTTTCAAATAATAGGAAAAATAAAAATTGTAATTGAGTATCGTATTAGCCAGCATGGTATTTTGGTAGAATTTACAATCAAATTTGTCCATAGTCCGATCCTCATGTCCTGGAGGTGTCGAATCATAAATCTTGGTAGTAGTAGATTTCTTAAAGATTGATTCCACCACTAATGACTGATGCTGAAACTGTAGTCTATCAAATCCAGGAGAAGAAACAATTCTGTATAAAGAATCAAGCTTCTTAAAGGCTTTTCCAAATTCTTAACCAGTCTCTGAGAATGCCATGAAGCGGTAGCTTGAGGAGCTCTTTAGGAGGTTCATCGTAATCCAAGGCCTCCATGCACTCCGCACTTTGGGCAGTATCGGCTTCCAGTTAACAAGCAAAGCTTTGCCCAACTGCCTGATGTATTTGGAAAAAGAAAATCTCTCTGAAGGAGATTTCCTCCGGGGAGGTGATTTCTGTGGAGGCTGTTGTGGAGAAAGACTACATGAGGCAGGATCAGATAAAGTAGGCAAATAGGTTGAGAAAGAACATAAATCTTAATCATGAAAGTTTGGAGATGGAGAATGATGAGGACGATGGTCATGAAAAGTCTTCTTAAGCCGTCTGTACTGATCCCTCGAAGCCAATGATGAGGATTGGTGTATATCTTGTTTGCATTTCGATACATGGGATCGATGAAAATACCTTGAAGAGGAACTTCAATGTCTCGAAGATGATGTTCAATGCCTTGAAGATGAACATCGATGAAATGATCTGGAACAATGATGCAACAAATGATGCCTGGATAGT
This sequence comes from Geotrypetes seraphini, assembly GCF_902459505.1. Taxonomy (NCBI): domain Eukaryota; kingdom Metazoa; phylum Chordata; class Amphibia; order Gymnophiona; family Dermophiidae; genus Geotrypetes; species Geotrypetes seraphini. Next base: position 136,716,988 of record NC_047088.1, on the reverse strand, counting down.
GAATGGCATTGAGAAGAGGAATGATGATGCCTCACATGAGATGATAGATGCTCCACCAAACAGCTGGCATTGGTACCTTCAGCCTCATAACACTATACTCAAGTTGGGCCGGTACCAAGGGAGTAGGCTGTGCCATCGTTAGCAGCTTGAACACACTACCCAGCTCCCTCTGGAAAAACTCGAGTCTTTCCCGAAATGAAAGCATCAGTACCAATTGTGCAGCAGATTGCCTCAGTGTGGGTGACTTCAACAAGGAAGTACACCTTAGAGATGAGACAACCTACGAAGCTGGGGAGCGGTGGCGTTGTTGTTTTTAAATGCATTGACTGATTTGATGCTGTAGAGACTCGATGCTGTAGAGACACTTGTTGGGAAATGGATGGCTTCTTAGCAGACTTCCCCAATTCTGGTATGTCCTGTAATGCCGATGCCTTCAACATCGAAAGCTGTGAAGACTTGGCACCTTCTATGAATGCGCTGTAAAACTGCTCTAGAGAAAAGAAAAGCGCAAATGAAAAAAAGAAAATGACGTGAACTGAAAAGCTATCAACGTGAAGAAAGTTGATAACCAAACGTAACACTGTGAACCTCCTGCCACTATGACGGGGGAGTACCTCGTCAGAAAGTGGGTTTAAAAAAAAAAAAAGAACCCTGTCGTATTGAAGAAAAGAAACATAGAAAAAGTAAAAAGAAAATATATTGATAAAAAAGACGCGAAGTGGAAAGGCAAGTAAAAAACTGAATAGAGTTCAGGAAAAAACAAACTTCTTCGGTCTGTGGAAAACATGTATAACTTTATATTTAAAAACTTATCCATTTAAGTTAGTCGATTGCCACTGCACACTGGCTTCAGTTTATAAGGATAGAAACAGAATTTGATATAAAAATCACCATTTAGGATCATAATCCTAAATCCTATCCAGCACCGACATGGTCCAGCAAAGGCTTTCCATTTGTTTCTCAGATTCAAAAGTGGATCTAATGGTGCTTTTTAAACATAGAATTTCATCATTTTGCATCGTTAACAACCAAAGTAAGTTTACCTGCAGAAATTTTAAGAGCATCACTTATGGATTGTGCTACTACAAATAGATTGATAACCAAAAGCAGTTTTTTAGTCAGTGATTGATCATCATACTTCACAAGCAAATTACAGAAAATATGTCAATTAAGTAGGACACCAAAGGGTGTATGTGCTGTTGTGAAATATAAACCTATTCAGAGCAACCAGACTGGAAGTTATACAAATTCAATAAGAAAGGCTTAGTTTTTAATTTTTAAAACAATTTTTAGGTCCTCCTATCAACTAAGTCACTAATAGGTGGGATATCTGTTTCTATTCCCAAAGCTGGTTTAAGCTTTTCCAATTGGTCAGTATCAGGGATGCTGTGAATGCAGAAATATATTTTAAAATGTTTATATTCAAGAAAATAAAAAATTTGCAAGTACTGAAAATCAAGACACATTCTCATGAGTCAGGAAAGTAAGATATCAAAATGACAAAAAAATTATGATCATTATTTGGAAGCATAATATAAAAAAACATGAAGCTTTAAAGAAAGTTAGTGGAAGGTCCAGAAGACAGGTTCTTTTGAGGGCCTGTGGAGTGTGAAAAATCACTAATTTTCCCTATCTACCCTCTCCCAATACCCTAGTCATATTGCTCTAAGACAATATCCTGTGCTAACCCAGTTATTGTTTCTTCTAACAAACTACTTATTCAAGTATATATCCCATGTAGGAAAATCACACATGATTAAATAACATGGCAGAGGATCACACACCTCACAACTGAGAACAGATGTGGAAGAGATCCAACTCCTTTCCCAGAAAACAATTTGGGTTCTGATGCAATATAAAGCATACAACTTACTATAAAATAATGTTCACTACTATAACCAGGTCCCTGAACTTCAGTAAAGCAAATGCTTCCAGATAAAGTGTCTTCTTTTAGCATAGCACAGCAGTGACAATCTAATATTTTCAAGTCTTGATTTTCACTTTACCTTTGATAAAGGCATCGCTTATTGCAATCATCTGCTGTGATCCGTCGTCAGATACTAGGAACTCTGCAGAAAAGAGACAGAAAAGCTAGAATGCTCTGATGTTCCATTATAATTGAAGAGTATACACCCTCCTGACAAGAATGGGCAAATCTTACTCAGTCAGCTTAGTCACTACCATAGCAACATGCAATATAAGTTTAGGATAACAAGTTCATGTCTATGCATCAGATGTGTTTAACAATGGCTTCCTCTTTGGCATACTTCCAGTCAAAACTGCAGGAAAAAAGCTCAGCATATTATAAGTGACAACTTTCAATGAACTAACACAAAGTTTTCCATTGGGGGTTGGGAGCCCAAAAGGTGCCACAAGACCCATGTTTTGGTCGAGACTCGAGTTGCTATCCACAGGTGCATCATTAATCTGCATCTCCAGGGAGTCACACAATTTTATTTGGCTGTGACCATGCAGTCACACAAAATTGATAAGCACAATCTTTATGACTACCTTTTAACAGCTATCATTTCATCAGCTCTCAAAAGATAGCCGCAAATATATTAAAAATCCTTTTACTAGAGAGGAAAAATCTATGTTTAACTTTTATATATGTGGGAGTGTGTGGAGCAAGGGTTAGAGCTACAACCTCAGAATACTGAGGTTGTGGGTTCAAATCCTTCACTACTCCTTGTGACCCTGGGCAAGTCACTTAATCCCCTCATTGCCCCAGGTACACTAGATAGAATTTGAGCCCACCGGGACAGATAGGGAAATATGATAAAGTACCTGAATGTAAATATCTTAGGATATAAGTGGTATATAAATAATAAAATAAATAAATATCCACATAAACTAATAAAGCAACCATACTCCTTCAGTCCAAATTGAAAAATTATCTGTATTTGAGTGTCTGATGCCTGCAAATTTCTTTCTAGAGATTTACTAAGCTTTCTTTTTCTTACTATGTAACTAACGTAGGGCCTCTTTTATACAGCCAAGGTAGCTAGTCCTGGCGCAGCAAATGTGACACAGACCATAAGGAATGAATGGGCTGTGTCACATTTGCTGTATTGGACTCATCACATCTTTGTAAAAAAGGTCTTTATTTTGTATTGATGATTGGAAAGTAAAACAGAAAAAAAACCTGGTGTTTCAAATAAAGATGCGCATGTGGCATGGACTGAGTATAGATAAAATTAATTTTTTTAGAGAAATATGAGAGTATATACATTTCTAACCTTGAACAAAATGAGGGTGGACAGAGACAAATTGCAGAGCTATCCTATTTCAATGGTTTCAAGGTTTTGCTAAGAAATGTAATGAAATATGAGTAGCCATCATCATTAATCTATTTAAAATATTCCATTATTCTTATAGTATAACAACCAAGGTCCAATGCCTCAACAAGCCCTTCCAAGAGACAGAACATGGCATGTCAAAATGTTTGCAAAGTATTTGTAGTAGTTAAAATAGAGAATACAAAGTTAATTCTGTCTCTCAAGATTCTACCATTTTACCTTTACATCCCATACCCTCCTGAAGCATGCAATATTCTTAAACACAGGGCTCCTTTTATCAAGCCACACTAGCGGTTTAACATGCGTAATAGCACGCGTTAAACCGCCGGGCGTGCTAGCCACTACCACCTCCTCTTGAGCAGGCGGTAGTTTTTGGCCAGCGCAGGGGTTAGCACTTAATGAAACGTCACGCGCGTTAACTCCACTAGCGTGGCTTGATAAAAGGAGCCCATAGTGTTATCAATGCTTACAAAAGAGTACGGTTATTTTTGCCTTCCCATTAACACTTGCATTTCATGCACACAAACATTCATGCACTACAAAGTGAATTTTCCAATTTAATAACCAGATACCATAATCCATATTATTCTTAACATTCTTTGCCTCTCAAGAGCTGTTTTCATGCTTTACCTTTATTCTTGCAATTAAGCAGTGCATACATTCAAGATATTCTCAAGGTCCCATATGTCCAGAGACCATGACAATTTTTGTGGCAAAGTGTTGTTTTAACTGAGAGTTATGTTTTGGGAAGCATAATGGGTTGATTTTTTTTTTTATCCTATTATATAAAGTGAGCAATAATTGTATGTTTGTATATATGTACGTCAATTTTATATTGAAAATAAGGATTTTGATGAAATGGGGATGAATCTACAGTTTTCAGGTGCGAGAAAGCAATTTACCTAGGTCTGAACTTTGGCAAAATTCATTTTGGGCGTCTCTGAAGGGTGGGGAGGTTGATCTTTGACCCTGCATAGGGATCAAAGGTCGAATTCAACCAATTACTCTAAAATTTGGGATATGCCACAAGTTTAACATGCTGATTAACATTAATTAAAAAATTAAAAAACACTCTATTTTACATTAAGTGGTCATTGGTTCAACTACTGGATCTGGTTTTGAAGTCATAGTTCTTAATCTATAGGCAGAAGATTACAGCATTACACTAAAATTTGGGATGTGTCACAAGTTTAACACAATGATTAAATTTAACTTTAAAAAAACACGCTCACAATTTGTTTTACAGAAAGTGGTCACGGTTGAACTAATGGATTTGGATTTGAAATCATAGTCCCTAATCTGTAGGTAGAAGATTACACATTCCAATGCTCAAGATACTGGCACAAGTTAGCAGTTGGTGGCACTATCTTGGTGAAGCAAAGCAAAACAAGGTTCACTCCTATGCCGAACACATACAGCTACTCCTCCCACTGGGCAAGGACCAGCCCGCCCAACTTTCCAACCTCCACTTCTGCCTCTCCGACATGAAGAGCTGAATGACCTGCAACAAGCTGCAGCTCAATCCCACTAAAATTGAATTTCTCTGGTTCAGAAAGAACTACTTTGGCTTCACCTGCCCAACATTATCCTGGAAAGTCACCTCCCTAATGGCAAAGGATCAAGTGCGCAGCCTGGGAGTGATTTTAGATGGCCATTTATCTCTCTCTGCACACATCTCACAGGTAGTCTCCACTTCCTTCTATTATCTTCACCAACTACGGAAGATCAAACCTTATTCATCAATCCCACACTTTACCCAGCTCCTCTATGCCTATGTACTCTCACTAACAGACTACTGCAACTCCCTGTTCAATGGCATCACCATGAAAGACTTGAAACACCTCCAGCGAGTGCAGAACTCAGCTATCCGCCTCCTGTATGACCTCAGCCTCACAACCCCATCACACCAGTGCTGAAAGCAGCCCAATAGCTACCCATCAATAAGCAATGTGCCTTCAAGGCCCTTGTACTTCCACCACAAGACACCTGCCTATGTCTCTGCCAAACTTAAATAATACATCCCCAACTGTTCCCTCTGCTCTGAAGTGGAGAATTGAATCAGCATCCTCTTAGGGGGATCTCTCCAAATGGAAACTGCACACAAGCGCTCTTATAGCCACTTTATCCCTTGACTATGGAGCCAACTGCCCAAAAAAACCAGAAGACTAGATTTACTGATGGCTTTCTGAAAGGCAGTGAAGACTCTGCTTTTCAGTCAATAATGACTACAACAGACAGACTCCTCTCCATAGAAATGACTCCATCAATTAGACTCTAACCCTTTATGAATCCTTCTATGTACTTCCTGAGTGTATCTGTCATGTCCAAGAACATATCTTGTAACCTGTTCTGACAGGATAAAAATCAAAATAAATACATAGTTCTATCGAAGAAGCAATCAAATGTGTTTATTAAATCATCACCTACAAGCTGATTCACTTCATACCCAGACTATGGAACCTCATCCCCCAAAGCTGGACAACCTATGGAACTTTAGGAAAGCCATGAAAACATTCCTCTTCACAAATCCAGCTCTGTGAAAAGACCAAACATAAATGAACACAGATAAACTAATTGACTAGACCATAAAACTAAGGTCCTCACCAAAGCATGCATTATTAATTTAGAATATCTTGGATGATTATATGTACTATAGTTGATTAGTGTATCTCGGATATCTATTTTTACTATAGCATGTATATTTAATTAATGTATCTCGGCATGGTTAGTTATCTACTGCAGTGTTCTTCAATGGCCGGTCTGTGGACCGGTGCCGGTCCGCAGAAATTTCCTGCCGGTCCACAGGGCCAGCACGTGCATCAGGCCCCAGACAGTGTTCTTCAGCTACCGTTCCACGGTGTGATCGATGCAGCGTTGTCCTCGGGCCGACTCCCTCTTCCTCAGTGCTGCAGTGCACAAAGCCGTGGGCAGAGGATCCTACGCGCGTCCTGCGCCTGAACCGGAAGCCTTCTCTCTGATGTTGTGGCTTTGTGCACTGCAGCACTGAGGAAAAGGGAGCCGGCCCGAAGATAACACCAGGGGGCAGGCCAGAAGGCAAGGCACAGCATGGAGGGAGGGAGGCAACAACGGTAGGGAGAATGATTTTATTTTTTTAATTTAGTAATTGATTTACATCTGCTGTCTGTTCAGGAAGAAATGCATTTCTTTCTTTTCCTCTGGGGTTGTACTGCATGCAGTCTTGCATCTTAGGGTTTGAAGATATATATTAGTACTTTTTAGGTTTTGGTCCCGTATTTGCATGGGGGTTATCTGAGTTCTGGTAGGAATGAATATTGAGAAGCATATAGTATGCTTTGTTCAGTTTAATTTTGTGGTTAACCATTATGTGTTGTTAATACGATTATATTGTGTGTGTGTATATATGATAAATGAATGGAAAAAATGGTGTTACAATTAGTATTATTATGGGGGCGAGGTCTGGGGCTGAGATTGGGTGGAGATGGGCAAGGTCTGACCCACGACTTACCCAGTGTTCTTCAACTGCCGGTCCTCAGACTGGTGCCGGTCCACAAAATAATTATTTTATTTCTGCCACTCCTTAGGTGTAAAAAGGTTGAAGAACACAGATCTACTGTATCTTAGATATTCTCTATTCACCATATGTACTATAGTTGATTAATGTATCTCGGATGTTTATTTTTACTATAGCATATATAGTAAATTAATGTATCTCAACTGTTTATTTCTACTATAGCATGTTTAGTTAACTAGTGTATCTCAGATATTCTCTATTCACCATAACTCGGTCATTGTACCACTAGCTTTCCAAATACATCTTGTCCATGTTTGTCTTAACTATAGTGTGAAAGTACTCCTGTAACCTGTTCCAGGCTCTTTTGGAAGGACAGGCTAAATGAATAAATAAATAAATTACCGCTACTGGGTACAATGATTTAGCATGGGCAACATTGATGACAGAGAACAAGCTAAACCACGAAAACCTAAATACCAATAAGTCAACTGCTCATGGAAAATGTATGTACCTGCTTCTTAAAGGAAGCTAAATCAAAATTATTGACACCATCTTACATGCAGTTGGTGATGCCAACCATCAACTGAGATCCTTCTTCATTGATGGACCTGGTGGCACCGGCAAGACCTTCTATCACAAGTTTTCTCAAAGCACGGTACGTGTACCCCAGGGGGTACACAGGCCACTCGTTGGAGGTATGCAGGCTGACCGTCGCCGCCGCAACTGCAAGAAAGAAAGGGAGGACCAGGCGCGTGCAGCGATTGCACGACACCAGCCCATAAGTCTTCCCCCGACGTCAATTCTGACATCAGAGAGAAGGACCGGGCAGCCAATCGCTACTTGCCTGACCCGGACCTTCTTTCCGACGTCAGAATTGATGTCGGGGGAAGGCTTGTGGGCTGGTGGCATGCAATCACTGCAAGGCCCTTCCCTTCTTGGATTTGCTGCAGTAGCAGGTGGCGAGCAGTGGCGGACCGGGGGGAAAGGAAGAATAGGAGACAGGTAAGAACATATGAATTGCCGCTGCTGGGTCAGACCAGTGGTCCATTGTGCCCAGCAGTACGCTCACACGGCAGCCCTTAAGTCAAAGACCAGTGCCTTACCTGCATACGTTCTGGTTCAGCAGAAACTTGTCTAACTTTGTCTTGAATCCCTGGAGGGTGTTTTCTATCAATCTCTGGGTGAAGAACAACTTCCTTACGTATGCTTTGAGGATGTTTGTGCTTTTTCCAGTTTTCGTCCGTTTTTGACCTTTTCCATTCCTTAAATTAAGTTTTCTTGTCTCTGATCGCTTCCTTCACCGCTACAGTGAACCACACCAGTTCCTTGTTCTTTTTCCTCTTGGATTCTTTGTTCATACATGGTATATATAGATTTTGCACCTCGGTGATTGTGTCCTTATAAGGGGACAATGCTTGCTCAAACATTTTTACAGTGCTTATCCTCTTCTTAATCTTCTTCCCCACCATGTGTCTCATCCCTTCGTAATTCCCTTTTCGGAAGTTCAGTGTTGTGGCCGTCATTCTGGATCGATATTTTCCCCTTGTGTCCAGATTGAAGTGGATCATATTGTGATCACTGCTTCCCAGCGTCCCTTCTACTTCTACACCTTGCGCTGGTCCTCGTAGTCCATTTAGAATTAAGTCCAGAATTGCATTTCTTCTAGTATTTTCCTTGACAAGTTGTTCCAGGAACCAATCGCCTACAGCATTCAGGAAATTGGTCTCCCTACTGCAGCCGGAGGTACCTAGGTTCCAGTTTATCCCCGGATAACTGAAGTCAGCCATGATAGCTGAGTCGCCTCCCTTGCAGTTGCGTTTAATCTCGTCCGTCATTTCTCCATCAATTTCTTCGGACTGCCCTGTAGGTCAGTAGTAGATGCCGATTTTCATTTCCATTCCATTTGTTCCTGGAATTTTGACCCATAGAGACTATACCTTATTTTTTGTTTCCGGCTTGTTCTCTCCGGTAGACTCAATTTCCTCTTTGACGTATAGGGCAATATCCCCACCTTTTTGACCTACTCTCTCTCTCTGCGGTATAGCTTGTATCCCAGTAGCACAGTGTCCCAGACGTTTTTCTCGTTCCACCATGTTTCCATGATGCCGATGATGTCAAGGTTATATTTTTGTGTCATAGCTTCCAATTCCCCCATCTTATTCCTTAGGCTCCTTGCGTTCGTGTACATACACTTGAGTTTACGGCCTGTTTCTTTCTTGCATTTCCTTCCCTCTTGTGTCCTTTTTGATCCTTCAGGATTTCTGTTTTGCCCACTATCTTCCTGCACGATATCCTCTGGGTATACCAGTTCCCGAACCATCGACTCTTGGTCGACTGTCGGCTTTCCCCTTCTTCCTAGTTTAAAAACTTCTCAATTTCTTTTTTGATGTTGCTTGCAAGTAGCCTCGTTCTGTCTCCACTGAGGTGGAGTCCATCCTTCCTGAATAGCTTGCTCTTCCCCCAGAACGTCGTCCAGTTGCGCACAAAGTGGAATCCTTCTCCCTTTCACCACACTCATCCATGCATTGACTGCTTGCAGCTCCATATGCCTCTTCTTGTCAGCCCTGGGTACCGACAGGATCTCCGAGAATGCTACCTACGGCGTTCTGGTCTTCAGCTCCCCTTCTAGCATCTGGAACTGGTCCTTCAGTCCTTCCCTGCTGTAATTCTTGTTGCTCACGTTGTTTGTCTCCACATGGATTACCACCGCCGTATCTTGGTCTTCCACGCTGTCGATGATCCTGCCAATGCGGCTCACTATATCTTCTACTTTGGCTCCCAGTAGGCAGGTCAACAGCCAATCCTGTCTTCCTTCCGCTATGTGGCTGTTGACTTGTCTGATGATGGAGTCTCCCACGATGATTGCTGTCCTCTTTATCTTCTCTTGCCTATCTAGCCGCAAGTCCATATCCCTGGTGTATGACAATCTCTCCAGCTGTAGATCCGTGTCCTCTGTGCACTTCCATCTTCCCTCATATTGGTGTTGGCTTGCACTGGACTCGTCTTCCTTATGGTTGTCCTCCAGATGTTCCTCACTCACTGTAGGTATATCTTGGCAGTTTCCTCTAAGTTTTCTGCCTCTCTGTCCTCCTCTTTCACTGCTTGAAGTGCTTCTAGTTCCAGTAGTCTGTCCTCCAGGAGTCTGACTTGCTTCTTTAGGCCCTCCTTGTCTATTTTTCTATAGTTGTTACTAAGGTGACATTCCATATTTTAAAGTCATATGCCTTGACATCTTTGAAAACCCCCCAAATATAAATGATAATTAACATTTTCTCTGCATACAGTGTGCTTTGTTTTTTTTTAATTTTGTGGTTATCATTATGCATTAATAAGATAGTGTGAGTATATGAAAAATAGATGGAAGAAATTACATTACAATTAGTATTATTATTATGGGGTTGGAGTCAGGGGTGGAGTTTGGGCAGGGGTACTCGGTTGGTATTTGTTAGGTTTAGGGGGTACTTGGCTTGAAAAGATTGAGAAACACTGTTCTATCACATCTTTCATGAACAATATCGAAATGTCAAATGCATGGCCTCTACCAGAATTGCATCCATTCTACTCCCTAATGGATGAACCTCACACAAAATCCACTCACATCACAATCAATTTCAAACATCAAACCTGGATCAACCAAATCCACAGAACTCACAAAAGTTTACGTTTTCCTAATGGATGAAGCGCCTATGCTTCCAAACTACAGACTTGAGGATCATCTTATGGCCCCGCTTCACCTTAAACATTTAATAAGCATTGGACTTCCAAGAATTTATAAAATATAATAAGATTTTTCATTTAACTTGGAAAACATTGAGATTTCTAGACCCCTTATCACCAGTCCCCACTAATAAAAAAAAAATGTCAATCTTTATGGCTAAATTCAAAAATTATGGTGGGGAACTCAAAATTCTATGGAAACAGTGGCTTCAATCCAGAATTTGAACTTTAGATGATGTAATTTTTCAAGATAAATTGGCCTCCTTACTTCAGTTGCAACAGACATTTCGTTTATCTAAGACTCAATGTTTTAAATGATTGCAATTGAAGCAAGCTATTCAAAAAGGGATTCCTGAATGGTGTACTCTTACAAGCCAACAAAGTTTTCCCTTCTTTTGTTTTCAGGTGGACTTTCAAGGACATCAGGCTTCGAAGTGGTACAAACTAATATCTGAATATATACCTAAAAAATCTAAAACAAGTCTTTGTCATATTTAGAGTATGGAAATACAACATAATAGCTCTGTGACCCAGTGGTCCAGAATATGGAATCGTAGAATTAAATGTACGGCCTCAGCTGCTATAAGGCAAACTTTGTATTTTTTTTGCTCTATAGAATATTCTGGACCCTGGTGAGGCTACAAAAGTTAGATAATAAGCACTCAAATAAGTGTTGGCACTGTCAACTTAAACTGGGTACATAGATCATCTATTATTTCATTGCCCGCTGATTCAGGCTTTTTGGAAATTTAAATGGAGCAAAATTACTTCAATTCTAGGAATTTCTATTCCACTATCATATGGAATGTTACACTTTGTATAAGTTGTTTGTATAAAACCAATATTTATGGGTCATATTTCAGCTGGAAAAATCCTCCCCCCCAAAAAAAAAAATATAGACTCCGATAATATAGAACAGCTCCTCAGCACCATTGCAAATCCAAGTTTGCTGTTTGGAAGAAAGATTGTTGTCCTGAGAGAAGATTTCCATCACTGCCTGCACATTCAACCCAGAGTCAACTGAAGTGAATTAATAGACTTATGAAAAAAAAAAGCGACCTCTGGTGACACTTCACATCCTTTTCACTAAAAATTTGCAAAATTTCTTCTCAAGCTTGGGAACAGAGAATTACCGATGAATACCATGGATGAAATCAAACTACTGGAAGACATCCTTTCTAATGGCAATCTCATTGATAATGTCTTCGGAAATTGCCTCACCATTCAAAACTATGAAGCCATGAATGACAGAGCTATACTCACACCATTAAACAGAGACATCAGTAAGATCAACGCCAAAATCACTGAACGTCTACCTGGAGCCCACAAAGTCTATCAAAGTTATGATTCAGTAAAGGACCAACCAGAACAAGCAATCCAATTCACCCCAGAATTCCTAGACTCCATCGACATTGCCCATTTGCCACCACATGAGCTCAAGTTAAAAAATAACACAATCATCATGCTACTGCGCAACTCAGATATCTCAGCAGAACTCTGCAATGGAACAAGGCTCATTGTTATTGACCTCTGCAACAGCATCATCAAGGCCAACATCATGACTGGATAACAATCAGGCTAATAAGTACACATTCCGTGAAACACCCTAGACCAGTGGTCTCAAACTCACAGCGAGGGGGCCACATGCGGCCCGTCAGGTACTATTTTGAGGCCCTCGGTATTGTTCTGGAACATTGCCCGCCTCACTGCTGTAACCTCACACAAGCGCTTTCCTGTGTCTGTACGCGATTGTGAGGTGGAGTGGAAAGGACAATCGCGTACAGTGAGATTCACTATCGCAGTGAGCGATATTGAAGGCCAATGAGTAAGGTTTTCGAACAGTGAATCTGATGTATAAATTTGAAATGATCGACATGTTTGTTTTCCTCCTAAATGTTACTGAGGCTCTAAGACAGTGGATGTCAAACTTTTTTTTCAATTGGGACACACCAGCAGATAGACAAAGCTTGCATATGTGATATATACATGACCCTCACACAAACTTACCAAGTGTGATACAGTACAGAACTTCTTATGAGAAATGTAAAAACAAAATTCCAATCTCCCTGCTTGCTGGTTCAGGCAAGGAGAGCAGGGGCTGTTGGGTTTTTTTTGATAGGCAGACAGGCAGGAGGAGGAGCTGTGCTAGCAATTTTCTTCTGAGCACAGCTCCTCTCCCCCCACCCACCCCTTTACAGAAGATTTTCCACACACATAGCATGAATGTAATTTACATGCTATTGTGCTGAGAATCACCAGTAAAACAAAAATCGCTCCAACCACATTAATTTTTTACCATGGTGTTGGAGCTTAGATAATCAGGCCCTAAACATAATATAACATAATAACAGATTTCTATGCCGCATAACCCTTAGTTCAATGTGGTTTACAAAAGATTATGCTATGAGTAATAATAATAATAATAATAACAGTTTATATACCACATTACCGTTAAGTTCTATGCGGTTTACAATAGATTAAGCGAGGTACAAATTAATGGAATTTAAGAGAGGGGAAGAGGAGAGTTAATAGGACCGGAAATACGTTGTTGAGGAGAAAGAGATTAATAGGACAGAGGAATCACTATGGAGGAGAAAGAAGATGAGTGGGTCAGTTGTCTAGATACTTTAGGAACAGTTGAGTTTTTAGACGTTTTCTGAATTCCTCATAAGTAGAGGCGAAAGCAGTTGATCTAGGTCTTTAACCCACAATGCTGCTTGATGTGAAAGAAGGTGTTCATGGTGTTTTTTCAGTTTACAACTTCTAACTGGGGGGGAAACGAAGTAGGAATGAGAGCTTCTCTTGTGTTTGTTGGCAGAGAAGGAGAAAAGGTCAATTATGTATTTAGGGGCAAGTCCATTTAGCGCTTTAAAGCAGAAGCAGGCAAATTTAAACTTTATGCGTTCTTCCATTGGTAGCCAATGTAACTGCCGGTAGTAGGGTGATACAGAGATAATGCAATACGCAAGAATTAGCTAGCTACAAATTTAGAAAAAAGAAAAGTTTTCTGTATAAGATATTGATCTGGTCAGTAATGGGGGGAATTCTTTATCGAATTGAGCTGCTTCATAGGAAAGACAGTGCCCATGATATTTCTTATTTTTACAACCCTTTACAGAAGGGAACATAAATAGGGCATGGGATTGTCCACTGTTCCTGTGAATCATAGTAACAAATCTATCACCAAGGTAAAGCGGAGCAGCACCAAAAGCGACTTTATAGTATAAACAAAACTATAAAAAACAAACAACTCAAAATACATGTAACAAATATATCATACAACTGAATGGAAGATTAGGTTCTTACCTTTGATAATCTTCATTCTGTAAATCCATGGAAAAGTCTGTACAGTAGGTGTTCAATCTATACCCGCATATTGGGTATTGAAGAATGCTACATTTATTTATTTAATTTGATTTCTATTCCGTTCTCCGGGGAGCTCAGAACGGGTTACAATTGATATTCACAAAAAATTACAGGACAAAGGCATTCCTAGAAGAGACAGGAGAGCGAGAAAAAGAGAGAGAGGAGGGGATGGGGAACACGAGAAGGCAGGGAGTCGGAGGCGGGAAGGGGCAGCAGGAGGAGGAGGGAGAGAGGAAGATAGCAGGGAGTAGGCTGATCGTTAGCACTGGTCAGGTGAAGAGATGGGTCTTCAGCGTTTTCCGGAAGGTTATCAGCGAGACTTGAGATCTTATCTGGGCGGGTAACTGATTCCAGAGACGGGGGATGAAGTGGCTTTATGAGTGTTTATGAGCCGTTTCCATTAGGAGAGATCTTCCTACAGGGATGTGCAGACGATTCTCAGTTTCAGAGCGGAGTGAGCGGGCAGGAGTGTAGTGTGGGAGTTTGGATATGATGTAGGCTGGGGTGGAGAGGTGGAATTCTCTTATAGGCCTTACGAGGGCTTTGAATACATAGCACAGTGTTCCTCATGGAGCCAGCCAGTGTTCCTCATGGAGGGCTGGGGAGATGGGATCGTGGTAGTCGAGGTCATGTAGGAGGTAGATTGCAGAGTTCTGCACTCGCTGGAGGCGCTTGAGTTCTTTGGCAGTGATTCCATTGAAAATACAGTTGCAATAATCCATTCTGGAGAGTACCTAGGCGTAGAGGAGTTGGGCTAGGTTAAGTTTAGTGATAAGAACATAAGAAGTTGCCTCCACTGGGTCAGACCGAGGTCCATCTCGCCCAGCGGTCCGCTCCTGCGGCGGCCCATCAGGTTCGCGACCTGTGAAGTGGTTTCTGACCACTTCTATAACCTACCTCAAGTTCTATCTGTACCCCTCTATCACCTTATCCTCCAGGAACCCTCCTTGAACCCCTGTACAGAGTTCTGGCCTATCACATTCTCCGGAAGCGCATTCCATGTGTCCACCACCCTCTGGGTAAAAAAGAACTTCCTAGCGTTTGTTCTAAACCTGTCCCCTTTCAATTTCTACGAGTGACCCCTAGTGCTTGTGGCTCCCCACAGTTTGAAGAATCTGTCCTTATTCACTTTCTCTATGCCCTTAAGGATTTTGAAGGTTTCTATCATGTCCCCTCTAAGTCTCCTCTTCTCCAGGGAGAACAGCCCCAGCATTTTTATCAGTTTAGTCGCCCTCCTCTGCACTCCCTCGAGTATCGCCATGTCCTTCTTGAGGTACGGCGACCAGTATTGAACACAGTACTCCAGGTGCGGGCGCACCATTGCGCGATACAGCGGCATGATGACTTCCTTCGTCCTGGTTGTGATACCCTTTTTGATGATGCCCAGCATTCTGTTTGCTTTCTTTGAGGCTGTCGCACATTACGCCGATGGTTTCAGTGATGTGTCGACCATCACCCCCAGGTCCCTTTCAAGGTTACTCAAGGTTATATGGTTTGATCCTTTTTAGCTGGCGCAGATAGTAGAAGGAAGTGGAGACCACCTGAGAGATGTGGGCTGAGAGGGACAGGTGGCCATCCAATACCACCCCGACTGCGTACTTGGTCTTTTGCTGTCAAGAGTATGGAATCCCAAGATAGTGTTGGGCGGGTGAAGTTGGTGTTCTTCTTTCTAATCCATAGTAGTTCAGTTTTGGCAGCATTTAGCTGAAGTTTGTTGACTGTCATCCAGCTCTTCATGTCGGTGACGCAGTGTTGAAGGTTGGTGAATTTGGTGGATCGGTTTTTACCTAGCGGGAGAAGAAGCTGAATGTCATCAGCATAGGCGTGGATTTTAATGTTGTATTTTGGAGCAATATTGATGACTGGTCTGATGTGCAGGTTGAAGAGGAGAGGGGACAGTAGGGCACTCTGGGGGACTCCAAATTTAATGGGTTTGGGTTCAAATTTGTTTGAGCCTAGCAATACCGATTGGGTTCTCTGCTGAAGGAAGTAAGTGAACCATTGGAGTGCAGAGTCCTTGATTCCTAGGCAGTGGCATATCTAGCATATGTGACACCTGGGGCCCATCATTTTTTGATACCCCCCCCCATCTGTACAAAAAACATGATTTTTAGTAATAAGCCACATGTCACACATGAGTACCTAGGAAAAGGCAGCATCTTACATACTGCAGTGAGCAGTACAACATCAGTACACCAATTGTAAAACTAAACAAGCCACTACAGATCAATCCTGCAGTCAATCCTAACAAAAAACCATGTCTTTCGAACACACAGAACACAGAAAAGACCTTCGCCTAGTATAGAATATATAATCACAAACTAACCCCTCCCTCTTTTACAAAACTGTAGTGTGGATTTTAGTCACGGTGGTAACAGCTCTGACGTTCATAGAATTCTGAGCATCAGAGCTGCTACCACCACGGCTGGCGCTAAAAAACGCTCCACAGTTTTGTAAAAGGGGGGGATAAAATAGAAATACATAGACAAAGGTTAAATTGAACCAGTAAGAAGCTGGACTCTGCATACAGTGCACCACAGAAACAGTGACACATGTCTCCTAAAGCAATAAATAAATAGAAAATTTTTTTCTACCTTTGTCTTCTGTGGTTTCTGCTTTCCTCATCTTCTTGTAACTCTCTTCCTTCCATCCACTGTCTGCCGTCTCTCTTCCTCTATATGGCATCTTCTCTCCTTCTATTCCCCTTCCAGAAACTGTAAGCCTCCCCCTTCCATCTCTCCTTTCACCCCCATTGGTCTGGCATCTCTCTCCTCTCCTTCCCTCTCCCACACTTCTCCTTTGCAATCCCTTTCCCTTTTTTCCCTCATTTTCTTTTTCAATTTATTTTCTGCATCTGTCTAGATTACGTTCTTATTACCATCTCATCAATGTCCTTTTTTACTGTCTACCTAAAGCTTGCCACCTCTTTCCCTCACCCCTCCAGTGTTTCCCTAACTCAATCCTTTTCTCCCCATCATGTGCCCTCCTTTTATTTATCCCCTCCTTCCATCATGTACTCTCTTTCTCCAACCCTTCCATCTAGTACCTTCTCTCTCTGTCCACTTCCATCCAGCGTCTGCTCCCCTCTTTCTCTCCTCCCTTCCTGCATTTTCTCCGTTATCTCTCCCATCTGCACTTCCATCCAGCATAGGATCCCCATTACCATCCAATGTCTGCCCTTTCTCTCGCCAACCACCCCTCTTCAATCAGCATCTGCCCCCTTTCTTTCCCTCCAATATCCTTCCCCCTTATGTCTCTCCCCTTTCTCTGTACATCAATTCTATCAGCACCACCCTTCCATACCACCCTGCCCCCTTTCTTTCCCTCCACCACTCTACCATTCCAGCAATCTTGCTCCTTTCTCTCCCTTCATTCAGCAAGGTCCCACGATGACTGTAGCTGCCGGCTGCCAGTCCACCACACTCCGACGTACTTGCTCTGGAGTAGACTCAGCAGCCGCATGCTGGAAGGTCCCACGATGACTCGTCTGCTGGCTCTGCTCCAGAAGAAGTAAGTCACGTCAGAGGGGGTGGACGCAGGGAGTTGTGGTAAAGTCCCACAATGACTGTGTCTGCCGGGTCCATCCCTTCCGACGTAACTTACTTCTTCCGGAGCAGAGCCGGCAGATGAGTCATCACGGGACCTTTCTGCACCTCAGCGCAGCTGCCGACTCTGCTGCAGAAAAAGTAAGTCAGAGGTAAACTGACCATTTATTTTTTTCATCAAAAGGGGACATCTATTAATTGACTGTGTATCCTTTCTTTCATTTCTTTCTTTCTGCACTCAGGCCCAACAATTGTCCATTTCTATTCCCTCCCTCCTTCCTATGTCCATAGTGCCCCCAGTGCCTCCTTCCTGTGTCCATGGTGCCCCCAGTGTCTCCTTCCCGTGTCCTTAGTGCCCCCAGTGCCTCCTTCCTGTGTCCATAGTGCCCCCAGTGTCTCCTTCCTGTGTCCTTAGTGCCCCCGGTGCCTCCTTCCTGTGTCCTTAGTGCACCCAGTGCCTCCTTCCTGTGTCCATAGTGCCTCCTTCCTGTGTCCATAGTGCCCCCAGTGCCTCCTTCCTGTGTCCATGGTGCCCCCGGTGTCTCCTTCCCATGTCCTTAGTGCCCCCAGTGCCTCCTTCCTGTGTCCTTAGTGCCCCCAGTACCTTCTTCCTGTGTCCTTAGTGCCCGCAGTACCTCCTTCCTGTGTCCTTAGTGCCCCGTCTTGTGTCCTTAGTGCCCCCAGTGCCTCCTTCCCATGTCCATAGTGCCCCAGTGCCTCCTTCCTGTGTCCATGGTGCCCCCAGTGCCTCCTTCCTGTGTACATGGTGCCCCCAGTGCCTCCTTATGTCCCCCCCACTGCCTTCCAGATTTTCTCCACCCCCAAAGCCAGCCTGCCTGTCTGTCTACCTATCTCCCTCCCTTCCTGATGCGCTAAAGCCTGCCAGCTTGCCTGCCTACATCCTGCACTACCTACCGCGGAAAGAAAAAAAAGCATCGCTCCCCTTACTTTCTCTCGGTCCGCCTCTGCAATCACTACCTGGCTGGCCCGGAACGTCCCTTCCGACGTTTGAATTGACGTCGGAAAGACTTCTTGTCGGTGGGGAAGATAGGATTGTAGCGGCGCGGCCAGGGGAAAGGAAGGGCTGGAGGACTTGGCCGGCTGTGCACCCCCCCAAGCTGTGCACCCGGGGCGGACCCCCCCCCCTTTGTACGCCACTGTTCCTAGGTCAGTAAGTCTGTGCAGTAGGAGCTGATGGTCAATGGTATCAAAGGTCAAGTAGTATTAGGAGGGCATCGCTGCCTTTGTCTAGTACTGACCAACAGTCGTCGATGATGTCCAATAGAACTGCTTCTGTGCTGTGGCCTGTTCAGAAGCCAGATTGGAAAGGGGAGAGGGAGTTCTGTTCTTCAATGAATGGGAGTAGACGGTGGAGTACTGTTCTTTCCAGGAGTTTGGATACAAAAGGGAGGTTGGAGACTGGGCGGTAGCTGTTTGGGTCATTTGGGTCGAGGGTAGGTTTTTGAGAGTGGGTTTGATGATGGCCGTTTTCCAGCTAAACGGGACCTTTCCTGCAGGGCTGTGGAGTCGGAGTCGAGGAGTCGGAGTCGGAGGAAATTTCGGGTACCTGGAGTCGGAGTCAGAAGTACAAAAATCTGAGGAGTCAGAGACGGAACATTTATCTACCAACTCCATTTTTGAACTTGGCATACCAATCACAGGCGATTCTTTCAGCTATAGCACCCACTATATACACAGCACAAATGTTGTGAGCAGCTTCTGCGGCCTTAGAACCTTGATTAAAAGCAAAAAGAAGGTGGTGTCGAAAATGCTCATTTCTCTCAACTTGACATTCCATTTTAACGATCTGAAAATTAACCAGTGCTGTGGAGTCGGAGTCGAGGAGTCGGAGGAAATTTCGGGTACCTGGAGTCGGAGTCGGAGTCTGAAGTACAAAAAAACCAAGGAGTCGGAGTCGGAACATTTATCTACCGACTCCACAGCCCTGCTTTCCTGTCGCTAGGAAAGTGTTTATGATTGGGAGGACGAATTCCACTAAGGTGTCATTGGTGGTTAGGAGGAGACTGGAAGGGCAGGAGTCCATGACAGTGTTGGAGGGTTTCAGCCCTTTAGAGTTTCAAGAAGCTCACTGTGTGTGGCTGAGTGGAGTTGGGATAGAGATCTGGATGCTGGGCTAGTTGGAGTACACACATTGTTTTCTGCTCCTCCTACTTAGCAGAGGAAAAACCCCTACCACTGAGTTCAAAAGCAAATGAATATCCCTGGAACAAAACATACACACATAAGGGGGCATGAGGAACTTCACCGCAAGCATAACATAATTTTGTTCTACTCTGCAACATATAAGAGAACAATTAATAAACAGGAAACATGAAAAACAGGATGAACATGGCAGCAATATGAACCAACCTGTGATGTGCAACGAGCACTTGAACTTGGCCAACAGCAAGTGCAATGAGCACTCGAACTTGGCCAGTGGCAACAACATATACTCATAAATATAGAAAAGTCCTGAAAGGAAAAACATTTGAGGCAGAAAATGCAGGTGATATACAAAAAAATCAGAAGAGACAGAGGGTGGGCTGTATAGACTCCTCTGTGGATTTATAGAATGAAGATTATCAAAGGTAAGAACCTAATCTTCTATTCTGTGACTTCCACTCCGAAGTCTGTACAGTAGATGACATACCAAAGCAACGGCAACAATTAGGATGGGACAGAAGAGCCTGCCATAAGAACATAAGAACATAAGCAGTGCCACCGCTGGGTCAGACCACAGGTCCATCCCGCCCAGCTGTCCGCTCCCGCAGCGGCCCAACAGGTCACGACCTGTCTGAATCACCCCTTGGTTTCAGTACCCTACGATCCCTTTGTCCCTCAGGAATCCGTCCAATCCCTGTTTGAATCCCTGTACTGTATTCTGCCTGATCACTTCCTCCGGGAGCGCATTCCATGTGTTCACGACCCTTTGGGTGAAGAAAAACTTCCTTGCATTTGTCTTGAACCTATCCCCCTTCAGTTTCTCCGAGTGCCCCCTCTCAGTCTGAAGAACCTGTCCCTATCCACCCTCTCTATGCCTCTCAGGATCTTGAAGGTCTCTATCATATCTCCCCTGAGCCTCCTTTTTTCCAGAGAGAAGAGACCCAGCTTATCCAGCCTCTCGGCGTATGGGCAGTTTTCCAGCCCTCTTACAAGCTTCGTTGCTCTCCTTTGGACTCTCTCAAGTACCGCCATGTCCTTCTTGAGGTGCGGCGACCAATACTGAACGCAGTATTCCAGTTGCGGGCGCACCATCGCCCGATATAGTGGCATGATGACTTCCCGCGTCCTGGTTGTGATACCCTTCTTTATGATGCCCAGCATCCTGTTGGCTTTTTTCGACGCTGCTGCGCACTGTGCGGATGGCTTCATTGATGCATCCACTAGCACACCCAAGTCTCTCTCAAGTCCGCTGTCTCCCAGCAGTGCCCCCCCCATTTTGTAGTTGAACAACGGGTTCTTGTTTCCTATATGCATGACCTTGCATTTCTCAACGTTAAAGCGCATTTGCCATTTGTTTGCCCAGTCTTCCAGCTTGTCCAGGTCCCTTTGCAGGTCCTCACATTCCTCCCTGGTCCTAACCCTGCCGCAGAGTTTGGTATCGTCCGCAAATTTTATAACCTCGCATTTTGCCTCCGTTTCCAGGTCGTTGATAAATATGTTGAAGAGCAGTGGCCCCAGCACCGATCCCTGCGGCACACCGCTCGTGACTCCCCACCAGTCAGAATATTGGCCCTTCACTCCGACCCTCTGCAGTCTACCCGACAGCCAGTGCTTGATCCATCTGTGTACATCCCCGCCCACCCCGTGGTTCCACAGCTTCTTAAGCAGCCTTTCATGTGGCACCTTGTCAAAAGCCTTTTGAAAATCGAGGTAAATGATGTCTATGGGTTCCCCTTTGTCCACCTGACTGCTTATTCCTTCAAAGAAGTACAGTAGGTTCGTAAGGCATGACCTTCCCTTACAGAATCCGTGCTGGCTTGTTCGCAGTAAGTCATTTTTCTCGATGTGTTCGCAAATGTTGTCCTTGATCATCGCTTCCACCATCTTCCCTATAACTGAAGTCAGGCTCACCGGCCTGTAGTTCCCGGGGTCACCCCTCGATCCCTTCTTAAAGATAGGTGTGACATTTGCCAGTTTCCAGTCCTCCCTGTTCTCAGGGATAGGTTGCAAACATGCTGGATTGTGCCTGCTATTTCCTGTCTTAGTTCCTTTAGAACCCTTGGGTGGATCCCGTCTGGTCCCGGCGATTTGCCGCTTTTTAGCCTGTCTATCTGTTTGAGGACATCCTCCTGACTTACCTCTATATGCTCCAATTTTTCGGCCTGTTCCCCACTCATGAGCTCCTCTGAGTCCGGTATATTGGATGTGTCTTCGCACGTGAAGACCGACGAGAAGAACGTGTTCAACCTCTCAGCTACCTCTTTGTCCTCCTTAATCACTCCTTTCCTATCCCCATCATCCAATGGCCCCACCTCCTCTCTCGCTGGTCGCTTCCCCTTTACGTAACTGAAGAATGCCTTGAAGTTTTTCGCCTCCCTGGCCAGCCCCTCCTCGTATTCCCTTTTTGCTTTTCTAACCTCTCGGTGGCATTCCTTTTGGCAATTCCTGTGCTCCTGGTGATTTTCCTCCGTTGGGTCCTTTTTCCATCTCCGGAAGGACACTTTCTTGCCACTTATTGCTCTCTTTACTTCAGTTGTCATCCAAACCGGTTTTTTTGACCGCTTGTTCTTACAGCCTTTCCTGAAACTGGGGATGTACAGGTTTTGTGCTTCCTGCAGGGTGTCCCTGAATAGGGTCCAGGCGCTTCCTACAGTCTCCATCCTAAAGCTGTTCTTGAGCTTCCTCCCCACCATTTCCCTCATAGCAACATAGTTCCCTTTCCTGAAGTTGAGTGCAGTCGTTGCAGTCCTTCTCTCTATGGGTGTCCCCCTTTCTAATGTGAATCTGATTGTGTTGTGATCACTGTTGCCTAGTGGTCCTCCCACTTCTACCCCTCTTGCAGGCCCCTCTAATCCATTAAGGATGAGGTCAAGAGTAGTTCTCCCTCGCGTTGGTTCCTTGACTAGTTGTTCCATGAAGCAGTCCCTCACAGCTTCTACGAATTCCGTTTCCCTGGCGCAGTTGGAGTGACCCGTACTCCAGTCTATCCCCGGGTAGTTGAAGTCCCCCATCACTGTTACAATTCCAGTACTGCATTCCTGCTTCAGTTCCGCTTCCAAGTCGTGTCCGACTGCATCCGGCGTACCAGGTGGACGATAATACAGCCCCAGTTTTATGTCTGCACCTTTGGTTCCTGGCAATTTGACCCATAGCGACTCCAGCCCCTCTGCCTTTGTCGCCGTATCCATCCTGACCGAGTAGATAGAGTTCTTTATGTATAGTGCTATGCCTCCCCCCTTCTTGTGGGTCCTGTCCCTCCTGTAGAGATTGTACCCTGGCAGCACCACATCCCATTGATTGTCCTCTGTCCACCAAGTTTCCGTAATTCCAATTACATCCAGGTCCTCCCCTTTGGCCCTGACTTCCAGTTCACCCATCTTGGCCCTGAGGCTTCTTGCATTCGTGTATAAGCACTGTAGGTCCTGGCGTTTGTCCCCCACCTCTGCTTTTACCTGGGCCTCCTTCCCTCGAGTTTCGGGCTGTTCACCCGTTAACTGTGCCTCTGCTTTACCCTCGCAAATTTCTGCCTCCTCGTGTCCCCTCCACCCCCCTTCCTCACTTTTCCTTGGAAATTTCCTGCCCTTCCTACCCCCTCCCATGCTATTGTCCCCTGGGCCTTGGTTTGATCTCTCTTGCCTTGTGGTTCCTCCTTATTGCCTTCTGCTTGCACTCCGGTTCTACTCCGCCCCCCTGAATCCCCCTGCCGCTTAAGTCCCTCACAGCAATTTGCTGTTACCTGGTGCTTCCCTTGCTGTCTGATCTCGAGCTCCATCGGTTCCCCGTCCTCCTCCCTGTAGTCATCCCGTTCAGCATCCTTTCTGGATACTGTTGTCCGAAGCGTCATCAGGTCTGCTGTCGGCTTTCCCCCTCTCCTTAGTTTAAAGCCCTCTCGATCTCCTTCTTCATGTTGGCTGCCAGTATTCTTGTTCCCGCCGTGCTCAGGTGCAGGCCGTCCCGCCTGTAGAGCTTGCTCTTTCCCCAGAAGGACGACCAGTTCCTCACAAAGTGGAAGCCCTCATCTTCACACCATTTTCTCAGCCATGCATTCACATCCTGGAGCTCGGCCTGCCTCCTTACATCTGCCCTCGGGACCGGCAGGATCTCCGAGAAGGCTATCCTCTGTGTCCTCCGTTTCAGCTTCCTTCCCAGGACCCTGAACTGGTCCGTTAGTGCAGGCATGCTGAAGTTCCTCCGGCTCACATCATTTGTTCCGACGTGGATAATTACTGCTGTCTCCTCCGTTTCAGCTCCGTCCAGGATCCTCTCGATTCTGTCGGCGATGTCCTTTGTCTTAGCCCCTGGGAGACATGTCACTAGCCGGTCCTCTCTCCCTCCGGCCACATGACTGTCCACCTCCCTCAGGATCGAGTCTCCTACAACAATTGCAGTCTTCCCCTTTCTCAGTAACCTCCTCTGCCTCAGGTCCGTATCTTTGGTGTATCTTGGTGCTCCTCCCTCGGGGTCCTGGTTCGCCTCGGCCCCCTCTGTTTGCCCGGCCTCTCCACTAGGTCCATCCTCTGGTGGGTTGCGGCTCTCATCATCTAGGGACGCCTGTCCGTGATGCGGCTGGTCCTGCTCCTCCACCCTCCTATAGGCTTCTTTGATGTATCTCTCAAGGTCCCTCACCTGATCCTTGATGAGGCTTGCTATGTCTGGTTCCTCAGACGCCTGGCATTGCTCTTCTAGGTCGTACAGCCCTTCCAGCTCCTGGACCCTGGCCTGCAGTCTCCCGACCTCCTTTTTCAGGCTCTCCAGTTCCCGGCACCGACCGCATATGTACTCCCGCCTTCCCGAGGGGAGGTAGTCGTACATATGGCAGTCCATGCAGTACACTGGAAAGCTCCGCTGTGATCCGGCTGCCTCCATTTCAGTCTATCTGCTCTGCTCTCTGGTCCTTCTCAGCTCTCCTACTCTGGTCTTCGCTTCCTCCTGCTGCTGGTGTCCTCTCTCACTCTGCCTGCTGCTGCTGCGTCCTCTCTCCCTCACTCTCTGTCTGCTGCTGGTGTCCTCTCCCTGACTCCTCTCTGGTGTGTGCTGACCCTGTAGTGCCTTGGCCCTTCTCAAGGCCCTTCGCAAAGGCGCTCTCGCTAAGGCGAGCGCCTTTGCCGCTCGCCTTCGCCGCGCGCCGAACGGCCGAGCGCCGTTGGCTCCTCCCCTTTTAAGGGGGAGTTCGGCTGTGGTGTCCCTCTGATGTCGGGAGGGTGGGCGGAGTTATCTCTCGCCCTGCCCCTCTCTAAGTCCTGCCTGCTCCGATGCCTTCTCTCTCCTCAGCCCAGCCGCTGCCTCGCGATTTCCTCAGCTGCTCTGCCCAGCCCAGCCGCTGCCTCCCGACTCTCTTCGGCTGCCCTGCTCTCCTGCACGCTGTGGTCTCCGCGCCGTTGGCTCCTCCCCTTTTAAGGGGGAGTTCGGCTGTGGTGTCCCTCTGACGTCGGGAGGGTGGGCGGAGTTATCTCTCACCCTGCCCCTCTCTAAGTCCTGCCTGCTCCGATGCCTTCTCTCTCCTCAGCCCAGCCGCTGCCTCGCGATTTCCTCAGCTGCTCTGCCCAGCCCAGCCGCTGCCTCCCGACTCTCTTCGGCTGCCCTGCTCTCCTGCACGCTGTGGTCTCCGCGCCGTTGGCTCCTCCCCTTTTAAGGGGGAGTTCGGCTGTGGTGCCCCTCTGACGTCGGGAGGGTGGGCGGAGTTATCTCTCGCCCTGCCCCTCTCTAAGTCCTGCCTGCTCCGATGCCTTCTCTCTCCTCAGCCCAGCCGCTGCCTCGCGATTTCCTCAGCTGCTCTGCCCAGCCCAGCCAGCCAGATCTGTGAGCTATGTTCTCCATGTGAGTTGGACAAATTCTGGGGAAAAGCCATACACTGGAGCTGAGGCTGACTTCCAATAGACCCCAGACAAGTTCTGAAAGGGGTCTCCAGACTCAGCATACATACATTTCTTGCTGATACCAAAAACAGGTACTGGGCAGGATTTTCTGCCCATTTCCCAGACTGACATCAGTTCCTCAGCCATAGTGGACCCAGAGGAGGCGAAGCTTGAAGATCCCACCCCCTCCTTGCACATACTATGGCATGCAGTACATTAACTCTTCTCCACCGGTAGTCCGGCACAATTCTCACATGAATTCATCTGAATAGAGGCTGAGAAGTTCATCCCTGATAATGTTTTAGCAAAATTGAGAGGTTATGAGACAAAAAAAAGAATAAAAATCCAAGATGGTCACCGCCAGGAAAATCGCACCAAAAACAGACCATGGAGACTATTTGAAAAACTAAAAAATTCTCAAATAGGAGTTTTGGAAGTGGGAGACCTTAACCCTAGCCACAGAAACTGCTAAAAACACAGTTTTTAGATTCCTACATGGATTTTCCCACAGGAAATAATGGGGGCTATACTCAGTCTCAGAAATGCCTGCCTTCAGCACTCTCTCTCTGCAGCTGAAGTGAAGGGAAAGGAATTTCTGACTCAAATTTTCTCCAAATACACTAATCTTCAGTATTCCAGGCAGACATACCCAGATTGAAACCGCCACACCCACAGAACCTCGACACATGACCGGGGGCAGGAAAACGCAGCCTGCACCCTAATACGCTGAGGACTCTTAGGGTGCATACAGCCTGTGATTAAGGCAAGCTTGCTCCAGGGAATGGACCCCCCTGTGAAACTTCAGTCCAGCTCCATGGAAACTGCTTCCTTTCCCAGGCAGAGAATCCATGAATAAAGGGTCTCAAGGTATTGAAGCCACCGAAAAGAACGAACTTACGTCAGAAAAAAAGAATAAAATGAGCAGAGCAGATCAGAAACACTTCTGCATGGTTTGCTTGCAGAAATAAAAACTGTTTGGGGCTCTTTGTTCCTCTGCTAAGTAGTGACTTTCTACAAGACCTGGTTCACAGGTACAGATTGAAAACCTACTGTACAGACTCCGGAGTGAATGTTACAGAATCATAGAATTCATGCCACTAACAGCAAGAACCTTATCTATGAATAGGCAGCAGTGCAAATAATACACTGGGTCCTAAAAAGGTAAAACAGAACAAGTAGGATGATTACAGAGCTCAGAAGAACAAAAATGTTGAGCAGAGAACAGAAATAGCAAACAGCAGAGACAACCAGTGGGGATAATGACATAACTGGAGACACACTCTGGTTATTAATTTTACTGCTGACCCAACATGGCTGTGTTTCAGCAGATGCCTGCTTCAAGGGTCCTTGTTTTTCAATGTGCTCACAAACTTTAGCCTCTTCAACAAAATACTGGTATTGAAACCTAGTCTTCACAAGTTCACTCGTCCATGGTCACTGCAAAGGTAAAGCTGCAACTACGGATGAGCAAGCTTGTGAAGACTGTTACAATACTACTTTGAATGGTGTAATAGTATTCTGTTGAATCAATCGGTTAGAGAGTAAGATTTATGAACGCATTATGTACTCCCACTGAAAAGCAAGGACCTCTGACACAGGCACTTTCTGAAACACTGCCATGTAAGGTCAGCAATAAAATTAATAATTAAAGAGTCGCTCCAGTGTCATTATCCCTTTGCCATCTCCACGTTTTGCTATTACTGCTACAGAACCCTACACAAAAGCTACATGCAAACATGTTAAACCTCAGTCATTTGCAAAAGACAGACAAACCCTCAACAAATAAGAAATACAAATATAAAGGCAAAAATTGAACTGGGAACCCCAATAAGTCAAAGCCAGCTTGTACTGCAACATTGGATCAATAAAAACAGAAATTTTAATTCATTTTTTACTGAAAACAATTCAAAGACATCTGCAATGCACATTGCTCAAAGCTAACACATTCCAATCAATAAATTCAAAATAAAACTTTTTTCTGGACAGTTTATTTTCCGATTATTTTGGTCTCCGTTTCTCTTTTCTGCTTTCCTGTCTTCTGTTAACTCTTACCAGTGGATGCTGTCCATTTGTAATTTCTCATCTTTCCTATCTTGTTCCATTCCCTCACTACACCTGCCTCTGACATATCAGTCCTCTTTCAGCTTTTTCCTCCCTTTCCTGCTTCTCTATCCATTCTAATTTCACACTCACATCCTTCACTTCCTTTTTCATCTAAACCAACTTTCTATCTCTTTCTCTCGCCCACTAGCTCTCCCTTCTCACTTCTTTCCTAACCTCCTATTTCCTTAAGAACATAATAGTAATACTGGATCAGACCAATGGTCCATGCTACCAATCCCATGGCTTCCCCTATGTCTGTCTCAATAGCCGACTCTGGGCTTTTCTTCCAGGAACTTTAAAACCCTCTTTTTAAACCCAGCTAAGTTAACCGTAGTTACAAAATCCTCTGGCAAAAAGTTACAGAGCTTAACTATTCTTTGAATGTTGCTACTATTTGGGTTTCTGAGAGGTCTTTAATGCACTTGATGGATGGTTGAATTATTTCAAATCTAGAGATTGACTGGATTAACAGTTATTTTTAATCCAAGAAAAAAGCCACATTGTTTTGAGTCCTAGCAACCAATTTCTTTATGGCAAACAGATTAAAAGATATTTATTTATGGCAATTTATTTATAGCAAGACATCTACAGATGGTTGTGCCCTATCTTGTCAGAAATTATCAATTATGATTTATCAGTGGGTGTCAAAAATTTAATATGATGTCCGTCGCACTTACTTTACAAGGGTAAATGAGTAGATGTTCCCCCATTAATTTTATCTATGGATGCTGACAAGTTTATGGATATCCAGATGAACCGAAATTGTATGAGATCAAAAAAAAGGTTCAAATAATATAATCAGGCAGTTGAATCTAGGGCAGCCCTGCCTTGTGTACAGTCCCCTGCTTCTGGACTTTAATCGGTCAAGAAATACAGTCCTCTTCACCAGAGCAGTAATAATCAGGTAAGCAATGCTTTTATCAAACAGTCCAGAACATGAAAGAATCACAGCATTATTCAGAGTTCAAAATCAGGCAAATGTTTCCCTCTAAACTTTGCTGTAGCAATCAGGCACAGCTGTGCAGGACCAACGAGATTTCCTAGCTGAATCACCATACAGGAAATACATTCAAAATGGTTTGTCAAAAAACACATACATTCCTGCTTTACAGAAAGCCTCAAAACGTGCTTTCCAGGAGAGCTTCTGCACTGGCTTCAAACAGGTAAGAGTCAAGCTGACAGCATAAAGAAATAAACAGCCACAAATCCAAATCTCAGGCTTATTGTGTCTCCATGGGTGTTGGCAGAGTGTCAGCTCCTAAACAGCTTTCCTGTACCTCCCTGGCTTCTCCTTCTGGCTGTACGCCAGTGTCCCAGACAGGTAACTCGTCCGCCTCAAGCATAGGACAGTCTGAGAGAGACTGCCTCCTCTCAGCTTCCCATTCTCCTGTCTGCTTCTCTCCTGTGTGCCCCCTTCCTGTTCTCAGAAGCCTCATTATATCCTGTGGATAACCACTCCCCCCTCTGAGAAGGTGGGGGAAGGGTTTTCCACACACCGGCTTGCTTCCTGCTATTACAGGCACGTTTCTCCCTAGTCCTGATTTTAACAGGCTGTTCGAACTGAATAAGCTTTCTGACAGAGGCAGGTCTGCATGGAGTGTAGCTTTTTCTCTTAATCTTATCCTGCCCTGTCTCTTCTACCTCCATGTCAAAATCAGAGCAGAAGTCAGCTTCATCAATCAATTGGCAGGTCACCTGATCAGCCCTCCTGCATCTAGGTGCACTGTGAATACTCCTGCTCACTGGGGCAAAACCCGGAACGGATTCGGGTTTGTTTTGGCCAAAACCCGAAACGGACTTGGGTTTGTCACAATATGTTATACTTAATGTGACCATTTATTATTTTCATCAAAAGGGGACATCTATTAATTGTCAGTCACGCCCCAATCCTGTCCCCAATTTCTTCCATTCATTTTTCTTTTTCTTTATTTATAATTTTCAAGTAAAATTCACGAGAACATCTTGCTACATGAAACACAGAGAAGGAAAATATTTCAAAAGAAAAAAGAAGAAAAAATTCTTACAATATAACCAAATCTTAATCCCCTTTTCTTAGACCACAATTTCAATAAGGGTAGTCAAACATATTAAGGGAGAAATTAATTACATATCATTTGCAGTAAAGTTTAGTGTGAATCAACGACTAATTCAATAAATCCCTTTTTCCATTCATTCCTTGATGATTTTCTAAATATCTAGAAACTGCTTCAAATGTTCTAGAGAATAAAATGTATATTTGACACCCAAGTCCCTGACCAGGCACTTACAGGGATAAGCAAGAAGAAATGTAGCACCTAATTTAATTGTCTCTTGACGCTGAGAGAGGAAATCCTTTCTTCGTTCCTGAGTAGTTTTAGAAACATCAGGATATATCAATACTTTCTGACCTCCAAATAATTTCTGAGAGTTCTTAAAGTATAGTTTCAAAATCATATTGGCGTCTTGTTCAAAAACAAAGGACACCAGAAGAGTAACTCTTTCCGTGTCAGCTGTTAAAGTTTGTTCAAGAAGTAAGACACATTATCAAAATCAATCTGAGTCCATTCTTTTTCCCTAAATCCTTTTGTACATCCTTTCTATTTGGCAGGTAATAAAATTACAATTTCAGCTCCTAGTACAATCTCTAATCCTAAGTATCCTAGACTACTGCAACATCCTCTACCTCCCCTGCCCTGCAATAATGATTAAACAATTACAGACAATTCAGAATACAGCTCTGAGACTTGTCTTCTCATTGAATAAACATGACCACATTACTGAGGCATTCATCAACTCACATTGGCTTCCAATCCAGGAAAGAATACAATTTAAAATTCTACTGTATACTATTTAAAACTATAAATGGAGACAGCCCAATCTACCTAAACGACCGCCTCATCCAAACTACCTCTACCAGGCATAGAAAAATACACACTCCATTCACTTACCCCCCAATCAAAGAAGTAAAATGGAAAAAACTATACGACGGCCTACTAGCCACTCAAGCAGCAAAACTAGATAACCAAATCTCCACCTATTGATAACAACCCCAGACTACAAGATGTTCAGAAAGGAAGTAAAAACTATACTCTTCAAAAAATCCCTTAATAAAGCTTAATACCATGAATACCCCTTCTTACCATCCCCTCCACAACCCATAATCCTTCTTATCCCTCTCTTGGAAACAATCTCTGATCTAACTTTGTAACCCTTCTTCCATAACTCTTTTTTGTAATCCGCTTTGAACCGAAAGGTAATGGCGGAATAGAAATCTGTAATGTAATGTAATATAGTTTATTAATTGGAGGAATATTATTAGGGGAAATTTTTAAATTATCAGATAGATACCTCTTAAGATAATCAATAGGTAAAACACCTGGAGCCAAAGGAAAATCAGGAAACGAAGATTTAGCCGACAATTATAATTTTCTATTTGTTCAAGTTTCCTATGGATCAAGGTATTACCGTTAATTGTAGCTGCTTCAAACTGTTGTAAATGTGTTATTTCTTCCTGCGCTTGACTGGCTTGGTCTGTAAACTCCGTTTTCATTAAATCCACAGTCTTAGTTAAAGTGTCGAGTTTGGTTGTAATATAAGTTACTTCCTCTGTGGTTTTGGTCATTTTAGTCTCCATTCGTTGTAGCAGCCACCAGATATCATTCAGGGATGCCTCCGTGGGAGCTGATACTTCCTCAGTTCTCTTGGTTGTAACCATCAGCTGTTCTTCTGTTGATGCTGTGCCCTCGCTGGGAGACCCCCATATATCCACTTCCTGGATCCCGGCTCTCCTGCCTCAAAGCCCCGGTTACAGCTGGACATGGAGGGTTAAGGGAGAGTGGAGGTGAGAGAGATGTTTCAGGGCCCGAGAGGGCAATAGGCTCTCCCATGCCTATGTCCAACGTTGGGATGTCCAAATCTCCGAATGCTAGCGTTGTCGTCGATAGAACTGGGAAGAAGCGATCAACATTCTGCTGGGCTGGGGTGGACATTAGTGCCGGCGAGGATGCGGCTCTAATCACCCCCTTCCTTTTCGTATGCGGCATAGTGGGAAGCGATAAAAATTTTTCTGCAATCGCCAGGAAATGAGGAACTCCAGCAGTTGTCAGTTCTTAACTGCATCTCACTCACAGCTCACACACCGCCGCCATCTTGGCTACCCTCGGGAAATTCTACTTCCATTCATTTTTCATGTACACATATCTTATTAATTCATAATGGTAACCATAAATTTTTTTTAAAAAAACTACAAAGCACACTATACGCAGAGAAAATGTTAATTATCATTTATATTTGGTGGGGTTTTCAAATATGGCAAGGCAAATGACATTAAAATATGCAATGTCACCTCAATAACTATAGAAAAATAGACAAATATAGTGCAAAATATAGACAGCAGATATAAATTCTCAAAACAGACACTTTTTGATCACTAAATTGAAAATATAATCATTTTTCCTAACTTTGCTGTCTGATGATTTCATGAGTATCTGGATGCATTTCCTTCTGACTGTGTATCCTTTCTTTCTTTCTGCACTCAGGCCCAACAATTGTCCTTTTCTATTCCCTCCCTCCTTTCTATGTCCTTAGTGCCTCCTTCCTATGTTCTTAATGCCCCTTCCTATGCCCTTAGTGCCCCCCAGTGCCTCCTTCCTATGTCCATAGTGCCCCCAGTGCCTCTGTCCTGTGTCCTTAGTGCCCCCAGTGCCTCCTTCCCCTGTCCTTAGTCCCCCCAGTGCCTCTGTCCTGTATCATTAGTGCCCCCCAGTGCCTCCTTCCTGTGTCCTTAGTGCCCCAGTGCCTCATTCCCGTGTCTTTAGTGCCCCCAGTGCCTCCTTCCCATGTCCATAGTGCCCCCAGTGCCTCCTTCCTATGTCTTGCCTTCCAGCCTTTGTCCCACTCCCTCCCCCGAAGTCAGCCTGCCTGCCTACTTCCTTCCCTCCCTCCAGTGCCTGATTCAAACCCCCCTGCGGATTCAACCCTTCCCCCTCCCCCCGCCCACCCATCTATGTACCGCTGCTGCCTGCCAGCCTCCCTGCTGCGCTGATTCAAACCCCGGCCCGCCACCGCCGCTTCTTGCCTTCTTCCAGACGTCAATTTTGATGTCAGAGAGGAAGTTCCGGACAAGCCAGGCAGCGATTGGCTGGCCCGGAACTTCCTCTCCAACATCAAAATTGACGTCGGGAAGAAGGCAAGAAGCAGTGGCGGCGGACCAGGGTTTGAATCGGCGCAGCAGGGAGGGAAAGTGATCGCCCGTCCTGGTGTCCCCGTGCACAGCTTCAGAATGCTGTCCCTGAAAACGGGATATTTCCATGTCCCAAAGTGGTGGGTCGGGACAACGGGACGGTCGATCCGAAAACGGGACTGTTTCGTTGAAAATGGGACGTATGGTCACCTTAGATATAGTGTTTATATTAGCTGACCAAATTCATCATCATTCCCACCTATGGCGCAGGGACTAGAACATTATTGCCTAGTACCAGAATTTAAAATGAATATGACAAAAACCATAAATATTAAATGTGAAAATAGGGGTAGATGAAGGACCACTACCCAATTAAATGGCCCCAATCTACATTTGGTATTTATGAGTGAATACAGTAGCCATTCCAATGAAATTGTGTGAAGTTAATTACCTCCATTGCTAAAGGAGCTCTAAAAGGAGTTGGAATGAAGGAAAGGGCTTAATGTGAGATGGTTGGGGAAATTTCATCCTTTCATAAAAAGGATTATAGTTCCTAAACTCATCTAACTATTCACAGCATTACTATTTCACTTTACAAGTAGTTTTTCCAAAACTTACACTGCAAAATCTTTGCAAATATATGGAAAAAGCAAATGCCATGGATGAAATGAGCAGTGTTTTATCATCCTAAACCTCAACAGGGTATGGAATTTCCAAATTTTCAGCTCTACTACAGGGCTGCACAACTGAGGATTTTAGTAGAATGGTTAAGTAATATTAAAAGTTAGATCAGAATAGAAAATTTGTGGATGAGAGGTTTGATAGCAGCTCAATCTATATATGAATTTGGCACTTAATATTTGGTTTAAACAACAAGTAGCATTGTTATGGGACAGAAACTACCGGTACTTCCTCTCGAACCTATTTGCTGGGGAGCAAGGATGACACAAGAAGTGGATGGGAAAAGGAATATGCACCCTAGGACACCTGATAGATGAAGAACCAATCATGAATCTAACCGATTTGACAGAGGAATATGATATATAGCAGAGGAAGACATTTCAATACATGCAAGTTAAAGATTTTATTCAATATAAAGCTAGGCAGGAACTAGAGGAAACACTAATGGAAAAAGCTCTAAAGGGGTAGAGGGAGAAGAAGAAGATTATACTTAACTCTGCTCATGCAAAGGACATCACTTGTAAAGCATGTTGCTGATTGTGAGCAAGAATTAGGTAAGCATTATGAGGAGAAAGAGTAGAGAAGAATATACTAACATGCACTAAAATTTTTCACTGGCTTTTACAAAGCTGAGGTAGAGGTTTCTACCATGGACCAGTGAGGTAAATGCTTCGACACTCAGAATTCTATGAGCATTGGAACATTGTCACAACCCTAGCCGTGAAGCTAAGTTTGTTCCAGATAAGGCTCCTCCTAACCCAAGCCTTACCCTGAAAAGGGCTAACCAATGTGACAGGTTAGACTCAAACAGACAGTAAGGGTCTGAGTTCCAATTGAAACACCATGTTACAGAGCCCTGGGGAGGAGAGGATGAATGGGAGAACAGCCTGGAGCAGCAGGAGGTGCCTTATGCAAAAGAACAGCCTAAGAGGCAAGCCACAAGCACAGGTAGTGCACAGCTGCTGGGTCTAATTAAGGCTCAGAAGAAAACCCAGCAGAAGCAACAAGCTGCCCTTCCCCCTTTCAGGTCAGGGCGTGGTCAGCTAAATGCTTTAGAAGCAGAACTGAGAAAGACTAAGTTAGTCTACCCTGGGTCAGCCCAGGAAGGAGGTTCCTGGGACTGGGCTCCTGAGTCTTCACCAAGCCAGGACATTGAGATGTTGGATGCAGCTCCTGTTCCTGAAGCCAGCCAGACAGCCAGCCCAGAGGCCATGGAGTTTATGGACATTGCCATGGAACAGGAAGAATCATACATGGATGAAAGCTAAGTGTAATCGCTTGACCTTTTTTCTATGTTTTGGATTTTGAGATTTTTGTTTTGGACTGTCTGCAAGCACAGGCCTGGAGCCAAGTGAGCAGTGCTGAGCTCACAGCTGCAGGGGTGCCTGATTTGGGGAACATTAAAGTGAAGTATAGTTTTGTTTGGCAATTTTTACTTTTTGCCTTTTTGCTGCTTGTTTGGGACTGGATTGCTGATTGTGTGAAGGGGTAGTAGAGCGGGGAGAATCCACTGAAAATCCTCGGGTTGGGATTGTGGGGCCAAGTTTGGCAAGCTTAATTATAGTGGATTCAGCTATTCCCCTCACCCACCAGCTTGTTAAGTTGGCTGGGGAAGGCCTGTTAAAAACCAGGCCTAGGCAGCACGTTCTAAAAGTGTTTAAAAACATAGTGAATGACCAGTGTAAAGGCTGGGTAATTCCTGTAGCCTTAGTTTGCCCTTTTGACTGTGGGACTGATAGGGCAGTGCTACAATAATACATTTGGACACTTACCTGCAAGCAAGGTGTGGGCTATGTTTTTGCAAGCCCAAATTTTCTGTTCATGTTTTGAGCTAAAAGTCTGAACTGTGGCAGTTTGCTACGTAGGAAATAAAGTTGGACTCAAGTTTATTGAAAAGCTTTATTGTCCCTGACATTTTTCTTTATTTTACTTATAAGACCCAGCAGGACCTTCAACTTCTTTTGAAGGCACGTTAAGATCGGTCGCTGCTGAGCCTTGGTCGGTAGCCATTTGCAAAACCCGGCACCGGCAGGCTCACAACATTTACCTCACTAGCCTGCAGTAGAAACCTCTACCACAGCTTTATGAAAGGAGTCCTTTAATAGCAAGTAACATAGTTGAATATAGATGCAAGATGTGCTATCAACAGTATTATATCCTGGTACAATTGCACAGTACTGTATTTTCCTATGTATAGGCCACCCCTTTGTATAGGCCGCAGGAAACACCTATTCCCGGTTTAAAATTCCTAGATAAGCTGCCCCATTAGATAAGCCGCAATGCTACTGGAGTCCCTCATACTTTTTAAAATAGCTCCCTCACTGGACAGCTGCCGGCTGCCTCCTCCAATGTCGTGGCCAGCGGTGCAGGGCAGGAGCAATCTTTTCGGCATCCAGCCGGGCCCTGCGCTGCTTCCGCAAAGCCTGCCATCACGAGAACTGATCATTCCCTTTAATTCATCTAGATCACTGCAATCAAGTAATCAAAATCTTTTAGCGATACCTTCATTAGGTCAAATTGTCTACGATACCACTCGCAAATCAATCTTCTCTGTAACTGCCCCTTTATTATGGAACTCATCCTTTTTGGATAGATTTAAATCTAACTTTAAAACTTTTTTTTAATTTAAAAATGCATTTGATCTATAAATCCTCTATAATTCCTCACTGTACAAACAAAATTATTCCCTCCCTATTGAATTTACCATTTATGTCTCCCTATCCAATCAACTATTATATTTCTCCCTTTTAACCAAATGTATGATATGTTTGTCTCAAAGATTATGGTTCCTTTGATCGCTCAGTCTACTATGAGCTATTAAGACTCAAGGTGGACAAAGCTCTGGGACCAGACAAACTACACCCCAGGGTGCTCAGGGAGTTGAGTGATGTCCTGGCAGAACCGTTATCCGCACTCTTTAATCTTTCCCTAAGTAATGGAAGAGTCCCGTTGGACTGGAAAACGGCTAACGTCATCCCGCTCCACAAAAAGGGATGCAAGACGGAGGCTGCGAACTACAGACCGGTGAGTCTCACATCGATAGTGAGCAAACTAATGGAAACTCTAATCAAACATCAACTGGACACGATCCTGTCCGAGGAGTATCTACGAGATCCCCATCAACATGGATTTACAAAGGGAAGGTCCTGCCAATCCAATCTGATCAGCTTCTTTGACTGAGTAACAAGAAAGCTGGATACGGGGGAATCCCTAGACATCGTGTACTTGGACTTCAGCAAAACATTTGATAGCATCCCACACCGCAGGTTATTGAACAAGATGAGTTCGATGGGATTAGGCGACACATTAACTGCATGGGTTAAGGACTGGCTTAGTGGTAGACTTCAAAGGGTGGTGGTAAACTGCACCCCCTCCGAAACGACGGAGGTGATCAGCGGAGTGCCGCAGGGCTCGGTCTTGGGCCCAATCCTATTCAACATCTTCGTAAGTGACTTGGCTAAGGGTCTTCGAGGTAAAATTACGTTATTCGCCGATGATGCCAAACTATGCAACATAGTGGGAAAGAGCACAACAGACAAAAGCACAGTGCCTGACAAAGGCTCAATATCTGACAGTATGACACATGACCTGCTCCTACTTGAGCACTGGTCAAGGACCTGGCAACTAAATTTCAATGCCAAAAAATGCAAGGTCATGCACCTTGGCAGCAAAAATCCATGCAGGACTTACACCCTGAATGGTGAGACCCTAGCAAGGACTGTAGCAGAACGAGACTTGGTGATCATTAGTGAAGACATGAAGTCTGCCAATCAAGTGGAGAAAGCTTCATCCAAAGCTAGACAAATCATGGGTTGTATCCGTAGGAGCTTCGTCAGCCCGAGGTCATAATGCCTTTGTACAGATCCATGGTGAGACCCCATCTGGAATACTGTGTACAATTCTGGAGGCCACATTACCACAAAGATGTGCGGAGAGTTGAGTCGGTTCAGAGAATGGCCACCTGGATGGTCTCAGGACTCAAGGATCTCCCGTATGGGGAACGGCTGGATAAGTTGCAGCTATACTCACTAGAGGAACGCAGAGAGAGGGGGGACATGATCGATACGTTCAAATATGTGGAGGAAGATATCTTTTTTCTTAAAGGTCCCATGGCAACAAGAGGGCATCCGCTGAAACTCAGGGGTGGGAAATTTCAAAGTAACATCAGAAAATATTTCTTCACCGAAAGAGTGGTTAATCACTGGAATAGGCTTCCACTAGAGGTAATTGAGGCCAGCAGCATGTCAGATTTTAAGAAAAAATGGGATTGGCATGTGGGATCTCTTCACGGAGGGAGTTAGGGGGTGGGACATTGGTATGGGCAGGCTAGATGGGCCATGGCCCTTTTCTGCCATCAGTTTCTATGTTTTACTTGGATAACTGGTAATTCTATAGCTAATACATGCCAACGAGTGTTGACCTCCCAGGATGCATGCATTTATCAGACCAAAACCAATCTGGGCTCGCCAGGCTGCTTTGGTGACTCTAGATAACCTCGGGCCGATCTCACGTCCCCATGACGGCGACGATACATTTGGATGTCTGCCCTATCAACTTTCGATGGTAGTTTCTGCGCTTACCATGGTGACCACGGGTAACAGGGAATCAGAGTTTGATTCCAGAGAGGGAGTCTGAGAAACAGCTACTACATCGAAGGAAGGCAGCATGTGTGCAAATTACCCACTCCTGACTTGGAGAGGTAGTGTCAAACAAGACCCTTAGATATTCCACGAACTGTAGTGGGATCAAATTGTTTTTCTTCTAAATAAGAAAAAGGGGAGAGCAGAGCAGAAACACTCCTTTAGGCTTACAAGCAGAAGGGAAAAACTACAGGTGGCAGTAGAGCTATCAGTGAAGTAAAGGAGTGTCAAGAGAAAAAATCCGGAGTGAAGTCCTTCTGCAGATAGCTCACAGCCAACGGGAGGTAACCCACTTGTCTAGAATTTCTCACCTATTGCACTGGAAGGAGAAATTAGGTTCTTACCTGCTAATTTTCTTTCTGTTAGCCTGTAGACTGGTATAGTCCTTACGAAAGCAGTGTTCTCCCTAGCGCCTTTTAGCTGGGTGCTCCGCCCGGCTAATTTAGGTGACCGCCGGCTGTTTTCCTCCAGTGAGTAACATTCTGAGTAAGCAACATTATTTGGGGGAAAACAAGTTCCCTGCTTCGGGGTCTGTACGCTCCAGCTGTTTGATCCTCGTCAAGCGGCCAGCACAGCTGGGGGCGGGAAGCAGTGGAGGTAAGGCTGCGATCAGTTGAGCCAATAGGAAGAGCAGCAGCAATGAGGGGCAGATTTTGACTGGAGGTATGCATCGCTCCTGCAACAATATTTTTTAACTTGGTGTTTGAGTACTGTGCAGTGGGACCTCTTTGCAGTCTCCTGCCTAGCCTCTATCATACCGCATCACTTTCTGGGGAAGTTGCCAATGCTTTCGGTGTTGGCTGCCCCGGAGGAGAGCGTTGGGTATGTGGGGCCAGCCGTCTTCCACTTCTGTCCCCATAGAATGTGCTTCCACAAGGACCACGAGTTCTTTGAGGTAGAAAACGCTGTGTCCCGAGTCAGTCTGCACTGGTTAGTATCAGTAGGCACATGCCTGGGGCCTGCTGAAGGAGAGCAATTTTTTTTTTAACATTTTTTTAACTTTCCGTCAATGGGGGGATGGGCCGCGTTGTTGATCTTACCCGCCGCATGAAAATGAAACTAAATATATAAACAGATGAGGCTTGGGATGACTGGAGGATGGTGATTCCCCGGACTGATGAAGAGCCGCCGGAAGCACACAAATCAATCCTCGATGCGGGGCCCATATCCAAGAGGTTAGAGAGGTCTTTTTAGTTAATAGCGATAGTGAGGAATCCAGTGACAATCGCACGCTAGACATTTGTGCGCTAGCACGCACTGAGACCCGACAATTTTTTATTTTTGAAGATTATAAGTAACCCTGTTTTTTGAGGGGAGAGAAAGAACAAATAGCAACTGAATGTTTTTTTAAGTGTAGTGCCCCCCCTCAAAAATCAGGGTTCCTTCATAACCGTCAAAAATAAAAGAATTATCGGGTCTCAGTGCACGTTTGCACGCAAATGTTCAGTGCGCAATTGTCCTGCGGTCACAGGGATTTCTGAGGAAGAACATCTGAGGAATAGCACAAGGTTAAGTTTTCTACAGCTCCTATTAAGGTAAGGTGAATTGAGTTTTATACTTTTTTGTCATTTAAAGATAGGATAATGCTTTCTAATCCGTTTTAAGTAATATTACAGATTTATTTGAATGTGGAATTCAGCACCTAGCCAGTGCTTGCATTGTATTTGGATCTTAAAGCTTGTATAAAAGTTTGAGTTGTCCTTTCATTTTGAAATGAACCTTATGAGTTTAGAGTTAATCACAACGAAGAGTTCATTTTATCATGTTTCTTTGGGATTTATATTTCATCTCTGCTCAATTAACTGATTCATTCATTTTAATTTGCTGAATGGAAACTAGAAATTAAGGTTTAAGGTGATCCCGATTCAGGGAAAACAAAATTTTGATTCGGCCTATTGAATTGATTTTTTGATTCAATTCACTTTTCCTGCCCAATCAGATGTTTTGTTTTGTATTTTTTTGTGGGGGGGAATGGCCTGATGGTTTGTTTTTTTTGTAGCCTCTTCAGCCCCCCACCCCCACCTCTTTCCAACTCCATACTGGTGCTGTGTTGTAAACAAAACAAAAAAAGACTCTATCTGATAGGTCCTAGCTTACACTCACTAACTGCCTCTTTCTTACCCTTCTCTTTTTCATTTTTCAGCTACCTATCAAATTTCCATCTTCTCGAAGTTACAGAGAAATACTTTTAAAACCAATAAGATGAAATTTTTTTCACTGAGAGGATACTTAAGCTCTGGAACGCATTGCCAGAAGATGTGGTAAGAGCGGTTAATGTAGCTGGTTTTAAGAAAAGCTTCCTAGAAGAAAAGTCCATAGTCTCTTATTGAGAAAGACATGGGGGAAGACACTGCTTTCCCTGTATTGGTAGCATGGAATATTGCTACACCTTGGGTTTTGGCCAGGTACTAGTGACCTGGATTGGCCACCGTGAGAATGGGCTACTGGGCTTGATGGACCAATGGTCTGACCCAGTAAAGCTATTTTTATGTTCTTATGATTCCCACCTCAGCCTGACTTTTTTTTTTTTTTTTTTAAAGCGCCAGCAAGCGATTTGAACCCATCCTCTGGGGCTCTAACGGTAACACTATGCGTGCCGGCTTCCCTTCTCTGACAAAACTTGATTTGAATCTCCTTATTGTCTGCCTATCTTCTTTTGTTTCAAGTTGGATTCTTTGGTGGACCACTTGCCTTGTTGTTTTGTTACAAATTAACATACATGGAGTGGAATGTACCAGCGTTACAGATTTAGTTGTTTATATATACATATGTGTTAAAGTTTGACGACATAGAGTGAGGCAGTTGAGAGGAGCTGCAAACATTGTTATTAATATAGACTTATGTTTCGGATAGTATTACTGCTTTACAATGCATTTGAACACACGTATATACATATGGAAAGGGTTCAGAGTTAAAGTCCTGGGCAAGCAAGGTGGGAAGGGAAGGAAGAGGGAGATTTGTTCAGAGATGTTTGGGGCTTGCATAGAACTAAAACTATGCACTGATATGGTAATCTTTGTTGTTTGTTTTGAATTTTAATCTGTATTGCGAATCTGTGAATGTATTTCTGGAGTCCCTCAGAGTCCAGCTTTTCTTCCTTTCTCCTCCGCCCCCATTGGCAACATGTGGGCGGAGGAGAAACTCTCTCATTCCCTCCCCTGCTGCAAAAGTGGGAGGACTCAAAATGTTAGCAGGAGGGAAATCTGAAACAAAGACAGGAGGCAGATGCTGGACTATGGGAGGTGCAGACAGAAGAGACAAAGGGGGGAGAGTCCCTGAGGAAGAACAGAGAGATGCAGGATCATAACAGAGGAAGGAGAGAGAGGGAGGCATGTTGCCAATAGGGGTGGAGGAGAGAGGAAGAAAAGTTGAACTCATGGAGAGACAGAGAGAGATGTTGGTTGGGGAAGGGATTGAGGTCTGGAGGAGAGGAAGCATGCAAGAGGCAGAAAGAAAGAAATGCACAGTCAGAAGGAAGTCCAACCAAAAACTAATTAAATCACCAGACAACAAAGGTAGGAAAAATGATTTTATTTTCAATTTAGTGATTGAAATGTATCAGTTTTGAGAATTTATAATCTGCTGTCTATTTTGCATTAAATTTGTCTATTTCTATAGTTGTTACTGATTGCATATCTGCCTTGACCTCTTTGAAACCCCCCAAATGTAAATGATGATTAACATTTTCTCAGCGTACAGTGTGCTTTGTGGTTTTGTTTTGTTTTTATTTTGTGGTTACCATTATGAATTAATAAGATTATATTGTGTGTACATGAAAAATGAATGGAAGAAACTACATTACAATTAGTACTGTTATAATGGGGGTGGGGTCAGAGGCGGAGCTTGGGCTGGGGTACTTGGTTAGTATTTGTTAGACC
This sequence comes from Geotrypetes seraphini, assembly GCF_902459505.1. NCBI lineage: Eukaryota > Metazoa > Chordata > Amphibia > Gymnophiona > Dermophiidae > Geotrypetes > Geotrypetes seraphini. The sequence continues at coordinate 136,675,087 of NC_047088.1, read as the reverse complement.
TAGGATGTACTTGGCTTGAAGAAGTTGAGAAACACTGGTCTAGGTGACTATGGAGTTCACTCAGAAGGGCCCCTTTTACAAAGCCACAATAGCGATTCTCCCATGGCAAATGCACCAAATTCCTTTCAATTCCTATGGGCTTCAGTACATTTGCTGTGGCAGAATTGCTATTGCAGGATGCAAAGCATTAACTGATTCAACATGAGTTTGAAGCTGGTTGAATACCATTCTCTCAAGTATGGTAGTTTTGAAAGAAATGGAAGGTTTGATACTGGCCAGTAGTTATTCGGAATAAGAGGATCTGCATTACTTTTTTTCAAGGGTGGCTTAAATGCTACTGGAACCTTAAAAAAGGAAATCATATTGAGTGTTGGAAAATAATTAATAAACTAATAAAAATCATGTACATCTAATTTTCTCCACCACCAAATTTACCCGTTCCACTCCATCTGGCTACTTTTTCATGCCACCCGGCTGGAAAAAAATTTCTGGGGAGAACACTGCGAATGGGTTATAGACCTCACTGCTACCAGCAGGTGGAGACTGAGAACAAACTTGTATATCAGGATGGCTTCCCCTCTTGCAATCCAGTCTGCCGAATAGCCAAGCAGAACCTAGGAAGGCTTCAACTGAAAACAGTAAAATATACTCCGAACAGGGACTTTAGATCATTTATTATTCTATTGTCCATTTATTTTGGCTTTTTGGAAATCAATTTGGGGCCAAATTAATTGTTTATTAGAAAACCCGGTGGCATTGACCTATGATACTATATTAGTTGGCATGTCAATGAGGGCAAAAAGTCAGATATCTTCGAATAATAATAAACTTTTGCTTATAATGACAGGGGTTGCCATACAACAAATTACTTGTAACTGGAAGAACTGGCGTAGACTGAATTTTGGTGGAACTCATTGTGTCATATATATAAAATGGAAAGAGCAATAGCTACACAGCAGGGGTATTTAAGGAAATTTCAAGATGTGTGGGAGCCGTTAACAAAATATTGTAATGAATAGATGCCGTTTTTCCCTTAAATTTATAAGTTCAATATTCAGAGAGGGGGGAATTTTAGTATATCATCTAACACAGTGTTTTTCAACCTTTTTACGCCCGTCGACCGGCAGAAATAAAAGAATTATTTTGTGGACCGGCAAACTACTAGGACTAAAATTTAAAAACTCCGTTTATGCCCCATCTCCGCGAGCTCAGTCCCCGCAAACCATCTGATCCCATCTGCACAAGCCGCAGTTATGATTTTATATTGAATGTATTTTATTAAAGTATAAAAATAAACAATATTCTGAACAATTGTGATTTTATAAATACAAATATACAGAGAACGGACCAACAAAACCCCTGTCTCCCCTCCCCTTCACATATATCCCCTCTACTATCAAGAAAACTGAACAAGCCAAGTTATTATAGAATGCTACATACAAATATCATGCGAACAGAATACTGCAGTCCCCAGTTATGTCTCTAGCAGGATATATATTTCAAATCTGATATATTCTAATGACAAAATAGAAATAAAATTATTTTTTTCTACCTTTTGTTGTCTCTGGTTTCTGCTTTCATCTTCTTTTCACTCTTTTCCTTCCAGCGTCTGCCCTGTCTCTTCAATCCAGCATCTGCGTGTTCCGTTCAATGTCTGCCCTCTCCCCCTTCCATATGTATCTGACTTCTTTCTATGCCCCTCTCCCCTGTCCATCCAGCCTGTGCCTCCTCTCTCCTTTTTACATCATCCATTCCAGCTTCACTGCCTTCTTCATTTTTATCTCTCCCACACCAGATCTAGCATCTTTATCCCTCTCTCATTTCTCTGCTGACCCCCTTTCCAGCATCAATGTCTCTCTACTTTCTCATTCCTCTCCCTCCCCTTTCCCTCATCTGATCTCTCCATTCCACCCTGACCCCCTCCCCCTCCTGTAATCTCCCTGCCAGCTGTTTCCTTCCTTTTTTCTTTCTCCCTTCCCTCCTTCCTTTTTTCCTTCTCCCTTCCCTCCTCCCTCTATCCAACATTAACTCTCTTCCCATCCCTTTCCCTCCTCCCCTCCCAGCAGCATCTCTCCTTCTAACTCCCTTCAAGTCCAGTAACAGCTCTCCCTTTATCTAGCAGCTTCCCAGCCTCCTACAGTGGCTTCCTCCCCTTCCAGCTACAATCAGTACTTGCCTGCAGGAAGTTGCTGGTAAATCACTGCCCTAGCAAGTATGAGAGCTGGTGGGAGGGGAGACAGCCACTGTGAAGGCTCCCCAGGATCTTGCTCGCATATGCTGACCATCTCCCTCCACCTGCATCTGTATCTGCAGCTCTCTCCGTTCTACTTGCAACTTCCCCGCGGCCCTCTTCAGCAACTCGGCAGGGGCGGCGATCAAGACAGTGTGACAAATCTAGCTCTCTTCCTAGTTTTGGCACAGGATTTAGGGAAGAAGAGCAGGAAACCCTGAGGCAGGAGAGTTGTCCAGGTTGGCTCCACGGTTTGCTGAAAGCGCTGACTTCACTGGGGCTAGCTCAGGGGGTTAAGAAACTACAGCTCCCAGAAGGCCAGCCTCAGCACAGGAAGTTGTCACTGAGGCAAGCTCAGCTGCAGAAAGTTTTCTCCTCCTTCCCCCCTCTTCAGAGCAGGGAGGGGCGAGTTGATTGGGGTTAAAAGTGAGCAGCTGAGACAGAGTGGGAAGCCCGGGAGCCCAGGAGTGTAAAAACAACAAACATCTGTAAATAACTGCTGGAACATGTGTAGAACTTAATCTGGTATAGAAAGCATTTCCACAGCTCACCAGCTAAGCCACCTGAACCATAGCCGCTGTTTTTAACTCTCCTCGGCCCTTGAAAAATTCTAGAACCCACAGAAAAAACCCCAAATCTGCACGTGAGCAAAATAAAAACTCGCAATCACTGCACAAATACAGATAGGGTGGGGGACTATACCAGTCTACAGGCTAACAGAAAGAAAATTAGCAAGTAAGAACCTAATTTCTCCTTCTGTAGGGCTTGGTAGACTGGTATAGTCCTTACGAATGGGACATACCAAAGCAGTACCCATCAAGGATGGGACCCCGAAGGGCTGACACCAGAACATGTTCACCAAACACAAGTTTATTAAAATTTTGATAAAACGCAAATCAAAGACTTCTAAGCGTTTTACAGTATATATGAAAAAGAGGGAGACACACTAAACAATACTTGACCAACGTAAAACAATAGGGAAGTTTGGGAGAACTACAAAGTCAAAAGAAAAGAATACATAAAAGGTTAACCACAATAGGATTATTGAACAATTCAGGCTGTAACTTGAAAGAGGTAATTCTTTAGGTTTCCCTTAAATTTATCTAAATTTTTTTCCACCCTGATATAAAGTGGTAAAGAATTCCATATTGTAGGGGCTGTAATAGCGAATGAGGTAGCCCAATGTGTACTGACTTTCAAGGATGGTGTGTGAAGAAGATGTTGTGAAGAAGATCTCAGGAGTCTAGCAGGTTCATGAGGAATAAGAAGTTTGTGAATAAAGGCTGGTTCTTTGGTGTTTTGAGACTTGAAAGACAGAATAGCTATTTTATATATGATACGATGTGGAATAGGTAGTCAGTGAGCATTTTTCAATAGGGGAGTAACATGGTCGAATTTTTTCTTGTTTGTGATTACTTTTATGACAGTATTTTGTATCAATTGTAGTCGACGGATATCTTTTTGGCAGATACCCTTATACAGTGCATTGTAGTAATCTAACTTAGATATGATAAGAAAATGTATTAGAATGTTCAGAAATTGAGGATCCAGAAGGATCATAAGAGACCGAATCATTCTTAGTCTAATGAAGCAGTTTTTTACTACAGCACTGATTTGTAGGCAGAAAGTCAGTTTGTTATCTATTATAACACCCAAAATTTTAATGGCAGAGACAGAAGTAATAGGGAAATCATTTATATGTTTTCTTTCCAAGGAAAAAGAAGATATTTGGATTTTGATATGCTGAGTGACAGCATATTTTGTGGAGTCAATGACTAATTTTATCTAGTTTAGAGTTGAAAAGACAAATGTCATCAGAACTGGAGGCATCGATAGGGTATCCCGACATGCTTGAACATCCAACGGTAGTGTCTAACAAAGGAATGCAGAGAAGACCAAACCGCAGCCTTGTAAATATCCACTGGAGGCACAAGAGAAGACTGAAGTAGGCCGCTGTCTAAGCCTACCTCGAAATGGAGACTCCACACACTATATACTGGTTTCAATAGGTATACAGTGGTGCCTCACACAACGAACTTAATTGGTTCCAGGAGCAAGTTTGTTATGCGAAACGTTCGTTATGTGAAACGCGTTTTCCCATAAGAATACATGTAAAAAAAAATAATTCGTTCTGCAGCATAAAATATGCTAAGATGACATAAAAAAAGATAAATTTTTGGTTATTATTTTTATTTAGATACATCTAAAAACATAATTGTTTTTTAAAACAACACACATTTTTTAAATTTAAAGACAGACTAAGTAGAGTCTAATTTTACAGTGAGAGAGGGCAGAGTCTCAGCGGCAAAAACTGGGACTTAACTGTTCATTTTTTTTTTTTTCTACCGTGTTTCCCCGATGATAAGGCAGGGCCATCAAATAAGACAGCCCCCCCTTTTTAGAAAAAAATGTAAAATAAGGCACCCCCCCCGCAAATAAGCCACCCACCGATACCTGCGCTTACCCGAATCGGGTGGTACGGTGGGTGACTCCGTGTGGTCCCTGGCACCCCCGACACGATCGGGGCAAGAGGGAGCTCAAGCCCTCTTGCCCCCCCGACTCCCCGACACGATCGGGGCAAGAGGGAGCCCAAGCCCTCTTGCCCCCCGACTCCCCGACACGATCGGGGCAAGAGGGAGCCCAAGCCCTCTTGCCCCCCGACTCCCCGACACGATCGGGGCAAGAGGGAGCCCAAGCCCTCTTGCCCCCCCGACTCCCCGACACGATCGGGGCAAGAGGGAGCCCAAGCCCTCTTGCCCCCCCCCGACTCCCCGACACGATCGGGGCAAGAGGGAGCCCAAGCCCTCTTGCCCCCCCCCCGACTCCCCGACACGATCGGGGCAAGAGGGAGCCCAAGCCCTCTTGCCCCCCCGACTCCCCGACACGATCGGGGCAAGAGGGAGCCCAAGCCCTCTTGCCCCGCCGATTCCCCAACAATACCGGGCCAGGAGGGAGCCCAAGTCCTCCTGGCCACGGCGACCCCCTAACCCCACCCTGCACTACATTATGGGCAGGAGGGATCCCAGGCCCTCCTGCCCTCGACGCAAACCCCCCCTCCCCCCAACGACCGCCCCCCCCAAGAACCTCCGACCGCCCCCCCAGCCGACCCGCGACCCCCCTGGCCGACCCCCACGACACCCCCAACCCCCTTCCCCGTACCTTTCTGTAGTTGGCCGGACAGACGGGAGCCAAACCCGCCTGTCCGGCAGGCAGCCAACGACGGAATGAGGCCGGATTGGCCCATCCGTCCCAAAGCTCCGCCTACTGGTGGGGCCTAAGGCGCCTGGGCCAATCAGAATAGGCCCGGGAGTCTTAGGTCCCTCCTGGGGGCAGGGCCTGAGGCACATGGTCGGGTTGGGCCCATGTGCCTCAGGCCCCGCCCCCAGGAGGGACCTAAGGCTCCCGGGCCTATTCTGATTGGCCCAGGCGCCTTAGGCCCCACCAGTAGGCGGAGCTTTGGGACGGATGGGCCAATCCGGCCTCATTCCGTCGTTGGCTGCCTGCCGGACAGGCGGGTTTGGCTCCCGTCTGTCCGGCCAACTACAGAAAGGTACGGGGAAGGGGGTTGGGGGTGTCGTGGGGGTCGGCCAGGGGGGTCGCGGGTCGGCTGGGGGGCGGTCGGAGGTTCTTGGGGGGGGCGGTCGTTGGGGGGAGGGGGGGTTTGCGTCGAGGGCAGGAGGGCCTGGGATCCCTCCTGCCCGTAATGTAGTGCAGGGTGGGGTTAGGGGGTCGCCGTGGCCAGGAGGACTTGGGCTCCCTCCTGGCCCGATCGTGTCGGGGAGTCGGGGGGGCAAGAGGGCTTGGGCTCCCTCTTGCCCCGATCGTGTCGGGGAGTCGGGGGGGCAAGAGGGCTTGAGCTCCCTCTTGCCCCGATCGTGTCGGGGAGTCGGGGGGGGCAAGAGGGCTTGGGCTCCCTCTTGCCCCGATCGTGTCGGGGAGTCGGGGGGGCAAGAGGGCTTGAGCTCCCTCTTGCCCCGATCGTGTCGGGGAGTCGGGGGGGCAAGAGGGCTTGGGCTCCCTCTTGCCCCGATCGTGTCGGGGAGTCGGGGGGGCAAGAGGGCTTGAGCTCCCTCTTGCCCCGATCGTGTCGGGGAGTCGGGGGGGCAAGAGGGCTTGGGCTCCCTCTTGCCCCGATCGTGTCGGGGAGTCGGGGGGGCAAGAGGGCTTGAGCTCCCTCTTGCCCCGATCGTGTCGGGGAGTCGGGGGGGCAAGAGGGCTTGGGCTCCCTCTTGCCCCGATCGTGTCGGGGAGTCGGGGGGGCAAGAGGGCTTGGGCTCCCTCTTGCCCCGATCGTGTCGGGGAGTCGGGGGGGGGCAAGAGGGAGCCAGGCGGAGAGAGGGCAGTTAAGCGCAGTGCCTGCGCGGAAGGATGCAGCTCGGGCGACTTCGTTGTGTGAAACGAAGTTCGTTGTACGAATCAAGACATAAAGTTCGTTGTGCGCAGCGTTCGCTGTGCGAGGCGTCCGTTATGCGAGGCACCACTGTACATTTATTAACAACTCAGTAACAGCTTACAATGTCAAATCATTCAGCATATAATGGAACAGATGTGATCCTCAGGCCTGAGGGTCCTCTGATGTCTGTTCAGATTACTTCAGCTTATAGGCCTGGTTTTATACATTTTTTGGTGGTCAATACCACGTTAGCCTAAATCACATGATACATCTTTATTGGTTATTTTTCTTATACGTCAATACATAAGTAGATTCATTTATTGGCTTATCTATTTGTGTCATCTTATACGTCTGTCCAGTTTGCCGTAAGGCCTAACCCTTTCCTGCAAATGCACTTTTCCCTTTACCATATATGCAATTTCGAGTCCAAAATTCCTTCTCTGCTGTGGTAACACATGATATATCTTGCTAAATAATGTTCTTGAGTACTCTGTTTTTCTGACCATGAGCTGTGTTCCTCTTTGCATAATATCCGGCCAGGTGCCATGCATCGGAATTTAAGTCTTGCTTCTTACAAGTTTTTGCTTACCATAGCTAACTCAGAAACAGAACATTTCTCAATCACTATAGGCCAGCTGGCAAGTGGGTTATGAAATATCTTTTACAGTTCATATACTGATTTATTAGAGCAAGAGGGAGGGGAGGGGGTTTTTCTCTTATGAGGTCTGGTTACTTCACCTTTATCCAAAGGACTTGTTTTGCTTCACCTGTATCTCACCAGGTCTTCTTCTTCTTCATCTCATCCTCTTTTCCCTCTCAAGACTTAGCCCAAGAAGCTGCCTGACCCTGAGTGGAATGAGCCTTGAGGAATTCTGGAACAGTCTTCTTCAGAAGATAAGCGGAAGCAATAGTCTCCTTGATCCAGCGTGCAATAGTAGACTTAGAAGTGCCATCCCCCTTACGAGGACCCGCTAGAAAGACAAAGAGATGATCTGATTTCCTGATCTCCTGGGTCCTCTGCACATAAGAGCGAAGGACCTGACTGACATCCAACTTGTGCAACTGTCTCTGCTTGGAATAGCCCTCCTGCCTACCCAACACCAGGAGGACCACTGCCTGATTGACATGAAAAGGAGAAACTACCTTTGGCAGAAAGGAAGGAACAGGTCTCAAGAAAACATCCTTGGAGGTAAGCCTTGAAGACATACACAGTAAGGACCTTGTCCTATGCCTTAAGTAGTTCTGAGAAGGGCCAGCTTAGTTTACCTGGACAGGTACGAGTGAGCAAACATGAAATAAAAAAATTCAGCTATTACACTTTCTTACATTGCACCAGGATTTACTAGTTAGAAACACCTGTTGATAGATAAGGCCTAATCCAAGAGCAAGTGAGAATGTGGATTAGTAGCTATAAATTAATAAATGAAAATTGGATAAGCTGGAATATAACAATCAAAAATACAAAAGTAAGACAGGAATTTTAAGTTAACATACTGATTTGACACATGTCTCATGTGCTGGACTGAGACAGGAAGGAAGGCTGAAACATTCTATGATTGATAACCACCATACCAACAGATGGGAAAGCTTAAGTTATAGGGCTTCTTTGTGTTAGAGTGACCAGCCTGAACTAGGCCAATCTTCAGGGAAAAGTAGGCAGACAGGAGTTGGCTTTTGACCTGGTATCCACATACCAGGGGGCCCTAGGTTTGCCATGACTTGAGCTTGCTATGGGGAAGGACAAATCTAAACCACATGTGTATGGTATGAATTGATCCAAAATTAAGTGTCAGAAAGTTAGGAAAAATTACATAATAGAAATATTACTTAGGTAGCTATAGGTAATAAGTTAACAAATATAAGTTAACAACAAATATAGATTAGGAATATATTTTCTTTTGATTTTCATATATCTGAAATCCTGAAGAGATCCTGATAATCAATAAAATCAATAAAAACAAGAGAAAAAGGAAGCCGATATGGTTCTCCAACCTAGTGGCTGAGAAAATATAGGCAAAAGAGTTGGCGTTCATGAAATATAAAAAAACCCAAGAAGAGGAGAGCAGAAAGGACTACAGGGTGAAACTGAAAGAAGCCAAGAGAGAGATACGTTTGGCGAAGGCACAGGCGGAAGAACAAATGGCTAAAAATGTAAAAAAGGGAGATAAAAATTTTTTCAGATATATTAGTGAAAGGAGGAAGATAAAAAATGGAATAGCTAGGCTAAAAGATGCTGGGAACAAATATGTGGAGAGTGATGAGGAGAAAGCAAATGTGCTAAACAAATACTTCTGTTCTGTGTTCACAGAAGAAAATCCTGGAGAAGGACCGAGATTGTCTGGCAAAGTTACACAAGAAAATGGAGTAGATTCTGCGCCGTTCACGGAGGAGGGTGTTTATGAGCAACTTGAAAAACTGAAGGTGGACAAAGCGATGGGACTAGACGGGATCCATCCCAGGATACTAAGGGAGCTCAGAGAGGTTCTGGCGAGTCCTATTAAAGACTTGTTCAACAAATCTCTGGAGACGGGAGTGATTCCTGGGGATTGGAGGAGAGCGGATGTGGTCCCTATTCATAAAAGTGGTCACAGGGATGAAGCAAGAAACTACAGGCCGGTGAGCCTCATTTCAGTTGTTGGAAAAATAATGGAAGTGTTGCTGAAAGAAAGGATAGTGTACTTCCTTGAATCTAATGGGTTACAGGATCAGAGGCAACATGGCTTTACAAAAGGTAAATCGTGCCAAACGAACCTGATTGAATTTTTTGATTGGGTGACCAGAGAGCTGGATCGAGGACATATGCTAGATGTAATTTACTTGGATTTCAGCAAAGCCTTTGATACAGTTCCTCATAGGAGGCTGTTGAACAAACTTGAAGGGCTGAAGTTAGGACCCAAAGTGGTGAACTGGGTCAGAAACTGGCTGTCGAACAGACGCCAGAGGGTGGTGGTTAATGGAAGTCGCTGGAAGGAAGGAAAGGTGACTAGTGGAGTCCCTCAGGGTTCGGTGCTGGGGCCAATCCTGTTCAATATGTATGTGAGTGACATTGCTGAAGGGTTAGAAGGAAAAGTGTGCCTTTTGCAGATGATACCAAGATTTGTAACAGAGTAGACACCGAAGAGGGAGTGGAAAATATGAAAAAGAATCTGCAAAAGTTAGAGGAATGGTCTAATGCCTGGCAACTAAAATTCAATGCAAAGAAATGCAGAGTAATGCATTTGGGGATTAATAATAGGAAGGAACCGTATATGCTGGGAGGAGAGAAGCTGATATGCACGGACGGGGAGAGGGACCTTGGGGTGATAGTGTCCGAAGATCTAAAGGCGAAAAAACAGTTGTGACAAGGCAGTGGCTGCTGCCAGAAGGATGCTGGGGTGTATAAAGAGAGGCGTAGTCAGTAGAAGGAAGAAGGTGTTGATGCCCCTGTACAGGTCATTGGTGAGGCCCCACTTGGAGTATTGTGTTCAGTTTTGGAGACCGTATCTGGCGAAAGACGTAAGAAGACTTGAGGCGGTCCAGAGGAGGGCGACGAAAATGATAGGAGGCTTGCGCCAGAAGACGTATGAGGAGAGACTGGAAGCCCTGAATATGTATACCCTAGAGGAAAGGAGAGACAGGGGAGATATGATTCAGACGTTCAAATACTTGAAGGGTATTAACGTAGAACAAAATCTTTTCCAGAGAAAGGAAAATGGTAAAACCAGAGGACATAATTTGAGGTTGAGGGGTGGTAGATTCAGGGGCAATGTTAGGAAATTCTACTTTACGGAGAGGGTAGTGGATGCCTGGAATGCGTTCCTGAGAGAGGTGGTGGAGAGTAAAACTGTGACTGAGTTCAAAGAAGCGTGGGATGAACACAGAAGATTTAGAATCAGAAAATAATATTAAATATTGAACTAGGCCAGTTACTGGGCAGACTTGCACGATCTGTGTCTGTGTATGGCCGTTTGGTGGAGGATGGGCAGGGGAGGGCTTAATGGCTGGGAGCGTGTAGATGGACTGGAGATTTTGGCAGTTGGAACCCAAGCACAGTACCGGGTAAAGCTTTGGATTCTTGCCCAGAAATAGCTAAGAAGAAAAATGAAAAAAAAATTTAAATTGAATCAGGTTGGGCAGACTGGATGGACCATTCGGGTCTTTATCTGCCGTCATCTACTATGTTACTATGATAAGGCAACAGATGGTGTTTGACCTCTGACCTTGAGCAACTTTTTTCTACTTTGTAGAATCTTGATGGGAGGGGTACCTGCTCTTTCCATCTTTTCTTTGTTCAGTCTTAGTGAGACAAAGATCTCAGTATAAAAAAGACACACTGATGGTTACAGGAAAGAATATAAAAGCTGAGGAGTTTTGTAAGTATATTACAATATTTGTCTATGTATTTCTTCTTTTTATAAAATATGTAAGCTTAATGTGAGAATGTAACTTTTTAGATATAAGAATGTAATTTGTGACACGCCTATATGAAGCTAGCCTTATATGGGAATAAATAATGTGGACCAATTAGACTGCAGATGGATTGTAACGAAGGAATGTCGTCATTTAGGATATATATGGACGTGTAACTGGTAAAATGTTGGAATTTTTTATGAGCAAGGCCAGCTTTTGGCTTCTGTAATAATTCTCATGATGCAAAATGATACTCAATTGATTTGCTAATCAATGGAATTGAGTACTCTTATGATCTAATATCGATATCTAATAAAAAATAAGATTTTGGATTTTATTAAAATATTTTGCATCATTATTTTTTGTCATTTCATTTTACAACCCTAGAATAGCTATAAGTACGCTTGGGTGCAATTATCCTGATCAATTGGCGACCGCGGCAGGACCGCAGCGTACTTTGCATTTCTAGGTTTCATTTTTTGAACCTTTGGGTTTCGTTTGGAAGTGTGCAACATAAGGTATGTCTGTTCTTTGATTAACAGACTGGGGGGCCCCTTTTGAAGCTACGGAATACCGTGAGTTATATGTATATTTTATTTGTATAATAATACTAATCGAAAAAAAAGAAAAAATTTAAAAACAGACGTAGGAGGAATTAATGCTTTATATGTAGGCATAGTGTTTGGGGATATTGTATTATATGTTTAGTTTGTTAAGATTTGGGGGTATACAGGTAAAATTGTATCTTCGATTTGCTTTATGACTTTATTTCTGCTGTCTATCTGGCCAGGTCTTTCTCTCTCTCTCTCTCTCTGTTTTTTTCCCTCTCTGGTTTCACAGCTGTCCTGTTAAGGTTGGCTGTGAGTGCCCAGGGCAGTGTGTTTTGTAAATACCTCCTGGGGTTTGTTTCTTAACGTGTTTGTTTTGAAGTGTTTTGTTTGCTAAGAGGAGACAGTATTTAGGTGATTTAGGATTTGTTTGAGAGTAATTGTGAATAGTCATGTTGCCGATAGAAGCAATAAAAAAAGCTAATCCATTGTTATCTAATGAGATACAGCATTTTCATGATAAATGGTGTAGAAAAGCAGTAATTAACACTGAATCATGGACATGGCCAAAAGAAGGGTCTGTATTATGGTCAGACTTATGTTGTTTGCGAATGTGGATTTTAGATTCAAAGAAAGGAAAATCTCAGCAGAAACATTTAGAATACTGGCACTTGTGGGATGAAGTATGTGAGAATTCTCCAGGATCCCCAACACCAGTTGTTAAAGATAAGCATACAGGTCTCTCTACGGGTCAAGGGGGGAATTTGGAGCCCCCACCATATCTAGAGCCTGGGAAGGTTAAAAGCAGTTTATATCCGATTCTTACTAGTACTCCAGAGGTAGCAATTGGTTATACACCTTTAAATGTAGCTAAAGAAGAGACCCCCCCTATCCACTGTGGGACAAATCTCCATACCCACGGCACCAACATCAGTTAGCCAGACTAAAGACTGGGTCTATGTATCTGGAGTCTTACAAATGAAACCTATAGGGACAGATTCTGAGACATCCACAAATGCAGATGCTGAAGAGGAGGTGATTGTTCAAAAGCCTACAAACCCTGTAACGGGGAAGCTAAAAGGGCTTCAGACACGTCAATCAGATTTAACTATGAAAGCCCTGCAGAATTTAGAAGAACAGACAGAAGTGTTACATAAGTGGGTAGAAGATTTATCAACAACGGTAGTTCAGGATAGAGGTGCAGCTGCTTATGTAAGCCAGGCTATGATACCTAGGAATTATGTAGCACAGCAGGAAAATTCCTGGCTTTATGTGGTCCCATGGTGTGATAATTTGGCTGGCTGGACTGAAGTATCCAGCGCACAGATGGAGATATGGCCCAGAAATGGCTCTTTAGATCCAAGTAAATTAGATATAGCACGATTTTGCATACGGGATGGGAAAGGAGATCCACATTGGGATTACCCATATATGCAAACGGGTTTAAGAATCTGGGAGAAATATGAACAAAGCAATGTAAATAAATCTCAGGAGCTTAGAAATGAGGGATCACCCATTTTACAAACACCTCTGATTTATAAACCCCTAACAGGAGGAGGTGTAGCCACTACATATATACCCTGGTCTTTTACGGACCAGGAAAATATTAAGAAACAGTTACCTTCCATGTTAGGAGGAGCTAGCAATTGGATAGCAAAATTTGAACAAATAACGGCAGGATATACACTAGCAATAGGGGATATTAAGCGGATGCTATACCTTTGTCTAGGGGGTCAAGCTAGCCAAATTTTTACGCAGGCAGGATTTCCAACCTTAAACATGACTAATTCTGCACACGATGGTTCATCATTTAATGCAGTTAGACCTCAGATTTGGCATGCGATGCGTATGTTATATCCTGATCATAAAGATATGAACAAGGTAATTGCACACAAATTTAAAGTAGGAATGGATATTTATGAGTTTATAAAACGGTTTGAGGATAATTGGGAGAAAGAAACAGGAGAGCCTGTGTTCGCACCAGGAATGATAGCTGTAGCTTTTCAGATGTTGAAAACTACTTTACCTAAAAATATACAAGCCAGATTAGATGCTGTAGTTGGTTTGGAAAACAAGGCTTGGGAAGAGATAGTGTCCCATATCACTCACTATTGCAAATAAGCTGAAGATGAGCTAAGTAAACAGGATAAGGAATTAGTGCAACTGCAGAAAAAGATTTTGACAATGCAAATTAAAGAGGAACAAGCGAAAGGAAAAAACTGAGAAAAGAAAGACATAGTGGTGGAACTAGCTCAAATAAATAGGGCTAGGAATCCAGAAAGGTCGCAAGTGAGATGCTGGCAGTGTGGACTGATGGGACATTATAGGAGTGAGTGTAGAAATGAAGCAGTAAGTCGAGGAAGATTTAGAGTAAGTGGTACAATGCGGGGATAAGGAAGAGGAAATTTTAGGGGTGTACGAGGACAAGGTAGACCCGGAGGATGGCAACCCTGGACAGCGCAGCAGCCACAATTCTGGGAACCTGAACCTGTGTCAGGAGAGGGATTTGGAAGACAGGATTGACTATCTCAGTATATTTCTTTCAAAATTCCAAAAGGTAAAAAGGGGGATCCATGTCTTCAAATTAAAGTAAATGGACATAATTATAATTTTATTGTGGATACTGGAGCCACTATGACTACGTTAAATTTTATCCCTATAGGAGCAGTACTTTCAAAATAAAGTATTACTACCATGGGGATAGAAGGGCAGGAAAATGAAAAATGTTTGTTAGAAAATTATCTCTGCAAATTGAGGGAAAATTGTTGCATATGCCAGTGGTATATGCGCCTGAATGTCCAGTGAATTTATTAGGAAGAGATGCACTGCATAAATTGGAAGCCACAATTGTGTTTGAACCAGAATTACCGTGCCAGTGGGATGAAAGGCAGGGAGTCCTGGAAACTTGTCTATGGACATCATTACGAACAGGAGAACAGACAAGTAAGCCTCCATCATTTGTGCACTCAATATTATTGAGTGTACAAGATGATATGGGTGTTCTGGGTCAAACACTAGATACTACATTCTGGATAGGATTACCACCTCTTAAGGAGAATTTACCCTCTAAGAAAGAGGAAATAATGAAGTATGTATTTGACCATGTACCAGAAGAATTATGGAAGAAATATGGGAAAGTGAAAACTGTAGATTCTGTACAAATTGAAATGTTAAAAGAAGGTATAGGACCGAAAATAGCACAATGTCCATTGAAGCCAGCAGCTGTAGCAGGAAGTATTCCTATAATTGAAGAATTAGTAAAAGAAGGGATTCTAGAAGAATGTTCATCTTCCTGGAATACCCCTTTGTTTCCCATACAGAATAGTGCATGATTTGAGGGGTTTGAATAAATTAATTCAGTCTGAGTATCCTGTAGTTGCAAATCCTGTAACAATCCTGAATGAGGTCCCTTTAGGATCTTATTTGACTGTCATTGATTTGAAAAATGCATTCTATACTATTCCACTACATCCAAAGTCACGTCCTTATACAGCCTTTACCTTTGATGGTAAGCGCTATTGTTGGGCACGTCTCCCTCAGGGGCTTTCAGAGAGTCCTTCTGTGTTTTCAAGGATATTAATGCATGATTTGAAAATTTTTAAAGAACGGCTTCCACCAGAAATACATTTGATTTCTTATGTAGATGATTTGTTATTGTCTGCGCCTACTGTGGAAGATAATGTGAAATATACTATTGAACTGTTGAATTTTCTGTGTGAATATGGTTATGTGGTTAATAAGGAGAAGTTACAAATAGCAGAAGAGGTTACCTTTTTAGGGTATCGTGTAGGCAAGTCAGTACGAGCCTTAACTAAAGATTTAGTGCAGGAAATAGAAAAAACACCCTTACCACAGACAGTGAAGGAATTACGAGGATTCTTAGGACTCCTTAATTATTGTAGACAATGGATACCGTGTTTAAGTACTAGGACACTTCCTTTGAGGGCTAAATTGAAAGGAAATGTTCAGAGCAGAGACAGAATTCAATTAGATTCAGCACTGGTGGTGCTTATACAGGAGTTAAAACAAGCAATTAGAGATGCTCCACAGTTTGTTTTATCCTTGATTGGGACAGAAGTGCAAGTACATTTACATATTGGAAACCCTGGATGGGGTGCAGTTTTACAACAAAATGACAATGTTTGTGGATATTTATCTGGAAGTTTTACACCTGTGGAAATGGGTTTTTCTCAGTGTGAAAAAGGAGTAGTGGCAGCTGCAACATTGGTAGGAAAAATTATGGATTTATTGCCATACAGTCATATCACAGTTCATACTTCCCATGATATTTTGAATATTTTAAAATTGCCAGAAGTAGTGTTTACTAGTCAGCGTATAGGGAAGTATTTGGCTCTGCTTACCACTGGTTTAGTGGATGTGCAACCAAAAATGAAGGATAAAGATCCAGCACAAGTGTTTTATGCTTTTTTAGGAATACAAGACAGTACTGAACACGAGTGTTCAGTTTTGATTCCACAGCAACAAATGTTATTGCAATATGACAAACCCCTAGGTGAGGGATATATTTGTTTTATAGATGGTTCCAGTGCTACAAACAGAGCAGCATTTGCTATCACAACATATGATAGGGATGCTGACAGCACTGAGTTGAAAACTTATTGTTTACCATCAGATCAATATTCAGCTCAGACTGCAGAATTAGCAGCATTAGTCCAGGTGTTACAGGACAATATAGGAAGGAAAGTTACTGTCTATTCAGATTCTGCATATGCTTTAGGAGTAGCAAAATTGCATTTAATGACATGGAAAAAGAGAGGATTCATAGACTCTGGAGGTCATCCAGTTCAACATTTACCTTTGATAGAGAGATTGGATAGCTTATTGCAGCAATACCCAGACAAAACATTGGCATTATGTAAAATTAAGGCCCATGATAAGAAAGATGAATCGTGGGAGCAATATATGCATAATCAGACAGATCTAGCAGCAAAATGGGCTGTAGAGCAACAGGGCATAATGCTAGTGCAGACTAGAGCTAGGAGCAAGATTACAAAAGAACAAGAGCATAGACGACTGCTCCTAGATGGTGTAACAGAGGAAGAGATTCAACAATGGACAAATTTACAGTGTCAGTGTATAGAAGGTATCTGGTATAATTCGTCAGGTGTGCCATGTATGGCACAGGTACCTCTGGTGATAATGATCAAACAAATGCACAATGCCTTACATGAAAGTGCAGCTACTTTGATTAGTCAATTGTCACAGCAAATCTGGCATCCTCATTTAGAAAAAATAGTAAGACAGACTGTATTACGTTGTGCTGTATGTGTAAAAACTAATCCTAGAGGTACTTGTGTAGCACCAGGCACTCTACCTATCCCGCAGGGACCTTTTCAGAAGTGGCATGTGGATTTTACAGACATGATAACACCTTGTAAAGGTAAGAGGTATCTTTTACTTTGTGTTTGTCCTTTTTCGGGCTGGATTGAAGCCTATCCCTGTAAAAAAGAAACAGCAGGAGAAGTGGCAAAGGTATTCTTAAATGAAATTATTCCAAGACATGGAATTCCTTATGAGATAGCCACAGATAATGCCAGCCACTTTAAAAATGCATTATTACAAGAATTGGCAAATTCACTATTGATTAAGCACAAATTCGTAACAGTTTACCATCTTCAATCGAATAGTTTTGTTGAAAAATCGAATGATTTAATAAAAACTGCGTTGCGAAAAATTATGCCATTGGAGTCTAAAGACTGGCTAAAATATTTGCCAGCAGCACTCTATGTAGTGTGCAATAGGCATATGCCTAAATTTGCTTTGACTCCTTTCCAAATTGCCACTGGAAGAAAGATGCCCCTTGCTTTTGTGAAACCGGGAAATTGTACTAATGATACTTTATTTTCTGATTATGAACTTACTGCACTTCTTCGAAGGAATTAACAAACGGATGGACAAAGGGGACCTCATAGACATCGTATATTTAGAATTCCAAAAGCCTTTGACAAGGGGGTAGAAGATGACGTGCACAGATGGATCGGAAATTGGTTGGCGGGTAGGAGTAAAGGGCCACTACTCGGACTGGAGGAGGGTCACGAGTGGTGTTCCGCAGGGGTCGGTGCTTGGTCCGCTGCTATTCAATATATTTATAAATGATATAGAAACAGGGACGAAGTGCGAAATAATAAAATTTGCAGATGACACCAAACTATTTAGTGGTGCTCGGACTAAAGAGGACTGCGAGGAACTACAAAGGGACCTGAATAAACTAGAGGAGTGGGCGGCGAGATGGCAGATGAAGTTCAATGTAGAAAAATGTAAAGTATTGCATGTAGGAAGCAGAAACCCGAGGTACAGCTATACGATGGGAGGGATGTTATTGAGCGAGAGTAACCAGGAAAGGGACTTAGGGGTAATGGTGGACAAGACAATGAAGCCGTTGGCACAGTGCGCGGTGGCCGCCTTAGCCAAAAAGGTAAGGAACCAGCAGGTATAGAAGGTAAAGGGGAGACAGGCACAAAAGGAGCACACACACACAGGCAAAGAAGGTAAGGGGAGGCAGGCACAAAAGGAGCATACACACACAGGCAAAGAAGGTAAGGGGAAGGCAGGCATAGAAGGAACACACACGCACAAGGAAGAAGCAGGTACAGAAGAGAGCATACACACACAAGCAAAAGGCACCGGTACATTAGTAGAGAGTACTCCAAATAGGCGGACAGCAATGGAAGCAGAGGGAATCCAGAGGATGAGCTTCCCAATGTACTGAACGGACTGTCATGTGTACGATTGCCTCACTTCTGGGAGGCAATCGTATGTATGTAGTCGGTGTCAGGAGCTGAAAAGCTTGAAGAAGGAGGTTAGTCACATGAAGTACAGGATTCAAGAACTGGAGGGACTTTACATCGTGGAAGACCCGTACAGGACAGAAGACCTGCTCAGGACAGCTGAAGACCTGTACAGGACAGAAGACCTGCTCAGGACAGCTGAAGACCCAGAGAGAGAAAGGCACATTGAGGAACAAGTCAGGGAGCTCGAGGAGTTCATCGAAGAGGCCTACAGGAGGGTGGAAGAACAAGAACATCGTAGGAAGGACAAAGATACACCTGCAAGGAATAGAGAGCAAGAGTAGTCGGATTCCAAGGAACAAGAAGCCCATAGAAGAACTCCGCAGGAAGAGGAAGCAAGGTCTTGCCGGTGCCTAGAAGAGGAAGCAGTAAAGCACATTGAGGACACAGATCTGCAACTGAAGAAGGGAAAGTCTGCGATCCTAGTGGGAGACTCAATCCTAAGGAATGTAGACAGTCACATAGCAGGTGAGAGAAAGGATTGACTAGTGCCCTGTCTCCCAGGAGCGAGAACAAAGGACATCGTGGACAACAATGGAGAGATCCTGGAAGGAGCAGAGACAGAAGAGACTGCAATAGTGATCCACATCGGGACAAATGATGTCAGCAGGAGAGACTACAGAAGAAGTGCACTGATAGAACAGTTCAAGATTCTGGGAAGGAAGTTGAAGTTGAGGACCCAGAAGATAGCATTCTCAGAGATCCTACCAATACCGAGGGTAGATGTGAAGAGGCAGACGGAACTACAATCAATAAATGCTTGGATGAGGAGATGATGTGAAGAAGAGGAGTTCCACCGTGAGGAAATGGACAGCGTTTTGGGGCAAGAGCAAGCTTTTCAGGAGAGATGGACTGCACCTGAATGCGGCAGGAACTAGACTCCTAGCAAACAGGAGAGGAATAGATCAGGCTTTAAACTAAGAAGAAGGGGAAAGCCGACAGTCGACCAAGGATCTACGATTCGGATGAAGATATCCTGCGAAAATACTAAGGGGGAAAAAATGGGAAGAAAACAACTGGAAAAACACACAGGAATTGACTAACCCAGAAGAGGAGGATAAAAGGATTGCAGCACAAATGAAGAAAATAAAGTTCGAAGCACAGCGAAAGGAAATGAAGACAAAAAAATACCAGGACCTAAATTGCATATATACTAATGCAAGGAGCCTAAGGAACAAAATGGGGGAATTAGAAATCAAGGCCAAAACTGAGAACATAGACATCATTGGGGTCTCCGAAACATGGTGGAATGAAGAAAACAAATAGATACAGCACTACCGGGGAACAAACTCTATCGCCAGGACAGGTCAGGGCAGAAAGGAGGAGGAATAGCCCTATACATAATAGAAAGCATACACTCGACCAGAGTGGACACAGCAGAGATGACCAACAAATTGGAATCGCTATGGGTTAAAGTACCGGGAAGGAAAGGGTCCGAGATAAAGATGGGCCTGTACTATCGTCCACCTGGGCAAACCAAAGCTAACGATGAAGAAATGGAAGCCGAGATAAAGCGAGAATGCAAAAGCGGTATCACGATTATTATGGGAGGCTTTAAATATCCCGGGATAGATTGGAGTCTTGGGAGCTCAAAATGCGCCAGAGAGACCGGATTCCTGGAGACTATAAAGGATTGCTTCATGGATCAACTTGTTAGAGAACCGGCGAGAGGGAATGTCACTCTGGACCTAATCCTAAATGGGCTAGGGGGACCTACGAAGGAAGTGGAAGTAGTGGGACTGTTGGGAAACAGCGATCACAATATGATCAAGTTCAAAGTTGAAGTAGGAATATCGAAGGGAAAAAGAACCATAGTGACAACTTTTAACTTCAAGAAAGGAACTACAAAGCAAAGAGAGTAATGGTAAGGAAGAAACTTAGGAACAACTCAAAGAAATGGCAGTCTGTAGAACAAACCTGGTCTTTATTCAAGGACACGGTGATCGAGGCGCAAAATCTGCATATCCCAAGATTCAGAAAAGGGTGCAAGAAGAATCGAACAAAAGACCTGGCGTGGATAACCAAAGAAGTGAAGAAAGCGATAGGTGATAAGAAGAATTCATTCAGGAAATGGAAAAAAGGCAAAACTGAGGAGAACTGGAAAGAGCACAGGAAGTATCAAAAAGAATGCCACCGTGTGGTTAGAAAAGCCAAAATGGAATATGAAGAAAGGCTAGCCAAGGAAGCATGAAATTTCAAACCGTTCTTCAGATATGTTAAAGGGAAGCAGCTGGCTAGGGAGGAGATGGGACCGCTGGATGACGGAGACAGGAAGGGAGTGGTGAAGGAGGAGAGAGAAGTGGCGGAAAAACTAAACATGTTCTTTTCATCCATATTTACAAAAGAGGACACATCCAACATACCAGAACCTGAGCAAATCTTCAAAGGAGACCAAACAAATAAATTAACATCCATGGAAGTAAGCCTTGAGGACATACGTAGGCAGTTAGAAAAATTAAAAACTGACAAATCGCTGGGCCCGGACGGAATCCACCCTAGGGTACTGAAAGAACTAAAGGAGGAAATAGCAGAACTACTACAGCAAGTTTGCAATCTATCCTTGAAAACAGAAGTGATTCCGGAGGATTGGAAGATAGCCCATCTTTAAAAAGGGATCAAGAGGTGACCCGGGGAATTACAGACTGGTGAGTCTGACCTTGGTTCCGGGGAAAATGGCGGAAGCGTTGATAAAAGACAGCATCGATGAACATTTTGAAAGAAATAAACTTCTAATCACAAGCCAACATGACTTCTGCAAGGGGAGATCGTGCCTAACGAACTTACTACACTTCTTCGAAGGAATTAAACGAATGGACAAAGGGGACTCCATAGACATTGTATATTTAGATTTCCAAAAAGCCTTTGACAAGGTACCCCTACTTCGGAAACTGAAGAACCACGGGGTAGAAGGAGACGTACATAGATGGATCAGGAATTGGTTGGCGGGTAGGAAGCAGAGGGTAGGAGTGAAGGGCCACTACTCGGAGTGGAGGAAGGTCACGAGTGGTGTTCCACAGGGGTTGGTGCTCGGATCGCTGCTATTCAATATATTTATAAATGATATAGAAGGGTCACGTGATGTGTTGAGCCGAGTGAGACGTGCTTCACTCGTGCTCCGGGGCCCTGAATCCCTCAGCACCGTTTAGCTCATCTTGGCCAGCCCTAGCCCTGCACTGAACCTTCGAGGAGGTTTATGGACCGTTTTTTACAGACGCCCAGCCCGGTAATGAGCACTAAATCGAGCCGCTCGGGAAAAGACAGGGAGACCAGATCGGCGCGACCCGAGCCTAAGATGGCGGCGGGAGACTTGGGTTCCGCGCTTCCCCTGTCGGAGGCCCACATAGCGGCATTGTCGGCTTCAGTGGTGCGGGCGCTGGACTCCCGATTCGACCTTCTCTCCAGCCAGCTTACCTCTCTTGAATCCCTTTTGGGGGAAACGACTCGGCGGACGGGAGACTTGGAGAATCGCGTCTCGGGGGTTGAGGACACGTGCTCCTCCTCGGTGGAGGATCTGGCCTCTCTGCGTACACAGCTTCAGAGACAGGCGGAAAAGATCGAAGATCTTGAAAACCGCTCGAGGAGAGATAACATCCGACTGATTGGTCTACCTGAATCAGTTCCTAACTCTCGCCTCCTTTCCCTCGTGGAGTCTTGGCTTCAGCAGGAATTGCCGCTTCCAGCAGGGGTGGGGCCCTTGAAGCTTGACCGTGCTCACCGCCTGGGCCGGCGTACGGATGATCATGAAAGATCCCGAGTCACCATCTTCAAAGTCCATAATTCGGCGGTGAAGTCTGAACTTATGCGGCAGTACCGGCAAAAGCGGAATACTCTCTCCTATGAGGGTATCCCTGTACGTCTGTTCCAGGACTATTCCTCTGCCTTACAAGAACGTCGACGGCGCTTCTCCCGGGTGTGCTCTGCTCTGTTTGATAAGAAACAGCGGTTCCAGCTACTCTATCCGGCGCAACTGAAGGTTTGGACTCCAGCTGGCTGGCGCCTGTATTCCACGGCGGAGGATGCCCAGGCCTACCTGGATTCCCTACCGGGAGAAGCGGGACCCTCTTCGGCTTCCTGAGTTCTGGGGCAGAGTTGGTGTGGGGAGCTGTTCTCCTTTACCTGAGAGGCTTTGTTTTGTTTCACCATTGCTGGCCTTTTGAGCTTTAATATTGCTTGCTTCCTATTTGGGTCTTTAGCCTCCTGGACTCTGCTGCCCATTACATCTCACTCATGTTTGGGGGGCTTTGTGGCCTAATCATGATACATTTTATGTTTTACCTACAATTTGTTATTATTGTGGTTGCATATCTGGCTTTGCAGTTTATATTTTCCAGTTTCTGTTCAGGATATTACCGCTGGAAGCTTTGGTGGCCTTAGTTGGTTGTAGGTGTACTTAGGGGTTGAATGGATGTTATGCCTCTGGGTGGAGCTCTTGTCCTGTTTGGTTCTGGGGTTTGTCTCCTCTTGGTGGGTTGGAGTATGTTAGCGGGGGTTGAGTTCTCATTTGGGGTGTGGACTGGGTGTGTATGGATGGGAGTGGGTGATAGGGGGGAGTATTTGTGTGGTTGAGAGTTGGTGATTGCTCGTTTACATCATCTGTTCCAGTGGGGCTGCTTATACTATCTATGCTTTACTTATATGTTCCTTTAAGGGGTCCTTTGGTGACTATTTCAGGCCCACTGGCTATTGGGCTATATTACTCCCCGTGTTCCAGGTCATTCTGCTTTCTAGCTTCGCTCCCCTATGACTTCTCCCGGTGGGTGTGCTGTATGGATGAGGTATTTTGCGTGTCTGTGGTGTGTATGGGATTGAGGGATTTGGGGCCCTGACTACATCTTCTGTGCCTCCATCTCTGTTCCACGTATGTGGGACGGGGTTTTCATTCTGGTTGGGTTCTTGGAGGGTTTGTTTCTGGGGGGTGGAGGGGGGTTGGGGGGGAAGAGGGGGGTTGGGATGGGCGGATTGGGAGTTGGTGGGGTGGGCGCTGGGGGGTGGGGGGTCCTCCTTCTATATATTTCCTCTTTAAGTTTGATATGTTTCATTATTGGTCTTTTCTGTTCACTACACTTTTGGCGATTTCTACTGCTCTGGGGGAGGTTGGGCCCTTGGGGTAGTTTTCACCTGATTTTCCTTTTCTGGCATTGCTTCCTTCCTGCTTTTCAGCTATGAGCACCCCTTTTAGAATTGCCTCTTGGAATGTTGGGGGGATCACGTCGCCTGTCAAGAGATCCAAAATACTTGTTGCTCTACAACGCTACCGGTCTGATATTGCTTGTCTACAGGAAACTAGATTGACTGATGCAGAACATTTTAAGTTACGTCGTTCTTGGGTGGGGGAGGTGTTTTTTGCTTCTTCTTCGGGTCGTCATGGGGGCATTGCAGTGCTGGTCCGTAAGTCTTCGCCAATAGGTGTCCAGGTTCTTGATAAGTCGTCTGACGGTCGCTTCTTGCTTCTTCGTCTTACTTTGGGTGGTCGCTCCTATCTTTTCCTAGTGGTTTATGGCCCTAATTCTGGAGAATCAGCCTTTTTACAGCGGTTGCTTCATCTTCGTTCTCGCTTTCCTGATGACCCTCTGCTTCTTCTGGGAGATTTTAACTTGGTGATGCACCCCGATCAGGATAAGTCTGGCTCTTCTGCCTCTTCTTTGGGTTCTAAGAGTCATCTCCTTTCCGACTTCTGTGATTCACTTTCGGTTGTGGACCCGTGGCGTCTTCTCCACCCTGAAGTTCGTGACTATACCCATCTCTCTCGTGCCCATGGTACTTGGTCCCGTCTAGATTATATTTTCTTGTCTACCTCTATGTTTCCTTCTGTTCACTCGGCTGAGCTTGGACCTCTGTCTATCTCGGATCATGCCCCGGTTTGGGTTGATGTTGTCCTGGATCCTACGTACCTCTGCGCGCCATCCTGGCGGTTTCCCTTTTATCTTGCTCAGGACGAGGAATTTCGTGCTTTTTTGCGGACCCAATGGGACGATTATTCTACAAATAATGCTCCCCACATGGATGATCCTATCTTGTTTTGGGAGGCTGGGAAGACGGTGATTCGAGGACATATCATTTCATTTCTATGTGCTCGTCATAAGCGTATTAATCAGGGGATCGTTACTCTGGAACGGGCTTTACGTTTGGCAAAGCGGTCCTTTTCTCTCCACCCTTCTCCGGAGACTCGAGACTGCTACTTGTCTACTCAGGTGGCCCTGAACTCCCTTCTCCATTCTCGTTCCCAAAAATGCAAAGCCTTTTATCATCATCGTTTCCTTCGTTACGGTAACAAACCCGGCCGCCTTATGGCTCGTTTGGTTAACACTACAACTGGTAGGAAGCCGATTTTATCTCTGCGTACCCGGGACGGAGGGGTGGTGTCTCGGACTTCTGAGATCTCTGGGGTCTTATTTGATTACTTTAGTCGGTTATATGAAGCTCCGGATGACGCTTCTTTGGACATGATATCGGACTATCTTCACTCTTCTGGGTTGCCTCGTTTGTCAGCGGCTGCGATTTCCTCTCTTAATAGTCCGTTTAGGGCGGTTGAATTGGAGTCTGCTATTAAATCGCTCCGCTCTGACCGGGCTCCGGGCCCGGATGGGTTCTCGGGTGACTTCTATCGGCTCCTTTCTCCGACACTTTATGGACCTTTATTGGCATATTTTGATGCAGCTTCGGTCCGTGGTTCTTTTCCACGTTTTGCAAATGAGGCCCATATTACCTTACTCTTGAAGCCTGGTAAGGCTGCTGATTTGCCGGAATCTTATCGCCCCATTTCATTGATCAATGTGGACCTTAAACTTTTTGCTCGTATGTTGGCTGATCGTCTTGCTCCTCATTTACCGCAGCTTATCCATGAGGATCAGGTAGGTTTTGTTCGGGGCCGATAGTCTGTACATAATGTCCGCAAGGTACTTCTTGCTCTTGCTCAGTGTCAATCTTTCCAGATTCCGACCTTGTTTGTTAGCCTAGATGCTTCTAAGGCGTTTGATAGCATTCATTGGTCCTTCTTGTTTCGTACCTTGGAGTATGTGGGGCTCGGGGGGTTCTTTCTAGATGCTGTGCGTTCCCTCTATTCCAATCCCTTGGCCTCATTGCTTGTTAACGGGACTCTTTCCCTATTCTTCGTGGTACCCGACAGGGATGCCCTCTCTCCCCTCTTTTGTTCCTTCTTTCTTTGGAACCGTTGTTATGTACTCTTCGGGGGTTCGCGGAGGTCCGAGGTCTCTCAGTTGGTGACTTCGAACTTAAGACTCTGGCGTACGCGGATGATATGTTTTTAATTCTTACCCGACCTGAAGATTCTCTCCCGGCGGCTCTGGATCTCATCTCTGAATTTGGTTTTTATTCAGGGCTGTCTCTCAACATCGATAAATCCTTGGCCTTATCTTTTCCACCAGATTTACGTACTTCGTGGCGGGGTGTTTTCCCTCTTCGTTGGGCTGATTCTTCTTTGCGGTACTTGGGGGTTAATATTCCGCTGGACTTATCTAGTTTGTACCAGCTGAATGTAACCCCGTTGTTTCAGACGTTACAGAATAGGTTGCATCTTTGGGAGTCTCTTCCTTTCTCACTTTTGGGTCGAGTACACCTGTATAACATGCTTCTGGTCCCCTGTTGGCTTTATGTTTTTCAGGTCCTTCCCCTTTATTTGACGTTTCGTGACGAGCGCCGCTTGGAACGACTGGTCCAGAAATTTCTTTGGTCCGGGAAGAGGCCTCGCTTGCCTTATAAGCGGGCGGCGACTCCCTGGTATAGGGGTGGCTTGGGATTATTGAATCTCCGCTATTTGACAGTTGGTTGTGGAATGAGGCATATTAATGATCTCTTTAGGGGTACTTCAGCGTTTACTAACTCGGCTCTGGAACTTTCCTGCTTTTCTTCTACTCATTTTAGTGCCTATCTTCATTCTATTCCTTCTTTTGAACCTGAGTCTCTTTCTATGAAAGTTTTACATCGACCCTTATGGAAGGTTTGGCGTTGGGTCATAACATAAAAACATAAGAACATAAGAACTGCCATCTCCGGATCAGACCTTTGGTCCATCAAGTCCGGCGATCCGCACACGCGGAGGCCCTGCCAGGTGTACACCTGGCATAATTTATAGTCCACCATATCTTTATATGCCTCTCTTAAGGAGATATGCATCTAGTTTGCTCTTGAAGCCTAGGACGGTAGATTCCGCAATAATCTCCCCTGGGAGGGCATTCCAGGTGTCAACCACTCTCTGAGTGAAGCAGAACTTCCTGACATTAGTCCTGAACCTGTCCCCCCTTAGCTTCATTACATGTCCTCTAGTCCGTGTCAAATTGGACAATGTAAATAATCTTCTCTGCTCTATTTTGTCGATTCCTTTCAGTATTTTGAAGGTCTCGATCATATCCCCACGCAGTCTCCTTTTCTCAAGGGAGAACAATCCTAATGTTATAAGTCTATCCTCGTATTCCAGTTTCTCCATACCCTTCACCAGTTTTGTTGCTCGTCTCTGCACCCTCTCCAGCAGTTTTATATCCTTCTTTAGGTAGGGAGACCAATGTTGGACGCAGTATTCCAAGTGTGGTCTGAACATTGCCCTATAAAGCGGCATTATAACTTTCTCCGATCTACTCGAGATTCCTTTCTTTATCATGCCCAACATTCTATTTGCCTTCTTTGCCGCTGCCGCACATTGTGCCGACGGCTTCAGGGTCCTATCTATCAGTACACCCAGGTCCTTTTCTTGTTCACTCTTCCCCAGAGTTGCACCTGACATTGTATACTCGTATTCCTTATTCTTATTGCCTAAATGCATAACCTTGCATTTCTCCACATTGAACTTCATCTGCCATTTCTCCGCCCATGTTTCTAACCTACACAAGTCGCTCTGGAGTTCCTCTCTATCCTCCTGCGTTCTGATTGCCCGGCATAGTTTTGTATCGTCTGCAAACTTGATGATCTCACTGGATGTTCCTTCCTCCAGGTCATTGATATAAATATTAAAAAGGATCGGCCCAAGTACCGAGCCCTGGGGTACACCACTAGTCACTTTCTCCCAGTCGGAGAACTTCCCATTTATGCCCACTCTCTGCTTTCGGTTTTCCAGCCATTTGCCTATCCATCTTTGTATATCTCCCTCTATGCCATGGCTTTGTAGTTTCCTGAGAAGTCTTTCGTGTGGAACTTTGTCGAACGCTTTCTGGAAGTCCAAGTATATTATGTCCACCGGCTTCCCACTATCAATTTGCTCGTTCACGGTCTCAAAAAATTGGAGTAAATTCGTCAAACATGATTTCCCTTTCCTGAATCCATGTTGACTGGGTTTCATCAAGTCGTGTGCGTCCAAGTGCCGGACTATGCTATCCTTGATCAGTGCTTCAACCATCTTGCCGGGGACAGACGTAAGACTCACAGGCCTATAGTTGCCCGGTTCCCCTCTCGATCCTTTTTTGAAAATTGGCGTGACGTTTGCTATTCTCCAGTCGTCCGGTATCTGTCCAGTTCTGATTGTCAGGTTTGCAAGTTTTTGCAATAACTCTCCGATTTCAACCTTCAATTCCTTTAAGACTCTCGGGTGAATTCCATCCGGTCCAGGGGATTTGTCACTTTTAAGTTTGTCGATCTGATAGTATATCTGGTCTAAGTCCACTTCAACTGTGGTGAGGCTGTCTTCTATTTCTCCTGCAAACACTTTCTCCGCTTCAGGTATTGTTGAGGTGTCCTCCTTCGTAAAGACGGACGCAAAGAAGGAATTTAGTTTGTCTGCGATTTGTTTATCTTCCTTGATGTACCCTTTTCGTCCCTCGTCGTCCAGGGGTCCCACTGCCTCTTTTGCAGGTTTTTTCCCTTTCACGTATCTAAAGAAGGTCTGTAAATTTCACTCTCTTTCTTCCTCTGTCTCTCCCTTTCTGCCTCTTCGCTTTAATGGTTCTTTCCTACCTGGGATTGATGGGCCGAGTTTTGCTCGGTGGGAAACAAGGGGCATTCAATATCTATTTCACTTGGTTACTGATGAAGGCGCCACTAAATCTTTTGCTCAGTTGCAAACTGAATTTGATCTCCCTCCTACTGACTATTTTGTTTACCTGCAAATCCATCATTACATCTCTTCCTTACCTTCTAGCTCCTTGCAGGCCGCCTGTCATGAGACTTTGTCCACGGCCTTTACCCTTGGTTCTCAACAACCGGTCCCTCTCACGTTTCATCACCGCCACTTGAAGGATGAATGCCCTTTGTTTGACCATTCTAAGCTGCGTGATGCTTGGTCCGGTGATCTTGCTGTTGATTTGCCTTCTGATATCCTTCTTCAGGCTGTCCGTCGACTGCCTGCTTTTCGTAAATACACTACCTTTTGGGAGCAACATTTTAAATTGATTTTTCGTTTATTTATTTCTCCTAAAAGGGCATATTTGGCTCACTTCCGTCCCCACGCAGACTGCCTTCGTTGTCAGGCTCCGGAAGCCAGCTTAGGCCACATGTTTTGGACTTGTCCTCAGATACAACTTTTTTGGACTGCTCTATTTGCTTTTGTGGAGAATATTTGGCATGTTACTGTTCACAGTTCCCCTTTGCTTTTATTTGAGACTGTTCCTCACTACTTTCCACGTTCCAAGGGAGTTGCAGCTTTCCTCAAGTGGTCTATCCTGATCGCATTGAAATGCATCCTGTTAAAATGGCTTGAGGCTGAGGCTCCGGACTATTCCCTTTGGAGGAGCCGCATGATCGCTCTTTTGATGTGGGAGCGAAGGGATGTGACTGACTTGTCTTCTCGCCAAGGTCGTCTTTTCCAGACCACTTGGGAACCTTTCTGGAATACTTTGACCCCTCTGGCTCGTAGCCGGATACTTAATTGAAGCTTTTGTTTGTACTTACCCTTTTGTGACTCTTTTGTATAGTTTGTTATTCAGATTCTTTGTTAATTTGTGTTTCGAAGGAGGACCCAGGGGTGGGTATGGTGGGGAGGGGGGGGTTTGGTGGGGGGGTTCTTTTGGGGAATATTTCAAAATTTTGAGCTGGTTCTGTACTTTGTGTTACTCTGTTGTGTTCTTGATTGCTCAATAAAATATATTTGCCCATAAATGATATAGAAACAGGGACGAAGTGCGAAATAATAAAATTTGCAGACGACACCAAACTATTTAGTGGTGCTCGGACTAAAGAGGAATGCGAGGAATTACAAAGGGACCTGAACAAGCTAGGGGACTGGGCGACAAGATGGCAGATGAAGTTCAATGTAGAGAAATGTAAAGTATTGCATGTAGAAAGCAAAAACCCGAGGTACAGCTATACGATGGGAGGGATGTTATTGAGCGAGAGTAACCAGGAAAGGGACTTAGGGGTAATGGTGGACAAGACAATGAAGCCATCAGCACAGTGCGCAGCGGCCGCTAAGAGAGTGAATAGAATGCTAGGTATAATCAAGAAAGGTATTACATCCAGAATGAAAGAAGTTATCCTGCTGTTGTATCGGGTGATGGTGCATCCGCATCTGGAGTAGTGCGTCCAATATTGGTCGCCGTACCTTAAGAAGGCTATGGCAATACTCGAGAGGGTTCAGAGGAGAGCGACACGTTTGATAAAAGGTATGGAAAACCTTTTATACACTGAGAGACTGGAGAAATTGGGGCTCTTTTCCCTGGAGAAGAGGAGAATTAGAGGGGATCTGATAGAGACTTACAAGATCATGAAGGGCATGGAGAAAGTGGAGAGGGGCAGATTCTTCAAACTTTTGAAAACTACAAGAACGAGAGGGCATTCGGAAAAGTTGAAAGGGAACAGATTCAAAACCAATGCTGGGAAGTTTTTCTTCACCCAACGGGTGGTGGCCACCTGGAATGCGCTTCCAGAGGGCGTGATAGGACAGAGTACGGTATTAGGGTTCAAGGAGGGATTGGACAATTTTCTGAAGGAGAAGGGGAAAGAAGGGTACAGATAGAGGACTACTACACAGGTCCTGGACCTGTTGGGCCGCTGCGCGAGCGGACTGATGAGCACGATGGACCTCTGGTCTGACCCAGCAGAGGCACTTCTTATGTTCTTATGTTAAAAGCCTGAAACTTTCCTGACGCTGAGGTCAAGTAACCGATTGACGCGAAAAGGGAATCCTCAGCTGCTCTGGCGGTAAGGGAATGCTTTTCACCCTGATCATCGGCGGCTGAGGAACCCTCCGCATGGGCATCGGGGTTAGCCCAGGCTTCCCCACGATCCAAAGCTGACTCACAAGGTATATGCGGCGGGGGTATCCTGGTCGCTGGCATCTGCTGCCGACAAGACTCCCCCACTGCTACAGCTTGCACAATGCTTGCACAAGCCAGCCGTGAGTACCTCAAGTCTGGAACACAATGAACACTTTTGTCCTGTAAAAGTGCTCATTGTGCTGAAAACTACCCTAGCTGCAAAAAAGTGCCGGTTAGATGAGAAAACACAGAAATAAAGGCAGTTTTAAAGGGAAATGAGAGCCCTTTAGATCGGCACACCTCAGGATTTTTTTGTTTGTTTGTTTTTTGTTTACTTATTCAGAACACTCGACGGCTCTCAAAGCTGGAGGTCTGACCAACCAGGGGGCCAGGCTGCTGGCTGAGGCACCTCTACAAAAATGTGGGGAGGTGGAGGAAGAGATCCAGCACGAGACCCGCTAGGTTTAACACCCCTGAGGTCAGACGAATCCCCAAACAGGACCCAGCCAAGCTCTATCCGGTACAAAAGGGGAACCCAGGAGTCCAAAACAAAATTCCAACAGTACTAAGAGGGAAGCCGAATTAGTCTTACCACCTGCTAATGGAGACTAAGGAAGACTGGATTGCAAGAGGGAAAGCTATCCTGATATACAAGTTTGTTCTCAGTCTCTACCTGCTGGTAGCAGTGAGGTATATAACCCATTCGTAAGGACTATACCAGTCTACCAGGTGCTACAGAAGCAGGGTTTGTTCCTCTTTTTTCTTTTTGTGTATTGCATCAACAAGAAACATTATGCAAGAGTGCTTTTCTATTTGGGTACATGTTTAGTCACACACACGTCTTGATTTCCTAGATAGAGCATGAGTCCGAGTGTGAGAATTAAAAAGTAG
The DNA here is from genome assembly GCF_902459505.1 of Geotrypetes seraphini. Classification (NCBI taxonomy): domain Eukaryota; kingdom Metazoa; phylum Chordata; class Amphibia; order Gymnophiona; family Dermophiidae; genus Geotrypetes; species Geotrypetes seraphini. The sequence goes on along the minus strand of NC_047088.1, from coordinate 136,643,690 downwards.
CATGAAGGACATGATAGCCAAGGCCTGCTTTGTGCAGCATACTATACCTTTTCCTCTTCTGTCCCCTGATCCTCCTAGCTTTGAGCAGGGGGGGGGGGCCTCTCAAAGATTATCAGCTTTTTTTTTGGCCATTTAAGTCCTCACCCATGTCTACACTACCTGCTCCACAGAGATAGATGTGCTATACATTTTTGAAAATGCATTCATGCCTTAGGTATGAAAACTTTGAAAAACATGTTTTATGGGGCGATTATTAGAACTAGACGTTAATGGGATTTCAACTTGTTATTATCAGGGATGAAGGCTGGTGCCCTATCAACTGGGCAAAAGCTTTGAGGTACTGTACTGGGGAAGAAGAGGATAATGAGTATGTCATATCACCAGGAAACAAAACTGAGCCTTCAATCTTAAAAAGAGGTAGCTGGGGGAAAAAAAGAAACTACCCCTGACAACTTAAAGACTTCTTGGCCACTCCAGGACTTTTTATTCTTCAGTGCCTCATTTAGCCACAGATATCAACATACCTGTTTTATTAAATAATTCCAAAACCCTCCCACCCAACCCCCATCCCTTAACCCTACTGTGCCTTAGGTAAAGACATCCCTTTGATACTTATAGTTCATATATATAATACTTTTAGATTATATTTATATTATAATTAATATATTTTAAAAAATTGTTCAGTTGTAACCTAGATCTCCTATTATACACTCTAATTTTATAATTATTTTACACATTGTACACCATTTAGATAAATACATTGTAAACCTCTTAGATAAATAATTTTATAGGTGATATATCAAATAAAGGCAAATTATTAACTATGAGCTAAATATAAAAAGGTACACAGATATTCATTCTACTCTGAAAAAAAAAACCAACTCGGGAGGAAGTGACGTCATCCTAGCGTATGGCTGCCTGAATCGTGAGCTCCGTAGGGGCCGTGGAGGAAAAAAGGATTTAAAGCTTCCAGCGCTGCGCTAATTTTGCTACCAAGTTGTTCCTTAATTGCCGAAGACATGGCGACGCAAAAAAAGCTAGACAAGTTTAAATATTTTGGAGATGGAGGAGAGAAATCGGCGAGTGAAGCACAGGGGGGTGCGGGAGACTCGCTCAAAATGGCTGCGGGGCCTTCGATGCCGGCGGAGTTGGTCGAGGCTGGGACTGCGGCGCTTCCGGGGGAGCTGGGTGAGACAGCGCATAAATCGTTCCAACTGTGGTTTCAGGAGCTGAAAGATGAAATGGTAGGAATGAGAGTGGATGTGAAAGATGCTCTGGCAGAACTCCGTGCGGATGTGGGAGAGCTGGGAGCTCGAGTGTCGGCCTCTGAGGACCACGTGGAAACATTGTCTGCCTCGGTATCCGGGGTCAAGGAGTCCACAGCCCACCTATCCTCCGAGCTGCAGGAGTTACAGGCGCAGGTGGAAGATCTTGAGAATAGATCGCGCCGCTGTAACCTGCGATTCAAAGGTATTCCGGAGGGGGAGTTATATCGTGATTGCAAGAGTGTGGTGCGAGAGTTTTGTCGTAACCTACTTGGTGTGGATGGAGCTGAGGAGCCTGAGGAGATTTGGCTACAGAGGGCACACCGGAGCTTGGGTTCCGTGAGAGGTCCTGGATTTAAAGATATCATCGCCTGTTTTGCTGATTATGCTCTCAAAGAGCGGGTTTTGCAGATGGCACGGCGCCATCCCCATTTCCGTTGGAATGAGCTGGAGGTGGGAGTTTATCAGGATCTGGCCTGGTCTACACTACAGAAGCGCAGGGCGTTTAAAGAGGTCACGCAAGTGCTGAGAGATGGTGGCCACAAATACCGCTGGCTTTTCCCCTTTGGAGTATGGCTTACCATCAATGGGAGGTCTCGGAGGGTGACTACAGTCATGGAAGCCTGGTCAGCTATGAAAGAGCTGGGCTGTGTGAACATTCCTGAGACTGTGCCTGTGCTGGAATCGGCTAGCACATCGGGATTGCCTGGAGCTTGGTCTACAGTTTTGCGCTTTGGAAAGCGTACGGCCAAAATGGGGACCTGATGTTCAGAACATTCTTTTTTACTGAATTTTTGAACTGCCTGGACTGGGAGATTCACTGGGTGGTGTGATATCTCCGGTCTTACCTTTTGTATGGGACTTTGCATTTTCAGATCTTTCTTTCTAGCTTCTTTTGCAGCTTGTCCTGCTGTAGTTCTTGGTTTTGTTTTAGCGTTCAGGGGAGCAGCTTGGGCTAGTCACCTGGGGTAACTTTCACTTTCTACGGACTGGCTGGTCCTTCGTTGAGGGGGTCAGCTTCTGGCAGGGGAGGGGGTGGGGGGGTTCAGGGGGGGAGTGTACGTAAACTTCTAACTATTAGATCATGGAATGTAAATGGCTTGAACAGTCCAGGTAAACGCAGTATAGTGTACCGTGAATTGAATCGCTTACAGTGGGATATTTGTATGCTTCAAGAGACCCATCTGCGGCCCAGACATGTGGGAGTCTTGAGATCCTCTCATTTTGAGCATATCTGGACTCATCAAAGTGCAATGTCCGCTAAAAAAGTGGGAGGGCTGGCAATTCTTATCCGCAAGGGTTTGGGTCTTACAGTTCAGAAGGTATACAGAGATTCTGGGGGGGAGATGCCTGGCGCTGCAGGGCACATTGCAGGGCCGTCTCATCACTGTGATTAATATTTATGGTCCTAATGAGGGTCAGGCAGCCTTTTATGCCTCTCTTAGGGAAGATTTGGTAAATTTTGTGGCGGGCTCAGTATATCTGGGAGGGGATTTTAATCTCACTCCTGATGTGCTGCTTGATCACTCTCAGGGAGGACTTCGGCCTTCTTCCCGAGCCTCTCGTAAGGCCTTTCTTGCCTTGATGTCCTCCCTGGGCTTGATTGACTGTTGGCGCTTGCTTCACCCAACACAGAGGTCGTATACCCATTACTCTTCTGCTCATTGCTCATATGCTAGGATTGATGGTCTTTGGACTCATCGTAATCAGTGGGGGGGGGGATCAGGGCAGCCGACATTGAAGCTATACAAATCTCTGATCATGCACCTGTTTGGATAGCTTGTGAAGGCTATTGGGATGTGGGGAACCACCGTACCTTTTGGAGGCTTAATGAATCATTGTTAAAGCATACGAAGGTGGCCAGCGAGGTGGGGGAGGCTATTGCTAACTATCTGCACTACAATGATAATGGCACAGTTGGTGACTCCATTTTGTGGGTTGCTCTTAAAGCTGTAATTTGAGGGGTCTTTATTAAATGGGGGGCTCGCCTCAAGCGGACGCGAGAGCGCAGGGTTGTATTACTTAGGGAGAGTTTGATTTCCCTGGGGAGGCAGCAACAGCGTTCTCATGACCCAGAGGTGTTTGCACGGCTTCTGAAAGTGCATCATGAGCTTTCTCTTCTGCAGATGGAGGACATTGATTTTTATAGACTACGATTGCGTCAAACTGTATAGTAATAGTAATAAAGCTGGCTCACGCCTGGCTCAGTATATCAAATTGAGACAGGCTCGAGCCACTATTACACGACTCAGGGATGTGGAGAGGAATACTCAGTGTACTGATGGGGCTATTAAAAGGTTTTTTCGGAGTACACTCGGAGTCTATCACGGCATATTTAAATAAGGTGATTCTACCGCAACTGGGGGACTCTGATATGGAATATCTTAATGGTCCTGTTTCTTTGGGGGAGGTAATAGGGGTTATTATCCAATTGAAATTGGGAAAGTCCCCGGGTTTGGACGGGTACACCAAAAGATTTACAAACAGTATCGGGATGATCTAGCTCCTTTATTGGTACGGGTTTTAATGGGGTGAGGGGAGGTAATATGCTACCACCTACGATGGGAGACGCGGGTATTTCCATATTGCTTAAACCGGGGAGGGACCCTGCTAGCTGTGGTGCATATCGGCCCATTACACTTTTGAACACTGATGCAAAAATTTTGGCTAAGGTCTTAGCCCTCAGGTTGGGGAAGTGCTTGCCTACCTTGATTCATATGGACCAGTCGGGGTTTATTCAGCGGCGTCAAGTTAGTGACAACATTAGAAGAACTTTGCATCTTATTTGGGCGGCGCAACAGACTATGGATAAGGTAGCTCTCTTAGCAGTTGATGCGGAGAAAGCTTTCGATCAGGTGGCAGGTTATGGAGCGGATGGGGTGTGGTGATTTCTTTTTGACCTGGGTGCGGGCGTTTTATCGGTCTCTGAGGGCGACTATTAGAGTAAATGGGGGTTATACGGACTTTTTTTCGATTGAACGGGGTACACGACAGGGCTGCCCTCTCTCCCCGCTCCTGTTTGCGCTGTCTATCGAGCCCTTGGCTATTCGCATAAGGGAGCATCCGGATTTGAGAGGAGTTTGGATTGGTGACCAGGCACACCGACTTGCGTTGTTTGCTGACGATGTTTTGTTGTATGTGAGGGATCCTGAATTGTCCCTTCCTATCTTGTTAGACATTTTTGAAGAATATGGATTGGTGTCCGGTTTTACTGTTAATAAGGATAAATCTGAGCTGTTGGGAATTACTTTGACTGCAGATGATGTACGGGGTTTATCGGGGGGATTTCCGTTTCGTTGGGCTTCTAGGGCGATTAAATATTTGGGGATTTATATTTCTCAGGACCTTTCTCAGCTTTATACTTTGAATTATACTCCCATAGTTCGGCAGGTTAGGGGAGATTTGCAGTGGTGGTCTGGGTTGTGGCTGTCTTGGTGGGGGAGGATTGCAGTAACTAAAATGAATATTCTGCCTCGTTTATTGTTTCTTTTTCAAACATTACCTATACCGGTCCCTTCTTTAGTGTTGAAAGAACTTCATGCTTTATTCTTCAAGTTTATTTGGAAGGGGAAACCGCCTCGGATTTCTCGACAGTGTATGTGGTTGCCTCGCGACTCTGGGGGGCGAGCGCTTCCTAATTTGTTTTGGTATTATCGGGCAGCGCAGTTGCGACTATTGTTGGATTGGGATATTGCTGAACAAAAGCGACAACTAGAGCAACAACTGGTGGGTACCCGGGTTTTACGATTTTTGCTTTGGTCTTCTGTATCGGAGAGGGTGGTTTTAGGGACCTTGAGTAATCCTATTTTGAAGCACCTATTGCGATTATGGTGTGAAACGAGGAGGAGATGGGGAGCTGGGATGGTACCTTCCCTTTTGGGGGCGCTGTGTGATGAACCCTTATTTCCGGTGGGTAGGGAGAGTTCGGTCTTTTTGCACTGGGGGTGTCTAGGGCTTCGGACATTTTGTGATGTTCTTCATAAGGGGATCTTGGTATCATTTGAGGCCTTTCAGATGAGTAATGCATTACCTCAGGGGGATTATCTGGCTTACTCCCAAACCCAACATTTTATTCATTCGCAGGGCTGGACAGGGGGATCGATTAAATCTATAGCTCCCTTAGAACATCTGTGGCTTACGCTTCGCAATTTGCCTAAGCCCATTTCAGTTCTCTATCAATACTTTCGGGGCTCAGTTACCTTTCCTCCTAAATATAAAGACATTTGGGAACGGGATTTGGGATGTTCCTTTTCGGAGAGGGAATGGACTCAACTTTGCCTTGAGGTGGGTAAGGCCTCCTCTTGTGTTCTTATACAGGAGAATGCCTACAAGGTGTTTACCAGGTGATATTATACACCAGCTAGGTTACATAAAATGTATCCGGGGTCTTCAGCAATGTGCTGGAGGTGTGGGGGAGCTTTGGGAACATTTCTTCATGTTTGGTGGGATTGTCTTCCTTTGCAGATTTTTTGGAAACGTGTTGTAGGTTGTTTATCACAATTGTTACAATTTGTGCTCCCGTTGGTACCTACGGAATATTTATTGGGCTTACATAATGTGTGTGAACATGCTTGGCAAACTAAACTCCGCCGTTGGGGGTCTGGCAGCGGCTAAATGTTTAATTGCTATCCACTGAAAGAGATCTGAGGCACCAGCTACCTTAGAATGGACTCTGAAATTTCATTATATGTGTACCATGGAACTTTCCATTGCCAAACGGCATGGGCACTATTTTTCATCTGTTCAAACTTGGGCTGTTATTATGGACAAGATTGATACTTTGGTTTAAGTTTACTGGGGTTGTAGGGGATTCGGGGGATTGATGATGTGGGGATGACTACCTGAAGGAACAACAGGGAGTTGTCCACTTTGGATGTTTCAGTTTATTAGGGAGGGGTGGGGGGATTTGAGATTCAATGCAAGGGATATCTAATTATCTATGATCTTTTGTTATTGCTTTTCTGTGATTTCTGATTCTGCTGTTCTTCTGTTTTGTTATATACTGTGGAGGTGATTGTGATATGATATCCACAAAATTCTAATAAAGATTTTCATGTAAAAAAAAAAAAAAAGAAAAAAAAACAACTCAATTTCTTTACTGATACTTTGACTCAGACAGGACTTATACTACCCAGTTTTTCTAACAAAGCTTCTGCAAGACCTGCCCTGAGCCAGCTATAGCCCTGGCTCTCCCATGCCTTGAGGGGAAAGGGGTCTTTGATCTGTTGGCTCAGGCTAGAAACATAAGTATAATTAAACAATGGAATCTCAAATACATTGATAAATGTCTGATGAATCAATCTCTAGATCATTACAGTACAAAACAGCTCATTAACAAGATTGCTTTCTTTTAGTTCCATTACAAAATTTCTAAAATGAATGGCATGTAACATGGGAAAAAGAGAATATCGTATACACTTCTCCCTCGATATTTGCTGGGGATAAGGGCAGAGCCGGACTGCGAAGTGTGAAAAACCACTAATAAGTTCTCGTCCGGCTCTGACCCACCCCCACCTCCCTCCCGCTTTCACGGCCTTACCTGGTGGTCTAGCAGGCTTTCGGGGCAGGAGCGAAGTTCCTACGCTCCTGCCCCATGCAGATCACCAATAGGAAATGACTGCCGTGAGTTCCCGTAGTCTCTCGAGACTACGACGGGAGCTCACGGCAGCTATTTCCTATTGGCGATCTAAACGGGACAGGAGCGTAGGAAGATCGCTCCTGTCCCAAAAACCCGCTAGACCACCAGGTAAGGAGTAATCTGTGAAATGCTGAATTTTAAGTCCTGTAGGGAGGCGGGAAGGTCCTAAACTATGCTTTCCCCCCAAAAAAAAAAAAATTGCAGATAATCGAACCCTGAAATCATGAATAGGGAGGGGGAAGTGTAAATTTGAATATAAACCGAGATTTTGGGGCAAAAAAAAAAAAGACCCAAAAAATAGGGGTCTCGGTTTATATTCGAGTCACCTTTTGAGGATGGTGTTTTTTTCTTCCCCTCCCCACCTGATGACCAACACTGCTATTTTCCACCCCTCCAGATGTGGCACTGCTATCCTCCACCTCTGTTGACCAGAACCGCTATCCCCTCCGATGACTCACATTACTATCTCTCCCATCTCCCTGATGACCAGCACTCCTATCCTCCACTACCACTACCACCTCAATCCCCCCCCTCCGCCCCAGACTGACATTGGACTTACAGTCCCGATGCTCTGGAAGCAGACGTCAGCACTCTGTGCATGGCTAAAGAGCCTCGAGTATCTGCGCATGCTCAAGGCCTGCTGGCTCCTGCCCTCTCCAGGATGCTCAAGGTGCTTCACCAGCACAGAGCGTCAGTGATGGTTTTCAGAGCATCGGGCCTGTAAAAGCAATGTCGGTCTAGGGCAGGGGGGAGCTGGTAGTGGAAGATAGGAGTGCCTAAGCCACTGTTCTTTGATTCTTCCAGCTCCGCCAGTAGTTTCCCCTGTACTTTTCTTTTGCCATTGTCCACCCACCTCTGAAACAACTTCCTGTTTCCCCTTGGGTGGACCACAGCAAAGGAACGGTGCAGAAGAGGTCCGGGCAGTAAAAGAGAATCACTCCCACACGGGCGACCTCCTTGTGGTGAGGGGGGCTTCAGAACTGGGTGGAAGAACACTTGGTGGAGAAAAAACAAACGGGAAACCCAAAAAGTACTAAGTTTGACGCGCTTGGTGCTCCTTGGATTGGTTGAAGCACAAATGGACAAGAGAACACTGGTGACAGCGCTTTGAATAATCTCAGAATTAGTGCAGAAAGAGACAGTCATTATTAAGATCCTAAAAGGTCAAACTTTGGGTTCCCACCTACTTTGGAAAGGTATAAACACTTAGGGCTACTTTTACAAAGGTGCGCTAGGGCCTTAATGTGCAGAATAGCGTGTGCTAAATTGCCGTGTGCGCTAGCCGCTACCACCTCCCATTGAGCAGACGGCAGATTTTCAGCTAGCATGTGCTATAGCGCGCACTAATCCAGTGTGTGCAATAAAACTGCTAGCACACCTTCGTAAAAGGAGCCCTTAGTTAAAGCAGGTTGCAGGAGACACCTCACAATGAAAACAGCTACACATAAGGATTTATGAGCCTAACACAAGACATTCCAATCAAGAACTGGTGAGAAATTTGAATTAAAGAGGCTCCTGAGTTTAAAAAAAAAAAAAAAATTACAGAAGGGCCCACCTTCTCAGGCCCCTCCCCTGAAAAGAAATTTTAAAAAGGTAAAATGAAAGATAATTCAATTTTCCTAAGCGCAAATGCTGACATGTTTTCAGGAAAATAATATAAAAAAAGAATCCAAAATAAATATTTTCAGTCACACAATAAGTAGTCAATAGCGGCCACCTTGTCACCACATCTATTTCCCAGAGGCCTGACTCTTTACCCTGCATGAGCTCCATACCTCGTACCTTTCTGGTCAGCAGGGTGCGGGGGTACATGTGGGTACTTGGATGGCTTCTTGATGTGGAAATTGACGTTATCCAGTTCTACATTAAGGCTGATGGAGGCTGCTGAGTCGCTGTCCATGGCAGACTGGAAGCTGCTGACTGAGGTGCGCTTGCTGGGGCTGCTGGAGTCTTTTTGGTATAGGGAAGGAAGATGGGAAGAAAAGGAAGATGAGGGGAAGGGTTTACATAGGAGCCATGAGGGGGTTGATGAGGAAAGGGAGAAAAACTCTTTAATACACAAAGCCTAACCCAAGGTACATCCTATGGATCATATTGAGGGATCATGTTGCCTCCTCCTTTTTTGTGCTTCCTATACAATTAGCATCAACCTCTCTTGCGCTACAGTGCCACAAACCTTCATTTGTAAACATCCCCACTTAACCTAGCTTTTATAGTGGTACTTCTTGGCCAGTGATCATAGAAAACAGCTCCCTCTGGAAATTAATACATATACTGTATGTCTTGAGTCTAATCAGTGTCACTTCTGTGCAAGAGCTAAGAATTTCTCCCCACATAGACCATAAATGCTGACTCTGACTTCCTCCAGCACTGGTTTGCTCAGGCAGTACAAGCTGAGTCCTAGAACTGAATCTGGGCCTTCCACAGAGTGGTGCACAGAACTGTCAAACCACAAGAGCAAGTTCATCTTTACTAATTTTCTAGGGAAAATTTTGTACTTGTGAAAAATACTGAATAAACAATACTGGAAACCAAATCTTCCATTTATTCATAAAATGGTTAAGGCACGGGCAGTGGCAATCCATGTTTCTCCATACTACCCTGTCAATGTGCCTCATACCTGCCCTGGAGAGACCATCTCTAACAATAAGAAAATTTAGGGCTCATTTTCAAAAATAAAAAATAGACGTCCAAATGACAGCATAAACCAGCACTTGGACTTCTTACTAGACAAAATGTCCAAGTGGGTATTTTCAAAACTGACTTTCTAGACGTCTTTCTGATCGTTTTGTCTCCAATATGTCTAAATCTTAAGGAAGCGTGTTAAGAGGCGTATTTTGAGTGGGATTAGGGCAGGCTTAGCACTTGGACATTTTACAGTGCTAAACATTTTACAAAACATCCAGAGCACAATTTGGACGTTTTGGGCTAGAACTGTTTTTAAAACATATAAGAGCCAAAAAGGTACCCAAACTGACCAGATAACCACTGAAAGGATGAAAATATGGCTCCCAAATACTACCTCAGTGGTCACTGACCCCCCTCCCACCCCCCAAAGTTCTGCATGAAACAGTACATACCTATCTATATGACAGCTGTAGGTATTATGGCCAGTCCTTGTAGAGCTGTAAGCAGGTTTCTGAAGTAGCCTAGTGGGCAGTACAGTGGACTGTAGAGAAGGGGACCCAGGCCCATATGTCACCCAATAATACACTTGTGGTAGAAAGTGTGAGCCCAGCAAAAAAAACTCACCGTATTGCCTTATAGGTGGCACCTGCAGGCATGAGGGCTATTGGAGTGGCAGACAGGTAGGTACAGTAGGTTTTGGGGAAGTTTTGGAGAGCTCACCATATAATGTTCAGGAGTTATGGTGAGATGTGCATCTGACATCCTTAATGTGAAGTTCACATCAAGGGTGCCCCAATGCTCTGCTGTTATGTCTGTGTGGCCAGTCCATTAAAAATGTTGGTCTCTCCTACATGCAAATAGCTCATTTTGGACATTTTTAATTTGGATGTCGGGGTTTTGGGTTTTTTTGATAATGGCAAAAAAATTAGATATCTAGCTGGATCATTTTTGAAAAAGAAAGTTAGGTGTCTTGCAGGTTCAAAATGACCATTTCTTCTGCCCGATATTTGGATGTCTTGGGGGGAAACATCCAAAGTAGGACTTAGACGTTCAATTGAAAATGACCCTCCACATCTTCATGCTCTTAATTCAGCTTAGATTGCCAATAAAGGGGGCAAATGAAGGTAAAAATGGCCTGGATGCACCAAAAATACAGACTGGATCGCTGTTGCCCAGTTCTCTGGCCGATCAATGCACTATCAGAGGTGCAAATCATTTGCATGCAAACCAGACAGATCAATCGCTTAGTGAGCGATTGACACAAGTGCAGAGTCCTAACAGCAGTGATAGGGGAAGCAGCCTCCTGTCACTGCTGTTAGGGCTTTTATTGCACAGATGCATTTATCACCTACAAACATCTTGGGAAAAGGGAGGCAAAAGAAGACTATCTGGCCAGATCTAAGGCTGTCAAAAAGGCAGTCAGGGAAGCCAAACTTCGAACAGAGGAAGATCTAGCACGGAACATTAAAAAAGGGGACAAATCCTTTTTCAGGTACATTAGCGACAGGAAGAGAAACAAAAATGGGATAGAACGCCTTAGACAATCAGATGGAAAATACGCAGATTCTGATACTACCAAGGCAGAACTGCTAAACGAATACTTCTGCTCAGTATTCACCTGTGAAGCACCGGGAGCTGGTCCACAACTACAGATAAGAGACAGCCAAAATGACCTGTTTCAGGATTACGAGTTTACACCCAGTAGCGTCTACCACGAACTTTCAAGACTCAAAGTAGACAAAGCCATGGGACCAGACAATCTACACCCCAGGGTACTCAGAGAGCTGAGTGAAGTTCTGGCTGAACCACTATCCGTGCTCTTCAATCTTTCCATGCGCACGGGAAAAGTACCCCTAGACTGGAAAACAGCTAACGTAATTCCACTCCACAAAAAGGGCTGCAGAACAGAGACAGAAAATTACAGACCGGTGAGTCTTACATCCATAGTGTGCAAACTCATGGAAACACTGATCAAACAGAAACTTGACAAAACTCTAGACGAAGAAAATTTACATGATCCACACCAACACGGATTTACCAGGGGAAGGTCCTGCCAATCTAATCTGATTGACTTCTTTGACTGGGTGATCAGTCATCTGGATGCCGGGGAGTCCCTGGACGTGATATATTTGGACTTCAGCAAAGCTTTTGATAGCGTCCCACACCGCAGGCTGTTGAACAAACTAAAATCGATGGGATTAGGAGATACATTCACTAAATGGGTAAGGGATTGGCTAGATGGTAGGCTTCAAAGGGTGATGGTAAACGGTACCCCCTCCAAAACGTCAGCAGTGACGAGTGGAGTACCTCAGGGCTCCGTCTTAGGGCTGATTCTATTCAATTTATTCATATTTGACCCAAGGGCTTAGAGGAAAAGTATCACTGTTTGCCGACGACGCCAAACTATGCAACATAGTAGACAAAAACAGTGTGCCTGACTTTATGACGCAGGACCTACGGCAGCTGGAACAGTGGTCATCAACTTGGCAGTTAGGCTTCAATGCTAAAAAATGTAAAGTAATGCACCTAGGCAAAAAAAATCCACACAGAACTTACACACTAAATGGTGAAACCTTGTCCAGGACCACGGTGGAACGTGATTTAGGAGTGATCATTAGCAATGATATGAAGGCTGCCAATCATGTGGAGAAGGCTTCGTCCAAGGCAAGACAAATGATGGGCTGCATCCGTAGGGGTTTTGTCAGCAGAAAACCTGAAGTCATAATGCCACTGTACAGATCCATGGTGAGACCTCATCTCGAGTATTGTGTTCAATTCTGGAGACCACACTACCAGAAAGATGTGTTGAAAATTGAGTCGGTTCAGCGAATGGCTACCAGGATGGTCTTGGGGCTCAGGGATCTCACGTATGAAGAAAGGTTAAAAAAACTGTGGATGTACTCACTGGAGGAGCGAAGAGAGAGGGGGGACATGATTGAGACCTTTAAATATATCACGGGGTGTATAGAGGTGAAAGATGACATCTTCAGTCTTACAGGGCCCACGGTAACCAGAGGACACTCGCTGAAAATCAGGGGAGGGAAATTTCAAGGTGATGCTAGGAAGTACTTCTTCACCGAAAGGGTGGTCGATCATTGGAACGAGCTGCCTCAGCAGGTGATTGAGGCCAACAGCGTGTCAGATTTTAAGAGAAAATGGGATATTCATGTGGGATCTATAGGGGAGTAAGAATCAGGGAGTTGGTATGGGCAGACTCGATGGGCTATGGCCCTTTTCTGCCGTCAATTTCTATGTTTCTATGTTACACATGCACAAACAGCCCCATTTTAAAAAAAGAAAAAAGCCCTCCCCCACCCGCGCTGATGGCCTGGCACCTGCTATTTTGGGGGTTTGGGGGGGTCCCTGGTGTGGGAGGGCATGGCGTGGGAGTGTTCTGCATGGCAGCAGGGAGAGGGCATCCCTCCTACCAATTTTTTCTCATGCCGCGTTTGTTGGGGGTCAACGGGGAGGGCCGTCATCGGTGGTGGGGAACTTTTTTCTTTTTTTTTTATGGGACAGATATTTTGTGTGTGTTAACACACGCAAAATATCTTTGCCACTGAAAAAAATTAAAAACAAAAACAGGCAGACCTGTTGGTAACACAGTTACTAGACCTATCTGTTTTTCCGATCGCTAAAACCCCTTTTTTTGGAGGGGGGGAATAGCCAAGCTATGTAAGTACATCAGTCGCTTAGCTAATTTGCATGGAGTTTTAGCTAATTTGCATAGCCAAATCAGAAAATGGGTGATCAAGGGGAAAAACACACAGTAGGCCATTTTGTGAATCGGGTCAGTAAAAGCGATGGTTGCACGATATCCTAATTTACCAACTTTCTGAGATAGGCAGTGACTCCACAGTCTTAGACTGGTTCTCGAAATTTTTACAATCCCGCTCTTACATTGTTAACATGAATGACACCATGTCTTCTCCTTGGAGACCGATATATGGTGTCCTGCAGGGTTCACCCCTGTCTCCTATTCTTTTCAACATCTATATGTCTTCTTTGAAACTCTTCCATCTATCTCCCTTCAAAATATATGCAGATGACATCCTTGTCCTTCTTGAGATAGATTCGAACCTCACTAACCTCACCGAGAAAATAACAGCTTGAATAACGAAACTCTAATCATGGGCCCTCAATGTACAAATGAAGCTGAATGAGTCCAAAACAAAACTACTTTGGCTTGGCCCAAAATTAGATCAGCTACCCACGCTCATTTCACTACCTTCTGGTCCCACACTGCAGATTGAATTCTCAAGCAAAGTTTTAGGCATCATTATTGACTCTACATTTTCCTTTAATGACCATCTCAACTCTCTGGTAAAAAAAATGTTTTTTTAGTCTTCACATGTTGAGGAAAGTGAGATCCTGTGTCCGCCAACAACATTTTGCTGTCCTTGTACAATCAATCATTCTTTCTAGACTGGACTATTGTAATTTCATCTATCTAAGCCTAACCAAGAAAAGTCTTCAAAACTTCACTAGCTTCCAGTGATTTCTAGGGTTCACTTTAAATGTACCTGCCTAACATTCAAGATCCTACATGGCATTCTTCCTCCCCTAATTCCACTATCTTGAAATTCTTCGAGACCTGACATTACCAGATCCACCCAAAAACTTAAACTTTCCTCTCATTAAAAGGCAACATCAATACAGGAAAATTAGGGAAATCTCTTTTCTTCAAAATCACTGAGCTTTGGAATAACCTACCTGCCCTGCTGGGGAATCTGGGCTCCTTCCAATTATTCCAAAAGCATCTGAAAACCTGGCTTTTCTCAAAAATGTAAAGCTCACCACCCCCTTTATAACCACTAATTCTTATTATGTTCCTCCCTAATTTATTAAAGTACCTGTAAACCGTGCCGAGCTCTATCTTTATGGAGAGGATGCGGTATATAAACTTAAGGTTTAGTTTAGTTTGCTAGAGCTATGAAAACAGGTTTAGCAACAATCGCTGACTTTAGTGCATCTAGCCCAATGTTGGCAATTTTAAACAACTGGAGACATCTATAATGGACAATCATTTTCCAGGACCCTTTTTGTTGTGCTTTACAGTTAACAGCTTGAAAGCTCCTACAGCATCCCGCAGAAGAGATGGAACCTCACAAGATATTATGACTATTTCACATATTTAAATGGTAGAAAAGATCCCAAGAAACAGTTTCTCTTTATTTTTGAAATTTAGTGGTTTGGTACATTTTATCAATATTTATCAGCCCCTGTTAAAAATCTACTTATAATCTGAAAAATATATTTTCATGTACTTTCAAAGTAAACTGAATTATCTTTATGATTATAAAGAAACAACCTGTAGAAAAGAGAAAGTGCTGAAAACAAGTTAGAGCAAGAGTAAAATAAACATTTATCTGCCATATAAGTATATTATCTGGGATTACACATATTTGCTCCAAAACAGACTGATTCTTTTTTCTATGGAGCAATTAAAACAAAGGAGAAATTAAGCCTTACCAATTAATTTTCTTGAGACCCTCCAGGCCTGTTCAGATGCATCGGTTTATGCTCTCCTGCTAGTTGACAGAGACGGAAATACTGGCTTGATTATTTCATGCTGTGCTGTCTATTTAGCTAGCCAGTATTTCTGTAACAAACCAAACTAAACATCTATATTTCTCTTGCAAGCACAATAAAGAGGATTAGAATCACCGAGAACAATCCAGTACCCAATGTCCCACACAAAAGGAATAACAAATCAGGGTCACAGAACAAGCAAAGGGAGTGGAGTAGTTCTCCAGCTTTTACAATTCATAGAGAAAGCAATATCTGTGCATCTAACAAGTGCAGGAATTCTGGGGTGGGCTCTGGACTAGAGGGACTCAGGGGAAAAAAAATCGCAGATAAGTTCTAATATCTTCTTCCACATCATCCCTACAATCCAGTCAAGTCTAGACATATGAGAAGTACCAAGGGTAGTGGGGAGTCAGAGCTGCAAGATATTTGCTCCAAACGCTGTGTCCTGCCTAGCCTGAACATCCAACCTATATTGCTGGACAAAGGAATGAAACCCAAATTTCCACCTTGCAAATCTCCTCAGGTAGCACCAGCCTATGTTCCATCCAAGAAGACACCTGTGCCTTTGTAGATTGGACCAACAGCTCCTATGGTACAAAATGTAAGCTAACTATTGTTTTCTTGATTCAACTGGCTAAACAGTAGCCACCTTCAAGGCCATTTCACCTTTCCCAAAACCATCAAACAAGACAAAAAGATGATCAGATCTATGAAATTTCTCAGTTTTTTCCAGACAGAAATCAAGTAAACATCTAGCCAATACAATTTTGGAATCTCACCTCAGTCCTCGGCCTATAAAACAATGGAAGGAAAACAGATTGATTTATACACAAGGCCAAGACTACAATATGCAAAAAAACTAAGATACTTATCTGAGGTAGGTGTTATCTGAGGACAACAGGCATATATTCTTACATGTGGGTGATGTCATCCACGAAGCACAGTGCAGACACTGCCAAGTTCACTCTTTAAATCTTTGAGGCAGTACACCCACCACATGTGTGTGCATGTGCCTTCCCACCCAATGTTGATGCACAGGACCATCAGTATAGTAAAAAGGTTAAAAAACCAACTAGGGAAGGTGGCAAGTTGTGAGAATAAGTGCCTACTGTCCTCAGAAAACACCTGCAATAAGTAAGTATCTTTGTATTGTCCGAGAACAAGCAGGCATTGTATTCTCACATGTGGGACAACCTAGCTACCAGGATCATGTCTCTATGAGAGTATAAAATTGAATAAGCATGAGCCTGGCGTAATCCAGAAGGTAAAAAGATTTTGCAGATCTGCTTGTCCAAACAGACCACTTCTTATGGAATTCTGTTCCCAACAGTAATGAGGCAGCCACAACCAGTACATTATAAGAACATAAGAAGTTGCCTCCGCTGGGTCAGACCAGGGGTCCATCGTGCCCAGCAGTCCGCTCCCGCGGCGGCCCATCAGGTCCATGTCCTGTAAGTGATCCTTTGTCAAAAACCTTTCAATCCCCAGTTTTCTTCTATCTATACCCTTCCATAATCCTATCTCTACCTCTATCTATATCCCTCAATCCCCTTATCCTTCAGGAACTTGTCCAAACCCTCTTTGAATCCCCTTACTGTACTCTGACCTATCACATCCTCCAGAAGCATATTCCAGGTGTCTACCACCCTCTGAGTGAAGAAAAATTTCCTAGCATTGGTTCTAAACCTTTCAATTTCTCAGAGTGCCCCTTTGTTCTTGTAGTTCCCAATAGGCTGAAGAACCTGTCCCTTTCCACCTTCTCTATGCCCTTCATGATCTTGTAAGTCTCTATCATGTCTCCTCTGAGTCTCCGCTTCTCCAGGGTGACACAGCCTTGAAGTGTCAGCCCAGCCTGAGCAAATGTGAAGGAGATACAATCCGTCAACCATGTTGAAATGGTTCACTTTATAACATCAACACTCACTCTGTTAAGATTGAAAGCTAAAAAGAACTGGAAAGATTTTCTATGAGGTTTAGTACTGTCCAGGTAGTTTGTCAAAGTGTGCTTGCAGTCCAAGATATGAAGAGCTACTTCTCCAGGGCGGGTATGTAGTTTGAAAAGAAAACAGGTAGAACTATGGATTCAGGTCGAATTCTGAGACTATCTTAGGAAGGAATTTCAGATGCTTCCAAAGGACTCTCCTGTCATGATAGAACCTTGTGTAAAGTGGATCTGAAACAAGAACCTCAAGCTCACTAAAAAGTCGAGCAGATGTGAGAGCTTCAAGGAAAATATCTTTCTAAGCAAGAAGCTTTAAAGAGTAAGACTGAAGCGACTTGAAAAGAATCCTCATGAGTAAAGAAAGAACCACATTAAGATCCAGATAGGTGGTTTGGTGTGAAACAAGCCTTTCATGAAACAGACTATTAAAGGGATGAACAGATAAAAGGTTTTCTATTTAATTATGAATGGAAAGCACTGATAGCACTTAAGTGAACTCTGACCAAATTCTGGAGAAGGACTGCAATTGGCTGGAAAAGTTATACATGAGAATAAAGTGGATACCACGCTATTCACAGAAGAAAGTGTTTATGAGCAACTAGAAAAACTGAAGGTGGACAAAATTATGAGACCGGACAGGATCCATCCCAGGATATTGAGGTAGCTCAGAGAGGCTCTGGCAGATCCACTTAAAGATTTGTTCAATAAATCCCTGGAGATAGGAGAAATTCTATGGAATTTGAGAAGAGCAGATGTGGTCCCTCTTCACAAGAGAGATCGTAGAGATGAAGCAGGAAACTACAGATCGGTAAGTCTCACTTCAATTACTGGAAAAATAATGGATGCGTTGCTTAAGGAAAGGACAGTACATTTCCTAGAATCTAATGGGTTACAAGATCTGAGACATGGTTTTACTAAAGATAAATCATGCCAAATGAATCTGATTGAATTCTTTGACTGGGAAACCAGAGAATTGGATAGAGGACATGTAATTTACTTAGATTTCTGCAAAGTCTTTTACACTGTTCCTCATAGGAGGCTTATGAATAAACCTGACAGGCTGAAGTTAGGACCCAAATTAGTGAGCTGGATTAGAAACTGGTTGGCGGACAGATGTCAGATATAGCACAGTTACTTACCATAACAGTTGTTATCCAGGGACAGCAGGCAGCTATTCTCACATATAGGTGACATCATCCACGGAGCCTGGATGTGGACAGCCTCGTAAGCATACTTGCTTGTAGAAAACTTCAGAAGTTTTGAATCAGCCGCACAGCGCATGCGCGAGTGCCTTCCAGCCCAGCACAGGGCGAGTTTCCTCAGTTCAGATAGCTAGCAGAGAAGCCAACCAGGGGAGGTGGGTGGGTTGTGAGAACAGCTGCCTGCTGTGCCTGGATAACAACTGTTACGGTAAGTAACTGTGCTTTATCCCAGGACAAGCAGGCAGCCTATTCTCACACATAAATGATCTCCAAGCTAACCAGAATGGGATGGTGGGAGCATTGGCAACTTAGGAGAATAAATTTTGTAATACTCTCTGGCCAAAATGACCATCCTGTCTGGAGAAAACATCCAGACAATAATGAGAGTTGAAAGTATGAACCGAGGACCAGGTAGCAGCTTTACAAATTTACTTAATAGGAGTGGATCTGAGGAAAGCTACTGAAGCCACCATGGCTCTGACTTTATGGGCTGTGGCTCGACTCTGTAGATAAAGTCCAGCCTGGACATAGCAGAAAGAGATACAAGCAGCCATCCAGTTGGAGATGGTACGCTTAGAGATTTTATGTCCCAACTTGTTTGGATCGAAGGAGACAAACAGTTGAGGAGCAGTTCTGTTTGGTTTGGTGCGTTCCAAGTAGAAGGACAAAGCACGTTTACAGTCCAGATTATGAAGAGCTGATTCTCCAGGATGAGAATGAGGTTTTGGAAAAAACACTAGAAGTACAATAGATTGGTTGAGATGAAAGTCTGAAACCACTTTAGGTAAGAATTTAGGATGAGTACGAAGGACCATCTTGTCATGATGGAACACAGTGAAAGGTGGATCAGCAACTAAAGCTTGCAGCTCACTGACTCTTCAAGCAGATGTGAGAGCAATGAGAAACACTACTTTCCAAATGAGATATTTCAGATGAGCCATAGACATTGGTTCAAATGGAGGCTTCATTAACTGAGCAAGAACAACATTGGTATCCCAAACCACTGGGGGCGGTTTGAGAGGAGGTTTGATATTTAAAAGTCCTTTTATAAATTTGGAAACTACCGGATGAGCAGAGAGGGGTTTCCCTTCGACAGGCTAATGGAAAGCAGCAATTGCACTGAGATGGACTCGTATTGATATAGACCTGAGGCCAGAGGTGGATAAGTGCAAAAGATAATCCAGAACAGAAGATAAGGAGGAATGCTGAGACTCCTTATCATGAGAGATGCACCACGTAAAAAATCTAGTCCATTTTTGGTGGTAGCATTGTCTAATGGTAGGCTTTCTGGAAGCCTCTAAAATGTCTCTTACAGGTTGAGAAAACTGAAGAGGAGTTATGTTGAGAGGTGCCAAGCTATCAGGTGCAGAGACTGCAGGTTGAGATGAAGTAGAGATCCTTGACTTTGTGTAAGCAGAAAAACTAGTAGAAGGTATGACTCTCTGCTGCTGAAGAAAAATACCATGGCTCCTCCACAGATGATCCTTGCACTACTTGTGTTTTGAAACACTCCACTTCCAGCTCACAAGTCAAGAAAATCATCAAAAAACATTGGGGCATTATCCAATCGCTTCCGGATTTCAAGAACAACAGATTACGATTTGCTCTCTCAAGAGGAAAAAACCTCAAGGAATTTCTTAACACTAATGCGGCTCAAGAAAGTGGCATTACACCAACATGTATTGGACATTTCAAATGTGGCCACTGTACTTATTGTGATTTTTCGATACAAACTAAAGAGTTCGTTAATCCCACCAATCAATGTACTTATAAATTCAAACATTTTAGTACTTGTCAATCAGACCACGTTGTATATGTGCTGATGTGTCCGTGTGCTAAGATTTATGTAGGCATGACAACAAGACCATTCAGAACCCGACTTGCCAAACATAAATCTTTTTTTTAATTATTATTTATTTATAGAATTTTATAATATTACCAAGCATATACATCTTGTACAGTAAAGTGAGATCAAATAACATAATAAACTAAGTTTCCAAAATTAAGATATACCATAATACATAATTCAATTTGAAAATAAAGATAGATAAATGAAGTAATAAATGATCTAATTGATCACACACTAGTCCTCCATGTATTGGATCCAAGATTTAAAGAGTAGAACAAATATAAATCAAATAGGTTAAGAGGAAACCATGTCTTACTACAGTGCAGGGAGCTAACCTTCCATGGGATAAATCTAATATCAAAAGAATGCAAACAAAAGAACCATTAGTACAACACTGCAAGGATGCCTCCCACTCGTTTGACAATCTAAGAGGCCTTGTCATCGATGTCATCAAGAAAAACACCAGGGGGGAGATAGAGCTTTAGCCCTGAAACGACGTGAGACCTATTGGATTTTCACCTTACAATCCCTGCAACCTACAGGTTTAAATGACAAGATTGATTGGTCAGCCTATTATTAATTCCTCATTTTTTGAAATTTTTGTTTCTGTTTAGGTCTCTGGCCTTCAGTTGGCTGAAGACAAAAATTTTTTTTTTGTATGTCCTTTGATCGCATCTACCTTTCATACGTCAGCACGTTGTTCACGGTTTCACGTGAATGACGTTTTACCTCCAGTCCCTTATTGGGTTATTTAAATGGCTCAGCGTCTGTAAGGTGAGACGCCATTTTTTGAGATTTACCTGCCTAGGATTCAGGTCCATTAGCATTCCGTAAGTTTGCTATATTAAACACTGAATTAAATTTTCAAAGCTTTATTTATGATTTCAATCATTATTTAAATATAATTGAAATAATTTGTTATGTTTTTTAGGCACTGTCTACGTTTTCCCCTGATGAAGCCATACCAGGTGAAATGGCGGCCCCGTTGGGTTTGAAACAGTGCCGACTTCTTATAAAGATAAGTGCTTGCTTGACTTTATGCACTATCTAATAGAATTTTAGGATGTTTGATATCAAAAAGGTGTTGACACACCGGTCTTAATAAATATTTAAATAATTTACTAAAATATTAAAAATACATAATCAATAAAGAATAAAAATTATTAAAACAATTTAGTACGTTAAGTACATGCCATTTGCCAATGATTGAGACTTTGACCGAAAAATGTTTCTAGCAGGATTTGCTGGTATACTCGGTCTCTGAGGCATGGCATAAAAAGTGATTTGATTACAGCGTTGTAGTTGGAAGTAACTTTGTATGATCAATATTGGATTTATACTTTAACAAGGATTTAGCATCTTGCTAAGATTTTGAACTGCTCAGCTCTCCCTATCCCTGACCCTGATGAAATTATGAAACGCGTCGGTGGGGATTGAGGCAGACCCAGTTTCACAAAGCTAAGTATTGCCTTTGCAGTAACTCTTAAAAAATGACCATTATATAACTTATTGAAGCACTTGCACTTTATAAGCGTTATGAAACGTTATAAAATAACATATTCACACATTACTATGTTCCTATGAGGACGGCTACCACACGTATATCTGGTGTGGCATTCTGAGGAACTTGTGTGTTGAATTTCTCCAATTCAGGTGGTAACTTGATGTTTACTGGGATTTAAGAACATAAGAGCATAAGAAGTTGCCACCACTGGGTCAGACCAGAGGTCCATCGCGCCCAGCGGTCCACTCCCGCGGCGGCCCATCAAGTCTGTGACCTGTGAAGTGGTTCCTGACCATTTCTGTAACCTACCTCTACATCTATCTGTAACCCTCAATCCCCTCATCCTTTAGGAACCTATCTAAATCTTCCTTGAAACCCTGTAGTGTGCTCTGGCCTATCACAACCTCTGGAAGCGCGTTCCATGTGTCCACCACCCTCTGGGTAAAAAAGAACTTCCTCACATTTGTTCTAAACCTGTCCCCTCTCAATTTCTCCGAGTCACCCCTTATACTTGTGGTTCCCCACAGTCTGAAGAATCTGTCCCTGTCCACCTTCTCTATGCCCTTCAGGATTTTGAAGGTTTCTATCATGTCTCCTCTAAGTCTCCGTTTTTCCAGGGAGAACAGCCCCAGCATTTTCAACCTGTCAGCGTATGAAAAGTTTTCCATACCATTTACCAGTTTAATTGCTCTCCTCTGGACCCCCTCAAGTACTGCAATGTCCTTCTTGAGGTACGGCAACCAGTACTGGACACAGTACTCCAGATGTGGGCGCACCATTGCACGATATAGCGGCATGATGACTTCCTTCATCCTGGTCGTGATACCCTTTTTAATGATACCCAACATTCTGTTCGCTTTCTTTGAGGCTGTCGCACATTGTGCTGATGCTTTCAATGTTGTGTCCACCATCATCCCCAGGTCTCTTTCAAGGTTGCTCACCCCTAGCAGTGATCCTCCCATTTTGAAGCTGAACATCGGGTTCTTTTTCCCTACATGCATGACCTTGCATTTCTCTATGTTAAAACTCATCTGCCACTTTTTTGCCCACTCTTCCAGTCTCGTTAGGTCTCTTTGCAGGTCTTCGCAGTCTTCCGTGTTTCTATCCCTGCTGCAGAGTTTGGTGTCATCAGCAAATTTAATAACCTCACATTTCGTACCCGTCTCCAGGTCGTTGATAAATATATTGAACAGGAGCGGTCCCAGAACCGACCCCTGTGGAACTCCGCTCGTGACCCATTGCCAGTCTGAGTAATGGCCCTTTACTCCAACCCTCTGTTTCCTGCCTGCCAGCCAGTGTTTGATCCATCGG
This sequence comes from Geotrypetes seraphini, assembly GCF_902459505.1. Lineage (NCBI taxonomy): Eukaryota > Metazoa > Chordata > Amphibia > Gymnophiona > Dermophiidae > Geotrypetes > Geotrypetes seraphini. Next base: position 136,620,819 of record NC_047088.1, on the reverse strand, counting down.
TGGACATCCCCCTGCACCCTGTGGCTCCACAGCTTCCTAAGCAGTCTTTCGTGAGGTACCTTGTCGAAGGACTTTTGGAAGTCAAGGTAAATGATGTCTATGGATTCCCCTTTATCCACCTGGCTGTTTATTCCCTCAAAGAAATACAGTAAGTTCGTGAGGCATGACCTTCCCTTGCAGAAGCCGTGCTGGCTCGCCTTCAGTTGTCCATTGTTTTCTATGTGTTCGTAGATTGTGTCCTTGACCAGTGCTTCCATCATATTTCCCGGAACCGAGGTCAAGCTCACCGGCCTGTAGTTTCCCGGGTCACCCCTTGATCCCTTTTTAAAGATGGGCGTGACATTGGCTATTTTCCAGTCCTCTGGGATCTCCCCAGTTGTCAAGGATAGGTTACAAATTTGGCGTAGTGTTTCCGCTATTTCGTTTCTCAGTTCCTTTAATACCCTTGGAAGGATGCCATCCGGACCTGGTGATTTGTCGCTCTTCAGTCTGTCTATCTGTCTGAGAACATCCTCTTTGCTTACTTCTATAGTTGGACCAGCTTTTCATCATGGTCTCCGTTTATGTTCTCCTCGGGTTCTGGGATATTGGATGTCCTCTCTCGTGAAGACTGACGAGAAGAACTTGTTTAACCTGTCAGCTATCTCTTTTTCCTCCTTAACCACTCCCTTCCTGTCTCCATCGTCCAAAGGTCCCACTTCCTCCCTGGTTGGTTGTTTCCCCTTCACATACCTGAAGAATGGTTTGAAGTTTTTTGCTTCCCCCGCCAGTCTCTCCTCATATTTTCTTTTTGCTTTCCTAACCACTCGGTGACAGTCCTTTTGGTGCCTTTGTGTTCCTTTTGGTTGTCCTTAGTTTGGTCCTTTTTCCATTTTCTAAATGATGTTTTCTTGTCACTTATCGCCTTTCTCACTGCATTTGTTATCCACGCCAGGTTTTTGGTTCGATTTTTTTTGCACCCTTTCCTAAACCTGGGGACATACAGGTTTTGTGCTTCGTGCATCGTGCCCTTGAATAGGGCCCAGGCTTCCTCTACGGTCTCCATCTTCCCTGAGCTGTTGCTGAGTTTCTTTCCCACCATTTTCCTCATGGCCTCGTAATTTCCTTTTCTAAAATTGAGTGCTGTTGTTGTAGTTCTTTTCACTTTTGATGTTCCCATTTCTAGCTTGCACTGGATCATGTTGTGATCGCTGTTTCCTAGTGTCTCTAGTACAGGGGTGCCCACACTTTATGGGCTTGCGAGCTACTTTTATAATGACTAAGTCAAAATGATCTACCAACAATAAAATTTAAAAAAAACACAAAGCACACTGAAAGGCAGGGAAAATGTTAATTAATCATATTCCGGGGGTTTTCAAAGAGGTCACGGCAGATGACTCTATGCAATGTCACCTCAGTAACAAAATACAAAAATAGACAAATACACCCCCTCCCTTTTTACTAAACCACAATAGTAGGTTTTAGCACAGGGAGTTACGTTGAATGCTTCGTGCTGCTCTCAATGCTCATAGGCTCCCTGTGCTAAAAAAAACGCTATTGCGGTTTAGTAAAAGGGAGCCATAGTGCAAAATATAGACAGCAGATATAAATTCTCAAAACCGACACATTTTGATCACTAAATTGAAAATAAAATCATTTTTCCTACCTTTGCTGTTTGGTGATTTCATGAGTCTCTGGTTGCACTTTCTTCTTCTGACTGTGCATCCAATCTTTCTTCCTTTCTTTCAGCCTCCTGTATGTTTCCTCTCCTCCAGACCTCATTCTCTCCCCCAACTTTTTCTTTCTGTCTCCCTGTTCCCCCTTCTTTCTGTCTCCCTGTCTGCCCCCTTTCTTTCTTTCTCCGTGCCCTCCCCCAAGCCACTCGGTTTGCTGCCACCGCCATCGGGGAACAGCCCCCAAGCCACTGCCGTCCCAAGCTTTCCCTGAAGAAGCGTCGCGCTGACCAGCATTCCGCTCCCTGACGTCAATTCTGACGTAGGAGAGGAAGTTCCGGGCCAACAAGGCATTTCTCCTCATTCCATCCAGCCTGAGCCCCATCTCTCCTTGATCCAGCATTTCCCTTCTGTGTCTGTCAGAATTACCATTCCACCTATTTTCCAGCATCACCCTTCTTTGTGTTCATCTCACCTATATTCCTATCTCACCACTTTTTCAGAATCTTCATTTGTCTCTGTTCTTGTCTTTACCCCATGTTCACCATTTGCCCTTTCAATGTCTTTATCTCCTCCCCACACACACTTTTTCAGCATTACTTCTATGTCTCTATTTCACCTCCTCTTCATGTCCCCTCTGTATCTCTATCCTTATTCAGTAAGTCCTGCTTACCCTTTCTCTTCTTTGTGTCACTATCTCCATTTTCAGCTTCCCCCCCTTTTCCTTTGTTAATGCACCCTGTAGCCAGAATCTTTCCACCCTCCCTCCACTCCGGCCCAGCCCAGTATGAAATATTTCCTTTTATTTCCCTCCCCTCTCTCTTTCTCTCTCTCTTCTGCTCCCTCACCCACGAGTCCTGCATCTGGCCCTCTCCTTTCTACCTGCACCTGGCAAAACCCCCCTGCTCCGCGGCTCTCTTAAGCAACTCGTCAGCAGCGGTGATGAAGACAAGCTGCCGACATCGAGGCCTTCCCTCTACGAGTCCCGCCTTTGTGGAAAAAGGAAGTTGAAACAAGTGGGACTCGCAGAGGGTAGGCCCCGACGTCAGAAGCTTGTGTCGATCGCTGCTGCTGAGTTGCCGAAGAGAGCCGCGGAGCAGGGGGTGTGGCCGGAAGCAGGTAGAAGGGAGAGGGCTGCTGGAAGAGGTAGAAGTTCCGGAGTATGACACCGACCCGGGCCAGGATGATTTCTTTTTCAGGCTGTTGATGCTGCCGCCGCCACGCCACCACGCCCCTCCCCGAAATGACAAAAACAGCCTAATGCCCGGCGTCGGCGTCTTTGACGTTGGGGAGAGGAAGGCTGATAGGCCTGGTAGATCGGGACGGCAACACGAGTCTATCACAGAGCCCGGGATGGGCTCTGCGATCGACTCACGTTGCCTTCCTGAGCTACCGGTCGATCGCGATCGACGCGTTGGGCACCCCTGCTCTAGTACTACCACCTCCTTTGTGGGTCCCCCTAGGCCGTTGAGGATTAGGTCAAGGGTGGCATCTCCTCTTGTTGGTTCCGTGACCAGCTGCTCCATGAAACAGTCCCTCACTGCCTCCAGAAACTTTGTTTCTCTCGTGCAATTTGAGTGTCCAATGCTCCAGTCTATCCCAGGGTAGTTGAAATTCCCCATCACCACCACACTTCCGCTTTTACATACCTGCCTCAATTCAGCCTCCAGGTCCTGGTCGTTTGCCTCCAGTTGTCCTGGTGGGCGATAGTACAGTCCCAATTTTATGCCTGCTCCAGTCAGCTTTACCCATAGTGATTCCAAGCTGTCCGCCCTTACTGTTGTTTCCATCCTGGTTGAAGGAATGGAGTCCTTTATATATAGCGCTATTCCTCCACCCTTCTTATGTGTCCTGTCCCTCCTATAGTTTGTACCCTGGTAGGACCACATCCCATTTATTGTCCTCGGACCACCATGCCTTGTGGCTCCTTTTGGCTGGCAGGGGGCAGATGAGGTATGTTCCGGATGGAAGGTCTTGTGGGGGTCTTTTCTTGTTGGTTATTATCTTTTGGTTGGGAGGGGTGTGGGGGTTTGCTGGGCGTGGAGGGGTGAGGGTTGCCCTTTGGTGTGTTTGGGGGATGTGTTGGTCTTTGAAAGGAGAGGGGGGGATTGGGGGGTACCCCTCAGCGATGGGGAGTTCTTTTTTCTTTTCCTTCTCGGGGGGCCCTGCTGGGAGGCCTTCTGGGAAGCTGATACGCTGTTTTCTACTTTGCTTTCTCTTTGCAGCTCTCATGGTTATGGCTGACCTGACATCACTCTTAATGTGGCAGGTCTTCATTCTCCCATTAAACATAAGAAGGTGTTATCTTTTTTGAAGAGAGAGAAGGTGTCTGTGGCCTTTCTTCAAGAGACGCACCTTACCTCTAGTGAACATTCCAAGCTGGCCAGGGACTGGGTGGGCAAGGCTGTCTACTCTTCCTATAACTCTAGGCAGCGAGGTGTTGCTATTCTTATCAATAAAGCGGTGGTGGCAGTTCAACATAAGACCATTGTGGACCCTCAGGGCCGGTTTGTCCTTTGGGTTGGCACCCTTCAGGATCGTCCGGTGATCCTCTGCAATATTTATGGCCCCAATGTCTATGCTCACTCTTTTTTTTCCACTGTGCTGGCTCATCTATTGGCCTTGCCGAATTATGAACCCATTCTGGCAAGGGATTTCAACATTCCTAGTGATCACACCCTGGATTGTAAACCTCTGAGGGCGGTGTGGGGAGACAACGAGCGGATTGGCGTGAATTTTCTGATGAGTGAGCTGGGTCTGATTGATATGTGGAGGGCTCACCATCCAAGGAAGGTGGATTTTACTTTCTACTCTGCAGTACATCACACTCACTCAAGGTTGGATTATATCTTGATGCCGTCACAGGCCATCGGGAGGGTGGTGCGCACCCATAATTCTTAATGTTCCCTTTAGTGACCACCTGCTGTCTCCCTCACTTTGCATTGGCAGGGCCCAGTACACGATCGCATATGGCGTTTGAATCTCTCACTCTATTTAGATAAAACTTTTCATGCATACCTGGAAGCGGAATGGGACTTCTATTGTCAAACTAACAGAGGGGGGGAGGTCTCCGACACCATTTTCTGGGAAGCTGCTAAGGCTTTTCTTCGGGGGTGGATTATCGCCTATACGGTTACGCAATGCCGGAGATGTGATGCGGATTTGGTATCTCTCACTCGGCAATTGCGTTTGTGTAGGAGTGCCCTGCATGCCACGCCCTCGGAGGCCCTTCGTGCGGAGTATTTGAGCCTGAGTAAACAAATCGATGTTATTTTCACTGAGAGAGCTCTGTCTCATATCGACGTTTATAAGTTTCGGCTGTATCAATGGGGAAATAAGGCGGGCAAATTATTGGCAAATCTGGTGAGATCCTTTCGTAAAGCAACTCGTATTTCTTGCCTTCGGGCGAGCGACCACACTGTTCATACGGAGGAGGCAGAGATACAGGATCAATTTGTTCGTTTCTACCAGGATCTCTATGGGCTGGGCCCTTATGATCTGGCAGCGTGGGACTCCTTTTTCCAAAATCTTGTGTTACCCCGAATGTGGGAACAGCAGTTGAGCATGTTAAATGCACCCATATCGTGTGATGAGATTCAGACGGTGGTGGGGATGCTTAAGTTGGCGAAGGCCCCTGGACCAGATGGGATGGGGCCAGAGTTTTATAAAATCTTGTAACCTAAAGTTGGGCCAGCATTGGCGGCCATGTATGCTGACATGCAGAGCACTGGTCGCGTTCTTCCTGCCCAGAGCCATGCCCATGTGGTGGTCCTACAAAAACCGGGGAAGGACCCGGAGTTGGACGCGGAAAAGGCTTTCGACAAGGTGACGTGGCCTTATCTTTTTTGGGTAGTGCAACAATTCGGTATCTCCGGGCCCTTCCATCAGTAGATAACTCATCTCTACACGTCTCCTACGGCCCAGCTACTCATTAATAAGTGTCATATGAAGTCTTTTTCCTTGTATAGGGGCACGCGGCAGGGTTGTCCCCTATCCCCGCTCTTGTTTCTTTTATCCTTAGAGCCTCTTGCCCACAAAATTCGGACTTGTCCAGCCATCTCGGGTATCCGGGTTGGGACGCGAGGAATGCAAGATTACTCTTTTTGCGAACAATATGTTGTTGTTCGTGAGCAGGGCACGGGAGTCGATTCCCTGTTTGACTACTCTTATTGGGACGTTTGGGGCATTTTCGGGTCTTTGTATTAATTTTAGTAAGTCGGAGGCCTTGTCGGTCTCCTCCCCGTATGCTTCGCGCTCTGATCTCAGTTTCCCATTCCGGTGGGCTAGCGGGGAGCTTAAATATTTGGGAATTTTTCTTAGTGCGGACTGGCCCACTATTTACCGCCATAACATTTCCGACCGGTTGAAAACTTTGCAGGACTACTGTGCGCGCTGGGGTGATTTGCCTCTCTCTTTGTGTGGTAGAATTGCTCTGGTGAAGATGGTGCTGCTCCCTAAGCTCCTCTATCCACTACAAATGATCCCTCTTTGGATTAAGGCGGTGGATGAACGTTCTTATAGGTCTTTTATTGGTTCCTTTCTTTGGCATAATAGAAGGGCTCGAATTAGCTGGCGGACGCTTACTCAAAGTCGAGAGAGGGGGGGGGGGGTTGGCCCTGCCGGATCTGTGTTTGTATAATGTTGCCGCTTTGATGCGCTGGATTCACGAGCTCTTTACTGCTGCCCATCGCTTTACTCCGGGGGGCTTGTTCGATTACTGGACGGCACCCTACAGAGCGTTAGCATGCTTGACTTCTCCTCAGTGGAGACGTCCCCGATTAGGTCTTGCCTTGGTTTGGTTACTTCCTTTACGCAGGGCGTTACTGTGATGGAGACATCGGATAGGTCGGGGTCAGGGTAACTGGGCTTTTCAGCTGATCAGTCATAGTCCGGACTTTCCCCTGGTCGTGGGGTCTATGGGGGGCGCTGAGGCGCGCTTCGGTGCCTGTTTCTGTTTGGGTCACGTGTCTGAGCTGAGCTCTGACCCTTTTGTTTTTCCCTCCTATGACACTCTTCACATCACATGGGTCTTGCCTCGTATGCCCTTTTTTGCTTATCTCCAGTTGAGAAATTTTTACATGTCCAGCTTCCGTCGTCACCCGGGGGTTGGCTCTTTTCTACGGGTGAATCGGATATTCCTGTCTCTTCCCTCTGCTCTCAATTCTTTAACTTTTTGGTATCGGACTGCACAGGCTGAGAGGATAGATACTCTGTTGCCCGGACTGGCGGCTAAGTGGTCTGGGGAGTTGGGGGAAAAAGTTACTTCAGGGGAACTTCAGGCCTGTTTTTCCAATGTCCGAACGGGAGTACATAGTGCACAGCTGCAGGAACTTCAGTTTAAATTGCTTCACTGTACCTATTTTACCTGGATCAGGGGCCTCAGGCTGGTTTATGGGATTCTGCGGACTGTACGAAATGTGCGCGTGCATCTGGGACTCTATTGCATATGCTCATTGAATGCTCAACCTTGTGCGATTATTGGAATGGGGTTTTGGATTTTCTTGCACAGATCCTGGGGGTGCCGGTCCAGTGGTCTTATCGCATTCTAGTCTTGGGTCATGAGGTGGAGTTTTTGGATCAGGGTTTCACTGCTGCCCAGTGGCGTTTTGTCTATGTTGCCCTTCTTGTAGCCAAATGGGGGGTACTTCGTCAGTGGATAGATGTAGAACCCCCGGTCTTGTTGGGGTGGCAGCGGGCTCTTCGGGAAGTGGCCCATTGGGAGCTGCGGGGGGTGGAGGGGAGGTTGGAGGGGCCGATGCAGCTGTATGGGTCCCTGTGGGAGCAGGTCCTTGCTGCTCTTGCTGCTTCTCTATGATGCTGCTTTCTTCCTCCTTCCTTCTTTACCGCTTTTTCTTCTTCTTTTCTTCTCGTTTTTCTTCCTTTCCTCTTTGTTCTTTCTATCGTTCTCAAGTCGCTGAGGGGGGGGGGGGAGTGGGGTTCGGTATGGTTTGGTTGTGGGGGCTTTCTTTCCTGGAGAAATGGATGGAGTACACGGCCAGACTGTGTTGTTTTCTTCAGGTCTTCTCTTTGGATCTTTTTTGTGGGTCCTGGGTCCTGATGAGTACTGGTTGGTTTCTTGGTTTTGGGGGGGGGGGACTTGTCTCTCATTATGCCTGCCTGGTATTTTATGTTCTTGTCACCTCTGCCTTTCCTAGTCTCTCTGAGTTGGACTATGTATTGTATTTGCTCTGACCTTGGATACTGTTTGGTTGTTTTGGCATTGTCTGTCTGTTTGCTTCTTAATAAAAACGTTTCAAACCAAAAAAAAAATTAAAATTAAAGAAAGTGACACAATGATTCGCGACTAAAAAGAACACAAACCAATGTGAGAGAAGGCACAAAGAAAATGAAGTTCAGCGCAGAACATCAAAGTACAGACTTCTCGGCTCCATGGAAAACTGAGAACTGTGGAGACTCGCCCTGTGCTGGGAGGGAAGGCATTTGAGCATGCGCGGTGCGGCTGACTCGAAACTTCTGAAGTTTTCTACAAGCAAGTATGCTTGCGAGGTTGCCCGCCTTTGGGCTCCATGGATGACGTTACCCATATGTGAGAATAGGCTGCCTGCTTGTCCTGGGATAATGGATTTATTGCACATGATATACTACTAGTACCAGTGTATTCAGTGGTTTAAAAAATTAAATTAAAAGAAAATACAGTGAAGAGGGTGGCGGACGGAAAGGTGAGTAGTGGAGTGCCTCAAGGATTGGTGCTGGGCCAATTCTATTCAATATGTTTGTGAGCATCATTGCATTATTTCAGATGATATTAAGACTTCTAAAAGAGCGGACACCTCGGAGAGTGTGGAAAACATGAAAAAGGATCTGCAAACATTGGAAGAATGGTCTAATGTCTGGCAACTAAAACTCAGTACAAAGAAGTGCAGAGTGATGCATTTGGGGAATAGAAATCCAAGGGAGATATATGTACTCAGAGGCAAGAGGTTGATATTCACGGACAGGGAGAGGAACCTTGGAGTGATGATATCTGAGGATCTGAAGGCGATGAAACAATGTGACAAGGTGATGGCTGTAGCCAGAAGGATGCTAGGCTGTACAGAGAGGTACAACCAGCAGAAGAAATGTGGTGTTGATGCCACTGTACAGGTCACTGGCAAGACCCCACTGAGTATTGTGTTCAGTTTTGGAGGCCGTATCTGGCTAAGAATAGAAGACTTGAAGCTGACCAGAGGAAAGCGATGAAAATGGCAGTGGGTCTATACCAAAAGACGTACAAGAAGAGTCCTGAACATGTATACTTAGAGGAAAGGAGGGACGGGGTGATATGAAACATAAAGATATTTAAATACTTTAAAGGTATTAATATAGAACCAAATCTTTTCCAGAGAAGAAAAATTGTTAAAAGTAGAGGACATTTTGACTTTATTTGGGCTGTACGGAGACCTCGAGTGAGCAGGAAGGTCTTATGTTTGAGTAGGAGTGATGGGGGGCTGGGGGTTCCCAATGTGGTAAAATATTATCAGGCTGCTCAGTTGCGCGCTCTTATAGAATGGCAGACGCAGGACCCGAAACCATGGGTGGTGATTGAGCAAAGTTTTACTGACGGGGTGCCGTTGTTGCATCGGCCTTGGGTGCCTGGCAGAGTGCGGCTTGCGGGAGAGTTGTCTTCGGTTGACACTTCCTTGCGGGTTTGGAATCTGACCCGAGGCGGCTTATTGTTGGGCAGGCGCCATTCTTGGTATACACCGTTGCGACATAATCCAGATTTTATACCAGGTCAGGGAGAGGGAGTGTTTGCTAATTGGGAGTCGCGTGGTTTGGTTTGTGTGGGACAATTGTGGAATCCGGTCTTGGGCCGCATTCGACCCTTTGCTGAGCTCCAGGGCCGGTTTGGCTTTGGAGTCCGGGATCTGTTTCCTTACATGCAAGTTGTTCATTATCTCCGGACCTCGGGTCTACTGGGGGACTTGCGGGGTGGCAAGACTCCCTTTGAGCTGTTGTTGGATCCGGTACTCAGGAAGGGAGCTCTATCTGCTATATATCGGTGCCTTAATTGTCTGGGGGCTCCGCTTCCCTATATGTTGGCTTGGGAGGGGGATTGGGGGTCTGCTATTTCTTTGGACACCTGGGGGGACATTTGGAAGGAAGTTTCCTCGGCGGGCATTGCAGCTTTGTTGATTGAGAACGGATATAAGGTTCTTTTCCGTTGGTACTATACTCCTCAGACTCTGGCTCGTTGGCGGGGGGGTGCGAGTGCTCTTTGCTGGAGGGGCTATGGGGAGGTGGGTACCTACCTTCATATGTAGTGGCAGTGTGGGCGGATGAGTGGGTTCTGGACTGGGGTTTTCTCTAGGGTGTCCCGGATCCTTGCTTTCCAGATTCCGGTTGATTGGCGGCATGCCCTTTTGTATTGGCACCAATTGGACCTAGCCTGGGGAGATTCGTTGTTCTGCAAGTTGGCTTTCACAGCTGCCCGGTTGGCTTTACCCTCCTTATGGAATCAAGCGCACCCTCCCACGTGGAACATGGTGGAGCAGCGCTTGCTTACTTGGCAGCTTCTTTACCACTTGACGGCTTTACGGCATGGCAGACAGCATGGCTATGATCGTATTTGGCGTCGATTTCGGGCTTCTGTGGGAGTTCATGGTGGGGGTGGAGTGGGGATTTGAGTTGAGTTTGAGGCTTGACTGGGGGGATTCGGACTGGGAGGACCCTAATCATACTCCCTTCTTTGCATTGGGTTGGAAGATCCTTAACCTTATCGGGTGCTGTAGGTACTGTGTTTCGTCCATGGGGGGAGGGCGGGGGGGGATTTGGCTGAGTTCTGGTGGATTTTGTAGTTTGTTCTTGTCAGTATGTGGGGATTGCACATGTTTTCCTTGTTGGCAGCACCTTTGGTGTTTTCTTGTTTGCAATCTGTTGCTCCTTGTTTTTGCTGCATATTTTGTGTATATTTTATATTTTGTGTATGTCTCAATAAAAGCTTTCATTTAAAAAAAAAAAAGTAGAGAACATAAATTGAGGCTGTGAGGTGGTGGACTTAGGAGTAATGTTAACAAATTCTATTTCACAAAGAATGTGGTAGATGCCTCAAATGCCCTCCTGAGAGAGGTGGTGGAGAGGAAAACAGTAAAAGAATTCAAAAAAGTGAGGGATGAACACAGAAGATCTCTAATTTGAATATGAATGGTATAAACTGAAGAATTAAGACTGGTAACATAGTAATATAGTAACAAAGTAGATGACGTCAGATAAAAACCCAAATGGTCCATCCAGTCTGCCCAACCTGATTCAATTTAAATTTTTTAATTTTTTCTTCTTAGCTATTTCTGGGCAAGAATCCAAAGCTTTACCCTGTATTGTGCTTGGGTTTCAACTGCTGAAATCTCTGTTAAGACTTACTCCAAGCCATCTACACCCTCCCAGCCTTGAAGCCATCCCCAGCCCATCCTCCACCAAACAGCCATATACAGACACAGACCGTGCAAGTCTGCCCAGTACTGGTCTTAATTCAATATTTAATATTATTTTCTGATTCTAAATCCTCTGTGTTCATCCCACGCTTCTTTGAACTCAGTCACAGTTTTACTCTCCACCACCTCTCTTGGGAGCGCATTCTAGGCATCCACTATTCTCTCCGTAAAGTAGAATTTACTAACATTGCCCCTGAATCTACCACCCCTCAACCTCAAATTATGTCCTCTGGTTTTACCATTTTCCTTTCTCTGGAAAAGATTTTATTCTACGTTAATACCTTTCAAGCATTTGAACGTCTGAATCATATCTCCCCTGTCTCTCCTTTCCTCTAGGGTATATATATTCAGGGCTTCCAGTCTCTCCTCATACGTCTTCTGGCGCAAGCCTCCTATCATTTTCGTCGCCCTCCTCTGGACTGCCTCAAGTCTTCTTATGTCCTTCGCCAGACACGGTCTCCAAAACTGAACACAATACTCCAAGTGGGGCCTTACCAATAACCTCTACAGTATAATCAACACTTTCTTCCTTCTACTGACTACGCCTCTCTTTATACAGCCCAGCATCCTTCTGGCAGCAGCTACTGCCTTGTCAACTGTTTTTCCGCCTTTAGATCTTCGGACACTATCACCCCAAGGTCCCTCTCCCCATCCGTGCATATCAGCTTCTCTCCTCCCAGCATATACGGTTCCTTCCTATTATTAATGCCCAAATGCATTACACTGCATTTCTTTGCATTGAATTTTAGTTGCCAGGCATTAGACCATTCCTCTAACTTTTGCAGATCCTTTTTCATATTTTCCACTCCCTCTTCGGTGTCTACTCTGTTACAAATCTTGGTATCTTCTGCAAAAAGACACACTTTTCCTTCTAACCCTTCAGCAATGTTACTCATAAACATATTGAACAGGATTGGCCCCAGCACCGATCCCTGAGGGTCTCCATTACTCACCTTTCCTTCCTTCAAGCGACTTCCATTAACCACCACCCTCTGGCGTCTGTCCGACAGCCAGTTTCTGACCCAGTTCACCACTTAGGGTCCTAATTTCAGCCCTTCAAGTTTGTTCAACAGCCTCCTATGAGGAACTGTATCAAAGGCTTTGCTGAAATCCAAGTAAATTACATCATATGTCCTCGATCCAGCTCTCTGGTCACCCAATCAAAAAATTCAATAAGGTTCGTTTGGCATGATTTACCTTTTGTAAAGCCATGTTGCCTCGGATCCTGTAACCCATTAGATTCAAGGAAGTACACTATCCTTTCTTTCAGCAAAACTTCCATTATTTTACCAACAACTGAAGTGAGGTTCACTGGCCTGTAGTTTCCTGCTTCATCCCTGTGACCACTTTTATGAATAGGGACCACATTCACTCTTCTCCAATCCCCAGGAATCACTCCCGTCTCCAGAGACTTGTTGAACAAGTCTTTAATAGGACTCGCCAGAAACTCTCTGAGCTCCCTTAGTATCCTGGGATGGATCCCGTCTGGTCCCATCGCTTTGTCCACCTTCAGTTTTTCAAGTTGCTCATAAACACCCTCCTCCGTGAACGGCACATAATCTACTCCATTTTCTCGTGTAACTTTGCTAGACAATCTCAGTCCTTCTCCAGGATTTTCTTCTGTGAACACAGAACAGAAGTATTTGTTTAGCACATTTGCTTTCTCCTCATCACTTTCCACATATTGGTTCCCAGCATCTTTTAGCCTAGCAATTCCATTTTTCATCTTTCTCCTTTCACTAATATATCTGAAAAAATTTTTGTCTCCCTTTTTTACATTTTTAGCCATTTGTTCTTCCGCCTGTGCTTTCGCCAGAAGTATCTCTCTCTTGGCTTCTTTCAGTTTCACCCTGTAATCCTTTCTGCTCTCCTCTTCTTGGGTTTTTTTATATTTCATGAACGCCAACTCTTTCGCCTTTATTTTCTCAGCCACTAGGTTGGAGAACCATATCGGCTTCCTTTTTCTCTTGTTTTTATTGATTTTCTTCACATAAAGATCTGTAGCCATTTTTATCGCTTCTTTCAGCTTAGACTACTGTTTTTCCACTTCTCTTATGTCCTCCCATCCTAATAGCTCTTTCTTCAGGTACTCTCCCATTGCATTAAAGTCCGTACGTTTGAAATCTAGGACTTTAAGTATTGTGCGGCCGCTCTCCACTTTAGCCGTTATATCAAACCAAACCGTTTGATGATCGCTACTTCCCGGATGAGCACCCACTTGAACATTAGAGATACTCTCTCCTTTGTGAGGACCAGATCCAATATTGCTTTTTCCCTTGTGGGTTCAGTCACCATTTGTCTGAGCAGAGCCTCTTGAAAGGCATCCACAATCTCCCTACTTCTTTCCGATTCCGCACACGGAACATTCCAGTCCGCATCCGGCAGGTTGAAATCTCCCAACAGCAGAACCTCCTCTTTCCTTCCAAACTTTTGGATATCCACAATCAGATCCTTATCAATTTGCTGCGATTGAGTCCGAGGTCTGTAGACTATACCCACATAGATAGAAGTTCCATCTTCTCTTTTCAGAGCAATCCATATCGCTTCTTCCTCTCCCCAGGTCCTTTGCATTTCGGTCGCTTGGATATTGATCTTTACATAGAGAGCTACTCCTCCACGTTTTTGACCATCTCTGTCCTTCCTAAAAAGATTATATCCCGGTATGTTTGCATCCCATCCATGGGATTCACTAAACCATGTCTCTGTGATAGCGACAATATCTAGATCTGCCTCTAACATCAGGGCTTGTAGATCATGAACTTTGTTGCTTAGACTGCGAGCATTTGTGGTCATCGCTTTCCAGCTATTTTTCAGCGATAATCTCCTTTTTCATATGGATTTTTGTTTCGTTTCACTTTCCATTGCAATACTAAGAAATGAGTTGCTGATATTGCTTATGTTGCAGTCTTTACTACTATCACATCTTTTCTTTTGCCGGGGGTGGTCTCTATAATTGTCCTTCGTACATACACCACCCCCACCTTCTAGTTTAAATGCCTAGAAAAATATTGTCTAAATTTCTCTGCAAGGTTTATTTTTCCTGCTGTAGTAATATGTAGTCCATCAGTGCAATATAGCTTCTTGTCCTTCCATGTATTTCTCCTTCCTCCTATGTACCTCCTATGTACCTTCTTGATGACACCAGGCTTTGAGCCATCTATTAAAGTCATCTGTGTTTTTCACTCTTTGCTCTCCCTTTCCATATGCAGGCAGTATTTCAGAAAAAACTAAAGTCTTTATAAAACGTTTCATGCCCTCACCAAGCTCCCGAAAAGCTTTCTGTGCTGCAAGTGTGGAGTTGTTGGCCAGGTCATTTGTTCCCAGATGGATAACAACATCAGTGTTAAAATCCTTAGTTTCTTCCTTAATTATAGTCTGTATTTGCCTGGAACTCCTGGTAGCTGAAGATCCTGGAAGACATTGCACTATTTTGGTCTCCTCGCCTTGTGTTCCAAGGTTAATGCCTCTGATGATGGAATCCCCCAATAGTAACAATTTTCTGTTTTTGGCCTTTTTATTTGTGCTTAGGGTGCGCTTGTTCTCTTGAGTTACCTTCATTGGTTCCAGTCCCACCTCCCTTCTGTTTTCTTGAGTATCGCAGTGCACTAGTGGAGCAAAGGAATTCTGTAGAGATAATATTTGTGAAGGTGGATGTTTCTGTGTTACATGTTGCAGTCTTCCTGAGCCTACTGTGACCCATTTATTCCTGGGCTATTTTATTCTTTGAGGTAGAGGTGGTAAGTTGGTATGATTTTGTGGAGTAATGAAAGCTGCTTTAATTGTATTCAATTCCTGTTTAAGTTTGCAGAGCTCCTCCTTAATACTAGCAAGTTGAAGACAGATGGGGCAAGCCTTAAGCCTCCAAATAGTATGTCTTTGAATTAAAGCACCACAGTGATTGCATAGAATAAAGATCATCTTGATTGGTTGTGAAGTGACTTGATTTGAGTAGTCCTCATTATTTGGGTCTCTATATATGAAAAGTGGTCCCTGGGGTTGGTGGGACTATAAGTCTTACCCTTATTCCTATGAAGAAGAAGAGGAAATAAGATTTAACAGAGGAAAGAGAAGGGTTTATTTTTTTGTGCTTTTTTGTTTTTGTTTTTTAAGTAAGAAACAGGGAGAAGAAGAGAAATTAAGCAGATATAATGCTGAAAACCAGTGAAAAGAGCAGAATATGAAATGCAGAGCAACTTAGCTTATTGAAGTTCACAGGGAAGCCTTGTTCACAGCACTGTCCCAAAGATAATGCAGTTAACCTTAGAAGTAAATCAGAGCCCCTCCCTTCTCCACCTAATCAGCAGACACAATGGCTAAAAACTAGTAAGTCAGAAATACAGGCTCTATACCTCCTAAAACACAGTATTTTAAACAAAAATGCAGGTTCTATAACAAATCAGTGGCTACCCTAAAACACAGGATTTATAACAGGATTTTCCCTACTTTAGTCACCCTGAGCCACAGGCACCAGGATTTAATTAGAGTTAATAAAGTTTTACCCTTATTCCTATGAAGAGGAAGAGAAAATAAGATTTAACAGAGGAAAGCAAAGGGTTTATTTTTTTTGTGCTTTTTTTGTATTTTTTAAGTAAGAAACAGGGAGGAGAAGAGAAATTAAGCAGATATAATGCTGAAAACCAGCGAAAAGAGCAGAATATGAAATGCAGAGCAACTTAGCTTATTGAAGTTCACAGGGCAGCCTTGTTCACAGCACTGTCCCAAAGATAATGCAGTTAACCTTAGAAGTAAATCAGAGCCCCTCCCTTCTCCACCTAATCAGCAGACACAATGGCTAAAAACTAGTAAATCAGAAATACAGGCTCTATACCACCTAAAACACAGTATTTTAAACAAAAATGCAGGTTCTATAACAAATCAGTGGTTACCCTAAAACACAGGATTTATAACAGGATTTTCTCTACTTTAGTCACTCTAAGCTACAGGCACCAGGATTTAATTAGAGTTAATAAAGTCTTACCCTTATTCCTATGAAGAGGAAGAGGAAATAAGATTTAACAGAGGAAAGCGAAGGATTTATTTTTTGGGTGCTTTTTTTTGTTTTTTTTAAAGTAAGAAACAGGGAGGAGAAGAGAAATTAAGCAGATATAATGCTGAAAACCAGTGAAAAGAGCAGAATATGAAATGAAGAGCAACTTAGCTTATTGAAGTTCACAGGGCAGCCTTGTTCACAGCACAAGTACCGGATAGACTTGCACAATCTGTGTCCCATATATGGCAATTTTTTTTAGGATGGGCTTAGGAGGGCTTCGACAGGAGCCCTAGCAATTTGGATCATGAAGAAGGTGCTGGGCAGACTTTCACGGTCTGAATCCCGCAAACGATGAGATAGTTTGATAGGCTGGAGTGAGCTTCAACAGCAACTCCAGCATTTAGAACCAACTTCTAAGGGACAACTTCTAAGGTCTATAACCCAGAAATCATGAAATACTAATGCCATTCAGCTCTTTATCTGCCACTAGTCTTTAAGCCCGTTACATTAACAGGTGCTAGAATAGATGTGTCTGTCTGTCTTTCTCTCTCTCTCTCTCTCTCTCTCTCCTTGGCTGCTTTCTGTCTAACTGTCTTTCTTTCTGTCTCTTTTTCCTCTGCTGTCCACCACCACCCCTTGGCAGCTCCCCCTGTCCAGCAATAGCCCTTATCCCTTCCTTTTATGTCCCCCGTGTCCAGCAGCACCTCTTCTATGCTCCCCCTATCCCTCTTCCCTGCTCCCCAGTCCATCAGCATCTCTTTCGTGCTCTCCTGCCCCTCTTTCCTCTTTTTTATTACTTCGCACTTCATCCCTGCTTCTAGATCATTTATAAATACATTGAACAGCAGCGGTCCGAGTACCGACCCCTGTGGAACACCACTTGTGACCATCCTCCAGCCCGAGTAGTGGCCCTTCACTCCCACCCTTTGCTTTCTACCCGCCAACCAATTTTTGATCCATCTATGTACGTCTCCTTCCACCCCATGGTTCTTCAGTTTCCGTAGTAGGCGTTCATGGGGTACCTTGTCAAAGGCTTTTTGGAAATCTAAGAATACGATGTCTATGGGGTCCCCTTTGTCCATCTGTTTGTTTATTCCTTAGAAGAAGTGCAATAAGTTTGTTAGGCACAATCTCAATAGCGTACTAAGGGGGAGTCGGTCCACCCCGGGTGACAAGCCCTGAGGGGTGCTCCCGGCCTTGCCGTTTAGTCCCCCCCACCCCCGAAGGACCGCCCGCCCACCTGGTCTTTCCAAACACTGCCAGCATACCCAGGACTAGCCGTCAAAGCAAGTTGACCCACAGAGCAGGCTGCAAGATGCTAAAAGAAGTCTCCAAAAACTCTAAAATGTCATTATGGGATCTACAGCAGGCTCTTGCTACTGTTGATGTGAAAGTGCATGCCTCTATAATCAGAAAGAAACTGCACAAATTTAACTTGCATGGGATATGTGCAAGGAGGAAACCTTTGTTCTCTAAGATAAACATCAAGGCTAGACTGAAGTTTGCCAGAGAGAACGTAAACAAACACCAGGTCTTCTGGAATAGTGTTCTATGGACAGATGAGTCTAAAATTGAATTATTTGGACACGAGAAGAGAGGACATGTTTGGCATACACCAAATACAGCATTCCAGGTTACAGCAGTCAATGATTGTTGAAAGAGTTCCCACAGAAGGGTTAGAAGAGAAACAACCTTGATGTGTGGCTACGCATGATCCGAAAAATGGGCACTGTGGATCATAAGCCAGGCATCAGATGACCATGCTTGTTTCGCACACAAGAGCACGTAGACTATATATGCCAGGGGTGCCCAAAAGGTCAATCATGATCTACCAGTAGATCACAAAGGCAATGCAAGTCAATCGAGAAGCCTAGCCCAGGCTCTGAGATAGACTCACGTTGCCTTTGCGTTCTCCCTGCTTCCCCGACACCGACGCAGCAACAGGTCAGGCGAATGCAGCCACTGCACAAGCACTAGGCCCACAAGGAATGCCCCCCCAACATAAATTCTGATGTCGGAGAGGAAGTTCTGGGACAGCCAATCGCTGCCTGGCTGGCCCGGAACTTCTTCTCCGACGTCAGAATTGGCGTCCGGGGGAGGGGAAGGGGGGGAGAAGGCTTGTGGGCCCGACGCTTGTACAGTGACTGCACACACTTGGCTTGATGCAGCATAGGGGAAGCAGGGAGAAATCGGTGGCGGTGTTTTTTTGGGGGGGCAGGGAGAGAGAAAGAAAGAAAGGGGGGCAGGGAGCGAGAAAGAAAGACATGGTGAAAAGGAAAGAGAGAAAGAAAGAAAGGGGAGGTGGCAGGGAGAGAGGAAGAAAAAGTTGGAGGAGGGAATGGAGTGTGTTGGGTGGCTGGGAGCAGGCAGGGAGAGAGGAAGAAAAAGTAGGACTCATGGAGGGACAGAAAAAGATGTTGGTTGGGGAATGGAATGAGGTCAGGAGGAGAGGAAGCATACAGGAGGCAGAAAGAAAGAAAGAGAAATATTGGATTTACATTCAGAAGAAGGAAGTGTAACCAGAAAATCATGAAATCATCAGACAACAAAGGTAGGAAAAATGATTTTATTTTCAATTTAGTGATCAAAATGTGTCCGTTTTGAGAATTTATATCTGCTGTCTATATTTTTCACTTTGAGTCCCTTTTACTAAACCATGATAGCGGTTTTTAGCGCAGGGAGCCTACGAGTGTCGGGAGCAGTACGGAACATTCAGCGGTTTAGTAAAAGGGGAGGGAGTATATTTGTCTATTTTTGTATAGTTGTTACTGAGGTGACATTGCATATTTTAAAGTCATTTGCCTTGACCTCTTTGAAAAAAACCATGAATATAAATGATAATCCCACTGCCTTCTGAACCTTCATTGCAGATTGAATTCTCAAGCAAAGTTTTGGGTGTCATTATAGACTCAACACTTTCATTTACTGATCACCTTAACTCTCTAGTAAAAAAAAAATGCTTTTTTTAGCCTCCATATGTTGAAGAAAGTGAGATCCTGTTTCCACCAACAACATTTTGCTGTCCTTGTTCAATCAATCATTCTTTCAAGGCTGGACTACTGCAACTCGGTCTATTTAAGTCTGACCAAGAAAAGACTTCAGCAGATCCAGAATACTGCAGCTAGGCTGAACTTTGCAAAGAGCAAATTTGACCATGTTTCATCACTCTTGCAACAAATCCACTGGCTCCAAGTATTTTCCAGAGTCTACTTTAAATGTGCCTGCCTAACTTTCAAGATCTTCCATGGCATTCTTTCACCTTTAATTCCTCTATCTTGGAATGCTGACATCACCAGATCTATCCAAAATCTCAAATTCTTTTCCCTCACTAAAAGGCGGACGATACAAAGTTATTCAGAGTAGTGAAGATACAGGGAGATTCTGAAGATCTGCAACGTGACATAACCATGCTCGAGAAATGGGCCGTGACATGGCAAATGAGGTTCAACGTGGATAAGTGTAAGATAATGCATGTCGGTATCAAAAATCCCATATATGAATACAACATGTCCGGGGTACTTGGAGAGACCCCCCAGGAAAGGGACTTGGAAGTACTGGTTGACAAGTCGATGAAGCCATCTGCACAATGTGCAGTGGCGGCGAAAAGGGCAAACAGAATGCTAGGAATGATTAAGAAGGGAATCACAAACAGATCGGAAAAGGTTATCATGCCGCTGTACCGGGCCATGGTACGCCCTCACCTGGAATACTACGTCAAGCACTGTTCACCGTACATGAAGAAGGACACAGTACTACTCGAGAGGGTCCAGAGAAGAGTGACTAAAATTGTTAAGGGACTGGAGGAGTTGCCATACAGTGAGAGATTAGAGAAACTGGGCCTCTTCTCCCTTGAAAAGAGGAGACTGAGAGGGGACATGATCGAAACATTCAAGATAATGAAGGGAATAGACTCGGTAGATAAAGATAGGTTGTTCACCCTCTCCAAAGTAGAGAGAACGAGAGGGCACTCTCTAAAGTTAAAAGGGGATAGATTCTGTACAAACGTAAGGAAGTTCTTCTTCACCCAGAGTGGTAGAAAACTGGAATGCTCTTCCAGAGTCTGTTATAGGGGAAAACACCCTCCAGGGATTCAAGACAAGGCTGGACAAGTTCCTTCTGAACCAGAACGTACGCAGGTAGGGTGGGTCTTGGTTAGGGCACAGGTCTTTGACCTGGGGGCCGTTGCATAAGCGGACTGCTGGGCACGATGGACCACTGGTCTGACCCAGCAGCGGCAATTCTTATGTTCTTACCTACATTGGAAAACTAGGGAAATCTCTTCACTTTAAGCCTACAGAGCTCTGGAATAATTTCTCTGCCCAGCTGTGCAACCTGGGATCTTTCCAACTATTCCATAGACACCTGAAAACTTGGCTATTTTCAAAAATGTAAATTTCTGCTTCCCACTACCATCAACTCCCACTGTACTTCCTTTTTAATTTTTGTAAACCGTGCTGAGCTCTATATTTATAGATATAAGCTTAAGGTTTAGATTAGATAATTAGCATTTTCTCTGCATATAGTGCGCTTTGTGGGGGGGGGTTATTTTATTGTTGGTAGATCATTTGATTTGGTCATTTTAAAAGTAGCTTGCAAGCCAAAAAAGTATAGGCACCCCTGATGTATAAATCTTGTACTGAGCCAGGAGTACATGCTACAAACACATCTAACAATTTGCCAAATAGCAAAAGAAGCAGGAATAAGCTGTGGTTAGGATAATTCATGACGATCTGAAATCAAAGTGTCTTAAAAAGCGCCATACCCAAGAGTTAACTTTACACAACAAAGACACACGCCTGAAACAGTATGAGCAGGTTTTGACCAAGTAGCCAGAGCATCGCATCAGCTTCATCTGGTTTACAAATGAAAATATTTTTTTTAACTCCACCGATTTACACACAGAATGATTGCCTGTAAGTGCCTTCAAAAACACTACGGACCCACCCAACCTTCAGCTAATCTGTCATGGTCTCGATCGCAATCTGAAAACTCAAATTCACAGATCTATTCTTCATTGATCCTGGAGTTAAGATCAATGGTACATACTACTAGTATGTCCTCTTGATGCAGAAGCTGTTGCCAGCAATCCATTGCACACACACACACACACACACTATACTGGCCAGCAATCCATTGCACACGTATATATATATATATATATATATATATATATATATATATAAATACTGGCCAGCTCAGACTTCTGGGTCCTATCCCAAAAGTTGGGGAGAAAGGACTCATCTCTGCCAAATAACCCCCAAAAAGGAATCAAATATTCCAAGAGGCCCAAATGAGAAGCAATTAGAGGGAGGAAGGATGAAGCCTGGACCACTGGACAATACCAGCCCCTGTGCCTGCCAACTAGCCCTGAACTCATCAGGCCTACCGCCTCAATATCCTAGCCTCAGGTAGCACAGGTCTACACATTCTTCATTTGCTAGAGACAGAGAAATACTGGTTGGCTGTAGACTGCACAGGACCATCATCAAACCAGTCATTCTTATTGTAGTTTCCATCTGCTGGAAGGAGAGCATAAAAACCCACCCATATGAACTGGGCTGGAGGGACAATGAGAAATGAAGCAGATTTTTCAAGTACATGAGCAATTAAAATAAGTAAACAACAGATTTCCGTGCAAAACAGATTTCCAATCAAATCAACTAGCAACTGATAAAATATGAACCTCTTCATAATGATGGTTAATTAATCCCAGCATATACATACACCCACCCAACCTCTGGGCACTATTCAATATATAATGGGAAACTAATATTCATTATGCAAAAAAAAACTTTTTTCCCTTTAGCTGCTCCTCTGCCTACTGAAAATAACCATATTCAGAATGCATGACTTCCATGGACCGAGTATTAGTTCAAGCAACATGTATATTGTCTCCTGTAACATTACAATGTTAATCTCTCAGAACTAATGAGTATGTGAAGAAACTTACAGCTCTTTTTCTAATGTAGTCATTCCCAAACAAGAACTATAGGAGCAAGCTTCAAAAATTTCCAAGAGGAGTCAACAGTACCATGTTGAATTCAAAAAGAGTGAGCATTACTACTTGTGTGAACTTCTGAAAGATTCTCTAGAATAAGTTTCTTCAGAAATAAAACTGAACTCCTATTATGCTATTTTTCTATAAGAATAAGTCTATTCACTTGCCTTCAAGACAAGTCTACATATTTAAAATAAAAACCCAACTGCAACAATTACCAAAAAAAAAAATAATAAATTCTCAAAAAGAATGAAAACTACCATTTAAAAAAAAACCCAGCTTCACAATTTAATAAATACAGGCCAGACAAATGGCTGAGGCCTGTTCCTCATATCTTAAACATTTCTGTCACTGCAGAACTAATAACTAAGCATGCCAAAATTGTCCAAGGAATTTAGAAACCAAAAGCACAACTTTTATGATAAGTGAATGAGCTTTCTAAAGTTACCAACTGGCTGAATTTTAAGTCTGGAGGTCTTGAAGAGAGATTGGAGAGGTATAAGAAGCCATTTGTGAATCTGTAGTGGAAGGCAACCAGGTCTGAAATTTTCCAGACATAAACTGGAAGCTGCCTGTTGAATCCTAAGTGCTATTTTCTGGTCTGGAGATTCTAGAAACTATTTTTAATTGAGGGGTACATAAAAATGGAAGGTCAACAAATAAGATGAAACCTTTATTTCTACCTACCCAATATGGCCACTATACTACTTACACAGTTTTAGGAAACTCACTAGATAAGTCCTCCGAAATGTTCCTTACATGGACAAATGTTTCAATGCTTCAACCTGTTTAGAAAACTATGGGCTCCTTTTATAAAGGTGCACTAGCGTTTTTAACGCACGCACCGGATTAGCGCGCACTAGCCAAAAATCTACCGCCTGCTCAAAAGGAGGCGGTAGCGGCTAGCACATGCTATTCCACGCGTTAAGGCCCTAGCGCACCTTTGTAAAAGGAGCCCTATGGCTGGCAGGCTTCACACTAGAATTCACTCTGAGGGCATCACTAGCCCAGGTAACCTAGTAGAAAGGAGCTGAATTTTTAAAATCTTTATCTTTTTTGTTTCAACCGTATCTATTACAGCAAACTAGAACACTTAAAACTTCATCTCACATTTTTCATTCTATGGCTGAGGATCATGTTACCAATGTCTGGAATCTGAGATCTGGTTTATTAAGAGTCTCAAAAAACAGGGTGAAATTAACAGCAATTTCAGATTTTAGAAGCTCTTTATAAACTGAACTGCAATCAAAAGATAATAAATCTTAGCTGCTGTAAAATACCACAATAATGGACAGGAATTAGAAGACTGGAGATTCATGACTCAGCTCTACAACTTTAGATTAACGTCTTAAGTTAAAACAACTGTATTGTGGCACAATTTACCCTTGTTTTCTTGAGGTAGTAGCACCTCTATAGATTTCTCCAGATTTTCATGCTGCCATATTGACATGGGGGGCTTCATTTTTAGCTTACACTTGGTTAGGTTCATCCAGAAGCTTTTATAATAGAAAATAATTGTAAAGAAAAGCCAAGTTACTTACCTGTACCTCCGAAGACAGCAAGCCAAATATTCTCACATCTGGATCTGGGTGAAGTCATCAACAGAGCCTTGAGTGATATTTAGCTAGCTTAAAATATGTAGAAAGTTCTAGCTACCTGAACAGGTGCTTAAGAACATCATAGCCTTACTGGATCAGACCACTGCTCCATCTAGCCCAATGTTTCTCAACACACGGTATACGTACACCTAGGGGTAAACGGCGCTGGCACAGCATGTCTCCCAACTTTCTTCTTCCATCGCGTCTATGCAGCGCCGGCGCTGTATGTCTCCCTTCCTCCTGCAGTCACGTACCTTCCCCCTTCCTCGTCTTCTCTCCCCAGCCTAGACACTCTCCCCTCAAACTTAATGGCAAATGCACCTGAAGCAATTATACACTGGCTAACAAATCACTATTATAAATGTTAATTGATTCCTCATAATCACTGTTGTGAATGCTGGTTGAATATCCTTGCATAAACTTCATTATTACAAACTTGTCCATGACCAAGTGGTATATTTAAGGGCTAGTTGGTATTTTCTGTTGGTTACTGTAATGAGGGTGTTGTGAATACCTTCTAGTAAGCCATAGAAAGTTTTGACAAATTGGAAGTAAAAAGAATTTAAGAATATAGGAGTTATATACATTGTTTTTTAATTTTTTTTTAATTTTCCCCTGATGAAGCTGATTACAGCAAAACTGGGATCCCAGTCGGGTTTTGTATGGTGACAGTGGTGAATATTTGGTGGACTTAGGTATATTATAAGAAGCTTCCCAGGACACACTGCAGAGACTCTTGTTAAGCAACAAAGAGAAAACGAAAGAAAAGAAAATTTAAACAGATAAGTGCACTTAATTATTTTTCAGTTTTTTAATTATCTAGAATTAAAGAGAGTTTTCACAGCAACTGCCCACCCACCCACCCCATAGCCTTTAGAGTCTTTGTTAGGGTTTAAAACAAAACAGTGTTTTAGCCAAGATTAGTGTTAAATTCCCTCTTGTCAATCCCAAGACAGAGCTTTTTGATTTATAGACTCTTCAGCCAACCAGGAACAGGGCATTACTTTGTTAGGATTTTTCTGCCCTTTATTTATTCTTCCAGGTGTAAGTACTTCTGCACCCCAGAATGGCTGGGAAACATCGTTATCACCAAAGCTGCTGCTCAGGTTACAACTTCTGTCTCTGTGCAGATAGAAAATGCTACCCAGGCAGAGCGAATGGTTCCATGTGCAGGCTGTCTTCAGCTTGAATCTCTCATGAATGAAGTAAAGTTACCGAGAAGGAGGTGGCAAGACAGAGAAGCATCTGTGAGAATGAGAGGTACATCAATGAAATGGTTCATGAGGCGTCAAAGATTTCCAGCAGTGGGGAAGAGGAGGCTGTCCTGAGGAAAGACAGATTCTGGAACACTGCAAGATTGGTACTGTGACTTCCCTCGCCCTTGAACTGAAGAACTGTTATGCTATCCTGGAAGTGGAGGAGAGGAGAGCATACCAAGGAGAGGAAGGACCAAAGCTTGAAATCCCAAAAATTACTGGCTCCATGACCACTAGGTAGTGGTAGTTGGTGAGTACCTTCTGAGGGGTACAGAAGCATCCATCTGCAGACCAGACATGATGTCACGAGAAGTATGCTGCCTGCCTGGTGCCAAAATCCAAGATGTTATGGAGAGCTTGCTGACACTCATCAAGCATGATGACTATTATCTAATGCTGCTCATCCACGTTGGCACTAACGATACCGCCAGGTACCCGTAAAAATGTACCAAAAGTGAATTTGTGGCTCTGAGAGAGAAGGTGAAGCAGTCAGATGCGCAGGTGGTATTCTTGTTCATCCTCCCAGCCGAAGGTAAAAGCCAGGGTAGAGAAGCTTGCATCCTGAAAATGTATTTGTGGCTATGTGGATGGTGTCATTGAGAGCGTTTTGGCTACCTGGACCATAGGATGATTTTCCAAAGGCTGCTGAGCAGGTATGGTGTGCATCTATCAAAGAAGGGAAAAAGTGTCTTCAGCAGCAGGCTGGCTAATCTACTGAAGAGGGATTCAAACTAGAAGTGATGGGGCAGAGTGATCAAAGCTCCAGGGTGAGTATAAGCCCTCAGGTAAGTAAATCACTGAATACCTTTACATGGATGGGAAAAGGGGGCAATGTCTGGAAAGCAGTATATACTAATTTTCGAAGTATGGGAAACAAGATTCTGGATGTAGAAGCTGTGATGGAAGAAGATGAGTTGGATATAGTGGCGATCACAGAGACATGGTTCACGGAGAACCATGACTGGGATGTAGTTATACTGGGCTATAATCTGTTCAGGAAAGACAGTGTAGGAAGAAAAGGAAGGGAAGTAGTGTTATATGTTAAAGATCAGATTAAAGCCACACAATTGCAGGAACTGTAGGCAAGGAATAAGCTCTGTGGATCAATTTGAAAAGAGGAAATGTAACTCATGCAGGATGGGATCATACTGGACTTAGTGCTTACAAACAGGGAAAGTGTTTCTGATGTTACAGTGGGTGATCATCTGGCATCCAGTGATCACTGCATGGTATGGTTTAATATTAATATGGATATAGAGAGGGCTCATTCAAAGCGAAAGTTCTAGACTTAAAAAAAAAATAACTTTGGATGGGGGATTACGTTAAGGAATTATGTTAAGGAATTGTTGTATGGATGGGAATGTCTGGAAGGAGTGGAAATGCAGTGGGCAAAACTGAAAGGAGTAATTGTAAGGGTGACAAACCTTTTTGTGACGCAAATGTAGTAGCTCAGAAGGTAAGGAATAAGAGGTTAGCTTTCATAAACTACACAGAAAGAGGAAGACAGGCAAAAATATTGTGTAGTCAGGAAAGCAAAGATGCAAATGGAAGAAAAAAAATAGCTGACATAGTAAATGGGAAGACAAGACATTTTTTAGATATATTAGTGATAGGAAGAAGTGCAAAAGTGCCACTGTGAGAATGAAAGGTGAAGGGGAGAAATATATAGAAGCTTATAAAGAAAAGGCTGACTTGATTAATAAATATTTCTATTCTGTGTTCACGGCTAAAGCACTGGGAGCGGGACCGCAGAAGACAAATGTAAATAGGGAGTTGTAGACCCTGATCGATTTTCAGAGGATTTTTTCGTGAGGAACTAGCTAAAATAAAGTTTATTATTAGGATTTTATAAACCGCCTATCAAGGTTATCTAAGCGGTTTTTATAATCAGGTACTCAAGCATTTTCCCTATTTGTCCTAGTGGGCTCACAATCTATCTAATGTACCTGGGTATATGGAGGACAAAGTGACTTGTCCAGGGTCACAAGGAGCAGCGCGAGATTTGAACCCACAGCCCTAGGGTGCTGAGGCTGTAGCTCCAACCACTGCAAAAAACCAAGGGAACGGTACAGAACGGCGGGACTTAGGTGTGATTGTATGTGATGGTAGCCAAACAGGTTGACAAAGTGATGGTGAAAGCTAGAAGGATACTGGGTTGCATAGGGAGAGGTATGGCCAGTAGGAAAAAGGAAGTATTGATGCCCTTGTATAAGACTTTGGTGAGACCTCATTTAGAATATTGTATACAATTCTGGAGACCGCACCTTCAAAAAGATATAAATAGGATGGAGTCGGTCCAAAGGAAGGCTACTAAAATGGTGTGTGGTCTTCGTAATAAGGTGTATGGGGGACAGACTTCAAGATCTCAATCTGTATACTATGGAGGAAAGGCAGGAGATATGATAGAGATGTTTGAATACCTACGTGATCTAAATGTGCATGAATCGAGTCTCTTTCATTTGAAAAGAAGCTCTGGAATGAAAGAGCATAGAACATAAGAATTGCCATCTCCGGATCAGACCTTAGGTCCATTAAGTCCGGTGATCCGCACACACGGAGGCCCCACCAGGTGTACCCTGGCATAGTTTTAGTCCCCATATCACTCTGTGCTTCTCATAAGCAGATGTGCTTCTAGTTTACCCTTACCCGTATCACTCAATGCCACTCATAAGGAACTGTACATCTAGCTTACCCTTAAATCCTAGAATGGTGTATTCCACAATTACCTCTTCTGGGAGAGCATTCCAGGTGTCCACCACTCACTGCATGAAACAGAACCTCCTGATATTTCTCCTGGACCTGTCCCCTCTCAGCTTCAGTCTGTGCCCCCTAGTCCTTGTCACATTGGACAATGTAAATAACTGTTTTTCCTGCTCTATTTTGTTGATTCTTTTCAGTATTTTGAAAGTCTCGATCAGATCCCCTCGCAGTCTCAAACTATTTAACAGGCAGCCCTTTCTAGCCAACTAACAAACAGGCAGACTAAACTAACAATTAACTAACTACCTCTATCCTTCCAACTTTCAAACTCTGACAGGCAGATTTTCATACTATCTAACAGGCAGACTTTTCTAGCTCACTAATGATCAGGCAGACATAACTAACAATGTTCTATTGGAACATTGGTCCTCGACTTGGCAGCTAAACTTCAATGCTAGAAAATGTAAGGTCATGCACCTCGGCAGCAGGAATCCATGCAAAACTTACACACTAAATGGTGAAACTTTAGTTAGGACCAAGGCGGAACATGATTTGGGGGTGATCATTAGCGAAGACATGAAGACTGCCAATCAAGTGGAGAAGGCTTCATCAAAGGCAAGATAAATGATGGGTTGCATCCGAAGAAGTTTTATCAGCCGGAAGCCCGAAGTTATAATGCCATTGTACAGATCCATGGTGAGGCCTCATCTGGAGTATTGTGTACAATTCTGGAGGCCACATTACCAAAAGGATGTGCTGAGAGTTGAGTCGGTTCAAAGAATGGCCACCAAAATGGTCTCGGGACTCAAAGACCTCCCGTATGAAGAAAGGCTGAATAAATTGCAGCTATATTCACTCGAAGAACGTAGAGAGAGAGGAGACATGATAGAGACGTTTAAATATATCACCGGCCGTATTGAGGTGGAGGATGATATCTTCTTTTTTAAAGGTCCCTCTGCCACAAGAGGCCATCCGCTGAAAATCAGGGGTGGGAAATTTCATGGCGACACCAGGAAGTTCTTCTTCACCGAAAGGGTGGTCAATCGTTGAAATGAACTTCCACCTCAGGTGATTCAGGCCAGCAGCGTGAAAGATTTTAAAAGGAAATGGGATACACATGTGGGATCTCTAGGGGGGTAAATTCAAGGGGGTAGGGTTGTTGGAGTGGGCAGACTTGATGGGCTGTGGCCCTTTTCTGCCGTCATCTTCTATGTTTCTATGTAACTAACAAATATCTAAACTAACAAAACAAAAAAAAAATTTTGAAAATGGCAGTAAGAACAAGAAGCAACAGGGCTACAATCAAGACCAGCAGCCCAGTCACCGAAGGGATCCAGGGGATGGCCACGGTCCACGTACAGACGGAATGAGAGCCAGGATGGAGGACAGAGGGACAGAGGTCTCTGTACAGACCGAGGCCATCCCCGAGCAGATGACTACAGTCTCCACACAGACAGAAGAGATGGATCAGCTAGACGGAGACATCTTGCAGGAGCTGAGGAGCCTGAGAAAGGAGCTAAAGCGCTTGAGAAGCATCCAAGAGGACGAGGCCTTCATCGATGGAGTCATCCAGGAGTTGTCCCAGGTCACCGAGCAGGAGCCAGACAAGACCATCCTCAGGACGCCCAAACTGTCCGAACCTGCAACCCTGAAACCAACCATCGTGGTACAAGAAGAGGCTGGGGACGCTGACTCCTGGCACCTGGTAACTTCCTCCACCAGCAAACGTAGAAAACCTTCCTCTTCCTCTTCTTCTGTCTCTGATAAAGGACAGCATCTGTGAGCACATAGAAACAAACGGACAACTGAAAGCGAGCCAACATGGCTTCTGCAAAGGAAGGTCGTGCCAAACAAACTTACTGCACTTCTTTGAAGGAATAAGCAGCCAGATGGACAAAGGGGAACCCATAGACATCATTTACCTCGACTTCCAAAAAGCCTTTGACAAGGTACCCCATGAACGACTACTTAGGAAGCTGCGTAACCACGGGGTGGAAGGGGACATATACAGATGGATTAAACACTGGTTGGCAGGCAGAAAACAAAGGGTTGGGGTGAAGGGCCAATACTCGGACTGGCGGAGGGTCACGAGCGGAGTTCCGCAGGGGTCGGTGCTCGGACCACTGCTGTTCAATGTATTTATAAACGACCTGGAAATGGGGACGAAGTGTGAAGTTATAAAATTTGTGGATGACACCAAACTCTGCAGCAGGGTTAGAACCGCTGAGGAATGCGAAAACCTACAAAGGGACCTAAACAAACTGGAAGAGTGGGCAAATAAATGGCAAAAGCGATTTAATATAGAGAAATGCAAGGTCATGCATATAGGGAAAAAGAACCCGATGTTCAGCTACAAAATGGGGGCATCGGTGCTAGGGGAAAGCAACCTTGAAAAGGACTTGGGTGTGCTAGTGGATACAACAATGAAATCAACGGCACAATGTGCAGCAGCCTCAAAGAAAGCAAATAGAATGTTGGGTATTATTAAGAAGGGTATCACAACCAGGACGAAGGACGTCATCATGCCGCTGTATCGGGCAATGGTGCACCCGCACCTGGAGTACTGTGTCCAGTATTGGTCGCCGTACCTCAAGAAGGACATGGTGATGCTTGAGAGGGTCCAGAGAAGAGCGACGAAAATGATAAAAGGTTGAAAATCAGGGGTGGGAAATTTCACGGTGACACCAGAAAATATTTCTTCACCGAAAGGGTGGTTGATCGCTGGAATAATCTTCCACAACAGGTAATTGAGGAAAGCAGCGTGCCAAATTTTAAGAAAAGATGGGATTGGCATGTGGGATCTCTTCATGGAGGTAGTTAGGGAGTAGGCCATTAGTGTGGGCAGACTAGATGGGCCGTGGCCCTTTTCTGCCGTCATGTTCTATGTTTCTATGTTTCTCCTCTTCTCAAAGGAGAACAACCCCAGTCTCTTAAGTCATTCCCTGTAATCCAGGTTCTCCATACCTTTCACGAGCTTTGTTGCTCGTCTCTGCACCCTCTCCAGCAGTTTTATATCTTTCTTTAGGTATGGAGACCAATGTTGGATGCAGTATTCCAAGTGTGGTCTGACCATTGCCCTATAAAGTGGCATTATTACTTTCTCCGATCTACTCGTGATTCCCTTCTTTATCATGCCTAACATTCTATTTGCTTTCTTCGCCGCCACTGCACATTGCGCCAACGGTTTCAGGGTCCTATCAATTAGTACACCCAGGTCCTTTTCCTGTTCGGTTTTTCCCAGAGTTGCACCTGACATACTATACTTGTGTTCCTTATTCTTTCTGCCTAAGTGATCCAACAAATCACTGAGCTTTCCAAATCACTGTGCTTTACTCAACTTTGAGGTTAAATTATTCGCCATGGATTTGGCTAATAGGTTGACCAGGGTACTACTTAAATTCCTTCATGAGGCACATGTTGGATTTATTCACGGTCAATTTGTAGCAAAAAATTTAAGGAGGATCTTGACATCTTTAGAATACAAACAGCACCTGAGGATTTTGCCCCTTCTTATTAGTTTTGACGCGGAGAAAGCATTTGATCATGTCCTCTGGGATTACCTCTACACCACATTGCATCAGTATGGGTTTATTGAGTGCTTTGTTTCTGCGTTTAAAGGGTTATATGCATCTCCCAGAGCTGTTCTCTATGTTAACGATGTTCGTTCCTCATCATTTGAGATTCATAGTGGTACAAGATAGGGTTGCTCACTGTCTCCTTTACTTTTTGTTTTGTCACTTGACCCCTTTATTTGTGACATTTATGCTAATCAGAAAATAAAGAACGAAGATGACTAATCAATGTTCAGTTTCCTTTATTGATTGAAATGACTCAATATGATCGTGTTTTGGCCCCAACGGGTCTGCCTCAGGGGTCTAATGATAAATCAATAAACATAAATGGTCACAGACTTCTATTTCAGATGCTCTAGTGAAATCTTAAACATACGACAGCGGCGCATTCCTTTGACTACAGAATCAGATGTTTAAGATTTCACTAGAGCAGAGGTGTCAAAGTCCCTCCACGAGGGCCGCAATCCAGTCGGGTTTTCAGGATTCTGTAATTTTATAGAGACAGCAGCGCATTCTTTTGACTACAGAATCAGATGTTTAAGATTTCACTAGAGGAGGGGTGTTAAAGTCCCTCCACAAGGGCCAAAATCCAGTCGGGTTTCCAGGATTTCCCCAATGAATATGCATGAGATCTATTTATATGCTTTCAATGCATATTAATTGGGGAAATCCTGAAAACCCAACTGGATTGTGGCCCTCGAGGAGGGACTTTGACACCCCTACATAGAACATCTGAAATAGAAGATTGTGAACATTTATGTTTATTGATTTGTCATTAGAATCCAGACTCCTGAGGCAGGCCCGTTGGGGCCAAAACACGATCGTGTCAAGTCATTTCAATCAATAAAAGAAATTGAACATCGATTAGTCACTTTCGTTGTTTGTTTTCTGCTTTCATGTTTGTGGAAGTAGTATTCCCTGTTCCTTGTGACATGGTGATTTATGCTAATCCCCATATTTGGGGAGTGTAAACTGGGTTGTAGTGTTTTAAGCTTTCTCTGCTTGTGGATGATATTTTAGTTCATCTCACGGAACCTTGTCAGTCTCAGTCCACTTTGTTGAAAAATATTTCAGAATATAGTGATTTTGGAGGGCTCCATTTTAACTAAATCTGAAGCTCTTGTCTCCTCAGAGGAATTGAAGTGTCAGTTGGGGCCAGCATTTCCACTTCAATGGGCGACTGGCTCTTTTTGATATCTAGGAATTCACCTACCAATCCTATCTAGATTATTATATTCTTTAAACGTAGAGATTCTGCTCCACCATACAAGGGCTCTGTTGGGAGACTGGAGATACCTCCCTCTTTCGTTTATCAAATTTCAAGTTTATTTAAAATTTGATATCCCGCTTATTAAATTTCTAAGCAGTGTACAAACTTATTAAAAAAAAAATTAAAATATGGGGTGTCACATAGAGATTCACAGAATAAAACATAAATTGGTCCTTTTATCAAGCTGCGGTAGGGGGTTTAACATGCATAATACTGCGTGTTAAACTGCCTGCCACGCTAGCCGCTAATGCCTGCATTGAGCAGGCGTTAGTTTTTTGGCCGGCCGCAGGAGTTAACGCATAATGAAATGTCCGACGCACTAACCCCTCTAGCGCGGCTTGATAAAAGGACCCCAAAATGTCATAAATATGGTAAGGAGGGGGAAATACAAAGAATGATAGGAGAGGGACAGAGGTACAAAAAAGGGAGAACACAATAAGGAGAGACGATCTTCTTCATATGTAATAGAGATGTCAATAGTAGAAAGCGTTCATGAATGTTTATAAATTAAATCTATCTTTAAAAGAACATTTTTTAGGTTTAAATTTGTTTAAAGAAGACTGCACTTATCGTAGTCTAGTTGGCGTAAAGATGGGATGGCTAAGAGATTTTGGTTGCTTGATCGTAAATCTAGAGGAGATGAACTCTGGAGTGTGGAACATTCTTGATTTAAAAGTTAGAAGTAGTTTTATATGTTATTCTGTGTGAAAGTGGTAGTCAGTGAGCATTTATCAAAAGCGGGGTTACATGGTCAAATATTTTGGCTTTAGATATGAGTTTAACAGCAGTATTTTGAATAATTTGAAGTCTTCCTAATTCTTTCTGGTTTATTCCTTAATATAGGGTGTTACAATAGTCTAGATGAGAATTACTAGCATGTGAATTAAGATGTTTAGTGATGGAATTTCAAGAAGATTTGCAACAGAGCGAATCATGCATAACCTATAAAACATTTTTTTTACTATGGTACTAATTTGATGGTGGTATTGTCCTGATTAAAATAGTGATCTTTCCAAAATGGCAGCATGTGTTAGACACTGCCCTTGAAATTGTTGAGGAAGGCCCTTCAGAGCCTAGACCAACTGTTGGCTCGCTTTTGTTGGAATCGTAGGAAACCCAAGCTTAAGTTTCAGTATTTGGTCACTACAGGGTGGGCTGGGGATTCCCTATTTTGGTTGTTATAATCTGGCTTGCTTATTGCGTCATGTGAAGGATTGGGTGCTAGGTTAACAGTATCACACGTCTCTCCAGCTGAAGAGGCCTACTATGCTCCTTACTTTTTATTTTCCTTGCTCCATGAACCTCATGGATTTCTACCTCTGGGTTTCTGTTGAGGGCGGTGTGGCAATATTTAGCTCGTACTTTAGGGGGGATCCCACATTACACATCAGTTACCTATTCATGGGAACTTGGCCTTTGTACCTGGGATAGAAAACCCTGCTTTTCAGGGGTGGGAGTGGAAGGGATTGATTTTGGTAGAGCATCTGTTAGGGGATACTGAGCAAATGCAGCCCCTTCTGCACCTTAAAGAAATATTAGGGAACTGCTGGAGAGACACCTTATGGAGGGATGGGATCACTCAAACTTCCCTTTTTTTTTTTTTTTTTTGAGGAGTGGTGGGGGTATAAGCCCTAGAGGCTTTAAGAGTTAAAGCCTTTGGGGCAGTTTCTTTTCAGGTTGGGAGATTGGTCTGATCTCTTTCAGAGTATTTTGGGTAACGGGATGATCTGTTTTGGGGGGGTGGGTTCTGGGGGCTTTTGCTAGGAGTTTTTGGTTCTGGGGATGGTGGATGGGGGGGCAGTTTTTCTGTATAGAGGTGATATACATAATATTTTTGTTTCTTTGTTATTGTCACTTGTTTGTACAGTCAACACCGTAATTGTTTGAAAAACAATAACCCGGTGGGTAGGGAGTAGGGTAGGGATGGGGAAGGACTATGGGTTGATCTTGTATTCACTGAACATTGATTAGACTTTGTAGAGTTTATTTGATTGTTTCTTGCTTTTCAATAAAAAAGTTTTAATATAAACTCCTCAATTTTGAGCTAAAAAAGGGCACAATCAACTCAAAGATGATGCTGCGGCCCAAGTATAGGTCTAGCCCGACAAAAATGAAAGGAAACTTTTAAAATCTATGAAAAACTTGAAAAAAACATTACTAGAAGGGAATCTGTTAAGAGAGGGTTAAGAAAGAAAACAAGTAAATAGGAAGGCACCATTTCACACACAATAAAAAGAACTGTGACATGTGTGTCTAGTCTGCTCCACTGATGAAGAAAGACTGAGGGCCATTGATCGTGTGTCAGGCAAGAAGGCACCTGTGCATGTGAAGTATAGTGTAGCTTGAACTTCTACATACTTTAAGCTAGTCAAGCACCACACCTGGTTCCATCAATGATGTCACCAAGATATAAGAATAAAGGCCTACCTGTCCTCAGAGAATCCTTGATACAATTAATCAATTTGTGTTTCCTTCCTATAACATTGACACAAACACTGCAAGTCGCCATATTCTCCAGACAAAAATTTTAATGAGTTCATTGTTATTTACTTGTGTTTTCTTTTTATGTTTACTGTAAACCTTGTAGAGGTTTGCTTAAAAGGCAGTATATGAAATATAACTGAAACTTGAAACATAGTTCCACCATATTCTCTACCTGTACCAGAAGACCTCAAATCTAAGGTAACACCTCAAAACTTCCACCCATCTAAAAAACTGTAAGAAACCAAGCTTGGAATCTAACCTTCAAACTCCAAAATAAAACTAATGCCTATTCTTATTTTCAAAACTGAAATTATTTCATTAATGTATGTTAGTAAATTGATAAACAGATTTAGTAAAAAGGCTTGACAGTATTATCAAGTATTAGAATTAATTTTTCCGGGAAAGGATAAAAACGCAACTCACTAGGCAAGTTATCTTCTCCTTCATCAGCAATTTGCTCAGTGTCACTGTCATCAAACTTTATGTCCTTGAACCAGGATGGCTCAGAGTGGCCCTCAACAGAGTTTACAGAGTCGCTGTCTGGAGAAGGCGTCTCGGAGAACTCTGTACTCTGAAAAAGTTGAAGCAGGATGAGGTTACTATGCATAAAAGAAAAGCATGCCCAACTTGTGACATAAGCTAAAAGACAAACTGAATTTCTTGCCAAACAAACTAGGCATATAGTTAAGCATAAATGTGTCCAGAAACATTCAAATATATTTTCCCAGTGCAAACCATCTAAATAAATTTGAGTTATATGCAAGAAAAAAACTATTTTGACAATCCAGCCTTCTTCTTGTGTCAAATCCCTTAGACATGTGTTAAAAATTAAGTGCAGAGACTGAAGGTTGGGATGAAGCAGCGAACCTCGACTCTGCGTAAGCAGAGAAGGAAAAACAGGCAGAAGAAGAGGCTATCTGGAACTGAGTTGCAACAGAAGGGAGAACCACGGCTGTTGGGGCCACCGAGGAGCTATCAGAATCATGGTGGCGTGAGTGGATTTGAGCCTGATGAGAGTCTTCAGAATCAGAGGGAATGCATACAGAAACAGGTCCGTCCAATCTAGAAGAAAAACATCCGCCTCGAGTCTGAGGGGGGTGTAAACCCTGGAGCAGAAACGGGCAACTTGTGATTGAGGGGGGACGCGAACAGATCGACATCCGGAGTCCCCCAACGAGCAAACACCTGATGCAGAGTCACGGAATGGATGGACCATTCATTAGGCTGCAGAAGACGACTCAACCGGTCCGCCAGACAATTGTGCTGGCTCTGAATGTAGATCGCATGAAGGAACATGTTGCGGTGGACAACCCATTCCCAGAGCCGCGTCGCTTCTCGGCACAGGGATAGGGACCCTGTTCCCCCCAGTTTGTTGATATAATACATGGTGACCTGGTTGTCCATGTGGATCAGCACCACTTGGTCACAAAGCAGGTGACAAAAAGCCTTCAGAGTGAGGAAAATCGCCCGAAGCTCCAGCAGATTGATGTGACAAAGGCAGTCGGCACTGGACTAAAGACCCTGAGTGCGAAGACCGTCCAGATGAGCCCCCCAAGCATAGGCCGAGTCCGTTATGAGGACCTTTTGCAGAGGAGGAGCATGAAACAGAAAACCTCTGGAAAGATTGGAAGAGAGCATCCACCAATGGAGAGACTTCCTCAACAAAGGAGTCACGAGAATGCATCGAGAGAGAGGATCCTGATCCTGGTTCCATTGGGACGCAAGAGTCCACTGAGGAATACGGAGGTGAAGTCTGGCAAAAGGAGTCAGGTGAACCGTAGAGGCCATGTGACCGAGGAGGACCATCATCAGGAGCCGAGCTGGGGTCGAGGACAGATGGGCCACCTTCTGGCATAAACAAACCAGGGCCTCCTGCTGAGGCCGAGGCAAGAAGGAGCGGAGACGAACCGTGTCTAGGACTGCTCCGATGAACTCTAGAGATTGGGACGGACAGAGGTGAGACTTGGGGAATTTCACCTCGAAGCCAAGACTCTGAAGGAGCAAGATGGCTTGATTCGTCGCTCGCAGAACTTCTTGGTGAGAGGACGCTTTGATCAACCAGTCGTCGAGGTAGGGGAACACCTGCAGGCCGCAGAGATGCAGGGCCGCAGCTACCACTACCAGGCATTTCGTAAAAACCCTCGGAGAGGCCACCAGGCTGAAGGGAAAAACACGACACTGGAGATGGAGATCCCCCACCCAGAATCTGAGATACCGGCGAGAGGCCGGGTGTTTTGGAACGTGTGTGTAGAAGAATGAAACTGAGCAATAGAGAATGATACAGTGACTGTTTCCCGTGGCTAGCTGCAAGTAACATACTAGAACGGGTTGCTACGGGTATGGGGACAAGGCCATTCACCACCCCGTGGAGTGGTGAATGGCCTTGTCCCTGCAGTTAAGTATGTTGCACGCGTTACCTCACTTCTCACTCCTCCCAGTTTGCAGCCCTTGCAATCACGCTGTCCAGCAGCTCCCTCCCGATTGCCGCGGTTCAGGCATTTCTTTCCCTCATCGGGGCATCTCCCTCCCTTCCCCTCACTTTTGCTGGCAATTTTCAGTTTTCTTTCTCTGAGTAGCCCAAGCCTTTTCACAAGTCACACATGTGGCTGCCCCGAAACTTCTCTGATGCAACTCCCTGTTTCCGCCTGGGCAGCTTGCGTCAGAGGAGGTATCGGGGCAGCCGCACGCACGACTGGTGAAAAGGCTTGGGCCACTCACAGAGCGAAAACTGAAAATTGCCAGCGAAGGTGAGGGGACAGGAAGGAGGGAGATGTCCCAACGAGGGGAAGAGATGACCGGACTGTGACAATCGGGAAGGGGCTGCTGGACTACACGAAGGCCACTGAAGGGAAGTGAAGAGAGAGGGGGTGGGGATAGAGGAACAAACACTGAAGGAAAATGGGAGGAGAGAGTGGGGAGCAGACACTGCATGAAAGTGGGTAGGAGAGAAGGGAACAGACGCTGGAAAGAAGTGGGGAGGAGAGAGGGGAGCAGACGCTGAAGGGAAGTGGAGAGAGAGGAAGGAGCAGACGCTGCATAGAAGTGGAAAGGAGAGAGAGAGGGAAGAAGACAATGAAAGGAAGTGGAGAGAGAGGAAGGAGCAGACACTGGATGAGACGAGTGGGGAAGAGAGAGAGAGGGGAGCACATACTGGATGGAAGGGGGAATAAAGAAAAAAGGGCACGTGCTGGATTGGGGAGACAGATATCAGATCTGAGGAGAGGAAAGGAGGAGATGCTAAAAACCATCTGGAGGGGTAGGGGGGAGAAATGGAAGAAGACAGAGATGCCAGACCATGGGGGGAGTGGAGGGAAAAAGATGGATGCCAGACCAATGGGGGAAGAAGAGGGAGAGGTGGACAGTTTCTGATACAGGCAAAGAAATAGAGCAGATGCCATATGGAAGAGGCACAGAGAAGGCAGACAGTGGATGGAAGGAAGAGAATGATGAGAAGATGAGGAAAGCAGAAACCAGACAACAAAGGTAGAAAAAATAAATTATATTTATTTTCTTCTTTTTTTTTTTTTTGCTTTAGGATAAAGTAGTATTGTAACTGTGTTGATAAACGTTTATAAACAAAGCCCTGTCAGTGAAAGAACTCTTCCTCTAGTTTGGCAACCAGAACTCAGATTTATAAAATGACAATTGTACAGAATAGTATTTCTTTTTATACTTTAATAAAATGAGTTCAAGTTCAGTATAAAACTATATGAAGCTTGTATGGATGGGATCAGATGGTTTGCCGGGACAGTGCAGAGACAGGGACCAAGCTCGCGGGGACAGGGCAGAGGTGGGGACCGAGCTCATTGAGACAGGGCAAGGACGGGGACTGGGCCAAAATTTTTCCCTATGCCATTCTCTACTGAGTAACACAGAGCAAGGCAGAGGAGACGGAGCTGAAGAATTTAAAATGATACCTTCTCTACAGATTCGCAAGTAGGAGTACACTAGAAAAACTATTGATCTGTTCCATTTCCCTTCAGCATGAAAACAGAGAAAACATGTCAATAAATATGTCAGTAAGAAAGAGGAAACCTTTGGGCTGTAGCTACAGAGCATAAACATGTCTACATAAAAGATTTTGCTTCAGAGTATGATATACCTGCAGGGGCTTGTAGAGGGCGTACTCATCCCTAAAGATCTGATCATGATGTGTGACACAATCCAGCCAACGACCATCTACAAGAGCTTGTCCAATTGCTAAGGCTTGTGCTCTAAAAAGAATGCAAAAATAACTTTAGAGATTTTATAAATAACGTAAGACTAAATGATGATATCCTTTAAAATAATTTGTTTTACATTGGTGTATCACAAACTGTGTGTCATGAGATGCTGGTGCAGAGGAGAGGCGCCAGCTGACTGAATACAGGAGGTGCCTCTCACGATAAGAGGCACTTACTGTAGCCAGTCAGCCAGCACCTCTCTTCCTCGCTGGCACCCCCCCCCCCCCCCGCCTCCACCAGCATAGTTATAGAAGGCTCTATGCATGCATCGTGATTATGTCACACATGTGCATGACATCATTGCATTGACATCCATGCATTTCCAGATGCCCTTCAGCCTTAGTTTAGTGTGCCACAGCTTCAGAAAGTTTGCGGGACACTTTACATGATTATGAAAAAAACAGCACAAGTTAAAAGTTAAGTCAACATAGGCACCATGGTTTTCATTTGTATATAGTCTATACTTTCAAAGATGAAAACAAGACGATCCAACTATAAGGTCTGTGTAATGAGCTGAGGACAATCTCGTCTTGACTGAGATTGAGAACTTCCTCAACCTAAGGAATTAAGGCCCTGCCTCTTAGCTCTTTGGGGACAACCATTGTCAAAAACAGAATCAAACCACATGATTAAAAAAAACAAAAATACAAAACAGATGAAAATCATGTGCTAAACATGTAACCAATACTACTCTCATTAAATGAATATAGTGAAGATATGTTTATGTTAGCAAGTATTCTACAAGGACATTGGGCATATATTCTCAAATGTTAATGACATGATCTGACGAAGCCCAGTGTGGACACTGTCTACTGTAGTATCACTTCACATCTTAGAGATGGTGCCCCACTACATACACAGATACCTTCCCACCCAACGATGGAACATGGGACCATCAGTACAACACAAAAGCTAAGATATCAATTCCAAAGGAAGGAGGGATGGTTGTGAGAATATACATGTATACCTGCTGTCCTCAGAGAATACCTGCTACTGGTAAGTATATACATAGTAACATAGTAAATAACGGCAGATAAAGACCCGAGTGGTTCATCCAGTCTGCCCAACCATACATGCACCATAAATTAATTTAGTTTAAATGGTCCTTTTTCTTAGATATTTCTGGGCCAGAAACCCAGAGCCCTGCCTGGTAGTGTGCTTAGGGGTTCCATCTACTGGAGTGTACATCAAAGCTCACTCCAGCCCATCTTAACCATCCCAGCCATCAAAACCCTCCCCAGCCCTTCCTCAACTGAATGTCCATATACAGGACACAGGCTGTGCAAGCCTGCCCAATACTGGCCATAGTTCCTTCAATGTATACCCATTATTTTCTTATTAGAGATCCTCTGTGTTCATCTCATGCTTGTTTGAACTCTGTCACCGTTTTCTTCTCCCCCCCCCCCCACTCGGGAGTGCATTCCACGCATCAACCACCCTCTCCGTAAAAAAGAATTTCCTAACATTACTCTTGAATCTACCACCTCTCAACCTCAACCCCTTTGGTTTTACCATTTTCCTTTCTCCGGAAAACACAATTACTTACCGTAACAGATGTTATCCAGGGACAGCAGGCAGATATTCTTATTGATGGGTGACGTCACTGATGGAGCCCCGGTACGGACCACTTTAAAAAATGCATCGCCACTTTAAGAATTCAAAAAGTTAGCAATAGCCTGAACCGCGCATGCGCGAGTGCCTTCCTGCATGATGAGGGCGCGTGTTCCTTCAGTTAAGATACGCCAGCTAAGAAGCCAACCCGGGGAGATGGGTGGGTTGTGAGAATATCTGCCTGCTGTCCCTGGATAACACCTGTTACGGTAAGTAACTGTGCTTTATCCCAGGAGAAGCAGGCAGCATATTCTCACTGATGGGTGACTTCCAAGCTAACAGAGATGGGATGGTAGGAGTGTTGGCCAAAGAAAATATAATTTGAAATACAAAGTGGCCGAAATGCCCATCCCGTCTGGAGAAAGAATCCAGACAATAGTGAGAAGTGAAGGTATGAACTGAGGACCAGGTGGCAGTTTTACAGATTTCCTCAATGGGAGTAGGTCTAAGGAAAGCAACAAAAAACTGCCAGATCTCGAACTCTGTAGGCTGTGACACGAATGTCTTGTGCCAAACCAGACTGAGCATAGCAGAACTAGATGTAGACAGTCTTCCAGACGCAAAATGTTCTCTTGAATAAGGATGACCTAACTTTTGTGAATCAAAAGAAAAGATCACTGAGGCTTCGTCCGGTGAAAGTAGCAGGCCAAAGCCCAGGTACAGTCCAAAGTATACAAAACAGTTTCTCCAGTAGGAGAATGAGGTGTAGAAAGACACACAGGCAGAACAAGTGACTGAGTGAAAAGAAAAGTGACAACTTGTAGAAGAAACTTTGGATGGAAACGAAGAACCTCCTTGGCATGATGAAAAACTGCAAAGGATGAATCTGCTACTAATACAGGTAACTCCCAACCCTCCTGGTAGAGGTGAGAGCAATAAAGAAACACACTTGCCAGGCCAGGCAAGCAAGAAACTAAAGATGAACCATCAAAAAAAGGTTCAACAAACTGTAAAGAACTACAGTAAGGTCCCAAATGACATGAAGGGACCAGAGAAGTGGTTTCACAGGAGAAAAGTCTCTATCATAATCCTGAAAACCAAGTGAAAAGGGCAACAATAGGGCCCAAATGACAAGAGAAAACATGAGGTGTGGTTACACATGAAAAACCCCTACCATGAAATCTGGAAACCAGAGGAGAAGCAGTAAGAGGTTGACCCTCGACTGACAAAAGAAAAAATGCAAGAGTACTGGAAAGAAGTCCAAGAGATATAGACTCGAGACTAAGAGTAACAAAAGTAGAACAATGCATGAGCAATTCCACTATGTAGGAATGTAGAACATGAAGATAAAAAAGACAGCAATAAGAAAAACCAAGACCACTCTTAATGGAAACATTGGTAAGTGGCTAATTTCTTGGAGACATCCAGAAGATAACAAATAGGCTGAGAAGGATGCAGCCCGAGACATAGCACGGATTGTAAGGCTGCCTAAACATTATCCCTCCAAACTTTGCATTTTGGGGGGTCAAACCTTACATTTTGGGGGTTCTGTCTCAGACCTTCCCGACGATTTCATCTGGGTAAGTAGAATTCAATTTAAAATGTAAGGTTTGACCCCCCCCCAAAATGTAAGGTTTGGAGGGATAATGTTTAGGCAGCCTTACAATCCACCAGGTCCCGAGTTCAATACCCTCAAAGATGACTCATTAGGAAGTAAAATCAAATGACAAAGACCACTAAGAGTGCTTGCATAAAGAATATATATTACAGAAAAGCAAGATTTATAAAGATTTCAATTAAACATTACAATTAAGGAATAAGTTTTACAAATACAGAGACTGATTCTGTGTTCTTGTGAATGAGAGAGAACAGACAAAGAAAGAATCCAAGAGGAAGAGAGACAGGAAAGAGAAGTGTGAAGTTCCAGGTAGAGCAAGAAGGGGGGTTGAGAGGGGGCTTTATATAACAAATAGAATCTATTGAATTTCGATAGAATCTACTGAAGTTAAGTATCCCCATCCTTTGTAAACTGTCTGAAACAATGGTTAGTTTCACTGATCAGGAAGGTGAGTTAGGTGTGCGAGACTGTAGAAGAATAGGGGGGGGGGACCTGTCCTTTACAGACTGGAGTCAAATGTAATTTCCAGTATGCCTCTGACAATATCTGTACACCTGGACCCATTGTATATCCTAAGCTGTCCATCTTAAGCACCAGACATTAAAACATCCTCTTAACACCTCTTAGCTGCAAGTTCTTTCATTACCTTTTAAGCACTGATTTAATTTAGGCTGTTTGCAATGACATTCCCTAAGGAGACATGAATGATATGATCTCCCATAGGCCTTTGCTGACAATGGCAAGGCCAGCAAGCCAAGGCTGGGGTGACATCAGAGATATACATGCTTTCAGAGACGATCCCTCTCCTGAGATCACTGGAAAATAAAAGTCCACTGAGGAGTATAAAAATGTAGTCCTACCCGTGGCATAATAGGAACAGGGAAAGTCCTGTTGTTCAGAAGAACCATTATGTGTCTGGCAAAAATGGGTTGAAAAGGAAACAACTGTGGACACAGACGGATGAGAGTTTGAAAATGATCTGGAAGAAGAAACAGTCGCATGAGAATGGAGTCTAGGAGCACCCCAATGAAATACAGACATGAATACAGGGAAGTTAAAGTCAAAGCCTAGAATCAAAAGAAAGGAGATGGTCTGAGATGTTGCTTGAACCACTTCCTAAATAGAAACAGCCTGGAAAAAAACCAGATGTTTAGAAAAAGAAAAAACCTGAAGGCCATGTAAGCGAAGAGATACGATCATCACAATCAGACACTTCATGTAGAGCCTGGGAGAAAAAGCCAGACCTAAAGGAAGGACCTATACTGGGAATGGCAACATCTGAGTTGAACTGAAAAGTCTATAGTGTAAGCCGTACAAATCGGAATATGTGGAAGCTTCCCTGAAAATCAGGAAGCAGAGCCATGAAGTCTGAATGAGGAGAAACTAGTCCTAAGTACCTCTCAAACAGAAAAAGGATAAAAGTTTTGATATCCAGAAAAATCACAGTCCTCCGAGAAATGTAAGAATCTAGGAG
The DNA here is from genome assembly GCF_902459505.1 of Geotrypetes seraphini. Lineage (NCBI taxonomy): Eukaryota > Metazoa > Chordata > Amphibia > Gymnophiona > Dermophiidae > Geotrypetes > Geotrypetes seraphini. Next base: position 136,577,002 of record NC_047088.1, on the reverse strand, counting down.
AAATGGGATAGAATCCCTGACTCCACTAATTGAAGAAGACCCCTCGAGGGTAATCAGCAGAACAAAGGAGAACTGTACAAGATCCAAAAACAGACTCTTCTTGGAAAAAAGGGGGTAGAGAGCAGAGTGAAAACATTGAGTATAGAAACCTGCTCTATGAAGAAAACCCAAAGAGCTAATGCTCATAGCGATGTTGACATTGTGGAAGACAGGAAAAAAGTTGTAATGAAGGTGAAGACTGCTATTTGGACGTGACCAGAAAGTCTCACCTGGTCCCATGAACAGACAACTACTGAATAAGCATGTCCCAGCATAGCTCTAGAAGCACCAAAGAAGACATCGCCCAAACAAGGCATATGTGCCAGCCTGTCTTGGTGGTGATGATAAGAAGAGACACTTAAATTCAGAGGAGATCTGTAAGAACAGAAAAGAGGTTCTGAAAAACACAAACACTACCTGTGAGCATAGAAAGTGTTAACAAAAAAAACCATGTAGGCACATATGAATCTAGTAAGCTTATTTAGCTAACAGGCTAATCCACTCTACCCAGAAAGGCAGAGGCCTTCACACTAGTCTGTAAAAGTGACTCCTCCAGTAGGGATTCAGGGAAACCTTCTTAGTGTTGCGAAAGGCATATCAAAAAATTCTCGCAGATATCATAGAAGGGAATCAAACAAATCTTGATCAAGGAAATGAGTTTGTCAAATCAACTTCCAAGTGAATGACACAAGGTATAGACAGTCCCCTAAGGAATTTGGAAAAAATAAATTCATAATCCTACTTAAGAAGAAAGAGAAGCATGTGGTGAAAAAACCCACCGCTTCAGAGAGATATGGGGTGTTGTGCAAAAAACTCCCCCTTCTCAGAAAGTCAAACTATACAGAGAGAGAGGAGATGTCGAAGGCTGAAGGCAGCTTAATGACTGCAAAACCTTCCCATTCCAAATCGACACCAACGCCGGCAACTTGAAGAAGACCAGCGTCGCAATATATGAGTCGTAAGAATCATAGGAGATTCCTGTGAAAGTGCTATCACTGTCAAGAACTCAGCCGGATTAGCACCAGAAAAGACGGTGTCAACATGGTCGACACAAACAACTGAAAATACAGCTTAACATGTCGACATCGACTTTGACAAAGACGTCGACATCGACACAGACGTCGACAGGAACAACTGAACACACAGTTAAACATGTCAGTGTTGACTGAAGTCTCAGACATGAAGGGAAAAACTGCTGAAAAAGAAAAACACTGGTATCGCTGCCTGCCTCACCGGTACCATCAGTGCTACGTTCCAGAGATGAAAATGCCGATATCAAGGCACACATCACAAGCGGAATGGAAAATAATTGTTCAGCAGGAAAGAAAAAACACCGGTACCCTTGGCCCATAAACCGGTACCATTGGTGTCGCTCCACGCTTCCAATATGAGTATGCCCGTATCAAGGCCCTCATCGATATCGAAGCGGAGCTAAAGAAAGGGCTGATCGAGGTCGGCAGGACTTGACTCACTGCTACAATGACCTGAAGCCCAAAAGAGAAGTTTATGAGCCAACTTACCTAGATAGGATCGGGCTCGAGCAGCAAAGTCCATGTCGGTGCGGACTGGAAAAGCGGTACCAGAAGTAAAATGGGCACCGGATTACTGACGTCGGCATCTTGGATTCCTGACAGCGCCGATGAGAAACTATTTCTGAAGAACCCGCCTGAAAATGCGTTGGTGAAGAAAAAAGAAGGGGAAAAAGAAAATGGCAAGGCCGAAGTCCCGACATTGCTAGAATTACTGAAGGATGTCGGTGAAGACAACTTCCCCAGCAAAACAACCGCTCAGATAAAAATTGAGCAGGAAAAACCAGCATGGAACAAGAGTCATAAGGTGGGGAGATAACAGTATGGCGATCCATAAGGCCCCACCAAGCTAAACAGACGACGGTAAAAAAAATAAATAAATAAACTATAATTGTTTAGTTCTTTTTTTTTTTAAACCAACAATGAAAGAAAAGAAGAAACTGACTAAAAAGTCAGAAAACCACAAGAGCAGGAAGGTAGCGAAAAGAAAATTTTTTAAAAGCCGTTGAAAATGCGACTTCTTAGCTCCACGGAAACTAAGAAAATGAAGGACCACGCACCCTCATCGGGCGGGAAGGCACTCGTGCATGCGTGGTTCGGGCTATCGCTAACTTTTTGATTTCTTAAAAGTGGCGATGCACTTTTTAAAGTGGTCGTTACCGGGGCTCCGTCAGTAACATCACCCATCAGTGAGAATATGCTGCCTTCTTGTCCTGGGATAATATCTACATACCCTTTTCCATGCTTTAATAATCTCAAAATTGCATTATTGCAATATTGTATATTTGGGACCTCAAATAGGAATCTGAAAAGATTACAAACCTTACAGAATACTGCAATAAAAGTTTTAGGCTTTAAGAAAAAAATTTGATAGGGTAACACCTCTTTATTTGCAATTTCACTGGCTACCCATTCGCTATAGAATCCAATTTAAAGCTCTATTTCTTGCGCACAAGAGTTTTTTTATTCTCTACAGCCTGCTTATCTACATTCGTATTTGATTCCGTATTCACCATCAAGAACCTTGAGATCTATCCAGGATAATAGAATGGTAATACCCTCTGTTCATAGAGCTAGATGGGAGTCTACTCGAAATAAAGCATTCTATTTTGCAGTTCCAAATTTATTTATTCAATTTTCTATACAGTTCTCCCAGGAGAGCTCAGAACGGTTTGCAAGAGTTTTATTCAGGTACTCAAGCATTTTTCCCTGTCTGTCCCAGCAGGCTCACAATCTATCTAAAGTACCTGGGGCAATAGGGGGATTAAGTGATTTGCCCAGGGTCACAAAGAACAGCATGGGTTTGAACACACAATCCCAGGGTGCTCAGGCTGTAGCTTTAACCACTGCGCCACACTCTCCCCCATATGCCACGAGAGTTGAGATTAGAGGCAAATTTAAAATTTTTCAAAATTATGTTAAAAACAAATTTTTTTTTAAAGAAGCATTCGGGCAAGATTTAAATCAATCTGATATTACTCATATATTCTGAAATTTTCTTGATCTTCAGTTAGCAGTCTGGTGGAATTATGAAGCTCAATGGTATTTGTATGATTTTACTTAGGAAAGAATGCTTTTTGTGAGAGTGAATGTTCCTTAGTATGCTGTTTATAAGGGCTAGGCCTATACTATCTAATAATGGAGTTCTTTTTTATATTTGTTTTATTTTATTTTACTTTTATTATACTCTGTAAACCGCTTGAACCAGTAAAATGAACGAGTGGTATAACAAGGTTAATAAACCATATTTGGAGGGAGCTGAAATAAGACTCTCTTGGTGGATGTTCGGGAGGCCTGCTTTTCCAACACAGAACATAAACCTGCCGAATAACCTGAAGATCAGAGGTAATTAGGGGCTACCTCTCTTGAAAGAGGAGCACCCAACCCCAACCAGAACATTTTCAAGCAGTGACAACTACACAGCAGCAATGCTCTCCATGGAGTCAAAAAGTCAGTTGTTGTGTAGGCTGCACAGGGGCCTGTGACTTATCTCTGCTACTGGCTTGGAAATGAGAACTGATGTGCAGAAGAGTAATATGATAGTCTCCAAGATGAAGAAGGGTCAAGTTTCAAGTTTTTTATTAAAATTTGATTTGATCGCTTATCCAATTTCTAAGCAAGTTTATAATATTAAATATAAAAAGGAAAACAAAACAAAAACATTAATACAAAATAAAAATAATGCCATTAACAATATCATTAATACATACAGAGGAAATACAAATTAAAAGAAACATCAACTAGTACATGACATATTAAAAGGGGACAAACTAACTAATATAGGAATAACATGGTCTGATTTCTTTTTTCCAGTTAGAAACACAGAAACATGACAGCAGATAAAGGCCAAAAGGCCCATCTAGTCTGTCAATCCACAGTAACCATTATCTCTTTCTCTCTCTGAGAGATCCCACGTGCCTATCCTAGGCCCTCTTGAATTCAGACACAGACTCTGTTTTCACTACCTCTTCCAGGGAACTGTTCCACGCATCTACCACCTTTAACGTAAAAAAGTGTTTTCTCAGATTACTCCAGAACCTATCACCTCTTAACTTCCTCCTATGCCCTCTCATTGCAGAGTTTCCTTTCAAATGAAAGAGACTCGACTCATGCACATTTATATTATGTAGGTATTTAAACGTCTCTATATATCTCCCCTCTCCTGCCTTTCCTCCAAAGTATACAGATTGAGCTCTTTAAGGCTGTCTCCATACGCCTTATGACGAAGACCACACACTATTTTAATAGCTTTCCTCTGGACTGACTCCATCTTTTTTATATCTTTTTGATGGTGCGGCCTTTAGAATTGTATACAATATTCTAAATGAATCTCATTAGAGTCTTATACAGAGGCATTAATACCTCCTTTTTTCTACTGGCCATATCTCTCCCTATGCAACCTAGCATCCTTCTAACTTTCACCATCACCTTTTCAACCTGTTTGGCTACTTTAAGATCATACAAAATACTTTAAGATCATCACATACAATCACACCTAAGTCCCACTTTTCCGTCGTGCACATAAGTTCTTCACCCCTAAACTGTACCGTTGCCTTTGGTTTTTGCAGCCCAAATGAATAACCTTGCATTTCTTAGCATTAAATTTTAACTGCCAAATTTCAGACCATTCTTCAAGCTTCACCAAGTCTTTCTTCATGCTATTCACACAATCCGGCGTGTCTACTCTACTGCAGATTTTGGTATCATCCGCAAAGAGGAAAATCTTACCTGACAACCCTTCAGCAATTTCATTTATAAAAATGTTAAAAAGAACAGGCCCAAACATAAAACCTTGAGGCACACCACTGGTAACATCCCTTCCTCAGAGCGATCTCCATTGATCACTACCCTCTGTCACCTTCCACTCAACCAGTTCCTGACCCAGTCCATCACTTTGGCAGCAGTATTTTGCACTAGTTGCAATCTTGCTAAACAATTCTTACTTAATCGATTGTACAAGGAATTCTAATAATCTAACTGATTAGTTATTAAAGCATGCACAATCTTAACAAATTAGAACATTCAAAAATGAAATTAGCTGTATAATAAGTCACAAATGGAAAAAGCAACTTGTAGTAAATAGTCCAATATGCAGTGATTTAGCATAGAGGTTCAGAATATTAGCTTCCAAGGGCTTTTATGTGAATCCCACAACAATGAATGAAATAGCAAGCAGCATCCATGTTCTCTGGGACAACATGAACTGAAAAAGGAACCTCCCAATCCTTTCTTTTTCTAATTCTAATGAGCAGCCTTCATGATCCTATGAAAGGGTACTGCGATATCCTCTCTAGGAAGGGAGCCAGAATCCAATATTTCAAGTTCCAAATGAGGTACTTTCCCCATTTCAAAGTTAAAGAGTACTGGCTAAGCCATTTGACAGCCAGGAAATGAAATATTTTCTGAAGGAGACTTAAGTCTATCAGGGAAGAATTTGTGAATTCTGTTTCATGTCCCAAGAAATATGGAATCCAGTTCTTCAAAGTACTCTGCTTGGGAGGTACATGGAAGAGAGCATTGGTTAGAGCAGTTTTTCTCAACACTCGGTACCGGTATGGCCACTGTGGAGAATATTCCCTGTCCATCCATCAAAACTGAGCTGCCGCTGCCAAGGAAGAAAGGCTTGTGGGTGTGTGATTCGCTGCCGGCTGTGCGTCCCCCCAGATGGAGATGGAGCGAGGCAGATGGAGCGAGTGCGGCTCGAACAAATAAGGAGACACGATTTTTCTGGGACAAAGGAAGAAAGGAGGGGGGTTAAGTAGCACTTTGGAGCATTGGAGGGGCATGATTCAGGGACTATAGCTAGAAGGCGAGGGGGAGGGGGAACAAACTCAACTCAGAAGGAAAGGAGGTGGCATGAACATTGGACACAGAAGGGGGCACTAACTTGGGACATAGGAAGGATAGAATAGAAAGGGAGAATTGTTGAGAGAAGGAATGAGATGGTAGCACATGGGGAAAGGAAGAAAGAGGAAAACTGGGCAGAGAGAGAGGAGAAAGAGGTAGAGATGCATGGGGAAGAGAAGGATGAGAGGGAGATATTGGATATGGTGGTGAAGAGGGAACAGAGGGACAGATTGAAGGGGATGTAAGGGGAGGAATATTGGACATAGTGATGGAGGGAGAGCATTGTGCTGGAGAGGGGTTATAGAAGGATAAATGGGCATAGGGCTGATGGGCAGTGGTGAAAAATGCTGCACATGATCTGGGGGATGAGAGAGGGAAAAATGTTGGATGTGACAGTAGAGGGGGTGGGGAGAGGTGCCTGGATCTCTCAAGACAGATGGAGAGTGAGTGAGAGAGAGGGAAACTTGTTGCCAATAGAGACTGAGGAGAGAGGAAGAAAAGTGGACTCATGGAGGGACAGGGAGAGATGTTGGTTGGGGAAGGGAATAAGTTCCAGAGGAGAGGAAGCGTGCAGGAGGCAAAAATGTTGGACTCATGGAGAGAGAGAGCGAAAGAGAGTGAGAGATGGATGGGGAGGGCAAAAAAGAGTTAAGGAGAAATGTCACACTCAGGGGAAGGGGGAGAGGGCAGAGAGTAAAAAATTGAACTCATGGAGGGAGAGAGAGAAATGGTTGGGGGAAGGAATGAGGACTGGAGGAGAGGAAGCATGCAGGAGGCAGAAAGAAAGAAATATTGGATGCACAGTCAGAAGGAAGTGCAACCAGAGACTCATGAAATCACCAGACAGCAAAGGTAGGAAAAATGATTTTATTTTCAATTTAGTGATCGAAATGTGTCAGTTTTGAGAATTTATATCTGCTGTCTATATTTTGCACTATATTTTTCTATAGTTGTTACTGAGTGACATTGCATATTTTAAAGTAATCTGCCTTGACTTCTTTGAAACAAACCTGAATATAAAATGGAAAATGTTTTTTAAATTTTGTGGTTGCCATTATGTATTAAGATTATATTGTGTATATATGAAAATTGAATGGAAGAAATTGTATTACATTACATTAGGGATTTCTATTCCGCCATTACCTTGCAGTTCAAGGTGGATTACAAAAGAATTATCCAAGATTTATTACAACAAGAACTTACCAAAAAAAAAAAAATTGGTCATTTTCAAAGAGAGTAAGAAATGGGTAAGGTTATTTGTTTGGGGTAGTTGGCTTTAGTGAGAGGTGGAGTTTGAGACTTGCAGTATTATTTCTTTTTTCAGAGTTTTCTTGAAGAGTATGGTCTTTATTTCTTTTCTAAAAGTCTTGTAGTCGAGGGATGCCGTCAGTAGATTGGCAATTTGGTTGTCTAGCTTGGCTGCTTGAGTGGCCAGGAGGCCATCATATAGTACTATTATTATGGGGATGGGGTCTGGGGCAGAGCCTGGGCAGGTCTGAGGTAGAGCTTGGGCAGGAGTACTCTGTTGATATTTGTTAGACTTAGGGGGTATTTGGCATGAAGACGTTGAGAAGCACTGGGTTAGAGTGTTAGCTCTGGGTGGATGCATATAGAAATAGGAGTTCACCATCTGATCCAGAAAAAGGTTCCACTGCCAAGGTCGACATATGTGTCGGTAGAGTTTCTGCTCCCCCCTCCCCCACAAGTCAACACGGAGACAGAGTGATACACCCTCTCTATAACTGATGCACCGATGTATCTTTGGGCTGGGCTGAAATTGGCGCAAGCACCCAGGAAGCCTGGGTAGACTGCTTAAGCAGTAGCCCTGAAAGCTTATGTTTGAGCATAGTCCTAATTGCCTCCTGGAGAAAAGTGTTAGTGTGGTTGGGAAGCCAATGTGGAGGCAGCTTGTAGTATAGTCTGACAAGGCATAGGAGTCCCAAAGCCAAGCAACATACCTGAACAAATCCATGACAAGGAGGTACGGGGAAGATCCCCAATACAACAAACAATTTTTGAACTGCTTTGCTCTGAAAAACATGAACAAGTAATAAACAGTCACAAAGGCAACTCAGAAAAACATTGAGGAACAATGTAGAACTAACCTGCTGTGTGCAATGAGCACTGCAAGAAAAAGCCTTCGGCAATGTGCCTAACTCACAGAAAACTCCCCACAGAATCTGGCAACTGACTGGTAAATCTTCAAGTTTGTAAGGAGAATAACTGAGGCAGAAAGAAGCAGGCTATTCCAAACAACTGAGTGCATTCAGAGAGGGTGGGTCATATAGAATCCTACAGGAACTAACAGAAAGAATATTATCAAAGGTAGAAAGAAACCTAATCTTCCATCCTTCTAGATTCCATATGCTAGGTGACGTACTAAAGCAATGGTATCAGCTAGGAAGGTACAGAAGAGCCTGCCCTCAACACTGGGTCCCAAAAGCAGCATCAGAATGAGTCATCACATCCACTCGTTAAAAATATGAAGAGAGTACCAAGTAGCCACCCTGCAAATTTAATCAGGATGAATCACACGGGACTCCACCCATGACGCTTAAAGCCCACTTCTAGTTGAGTGGGCTTTAAGCGAAATCGCAGAAATGGCCATTCGAATCCATCGCACAATCGAGGACTTGGATGCTGGCCAACCACAGCGAGGCACAGTAGTCAGGACAAAAATCTGATCAGACAGCCTGAAATCATTAGTCCTCTCCAAATAGTGGAGCAAGACTCTCCGGACATATTAACATTGCTCCCGAGTCTTCCTCCCTGCAACCTTTGTGCTCCAAAACTGTGGGATGAAACACAGGCAACCAAACCCCCTGGTTCACTTGGAAGGCTGATACCACTGTGACAGAGTGTATGAAACCCTGCTACTTTCCCTACTTGACACTGCTACTTAGAATAAACCTCAGGAAAACCCGGTGCTCCCCTTCCTGGCTAAATTGTCTCACAACCCCAGCAGCACTGAGAAAGAGTTTCCCTCAGGGAGGGGGCAGGTGAGAAAAGTAGGAAACCAGGAAGTGACTTAGGGGAACTTAAAAGGCCAAGCCAGATCCAGGAGGAGGGAGCTGCTAGAGAGAACCTAGGAGCTAGAGAAGCTGGTTGAAGGGCCTGTCACTGACAGAGTTTGTAGGAGGTAAGACTCTACTGCTTTTAAAAAAAAAAAAAAAAAAACAACCTACTTTTGTTCTAGTGTCTGCTAAGACCTGGGACCAACTGCTGCCTAACTGTTTCCTGAACATAGAATAAAGACTGTTTGGGGCGTGTTTGGGAAAAGCTTAACTGTTTTCTTTTGAAGAACACAAACTTAGAGGAGCCTGTGAAGAACAGGCTCTGCACTACTGTCAAATTAAAGAGTTTTTTTTTTCTTGAATGCCCAGTATGTGGTCTGTCTGTCCATCTGTCTGTGCAACCCTTCTCCTGAGCAAGCTACCCACTCTATCACACCACCTTCAGCAGAAAAGAAGGTACAGTATGGAGGACAACATCTGTGTCTGTAATACAGAGAAAGGGCTCCTTTCACGAAAGAGCTTGAAGCTCCGATATACGCTATGCTGAGAAAATGGTGACCAGAAAGACAGTCTTCATCGTTAGATCCAGAAGAGAAACATCCTTCAGTGGTTTGAATGGGGCTTCTCCAAGGCCCTGCAGAACAATGTTAAGATTCCACAAAAGGATGGAAGACTCAAAGGAGGATGCAAACGAAGTGCCCCTCTCATAAACCTGGTCACATCTGGATGAGCAGTAAACAACTAGCGCCTCTGCATACTCTAAAACAGTGGTTCCCAACCCTGTCCTGGAGGAACACCAGGCCAATTGGGTTTTCAAGCTAGCCCTAATGAATATGCATGAAGCAAATTTGCATGCCTATCACTTCCATCATATGCAAATCTCTCTCATGCATATTCATTAGGGCTAGCCTAAAAACCCGATTGGCCTGGTGTTCCTCCAGGACAGGGTTGGGAACCACTGCTCTAAAACATGAAAGGCCTGCAACCTGAACTTTAAGGAAGGCCACTGCTATACCTTTTTGTAGGCCCTCCTGAAGAAAAGCCAAGACCACTGAAATGGGAGCCCTATCAGGCTCCTCCTAATCCTTAGCACACCACTGTTGGAAAGTCTTCCATCCAGGTTTTGGCATAAGAAGCCATAGTAGAGGGTTTCTTCAAGTGGAAAAGAGTCGAGATAAGTAGATCCAAATAACCACATTTCATCAAGGCTGAGCACTCAAGAGCTATGCCGTAAGACCAAAGTGCAGTGGGTTATCCATAGGCACCGGCCTCTGACTGAGAAGGTATTAATGAAGATGCAGCTGGAGCTTCTCGTCCCACTGAAGACCAATGAGATCTTCATACCATGGGTGACAAGGCCAGTACGAAGCGACTAGAATCACCAGGCCGGGATGCATTGCTATCCAGCAGTTGACCTGACCGACCAGAGGACACAGGGCTGAACCAAGGCATCAAGCCCCAGGCTTCCGCGCTGTGTCCATCGACTGAAAAAGTGCCTGGCCTTTGAATTCTCTGCTGAAGCCATCAAGTTCATCTGGGGCTGACTCCAGCACTGTTCGATCAAATAGAACACCTTCTGTGAGAAGGATTATTCTCCCAGGTCCAGGTCCTGTCGACTGAAGAAGTCTGCCTGAACATTATCGATTCCAGCCACATGGGCCGCTGAAAGAGACAGAAGATGTGCTTCCACCCAGCGAAACAGCATGCAATCCTCCTGACCCAAGGAAGCACTTCTCGTGCCCCTTAACGATTTACGTATGCCACCACCATGGTGTTGTCAGAGAATACTTGCACTGCATTTCCTTCCTGAAGGGGCTGGAGATTGAGTAACACCAGCCGAATTGCCCTACGCTCCAGACAACTGATCAACCAAAGTTTCTGAGAAGGAATTCACTGCCCCTGAATGGATCAGACCCCGTAGTGAGCAAACCAACCCAACAGACCATCATAAGAGTCATCCACTCTAAAATCCAAAGTAACACAATAAATGTCGACAGATAAAGACCTGAATGATCCATTCAGTCTGCCCATTAGATATGCCCATTAAAAATACATGATTAAATGAACTTGTCTCTTCTTTGATATTTCTAGGTCATAGACTGTAGAGTCCACCTGGTATTGTCCTAGCTTCCAAATGCTGAAGTTGCAATCCAAGCTCACTCTAACCTATCCAACCATCCTGTTTGCAGGATATCTCAGTGTTCTCCCTAGCACCTTTTAGCCGGGTGCTCCGCCTGGCTAATTTAGGTGAGCGCCCAGCTGTCACCTGTCGCGAATCCTGCTGCCGCCACTCAACACTGAACAGCCGCCAAAAGTTCAGCAGCCAAAAGTTCCCGCCTGACTTTAAAAAAAAAAAATGGCAGCAAGCAACTTGAACCCGTGCTCTGGGGCTCTAACGGACAGTGGTACCATTAGAGCCTCGGAGCATGCGGGAGATAGGGTCAGTGCCGAAGGGAAGTTAAAACTTGCTGCTCTAGGAGGACGTGACGTCACCTCGCTGAATGGCAGCGTGAGGCAGAAGCTCCGTCGGGCTTTTGCAAGACATCGCGAGTGGCGCTTCCACAGCGTTGTTTCTTCGACACTATTTTCGGCTGCCGGGGTTCCTCTGCTGATGGCGACCCGAAAACGCCTGGACAAATTTAAATTTTTCGGCGATCCGCCGGAAAAATCGGGCCCGGAGGTGGTGAGTGGCATGGGAGAGAAAAAAAAGATGGCGGCTGGGCCGACGACTCAGTCCGAGTCGGAAGATGAAGGCATCTCTGACCAGCGGGGGGAGGCTGGAGAGGCACCGAAAAAGTCTATGGCTGCCTGGTTTACAGAGCTCAAGGCTGAAATAATTGGAGTGAGGGGAGATGTGCGGGCGGCGATTGCAGAGCTCCGTACGGAGGTCAGTGAGCTGGGAGCTCGGGTTTCAGCTTCTGAAGACAACGTGGCTGCTTTAACTACCACTGTATCCACTACCTCTGATGTTACGGGTCGCCTATCGACTGAACTCCGGGAACTGCAGGCACAGGTTGAAGACTTGGAGAACCGCTCTCGGAGATGCAACCTGCGTTTCAAAGGCATCCCTGAAACGGAAGCTTTTCGGGACAGTAAAGAGGTGGTGAGAGCCTTTTGTGCACATCTACTGAGGGCGGATGGAGCTGAAGTTCCTGAGTCTATCGTTCTGGTGCGGGCCCACCGCAGCTTGGGGGCTCCCAGGGCCCAGGGCACACGAGATATAATAGCCTGCTTTGGAGAGTTTACACTGAAGGAACGTATTTTATTAGCAGGCCGCAGACAAGCAGCTCTCCGATGGAAAGATCTGGCAGTGGGGGTTTTCCAAGATTTGGCGTGGTCTACTTTGCAGAAGCGCAGAGCGTTTAAAGATGTCACACAAGCGCTGCGCACTGGGGGCCATAAATATCGGTGGCTATTCCCCTTTGGCATATGGATGACCATTAACGGCACATCTCGCCGAGTTACCACAGTGTCGGAAGCTTGGGCGGAGATGAGAGCTCTGGGCTGCGGGACTCCGATGGAAGGGGACAGACCTCCGGCAGTAGCATCCACTTCTGCGCAAAGCGAGCCTTGGAGTACAGCATTGCGTTCTGGCAAGAAATCTGCGAAATCCCAGACCTGAACATGTTTGAACGATGGTAAAACCATTTTGTTCCGCCTCGTTGCGGGGCTTTGACTGGGCCGGTTGAGTGCAGGCCCTTGGAATTGGCTGGGAGAATTAGAGACATTGGTTTGACACTGCTCTCTTTGAATGGGGTTTGGTGGTTTCTTATTATGTACTGTACTCATGGTGTACGTGTGAAGTTGTATGGTTTTCTGGGTGTTGGGGTCTGGGATCCGGGGGGTTCGGTGTTGGCAAGTATGGGGTGTGAGGGGTTGGGGGAGTGCTTGGATGATGAGCGCAGGATGGAGAGGGGGGAGTGGAATATAGTGACAGTGGGGGAATTCATTTGTTGGAAGTTTCATTGACTTTATAGATGAGTGATGTTTGCCTTTGGGGGAGGATCGCACTTTCTACACGCTGGCGAATCCTGAGGCACGGGATTCAGATCAGCGGAGGGGTGGGGGGAGGGGGGGGGGTTCTGGGGGGGTTAGGGGGGGAAGAGGGACAGGGAAGGAGGGTGATAAGCTTTTCATTTTAGGTTCGTGGAATGTTAATGGACTTAATAGTCCGGGTAAGCGCAGTATTGTATTAAAAGAGTTGACACGCTTGCGATGGGGTCAGTGTTCCCGCTAAGGTGCGCTGGCCTGCGCTCGCGCACAAAATATTACATCGCAGCGCAAAGTTTCTCTTCACAGCGCACACACGCGTCGCAAAGGTAAGGGGAGGTAAGGTAAGGGGACGCATTGGGGGGATTGCACTTCCCCACAATTGCCATGCTTCGGTTCCTCTTCTTCCTTCCTTCCTCCCCCCCCCCCGCGGGACCCTGCGGCACCATCAACTCTTACTCCCTCTAATGTCGGCCCTGCAGCTCCAGACTTCCTCGCACCTTCTCCCCTCCCCCTTTGGATCGCTATTATTTTAAATGTTATAGCCGCGGAGCTGTATCCATCAGTGGAGATGTCTAACCTCGGCCTGCCCCGGAACTCTTACTGCAACAGTGACTTCCTGTTCCTGCCTAGACGGGCGGCTGCTGCAGTAAGAGTTCCGGGGCAGGCCGAGGTTAGACATCTCCACTGATGGATACAGCTCCGCGGCTATAACATTTAAAATAATAGCGATCCAAAGGGGGAGGGGAGAAGGTGCGAGGAAGTCTGGAGCTGCAGGGCCGACATTAGAGGGAGTAAGAGTTGATGGTGCCGCAGGGTCCCGCGGGGGGGGGGGGAGGAAGGAAGGAAGAAGAGGAACCGAAGCATGGCAATTGTGGGGAAGTGCAGAGCTGCAGGGAAGAGTGTTGCGGTACCCAGCTGGAGGGAGAAGGAAGATGAGGGAGGGAATTAAAGGAGATGCCAGGGCTTGGAGCATAGGAGGAAGGTATGCCAGTCTAAGGGAAAAGGAAGGGGGAGATGTGAGAGCATGGAGGGGGAGCGAAAGATGGAAGAAAAGGAAAGGAGAGAGATGCCAGAGAATCAGGGAAGGGGAGATACCAGACTATGAGGAGAGGTGTGGGAGAGGGAAGGCGAGGAGAGAGATGCCAGACCAATGGGGTGAAAGGAGAGATGGAAGGGGGAGGCATACAGTTTCTGGAAGGGGCATAGAAGGAGAGAAGATGCCATATAGGGGAAGAGAGACGGCAGACAGTGAATGGAAGGAAGAGAGTTACAAGAAGATGAGGAAAGGAGAAACCACAGAAGACAAAGGTAGAAAAAAATTTCTATTTATTTATTGCTTTAGGAGACAAGTGTCACTGTTTCTGTGAAGCATTGTATGCAGAGTCCAGCTTCTTGCTGGTTCAATTTAACCTTTGTCTATGTATTTTTATTTTATCCCCCCTTTTACAAAACTGTGAAGCGTTTTTAGCACCAGCCTTGGTGGTAGCAGCTCTGATGCTCAGAATTTTATGAGCATCAGAGCTGTTACCTCCGTAGCTAAAATCCACACTACAGTTTTGTAAAAGAGGGAGGGGTTCGTTTGTGATTACATATTCCTTACTAGGCGAAGGTGTTTTCTGTGTTCTGTGTGTTCGAAAGACATGGTTTTCTGTTAGGATTGACGGTGTAGGATTGATCTGTGCTGGTCTGGCTTGTTTAGTTTTACAATGGGTGTATTGATGTACTGCTCACTGCAATATGTAAGATGCTGCCTTTTCCTAGGTACTCATGTGTGACGTGTGGTTTGTTACTAAAAATCATGTTTTTCTTACAGATGGGGGGGGGGTGCCAAAAAATGATGGGCCCCGGATGTTACATATGCTAGGTACGCCACTGTATGTAAAGATACCAGAAAGCTGGCGTAGCAAAAACTTCTAAGTTTTGAGTATTTAACCCTCCCACAATCTCACGGGCACTCGTTTCAAGTTTATTGAGATTTTGATTTAAACGCAATATCAAATATTTTCAATGAGTATAACAAAAATAAATTTGGGGAAATAAATAAAACCATTTGAACCAGTGTTCCCGCTAAGCTGCGCTGGCGTGCGCTGGCGCACAAAATATTACATCGCAGCGCACACATTTCTCGTCACAGCGCACGATCGGAAGAGGCGTACGGCAGATAGCAGGGCGGCGAGAGGAGAATCGGGCGAGTTGGCTCATAACTTGCTGGCGCCCGATATTTTTGGCTCACGGTGAAAAAAGTTTGCTCACAACACCCGCCCGCTTAGAGGGAACACTGGATGGGATGTTTGTCTACTTCAAGAAACACATTTAAGGCCTCGAGATGTAGCAGTCCTACAATCTCCATATTTTGATCAAATCTGGACACACCAGGGGGCGGCGCCGGGGAAGAGGGTGGGAGGGGTAGCCATCTTGGTTAGAAAGGGACTGGGTCTAGTGGTTCAACAAGTCTTTCGGGATGGGGCAGGGAGATGCTTGGCTCTAATGGCTACCTTACAAGGCCGTCCCATCACTATTATAAATCTGTATGGTCCCAACACGGGTCAAGCAACATATTTTGGGTCCCTTAGAACTGAATTGGTGGGTTTTGTGAAAGGCTCTGTTTATCTGGGTGGAGATTTTAATGTTACCCCAGATGTTCATCTGGATCACTCTGTGGGAGGGACTCGGTCTCCGACTAGGGCTGCTAGAAAAGCTCTTCTATCTTTGTTTTCTTCTTTGGGCTTGGTAGACAGTTGGAGGTTGTCTCATCCTGCGCAGCGCTCTTACACTCACTACTCTCATGCACATAGATCGTATGCACGCATTGATGGGGTTTGGGTTCATCGTAACTCTTGGGGCGGGATACGACAGGCCGAGATTGGAACTATCCAAATTTCTGACCACGCGCCAGTGTGGGTAGCTTGCGCGGGTTATTGGGAGGGGGTGGGACGTCGTTTTTGGCGACTTAATGAGTCTTTATTAAAAGATCCGGCTGTAGTTCGAGAGGTGGGTACGACAGTGGCTCAGTACCTTCAACATAATGATAATGATACGGTCACTGATGCGATTCTGTGGGATGCACTGAAGGTGGTAGTACGGGGCGTTTTTATTAAATGGGGTGCTCGCCGAAAGCGTTTGCGGGCGCAGCGTTCTTTAGCGCTTCATGAACAGCTGGAGCGATTGACGAAGTTGCATCAGAGACATCAGGACCCCTTGGTGTATGACCATCTTGTTAAGGTTCGTGCGGAACTCTCCTTACTGCAGATGGAGGAATACGAGTTCTTGCGGCAGCGCCTACGCCACACTGTTTATGAGTATAATAACACACCTGGATCTCGCTTAGCTCGACTTATTAAGCTGAAGCAGGCGAGATCGAATATTACAAAGATTAGGGATACTGCGGGCACTGTGCATTGTACTGATTCGGCTATTAGTGCTGTGTTCCATGATTTTTACTCAGAATTGTATCAGCCACAGTCGTTAGTGCTGGTTAGCACTGTCTTCATCGGGACAGGCAGTCCCGCAGCAGCCCCGACCCAGCCAGCTGAGAGGGTCCTCCGGGGAGCCTTAAATTCGGAGCAGCCGCCGAGGGAGCCTGTCGTTAGTGCTGGTTAGCACTGTCTTCATCGGGACAGGCAGTCCCGCAGCAGCCCCGACCCAGCCAGCTGAGAGGGTCCTCCGGGGAGCCTTAAATTCGGAGCAGCCGCCGAGGGAGCCTGTCGTTAGTGCTGGTTAGCACTGTCTTCATCGGGACAGGCAGTCCCGCAGCAGCCCCGACCCAGCCAGCTGAGAGGGTCCTCCGGGGAGCCTTAAATTCGGAGCAGCCGCCGAGGGAGCCTGTCGTTAGTGCTGGTTAGCACTGTCTTCATCGGGACAGGCAGTCCCGCAGCAGCCCCGACCCAGCCAGCTGAGAGGGTCCTCCGGGGAGCCTTAAATTCGGAGCAGCCGCCGAGGGAGCCTGTCGTTAGTGCTGGTTAGCACTGTCTTCATCGGGACAGGCAGTCCCGCAGCAGCCCCGACCCAGCCAGCTGAGAGGGTCCTCCGGGGAGCCTTAAATTCGGAGCAGCCGCCGAGGGAGCCTGTCGTTAGTGCTGGTTAGCACTGTCTTCATCGGGACAGGCAGTCCCGCAGCAGCCCCGACCCAGCCAGCTGAGAGGGTCCTCCGGGGAGCCTTAAATTCGGAGCAGCCGCCGAGGGAGCCTGTCGTTAGTGCTGGTTAGCACTGTCTTCATCGGGACAGGCAGTCCCGCAGCAGCCCCGACCCAGCCAGCTGAGAGGGTCCTCCGGGGAGCCTTAAATTCGGAGCAGCCGCGGTACGCGGCCCGCGGTCGCGAGCCTCGGGTCGCGAGCTGAAGGGGCGTGGCTAAAGGGGCTTGCCCCTTTTGAGCCCCTTCGGAGCCTAAGAGGAGCAGGGAGCAGGACTACCATCTCTTCAGCATGGGTAAGAGGAAAGCTAAGGCAATACCATCTGCTGCAACAACAGGCCCGATGGATCGCCATCTTGTGGTTCCCATCTTGCCTCCGGTTGAGGAACAGGTAACTTTTAATATTCAAGCTGTCTCCTTATCCTCTGGGGAACCAACACCACCTCCTCAACCATCATATTCCTTACGGTTAGAAGAATCTCCTTCCCCTTTTAAGGAAGGAATAATTTCTTCTTCCCTTCAATCATTGTCAGTATCTGGTCTGGAGGTTTCAGGACACTCCCTGGGGCAAGCTAAAGAACTAACCCCAGTGCAGATGAGTACTGGGCAAAGCTCAGAAGCTCTCCCCAGGGATAAAGTGATCACTCTAAATGATGTTTGGCTTAGTATTAACAGAATAGAGTCATCCCTACAAAAAACCGTTTTGAACTTATGTCAATTTTCATCTGATGTAACTGTGAAAATTAAAGAACAAAATAATAAAATTGGAGAAACAGCTGTAAAGGTTGAAAAGTTAGATCAGGCAGTAGGTAATTTACAAGCTAGTGCTGTTTCTAATATAAAGGATAGTATGATGTTACATGCTAAGTTAGAAAAAATGGAAAATGCTATTAGAGTTAAAAATCTTCGCTTGCTAAATTTTCCTACCACACATTACCTTTCTGCAATGGAACTTTTGAAAATGTATTTGAGGGAGATATTACATTATAACAAAGTGGAGACCTTTGAGGTCGATAATTTATATTACATTTCAAGAGATTCCAAAGAAAAGGTAGAGGAAGGTGGAATGGATAGAATAGTATCACCAGAGAGTTTGAATGTATCACAGTTTTTGGAGTCTTCTAAAGACATAATTGAGAAACGAGCAACTCTTCTCGTGACCTTCAAGACAGAACTTGAGAAACAAGATATTTTGAAACTATATTTCCTGAAAAAGCAAGAGATGTTTTGTGGTCAACGGGTGATAATTTTTCCAGATGTCTCTAGACAAACTCAGTTTAAGAGGAAACAGTTCCTTCAGCTAAAGCCTAAGGTTTTGGCAGTCGGAGCCACTTTCTTCTTAAAATTTCCATGTAAATGCCTAATATCATATGGAAATGATAAATATGTGTTTTTTGATCCAGCCCAGGTGGAAGATTTTATCAAAGAGAAACCTTTGTTGAAAGTTTAATTCCTTATTTTGGTTTACTTTTGGAGGATGATGTATAATATATATAATAGCCATTTGCCTGTTCCTAGAAAGTAGATAGAAAGATTTGCTTTGATGTTTTATATGTACTGGCGATCAGCTTTAATGTGGACTAGGATACGGTTGAATTAGTTTTCTTATATTATGTTAATTCCCATTTGGGAATTTACATTTTGTATTTTGTATTTTTTTTTCTGTGTTCATTCATGTATGTTTGTTACAGAGATATTGTAATGAATAATCCAATAAATAAAGAAAAAAAAAAAAAAAAAAAAGAATTGTATCAGCCATCGGGGGGGCATGATTCCGCGGCCATTGAGGGGTACCTTTCTGAGTTGCGGCTACCGCAGCTTTCGGACACTGAGAGGGATGTGCTTAATGAGCCTATTGGATTAGGGGAAGTTCTGGGAGTCATTGCTAATTTGAAGTTGGGCAAATCGCCTGGGCTAGATGGGTATACTAATCAATTTTATAAACTTTTTCGTGAAATCTTGGCTCCATTATTGGTCCGCGTAGCGAATGGGGTACGGGGAGGTTCCCCCTTGCCCAAGTCCATGGGGGAGGTAGGGATTTCGGTCTTGCTCAAGCCGGGCAGAGATCCTATTGGGTGCGGGTCGTATAGACCGATTTCGTTATTAAATACTGATGCAAAAATTCTAGCGAAAGTTTTGGCTCTTCGTCTGGGAAAGGTACTACCCTCTCTGGTACATTTGGATCAATCTGGTTTTGTTCAAAAGAGGCAGGTCTGTGACAATATTAGACGAACGTTGCATCTTTTGTGGGCTGCGCAGCGGACTTCTGCAAAAGTTGCCTTTTTGGCGATTGATGCGGAAAAGGCTTTCGATCAAGTGGCGTGGGAATTTTTATGGCAGGTGATGCATCGGATGGGGCTGGGCTCTTTCTTTTTGGCTTGGGTGCAAGCCTTTTATAGGGATCCTAAGGCTACTGTGCGTTGTAATGGGATTTATAGCGAATTTTTTTCCATTGGGAGAGGCACTCGACAGGGCTGTCCTTTATCTCCCTTGTTGTTTGCTCTCTCTATGGAACCATTAGCCATTCGTATACGGGAGCATGGGGATTTACTGGGGGTGAAGGTGGGAGATCTTGAACATCGACTAGCACTGTTTGCCGACGATGTGTTATTGTATGTTCGGGACCCGGAGGTTTCCTTGCCGATTCTTGTTGCCCTTTTTATGGAATATGGGAGGGTTTCGGGATTTACAGTGAATATGGATAAATCTGAAATGCTGAGTGTTACATTGGGGGAAGAAGACCAACGTCGTTTGGCTGTTCGGTTTCCTTTCCGCTGGGCGCCTGGGGTTATTCGTTATTTGGGGATTCGGTTACCTGCGGACTTATCCCAATTGTTTACTGTTAACTATGCGCGGCTTATTCAACAGATTAGGACTGATATTCAACGCTGGAATGGGTTTTGGTTGTCATGGTGGGGTCGCATAGCAGTTCTTAAAATGAATGTTTTGCCCCGCTTGCTTTTTCTTTTCCAAACATTGCCGATTTCGGTCCCTACTCTAGTTTTGAAACAGTTGCATACTCTGTTTTTTCGCTTTATTTGGCAGGGGAGGCCTTCTCGTATCTCTAGGGCAGCGCTGTGGGCGGACAGGGCTAGTGGGGGGCGGGCGGTACCGAATTTATTTTGGTATTTTCAAGCAGCTCAATTGCGTCTATTATTGGATTGGGAGATTGCAGAGTATAAGTTGGCGGTCCGACTGGAACAACATTTTGTGGGGCGCCCCCGTTTGAAATATTTACTTTGGTCATCCTCCATTGATACTGGGAGGTTCGTGGTTCCGGGGAACCCATTTTTGGCACATCTTTTGAAAGTGTGGTGCGATACCCGTCGCCGTTGGGGTGGGGGGGTGGTTCCGTCGATTTTGGGGGCGGTGCGGGAGGAGCCTCTGTTCCCTGTTGGAAGGGAGAGTTCTACATTTGTGCGGTGGGCACATTTAGGGTTGCATACTTTTCGGGATGTGCTTCAAAAAGGGGTCCTGATGTCTTTTGAAACCTTCTGGCTTAGTGCTGCCTTGCCCAAAGGAGACTTTCTAGCCTATTCTCAAATACGTCATTTTTTTCATTCTCGGAAGTGGGATCGGGGATCTTTTCAGTCTAATGATCCCTTTGCTCACATGTGGTTCACTCTTAAGAGCCTTCCTAAGCCTATCTCTGTTCTTTACCAATATATTCGAGGCTCCTATTCCTTTCCATCTCTTTATCAGCGAGCTTGGGAGTTGGATTTAAGCTGTACATTTTCTGTTCAGGAGTGGGCTCTGATCACCACTGAGGTTGGCAAGGCCACCTCGTGTGCTCTCATTAAGGAAAACGCTTACAAAGTGGTGATGAGGTGGTACTATACACCGGAACGTCTTCACCGTATGTATCCAGGTGTTTCAGCCTTGTGTTGGAGATGTGGGATGGACTTGGGGACATTTTTGCATATCTGGTGGGCCTGTCCCGTCATACAGCCTTTCTGGCGGCAGGTGGTGGGGTGTTTATCACAATTGTTACAAATATTATTGCCTTTTTCTCCGCAGGGGTGCTTGCTAGGCCTTTACAATGTATGTTTATATTCATGGCAAACTAAGATCCGACGTTGGGGCCTGGCGGCGGCTAAATGTTTGATAGCTGCTCGTTGGAAACAGGGGCAGGCGCCCACCCAATTGGAATGGACTGTTAAACTCCAGTTTATTTGTAATATGGAACTGTCTATTGCAAAGCGTCACGGTTATTATTATACTTATACCCGGACTTGGACACGAATCCTTGATAAAATTACATCTTTGTCTTGAGCTTCTTTCTGTGGGGGGGGGGGGGTTGAGGACTGAGGGGGCTCTCCTGAAGAACCAACTGGGGGCCCTCTTTGCTGGAGGTGAAGCTTGGGGGTGGGGGGGAGGGATTTGTGGAGTTATGGTTGTTGCTGGGTATCAGGGGCTTGACTGTATAGGTGGGGGTACTTCTGTGATTTGTACATTTATTGTGGTGCTCTCTGTTTGATGGCTGTATGTTATGTTGTCCATGATATTCATGGTATGTTTGTATATTCTCAAAACTTTTCAATAAACATTTATTGATAAAAAAAAAACTTGCTGCTCTTACTTGCTACGGGCCTTTCTTGCTGCTGGGTCCTGTCTACTTTCTGTTTCCACGAAGGCAGGACCCGGCAACAAGGAAGACCTGAAGCAAGCAAGAGCAGCAAGTTGTAAGCTTCTCTCCATCGCTGACCTATAGGAGATAGGTCAGCGACAGAGGGAAACTTACAACTTGCCTTAGTAGCGAATCTACCAATAGGTGTATGAGGCATGGAGGGGGATGGGAAGAGAAGTGCTGCTGCTGTACCCAATTAGGGAGGAGGGGGAAGAGAAATGCTGCTGCACCCAATTGGGGGGAGGAAGAGAAATGCTGCTGCTGCACCCAATGGGGGGAGGAGAGGGAAGGAGGGTGAAGGAAGACCAGGGAGAGGAGAAGAAAGAGATGCCAAGACCATGGGAGGGAGGGAAAGGAAAGGAGATACCAGACCATGGAGGGGAAGAGAGAGATGTCAGGGCATACTGCGGGGGAAGGAGACAGATGCCAGACAAGGAAGGAAGGAGGGAGAGAAAGGAAGAAGAGATGTCCAATAATGGAGTAGGAGGGGGAGATGGAAGGAGAAGAGAGAGATGCCAGGGCATGGGTGGAGGGAAGGGAAGGCAAGGAAAGGAGAAGAGAGAGGTGCCAGAGCATAGAGGAGGGGGTGGAGACAAAAAAATGGAGAGGGGGTGATGCTGAAATGAATCATGTACAAAGAAGAGAAAGGGCACAGGATATAGTTTATTGAAGGGACATAGAAAGAGGGAAGATGCCATATGGAAAAGAGAGAGAGGGCGGACACTGGATGGAAAGGGCAGAGAGGGTGGATAGTAGATGGAAGGGGTAGAGAGAGGGCAGAGGCTTGGTGGAAGGGGCAAAGAGAGGACAGATGTTGCATGGAAGGGAGAGAGGAGAAACACTGAATAGAAAGAAGAGAGCGAAGAGAAGACGATTAAAGCAGAAACGACCAAAGGTAGAAAAAAAATTTTGTTGTTGCTTTACTTAGAATCAAGTAGTATTGTAACTGTATTGATTACAATTTATCAATAGGAAATGGAAATAAGGCAATTTTTGGGGGGGACTAAACCCCTTTCCTCAGGTCAGGACAGGTTACCATAACAGCAGTATACTGTACTGTCTTGAAGAACGCTTTGGCCTCTGAAAGCTAATTACTACTAATTTAAAAATGGATTAGTCCAATAAAATGGTATTTTCTTATTTCTCATTATTTGTTTTATTTCTGTTTGTTAATTTGTAAAGTGGTGATTGTTATGTGGCAGTTTTTTCAAATTTACATCTACTGTCATTATATTTTGCACAGTATTAGGGGACGTGTCACTGTATCCGTGTTGTTGCATTGTATGCAGAGACTGGTTTCTTGGTTTAACTTTTGTCTACATATTTCAAATGACATTATAAGCAAATAAAAATAAAATATTTTTAATACATTGCTAATTATTACCTGCATCTTTACCTAAACTGTTTTGCCTAGCTTTCACTTTGATCTTTATCTGCTACTTTTTTATTTTGCTGTAGTGCAATCACACAGGTCTCCTTCAAGGCTCAGTAACACCTCCCCATAAATTATGTGAAAGAGGTCTGGAAATGGGGATTGCATCTATTTCATATCCTCAGTGAAACCTCAGGAAGGAACCTAGTGATCAAAACATTATTAGAGGTGCTGTAGAGCCGTTTCTTGTATGCTGTTATATTTATCTTTTTTTTTTAGTTGTTTAAATTCATGCAGAAATAAATGACTAGATTGAACCTAATGACTTCATTAACGCTTTTCCCTTTTTTACACCTCTATACCACTTGAAAGAGGGCAAATATCTAATTATTCATTTCTAGAATTGGATACTTCTTAAATTTAGTACAAATATTCTGGCACAAGTGTCAAACCTTAAAAAAGGAAGTCATATTGAGTATTGGAAAATAATTAATAATAATTAACTAATAAAAATAGTACACATTTACTTTTCCCCACCACGCCACCAAATTTCCTCGTCCCGCACCACCCCACCCGGCTGGAAAAAATTTCTGGGGAGAACACTGTATCTACTATAAAGTCTGGCCAGTAACATCCTCATGTTCCAAGTTAGTGGAGTTCCCATTGATGCCCTCCGCAGCCCATCCTATACCAAATCACCACATATGGGACACAGACCGTGCAAGTCTGTCCAGTATCGGCCTCAGTTCTTTAATTTACATCCTTCATTTTCTAATTGGAGATCCTCTGTGTTTATCCCACACTTTTTTGAATTCCATCACCATTTTCCTCTCCACCACTTCCCTCGGAGAGCATTCCAGGCATCTACCACCCTCTCTGTGAAAAAGAATTTCCTAACATTGCTCCTGAATCTTCCTCCCTGCAACCTCAAATTTTACCCTCTACTTTTCCATTTTCTCTTCTCTGGAAAAGATTTGGTTTTATATTAATACCTTTCAAGTATTTAAACATCTGTATCATATCTCTCCTGTCCATCCACTCCTCCAGAGTATACATATTTAGTTCTTCCAGTCTTCTCATACTTCTTTTTGTTCAAAACCCTTACCATTTTTGTCGCCTTCCTCTGGATCGCTTCAAGTATTTTTATATCCTTAACCAGATATGGCCTCCAAAACTGAACATAATACTCCAAGTACAACCTCACCAATGACCTATACAGGGGCATCAACACCTCCCTTCTTCTGCTGGGGGGGTGAGGGGGGCTAGGTTAGAAGATAGAAGAGTTACACCATACTATAGACAAATATTTCTTAAAGTTTAAGTCCCAATAATTAAATAATAAAGTCTGTGCTCAGGTCTATAGAAACACAGTCAACAGAAGAAACCTTCCCTAGTGGAGAGCCTCCCCCTGAAGCCACCAGCTTAAGCTGCTGTGAGCTGGTTCCATCCAGGGTAGCAGCATCTGAAGGTGATGACGCTGCGGAGACCACCGAAAGAGGAGGGACTCCTGTAACGGGTGCATGTGTACTCAGGCCCAGAGGACCGCCTCCAAGGAGGCTGCCATTGATCTCAGAACCTACAGATAATGCCAGGTCGTGGGAGCCGGACAGTCCAGGAGAGCTCTGATCTGCTGTTGAAGTTTCTGTCTTTGTGCCTTGTGAAGAAACATAAGACCCTGTCTTGTGTTGAAAAGATGACCCAGATACACCAGGGACTGGGAGAGCGTTGAGTTGCTCTTCTTGAAGTTGACAATCCACCCAAATGCCTGCAACAGAGACACCACTGTCTCCACTGTACTTACACACTCCTAATGATGCAAAGCCCGGATCAACCAATCATCCAAGGAAGGATGGACCTGGATCCCCTGCCAGCGGAGAAAGTCCACCACAACTACCATCACCTTGGTGAAAGTGTGGGGCGCCATCGCAAGGACAAAGGGTAGTGCAATGAACTGGAAATGCTGTTGTAGAACATGGAAACGCAGAAACCTGCAATGCTTTGGAACATGGAGGTAAGCCTACGTGAGATCCAAGGACACCAGATACTCTCCTGGAGAGACAGATACTATGACTGT
The DNA here is from genome assembly GCF_902459505.1 of Geotrypetes seraphini. Classification (NCBI taxonomy): domain Eukaryota; kingdom Metazoa; phylum Chordata; class Amphibia; order Gymnophiona; family Dermophiidae; genus Geotrypetes; species Geotrypetes seraphini. Next base: position 136,551,877 of record NC_047088.1, on the reverse strand, counting down.
GTGCATGTTTCCATACAGAAATGAGGAATCCATAAGAAGTGGTTGACCAACTTTAGATCCAGAATGGATCTCCAGTCCTCCAAGCTGTTCTTTGGCATGATGAAGTATAAGGACTATCTGCCTAAGTCTGATTCATATTCTAGAACAGGTTCTAGCGATCTAATTTCTAATCTAATCTAATCTAATCTAAATCTTGGGTTTATATACCGCATCATCTCCGCAGATGGAGCTCGACACGGTTTACATGGTTAGGGAAGGAACGGAACTCCAGTGGAATTATATAAGTATGAGAGAAGAGAGGTTGGTGTGAGAGTGCCAGGAGCAGGACGGGGTTACGTTCTGGAGAAGAGCCAGGTCTTCAGATGCTTACGGAATGGTAGAAGGGGGCTCAAATTGCGGAGAGGGGAAGGGAGACTGTTCCAGAGCTGAGTGATTCTGAAAGGGAGGGAAGAGCCAAGTTTACCAACAAGGGAGATGCCTTTTAAGGAGGGGTAGGATAGTTTTAATTTTTGAGTGGATCTAGTGGAGGTTGGATTTGAGGAATTCCAGGATAGAGGGATAAAAGGAGGAAGGATACCGTGGAGGATCTTGAAGGTTAGGCAGGCACATTTAAAGTAGACCCTGGAAATAACGGGAAGCCAGTGGAGTTTGGATAGGAGCGGTGTGACATGGTCAAATTTACTTTTTGAGAAGATAAGTTTGGCCGCGGTGTTCTGGATTAGTTGGAGTCTGTGGAGGCTTTTCTTTGTTAAGCTTAGGTAAATGGAATTGCAATAATCCAATCTGGAGAGGATAATGGATTGTACGAGGACGGCAAAGTGTTCTTGGTGGAAGCAGGATCTCACTTTCCTCAGCATGTGAAGGCTGCAAAAGCATTTTTTCATCAGGGAGTTGAGGTGGTCGTTGAAGGATAATGATGAATCTATGGTGATGCCCAGAACTTTGCTAGAGAATTCCAGCTGTAGAGAGGATGGAAGTGGGTAATTGATCAAGTTTAGGGCCGAGCCAAAGTAGTTTAGTTTTGGACTCGTTCAATTTCATTTGTACAGTGTGAGCCCAGGATTGAAGTTTGGTTATGCAAGAAGAAATGTTAGCTGCGAGATTGGTGAGGTTCGCGTCGGTCTCGATGAGGACCAGGATATCGTCGGCGTAAGTGTAGAGTGTTTCTAGGGGGGATAGGTGGAGAAGATTCAGGGAGGACATATAAATGTTGAAGAGGATGGGAGAAAGGGGGGAGCCTTGTGGGACTCCACAAGTCGGTTTCCATGGGGAGGAAGAGGAACCATGTTTGGTGACGGTGTAAGAGCGAGAACGTAATTTCTAAGAGACATTGCAGAGTAGCGCAGATTTGAGACTCCTTTTTCAGCCAATTTGCTGGAGAGTCCAGAAACAAATCCAGAGGCAGGCAAAAGAAGTCTATCTTGTGCTCCCTCTCAATGATGTCTAGCACCCATTGATCCAATGAAACACAAGTCCACCACTAATAAAACTGAGAAAGGTGGCCTCCAATATAAGTAAGTCCCATCTAAATCCTGGCATCATTGGCATCATTGGGCTTTTTAGGAGCAAACACTGCTCGGGAACCTGAGGCCTGAGGCTGTCTGGAATTGGAACTGTTGTAACAAGGGCGATAGTCCTGGGAATATCTTTGGAAGGAAGATCCCATGGAGCCCTGACAATACCTGCAGGAAAAATGAAAATAACTACAATCCCATCCCACCAACCGACAAGACCTGTTCACAGGGAGAGACTTAGGGCAGCACTCGGCAATGCTGGTCAGGAGGTCATCCAGACCTTTACCAAAAAGAAGCTGTCCCTTGAAAGAAAGTCTCCTCAAAGTGGCCTTTGAGGCAACGGCCCCAGCCCAATGACAGATCCAAAAAGTCCAGCGCGCAGACAATGCATAAGCAGAGACCTTATTAAGAACTCAAATGAGAACATATTGGGTGTCCACCACATAATCAACACCATCCATTACCAGTAGAGGATAGGCATCTACTTGCGCAGAGGACGCACTGCGCAATCTGGTATGACAGGCTTGTGCCATAAAGGAAGCAGATGCCTCCACTTTGATATCCAAAGATACCACTTCAAAAAGCTTTTTCAACAATGTCCACCCTGCAATCTTGAGAGTCCTTAAGCATCACTCTCCATCACTAGAGAGGGCTGTGCACCCGATTACCTGCGCTACATTGGTATCTATCTTAGGCTGTTCAAAAACTTGCTGAAAATCAAGAGCTAGTGGATAAAGTTTAGCCATAGCTTTAGAAGGCCGGAGCTCTCTGGGGTATCCCACTATTCTGTAACCATCCCAAGAAGCAATGGATGGGATGGAAAAAAAGAAGACAGCACATTAGAGCGGTCCATGACCGAAGGCTGAGAAGTGAAAGATGGAGAATCCAATTTGAGTTCTCTCAGAATATCAGCAATAAAAAAATGGAAAGACTTCTGACACTGGAGTGGGGGGGGAGGTAGGGGCAGGATAGGTTTCTTTCTGACTTTGTATGGACCTTTTAGGTCTCCATGAAGGATGAACACGAATGATCTTATTTTGTCATGTTTAGTTGTATTGTTGTGTTTTATATGTGTTCTGCTGTTTCAATAAAGAACTTTAAAATGAAAAAAAAGGAAAGAACCATGCTTAAAATGTCTGTGGACAGAAGAGTCATCACCCAAATCCAGACTCTCAGAGCAGCCCAGGTATCAGTCAGCCTGGCAAGGGTATCAGTCAGATCTATAGAAGCAGTGTCAGGAGACAGAAGAGGTAAAATATCTGAATGGCAACTACTGCAATCGAGGTCTGCTGCAGCAGGACGAAAGAGCACCTGAACAGGATTCTCCGTCACCGGCTCCACAGGCTGAGAAAGCCCCGATACGACCACTGGCTGCATTGAACGAGCAGGGTCTAAAGAATATGCTTTCCAGAGAAGCTAAATAAATTCCGGTGAAAAGTCATACCCCAGAGCCATGGCAGGGTTCTGGTGAGGCACATGCGTCGCACTAAAAGAGTCCCAAGACTCAAAATGTAGGCGTTGTGTGCCAGATTCCAGAATGGCCAATGAGCGAGATTTTTTTTCTGAAGTCACAGACCCAGGCCAGCTCCCCAGCCCTAGAGTACACAGAGGAGTCAAAGTCCAAAGCTCCTACTTTCCTTCCCCCCCATCAGCGTGCTATGGCACGCAATACAAGGTCACTGATCTGGCGCCAATCTGGCAAAATCAATGCACACATTCAGCAGATTAGGGGCTGGGGCGTCCATCCCAAATGTTTTTTAAGCAAATCGAGGAGTATTGAAGCAGAAATAAAACTTAAAAAAAAAAGATTGTTGAAAATCCAAGATGGCCACCGCCAGCGATTGCGCACCAAAAAGGAAAAAATAAACAAAATCCCAAAATAAAAAAATAGCGATTTGGGGTCTGGGTAGGTGGAGGACCTGAACCCTACCCTCAGAAACTGTGAAGAATGCCTTTAAACACGTTTACGAAGGCACCCCTGATGCTCCCATAGGAAATAATGGAGATTTTACACACCCAGTTCCAGCAGTGCCAGCCTATCGGCACAGCAGCTGAATGGAGGAAAATGATTTTCTGCCTCAGATACTGCTCCAAATGACCAGAGTTAAAGATCTTCATACTGCCAGTCGTCGGACACCGACTATGACCTCCACCCCCATGCAGTCGGGGGCGGAAATGGTAACCTGCGCTTTCAAACATGGGTGGGTTTCACTCCAGATGCATAGAACCGGTGCTTAAAACCCATGACAAAATCAGCAGGCAAGCAAATTTCCAGGGGAATGGACCCCAAGTCTAGGAAGGGTGGCACACAGCAGGATGGCTCCACAGATCCACCAGAGTTTCTCTTTGAAGCAGCAGTCCTGCATCGCGGGACTGCATCCTTTCCTCCAACAGGGGATCACCGGAAAGGGGTCTCAAGGCACTAAAGCCACCGAAAAAGTGAACTTTAAACAAAAAAATAAGAAAAAGAAGCAGAGCAACTGCAAAAGACTCCTGCATGGATTGTTTGCAGAAATTGAAACTGGATATGTTTCTAGCTCTCAGTCTAAGGGGGAGAAGCATGTGTTCAGGAAAGTGTTGGATTTCTGCAACTCCCAGTTTGCGGGTTGGGACTGAACACCTAGCATATGGAATCCAGAAGGGACGTAACAGAATGGGACTTCTGTGGTTACAATCAAAGTGATTTACATAATATATACAGGCACTTATTTTGTACCTGGGGCAATGAGAACTTAAAGAGTCCTTTCATGTCCTCAATGCGGGACACTCTTGAAGGAGCACCAATGCACTCAGCGTCAATGCTGAACTGACTGGAGCATAGGAAACAGAGAGTGGGGGTAAATGGACTTGGACTGGAAGAACATCACCAGTAGGGTTCCGCAGGGCTCGGTGCTTGGATCCATGCTCTTCAACATCTTTATAAACGATCTGGACATAGGTACGACGACTGAGGTGATTAAATTTGCGGACGATATAAAGTTATTCAGAGTAGTGAAGACGCAGGGGGATTGCGAAGATCTGCAAAGTAACATAATCAGGATCGAGGAATGGGCATCGACATGGCAGATGAGGTTCAACGTGGATAAGTGTAAAGTGATGCATGTCGGTAACTAAAATCTCATCCACGAATTCAGGATATCCAGGGCGGTAGTTGGAAAGACCTCCAAGGAAAGAGACTTGGGAGTTCTGATCAATATGTCGATGAAGCCGTCCACACAATGTGCGGTGGTGGCGAAAAGGGCAAACAGAATGCTAGGAATGATAAAGGGGATCACGAACAGATCAGAGAAGGTTATCTATTTAACATGACCAGTTCCTTCCCAAGCTCCACCTACCACACTGTCTACTCCTATCAAATCTAAAATGTTCAAATTACCTAACATGTATTACCTTAATTTCTCGACAATTCTTATGTAATCCGCCTATATATCTTGAAACTTCATGACAATTCTTATGTAATCCGCCTTGAACCGTAAGGTAATGGCGGAATAGAAATCACTAATGAAATGTAATGTTATCATGCCGCTGTACCCCTGTAAATATAACAAATGGTTTGACACCGAACTTCTAAAACTGAAACAACTAGCTAGACGACTAGAAAGAACTTGGAAAAAAACAGGAGAACTAACAGACCGTAACAAATGGAGAGTTAACATAAAAATCTACAAACAAATGATAAAAGACAAACGTAAAGCATTCTACTCAATTAAAATCAACTCATCTTGTAATGGTTCACAAGGAATCAATACAAAAGAGCTATTCAACCTGATCACAAATTTATTTGACACCGCTCGCTACACCACACCCACACACAACTCTAAGTTACCCTCTGCAAATGACTTAGCACTACACTTCGATTCAAAAATTAAAAACCTTAGAATTCATTGTTCAACAAACGACCCTAGTGATCATCCGATACCTATCACCCAAGGAAATGATACACCGGCAGACATGATCTGAAGCTCCTTTCAAGATTTAGAGTGGAACAATTACAACATACTATATAACAAATACTCTAAATCCTATTGCGTTCTGGACTCATGCCCCCCAGAAATCATGAAAGCGGCACCTTTAGTATTTAAACTATCGTTGATGCAATATTTGGCTCATAACCTAAAAACTGGGAAGTTCCTCTCTAATAATGGTCACATAATAATAACCCCAATTCTAAAAAATTGAAAAGAATCTTCAGCTATAATATCCAACTACAGACCAGTAACATCCATTCCGTTTATTGTAAAAATTATGGAGGGATTGGTACACATCCAACTGATGGATTATCTGGATCAGTTCTCTCTCCTACATGAAACTCAATCCGGTTTTAGACCATTATTCAGTACCGAGACAGTAATTGCGGCTATTTTAGACAATCTGCGCCTACTGTTTAGTAAGGGCCTTAATGTCCTGGTTATGCAATTCGATATGAGTTCTGCCTTTGATCTAATAGACCACGGAAAACTGCTGCAATGCCTATTGGTATCAGGGATGAGGTGCTGAATTGGTTCCGTGGCTTCCTTATGTCCCGCACTTATCAAGTACGTTTTAATTATGAACTTTCATATACCTGGAGCTATCCATCCGGTGTGCCACAAGGGTCTCCGCTATCTCCATTGCTCTTCAACGTCTACATGTCCTCACTAGGCACGCAGCTAACCCAGTTAAGGATAAAACTATTTAGTTATGCAGATGATTTTACGATCATCATCCCATTCGTTAATTCTATCTCTGAAACTATTCCTAAAGCTTCAGAAGCCATAAACGTGATGGAGCACTGGATGACAACCTTTAGGCTCAAACTTAATTCAGAAAAGACAACTTTCTTCGTTGCTTTGCCACATCCGCTTGACACCAAATCACCACTATGTATCAATAATCTTAATTACCCTATCCAACCTACCATAAAGATACTAGGTGTAACTTTGGATCAGTGCCTAACCATGAGAGACCAGGTGGACTTCTTGATCAGAAAGGGATTTTTCACTCTCTGGAAACTCAGATCCATTAAAGCTTATTTCGATACAGCAGCATTCAGAACCCTAGTCCAATCCCTCGTACTGAGTCTACTTGACTACTGTAACATCGCCTATTTAGCAATTTCCCAAAAGAACATGCAACGTTTACAATTGATGCAAAATGCAGCGGTCAAACTGATCTTTGGGCTGAAGAAGTTTGACCACATGACACCCTACTACCGGCAGCTGCATTGGCTGCCAATGGAGGCGCGCGTAAAGTTTAAATTTGCCTGCTTCTGCTTCAAAGCACTACACGGACTTGCCCCTAAATATATAACTGACCTTTTCATCTTCTCAGCCAACAGACATAAGAGAAGCTCACATTCCAACTTCGTTTCCCCCCCAGTGAGAGGTTGTAAACTGAAAAAACACCATGAACATCTTCTCTCGCACCAAGCAGCATCATGGGATAAAGACCTAGAACAATTGCTTTCGCCCACTTATGAAGAATTTAGGAAACGTCTGAAAACACACCTGTTCCTAAAGTATCTAGACAACTGATCCTCTCTTCTCTCTCCCCTCTATTGCGATTAACTTGTTCTATTGATCACTCTCTCCTCAAAAATGGATTTCCTGTCCTATTAACCCTATTTCTTCCTCCTCTCTTAAAGTCAATCAATTTGTACCTTTGCTTAATCTTTGTAAACCGCATAGAACTTCATGGTATTGCGGTATATAAGCTGTTATTATTATTATTATTATTATTACCGGGCCATGGTGCGCCCTCACCTGGAGTACTGCATCCAGCACTACATGAAGAAGGACACGGTACTACTCGAAAAGGTCCAGAGAAGAGAGACCAAGATGGTTAAGGGGCTGGAGGAATTGCCGTATAGCGAAAGATTAGAGAAACTGGGCCTCTTCTCCCTTGAGCAGAGGAGATTGAGAGGGGATATGATCAAAACATACAAGGTACTGAAGGGAATAGACTTAGTAAAGACAGGTTGTTCACCCTCTCCAACGTAGGGAGAATGAGAGGGCACTCTCTAAAATTGAAAGGGGATAGATTTCGTACAAATGTAAGGAAGTTCTTCTTCACCCAGAGAGTAGTAGAAAACTGGAATGCTCTTCCAGAGTCTGTCATAGGGGAATACACCCTCTAGGGATTCAAGACAAAGTTAGACAAGATCCTGCTGAACCGGAACGTACGCAAGTAGGGCTGGTCTCAGTTAGGGCGCTGGTCTTTAACCAGAGGGCCGCCGCGTGAGCAGACTGCTGGGCACGATGGATCACTGGTCTGACCCAGCAGCGGCAATTCTTATGTTCTTATGTTGATGTACTCGACACTGATGCAGATTACACATCTGTGCAGTCTCCTGTCATGCCCAAAGTTGTTGCTGATACAGAACCAATAAGTTAAGGGATCTCTTCTGTACAGACAAAAAAATCACAATGAATGCCCCAGTACTTAATAGCCAAGCACTGAACACACCAATTATGTGAAAAATATAAGACATCAAGGCTCAGGGAGCTTAGTACGCAACATATCAAAAATCAATCAATCAATGTCCTTCAGATATCAATTAGGAGCTGTTTGTGTGTGTGTGTATGTATGTAGTCATGTAAAAAAATTAGGACGACCCTTGAAATATTCAGTTCTTTCTAAGAAATGTTCGCATATCGATGTCAAATCTTTTTTTTTATTTATCTCTGGAAAAGAAAGTGATGCAATTGCAGGTAAACAACAAAAAATTTCCTTGATTTACTCATAAAATAAAAGATATCCACAAAAATGTGTATTCTATCTGAGGAATAAATTAGGACACCCCCACATATCCTCCCACTTAAAGTGGCTCAAATCACACACAGGTGTATCACATCAGATGCACATGATTAGAACATCGTTACTCAGTATTTTGAAGGAGGAATGCCCTACTTAAACCTCAGACATTTAGTTTGGTGTGCTCATGACTACTGCGATAGAGTGAACACCATGGTGAGATCAAAAGAGCTGTCTGAGGCATTAGGACATCCCTCTTACCTCTCTCTACATAAACTAGGGAAACTGTTTCACCTCTATTCAGTACTGGAAGCACTGACTTCAAGAAGAGCTAATGTCATCAAACTGCACAATAAGGACAAGGCTGGGCTCACCAATTTAATTTCCATGATATATATGCAAGGTTTAAACTATTGAGTGCAAAACACCACTAGAATAAAAGTTACCACCTGATTCCTTTCTTCAATCCAAGGTACTACTTTCCTGCTACACTGCTTATTTCCCCATGTCTGTGCAGTTCCTTTTCCTTATACAGTGATACCTTGGAATCCGAACACCCCAGTACTCGAACAACTTGGAATCCGAACAAAAAATTCAAGCAAATTTTGCCCCAGAATCCGAACTCTACTTTGGAATCCGAATACCCTGCCTGCTGTTCATGTGTGTTTGTGCCCTGGAATCCAAACGCTGCTTTGGAATCTGAACGCCCTGCACACTGTTCGTGTGTGTTTGTGCGTACGTTTCCCCAGCGCTCGGGATACACATACATCGATCAATTCATTGTCGGAAGCTGTAGTGAAAGCATCTCGTGTGATTTTCACCTTTGTGTAGTATAGTGAGGAAAATACTGTACTGTATTATTATCATTTGTAATATTTTACCTTAAAATCCAGTGTATTTACTGTTAAAATTTGAGTTTGTGGAACCCAGGAACAGATTAATCCAGTTTCTATTATTTTACATGGGAAACATTGTCTTGGAACTCAAACGATTTGGAACTCAAACGGGGTTCTGGAACTGATTAAGTTCGGATTTCAAGGTATCACTGTACTAGATGAATTCCATTTTCCTGTCTATGTTCGAGACTGTACATAAAAAAGTGTATCTTTCACAAGCTATGAAAGTGCTTATAGAATCAAATGCAGGCAAGTACAGTGGTACCTCGGTTTACGAGTGCACCGGTTTGCGAGTGTTTTGCAAGACGAGCAAAACATTTGCAAAATCGGTGCCTCGGAAACCGAGCATGGCTCGATTTACGAGCACTCCCCCCCCGCAATCCGGCACCCCCCTGCCTCGAACTGGCACCCCCCGCCACGATCCGACCCCCCCCCCGCCACGATTGGGCACCTCCCCCCGCCACAATCCGACCCCCCCGCCACGATTGGGCACCCCCCCGACACGATCCGACATCCCCCCCGACACAATTGGGCCCCCCCCCCCCCCGCCGCTTCTTACCCTCATCTGGGCACTCTAGAAGTTCAGAACGTGAACTCGCAGGCCTTGAGAATGCTCAGATGCTCAAGGCCCAGCAGACGAGTAGGCAGATCTTCAAGAGCCCAGATGAGGGTAAGAAGCGGCGGGGGGGGTGCCCAATTGTGTCGGGGGGGGGATGTCGGATCATGTCGGGGGAGTGCCCAATCGTGTCGGGGAGGGGGTCGGATCGTGGCGGGGGGTTGCCGTTTCGAGGCAGGAGGGGTGCCTGATCGCAGGGGGGGGCCTTCGAGGGGGTTCGAGGGGGGGGGGGGGAACGCATCAAAGCGAGTTTCATTATTTCCTATGGGGAAACTCACTTTGATAAACGAGCATTTTGGATTACGAGCATGCTCCTGGAATGGATTATGCTCGTAATCCAAGGTACCACTGTATATTTATTTTTTTTATCTTACTTAACACTTTCATTCATACACAAAAGCACAGCTGCAAATGCTGTACTCTAGAGAGCCATGTACCTTGTGGAAACATGTCCATTCCTGATAAGCCAGTTGACCAGTTCTTTTCCCACAATACAGTTAGGATGTGTCCGCAGCCAGTATCGATGATCCTGAAACTCCATGCCACTGTTATGGTGGCAGATCTTCTTCCAAAGTTCCTTTAGTTGGACAGAGTCCTAGATAGATGGAGGAAGAACACAAGCAAGAGTGCAAGGTTATTTCAGAACTTGGAAGCGGATGCTCATTTGTTATTATTAATACCTGTTAGTTAAGTGTAAATAAATCCCAGGATAACTAGAATGAATATGCATCAAAGTCCAGTTAATTTGCATATCACCTTGCAAACCAAAATGGTTTCTTCTGAATGAGCAGAACTATTTACCAATTGTTTAGTGCTCTAAGCAAGTGATTGTCTGTCTGGTTTTCAGGATTTCCACAATAAATATTCATAGATTTGTAAGCCTTATTATCTCAGTATATCCTTAATATTAAATTGGTCAAAAGATGCTCTACGACCAGCTTGAGAAACAGTGCTCTAACCATTAAGGCAGTGGTGGTTTGCAATCACTTGGGGTCTTCAGTGACCCCAAATATATTACAATGAATAAGCATGAGATTTTTGTTTACAATGGAGACAGTGTATGCAAATCTCTCTCATGTGTATATCATTGTGACTATCCTGAAAGTTAATCTATTTATTTATTCATTCATTTTTCTATACCGTTCTCCCAGGAGAGCTCAGAACGGTTTACATGAATTTATTCAGGTATTCAAGCATTTTAATTTATTTGGGAACTGCTTGGCAGACTACAAGATGAGGAATGTTGTACTACAGATTGGCCAAAGTGCCCATCCTGTCTGGAGAAAGACTCCAGACAGTAGTGAGAAATGAAGGTATGAATTGAGGGCCAGGTGGCAGCTTTACAGATTTCCTCAATGGTAGTAGATCTGAGGAAATTTGGCAGCTATATTTTACTGTATGTAAACTGCTGCAGTGAATGCTTTTCAGGCTTTTTTTCTCCACTTTAACTAGTGATTTGTATAACCATGAGTAAGCAGGCCCCCTGTGTGGCCTACTATATTATTTTGAGTGGCTGTGAGTTTCAGCTCCTCTTCAACTAAAATTCAACCAGTCTATGCCTCCCCCCCCTTAAGCCCCCCTCCCCTCTAACCTCTCTTCTCCATTCGAAACTTCTACTTAAATTGCTGTGCAGTCCATTCTTAACCTATACTTAAATTACTGTATAATCCTTGTATTTTAATCTTCTGTATAGTCTTTGTAATGTCCAAATGTATTTAAACTACTGTATAGTCTTTGTACTGTCCAAATGTACTCCACTGTGAATGTTTGCTTGTAGACTGTTCTGAGCTACTGGGAGGACGGGATAAAAATCTAAATAAATAAATTTTGGGGTTTTTGTGTGTGTGTGAAACTCTAAAGAGTGCCATTATTTACAATATGATATATTAAAAAAACCCTGAATTGAGTAAAATACTAGCTGTCTGTTTTTCACCAAATATGACGAGGGTGCCTGTGTCAAAGACTGTGAAATTAATGACTAATACTATGGGTGGAGGGAATAGAAACTAAGGAGTGAGATGCCAGGCCATGGGGTTGGTGAATAAAAATCTGAATATGGATGCAGCTAAGGCCAGAAAAACACACTACAGATTAATATTAAGGAAAAGCATAATAATATTCTTTTTATGTACTTCGCTATTAAGCCAGACCATAGAGGAAATCCATTTTGTTCTCTGTCTTTCTGTATCTTCTGCTTGGCTTTACTCCATTTAGTGTTCAGCTTATGTCCCTTCAGTGTCTTTCCCGCTTTGACCTTCATGGGCAAATTGATAACAGATGTGCTTAAGCCGGTTAGGAAGAACATATTAGACTCCATATTCCAAATAGATACAACATGTATTAAGTATGAATATAATATATTGGATGTGTGAATGGGGCCACGAATGAATGATTTATGATGGATGTATGAAAGATATGTGAAAGAATGGTTTGTACTTAATTTCCAATATTTTATATATTTTGAACCTGAAGAAACTCTAAGGAGAAATCCTTAGGCAAAATGTGGAAATGGTTAGGTTAAAGCCAGGAACACTGTTATCATGAAAATCCTCTAGAGGCCCACCAGCATGTCTGGGCCTTCTATGTGTGTGTTAGTGAAATTTGAAACTGCCAGTTTTTCAGAGTAGGGGGGAATATCCCTCCTCCTTTCTATGGTGCTGATAGAGACAAGAACTTATCAGCAGTTTTGGATTCAAAGTTTCTTTGGATATGTAATAATGCATATGGATATGTAATAATGTATATTCAGAAATGAATGTAAACAAAAATATGATTTCTGAAACTTTTATCTCATGTTAAAAGGAAGTTCTTTGCCCAAAGCTAAGGACAGCCTCTGTTAATGGATTGGTTGACAAGTAATGATGCCATGCAGGACAAAAGGTACATATTGGGGAGCAACGAATTATCGGGTTGAGATCTTTGTCAGAAAGGCCAGCGTTTGGCTTCTGTAAAGATCTCCCAGTGATGTAATAACCTTTTGAGAATTAATATGAATAATTAATAAAAAATATTATTTTGGAATCTTTTATGTCATGTGCCATTTTTCATATTCGTTTTACCCACATATGAGCAAACCTGGCTGCTCACAAACTATAGGTAGACACAATGAGAACTGAATAGTAAGAGAGAATTTAGACAAAGGCAGAAAATAAATTGAGAATGAAGACCAGGGAAGAACAGGAGGAAGGGAACGGAGAGAGAGAGATGCCAGAGCAAGGGAAGGGGAGGAGACAGATACCAGACCTGGGAGGAGGAAGGAGACATACCAGATCTGAGGGGAGGAAAGAAGGAGAAAGAGAGAGAGAAAGATGCAAAAATCTGCTAGGAGGAAGGGAGAGATGGAAAGGAAGAAGACAGATGCCACATGGGGGGAGCTGTGACCAACCCAGCACCAATGCTGGCTTACTCCCAAGAGAATGCAGCATCAGGAACTTATGGTCCCTTACCAAAAGAGCTGACCAGGTCAGGAGTTAGCTGGCTACTCCCCAGGCAATGAAGCTGAGCAAGTCAGGGACTGGCTACCTAGCCACACACAAAGGAGACCTCGGGAAAGGTTTATTTCTGAGCCAAGAAGGTTTACTGTTTTTAAAGAGAAGCCTGTTATTTTGAGACAGTTCCTTAAAAAGCAGTATGGAGGAAGCCAAGCTCCTCAGCTTAGAGAATCAGTTCCCCTCCTCCGCTCCAGGTGCAGCAGGCATGGCTATTCCAAACATAAAATACAGGGCTTGGAACAGCTAGAGGAGGATCCGGGGGAGGAGCGAGAGAAGCAGGTGAAACAGCCTCAGGAGCAGTGCTGGAAGCAGAAGGAGCTGGTAGAAAGGACCAAGGGAGCAAAGCAGTGTCTTGCTGAGCCATAGTTGGGCCAAGATGTGGACATGCTTGAGGGACTGGCTTCACCCCAAACCTCCAGGGAACCACCAGATTGGGAAGCCATGGATACCATCTGTGGGCCAGAGGAGGTCAGTTACCTTCCTGAAGTTATGGAGGTGAGTCCCTGAAAGTTTAAACCTCTGAACTGTTTGAATTGGGGTTTTTTTCTTCTTTGCCTGTTTTGTTTAAACTGGGGCTGGGAAGCAGAAGCTTCTATAGAAGAAGTAGGAAGTTGACTTTGGGGAGTTTTGTCTCTTTTCCCCTATCAGGGTTTTGGAGTTTTTTTCTTTTCCTACATTTCTTTTGGCTGTAAAGTTTTTTTTCCTACTGCTCAGTTTGGCAATAATGCAGCCAGGTGTGGACTATTGGGAATGTGTACTTGGAGAGAATGCTCAAGAACCCTAGAAGTCAGCCCAAGAGGACTGGAATTTATTTTGAGTTTTTAAAAAATATATAAATGCTAATGTGCGAACTTTTCTCATTTGTGCAAGCCAGACCACACTTACCATTCCAACCAGGAGGAAAAGGAACAACCATCCTTTCTTTGAAGTACTTACCAACATACAGCCATTACAGGACCTGATTAAACCTGCGAGACCACATGCAGCGCAAACATGTAGCTGCAAACAGCTACAACTCAGTAGTGCAGTTTATGGTGTATCTTCTTTCTGTTTGGCATTGCATGTCTCTCTGTAAAGTTTTCTTTTTTTGATTTTCATGAAAACTGGTGTTGATTGCCTTTGTGATTTACAATTGCCAGCCTGACTATTTTGCTTTAAGCCCAGTGAAAGGGCTAAATAAAGACTACTTTTTCTTTTCACTACTTGTTTTGTGTGGTGGTGATTTTGGGCTAATACAGCCAGCTCCTGGGCCAGTGTTTACTCCTAAGGGTTACCCTAGTTCCAGGGGAACATGCCAGGGATCCAAAGCTAGTTCCCACCAGCACCCTCTGCTGTCCTGACTATAGTCCTGGTGGGCGACACTTGGTATCAGGAGTGGGATCTGGTGCCACCTTTAGGAGAGCAGGAAAATTGCAAGTGGGGAAATTTTTATTTTTTTCTCTCTTTTTTCCTACCCTATTATAAGTTGTTGTATGGATATACTAAAGACTCTTGCAATTGGTTTTGTCTTATTCCTCTTGGCGGAAAGTGGAGCTGTGGACAACAGTATCAAAGTCATTCCGATTGAGGAGACCACAGAGAGCGTCATCTGGATAGCAGCGGAGGAAGCAGTCTGTCGAGCGGCTAGTGTAGAGCAGTACCTGAGCACGGAGCTTCCTGAGGACCCAGACGGCTATATGCAGAGGGCCATGCACCCCTAAGAGCACAACTGCTTGGACCCAACAGTGCTGTGGTAAACACGCCAGGCAAAGGGGCTGGTGAGGGTGGTGACAGACCAAGGGCTACTGTAAGGTACCACACTTGGGTCCTGTTGTCTTCTTGTTTTTCCCACAGGCCATTGCAATGGATCCTCAGATGCTAGCAGTATTGGCCGGTGAGCGGCAACAACAAAGCGAGTTCCTGTGCAAAGTTCTTGAGACCAGCCAGGAGCTGTGGCGAGCAGGCCAGGAGACCACGCAGAGACATCACGACGAACTTGTCATGGCGATGGGAGAGCAGACTAAAGTTATGTCCCAACTTTTGCAAGTGCCAACACAGAGGATTGTACCAGCGCCAACGCTAGGAGTAGTACCTACCCAACCTACGATAGGACAAAACTCTTTAAATGTACTGAATTTACATAAGCTCACTCCAGAAGGAGCTTGACTAAGATGGCGGTCTGAAGCTCTCGAGGAGACGCCGTCCTGTTGGACTTCAAACTTTTGCTACTTACCAATGGTAAAGAGGAAGTTGAAGCTCTGGGTGTTCCCTGATGAAATTCAACAAGTCTGGCCCGATGGACGTCTTCGTCGAGCGCAGCTTGCGGACATCACAACCGGGAACTTCCTCAGCTGGAGAACAAGCGCAGGCTAAAGCACAAGAGTTCTCCTTTGAGGGTGCTACTTTGTTCCCGGATGAGCGTACGCCGTCGACCAGCCCCGATGCAGCAGAAAAGCCGTTGGCTCTGGACGTCTTCCTGCCGGTTGTGGAGAGTAGGGGTTCCGGCTCTGGTCTGAGGCAGGAAGAGCTGCAGGAGATATCTACACAGCGATCGACGGGGGGGAGCTCGGCCAACCCATGAGATTTCCGCGGTGGCTGCTGTGGGCACAGGTACCTTGTTGGTAACAGGGGCTTCTGGAGCAGAGCTGTTTCCCCTGCAAAGACCTGAGGTAATCAGTTTAAAATCCATCTGGAATGCCATTGCTAATTTGAATGCTTCTCTGGGGAACCAAATACAGCAACTTTCTACTAATTGTACTAAGGTACTTTCAGAAAATCTGGAACTCAAAAATAAAGTAATAACTTTGGAAAATAAATCTGAAGATTTGGAAATTCGGATGAAAACTTTGGAAGTGCAAGCTTTAACTTGGGTTAAAGACAGTGTGAACTTACATTTCAAACAATAAATACTGGAAAATTCCATTAGGGAGATGTAACTTGCAGGTTATTAATTTTCCCAAAGTTTTTTCAATAACTGCTTCAGTTATGTTTAAAAGATATATGACAGATTCTGAAGGTGCCGGAAACTTCTTACCCACCTCTTTTGAAGACATATTACCTGCCAAAAAAAAATTAAGTCTCAAAATCCAAACCAGCAGAATTTGTCTGCTGATAGTTTGAATTTAACTAATTTCCTTGAGAAGTCAGAGACTGAGGTTCAGGTTGCCGCTACTTTGATGGAACAATTTGCTATTGATTCTGATAGAGAATGGATGTTGAAATTGTTTTTTAAACAAAGATGTTCCATTTCTGACTAATACTATCAGAATGTTTCATGATGTATCTCGCTCTATCCAGAAAAGAAGAAAACAGTTTATTATTTTGAGACCATAGGTTACTCATTTAGGGGCTACTTTTGTTCTTCGTTTCCCCTGTAAATGTGTAATGCTTTATAAAGAGGACAGATATGTCTTCTATGATCCACAGCAGCTATCTAAATTTATTTCCAATAAGAATAATTCTTGAGAAATTATGGGTATGACTGGTTCTTATTTAGCTCAGAAAGAATAGTTCAAGAGCAATTAGACTGCTTCTTTATTTTCCGTCTATTTTATTTGCTTATTTGTTAAAAATTTCAGCTTATAATCAGCTCCTCCTCTAGTTAATGGAGGACTAACTATACTATGTAATAATTTTTTCTCAAAATTCTCAAATGTTAATCCTATGTTTGTTGTGTTTACATTGTATTTTTTCTTTGATTTGGAATTTGAAAATTGTCAAATATTAAAATCAATAAAATATATAATTATAAAAAAAGATCACTCCAGAAGACTCCCCAGATGACTTTTTAAATTCCTTTGGCCGCATGAACAGTGGGCTGTCCGGCTACTGCCTTGTCTCGCAGGTAAGACCCTAGCAGCCTTCCAGACACTTGCACCTGAGCAGGCCAATAACTATCTAGCCATTAAGGCGCATTTGTTAGATTTCCTAGATTACATGAAAGAACATTATAGGCAAACCTTCAGATCTATCCAGATGAGGGAGAAAGAACGAACTAGAGCGCTGCTGCAAAGCATAACCAAGTTGGCAGAGCGTTGGCTACAACCTTTTTTAGGGGATCCTAGAGCTGTGTTTACCGAGGTAGTGCGGGAGCAATTTTTAGAAGCTATGTCCCAGAATCTACAAGGTTGGTTGCGTAGGCAGGGTTGTCAAGATCTTACCCAAGCCCTATCCATGTCTGAAGCCTTCTTAGATGCCCAGTTAGCCAGTGAGGCATGAAAGTCCCTAGGCAGGTCCCAGACCCTAGGGCCCAGCTACTATTGTAGAAAGACTAGGAGACGTGGACTACCGGGTGAAAGACAATAAAAATAAAGTCCAGACCTACCACATTAACTTGTTAAAACCTTGGAAGGATCGCGAGGCATTGGCCTTGGTGGCGAACCAGTGGCAGGAGGATGACTTAGGACCACAGGTATCTGATTTTGGGAATCAAGAAAGGGTGAATATAGGGAAGGCCCTAACCATAGAACAAGCAAGGCAGGTTCAAGAAGTGGTCCAACAGTTTAAGGATGTCTTTTCGGTACTACCAGGGAAGTAGTCACCCACGACATTGTAACTACCCCAGGGGAGGTGGTGAGGGTACAGGGGTTAGTGCAAGAAATGCTATCCCTAGGGGTGATAGAGACTTCCCAAAGCCTCTGGAGCAGCCCCATTGTGATTGTACCAAAGGCCGATGGAACCCCATGGTTTTGTATAGACTTCCGGCAACTTAATGAAATATCTCAATTTGATGCCTTTCCTATGCCCCGAGTAGATGAGTTACTGGATCGCCTAGGTCAGGCCCAATTTCTCACAACCTTAGATCTGACAGGACTATTGGCAGATACCCCTCACTAATGATGCCCAACCAAAGACAGCATTCAGTACTCCCCAGGGTTTTTTCCAATTCAGGTGGATGCCTTTTGGACTACATGGAGCAGCTGCAAATTGTCAAAGTTTAGTCCAAGAGGTATTCCGGGATCACCACAGGTATACTGCCACATACATCGATGATATATCCTCTTGGGAGGAACATCTGAATCATTTGAGGGCAGTACTGCTGTCCTTAAGGAAGGCGAGGCAAACCGTGAATCCCAAAAAGTGCTTCATTGGGCAGCAGGAAGTAAGACATCTGGGGAACATTGTGGGGAGGGGTCAGGTCAAGCCTACAGTGGACAAAATACTATCCCTGTCCCCAAACCAAAAAACAGATGAGGGATTTTTTGGGGTTGATAGGCTACTACTGGAGGTTCATTCCCTACTTCTCCTCCAAGGCGGTCCCACTGACAGAGATGCTAAGGAAAACCCACCCAGATATCCTGCAATGGGAAGTGACTAGTACTCAGGCCTTTGAGACTCTGAAGGAGGGTTTATGCAAGCAGACAGTTTTGAAAACATAGACTTTACACGGCCATTGGTCCTGAGCCAGGAGAGTCAGGTGTGGAACATCCAATATTATATCTAACCCGGAAGTTGCACCCCAATGAAAGGAACTATGCCACTGTAGAACAAGAGTGTTTGGCTGTCAAATGGGCTATGCAGATGTTAGAACACTACATACAGGAAAGGGAATTCACGTTGGTCACTGACCATGCGGCCCTAAAGTGGTTAAACACTATGCGTAACAATAACGCCAAATTGACCAGGTGCCCTACAGGCATTCAGATTTAAAGTAGTTCATCATCCATGGAAATTAAATACTAATGTGGACATAATATCCCAGATCCTTGAGAATACAGAGGGATACCTAGTCTCACAGAGTAGCCAGCTCTTAAGTGGGGGGAATTGTGACCAACCCAGCACTAAAGTTTCTTATCACCATGTCCCATGCCTCCTACCCATATGCAAAATGTAAATTGGTGGGCTTCCCAAAGCCCTGCCAGCTGAAGATCTGTTCCTCTAGGAAGGCAAGGGGGATTTGGTCATAGATGTTTGGAGGTTGCATAGAAGAAAAACTGTACACTGGTATGATCATCTTTGTTGTTTGTTTTGAATTTTAAAATAAAAGAAATTAAATAAAGAAATAAGAAAATGATTAAATGGGGGTGAGGCAAGGAGCAGGGCATGGTGGGAAAGGGGCGGGTGGGACAGGGGGCCCAGTAGACTTGTGTGCCTAGGGGCCCTTGATAAATTAATCCTGCCCTGGGTCAATGTAATAGGCCAAAGCTCGAAGCAGGAAAAAACCCTGGCACAAGTGACTGATTGAGATGAAATTCTGTGACAACTTTTCGGAAGAAACTTTGAATGTATTGTTTTAATAATTAAGATAAGAAGAGGAGAAAATGATTGTTTAATGTAATAATTGCATAGTTAATACTGTGTTTTTGTGCAGTTCTGATTTATCATTTGTATTGCACTGATAAAGTTTAAAAATCAATAAAGATTTACAAAAAAAACAACAACTTTGAATGTGTACGCAGAACCACCTTGTCATGATGAAAAACTGTGAAGGGTGGATCTGCTTCTAATGCTTGTAACTCACTGACCCTCCTGGCAGAGGTGAGAGCAATAAGGAAGACCACTTTCCAGATGAGAAACTGAAGATGAGCTGTAGCCATTGGTTCAAATGGTGGCTTCATCAAGCTGGAAAGTACCACATTAAGATTCCAGATGACAGGTGGAGGCTTGAGAGGGGTTTCACACTGAAAAGACCTTTCATGAATCTGGAGACTAAATGATGAGAAGAGGTTTACCCTCGACTAGCGTGTGAAAAGCTGTAATAGCGCTGAGATGGACTCTGACAGATGTAGATTTGAGGCCAGAATCAGACAGATGAAGCAGATAATCCAACACCAAATTCCCTGATAATGAAGTTGGATCATGGTGATAAAGAAGACACCAGAAAGAGAACCTAGTCCACTTCTATCGATAACTTTGCTGAGTGGCTGGTTTTCTGGATGCATCAAGAATTTGACGAACAGGCTGAGAAAGGTGTAAGTGAGATGGATTCAGCCCGAGAGAAACCAAGCTATCAGGTGTAGTGATTGCAGGTTGGGATGTAGAAGTGATTCCTGATTCTAAGTGAGCAGAGTAGGAAATACTGGAATAGGTATGGGCTCCCTGGATCTGAGTTGGAGTAGAAGGGAGAATCAATGTTGCCTGGGCCACCGTGGAGCAATGAGAATCATGGTAGCTGCTTCTCTCTTGAGCTTGAACAGAGTTCTCAACATGAGAGGGATTGGAGGGAATGCATATAGAAACAAGCCCGTCCAGTCCAGGAGAAAGGAATCTGCTTCCAGAGAGGAGAGTAAAATCTGGAGCAAAACTGGAGCAACTAGAGGTTGTGGAGAGCCGCAAACAAGTCTACGTGAGAAGTGACCCATTGAGCAAAGATGGACTGGAGAGTTGCAGAGTTGAGAGTCCATTCATGAGGCTAAAGAATTCTGCTGTCTGCTAGGGAATTCTTCTCCTCTTGAATATAGACAGTCTTCAAGAACAGATTGCGAGGTGTCGACCAAGTCCAGATTGTCTGGGCCTCCTGACATAACAGGAGAGAGCCTGTGCCTCCTTGCTTGTTTATGTAGTACACTGCTACTTAATTGTCTGTGCAAAGGAGGAGGATTTGAGGTCAGAGTAGACGAAAAGCCTTGAGGGCATAAAACATCGCTCTGAGTTCCAGGAAATTGATGTGAAATTTCAGCTCTCTGGCGGTTCAAAGACACTGAGTCTGAAGATTGTCCATATGAGCTCCCCAGGCATAAGGGGATGCATCCATCGTGATGACCTGGTGATGAGGGGCAAGTGAAAAAAGGAGACCTCTGGATAAATTGAAAGAGGTAATCCACCATTGAAGCGACTGCAGAAGAGATGATGTCGCAGATATATGTTGTGAGAGACGATCGGTCACTTGAGACCACTGAGAGGCAAGGGTCCATTGAGGAGTGTGAAGATGTAGTCTTGCCAGTGGTATTACATGGACAGTGGAAGCCATGTAGCCTAGAAGAACCACCACATGACTGGCAGAAATGGTTTGAAGAGGAAGTAGTTGCTGACCCAGACGTATTGCTTGAAGACAATCTGGAGGGAGAAATGCTCTCTTGAGAGTGGTTGTCCCAATGAACTGCAGACGTTGAGTCAGAATGAGATGTGATTCGGGAAAGTTGACCTTGAATCCTAGTGATTGAAGAAAAGAAATGGTCTGAGATGTTGCTTGGACCACTTCTTGAGATGAAACAGCCTTGATCAACCAGTCGTCCAGGTAAGGAAAGACTGGAAGGCCATGTGATTGGAAAGATGCGGCCACTATGATCAGGCACTTCATAAAGACTCTGGGAGAAGGTACCAGGCCGAAAGGAAGTACCTTGTACTGGTAATGACATCGATTGAGTTGGAAACGAAGGTACTTTCTGGAAGCCAGATGGATTGGGATATGCTTGTAGGCTTCCTTGAGATCCAGATAGCAGAGCCAGTCGTTCCGACTAAGGAAAGGATAAAGCAGGACGAGGGAGCGCATCCTGAATTTCTACTTGTCCAGGATGGATCTCAGTCCTCCGATCTTTTTGGTACCAAGAAGTAACGGGAATGGAATACCTGACCCTGCTAATCGAGGGGAACTTCCTCGATGGCATTCAGCAGGAGAATGGATTTAACCTCTTGAAGAAGAAGGGAGGAATGTGCAGGGTCCAAAACAGACTCTCTTGGAAGATGGTCTGAAGGCAGGGTATGAAAATTGAGTGTGTAACCCTGCCGTATGATGGTGAGAACCCAGAGAGCTAAAGTGATGAGCTGCCAGCGATCAATGAAGAACTGAAGACAGCTTCCGATGGGTGAGACATAGACTGGACAATGGAGACGTTGGCTATGCTCTGAAGAAACACGTCAAAAAGGCTGTGTTGGTTTTTGCAGAGCAGCCTACTGCTTTTGATGTTGCTGATGTGGTTTTTGTTGTGGCCTTTGTCGCCTGGATTAAGACTGGAACTGAGTCAAAGATTTTGCAGAAAATCTTCATTAATAAGAAGATTGTGGTGTGAAGGAACAAGAAGGTGGAGGCTTCGTTTTGGGCTTGACCAGTGTCCCACCTGGTCTCGTGGGCAGACAACTTCTGAGTACCCGTGTCTATGGAAGTGCCAAGAGTTCATCCCCCAAACAAGGTGCATTTGCTAGCCTGTCCTGGTGGTTAATGTCGAGCTGAGAACCAGCCAGCAAAGGAAGATCTTGCTTCAGAAACTTGCTGCACTTTTTTGAGGGAGTTAACAGGCAGATAGACAAAGTGGACCAGGTTGACATTGTATATCTGGATTTTCAGAAGGCGTTTGACAAGGTCCCGCATGAACGACTAATTCAAAAAATTGCAAGCCATGGGACTGAGAGTGAAATACACACGTGGATCAAAAACTGGTTGACAGATAGAAAGCAAAGAGTGAGGGTAAATGGACAATACTCGGACTGGAAAAGCATCACAAGTGGAGTGCCGCAGGGTTCAGTGCTTGGGCTTGTGCTCTTCAACATATTTATAAATGACCTGGAAATTGGAACAACGAGCGAGGTGATTAAATTTGCAGATGATACGAAGTTATTCAGAGTAGTAAAGACGCAGGAGGACTGCGAAGACCTGCAACAGGACATAATCAGGCTAGAGGAATGGGCATTGACATGGCAGATGAGGTTCAACGTGGATAAGTGTAAAGTGATGCACGTCGGTAACTAAAATCTCATGCATGAATTCAGGATGTCCGGGGCGGTACATGGAGAGACATGGGCTGAGATATGGCAAATGAAGTTTAACGTGGACAAGTGTAAGGTGATGCATGTTGGTAACAAAAATCTTGTATACGAATACAGGATGTCTGGTGCAGTACTCGGAGAGACAACCCAGGAAAGAGACTTGGGAGTACTGATCGACAAGTCGATGAAGCCATCCGCGCAATGTGCGGCAGCGGTGAAAAGGGCAAACAGAATGCTTGGAATGATTAAGAAGAGGATCACGAACAGATCGGAGAAGGTTATCATGCTGCTGTACCGGGCCCCTACCTGGAATACTGCGTCCAGCACTGATCACCGTACTTGAAGAAAGACACAGTACTACTCGAAAGGGTCCAGAGAAGAGCGACTAAAATGGTTAAGGGGCTGGAGGAGTTGTCGTACAGTGAGAGATTAGAGAAACTGGGCATCTTCTCCCTTGAAAAGAGGAGACTGAGAGGGGACATGATCGAAACCTTCAAGATAATGAAGGGAATAGGCTTAGTAATAATAATAACTTTATTCTTGTATACCGCCATACCCAGGGAGTTCTAGGCGGTTCACATCAATTAAACAAAGATCAGAGATTACAAGCGGAATCACATCAATTTATCAAAGTTACAGGCAACGATGTGGTTGTGGTTAAAAGGATAGGGAGAAGTAAGGGGAAGGGGGAGGGGGAAGAAACAGTGTGAGGGGGTAGTTGGTTTCAGTTCATTGAGGTAGGGGGGTATTAAGGGTCCTGTTCGTGGAATAGGTGAGTTTTGAGTAATTTTCTGAAGTCGAGGTAGGTGGGGGCTTCGAGCACAATTTGGACTAGCCATGGGTTCAGCTTAGCCGCCTGGAAGGCGAAGGTTTTGTCAAGGAATCTTTTGAGATGACATAGTTTTAGGGAGGGGAAGGTGAACAGATGAATTCTGAATGAAGTGGGGATTGATGTAGTTTGGCGATAGACCAAATACTGTTTTGTAACAGAAGCAGGCGAACTTGAATAAAACTCTGGATTTGAATGGCAGCCAATGAAGTTTATGGTAGTAAGGAGTGATGTGTTCCCATTTGTTCAGGCCGAATATGAGGCGGACGGCGGTGTTCTGGATCATTTTTAGTCTCCTGATGGTTTTCTTCGTAGAGCTCAAGTAAATGATGTTGCAGTAATTCAGTATGCTGAGAATGGAGGATTGTACTAATAGGTGGAATGAGGTGTCGTCAAAGTATTTTTTTATGGTGCGGAGTTTCCAGATTACCGAGATGCTTTTTCTGACAGTAAGATCTGTGTGTTTCTCTAGGGATAGATGTTTGTCTAACGTGACTCCCAGTATTCTTAAGGTTTGTTCGAGGGGAAAAACCGTTCCTTTCACTTGAATTGTGGTGTCTTTGATTTTGTCTTTGGGGGTGGCTAGGAAGAATTTTGTTTTGTCAGGGTTTAATTTTAGTCTGTAGGATAACATCCAGAGTTCTATCTGATTGAGTATACTTGTGAGAGAGGAGAGCAACTTTGGTGTGAAGCTGGTTAGCGGGATAACTATTGTAATATCATCTGCATAGATGTAGAATTTGAGCTTGAGGCTTTGCAGGTTTCCCAGGGAGACGAGATAGACATTAAACAGGGTGGGGGACAGGGAGGAGCCCTGCGGAACACCACAGGAGTTATCCCAGCTACATGAGAAAGAGTCGTTCTTGAGTACCCTTTAGGATTTATTTCGTAGGAACCGGTGGAACCAGTTGAGGACCTGGCTGGAGATGCCGATGTATGCCAGGCATTCTAGAAGAATGGTGTGGTCGACCAGGTCGAATGCACTGCTCAGGTCGAGTTGCAAGATCAAGGCACTGGAGCCCTGGCTAAAGAGTGTGTGCAGATGGTCGAGAAGAGAGGCTATAATGGTTTCGGTGCTGTGGTCTGAGCGAAAGCCTGATTGATTGTCATTTAAGATATTGAATTTTTCTAGATATGTGGTAAGTTCGGCATTTACCACTCCTTCTGCTATTTTGGTGAATAGTGGGATGCTTGCGATCGGTCTGTAGTTAGACGGGGCGTTGGGTGGTTCTTTCGCATTTTTTATGATTGGGGTTATCATGATATGGCCCTGCTCTGGTGGAAAGTTTCCTGTGGATAGTAGGAAGTTAACCCATGTTAACATATTGGCTTTGAAGTGTATCAGGGCAGTTTTCATAACGTTTGGGGGGCAGGTGTCCAGTCTGCAGAAGGAGTTAGTATATTTGTTGTAGTATTTGCTGAAGGTTTGCCAGTCGATAGTTGTGAATTGGTTCCAGCTTAGGTCTGTTCTGGACCCTGGGTCTGGTTTCGATATGTCGGTGTGTGGGAGAATAGGCAAGTATTCGTGGGGATTGGCCGGGGCAGGTAACAATGGTCTTAGATTTTGAATCTTGGAGTTGAAGAAATCTGCTAGGGTGTTAGCGGTTAACGTGGATTCTTCATGATTATTAGTGAGTGTCTCGAGGTTGTAGAGGACGTTAACCAGTTTACAGAGGTTACTACTGTTAATTTTGACATTTCCAATTTTGTGGGCATAGAAATTTTTTCGTTTTTCCTTGGTGAGGTTTTTGTAATTTTTTAGTTTAAGTCTCCAGGCAATTCTGTGTTCCTGGGTTCCAGATTTAATCCATAATCTTTCAGATTTTCTAAGGTTCCTCTTTACCAGAAGCAGCTCTGAGTCGAACCATCCCTCCAGGTTTGTGGTTCTGAATCTACGGGTTTCTATGGGGGCAATTTCATTTAAAATGTTTGTGCTGTCTTTGATCCAGGAGATCATAAGTTGTTCAGTTTCTTCGTTTGTTTTGTGGTTATTTCATAGTGGGACCAGAATTCTGCCGGGTTTATCTTACCTCTGGTAGTGTGAGTTTTGGTGTTTCTTGTTTTCCTGTTTTTTGAGGTTATTTGTTGACAGCCAATAGAGAAGTTACAAAGTCTGTGATCAGAACATAAGGAGTCTGTCCAGATGTCTTGTTTCCAATAGAATTTGGGGTTGGTTTGTTCTTTGGAGGAGAATGTTACCAAGTCTAACTGATGACCTCTTTGGTGGGTTTTGATTGAAGGGAGTTTGAAGTAGCCTAGTTGGGAGATAAGTGACCAAAAATCAGATATTTCTGGTTGGTCTGTTTGCTCAAGGTGGATGTTGATATCCCCGCAGAGTAGGTTGTATGGACTTGCTAAAGAGTTAGTAAGAATTCCGCAAAGTCCTCTTTGGCTAGGATCCATTTTTTTGGTGGGATATAGAATAGTGTAATTGTTAGGGAGGAGGCGAGGGATTTTGAAGTTAGTGAGATGGCTAGTATTTCTGAGTTGGGAGAAGATTTGGTGTTAAGTACGGCGCAATTTAGCTGGTCTCTAAAGATTATTGCTAGTCCTCCTCCCCTTCCCCAGATTCTGGCTAGGGAGAGAATCTTAAAGCCTGGGGGCAGACAGTCTTTGATGATATTGCCTTTGTCTGATGACAACCAGGTTTCTGTGAGTAGGACAAAGTCGGGGTTAGTTTCGTTCAGCCAGTCTTTGATCAGAATGGATTTATTCCTCATTGATCTAATGTTTAGGTTGAAACCTAGAAGGTTCTGGTGGTTAGTGTGGTCAGTTGGAGTGTAATGGGAGTAGGCTAGTTTTTTTAGATATCTTGGTTTTTTCCAGCGAGGCTTGGTAGATCTGTGGGTGGGAGGAGGGATCGGGGGTGGACTTGTATTTGGGTGGTCATATGGAGTATGGGGTGTGCACGTAGGTAATTTGGATTTTGCCGAGCGGAATAAGGAGTAGTGGACAAAGACAGTAGTAGATAAAGACAGGTTGTTCACCCTCTCCAAGGTAGGGAGAACAAGAGGGCACTCTTTAAAGTTAAAAGGGGATAGATTCCATACAAACGTAAGGAAGTTCTTTTTCACCCAGTGGTGGAAAACTGGAACGCTCTTCCGGAGGCTATCATAGGGGAAAACACCATCCAGGGATTCAAGACAAAGTTAGACAAGTTCCTGTGGGACTAGAACATACGCAGGTAGGGCTGGTCTCAGTTAGGACGCTGGTCTTTGACCTGGGGGCCACTGCGGTAACGGACTGCTGGGCACGATGGACCACAGGTCTGACCCAGCAGTGGCAGTTCTTATATTCTTATGAGACACTCTAAGCCAGGCAATGCGCCACATAGCAACTGACATTGCTGCCACATGAGAGGTCAATTGAAGGGTGGCATATGCTTATCTGACCACGTTCTTGCAGAGTTGAAGCAAGTCTGATATGAAATGTTGGAAAGCCAGGAGCTTACATTCCAGAAGATATTGTTGGAACGTGGTCAGTTGTTTCACCAAATGCTTCAGGTAGAAGGAAAAATGGAAAGTGTAAATACCAGACCAGTTGGTCAACATAGCATTCTGATATAGACGGTTGCCAAATTGATCCAGAGCCTTGCCCTCTCTGCCAGGAGGTACAAAGGCATAGACACTGGCTCCGGAGAAGAGATTCATGAGGGAGCTGTGGTTTATCGAACCTGAAAAGGGGACCACCCTGTATAGTAAGTCCAAATTGTGAGGAGCCACGGTACTGTAAGTGGAGTTTCAAAGTATGAGGAACTCCTTGGGTGGCTGATCATAAGGTAAGGCGTCTAAAAATTGTTTGGATGTTTTAGAATCTGCCTCTAAAGGAATGGAGAAAGCCCCAGACATCTCCTGGCCTGAGAAGAAAAGCAAGTAGAATTACCCCCTCAGGAATCCTCAGCGTTGGAGAGCAGAGGTTCCTGTTCAGAAATCCCCTAGAGATTCAAATCTCTAGCAATGTGGGGCGGTGTCAAACAGATGGTACCGAAGGCTCCAAATGCTTTGATTTGCAGAGAGCCTTGCTAGGTGGCACCAATATGGCCTCTGGTGATAGCTGTGGAGAAAAGGATTGGCATCAGGAGGCCAACGATGTTGGTTCCCGTACCAGGATCGATGCCACTACTGGAGACTCCTGGGTAGGTACAATCGGAGTCGATGGCTCAGACTGAACTGGCACCGAGAATCGATGTCGACATGGGAGATGGCATAAGCAGCTGAAATTCCTCCTGTAAGTCCTCTTGCAGCAATTTTGTTATTCGCTGCATTAGAGAAAAGCACTGGTACCATTGGCCTTTAAGCTGGTACCTTTGGCGTCGCTCTATGCTCCAGAGATGAGAATGCTGGTATCGAGGCACTCATCGATAATGAAGCAGAGCTATAGTTGGGGTTGCTAGAGGCTACTATGACCGGAAGCCCAGAGGGAGTAGGGAAAAGCTTGGCAGCCGGCTTACCCACTGTGAGGTGCAACACCACAGACAGCATGGGGAGATCGACTCTCAGCATTGATGTGGTCAGTGCGGGCTTGATTAGTACGGCCGTTGTCGGTCATAGTAGCAGTGAGTCAAGTCCTTCCAACCTCTAGCAGCCCCAACTATAGCTCTGCTTCAGTATCGATGAGTGCCTCGATACCGGCATTCTCATCTCCGGAGCGTAGAGCAGCGCCAAAGGTACCGGCTTAAAGTCCAACGGTATCAGTGCTTTTCTCTAATGCAGCGAATAACAGAATTGCTGCAAGAGGAATTATGGGAGGAATTTTGGCTGCTTATGCCAACTCCCACATCAACATCGACTCTCTTGGTGCCAGGTCAGTCTGAGCCATCGACTCCAATTGTACCTACCCAGGAGTCTCCAGTAGCGGCATCGATCCTGGTATGGGAATCGACATCGTCGACTTCCCAACGCCGATCCTCTTCTCCACCTAGAAAACCACAACGTACTCTACCCAACACAATCAGGCTTCAGAACCAACCACAGCACTGAGACCCTACTAGGCTCACTCATGGACACCAGATACTGGACTCAAAAGGAATCAATGTTAAGGTACTATCATGGTTTAAAGGATTCCTACAATCCAGAACATACAGAGTTAAAACAAACAAAGAAAAATCCGAGCCATGGTCTAACCCCTGTAGAGTACCAAAAGGATCACCTCTTTCTCCTACACTCTTCAACCTACACATTGCCTCCCTCGGCTCCTACCTAGACAAACAGCTATGCAGATGACATCATCATTCTCTTTCCTTTCGATCAACCAGCACCATCCATGGCAGACACAATACACAGAACACTTGAAACAAACTAAACCTAAACTAAACCTAATTCACCACAAACTAAAACTAAATCCTGACAAAACAAACTTCATCCTACTTGAAAATAACAAAACCCAACCGTAACAAACCTTGTCATAAACTCTACAACATACCACATCCAACCCACTTTAAAACTCCTGGGAGTGCTAATAGACAGAGGCTATACAACGCAGCCACAAATCAACAAAACAATAAAAAAAATCATTCGTAGTCATGAGAAGCCTGGGAAGTCAGAAAATTATTCGACAGAAAACAATTCCAACTCTTGGTACAATCCCTAATCCTAGGTCTAAGAGACTACTGCAACATACCACATCTCCTCTGCAGAGCAACCATGATAAAATAACTACAAACAATACAAAACACAGCCCAAAGACTGGTCTACTCACTGAAGAAATTTGACCACATCACAGAGACATACCACGACTCACTTTGGCTCCCAATACACTTCAAATTTTACTGCCTACAGTGTTCTCCCCAGGGCCTTTCAGCCGGGCGCTTCGCCCAGCTAATTTAGATGAGCGCCCGGCTGTAATCTCGAATCCAATCCTGCTGCTGCTGCCGCCTTTCTGCTCAACATTTTTTTTAAAAAACCCTTCTCACCGGCTTGGAGATTTACCGGGCTGACTCGGCACAGCCTGAATCGCAGGAGCCTGACTTTTTTTTTTTTTTTTTAGTTTTTAACGCCAGCAAGCGACTTGAACCCATGCTCCGGGGCTCTAACATGTGCATGCTGCTTCTCTCCGAAACCGGAAGTCACGTCTTGAGGGAGGAAGAGAAGGGAAGTCGGCATGCACACGCCCCGGAGCATGGATTCGCTATAGGAGACAGGTCAGCTTACAACTTGCTCTTGCTTGCTTCGGGCTTTCTTCTCTGCCGGATCCTTCCTACTTTCTGTTTCCGAAAGTAGGCAGGACCCGACAATGAGGAAGGCCCGAAGCAAGCAAGAGCAGCGAGTTGTAAGCTTCCTTCCGTTGCTGACTTATGGAAGATAGGTCAGCGATGGAAGGAAGCTTACAACTTGCCTTAGTCCAGCCCTGCACAACATGCGGCCCAAAACGGATCTCACTGCCGATATGGCTCTCACTCCGCTCTCCTTTGAAGATCAGCTCAGGAGGCAAGATTTAGCCCGAGATCAGACGAATATTAAAGGGCATTTGAAGGCATCTGAGCAGATTGAGGAGAACATGTCCTGTTTTTCCATGCCTAAAAATACCACCTTGTCTAATGTAATCTCTGATCAGATCCTTAAGAGTGATGCAACTATGTATGCTGGACAGTCTCCTCCAGTAAACAGAGCTTTAAATCCTGCAATCATACAGAACCAAATGGTCAAAGGGCTCCGAAGTATAGTATTGCCAAGGGATCTGTCTCACAAGTTTCTGACGCTGGCAGATGTAAGCACAGCACAAGAAATAGAGACTTGTGGCATTCTGTGTAGAAAGCTGATGCATAATGAATTTACTATTACCCATGTAATAGTGCTAAAGCAGTCTGCTGGACCAGATTACAGTAACAGTGATATGGAGAATGTGGAAGAATTATTCAGTGTTCAAGATCAACATGATCTCCTCACAGAAGAAAGATGGAGAGAAAGAGAGAGGCCTAGACCAAAGGGGAAAGACAGGAGGCAGATACTGGAGAGGGGGGAGAGAAGGGAAGGAGATAGAGATGTCAGACCATGGGGTGGAGTGGGAAGGAAGGAAGGAAGGAGAGGAGAAGCGAGAGATGCCAGAGCATAGGGGTGGAGACAAAAAATGGAGAAGGGTTGAAGCTGAAATAAATCATGTACAAAGGAGAGAAAGGGCACAGGATATAGAGTTTATTGAAGGGACATAGAAAGACGGAAGATACCATATGGAACAGAGAGAGGGAAGACACTGTATGGAAAAGGCAGAAAGGGTGGACAGTGGATGCAAGGGGCAGAGATAGGGTGGACAGTAGATGGAAGGGGTAGAGAGAGGGTAGAGGCTGGGTGGAAGGGTCAAAGAGAGAGGACAGATGTTGCATGGAAGGGAGCGAGGACAAATGCTGAATAGAAAGAAGAGAGTGAAGAGAAGATGACTAAAGCAGAAACAACAAAAGGTAGAAAAAAAATATTTTTGTTGCTTTACATAGAATCAAGTAGTATTGTAACTGTATTGATTAAAATTTATCAATAGGAAATGGAAATAAGGCAATTTTGGGAGGGAATAAACCCCTTTCCTCAGATCAGGACAGGATACCATAACAGCTGTATACTGTACTGTCTTGAAGAAAGATTTGGCCTCTGAAAGCTAATTGAAAAATGGATTAGTCCAATAAAATGGTATTTTCATATTTCTCATTATTTTATTTCTATTTGTTAATTTGTAAAGTGGTGACTTATGTAGAAGTTTTTTTCAAATTTACATCTACTGTCTTTATATTTTGCACAGTATTAGGGGACATGTGTCACTGTTTCTGTGGTGTTGCATTGTATGAGGAGTCTGGTTTCTACATATTTCTATTTTTAGTTTGTGATTATTCCATATTGGGCGAGGGTGTATCTGTGTTCTGTGTGTATGAAAAGGGCACGGCTTTCTGTTAGGATCGACTACAGGATCAATTGACTGTGTAGGATCTGGTTTGTTTAGTTTTACAATGCGTGTGTTGGTGTTCTAGTGCTCACTGCAGTGTTTAAGATGCTGCCTTTTCCTAGATGCACCCTTATTGTGTGACTCATGGATTATTACTACAAATATATTTTTTATATAGAGGAGGGGGTTGTTAAAAAAATGATTAGCACTGGCTGTCATATATACTAGGTACACCACTGGATTTAATGACTCTATTCTAACTTTACTGTTGACGTAGGTATTGTCCCCCCAACACACAGACACACATTATAAAGAATTAAATTAAAGTTGTATTATCATCAAGTAGCTTTCAAATGACATTATAAGCAAATAAAAATAAAATATTTTTAATACATTGCTAATTATTACCTGCATCTTTACCTATACTGTTTTTCCCTAGCTCTTACTTTGCACTATAGCAAAATAAAAAAGAAGCAGATAAAGATCAATCACACAGGTGCCCTTCAAGGCTCAGTAACACCTCTCCATAAATTATGTGGAAGAGGTCTGGAAGTGGGGATAGCATCTATTTCATATCCTCAGTGAGACCTCAGGAAGGAACCTAGTAATCAAAACATTATTAGAGGTGTTGTATGACTGGATGAGCTATATTTATCTTTTTTTTTTAGTTGTTTAAATTCATGCAGAAATAAATGGTTAGATTGAACCTAATGACTTCATTAACGCATTTCCCTTTTTTAAACCTCTATACTATTTGAAAGAGGGTGAATATCTAATTATTCACTTCTAAAATTGGATACTTCTTAAATTTAGTAAAAATATTCTGGCACAAGTGTCAAACCTTAAAAAAGGAAGTCATATCGAGCATTGGAAAATAATAATAATTAACTAATAAAAATAGTATACATTTAATTTTCCCCACTACCAAATTTCCCCGCCCCGCCCCGCCCGGCTACTTTTTCATGCCACCCGGCTGGAAAAAATTTCTGGGGAGAACACTGGCCTACTATTCAAAGCAATAAATGGAGACAGCCCAGCCTATTCGAACAATCGACTAATTCAATCCACCTCAACCAGACATAGGAGAACCTATGCACCATTCACACACCCTCCAACCAAAAACGACAAAAAGAAAAAAAAAAACTGTACGACAACCTCCTAGCCACTCAAGCTGCAACACTCAACCTCCAACTCTACAACCTATTGACCTCGACCACAGACTACAAAACCTTCAAAAAATTAATAAAAACCCTTCTATTCAAAAAAACACATAAAACCAAACTAACACAATCAGAAATGCCCCAAGTATCACCTACAACTACTACATATGTACTTCTAATATCATGACAATTCAGATGTAATCCTTAGCAACTCAAAGAAGTGTACAAACTACTCCCTAAATACTTCTAATGTCCTGTCATTCTATTTGTAATCTGCCTTGAACCGCAAGGTAATGGCGGAATAAAAATCCCTAATGTAATGTAATGTAATGTAAATGCGGTAGGCACTGAATTCCTGACGGCGCAGAACAAGAGCTGCTGCTGAAGTGGAATGGGAATGCGCTGCTGAAGAAAAGAGCAGAGGAAGCAGAAAACGGCAAGGTCGAGGGCAAGACACCACAAGAAACAGCGGTGGATGGCGGTGACCACAAGTACCCGAGCACAGCAACTGCCCGTGTTGAAAACTATCGGCGGAAGGGACAGTAGTGGTAAGACAGCCATAGGAAAAACAAACGCTATGGCAATCCACAAGAACCCGCCGAACCCAAGCCCATGACAGCAAAAGAAAATCAAAATTATATATAATCTCTTTCAAGTTGTGTTTTTGTTTTTGTTTTTTACTAAAATGGAAAAAGAAAAAAGAGAACTGACTGAAAAGTCAGAAGCCGCGAGAGCAGGAAGGCCGTGAAACAAAAAATTTTTCAACAGCCGTTGAAAACACAACTTCTTAACTCCGTGGAAACTAAGAAACTGAGGGACTACGCGCCCTACGTCAGGCGGGAAAGCACTTGCGCATGCGCGGTTCGGGCTATCACGAACTTTCTAAGGACTTAAAGTGGCAATGCACTTTAAAGTGGTCCACACTAGGGATCCATCGGTGACGTCACCCTTTCGTGAGAATATGCTGCCTGCTTGTCCTGGGATAAAGAGAAATTTGTGCATTCTTTAACTGAGTAATAATGAAGTACCCATTTAAAAAAGATATACTATATAAATATACACTTGAATATAAATAGATCCAAATAAAAACTGAGGTATCCTTTTTCCCCATACAAAAAAAGGGGGAGGGGGAGGGGGAGGTTGACTTGAATATAAACTGAAGTTAGAAATTTGGGTTATCATGGTGAGCCAATATATAAAGACTGCTCACCCTCTCTTCCCATCAGCTATCTCGTAAGTCACTAAACATAATAAAAAATAGAGATTCCAAAGTTAACATTCACAAGACCCCTACATAGGTAAATGCAACTACAAACAACCACAAACTTAAATAAATGTATGCAGGAGGCTCTGTATGCAGTTCAACATCAGAGAAAAAGAAACAACACTCTACACTTTGGAAAATAAAAGAAAGTAACATAGAAACATAGAGCATGACGGCAGAAAAGGGCTGACGGCCCAACAAGTCTGCCCACTCAAGAACCCTTCCTCCCTCGAGAATCCATCTATTAAGCTTCCCTCCCTCCCTTGAGAATCCATCTATTAAGCATTCCTCTTAAGCAACCCCACCATTCTGTCCCATCGTCCCTTGAAGTCGAGCGTGTTACTGGCCTCGACTACCTGTCGTGGAAGACCATTCCATCGATCAATTACCCTTTTAGTGAAGAAGTATTTCCTGGTGTCCCCATGAAATCTTCCCCCTCTGAGCTTTAGCGGATGCCCTCTTGTCGCCGTGGGACCAGTAAGAAAAAAGATTTCTTCCTCCATTTCAATGCGAACTGTGATATATTTGAATGTTTCTATCATGTCCCCACTTTCTCTGAGCTCCTCGAGAGAATATAAGCGCAGTCTGCTCAGACGTTCCTCATATGGGAGATCTTTAAGTCCTGAGACCATCCTGATGGCCATCCACTGAATCGACTCCATTCTCTTCACATCCTTTTGATAATGTGGCCTCCAAAACTGAACACAGTACTCCAGGTGAGGTCTCACCATGGATCTGTATAATGGCAGTATAACTTCAGGTTTTCGGCTAATAAACCTCCTTCTGATGTAACCCAGCATTTGTCTAGCCTTGGCTGAAGCTTTCTCCACCTGATTGGCAGCTTTCATATCTTCCCGGATGATTACTCCTAAGTCCCGTTCTGCTAAAGTTCTTGTTAGTTTTTCACCATTCAGGGTATATGTTCTGCAAGGATTTCCTCTTCCCAGGTGCATTACCTTACATTTTTTGGCATTAAAATTTAGTTGCCAAATACTGGACCATTGTTCCAGTAAAAGCAGGTCTTGCGTCATAGAGTCGGGTATGGCTGGGCTGCCTGGTTCGGCTACGTTGCCCACAACGTTACATAGTTTAGCATCATCTGCAAATAATGTAATTTTTCCACGAAGTCCCTGAGGCAGATCCCTTATAAAGATATTAAATAGTATTGGACCTAATACCGAACCCTGTGGTACTCCACTGGTCACTTCTGATGTTTTTGAGGAAATACCTTTTACCATTACCCTTTGAAGCCTGCCACTAAGCCAGTCTTCTACCCATGCAGTCAGTGTTTCTCCTAGGCCTATTGCGTTCATTTTGTTCAATAACCTTCGGTGTGGGACACTGTCAAAGGCCTTACTGAAGTCCAAATATACTATGTCCAGGGATTCCCCCTCATCCAGTTTCTTTGTTACCCAGTCAAAGAAGCTTATCAGATTGGATTGAAAAGATCTTCTCTTCATAAAGCCTTGTTGGTGTGGATCCCTTAATTTTTTGTCATCCAGAATTACATCAAATCTGTTTTTTTATCAATGTTTCAATGAGTTTACACAGTATTGATGTGAGACTCACCGGTCTGTAATTTTCAGCCTCAGACCTGCATCCCTTTTTGTGGAGCGAAATAATGTTGGCAGTTTTCTAGTCCAAGGGTACTTTTCCCTTGCTTAGGGAAAGATTGAAAAGCTCGGCTATTGGTTCTGCCAGGATATCCCTCAATTCCCGAAGTACTCTGGGGTGTAGATTATCTGGGCCCATAGCTTTGTTTACTTTTAGCTTTGATAGTTCGTGGTAGACGTTGCTCGCAGTAAATTCAAGGTCCCGGAAGTGGTCCTCTGAGCACCCCTTTGTCTGTAGCTGAGGACCGGATCCTGGTGCTTCGCAGGTGAAAACTGAGCAGAAGTAGTTATTGAGTAGATCTGCTTTGTCTGCGTCCGAGTCTACGAAGTTTCCGTCGGGTTTCTTCAGGCGTACGATACCGCTTGTGTTTTTTTTCCTGTCACTAACGTACTTGAAAAAGGATTTATCCCCTTTTTTGACCTGTTTTGCTATACTTTCTTCCATTTGGAGTTTGACCTCCCTGACTGTCTTTTTAATTTTCCTGGATTTCGTCAGATAGTTTTCTTTAGCTTCCGGTTGTAGTGATCGCTTGTATGTTATGAATGCTTTTTTCTTTTGCTTTACTAGTTCTGAGATCTCCTCATAGAACCATTATGGTCTATTTTTTCTTCGCCATTTGCTCACGGTCTTTATGTATATGTTGGCTGCTTCTTCCATGGTTGATTTCAGAGCTGACCATAGTACTTCTACACTGTCTGTCTTGCTTTGGTTTTGCAGCTTTTTGTAGACATAGTCTCCCATGCACTGAAAGTCGGTTCCTTTAAAGTTTAAGGCCTTAGTCGATGTATTTGACCTGGTGATTTCTTTCTTCAGGTGGAACCACATCGTGTTGTGGTCGCTGGAGGCCAAAGCTTCTCCCACCAATACCTCTGTGACTCTGTCTCCGTTGGTGAGCAGCAAGTCCAGGATCGCTTGATCCCTGGTGGGTTCCAGTACCATCTGTTTGAGGTGTGCTCCTCGCATGGAGGCTAGTAGCCTCTTGCTGTCGCTGGTTGTAGCGGAAAGTTTGTTCCAGTCCACATCGGGCACATTGAAGTCTCCCAACAGCACTGTGTCTCCTCGCAGTGTGATGTTCTTAATGTCTTCAATTAATTCTTGATCCGCATCGCCCTTTTGTCTTGGTGGTCTGTACACAACACCAAGAAACAGGCATTGTTATTGCCCCTGGCAAGGTTCACCCATTTGGGTTTGAAGAGATTCTCCCGTATACTTGATGTCTGTGATTTTAGTGACTTTGATGTCCTCTCTAGTGTATAGAGCTACTCCTCCTCCTGATTTACCTTCTCTGTCGTGACGGAGTAAGTTATATCCCGGTATGACCATATCCCAGCTGTGGGACTCTGAGAACCATGTTTCTGATATCGCTACCACATCAAGGTCGGCGTTTCTCATTTCTGTTTCCAGTTCCAGAATTTTATTGCCCAAGCTTCGAGCATTAGCATACATGGCTGTCCATTCGTTTTGTCTGTATGAAGTGTCCTCTTTCCGAGGTAGTTTGTCCCCCTCTAACCCACCTCTGTCCCCTTTGGTATATATTTGTTTGCTTATCTTAGAGTCTAGGTTAGAGTTTTCATTTCTCCCTCTATCTTCCTCTTTATTGACGCGATTACTTACCTCAGATTCCAGTATGGAATCTCTGTCTCTCGCACTTCCTCCCTCCCCTTTGTTATAGCCTCTGTTCCCTCTATCATTGCTATTACTTACCTCAGATTCCAAGATGGAGTTACCTACCTACTAATGTGAGAGTGGGTCCCCTCTCCCTGCTCACCTAGTTTAAAGTAGTGTAAATTTACTGTAAAACTGCATTTTCTGTTCATGAAATTAAAAATAAAATTCTCTTTTTCTACCTTTCTGGCCATTCTATTCATGCTTATCCCAGTTTCCAGATTCTGCTTTCTTCTGTCTTAATTTTCTTTCCATGATCTCCAATCTATCTGCCTCTTCTCTCCTTCCTGTCTTCACTTCCTCTCCTACATCCATCTTTGACTTTAGCCTTTTCCTTTCAGTTTTCCTCCATCTCTATCTGCTTCTACTTACAGCTTTCCATCTCCACCATCCTATTATTCTCCAGTTTTTTTTCTCTCTCCTCTCTCTCCCCTTCCAGCATTTTCTCTTTCACTTTCTTCCCCTTTCTATTTTCACTCTTCTAACCAGTATCTCCTTTCTTGCTCCCCTCTATCCAGCATATCCTCTCCTCTCTTTCCTCTTAACACCTCATCTCTCTCTCTCCCTCTACCTCCATCCAAGATCTGTCCCCATCACCTTTCGCCTCTTCCAACACTACCTACATGGGGGTCTCGCTGTGGGGAATGGAGTGGTGAGTCAGGGGCAGGCCCAACACGTGAGGCAAGCAGCTGATTCCTACCAGTGGTGGCCATAGTGGTCATCCATGCTGTTTGATGGCCACCAGAAAGGGGGGGGGGGTGTCAGCGGTGTATCCTGATTGCAATCAGCCCTGCCTTTGGTCCCAGTCTCGTTAAACCGGTTGGCAATAATGAAGCCAGAGGCCTTCCCTCTTACTAAGTTGCTATAGGCTTTGCCAGACTCGATCCTGCACACACCCCTGAAGTTACTTCCTGTTTTGGAGGGGCAGAATCAAGACCAGCAGAGCCTATAGCAACATGATTTTAAAGTGTTTTGAGGCTTGTGCTGATGAGAACAGAGCTTGTAGGAATGGGGCAGGGACATGAAAAGAACTCGACAGGATGGGAAAATAAGTTCCCATGGGGATGGGGAAAAATCAGTCCCCATGTCATTCTCTATAAGGAACATTCCTCTGAATTTTGAGTTTCCCTTTTCCATTAAGGGATAAGAGCAAACAGCACCCAATGGAAATTTCTATATGTATTTTTTCCTTGCTCTGGGCCTCTTATATTGACACCACTAGCATATCTGTTCATGATCTACCTCAGAAAGATGGCAAGAGAGGAAGAGATGTCCCCATGGCATTATAGAGTAATAATACCACAGGATTCCCCATTGTTTAATTATAGGGTATATAAGAACCCAGAGACAATATAGACATCTTGCTTAAAGAAGAAAGAGGTGCATGCTACTGCAACCTTTGGGAAAATTTAGCTCCACTACACAATGAAACGTACTTAGAACTGCCTTCTTGGTCAAAATTCTAGACTTGCCATATACGGAGCAGGAGTCTGCTGTGATTCAAATGGCTTCTCCCGGTACAGATTAGCACAAGAGGGAAGTAGCTGTATACTGGGTCACACTCTCCTTCTTCGATCAACCAGGTCTGAATTTTAACTGTGGAGCTCTATGTTATGATGTGTAATTCAAATCAGCAGTCACAGCCAGCGTAACAGAAGATGATGTGTAGCTGCTTTCCTCCCTCTCTTGTGCTGATAAGCAGGAAGGTACAGAAGTGGAAGGAGGAAAGTTCACGGTATGGGCCACAAATGGGGAAAAGAACATTGGGGGAGAATTGGTTCTGAGAAAAACAGAGCTATGGTGCATTTTCCTGAAAGAGGATGTGTCAAGAAACCTATGGGGGTGCCACAGACAAGGGGGATGTTTAGACAGAGACAGAAAGAAATCACTTATTGGTATGAAGAGCACTGGAGATCTTGATGGGGAACAGGGGAGGGAATAAAGGAAGACTTGGGGATGTCTATCCTGGAGAGGGAACAAAGAAAGCTGATGTTGAACCTCCTGGGAAGGGGGGAAGAAGCTTGAGCCTAGGGAAGAATTTATACTAAGTTGGAGGAGAAAGACTTTTGGGTGGGATAGAAGTCACGCCTGAGTATGAAGATATCTGAGGAGGTGCCAGGCCTGGGACAGATAGGAGACAGGCCTTTATGATGGGGAGATCCTATTAAAAATGATAAAGGATGCAGAATTTGAAAATACTGTATATAGAACTTTTATGTGCAGAATTAATCCCGGTGTAACTTCTTGAATCCCCAGTTCAAAAATACTGCTGCTTTTCTACAGAAAAAGTGCATACCAGCAAAATTTTCCGCTCATCATCGCTGGTTTCACCTTTCACATATGTGCGAGTGGCCTGAGGACTGATGGATGTGTCATATGTAGGAACCATGGGAGAGCCAGAGCGATCCAATGACAAGGTAGTAATGCTGGCTGACCTGCAAGAGAAAAAAGGTTAACATTCTTGCTGCCTCCAATCCCTGAAAGAACAAACTATAAGGAATGACTGCTATACAGGTGAAATGTAAAGTTAAAGGTTCTGTTCCTGTAATCACTTAAGAAGAGAGAGACATTTTCTCATTTTCAAAAACATTCCTTCCTAAAACTTTTTAATCATGAACTAAAATGCATGTT
This sequence comes from Geotrypetes seraphini, assembly GCF_902459505.1. NCBI lineage: Eukaryota > Metazoa > Chordata > Amphibia > Gymnophiona > Dermophiidae > Geotrypetes > Geotrypetes seraphini. The sequence goes on along the minus strand of NC_047088.1, from coordinate 136,511,978 downwards.
CTATCCCATTTCTCAGGCAAACAAAAGTTCCCTGTTGTTTAATTGATTTCTGTAAACCACTCTGAATTTTATGGGTAATCAGAAAATAAAATACTTTAAATTAAATCCAAACAAATTGCATTTATATTTCCATGTAAGTTTCTTGGAGTAATTTCTCCCTATGGAGCTTCTAGTATTGAGATATGTAATTTGAATATTGACTAACTTTGAATATCTCAATGTAAGAAGACCCAAAGGAAGAAATTATCCCACAATAAACTTACTTGCAAATGCAATTTGGATTTAATTTATAGTGTTTTATTTTCTGATTATTCCCCATATTTTCTGATTATTCCCCATAAAAATCAATTAAACATCAAAAATTAGAGCTGCATAATTGCTCAGTTCCAGAAGAGAGATAGATATTAAGATTAGTCCTAGATTTCTGACATTTTATTCCAATGCATTATGGGCCCCACAGCACTAATTTCAATGGGTAGAATCAGACTCTAAAAATACTGCACTGCTTTGGGATATAATTTAAGTTCAAAACCAGATACATTTAAAATCACAACTTTTACAGATAATCTCATAGCTTTTTAAATGATACCACACCAATCTCTCTGGATTCTACTAGAAAGTATTTGGTAATATGTCGAGTTTTGGGGTTATCACTTAAACCTAGCTAAAATCTGAAGCCTTAACAGAATCAGGAGAACTTAAGGCAAGGGTGTCCAATGTCGGTCCTCGAGGGCCGCAGTCCAGTCGGGTTTTCATGATTTCCCTAATGAATATGCATTGAAAGCAGTGCATGCACATAGATCTCATGCATATTCATTGGGGAAATCCTGAAAACCCGACTGGACTGCGGCCCTCGAGGACCGACATTGGACACCCCTGCCTTAAGGAGTCGTGGGGTAATACCTTCCCATTAGATTTGGAACAAGGGACCTTTCAATATCTAGGACAGTGATCTCAAACTCACAGCCTGGGGCCCACATGCGGCCCGCCAGGTACTATTTTGAGGCCCTTGGTATGTTTATCATAATCACAAAAGTAAAATAAAACAGTTTCTTGATCATATGTTTCTTTAGCTATATATTATTATTAAGACTTAGCCAAAAGGAAAGATTTATAAACTATAAACAGTTTTACCTCATGCAAAATTGTCATTTCTTCAATAAGACATTAACTATTTTTTCTGAGGCCCTCCAAGTACCTACAAATCCAAAATGTGGCCCTGCAAAGAGCTTGAATTTGAGACCACTGGTCTAGGAGTATCTCAATATATAAATCTAATGTGGGAAACTTGCAGAAAGATACAAAACTTAAACTGGACTTGTGGGATATCCTGCCTTTTATATTGATGCGTAGAATTTGTCTCTATAAAATGGTGATGTTTGTTCCTATACATTTACTTTAAAAAGACATACAGGCACTGCAAAAATGACTGATTAAGTTTTTCTGGGGCAGTATGAAGCCAAAACTACGCTAGTCCTTTTTACTGGGAAGCTGGGGGAAGGGGTGGAATGACAGTTTGGGAGTGCTGGATTTAAGACTATATAATCAAGCCTAACATCCTGTGCCATGTGCGAGAATAGATAATGAATACCAACCAATTTATGGATTATCAATTTGAAACACTTTCATCTTTGGAGTCTTATCTACCTGCTACATGCTTATAAACAGAAATTACCAATCAAACATTCTTCTGTCCCTTATGTTGGGCATGGAAGAAACTAATTAACTGTTGATCTTCTGTAGAGAATGACACGGAGACAAATTTTTCCCCGTCCCTAAAGGAACTCAATTTCCCCATCCCATCTCTGCAAGTTTTGTTGCTGTCCTGTCCCTGCCTAATTCCTGTAAGCTCTGCCTTAACCACACAAGCCTCAAACACTTATGACTGTAAAGTGTTTAAGGCTTGTGTAGATGAGGATGGAGTTTGCAGGAATGGGGCAGGGACAGGAAAAGAACTTGCGGGGATGGGAAAAGAGTTCCTGTGGGGACAGGGAAAAATTTGTTCCCGTGTCATTCTTTAGTCCTGTGACCACCCCCCACCACACACATACACTGTAGTGTTTTTACACTGGTTGGGGAATTCAGAGTTTAAATTAGGAAGAGATAGCAGGGTTTTTCTTCAATGGAAGGAGAAGGAACATTTGTTTAAGGAAGATGGAACTTATCATAATTTTTGAAAAACTACAGCAGCACGATACATATCTTATCTCTATTTCTATCTTCAATGGAGTTCCTTTCTTTAATCAATTGTTGCATTGTAAACCGCTTAGGTCAGTGATATGCAGGAGCGGTATATCAAATCTTAATAAACATCTAGTTAGATGCTTATGTGATGGATAAGTGATGCTCATATGATTCGGGTAAATCTACTTAGATGCTTATGTGATGGATAAGGCCATGCCCAAGTAGAAGCCCATGAAAGGTTTTGGAATTCAAAAATAAAAATCTGAATATGGATTGTAGCTGAGGCCAGAAAAATTAGAGATTACTTTTTAGATCAAAAGGATCAGTTTGCTTTTTATGTGGATTATTTATTTATTTGAATAAAGCCTTCATCTTGGACATCGACTCTCCACGACTTCTTTGTTTCTTCAGTTTGTTTTCTGACAACTCAAACATTATCTGGCCTCATTCCCCTCTGGATGTCCCTCACTGAGTTGGGGGGCAAATAAGAGATCTGAAGGTGATGCATGGGGTTCAGTATTGGTGTCTTGGTTCCACAAAGGATTATTGAAAAATCAACTCCTCAAATGTTATACAGTGATTATAGATAGGTGGAATAGGGAACTGCACAAACCACTCCAGCTTACATCTTTACATATGGTGAAAACTACCTTATATCTCAAATATAAACCAACCCGAATATAAACCAAGGTAACCTTTTTCCCTCCAAAAAAGGTTTATATTCAATTGCATTGCCTTGCACCCAGCCCTCCTCTTCTCCCTGTCCAGCTCTGCACCCAGCCTCCGATGCCCATTACAGCAGGCCTCCCTTAACTTTGTTCTTGCTATAAATGCGGTCAGAATTAAAGGGCTAAGTTATCTGTATAATGGCTGAATATTGCAGCTCTGCAGATGACTTCTGACCCCGCCTCCAACTGAAATGATAATTTGCAGTGACTTCTTCAGTGAAAATATATCCATACAAAGGAGTGCAAAGGAGAAATTAGGTTCTTACCTGCTAATTTTCTTTCTTTTAGTCCCTCTAGACTAGCACAGCACTGATGGTTTTAACGTACCTCAACCAGCAGGTGGAGACTGAGACACAAACCTTTGGCTGTACTATAAATGGGCTGTGCAATCCCAAGTATAATCAGTTTGACAAATAGCCAAGCAGAACTATGAAACTAATAACTTAACTATAAACAGCAATATCACTCCCAGAAGGAGAATAGCAACTAACAGAGAAAATGCTGTTGGATATTGAGTAGAACTGAGTAGTGGCAGCCAGGGGGCACTATGATATGCTGCACTGGAATGGATAATGTGCAAGATATAAAATTTTGAATATGTTGACCTGCCTTTCATATGATTCGGGTAAATCTAATTAGATGCTTATGTGATGGATAAGGCCATGCCCAAGTAGAAGCCCATGAAAGGTTTTGGTATTCAAAAATAAAAATCTGAATATGGATTGTAGCTGAGGCCAGAAAAACTAGAGATTAACAGAAAAACACTAGGGCAGGGGTTCCCACACTTTTTGGGCTTGCGAGCTACTTTTAAAATGACCAAGTCAAAATGATCTACCAACAATAAAATAAAATAAAAAAAAACACAAAGCACACTGTACGCATAGAAAATGTTAATTATCATTCCTATTCCGGGGTTTTTTCAAAGAGGTCAAGACAGATGACTCTATGCACTGTCACCTCAGTAACAACCATACAAAAATAGACAAATACCCCCTTCCTTGTTACTAAACCACGATAGCAGTTTTTAGTGCAGGGAGCTCCGCTGAATGCCCAGTGATGTTCTTGAAGCTCATAGGCTCCCTGTGCTAAAAAACGCTATTGCGGTTTAGTAAAAGGGGACCATAGTGTAAAATATAGACAGCATATATAAATTCAGACACATTTTGATCACTAAATTTAAAATAAAATAATTTTTCCTACCTTTGTTGTCTGGTGATTACACAAGTCTCTGGTTGCACTTTCTTTTTCTAACTGTGCATCCAATCTTTCTTCCCTTCTTTCAGCCTGTATGCTTCCTCTCCTCTAGACCTCATTCCCTCCCCCAACTTTTTCTTCCTCTCTCCTTGTCCTTCCTTTCTCCCTGCCTCCCTTTCTTTTTTTCTCTCTTCATGCCCCCTTTCTTTCTTTCTGTTTCCCTTCTTTCCTTCTGTCTCCCTGCCCTCCCCCAAGCCACTGCCATCGGGGAACAGGCCCCCAAGCTGAGGCTACCGCCATCGGATAACAGGCCCCCAAGCCGCTGCCGCCGCCATCGGAAAACAGGCCCCAAAGCCGCCGCTGCCCCAAGCTCTCCCTGCTTCCCTGTGTTGAGCCGACCAGCATTCCTCTCCCCGACGTCAATTCTGCCATCAGAGAGGAAGTTCCGGCCCAGCCAGGCAGCAATTGGCTGGCCCGAATTTCCTCTCCGACGGCAGAATTAACGTCGGGGAAAGGAAGGCTGATCGGCCCGGTAGATCGCCAAGGAAAAGTGAATCTATCACGGAGCCGGGATGGGCTCCGCGATCGACTCACTTTGCTTTGGCGATCTACCGGTCGATCGCGATCAAACTATTGGGCACCCCTGCAATAGGGGGTACTAGGAAGAAAAAGCATAATAATATTCGCTATATGTACTTTGCTGGATTAAGCAACACCATAGGAGACATCAGATATATATATACATAACACACTTGTAGAGGTATTAGATCTGCCTCCATGTTTCTTTCTTTTTTCCTTTGTGCCTTTTCTTTGTCTAAAGCACAGTTCTTCAACCGCCGGTCCGCGGACCGGTGTCGGTCCGCAAAAAATTTCTGCCGGTCCGCACAGGGCCGGCGAGATCAAGTCGGCAGTTAAATTTCCTGCCGACTGCAGTTCCTGCTGATTAATGTTCCTCCCAGCCTCAGGCAATCAAGATAGGCTGCCAACGTCGGGGCCTTCCCTCTGTGAGTCTCGCCTGTTCGGAAACAGGAAGTTGAAACAAAATAGGCGGGACTCAGAGAGTGAAGGTCCCGACGTCGGCAGCGTGTCTTGATCCTGCCGAGTTGCTGAAGAGGGCCGCGGGGAAGTTGCGATTATACCGGAGAGAGCTGCAGATTCAGGTGCAGGTGGAGGGAGATGGTCAGCGTGTGCAAACAAGATCCTGGGGAGCCTTCACAGTGGCTGTCTCCCCTCCCACCAGCTCTCCAATTTGCCAGGGCAGTGATTTACCGGCAACTTCCTGCAGACAAGTACCGAGAGCTGCTGGAAGGGGAGGAAGCCACTGTAGGAGGCTGGGAAGGTCTGGAAAAGGGAGAGCTGTTACTGGACTTGAAGGGAGTTAGAAGGAGAGATGCTGCTGGGAGGGGAGGAGGGAAAGGGATGGGAAGAGAGTTAATGTTGGATAGAGGGAGGAGGGAAGGGAGAAGAAGGAGAGATGCTGCTGGGAGGGGAAAGGGATGGGAAGAGAGTTACTGTTGGATAGAGGGAGGAGGGAAGGGAGAAGAAGGAGAGATGCTGCTGGGAGGGGAGGAGGGAAAGGGATGGGAAGAGAGTTAATGTTGGATAGAGGGAGGAGGGAAGGGAGAAGGAAAAGAAGGAAGGAGGGTAGGGAGAAAGAAAAAAGTAAGGAAACAGCTGGCAGGGAGATTACAGGAGGGGAAGGGGGTCAGGGTGGAATGGAGAGATCAGATGAGAGAAAGGGGAGAGAGAGGAATGAGAAAGTAGAGAGACATTGATGCTGCAAAGGGGGTCAGCAGAGAAATAAGAGAGGGATAAAGATGCTAGATCTGGTGTAAGAGAGATAAAAATGAAGAAGGCAGTGAAGCTGGAATGAATGATGTAAAAAGGAGAGAGGATGATGGACAAGGAAGAGGGGCAAAGAAAGAAGTCAGATACATATGGAAGGGGGAGAGGGCAGACATTGGATGGAACGGTCAGATGCTGGAAGGAAAAGAGTGAAAAGAAGATGAAAGCAGAAACCAGAGACAACAAAAGGTAGAAAAAAATAATTTTATTTCTATTTTGTCATTAGAATATATCCTGCTAGAGACATAACTGGGGACTGCAGTTTTCTGTTAGCATGATATTTCTGTGTAGTATTCTATAATAACTTGGCTTGTTCAGTTTTCTTGGTAGTAGAGGGGATATATGTGAAGGGGAGGGGAGACAGGGGTTTTGTTGGTCTATGCTCTGTATATTTGTATTTATAAAATCACAATTGTTCAGAATATTGTTTCTTTTTATACTTTAATAAAATACGTTCAATATAAAATCATAATTGCGGCTTGTGCAGATGGGATCAGATGGTTTGCGGGGACCGAGCTCGCGGAGATGGGGCGTAAACGGGGTTTTTAAATTTTAGTCCTAGTAGTTTGCCGGTCCACAAAATAATTCTTTTATTTCTGCCGGTCCACGGGTGTAAAAAGGTTGAAGAACACTGGTCTAAAGGGTTCGCGCCAAAAGATCCTCATGGCCTACTTAAGAACAGAATGTTCTTGAACTGGTTAGCTAGGAGAAGATCTGATTTCACATTCCAATGCCGGGTAGAGAAGAAAACCTTTTCTAAATATGTTTTAAAGAATTATTGTATATGAATAAAATATGACGTGTGAGTGACTGAATGGGATCCAATATGCGACTGTATGTGTATGGAAATGAGAAATTGTTTGCAAACTTTATTTTATATATTTTAAACCTGAAGAAATCCTGAAAGGGAACATCTGTTGTCTGACCTCTTTGACCTTTAACTTAGCCTACCATAGAAACTTGTGAAGGGTGGGCTCCTTTAGCCCACATAGCAATTTTCAGTAAGGGAGGTTATATGGGTTTTGTGTGTGTCAGTGAAACTTGAAACTGTCAGTTTTTCCAAAGCAAGTTTTCTCCTGACACAGAAAGCTGTTTTGGATTCAAAGTTTCTGGGGGTATAGTATAATGTTTATACATATGCAGAAAGTTTTGTGAACAGATATATAATTTGTAAAACTGTTTTTTGAGTTTGGTAGCTATGTTAAAAGGAATTTTCTTTGTTCATATCTAAGGTTGGCCTCTGTTGGCTGATTGGTTGACAGGTATGATGTCATACTAGGTATTGCAAAAATATATAAGTGAACCTTGATTCCCCGGAGTTTATATTTGTCAGGAGAGATGTACTTTGACATGCTTGACTATATATGGCTCCCTTGCACAAATTGCCTTTTGACTCAAGAGTTCTGTTAATTCTAATAATAAACAATATCTGATTGGGAAAAATTTATGCAATTGTCATTGTTCCTGTACATCTAATGGCGGGGTTAGCGCAGTACGCTGCTTAACTGGCGAGCCAGCCAGGAGGTGTTGCTTTAGGAGTTCTTTGCTCACTCCTCCTTGTGGAAAGGAGCTTTCGAAGTGGAACGAAAGGTGTAGCCCTCCATCCATGTGACAGGCAAATGATCCCATTGGAAGGCAGACTTGCAGAACTTGTAAGAATGCATCTGTGGGGGATTTTTTATATATATACAGATTTAATAATTACAATATCAGATGATACCAAGAAAAAAAAAGGATTTACACCAAATTTTAACTATACTTATACATACAACACAAAATTCCTCTTCAAGCCCACAACAAATGGGGAGACATGCTACATTTTTAACTAACAAAAATAAGAAGAAAACTAAGAATTGGTTCTTGATTCATATGAATCTTTGACCATTCCCTACTATTTGGGAGTCTTACATCCTCCAATTTTCTCAGTAGTGAAACATTTAAAGAGAAAAAGAAAACTCATTTCTGTTCTCGAGCTATTAGAAACTGTTGCAATTGAATGGGATCCCAAAATACATATTCAATGTCCTGTAATTTAACAAGACATTTACAAGGAAATTTTAAATAAAATGATGCCTCAAGAGCTAAAGCTCTTATTCTTAATTTCAAAAATTCTTTCCTTCTTAATTGTGTAGCTCTTGAAACATCAGGAAAAATTCTAACCAAATCTCCACAAAATTTTATCAACCTATTTTTAAAATAAAGTTTCATTATTAGCATTTTATCTATCTCACTCATGCATGTTATTACCATAGTGGACCTACTCTGGATCACATCCTGACTATCTTCCAAAAATTCTGTCAAATTTATTTCATTTGTGACCAGATGGTCCACCTCCTGGGCGGATTTTATTTTCCTTTGCGAAATATAATAATAATTTATTGGGAAATTATCCGCATTGGGTAATCTCAGTATTTCTTTAAAAAATTTTCTTAACAAAATTTCTGGAAATTAACCAAGCGGAGATTCCTCACTCTATGCATATTTTCCATCATTTCCATTTTGGAATGTAACATCGTAGAATCCTTAACAGCAGATATTGAGACAGCTTGCAGTTTATTACTTTGAGTTTCAACCACACTTAATCTTTTATCCAAACAACATAAATTGGCATCCACATTTTCAAATTTTTGAGACACAGATTGTGAATAGTTCAATGTTTGTTTCACTGATTCTCTGAGAAACCCTTCAACTCTAAAAATACCTAACCACAAATTTTTAAGGGAATTATCTTGTTTTTCCACTGCTAGTGGTTGATCCTCTACTACACCTGAAAATTCAAGTGGTTTAGGTATTTCAGTAAAGATTAATTTACTTATCTGATTAGAGGATACCACATATTCAGTAGAAATAGCAGGGGTAATTTTCCCGCTATCACTTGATATTGGGTGAAGGGGGGGAGTCCTTTCGAGGGGGCTCATTGATGCACCCGATATGGGAGAGTTCATATCAAGTGAAGGTTGTGGTGGATTATTTATAGCAAAAGCCAAATGCCTGACCATGGGACCAGATACAGCAGGTGTTGAACTCTTAGGCTTAATTTTCCTTTTTCCCATGATATGACAGATTAATGTTATATGACCTGAATTCCTGCTCCCTGGCTCCTCGTTGCTCCAAGGGGCTCCCAAGGGGCGAGACCTGCCCCTAGGGCACGCCCCTTCAGTTATGCCCTGCGGCCGCAACCGCAGCAGCGGTATCAATTTAAAGAAAATCAGTCAGTAGAGACGGACTCAATGACGTCAGGGGTCCGTCTCTTGCAGTTCCTGCCCGATTTCACCACCGAGCCCTGCTGCTGCTGCTGCGGGAGACACGGGGCAGCAATACAAAGTCTCCTCCAACATCCTGGCTAGGTAACTGAAGCATCTCCCAGTGAACCGCGGCAGCGGTATCAATTTAAAGAAAATCAGTCAGTAGAGACGGACCCAATGATGTCAGGGGTCCGTCTCTTGCAGTGCACAATGCCATGGCCAGTGGCTCCTCACGCATCCCGAACCTCATCTGGAAGCCTTTCCTCTGATGTTGCGACGTCAGAGAGAAGGCTTCCGGTTCAGGCGCAAGATGCGCATAGGAGCCTCTACCCACGGCATTGAGCACTGCAGCACTGAGGAAGAGGGAGCCAGCCCGAAGATAACACCGGGGGGCAGGCCAGAAGGCAAGGTAAAGCAAGGAGGGAGGGAGACAACAATAGTAGGGGGAATGATTTTATTATTTAATTTAGTGATTGATCTACATCTGCTGTCTGTTCAGGAAGAAATGCATTTGTTTTTTTCCTCTGGGGTTGTACTGCATGCAGAGTCTTGCATCTTAGGGTTTGTTTGTAAATATTAGTACTTTTAGTTTTTGGTCCTGCATTTGCATGGGGTTATCTGTTTTCTGGTAGAAACGAATGTTGAGAAGCATACAGTGTGCTTTGTGTATTTTAATTTTGTGGTTTTGTGGGCCTGTGGTCCGGCAGGAAATTCCTGCGGACCGGCACCAGTCCACAGACCGGCAATTGAAGAACACTGATCTAGAGCAGTGTTTTTTCAACCTTTTTACACCTATGGGCCAGCGGAAATAAAATAATTATTTTGTGGACCAGCAAATTACTATGACTGAAATTTTTAAAAATCCCATTGCCGCTCCATCCCCGCGAGCTTGGTCCCGCAAACCGTCTGATCCCATCTGCACAAGCCTCAAATAGTTATGATTTTATATTGAACATATTTTATTAAAGTATAAAAAGAAACAATATTCTGTACAATTGACATTTTATAAATACAAATAATACAGGGCAAGGATTAACAAAACCCCGATCTCCCCTCCCCTTCACATATATCCCTTCTACTATCAAGAAAACTGAATAAGCCAAATTATTACAGAATGCTACACAAATATGCTAACAGAATACCGCAGTCACACATGGCAGGAATTGTGTTATGGGAGTGCAACTAGGGCAACTGCCCCCTGGTCAGAGAGAGCCCTAAGCCAGCTGGAAGCTAAAGAAGCACTGTCTGGGCTTTGCACTCTCCAGTTATGTCTAACATCAGCTCTAGCAGTGATACATATTTCAAATCTGATATATTCTAATCACAAGATAGAAATAAAATTATTTTTTCTACCGTTTGTCATCTATGGTTTCTGCTTTCATCATCTTTTCACTCTCTTCCATCCAGCGTCTGCCCTCTGTCTCTTCAATCCAGCATCTCTCCCTTCCATATGGTATCTGCCTTCTTTCTAAGCCCCTCTCCCCTTTCCATCCAGCCTGTGCCCCTCTCTCCTTTTTACATGATTCATTCTGCTCTCTTCATTTTTATCTCTCCTACACCAGATCTAGCATCTTTGTCCCTCTCTCCTTATTTCTCATCATAGAAACATAGAAACATAGAAAGATGACGGCAGAAAAGGGCCAAGGCCCATCAAGTCTGCCCACTCTATAGACCCTCCCCTTAAGATTAGCCAATGTTTTGCCCTGACCCACATAGGGATCCCACATGGGCATCCCATTTATTCTTAAAATCTGGCACGCTGCTGGCCTCGATTACCTGTACTGGAAGCTTGTTCCATTGATCAATCACTCGCTCCGTGAAGAAATACTTCCTGGTGTCGCCGTGAAATTTCCCGCCCTTGAGTTTGAGCGGGTGCCCCCTTGTGGTTGAGGGGCCTCTGAGAAGGAAAATGTTATCTTCCACTTCTATACGTCCGGTGACGTATTTAAACGTCTCAATCATGTCTCCCCTCTCCCTGCGTTCCTCAAGAGTGTAGAGCTGCAAATTGTTTAGTCTTGCTTCGTATGAGAGACCTTTAAGCCCTGAGACCAATCTGGTGGCCATCCTTTGGACCGACTCGACCCTCTGCACGTCTTTGCGGTAATGTGGCTTCCAGAATTGCATGCAGTATTCCAGATGAGGTCTCACCATGGTCTGACCCCCCTTCCCAGCATCAATCTCTCTCTACTTTCTCATTCCTCTATCTTTCCCTCATCTGATCTCTCCATTCCATCCTGACTCCTTCCCCTCCTCTAATCTCCTTGCCAGCTGTTTCCTTCCAATTTTCCTCCTCCCCTGTCCAGCAGTACCCCTTCTTTCCTCCTCCCCATATCGAAAAAAACTCTCTTCCCTTCCCTTTCTCTCCCCTGTCCAGCAGTACCCCCTTCCCCTCCCTTGTCCAGGAGTACCCCTTCTCCCTTCCCTCTCCAGCAGATGTTTCCTCTCTTTAGGATAGGGGCAGCTCTGTGTGCTTTTAACTTTGACACACAGCTGCCCCTAAGCAGTAGTTTAGCTGCGGTTTCATGAGGCAGCCTCAGGGCTTTTGGTAGGCCGGCCCACTTCGATTATGCGATGTGGGCCGGTCTACCAAAGGCCCCGAGGCTGCCTCATGAAACCACGGATAAACTACTGCTTAGGGGCAGCTATGTGCCAAAATTAAAAGTACACAGAGCTGCCGCTGCTGGTCTAGGGGTGCGGAAACAAAGGCAGGAGGCATACACGGCAGCAGTCCCAGCATAACGACGGCAACAGGAAATTGCATGTCAGCTCATGCCGGCACCTTTTGTTGCAGCGGGGACCCAAATCCTTCACGAACCGGCAAGATTTTTTTGCGGACCGGCAGTTGAAGAACACTGATCTAGAGTACGTATGCCTGCAACTACTGTTTCCAGAGGATTTTAGACTCACCAATTTGTATCTTGGAGTTCAACCATACGGACTGACATTTAGTTTACTGTATCGGAATAGGAGTTAAACAGTCAATAAATTTTAATGTAATCCATGTTGAATGAAAAATAATATTGTCCTTGTGTATTCTAGGAAGCTTGATACTAAATATATGGCTAATATGAAATGGTCCCCCAAATATATATCCAGGAATAATTAATTCCCCCAAGTGCACTAAACTGCAAACAGATATAACTATATGTGCACACAGGTGATTTTAATACACACCTAACACTTCTCAGTGCTCAGAGAACCGTTTTTAGCTTATGAGACCACTGGGTAAGCAAAATTTTTAGCCCACTACTGATATGGCTCAATTCTCAATCATTGCACTAGTCCCTGTAATATCTATGAATATGATACTCTCTCACTTTTTTCTTTTTTTAAATCTCTTTTAAATACTTTTTGTCTTTTTAAATGCTCAACTTAAAAACAGACTTAGCTTTTCATGGTAAATCTTGTCAAACAAACCTGATTGAATTTTTTGATTGGGTGACCAGAGAGCTGGATTGAGGACATATGCTAGATGTAATTTATTTAGATTTCAGCAAAGCCTTTGATACGGTTTCTCATAGGAGGCTGTTGAACGAACTTGAAGGGCTGAAGTTAGGACCCAAAGTGGTGAACTGGGTTAGAAACTGGCTGTCAGATAGACGCCAGAGGGTGGTAGTTAATGGAAGTCGCTCGGAGGAAGGAAAGCTGAGTAGTGGAGTCCCTTAGGGTGCTGTGCTGGGGCCGATCCTGTTTAATATGTTTGTGAGTGACATTGCTGAAGGGTTAGAAGGAAAAGTGTGCCTTTTTGAAGATGATACCAAGATTTGTAACAGAGTAGACACCGAACTGGGAGTGGAAAATATGAAAAAGTTAGAGGAATGGTCTAATGCCTGGCAACTAAAATTCAATGCAAAGAAATACAGAGTAATGCATTTGGGGATTAATAATCAGAAGGAATTGTATATGGTGGGAGATGAGAAGCTGATATGCAAGGACGGGGAGAGGGACCTAGGGGTGATAGTGTCCGAAGATCTAAAGGCGAAAAAACAGTGTGACAAGGCGGTGGCTGCTGCCAGAAGGATGCTCGGCTGTATAAAGAGAGGCATAAACCAAAAAAACTCTGTGGAGTGACGATGTTCCAAAATGAACATTATTTGAAAGTGTCAAAGTTCCAAAGGTACACTGAAATCATACACATAAAAATAGGTTATCCACATAAAAGCCTTAAAGGATCTAGCCTGCTAGGGATACAGGACCCAACACGGTCCGTGTTTCGACAAAAAGTCTTCTTCAGGGATCCCTGGGAAAGGAGGGACAGGGGAAATATGATTCAGACGTTCAAATACTTGAAGGATATTAACGTAGAACAAAATCTTTTCCAGAGAAAGGAAAATGGTAAAACCAGAGGACATAATTTGAGGTTGAGGGGTGGTAGATTCAAGAGCAATGTTAAGAAATTCTACTTTACAGAGAGGGTGGTGGATGCCTGGAATGCGCTCCCGAGAGAGGTGGTAGAGAGGAAAACGGTGACTGAGTTCAAAGAAGCATGGGATGAACACAGAGGCTCTAGAATCAGAAAATAATATTAAATATTGAACTAAGGCCAATACTGAGCAGACTTGCACGGTCTGTGTCTGTATATGGCCATTTGGGGGAGGATGGGTTGGAGAGGGCTTCAACGGCTGGGAGGGTTTAGATGGGCTGGAGTAGGTTTTAACGGAAGTTTGGCAGTTGGAACCCAAGCACAGTACCAGGTAGAGCTTTGGATTCTTGCCCAGAAATAGCTAAGAAGAAAAAATTTAAAAAATTTAAATTGAATCAGGTTGGGCAGACTGGATGGACCATTCGGGTCTTTATCTGCCGTCATCTACTATGTTACTATGTATTTTACTATGTAACTTAGCAGTTCTGAGTCATACATACCACTCAGCAAGATTGTGGCTCTTCCTGATGAGTATTCCATTTTGAGCAAGAACAACTTTATACTTCCCAGGGAAATCAGATACTAAGCAGAGATTTTAACAGCTCAGTACACTGGCTGTAAATTTGAGTGTAAGAAGGAAGTACAGCATTAACAGTAGATAGCAACATAAAAGGTAGAACCAAGTGAACTTGAGAAAATAGCAAGAGATGGAGCTCTCGTAATAAGGAGGATCAACACTGAAAGAATTATAAAAAGATAAGCCAATTTTTCCTAGCTTTGGTAAACATGGACCTAAACACACCACAGTCCTAAAATATTCCAGAAAACCAACTGATGAACACTCACAAATACCTTGACATTGATTAAAATTTAATGACACACACTTTTTTAAGCAAGATTTTCCTTTCTAACATGAAAATAAAGCTTCTGTGAATTCCTTTTTCATATTAAACCCTTCTACATTTTGATATCATGAATAAACAAACAGCATAAGCTTAAAATATAACTTCAAACAATAAAATCCAATTCATGACAATGCACACCACCTAAAAGTTTGCCTGAAGAGTTGCATCTTCATCTTCTTTCTAAAACAAATAGTTCTGCTCCTTAATTTCTAAGGCAAAGAAGTCCATAATATTGGGTCATAACAACAAAGAGCAACAATCCACTTCTAGACTGCCCTAAAGAAAGGGTCTTAAAAAAATTAAAACAACTTTTTATTATCAGTGTTAAAGAACTAGTATATAAACAATCATAGGAGAGACATCCCTGTGTTCCATATAGGTTGATGAAAATTAGTCGCAGAAATTTGGAAGATCACAGTTCCACACACAAACTAATTATTTATTTATTTATTTATTTCTACTTTTATCCCATTGTTCCCAAAGAGCCCAGAACAGGTTACAAATTTAATATACATACCGTGTTTCCCCGAAAATAATACCTACCCCGAAAATAAGCTCTAGCATGATTTTCGGAGTAGGTCTTAATATAAGCCCTACCCCAAAAATAAGCCCTACTCGGGATTCGCTGGCAGCGCTTCCCCCTGCCACCACCCCACAACCATCCTTCCCTCCCATCAGAATAAAGTAATTTACGCAACTAACTTCGATTAGTTGGGACAAGGTTTTGGCAGATGTAAGTGCCATGCCCAAAGTTAGGTGCGGGAAAAATCTATACTGAATTACTATTCAGTAAAAGGCAACTCAGGCAGAGCACCCTTTGAAGAATACTAGTTTAGGCAGCTCTTCCCAGTGTCGAACTCTGAAAACAATTTATACACTTCCCCCACAGTGTTTATCAAACTTAGCAGGAATACCTTTCATTCTAACAAGAAGCATCAGAATAAAAACTTTTCAAAAAGAAAAATAATGAAACACAATAACTTTTAGCAAAATACCAAAAAAAAAAACAACAAACACCCCACAACAACCAAAAACCAAAGGATCTAGGACAACAGTTTATCTTGAGATCACTGCATTCTTCGAAGATCGTAAGTGTCCATTAACTTACCTGTTGCGAGCCGGAGATTTCCCAGTATCCTCCTGCACAGGAGCAAGACGTGTAGAGAGCGAGGCAGCTGATGGCTCCTGATGAATTAGACTAAAAACAAATCAGAAACAAAATAACTTTGTGCACCAGCAGTGGAGAGACATCAACAGTTCATCATGTCAACAGACACTTGTCTTAAAAGAGCAAATCTTTACTTACCATAACATATGTTATCCAGGGACAACAGGCAAATATTCTCACATGTGGGTGATGTCATCAATGGAACCCGGTATGGACAATGAAAAGTGTAGTTTCGAAGCTTCGAAGAAGCTTTGCGATTGTCCGCACCGCACAAGTGAGTGCCTTCCCGCCCGACATCAGTTTGCACTACCTCAGTTCTGTAAGAAAGCTACAAAGCCATCCAGGGGAGGTGGGAGGGTATGTGAGAATATCTGCCTGCTGTCCTAGGACAAACAGGCAGCATATTTTCATATGTGGGACTCCTTAGCTTAACTGAAAACAGGATGGAGGGAGAGTCGGTCTTCAAGAAGCAAATAAGTTTTTCAGTACTGCTTGGCCAAATCTATTACCTTGTCTGGAAAATGTTTCCAGACAATAATGAGATGTGAAGGTATGAATGGAGGACCAAGTAGCTGCTTTGCATATATCTGCAATGGGAGTGGATCTCAGAAAAGCTACTGTTGTTGCTATGGCTCGAACATTGTGTGCTGTTACATGTCCCTCTAGCAGCAACCCAGCCTGAGCATAGCAAAAAGGAAATGCAGTCCGCTAACCAAGCTGAAATAGTCCATTTGGTGACACGAACTTCCAATCTGTTAGGATCAAATGAAATAAACAGTTGAGGGGAAATTCTGTGTTGCTTTGTGCATTGCAAATAGTACGCCAAGGCACATTTACAGTGCAGTGTGAAAAGCCTTTTCTCCAGGATGAAAATGAGGCTTCAGGAAAAACAAAGGTAGCACAATGGATTAAGATAAAATTCTGTGACCATTTTTGGAAGGAATTTCGGATGAGTCCAAATGACTTTATCATGGTGAAAAACAGTATATGGAGGGTCAGAAACTAATGCTTGGAGTTCGCTAACTCATTGAACTGAAGTTATACAGACCAGGAAGACTACTTTCCAGGTAAGGTGCTTGAGAGAAGATGCGAGAAGTTCGAATGGATGCTTCATAAGACTAGCGATAACCACATTCAAGTCCCAAACCGGAAGCGGTTTGAGTGGAGGTTTGTAGTTTAAGAGTATTTTCATGAATCTGGAAACGAGAAGATGCTTAGCTAAAAGTTTACTATCAAGGAGAGCATGAAAAGCACTGATAGCACCAAGATAAACACTGACTGAAGAGGTTTTGAGGCCAGAGTCTGAGAGATATAAAAGATAGTCCAGTACTGCAGAAAAAGGGGTGGTTATAGGATTCAGGTAATGGAGAGTATATCATGAAGCAAAACAAATCCATTTCAGCCAATAAAATTGCTGAGTAGGTTTCCTAGAGGAGGCTAAAATAGCTTGAACTGGAGCCGATAGATTGTTCTCTTCTATGTTGAAGTTGAAAGGTACCAAGCTGTGAGATGTAACAATTGCAGATTGGGATACAGAAGGAAGCCCTGACCTGCGTTAGTAGAGCCAGGAAGATCTGTAGTGGAAGGGGATCCTTGATCGACAGTTGAAGTAGAAGGGAAAACCAAGGTTGTCTGGGCCACCGACGAGCTATGAGAATCATGGTGGCTGATTCCCTCTTGAGTTTGAACAAGGTCTTGAGAATTAGAGGAATTGATGGAAAGAGTAGAGAAACCTGTGCAACCAACCCAGAAGAAATACATCCGCTTCCAGACAATGTGGGGAGAACTGTCTGGAACAAAAATGTGGTAACTTGTGATTGGTGGGAGACGCAAACAGGTCTATTTGTAGAGTCCCCCAGAGGGAAAAAATGTGACACAGGATTTTTGAACGTAGAGCCTACTCATGTGGTTGAAGAAAGCCACTGAGATTGTCTGCTAAGGCATTGCCCTAAACATAGATAGCCTTGAGAAAACTGTTTCTTGCAATCGCCCAGTTCCAGATGCGGAGAGCTTCCTGGCAAAGAGGAAGAGATCCCGTGCATCCCTGTTTGTTGATGTAGTACATAGCTACTTGATTGTCCGTTCTGACAAGGACGACTTGGTTGAGAAGATGATCCTGGAAAGTTTTGAGAGCATTGCGGATGGCTTGGAGCTCTAGAAGGTGGATGTGAAGGGAACACTCCTGAAGGGACCAGGCCCCTTGAGTTCAGAGACCATCAAGATGCACTCCCCACACATACATAGAGGCATCTGTTGTCAGCACTTGTTGGTGTGGAGGCACATGGAACAGTAACCCCCCTGGACAGATGCGCTGGCTGCAATCACCATTGCAGGGAATGACAGAGAAGTGAGGAGATGCTGATTCGATGAGAAAGTGGATCTGTTGCTTGGGTCCATTGGGATGCTAGACTCCATTGGGCAGGTCTGAAATGAAACTGAGCAAAAGGAACCACGTGCACTGCAGATGCCATATGACCTAGAAGGCGAATCATCTGTCTTGCTGAGATCTTTTGAAGAGTGGACACGAGCGCATAGTTGAAGTAGCGTTGTTTGTCTCTGTTGAGACAGGAATATCCGCAGATGAGGTGTGTCGAAAACTGCTCCTATGAATTCTAATATCTGAGTAGGTTGAAGATGTAACTTTGGATAGTTGATTTCAAATCCCAGAAGAGCTCAAAGGGTGACTGTAGCTTCTAGAGTCACTTGAACTCCTTGTGGTGAAGAATCCTTGATGAGCTAGTTGTCCAGGTAAGGAAAGACTCAAAAACCGTAAGAACAGAGAACTGCTGCTACCATTATGAGGCACTTGATGAATACTCTGGAAGAAGATGCCAGACCGAATGGTAGCACTTTGTATTGAAGATGAAGGTGACCCAGGCGAAATCGAAGACATTTTCTGTGAGCTGGGTTTATGGGGATGTGCATATAGGCCTCTCTGAGGTCTAGAGAGAATTGCCTCTCATCCCTTTTGAGTAGAGGATATAAGGTTGCTATAGACAGTATGCAAAACTTCTTTGACTAAATATTTGTTGAGGTGCTCGGAGGTCACGTTCATCTGACGAAGAACACCCATCTTCTTCAGGATAAGGAATTATCTGGAATAAAACCCCTGATTTCTTTGAGACGGAGGTACTGGTTCTAATGCATTGAGCTCCAGAAGAGCCTTTATTTCTTGAAGAAGAAGTGTGTGTGTGGGTGGGGGGGGGGGGTCTGTTGGAAATTTAAAGAGGACTCTTTTGGAGGGCTGTCTGGAGACTTGTTTAGAAAATGTAGGGAGTAACCCTCTTTTTATAATGTGGAGGACCAAGAGTCGGTGATAATTAAGAGTCCAGCGCTGATGAAACGATTGAAGTCGACCACCAATAGGGAGAGAAGGAGGGAGCAATGAACTTGTTGCTGCTATGCTCTCAAGAAGCATGTCAAGACGACTGGGTCAGTTTCTGAGACTGCTGTGGCTGAGGCTTCTGAGGGTGTTGTCTTTGCTTCTTCAGTGGAGGAGGCTTAGACAAAGAAGCAGCAGCAAGATAATGCCTCTTATATGGTTGATATGATTACTTGGAATAAGACTTAGATGGCTGCATCTTAGCAGAGGCCAAGGTGGACATTATCTGCTTATGTGCTGTGAGCTTTTAAGCGGCCTCCTATTTTCTCTCCAAACAATTCCACCCGCAAACAGGAAATATTGGCTAAGCAATCTTGAATGTTGATGTCAAGGTTAGAGACTCAAAACCAAGCCAGTCTTCTCATGGCAATGGACATAGACGATGCTCGAGAGGTGACATTAAAAGCGTTGACCACAGAATGGGCCATTAATTTTTTTGTTTGAAATAAATTGTGTGTAACCTCCTGTAATTGCCTGAGACAGTCAGATGGTATAAATGTTCAAAGTCTGAGAGAGATTTAATGAGCTGTTTCAAGTAGAAAGACATATGGAAACTATAACTCAGTGTCCTACTAGTCAGCATGGAATTCTGGAATAGACACCACTCGAACTTATCAAGAGTGCGGCCTTCCCTGCCCGGAAGCACACTAGCATATACTAGAGTGCTAGAAGACTTCTTCAAGGCAGATTCAACTAGTAGGGACTGGTGCTGCAACTGCTGTCGATCAAAACCTGGACGGGACTGAACTCTATAAAAAGTGTCTAGTCTTCTGGGAGTTGCTGGAAAAGTTAAAAGGTGTCTCCCAGTTCTTAAGCATTTTGTCTTTCATGACAAAAAGGCTGCTTAAGAAGGTCTTTAGGGGGCCTCACCAAAATCTAAGGCTTCTAGAAGTTCTGCGTTGGTTCTGCATCTGTCTCCATGCAGATAGGAACAGGCTTCCCCATTTGTCAGATATATCTGGTGAAGAACAAACCTTCTGGAGGAGAGCCAATGCCTAGGATGAGGAAGGTATGCCCTATGACTGGAGATTATAAGTCAGGCTCTGGCTCAGTGTCATTATGCTGAGAAAGGTCAGGAATCCCCAGTGACTCTCAATAACAGTGTCTTGCAAATTTTGTCAAGCCGTGGCATACTAAACGTAGTGGCTGCAGCTCGAGGAGTCCAGAAGTGTGTGGATGTCGATGTGACAAAGTCATGCACATGTGATATCATCATGTCAATGTCCACGCATGCACGAAAGCCCTCCAGACAGTGGGAGGTGCCAGCAGGGAAGACGCATTGAAAGAGAGGCGCTGGCATCGGCTGATTGCCTACAGATGTACCTCTTGTTGCGCGAGGAGCATCCTGTAGACAGTCAACTGGTGCCTCTTCTCCTCCCCAGCATCTTGCAGCACACCTGAAATCTCAGGAGGCACACAGTTTGCTAAACACTGCTCTATAAGATAGTGGAGAGGTGTGTTTATGATTGGAAGTTGCAGGAGTCTGATGCTGATTTCGGTACCAATCCAATGATGAAGACAATGGTGATCGCTGTCGAGAGTGCCTCAAGGTGGATTTACGTCAAGGAGACTGGGATTCAGTACCGATATACCTCAATGTTCTTTTAGGACTGGCTTTAGCAGGAGGAGAGAGAGGTCCGGTATCATGGGGTCTTGCGTCATGCTCAGGTTGGGCCAGCTGTAACTGCACTGGTGCCGCTTGCATTTGTAGAATCATAGCAAACTCTCGGTGTAACAGCTCCTTCAACTGGTCCTGTATTGATTGCATTGGTACTGTTTATTGCACAGGTACTTCAGTTGCTACAGGATGTCAGGGTGATGGTAACTCCGATGAGGGGCCGTGCAGATGACACTGCATGCACCGATGGGGAATGATGGCATCGACGTTTGGCATGCATCGATTGAGGGCTCGATGAAAGAGATGCCTGCAACGCTTGCTGGGAAGGTGGCTTCATAGACAGCTTACCCAATGCTGGTACCGACTCTGACATCGATGGAGTTATCGATGCCAGTACCACCAGTGTCGATATCTTCTGTTCCAATGACATGAAAGTTGACGGCGTCCCCAATAACTTTTGATGCTGGAGGAGATGGACTTTTAGAGACCGTTTCTGAAAGTGGAACAGCGGATACAGGGATCCACTCAATGCTCCAGTCCAAGACACTGGAGACACTACTTGTGTGGGTCAGTAATTGAAATGGACCGGTTGCACCGAGTGCACTTCTTAAACCCTGAGGCTGGTTTGGACTAGAGAGTTGCGCGGGGACAGACATTCCCACCCGACCCCACCAGAATCCTGCCCATCTTCATCCATCCCCACCAGAATTCCGCCCATTCTCCCCAGAATCTCCACACAAGGAATCTCCTCCATCCCCCCAATAAAAATTACCTGTCCCCATAAAAAGCAGCAATTACTTCTGACAGTTTTGATTTTAGTTTTAAATGAGTTTTACAGAAAATTTAAAACAAAGTGAGACATCTGCAGAACAGGCATAAAACCAATACCCCTTCTCCCTCCCTCTCCCCAGTCAGGTGGGGTTGACATATCAACAAAATGCTACCCCAAAGAAGTAGATTTAAGGCAGAATTTGATGAACAGAAAGAAGATGCTCAGTGAAGCAATTCTCTCCCCTTCCGCTCTTTTTTTTTTAAGTTACATATTTAATGTTGGAACCTGCTGGGCTAAAGCAGTTTAATGCAGGGTAGTCTGGATCTGGAGCTGCCCAGTTATGCTGTCCAATCTCTACCGTGCTCCTCTGCACAGCCACAGTGAGTGGTGGCAGGCTTGAGCCAATGAGATTCTTTAAGGTAGATCTCACACCAAGGCTTACTACTGGGAGAGCTCTACACCTCCACCAATCTGGGAGAAAGAGCAGGAGCTTGATGGCCAATCAGGAGCACTTCTACAAGGAAGTGCGCATGACTGACCATCAAGCACCAGCTCTGTCTCCCTGATTGGTGGATGTAGAGAGCTCTCACATGTGAGTAGCAATCAGCAACTGGTGCACTGAGGGATCGAAGAACCTTAGAGGGAACACTGGAACACAGATAGGCCAGCATTTCTGTGGGAACCCTGGAGAACCAGCATCCATCCCCACGGGAGTCCTGTGGAGCTGGGGAGGATCCGCGAAGGAGTCCTGTGAACCTGGGGGGATCACTACGGGGTTCCCAAAAGACCCGTGGGATTCCCATAATTCCCGTTCCCGTGCAGACCTCTAGTTTGGACATGAGAGGAAACACAGCAGCTGCTAAATCAAACAGCTCAATGGCTGCTGTTGAGGTAAGGAACAGGACTAGGCTGAACTGAGGCAAAAAAAAGTACAAAAACGGAGTTAGACAGAAAACCATATGAAGAACAGAGAGTCGAGTAAACAAGAACAATAGTAATAAAATAAACCTGAAGGTATCCAAAAACACACCAGAAAGGCAGGAAAATAGCTTGAACAAAGTCCAAGTAGAACTTCTTCACTCCGCAGAGAAAGAACTGAGGTACCACGAGTCGACATCTGGTGAAAAGGCACTCACACATGCAGAGTGTGGACAATCACAAAGCTTCTTTGAAGCTTAAAGTGATACTACATTTTTCACTATCCATACCAGGCTCCGTGGAAGACGTCACCCACATGTGAGAAATTGCTGCCTGCTTGTCCTAGGATAACAAGTGTTACAGCATAGAAAGTCCAGCAGTAGTCATCTAAGGCTTAGAGCACCAGGCAAGAGAACCAGGGAAGGCTAGTTCAAATCCCATTGCTACATTTTAGGCAAATCACATAGAAAATTCAGATAGTAATCCCTCCAGGAAAAAGATCCCTGTGATATCCTTTCACTATCTGGGAGTCCACTTTGATTCTGCACTCTCTTTTGATTCCCAGATTTCACAAGTGATTAAAAAAGGTTATCATTGGCTTCAGCAAATCAGATCAATTAGTTCTGTTTTAGATTTTCGGACATTACATACTTTTGTCCAGAGGTCACGTGATGCAGTAAGCCCAGGCAGACGTCTCTTGCCTGAGCTCCCGGGTCCCGAGTCCAGAGCACTTATCTCTCCATTGTAGAGCATATAGAGCTTTTGCTCTATAGGAGGTTCGGCGCATGGAAAAATATTTAGCATCACTGACGTTACCAATGGCTTCCCACACAACTAAAAAAGATTGCGAATGCCCGAAACCCATGGAGGACAAGATGGCGGCCGGAACTTCGGCGGCGGTGAGTCAACTTTCCCCCAAAACTCTGCGGGACATCACGCAGGCTGTAACGCTGGTGCTGTAGCCAGGCCTGGATTGCCTCTCTGAACAGCTACAGAGGCTGGAATCCATTATTACGGACACTGCCCGCCGCACTACTGAGCTAGAAACCTGGGTTTCGGGGTTAGAAGACACCCAGGGGACACAGACTACCACTTTACAGGCCTTGACTGATCTCACTCGCCAGCAGGCAGAACGCCTGGAAGACCTGGAAAATTGGTCACACAGGTCCAACCTCAGATTCCTGGGATTCCCTGAAACGGTGGCGGGCCCTGCTCTGCTAAAAAACGCTGGAAGCCTAGTTGCGGGATACCTTCCCCATGAGGGGAGATGTGGACCACCTCTGCATTGAGCACACCCATCATATTGGAAGGGAACAAAATAGGGAAGCTCTGCCACAGATGGTCATTGCTAAAGTGCTCAACTATAACCATCAAGTTGAAATTCTGCATCAGTATAAACAACAATGAGACACATTGAAATTTGGTGATGCAGAGATTCAAATTTTTCAGGATTACTCTGCAGCCTTAACAGAAAAACAGAAATTATTCTATCCCCATTGCACTACTCTGGCGGAGAAAAAGGTGCGCTTCATGTTCATTTACCCAGCCACTTTGAAATTTCAACATCAAGGCCAGTGGCACTCCTTTGACTCTTCTTTGGAGGCAGTCAACTATCTCAATACCCACTTGCTGCACCCGCAGAGTCCCACTTGATGAGGCGGCTGTCTCTGGAAATTTCTTCTGATCTTCACTTGATTGGCGATATGCTAGCTCTGTAGGGACAGCCTTAATTGGCTCTTGTTTGGGACATCTAGCAGATTGGAGCCTTGAATGTTGTTCTCTCCCTACATATGCTATTATGGTTCTTATTTGCCTGTTTATACATTTTGTCTATTTCTAGTTGTACTGTTTGGGGTAGCATTGTCTCCTTAGTTTCTTATGCTCTGCTCCACTGTTATTGTTGACTCGGGGCTTGGGGAGGCATCCTTTTGTGCCCTTACACACCTGCGGAACCACTTGGGTGTGGTTCTGTTGATGTGTCTTGCACAGAGGGAGGGGTTGGAGTGGGATTGGGGGATTGGGAAGGTGAGTGGTGGGGGAGGGGGAGTAGATAGGTGGTATTCTTTTTTGCTCCTACTACTTTATTAATCCCTGAGGCGGGGAGTACTGCTCAGTGTAGATCCTTGAGTGCTGCTTCTGGTTCTGGGTGGGATTCCTGGCTTACTGGGCCCTTGTTTCGTTTGGGCCAGAATGCCAGGGAGGCCACACAACCTGTTGAGCCCATTTTAATAACTGGCGTGTGGCTGGGAACCTGGGATAGCTTTGTTAGTCTGGTTATACCACAACAATATTTTGACCTAATCGGATTTCCATGTCCCTAGCAAATACCCTACGGATTATGTCCTAGAATGTTTTGGGCATTACATCCCCTATTAAACACACGAAAATCTTGAACCAGATTAAACATCATAAAGCAGACAAAGTTTGTTTGCAAGAAACTCACTTGACAGATCTTGAACATGCCAAACTGGGCAGATTATGGGTGGGGGCGGTATATGCGGCCTCCTCTCTCCAGAAACGGGCTGGCGTGAGAGTCTTAATTCACAAATCCCTGCCCTATAAGGCGGGCCTTGTGGAAAAGGATCCACAGGGCCGTTTTTTATTACTTCATATTACCGTAGGTACCTACTCTTTTCATTTGTTAAATGTTTACGCACCAATGTATATGATCATTCTTTCTTTGAACATATTTCTGCATTGCTGTTGGAACACGTGGCTGATCCAGTATACCTCGCGGGGATTATAATAAAGTACTTGATCAGAATTGTGATCAGTCCAACCCAGGGGTACCATCTATGGGGATGGGTCTGCGTGGCATTCCCTATTTATGTGCGACCTTGGATTTGATAGATCCCTGGTGATTTCTTCACACTAACAAACAACATTATACGCATAGATCCCGCGCTAATGGTACGCTTTCCAGAATTGATTACATTCTCGCTACTAGATCCTCTTTTCTTAATATTGACGCAGCTACTATCGGACCCTCGGTTATTTCGGATCATTCATTGATTTGGGTGGATGTAAATGTTGGCTTTGGTGTCCGAGGTCCCTCTCGCTGGCGTTTTCCTAGTTACTTGTTTCAAGATGAGCATTTTCGAACCTTCTTGCAGCAGAAGTGGGAAAATTTTTTTGGAATTTAATGGTCAATATCTTCATGAACCAGAATTATTTTGGAATACAGCTAAAGTAGTCTACGGGGGGATTGTATTGCGTATGTCATAGCTCGAAATCGACTGTTGTCCAGGGGAATCCTTCATTTGGAACGCGACTTGGTAGTTGCGAAGCATCATTATACTGTTTGTCCGACTCCTGCGACGAAAGAAAACTTATTGTCTATAAAAACTGCTCTTAACTTCTATATCATGAGCGTACGATGAAGATGTTATTTTACCAGAAGTTTAAATATCATCGCTATGGTAATCGTTCGGGGAAATTAGCTTATTTGACAAAACGGGCAAGAGAACAGCGGTTCGTTTTCGGTCTTAAAGACAATGTGGAGAATCTGCACCATAAAACGGATCAGATAGCAAATATTTTCTTGGATTATTTCCAGAAATTTTATGAGCAGAGGGACAAGGGTGCAGGCCCTCTTATGGGGGATTATTTGGAAGGTTATTCTTCCCAATGTGCATCACTTTGCATTTGTCTACATTACATTTCATCTGCCATTTGGATGCCCAGTCTTCCAATTTCCTAAGATCCACCTGCAATTTTTCACAATCCGCATGCGTTTTAACAACTTTGAACAGTTTAGTGTTATCTACAAATTTAATCACCTCACTCGTCGTTTCAGTTTCCAGATCATTTGTAAATAAGTTAAATAACACCGGCCCCAGTACAGACCCCTGCAGCACTCCACTGTTTACTCTCTTCCATTGAAAAAAATGACCATTTAACCCCTACCCTCTGTTTTCTATCCGATAACCAATTCCTAATCCACAACTGAACTTTTGCTAAGTATCCCATGACACTTTAATTTTCTTAGGAGCCTCTCGTGAGGAACTTTATCAAAAGCTTTATTGTGACCAGTCAGACTCTGTACCTGACATGTTCCCAGCTAGAAACCCCAGGAGAGGCAGAAATAGGGCTAGGAAAGTTGTTCTCAAGCCCGCAGAGCCCAGCAGCCTAGGTTCCCTGAGTACACTAGGGAGAATTTCACAGAAGAGGAGGTCCTTTCTGACCATTCAAATGCTGAGGAGATGTAAACTTAGCCCAGCTCTGCAAGGTTTGTCTCCAAACCTATGAGTATTAGGTTTAGGCAAAATACCCCTGTGAAAAAAACCATGCCTTTACCCAAACATCCAGAGGGGGAGCCCAAGAGAGCATCAGAGCAGTACAGGTACACTGACAGCAGGGCATGGCTCTCACACTGAAAAGCCAGCAGCTTTCTCTCCAGAGTTAGAGAGAACAAGGAAGGGAAAGGGTCCTCTCTCCAGTGCTCAGCAGCCAACCAGACCAGAGCAACTTAATAATTTGGAGCCCATGGAAGTGGATAATTTAGCTCCATGCCAGGAAGCTGAGGCCATCCCTCAAGAGGAAGAAATTGAGTTTTGTGACCAGGTATTTCCAGAACCAGAGGCCATGGAAATAGGTATTGCCTGTAAGGCTCACTAACTGTAAAACTGTGTATGTGGGGGGAGGGGGGGTTCTGTGAGCAGTCTCTAGAGCTATCCACTGAACTGTTTTGAATGTTTCTTTTGGATTATTTTAGGATATATAAATCTGTTTTATTAAATTTCAATAAACCAGCAAAGTACAGGCACACATGAAAAAAATATGAAATAAAGAAACAACCAACCCCCCTTCCCCCAACCCCTACCCCCCACCCCCCTAGGAACAGCTACACCAAAACGAGCAAGTCAACAAGTCAGTTCAATAATCTGCTTCTCGCAGTAGTTGTTAAAGTGGAACAGAAAGGCAGCCAACAGCGAAGAAATAAAGTGCCCTGCTTAGAAACAGCCTGGCGATCATACCCCGCCAAATGAATCATCTGAGTCCTCCAGTGGGACAGCGTGGGAATTTGTGGAGACGCTACAGCCTGTGACTTAGTATGAAAGAGGTTTTTTCCCCTTTTTTCTACATGGACTCAAAGCACTGCTGAGGACCAATGCAAGGCCCCAGGCGTGGGCAGGGCTCTTTAGCTATAATTTCATAAAGGTTTGTTGCTGATTCTTTCTCAGTTTGTTTGCTGAATAAATGTTTTGAATTTTGGTTTGAACTGCATTGTTTTTGTTTGAGTGCAGTAAAGCCCAACTGAGAACTGTACTATTGTGGGAGACGTTTGTCAAGATCTCGGGTGGGAATATTTGAATATTGTATGAAGCTTGAAGACAAACTTGGCAGTTCTCCCACCCCAACTCAGGAGCAGAGCTGAGGGCCTCCTGACATTTTTTCTTTTACACTTATGTTTTGAGAAAGTAAGGCAATGAGGATTATTGCAATATGATAATTAAGATTAAACTTTTTTGAGAAATGCCCAGTTCTAGGGCCAGAATAAGGCCTAGGCCCAGGTGAGGCCTAGCTGCAGAAAGATGTGCTGCATCTACTGAGGTATAAGGACTTTTGTATATCCTGATTTGCTGTCCAGGATTTTTGCCTTGAGTTTTTTCTATTGTTTCTTGTTTGCTATTCTGTTTGTTTGATTTTTTTTTACTAATGAGGAATAAAGAATCCTGGACAATATTCTGACAAGGGTTGAATGCACCACATTGTGTTTATGACTAATTGCCTGGTTTTCTTTTTGACTGTTTTTGTTTGAGAATTTGCCTGGGGGGGACTGTCTCCATTTTGAGCAGCACACCAGAGCAGTTTTCCTATGGTCCACTCGGGGCGCCACAACCTTTATCCACATGTTTATTTACACCTTCAAAGACGTCGAGCAAATTGGTGAGGCAAGATCTCCCTCGGTTGAACCCATGCTGACTCCATCTCATTAAATCGTTTGTCTACATGTTCCACAATTTTATTTTTTTATAATTGTTTCTACCATTTTACCCAGCACTGAAGTAAGGTTTACCAGTCTGTAATTTCCCAGATCTCTCCTGAAGCTTTTTTAAAAATCGTCATAACATTGGCCACCCTCCAATCTTCAGGTACTACAGACGATTTTAGTGATAGGTTACAGATCATTAACAGCAGATCAGCAATTTCATGTTTGAGTTCTTTTAGTACCCTGGGATGTATTCCATCCAGTCCTGACGATTTATCACTTTTTAACTTGTCAATTTGGCTTATTACATCTTCCAGATTCACCAAACAAAGCCAAAAACAGAAACAAATAATAAGTGGAGAAAAAAACCTCAGTTCAGCTTCATTGGTTTAAAAAAAACTCCTACTAACTTCAGTGCTGTTCTAATTGTTCAATCAAAAAAAGTGGAAGGCAATACTTCAAGTCCAGGAAGGAGTCCACATCCCAAAACTGCAAACACAGTTCCAAGAACAAAAGTTGCATCCCTCCTGCCATATTTGCGCGGATGGGTAGGGAGGGGCAGCGTCAGGTAAGTTTGGGAAGGGGGGTCCTGACGGAAAGGAGGGAGTTGACATCCCTCCAGCCATATTCGCGCAGGCAGGGAGGGCAGCCTTGGGTGTAGCAGGTGGGAATGAACATCCCTCCTGCCATTTTTTGGAGGTTGGAGGTGCTGTGGGGGGGGGGGGAGGCTTTTTTTTTCATTGGCAAGATATTTTGTGTGTGTAATAGAGTACACGCAAAATATCTCTGCCATTAAAAAAAAAAAGAAAAAAATTCCCCCAAGCAGAAGCCCTGACAGCAGTGACAGAAGGCTGCTTCTCCTGTCACTACTGTCAGGGCTGCCCCCAACTCAATCGCTCACTGAGCGATTGAGTCGGGGAGTTTGCATGCAAATGATTTGCACCTCCATGCAAATCATTTGCATGCAAAAAAGATAGTAAATCAATCGCTGCTTCCAAATCAGCCAGAAATCAGCCAACAGTGATTGAATCGCTATCTTTAGTGAATCTGGCCCTGAGTTACTTTGCCTAACTTTTGTTATTGGAACTGTGTCTGTAGTTTTGGGATGTGAACTCCTTCCTGGACTGGCAGTATTGCCTTCCACATTTTTTGATTGAACAATTAGAACAGTATTGGAATATTTCTCATGGAATAAGTGGAGATTTTTTTAACCAATGAAGCTGAACTGAGGTTTTTTCTCCACTTATCATTTGTTTGTTTTTGGTTTTGTTTGGTGCTTGTATTGTGTACTGTGGCGGCTATATGCTGTATAACCTAGCTAGGGTCTTTATTGTTTTCCTTATGGGGTATGATGAATATGTGTAAATTATTTCAATTACCCCAACAGTGAGTGTTTAAATGTTACATGAGGGAGTGCTAGAAAGGTAAAATTTCTAGACGTCATAAATGACTGCTTCTTGGATCAACTAGTCCAGGAACCGACAAGAGGGGGAGCTATTTTAGATTTGGTCCTTAGTGGAATGCAAGGCATAGTACAGGAGTTAACTGTGTTGGGTCCGCTGGGAAACAGTGATCATAACATGATCAAATTTGAGCTGATACTGGAAGTGACACTGCAAAAGAAATCTACTGTAGAGGCGTTTAATTTTCAAAAGGGTGACTATGATAAAATGAGGAAAATGGTTAAAAAGAAGCTAAAAGGATCAGTTGCAAAGATTAGGACTGTAAACCAGGCATGGATGTTATTTAAAAATACTGCTGCAAGGAGTAGACTTATGAACTTTTGGATTGCTGTACATGTCACAGGATGTAATTCATATTCTTGCCCTTTCCTCTCATCTTTTTTTTGTTTGTTTGTTTCCTTTCTTTGCTCTCTTGCCTTGGGGGGGGGGGTGGTTGGAAGGGGGAGGATGGGGCGGGTAGGGTTTGGAGTTGGAGGTTGATATTGCAAAATGTTTGAGCTTGCTTTTCCCTGGTTGTGCTGTACTTTCTTTGTATTGTTGGTTCACGTGTTGATGTGTTTGCTCTTTGTTGCTCAATAAACATGATTTAAACATAAAAATACTATTGTGGAAGCCCAGATCAGAGGGATTCCACGTATCAGCAAAGATGGAAAGAAGAGGAAACGAGAGCCAGCATGGTTAAAAGGTGAAGTGAAAGAGGCTATTAGAGCCAAAAAAAAATCCTTTCAAGAATGGAAAAAGGATCCGAATGAAGAAATAAGAAGAGACACAAGCAGAGGCAAGTTGCCGTATTTCCCGATATATAGGCCGCAGCCTAAATATGGATTTTGCAGTCCAAACAGTAGGTGTGGTTTCCTTATATGGGGCAGCCTATCTAACGACATCATAGATAAGCCACCCCATTAGTAGATCCTCCTGTACCTTTTTAAATAATGTAGCTCCCTCTCTGGCCTCCTGCAATGGCACGGCTGCGGTGCAGGGCAGGAGCTATCTTTTCAGCAAACAGCCAGCCCTGCGTTGCTTCAATGCCTGTGTCAGTTCTCACAGAACTCATGAGTCCCGCGAGATCTGATGCAGGCATTGAGGAAGCAGCACGGGGCAGCTGGATGCTGAAAAGATCACTCCTGCCCTGCACCGTGGCCGCGACACTGCAGGAGGTAGGAGGCAGCCGGTGGAGATAGGGTATTTACCGGGGCGGGGGTAGGGATGTATAGGCCGCCCCATGTGGCTTTAAAACTCTTAGATAAGCCAAGGCTTGTAACATGGGGCGGCTTATCTAAGAGTTTTAAAACATGTATGGGCATTTTTTGCTGCCTATACACTGGGGCAGCTTATATGCGGGGAAATATGGTAGGTGCAAAGCATTGATAAAGAAAGCTAAGAAAGAATATGAAAAGCAACTTGCAAAAGAGGCAAAAACTCATAACAATTTTTTTAGGTACATCAGAAGCAGAAAACCTGTGAGGGAATCCATGGGACTGTTGGATGATCAAGGAGAAAAAGGAGCACTCAAAGAGGATAAGGCCGTAGCAGAGAGAATGAATGAATTCTTTGCTTCGGTCTTTATGAAAAAAGATGTAAGAGATCTACCTGAACCAGAAATGGTTTTCAAGGGTAATGATGCGGAGGAATTGAAAGAAATCTCTGTAAATCTGGAAGATGTACTATGTCAAATCGACAAATTAAAAAGTAATAAATCACCTGGACCAGATGGTATACATCCCAGGGTACCAAAAGAATTCAAACATGAAATTGCTGACTTACTGTTAGCAATCTGAAGCCTGTCGCTAAAATCATCTGTAGTACCTGAAGATTGGAGGGTAGCCAATGTTACACCTATTTTTAAAAAGGGTTCCAGCAGAGATCTGGAAAATTACAGTGCCAGGCAAAATGTTGGAACAATTATAAAAAATAAAATTATGGAACACATACAAACTGTCACAAGCCTGATCCCAGTTCCGGCCTTGTGCCAATGAAGAACCTCAGAAACTGCCCGGTGAAACTAGTCAGGGCAGGAAAAGGACCAGGAAGCACAGGCTGTGTTCAGGCAGGGCTTAGTACCTAGCCCTGGGAAAATCCGTTTGGCCACTTTAAATCCTCCATCTTTGAAAGTGCTGGCCAAACAGGTTAGAAGGCAGCCTCAGCTGGAGAAAGCCCTTCTCCCAGGTAGGGCTGGGCGTGGCACAGCAGCTCTTGAGCACTTGGGACAGCCGGCTGTCTAGGAGGAAGGGAGAGTCAAAGGAAGCTCTCATGTGGAAAGAGCCTCCACCTCCTCCAGAGCCCATGGATGTGGAAATGCTGAACCCAGAGTCAGAAGAAGCAGCCCTGATAAACCAAGAAAATGAGGAAATGGACTGGAGTGCTTTACCAGAATTGGGGCTTGCTGAAGAGATGGAAGTAAGCTGATTGAATTGTGGGGTTGTGTTTTGAAAAAGCTTTCTTTTTGGTGAACTTTCCTTTTTGGGTTTTTGGATATTTGACTTCTGGGACAATATGTTAACTACTATTATGTTTGAAGGAGCTCACTGCAGTATAAATGAATTCTCTGAGCATGCTAGCAGGAGGATGTATGCTAGTAAATTGTTTTGTTTGTTTGGAAGTTGTTTTTTTTTCTTGAAGCCAAGATGGTTGCTGCAAGCTGTGGCTTGACCTCAGTGAAGCAACACTAGCAGTACCCTTCATTGAGTTGGAAAACCCTGAAGACTGGGGCAGGATCTGCCCAACATCTTAGTGGAGGGATATTTTGCTCTTTGTCCTAACAAGGAGCCGATTTGGCAAATCCGCCAACCTTCTACTATTGAATTCGGAGAAGGGAAGAGCTATAATGTTGCAATGTGTTGTTTTGTTTGTTTGCACTGAAGATTATGGGAGACTGGATTGAGTTTGTTCCATTGCGCCCACAATGAAGCAGGACTTTCCTGGGACATAAGGTATATGCTTTTGAATTTTTAACCAGACCAAGCTGGTGAGCGCAGTATTATTTCTTTTCCATTATTATTGCCATTACTTTTGAACTTTTGCTTTTCATGCATTTTTTGTTTTTGCCCTAACTAAAGGATAAATAAATTTGATTTCTTTCATTTTGATACTTACCTGAGTTGTGTCATTCTATTACACACAGGGTAAGCTATCCACCACAGGACTTCTTCCCGTTTGGGGAAGCACGCCGGGGCTATTTTGCGGTTGTGTGTCGGTCCCTGCTATGCCCTAAGGGACGGCCACGCTACAAAACATTTAATGAGATAGAGTCAGCACGGGTTCAGCCAAGACATGGGGCAAGCCACTGCATGGAATGTTGCTACTCTTTGGGTTTTGGCCAGGTACCAGTGACCTGGATTGGCTATTGGGCTTGATGGACCTTTGGTCTGACCCAGTGGGGCTATTCTTAGGTTCTTATGATGGCCGACCGAACTTCTTAAGCTTTTTTTCAGACTTGGCAATGCTTTTGTTCTCCATTGAGACGACTGCACTTTGGTTTCTATGTCATAACAGTAGACTCATGTCTCATCACCAGCTATCACTTTATCAAAAAATGTATTGTCTTCCATTTGCTTGCTCAAGAAGATTCTGACAGATCATGACACAGTTGTTCTTCTGGTCATCAACTGGGGAACAAACTTTGCTGCAAAGCAAGATATCCCCAACTTCTCTGTTAGAATGTTGTGGCATGAACCAATGGAAATGTTGCATTCCTCTGCCAATTCTTTAACAGTTAATTGCTGATTAGCACACATAACAACCCTCACTTGATCAACATGATCATCATCAGCTGACGTTGATGGTCTTCCAGTTCGCAAATGGTCTTCCACTGCTTCACGACCACTTTTGAAGCTTGAATGCCTTCCAAAAGACCTTCCACAACTCATAACATGTTCCCCATACGCTACTTTCATAAGTTTTTGTGGCGGTCTTATCCAATTTTAAACAGAACTTCTTCATGCTGTAGCGCTGCTCATTGAGATTGCACATGATGAAAAATA
This sequence comes from Geotrypetes seraphini, assembly GCF_902459505.1. Lineage (NCBI taxonomy): Eukaryota > Metazoa > Chordata > Amphibia > Gymnophiona > Dermophiidae > Geotrypetes > Geotrypetes seraphini. The sequence goes on along the minus strand of NC_047088.1, from coordinate 136,478,281 downwards.
GTTGATCACAAAAGCACTTTCAAAAAATGCTATAGCTCGGAGACAAAAACAGATATCAACAAGCAGAAAAAAAGGTTACTCATGAGTTTTCAAGCTACTCAACGCTGCCTAGCTTATCTCAAAACAACTTCCCATTGGAGCGTAATTCATACTGTCCTGGAACTTTTAAACAGACCTTTTATATGTGTATATATATATACTAGTCTTATAGCCCGTTACATTAACGGGTGCTAGAATATATGTGTGTCTGTCTTTATTTCTCTCTCTCTCTCTCTCCTTAGCCGCTTTCTTTCTTTCTGTCTTTCTTTTTCCTTGGCTGTCCATCACAACCCCTTGCCTGCTCCCCCTGTCCATTGTCCCTTCCTTTTACCTCCCCTGTGTCCACCACTACCCCTTCACTGCTCTCCTTATGCAGCAGCAGCCCTTCTCCATTTGTTTTACCTCCCCCCCTGTCCAGCAGCACCTCTTTCCTTCTCCCCTTGTCCAGCAGTAGGCGTCCCTTCCTTTTTCTTCCCTCCCTCCTTCTTCTTATCCCTGATACACTTACTTTGCTCTGCCCCTGATCAGAGGTTCCCAACAGCCGCCCAGTTGCACCCATTGGAAAAGTTCCCTCTGCCGCATCCCGCACCCCTCCTGATGCGACTCCCGCTGTCTTTCTTTCTGTCTGTCTCTGTCCCTGGCCCCCTTTGTCTGTCTGTCTTTCTGTGTATCTCCCTGCCCCTGTGTCTTTCTTCTTTTCTTTCTGTCTCCCTTCCTCCCTCTGTCTGTCTGTCCGAAGCAGCATTCCCTCCCCCCACACCAGTTCCCTGTGCACCTGCCCCTGTATCTTTCTTCTTTTCTTTCTGTCTCCCTTCCTCCCTCTGTCTGTCTGTCCAAAGCAGCATTCCCTCCCCCTCCATTTCCCTCCCCCCACACCAGTTCCCTGTGCAGCAGCATTAGCGTTTCCTCTACCCCCCTTTCCCTTCCCGCGGTCCCGACTACAAACGCGGTCCCGAGTCCTTTGCCGCCCCCCTTCCCTTCCCGCGGGGCCCGATTACAAACCTGGCGATTTAAGAAGCGTGTGCAGCAGTCTTCACACACTGCTTCGGGTCCTTCTACTGCCCTGATGTACTCTGGCACGTCCCTGATGACATCATCAGAGACGCGGCAGAGCAAATCAGGGCAGTAGAAGGGCCCGAAGCAGCGTGTGAAGACTGCTGCACACGCTGCTTAAAATCGCCAGGTTTGTAGTCAGGCCCGCGGGACGAGAAGGGGGGGGCGGCAAAGGACTCGGGTCCCGGGCAGCAAAAAGTTGCTAGGCTCATCGGTGGGGGTGCTGAGCGGCCGCAATCCCTGTCCTCCCAGACCCCCCCCCTCCCTGCTGGAGGAACGGAGATCGGCGGCTGGCTGCGGTTCCGGCTTGTGGAGGCGATCGGCGGCTGGTGACGTATAAGCGTGCATGCGCATTCCTGCGACCACAGACCTACTGATCACGGAAGCACGCAAATAGGAGTGCGCATGCGCAGCTAGCCTTTTATTATATAGGATATATATATATATATATATATATATACACACACACACACACATATATATATACACATACATACATACATATACATACACACACACATACACAGTCATGTGAAAAATTAGGACAACCATGAAATATTCTGTTCTTTCTTAAGAAATGTTCATATATTGATGTAAAATCTTTTTTTATTTATTTCTGGAAAAGAAAGTGATATAATTGCAGGTAAACAACAAAGATTTTCCTCGATTTACTCATGAAACAAGATATCCACAAAATTGTGTATTCTGAGAAATAAATTAGGACACCCCCACATATCCTTTCACTTAAAGTGGCTCAAATCACACACAGGTGTATTACATCAGGTGCACATGATTAGAATATAGTTACTCAACAGGTTTGCCCTACTTAAACCTAGAACTGCTGCCTCACAAATTATTCTTATTATTTAGTTATTTTTAGTTTCTGTAGTGTGACTTTGTGTGCGCAGGAGTTTTCCTGCAAGAACCTATTGACCAATTCTGCTTGCTTATTGGATTTTTTTAAGCATCAATAGCAGTTTTCTTTGGAGTTCATTTTGAATTTTGTCTACTTAAACCTCAGACATTTAGTTTGTGTACTCATGACTGCTGCGGTGAGAGTGAACACCATGTTAAGATCAAAAGAGCTGTCTGAGGCCTTCAGAAAGAAGATGTAGCAGCTTATAAGTCTGGTAAGGGATTTAAAAAGATATCAAAAGAATTTGACATTAGCTATTCCATGGTCCGGAAAAAGTGTACAAGTAGAAGACTTTCCAAACAACTGCCAACATGCCTAGGTCTGGCTGTCCAAGCAAGTTGACCCCAGAGCAGACCACAAGATGCTAAAAGAAGTCTCCAAAAACCCTAAAATGTCATCACAACAGGCTCTTGCTTCTGTTGATGTGAAAGTGCATGCCTCTACAATCAGAAAGAGACTGCACAAATTTAACTTGCATGGGAGGTGCGCAAGGAGGAAAACTTTGCTCTCTAAGAGAAACATCAAGGCCAGACTGAACTTTGCCAGAGAGAACGTAGACAAACACCAAGACTTCTAGAATACTGTTTTATGGACAGATGAGTCTAAAATTGAATTATTTGGACACCAGAAAAGAGGACATGTTTGGCATATACCAAATAGAGCATTCCAGGAAAATTACATCATACCAAACTGTGATGCATGGAGATGGACGTATCATGGTTTGGGGATGGCCAGCTCACCATCATAGAATCCACCATGAATTCTACCATGGATCAGAAGGTGCTTGAGGAATATGTGAGACCATCTGTAAGAAAATTAAAACAGAAGCGAAAATGGATCTTGCAAAACGACAATGACCCAAAATATACCAGTAAATCCACCAAGGACTGGCTGAAAACTAAGAAATGGAGAGTCCTGGAGTGGCCGAGTCAAAGCCCTATCTTAATCCCATTGAGATGCTGTGGGGTGATTTGAAACGGGCTGTACATGCAAGAAACCCCTCAAACATCTCACAGCTGAAAGAATTCTGCATTGAGGAGTGGGCCAAGCTTTCCTCAGACTGATGTCAGAGAATGGTAGATGGCTACAAGAAGCATCTCACTGCAGTTATTTCACCCAAAGGGGGTAATACTAGCTATTAGGGTGTAGGGTGTCCTATTTTATTCCTCAGTTAGAATATACATTTCATATGACTGTTTATTGTTGTTAGGTGCCATCGACTTGTGCTTGAGTCCTAGCGACTTGATGAATTGCAGATCTAAAAAGAAATCAGTTTTGTGCTAGTTCAGAAAGGTCCTGCAGCATCATCCCCATGTTTTTTTTCAACATGTACAGCCATCTAATTGCAGGTCGCCCTCTTTGCCTGTTTTCTTTGATCTTCCCAAACATGATGTCCTTTTCTAGTGATGTCTCTTATGGTTACATGCTTATTTTACATGTTGATACCTTATGAGATTGTTAAATATGAAGTTTATAAAAAATTCACTGGTGAGATGCCGTGGTCAAATACATTTACTGGCTAGCAACACCTCCCCTTTGAGGCTCCCATAAAAATTCTGATGCTAACCAGATACCAGTTTAATTTGAAAGAATTTGAGATTATGACTTAGCTACAATAAGCAGTTAAAAAAAATTTTTTTAAAGGGCAGAAAAAAAGTCACATGTTTGTCTGCAAGTGGACTACAGGCCCTGTAGATTTATTGGCCCACATATGAAAATTTTGTCCCATCTTGCCAGGTGTCTCCTCTAATGCATAATACCAGAAAGAGAGCTTCCTAATCTGACAATCATATTTGGCTCACAAGCCTTTACCTACTTCTGAAACTTGTTCAGCTAGATTATGCGGTGGACAAACTTGAAACGGTTGATCAGGCATGGACCCTACTGAAAAATACTATCACAGAAGCACAAGATCTCTACATTCCGAGGATTTCCAAAGATCGGAGAACAAAGAGCAAAAGAGAACCGGCATGGCTTACCATACAGGTGAAGGAAGCCATAAAAGAAAAGAAGGACTCTTTCAAAAAATGGAAATGCATAAAGACAACCGAAGCCTGGAACAAACATAAAGATGATCAGAAGAAATGTCACAAGGCGGTGAGGGATGCAAAACAGGAATATGAGGAAAAAATAGCCCAGGAGGCCAAAAACTTCAAGCCCTTCTTTAGATACGTGAAAGGGAAAAAACCTGCAAAAGAGGCAGTGGGACCCCTGGACGACCAGGGAAGAAAAGGGTACATCAAGGAAGATAAACAAATCGCAGACAAACTAAATTCCTTCTTTGCGTCCGTCTTTACGAAGGAGGACACCTCAACAATACCTGAAGCGGAGAAAGTGTTTGCAGGAGAAATAGAAGACAGCCTCACCACAGTTGAAGTGGACTTAGACCAGATATACTATCAGGTCGACAAACTTAAAAGTGACAAATCCCCTGGACCGGATGGGATTCATCCGAGAGTCTTAAAGGAATTGAAGGTTGAAATCGGAGAGTTATTGCAAAAACTTGCAAACCTGACAATCAGAACTGGACAGATACCGGACGACTGGAGGATAGCGAACGTCACCCCAATTTTCAAAAAAGAGAGGGGAACCGGGCGACTATAGACCTGTGAGTCTTACGTCTGTCCCTGGCAAGATGGTTGAAGCACTGATCAAGGATAGCATAGTCCGGCACTTGGACGCACACGACTTGATGAAACCCAGTCAACATGGATTCAGGAAAGGGAAATCATGTTTGACGAATTTACTCCAATTTTTTGAGACCGTGAACGAGCAAATTGATAGTGGGAAGCCGGTGGACATAATATACTTGGACTTCCAGAAAGCGTTCGACAAAGTTCCACACGAAAGACTTCTCAGGAAACTACAAAGCCATGGCATAGAGGGGGATATACAAAGGTGGATAGGCAAATGGCTGGAAAACCGAAAGCAGAGAGTGGGCATAAATGGGAAGTTCTCCGACTGGGAGAAAGTGACTAGTGGTGTACCCCAGGGCTCGGTACTTGGGCCGATCCTTTTTAATATTTATATCAATGACCTGGAGGAAGGAACATCCAGTGAGATCATCAAGTTTGCAGACGATACAAAACTATGCCGGGCAATCAGATCGCAGGATGATAGAGAGAAACTCCAGAGCGACTTGTGTCGGTTAGAAACATGGGCGGAGAAATGGCAGATGAAGTTCAATGTGGAGAAATGCAAGGTAATGCATTTAGGCAATAAAAATAAGGAATACGAGTATACAATGTCAGGTGCAACTCTGGGGAAGAGTGAACAAGAAAAGGACCTGGGTGTACTGATAGATAGGACCCTGAAGCCGTCGGCACAATGCGCGGCAGCGGCAAAGAAGGCAAATAGAATGTTGGGCATGATAAAGAAAGGAATCTCGAGTAGATCGGAGAAAGTTATAATGCCGCTTTATAGGGCAATGGTCAGACCACACTTGGAATACTGCGTCCAACATTGGTCTCCCTACCTAAAGAAGGATATAAAACTGCTGGAGAGGGTGCAGAGACGAGCAACAAAACTGGTGAAGGGTATGGAGAAACTGGAATACGAGGACAGACTTATAACACTAGGATTGTTCTCCCTTGAGAAAAGGAGACTGCGTGGGGATATGATCGAGACCTTCAAAATACTGATAGGAATCGACAAAATAGAGCAGAGAAGATTATTTACATTGTCCAATTTGACACGGACTAGAGGACATGTAATGAAGCTAAGGGGGGACAGGTTCAGGACTAATGTCAGGAAGTTCTGCTTCACTCAGAGAGTGGTTGACACCTGGAATGCCCTCCCAGAGGAGATTATGACGGAATCGACCGTCCTAGGCTTCAAGAGCAAACTAGATGCATATCTCCTTAAGAGAGGCATATAAGGATATGGTGGACTATAAATTAAGCCAGGTGTACACCTGGCAGGGCCTCCGCGTGTGCGGATTGCCGGACTTGATGGACCGAAGGTCTGATCCGGAGAAGGCAGTTCTTATGTTCTTATGTTCTTATGCCAACTAAATAAACAAGTATTCAACTAGCATCTTTTGGTGAATACCCACGGTCAACTGGAATTCTTCACCTTGCAATTACTGAACAGAAAGATAAATTTAAAAAGACACTACCTCTGCCAGGCCAGATCCTCCTCAAGAAATATGTTCCGACTAGCCTTCCTGCCCCCTACAGGAGTGCGCGGCTCACTTGGGTCCAGAGCAGACACAGAGGAGGAGGCATCTGACAGTGTGTTGAGGTCCTCCCCAATGGTGCTACTGTCTGCTGAGTGAGCATAGTTTAGGGCAATTTTGCGGCAATAAGTGCATGCACGAAGATCCCCTGTAAGAGAAGGAGAAAATGGGAAGGTAAATGTAACACTCTAGACTCCATTTTCAGAAAGAAACAATAATGAATGTGAGCAATTTCTTAAACTGTGCACTAATGATAGAACTGCTGCCTCAGCATCATTAGGCTGTGGGGTAAAATTCCAGTATTGCTCCTTGTGACCCTGGGTAAGTCACTTAATGCTCCATTGCACCAGGTACAAAATAAATATCTGTATATATGTAAATCATTTTGAATGTATAACCACAATAAAATGGTATACAAGGAAAGAATAAGTTCTTAACTCGGTAATCTTCTTTCTAATAGACAAGACACTCCATTCCTGAACCTGTGAGTAGTCAATCCCTTCTCGCAAGAATTCTTATAGGGAGCTTTATTAGCATTCTTCCCTGTTAGCAGAAGCAGACGAATCCAGATGCATGGGTTAAGTCCATCCATCAGAAGGCAGAGAAAGATCACCAAATCTGTGAACATCACCTCGGATGGCATTGATCCTTAGGTCTCTAGTATACCCCATCTCCAGCAGGCAGATGGATGGAATTTCCCATGCTCCTGAATTTTATGCTGTATGACAGACTCCCTTTGTAGTTCGACTATTCTAGTTGTAGCTTGAGGAGTTTAGGTGTGTTGGGTGCCTAGGGGAATATACCTGGGGAAGCCAGGCCAATACCCCAACCCCTTCTCTCCTTGCCTTTACTGCCTCTTGGCAGCCTCCTCATTTAAAAAACAAACAAACAAACCACAATCTGCAAGTAAACCCGGTCCTGGGTTTGGCCTCTTCACAAAAAAAAAAGAACTACTCTTCAAAACACAGTGAGTACAAACTAGAGAGCTGCACGGGAACGGGGACGACGGGAATCCCGCGGGACCCGCGGGCATCCCGTGGGTTCCCCCTTCGGGTCACGGGGGTCCCGTTGGGACGCCCCCTAGGGTTACGGGGATCCCGTGGGGACACCTTCGAGGGTCGCGGGGTTCCTGCGGGGCTGGATGTACTCAGTCGTGCGGCTCTTCTTCTCTCTACCTGCTCTGCTTGCAGCACAGAGCCGAACGGAAGTCTTCCCGACGTCAGTGCTTACGTCGGAGGGGAGGGAGGGCTTAAACAAAGCCCTCCCTCCCTCCGACGTCAGCGCTGACGTCGGGAAGACTTCCGTTCGGCTCCGTGCTGCAGGCAGGGTAAGTAAGGAGAAGGAGAGTAGCCTCGCGGTTCGAGTGAGTGGCTACCAAGGGAGGGGGGCGGTCCGCCCGGTCCGCCCCGGTTGCAGCACAGCCGGCCAGGTCCCCTTACTTTTGTGGCACTTCCCCGACCGACCGACAACAGCCCCAGTCCGACAATCCTCCCTGCCCTGTAGCCGCAAATCTAAATTACCTTCTTACAGCAGCTGTAAGAAGGTAATCTAGATTTGCGGTTAAGGGCAGGGAGGTTTGTCGGACCGGGGCTGTTGTCGGTCGGTCGGGGAAGTGCCACAAAAGTAAGGGGACCTGGCCGCCTGTGCTGCACCCGGGGCGGTAGAGAAGGAGGGGGGGAGAAGGACGCTGAAAGCACTGAAGACGAAGGGGTGGAGAAGGACGCTGAAAGGCCATGGGGAAGACGGGCAGGGGGGGGAAGGACTCTGAAAGCACTTGTGGAAGATAGAGGAGGGAGAAGGATGCTGAAAGCACATGGGGAAGACAAAGGGGTGGAGAAGGACGCTGAAGGGCGGGGGGGAAGAACTCTGAAAGCACTTGTGGAAGACAGAGGGGGGAGAAGGATGCTGAAAGCACATGGGGAAGACAAAGGGGTGGAGAAGGACGCTGAAAGGCCATGGGGAAGACAGAGAGGGAGGACGCTGAAAGCACATGTGGAAGACAGAGGGGGGGAGAAGGACGCTGTAAGGAAATGGGGAAGAGAGAGTGGGGAGAAGACGCTGGCAGGGAAGAAGACAGAGATGCCAGACTATGGGGGGAGCGGAGAAAAGAAGATGGGTGCCAGACCAATTTGGAAGGGGGAAGAAAGGGAGAGGCACAGTAACAGAGCAAATGGAAGATGCAGAAGGAAGAGAGACAGTGGATGGAAGGAATTGAATGAGAACATGAGGAAAGCAGAAACCAGGCAACAAAGGTAGGAAAAGAATTCTATTTCTTTTTTTTTTTTTTTGCTTCATGATAAAGTAGTATATTAGTTGTGTTGATAAAAATTTATAAACATTAGAGGCTCTGGTAGAAACCCATTTACAAAGTAAGTATTCTTCCCAATTAATATTTTCAAATTAATAAAGTCTTTTTGCTTATTTGTAAATGGGTTTCTACCAGAGCCTTTAATTCAGTAGCATAATTAAATGAAATAACTATTTCTGAAGTTTATAGGGACAGGCGGGGACAGAGGGGATTCCTCACGGGGACGGGTGGGGACGGAGGGGATTCCTCGCGGGGACGGGTGGGGACGGAGGGATTCCTCACGGGGACGGGTGGGATTCCTCACTGGGATGGGTGGCGACGGGTGGGACTTTGGCGGGGACAGGTGGGATTTCTGTCCCCGCGCAACTCTCTAGTACAAACTGAGGCTTTCTGCTTACAAGCAATGGCAGACACACGGCGCACCTCACCTGATTGAAGGGCAGCTTGGCGGTAAGGTGGCTTGCCCGCCAGCAGGAGAGTGAGTAATTTTCGCTGTTTTTGAAATGTGCGACCTTTCTTTAACAGGTCCTCTGAAATTCTTAGCAAACAGTATATTTTGTAATTTTGCTTTCTTAAAGTCTCTGTACTCTGTACTTCCATCTGCCTATCTGCATATTGTAAATCGCTGAATGTCCAGCTCTCTTGAATGTAAACCGCCTAGAAGTCGCAAGATTGTGGCGGTATAGAAGAATAAAGTTATTATATTATTATTATTATTTTTATTTTTCAGCAGCTCCCTTTTTCTTTTATTCCCAATCTCCTGCAGCGCATCAGGCTGCAATTTATTATTTGTCAGATGGGGAGGTTAGGCTGCCGCCGTGTGGTGCGGGTTCACATCAAAAATTATTTATGGCCGAGGCTGCTAAGTGCTGTTCCCGCTGTGGTAAGCTGAGAACAGCAGAGGGGAAATGCTCCGGTTGCTGGCACACAGATGCACATGTGCGCAAACAGTTACTTCAGCCATCAACAGCTCAGCTGCAAGTGCAACTCCTCTCACAGCTTTTGTGACTGCGCCTCCCCCCCCTCCTGTTGAATCTCCCTGCAGGTCCTTGAGTGCAGTGGGATTCTGCTTGGCCCACCTTTGCAGATGGTGGGGTTTCTGCAGCTTCTGAGTTCTCTGAGGTAACTAAGCCTATTCGTCTGGGGGATGGATGTAGGATGCCCTTTTCCACAGAGTTTGTGTTATTGCTTCATCAGGCCTTTTTGGTTAAGCAGGCCCAGCCTCCACTGCAACAGCCCTCTCATATCTCAGGTTGAGCATATTCTACAGGCCTCTGGCGAGACCCAGGTGGGTCTTACGGGTCTCTCAGAACAAGAATCTGCCCTCCCAGTCTGGGAGTCCCACTCTTCTTACTTACCTGGCGGCAAAGATTAGGCAATTTATTTAAGAAGCAATTGAAAATGCTTTTATTTGTGATAGCTTTTTGTTAGTTCTGTATAATATGATATTTTACAGTTCATTAAGGGTGAACAGTTTTATTAGCATTTGATAGTTTTAGTGAGTATATGTGGAAGTATTATGCTAGTTTTAGCTATTATCTATGGAAGAATAGGATAGGATACATATATCATATGGAAATATAGGATAAGATGTATATGCTGTAAGAAGTTTGAGGATAAGATTTATATGCTGCAGGGTATGGAATCCAGAAGGGACGTATCAGAAAGCAGCTATTACAAAAGCTAACAAACCCCCCCTCCCAACATACTATGAATAATTGAAGGATCTAATAATTCATCTACCGTATTTTCACGCATATAACGCGCACCCGTGTAAAACGCGCACACGGGTATAGCGCGCGGGAAAACAACATTTATGTAAAAAAATTCCCGTATAGCGCACACACGGGTATAGCGCGCAGTGAATTACCGGTAAAACCTCCTCCTGCCTTGCCGCCCGACTTCCCTCTTGCCGCTCTGCCCCGAATCGCTGCCCTGCTCCTGCCTTGCCGCCCAACTTCCCTCTTGCCGCTCTGGCCCGAATCGCTGCCCTGCTCCTGCCTTTACCGCCCGACTCTCCTCTTGCCGCTCTGGCCCGAATCGCTGCCCTGCTCCTGCCTTGCCGCCCAACTTCCCTCTTGCCGCTCTGGCCCGAATCGCTGCCCTGCTCCTGCCTTGCCGCCCGACTCTCCTCTTGCCGCTCTGGCCCGAATCGCTGCCCTGCTCCTGCCTTGCCGCCCAACTCTCCTCTTGCCGCTTTGGTCCGAATCGCTGCCCTGCTCCTGCCTTGCCGCCCGACTCTCCTCTTGCCGCTCTGGCCCGAATCGCTGCCCTGCTCCTGCCTTGCCGCCCGACTCTCCTCTTGCCGCTCTGCCCCGAATCACTGCACTGCTCCTGCCTTGCCGCCCAACTCTCCTCATGCCACTCTGGCCCGAATCGCTGCCCTGCTCCTGTCTTGCTGCCCGACTCTCCTCTTGCCGCTCTGCTCCGAATCGCTGCTCTGCTCCTGCCTTGCCGCCCGACTCTCCTCTTGCTGCTCTGGCCCGAATCGCTGCCCTGCTCCTGCCTTGCCGCCCGACTCTCCTCTCGCTGCCCTACTCCCAGCTCTGTAAGCATGCGCAGACCAAAGAAGATGGTCTGAGCATGCTTGTGCTCAGTTTTCTGCTGCCGGGTTGTCAGCGCGCCTTTGTCAGGGCGCGCTTTTGATCACTGTGGCCGTGTCCCCCTTCATCTCAATCTGTTGTCTATCTGGCCTTGTAATTTGCCCAGTGACCCATTGAATAAGATTTTGCCTATACAACAGCATCCCAGCCTTTGGGTAAGCCTATAAAAGATCATTAATGCTGCATGTAGAGCCCACATTTTAATTTGATCTCTTCAGATTGGTATTCTGCATTTATCTAGTAGAGTTTATCAATTAAATTTAAATTTACTGCCATAATGCCAGGAATGAGACGAAAGTCATATACAGCGGACTTTAAGCTTAAAGTCGTTGCGAAAGTTGAGGAAATAGGCAACTGGGCCGCAGCGAGAGAGTTCGATGTTGGAGAAACATCGGTGCGTGAATGGAGAAAAGATAAGAAGGAACTGAAGAAATGCAATCCGTGAAAACGGGCACATCGTGGGGCCAAACCAAAATGGCCTCAGCTGGAGGATGCCTTGAAGCAGTGGATTCTGGGGAGAAAGGAGCAAAATCAATCAGTCTCTACCCTTGCAATTCAGATGAAGGCAAAACTACTTGCCAATGGAAGAGGAATACCCAACTTCAAAGCTGGCTTCACATGGATCTCAAAATTTATGAAAAGGAACGGACTATCTGTTCGAATGAGAACAACTGTTGGCCAGCGACTTCCGGATGACTGGCAGCAAAAATTGATTGATTTCCGTGACTTTGTCGCCAAAGAAATATCTGAACTTGTCATCACTGCAAAGGACGTCATCAATATGGATGAAATTCCAATGGCATTCGACATTCCAGTGACAAGAACCGTAGCCCCCACAGGTACTAAATCTGTTGCCATCACCACAACTGGGCATGAAAGAACGTGTTTTACAGTAGTTCTTGGTTGCTCAGCTAGCGGGGTTAAGTTAAAGCCCATGGTCATTTTCAAAAGGGTCACTATGCCCCGTAAAAAACTGCCCACCAGTGTGGTTGTGCACTGCAACAAGAAGGGATGGATGGACTGCGACATAATGAGATTGTGGGTAGATAAATGCTTTAGGGCAAGACAGGGTGGATTTTTTTCAAAAAAATCCTTGTTAATTTTTGATGCCATGGCTGCCCACAAAGAAAAAAATGTTCAGGCCTACATTAATTCTACTGGTGCCCACATCGCTGTGATACCTGGAGGCCTGATGTGTAAGCTGCAGCCACTTGACTTCGCAGTGAATCATCTATTCAAGACTTTTGTTAGAAAGGAGTGGGAGGAGTGGATGCAGAGCGGCACGCACGAGTACACACATGCGGGGCGGCTGAAGCGGGCAACTTTCACAGAAGTCTGCAAGTGGGTGGCTTCAGCATGGGATAAAATAACACCAGATACTATTCGAAACGGATTTAGAAAAGCGGGCATTGTTTATGAAACCAATGACACTACTACCGATAATCATGCAGCGGAAGGAGGCAACAACACGGATATCAGCGATGATGATGACGACGACGATGACGATATCACTTCGGAAATAAACGAGGATCGTCTGCAGGCCGTGCTCACTTTATTTAATGACGATGATGACAATTCAGATTTTGATGGATACTGTGATGATGATGACTGAATAAACCAGTAAACTTTGTTTATTTACAACTTTACCGTAATTACGGTAACTGTATTTAGATTATTTTGTCCTCGATACTTCGTTTGATCTAGATTACCGGTAAATGTTATAGTTTATAAGAATGAACATGTGATTTCTGTTCTTGTTGCTGAATTCATACTCACTAACTCTAGATTAAAAGTTATACGGTAGTTTATAAGAATGAACAGTTTTTTTCTTTTGGCGTTTTTGGTTGGAGGTGAATGGTGAATGGTGCGTGTGAATGGTGCATGAGTTCTCCTATGTCTGGTTGAGGTGGATTGAATTATTTAGCTGAAGAAATTACGGTAGTTAAACCCCCCCCCCATTCCACACACATTACGGTAATTCTCTTCCATTTTTGTTCCCATTATAAAAAACACTGATAAGTTCCCAGAAAAAAATACATTAAAATAAGAAGTGAAAACAAAGGCCCCTACAGATGAGAACATAAGAATAGCTTAACTGGGTCAGACCAATGGTCCATCATGCCCAGTAGCCCATTCTCATGGTAGTCTATCCAGGTCACTACATGGTCAAAACCCAAAGAATAGCATCATTCCATGCTACCGATCCAGGGCAAGCAGACGCTTCCCCCATGTCTTAATAACAGACTATGGACTTTTCCTCCAGGAATTTGTCCAAACATTTTTAAAACCAACAACGCTATCTGCTTTTACCATAACTTAGATCTTTCCTTCCAAACAGAGACCTTGCTAGATGTCAAATACAGAAAGAACAAGGTAACTTCACAAGGACTAAGATGTGCAGGAAATGTGAATCTCCTCATATACCCACCATATAGTGCAAAAATGTGCAAAGGTCTGGTTTTTTTCTTTCGATCACTACATAGCCTAATGCCACACAAGCAGCGCTGTTACAAACATATTCTGAAGGTCAATGCTAAGGTTAACAAAGTTTCCTTCCTTGGACCACAAGGAGATACTGACAAACCACTAGAAGAGATCCCAAAACAACTACCCAGGCACAACATCCAAAGACCCATTCAGTGTGTGAACCAGTTGAGTGGAGTGGACTAACTGGGGGGACCGCAGCAGAGGAAGCAGCGCAGGGCTCAGAGAAGGGGCGGGACCGCCGGCAGAGGAAGCAGCAGGGCTCACTGGCATCGCGAAGCCACGGTAAGCTGCTTCTCCGTGCGGGGGGGGGGGGGCTGGGGGATGAATCGGACGTCGGGGGGGTGCGAGCGGTCCTTCAGGGTGGGGGGGGCCAGTGGTCCTTCGGGGTGGGGCATCAGGCTTTCAGGGCTGGGGGATGAACCGGACGTCGGGAGGGGAACCATGTAAAAAAAAAAAAATTGTACAATGTGCTCACGCATATAACGCACATGGTTATGCTCGGTTTGTAAAATCGTGTATAACGCGCGCGTTATATGCGTGAAAATACGGTAAATGTTTATTTAGAATCTTTAAGACACTTAACTTTAGCCATCTTTGAGGAAATGCAACCTAATATAGATAATTTGGTTACTATTTTCAAACTAAAATTAAAATGGTATGAGAAAATTTTACCCATACATTACAGGATTTTATAGATATACGAGGGGCATTCAATATAATTTATCTATCTTAGTAGGAAAGAATAGAGTTTTCAAAACTTTTTTATTTTTCAACATAGTCAGTCCTCTAATAGCTCCATATACTTCATCCAATCTTCCTGCAATGACTTTAACCCCTTTGAAAAGAATCATTCTATGTGAACAGAAGGGCATAAGAACGGTCCTCCTATGCTGCTTCATCAAACTAAGAATTGTGGGGTGAAGAGGGAGTGAAAATGAGTCAAATAATGTTGATTACAGAACATATACCAGCTATAACTGTTTTGCTGCTCTGAATTGACTCCCCAGTCATTAGCAGTGATATAGAAGCTTTCAATAAACAATTGATTCTATGGATTAATTTGTTATATGACACTTTGATGGCTTCTGCTAATATCTTATTCACCAATAAAAATGGTTTTATATTATCAGCCATGAAGAACTGCTACTTATTTATTTCAATTTAGTATCATATCCCCATGAATCAAGCCCAGAGTAAAACCAGATTTTAAGATATGAAGACACCAGTCCTACCAGGGACTTTCACTACACTCACAGGATAACCTTACCTGTATACCCCATAAACTTGCCAGGGATCTCTTGATTACAGCAACGGCTACAAAAGATCTGGCCACACAGACGACAATGGTGTCTTCGACGAAAGGTAGTGAATTTCTCACTGCAGTCATAGCACTCCTTGCACTGACTGTCTGGCATCCAGTACTGCTTCAGATCACTATCCTACAAAAAGAGATCAGGAAAACTATTCAGCCAATGTTTAATGCAGTGCACCCTTCTCATATATAAAAAATGTCAATGTCCTGCAATCTACCAAATTCTGAACATTTAACTATTGTTAAAACACAGGACCAAATCCACTCAACAGTCCTGTGCATCTTTTAAAATCACTTCACTTTTACTATGCAGGGTGGTATGTTTGGTAACCTGTGCCACCAACGAATCCACCTTAGACGAGACAAACAGCTCCTGAAAATCCAGAGTCAGTGGATACAACTTTGCCATGGTCCTGGTAATCTCCAGGGGATCTTCCAGAGCCTCCCAATGCTCCATTAGCATCCAGATCAGAAATACACCTTCAACTCATGTGTAGAAGGAGAAGGGAAACACAGAACAGGGTAGAGGAAGCAAAGCCAAATAAAGTAAAATGATGCCTTCTACACAATTCACGGTGAATAACCCACCGGTCAAGACTCATATGCCTTTTGCAGTAGAAAATAAAATATCAAACAATGAAACCTTGTCATTTGAAAAGAACATAAACCAGTATATCACTACAGACTCATTCTGTATCTATGAGGAAAAAAAGTTAGGTAAATCAGGCCCTAAACTTACTACAGTAGTAAAATACTCCATACATCACAGTGGTTGTAGTTTTGTTCTGCAGAAAAGGGAACTGAAAATGTTTCTGCTACAATGGAAACAACAAAAATGCTAAAAATGAATTGCAGTATGGGTGAAAGAGCATTATTTATTTATTCAGTTTTCTATACTGTTCTCCCAGGAGAGCTCAGAACGGTTTACATGAGTTTATTCAGGTACTCAAGCCATTTTTCCCTGTCTGTCCCAGCAGGCTCCCAATCTATCTAATGTACCTGTGGCAATGGGGGATTAAGTGACTTGCCCAGGGTCATAAGGAGCAGCATGGGTTTGAACCCACAACCCCAGAGTGCTGAGGCTGTAGCTTTAACCACTATGCCACACACTCCATTAAACATCTCCTGCTGTCCACATAGTGCAAACAAGCTTGGGCTGCTTCAACTGTATACCATACCTGACTTTTACCCTCCATGATTTCTTTCAGGCGCTTCAAGACAGTGCTGATACTCCTCAGCTGAACAGCTGTCCGAGGGTCATGACCTCCTGGAGGAGGATCTACTTTCCGTCTATTTTCTGGTCAGAATAAGAGGAAACAAAAGAGATAAATGAGCCTAAACTTAAGATCACAAGCTGGAAGGCATCAGACAGTACAAAATAGAAAACATCCCAAAGTAGGTGCTAGACTCCTAGAGAGGTGAGTGCAGCTTTAGTGTCTATAAGAAACAATGGGAATAACCATCTCCTCATTAGCAGAAAAATTACTATTTGTAATAAAAGGACAGAGAGTCCAGGGGAAGGTTTACAAGTACCAATTATACTGCTACCTCTATATTTCTGTCTCATAACACTCACTCTCCCTGTCAGCCAATGAAAAATTTCTCTATAATGCTGAATAGTGACCTTACACACAGACAGCAGGTCTTCCAACAGATCATATACAGCAAGCATGTCAAACTCACGGCCCAGCCAATGTAATCAAATAATCATAACTAGAGTCGCAAAATTTCTCCCGAAATTCATTGGTGCTGAGCAGTTGCCCATCTAAGCCAGTCAAAAACATTGATATAGTTGCTTATTCTTATTAAGTACTACAATGCGGACACCTTTGGTACCCGAGACAAGTTCGCATATCTAGTTATAACGCACCATTTCCCCCACTAATACTAGCAGTGAATCAGACAATAATAATACCTACCATGCTATTAGTCTTATATTGACTTGCTTGGTGCGCCTAACAGGAAATATTTCACCTTCGGAGTACAATAAAAATACGAGAATAGGTTTATTTACGTTACACTTATTAATTTGTGCAATTATTTTATGTTTGGTAAGTTTTGGGTTTTTTTTAATTCTTTATTTAAATTTAAATTTCAATAATACAATTCCAAGCATTAGACAGCTTGAACAGTACCAACACAAATGGAGGACTAAAAGTTTCATGCCATTCAAATTTGTTTGAGATCATCCTTTTTGGGGGGGGGAGGTTTAATGTTATTTTCTTTTCCGGCTGGCAAAGAAAATTCCACAGCTCTGGGTATATACATCCTTCCAAATCAAAAAACAGACAAAGTAATTGACAGGGCGGGGCATCCAGAATTCTTTGTCCTTCTACTACAAAGAAAATTATAGAGGTAAGAACCTAATTTTCCTTTTTAATGCAAAGGATTCCAGATGATAGGCGACATACCAAAGAAATCTCTTGGTGTTTAGGGTGGGAACGATGAGTCTGCCCTTAAAAACGAGGACCCAAAAGCAGTGTCCACTAGTGCCGCTACCTCCACTCTGTAAAACTTGAAAAAAAAAAATGTTTTTGATTCCGGAACTTGGTGGCAACAGGGATGGCTGTGTAACTGCTGAGCTCTTTCCTCGGGAACACTTACTGCATATTATTTGATATTTTATTTTCTCCTAGCAGTTTTTTTTAATTGATCCCAGATGGCCTCAGGAACACAGACACGTTTAGAGGCTTCATTTGCTGCTCAGGGATCAGGAAAACGATCAAAGCCTGACCCTGTGACTCCTTCTAAAGTGCCACTGCCAGGTGACTCCATGGAGATGTTGGAGAATTTGATGGAAAGAATGAAAAATGTGCAAGAGCTTTTACAGGGCAACTCAAAGTTAGTCTTGGTCCAGGAAGAACTGACTAACCTGACTCAACAAGTAAATATCTCCAATTCCAGGCTTGATGGATGGATCACTGAATGTGACATTAAAATGGTCCAGTGCCAATCGGATCATAAAACGGTCCTTTATCTCACAAAGAAACTTAAGGATTTTGAAAACAGGGAGAGAAGAAATAATTTAAGACTTTTGGGACTTCATGAAGGTAAGCGAGGGAAAGGATATTATAAGATTTCTGTAGGACTTTATTCCTAAAATGCTTTCTGTAAAATTTTCTCAGCCTCTGGAATTTGAGAGGGCTCATAGGGACCCATCTAGAAAGAACAGCAATGCTACTGGCCCCAGGCCTATAATATTTAAGTTAATGAGATTTCCATAGGTGCTAGAAATTTTTCAAGTTGCTAAGGAAAAAAGGAGCATAAACCTGCAGGGAAACTGGAACAAGCACAAACAACATCAATGCAGGTGCCATAAGGCGGTAAAAGGGACCAAAAGAGATTATGAGGAAAAAATAGCTATGGAGACGAAGAACTTCAAGCCATTCTTTCGATATATTAAGGAGAAACGACCCGCGAAGGAAGCGGTGGGACCAGTGGATGACCATGGAATAAAGGGAGCGCTATAAGAGGACAAAGCAATTGTCGACAAACTGAACACATTTTTTGCATCTGTATTTACCGAAGATGTACAGAGCATACCGGAACCCATCAGGCTATATGCTGGAAACGAAGACAGAAAGCTGACAGGATTGACGGTCAGTCTAGAGGAGGTGTGTAGGCAGATTGATAGGCTTAAGAGCGATAAATCCCCAGGACCGGATGGCATCCATCCGAGGGTCATCAAGGAACTGAAAGGGACCATAGCTGAACTGCTTCAACTAATAGCCAATCTATCAATCAAATCGGGAAAGATTCCGGAAGACTGGAAGGTGGCGAATGTTACGCCGATCATCAAGAAAGGTTTGAGGGGCGATCTGGGAAACTACAGACCTGTGAGTCTGACCTCGGTACCGAGAAAGATGGTAGAGTCACTGATAAAGGACAGCATCATTGATCACCTTGAAGAACATGGGCTGATGAGGACCAGTCAGCACGGTTTTAGCAAAGGCAGATTGTGTTTGATGAACTTGCTGCACTTCTTTGAGGGAGTAAACAGACAGATAGACAAGGGCGATCTGGTCGACATTGTATATCTGGATTTTCAGAAGGTGTTCGACAAGGTTCCGCATGAACGACTACTTTGGAAAATTGTGAGCCATGGAATCGAGGGTGAAATATGTAGATTAAAAACTGGCTGAAGCATAGGAAACAGAGAGTGGCTGCACAGATGGTGCAAGGAGATGAACTTCGGGCTCCTGCACCATGGAAAGGCATTACAAGGACTACAGGGACCGGACGGGCTACACCTGACCAGAAGAGGAAAGAACTTCTTTGGGCACCGACTAGCCAGCCTACTTCACAGGGCTTTAAACTAGGTAAGTTGGGGGAGGGTACAGGCACAATTAACCTACCTGGCGAGCCAAGCTGACAATACTTTGTTGAGACTGAGGTAAGTAATCATTCCATTTCTGGGTTTGGGTCTGGAGTGGATAAACACATTTCCGAATCTGGGGTAGGTTCACATTGTAATTCTGGGTCGGGGGAGAATGTACACATTTCCGAGTCTGGGGCAAGTTCACACTGTAATTCTGGGTCTAGGAGGAGTACACACATAGCAAATTGCACTAAAGGAGTCAAAGTAGCTCAAGTGGGAATATCCCCACAGAGACATAGCAAACATATAACATGTAGGGCTATGTACGTCAACGCCCACAGTTTGGGAAACAAAATCCTGGAATTAGAAACGGAAATGAGGAACGCCGACCTGGATGTAGTGGCGATATCCGAGACCTGGCTCACGGACTCCCATGTCTGGGACATGGTCATACCGGATTACAACTTGCTTCGCCGTGATAGGGAGGGCAAAATGGGAGGAGGGGAAGCACTATATACCAAAGATGACATTAAAGTCACCAGAAACGCAGGTCAGGTACACAGGGGAATCCCTTTGGGTGAATTTGGCCAGGGGGAAGGACAAATGCCTGTATCTTGGTGTAGTATACAGACCCCCAAGACAACTGGATGACCTAGATATGGAATTAATCGGAGATATAGAGAATATCACCTTGCGTGGGGACATAGTATTGTTAGGTGACTTCAATATGCCTGATGTGGACTGGACCACACTTTCCACTGCGACCAGCAGCAGCAGCAGAAGGCTATTAGATTCTATTCAGGGAGCAAGACTCAGGCAACTGGTATTGGAGCCAACAAGGGATCGGGCAATACTGGACCTGATACTTACCAATGGAGAAAGTGTGACAGAGGTCTCGGTGGGCGACACGTTGGCCTCCAGTGACCACAATATGGTATGGTTCAAAGGAAAGGTTTTGCCAAATCTAACACATTAACCAAGGTCCTCAGCTTCAAGGACACCAACTTCGAGGGCATGGGGGATTTCATCCATCAGGCGCTGCTAAACCGAGCAGAAACAGATAATGTAGAAGTAATGTGGTCAACTCTGAAAGCTACCATACAAGAAGCAACCAACCGCTATATAAAATCGGTAAGTAAATGGCGAAGAAATAATAAGCCACAGTGGTTTTCTGCAGAGATCTCAGACCTCATAAAAGAAAAGAAAAGAGCGTTCATCTCTTACAAACACTCAGGGAAGCAGGAATCTAGAGAAGACTATCTGACCAAGTCAAGAGCCGTCAAAACAGCGGTCAGAGAGGCCAAATTCCTAATGGAGGAGAATCTAGCGAAGAACATCAAGAAGGGCGATAAATCCTTTTTCATATATATTAGCGACAGAAACAGAAACACAGGCGGGATAGTACGCCTTAGGAAACCAGACGGGAACTATGTAGAATCGGACTCCGAAAAAGCTAAACTGTTAAATGAATGCTTCTGCTCAGCCTTCACCTGTGAGGCGCCGGGATCCGGCTCTCAGCTGCAGACAAGGGATAGCTCGGTGGACCCGTTTCATAATTTCAAGTTTACGCCCAGCACTGTCCACTGTGAGCTGTCTAATCTCAAAGTTAACAAAGTGATGGGGCCAGACAACCTACACCCCAGGGTATTCAGGGAGCTTAGTGACGTCTTGGCGGAACTGCTACCCGCGCTCTTCAATCTCTCCCTTAGTACAGGTAGAGTCCCGTTGGACTGGAAAACGGCTAACGTCATTCCACTCCACAAAAAAGGATGCAGGACGGAGGCTACAAACTACAGACCGGTGAGTCTCACATCAATAGTGAGCAAGCTAATGGAGACTCTAATCAAACGCCAATTGGATACGATCCTAAACGAGGAGAATCTACGAGATACCCATCAACACGGATTTACCAAGGGGAGGTCCTGCCAATCCAACTTAATCATCTTCTTTGACTGGGTGACGGGGAAGCTGGATGTTGGGGAGTCCCTGGACATCGTATACTTGGACTTCAGCAAAGCATTCGATAGCGTACCACATCGCAGGCTGTCGAGCAAGATGAGCTCTATAGGATTGGGAGACACATTGACAGCATGGATTGGGGACTGGCTTGGAAGTAGGCTTCAGAGGATCGTGGTGAACGGCACCCCCTCCAAAACGACGGAAGTGATCAATGGAGTGCTGCAGGGCTCGGTCTTGGTCCCGATCCTTTTCAACATGTTCATAAGGGACTTGGCTGAGGGGCTTCGAGGTAAAATAACGCTATTCGCCGATGACGCCAAACTATGCAATGTAGCAGGCAAGAACACAACAGACAAAAAAACAGTGCCTGTCAATAACTCAATGCCTGACAGTATGGTGCACGACCTACTCCTACTGGAGCGCTGGTCCAGGTCCTGGCAACTAAGTTTCAATACCGAAAAATGTAAAGTCATGCACCTTGGCAGCCAAAATCCAAGCAAGACTTACACCCTTAATGGTGAGATCCTAGCGAGGACTGTAGCAGAACGTGACTTAGGGGTGATCATCAGTGAGGACATGAAGACTGCCAAGCAAGTGGAGAAAGCTTCATCTAAGGCAAGACAAATCATAGGTTGTATACGTAGGAGTTTCGTCAGCCGTAAACCCAAAGTCATTATGCCTTTGTATAGATCCATGGTGAGACCCCCATCTGGAATACTGTGTACAATTCTGGAGGCCGCATTACCGCAAAGATGTGCTGAGACTTGAGTCAGTTCAGCGAATGGCCACCCGGATGGCCTCGGGACTCAAGAATCTCCCGTATGAGGAACGGCTGAATAAATTGCAGCTATACTCACTTGAGGAACGCAGAGAAAGGGGTGACACGATCGAGACGTTCAAATATCTCATGGGCCGTATTGAGGTGGAAGAGGATATCTTCTTTTTCAAGGGCCCCACGGCAACAAGAGGGCATCCGTGGAAAATCAGGGGCGGGAAACTACACGGTGACACCAGGAAATACTTCTTCACCAAAAGGGTGGTTGATCGCTGGAATAATCTTCCGCTACAGGTAATTGAGGCCAGCAGCGTGCCTGGTTTTAAGACAAAATGGGATCATCACGTGGGATCTCTTCACAGGGAAAGGTAGGGGAGGGTTATTGTGGTGGAGAGACTTGATGAGCCGTGGCCCTTATCTGCCATCTGTTTCTATGTTCTATGTTCTAAATGGACAATACTTGGACTGGAAAAGCGTAACCAGTGGGGTGCCGCAAGGCTCGGTGCTTGGACCTATGCTCTTTAACATCTTTATAAACGATCTGGACATAGGTACGATGAGCGAGGTATTTAAATTTGTGGATGATATGAATCTATTCACAGTAGTGAAGACGCAGGGGGATTGCAAAGATCTGCAACGTGACATAATCAGGCTCGAGGAATGGGCATCGACATGGCAGATGAGGTTCAACGTGGATAACTGTAAAGTGATGCATGTCGGTAACAAAAATCTCATGCACGATTACAGGATATCTGGGGCGGTACTTGGAGAGACCTCCCAGGAAAGGGACTTGGGAGTTCTTATCGACAAGTTGATGAAGCCATCCACGCAATGTGCGGCAGCAGCAAAAAGGGCAAACAGAATGCTAGGAATGATAAAGAAGGGGATCACGAACAGATCAGAGAAGGTTATTATGCCACTGTACTGGGCCATGGTGCGCCTTCATCTGGAGTACTGCGTCCAGCACTGGTCGCCGTACATGAAGGAGGACACGGTACTACTCGAAAGGGTCCAGAGAAGAGCGACTAAGATGGTTTAGGGGTTGGAGGAGCTGCCGTACAGCGAAAGATTAGAGAAACTTCTTCTCCCTCAAACAGAGGAGATTGAGAGAGGACATGATCGAAACATTCAAGGTCTGAAGGGGATAGACTTAGTAGATAAGGACAGGTTGTTCACCCTCTCCAAGGTATGGAGAACGAGAGGGCACTCTCTAAAGTTGAAGGGGATAGTTTCCGTACAAACATAAGGAAGTTCTTCTTTACCCAGAGAGTGGTAGAAAGCTGGAACGCTCTTCTGGAGACTGTTATAGGGGAAAACACCCTCCAGGGATTCAAGACAAAGTTAGACAAGTTCCTGCTGAACAAGGAACATTCCTGCTGAACTAGCGCTGGTAGGGCTAGTCTCGGTTAGGGTGCTGGTCTTTGACCAGAGGGCCGCTGCGTGAGCGGACTTCTGGGCATGATGGACCATTGGTCTGACCCAGCAGCGGCAATTCTTATGTTCTTATGGATCCAAACTGGGTTTTTTCCCGATTTTGCAAAGGCCACAGCTGCAGCTAGAAAATAGTTTTTGACATTCGTCCACAACTGAAGCAGTTGGGAGCACTATTCGGGCTACTCTATCCAGCTGTGATGAAGATCACTCATGGTAATAAAACTACATATTATGAAGACCCGATTAAGCTGCAAGAGTACATCACTCAAAACTCAAATGAAATGTAATACCAGGCTGGTTGGTGAAAATAATTTGTATTTGATATGAGGTAAAAATATGTTATACTTTGGTCTGAAAGTTGATAGGTTGATAGGTATTTTTCTCTTTTCTAAAAAACAGTCAGTTTTTATTTAAATTGCAAGGAGTTCTTTTTCCCTTTAACGGTATGGAACTGAATGTTGTTAATACTAATGGTGGATCACCAGAAAGAGGCTTGGAATGCTAGAAGTATGACATCATATACCCTAAGCCCCCTCGGTATAACTTACCACAGTGTTGGGACCTGTTGGAGGGCCTACCATCAGCTGTTCAACTTCCTCATCTTGATCTACCGCTTTGATGCGGTGGTCCAGTGGAACTGCTTCCTATCAGCTATTTAACTTCCTCATTGTGATCTTGATCCGAAAAGCGGCGGCCCGTTGGACCTGTTGATCTGTCTATCGGACACACCTCCTATCAGCTGATGATTCAATCTGCATTGATTTGGCCTCTGGAGAGTCTTCCGGGGCTCTGGGGCCTCCTTCTCTTCAGCCCAGTTTCTGTTCCATTGCGCATGGGTGAAAGATGTATTGAGGCAAGACGCACAAGTGACGTTGTTTGGAAGGGCCTGAATGCTTCTCCGAATATGGAGTGCTCATTGCGGAGCTGAAAATAACTTAGATTTTATTCTCCACGTGGCAAATGTTAAAATTTATCAATAACCTAACACTTATTCAGATTCATCAATCCAAATATCAGTCCTTATGGTTGAACTCCAAGATTCAAATTGGTGAGTCTAAGATCCTCTGGAAGCATTGGCTGCAGGCAGGTATACGCACGTTAGATGATGTGATATCAAATAGGAAAATGCTTGATTTTTCACGACTGCAACAATCATTCGGTATTTCAAAATCTCAAGCATATAAATGGTTGCAGTTGAAGCAGGCCATTCAGAAGGGGTTCCCCGATTGACAAAATTTAAAAAATCAGTATAGCTTTTCCAGGCCTGTGCTTCCAGACAGATTTGCAAGGGCATTAGGCAACCAAGTGCAGTGTTCTCCCTAGGGCCTTTTAGCTGGGTGGTCCGCCCAGCTAATTTAGACGAGCGCCCGGCTATCATCTGCTGCTGCCGCCGCTGCTGAACATTTTTTTTAAAAAAACCCCGACTTGGAGATTTCAGCCCGTAGCGAACTTATGCTCCGGGGCTCTATTGGGGGAAATGCTGCCGGGTCCTGCCTTCGCGGAAACAGAAAGTAGGCAGGACCCGGCAGCAAGAAGAGCAAATGCTTCACTAACCTGTCTCCCGCCTTAGCCCGTAGCGAACGCTTGCTTCAGGGCTCTCAACATGTGCGTGCCGGCTTCCCTTCTCTTCCCTCCGAAACCGGAAGTTATGTCCGGGGGAGGGAGGCCGGCACGCACATGTTGAGAGCCCTGAAGCAAGCGTTCGCTACGGGCTAAGGAGGGAGACAGGTTAGTAAAGCATTTGCTCTTCTTGCTGCCGGGTCCTGCCTACTTTCTGTTTCCGCGAAGGCAGGACCTGGCAGCATTTCCCCCAATAGGTCGATCGCGATCTTGGGCCGATCAGCCTTCCTCTCCCCGACAGCAGAATTACGTCGGGGAGAGGAAAGCTGGTCGGCTGAAGCAGGAAGAGCTTGGGGCGGTGTCGGCTTTCGGGCCTATTATTTGAGGCCTATTATTGGTGGTGGTTTGGGTCCTGGTCCCCTATGGCAGTGGCAGTGGCTTGGGGGAGGGCAGGGAGAAAGAAAGAAAAAGGGCAGGCAGGGAGACAGAAGGAAAGAAGAGAAACAGAAAAAAAAGGGAGGCAGAGAGAAAGAAAGGGCAGGGAGAAAGGAAGGAAAAGTTGGGGGAGGGAATGAGGTTTGGAGGAGAGGAAGCATATAGGCTGAAAGAAGGGAAGAAAGATTGGATGCACAGTCAGAAGAAGAAAGTGCAACCAGAGACTCATGAAATCACCAGACAACAAGGTAGGAAAAATGATTTTATTTTAAATTTAGTGATCAAAATGTGTCTGAATTTATATCTGCTGTCTATATTTTACACTAAGGTCCCCTTTTACTAAACCGCAATAGAGGTTTTTAGCGCAGGGAGCCTATGAGCGTCGAGAGCAGTGCTGGGCATTCAGCGCAGCCCCCTGCGCTCTAAAAACTGCTATCGTGGTTTAGTAAAAAGGGAGGGGGGTATATTTGTCTATTTTTGTATGGTTGTTACTGAGGTGATAGTGCATAGAGTCATCTGCTTTGACCTATTTGAAAAAACCATGGAATATAAATGATAATTAACATTTTCTATGCGTACAGTGTGCTTTGTGTTTTTTTAAAATTTTATTGTTGGTAGATCATTTTGACTTGGTCATTTTAAAAGTAGCTCGCAAGCCCAAAAAGTGTGGGCACCCCTGCTCTAGAACATCGCTCCTTTATCAAGTGGTGCAGTGAGGGGCCAGCACTTTACATCTTATCACCTCATTCTTTCTTTTTTCTCCTCATGTACATCACAGTTCTTTATTCTAAGCAGCTCTGGCACTAACAGTACTACGGGTGCCTTATGCTACTTTCACTACCACTTGCAGTCAGGTTTGGCATTTTATCATGGTTTTGGTTTTTTATTTAGTTTTTCACCAGTATTTTCATTTATTTATTAAAGCAGCCTTTTTTAACAGCCCGATGCCCCTCCCCTATCAGTGTGCATTCAATCCACTGTTTTGGCGCCTCTTTCAACAGATCAAATATCATAGCCCCACTGTCGCGTGTTCACATTTATTTTGCGTACGAGTTTATCTCATCAGTGCAGAGACCTTTTTGTTAAGTCCATTTTACTCTCCCTTTTTTACTTTCCCGAGTGCTGTGGTTTTATTCTTTGGTTTTAATAGAAGCTCATTTGAACAATAATTTAGATCTTTCCCAGGTTTCACTTTTTCATCTACCCGGTCTTTTCTGGTTTCCTTTCTATAGTCTGCTTTTCGGCTGGAGTCTTTTGAGTTTAGAATTACATTTTATGACATATTTTTGTGGTTATAATTGTATGACATGTCTAAATCGGTCAAGTTATCCATTCTTTGTCCCCTCATACAGTGGCAGACCGCCCCGGGTGCCAGCCTTAAGGGGGTACACAGCCGGCTGGATCCAGAACCTTCCGAGCTGTTCTAAATGGCACCTACACCTCAGCGCGGCTACCGTACTTATTCCGAAGCAGCGCGGCTGCTGTACTTATTCCGATGCAGAGTCAGCAGCCACAATGAAGTGCAGGAAGGTCCTGCGATGACTGCATTTGCCGCTTCTGCCTCCAGAAGACGTACGTGGCATCGGAAGGGGTGGACTGGCAGCTGCAGTCATTGCGGAACCTTGGCACAACTCCCTGCGTCTGTCGGCCCACCCCATCCAACATCACTTACATCTTCCAGAGGCAGAGGCAACAGAAGCAGTCATCATGGCACCTTGCTGGTTTGGAGGGAGAGAGGAGCATAGAAGGGTGGTAGAGGGAGATAAAAGGGGATCAGGGTGGTATGGAATGGTGGTGGAGGGAGAGAAAGGGGGCAGATGCTGATGGAATTGGTGTGCAGGGAAAGGAGAGAGAGACATAAGGGGGAAGGATACTGGATGGAATTGGGTTGGAGGGAAAGGGGGCAGATGCTGATGGAAGTGGGGGGGAAGGGAGAGGAGAGAGTGAAATGCCAGACCATGGGCGTGTGGGAGAGGGAAGGGAAGAACAGGAGAGAGATGCCAGACCATTGGAGGAGGGAAGGGAAGAAACATAGTAACATAGTAGATGACGGCAGATAAAGACCCGAATGGTCCATCCAGTCTGCCCAACCTGATTCAATTTAAAATTTTTTTTTTTTTTCTTCTTAGCTATTTCTGGGCGAGAATCCAAAGCTTTACCCGGTACTGTGCTTGGGTTCCAACTGCCGAAATCTCTGTTAAGACTTACTCCAGCCCATCTACACCCTCCCAGCCACTGAAGCCCTCCCCTGCCCATCCTCCTCCAAACGGCCATACACAGACACAGACCGTACAAGTCTGCCCAGTAACTGGCCTAGTTCAATCTTTAATATTATTTTCTGATTCTAAATCTTCTGTGTTCATCCCACGCTTCTTTGAACTCAGTCACAGTTTTACTCTCCAAGATGGAAGATGGATGCAGAATAATAGGGGTGAAGGGAGAGATGGAAGGGGAATACAAGGAGAGAAGATGCCATATAGAAAGGGCAGAGAGAGGGTAGACAGTGGATGAAAGGAAGAAAGTGACAAGACGATGAGGAAAGCAGAAACCAGAGAAGACAATGTAGAAAAAAATTATATTTATTTTTTTGCTTTAGAGGAGATGCATCGCTGTTTCTGTGGTGTTGCATTGTATACAGAGTCCAGCTTCTTGGTGGTTCAATTTAACCTTTGTCTACGTTTTTCTATTTTATCCCCCCTTTTACAAAACTGTAGAGGGTTTTTTTTAGCACCGGCCATGGTGGTAATTGCTCAGAATTCTATGAGAGTCTGAGCTGTTACCCCCAAGGCTAAAAACCACATTCTAGTTTTATAAAAGGGAGGGGTTAGTTTGTGATTACATATTCCATACTAGGCGAAGGTGTTTTCTGTGTTCTGTGTGTTCGAAAGACATGGTTTTCAGTTAGGATTGACTGTGTAGGATTGATCTGTACTAGTCTGGCTTGTTTAGTTTTACAATGGGTGTATTAATGTACTGCTCACTGCAGTATGTAAGATGCTGCCTTTTCCTAGGTACACTCTTGTGTGATGTGTGGATTATTACTAAAAATCATGTTTTTCATACAGATTGGGGGGTGTCAAAAAATAATGGGCCTCAGGTGTCACAAATGCTAGGTACATCACTGCCTTCATAGTTTATATCTAATCCACAAGCCTGTTTTTAGGACCTATAGGGTATGTATCCCTCTGATTCATGACAATTTCACTTCTCATGTTATCTTATCCATTCTTTTTATTATACAACTGCCCAGATAAGCATCAGTCTTTGATGTGATTGGACCTTGAAAACTAACGGCAACAGTGT
This sequence comes from Geotrypetes seraphini, assembly GCF_902459505.1. Classification (NCBI taxonomy): domain Eukaryota; kingdom Metazoa; phylum Chordata; class Amphibia; order Gymnophiona; family Dermophiidae; genus Geotrypetes; species Geotrypetes seraphini. Next base: position 136,449,602 of record NC_047088.1, on the reverse strand, counting down.
TCTCCCCAGAAATTTTTTCCAGCCATGAAAACTATTTGCTGCATTTAGTGTGCCACAAAAAACATTTGCTCCATTTAGTGTGCCGGAGTTAAAAAAGTTTGAGAGACGCTGCTCTATACCATTTGAAAGAGGGCAAATATCTAATTATTCACTTCTAGAATTGGATACTTCTTAAATTTAATAAAAAATTATGGAGTGTCAAACCTTAAGAAGTGTCAAACCTTAAGAAAGGCTGCCATATTGAGCATTGGAAAATAACTAATAATAATTAACTAATACAAATAGTACACATTTAGGGCTCCTTTTACTAAGCTGCGCTAGCGGTTTTACCACGCGCTTAGCTCGCGCAGAATCACCTCACGTGCTAGACACTAATGCCAGCATTGAGCTGGCATTAGTTCTAGCCGTGTAGCACGGCAATTCTGCACGCGCTAAAAACGCTATCGCAGCTTAGTAAAAGGAGCCCTTAATTTTCCCCACCACCAAATTTCCCCGTCCCACCCCACCCGGCTACTTTTTCATGCCACCCGGCTGGAAAAAATTTCTGGGGAGAACACTGAAGTGGTATAAATTAATATGTGAGCATCTGAATAAAAAACCTAAAACTAAAAGACATTTGGAGCATTGTGACAAAGCAGCAAATTTCTGCTACTCAATGGCCACAGATTTGGACTTGGAGGATGAGATATACAGCATCAGCATCTATGAGACAGACTTGTTTTTTTTTTCTATTGTATAGAATTTTCTGGACCCCTGTTCGGTTGCAAAAGTTAGATAGTTCTAAGTCAAATAGATGCTGGCACTGTCATCTCGATATAGGGACACTGGATCATCTATTGTTCTATTGCCCCTTGATACTTAAATTTTGGAGATCTATATGGGGACAAATTACTATGATCCTGGAAGTTCCATTTTCGTTGACATATGATGTTGTTTGGAACATTATTAATGCCCAAACGTCCAATCAATGCAAACTAGAATAGGCTGCTTCTCGTCATGACAGGAGTTGCTATGCAGCTGATCATGAAAAACTAGAAAAATTGGGATAATATAAATTATAGTTTTTGGTGGAAAACTTTATGCCAAATTTATAAATTTGAACATATGAATTCGTTAAAATTGGAACACTATAATAAATTCAAAGCAATTTGGAATCCATTAATAAAATTTTGTATGAAATGAACATACGTATTTCCCTTTGATTTCTGTTATGCACATTCAGGAAGGGAGGGTGGGAGGGTGCGGGAGGGCGATGTTATATATTTATTATATCATTTTATTGTATTGAGTGCTGATTATTGTAATATTTGTTTGTTAATCTGTTGCACTTAATGTTGGCTTTAGAAAATTAATAAAGATTTAAAAAAATAAAAAAATGTTTTAGAGTAGACCACATAGTTCCCCTGCAAATCTCATCAGATGAGATTGCTCTGGCCTTCATCCATGAGGAAACCCCTTTTAGTGGAATGCATTTTGAAAAAGAAAGGCAGCTGCTTGGCAGCCAATGTACGTCGAATAAGTTGCCTCTCCAGCAGGGCACCTGATCACAGTTAAACCCCTCCCCCGATCCAGCAGGGGAGAACACTTTAAAAGAAGCGGTGCCAACGGCTCACCGAGACCAGCAGCAGTATCGGGAGCCCCTCTCCAGCAGGGCATCTGATCACAGTTACACCACTCCCCCGATCCAGCAGGAGAGAACACTTTAAAAGAAGCGGTGCCAACGGCTCACTGAGACCAGCAGCAGTATCAGGAGCCCTCTCCAGCAGGGCACCTGATCACAGTTACACCGCTCCCCCGATCCAGCAGGGGAGAATTACTTTAAATATATATTTTTTATTTCACTTGATACTTATTTTTTATCTCTATTTTTTATTTATTTTACTTATTTATTTTTAATTCTATCTTTAAATTTATTTATTCATTACTTGGTGGAATATTCATTTCTATCTCTATCTCTATCTCTGTCTTTATATTTTATTTTTATTTTTCATAAATTGTTTCTTCAGGTACTTTAGTTAGATTGTGAGCCTTTGGGACAGTTAGGGAATTTCCAAGTACCTATCTTATTTATTTTATCTTTTAATGCATTCATTTTTGTAAACCGCTTAGAAACCTCACGGTTATTAGCGGTATATAAGAATTAAATTAAATTAAAAATAAATTTGAATCAATCTAGAAATGAATGCTTTAGAAGCTGGCCTGCCCCATCTAGCCTGGCTAGTCAAAACAAAAAGAAAATCTTAGAAAACAAACTCATTGGTTTCTTCCAGGTAGCGGAGAAGAACTCTGCACATCCAGCAATTTCAACATTTTATCCTGTTTCTTCGAGCCTGTGGGCTGGAACCCTGGCAAACAGACTTCTTGATTGAAATGGAAGGCCGAAACAACCTTTGGTAAGAACAAAGGAATTGTGCATAAAGCAGTTACTTACCGTAACAGATGTTATCCAGGAACAGCAGGCAGATATTCACACACATGGGTGACGACATCGACAGAGCACCGGTACGGACACTTTAAAAGTGTATCGCCACTTTAAGACTTTAGAAAGTTTGCAATAGGCCGCACTGCGCATGCGCGAGTGCCTTCCCGCCCAATGCAGGATGCATGTCTCTTTAGTTAAGATAAGCCAGCTAAGAAGCCAACTAAGGGAAGTGGGTGGGTTGTAAGAATATCTGCCTGCTGCCCCTGGATAACACCTGTTACAGTAAGTAACTGTGCTTTATGCACAATTCCTTTGTTCTTACCAAAGGTTCTTACCAAAGGAGCATTATCCCAGGACAAGCAGGCAGCCTATTCTCACACATGGGTAACCGCCAAGCTAACTAAAATGGGATGGTGGGAGAGTTGGCCTTCAAGAAAATAAATTCTATAATACAAATTGGCCGAAGTTTCCATCCAGTCTGGAGAAAGACTCCAGACAATAATGAGAAGTGAAGGTGGCAGCTTTACAGAATTCTGCAATAGGAGTAGATCTAAGGAAAACTACAGAAGCTGCCATAGCTCAGACTTTAAGGACTGTGTCATGACTTTCCAGGTGCAAGCCAGGTTGAGCAAAGTAGAACGACATACAGATAGCCAAAGAGTTAGAAATCGTTCTCTTGAAAACAGGATGCCCCAACTTGTTAGGTTCAAAAGAGACAAAGAGTTGGAGAGAAGTCCTTTAAGTCTTTGTCCTGGCAATGAAAAAAGCCAAAGCACACTTATAGTACCGAATACAAAGAGCCATTGTTCCTACATGAGAATGAGGCTTAGGGAAAAAATATGGAAGAACAATCAATTGATTGAGAAGAAACTTCATCACCATTTCCAGTAGAAACTGTGTTTGCGTGTGAGGAATCACTTTATCATAAAGAAAAACTGTGAAGGGTGAATCTACCAACAACACTTGTAACTCGCTGACCCTCCTGGCAGAAGTGAACAAGATAAGAAAATAACAACTTTCCAGGTAAAAAACTTGAGAGGAGCTGTGTCCACTGGTTCAAATGGAGACTTCATTAAACTGGAAAGAACCCCAGCAAGGTCCCAGAGTATAGGTGGAAGCTTGAGAGGTGGTTCACCTTGAAAAGTCCTTTCAAGAACCTAGAGAGCAAGGGATAAGCTGTAAGAAGCATTCCTTCTACTAGCAGATGAAAAGCTCGAATAGCACTGAGGCAGACTTTAATAGATGTAATAGAAGTAGAAAAATCCACACCATGTCCACTGACAAGTAAGTTGGATCATGATGAAGAAGAAGACACCAGGAAGAAAACCTAGCCCACTTTTGCTTACGATAACATTATAGCATGGCTGGTTTCCTAAAGGCATCAAAAACCTTGCGGACAGGCTGAGAGAGATGTAATACAGAAGGGTTAAGCCCAAAAAACCCCAAGCTGCCAAGTGAAATGATTGCAGGTTGGAATATAGACAATATCCATGCTACTGAGTAAGCATAGTAGGCAGAAATGGCAAAGGTATTTGCTCCCTTATGTTGAAGTTAAGAAGAAGGGAGAAACTCTTATATCTTGGCATCCCAAGTCCTCTAAATTTTCTTCACATTTCTACCTCTAACCCTCTGTTGTAGTTCCTTCCTATTTCTCCTACTGTAAACCGCGTCGAGCTCTACGAACGTGGAGATGATGCAGTATACAAACCTAAGGATTAGATTAGATTAGAACAAATGCTATCTGGGTCACCCAGGAGCTATGAGAAGCAGGGAGGTTAATTTCTGTACAGACGGAAGGAAAGCCAGGACAGAGAGCGGAGGTCTCTGTACAGACCGAGGCCATCCCCTCAAAGATGTCTACAGTCTCCACACAGACGGAAGCAATGGTTCAGCCAGATGAAAGCCTTCTGCGAGAGCTGAGGAGCCTGAGAGAAGAGGTTCAATGCTTAAGAAGCATCCGTGACGACAAAACCTTCATCGATGGAGTCATACAGGAGCTGTCCCAGATCGCTGAACAAGAACCTGACAGGGCCATCCTAGAGACACCCAAAGCTTCAAAACCTACAAACTTGAAACCAACCTTCGGTATTCAGGAAGTTACTGAGAATGCTGATTCCTGGCAGCTTATGACTTCCTCCACAGGAAAACGCAGTAAACCTAATTTTGTTTCTTTCTCTCACATGCAGGGCAACTCCACATCGACACCTCAAATCACCCTTAAGAACAGATACCAGCTGCTTCAGGAAGGTACTGACAACGAGGGTACAGGAGGTTGTTCAGCAGACGGTTCCAGTTCCGGAGTCAACAGATCGGCCCACCCCTAAGAAGCGCATGGTGGTAGTCATCGGGGATTTGCTACTAAGGGGCACCGAGGGACCAATTTGTAGACTACACCTGCAATCAAGAGAGATCTGCTGTTTGCCAGGGGCCAGGATCCGGGATGTAACTGCTTGCCTGGACAGACTCATCAAGCCCCGAAACCACTTCCCCATGATTCTCATCCACGTCGGAACAAATGACACCGCCAGGAGCACCGCGGAGAGCATACCCGAAGACTTCAGAGCCTTGGATGAGAAGCTGAGGAGGATGGATGCACAGGTGGTCTTCTCCTCGATCCTCCCAGTGAGGGGCAAGGGCAGTGCCAGGGAGGATTGCATCCGAAGGGCGAACGATTGGCTGCGGGGATGGTGCAAGGAGATGAACTTTGGGTTCCTGCACCATGGAGAGGCACTGCAACGATTACAGGGACCAGACGGGTTACACCTAACCAGAAGAGGAAAGAACGTCCTTGGACACCGCTTAGCCCGTCTACTTCACAAGGCTTTAAACTAGGTAAGTTGGGGGAAGGTACTGGCACAAACAACCTACTTGACGAGCTAAGCTACCAATTTCTTCTTGAGACTAAAGTAAGTAAACACTATAATTCAGGGTCACGTTATAATTCTGGGTCACATTGTTATGCTGGTGCTAAGGGGAGTACACATTGTAATTCTGGGTCTAAGGGGAGTTCACATTGTAATTCTGGATTTAGGAGGGGTGCACATTGTGATTCTGGGACTTGGAGAAGTACACATTGTAATTCTGGGTCCAGCGACAGAATACACACTGCAAATTATATTAAAGGAAGTCAAGTTGCCCAAGAGGGAATACCCCCACAGGGTACACACAATTCCGAGTATGGGTTAGGCACAAACTTTAGTTCTGGGTATGGGGAGTCCGGGAAAGGTGCACGTTGCAGCTCTGGGTCTAGGAAGAGTACGAGACATGCAAATAATGCTAAAGGTGGCCTAGTTGCTATAGCAGGAATGTCCCCACTGAGACGTAATAAACATATAACATGGAGGACTATGTACGTCAACGCCCACAGTCTGGGAAACAAGATCCTGGAATTGGAAACAGAAATGACAAATGCCGACTTGGATGTGGTGGCAATATCTGAGACCTGGCTCACAGACTCCCACGGGTGGGGCATGGTCATACCGGGTTACAACTTGCTTCGCCGGGACAGGGAAGGCAAAATGGGAGGAGGTGTAGCATTATATACTAGAGATGACATTAAAGTCACCAGAATCACAGATGTACAGTACACTGGGGAATCCCTTTGGGTAAATTTGGCCAGAGGGAAGGACAAATGCCTGTATCTTGGCGTAGTATACAGACCCCCAAGACAACAGGATGACCAAGATATGGAATTAATCGGAGATATAGAGAATATCACCTTGCATGGGGACACAGTATTGTTAGGTGACTTCAACATGCCTGATGTGGATTGGGTCACGCTTTCCTCTGCTTTAGGCAGCAGCAGGAGGCTATTAAACTCCTTGAAGGGAGCAAGACTAAGGCAACTGGTGTTGGAACCAACAAGGGATCAGGCAATCCTAGACCTGATACTTACCAATGGAGAAAGTGTCACAGAGGTCTCGGTGGGCGACACATTGGCCTCCAGCGACCACAACATGGTATGGTTCAATCTCAGGAAAGGTTTCACTAAATCTACCACACTGACCAAGGTCCTTAAATTCAAGAACACAAACTTCAAAGACATGGGGAACTTCGTTCACCAGGCGCTACAAAGCCAAGCAGAAACCGATAACGTGGAAGAAATGTGGTCAACTATGAAAGCCACCATACAGGAAGCAACAAACCGCTATGTTAAATCGGTAAGTAAACGGAGTAGGAACAATAAGCCACAGTGGTTCTCTGTGGAGATCTCAGACCTCATCAAGGAGAAGAAAAAAGCATTCATCTCTTACAAACAATCAGGGAAACAGGACTCCAGGGAAATCTATCTGGCCAAGTCAAAAGCCGTCAAAACAGCAGTTAGGGAGGCCAAATTCCGCATGGAGGAGTCTTTAGCAAGGAACATAAAGAAAGGAGATAAATCCTTTTTCAGGTATATCAGTGGCAGGAACAAGAACTCAGGTGGGATAGTACGTCTCAGGAAACCAGAGGGTGACTATGCAGAAACGGACTCGGAAAAAGCCCAACTGTTAAATGAATACTTCTGCTCAGTCTTCACCCGCGAGGCGCCGGGACTTGGTCCTCAACTGCAGACAAGGGTTTACTCAGCTGATCCATTTAGTAATTTCGAGTTTACGCCCAGCAGTGTCTACTGCGAGCTGTCAAAGCTCAAGGTTAACAAGGCAATGGGGCCTGGCAATCTACACCCCAGGGTGCTCAGGGAGTTGTGTGATGTCTTGGCGGAACCGCTATCCGCGCTCTTCAATCTCTCCCTTAGTACAGGTAACGTCCCGTTGGACTGGAAAATGGCTAACGTCATTCCACTTCATAAGAAAGACTCCAAGATGGAGACAGCAAACTACAGACCGGTGAGTCTCACATCAATAGTGAGCAAACTAATGGAAACTCTAATCAAACGCCAATTGGATACGATCATGAACGAGGAGAATCTACGGGATCCCCGTCAACATGGATTTACTAAGGGGAGATCCTGCCAATCCAACCTGATCGGCTTCTTTGACTGGGTGACGAGAAAGCTGGATGTTGGGGAATCCCTGGACATCGTATACCTGGACTTCAGCAAAGCATTCGATAGCGTACCACACCACAGGTTGCTGAGCAAGATGAGTTCTATAGGATTGGGTGACACGTTGACGAAATGGATTGGGAACTGGCTTGAGGGTAGGCTTCAGAGGGTACTGGGAATGGCACCCCCTCCGAAACGACGGAGGTGATCAGTGGAGTGCCACAGGGCTCCGTCCTGGGCCCGATCCTGTTCAACATCTACATAAGAGACTTGGCAGAAGGGCTCCAAGGTAAAATAACATTATTCGCCGATGACGCCAAACTAAGCAATGTAGTGGCCAAGAATACAACAGACAAAAATTCAATGCCCGACAACATGATGCACGACCTACTACTACTGGAGCGCTGGTCTAGGTCCTGGCAACTCAGCTTCAATGCCAAAAAATGCAAAGTCATGCACCTGGGCAGCCAAAATCCATGCAAGACTTACACCCTAAATGGCGAGATCCTAACAAGAACTGAAGCAGAACGTGACCTAGGGGTGATCGTCAGTGAGGACATGAAGGCTGCCAATCAAGTGGAGCAAGCTTCCTCCAAAGCAAGGCAAATCATAGGTTGCATACGCAGGAGTTTCGTCAGCCGTAAGCCTGAAGTCATTATGCCATTGTATAGATCCATGGTGAGACCACACCTGGAGTACTGTGTGCAGTTCTGGAGGCCGCATTACCGAAAGGATGCGCTGAGACTAGAGTCGGTCCAGAGAATGGCCACCCGGATGATCGCGGGTCTCAAGGATCTCCCGTACGAGGAAAGGCTGGATAAATTACAGCTCTACTCACTCGAGGAACGCAGAGAGAGGGGAGACATGATCGAGACGTTCAAGTATCTCACGGGCCGCATCGAAGTGGAAGAAGATATCTTCCTTCTCAAGGGTCCCACGGCAACCAGGGGGCACCCGTGGAAAATCAGGGGAGGGAAACTGCACAGTGACACCAGGAAATTCTTTTTCACTGAAAGAGTGTTTGACCGCTGGAATAGTCTTACACTTCAGGTCACTGAGGCCAGCAGCATGCCTGATTTCAAGGCCAAATGGGATAGACACGTGGGATCTATTCACTGAGTTAGGTGGGGGAGGGTCATTGTGGTGGGCAGACTAGATGGGCCGTGGCCCTTATCTGCCGTCTATTTCTATGTTTCTATGTTTGACCAAAAACATCAATATGAAAGGAGAGGATGGAAACGCATAAACAAAAACATGCTTGTCCAATCCAGAAGAGATGTCTGTTTCCCAGACAGTGCAACGAGTATAATCTGAAGCAAAAGTGGGGCAACTTATAATTGGTGTGAGTCACCACAAGTCCACCCGTTGAGTGCCCCATTGAGCAAAATAGAATGGAAAGCTGCAGAGCTGAGAGTCCATTGGTGAAGTTGAATAATTCTGTTGAATTTGTCTGATAGGGAATTCTGCTCCCCTGGAAAACAAACACTCGTCAAGATAAGGAGGCAAGCAATTGCCCAAAGCCAGATTTTCTGAGCTTCTTGACATAACTGAAGACACCCTGGGGCTCCATGTGTTTACGGAGTACATGGGTAGTTGATTGTCCGTGCAAGGACTGCAGGGCTCAAGCAATGTTGAAAAAACATTAAGAACATAATACATCGGGGAGATCTCCTGCATCGGAGGAATTCATCAGAGGGGATTGTGCCTCTCTCCCTGGCTTCCTGCAGCAGCGGTTCTGCTTCTTATTATTTGTTCATCGCAGGCATCTTCAGAGACGGACCCTTGACGTCACTGGGTCCGTCTCCAACAATTTAAAAACAGAACGCCGCCACGGGAGACTCGGGAGATCTCCTGCATCGGAGGAATTCATCAGAGGGGATTGTGCCTCTCTCCCTGGCTTCCTGCAGCAGCGATTCTGCTTCTTATTATTTGTTCATCGCAGGCATCTTCAGAGACGGACCCTTGACGTCACTGGGTCCGTCTCCAACAATTTAAAAACAGAACGCCGCCGCGGTTGTGGCCGCAGCCGTGCGGCCGTAGGGCGTGGCCGAAGGGGCGTGCCCTAAGGGGCTCGCCAGGCCCCTTGGGAGCCCCTTGGGAGCCACGGGGAGCCAGGGAGTTGGAGATTATTGATTTACCTATTGGAATAAGGAACTAATACAGGAGATCTCCAGATCCAGGATATATGATTTGATTTGTACCAGTGCCTGGTGAGACGCTGAGGGTACGATTGTTATATTACAACAGCGATTAGACTATTTGTCAGTCGCGATGCCGAAGAGACGGGGTAAGAGCGCCGCTGCAGCCTCGCGACGTCTTGAACACCCCCCTCTCACTTCAATTGAACATTTTCTTCAGCGTCTTCAGAGGGAGTCAGTAGGTTCGAGGAATCGCCCGCTGGACTCTGCGACGTGGAGTGACGCCGGATCGGAAGTTCTTGGGCTGGATACCACGCTGAGCCCCGACCAGAGGAGTCCACCTCCCCCACCGCTGAGTGCGAGTTCCCCATGTGAAAGGAGTGGGCCAGAAGTAGCAGCACTCTCTGATCATGAGGCTGTAACATCAGGGAGCCAGCAAGGTGAAGTCTCTATGGCTTTGTTAAGCCCAGAGATGGTTCCAGCAGATAGAGCAGAAGGAGGAGAAAATCCAGACCAACAGACAGAAGGCAGCCAAGGTGAGTCTTCCCCAACTTTACATGAGACTTTCTTTAAATATGAAAAACCAGCTGAAGTGACTCTTGATTCAATTTGGGACTTAGTTTCCAAACTGGGAGACTCACTAACTAAACAAATTAAAGAAGGTGAAAAGAATATAAAAATTCAAAAACAGACAATAGAGGAAAATAAACAGGAAATTTCCAATGTCAAAGAAAAATTGGGAGGTATCGAAAATGAAGTGAAAATGATTAAACAAGTTCAATCTACAATAATAAATGATAATCAAAGTATTAGAAAAAAATTGGAAATTATGGAAAATAACTATCGGACTAATAACCTACGACTGTTGAATTTTCCTAAAATCCTATCTGTAAACCCGAGAGAGATGATAAAAAGGTACTTCATGGAGATATTTAATATTCCTGAGGAATCATTGCCTCCTCTCACTTGAGTATATTATTTGCCTATGAACGTAAGGGGTCAGCATTCGGAGGATAAGAGACAGGAAATACAAGACCTTCAACAAAATTTGACAGCAATTTTGGAAACATCAGATAAAGATTTGGTTAAACCAGCAACTCTTGTACTATCTGTGGCTTTGTTGCCGGATAAAGATTGGATTTTGAAAATGTTCTTTAGGAACAAGAGTAAGGAGTTTCTGGGTTTGAAAATTCAAATGTTTCCAGATGTTAGTAGAGAAACTCAGAATCGTAGACGTCAGTTTCTTTTGTTGAAAGCAGGAGTTACACAGCTGGGTGGCATTTTCTTTTTACATTTCCCATGTAAATGTATAGTAAGATATCGAGATAATAAGTATGTGTTTTTTGAGCCATCTCAACTTACTGCTTTTCTGACACTGAAACGTCTGGAAAAAGAGGGTATAACAACAACTACCACAATAACAACTATGTAACTGTAATAACAACTAATTGGACTTGGTATTAGAATAATTCCTCAAGTCAGACACATGACACTATTCTTTTATATAGAATTTAAAATTGATTTCCTTAAAAGTTCACTCTTATATATATCTTGGATCATATAGTTACTGAGGACTTGAGATTGTCCGATTAGAATTTTGTCCATATTATGTTAATGATTTACTTATTATTTTGTGTTCGACCTGACAATCTTTCTGTACAAAATGTTTTGATTTTGTTAAAATTTTTAAAATGATAAATAAAGAATAAAAATAAAAAAAAAGAACATAATACATCAAATCAGAACACAGTAAGTTAATATGAAAAGGTGTGCTCCTTGATGGACTAAAAACCTTGGTTTAGAAGTATATCCTGTTGCACTTCCCAGATATAAGGAGATGGGTCGTTGACATCACCCCTTGAAGAGGAGGAAAGTGCAAAAAGAAACCTCTGAAGAGTACAAAGGAGATCGTACAATATTGAAGCAACTACTGAATAGAGGATGTAAAAAAATACGCTGTTGCTAAGGAACAAGGGTCCACTGAGAAGTACAACGATGGACTCATGTTCATAATGGAAGCCATGTGGACTCAGAAAACCTTGCCTTGCAGAAAAGTGCCTTGCAGAAAATGTTTAAATTTGAAACATGTAAATACAGAGACAAAGGAGAGCAAGCAGACAAACCAGTCCTGGCAGAACCATTATCTGTGCTTTTCAATCTTTCCCTACGCACAGGAAGAGTCCCCTTGGACTGGAAAACCGCCAACGTAATCCCACTCCACAAAAAGGGCTGCAGGACAGAGACAGCAAACTACAGACCAGTGAGTCTCACGTCTATAGTGTGTAAACTCATGGAAACACTGATCAAACGGAACCTTGACACAATCCTAGATGAAGAAAACCTACGTGATCCCCACCAACACGGGTTCACCCAGGGTAGATCCTGCTAATCTAATCTAATTAGCTTTTTTGACTGGGTTACTAGGCAACTGGATGCCGGAGAGTCACTGGACGTGGTATATTTGGACTTCAGTAAAGCATTTGATAGCGTCCCACACCGAAGGCTATTGAACAAGTTGAAATCGATAGGATTAGGAGACACTCTAACTACATGGGTTGGGGATTGGCTGAGCGGTAGACTTCAGAGGGTGGTGGTGAATGGTACCCCATCCGAGGCGTCGGACGTGATCAGTGGAGTGCCGCAGGGCTCAGTCCTGGGCCCGATTCTATTCAACTTATTCATAAGAGATATGACGCAAGGACTTAAAAGAAGGGTATCACTGTTCGTCGATGACGCCAAACTTTGCAACATAGTAGGCAAAAGCTTATTACCTGATAATATGACACACGACCTACTGCTGCTGGAACGATGGTCAACTACTTGGCAGCTAGGCTTCAATGCTAAAAAAATGCAAGATAATGCACCTGGGTAAGAGAAACCCGCGTAGAACTTATGTACTAAATGGTGAGACCTTGGTTAGGACCACGGCAGAACGCGATCTAGAGGTGATCATTAGTGAGGACATGAAGGCTGCCAATCAAGTGGAGAAGGCTTCCTCCAGGGCAAGACAAATGATGGGTTGCATCCGTAGAGGTTTTGTCAGCAGGAGACCTGAAGTCATGATGCCGTTGTACAGGTCCATGCTGAGGCCTCACTTGGAGTACTGTGTTCAGTTCTGGAGACCACACTACCGTAAGGACATGCTGAGGATCGAGTCGGTTCAGCGAATGGCCACCAGAATGGTCTTGGGGCTCAAGGATCTCACGTATGAAGAAAGACTAAAAAAATTGCGGCTGTACTCACTTGAGGAAAGAAGAGAACGGGGAGACATGATTGAAACGTATAAGTACATCACGGGACGTATCGAGTCGGAAGATGATATCTTCTGTCTCATGGGACCCTCAACCACCAGAGGGCATCCGCAGAAAATCAGGGGAGGGAAGTTTCATAGCGACTCCAGAAAGAACTTCTTCACCGAAAGAGTGGTGGATCATTGGAACAGACTCCCACTGCAGGTGATTGAGGCCAGCAGCGTGACGGATTTTAAGAGAAAATGGGATACTCACGTGGGATCTTTAAGGGAGTGAATTCTGGGGGGAGGATACTTGGAATGGGCAGACTTGGTGGGCTATAGCCCTTTTCTGCCGCTATTTTCTATGTTTCTAACATCTAATCTCAAAGCCTTCCGAAAAGAAATCAAAACTAATCTATTCACAAAACATATTCAATCTACCTAATCTCTTCTCCTTCTATCTCCTCTTTATATTCCCAAGTTTAGTCTACTACCTGGTTCAATTTTCCTAACTAATGTAACCATTCTCAATTTCTAATAATTTTTACCAAATCATTTACTCATTCAATGTATGGAATTCAATTTAGAATCTTTGTAATGTTACTAGATTTAATTTTTTAATGATACATAATTTATTATGTTTATTATGTTTAAACCCTTCCATGTAATGTATTCGAAAAAATCTCCTGTATAATGTTTTTCAAATTAATTTTCCTATGTTTTTCTGCCTTCTTCTATTCTATGTTCATAGTCTAATTTATTTATTTTTTCTCAAGTACTTTAGCTAGATTGTGAGCCTTTGGGACAGTCAGGGAACTCTAAGTACTTTTCTTCATTTTAATTAATCTTACTTAATTGTATCTCTTCTGTATCTTTACTGTAAACCGCTTTGAACCTTACGGTATAGCGGTATACAAGAAAGCAATGTTACTTACCGTAACAGTTGTTGTCCAGGGACAGCAGGCAGCTATTCTCACTAGTAGGGGATGATGTCATCCGACAGAGCCCCGATACGGACGTCTCACAAGCATGTCTTGCTTGAAGAAACTCAGAAGTTTCGAGATGCCCGCACCGCGCATGCGCCAGTGCCCTCCCGCCCGATGGTCCGGGCGTGTCTCCTCAGTTCAGGTAGCTAGCCGAGAAGCCAACCCAGGGGAGGTGGGTGGGACGTGAGAATAGCTGCCTGCTGTCCCTGGATAACAACTGTTACGGTAAGTAACATTGCTTTATCCCAGGACAAGCAGGCAGGTATTCTCACTAGTGGGTGACCTCCAAGCTAACCTCAATGGGATGGAGGGAGAGTTGGCAACTTAGGAGAATAAATTTTGTAACACTGTTTGGCCAAACTGTCCATCCCGTCTGGAGAAAGTAGCCAGACAATAATGAGAGGTGAATGTATGAACCGAGGACCAAGTGGCAGCCTTACAAATCTCCTCAATCGGTGTTGATCTGAGGAAAGCTAAAGTGGCTGCCATTGCTCTGACCTTATGGGCTGTAACCTTACAGGGAAGGGATAATCCAGCCTGGGCATAGCAGAAAGAGATACAAGCCGCCATCCAGTTGGAGATGGTGCGCTTCGATACAGGTCGTCCCAACTTGTTTGGATCAAAGGAGACAAAAAGTTGAGGAGCAGTTCTGTGTGGTTTGGTGCGATCCAGGTAGAAAGCCAAAGCACGTTTACAGTCCAGAGTGTGAAGAGCTGATTCTCCATGATGAGAATGAGGCTTCGGAAAAAACACTGGAAGTACAATGGATTGGTTGAGATGAAATTCAGAGACCACTTTAGGCAGGAATTTTGGATGAGTGCGGAGGACCACCTTGCCATGATGGAATACTGTGAAAGGTGGATCCGCCACTAAGGCCTGAAGCTCACTGACCCTGCGAGCAGACGTGAGGGCCACCAGAAAAACCACTTTCCAGGTGAGATACTTAAGTGGAGCCCTGTTGAGAGGTTCAAACGGAGGCTTCATGAGTTGAGAAAGAACAACATTGAGATCCCAAACCACAGGAGCAGGTTTGAGAGGAGGATTGACATGGAAAAGTCCTTTCATAAATCTGGTAACCACAGGATGAGCAGACAGAGGTTTACCTTGCAGAGGCTGATGGAAAGCCGCAATAGCACTCAGGTGGACTCTTATAGAGGTAGACTTGAGACCAGACTGAGACAGGTGTAGAAGATAGTCCAACACAGAGGATAGTGAAGCTCGCTGAGGCTCCTTAGAATTGGAAACACACCAGGAAGAAAATCTAGTCAACTTTTGGGAGTAGCATTGCCGCGTAGCAGGCTTCCTGGAAGCCTCCAAAACATCCCTCACCGCCTGGGAAAACTGGTGAGGAGTTACGTTGAGAGGAACCAAGCTGTCAGGTGGAGAGACTGCAGGTTGGGATGAAGTAGTGATCCTTGATGTTGAGTAAGTAGCGAAGGAAACACTGGAAGGAGGACCGGCTCCCTGCTGCTGAGCTGAAGTAGAAGGGAGAACCAAGGTTGTCTGGGCCACCGAGGAGCTATTAGAATCATGGTGGCATGGTCGAATGTCAACTTGACCAGAGTCTTCTGGATGAGAGGAAATGGAGGAAACGCATACAGAAAGCGATTTCCCCAATCCAGCAGAAAAGCATCTGCCTCGAGGCGATGAGGAGTGTAGATCCTGGAGCAAAACTGAGACAGTTTGAAGTTGTGGGGAGCCGCAAAGAGGTCTATCTGAGGTGTCCCCCATTGTGCAAAGATCTGATGAAGGGGGTTGGAATGGAGGGTCCATTCGTGAGGCTGGAGGAGATGACTCAAGTTGTCTGCCAAGACATTGTCCTTCCCCTGAATGTAGACAGCCTTGAGGAAGGTGTTGTGGCGAACCGCCCAATCCCAGACTCTGAGAGCTTCCTGGCAGAGGGAGGCCGATCCCGTGCCCCCCTGCTTGTTCACATAATACATGGCGACCTGGTTGTCTGTGCGAATGAGGACCACCGTGTCGTGAAGCAGATGTTGAAAAGCTTGAAGAGCATAGAAGATGGCTCTGAGTTCCAGAAGATTGATTTGATGGAGTCAGTCCGCACTGGTCCAGAATCCCTGAGTGCGAAGCCCATCCAGATGAGCCCCCCAGGTCGAGGAATCGGTTGTGAGAACCTTCTGGTGGGGAGAAGTGTGAAACAGCAAACCTCTGGATAGATTCGAAGAGGTCATCCACCAAAGTAGCGACTGCCGAAGAGCAGGAGTGACTACGATGTGTCGAGACAACGGATCTGACACTTGAGTCCATTGAGAAGCCAGGGTCCACTGAGGAATTCTGAGATGGAGCCTGGCAAAGGGTGTCACATGAACTGTAGAGGCCATGTGGCCCAGGAGGACCATCATGTGTCTCGCTGAGATAGACTGGCGAGAAGATACAGACTGGCAGAGATGAAGAAGAGCATCCAGGTGCTGAGGAGGGAGGAATGCTCGAAGCTGAATGGTGTCCAGTACCGCCCCGATGAAGGGAAGGGACTGGGTAGGCTGCAGATGAGATTTAGGGAAGTTGATCTCGAAGCCCAAACTCTGCAGGAAGCAGATTGTGACCAAGGTCGCCAAAATTACCTCTGGAGCTGACGAGGCCTTGATGAGCCAATCGTCGAGGTAGGGAAACACCTGAAGACCCCTGTTCCGGAGTGCAGCAGCCACCACCACCAGACATTTTGTGAAGACTCTGGGGGACGAGGACAGGCCGAATGGAAGCACTCGATACTGCAGATGTAGATGCCCCACCCAAAATCTGAGGAACTTGCGGGAGGCCGGATGAATGGGAATGTGAGTGTAGGCCTCCTTGAGATCCAGAGAGCATAACCAGTTGTTCCGCTCGAGGAGGGGGTAGAAAGAAGCAAGGGTCAGCATGCGAAACCTCTCCTTGACCAAAAACTTGTTGAGGACTCGAAGGTCCAGTATGGGTCGCAGGTCGCCCGTCTTCTTCGGGACGAGGAAGTACCGGGAGTAAAAACCCCGGTTGTGCTGGTCCACCGGGACCGGCTCGACGGCCCAAAGCCGAAGCAAGGCCTGAGCTTCCTGAAGCAGAAGGGCGGCCTGCGTCAAGTTGGAAGGATGCTCTCTTGGAGGGTGGTCCGGAGGGACCCGATGGAATTGAAGAGAGTATCCTTCTCTTACGATGGAAAGGACCCAGAGGTCGGTTGTAATAGCCTCCCATCGATGATAAAAATGATGGAGGCGACCCCCGATGGGAAAAAGAGGAGGATGGAGAACGAGGTCGGTTATGCTCCCTGGAAGAGAGTCAAAAGGGCTGAGTAGCCTTCGGTGCAGCCGGCGGCTGAGGTTTCTGCTGAGCCTTCTGTGGAGGCTGTCTCTTCGCCGGTTGTCTCGCAGCAGGAGTTTGCCGTGGAGTGTAGCGCCGCTGATAAATCAAAGGCGGTCTAGAAGGTCGAGACTGCTGAGGCTTGGGCTTAGGCCGAAGGATAGATTAAAAAAAGACTTTTCATGATCTGAAAGTTTCTTGGTAACAGTCTCGATAGACTCGTCGAACAGATCGGCGCCCGCACAAGGCACATTGGCAAGTCTGTCTTGGAGGTTCAGATCCATATCAATCGTTCGAAGCCATGCCAATCGACGCATGGCCATGGAACAGGCGGCAGCACGTGCCGAGAGCTCGAAGGCATCGTATGAGGACTGCATCAGCTGGAGACGTAGCTGGGAAAGGGAGGCTACCACTTCCTCGAACTCGAATCGAGCCTGGGAATCAATGTAGGGAGTAAACTTGCGGAGCACCGGCAAGAAGAACTCCAAATATGAAGAAAAAAAGAAATTATAATTGAGCACTCGAGAAGCCATCAAAGAATTCTGGTAGATTCTCCTACCGAACTTATCCATCGTCCTTCCCTCTCGTCCCGGGGGCACAGAGGCATAGACCTGGGAGGGATGAGAACGCTTGAGAGAGGACTCGACCAGCAGGGATTGGTGAGAGAGTTGAGCCCCTTCAAACCCCTTGTGATGAACAATGCGGTATCTTGCATCCAATTTGCTCGGGACTGCAGGGATAGAGTAAGGCGTCTCAAAACATCGCATAAATGTTTGATCCAGCAATTTATGGAGAGGAAGCCGAAGAGACTCCGCAGGAGGATTAGGCAAGTGCATGGTGTCGAGATACTCCTTAGAATACCGAGACCCAGTGTCCAAAGTCACATCCAAGTCATCAGCCATTTGCCGAAGGAAGGAAGAAAAAGACAACTGATCCGCCAGTACCGGCCTCCGAGACGGACTGGACGAAGTGGAAGCCTCAGGATCCAGAGAGACTTGGGATCGACAAGGAGAATAAGATGTAGATGGTTCCTCGTACTCCGGCCCCTCCGGGGGAGATAAATCCGAGGAGGAGTACCCCAGATGTGGCAGCTTCTTCTGCGGCGAAACCTCAGAATGGCGTGATGAGTGCCGAGATGAGTGTCTGGATCGATGCCCCTCCCGGTGCCTGGAGGGAGAGCGAGAATGTCGATACTTCGCATGGTCCCCCGAAGCTTCCAGCGAATGAATGGGACTGGAAGCGGTAGATCGAAGGGGCGGGATGGAGACCGCCTCATGCGATGCAGCCCAGGCCTGGTATGGAGTGCGGAAGAACTCTTCCTGTGATTTACTATGCCCAGGACTTCGATTATCAACTGGGGGAACAGCACCGTGTTGGTGCGGAGGCGTAATGGGCTCTAAAGGAGGCATGTCGCTAAAGGAAGCCCGCCTCGAGGGACCGGCCGCCCTCCGCCGCTCCTCCTCGTCAAGCAACGAGATCGATCGGCGAGGAGGAGGGGGAGGGTGCGGTCCGCCCCCTGGGATCGGGAGGTCACCCTGGATGGAGGCGATTAACCTGGGCCCCATAGTCTGCATGAGCTCGACAAACTGAGCTTCCAGCAGGGACCGCAGCAAAGCCGATATGGAGGGATCCGCACCAAAAGGGGGTCCTCCAGCACGGTCTTCGCGCTCCTTCGTGGTCGAGTGCTTCTGTTTGGAAGCTTTCGGTACCTTAATGACCACAGGTGGAATAGTGGAAGGCGGCACCTGAGCCGAGGAGACGGGAACAGACACCGGCGCCGAACTCGGGGCCGAAGCCGGAGTAAACGAAGCCGGTTTCAGAAGGACCGGAGTAGCAGGAGTGGTCGCAGGCTTCGCATGGACAGGCGAAGCGGCCGATGAAGTCGAAGCCGAAGGTTCTTTAGCAGCTTCCATCTTGAACATCGACTCCCACAACAGACAGCGCTGCTTAAACGCCCGCGCTGTTAAAGTGGAACAAGGCCGGCACGATTTCAGGAAATGTTCTGGACCAAGACACTGCAGGCAGCGTCGATGCGGGCCCGTCAGCGAAATTGCGCGCTGGCACTTGCTACACTTTTTAAAACCGGTGATTGGCCGGGACATAGGCCGAAAAAGCTCCGCCGTTAGATCGAAGGAGCTGGGCCTGAGCCACGTGGCCGACCCGGCCGACTCGCCGGAAGAAAATTTTTTTTTTTTTTTTGGAAAAAAGAAAGAAAGTACACGAAAAGAGGAAAAGAAATCCAAAATCGCGGAATTTAGAAGGCAAAAAACGGGAATTCAGTCAGCGCAGAATTGAAGTAAAACTTCTCAGCTCCGCGGAAAGAAAAGAACTGAGGAGACACGCCCGGACCATCGGGCGGGAGGGCACTGGCGCATGCGCGGTGCGGGCATCTCGAAACTTCTGAGTTTCTTCAAGCAAGACATGCTTGTGAGACGTCCATATCGGGGCTCTGTCGGATGACATCACCCCCTACTAGTGAGAATACCTGCCTGCTTGCCTTGGGATAAATAAAATTATTATTATACAGCTTTTTCGGCGTTGTATTTATAATTTCCTTACCTGAGAAATGCCGAAGAGGAGAGGGAGAAGCGTCACCGGTGCCTTGCGACGCTCCGGGACTCCTGTGGTCGGCAACACTGAGGAACTCGGGCGCATGCAGGGCATGCCAATAGCGTCAGAGACTTCCCTGCTGGAGATGCTGCAAAGAAGCGGTACGCAGAAGTCTTCCTTGGGGCTTGAGACGACCTTTAGTCCTGACATGCGAGCACCACCCCCACATCCCCAGACAACCAGTTCCCCGAGGGAGGGGGAGCTTCTGGGAGTTGGAGTGCTTCCTCCTCCGGAGGCAGTGGAGATCACTAGGGGAATGGAGATTCAGGTTCCCAGCTTTTCCAAGGGAACCTGAACATGGATTTGGAGGACTTAACAGCTGCTGGGGCTGGTTCAGCCCAGCCAGAACATCAACGGGAAGACTTGCCAGTGGGTGAGCAAAAATCTTTACACTTACAATTTCCTCTACTTCATAAGCCCCAGGAAGTAACTTTGGACGCCCTGTGGGACTTGGTAGCTAATATACCTAAAACTATAGCTTCCCAATTTCAGCAGATGGAAGTTCGACTTAAAGATCATGATAGACATATCTCTGACTTGAGGAAAATAACTTGTGATTTTAAATCACAAGTAGAAAATCAGCAACAAGACATTAAATCTTCAAAATTAATACAGGAGACACTAATTAAGGACAATATGAATTTAAGAAAAAAACTTAAATCACTTGAAAATATTTCAAGAAGTAACAGTCTTAGACTAATTAATTTCCCTAGGTTTGCTACAACAACTCCTAGGGAAATGTTGAATTGTTACTTGGAAATATTGGAAATACCTGAGTCCTCTATCTCCCTGTTAAGGACCAAAAGAATTTACAAGAAGCAATTCAAGATCCACTAGACGTATCAGCCTTATTAGAGACTTCTGATAGGGAAGTAGCCACTCTGGCTACCTTGCTTCTTTCAGTCGCCCTTACTTTAGATAAAACGTGGCTTTTGAAATTATATTTTAAAAATAAGCACAAAGAGTTCTTAGGTTTGAAAGTTCAAATGTTTCCTGACTTGGACAGGGACACACAGGCGTAGGAAAGAATTTCTTTTGTTAAGACCTGGTATTACAGCCTTGGGCGCTACCTTTTTACATGATATCCATGTAAATGTATCATTCATTATAAATCACATAAATTTGTCTTCTTTGAACCTCACAACTGACAACATTTCTGTCTCTGTCGAGGCTGGAGAATGCTCAATGAAGGTTAGATGACTGCCCTTAGCACAGATTAACCTATAACTGTTTTTTTCCTTAATAAATAAATTGCTTTAATTCCGTTTAATTTAATTTTGGATCCTATAAGACAGCAGTCTCAAACACGCGGCCCACAGGCCGCATGCGGCTCCACAGGAACTATTTTGCGGCCCGCAATCAGTCCTCGACTAAAGCAGAAGTCTCCAATCTACTTCCCTTCCAACTGCCCTCCCCCAAGCCACTGCAATCGGGGAACAGGCCAGCACCCGAGGTCTTACTTCTCCCTGCCCTCCCCCAAGCCACTACCATCGGGGAACAGGCCGCCACTGCCGCAATTGGGGAACAGGCCGCGCCAAGGTCTTAACTCTCCCTGTTTATCTTCCCCAGCTAGGAGCCGACCAATTCTCGCCACTCGACGTCAATTCTAATGTTGGGGAGGAAGTTCTGGGCCAGCCAATCGCTGCCTGACTGGCCCAGAAGTCCCTCCCCGACGTTAGAATTGACGTCGGGTGGCGAGAATTGGAAGGAGCAAAATGGGAGTGCCCATTGTTTCACATTGTATATCAGCCAATCATAAGTTCTCTGATTTGAAAAATATGGCTATTGTCACATTCCAAGGGGGTGATTGAGACAGGAGACTCCTTCAGTGTGAAAAAGATGGATTCATTGCCTCAAAACAGTTGAGCCTATGGGTCTCAACGTCAATATCCAATGGTCTGCCTTTTGTTGACATCATCTGGCAATGTCATCATTTTTGTTCTTTTCTATTGGCTGCTTAGGTTAACAAGACAGGTTTAAAACTTTTGGCAGCCATCTTTCAATGCGCGGCACGACGGAATTAGTTTGTTGCCAACACACCAGCTATAAGCATTGCTCGACACCTTGCATTTGACATGATACTGCTTTTTGGTTGTCTTTTGTTTTGACTTTTCTTTTTCTTTTTCAGAATGTGTAACATCGTGTTCCCCTGAGGAAGTGGAAACAAAAGATAAGTGCTGTGCTGTTACATATATACATTTATTGTTGACACATATGTTTGGAGATTTTTGGCCAATAAGAAGGTTTTGGGGGGCCCACTATAAACATTGTCTTGGTGATCTTTCCCAACATGTCTCCTTCTATCACTCCTCTTCAGTGCCATGCCGTGTTTATCCCTCCATTCCCTTCATCGCCATGTCTAACATTCCTCCCTCTTGCTTCCCTTTCCATCAGGCCCACCCTTCATACCACCAAACATCCAATATTTCTCCCTCCCTCCTCCCTCCTACCACATCCAAAAATTCTCCCTCTCATCATATTTGGATAGCCCCCACCCCCGGGCCTACTGAGGTATCTGGTGGTCCTGTAGGAGGTCTTCATTTCAGGAGTGTGGCCCTCTTGCTCCTGCCTCCTTGCAGCTGCCTTCTAAAATGGCTGCCGTGACCTTTTGCAGGTGCTAGTGACATTTCCTGCAGTACGAAGGCGAGAGCGCCTTTGCGAAGGAGCCTTAGAAGGAGCACAGGCAGCCCAGCAGAGAACTCTAAACTTCTAACTAAAAAAAAAAAAAAAAAAAAAAAAAACTTTCTTCTGTTCCCATTCTTCTCTTCTCTCTCTATTCTTTCAGCTAGCTGCACGCCAAGCTAACTCACACTCAGCTAACCCCTTTCAGATACCCTCAGCTCTTAACTTCTTATTCTCTCAGACACCTAACTCTTTCATAATCTCGCACTAGCTCTCAGCAGGATTTTTTCTAACTCTCCTTTCTTTTTCTAATTTACTGACAGGCTGACCTAATTCACAACTTGAAGATGGCAGGGAGGACTAGAAGCGCCAAGGGTACAACCACATCCAGCATTCCAGTCACCATGGGGACCCTGGAGGAGATCACGGACGGCGAACGAAGGGAGGAGGACTCAGGGCGGTGGACAGAGGTCTCCGTGCAGACCGAATCCATCCCCCGACACTACACTACAGTCTCCACGCAGACAGAGGAGGCTGCTCAGCTGGATGGAGCCCTCATGCAAGAACTGCGGAGCCTCAGGGAGGAGGTGGTTCGCCTGAGAAGCATCCGAGAGGATGAAGCCTACATCGACGGAGTCGTTCAGGAGTTGTCCCAAATTACAGAGCAGACCCACGACAAGTCCATTCTTGAGACACCCAAATCATCAGTTTTGAAGCCAACATTTGGGTTACAGGAAATGGCTGGCGGCAATGACACCTGGCAGTTGGTGACCTCTTCCACAGGTAAACATAGAAGATCCCCCCCCCTCCTTTTTTCAATCTCTTCATCCTCTTCTTTTTCTCCCCAACAGGCCGACCCTACATCAACCCCTCATCTCGTCCTGAAGAATAGATTCCAGATTCTTCAGGAAGAAGCTGCCGACAAGGTACAGGAGCAGGCCCAGCACGAAGAACTCGAAGAACAGGCCCAACACGCAACCCCATCTGCTGACCGACTTCCTCCTCCTCCACAACGGAAGAAGCGCAGAGTTATAGTCATCGGGGACTCCATGCTGAGGGGCACCGAGGGACCAATCTGCAGACCGGATGCACAATCAAGAGAGGTTTGCTGTCTGCCTGGTGCCAAAATACGGGACATCACCACCAGCCTAGGGAAATTACTTACACCTCATGACCATTTTCCTATGCTTCTTATCCATATAGGTACGAATGACACTGCCAGGAACACCCCAGAAACCATCGCCAGAGACTTCGGAGCCTTGGGTGAGAGGCTGAAGCAGACAAGTGCGCAGGTAGTCTTCTCATCAATCCTACCAGTTAGAGGCAAGGGAAGAGCCAGAGATGAATGCATCCTTAGAACGAACGAATGGCTACGAGGATGGTGTCGAGATAAGAACTTCGGATTCCTGGATCATAGAGAGGCGCTGCAAGGACTACAGGGACCAGACGGACTCCATTTAACCAGCAGAGGTAAGAACATCTTCGGACACCGACTAGCCCACCTACTTCGCAGGGCTTTAAACTAGGTAAGTTGGGGGAGGGGACCTACTCATATACTGGGGTGGAAAGGAACTATCCTGATGGGACGAGTCGACACTCAGATTCCGAGGTAAGGACCCAATATGCAAACAGTTCTCTTGGAGCCACACAGACTCGGTCAGGAATAGCCTTACAGGGACTCAGCAAACACAAAGTGTGGAGGGCCATGTATGTTAATGCACACAGTTTAGGCAATAAAATTCTAGAACTAGAAACTGAAATAAGGGATGCCAACCTGGACGTGGTGGCAATATCCGAGACTTGGTTCACTGACGCACATGGGTGGGATATGGCTATACCGGGGTACAATCTACTTCGTCAGGACAGAGAGGGCAGGTTAGGTGGAGGGGTAGCACTATACATTAAGGAAGACATCAAAACTACCAGGATCACTGATGTCAAGTATACCGGGGAGTCCCTCTGGGTTAACCTGGCACGAGGTAGTAAAAAATGCCTGTATCTTGGTGTGGTATACAGACCTCCAAGACAACCGGAAAACATGGACGCAGAATTAATTGAAGACATAGAGAATATAACTCTACGGGGTGACACTGTGCTGCTAGGGGACTTCAATATGCCTGACGCAGACTGGAACACATTTTCAGCAGCAACCAGCAGCAGCAGGAGGCTTCTGAACTCCATAAAAGGAGTACACCTCAGACAGATGGTAACGGAACCCACTAGGGCCCAGACGATCCTGGACCTGGTGCTCACAAACGGGGAAAGCATCTCAGAGGTCTCGGTGGGAGATACGCTAGCCTCCAGCGACCATAACATGGTATGGTTCAACATTGGGAAAGGATCCCCTAAATCAATCACAAAAACAAAGGTGCTCAACTTTCGGGGCGCCGACTTCGCACGTATGGGAGATCACGTTCATCAGACGCTACAGGACCAAGCAGAGACCGGCAATGTGGAAACTATGTGGTCGTACCTGAAATCATCCATACACGAAGCAACTAATCGCTACATAAAATCAGTAGATAAACGGCAAAGAAACAACAAACCCCAATGGTTCACTGAAGAGATCTCACTCCTCATTAAGGAGAAGAAAAAAGCGTTTCTTTCCTACAAACGCACCCAGAGAAGAGAAACTAAAGTAGAATATAAAACCAGATCGGCAGCGGTCAAAACAGCAGTTAGGGAGGCCAAAAGTCGAGTGGAGGAAACTCTGGCAAAAAACATTAAAAAAGGGGACAAAGCCTTCTTTAGGTATATCAGCGATAGGAAAAGGAACACAGACGGTATAGTACGCCTTAGACAACCGGACGGAAACTACGCGGTGGCGGATTCAGAAAAAGCAGAACTACTAAATGAATATTTCTGCTCAGTCTTCACCTGCGAAGCACCGGGACACGGACCACAGTTGAAGATAATACAAGACGTGGATGACCCGTTTCAGAACGTTGAGTTCACTCCTGGGGACGTCTACAATGAACTGGCAAGGCTAAAGGTAAACAAGGCCATGGGACCGGACAATTTACACCCAAGAGTGCTCAGAGAATTGAGAGATGTCCTGGCAGAACCGTTGGCGGTGCTCTTCAATCTCTCACTAAGTACGGGGAAAGTTCCGTTGGACTGGAAAACAGCCAATGTCGTTCCTCTACATAAAAAGGGTTGCAAGGCCGAGGCTGCAAACTATAGACCGGTAAGCCTCACCTCAATAGTGTGCAAACTCATGGAAACACTAATTAAGTATAAATTAGATACGATCCTGAACGAGGGAAATCTCCGGGATCCCAGCCAACATGGATTCACCAAGGGTAGGTCATGCCAGTCCAATCTAATAAGCTTCTTTGACTGGGTAACAAGAAGACTAGACTCAGGAGAGTCCTTGGACGTCGTGTACCTGGACTTCAGCAAAGCGTTTGACAGCGTCCCACACCGCAGGCTGCTGAACAAGATGAATTCTATGGGATTAGGAGAGACTCTAACTGCATGGGTTAAAGATTGGCTTAGTGGCAGACTTCAGAGGGTGGTGGTCAACGGTACCCTTTCTAAAATGTCAGAGGTGACCAGCGGAGTACCACAGGGTTCGGTCCTGGGCCCACTCCTCTTCAACATATTCATTAGGGATCTGACTCAAGGGCTCCAAGGCAAGGTAACCTTATTCGCTGATGACGCCAAACTATGCAATGTAGTAAACGGCTATAATCTTCAGGATGCTATGGAGCAAGACCTGCGTACTTTAGAAAGTTGGTCCTTGATCTGGCAGCTGGGCTTCAACGCCAAGAAATGTAAGGTCATGCATCTCGGCAACGGAAATCCTTGCAGAACTTACACCCTGAATGGAGAAACTTTAGCAAGGACTACGGCAGAACGAGACTTAGGAGTAATCATCAGTGCTGACATGAAAGCAGCCACTCAAGTGGAGAAGGCTTCATCTAAAGCACGGCAAATGATAGGCTGTATCAAGAGAAGCTTCGTCAACAGGAAACCTGAAGTCATGATGCCACTGTACAGAGCCATGGTGAGACCACATCTGGAATACTGTGTTCAATTCTGGAGGCCACATTACCGTAAGGATGTGCTCAGAGTCGAATCGGTTCAGCGGATGGCCACCAGGATGGTCTCGGGGCTAAAGGGTCTCCCGTACGAAGAAAGACTGAGCAAATTGCAGCTCTACACTCTCGAGGAGCGTAGGGAGAGGGGAGACATGATTGAGACATTTAAGTACATCACGGGACGGGTAGAGGTGGAAGATGAGATCTTTCTTCTCAGGGGACCCTCGACCACAAGAGGACATCCGCTCAAGCTCAGGGGAGGGAAGTTTCGTGGAGACACCAGGAAATACTTCTTCACGGAGAGAGTGATTGAGCATTGGAACGAGCTTCCAGTGCAGGTGGTCGAGGCACGCAGCATCTCAGACTTCAAGAACAAATGGGATACCTATGTGGGATCCCTACGAGGTCATGCCAAGGGACAGGGTCACTAGGACTGAATGAGCGGGTCAGCAGAGTGACAGTATAATTACAATTATTCTTTAGGGGGTCAGTAGATTTAAGAGGGTGGGTAAATAGTGTGGGCAGACTTGATGGGCTATGGCCCTTATCTGCCGTCATCTTTCTATGTTTCTATGTTTCTATGTTTACTACAACAGGTCACAGCAGACATTTTAGAAGGCAGCTGCAAGGAGGTAGGACTGAAAGGGCCACGCTCCTGCCACGAAGGCTCCCGCTGGACCACCCAGATACTTTGGTAGGTCTGGTGGGCCCCAAGATAAGAGTCTCAGGTTGCCAACCCTGCCCGACCCATGCAGAATCTCTTCCCTCCCTTCCCACCCACCCCATGAGGCATCTTACTGGCCTTTCTTTTCAGGCCACCAGCAGCATTCCTTTGCTCCTCCACACTACCGGCGACTGACTTGGAAGCCTTCCCTTTGCATCAAAGGGGCGCCATCCGTCTTATGCAAAACACGTCAAAGGGAAGGGTTTCCGGTCAGCCGCCAGTACCGTGGAAGAGTGAAGGAACACTGCCAGCCAACTGATTGTGAGTAAGGGGGAGTGTCAGGGGGTCTGGTCAGGGGGTCGTGGGGTAAGGGGGAGTGATCGGGGTTGAGAGAGTGATCGGGGGTTCAGGGGCGGTTGTGGGGGGGGGGATGCATCGTGGGCAGGAGGGCCTGGGATCCCTTCTGCCCATATCGGTTCTTGGGGGGGGGGGTGGATCACAGCAGGAGAGATTGGGCATCTCTCCTGCAACGATGGCAATTACCCTTCACCCCGAACTGCCATGAACCACAGCAGGAGAGATTGGGCATCTCTCCTGTCGCGGCAGTTCGGAGGGGGAGGCGATCGTGGCAAGGGAGATGAGCCATCTCTCCTGCCACGATCGTTGCGGGGTGTGGGGGAGGAAATTCTGTAACTGGTATTGTTTTTGACAGACACTAGTTACAGAATCCAGCTTTTAGACAAAGGACTGGCCCCTCCTTCGCCTAAAAGCTCTTCTTTTGGGCGTTTGGGACTTAGGCTTTTTTTTAGTTGATTATGTGTTGTAAGTTTAGATATAGTGGTGGTCTGGCCGCTTAAACTGCTGAATGTAGAGGCAGGCCATTCTCAAAAAAAAACCTCATTTTGGATGTTTTTTTTGAGAAAGAACATTTTCCCTGCTGCTACTATCAGCGTTTAGGGCCTTAGCCAAAAGGGGACTTAGACTTTTTTTTTTTTTAATATTATGCCCCTCCACGTATCTGTATATGGCCTTTTGGTTGAGGATGGGCTGTGATTTGCTGAATGAAATAAGAAGTTTTTTTGAAGGAGAGGGGAGATAATCAGAGTTGGAAGATGAGGAGTGGTTATGCGATCTGGCATTTCTCTCTGACTTTACAGGCAAACTAAGTGATATGAACCTTGAACTACAAGGTAAAAACAAATGCGTTGGTGAGATGATGAGTACAATTTCATCTACAAGAGCAAATTTGAGCTAATGATGACTGACCTTGCAAACAACACTTTTGATTATTTTCCTAATACGAAGGACCATCTGGGATAATATCCAAATTTTGTTTTTCAGAACGAGAAGTATGTGACAGAAATCTGTTCTGTTATCCAAGAATTTGAAAATAGATTCTGTGACTTCCCAAAAAATTGAAACAGTTGTGGAGTACTTGTCATACCCATTCAAAGTAGATGTGGACATTAAAGAAACTGCAGCTGCTATCAGTAAAAATTATCCATTGAACAAGCTATCTCTTGAAAATGAAATATTAACCCTTAAAAATGACATTTTTCTCAAGACTCGTGCTGAGCAAGAATTATTTTGGAAGCTAGTGTCTAGAGACAAATTTCCCAACTTGAAAAATTGCAATGAAGCTGTACACTCATGTTTCGGTTCAACTTATTTGTGTGAATCTGCGTTTTACCATCTGAAAATAACAAAGAGTACACCATGTTCCAACTTGACAGATGAACATCTTCAAGATTCCCTGAGACGGCCCTCACGCAATATTCACTCAACTTCAAAAAGCTGGTGGATGAAATGTAGGCTCAGACGTCTCACTAATGAGCAAGAGCGAAATAGTAAAGATTGTGCAAGATCAGCTTGAATCAATACTTGACCTAAATTTAACACAAATTACTCAATAAAAGTTAAAGAAAGTTATTACTCAATAAAACTTTAAGAAAAAAATGTACTTTCCATTTCCCCTCGCAGTTCTTACTGGATCTTCGTCTCTCTGTTTTGTTTTTGCTTAACAGCTGATCACATCCAAGTAAATGACAGAAGGTTCATTAAAAATGGGGGTGGAAGGAAATCCTCCAGCTTTATTGGATTAAAATTTAATTTGAAACATAATTTTCATGGTTGTAGATCACTGGCACTTTTGGACAGAAAAAGTAGATCACAACCTGTTCAAAGTTGGACATGCCTGACCTAGAGCATTTGAACAAGGTCAGCGTGTCCTAAATGAACACATTGTTACAAACATAGAAACATGATGGCAGATAAAGACCAAATGGCCCATCCAGTCTGCCAATTCACAGTAACCATTATCTCTTCCTTTCTAACAGATCCCACATGCCTATCCCAAGCTTTCTTGAATTCAGACACAGTCTGTCTCCACCACCTCTACCAGGAGACTGTTCCATGCATTTACCACCCTTTCTGTAAAGACGTATTTCCTTAGATTACTCCTGAGCCTATCACCTCTTAACTTCATCCTATGCCTTTTCATTCCAGAGCTTCCTTTCAAATGAAAAACTCGACTCATGCACATTTACATCACGTAGGTATTTAAATGTCTCTATCATATCTCCCCTCTCCTGCCTTTCCTCCAAAGTATGCAGATTGAGATCTTTAAATCTGTCCCCATACACCTTATGATAAAGACCATGCACCATTTTAGTAGCCTTCTTCTGGACCCTAGCATGTGATAACTATTGTTAAGAGGAAAAATTACTAATGAACTATGATTAACAAGAAACCATGTGACATGAAACTAACCAAAAGAACACTGCTGGAGTATGCAATTTATTACTGGACCCTAATGAAGCAATTGGAATTTAATTGGAAGATGTATCAACTATATACATTTAATAATTAAGCAATGATGTCATAAACCAAATAAAATAACCTGTTACTTGTAATTCGAGGAGTTTCTTGGTTTGCACCCTACCAGTTAGTAGGACGCCAAGAACGCCCAAGGCTTTGAATGTTTAAACTACATTTTGTATCTGGTAATTATTTCCTTGGCCTCCTCCAGAGATGGAAGAAAGGACTGGGGGGTATGAAACCTATTCATATATCTATTTAGAGCAAACACTAGTATTCTGTAATGGCAATTAACACATAATTATTGATTATAGAATTCATGCTTAGGACAAATCATCCAGTGCCTAACTGTAAGTGACCTGTAGAGAATTACTTAAGGAAATAATTCTATCTCTGGGCACCCACATTTAAGTACCAGTTGCAAGCTTTGGTTAAATGTCCATTTATGTCCATTTATGCACTTTAGTGGCAGCAAAACAATTTAGCACTATTCTATAAAGAGAAACATGATTGCAGATAAAGGCCAAATGACCCATTCAATATCTCCTCTCTCTAAGAGATTCCACATGCCTGTCCTACATCTTCTTCAACTCAGACACAGTCTTTGTCTCTACCACCTCTACCGGGAGATATTCTAGTTAAACAAGTTCTAAGGCTGGCCTAACTGCAGGTTCCTAGATTTTAGAAACCAAGATATTGGATTATGCCAGGATTCTGTGAATGGTACCAGACACCGATAGAAAATATGCTGTCACTGAGCAACATCAAGACACCTAAAAAGGGAGCACCCACCTACAGACTTACCTCCAAAGGGTATATATTATAATGGTGTTATAATAAGTTACTGAAAGCACAAAAAGGCACCTTTGAACTCTTAAGTACATACATGCCAATGTATTTTACAAAAAATCATGCACATCATAGCTCTTCCTCTGATCTGCCCAACCTATGCTTCCAGAATGTCTATGTAAAGGCAATTATTTCCATGTACCTACTTTTTTAGGCAAACAAGACAAAACTGCAGATCTGTACAAGACGTAGGCAAAATTTATTTGTGACAAAAAGCACAGTTACTTACCGTAACAGGTGTTATCCAGGGACAGCAGGCAGATATTCTTGACTGATGGGTGACGGCACCGACGGAGCCCCGGTACGGACAATTTTAGAGTGATTGCACTCTAAGAACTTGGAAAGTTCTGGTAGGCCGCACCGCGCACGCGCGAGTGCCTTCCCGCCCGACAGAGGCGCGCGGTCCCCAGTTAGGATAAGCCAGCTAAGAAGCCAACCCGGGGAGGTGGGAGGGACGCAAGAATATCTGCCTGCTGTCCCTGGATAACACCTGTTACGGTAAGTAACTGTGCTTTATCCCAGGACAAGCAGGCAGCATATTCTTGACTGATGGGTGACCTCCAAGCTAACAAAAAGAGGGATGGAGGGAAGGTTGGCCATTAGGAAAACAAATTTTGCAAAACAGATTGGCCGAAGTGTCCATCCCGTCTGGAAAAAGCATCCAGAGAATAATGAGATGTAAAAGTATGAACTGAGGACCAAGTAGCAGCCTTGCAGATTTCCTCAATAGGAGTGGAACGGAGGAAAGCTACAGATGCTGCCATAGCTCGGACTCTATGGGCCGTGACAGAACCTTCCAGTGTCAGTCCGGTCTGAGCATAACAGAATGAAATGCACGCTGCCAGCCAATTAGACAACGTACGTTTAGAAACAGGACGTCCCAATTTATTCGGATCAAAGGACAGAAAGAGTTGAGGGAATGATCTGTGGGGCTTAGTACGGTTTAAATAGTAAGCCAGAGCCCTCTTACAGTCCAAAGTATGCAGAGCCTGTTCTCCAGAATGCGAGTGAGGTTTCGGAAAGAAGACAGGCAGAACAATGGATTGGTTGAGATGGAATTCAGAGACAACCTTAGGGAGAAACTTTGGATGTGTACGCAGAACCACCTTGTCATGATGGAAGATTGTAAAAGGTGGATCCGCAACTAGTGCATGTAGCTCACTGACCCTCCTGGCAGAGGTAAGAGCAATAAGGAAAAGTACCTTCCAAGTAAGGAACTTGAAAGAAGCGGTAGCCAAGGGTTCAAATGGAGGCTTCATTAAAGCGGAAAGAACCACATTGAGATCCCAGATAACAGGAGGGGCTTTAAGAGGTGGTTTACATTACATTACATTACATTAGTGATTTCTATTCCGCTTGTGCCTTGCGGTTCTAAGCGGATTACATTAGAAGATGGCTGGACATTTCCAGGCGATGACAATACAATTATTTGTATAACTTTACAAACTTTGCAAACCTAACTTTACTTAACTTTTCGTACATAACTTTATATAACTTTACGTGGAGTTACTTTGTGTTACTTTACATTATCCTTACCGTGCTTGCATAACTTGCATTAAGTTTACATAATTTATCTTACATAATTTCACATTCTTACATAGTTTCACATATCTTACATAGTTTCACATTAAAAAGACCCCGCATGAACTTTGCAAACCTAACTTTACTTAACTTTTCGTACATAACTTTATATAACTTTACGTGGAGTTACTTTGTGTTACTTTACATTATCCTTACCGTGCTTGCATAACTTGCATTAAGTTTACATAATTTATCTTACATAATTTCACATTCTTACATAGTTTCACATATCTTACATAGTTTCACATTAAAAAGACCCCGCATGAACCTGGACACCAAGGGATGAGCTGAGAGGAGTTTTCCATGGACTGGCTCATGAAAAGCCGCAATAGCACTGAGGTGGACTCTGATTGAAGTGGATTTGAGGCCAGAGTCGGACAAAGAAAGAAGATAATCCAACAAGGTCTCCACTGCAAGGGAAGTGGGATCATGATGATGAAGAAGACACCAGGAAGAAAAACGTGTCCACTTCTGATGGTAACATTGCAGAGTGGCCGGTTTCCTGGAGGCATCCAGAATTGAACGAACAGGCTGAGACAAAAGCGTATCACTCGAAGTCAGCCCGAGAGATACCAAGCTGTCAGGTGTAGAGACTGGAGGTTGGGATGTAGAAGGGTCTCCTGATGCTGTGAAAGCAGAG
This sequence comes from Geotrypetes seraphini, assembly GCF_902459505.1. Lineage (NCBI taxonomy): Eukaryota > Metazoa > Chordata > Amphibia > Gymnophiona > Dermophiidae > Geotrypetes > Geotrypetes seraphini. The sequence goes on along the minus strand of NC_047088.1, from coordinate 136,416,723 downwards.
AAGGAAACAGTGGCAGAAGAAAAGGCTCCCTGGAACTGAGTTGAAGTAGAAGGGAGAACCAATGCTGCCTGGGCCACCTCGGAGCAATCAGAATCATGGTGGCTCGTTCCCTCTTGAGTTTGAACAAGGTCCTCAACATGAGAGGCAGAGGAGGGAAAGCATACAGGAATAGATTTGACCAGTCGAGGAGAAACGCATCCGCTGCCAGACGGTGAGGCGAGTATAGTCTTGAGCAGAATAGGGGCAGCTGGTGATTGTGAGGAGCTGCAAAAAGGTCTATTTGAGGAGTGCCCCACTGAGCGAAGATGGACTGTAGAATTAAAGGATCGAGTGACCACTCGTGAGGCTGGAGAATTCTGCTGAGCTTGTCCGCTAAGGAATTCTTTTCTTCCTGAATGTAAATCGCTTTCAGGAATAGATGATGATTTATGGCCCAAGTCCAGATTTTCTGGGCTTCTTGGCACAAGAGGTGAGAGCCCGTTCCACCCTGCTTGTTGATGTAGTACATCGCAACTTGATTGTCTGTGCACAGCAGAAGAACTTGAGGGAAGAGAAGATGTTGGAAAGCCTTAAGGGCATAAAACATCGCTCTGAGTTCCAGGAAATTGATGTGATGCTTCTTTTCCTGGGCTGTCCAAAGGCCTTGAGTTTGGAACTCGTTCAAATGAGCTCCCCAAGCATAAGGGGAGGTATCGGTTGTGATGACTAGTTGATGAGGAGGTAGATGGAACAGAAGACCTCTGGATAGATTTGAGGATACCAACCACCATTGTAGAGACTGACGAAGAGATGATGTCACAGATATGTGACGTGAGCAAGGATCCGTCGCTTGGGACCACTGGGTAGCAAGGGTCCATTGAGGTGTGCGCAGGTGAAGACGTGCCAGAGGGGTGACATGAACTGTTGAAGCCATGTGTCCCAATAGTATCATCATTTGTTTGGCAGAGATGGAACTTTGAGGAAGAACCTGTTGACACAAAACTTGAAGAGTGTGGAGACGGTTGGACGGCAGGAATGCTCTCATGAGGATCGTGTCCAGCACCGCTCCAATGAATTGAAGTCTCTGAGTGGGGATGAGATGAGATTTGGGAAAATTGATCTCGAACCCCAGAATCTGTAAGAACAAGATGGTTTGATTGGTGGTCAGTAGCACTGTTTGAGGAGAATTGGCCTTTATCAACCAATCGTCCAGGTAAGGGAAAACTTGAAGATGATGTGAACGAAGGAAAGCAGCCACCACAATCAGACATTTGGTGAACACTCTTGGAGATGAAGCAAGTCCGAAGGGGAGAACTTTGTATTGGTAATGACAGTGGTTGATCATGAAGCGGAGATACTGTCTGGAGGCTAGATGGATGGGAATATGAGTGTATGCCTCCTTGAGGTCGAGGGAGCATAGCCATTCGCCCTGATTGAGAAGAGGATAAAGAGTTGCTAAGGAAAGCATCTTGAATTTCTCCTTGACCAAGCATTTGTTGAGATCTCGAAGATCTAAAATGGGCCTGAGATCTCCTGTTTTCTTTGGAACTAGAAAGTAACGGGAGTAAAATCCCTGTCCTTTCTGATTTGGAGGAACTTCTTCTATGGCGTTTAGAAGAAGGAGGGATTGAACCTCTTGAATCAGGAGAGAGGATTGAGGAGTATTCAAAGCAGACTCTTTTGGCAGACTTTGATCGGGATAAGTCTGGAAGTTGAGAGAGTAGCCGTGGCGAATGATGTTGAGGACCCATTGATCGGATGTAATGATCTCCCAACGGCTGAGATAATAGGTCAGGCGCCCTCCTATCGGTTGAGGAAGATGGGCAGATAGTGGAATATTGGCTATGCTCTGGAGAAACACGTCAAAAGGGCTGGGTAGACTTTTGAGGTGGAGGAGGTTTTTGTTGCTGTTGCGCCTGCCTCGGAGGTTGACGTTGCTGTTGTTGTCGCTGACGTCTAGGTTGTTGAGTAGCCTGAGGTAAGGGGCGAGCAGCATAACGGCGTAGGTAGGCCGATTGTTGTCGGAAAGGCCTAGTAGGTGGAGTCTTCTTTTTATTCTTTAGGAGAGTATCCCAACGTGTCTCATGTGCCGATAGTTTTTGTGTGGTGGAATCCATGGAATCACCAAACAGCTCATCCCCTAAGCAAGGTGCATTAGCTAGACGGTCTTGGTGGTTTACCTCTAGTTCTGAGACTCTGAGCCATGCCAACCTGCGCATAGCCACTGACATAGCCGTGGCTCTAGAAGTCAATTCGAAGGTATCATAAATTGATCTTACTAGAAACTTTCTCAACTGGAGAAGAGAGGAAGTACAGGCCTGAAAATTAGATTTTTTGCGATCAGGAAGATATTTCTCAAAAGTAGATATTGTTTGGATCAAATGCTTCAAATAAAAAGAGAAATGAAAAGCATAGTTTCCTGATCTGTTGGCTAGCATGGCGTTTTGATATAACCGCTTGCCAAATTTGTCCATTGATTTGCCCTCTCTGCCAGGAGGGACTGAGGCATACACATTAGCTCCCGCTGATTTCTTTAAAGTGGATTCCACTAAAAGAGATTCATGCGGGAGTTGGGGTTTATCAAACCCAGGAATAGGAATCACCCTGTATAAGGAGTCAAGTTTACGAGGGGCTCCTGGGACAGTCAGGGGAGTCTCTAGGTTTTTATAAAACGTTTCTCTCAATATATCATGGAGAGGAAGTTTAAGAAATTCCCTTGGAGGCTGGTCAGAGTCCAATGCATCAAGAAATGCCTTAGATTTCTTTGACTCAGCCTCCAAGGGAATAGACAAAGATTCACACATTTCTTTTAAGAAAGATGGAAAAGATGTGGAATCTGGGTGAGACGAGGGATTGGTAACAAGGCGTTCCTCCTCATCAGAAGAGCATTCACCTTCGGATAGAAAGGGCTCTTCAGAATCACCCCATAAATCAGGATCCTTAACCTGAGAGTCATAGTGTCGAGACTCTGGTGTGGAGGGATCCAGGTGTCGGGTTTTATGGGTGGACTTGCCCGACCTCATGGATACGGTACCAGGCGATGCAACCTGTTGTGGTGGTACCGAGGTTTGTACCGCCTGGTGGTGAGATTTAGGCTCTGGAGCTAAAATCGGCATCGAAGTCGATGAGGTGGTAAGAACCGGTACCGACAAAGTGGATGCCGATAAAAGAGGGCGTTCCACTATCGGTACCGGTGGCTCCGACCGTACCGGAACTGGAAGGTTCTGGGGCAAAAGAGCAGGCAGTAGCTGTTGGAGTTGCTCTCTCAGCTGTACCTGCAGAACGGCGGCAATACGCTCGTCCAGCGAAGGCACCGGTACCGCTTTTTTCTTCTGCGGTACCTTGGGTGCTGCTCGACACTCCGACGAAGAACCCGATGTCGAGGGGCTAACTTCAATCGGAGCGGAGCGCTTCCGTGGGCGCCTCGAGGTCGGCAGGATTGGACTCACTGCAGTGGAGACCGGAGGACGCTCCAGCGGGGAAGGCTTCTTAGCCGGCTTACCTGCTGGATGCGACGCCGGCGCGGTATCGCGCGGTGTCGATGAAGTCGGTGCCGATTGAGATGGAATCAATGTCGGTGCCGGTACGGTGGAATCGGACATCTCGGCACCGAAGAGTAACCGCTGCTGGATTTGGCGGTTTTTAAGTGTTCTTTTTTCAAAGTTGCACAGTGGGTGCAAGTGGACGCTTGATGGTCGGGACCAAGACACTGCAGACACCAGTTATGCGGGTCTGTCAGTGAGATTGGCCGAGCGCACCGCTGGCACTTTTTAAACCCGGGCTGAGGGGGCATGAAAGTGAAGACAGCCTCTGCCAAATCGAAGGCCGAGGCTTCGATTGTGGCAACAGGCCCCGCCGGGGCGAAACGAAAAATGAAAAGAAAAACAATTAAGTTAGTCTTTTTTTTTTTTTTTTTTAAAGAAAAGAAATAAAGAAATAAAGAAACCTTTATTTAAGCAAAGGTTTACGCGAGCGGGAAGATCGAAAAAAATTTTCTTCAACAGCCGTTGAGGAAACGCGTCTTCTTAGCTCCGCAGAAACTAAGAAACTGGGGACCGCGCGCCTCTGTCGGGCGGGAAGGCACTCGCGCGTGCGCGGTGCGGCCTACCAGAACTTTCCAAGTTCTTAGAGTGTAATCACTCTAAAATTGTCCGTACCGGGGCTCCGTCGGTGCCGTCACCCATCAGTCAAGAATATGCTGCCTGCTTGTCCTGGGATAAAAATATATATGCAAACCCTTTACCAATCAGGGGATCCGACACCATTTGAGGGGTACAGATAAGAGCAATGGAAGGTTTAGAGATAAGTGTAGAGGTAGGTATAAAATTAGTCAGGGACCGCTGATCAGGCAATATGCCTGATGGGCCGCCGCGTGAGCGGACCGCTGGGCGGGATGGACCTCTGGTCTGCCCCGGTGGAGGCAACTACTTATGTACTTATGTACTTATGTACTTATATTTAAGTTTCTCTATAGCACTGCTTATTTTCCTTGACGGCTTATTACAGTGACGGATCTTGACGTCGCACATACTTTGGTAAGTTTCATTTTTATACTTTTGACTCTCTGATGGCCTATCATTCAGCCCCCTTTTACTTTTATATGGTTCTCACTTGCTCCTTTATAGGAGTTTTTTACATACTTTTGCGATTTACTTATTTTAGCAGTATTTTTGTGCGCACCTCCTTTCCCCTTTTGCAGAGACGCGGCGGTGTGCTCGTGGCGCAGGCATGGGCGCCGGGCGTCCCGCACTACTCCGGTAGTCCTACTGACAATTGGAGCGGTGTGTGGCGGTAGGCGTGCCGGTCTGTGCTGTGGACCGCGGCCGCGTTAATATGAAATAGGGTCTGTCGGGACATCACAATATTTATCCTGTTTAGGCTTTAGTTCCATCAGCCTGTGGAGCACTGCAAGTCATTCTTAACCTAAATTAGCTCACTTTCTCCCTCTAGTCTTTCCGATCACAGTATTGGTATCTTTATATATTCCTTTTGGCACCATCATTACTCAGTTTTTTTAAAAGTTAAGACATATATTTTTTGTTTACATTTTCTATTGTTCCTCCTCACATTAGAGCCTCCTGTTTTCATTATTATAATTATTTTTTATGCATATTTTAACATATTTATTTGGTTTAATGGTTTTTAACTTTCCCTGCATATTTTTTCTACCTGTATGAGAGTTCCCAATAAGATCTATATAGTTCTGTGTATTTTATTTCCTGCATTCTTTACCTAAATGTGGTTGCTTTTATTTGTATTTATGGCTTTGTGCTGTGTTAATATATCCTCTCATAATTACTTTTATTTTGTCTGTTCCTTAAATAAGTTTTATAACATGTTTACTATTATTATTCTTTTCATTTCCTCCTATTTAGATTTATAGCTGTGTGATGTATTGATATATTCACCAAACATCATCTAATTTTTATTAATTATTATTTATTTGTGTATTAACCTCTGTATGTAAGGTTTCTTTTAAATAAGTTTCAATTGTTTTAATTATCTTATAATATGATTTTGGTCTCTTATTCTTACCTCATGATATATATACAGTTCTCTTAAGATTTTTTATAATTTATAATACATGGTTGTTGTTTATGTACATTATTTTATACCCTCATGACTATTTTGCTTTTTTATTTTTATTCTATAGCTGCCACTATACAGTTTTTTTGTGACTTTTTGTTTTTTCCCCCTATTTTTACCATGGTATGTATCTTATTACTTTTTATTTATGGCTATAGTATTTACGTTCTCTTTCTCTTTTTCATTTCTTTCTCTTTATTGTTCTTTTTCTATGGGTCACGTTCTCTCTGTGTGTCTATCTTTGTCTTTACATATATTTTTTCACATATTTTTCGTATATTTCTATAGTTTATTTAATGTCACTTATCCCATTTTTGCATGTGTTTTATTCCACGTTTGTTTTTTTTATATTATATATATATTTTTTTTATATTATATATATTTTTTTCTTTGTGCACATGCGTACCTTTGTCGTACTCCTCACAAACTTTGGTATAAGTTTGGTTGATACACCATCCTTTTGTTATGATGGTCTTTTAGTTATTATTTTAATTTATTATGTGTTTAATTGGAATTTTTTTAATAATAATAAACTTTATGTCATATTTGTACCTATTAGGACCCCTGACGAAGGTTTGTCCGAAACACGGTCCGTGTCGGGTCCCCTGATTGGTAAAGGGTTTGCATATATATATTTTTTGTCACAAATAAATTTTGCCTACGTCTTGTACAGATCTGCAGTTTTGTCTTGTTTGCTCTTGGTTGTTTTTCTACTGCAGTTTAGGTTGGAACTCTTCTTTTTGTTTTGTTGCTTCCTACTTTTTTAGGCACATATAAAGCCATGCAATTCTATAAAAGCCTATTTCTACATATAAAACAGAAGAACATGTATTCAATTACTTCCTATTTGTACTTATGCAAGACTAAGTAGAAATTAGGTTCTTACCTGCTAATTTTCTTTATGTTAGCTTGTAGATCGGTATAGTTCCTTTATGGATGGGTAATATGCCTCACTGCTACCAGCAGGTGGAGACTGAGATCAAACTTGTATATCAGTATAGGATTCCCTCTTGCTACTCTAGTTTGCCAAATAGCCAAGCAAAACCTAGGAAATTTCTTAATTGAAAAACAGTAAATGACACTCCAAAACAGGAGTGTAAGAAAACAACAAACATCTTTAAACACCTGTTGGAACATGTATAGAACTTGATCCTGGAAGTAAAACATCCCCACAGCTCAACAGCTAAGCTATTTGAGCCATCGCCACTGCTCTTAATTCTCCCCAGCCCTAGAAAAATACTAGAACCCGCAGAAAAATTCAAAATCTGCACGTGAGCAAAAACCCACAAACACCACTCAAAGACAGCTAGGGTGGGGAACTATACCGGTCTACAAGCTAACAGAAAGAAAATTAGCAGGTAAGAGCCTAATTTCTTCTTTTGTATCGCTTGATAGACCAGTATAGTTCCTTTACGGATGGGATATACCAAAGCAGTACCCATCAAGGGTGGGACCCCCGAAGGGCCGACACCAGAAACACGTTCACCGAATACCATGTCCCGACACACATGAACATCCACACAGCAGTGTCTGACAAAGGAATGCAGAGAAGACCAAACTGCAGCCCTGCAAATATCCACTGGAGGCACTAGAGAAGACTCAGCCTGACCCCTAGTAGAATGAGCCTTGAGAAAGTCTGGAACAGGCTTCTTTTTCATAAAATAAGCGGAAGCAATAGTCTCCTTGAATCCAGCGCGCAATACTAGCCGTAGAAGCGCCATCCCCCTTACGAGGACCCGCTAGAAGGACAAAGAGATTATCTGATTTCCTGATCTCCTGGGTCCTCTGCACATAAGAGCATCTTTGCAGTCCTCCGTGTTTTCAACCCTGCTGTATAGTTTGGTGTCGTCCGCAAATTTGATAACCTCACATTTTGTTCCTGCCTCCAAGTCGTTAATAAATATGTTGAACAGGAGCGGTCCCAGCACCGACCCCTGTGCAACTCCGCTCGTGACCCATTACCAGTCTGAGTAATGGCCCTTTACTCCAACCCTCTGTTTCCTATCCGCCAGCCAGTTTTTGATCCATCGATGGACCTCCCCTTGCACCCCGTGGTTCCATAACTTCTTTAGCAGTCTTTCGTGTGGTACCTTGTCGAAAGGCTTTTTGGAAGTCAAGGTAAATGATGTCTATCCTTTATCCACCTGGCTGTTTACCCCCTCAAAGAAGTATAACAAGTTTGTGAGGCATGACCTGCCCTTGCAGAAGCCATGCTGGAACATTAGCAGTTCTCCTGGAACAACTTGGCTTGAATCAATCAGCCGTCCAGATAAGGATGAAGAATACCCTCTTTGCGTAACACCGCCGTGACGACCACCATCACCTTGGTGAACGTCTGCAGAGCTGTGGCCATACCAAAGGGAAGTGCACAGAACTGCTAATGTTGCCCCAAGATCGCAAAGCGCAGGAAGCGATGATGGGAGGCCCGAATAGGAATGTGTAAGTAGACCTCTGTCAGATCTAGAGTAGAGAGTTGCAGAGGCAGAAATCCCACCCATCCCCGCCTGTCCCCGCCAGGATCCTCTCCGTCCCCACCCGTCCTCATCAGGAACCTCTCCGTCCCCACCCATCCCTGCAAGGAATTACATCCATCCCCGCCCGACCCCATAAAAAGCAGCAATTACTTCTGACAGGATCATCAATGCCACAGTTTCTTTTGTGTTTGTGCTGCTGTTTTCCTTATGGAATCTCTTTGGTGGAACCCTTTTTTTGTTTTCTGTTCAGGTAATTAACTTATAAACCCCCTCTTTTACTAAGGCTGACGTGTCCATTATATTATATGGACGAACCCTGCTTCCCTTCCATCCCAGTGGGAGTACCGTGGGCTAGAGAGGGGTCCCCGTGGAGTCCCGTGGGTTAGGGGGAATTCCCGCACGATCCCTGTTCCCATGCAGACCTCTAATCTAGAGAGGTCAGAAACTCCCCTGGCTGAACAGACAGAATCACAGACCGCAGAGTTTCCATGTGGAAGGAAGGCACATGAAGAGCCCTGTTGAACCCCTTCAAATCCAGGATGGGTCGAAAAGTCCCTTCTTTCTTTGGCACCACGAAGTAAACAGAGTACCAACCTGTGCCCTACTCCAGCAGGGGAACTGGAACCACCACGTGAAGATCCAACAATCTTTGAAGGGTCTAGCGAAAGGCCTGCTGCTTCCACTGCCACCTGCGAGGGAGAACCGAAAAAATGGTCTGGCAAGGACCGGGCGAACTCCAGTGCACAGCCATCCCTGATCATTTCCAAAACCCACTGATCGGACGTGATGTCTGCCCACTGAGGATAAAAGTCTCTCAACCGGAACCAAGACGGGCGCCAGCAAGGAGTCATTGTGCAGGACGGGAAGCAGGGGACCCAGCAGGTGCGTTACCTGCACCCTGGCAGGTCCCACGAAAGGACTGCATGCACTGGAAGAACCTGCCTCTTGAGAGCCCAGGAGACTGAAAAGAAGCAGCCCCTCGACCGGAGCAGAAACTGTGGAAATCACACCCATGAGCAGCGCCGCCTCGAGCCAGTGGCCTAGGCCTATCCTCAGACAAACGAGGTACTTTAGAAATAGTGAGAGTCTGAACCAACTTGTCCAGGTCCTCAACAAACAAGAAAGATCCTTTAAAAGGAAACTTTGTCAACTTAGCTTTGGACACCAAATCTGCCAACCAAGCGCGAAGCCACAAGGTACGGCGTGCTGCCACTCCTAAGGCCAGACACTTGGTAGAAGCTTGCAAGAGGTCATACATGGCATCTGAAAGATAAGAAGCACCCAATTCAATTTTGGCAACTTCTTGCCTTAGCAATTCCCAATTCTCAGATTTATCATCAATTACATGCTGGGCCCAACGAAAACACGCCCGAGCCACCAGCCCATCACACATAGCTACCTGGACCAACAGAGCTGTCACATCAAAACTCTATTTATTGAGGAACTCCAACTTACGCTCCTCCAGGTCCTTCAAGGCTGCACCACCCTCAACAGGCACGGTATGCCGCTTAGAGATGGCCAAGACCACCGCATCCACTACAGGAGACTTCAGAGTATCCACATTCCCTTCTGTAATGGGATACAGGTGGGCCATGGAGCGCGCAAAGCGAAAAGGGGCTTCTGGCACTTGCCACTGGGCGAGCATGATGTCCCGAATATCCTGATACATAGGAAAAGAGCGGGAAGCAGAGTGAATCCCCTTAAGCAAGGGGTCCACCGTACGCGGGGGCTCCGACACAGGTTCCTCAACGTGCAAAACCGAGGAGACCTGAAGGATTAACTCATGGAGTTCTTCCTGCTGAAAATGCGCACCACAGATGCATCTTCGCCGGCTGGGGGGTGCTCGAACCCCTTGCCGGCGGAATCCGGCCCCCCAAGAGGATCCTGGAATTCTCCCCAAGGGTCCAGGGTCCTCATCAATCACCTCGTGCTCCTCTGGGAAAAAATTATCATCCCAAGAGACCCTCAGGCGTTTGGATGAGAGAAGAATAGAGGGGGGCAAACCGCCACTTTGTGGGGCCACACCAGGGAAGACGTCGAGGGTAAAGCCACCCCCAAGACCCCCAGAGTGGACACAGAACCCCTGCCACCAGAACATAAGCTTTACAAAGTGCTAACATAAATTCAGGGGGAAAGACCTCTGGTGGCCCCAAGGGTCTTCCTGCCCCAGCAGAGGACCTTGACATACCTTGCCCCTGTATTTCCAGAACAGGGGGAAGGTCACCTGAGGTAACTGAAATGAATGAGGAGGTTCCTGTCGAAATTGGACCTGAAACCGCCAAAATTGGAGCTCCTACAACCTGTCGCGTCTGAAAAGCCTGGGACTTTCCTGACACTGAGGCCAAGGAACCGACCAATGCGAAAAAGGAATCCCCAACCGAACCGGTGGTAAGGGAATCCTTTTCTCCCTGACCGTTGGCGGCTGGGGAACCCCCTGCGTTGGCGTCGGGGGAAGCCTGGGCTTCCCCATGATCCAAAGCCGAACCACAATGCGGTGGGGTGCCCTGGCCGCCAGCATCCGCTGCCGAAGAGGCTTCCCCACCGCTCCGGCCTGTACAACGCTTGCACAGGCCGGCCACGAGTATCTCGCGCCTGGAGCACAAGGAGCACTTTTTCCCTTTAAAAGAGCTCATTATGCTGAAAACCACCCTAGCTGTAAAGAAAGTGCCGGTTAGTTGAGAAAAACATAGAAAAAAGGCAGTTGTAAAGGGAAATGAGCCCTTTAGACCAGCACACCTCAGGATTTTTTGTTATTTCTTTTTACTTAGTCAGAACAGACTCTACAGCTCTCAAAGCTGGAGGGCTGACCAACCAGGGGCCCTTTACAAAAATATAGGGAAGTAGAGGAAAGTGGGGGGAGGGACCCAGCACGAGACCCCCTGGATTTAACACCCCGAGGTCAGACGGATCCCCAAACAAAACCCGCCCAAGCTCTATTCGGCACAAAAAGGGGAACCAGGAGTCCACAAACAAAGTTCCAACAGTGCTAAGAGGGGAGCTGAAAAGCCTTACCACCTGCTACCGGAGACTGAGGAAAACTGGAGTAGCAAGAGGGGATCCTATACTGATATACAAGTTTGAACTCAGTCTCCACCTGCTGGTAGCAGTGAGGCATATTACCCATCCGTAAAGGAACTACACTTCTCCCTCAATATTCGAGGGGGTTAGGGGCAGAACTGGCCTGCAAATATTAAAAAACCGTGAATAATATTCGGGCAGGTTCTGACCCACCCCCACACTTTCCCCCAGAATTAAAGCTGTATTCCGGATCTTCCCCGCCTCCGTCCCGCTTTTCCACAGAATCCCTTAAGCCTTACCTGGTGGTCTAGCAGGTTTTTGGGGGCAGAAACAAAATTCCTACGCTCCTGCCCCATGCAGATCACTCAGAGGAAATGGCTGCCATGAGCTCCTGTAGTCTCTCAAGACTACAACAGGAGCTCACAGCAGCCATTTCCTATGAGTGAATCTGCAAGGGGCAGGAGCGTAGGAAGATCGCTCCTGCCCCAAACACCCGCTAGACCATCAGGTAAGGTTTAAGGGATTCCAGGCAAAAGCGGGAGGGAGGCGGGAAGGTCCGGAATACAGCTTTAATTTTAAAATTAAAAAATTGCGAATAACCTAATCCGTGGATGCTGAAACCGCAGATTCGGAGGGAGAAGTGTATACTAGTCTATCAAGCGATACAGAAACAGTTTTTAAATATATTTCCTTTAAAAAATAAAACTATACCAGTAACCCAAACTCGCCATCTCTCACTATTCTTATGTGGCTTTGTTTACCTGAGATTATGGAGTGTTGTTGAAGCTCTCCTGCAAGCTGCTTCTTGTATGGAACAGGAGATCTGGCAGACTGTGACCTGGCTGGGTTGTGCGGACTGGGCCAATTCACTCTCAGAGCTGCTAGATCACCCTGTCCTGACTCTGTTCTATCAACAGAGGCTGCTGCAGGTCTGCCTTCATCTGAAACATTTCAGGAAGATAAACATAAGACATTGCAGCATGAAGGAAAAGAAAATAAGACAATAGCTTCTAATGGAGGTGAAGCACTCTCTTCATATTTTTTTTCCTTAGTTTTCATGTAGCCACTACAATGAGACCTTTACTGCTGGGGGTTGAAAATAATCCTCCAAGAATGGGATCTGAAAACATCTAAGAAACAAACCAGGAAAATGCAAACTGACTGCAATCACTCTGGCAATTACAGTGATACCTTGGAATGCATTCCAGAACCCCGTTCGAGTTCCAAGACAATTTTTCCCATTCAAAATAATAGAAACTGAATTAATCCGTTCCTGGGCCCCACAAACTCAGATTTTAATAGGGCAGAGTGTGCTTAGATGTTGCAATTGTCTTTGTTATCTATGAAGTAGTGGTAAAAGTCCTCAATCGAATAAGGAAAAATGTTTAAAACCAAAAACTGCCCCATTTTGGCATTATTGTAAGTGGAAAAACTGTGTGAATCATTGTCTGTTCCAACTCAATTGTTTTACTTGATAAATCAAGACTTATGTACTTCTAGAACCTACTAATTTGAGTAATGTAACAGCTGCTCATCTCCTGCTCCTTTTTGGGTCTTCTATTATGATGTATGGGTAGCCTGAGTGCTGGGGAAACGTAAGCACAAACATACAAACAACGTGCAGGGCGTTCAGATTCCAAAGTAGCGTTTGGATTCCGGAGCAAAATTTGCTCAAAATTTTTGTTCAGATAACAAGTTGTTTGAGTACTGGGGTGTTCGGATTCAAAAGTATCCTGTACATACTAACAGATCTAGGTTTGGATCCCAGGTTGAGCTTGAGCCCCCTGGACTACCAACGATGCAGCAGAGCGTGTTCATAGATTCTGAGAAGGAAAACATTTCAACCATCATTCTAATAGGCATTCTCATCCTAGCCAATCAGATTTTCAGAATACCCACAATGAGTATGCATGAGATAAATCTGCATGCCCATCTTCACTCTATGCAAATCTCTCTCATGCATATTCATTTTGGGTATCTGGAAAACCGGACTGGTTAGGTGTGTCTCGAGAACTTAGTTGAGAACCACTGTTCTCTGGTAATACCTAGCGGCCAGACTTAAAATCCATGTTAATTAGGTTCTGCAGTGTAAAGGGTCATAGACTTAAAAAAACTGCCTTTCTGTGGTACATCCAGAACTGTTTATATATTCTATACAGGTATTTTCTCTATCCCTACTGGGCTCACAATCTAAGTTTTTGAACCTGGCTTATAACCAAGGACTTTTGATCCTGAGATGCAGTTTGCGTCCTATCTTAAGTTTTGATCGGATTTCTTTACACCCTGAGGCAGCAGATGAGTGAAACGCTGGCCATCGTCGGTGTACCGATCTACTAATTTAGATAAGTGGATTGTCATCCTCTATCTTTTGCACCGCCGCCCTGCTTTAAGTTCTTTACTACGGGGAGTCGGTCTGGAGGTTTTTTGCCAGTGAGGTGTTACGCCCGACCACCTTGGACCACCATTGTGGTGGTGGAAGGGCTCCTATCTGAGGCTTTTTCCTCCAGTCAGTTGTAACTCCCCTTTGGAACTATAGCAGTGCTGCTTTCTTCTTTTTTGTGACTTCTTTTTTGTGACATCTTTTCATTTCAGTGAAAGTGTTTGTTGTAATATTATAACCAAGAACTGTCACTTAGGTGACTTTAGGTGAGAGAGGGGACATTAAACAAGAGAAATATACCACAGCATTTGCAAATGAAAGCTAATAGTGTCATAACCCACTAGAAGGCCCAAATGGAAAGAGGAACCTTCTAAGAACATAAGGGGTAGGGGACAAAAAAATTACTCTATAAAAATAGATTATGTACTTACTCTGGTAAGCTCTTTTTCAGTAGATGAGCGAGACATTCTAGACAGATGGGTTATTTCCCTATAGCCGTGTGCTGCTGAAGGAATCCACTCTGGATTTTTCACTCTGCCTCTGCCATACTTCACTGGGTTCTCTAGCTCCATCTATAGTTAGTACCCAAGCACTAAGAGCCAATTGTTCTGCTCAAGATTTAACTTAACAGTAATGTTAACTACCAACACAGGCTTCAAAGGAGCTCAGAAACAGCTCCCATATAAAGCTGAAACGTATATACAAATTCTTCCCAGGGGGTCACGTGATGCACTCAAGCTACCAGACGTACTATCCAATCCCTCCCGATCCAACTGTTTATTGGCGACTAATATATTTGGATTTACTTTGCGCAATGGCACCCAAATTACCATCGATGTTGATGATCGGGAGAGTGGTCGATTTAGACATTCTGAATGCTTGGGGTTTGCGGTATGCCGGCGCGAGCTCCAGAAATCCCCAAAGCTGTCTCACGTTGCTTCTCCCAAGATGGCGACTCCTCAGCTTACCAGCTTCTCCTGTTGGCAACCTGGTGCTCACTTTATCGGAGGACGTTCTCCAGGATCTTAAGCAGCATTTAACTGCCATTCTAGATAATCGCCTGACTAAATTGCAGTCCTCAGTGGACATCATAAAAAACTCCTTGGAACACCAGGCCACCTGCATTCAGCAAATGGAGGACTGCATCTCGTCTGAGGAGGATCGTGTGGGAGGCCTGGAAGCGGCCCAGCATTCTGTGGAGGAACGCTGCAGGTGTCTTGAGGATCGGGCGGAGGACACCGAGAACCGGAGCAGAAGAAACAATTTGAGGCTGATCGGCTTCTCTGAATTGTTGCTAGAAAAAGATCTTTGGGATGTGGTGTCCAACTTGCTGCCTGCTGAGTTGGGACTTGTGGATTCAGTGGAGACTTTGCAGGTTGAACGGGTCCACCATGTGGGACCACGTCCAGCAGAGGAATGCTGACCTCAACCAGTGATCGTCCGATTCCTCAATTATGTTGACAAGTATAAACTGCTCTCACTTCACAAAACTAAGGGAGCTCCTTTACAATGGCAACCGGATATTTACGTTTCAGGACTTTTTGTTTCAAACCTCCGAACAGAGGTGAGCAATGGCCCCTTACTGCACGCAGCTATATCAGGAAAAGATAAAAATTTTCTCTGCAATACCCAGCTAAAGTGTGTGTCCTGCATGAGATTTGCAATCTGTATTTTCAGTCACCGGAGGAAATTAAAGAATTTATTGCTCGTTTACCCTAGCGCTGCGGGGTGCCTGGATTGATATACATCTTGTATTCTGGACCACTTGTTTGCTGACCCACTCTGGAATGGCGGCTGCAATCAAATAGGCCCAACTTCTTTGTACTTTAACTGGGTTGGGATCCCCTGATCTGATTATGCCTATCACAAGTTTTCCCCTGTGCTGGTCCTACGCGGGGCCTTTCTATGCTTGGGAGTTGCCACTGGCAGGTGGAAAGTATTTCTTACTTTCTTGCTGGGACATGTGGGTGAACCATGTGCTCATCTTGGAAGCCGTTGAGCATAATGGGCACTGAATGATTTACCTTTGTTCTGAATTCCAGTTGTGTACAGCTTTTGTGACTTGGAGTTCTATTTTCTATGTGTTTTGGTTGCCACTGCGCAAAGATGCCTCTGGATGGGAGGGGTAGACAGGGGGGCTTCAGTTATAGGAGAACAGATGGTAGAGGGGAGGGGAAGGGGAGTGTATGCATTCTGCAGAAGGGGGGTTGTTCCAGTATGTATAGGTGTATGTATGGTATGTGTGTGCATCAGTTGGGAGGGAAGTGCTACTAGCATAAGAACATAAGAATTGCCGCTGCTGGGTCAGATCAGTGGTCCATCGTGCCCAGCAGTCCGCTCACGCAGCGGCCCTCTGGTCAAAGACTAGCGCCCTAACTGAGACTAGCCCTACCTGCATATATTCTGGTTCAGCAGGAACTTGTCTAACTTTGTCTTGAATCCCTGGAGGGTGTTCTCCCCTATCACAGATTCCGGAAGAGCATTCCAGTTTTCTACCACTCTCTGGGTGAAGAAGAACTTCCTTATGTTTGTACGGAATCTATCCCCTTTCAATTTTAGAGAGTGCCCTCTCGTTCGTTCTCCTTACCTTGGACAGGGTGAACAATCTGTCCTTATCTATTAAGTCTATTTCCCTCTCAATCTCCTCTGTTCGAGGGAGGAGAAGCTCAGTTTCTCTAATCTTTCGCTTTACGGCAGCTCCTCCAGCTCCTTAACTATCTTAGTCGCTCTTCTCTGGACTCTTTCGAGTAGTACCGTGTCATTCTTCATGTATGGCAACCAGTGCTGGATGCAGTAGTCCAGGTGAGGGTGCACCATAGCCCAGTACAGTGGCATGATAACCTTCTTCAATCTGTTTGTGATTCCATTCTTTATCATTCCTAGCATTCTGTTCACCTTTTTCACCGCTGCCACCACACATTGCATGGACAGCTTCATCTACTTGTCGATCAGAACTCACAAGTCTCTTTTCTGGGAGGTCTCTCCAAGTACCGCCCGGAAATCCCGTATTCATGCATGAGATTTTTGTTACCTACATGCATCACTTTACACTTATCCACGTTGAACCTCATTTGCCATGTTGATGCCCATTCCTCGAGCCTAATTATGTCCCGTTGCAGATCTTCACAATCCCCCTGTATCTTCACTAC
The DNA here is from genome assembly GCF_902459505.1 of Geotrypetes seraphini. Lineage (NCBI taxonomy): Eukaryota > Metazoa > Chordata > Amphibia > Gymnophiona > Dermophiidae > Geotrypetes > Geotrypetes seraphini. The sequence continues at coordinate 136,400,137 of NC_047088.1, read as the reverse complement.
TCTGAATAACTTCATATACTCCGCAAATTTAATCACCTCACTTGTCGTACCAATGTCCAGATCATTTATAAAGATGTTGAAGAACACAAGTCCAAGCACCGAGCCCTGTGGCACCCTACTGGTGACGCTCTTCCAGTCCGAGTATTGTCCATTTACCCCCACTCTCTGTTTCCTATGCTCCAGCCAGTTTTTAATCTATGTGAGTATTTCACCCTCGATTCCATTGCTCGCAATTTTCTCTCGGTCAACTGTCGGCTTTCCCCTTCTTCCTAGTTTAAAAACTTCTCAACTTCTCTCTTGATGTTGCTTGCAATTAGCCTCTGCTAAGGTGGAGTCCATCCTTCCTGTATAGCTTGCTCTTACCCAAGAACGTCATCCAGTTGCGCACAAAGTGGAATCCTTCTTTCTCACACCAGTGCCGCATCCACGCGTTGACTGCTTGCAGCTCCAACTGTCTCTTCTCATCAGCCCTGGGTACCGACAGGATCTCCAAGAATGCTACCCTCTGCATTCTGGTCTTCAGCTTCCTTCCTAGCATCCGGAACTGGTCCATCAATACTTCCCTGTTGTAGTTTCTGTTGCTCACGTTGTTCGTCCCCACATGGATCACCACCGCCGTTTCTTCTTCTTCCACACTGTCGATGATCCTGTCAATGTGGCTCACTATGTCTTCTACCTTGGCTCCCAGTAGGCAGGTCACCAGCCGATTCAGTCTTCCTCCCGCTATGTGGCTGTCGACTTGCCTGATGATGGTGTCCCCAATAATGATTGCTGTCCTCTCTATCTTCTCTTGATTCTCCAACCGCAGATCCGTGTCCCTGGTATATGTCCATCTCTACAGCCGCAGATCCGTGTCCTTCGTTCTCCTGCTGTGTCACCCATTTCTTCATGGTGGTTGTCCGTCGGGTGGTCCACACTCTCTGTAGATGTATTTCGGCAGTTCCACTGTTGCTGGTGATTTACCATGGCCTCCCTGTATGTCCCCTCTATGAACTTCTCCAGCTCTCGGACTTCTTTCTCGATGGTGTCCTCTCTCTTGTTTTCTGCTTCCTCTGTCTTGATGTTATCTGTATCACTGTCTCCCTCCTCCACTGCTTGAACTGCCTCCAGTTCCAGTATTCTACCCTCCAGGAGTCTGACTTGTTTCTTCAGGCTCTCCAGTTCTCCGCATCGAGCGCATACGTAAGACCGCCTCCCAGAGGGGAGGTAGTAATACATATTGGGGCCGGGCCAGTCCCCGAGTAGGTGGGAAGCCCAGCTCGGACCACAGGTAGATTCTTGTAGCGCCTTTTATGTGGCTGGTAGAAAGGAAAACCCAGATGCCGGATTTCGGGTAAAACAAATCCTCCAAGTTTATTACTGCTCTCAGAAAGAAAGAAAAAAAAATATATTAAACGGGGCAATGGTTTTTCCACAAAGTCCTCTGGGCAATCACCAACATCTCAGTCCAAACAATTTGCCCGGTGCTTTCAGGTCCGAAACCAAACTGTTCTTAGCAGCAGAGAAAAAAAAACCTCATATTCAAACACCAAAACCAAAATGTCTTTAGTTTGTTCACTGACCCATATTTCCCTCCTAGGGATTGCTGGCAGCTCCCTGCCACCGTTTCTTCTCATTCCCCCAGTCAGGCACGGCCCGCACTGGCTCTGCATCTCTTACATGCTTCCTTAGTCCATGTAGCATACAATTATTAACTTTTCTTTTCTGGTGTTTCTGGTCACCATGCCGTCCCCCCAAAGGATGTGCACAGCTCTGCCTGTCAAGCTGTGCAGGGCAAGCCTCCCTTTTATAAGTTCTCCCTTTTATAAGGCCCCCCCAATTATGCCCTTATCTGCCTTTGGGTTCAGCTTGCATGGGGTCTGGCAAACAAACTTTAAAGGAATATTTTCCCCTTTATGGGACAGGTTGACTTCTGCCCTGCTCCCATCCTTGCCTTCATTCAGGGTGCCAAATATACCGGACTGGATTTCCTCTAGAAAGGAAGGAATCATTCATACTTCATTTCCCCCTATTTCCATGCCCTCCTCATCCTCATTCTCCTCGGGAATACTGCTCATCTCCCATTCATCATTCAGGGACTCAGGACTGTTTCTCCATACATTTATCTCAGGCTGTTCCTCCCATCCCCCTCTTTGCCTACCTGCCAGCTCTTTTACAGCGTTCCCTCCCTGAGGGGAAACTCCCGGGTCTCCCTCCCAGGACTGGCTGGGCAAGGAACTATACCTCCCGGGGCTTACACTTCCCCTCCTGATGGGCTAGCCTCCTGTAAACGTTCTGGGCTGAGGAACAGGAACCCTGGGGAAGCTACAGTCTCAGCGTGTAGCTGGGCTCTCCTGAGTAAAGCCACCTGAGCTCTCCTCATTACTCTCCCTGCTTCCTACTTGAGACTTTTTGATCGGCATACCCCTAGGGCTGACTCCACCCTCTCCTGGGTTGGTTTTATGTTTCTGGGCTTGAGGAAAGGAGTAATAGGGGAAAGGATTGGTTTTCAGTGCCCTCCCCACCTGGCTTTTAGGAGGTGCTATAACCTGCCTTTTCTCTTTCCCTCCTGGCTGAGCCAGCTGTCCTAGCTCCATGCCAGGTTTTACAGGGTCCAGGGCTGTGTGCTGGATGGGTTTAGCAGTCCTTTTCACTGGGACAGGAGCTTCCCTGTCACAATATGGCAGACGGTGCAGAAAACTGGGTAGCTCAACATCTTGCTTCTGCCTGCTGCTTCCATTGCTGCCTGCTTGCGGTCTGCTGTGGCTGTCCTCTGTGCCTGCTGTGTCCTCTGTGCCTGCCTGGCTGTGGCTGTCCTCTGTGCTTGCTGTGTCCTCAGCACCTACTGTGTCCTCTGTGTCTGCTGTGTCCTCTGTGTCTGCCTGGCTGTGTGTCCTCTGTGTCTGCCTGGCTGTGTGTCCTCTGCGCCTGCTATGTCTGCCTGGTTGTGTGTCCTCTGTGCCTGCTGTGGTCTCCTTCTGCTTTCCTTTAGCGGTGTGTGGTTGTGTGTTCTCTGCGCCTGCTGTGTCCACCTGGCTGTGTGTCCTCTGCGCCTGCTGTGTCCTCTGTGTCTGCCTGGCTGTGTGTCCTCTGCGCCTGCTATGTCTGCCTGGCTGTGTGTCCTCTGCGCCTGCTGTGTCTGCCTAGTTGTGTGTCCTCTGTGCCTGCTGTGGTGTCCTACTGCTCTCCTTTAGCAGTGGTTCGTCCTTTCTCAAGATCTTTCGCAAAGGCACTGTCGCTAAGGCATGCGCCTTTAACGCTCGCCTTCGGGGCACACTGAATGGCTGAGCGCTGTTGGCCCCTCTCCTTTAAGGGGGAGCTTCGGTGGTCAACGTCGGGGGTGGGCGGAGCTAACTCTCGCCGATTTCCCTCTTCGCCTCCTACCTCTACTTCTCTCTCCTGCTCTTTTTCTCCCCTTTGGCTTCTCTCTCTCTCTGCAACTGCTTCTTATTCTTCTGCTCGCCTGCTCTGATCAACTCAACTCCGTTGGCCCCTCCCCTTTTAAGGAAGAGCTTCGGTGGTTGACGTCGGGGGGTGGGCAGAGCTAACTCTCGCCGATTCCCCTCTTTGCCTCCTGCTTCTACTTCTCTCTCCTGCTCTTTTTCTCCCCTTTGGCTTCTCTCTCCCTCTACCTCTCTCTGCAACTGCTTCTTATTTTCCTGCTTGCCTGCTCTGATCAACTCTGCTCCGATGGCCCCTCCCCTTTTACGGGAGAGCTTCGGTGGTCGACATCGAGGGGGTGGGCGGAGCTAACTCACGCCGATTCCCCTCTTTGCCTCCTGCTTCTACTTTTCTCTTCTGCTCTTTTTCTCCCCTTTGGCTTCTCTCTCCCTCTACCTCTCTCTGCAACTGCTTCTTATTCTCCTGCTTGCCTGCTCCGAAGGCAGAAGGGAGACAAGTTGGGAGGCAGGAATTACGGTAGATGTCAAGGTAGGGTTGCTTCTGCTGGGGATGGACCTTGCTGGGGGGGGGTCCGTTGTCCAGTTTACACTTCAGTATCTGTATTTTGGGACATGTGGTGGCTCTTTCTGCAAGTAGTTATGGTTAAATTGATGGTGGCCTCCTTTAATGTGGACAGCATACATTCACCTGTAAAGTGTAAGAAAATTCTCATTTCGCTCAAGCAGAAGCAAGTTTATATAGCTTATCTTCAGGAAACACATCTCTCTTCTGAGCATGAGAAGTTGCACAATGGTAGACAGAGAGGGATCATAATCTTAATACATAAACAACTGCCACTAGCTCTTCATAAGGTTATTCAGGATAAAGAGGGCTGATATGTAATAGTGCTGGGAGAGCTCTAGGGGGGTTTACTTTTGGTTTTTATAATCTGTATGCACCCAATATTTATAGCCATAAATTCTATGAAGGGTTATTGGGCATCCTAACACAATACCCTTCCTATCAATTAGTTATGGGCGGGGACTTCCTAAACCAGAGGTCCCAGACAGGTATATATTTTCAGAAATTCAAACTTTATAAGTGGGGTAGTAAAGCGGGTAAATTACTGGCAAATCTACTGCAGCCCCACCAGAAGAAACAGCTTATCCACATAATAAAAAGTGGACAGGGTACCTATTTTTGTGCTGAATCCCTAATTCATGCTCAATTTGTAAAATATAGTACTCTGTATAAGGCCCGGGACTTTCCTCTCACTGAACGGGACCATTTCTTTCAAGGCTTATCTGTACCGAGACTTACTTCAAGTTTCAAGTTTATTAGGTTTTTATATACCGCCTATCAAGGTTATCTAAGCGGTTTTACAATCAGGTACTCAAGCATTTTCCCTATCTGTCCCGGTGGGCTCACAATCTATCTAACGTACCTGGGGCTATGGAGGACTGAGTGACTTGCCCAGGTTCACAAGGAGCAGCGCAGGGTTTGAACCCACAACCCCAGGGTGCTGAGGCTGTAGCTCCAACCACTGCACCACACACTCCTCAGAGCAGGTGGATATCTTAAATGCTCCTATTTCTCCCCTGGAGATCCAATAGGGGATCAAAAAATTGACCTTGGCTAAGTCCCCTGGCCCAGATGGGTTTGGGTCATGCTGGATTATTTTCAGTTTTTGTCTTGCGACGGTCATTCCCCTAGGCATAATTTGGCTCATATTACACTGCTCCTTAAACTGGGCAAGGATCACTCCCAGGTGGGATCCTATAGGACAATGTCACTATTGAATCAAGATGTCAAACTGCTTGCTTCCATATTGGCTTCTCGTTTGAACAACTTTTTACCTACCCTCATTGGGGAGGTACACCAGTACACCTCAATGAATCTTCTTAAGGCTGTGAACACTGGGGCCGGGGGGAGGGGACATCACCATCGCTGGTCTTGATATGGAAAAGGCCTTTGATAACATCTCCTGGCAGTACTTATTTTGGTTGCTCCCGGAATATGGGATCACTGGGACCTTTGTACGGTGGGTAAAATGCTTATACACCGAACTACGGGCCTAATCATTAACAAAATCTTTTGAACTATGTAGAGGAATGAGGCAGCGGTGTCTCCTATCCCCATTATTGTTTTTGTTGGCTATTGAGATCCTTGCCATAAAAATCCACACCAGTCCAACCCTTTGGGGGATTCAGATGGGTAGTGGGGAATGCAGATTTACGTTATTTGCCAATGATATCTTGTTGTTTCTTGATCAGGCTCCACTCCATCTTCCAATCACTTTGGGTATTGTCCAGGATTTCGGCAACCTCTCGGGTCTGCGGGTAAACTGTGAGAAATCTGAATTGCTGCCCCTAGCAGGTACTAAGCGGGAACCTTGGCACGACCGCCTGCTGATCCTTCCGGTGCGCAAGCACATGCGCTACCTTAGGATCTACCTTCACACGGACCCTAAAGTCATGTACAAATGCAACATCCTAGATAATATCGAAAAAATTAAGAATCGTTGCATAGTGTAGCGGGATCTTCCCTTGCCCTTTTGGGTAGAGCAGCATTGATTAAAATGATCTTGTTACCTAAGTTATTATATCCCCTGCAAACAGTACCTATCTGGCTTTTGAAAAGGGATGAAAGTAAAATTCACTCTATTTTCAGTACATTTTTATGGCGGCATCGATTAGCATGGATCAGCTATGCTAAATTGATTTTTGCAAAGGAGACGTGGGAACTCAGCTTGTCAGACATCAGAGCGTACAATGTAGCTGCATTCGCCCCCAGGATGGATGAGGGGTGGTGTGCACCTTTTACCTTCTTCAATTTATTGCATGTTTCTCCAGGCCCGGGGGGTAGATTTGACCTCTAAACTCAGGTTTCTCCATCCTTTCTGTGCGTCTTGGAAGTGGTGGCGCAGGGCACAGAATCGGTTTCCAGAAGCATCCCCATTTCTGCAGCTGTGAGGTAATCCGAGTTTTCTCCCCAGAAAGCCTCTCAAACCATTTGGAGATTGCGCCTCATTCCTTTCACACATTTGCCTTTTTTAGGGACAAGTGGGGGATCCCCCCAATCCCAGTTCTTTGCTTATCTGCAAGCTAGACATTATGGTACCTCTCTCCACCAACACCACGGGGAATCCTGGCATAGTGGACCCCTTGATGCCTATCTGCTGCAAGATCCTTTCCTTGGGTACAGTATTGGGCACTTCATGCTGTTAGGGATAAATGGAACAGGGATCTTCATACACATTACACACCAGATACTTTTGTAGAGTTCTTTAGTACATTGTATGAGTTTGTTAAATCAATGGCCCTGCAGGAAACTCAATTTAAACTCCTACATAGGGGTTATATCACTAAGGAAAGGGTGGCTCAGATGCATTTATGGGAGGATGCCACCTGTAGTAAATGCAAACAGTCCACTGGCTCGTTTATTCATTCCTTCCTTGAATGCCTCCATCTGGTTCTATGGAATTGTTCTTTTCAACAGCTACAGTTGGTCCTTCAGCGGGAGCTGGAATGGGATTATAGCACTTTATTGTTGGGTGATCAGATGTTGCTAAAAGAACTAGGTCTGACTGTTACTCAACAGCGCTTTGTTTATATGGCTTTGCTAGTGGTCAGGAAAACTATCTTGCAGTACTGGACTCAGGAGGGGACACTCGATGAAGTTACAAGGAAATGCTTTTAAAACCAATAGGAGGAAATATTTTTTCAGAGAATAATTAAGCTCTGGAACACGTTGCCAGAGGATATGGTAAGAGCAGATAGCATAGCTGGTTTTAAGAAAGGTTTGGACAAGTTCCTGGAGGAAAACTCCATAGTCTGTTATTGAGAAAGACATGGGAGAAGCCACTGCTTGCCTGTATCGGTAGCATGGAATATTGCTACTCCTTGGGTTTTGGCCAGGTACCAGTGATCTGGATTGGTCACCGTGAGAACGGGCTACTGGGCTTGATGGACCATTGGCCTGACTCAGTAAGGCTATTCTTATGTTCTTATCTCTTGAGAGCGGGATTCGTCAAAAGTCAGAGGTGGCCCACTTTGAACGCTGTTACTATAAACACATTCCTGATATCCTGGCCTACAAATCTCTGTGGAAAGCCTACTTGCATCTTCTACTAGTCTCTCGCATTGGGGTGGGAGGGGGTGGAATTTCTCTGATTCTGTATGTATGGTTTCTGGATGGCTAGTGTGTGAGTGCTAGTGTCTTCCTAGCTGTGTCTAGGCGGCAGGGGAAGCCCTGGGGGTAAATGATAAAATAAGGAATTGAAGGTATTGGCCTTTAATTTTCTAATTGATGTATCCACAGTTTCCGATACCACATGGCTGGAGGACCCTGTGGGGATGCTTCCAACCTATATATCATGCTACTTGATAGTTTTGAGGATTCTGTGTGGAACTGTTTGTTGATAATTCTGCTTGTATATGCTCTTATTTGCTTGTCTTTTCTCTGTTAATACGTTACTATGTATTGTTCTTGATGCCTGTTACTTTTGATTCCTTAATAAAAATGATTTCTAAAAAAAAAATTTTTAAACAAATTCTTCCCAGCCCCCAAGGTCTGATGCGCATCAAAGACTCAGCTTGGAGAAGCATAAACAGAGTTAAACAGTAGACAGGTGCAGTAAGGACTGGGCAGGGGTCTAGAATGTCTCACCTATCTACTAAAAAGAGCTTACAAGGGTAAGTACATTGTCTCACCTATTGCACTGAAAAAAGAGATTTTCTAGACAAATGAGATGCACAAAAGCAGTCCACCAAATAGCTAGGGTGGGTTGCTGCACCGACCCTGAAGACTAAAGATCTGAAGAGTGGCACTAGACAAGGAGCGCTGTGGCACGCTGTATTGGAATGGATAGTGTGCAAGATAATTTTGTTGAGTACATTGTAGATTTTTTCTACATATAAGATACCTACTTTTCATATGACTTTGGGTAAATCTAGTTAGTAATGCACATGTGATAGTCAGGGCAATGCCCAATTAAGAGCTTATGAGAAGTTAGGATGGGATTCACCCGAGAGTTTTAAAGGAACTTAAGATAGAAATTGGGGAACTACTACAATCTTTAGCTAACATGTCAATTAGAACTGGGCAAGTACCAGACGACTGGAGGATAGCAAATGTCATCCCAATCTTCAAAAAAGGATCACGAGGTGAACCAGGAAATTACAGACCGGTGAGTCTCACATCGGTTCCTGGGAAGATAATCGAAACACTAATTAAGGACCGCATTGTACAACACTTGGATAAGCACAACCTAATGAGAGATAGTCAACATGGCTTCAGGAAAGGGAGGTCATGTTTGACAAATTTACTTCAATTTTTTGAGAAGGTTAACAAGCAAATAGATAGTGGAGATCCAGTGGACATAATTTACTTGGACTTCCAAAAAGCGTTTGACAAGGTTCCGCATGCAAGGCTTATGAGTAAACTATTGAGTCATGGAATAGGAGGAGAAGTGCACGGATGGATCGGAAATTGGTTAGAGAACAGAACGCAGAGGGTAACCATAAATGGGAAATTCTCGGAATGAGAAAAGGTGACTAGCGGTGTGCCCCAGGGCTCGGTTCTTGGTCCCATTTTGTTCAATATTTTTATAAATGACCTGGAAGAAGAAACAACCTGTAATATAATCAAGTTTGCGGATGATACAAAACTATGTCGGGCAGTTGGCTCTCAAAGGGACTGTGAGGATCTTCAGAAAGATCTAAATCAGCTGGAAACGTGGGCGATAAAGTGGCAGATGAGTTTTAACATAGACAAATGCAAGGTGATGCATCTGGGAAAGAAAAACAAAGAACATGAATACAAGATGTCGGGGGTGACATTAGCCAAATGCGAACAAGAAAGGGGTTTGGGGGTGCTGATAGAACCCTAAAACCATCGGCTCAATGCACGGTGGCAAAAAAGAAAGCAAATAGGATGTTAGGCATGATTAAGAAGGGGATCATGAGTAGGTCGCAAGATGTTATAATGCCACTTTACAGAACAATGGTCAGACCACACTTAGAATACTGTGTCCAACACTGGTCTCCATACCTTAAGAAGGATAAAATTCTGTTGGAGAGGGTACAGAGGCGAGCTACGAAACTAGTCAAAGGCATGGAGAATTTAAGCTATATGGAACGCCTCGGAAAACTGGGACTGTTCACCCTCGAAAAGAGAAGACTGCGTGGGGATCTAATAGAGACTTTTAAAATATTAAAGGGTTTTGATCAAATTGACCAGGAAGCAGCATTACTGACATTTTCAGATATGATGCGGACAAGAGGACATAGCTTAAAACTGAATGGCAGCAGGTTCAGGACAAATGTCAGGAAGTTCTGTTTCACACAAAGAGTGGTGGGCGCTTGGAATGCTCTCCCGGAAGAGGTGGTGGCAGAAAATACTGTGCTGGGTTTCAAACGCATGTTGGATGCACACCTTCTTGCAGATCATATTGAGGGATACGGGAAAACCGGGTCTCCAAAAAGGAGCACCTAAACGGGTCTCCGTGTGTGCGGATCGCTGGACTAGATGGACCTTGGTCTGATCCGGTGAAGGCGTTTCTTATGTTCTTAGGTAAAAACATATAAAAATTTGAATATGGATTGCAGACAAGGCCAGAAAAACACTAGAGATTAATATTATGAATAAGTCTAAAAATATTCTCTTTATGTAATTTGCTGGATTAAGCAAGATCATAAGGGAAATTAGGTATTCTTTGTTTCTTTGTCTAAAACATATTTCAGTTTCCTGCTTAAAAGCCTGGCTTCTGGTGTTCTTTGTCTTAATGGTCATGACCACCCAAATATTAAATCTATCAAAATTCTGGGAGTCACACTAGACCAACATTTAACACTAGCAGAACAAACAAACTTAGTGGTACAAAAATGCTTTTTTACATTGTGGAAATTAAGAACCATAAAAAAATATTTTGATCCTTTATCGTTCAGACTATTGGTGCAGGCATTAGTTTTATCTATTTTAGACTATTATAACATCATCTATTTAGGAGCACCCAAAAAAATTCTAAGGAAATTAAGGATAATTCAGAATACAGCTGTTCGATTGATTTTTGGTTTAAAAAAGAACGACCATATTAGTCCATATTATCATTTACTTCATTGACTGTCTTTGGAGGCAAGAGTATTATTCAAATTTTCCTGTATCTGCTTTAAGCTGATATCGGGATTGTCTCCAGTTTATCTTTTTCCTCATTTTGTGTTGCATAGACCATCAAGAGAAACTAGAAACTTCTACTTATTTGCTTATCCAAAAATTAATGGGTGTAGATATAAGACTTTCTTAGATAGGACCCTAGCATTTCAAGCTGGTAGGCAACAATCTTGGTTAGGTAAATGTATTCAGCAAGCTATGTTATCCTATTGCAGTTTTTGGAAATTAATTAAGACCACTTTGTTCAATAAGTTTATTACTTAGTGAGTTTTAATATTGAAATTCTATTTTACAAATATTTGTATTTTTTACTATATCATTGTATTTCGCTGATTGTCTAGCTCTTTTTAGTGTAAACCACCTAGAACTTTTGGTTATGGCGGTATAAAAGAATAAAGTTATTATTATTATTACCATACCCATGGGGATAGGAGAAACCTCAGAACTTGAGTGATAACAGATGTTCCTAAGCTAGTTAGCTTGGAGAATATCTGATTTCACATTCCATTGCTGGGTAAAGAAGAAAACCTAAAGTTCTTAAATATGTATGTTTATTTGTATAAATTGTTTTATTTTTGTCTTCTAATTTTAAATTATCATACGCATTGATGTATTTGATATTGCTTTTACAACAAACTTTTAATAAACTTTAAAGAAGTACTGAATATAACTGGAATATGAATGAAATATGAGTGTGGCATGTTTGGGATCCCAAACTATATGTGTGAGAATACACTTCCTCCTCTCCATTCGCGGTTTTGGCAATCGCGATTTCACATATTCGCGATTTTTTGGGGAGGGGGAAAAAGAAAAAACAAACCATAGTTTAGCCTTCCCCCCAGCATCCCGGCCTTACCTGGTGGTCTAGCGGGCTTTCGGGGTAGGAGCGATCTTCCTACGCTCCTGCCCCGTGTAGATCGCCAATAGGAAATGACTGTGGGGAGTTCCCGTCGTAGTCTCAAGAGACTACGGAAACTCACGGCAGCCATTTCTTATTGGCGATCTGCACGGGGCAGGAGTGTAGGAAGATCGCTCCTGCCCCGAAAGCCCGCTAGACCACCAGGTAAGGCCGGGATGCCAGGGGGAAGGCGGGAGGGAGGCGGGGGTGGGTCAGAGCCGAACCAGAAGATATTTGCGGTATTTCAACAATCGCGGTCCGGCTTTGCCCCTATCCCCTGCGAATCCAGAGGGAGAAGTGTATGTGTGATGGAATGATTTGTGCTTAATTTAAAACCTTGTACATTTATAAGATTAAAAAAACCTTAAGAGATCCTGAGAGGTAACATCTGAAGTTTGACCTATTTGGCCTTTGGGTTGCCATGGAAACTAGCTGTGGAATGTGAAAGAGTGGAAAAAGTTTAAGTATTGTAACTTTCTTTTAATTATATAATTCTGGGTTAGGTCTTAGGAAGAATAATCTTTGATTTTTCTTCTTCATAATAATTAAGCAAGTGAAACAAAGTAGGAATGGAAGAAGTCTCTTTAATTGTGTTGGTTTGGGCATCTGAGATCTCAGGCTAATATAAACACAGCCAGATGTGAAGGGGAGCTGTTAGGCTTTCTTTTGTGTGTCTGTGAAACTTGAAATTGACAGTTTTCCAAAGTATGAGTTCTGAAGGGTCAGAGAACTGTTTTGATTTAAACTTTTAAAGAATACTGGGAGAGGGAGTTTTCTTTGGGTATATTAAAATGTTTTATGCATATTCAGAAATTGCTATGAACAAATATATAATTTGTGAAACTTTTCTTTAAGCCTGGTACCTATAAGAGCTAAAATGAATTTCTTTGTTCAAATACATAAGGACAGCCTCTGCTGGATGATTGGTAGATGGAAGTGATGTAATATTGGTCATTGCAACAGTACATAAATGAGCGAACCAGAATAGGTTCTTCGAGACCAATTTTTCAGAAGAGGTGCATTTTACATGTCTCCATTGTACAAATGCCTTTTGAAAAAAGATTTCTGTTATATTTTAATAAACAATATTTGATTGGAAATATTTGTACAATTATCATTATTCCAGAGCATCTAAGAGCAGAGGTTAGAATATTACTTTGTTCAGACCCAAAGTCAGAGTCCTGTCTTGCCACCCCATTCACTGCTGTTAAACCTGGCAAACGTGTGAAGAGAAGACTACTATTCCATATCCATATTGTATCTGTTCTCCTTTCTAATTTCTTGTAAACCATGCTGAGCTCAGATGAATGGATCCATCTGGAAATCGTGGTCTTGCAAATGGGAGTGCACCACCTAACTGTGCCAGCACAAAGAAATGGTTCAGAAATGAAACTCATTAGTAACCGCTAGATAACGCAGAAGAACTTTGCGCACATCCAGTTTCTTCAGAATTCGATCATGTGTCCTGAAACTAGTAGGCTGAAAGGCAGGCAAACACACTTCCTGATTCACATAGAAAGCCAAAACCACCTTCATAGAAAGGAATGAACCGTCTGATGGGAAACCCCAGCCTCCGAAATACAGAGGAATAGGTCTCTGCAAGAAAGAGCCTGTAGTTCCGACACACTTCTTGCCGAAGGAATGGCAACCAGAAAAAACAATCTGGAGCATCAAGTCCAAGAGGGAAGCATCTCAAAAGGGTTTAAAGGAGCCTTGGTAAGGCTAGACAGCACCAGGTAAAGGTCCCAGGAAGGGAAAGGGTGCTTAACCAGCAGACTGTCACGAAGAGTCCTCCTTTAGAAATCTAGCGACAGCAGGATGATACACCAACAAGGACCGACGTTCCCGGGATCTAATACAAGAGACCATGGTCACCTGGACCCGAAAAGAAGCCACAGTGAGGTCATTACCTAAACCAGACTAAAGAAAGGTGATAATCACCGAGATCAGAGCTGAATAAAGGTTCACCTGGTCCTGCAAGCACCCATGTTGGAAGGCATTCCATGCCTTAGTAAAAGCCAAAACCGTTGACAACTTCTTAAACTTGAGAAGAGTATCAACAATAATAGTAGAATATCCTATGTGCTCTAAGGCTGCGCGCTCAAGAGCCATGCCATAAGAGCAAAGTGACCCAGATCCTCCTTGGACCCTGGACTCAGCGGGAGGTAGTCCAGATGGTTGCTCAATTGAAGGCTGCAGTTACTGGGCAGATGCATCAGATCTACATACTATGGTCCGCAAGGATAAGCTGAAGCCACCAGAATGACAGGCCACAATCTGTCGAATGACCCGGTCAAAAATTGGAGAAAGGAGGAACGTCATACAGGAGAATCTCCTGAAGCTGTGGCTGCCCCATAGAGTCGAGCCCCACACTTCTGGGCTTGGATCCTCTACATTTCTATAAAAGGGCCTGGGATAGGCACGTGGGATCTCCTAGAGAGAGAAAGAGATAATGGTTACTGCAGATAGGCAATCTAGATGAGCCATTTGGCCTTTATTTTCCATCATGTTTCTATGAAGAAGCAATCTGGCTTCTTGAGTCTCGCCGTGGCCATGAGATTGAAGCGAACAAAGTCTGCTTGAAAACTATCTACTCCTGCCACATGTGCCACGTTAGTGCTAGGAGGTGACATTCTGCCTAAAGAAAAAGAAGAAGGTGGGCTTCCTGAGCCAGATGAGTGCTCTTGGTCCCTCCCTAGCAATTGATTTAGGCTACTGCCATCGCATTGCCGGAGAATCCCATGACCGATTGGTCCACAAGAGTCTTCTCCAATCACATCGGAGCTAGCTGAATGGCTCTGAGCTCCAACCAGGTGATTGACCATTTTCATTGAGAGGGTATCCAACTCCATTGAATAGGACAATGATTGCAATGGGCTCCCCAGCCTCAAAAGCTGGCATCTGACATCATCATGATCCAGGAGGCAATGTGTAGTGATACACCCCCGCAGAGCATTTGTGAAAGAAGCCACCAGTCTATGCTTGCTAGGGCTTCCAGAGTCCAAGATAAACAGGCCAGCAAGGCATCCCTGTGCATAGCCCAGTGAGAGAGCAAAGCATGCTGAAGAGGACGCATGTGTGCCCTCAAAAAACCTAGGCACACAGTTTATGCCTGCGGGCTTCTGGTAGATAAGACGTGACCCGCAGTCATGTCGAAGAGAACGCTCAGGTATTCCAGCGACTGTGTGGACATCAGATGGCTCTTCCTGAAGCTGAAAATCCAGCACAGGTCCTCCAACACCTGGAGCATCCGCTCTGTGCTCTATCCCTCGACCAATAAGGACGCTCTGATCAGCCAGTCGTCCCAAGGAAGGGTAAACCTGGAGACCCATCTTTCGCAGGGTAAGCCACCACTACCACCATCACCTTGGTGAAGGTCCAGAGCACCTTTGCCAGCCCAAAAAGCAGAGCTGAGAATTGGTAATGCTATTCCAGAAATGAAACCGTAAAAATCTGCGGTGGGACAGAAAAACCGGAATGTGCAAGTGAAAGCAAGAAACTCTCCTGGGGCCACTGCTGCAATGGCCAAACTTAGTCTCCATGCAAAAGCGGGGAACCTCGAGAGCCCCATTCACATGCTGAAGATCAAGAATAGGCCTCCAATCTTCGGAGCCTTTCTCTGGCACAATAAAGCATATAGGCTATCTGCCCTAGCCCGAGAGTTCAGGCAGCACCGGCTCTAAAGTCTGAAAATCCAACAAGTGTAAATGGTGGCTTGAACCTTGAGCGCTTTGTCTGGGCAATATGTAGGTGAGTCCACTAACCAAACCACTCTGTTAGAGGTCAGGCAAATTTCAGCTTGTAGCCTGACCGAAAAATGTCCCAGATCCTCTGGTCAGATGTAATGTGCATCCAAGCAGAAAGAAATGCCGAGAATTGGTCCCCAATCCGAAGAGGGGCATCTCTCAGCCTGGCATCATTGTGCCTTTCTGGCAGAGGGTGCAGAATGAGAGGTGGAAGGCTGTGAATGCCTGTAGCCAGTATACCGTCATCAGGAGCCCTGTGAAAATCTCTGCGACATGGCGCTTGCATACGGTCAAGATCGCCATGAGCCACAAAAATTAGAATGACCAGAACCCCCAGAGGGTCTGGGTCTACTTTAAGGTAGTCTCAGGGTGATAGGCCACCACAGAATCCAGAAAGTTGACCAGTCCTTTGCCAAACAATAACTGCCCCTGAAAAGCAATCTAGCCAAAATAGCCGTGAAAGTGGAATCACCAGCTCACTGTCTGATCCAAAAAATGCTGCAGGCAGAGATGGATTATGCTGACACATAAGAACATAAGAACATAAGCAGTGCCTCCGCCGGGTCAGACCATAGGTCCATCACGCCCAGCAGTCCGCTCCCGCGGCGGCCCAAACAGGTCATGACCTGTCTAAATCACCAGAAGGGGCCCCCATGCCACCTTGGTTTCCTGATGAGTCCTATCTTCCCATCGAAGTCCTAGCCCTCCGGTCTTGCACATGCACGACCTGGTTGGGTTTCTATACTTTCTCAGTATCCCACGATCCCTTTATCCCCCAGGAATCTGTCCAGTCTCTGTTTGAATCCCTGTACCGTACTCTGCCCGATCACTTCCTCCGGTAGCGCATTCCAAGTGTCCACGACCCTTTGGGTGAAGAAAAACTTCCTTGCATTTGTTTTGAACCTATCTCCCTTCAGTTTCTCCGAATGCCCCCTCGTACCTGTTGTCCCCTTCAGCCTGAAGAATCTTTCCCTATCCACCCTCTCTATGCCCCTCATGATCTTGAAGGTCTCTATCATATCACCCCTGAGCCTCCTTTTTTCCAGAGAGAAGAGCCCCAGCCTGTCCAACCTCTCGGCGTATGGGCAGTGTTCCAGCCCTCTTACCAGTTTCGTTGCTCTCCTTTGGACTCTCTCAAGTACCGCCATGTCTTTCTTGAGGTACGGCGACCAATATTGAACGCAGTATTCCAGATGAGGACGCACCATCGATCGATACAATGGCATGATGACTTCCCGCGTCCTGGTTGTTATGCCCCTCTTTATGATGCCCAGCATCCTGTTGGCTTTTTTCGAGGCCGCTGCGCACTGTGCAGATGGCTTCAGTGATGCATCCACCAGCACACCCAAGTCTCTCTCAAGACTGCTTTCTCCCAACAATGCCCCCCCCCATTTTGTAGTTGAACAATGGGTTCTTTTTCCCTATATGCATGACCTTGCATTTTTTCACGTTAAAGCGCATTTGCCATTTGTTTGCCCAGTCTTCCAGCTTGTCTAGGTCCCTTTGCAGGTCCTCACACTCCTCCCTGGACCTAACTCTGCCGCACAGTTTGGTATCGTCTGCAAATTTTATAACCTCGCACTTTGCCTCCTTTTCCAGGTCATTGATAAATATGTTGAAGAGTAACGGCCCCAGCACCGATCCCTGTGGCACACCGCTCGTGACTCCCCGCCAATCAGAAAATTGGCCCTTTACTCCGACCCTCTGCAGTCTACCCAACAACCAGTGCTCGATCCATCTGTGCACATCCCCTCCCACCCCGTGGTTCCACAGCTTCCTAAGCAGCCTTTCATGTGGAACCTTGTCGAAAGCCTTTTGGAAATCGAGGTAAATGATGTCGACGGGTTCCCCATTGTCCACCCGACTGCTTATTCCCTCAAAGAAGTACAGAAGGTTCGTTAAGCACGACCTTCCCTTACAGAATCCGTGCTGGCTTTTTCTCAGTAGGCCATTTCTCTCAATGTGCTCGCAAATGCTGTCCTTGATCATAGCTTCCACCATCTTCCCTATAATTGAAGTCAGGCTCACCGGCCTATAGTTCCCGGGGTCACCCCTCGATCCCTTTTTGAAGATAGGTGTGACATTCGCCAATCTCCAGTCCTCTGGTACCTCTCCAGTTCTTAAGGATAGGTTGCAAACATGCTGGATTGTGCCCGCTATTTCTTGTCTTAGTTCCTTCAGAACCCTTGGGTGGATCCCGTCCGGACCCGGTGATTTGCCGCATTTTAACCTGTCTATCTGTTTGAGGACATCCTCCTTACTTACCTCTATGTGCTCCAATTTTTCAGCCTGTTCCCCACTCATGAGCTCCTCTGAGTCCTTTGCCAAAACTCACATAAGGTCAGATAAAGTATCAGCCATATAATCAGTCCCTGCCAAAAGAAGCTGAGGAGGGGGAACCACCGCCTCACTCTCCCATGTGTGCAGTCAAGGGACATGGGCACATGCAACAAAAGACATTGCCGAAGCAGCTTTAATGCCTAAAGCAACTGTGTTAAAGAAATTCCTGAGGACCACATCCATATGGCGGTCCTGCATAACCTTTAACACTACACTTCCCTCACTGGGGAGAGAGGTGCATTTAGTCACCTGTGTCACAAAAAAATCCACATTGGACTGACCCAAAGCTGCTGACACTCCTGTGCCAGGGGATACAAGCGTGACATAGCTGTTGCAATTTTCAAAGTACTTTATGGAGAGTCAAACTGCATCCTAGACCAGAACACTCATGTCAGTGTGCCAGGGAAAGGTAGCAAACTGCAAGCACACACTATAAAACCCAGGAGGAAGAAGTGAACGGAGCCAGCTGAGTGACCAAAGTTAACTCCTGCAAAGATTCAGAAATAAGGTCCGGCAAAGTGTGACAAACCCAGGTCCATTTCGGGTTTTTCTCATAACAAACCCGAATCCGTCCCGGGTTTTGCCCCAGTGTGCAGGAGAAAACTCGGTGCACCTAGATGCAGGAGAGCTGATCAGGTGATTAACCAATTAACTGAGCAAGCTGACTTCTGCTCCGATAATGATATGGAGGTAGAAGAAACAGGGCAGGATAAGATCAGGAGAAAAAGCTACACTCCATGCAGACCTGCCTCTGTTAGAAGTCTGATGCAATTTGAACAGCCGGTTAAAACCAGGACTAGGGAGAAACCTGCCTGTAATAGCAGGAAACAGGCTAGTGTGTGGAAAACCCTTCCCCCACCTTCTCAGAGGGGGAGTGGTTTTCCACAGGATATAATGTGGCTCCTGAGAACAGGAAGGGGGCACACAGGAGAGAGGCATTCAGGAGAGTGGGAAGCTGGAGAGAGTCAGTCTCTCTTAAACTGGCCTATGACAGAGGCAGAGGAGGAGTTGTCTCCTACCGGGAAGCCTTGGGAGCAGCCAGAGGAAGAAGCTATGGAGGTACAGGCAAGCCATGCGGGCACTGAGACCCAGCCATTACACATGGAAATCCAGTAAGTCTGAGAATTGGATTTTTCCTGTTGCTTATACCTCTGTGCTGCTAGCGATACTGTAGTTTGTGTGAACTGAATTTAGAAACTCTCCTTGGAAGCCAAACTTAGAAGCTTTCTTTAAAGCATTGAAGTATGAGCAAACGTATGAGTGTTTGTTTTCCCTGGATTGTTGCCAAGCTGAGCTAGTACGTTGCCTCCTCTCACAGCTGTGCCTAATTACTGTAGCCACGTTTCAGAGTGAAAGAAACATAGGCATGCTACTGAGGTTTTGAGCAGAATCAATGATTTTTGTTTGAGATGAACTGTTTGATAAAACATTATGTGCTTAAAGCATTACTGCTCTGGTGAAGAGGACTGTGTTACTCACCAGATTATAAGTCCAGAAGCAGGGGACTATGCTTAATGCAATGCTAACCAAGCTTTAACTTTATGTTTGCATTATTTGAACCTTTTGTTATAAGTTTATGCAATATGAGCTTACACTGAACTGCAAGGCTGAAGCATGTACAGTGGTGCCTCACACAACGAACTTAATCCGTTCCAGGAGCAAGTTTGTTATGTGAAACGTTCGTTGTGTGAAACGCGTTTTCCCATAAGAATACATGTAAAACAAAATAATTCGTTCTGCAGCCCTGTTTTCCCATAAGAATACATGTAAAAGAAAATAATTCGTTCTGCAGCCCTACATTTCCCTCCCTCCACCTCACCTTATATGCAGAGTTTGCCAGCTTTCTTTTTCACCCAGCCGCACGCTTTCAAAAAGCTGTGCACGCGCAGCTGCTGAAGTTGATCAATGTTCTCTTCTCCTGCAACTTCCGGTTTCCGGTTGCGTCAGAGGAGAAGATTGAACAACAGAGCATGCGCGCATGTGCTGCTCTTTGAAAGTGTGTGGCTGGCCGAAAAAGAAAGCCGGAAAACTCGGCATCTAAGGTAAGGTGGAGGGAGATGACGGAACACTGCATTCAGACAGGAGGGTGCTGCTGTTCCCGGCTTCGGCGAGAGTAGCTCCGCCCCCCCCCCCCCCGGGCCCCTCGGGCGACTTCGTTGTGTGAAACGAAGTTCATTATAGGGAGCAAGACAAAAAGTTTGTTATGCGCAGCGTTCGCTGTACGAGCGTCCGTTATGCGAGGCACCACTGTATTTTTGAGTTATTTAATCAGTGCTGGAATAAAGCTAGTTTTGTTTTGCCACTTCTGACTGGGACTCTTTTACCTTGCATGCTTATGAGGCAGATAGCGTGCCTGAAGTAAGACCTGGAGGATCCCTTGGTAGTAAGGGACACGCTGGATCTGAGTTTTAGTCATGTTCCCGGGTGCTCACTGCGTCTACAGGAGCGCAGGTGTGACAAAAGTCACAGACTTAAATAAGCGCAGGACCATGTAAACTTCCCAGATGAAAACCCCAGATACACAGATCCTGCACAGTGTCCCTGATCTCCCGCTCCGGGAAGCACTGCACCTGGAAATAAGAGGTCAGCAAGCGAATCATACGCATCAGGAATACACACACACACACACACCCCGATCAGGGTCAGGCAGCGCAAGAGCAGAGGCATGCTGAGTCGAGGATGTGTTCAAAGGAGCAACACCAATAAGAGATGCTGCGGAGGTGGATTGGGACTGCGTATGGTAAGAACACTGGTTCTAAAATTCAGACCACAAAAATTACATATAGCCAGAAAAGTGTTCGGCTCCTGGGGCTTAGAGTCACCCTAAGGCGACTTAAATTTGTGGTTCTGAGGCTGCATAGGGTCTGCAGCCTGGCGAATGTAAGTACCAGCCGTGTCAAGTTCCGAAAACAAGGAAGGACGCCCCACTGTGCTAGCTGAGCATTTGGTCACCTGCTTCAGCAGGGGAGAGGCTAAGCTGGACGCTGTGCCCCGCAGCACAAGAACACTCCAGAAATGCCAAATTTGTGCAATCCTTGCAAGAATTCACATGAGGATAGCCTAAGGACTTCATCCCAGAAGGTTTCTAGATGAAATTAGAATGTTTTGAAGAAGCAAGGAGCTTTAGGGGGGCAGGGGGGATTCGCTAAAAATCTAAGATGGCTGCTGTAAAAAAATTGTGACTTTTTTTCACACTTCCCAAACTCTAAAAACAACGATTTTAGGATTTTCCGAGAGGGGAAACACAGGGTGACATCACAAAACATTCTAAACTCCACCGGTTCCTCTCATAGGCTGTCAGCCTGTGTACTCACTGTGACCTGACAGGATCTGTGCTGTAGCCTGCTTTCATCTCTCTCACATTAGCTAGATGAGCAATTCACTGCCACAATGCTGGGAATTCCTCTGCAAATCTGATCTTCAGGCTGCCAGTCAGACTTCTATGCCTAACCATACCTCCACCCCTGCAGACCACCGGATGTGCACCGGAATGGGCAGAGGCGCAAAGATACAGTCGGCACTCTGCAAGACACTACTGAGCCTCCTAAGAGCACCCAACAGCCTGCACTCAAACCCTGCTTAACAGTAGGTAAGATCACATAAGGGACAGCCCTAAGCTGCAGAGAACATTATGCAGGCAGGCTAATAGGTATCCAGTGGGATCTGCCTGTCAGCTAAAGACTGAAGTCTGTGACTTCTCAAGTAGACAAAGCTTCAAAATCACTCCAAGCACCAAATTACCTGAAAAAGGGACAAAATTACATAGAATTAAAAATAATAAAATGGGGAGAGCAGAACAAACACTCCTGCAGACATGCGTGCAAAAGGATTGAGCACAGCAGCAGAAGAGTGAAAAATCCGGAGTGGATTCCTTCTGCAGCAGCATGCGGCTATAGGGAAATAACCCATCTGTCTAGAACAGGGGTGCCCACACTTTTTTTGGCTTGCAAGCTACTTTTAAAATGACCAAGTCAAAATGATCTACCAACAATAAAATTTTTAAAAACACAAAGCACGCTGTACGCAGAGAAAACGTTAATTATCTTATATCTATATATATAAAATCGGAGGTATGTATGTGTGTATGTATGTGTGTGTGTGTATGTGCCGCGATCACGCAAAAACAGCTTGACCGATTTGAACGAAACTTGGTATGCAGATCCCTCACTACCTGGGATGATATGTTCTGGGAGTCTCGCGGCCCACCTGCACACGTGGGTGGAGCTACAAACAGAAAATCATATTTCACCCATTCATGTCAATGGAAAAAATGTAAAAAGCTGTCATTCTCACTGTAATTCAAAACCGGCTTGACCGATTTGAACGAAACTTGGTATGCAGATCCCTCACTACCTGAGGTGATATTTTCTGGGGGTCTGGCGGCCCACCTGCACACGTGAGCGGAGCTACAAACAGAAAATCACATTTCACCCATTCATGTGCAAGACCGGAGGGTTAGGACTAAGATGGGAAGATAGGACTTAAATGAGAAACCAAGGTGGCAAGGGAGCCCCTTCTGGTGATGCAGACAGGTCGTGACCTGTTTGGCCGCCGCGGGAGCGGACTGCCGGGCAGGATGGACCTATGGTCTGACCCGGCGGAGGCACTGCTTATGTTCTTATGTTCTTATGTCAATGGAAAAAATGTAAAACGCTGCCATTCTCACAGTAATTCAAAACCGGCTATATCGATTTGTACAAAACTTGGTATGCTGATCCCTCACTACCTGGGGTGATATGTTCTGGGGGTCTCGCGACCCACCTGAACACGTGGGCGGTGCTACAAACATAAAATCTGATTTCACCCATTCATGTCAATGGAAAAAATGTAAAAAACTGCCATTCTCACAGTAATTCAAAAACGACTTGACCGATTTGAACGTTACTTGGTATGCAGATCCCTCACTACCTGGGGTGATATGTTCTGGGGGTCTCGCGACCCACCTGCACACGTGGGCGGAGCTACAAACAGAATATAAGATTTCACCCATTCATGTGAATGGAAAAAATGTCAAAACCTGCCATTCTCACAGTAATTCAAAAACGGCTTCAACAGATCTTCCTTTTCAGTTTAAGAGATTGCAAATTCCAGTGAGACTTGCCTTCTCTATCACAATCAACAAATCACAGGGACAGACTATTACATACTGTGGAGTGGATTTAAGATTCCCCTGTTTTTCCCATGGACAACTCTATGTTGCTTGCTCAAGGGTGGGTTCACCCAAGAATTTATATGTTCTTGCTCCTGGAGGTGAAACTAAAAATGTTGTTTATAATCAAGTTTTGTATTAGTTGTATTGTATTCATTTTGTCAAATATTTCACATTATATTTTGAATATTGTACTTTTTATAAAGCTGTAATAAAATAATTTCATTCACCACTATAAAGTATCTTTATTTGAATCCATTTACTGTGTTATTGCTATAATTAAATACCCGTGCAACGCCGGGCCATCAGCTAGTCGTTTATATTTGGGGGGTTTTCAAAGAGGTCAAGGCAGATGACTTTAAAATATGCAATGTCACCTCAGTAACAACGATACAAAAATAGACAAATATACCCCCTCCCATTTTATTAAACCGTGATAGTGCTGCTCCTGATGCTCATAGGCTCCCTGTGCTAAAAACAGCTATCGCGGTTTAGTAAAAGAGGGTCATAGTGCAAAATATAGACAGCAGATATAAATTCTCAAAAAGGATACATTTTGATCACTAAATTGAAAATAAAATCATTTTTCCTATCTTTGTTGTCTGGTGATTTCATGAGTCTCTGGTTGCACTTCCTTCTTCTGACTGTAAATATAATATTTATCTCTCTTTCTTTCTGCCTCCTGCATGCTTCCTCTCCTCCTGACCTCATTCCAACCAACATCTCTCTCTGTCCCTCCATGAGACCAAATTTTTCTTCCTCTCTCCCTGCCTGCCCCCTGCCACCCGACACACTCCATCCCCTTCCCCCAACTTTTTCTTCCTCTCTCCCTGCCCCCTTCCCTTTCTTTCTCTCTCCCTGCCCCCCTTTCTTTCTTTCTCTCTCCCTGACACCCCCTAAGCCACTGCCACCGATTTCTCCCTCCTTCCCCAACGCCGCAACAAGCCAGGCGCGTGCAGTGACTGCACAAGTGCTGGGCCCACAAGCTTCCTCTCTTTAATCTTTCAAAATGATTAGACCCGACAAAGTCCATGTTTCAGTTCCACCAAGCCTGCATCAGGGGTCCATAAATGGAGTTGAAACACAGACTGTGTCGGGTCTAATCAATTTGCAAAAATAAAGATTCCTTTTAAGAAACAGTTACAAATGGGTTTTCTTCATTTCCCCAGTTACAACTCCACTTTTTCTGCTTTTCCTTGTTTTTCTTTCTCAGATGTCCATCAATCACATCTGCAGAAACAGCTTATGACAGTGGACAAGAACCATAAAGCCTATCTGGCCTAATCAATTTTCATTCCTGTTCCACTACTATGGATAAGGCAAGCAAAGTGGTAGGCTATGCATAAATAATTAGCTGCAAAATATATGCAGATTGCTATCACAAATATGGAATATAAAACAAGGAAAGGATCAAATACATTTCTAAAATAAACATTATCGAACATCTGGCACATTATAATCAAAGTACCCCATTTTATTATATATCAATATCTGGTATGTAAAAGTATCCTGTCTTTCACATGTGCATTACTGAAATCCAAAATTTGCAGAGGTCATCCATAGGAAAATGAATATCCAAGTCAGACATTCATAATTTCAAGATATTTTAGAAAAAGTGTACTTTCCTTGGAGAGACAGAATAATGCAGCCACATGTGGTATTTGTCTTCTATAGCCATTAACATGGACCATCTCTTTCTAGAACAGTGGTCTCAAACTCAAACCCTTTGCAGGACCACATTTTGGATTTGTAGGTACTTGGAGGGCCTCAGAAAAGAGAGTTAATGTTTTATTAAAGAAATGACAATTTTGCATGAGGTAAAACTCTTTATAGTTTATAAATCTTTCCTTTTGGCTAAGTCTTAATAATAATATTGTAATTTATAGCTAAAGAGACATATGATCAAGAAACTTTTATTTTATTTTTGTAATTATGATAAACATACCGAGGGCCTCAAAATAGCACCTGGTAGACCGCAAGTTTGAGACCACTGCTCCAGAACTATACAAATTGTAGCCAAATCAGCAGTCCATGCTCCTTCCACCTGCGAATTGGAAATTCTCTCTTAGTTCGAAGGAAAAATTCTCTCTCACTACCAGCAAAAGTTTATTTAAATATGGAAAGTGCCAACTCCGGATTATTTCTGTAACTCTTCTCTACTTCACTGGGAGCTCTAGCAGTTAGTATCCAAGAACCAAGAGCTCCAACATAGAACGTGAAGTAGGGACATCAATGGGAACATTCCCAAAAACCAACTGTTCTGCTCAAAGAAGCAGCATGCAAAACTCAAATTCAAACAATGAACAAGAGAATCAAAGGTGCTCAGAAAACTAAACTAAACCTTAAGTTTATATACCGCATCCTCTCCATGATTATAGAGCTCGGCACGGTTTACAAGAGCTTAATAAAGGAAGGTATTAGGTTTGGTGGTTGAATATAGGGGGAGGAGAGCATTATATTTTTGTGAAAAGCCTAGTTTTCAGGTGCTTACGGAATAGTTGGAAGGAGACCTAATACCCTGTATGCAATAGAAACAAATATATAGAATTCTTCCCAGCCCAAAGGGCTGACTGGCATCCAACAACGACTTGGAAAAGCATAAACAGAATGAGACAGTAGCCAGGTGCAGGAAGGACAGGGCGGGAATCTAGAATGCCTCACCTATCTACTGTAAAAGATATTATCAAGTTAAGAACATAATCTCTTTTTCTAGTGCAATAGGTGAGACATTCTAGACAAGTGAGATGTACAAAAGCAGTCCCAAAAAGCTAGGTCAAGCTGACTGCACAGACCCTCAAGAACAAGGATCCAAATGTAGGGTCTTGTCTTCCAGCCACATCCACACTGTAAGTTTTGGCAAATGTGAACAGAGTGGACCAAGTTGCTGCTCAATAAGTCTCCTCAGGGGAGATCACCTTAGCCTCAACCCACGAGAGGAAACTGTTTACCACAAATAATGTAGGCTGATGAAATGGCCTTATGGTTCCATCTGGAAATAGTGGCCTTGGAAGCAGGAGCACCCTGTTTAGAAGAGTGAGCACAAAAAGAATGTCATAGCCAAAACTCATTTCTGACCTCTAGATAAAACAGAAGAACTCTGCAGACATCTACTCTCTGCAAAATGCGGTCCTGCCACTTACAACTAAATTGCTGAAAAACAGGCAAACAGGCAAACAAATAGGTATGGAAAACCTGTCATATTCTGAGAGATTGGAGAAGCTGGGTCTCTTTTCCCTGGAGAAGAGGAGACTTAGAGGGGATATGATAGAGACTTACAAGATCATGAAGGGCATAGAGAGAGTAGAGAGGGACAGATTCTTCAAACTTTCGAAAAATAAGAGAACAAGAGGGCATTCGGAAAAGTTGAAAGGGGACAGATTCAAAACAAATGCTAGGAAGTTCTTCTTTACCCAACGTGTGGTGGACACCTGGAATGCGCTTCCAGAGGACGTTATAAGGCAGAGTACGGTACTGGGGTTCAAGAAAGGATTGGACAAATTCCTACTGGAAATGGGGATAGAGGGGTATAGATAGAAGATTACTGCACAGGTCCTGGACCTGTTGGGCCGCCGCGTGAGCGGACTGCTGGGCACGATGGACCTCGGGTCTGACCCAGCAGAGGCATTTCTTATGTTCTTATGTTCTAAACCGCCTAACATGGAATGCAGACACTACCTTTGACAGAAATTAAGAAACTACAGAGAGAGATCCCAGCCTCTGAAAACCTCAGGAAAGGCTCTCTACAAGACAGAGCCTGGAGTTCCGAGACGCATTTTGCTGAGATAATGGCAACCAGAAAAACTGTCATTATTAACAGGTCCAAGAGAGAAGCAGCTTGCTGAGGCTGAAACAGAGCCATGAGGAGGCCAGACAAAACCTTAAGGTTCCACGAAAGGAATAAGAAACAACAAGAATGGAAGACCCAATATTCCACAGTGAAAACAATCCAAACGATAAAAACAAAAAACTGTGGATGATGATGTTCTAAAAATATGATTTATTTAATTTTTCTTCCAAAAAACTACAATTAAATACAGATATAATAGTCCGCGTTTTGGCGAACACGCCTTCCTCAGGGGTCCTAAAGGTAATAAGTATAATCATGTATGAAACAAATAAAACTGTAAAACCACCATGTTAGAGTGATTAGGTGACTTAAGATGCAAAATAAATGCATACTGAAAGTGTGAGTGAATGATTGTAGCCAAAGTGATGGCTGTGGAATACATATAAATGGTGTGTGATAGAAACTACTTTATATGTAATAAGTGGTGATGACCAAGAGGTATGTCAAACCTAGGGATACTCAAAGAAGAAGAAATCAAGGATAAGATAAATTATAAAAGATCAAAATCATGTGCATAGGGTGCACAATAAAACCAATGGCACGTGATGAGACTAAAGTAGGGAAAATCCTGTTTTAAATCCTGTGTTTTAGGGTAAACTAAACTAAACCTTAAGTTTGTATACTGTATGATCTCCATAAAGATAGAGCTCGGCACGGTTTACAGGTAAATTCAATAAATGAGGGAAGGACATAATAAGAAATTAGAGGTTATGAAGATGATAGCTAGCTTTACATTTTAAATAGATAGCTTTACGTTTTGGAGAAAAGCCAGGTTTTCAGATGCTTTCGGAATAATTGGAATGAGCCTAGGTTCAGCAGCGGGGCAGGGAGGTTATTCCAAATCTCAGTGAATTTGAAGAAAAGGGATTTCCCTAATTTACCTGCATACATGACACCTTTTAGCGAGGGGAAAGATAGTTTGAGTTTGTGGGCGGATCTGGTAGTGTCAGGTCTCGAAG
Source organism: Geotrypetes seraphini (assembly GCF_902459505.1). Taxonomy (NCBI): domain Eukaryota; kingdom Metazoa; phylum Chordata; class Amphibia; order Gymnophiona; family Dermophiidae; genus Geotrypetes; species Geotrypetes seraphini. The sequence goes on along the minus strand of NC_047088.1, from coordinate 136,372,668 downwards.
AATTCCAGGAAAGTGAATTCCAGGGTAGCCACTGATCTGTTATCAAGCCTGTATTTCTGTTTTAAATCCTGTGTTTTAGGATAGCCACTGATCTGTTATAAAGCCTGCATTTCTGACCTCAATTCAGTTACTAGTTTTCAGCCATTGTGTCTGCTGATTAGGTATAGAAGGGAGGGGCTGGGACCGGAGCTTGGACAGGCAAGCAGGAGAGAGGAGTAGCAGTAGGAATAGGAGAGAGCAGGAGAGGGAAGCAAAAACCAAAGCAAAAAAGCGCACGAGGAAAGCAGAGGCAGGAGACTACAGGGGGAACTGCGAGAGTTAGCTCTGCCCAACCCCCGACGTCTACCACCAAAGCTCCCCCTTAAAAGGGGAAGGGCCAACAAACTGAGTCGATCAAGGCTTGGACAGGCAAGCAGGAGAGAGGAGTAGCAGTAGGAGTAGGAGAGAGCAGCAGAAGGAGAAGAAAGCAAAAACCAAAGCAGAAAAGCACACAAGGGAAGAAGAGGCAAGAGACTATAGGGGGAATCGCGAGAGTTAGCTCCACCCACCGCCCGATGTCGACCACCAAAGCTCCTCCTTAAAAGGAGAAGGGCCAATGGCGCTCAGCCGTTCGGCGTGCGTTAAAGGCGCTCGCCTTAGTGAGAGCGCCTTTGTGAAGGGCCTTGAGAAGGAACGAGCCACCGCTAAGGGAGAGCAGAAGGAGACCACAGTAGGCGCAGAGGACACACAACCAGGCAGGCACAGAGGACACACAACCAGACAGACACAGAGGACACAGCAGGCGCACAGGACACACAGCCAGACAGACACAGAGGACACAGCAGGCGCAGAGGACACACAACCAGGCAGACACAAAGAACACAACAGGTGCAGAGGACACACAACCAGGCAGACACCGAGGACACAGCAGGCGCACAGGACACACAGCCAGGCAGACACAGAGGACACACAGCCAGGCAGACACATAGGACACAGCAGGCACAGAGGACACACAACCAGGCAGGCACAGAGGACACACAGCCAGACAGACACAGAAGACAAAGCAGGCGCAGAAGACACACAACCAGGCAGACACAGAGGACACACAGCCAGACAGACACAGAGGACACACAGCCAGACAGACACAGAGGACACAGCAGGCGCACAGGACACACATCCAGACAGACATAGAGGACACAGCAGGCGCAGAGGACACACAACCAGGCAGACACAGAGGACACAGCAGGCGCAGAGGACACACAACCAGGCAGACACAGAGGACACAGCAGGCGCAGAGGGCACACAACCAGGCAGACACAGAGAGCACAGCAGGCGCAGAGGACACACAACCAGGCAGACACAGAGGACACAGCAGGAACAGAGCACACACAACCAGGCAGACACAGAGGATACAGCAGGCACAAAAGTCAAAGCAGGCGCTGAGGACACACAGCAGGCACAGAGGACAGCCACTGCAGACACAGAAGACATCCACAGCAGACCAGCAAGCGGGCAGCGATGGAAGCGGCAGACAGGAGCAGGATGTTGAGCTACCCAGTTTTTTGCACCATCTGCCATATGTATGACTAGCTCCCTTCTGGGAGGCGGTCTTACATATGCGCTTGATGCGGAGAACTGGAGAGCCTGAAGAAACAAGTCAGACTCCCGGAGGGCAGAATACTAGAGCTGGAGGCACTTCAAGCAATGGAGGAGGAAGACGGAAATGCAAAGAACTCCAAGACAGAGGACGCAGCAAACACCAAGATAGAGGACACCATCGAGGAAGAAGTCTGAGAGCTGGAGAAAGTCATAGAGGAGGCATACAGGGAGGCTGTGGAAAATCACCAGCAACAGTGGAACTGCCGAGATACACCTATAGAGAGTGTGGATCCGGCGGACAACCACCAAAAAGAAATGGGTGACACAGCAGCGAGATCTGGAAACAGCGGAGAGAACCCACAAGAAGACGAATCCTGTGCAAGCCAACGCCAGAATGAGAGAAAATGGATGGGAAAGAAGGACACGGATCTAAGGCTGGAGAGATGGACATACACCAGGGAAACGGACCTGCGGCTGGAGAATCAAGAGAAGATAGAAAGGACAGCAATCGTTGTTGGGGATTCCATAATCAGACAAGTCAACAGCCACATAGCAGGAGGAAGACTGGATCAGATGGTGACCTGCCTACCGGGAGCCAAGGTAGAAGACACAGTGAGCCGCATCGACAGGATCATCAACAGTGTAGAAGAAGAAGATACGATAATGGTGATCCATGTGGGGACGAACAACGTGAGCAACAGGAACTACAACAGGGAAGTATTGAAGGACCAGTTCCAGATGTTAGGAAGGAAGCTGAAGACCAGAACGCAGAGGATAGCATTCTCAGAGATCCTGCCGGTACCCAGGGCCAACGAGACGAGGCAGTTGGAGCTGCAAGCAGTCAATGTGTGGATGCAGCGCTGGTGTGAGGAAGAAGGATTCCACTTCGTGCGCAACTGGACGACATTCTGGGGGAAGAGCAAGCTGTACAGGAAGGATGGACTCCACCTCCACAACCAATCAATTAAATATGCTAATGACTTTTGCCAATCAAATTAAGCTTAGTAAGTTTTCAATGGAAAGATGTGAAACTATAAAAGAAACTGTAAAATAAGGAAGTAGCCTTAGAGCAGACCAGAAACCGCAGTGTGCAGATTGTTTCTTTACTCTGCTTGATATAATTGATGTATAAGTTGTTTTTTTTCTTTTACCAATCTTGTATGCTGCATTTTGCTTTATTACATATTAAATTTATATCTCTAAGAAACAGCAATTGTGTGTGGTCTGAGTGTGTCATTGTAAAGAAGTGAAAGGTCCCGCAGCCGGTCTTTCCATAAGTGAGCAGTGCGACTCAACCCCTTGCTTTACAATAATTTCCTTTTCTTTTCTTTTGGCTGCCATGAGTCAAGCCACTGGAAATTCAATCAAGACTATATTATTAAATGCAGGCTGTATTCATTTCTGATAGAATGAGGTGTAAGGAATCGTATGCTATTCTACAGGAAAGAGGCCTATCAAGGTAAGAATCTAATACTTTCTTCCTGTGCAAATATATGATTCCTTATGGATGGAATGTACCAGAGCAGTCCCTTGAGTTTAGGGCGGGACAGATGAGCCTGCAACAAGTACCAACGACCCAAAAGCCATGTTCGCTTGTGCCAACTCATCCACTCTGTATAGCTGTTCTGCAAATTTCATCAGGCAGCACTGCACTGGACTGCACTTCTGGAAGAGTGAACTTTCAGAGCGAATGGTGGTTGTTTACCACAGTCAATATATGCCAAGGAGATCGCCATGTAAATCCATCGGGCTATTGAAGCCTTAGAGGCTGGTCTTTCTCGACGAATAGAGCTGGAAAAGACAAACAGATGATCTGAAAGCCTAAATTAATTTGTTACTTCAAGATAGCAGAGAATCGCCCTCTGCACATCCAGCTACCACAAAACCTTGCCCTGTTTGTTTTCACCCGTGAGAAAAATGCAGGTAGACTTACTTCCTGATTAACATGGAACACCAAAACCACCTTCGGTAGAAAGGCATGGTGCATGACAACACTCTCGCTTCCATGACTCTCCACATTAATGCCTGCAGCTTGGACACCCTCCTAGTTGAAGTAATTGCATCAAAAAACACCTTCTTCACAGTCAGATCCATGAGAGATGCAATTGATAAAGGTTCATATGGAGCCTTGGTGAGGGCCCATAATATGATATAAAGATTCCACGTTGGAAACAGCTGCCTTACTAGAGGGCAGAGCCTCAAAGCTCCATTCAGGAAACTGGAAACATCTGGATGAGAGGCTAGAGATGCTCAATCTACTCTAGTCCAGAAGCAAGAAAGACTAGCTACTTGAACTTTAAAAGATCCAATTACCAAGCCCTTCTCCAATCCTTCCTGTAGGAACAAGGGGACCTCAGGAATGGAAGCCCGGAAAGGATCCAACTGCTTACCCTTGCACCAGTGCCGAGCTTTATACACTTTAGCATAAGCCATCATTGTCACTGGCTTTCTAGAATGGACGAGAATCAAAATCACCATCTCTAAATAACTTTTCCGCGCTATGTCTGCACGCTCAATAGCCAAGACATAAGACCAAAGCATTCTGGAATGTCTAATATTATGGGCCCCTGTGACAGAAGCCATGGTGGAACGGTAGTCTGGGGCCACTATCCCACTCAAGTGGACCAGATCCATGTACCAGGGGCAACATGGCCAATCCAGGGCTACATGAAGAATCTACATCTTATTCTTCCTCTTTTGGAATCCCTCAAGGATCTATTCTGTCCCCTCTATTGTTTAACATCTTTATTTCGCCATTACTAGGTATCTGTCAGTCCATAGGCTTCATTCCTTTCTCCTATGCTGACGACATTCAACTCATTCATCCCTTGGACCCGGAAAATAACATTGAAATCACATCCATCAACCATAAATTGGAAAAAATTAAAAACTGGCTCAACACAAACAAATTAGCGTTAAATATTAATAAGACTAAATCAATGTTATTTAATTGGAAAAAAGACATAATTCTGTCAAAACCGTTCATTCTTAATAATATTCCACTCAACCTGGTCTCCTCTGTTAAAATTCTCGGTGTAATAATAGATGATAAATTGATCTATCATGAACACATCTCTCTCACTGTTAAAAACTGTTTCTTCAAATTACGACAGATCCGCTCAATCGCCAAATTTCTCAGTTTAACTTCAATAAAGATACTCATTCACTCCTTAGTAATATCAAAAATAGATTACTGCAATGCTCTTATCCTTAATATTACCCAGAAAGAAAAAAGGAGACTGCAATTAATACAAAATACGGCCATTAAATTAATATATAACGCGAAAAAATATGACCATATTTCTCCGTTACTAAAAGATGCCCACTGGCTGCCAATTGGCCATAGGATTATCTTCAAAATAATGTTACTTATTTTCAAAACATTAGCATCTAACGAACCACAGTTTATTTCTAGATCTCTAATCCCACACAGTACTCAACGTCCACTTCGATCATCTGGTCAAAATCTGCTTGCAGTACCCTCTTTGAAAATCATAGATACAAGGAGATCAGATATGTTCACAGTAATGGGACCACAATGGTGGAACGCCCTTCCTCAATATATTAGAACTGAAAACGACATCGCAACATTTAAAAAATTTTTTTAAACTTATTTATTTAATGACGCTTTTAATATCTGAAACTTTTACATGCTTTAGGGAAGCCTCTAACTGTGCTTTGGATTAATAACCCCCTTACCTTTTGTTTTTTCCTTTTTCTACCATATTTAAGATTGTAACTTTTAATTTTTTCCCTCCCACTTCACGTCTGTATTTTATGTAATTATATTGTGAAAATGTTAGTTTCTCTGTATTATTGTCTACTTGGATTTTGTACATCGCCAAGCAATTTTAATAGGCGATTCATCAAATGAATAAATAAACTTGAAACTTGAACTACCAGTCCCCGATGGGCTGACTTGGCCTATTATCGGTCATGGTGGGAACATGTACAGCAGTTATCTTGCTGACCACAGCTGCACAAGAGCGTTATTCTGATGCTTCCTGACTCAAATCTATGACTGAAAAACGGAGGGGCTTGCTTGTAATTCGCTGACACAATGCGGTCAAATGTTGGTCACCCCAAAAGTCTCACAATGCAGTTGAAAGCTCTTTAGGACAACAACCATTTCCCTAGATCCAGCATCTGCTTGCTGGGATAAGTCAGCTTTGGCATTGTCCACTCCTGCTATGTGTGCCACTGTTATTGCCTGCAGGTGGACCTCCGCCCAAAGGAACAGTTGGGCTTCTAGCTTCAGAGAAGAACTCTTGATTTCCCCTTACCCGTTAACATACGCTACTGCTGTAACATTGTCCAAGAATATTTTGACTGTTTTGCCCTTCAACCATGTCTGGAAGAAGCAGAAAGCCAACCAAATAGCTCTCAGCTCCACTCTGTTGATGAACCATGTTTTTTTACGATGGTAGCCATCAGCCTTGCACTGGGTGACCCTCGTAATAAGCATATGCAATAGCAAGATGAAAGGAAATAAGTCCAGACTTGGAAGTGGAGAAGAAGGGTACAGATAAAAGCAATTTGTCTGAGGAACAAAGTTCATCCAAAGAGGATGATCTCTTGGACAGCAATGGCATAGTATCTGACCCCAAATCATCCCTGTCCTTTTCTGATTGGACCTCTGATTCCTGCAGATCCACAGCCTGTGCATGAGCTTCACCCTGAGGAGGTAACCCTCTCTGTGCACCTCCCTGTAGGCTCCCTGATGCTCCTTTGTATTTTTGGTAGGCTATATACATCAGTCACAAATTTGGGGTCCAAGACCTGACCTGGATCCACCAGGGACCTCTGTCACCCTGATATTCGTCTCCTCTCAGGGTCAGTTGCTTCCACACAACATTGCTTTGCCAGCAACACATTATTGCAGTTTAGGAGCTCTAACTGGGTTTTGAGCCCCAGCTCTTGCACTCTCTGTAATTCGTGATCCACAAAGGGTCCAGAGGGAGATAAGCCTATGGCTCCCAACCCCTTCGCACACAGTACACAGACACTTCTCAGGTGCCTATCCAAGGCAAATTTTGCGCGATATAGGGGTCAACCCACCTGAGGGATCCATTACAATTGATTTAAACCAAAATAAAATTGGGAAATCCAAAATGGCCACCGCGGCAGGATTTTGGTGCTAAAAACAGCCCATTGGAGCTAAACAAAGTTCAGAAATGCTTAAAATAGGTTTTTAGAGGCAGGGAACCCTTATAACCCCAGAAACCCTCAGTTTCCCATAAACAGTAATAAGCTTTACTCACAGATCTAAGCTGGAGTGCTAAGATGGAGTGGCTGCATCAGTTTCTCACTGCAGTTAGAAACGGACAATGAAGCTGACCTCCAGGCCAGTCACGGGGTCTAATCAGCCTGCACTCAAACGCCTGACTGCAGGAATGAGCACCGCTCCCATGGAACCTATTCCCAAGCTTCAAATATTAAAGCAGGCTGGTCAGGCAGGTGCTCTTTTAAAAGTGCGGTCTTCCTGGCTACAGATCCCAAGTCTGACCCTTCTTCCAGGCGGAGCTGTCCCAGGATTATTGGGAACCTCCTAGCACAGGGAAACCTCAAAAAAAGATTGGCAAAATATCAAATCTAGTACAGAACAGAGTGAAAGATACCTTCTCAAATAATTCTCTGCACAAACCAAGTGGCTGCTTCTACATCAAGCTGCTAATGCAGCTACTCCACTTTCCTTAACAGCTGCTTTTCCTTTTCCATTCCAAGACTGGTTTCTCCTGCTGATGGCAGGCACCATTCATGTATTTTGAGTACCTGAGGTTAAAGGGAAAGGGATATACTGCCTTTCTGTGGTTACAATCAAAGTGGTTTACATATTATATAAAAGGTACTTATTTTCTGCCTGGGGTAATGGAGTGTTAAGTGACTTGCCAGAGTCACAAGAAGCTACAGAGGGAATCAAACCCAGTTCCCCAGATTCTCAGGCTGCTGAACTAACCACTAGGTAGCTCCTCCACTCCTGCTTGTTTTTTTCAGCCATGCTTTGTGGTATCTAGATGTCTGTATCTGAACCCTTCCATCTCTCCTCTAGGTTCTTTAAATTTCATCTAACTGGGTCAAGGTGGAAAGTCTATGCTATTTTGCCAGTCCCTTTGCACTTCTTTCACCCTTTCTACAGTATATCTTTCTGAAGAACACCTCAAGAACTAGACACAGTATTCTAGCTAAGGTCACACCAATGGCATGTAGAAGAGCATCAGTCTTTTTCAAACTGTTATACCTCTCCCAATATGAACTCACTTCACACCATTCTGTAACCTTCAGATCATCAGAGATGAGCATCTCAAGATCTGCTGCCTGTTGATGGAATAGGTCAGGTCTAAAAGAAAAAAACATTTGCAATTTAGGACATAAATCCCAGCTCTTTAACAAGCAATGTGTGTGAACCTGGACAAGTCAGGTATTCTCCATGCCTTGGTAAAAGACATGTTTAGAAATTTTCTCTCTCCTGTTTTGAAGCTTTAGTATATTTCTAGTGCCAGAAACCTTAGTCATTTAGTTTTCTGTACCCAAGACACTACAGCACAGACACTTCCAAAATGCTACAGTTAGAACCTGCTAGGTTGAAAAGCTGATATAAAAGTTAACAGAGTTCATTTACCTTTGTTGAAGCGAAAGAGATTCACAAAGGAACTGTAGGCAGATTTGAAAGGTGGTTCCTCCTGATCTGGGGTGAGAGGTTTGAAGTGAGTGAGGTAGGAAAGGTTGCTTGGAGTATGTGGCAAGTCACTGGTACAGTCCACTGGCGGTGACAACTTGTCATCTGTGGCCATTTCATGGATCCTGAAAAATAAAATGCCAGCACATGATATTCCGCTCACTTGAAAAAGAGAAGAAAGTCAAGCCCAGTTCCATCATCTATATCAGTGTATCTCAAACTGTGTGCCTCCTGAGATTTCAGGTGTGCCACAATACACTGGGGAGGAGGAGAGGCGCTGGCGCCAGCTGACTTACTACAGAACATACCTCTCATGGCGAGAGGCACATCCTATAGGCAATCAGTGGGCGCCAGCACCTATCCTTTTCTCTGGCCCTCTTCCCTTCTGGCATCCCCCACTGGCATCTCAGGGCCCGCCTGGAGGGCCTTCACACACACGCGGATATCGACATGATGATATCACACATGCGCGTGATGTCATCATGGCGATATCTGTGCACTTCTAGGTGCCTTGAGCCATGGCCACTACCTTTAGTGTGCCACGGCTCAAGAAAGTTTGCAGGACACTGATCTATATCAATACATTAAGAATGCTCATACACTTAGTTTATAAAATGGAAGGCTGCACTCAATGAATGTCTGAATCTTCTTTCATTTCAACCAGTTAGGTAAACTATGGGCTCCTTTTACAAAGCTATAGAAGAGGTTTCCAATGTGGGTCAGTGAGGTCAATGCTCCAATGCTCATAGGAATTCTATGAGAATCGGAGCATTTATCTCACCAGCCCAAGATAGAAACTTCTACTGCAGCTTTGTAAAATCCAGTAAATAACCAGAGACCAACAGAGCTTGTAGTACTTTGTAACCTTCCTGAATGAATCTTAATAAGCTACAAACACAACAGCAGGAAAACAGTACAGTAAATATGTGGCAGCTCAACCAATTAGCAATATATTTATTTTTTAAAATTTTACAATGTATTTGACTGGTTTTGTGAATTTGTTATTGTTTTACAACAATACAATTTAAAATAGGAAGTGATCCAGTTCAGTGATGGCTCCTGCAAATTTGTTTCATTTGAATGCCTCAGAAAGATAAAGGTTATGAGCCCCAGAACTAAAAATAATAATAAATCACCTAGGCATCTAAAATTTGTTGACTGAAATAGGATAGCCATATCCACTCAGAATTCACTCTTGTAATGTACTTGATGAAAAACGATATCAAAAATCACAGAGTCTCACAAAACAAAAAAAGTTTTATATAAGAGGACCGAAAAGGGTATCAGACAACCCTGCACATAACGATTGAGTGCTGGGAGCAATTCCTCATTTACCCCACGGAACCTCCACCACCTCTTAGTGTATTACTTATTTCAAATTATAGCAGCTTTGTTTTGAATTGCTCATGTTTTTTACTTTATATTGCATTTTACTTTATATTGCATTTCTAGTAAATGTGAAGAAGTTACTTAGCTTTCAGCTTTCAGATTAAAAATCAATCCCCTGAACGCCAACGCGTTTCGATATCCTTTGTCAAGGCGACATGGGGAGCTGAAAACCAAACACAAACAATCAAGAAAACTTAAGGGATAAGGCCTATTATATGACCTACAATTTAACCCCCCAAACAATTGCCAAATCTACTTACATTTAACATTTAACATGCACTGTATACCACCAACCGGCTGCAAACGCAAGCCGAGGCAGAGTGACTCTGGACTTTAAATACCACCCCCACCTATGACTCATCCGGGGAACACCCACCTGACCTAAGAACTAACTTAAAGGAACATACGCACTAAAAGGCAAGAATGCCTAAAATTCAGCCTGGGCTAACCAATCGGATGTTTCGTTTAACCCTTTAGGTGACATAGAATCTAGCACAAACATCCAACAGAGTTCACACCGGTTAAGCCTCCGAACAGTGTTACCTCCCTCCCACCCAACTATAATACGATCTAGCACCCTCCATTTCAGATCTTTTAAAGTGTGTCCATGCCTATACGGGTTCGTTTAACAGAACATAAATCTAGGGTCCATACCCACACTGAGTCTTCCCCCTTGGTCCGTCATTGGATCAGACATGGACACACTTTAAAAGATCTGAAATGGAGGGTGCTAGATCGTATTATAGTTGGGTGGGAGGGAGGTAACACTGTTCGGAGGCTTAACCGGTGTGAACTCCGTTGGATATTTGTGCTAGATTCTATGTCACCTAAAGGGTTAAACGAAACATCCGATTGGTTAGCCCAGGCTGAATTTTAGGCATTTTGCCTTTTAGTGCGTATGTTCCTTTAAGTTAGTTCTTAGGTCAGGTGGGTGTTCCCCGGATGAGTCATAGGTGGGGGTGGTATTTAAAGTCCAGAGTCACTCTGCCTCGGCTTGCGTTTGCAGCCGGTTGGTGGTATACAGTGCATGTTAAATGTTAAATGTAAGTAGATTTGGCAATTGTTTGGGGGGTTAAATTGTAGGTCATATAATAGGCCTTATCCCTTAAGTTTTCTTGATTGTTTGTGTTTGGTTTTCAGCTCCCCATGTCGCCTTGACAAAGGATATCGAAACGCGTTGGCGTTCAGGGGATTGATTTTTAATCTGAAAGCTGAAAGCTAAGTAACTTCTTCACATTTACTAGAAATGCAATATAAAGTAAGGTAAAATTATGTTCTCACCTGTTAATTTTCTTTCCTTTAGAAGCAGCAGATGAATCCAGACAAGTGGGAATAGCTCACATCGACCAGCAGGTGGAGATAGAGAAACTGATTAACCGTTGGCCTTATAGCCTGGTATTCTCTCTGTCCATTCAGTTATGCTCCTTGCCCAAGCATCCCGAGATAGGAGAATGAGCATCTTAAAAAACTTCTTTCCAGTATCAAATGCAACAATGAGACATTACTGAATACAACTACCAACAATAACCCAATTGGAAAATAAAGAAAGACTGCCCCCGAACACCTATATAGATATTGAACTTAAAGGGTGGGGCTCTGGATTCATCTGCTGCTTCTAAAGGAAAGAAAATTAACAGGTGAGAACATAATTTTACCTTCCTTAGCAAAGCAGCAGATGAATCCAGACAAGTGGGATGTAGCAAAGCAAAACTCAAATCGGGTGGGAAGCTAATGCCGCCTCCGCAATCACTGAAGCGCCAAAACTAACCTCCTCACGGGCTGCCACATCTAACCGGTAATGCTTTGAAAAGGTATTTCCCGACGACCAAGTAGCCGCCCTGCAAATCTCCTCCAAGGAAAGACCCCCCGGACTCCGCCCACGACGTAGCTAAAGCCCGAGTCGAATGAGCACGAAGTTGCTCTGGCACTTGTTTCCCTGTCAACAAATAAGCCGAAGCAATCGTCTCCTTGACCCAACGCGCAATGGAAGCTTTCGACGCGGCCATTCCTTTGTTTTTCCCCGCGAACAATACAAAGAGGTGATCCGAACGACGAAAGTCGTTAGTCACCCCCAAATAATGTAGAATCATCCGGCGCACATCCAGGAGACGCAACAACGAGTACTGCTCCCCCCAATCTTCCTTCCGAAAGGCCGGGAGGAATAAACACTGGTTCATATGAAAGGAAGACACCACTTTCGGCAAGAAGGACGGTACCGTTCGAACCGATACACCAGTATCCGAAATCCGCAAAAAAGGATCCCTACAAGATAGCGCCTGCAATTCAGACACCCGTCTTGCCGAAGCCATAGCCACCAAAAACACTGTTTTCAAAGTGACATCTTTCAGCGTAGCCATGGATAAAGGCTCAAAAGGCACCATTCGTAACCTCCCAAGGACCAGCTTAAGACTCCATGAGGGACACGGTCTCTTCACAGGAGGTCTGATATGGTGAACTCCTTTTAAAAATTGGACTACGTCGGGCTGTGATGCCAGCGCCAAACGAGAAATCCGGCCCCTGTAACAAGCAATGGCCGCTACCTGAACCTTCAGAGAATTATAGGCCAACCCTTTAGATACTCCCTCTTGCAGAAAGGAAAGAATAGCCGATAAAGACGCCCGAAAGGGCGAAATCCCGTGCCTCCCACACCACGAGTCAAAAACTTTCCAGACTCTAGCATAGGAGGTAGACGTGGAAATCTTCTTTGCTTGAAGAAGCGTGGCAATAACCTGCTCCGAATAACCTCTATTCCTCAGCCGCGACCGTTCAATAGCCAGGCCGTAAGACCAAAGTGGGACGGATCTTCTATGGAGATTGGACCCTGAGTTAGTAAGTCCCGAGTCACTTGAAATTTCAAACGATCGCCCGCATATAGTTGCATCAGATCCGCGTACCACGGACGACGTGGCCAATCTGGAGCTACCAGGATCACCTGTCCCTGAAAGAGAGCGATGCGTTGTAACACTCGACTTATCATCGGCCAAGGAGGAAATATGTATAGGAGGGAATTTGGAGGCCAAGGGAGAGTCAACGCGTCTACCCCCTCCGAGTTCGGTTCCTTGCGTCTGCTGAAGAACCGAGGCAGCTTTGCATTGCGAGACGAGGCCATGAGATCTATCTCCGGGAGCCCCCACTTTAGGACTAGCATATCGAACGCCTGAGCGGACAGCTCCCACTCCCCTGGATCGAGACGATTTCTGCTGAGGAAGTCTGCCTGAATATTTTCGTGACCCGCAATGTATGCCGCCGAGAGGAGAGGAACATGCATCTCTGCCCATTGAAACAGCATCATTGCCTCTTCGGCTAACTGAGGACTCCGGGTACCCCCCTGCCGATTGATATACGCCACTGCTGTGACGCTGTCCGAAAAGATCCTGGTTGGACGGTCCTGAATCCTGGACTGAAATGCCAGAAGCGCCAGCCTGATAGCCCTCAACTCCAGCATATTGATCGACCACTGGGCCTCTACCGAGGACCAAACCCCCTGGATCGATGCTTGGAGGCACTGAGCCCCCCAGCCCCAAAGACTGGCATCTGTCGTGATTACGACCCAATCCGGCGTCGCTAACGGCATGCCCCGAAAAAGATTGAACTCGTTGAGCCACCACTGCATGCTGGAAGCCGCTCGAGGAGTCCACTGGAGACACTGATCGTAATCCTGGGACGCTGGGGACCACCGTGAAAGAAGAGACATTTGCAACGGCCTCATGTGGAACCGAGCCCAGGGTACCACCTCTAGAGCCGCCACCATCGAGCCTAGAACCTGTACATAATCCCAAACCCGAGGTCTCGGGGATTCGAGAAGTAGACGAACCTGAGACTGTAACTTCTCTCCCCGCTCTCGGGGTAGAAACACCTTTCCCCGACAAGTATCGAACATCACCCCTAAATGCACTAAGGACTGGGACGGGGACAGCGAACTCTTGGGAAAGTTGATGATCCACCCCAAAGACTGAAGGAGAGAAATCACTCTCTGAGTCACCGACAAACTTTCCTGCCTTGAAGAGGCGCGGATCAACCAATCGTCTAAGTAAGGGTGAACTCGAATCCCCTCCTTGCGGAGACATGCTGCCACAACCACCATCACCTTTGAAAAAGTGCGAGGAGCTGTTGCCAGACCAAAGGGCATCGCCCGAAATTGATAATGCTGGCCTAGGATCGCAAACCGCAAAAACCTCTGATGCGGGGGCCAAATCGGAATGTGGAGGTACGCCTCCTTGAGATCGAGGGAAGTGAGGAACTCCCCCGGCCTCACTGCCGCAATGACAGACCGAACTGTCTCCATCCGTAAATGACGGATACTGAGAAATTTGTTGACTCGTTTGAGATCCAGCACCGGTCTGAACGACCCCCCTTTCTTTGGCACAATGAAGTAAATGGAATATCTGCCGAGGCCCACTTCTTCCTGTGGCACCGGCACCACCGCCCCCAGATCCAGAAGTACCTGAAGAGTCATTCGTACCGAGTCCCTTTTGGTTACCCCATTGCATGGGGACACCAAGAAAGAATCGGCGACGGGAGAGGAGAACTCTAACTTGTAACCGTCTCGAATAATTTCTAGCACCCACTGATCCGACGTGATATTGGCCCACTCCGCTACAAAAGCCGACAGTCTTCCCCCTAAGGGAATAGCGGAGGGAGCCAAGACCCCGTCATTGTGAAGATCGATTTGCTGGGGCACGGGCTGACTGAGCTGAAGGAGGTTTTGCTGCACGAAAGGAACTTTTCTGCGGAAACCTATGCCTTGAAGAAGGGAAGGAACCATACGTGGACCTAAAACCCGGTTTACTTGTCCGATATCTTCTAACATCCCGGAAACGCTGTCTCGAGGTGGAGGATTTCAACGGGGGTCTAGGCCTATCTTCCGGCAACCGTTGGGTTTTGGTATCCCCAAAATCCTTAACTAATTTATCTAAATCTTCCCCAAAAAGCAAACGGCCTTTAAAAGGGAGCTTTATGAGCCGGAGTTTAGACGCTGCATCTGCCGCCCAATTACGGAGCCATAAAGACCTACGAGAAACCACCGCAAGAGACATTTGTTTTGAGGAAGCCCGAATAATATCATATAAAGCATCTGCTAAATATGCCAGACCTGACTCCAAATCAGCCAGTTCTACTGGAACCGAACCTCCAGACTCCATTAAATTATCAGTCATTAACTGAGACCACTGCAGACACGCTCGTGCCGCATATGAACTACAAATCGCGGCCTGTAGAGTGACCGCAGCTACTTCGAAGGACATTTTCAGAGAAGATTCAATCTTCCTGTCCTGAGTATCCTTTAGAGCAACTCCCCCTTCAACCGGTAAGGTAGTCTTTTTGGTAACTGCGGCCACCAGCGCGTCAACCCTGGGTAATTGAAATTTCTCAAGTTCATTCTGAGCAACCGGGTACAAGAGCCGCATGGCCTTTGCTACCCTCAGACTTGCCTCCGGCGTGTCCCACTGCGCCGTGATAAGTTCCTGCATAGCCTCATGCACTGGGAAGGACCTAGGTGGCTTTCGCGTCCCTGTCATAAGGGGATTGGCGGAACCAGAATTAGCAGCATCATCTTGCGAGATGTTTAAGCCTTGCAACGCTTTAGAAATTAATGAAGAAAGTTCTTCCCTATGAAAAAGACGTAGAGCGGACGGATCATCTACTTCCCTACCCGGGGGATCTTCCAAGTCCAATACCTCACCCTCTTCAAGGGAGTCCGGAAGAGATAACGGGGAGACTGGAATAGTATCTCCCTCGTCCGCGGCTGCGAGTCTGCGCTTTTTTGCTACCCGTGAGTTCCCGGGAGAAACCGCAAGAACTGCAGCCGCACACAAAGGTTTGCTAGCACACCCAGAAGTGGAAGTAGATGGAACCGGACGCTCCGACACACTCATAGGCACCGGCTGAGCAGGCTGAGCAGGCTGAGAGCCCTGTAACATAAAAGCTCGGTGCATTAACATAACAAACTCTGGCGAAAACGAAGTTAGCCCAAATCCAGCCAACCCAGTCTGATCCGAACAGAGGAGCGGACCCGCGGCTCCTCCCAGCGTCCCTGACGCCACTACCTCCGCTGGCTTCCCCTCCTCTGTCCCAGTAGTTTGTTGTCTGGCCGACTCAACCGCGAGGGAAGGGGAAATCACTTGCGCTTCCCCAACGCGGGAATGAGCCACTTCTGCTGCCTGAGAAGCCTCTGCCGGTGTATCTGAACACCCGGCTGAGCACAGACCTATCAGTGTCCTTCGCTTACCACAGCGAGAACACCGCTTTGCAGCTTCTGCCGCCATTATTTTCTTGCTCGTTTACAAACCCGCCCTCAACTCGCGACCCCGACCCGCCCTCGGTCGACGTTGCAACCCGTGTCGGATGGCCGGAACGCGGAGCGGGGAGACAAAAAATAGCAGAAAGTACTCACCCCCAAAACGCGATTTCTAAAACGCGAATTTATGGCTGGCAGTTGTAATTATAGCTGACCAAACAGGAACAGCACAGCACTAACAGGCTCTGTCTTTTTCTTTTTTTTTTTTTATACTGGAAAGAAGACAGCAGAGCCCAATGAATCCCTCAATCCTCCGGAGGGTAGGGTGGAGAAGGGACCTGGGAGGGCCCAGGTGTTACTCCTAAAGCCGGCACCGTTCAGCCAGGCACCCCTGTCTAGCAGAAGAGAGCTAGTCTCAACAGCAGACTCAAGTCGCTCAGAAATGCACCCGGCACAGCCAAAATCCAGGAGCTAGAGGACTAGCTCACATTCCTGCTGGGAGATAGAGCAAACTGAATGGACAGAGAGAATACCAGGCTATAAGGCCAACGGTTAATCAGTTTCTCTATCTCCACCTGCTGGTCGATGTGAGCTATTCCCACTTGTCTGGATTCATCTGCTGCTTTGCTAAGGAAAATGCAATATAAAGTAAAAAACATGAGCAATTCAAAACAAAGCTGCTATAATTTGAAATAAGTAATACACTAAGAGGTGGTGGAGGTTCCGTGGGGTAAATGAGGAATTGCTCCCAGCACTCAATCGTTATGTGCAGGGTTGTCTGATACCCTTTTCGGTCCTCTTATATAAAACTTTTTTTGTTTTGTGAGACTCTGTGATTTTTGAAATAGGATAGAGCAGATGTGGCTGGAAAGATGAGTGATGGCTGTCAAGCTGCAGAAGAACAAAGGAAAAGATCAGAAGATGTAAAAGAAAATAACAAAATATAAAGAACAAAAGAATGAATAACTTCTTCCTACCTCCTAGGAATTTTGTCTGACACATAAATTTTCTGGAAATTAAACAAAAAACAAAACCAAAAACCCTACACTATAGGATCTATCAACTTTTGGTGAATCCTCTTCATAATGGAAGTAATAATCTTATTATAGTACTGTTATTTCCACACATCATTGTCAATAGTTGTAGGACTTGCTATTTTTTTAAGTAGTTTTGCCTTTACGTTATTATTGTTTTGTTATCCAATTCTAGTATAACCCTTAATAAAAAGATTGAACTTAAAAAAAAATAAATAGAGCACATGTAATTGGACATTTACAAAGCTGTGCTGCCAAGCAACACATGCTAAATGCCAAGCCACCCATAGGAATAGAATGGGTAGCTCGGCATTTAGCATGTACTGTTTGCCAATGCACCTTTGTAAAAGGACCCACTAGAGAGCTATCTAAGGAATGAATGAAGTACATGAACTAGTCTCTCAAGGAAAATATGTCCAGCTTTTAGGAATCATTCACATATCTATTTTCTAATAGAGCAGACTTAGATCAAATACATGTTCATCTGTGCTCATGAGCATACTGCAGAAGATGTCAATCACAGCTTTTCAATTCCTCCTTCTTCTCCACTGTCTCTACTGCCCCCTTCAGTTTGTACCAAAGCTGGCAACATCCATACAAAAGATGACAGGAGAAAGAGAGATATGGGGAATTCCCCGAAACAAGGTGGCTGATCTGCTCAAATGCCGATGATATTCAACTCTTACACCCACTAGACACCAATAACTCTTTGGACATACCATCAATTAATATGAAACTTGAAAAAATACATCAATGGCTGAATAATAATAGACTAGCACTGAATATCAATAAATCAAATGTGATGCTTTTTCCCTGGAAGGATAATTTAAAACTTAACTTTCCGATTACTATCAAGGGTCTTCCGTTGCAACAAGTATATAACATCAAGATTCTAGGAATTATTTTTGATCACAAACTTTCTTTTCATGACCACATCAGTAGTATTGTTAAATCCTCTTTTTTTAGGCTTCGTCAAATTCGTTCTGTTTCTCAATTTCTTTGCGCTAATTCTCTCAATATTCTTATCCACTCTCTTGTCATTTCCAAAATAGACTACTGTAATGCTCTGTTCAACGGAATAGCTCAAAAGGAAATCAAACATCTACAGATCATTCAAAATACATCCATTAAGCTCATTTTCAAAGCTAAGAAGTTTGATCACGTAACACCCCTTCTTAAAAAAGCCCACTGGCTTCCAGTTGCCCATCGGGTAACATATAAACTATGTCTGCTTACATTTAAATCTCTTCTTTCTAAAACTCCAGCTTTCATCTACAAGTTATTAATTCCTTACACCTCCAATAGAACATTAAGATACGCTGAACAGCATTTGCTAACGATTCCTTCCCTTAAAATTATTAACACTAGACGACAGCTGATCTTTTCAGTTACGGCCCCCCAAACTTGGAATTCTCTCCCTAGCCATTTAAGGGAAGAACCCAATATAGAAAAATTTAAAGGTAAACTGAAGAGTTTTCTCTTTAAAGATGCCTTTATAAACTAATCACTTAGTCTTCGAACTAATTTTATTCTTCTTTCTACAATTTTATTGAAGTAATTTTTTTATCTTCCCTTTCCTTATGTATCTCCCTTATTTGTTTTTTTTAACTTTTATACAAATTGTAATTCTTACCCATCTCCTCCCTTATGTTCCTAGTTTTGTCAAATGTGTCAATAGTCTTGTTAGTCTTAGTTTTTTATTTATTGTATTATCCCCCTTACTTTGTAATTTTATTAACATGTACATCGCTTAGAATTTAGATTAAGCAATTAATCAAATTATCATTAAACTTGAAACTTGAAGTTAAAACAATGAATGAAAAACCATTAATATAGTTGAAAACATTAACAAGTCCTAGAGAACAATAAATCCAAGAAAATACAAGTCAAGAAAGAAACAGCTTGAACATTTATGGAGCTCAACCATTCCTCCCTTGTAATTCTTTATACAATCTCTTCCTACTCTAACAGTCTGACTGACAGTGAAATCTTAGCTATGGAGTTGACTATTAAGCTTGAGTCAGAAAGCAGGCACATCAGATAAATTGCATACCATCCCTATCTACTGGAAAAGAAAATATCAAGGTGAGAACTTAATCTCTCTTTCCAGTGCAATAGGGATGGTCTGCTGAACCACAGGGATGACGTACCTAAGCAGTCCCCAAACTCAAAAGTACATCCTCCTATGCTGCTTCCCTGTAGAATTTGGTGAAGGTATGAAGGGAGGACCAAGTTGCTGATCTACAAATCTCCTCGGGTGGAACTGCCCGAGCTTGCCCTCTTGTTGAGTGAACCTTCTACAAGATAGGCAGCTGTTTGCCACAACCAATGTATAGAGAGGATATAGCTCAATGAATCCATCTAGAGATGGTGACCATCTCGCCTGATTGATTAACATAAAAAGATGAGAAGGAGTTTAGAGGGAAAGAAAGCAGCAAACGAGAGAGAGAGAAGAGGGGGAGAAAAGGCAGAAGGAAGCAGAGAGAGAGATCTAGGGGCAGCAGCGAGAGTTAGCTCCGCCCAACCGTCACCCACCGGAGCTCCCCCTTACAAGGGGAGGAGCCAATGGCACTCAGCCATTCGGCTCGCCTTAGCAAGAGCACCTATGCGAAGGGCCTTAAGAAGGGACGAGTCACTGAAGAAGAACAGCCACAGCAGACACAGAGGGCAGACACAGAGGACAGCCACAGCAGACACACAGTGTGGTTTTTTTTAATTTCTTTATTCATTTTAAAACTTTGAACAAGTGATTCATAATACAATCATATACACTGTAATATTACTTATTAATCATATATTCAATGAAATCATAATACAACTTCTCCCTCCGACCCTCCTTCCGGTATAATCTTATAATTTCATAAAATTTAAAAATAATTCCCCCCCCCCCTATTCTTCAGTAGACAAAAGGGGAGAAATAAATTATTCATTATAATCATTCCTTACAATAATTTGTTAATGGCTCCCAAACCTCAATGAATTTTTTATAACCTCCCTGTTGGATAGCTAATGTTTTCTCCATTTTAAAAATATGGCACAATGAATTCCACCAAAAACTATAACTTAATCTATCATAATTTTTCCAGTTTCTCGCAATTTGTTGAATAGCAACTCCTGTCATTATGAGTATTATTGTTTTATAAGATATTTGACTCTTTTTCCTCATTGATGTTCCAAATAATATCGTATCATATGAAAGTGCTACCGGATTACATTACATTACATTACATTACAGATTTCTATTCCGCAATTACCTTTCGGTTCAAAGCGGATTACAAAAAGAGTTATGGAAGAAGGGTTACAACGTTAGATCAGAGAAGGTTTCCAAGAGAGGGAAAAGTAGGATCTGGGGTTAGGGAGGGGATGGTAAGAGGGGGGTTAAGCTTTATCATGGTATTAAGCTTTATTAAGGGATTTCTTGAAGAGTATAGTTTTTATTTCCTTTCTGAACATCTTGTAGTCTGGGGTTGTTGTCAATAGGTTGGAGACTTGGTTGTCTATCTTCGCTGCCTGAGTGGCCAGTAGTCCGTTGTATAGTTTTTTCCGTTTTACTTCTTTGATTGGGGGGTAAGTGAATGGGGTGTGTGTTTTTCTATGCCTGGTAGAGGTGGTTTGGATGAGGCGGTCGTTTAGGTAGGTTGGGCTGTCTCCATTTATAGTTTTAAATAGTATACAGTAGAATTTAAATTGTATTCTTTCCTGGATTGGAAGCCAATGAGAATTGATGAATGCCTCAGTAATGTGATCATGTTTTTTCAATGAATAGACGAGTCTCAGAGCTGTATTCTGAATTGTCTGTAGTTGTTTAATCATTATTGCAGGGCAGGGGAGGTAGAGGATGTTGCAATAGTCTAGGATACTTAGGATTAGAGATTGTACTAGGAGCTGAAATTGTGTTTTTTCAAAGAATTTTCGGACTTGTCTAAGGTTTCTCATAACTGCGAAAGATTTATGTATTGTTTTTTTAATTTGTGGTTGCATGGTGCAGCCTCTGTCAATAGTCATACCTAGAAGTTTTAGGGTGGTTTGCAAAGGATAGTTGATAGAGTTGATTTCTAAGTTGGTTATGGTTGGGATTTTGTTATTTTCTAGGAGGATGAATTTAGTTTTGTCTGGGTTGAGTTTCAGTTTGTGGTCTTCCATCCAAGTCGTAACTGTAGCTAGAATTCTGTGTAGTGTGTCTGACATTAAGAGCATTGGTTGGTTGAAAGGAATGAGGATGGTGATATCATCAGCATAGCTATAAGAGGATAGGCCTTGTTTGTTCAGGTAAATGCCAAGAGAGGCCGTATATAGGTTGAAGAGAGTAGGGGACAGTGGGGACCCTTGTGGAATGCCGCAGGGGTTGGACCAAGGTTTGGATTTTTCTTTGTCTGATTTTACTTTGTATGTTCTGGATTTTAAGAAACCTTCAAACCATGAGTATACTTTATCTGAGATGCCTATTGAGTCCAAGATTTGCAGTAGGATGTTATGGTCTACCAGGTCAAATGCCGCCGTCAGGTCCAACTGTATGAGCAGCATTTTTTTTCCAATGCTGAGGTGTTGTCTTGCTGTGTTGATAAGGGAACCTAGTAGTGTCTCTGTGCTGAAGTTAGTTCTGAAGCCGGATTGCGTGGGATGGAGTAAGTTATGGTCCTCGAGATAGTTGGTGAGGAATTTGGCTACTAATCCTTCTGTTAGTTTGATATATAGAGGTATTGAGGCTATTGGTCTGTAGTTGGATGAAAGGTCTGTTGGTCCTTTTGGGTCTTTTAGGATTGGGGTGATGATGATTTCGCTGAGGTCATTCGGGAAAATGCCATCTGTGAGCATGGTTTGTATCCAGTGTAGGAGTAAGGTACGGAACTTAGTGCTCGCTGATGACAGGAGATATGGCGGGCAGTGGTTGAGTTCAAATGATGCGTGGCTGTACTTATTGTAGAGTTTGTTGAATTCGGTCCAATGTATCTTAGAGAATTGGGACCAAGATCTGTCTGCAGCACAAGATTCATTTTCTGTGGGGAGTATTGTGACTTCGAGTAGGTGGGTTGGGTTACTAATGAGAGTAGCTCTGGTGTTTGTAATTTTATTCTTGAAGTGTTCAGCTAGGAGGGAGGCTGAAGGGGAGGAGTTATTGTTAGTGGTCAAATAGGGTATGGTGTTAGTTAGATCTTTTAATATTTGGAATAGTTTTTTGGTGTCTTGGGTTTCCGTGCCTTTTAGGTTGGTGTAATGTTTTTTTCTCTTTTCTTTTAATAGAAGTTTGTATTGTTTGTTAATTTTTTCCCAGGCGGTTTTCGTGTGATCTTGGTTGGTTTTTCTCCATTTTCTTTCCAGACGTCTACATTGTCTCTTGAGTAGGAGTAATTCTTCGTCGAACCATTGGTCTGATCGTCTGCCTGTCTGGTTTTGGTTCGAAGTGGGGCTTGTTCATCAAGGATGTTGTTGCTCAAAAAGCTCCAGCGTGAAATGAAGTTTTGGGGGTTATCTTCTTGGATTGTTTTGTCTACTTTTGACCAGAAAATGGTGGGCTCGATGCGTTTGCGTGATGTGTAGGTTACTATTTTGGATATTGGTTTGGATTTGTTTTTGGTCCAGATGATGTTGAAGGTGTAAGTGTAGTAGTCTGACCAGAGGGATGGGGACCAGGTTCCATTAGACATTTGAATTTCAGAAAGTAGATGTTTGATGGGTCATGAAGGCTGCAATGTCCAGTTGGTGTCCTTTCTAATGAGTAGTTTGTGGGTTTAAAATTTGGAAGGATAGGGCATTGAGGAAAGAAAGTAGATTGTCTACTGGCTTGGATGAATGGTCTTCAAGATGAAGTTTTAGGTCTCCTAGGATAAGATTGTGTGCTGCTGTAAGTGAGTTTTGGTATATGAACTTTTCAAATTCGGATCTAACCATGGCCCAGTTTCCCGGTGTTATATAACAGAGCATGCAGTTTAGTGAGTTTTTCAGTGCGGTGGAAGAGATTCGACATGCTAAAAGGATTCTCAAGTAATTTATTAATTTGACTCCAAATAAATTTCCAAAAATTAAATATTAGAGGGCAAAAAAACCAATAAATGATCCATTGTTCCAGCTTCAAGATGACAATGCCAACATCTATTAGACTTAGAGCTATCTAATTTTTGTAAACGCACCGGGGTCCAGAATGCTCTATGGCAGTGGTTCCCAACCCTGTCCTGGAGGAACACTAGGCCAATTGGGTTTTCAGGCTAGCCCTAACGAATATGCATGAAGCAAATTTGCATGCCTATCACTTCCATCATATGCAAATCTCTCTCATGCATATTCATTAGGGCTAGCCTGAAAACCCGATTGGCCTGGTGTTCCTCCAGGACAGGGTTGGGAATCACTGCTCTATGTAACAGAAAAAACCAAGTTTGTCTCATAGATGCAGACACTGTATGTCTCATAGATGCAGACACTGTATATCTCATCCTCCAAGACCAAATTCGTGGCCACAGTTTTAAAGTGGGTTGAATGGGGTACGTGAGTGAGTTTATTACTAGGTTTGTTATGGTTGGGGTTTTATTTTTTTTCGAGAAGTATGAATTTTGTTTTATCTGGGTTCAGTTTTAGTTTCTGGTCTTTCATCCATGTGGTCATTCATCCATGTTGCCACTGTTTCTAGAGTTCTGTGTCATCAGTAAACCACTTAGGGCTCCTTTTACTAAGCTGCGATAGTGGTTTTAGCGCGGGCTGAATTGCCGTGTGCACTAGACCTTAACACCAGCATTGAACTGGTGTTAGTTCTAGCTGTGTAGCACAGGTTAGCGCATGCTAAAATCCTACGTACGTTAAAAACCACTATCGCAGCTTAGTAAAAGGAGCCCTTAGATCAGGGGTGTCCAACCTACGGCCCAAGGGCCACATGCGGCCCCATTAAGTATTTTGTGCGGCCCTGGTCAAGGGTGATGCAGTGTTTTCCTCTGCTGCCCCTGGGTGTTTACCGTCTTGTCGGCTCCCTCCTCTGTCTTGCTGCAGTGTTTGTGCAGCCCCCAGAAACATTTTTTTCGGCCAATGTGGCCCAAGGAAGCCAAAAGGTTGGACACCCCTGCCTTAGATATTTTGGGAAAAACAGACCTGGCTGGATTACCATATATACTCAAATATAAACCGATCTGAATATAAACAGAGATGACTTCCCCCCCCCCTAAAAAGGAGAGGAAAAAAAAAAAAAAAAAAAAAGGATGACTCAAATATAAACCGAGATTAGAAATTTGGGTGATCCTGGTGAGCCAGTCTACAAAAACTTGAGAATATCCACAGCTTTTTTCTAGGCTAAGCAGCATAAAATCTGTTTTATTTTTTGAGGATCTTCCCAGATAATTGTGACCTGAATTGGCCACTTCTGGAAACAGGATACTGGGTTTGATAGACCTTCAGTATATCCAAGAATGGCAACTCTTATGTTCAATACAATCCACACAAGAACAGGAAAAACAACCCCACGACAGACTAAGATTGTATACATCAGCCTTAGGAACAATAAGGTTTATTAAATATAATTATGTAACTTTCTAGGGAGGGTGGGGGTTGTGCTATGAATCCTTGGGGCCCATAAGAGTCCAGGGTCCTGAGACGGCAGTGTTTGTACCTTTACTCTGTAATTGGGTTGGGGATGATTGTGTACTACTGTATTGTCATTTGTTTACTGTGATGCTGCTGTTTTAACTGTGACTTTTCCCATCTGTTTTGTATTTCTGCTTAGTATTTGGTGAACTGTCCTATGTTTCTTGTTGGTTTTCTTATTATCAATAAAATAAAAACTGTTTCAATCCTAAAAAGGGACCGGGAGGGGGGGGATTTACTATTCTTTTTTCCTCTTTGTATTTACCGTAATCTTGTTTGCTGTTTTACTTCTTTACCATGTCAGTATACTGGTTGCCTTTCCTTGATGTGTCTGTCATCACACTTTATTATGATGGGGAGAGGGCTAAGGGGGGACAATGTCTTATTTTGCTCTTTCTGGCATGTTCTTTTACTGTCCTTCTTGGGTGGGTGGGGGGATAAGGTGCTGGGTATTGCTGTTGAATACAAAAAATTTTGAACATTTCCTGTAACTTATGTTGCATTACCTGTTTCTTTCTCTGTTTGTTCAATAAAAATTGTACCATAATATTGTAATTTATAGTTAAAGAGACATATGATCAAGAAATTGTTTTATTTTACTTTTTTTAATATTTAAATTTTTATTAAAAGTTTTATAATCAGAAATATACATTCACATCAACATGTAACAAATACAGCCGATGCACATTAAGCAACTAGTACAATGTTATAAAAAAAACATACCATCAGTGCAATTTTCACCCACAAGCCACCCCTCCCAACCCCTCACCCAACAGAAATAATATCCAAGAACATGTGACCACCAGATCCCACCCCCCACCCACCCGCTTACATACTGACAGAGTACCAGAAGAACCAAAGTGACCTTTTAAAGAGCATCCAAAATGGCTCCTACTTTGAGCCAAGTAGAATTATGGGGTACATAGGCAAAGCGCCATTTAGCCACTGCCATCTCCATCTTCCCTATGGACAACAGACGGGTGAGCCAATCCGCATGAGTTGGGGCTACTCTATTTTTCTAATGATTAGCTATTAAACATTTTGCTGCCGCCATACCCAAACGAAGCAGCTTAGTTTGCCATGTATGTTCTTGAACATTGGATGAGCCTAGCAAGCAGCTCTGAGGTGTCGCCTCCACAGGAATCCTAATAAGATCTGTCATGGTTTGTACCACTGCTTTCCAAAAGGGGCGTATGATTAAACAATCCCACCAAATATGTAGAAAAGACCCCAAACTCGTTCCACATCTCCAGCATTGATCAGACACTCCAGAAAACATTCTATGCAACCGTTCTGGTGTATAATACCACCGGATCAGAACCTTATAAGCATTCTCCTGGACCAATGCACAGGCAGAAACCTTATAGACCTCCTCACATACAACTCCCCAAGCTTTAACTGTAAATGTCACCCCCAGATCCCTCTCCCAAAACTTCTGAAAGGAAAACTGGGCTGGAGAGTGACCCCTCCAACACTGATATACCACTGAAAGCAGTCTAGGAACCCTCTGGAGGAGTAACCACAAATTCTCTAGATGTTCCCTCTCCACTGGAAACTGAGAACCCCAACCCTGAGTTTGCATAAAGTGTCAGACCTGAAAATAGGCTAAATAGTCTCCATCAGGCAAGTCAAATTTCCGCTAGAGCATGGCAAAGGAGAGGATCCCGGTTGTCCCCAACAGGTCTCTAAATTTAAGCAACCCCTTGTGGGCCCACCGATGGAATACCCAATTGTCCCGTCCCACCAGAAACTGGGGCTCCGCCTGTATAGGCGCCAAAGAAGACACCGATGCCCCATTTCCCAATTTAGCCCGTACCCGAGCCCACAACTGTGCCAAATGTCGGACAAATGGGTTATCAATACTCTGGAACCAAGTGTGCTGTGATACCCAAAGTTTGTATTTGAACTGTTTCCTATATTTTTTCAAAAAATCAATAAAAAATATTGAACTAAAAAAAAAAAAAAAAAAAAAAAAAAAAAACAACCCCGGGACCCCATATTCTTGTTCCAGTTTCACCACCCCCCTCCCACTTATGTTCCCCCTGTTCCCAATCGAGCACCAGTTTTATCTGAACTGACTGATAGTACCACCATAAATTAGGCACCCCTCTGCCCCCTACTTCTCTGGCTGCCCACATGAGAGATTGAGATAATCTGGGAGGCTTTCTCTGCCAAATGAAACTCCTGAGCTCTGCCCCCAACCTACGCACTGGCACCAGCAATGTTTGAAAGAGAAATAACAACCAGGGAAGCATATTCATCTTTACAAGGAATTGGTCTGCAGAGAATTGGTCTGCAGAGAAAAAAAATGAGGAGGAGGTCTAGCCATCATACTCAAAACCAACATCAACATAAATACCCTAGACAAACACTCCACTCCCCATCTAGATCTCCTAGCCTGCCAATTATCCGACGATACACTCATAGGAACTCTAACCTGCATTCTTTGTTACACAACACCAGGAAAATGGAATGCTAACAAATAAGCTCTCGAAGAATTCATTTATCAGAACTCCCTAATATCATCTCATAACCTACTTCTTGGAGACATAAACCTCCACCTAGAAGACCACACTTCCAAACAAGTAGAAAATATACTCTCATACCTCAAAGCACTGAACTACCAGATCCTCAACCCCCAACCCACACACGAAAAAGGCCACCAACTAGATGTCGCTGCATACATGTCCCAACACTCTCACAATCCCAAAATCCACATCTCAAATGGGGCCTGGCACTCCTCCCTCTTGTCAGATCACTACAAATACACCTTTAACATCAATTGGGCTCAACGCAATAACAAGCAACCTCCCCACCCCCCCCAAACCTCCTTCAAAACACGCCAAAAAATCGAACCCTCCACATTCTGGGACAAAGCAGACCCCGCAATCACCAATATAGCCCCCAATGAATTCATATCACAATGGCGAACCGTAAGCGAAACCATCCTAAATGAGCTAGCTCCTGAAAAATCAAAATTCAGAATCTGCAGACCGTCAGACAAATGGTTCGACACTGAACTTCTCCAATTAAAAAAGCTCTGCAGACAACTAGAAAGAGAATGGAAAAAAAAGAGCCTAGAACACACCAAAACAGCATGGAGAAATCAAATCAACCAATACAAGAACAAACTCAAGGAAAAACGGAAAGCCTACTACTCCAAAATGATAGGCACGGAAACCCTAGACACAAAAAAGCTATTCAATCTAGTAAAGAACCTCACCGACACCAAACCTTACCTAGCTACACAAGGAAACCACCCACCGACAGCTATCCAACTAGCAGACCATTTCAAAAACAAGATCACCAAGATCAGAACCACATTCAACAATACTCACAAGATAACAACAAACCATTCAACAGGAGAAGCCATCGCCGCAGACAGAAGCTGGACAAACTTCCATTACATTGGTCGGATATGAATCGACTCTACAAAAAATACAGCCAAGCTTCTTGCGATCTAAATAACGACCCCACCCACCTGTTATCAAACGCCTCCACCACATTCAGAGCCAACCTCATGCTATGGATTCAAACCACATTAACGGAAGGTCAATTCCCTCAAGACCTTGGAGAGATCATAATCACCCCAATCATGAAAGATCACAAAGGCATAATAGATAACCCACCAACTATAGACCTGTCGCTTCAATACCAATATACGTTAAAATAATAGGTCTAGTTGCACAATACCTCACCAATTACCTGGAAGACCATAATCTACTTCACCCCTCACAATCAGGATTTCGAACCAACCACAGCACAGAAACACTACTTGTAACACTAGACACAGCTCGACAGCACATTAGCAAAGGCAAAAAGATGATGTTAATCCAACTTGACCTCTCCGCAACATTTGACCTGGTCGACCACTCCATACTGCTACAGATACTTGACGCCATTGGGATCTCAGGCAAGGTTTACAATTGGTTCCAAGGATTCCTCAAATCAAGAACCTACAGGGTAAAGTCCAATGATATCAAATCAGAACCATGGCCAACCCATGCGGAGTTCCACAAGGATCACCTCTATCACCTACGCTTTTCAACCTCTTTATTTCCTCCCTTGGAGCCACTTTAGACAACTTAAATGTTACATCCTTCAGCTACGCAGACGACATCACCATACTCCTCCCCTTTGACCCATCAGAGCCCACCACAACAGCAAAGCTGGAAACAACCCTAGATGCAGTGGAAAAATGGATGGTAGACCACAAACTGAAACTAAACTCAGATAAAACAAAATTCCTTCTGCTCGAAAAGGCCAAAACTTCCACCATTACAGAACTGAAAATTAAAAACACCAAATACCCAATACAGCCTGAACTCAAACTCCTAGGAGTAACGATAGACAGATGCTGCACAATGCAGTCCCAAATCAATAAGACATCCCAGAAAGCTTTTTTAATTATGAGAAATCTACGTAAAATAATAATAATAATAATTTATTGTTTATATACCGCCAAAGCCAAGGTAGTTCGAGGCGGTTTACAATAAAGAAGAGCTGACATATAGCGAAAAAAAACAATGAAGTCTTTGAGTACAATAATAATAAATAAGAAGAAGAAGAAAATTCTTCGACCCAGCACAATTCAGGCTAATTGTCCAATCCCTAGTCTTAGGTCTACTGGACTATTGCAATTCCCTCTATCTACCCTATCCTGCCAACATGATAAAACAACTTCAGACTATACAAAACACCGCCCTCAGACTGATCTACTCCCTGAGAAAATATGAACATATTACAACTGCCTTCCTAGACTCTCACTGGCTACCTATGCAAGCACGAATTCAATTAAAATTCTACTGTCTATTATTCAAAGCATTAAAAGGCTCTGCCCCCTCCTATTTAAACAACCACTTAAACCAGATCCTCACCTCAAAACAAAGGACACTCAGCGCAAGATGTTTAACAACCTTCTGGCGACGCAAGCAGCAAAACTTAACCACTACATCTCCAACCTGCTGACGGCAACGGGCAACTTCAAAACATTTCGGAAAGAAATCAAAACCATGCTTTTCAAAAAATTTATCCAGATATCTTAACCCCCCCTTCCCCCTCCTCCCAGATAAATTCTCCCCCAAAACCTCCACTTAAATAATCTCTTCCTCCCCAAAACACCAACCAAGTATACAGATCCCTGAGATGTAATGTAATCTTATTTGTACTCTAACTGTAATCTATTTGTTATATCACACAGTAATGTACAATTTACTATCCAATTTGCAAGTTCTTCCGGAACTTATCCAGCTATCTCTCCTCTTTTGTAAACAAAACAAAAAAAAAATTGTTGTAACTTCACTGGAAATGTCCAGTCAGCTCTTTTGTAATCCGCCTTGAACTGCAAGGTATAGGCGGAATAGAAGTCCCTAATGTAATGTAATGTAATAGCTATCCGGCCCCACCAGGAGAGCCAAAGGCCGTTCCACCGCTGTAGATCAGATCTAATGCGCCAATAAATGGGCAGATAATTCTCTGCATATAAGTGAGAAAGATCCTTGGGAATATAAATTCCCAAATATTTAATCCCTTGGGAGACAAAGCAAAACGGGAAGTGCCCCCGAAGCCCATCTACCTCCAACGCTGTCAATGTCAAATTCAATATTTCCGTCTTATTTAAGTTTATTTTGAACCCTCACACTTTCCCATAGGTATCAAAAAGCTGTAACAGTCGCAGGATAGAGTCCTCTGGCTGTCCCACATACAATAAAATATCATCAGCAAAAAGCGCTATGCGGTGTTCCTCCCCATTCTGTATGATCCCAACTAAGTCAGGGTGGTGACGAATACCCAGGGCTAAGGGTCTTATAGACATAGCACATAAAAGGGGCGATAGCGGGCATCCCTGTCTGGTCCCTTGATATATAGAAAAAAAATCAGTATATGATTGATTAATCCAGAGGCAAGCCTGTGGGGATTCATACAGAGCTTGAATCTATGCACTAAAAGTATCCCCCAGACCCATATGTCCCATCACTTCCCACAGGAAACCTCACAAGACCCGATCAAAGGCCTTCTCTGCATCTATTGCCATCCAGACCATCTTGTCCTGTCTGGAATCTGCCACCCACAACAGATGTAAGGTGCGCCTGATGTTATCACTTACTTGTCTACGCTGTATGAACTCAGCTTGATCTTGATGAATCAATAAAGGCTACACCTTTCCCAACCGCAGGGCCAGAACCTTAGCCAAAATCTTAGCATCTAAATTAAGGAGCGAGATGGGTCAGTATGAACCACAAGACAAGGGATCCCTCCCAGGTTTCAAGGAGTATCGCTACTACCAGCTTCCCCCATGGTTTTCAGTACAGCCGCTCCTGATGAATTCCTTTAGCCACTCTAACCAGTAAAGACCCCAATTGTGCCGAAAAACTGTTTATAATGTCAACTAGTATCCCGTCCAACCCTGGGGATTTGCCATTTTTCAAGGACCGGATCACCCCTTAAACTTCAGATAATTTAATGAGTTCCTGCAAAAACTCTCTATCTGAGGCCGAGAGCTCAGGTAGAGGTATCGAGTTGAGGAATCTAGAATGCGCCTCCTTGTCCATCGACTCAGGAGGACCGTATAACTGAGAATAAAAATGCAAGAACTCCTGTTGAATCGCCATATCTGTAACTTTCGGCTCCCCTCCTGCGGCTCCACGAATCTGAATTATAGTGGCCCGGGTCTGTTTAATCCGAATGTACCTGGCAAATTGTGCACTAGCCTTATTACTATGTTCATAGATATTTAATCTAAATCGTTCCCTCATGCAGTCAGTCTCAGCCACCTGAAGTTGGTATAGTTCATCTTTCATCCGTTACAGCTGGATCAGTGTCTGAGGATCCCGCCCAGCCTGGTGAGCGGTTTCCAGCTGGAGCAGGCGCATTCGTAACTGGAGGAAGCTTTGGGCTTGCTGGCGCTTATATCTAGCACCCCATTTTACAAGTTCCCCCTGAATCACTACTTTTAGGACATCCCATAAAGTAGCATCAGAGACCTCCCCATTATCATTCAAATCCAAGTAATCCCGAAATAGTGCGTTCTATAGCCTCAACTACAGGCGGGGAACCCAATAAATATTCATTGAGTCTCCAATATCGTCTACCCCCCTGATCCAGTAACCCTTTATAGGCCACCCAAACTGGGGCATGATCAGAAATGTGCATTGTCTCTATTTCCGCCTGTTGCAGCCCTCCCATCTGGTTCCTATGAATCCATAACCCATCCAATCTAGTGTAAGAATTTTGGGCGTGAGAGCAAAAGGTAAATGTATTTTGGGACCCATGAAGCAATCGCCAACTATCAACCAATCCCAGCGAAATCATCAGTGTTCTAAGCGCTTTGACGGGACTCCGACGTGCTCTATGTCCTCCCCCCTGAGTGGTCCAAAGAGGGATCTGGTGGGACATTGAAATCCCCCCTAGATATACTGCTCCTTGCACAAAGGTTCCCAAGTCTGTCTGGAGGCTCCTAAAAAAGGCAGCCTGTGCAGTATTAGGCCCATATACATTTACAATAGTCAGGGGACGACCCTGCAATGTACCTTTTAGTGCCAAACATCTCCCCACTTTGTCCCTATAGATCTGTTCCATCTGGAACCCCAATCCTTACGTACCAAAATTGCCAACCCTCCTGCTCCTTTAGTAGCTCCCTCCCCCTGATGTATCCATATCAAATCAAATTGGAGTCGGCGGAGGAGAGCTACATCTCTGGGTCTCAAATGGGTCTCTTGTAATAAGCAAATATCCCACTTCATGCATATTAAATTGCGAAAAACCATGCTCCTCTTGCCAGGACTATTCATCCCATTTACATTCCAGGACCCAATTAAAACCTCTGGTTCCTCTTCAGCACACACCCCTGATCCTCCCCTCTGTCTTCTGCCAATTTCCGGTCCATGTCTCCTCCCCCTCCAAGTAGCTGATCCCGCTAACCTCGAGTCAGCCAGTTTGAGAAAAATGAGTCAAGTCAAAGAGGCTCATTCTCCCCACACTCTCCCTCTCTGCAGTCATACACAAGTTTCATACCCATCCTTATATCAAAGCCACTCACTCTCTCCTCTGCACGCATACCGTCTTATTCAGTGAAACATTCAAACACAGTGCGATTTGCGGTTTCCCATTCTCTCATGCAATTCAACCCCTACAAGTGACTTAACCATAAACAAGTATTAAATCTCAATGAGATATATATACAACAGAGCTAAAACTTTAAAACACATTGCTAGCTTATCCTTCCCTGGGAAGGATAATGATCGGAGACACAGTAGCAAAGAGACGCAAAGCAGTTCAAGTAGCCGATGTTGAAGACTGGCTAGTCTCATCAGGGACCCATTGATCCCTCCCAACAAGCTCCGCACTCGTGCTAGGTGAACTCCGCTCCTGTGATTCCGGGGGCAATGTCTTTCAGGGCCATCCATGCATCCGCCACAGTATCCACTTTACGGTGTTTCCCATTAATAGTGAATAGCAGACTGAATGGAAAAGGCCATCTATAGTGCTACCCTTTTTTGTAGGGTAGCAGTAGCCAAGTCTTGATATTCCCTGACCGCAATCCCCTGCCAGGAGAAATTGGGGCATCAACACGCTGCCTGGAGAATCTTTTCCTTCACCCAAAAGTCCCCAAAACAGGCAACGATATCACGGTTACCTGTACCACGAGTCTGCCCCAAACTTCTATGGGCCCGAAAGCAATATAATAGGGGCCTGCTCCACCCTATCTTCCTCCCCAATCAAATGAACATAAATTCCTGCACCACTTCACGTGCATCTTTATAGCGCTCAGTCTCAGGGATACCCTTAAAGCCAGGGCTGTGGAGTCGGTAGATAAATGTTCCGACTCCGACTCCTCAGTTTTTTGTACTTCAGACTCCGACTCCGACTCCAGGTACCTGAAATTTCCTCCGACTCCGACTCCTCGACTCCGACTCCACAGCACTGGTTAATTTTCAGATCGTTAAAATGGAATGTCAAGTTGAGAGAAATGAGCATTTTCGACAAAACCTTCTTTTTGCTTTTAATCAAGGTTCTAAGGCCACAGAAGCTCGCAACATTTGTGCTGTGTATATAGTGGGTTCTATAGCTGAAAGAATCGCTCGTGATTGGTATGCCAAGTTCAAAAATGGAGTCGGTAGATAAATGTTCCGACTCCGACTCCTCAGTTTTTTGTACTTCTGACTCCGACTTCAGGTACCCGAAATTTCCTCCGACTCCACAGCCCTGCTTAAAGCGCAAGTTGTTCCGTCGTGATCTGTTCTCCAAATCTTCGATTTGCCACCGCAAGTCTTTGAATTGTGTTACCGCAATATCAGTCACTACGGAGGTCCCCTGCAGGGATATCTCCACCCATTCCAACTGACCCTTGGAGGCCGAGACTCTGTCTCCCAGCTCTCCCACCTCCACCCAAATCTCTGCTAGGGCTGCCTTCACATCCGAGCGCAGACCCACCATTTTGGCTTTGAGGTCCCGGAACCAATTTTCGATGCTCCCCTCCACTAGCAGCTCACCCTCCGATGAAGTAGTTTTTGAGAATCCGTCCTGCGGGGCCGCGAGCGGTTGCGCCATCTTGGGTAAATTCGCCGGAGGGCTGTTCACATAAAATCGTGTTTTAACACTGGTTGTGCCCGGGAATTGGAACTTTTCCAATTTTTTCTTGCTCACCATGCACTCAGCAATTGTACTTTTCCAAAGGAAGACTCACAAACTGCAGAAGAACGTCAATATAATACTGTAAAGCTGGAGCCCCGCCGGAGCTCAAAAATTAAGCAGCCATGCTTCCAAATGGCGTCACTTCCTCCTGTTTTATTTTACTTTTGTGAATATGATAAACATACCGAGGGCCTCAAAATAGTACCTGTCGGGCCGCATATGCCCCCCCCCCCCGAGCCGCGAATTTGAGACCACTGTTCTAGACCAGTGTTCTTCAACCTTTTGCACCTATGGACCGGTAGAAATAAAATAATTATTTTGTGGACCGGCAGTTGAAGAACACTGGGCTAAGTCATAGGCCAGACCCTGCCCATCTCTACCCAATCTCCACCCCAGACCCCGCCCACATAATAGTACTAATTGTAACACCATTTTTTCCATTAATTTATCATAGATACACACAATATAATCTTATTAACAACACATAATGGTTAACCACAAAATTAAACTACACAAAGCACATTGACATCAGATGTAAATTCTCAAAATTGACATAATTCAATCACTAAATTCAAAAAATCATTCCAGCCCTACCTTTGTTGTCTCCCTCCCTCTATGCTATGTCTTACCTTCTGGCCTGCTCCCACCTGGCCATTTTATGCCGCCACCGGTGTTATCTTCAGGCCGGCTCCCTCTTCCTCACTGATGCAGTACACAAAGCTGCGGGCAGCAGCTCCTTGCACGTCCCACACCTCATCTGGAAGCCTTCCCTCTGATGTTGGAAGAGAGAGCCGGCTCGAAGATAACGCTGCACTGAGAGCACTGTGGACCATCGGTTGAAGAACACTATTTTGGGCCTGATGCAAGTGCCGGCCCTGTGGACCGGCAGGAAATTTCTGTGGACCAGCAGATGGGACATACAAAAGCAGTCCCCATAAAGCTAGGATGGGCTTGCTGTGCCTGCCCATAAAACCGAGAACCCAAAGGCAAGTCCTGTCTCACCGCCATACCCATGCTGTAAAACTTGGCAAACGTGTGAAAGGAAGACCACGTTGCCACTCTGCAAGTCTCTTCAAGGTAAACAGTTCTAGCTTCAACCCATGCAGAAGCCATACTCCTGGTAGAATGTGCCTTGACAGAAACAGGGGACTATTTCCCAGAAAGAATGTAGGCTGACAAAATGACTCTAAGGATCCATCTCGAAATCATGGCCTTAGAAGGAAAAGCATCCCGCTTAACAGAATGAGTCAGAACAAACAGATGGTCAGAAATATGAACATCGAAGGTGACCTCCAAGTAGTGGAGAAGCACTCTGCGCACATTTAGTTTCTTAAAAAGGCAATCTTGAGTCTTGGAACCAGCAGGCTGAAAAGCAGGCAAACATACTTCCTGATTAACATGTAAAAGCCGAAACCACCTTTGGCAGAAATGAATGAACCATCTCCTTAGGGAAACCCCAGTCTTCAAGATACAGAGAAACAATTCTATGCAAGAAAGAACCTGGACTTCCAACATATGTCTCACCGAAGTAATGGCAACCAGAAAAACGGTCTTGAGCATCAAGTCCAAGAAGGAAGCATCCTGAAGGGGCTCAAAGGGAGCCTTGGTAAGGCTAGACAGCACCAAGTTAAAGTCCCAGTAAGGGAAAGGTTGCTTAACAGGTAGTCTGACACAAAGAGCCCCTTTCAGAAATCTAGCGACAACAGGAAGCGATGCCAAGGAGGACTGAAAATAATAAAATGTGGAGAGCAGAACAAACACTCTTGCAGGCACACGTACAGAGGGAAAAAACTGTAGGTGGAGCTGAAGAGCCCAGTGAAGTATAGCAGAGGCAAAATTCAGAGTGGATTCCTTCTGCAGTGGCATGCGCCACAGGGATACTACCCATCTGTCTAGAATATCTCACTTATTACACTGAAAAAAAATATTTCCTCCTATTTGTTTTACTCAATTAATACTTAAGCTCTAGGACTCATTGTCAGAGGATATGGAACAGTACTAAGCATAACTGGGTTTAAAAATGGTTTGGACAAGTTCCTAGAGGAAAAGTAAAACATATAAATGTTGATAAAACAATAAATTCTAAATGTTTACCAGACATCAAACCACAGTCCTTTCAAGTCTTCATGTAATCTTCAAGTTTTTCAAAACGGCATCGATATTTAAAAAAGAACATCGAATAATGTTAACAAATGTCATCCCAAATTCAAACCAATTACAATTTTGAGTGTTACTGGCACTGTAATTTAAGCATATTTGGGAAGGATTTCATTTAAGATTATTTAACAACGAACTGAAGTTGCTACATGGAGCTTTGGACAGCAAGTGAATGTTGCAGTCAAATCAACACTAGCCGCTGATGAAGCTTGTCAAGTGAAATGGTAGAGCCTCGATCAGAATTAAGTGTTTTTTTGAACCATTTTTCATTTTCAACAAGTTTGATATATGAGGTTTCTGAATGTGATTTTATACTGAACCGATAAGAAGAAACATGACCCCAGGTAAAGGATTTAAATCGGTGTCTGGGTGTTTTAGGCTCACCTTCGCATTATTTAATATCATATAAATTTGCATAAATTGATTGCTCAGTTTATATATGATGTTCTTACAGTAAAGCCCATGACAGCTCTAAGGAAGGTCAGCCACTAAGTATCCCTGCAAAACAATGACAGCATAGTAATATACAGCAAATTACAGCAGAAAAAGACTAAAATACTTCAGTGTCTGCCTAGTAAGAGGTACCTATCATTATCCCACACGGATTATAAACAGTACAAGTGGACTCCAGAACCAGCCAATAGACCAAAAGTGTGCCACAGTCACGAGCCAAAATCAAATCTCTTCCCCACAGATTATAACTTTCTGTACTAAAACTTCACAGTCAAAACACGAGGTGTATTTTTTGTTTTGGTTTTTTGCAGAGCTGCCAAGTTAACCATTCCAAGAGGAAGACTTTAGGGCTAACTCTGGATTTCTGCCAAACTCATCATGTGCATTACGGGATCTGCAGAACCGATTTCAATGGTTAGAAAGAAACGGGAACTACAAATACTACACTACTTTGGGATGTACGTTTTAATCAGGATCGGCCATAGACTCTCCTCACAGGAATGGATAATTTGGCAGTTCTGCTTTTGCTGTATGCCTCCTGCTTCCTCTGCTACTGAAACCCGAATTTATAATTCTGTACCTACTGAGCTTTCAACCTAAATGGAACCAACTCACTTCCTTTTTTGTTGTTGTTGGCTAATTTACAGAAGTACAAAGTCGCACGCATTCGACTACCCTCACATTCTCCCATGTTGAGCACCCCCTTCACACACAATTGGAGACCAGAGGACCGCTCTCCTCTCTCCGTTTTATTTATTTATTTTTTTTTTACATCCCTCCCTCTCTACCTCTTTCTCTCTCCCCGGTCTCTCACTCCCTTCCCGATCCACAATTCAGCACATTTCCCTGAAACCCCCCTCCCCCTCCTACCGGCAAACTGATACCTGAGATCGCCCACCACCAATCCCGCTGATTTCCTTCTTCGGTAACCCGTCCCCCTCTGACACAACCTCTCTTCCTCGAATCCGTCCCGCCTTGACGGAAACAGGAAATTACGTAAGAGGGCAGACCCCCCTGAAAAATTGAACAAGAGTTTGTATAAGAGGAAAGCGGGACGGTAGGAAAAAGAAAGCTGCAGGACTTGATGCGGGCGATCTCAAAGACAAGTTGGAAATGAGAGCTACGGGGATAGAAGTACAATAATTCCGGCGGGGTTCACGTGCGAATGTAGGAGCCTCTCAGCAATCAAGTATAGTACACGGGGTTCTCCAAGACGTCCGAATCCTATTCCCTTCATAAATTCAGCGCAGCCGCTCTTGCTGTCTGCACGGGCCAGTAGCATCAGAGGTCACCTGATCTATTGGCGCGTGCGTATGGCCTTCACATTCTGCAAGATCGCTGCATGTGGAAGTCCACCCCCACGTGCTAGTAGATCAGGGAATGACCGCTGATGTTTGAAACCAGGATTCAGAAGATTTGCTACAAAGTGCTAGTCTTCTTTTCTTTTGTTTTCACTTTGGTTCTACAAATAATTTTATGCATAACGTCTGCATAGACTTGATAGAGATAAGGGAAGCCTGGGGGCATAATTTATAGGTAGAGCATGAAATAAAAGTCTACTAAATAAAATGTTTACCTTGTATTCATGAATGGTGACAGGGTTACCACTTATAAAGATTGTTCAATAAAAAAAAAAAATCACTATATTCTTTAAGTTCGTTTTTATTAATATCTATTTCCATGCTTTAAAATAGACTGTTAGCCATGTATATCGAGTGTACCAATTTAAATTAGTTGAACCACTACATAAAGGTAAGAGCAAGTGGTACAGGAAGAAATAATTTATAAAATAATTTATAGTAACAGTAAAATGCTAAGTTCTAATCCTGCTCAGATTATAGTTCCAGTTTGGTAGCAGGATCCAAAATATTTTAGAGCCTTAGCAGCTGTTCCTCTAATTTCCTGTGGTTCATTCTGTTACATAAGTGTTTTAAGTAGTTGTACTATGCAATTGATTATTTTACACTTTAATGTTTTGAATCTTCTTTTATATATGATTTGCCTTGCTTGCATGAAGATTTCTAGTGAATAATGCAGTCAAAATTAATATATTAAATTTGTGCTTACAAGGAATGCAACATCATTATTCAGGGAGAACTAAATGTAATCCTTACATATACAAAATACATTCCAGTACAGTAGGGATGGTGTGCTAAATATAGGGTTGTCTATGCCTGCTTGTGAACATTCTACAGAAGATGTCAGTTCCAGCTTTTCAGCTCCTCCTTCTCCAGTCTGCTGCCCCCTTCTGCAGGCGAGCATGTATGCTGATCTGCTTCCTTTATTTCTTTATTATTTTGCGGTGTTTTTGTTTTTCCAGTCACTCACGACTTTTACATGGCTCAAGCAACTGCTGTGCCTGCTTGGAGAAGAGCAGACTTTATTCTGTGTCTGGAAGGTGAATCCTTCAGGGACCACCTGTACAACCAATTTGCTGAAGATTTGTGAAGCTTAGGATTTGGGTCCTCAGCATTTGCTCACTTCCTTGATTCAGTCAGGAGCTTGAGTACTTGAACATATTTCTCCCCTTCACCTTTGAATCTCAGAATGCCACTTTTGCACATTTTCCTATAATTAATATATGTAAAAAATATGTTGTCCCCCACATTTTACCCTGTCGGCTATTTTTTTTTCCATTTGCATCTTTGCTTTCCTAACTACTTGACCAACCTTTCTTAATTTTTCCATTCCTGTGAGATCTAGAATGTTGTCTGAGTAAGACCTGGGCTTCAGTGTCTCTCTCTTATATTTTTAAGTTTTTAGTTATATTTAATTTTCTTTGTTGATTTCTAGTTTTTGTTCCTTTCATATACCTTATTCATAGTTTTACAGGGTTCTGCACTTTTTTCTTTTAATTTTCACTCGGGTGAGTCAGAAAACATCTTGGAAAGGAGGAGTTTGACAGTTATAGAATCGCAGCATACCTGTCTACAAACCTAAAGGCCTAGAATGGTGCATTTTCAGCAGAGGCCCTTTCTGCATCCTTCCTTCCTTCCTTCTCCCCTGATTCAGTAGGGGATAACGGTGAGCACAAGTAGACGCTGGGGCCGTACCAAAAATAGCGGCAGAAGCAGCGGCGGAGACTTATGAGCACAGCTCCGCCCCTCCCCCGATCCAGTAGGGCAGGGGTGCCCAACGCGTCGATCGCGATCGACCAGTAGCTCAGGAAGGCAACTCGAGTCGATCGCACTCGTGTTGCCGTCCTGATCTACAGGCCGATCAGCCTTCCTCTCCAGTGTTCTCTCTAGGGCCTTTTAGCTGGGCGGTCCACCCAGCTGTCATCTGCCGCTGCTGAACATTAAAAAAAAAAAACCCAAAAAACCGGCTTGGAGATTTCAGTCCCTAGCGAACTTATGCTCCGGGCTCTAACGTGTGCATGCAGGCTTCTCTTCTCTTCCCTACGAAACCGGAAGTTATGTCCGGGGAGGGGGGGGGGAGAAGGGAAGCCTGCACGCACATGTTGAGAGCCCTGAAGCAAGCGTTCGCTACGGGCTAATGCGGGAGACAGGTTAGTGAAGCATTTGTTCTTGTTCCTGCCGGATCCTGCCTACTTTCTGTTTCCGCGAAGGCAGGACCCGGCAGCATTTCCCCCAATAGGTTGATCACGATCTTGGGCTGATCAGCTTTCCTCTTCCCGACGGCAGAATTGACGTCGGGGAGAGGAATGCTGGTTGGCCGAAGCAGGGAGAGCTTGGGGCCTGTTTTTGGTGGCGTTTGGGTCCTGGTCCCCGATGGTAATGGCAGTGGCAGTGGCTTGGGGGAGGGCAGGGAGAAAGAAAGAAAAAGGGCAGGCAGGGAGAAAGAAGGAAAGAAGAGAAACAGAAAAAAATGAAAAGGAGTCAGAGAGAAAGAAAGGGCAGGGAAGAGGAAGGAAAAGTTGGGGGAAGGAATGAGGTCTTGAGGAGAAGAAGCATACAGGCTAAAAGAAGGGAAGAAAGATTGTATGCACAGTCAGAAGAAGAAAGTGCAACCAGAGACTCATGAAATCACCAGACAAGGTAGGGAAAATGATTTTATTTTAAATTTAGTGATCAAAATGTGTCTGAATTTATATCTGCTGTCTATATTTTACACTAAGGTCCCCTTTTACTAAACCGCAATAGAGGTTTTTAGCGCAGGGAGCCTATGAGTGTCGAGAGCAGCGCTGGGCATTCAGCGCAGCTCCCTGCGCTAAAAACTGCTATCGTGGTTTAGTAAAAAGGGAGGGGGTATATTTGTCTATATTTGTATGGTTGTTACTGAGGTGATAGTGCTTAGAGTCATCTGCTTTGACCTCTTTGAAAAACCCTGGAATAGGAATGATGATTAACATTTTCTATGCATACAGTGTGCTTTGTGTTTTTTTTTAATTTTATTGTTGGTAGATCATTTTGACTTGGTCATTTAAAAAGTAGCTCGCAAGCCCAAAAAGTGTGGGCACCCCTGCAGTAGGGGCTAATCGGTTGAGCACGAAGAGACACCGGGGCTGTACCAAAACCAGCGGCAGGCAGCAGAATTAGCAGTAGGGACTAAAGAGCACAGCTCCGCCCCTCCCCCGATCCAGCAGGGGCTAACGGTTAAGCACAAGGAGACGCTGGGGCCGCACCGAAACCAGCGGCAGACAGCAGAATCAGCAGCAGGGACTTAATGAGCACAGCTCCATTCCTCCCCCAATCCAGCAGGGGATAACGGTGAGCACAAGGAGACGCCGGGGCCACACCGAATCCAGCAGCAGAAGCAGTGGCAGAGACTTAAGAGCACAGCTCTACCACTCCCCCGATCCAGCAGGGTTCTATACCATACTCGATATCGGATCTGAGAATGGTGGCAGTTGACCGTTTAATGCAGCTGATGCACCGAGATGATAGTGGCGGTTGTCTGGCTGTTGCAGAGGTCATCTGATCCAAATGACATGCCTGCATTTTAGCATTGCATTGACTCTGATCTAAATGACTAGCCTGTATTTTGGCACTCATTACTACTTTCCTGGGAAACCTCATGGCTGAAATATTGTGTGCTGGCTTGGCTGCATACGTCAGGGCTCAAGGAGCATACCAACTTTCTCTCCTTGGCATATCGTCTTTATGAACTTCTAACATCAGATCCTATTGTCTGATTGGAATTTATTTTATTTTTATTTATTGTTTTCTCAGGTACTTTAGCTAGAT
The DNA here is from genome assembly GCF_902459505.1 of Geotrypetes seraphini. Lineage (NCBI taxonomy): Eukaryota > Metazoa > Chordata > Amphibia > Gymnophiona > Dermophiidae > Geotrypetes > Geotrypetes seraphini. Next base: position 136,330,803 of record NC_047088.1, on the reverse strand, counting down.
TGTGAGCCTTCGGGACAGCTAGGGAAATCCAAAGTACCATTTTTATTTATTTTATTTTAATGTATCTTTAATCTATCTTCATTGTAAACCACTTTGAACCTCACTGTATAGCAGTATATAAGAAATAAAATAAGAAAATATATATTTTTGCCTATCTTCCTCTTTCTGCAGTCCTTTGTAGTTTATAAAAGCTAACCTCTTTGTCCTTACCTTCTCGGATACTATTTTGAGAACCAAAGAGGGTTTCTTTTCCTCTTACTTACTTTTCTTTTACAGTTATATTTTGATATCTACTATTAAATCTCTGTCCACTTCTGTCTGTGAAGGAGGCCAGTATATCACCCCAATGTAAATATATTATCCATTCCCTCTTTCCAGATTGACCCACAGTGCCTCTTCCTTACGCTACAGATTTTGAAATTGTGTGGCTTTATTTTGATTTTTAATATATAACATCACTCCCTCTCCTTTTCTTCCTAATGTCTTTCCTGTACAGATTATAACCCAGTATAACTTTATCCCAGTCATGGTTCTCTGTGACTTTTCCATCATAGCCTCTAGATAAGAACATAAGAATAGCCTTACAGGGTTAGACCAATGGCTCACCTAGCCCAGTAGCCTGTCTTCACAGTGGCCAATCCAGGTCACTAGTACCTGGCAAAAACCCAAATAACAACATTCCATGCTACAGAACCAGGGCAAGCAGTGGCTTCCCCCATGTCTGTCTCAATAACAGACTATTTTCTCTAGGAAATTGCCCAAACCTTTCTTAAAACCAGGTAAGTTAACTGTTCTTATCACAACCTCTAACAATGCATTCCAGAGTTTTAACTATTCTCTGAGTAAAAAAGTGTCTCCTAGGGGTCCTTTTACTAAGGCGCGCTAGCTATTTTAGCGCATGCTAAATGCTAAATGCTAACGCATCCATTATAGTCTAAGGACGTGTTAATGTTTAGCGTGCGCTAAATCAGCTAGCGCGCCTTAGTAAAAGGACCCCCTTGTCTTTGTAATTTTTGATGGAGTAAAATATCGATCCACTTGTACCCATTCTACACTAAGTAGGACTTTGCAGTAGTGCTACCCGATTCACGATTCTAATTGGTTAACCGATTCACTTCGGGTGAATCGATTCAAATCGATTTAAAACACCAAAAAATCGGCTTCCTGATTCGGACCCTCGCCCCCTAAAGCAGGAGCGGCAGCGCTGCTCTTGCTGGCCGGCTGCTGTCGCACCTGCTTTAGAGGGCGAGGAAGGAGGGTCAGTAAGGAAGTGCTGCTGTCGGCTCCCCCCCCCCCCCCCCGGGCGTCTGATTTCCCATCCTGACGTCCGGCTTCCCCCCTGGCCTCCCTGAATTGTTTACCTTCTAGGTGAAGTCTGCAGAGCAGATCGCGGTACTAGCGTCTTTGCAAACTGCTTTGAGCTGTTTCATCCGCTGCGATCCTGCCTCTGATATCAGAGGAGGGGCGGGACCGCAGCAGAGAAAACAGCTCAAAGCAGTTTGCAAAGACGCTAGTACCGCAATTTGCTCTGCAGGCTTCACTTATAAGGTAAACAGTGTGAGGAGACCAGGGAGGAAAATGGAGGCCTTCTGGGAGGGGGGAGGGGGCGGTGCGCATGTCCTTCGGGGTGGGACAGGCCTTGGGGGTTGTAGGCCTTCAAGGGGGGTGCAAGTCTTCAAAGGGGGGACAGGCCAGGGATGGTGGCATAGGCCTTCAAGGGGGGGGACAGGCCAGGGATGGTGACATAGGCCTTCAGGGAGGACAGGTAGGCCTTCAGAGGAGGACAAGCCTTTACGGGTGGAGTGCAGGCCTTCAATGGGGGGACAGACCTTCAGGGGAGGGAGGGAGGGAGGGGGGGCCCTGGTGTAGAAGTACATGGAGAGAGGGTGGGAAGGGGGGTTTCAAAGAGACGTGCATATGCCGGACTTTGGAGGGGGGAAGAAATAATGGGTCTAAAAATAGAGGAGAAGGAGAGAGATGATGGACAATGGGATTTAGGGAGGGAAGGAACAGAAAGGGAGAGAAGTTGGACACAAGGGATGGTATGGAGGGGGAGAAAGAGATACTGGATAGGAGGGTAGTTGGGAAAAGAAAGGGAGAGATGGTGGGCCCTGGGGTGGTGGGGAAGGAGGAAGAGATGCTGGATGAAAAGGTAGTTAAGAAAAGGTGGATCTGTGGATGGAGACAAAAAAAAAAAGAAAGATGCCAGACATCCGGGGGAGGGAAGAGAAACGGAAGGGGAGGACGGAGATGGCAGATGGATGGTTAGCATGGAGAAAGAAGGAGACCCTGGCAAGCAAGTTATCAGAAGACAACCAGAACCTGGGACCAACAAGATTTGAATAATGATCAGACAACAAAAGGTAGAAAGCTAATTTTATTTTCTGTTTTGTCATTACAATATGTCAGATTTGAAACGTGTATCCTGCCAGATCTGGTATTAGACCGCAAACGTGAGCTAGGATTTAACAGAGAGAGGAAAAGTCTTTTTTGTTTGTTTATTTTGTTTACACCACAGCGCCAGTGTGGTTAGGAGAAGGCAAAGGGGGTGAAGAGGCTATAAAATAAACCCACCATGATGTTTGAAAAAAACACCCAATTGGGCAGGAAAATTGAATCGAAAAACCAATTCAATAGGCTGAATCGAATCAAATTTTTTTTTTTCCTGAATCGGGCAAGTCTACTTTGCAGACTTCAATCATATCTCCCCTCAGCTGTCTCTTTTCCAAGCTAAAGTGCCCTAACCTCTTTAGTCTTTCCTCATAAGAGAGGAGTTCCATCCCCTTTATCATCTTGATCGCTCTTATTTTAACCTTAAGTTCTGCTATATCTTTCTTGTAGTAAGGTGACCAGAATTGAATGCAATACTCAAGGTAAAATTTCTTCCATTAACAATCCCTTTTATTAATAATGCCTAGCATCGTTTTTTTATTTATTTATTTATCATATTTTCCATAAACATAGCAAGTATCCACTTGTACAGAAAGATGGAGTTATCTAAAGAACACAAACAAAACACAAAAATTTTGTTTAGTTTAACCACAATCAAAAAGAAATATAACTTTAACTCCAGCTCAAGTCCACAAATCATAGATCCAAGAAGTAAAAACAGCGAGCACTAAACGTGAATCATTAGAATATAAAGAAAGGAAAACAGGAAATACAATAAGCTGAAAAGTATCCAACTTAAATAAATGAGCACTCATGATGTCCCTGCATTCAGGTGCGCAGCCGACAAAAAGGTTGTCAGTTGAGTAGGGTCAAAGAATATTTTTGCTTTTGATATAGTATCACACATTTGCATGAGTGTCGTAAGAAGAAAGAAGCTCCAAGAGCAATAACACCCAGCTTTAAAATCAAAAATTCACGATGTCGCTTTTGGGTATCTCATGCCAGGTCAGGAAACATTTGTATTCTGTGTTCCAAGAATTCTTTTAATTTATTTTTAAAGTAAAGTCTTAATAACCATTGTTTATCTGGTGCCAGGGCAACTGTAAGGAGTAAAATTGCTGGTGTCGCCATTTTCCTGTCTGACTGATCCAAGATTGTCGAAATGTCTAATGACTTTTGGTCCTTTGGTAATTCCTGTGATTTTGAATGTTGTCCTTCTTCCCTTCGTATAGGCAAATAGTACACCTGGGTAAACGGCGGCAGCAGTTCCTCTGAAATTCCCCAATATTTCTACCATATATTGTTTCAACATATCTCGCAGAGATATTGTAGCCACTCTGGGAAAATTGATTAGTCAGATTATTATTGCGAGAAATATTATCCAATGCTTCCAATTTCCTTCTCAAATTTATATTGTCTTTCATCAATGTTTCTGTAAGCTGTTTGGTGACTGTATTTGAGTTTTTTAGTTCTTGCGCATCGTTTGCTTGTTTTGCCGCTACCACACATTGAGAAGAAGGTTTCAGTGTATTGTCTACAATGACATCCAGATCTTTTTCTTAGGCGCTGACCCCCAAAGTGGATGCTAGCATCTGGTAACTATGATTTGGGTTACTCTTTCCAATGTGCATTACTTTTCATTTGTCCACATTAAATTTCATCTGCCATTTGGATACCCAGTCTTCCAATTTCCTAAGATCTGCCTGCAATTTTTCACAATCTGCATGCATTTTATCAACTTTGAGCTGTTTAGTGTCATCTGCAAATCTACCCCCTCTTTTACTAACATGTAGCGCGGGTTTTAGCAGCGGCAGTAACTGGAATTCTATAAGCGTCGGAGCAATTACCGCCATTGCCAGCGCTAAAACCCATACTACGCATTAGTAAAAGATGGGTTTAATTATCTCACTTGTTCCAGTTTCCAGATCATTTATAATAAGTTAAACAGCACCTGTCCCAGTACAGATCCCTGTGGCACTCTACTATTTATACTCCATTGAGAAAAATACCCATTTAACCCTACCCTTTGTTTTATTATCCAATAACACTGCACAACAAAGTTTTTGCTTCCTGAACACTGCTGGGTGTTTCTTATAGAATTTTGGGTGCTGATCATGAATATTACATCAAAAATTACCCATCACGTACCATTTCAGAGAAATCTTCAATTTTGTCGTGATTTTTTCTTATATTTGGATGCAAACAATTTTTTCTCCCATAAGTGTCTTATCAACAACGGTTTGTGCCGCCTGGGTATGTCCATGCATAAAATCTAGCCAGGTTGGAAGCTGTTTTATGGAAGATGACATCCTGGGCATGTCTGGGCAGGTCTGAACGAGCTTGCGCTGTCTCACCATGCTATAATGGTGGCTTCCATACACCGATCCTGCTCATTTGGTTAATATAGATCCGTGTGTGTATATAGTATCAGTATAGTAAAGTATAGTAGTATAGTAGCTGTAGCAATATAACAGTAAGTAAGCTTGATGCTATAGACGTTTTGGTGTCGGGCAATATGTCTCGTCGGTGTCGTAACAGCCGCGACACATTCTGCTATATCTGTGGGGAATATACACTTACGCCTCAGAGACGTTCGATGACTGCCCTTGTAAAGAAAGCCTATCATCTGTATTTTGGCTGCAAAATAGGTGATCAAGACAAGCAATGGGCGCCTCACATTTGCTGTGCGACATGTGCTGTTAGTCTGAGAGCCTGGCTCAGAGGTACTCGAAAGACGATGCCATTTGCTGTTCCGATGATATGGCGAGAACAGAAAGACCATGTGACGGACTGTTATTTCTGTTTGACTAATGTGTCTGGTTTCTCTGCCAAAAACAAGAAGTCAATTGAATATCCTAATCTGCCTTCAGCAATGAGACCCATGCCACATGATGACAGTCTTCCAGTTCCGAAACCACCAGAGGATTGGACCTTAGACGAACCAGATGAAGAAACTGCAGTGCAGGGTTCTAACAGTGACATTGACCCGGATTTTGAACCATCCTCATCAGGCGATCCACATCTGATAACACAGTCCGAATTGAACGATTTGGTCAGAGATTTGGGTCTGTCAAAAGCAAAAGCTGAGCTGCTAGGTTCGAGACTGCAGGAATGGTGTTTGCTATCACCAGGTACGAAAATTTCTGTGTTTCGAGACCGGCATCATGATATAACCAAATTTTTTGCACAAGTCGACAGTCTCTGTTTCTGTTGTGACATTGAAGGATTGTTCTCGGTCTTTGGTTGTGATCACAACCCGGAAGAGTGGCGTCTTTTCATTGATTCGTCAATGTTAAGCCTGAAAGCTGTTCTGTTGCACAATGGCAACGTTTATCCTTCAGTACCTGTTGGCTATGCAGCACATATGAAAGAAACATATGAGAATATGGAAATGTTACTAAAGTATGTCCAGTATACCAGGTATAACTGGAATATCTGTGGAGACCTCAAAGTCGTTGCTCTGTTACTAGGACTGCAGCTTGGCTATACAAAGTACTGCTGTTTCATCTGCGAATGGGACAGCCGAGACAGAGAGTCGCACTATTCTAGAAAGAACTGGCCACTCCGTAAAAAGTTAGTTCCAGGACAGAAAAATGTAGCACATGAATCGCTTGTTGACCCGACAAAGATATTTTTGCCTCCTCTTCACATTAAACTGGGACTCATGAAGAATTTTGTGAAAGCAATGAACAAGGAAGGGGAAGGTTTTCGTTATTTAAGACAGATGTTCCCAAGAATAACTGATGCCAAGATCAAAGAGGGTATTTTTGTTGGCCCCCAGATCAGACATGTTATGAGTGACAAGCGATTTGAAGATCTGTTAGTTGGGCCGGAAAAAATTGGCTGGAAAGCCTTGAAAGACGTTGTTGACAATTTTCTGGGCAATTACAGAGCCCCAAACTACATTCAGCTGGTAGACAAACTTCTCAAAGCATACAAGAGAATGAAGTGCAATATGTCACTCAAGATTCATTTCCTCCATTCACACTTGGACTTCTTCCCCGCAAATCTCGGTGCTGTGAGTGACGAGCACGGTGAAAGGTTTCATCAAGACATAGCTACGATGGAGAAACGATACCAGGGCAATTGGAATCCGTCAATGCTTGCCGACTATTGTTGGATGCTACAACGTGATGCACCAGACACTGAATATAAAAGAAACTCGGGAGCAAAACACTTTTAATTCTGTTTCATTTAGTCGCTTGTGCGAAACGTAAACTTGACTATATATTTTATTGTCAGTAAACATAAAAATGTCTATTTCTCATAGTTCTTACGTGATGCAGTAAAACCAAAACCATATTTGAGCATACCAAGTTGGTACCTGTCATAATCACCAAAAACTTTTCAGGAATCAAGACTTAACCAAAAAATTGTTGTGCAGTGTAACTAATTCCAAATCCACAACTGAACATTGCCTCCTATCCCATGACTCTTTAATTTTCTCAGGAGCCTCTCATGAGGAACTTAAGCTTTCTGAAAATCTAGATATAGTACATCAACCATCTCATCTTTATCCACATGTTTATTCACACCTTCAAAGAAGTCAAGCATAAGAATTGGTGAGGCAATATCTCCCTTGGCTGAACCCATGCTGCCTCTGTTACATTAAATCATGTTTGTCTATGTGTTCCACAATTTTATTTTTAAAAATTGTTTCCACTAATTTGTCCAGCAATGAATTCAAGTTTACTGGTCTGTAATTTTCTGGATCTTCCCTTTTTAAAAATCGGCATAACATTAGCCATCCTCCAATCTTCAAGTACTATGCATGATTTTGGCAACAGGATACAGGGTTACAGATCACAATTCATATTTGAGTTCTTTTTAAATTGTCATTTTGGCTTAGTACATCTAGATTCATGGATAATTCTTTCAGTTCCTCTGCATCATCACCCTTGAAAACCATTCGGTTCAGGTAGATCTACATCTTCTTCCTTAAAGACCAAAGCAAAGAATTCAGGATCTCTGCTATGGCCATAGCTGTGGACTCTGAAAGGCACCAGGTGAGGATCAAGGGCCCCCTTAGAAAATATCTATGAAAATTTTATAAGGGCAGAATTTGTTAGTCATCGGAGCTGAGCTAAGCTATGGAATCAGATCCTTGGGAATGAAATGTTATGTTGATTAAATTGCTTACAGCCTTGATTGCCCTGTGAAAGGGTCCAGAGAAGAGCGACTAAAATGGTTAAGGGGCTGGAGGAGTTGCTGTACAGTGAGAGATTGGAGAAACTGGGCCTCTTAGACTGAGAGGGGACATGATCGAAACATTCAAAATACTGAAGGGAATAGACTTAGCAGATAAAGACAGATTGTTTACCCTCTCCAAGGTAGGGAGAACGAGAGGGCACTCTCTAAAAGTTGAAAGGGGATAGATTCCGTACAAACGTAAGGAAGTTCTTCACCAAGAGAATGGTAGAAAACCAGAATGCTCTTATGGAGTCTGTTATAGGGGAAAACACCCACCAGGGATTCAAGACAAAGTTGGACAAGTTCCTGCTGAACTGGAACGTACACAGGTGAGGCTGGACTCATTTACAGCACTGTTTTTTGACCTGGGGGCCGCCGCTTGAGCAGACTGCTGGGCACGATGGACCACTGGTCTGACCCAGCAGCGGCAATTCTTATGTGACCAGATAAAAAACAGACTGAAAGCTGCATATGAAATATACATTCAGAACATCTACAGAAACTTTGAGGCAATGTAGAAAGGGAATAGAGGCCTTTAAAAACAGAATGGCCTTTAGATGCAGAATGGGTGATGGGTAAACAGGATCAAATATGCTTTATTATATAATGTACTAGTGATGGCTTTTATACAATGTCGAAGTATTGTATGCAGCAGTCCTTTATACTGTTATCATAATCAATCGTTCTCGCCAAAAACAGTAATTCAAACAACGTTCATTATAATTTTTAACCCAGTGTTCTTAAACCTTTTTACACCCGTGGACCGGCAGAAATAAAAGAATTATTTTGTGGACCGGCAAACTACTAGGACTAAAATTTAAAAACCCCGTTTACGCCCCATCTCTGCGAGCACGGTCCCCGCAAATCATCTGATCCCATCAGCACAAGCCGCAATTATGATTTTATATTGAACGTATTTTATTAAAGTATAAAAAGAAATAATATTCTGAACAATTGTGATTTTATAAATACAAATATACAGAGCACGGACCAACAAAACCCCTGTCTCCCCTCCCCTTCACATATATCCCCTCTACTATCAAGAAAACTGAACAAGCCAAGTTATTATAGAATGCTACATAGAAATATCATGCTAACAGAATACTGTAGTCCCCAGTTATGTCTCTAGCAGGATATATATTTCAAATCTGATATATTCTAATGACAAAATAGAAATAAAATTATTTTTTTCTACGTTTTGTTGTCTCTGGTTTCTGCTTTCATCTTCTTTTCACTCTTTTCCTTCCAGCATCTGCTCGTTTCATCCAATGTCTGCCCTCTCCCCCTTCCATATGTATCTGACTTCTTTCTATGCCCCTCTTCCCTGTACATCCAGCCTGTTCCTCCTCTCTCCTTTTTTACATCATTCATTCCAGCTTCACTGCCTTCTTCATTTTTATCTCTCCTACACCAGATCTAGCATCTTTATCCCTCTCTCATTTCTATGCTGACCCCCTTTCCAGCATCAATGTCTCTCTACTTTCTCATCCTCTTTCTCCCCTTTCCCTCATCTGATCTCTCTATTCCACCCTGACCCCCTTCCCCTCCTGTAATCTCCCTGCCAGCTGTTTCCTTCCTTTTTTCTTTCTCCCTTCCCTCCTTCCTTTTTTTCCTTCTCCCTTCCCTCCTTCCTCTATCCAACATTAACTCTCTTCCCATCCCTTTCCTTCCTCCCCTCCCAGCAGCATCTCTCCTTCTTCTCACTTCCCTCCTCCCTCTATCCAACATTAACTCTCTTCCCATCCCTTTCCCTCCTCCCCTCCCAGCAGCATCTCTCCTTCTTCTCCCTTCCCTCCTCCCCTCCCAGCAGCATCTCTCCTTCTTCTCCCTTCCCTCCTCCCTCTATCCAACATTAACTCTCTTCCCATCCCTTTCCCTCCTCCCCTCCCAGCAGCATCTCTCCTTCTAACTCTCTCCAAGTCCAGTAACAGCTCTCCCTTTATCCAGCAGCTTCCCTGCCTCCTAAAGTGGCTGTCTCCCCTTCCAGCAGCTCTCAGTACTTGCCTGCAGGAAGTTGCCGGTAAATCACTGCCCTGGCAAATAGGAGAGCTGGTGGGAGGGGAGACAGCCACTGTGAAGGCTCCCCAGGATCTTGCTCGCACATGCTGACCATCTCCCTCCACCTGCACCTGAATCTGCAGCTCTCTCCGTTCTAATCGCAACTTCCCCGCAGCCCTCTTCAGCAACTTGGCAGGGGTGGCGATCAAGACAGGCTGCCGACGTCGGGACCTTCACTCTCTGAGTCCCGCCTATTTTGTTTCAACTTTCTGTTTCCGAACAGGCGAGACTCAGAGAGGGAAGGCTCCGATGTCGGCAGCCTGTCTTAATCGCCTGAGGCTGGGAGGAACATTAGTCAGCAGGAACCGCAGTCGGCAGGAAATTTAACTGCCGACTTGATCTTGCCGGCCCTGTGCAGACCGGCAGAAATTTTCTGCAGACTGGCACTGGTCCGCGGACCGGCGGTTGAAGAACCATGTTTTAACCTATTCATTGGTCTTCAGAAGTGTCAGTATTAGCCAGGTGATTTCAGTGGCTAAAATACTAGTAGACACTAACCTCCTCATTAGACCCGTTTTTAAAAAAATGTTTGTAAAGTGCTTCAGTGATTTGTGCATATGTCTTAAATAAATAAATAAATAAGTAATTAATCTAAAAAGATCCTTTTAACTTATCTTTTATCGTTGAGTTTTTCCTTTGTCACTAGTATTGGGAAGGGACCTGTCATTCCAACATGGTTCGCCCGAAGGCTGTATCAAGAAAAAGTCTCCTACAGTAAAAAAATTCATTCATTAGATTCAACTCAGTAAAAACATCAAGTTAATGAAAAAAAAAATACTATTATTATAGTCATTATTTTAGGGTTAGGTATTCAACCAGAAATCCCTTAGTAGTTAAATAACTACCCCTTCTGTTTTAACTCCACACCATCCCGATCATTAAGAACATAAGAACATAAGCAGTGCCTCCGCCGGGTCAGACCATAGGTCCATCCTGCCCAGCATTCCGCTCCCGCGGCGGCCCAAACAGGTCACGACCTGTCCAAATCACCAGAAGGGGCCCCCATGCCACCTTGGTTTCCTATTGAGTCCTATCTTCCCATCAAAGTCCTAGCCCTCCGGTCTTGCACATGCACGACCTGGTCGGGTTTCTATACTTATTTTCTGGTTAGCTTTCTCAGTATCCCACGATCCCTTTATCCCTCAGGAATCCGTCCAGTCTCTGTTTGAATCCTTGTACCGTACTCTGCCCAATCACGTCCTCCGGTAGCGCATTCCAAGTGTCCACGACCCTTTGGGTGAAAAAAAACTTCCTTGCATTCGTTTTGAACCTATCTCCCTTCAGTTTCTCCGAATGCCCCCTCGTACCTGTTGTCCCCTTCAGCCTGAAGAATCTGTCCCTATCCACCCTCTCTATGCCCCTCATGATCTTGAAGGTCTCTATCATATCACCCCTGAGCCTCCTTTTTTCCAGAGAGAAGAGCCCCAGCCTATCCAACCTCTCGGCATATGGGCAGTGTTCCAGCCCTCTTACCAGTTTCGTTGCTCTCCTTTGGACTCTCTCGAGTACCGCCATGTCCTTCTTGAGGTATGGCGACCAATATTGAACGCAATATTCCAGATGCGGACGCACCATCGCTCGATACAGTGGCAAGATGACTTCCCTCGTCCTGGTTGTTATGCCCCTTTTTATGATGCCCAGCATCCTGTTGGCTTTTTTTGAGGCCGCTGCGCACTGTGCAGATGGCTTCAGTGATGAATCCACCAGCACTCCCAAGTCTCTCTCAAGACTGCTTTCTCCCAACAATGCCCCCCCCCAATTTGTAGTTGAACAACGGGTTTTTTTTCCCTATATGCATGACCTTGCATTTTTCCACGTTAAAGCGCATTTGCCATTTGTTCGCCCAGTCTTCCAGCTTGTCTAGGTCCCTTTGCAGGTCCTCACACTCCTCCCTGGAGCTAACTCTGCCGCACAGTTTGGTATCGTCTGCAAATTTTATAACCTCGCACTTTGCCTCCTTTTCCAGGTCATTGATAAATATGTTGAAGAGTAACGGCCCCAGCACCGATCCCTGCGGCACACCGCTCGTGACTCCCCGCCAGTCAGAATATTGGCCCTTTACTCCGACCCTCTGCAGTCTACCCGACAACCAGTGCTCTATCCATCGGTGCACATCCCCTCCCACCCCATGGTTCCACAGCTTCCTAAGCAGCCTTTCATGTGGCACCTTGTCGAAAGCCTTTTGAAAATCGAGGTAAATGATGTCGATGGGTTCCCCATTGTCCACCCGACTGCTTATTCCCTCAAAGAAGTACAGAAGGTTCGTTAAGCATGACCTTCCCTTACAGAATCCGTGCTGGCTTGTTCTCAGTAGGCCATTTCTCTCAATGTGCTCGCAAATGCCGTCCTTTATCATAGCTTCCACCATCTTCCCTATAATTGAAGTCAGGCTCACCGGCCTGTAGTTCCCGGGGTCACCCCTCGATCCCTTTTTGAAGATAGGTGTGACATTCGCCAATTTCCAGTCCTCTGGTACCTCTCCAGTTTTCAAGGATAGGTTACAAACATGCTGGATTGTGCCCGCTATTTCTTGTCTTAGCTCCTTCAGAACCCTCGGGTGGATCCCATCCGGACCCGGTGATTTGCCGCATTTTAACCTGTCTATCTGTTTGAGGACATCCTCCTTACTTACCTCTATGTGCTCCAATTTCTCAGCCTGTTCCCCACTCATGAGCTCCTCTGAGTCCGGTATATTACATGTGTCTTCTCTCGTGAAAACCGACGAGAAGAACGTGTTCAGCCTCTCAGCTACCTCTTTATCCTCTTTAATCACTCCCCTCCTATCCCCATCGTCCAACGGCCCCACCTCCTCTCTCGCTGGTCGTTTCCCCTTTACGTAACTGAAGAATGCCTTGAAGTTTTTCGCCTCCCTGGCCAGCCCCTCTTCGTATTTCCCTTTTGCTTTTCTAACCTCTCGGTGGCATTCTTTTTGGCATTTCCTGTGCGCCTGGTGATTTTCCTCCGTTGGATCCTTTTTCCATCTCCGGAAGGATACTTTTTTGTCGTTTATTGCCCTCTTTACTTCTGCTGAGATCCAAATCGGGTCCTTTGACCGCTTGTTCTTGCAGCCTTTCCTGAAACTGGGGACGTACATTTTTTGTGCTTCCTGCAGGCTGTCCCTGAATAGGGTCCAGGCGCTTTCCACGGTCTCCATCCTAAAGATGTTTCTGAGCTTCCTCCCCACCATTTCCCTCATAGCAACATAGTTCCCCTTCTTGAAGTTGAGCGCAGTTGTTGCGGTCCTCCTTACTATGGGTGTCCCCCTTTCTAAAGTGAATCTGATCGCATTGTGGTCACTGTTGCCTAGTGGTCCTCCCACTTCTACCCCTCTTGCAGGCCCTCCTAATCCGTTCAGGATGAGGTCAAGAGTAGCACTCCCCCGCGTCGGTTCCCTGATCAGTTGCTCCATAAAGCAGTCCCTCACAGCTTCTACAAATCCTGTTTCCCTAGTGCAGTTGGAGTGACCCGTACTCCAGTCTATCCCCGGGTAGTTGAAGTCCCCCATCACTGTTACACTTCCAGTCCTGCACTCCTGTCTCAGTTCAGCTTCCAAGTCGTGTCCGACTCCTTCCGGCGCACCAGGTGGGCGATAATACAGCCCCAGTTTTATGTCTGCACCCTTGTTTCCCGGCAATTTGACCCATAGCGATTCCAGCCCTTCTGCCTTCGTTGCCATATCCATCCCGACCGAGTAGATAGAGTCTTTTATATATAGTGCTATGCCTCCCCCCTTCTTGTGGGTCCTGTCTCTCCTGTAGAGCTTGTACCCCGGTAGCGCCACATCCCATTGATTCTGCTCTGTCCACCATGTTTCTGTAATTCCAATTATATCTAGGTCTTCCCCCTTGGCCATGACCTCTAGTTCACCCATCTTGGCCATGAGGCTTCTTGCATTTGCGTATAAGCACCGCAGGTCCCGTTGTTTTTTCTCCACCTCTGCATTCACCTGGGCCGCCTCTCCTGTTCCCTGTACTTCTGCTTTGCCCTCAGCCTTTACCCTCGTAGCTTTCAGCTTCCCCACATTTCCGCCACCCCACTTCCCCGCTTTTCCTCTGGGTTTTCTTGCCCCCTCCTGGGCCCCTGCCTCTGTTCGATCCCCCTCGCCTTGTGTAGCCCTATGATACCCTCAGCTTTCGCCCTCGCGCCACCCAGTCCCCCTGTGTCTCCATGCCCTTTAGTCTCTTCCCAGCAAGCTCCCTTTACCTGTTGTTTCCCTTGCTGTCTGATCATAAGATCCACTGGTCTCTCTACTTCCTCCGTGCAGTCATCCCGTTCAGCATCTGTTCTGGATACTGTTGTCCGAAGCGTCAACATCAGATCAGCTGTCGGCTTTCCCCCTCTCCTCAGTTTAAAGCCCTCTCGATCTCCTTCTTCACATTGGCAGCCAGTAGTCTAGTTCCCTCTGTGCTCAGGTGCAGGCCGTCCCGCCGGTAGAGCTTACTCTTTCCCCAGAAGGACGTCCAGTTCCTCACAAAGTGGAAGCCCTCCTCCTGGCACCATCTCCTCAACCATGCATTCACAGCCTGGATGTCTGCCTGCCTCTTTGCATCTGCTCTCGGTACAGGCAGGATCTCTGAGAACGCTATCCTCCGGGTACTCCGCTTCAGTTTTCGTCCCAAGACAAAGATGGCTATGGCATTTTATTTATCCACTTTTTTAAATCTCCCACTTTACTGACGTCAGGGGCAGTAGTAGCGAATCAGAAATCAAATAAGTGACATCCATTTTATTTACTGATTTAAACCTCCTGGGTGTACGGTATTTAGCTTAAAGATCCAATTTTGTTCACAAAAGTTTAATTTACACTCATAAACACCTCCCTCCCATCCTTCTTTGACATGATCTATCACATGCCACTGGATATCTTGTAAGCTGTGCTGTTTTTGCTGCCAGTGTTGAACGAGCGGTGCTTCCAAAATGTTATTCCTGATACGGGATTTATGTTCGTTTAATCTAATGTGGACTGGTCTCTTAGTTCTTCCTATGTATATCAAGTCACATGGGCATATGATACTATATACCACATTACAAGATTTACATGTTGTCTTACTCATTGAATGAATTACAATATCCCTACCCGGAGGTTTCCATTCACCACCCTCGATTGTATTAATGCACCACTGGCAGTTTCCGCATTTCAAATGTTCCGTATCCTGATCTTGTTCATCATCACCTCCATCATACCTGTATCTTGCTAGTTGTTCTCCCAGATTACTGCCCCTACTATATGCAATGGTGGGAAACTTCACAAAGAGATCAGGAATAATTTGTAACGTGCCAATGTTTCCTCCTACTGGTCACCAACTTATTAGATTTATCATAGAATGGTATCACACAGACCATTCTAGTGTCACCATGAGGAAATTGTTCTCTTTGACGCTGTTCTGTTTGAGACTATGTCTTTTGAGCTAGCAATAAGTCCCAGCTAGCATATTTTGCCCTCGAGAAAGCTTTTCGTATTGCTTTCCTAGGGTAACCCCTCTGGCGAATACGTGTCTCCAAAATTCTCGATTGCTTCAGAAACTCTTCCTCATCTGTACAGACTCTTCTTAATCTCAACAATTGTCTCACTGGTAGGTTAAACTTAAGCCTATAGCTATGATGGCTCTGAAATTGTAACAACGCATTTCTCTCAACTGGTTTTTGATACAGTGTAGTTTTGAGACAATCATGTGTCCGAATGATGGTGAGGTCTAAAAAATGTAACACATGATCATTGTATGTAAGAGTGAATTTTAAGGAGGGGGCGCTGTTGAGCCCACGTGTGATGGCAGCTTGAATGTGGAGCTCCTGCACCCGAACGGAAAATCACAATTTGCAGCGCTGCGTCGGCGCTCAGAACCGCTTTAAAAATTAAGAACAGGCAAGTTCCAGGTGTCCCCATTCAGAATCGCTACTTTTTGCTCGGCGAAATGGCAGACAAAAAGGTAAATAAGCGTCACAAACCGGACCCCCCGTCGCCCTCTAAAGTACCGTTGCCGGGTCCCGATTCCGGAAGTGCTTCAGAGATACTAGCTGAACTTCGGGAGTTAAAAAATTTAGTCTCTGACACTAAAGCTGCAACGGAGGAAATAAATGAAAAGCTAACTACCCTGACTACTGACTTTTCACTGCTCCAGACCCGAGTTCAGACTCTGGAAGACAAAATGGAGTCCACATCACAGCACATGGCTGAGCTGAAAGCTCATACAAGGAAAATTGCCTTCCTAGAGTCAGAACTGGAAGATAATAATAACAGGTCACGTCGCTGCAATATTCGTCTACTTGGGCTTAAGGAAGGATCACATGACAACAATTTGGTTACATTTCTGGAGGATTTAATTCCAAAACTGCTGGACCTTACCTTCACACGTGAGTTTGAAATTGAAAGGGCACACAGAGTACCTTCTGCTAAAAATCCTAATGACCGCTTCCCTCGACCGGTGGTTATTAAACTCCTCCGTTACCAGCATGTCTTAGACATTATGCAGCGTGCTAAAATCAGAGCACCTATTAAACACGACGGAGCCACCATTCTTTTCCTGCCTGACCTGAGCAAAACCACGGCTGCAAGGAGAAAGAAACTGCTCTCATATCGGCCTCAATTAAAGCAGCTCAACGCTAAATTTGGCATGTTATACCCTGCTAGGATGAGAGTCACTCTCTTCAATCAAACCAAAGATTACACTAACCCAGAGGATTTAGCAGCTTTTATTGAATTGCAGTCTCCTACCCCCATTCACCAGGTTTAACCACTACACTGGGGCTGTTTTCTGAGCCATCTTGTCTGTATTATGGTATCTTGCTGATTGCAATAGTTCATTAATTGTTCTGTCTCTTGTTCTGATTTATCTCTCATTGCTCATTGTTTATTACATCATGTTGTTCTTGTTTATTCCACTGCATATATTGTACTGTCTCATTCATATGGGTGCTTCGCTTTCATAGCTGCTGTTTCACTCTCACAGTGCACATGTGTTTCGCAATGTTTGACTTTAGGTCATTTCTTAGATATTTTGGTCCTTTACTGTCTCAGGCACTGCAGTATATTAACTTGTCTTTTTTCCATAGGTTGTGCAACAGATATTTACAATTATTTTATATTACTGCCTCCATGAAGCTTGTATGTCTCCAATTTTCTGTAAATCCATATACACACTTACATGACCCTTAAATGTATATCCTTAAATACTAAGGGGCTTAATAACTCGATTAAACTAAAGAAAATACTGCTATACCTTGAACAACAAACACCTGATATTATTATGCTACAAGAGACCCATCTGGACAGTGTGGCCTCTGATAAAGTCAGATTCGGGTGGTCTTTGCCTGCATTTTACTCCCCTGCCATAGAGAAAAAGGGTGGGGTGTTGATTCTAATCCGTAACAATCAAAATATCAAAATTATCGCCTCCTCGCATGATCTCCAGGGCAGATGGGTCAGAGTTCTGATTGAACACGGAGGTCGGAAAATAACTCTGTTTAATGTATATGGACCAAACATAGATTCACCCGAGTTCTTTAATGGAATCTCTTCATCGATTTTACAGGACTCTGATTCCCACCTGTTATTGGGAGGCGACTTTAACCTGGTTTTGAACCCTGAAATTGACAGAAACTCCCAATTCAAATACAAAAAATCTAAAGCGTGGTTTGCTCTTCATCACATGATTACGGATCTACACTTAGTGGACATTTGGAGAACTAATCATGGCGCTGATAGAGGCTATACATTCTATTCCAATCCCCATATGTCATACTCTCGTATAGATTATTTCCTACTTGATAGAGCCTTGTGCGACTCTGTTAAAGCAGTTGACATTTTACCCATATCTGTATCAGATCATGCAGCCATTTTACTCCAACTCCAGTGTAGTACGCCCCAATTACCACACCGACAATGGCGCTTTAATGCCTCCTTGCTCCAAGACCCTCAATTTAAAATTGATGTGCGCAAGGCTATTGAGGAATACTTCTCCTTCAATACCCCGGAACATACCTCCTGGATTACCTGTTGGGATGCTTTCAAAGCATACATCAGAGGGGTCATCATTTCTTACACAGCGCGTTTACGTAAATCACAGACGGAAGCTACCCTTCAGATGGAACGTGACATTACGGATCTGGAAAAAGTTCATCAACAAGATCCGTTGGATGTCCCCACTCTCACCCGACTAGCTAAGGCTCGTTATGTATACAACTCAATGCTCAGTAAATCAGCTGCTAAGTCGGTGTTTCAACAATCAGCCTCATACTTCGCCGACAATAACAAGTGTGGACACTTGTTAGCTTCTTATTTAAAGAAGAGAGCAGATAAAAAGAATATAGTTGCTATTGAGCTGGAAAATGGGGTCACTTTAACCACCAACCAGGACATCTCTCAAGCCTTCAAGTCATTTTACGAGAAGTTATACACTTCAGAATTGGATAATAATGAGAACGCTTCAAAATTTTTGGATACTTTACCTCACCCTACCCTATCCCAAGAGGACAACATACCACTGGATGAACCCTTGACTGTATCAGAACTTGATCACGTGATTGAAGACATGGCTTCCCACAAGGCACCCGGACCTGATGGTCTAACAGTCGAGTTCTACAAGGAATTTAAGGATGTACTTCACCCCCATTATCTACAATTTCTTAACTCAGTCATTGAGTCTGGGCAAGTGCATGGGTCATTCACTGAAGCTCACATCATTGTCCTCCCGAAACCTGATAAAAATCCTCGCTCAATAACGAATTACAGACCCTTATCTCTCATAAATGTTGATGCGAAGATATATGCCAAACTCCTTTCTAACAGGTTACAGAATGTAATAACCTCCTTGGTCAAGTCGGAGCAGAGTGGTTTTATCACTGGGAGGTTTTCCTCTGACAATTCTAGAACCTTTTCACACATCATTGCACAATCTCGTAATCATCATCAAGATCTTATTGCGGTGGGGCTGGACGCAGAGAAGGCCTTTGATCGTGTGGAGTGGGCTTTCCTATTCAGAGTCCTAGCCTGGTATGGATTCTCAGCGAATTTCATCAAAAAGATTAAGATCCTTTACTCATCTCCATCTACCAGAACTTTTATAAATGGAACGTTGTCTTCCACATTTCACCCGACACGTGGTACCCGACAAGGCTGCCCCTTGTCCCCACTACTGTTCGATCTGGCGCTGGAACCTCTGCTCACCTCCATCCGTACCAATAGTCTCATTGAAGGGTTCAAAACCAATGAAGCCGAAATCAAAATCTCGGCATATGCCGATGATATACTTCTATATATTTCTCCTCCATCCTTTCCGCACCTACTCACAACAATCACGCAATACTCCGCGTTGTCTGGATACAAATTAAACATGAATAAAACGCTGGTTATGCCTCTCAACTGTCCAGAGGTCAAGACAGATGTGGAATCATATGGAGTCCAATGGTCCGCTACTACAATGAAATACTTGGGAGTCTACTTTGGACCCACCTTGGAAGAAACTATACAACTCAATTCTGATTACTTATTACGCATAGCCCGACATACAACATCTAAATGGTCTCCTCTCAACCTCTCTTGGTGGGGCAGGCTGGAATCGATACGCATGATGATTGTTCCCAAAATCAACTATGTTCTGAACATGTTACCATTCTATTTACCTCGCTCCTTCTACAAGAATCTAGACTCTATTCTCACGCTATACCTCTGGAATAAGAGACAGCCTCGAATTGCTCTAGGTAAA
The DNA here is from genome assembly GCF_902459505.1 of Geotrypetes seraphini. NCBI lineage: Eukaryota > Metazoa > Chordata > Amphibia > Gymnophiona > Dermophiidae > Geotrypetes > Geotrypetes seraphini. Next base: position 136,311,463 of record NC_047088.1, on the reverse strand, counting down.
CTCAAATTAGCGAAGATGGAGGGGGGGGTGAATTTTCCAGATTTTTATAAATACCACAGTGCATTTCTCATTAGACATTGGTCTCAAGGTCATGCTGCTAACAGATCTCCAGATAGACCTGGCTGGATTGATTTGGAAACGTGCCTGTACGGGGTGTCACGCATGAAATACCTTCCTGGACACAACCTATCTCGCCTAGATAAAGCGGATTACATACTTATGTCCTACAAATCCGCTATACATACCCTAGATAGCATACTGCCTCATAGCTGGGAAACTTCTTCTCTAATACCGATTTGGAACAACCAAAGATTTTTGATCCAAGCTAAACCTTTTTGTTGGCCTATATGGCAGCAGAGGGGTATTGAGACGATCAAGGACTTAACTGATGCGAAAGGATGGATGTCCTTTCACGAACTCGTAGCTGCCAGAGACATCCCCAACAATCAATACTATGCATGGCTCCAACTCACTCACTGCCTACGGGCCGCCCTTCCAGATCTTCAGGTCCTAGTTGATATACCGAGCCTAAGTACGCTTTTGGATAAATCCTCTGTGTTCAACTACAAAGCCTCTGTATGGTATAAGTTGATTCAAACAGCCTCTGACAAAGACCCCTTGTCTTTTGAAATTAAATGGCAACATGTATTAAACTTACCTTCGGATGCCATCGACTGGCCTAAGATTTGGCAAACATTCCACAAATCCATAAGATCAGCTTCTGTTCTACAGTCATTATTCTTCTTGTTACACCGTGCTGTCTGGACCCCTCAATTATCACACCGAATAGATCCATCTACTCCCTCTAAATGCTGGTCTTGTGACAATGATGATGGGTCTTTAGAACATATGTTATTCAACTGTAAACACCTTGGGATCTACTGGAACAAAGTGTGGGGCACAATCTGCTCTATCTTAGACATTTCAGAACCTCTCTCTCTCAGAACCCTTATTTTAATGTCTCATAGTTTGACCGCTCCACTAGACAAGCATAAAGGCTCTCTCCTGACAATCATGCTGTCGTTAGCAATCCAAAATGTTCTTTTTAGTTGGAAACATTTGGAAAATGTTGAATACTATACTTGGTGGAATACACTGTGTCTTCATAGTAAATATGAACGAGTTATAGCAGAAAAAAATAATGCCCTAGTAAAGTATAAGAATGTCTGGTCTCCCATATACCATTACTGTTTGAATGAGTGAATTGATATTGTATATTCTTATTGAATTCATATAGCTCTTCCGCCGCTAGAATCTGATACCTCTCAACTGCACTTCCTTAGATGAGATATTTCTTGTCACCTCCTGCTTTACTTTGATAGTATGCCTACTCGATACTTGACTTCAATGTTGTTTTCATGTACATGGACCATATACTTTCTAATGTATTTATGTTGTCTTTTGTATTATGTTTTTGGAAACTTAATAAAACATTTTTGAACTAAAAAGAGTGAATTTTATTTGAGGATCCAAGGTATTTAACTCCTTCACAAAGTCCTTCAAAGATTCCTCAGTGTCTTTCCATATAAAGAAAATATCATCTAAGAAGAGTTTCCAAACAAACACTTTCTTAAAATTTTCCAATACATATATTAAAGTCTCCTCCATTCTTGCCAAATAGAGTGTTGCCACTGAAGATGCCAGAGATGCTCCCATAGCCACCCCCCCCCCCCCCGTGTCTGGATATAGTATGTTCCTGAAAACCAAAAATAATTAGTCCGAATCACCAGTTCTCCCAGATTAAGCAAAAATTCAGTTTTTATTCATGGTTCACCCTCTCTGATATCTAGATGATATTTTATAATGTCCAATGCTGCCTGTTAGGTTATCATGGTATACAGGGACAGTGTTCTCCTTAGGGCCTTTCAGCCAGGCGGTCCACCCAGGTAATTTAGATGACCGCCCAGCTAAATTCTGCTGCCGCCTCTGCTGCTCAACATTAAAAAAAAAAAAGAAGCCGGCTTGAAGATTTCACGTTAGCCCGTAGCGAACTTATGCTCCGGTGCTCTAACGTGTGCGTGCCGGCTTCCCTTCTCTTCCCTCCGAAACCGGAAGTTATGTCCGGGGAGGGGGGGGGGGGGGGAAAGGGAAGCCGGCATGCACATGTTAGAGCCCCAAAGCATGCGTTCGCTACGGGCTAAGGCGGGAGACAGGTCAGTGAAGCTTTCCATTTGCTCTTCTTGCTGCCGGGTCCTCCTACTTTCAGTTTCCGGGAAAGCAGGACCGGCAGCATTTCCCCCAATCGATCGTGATCTTGGGTCGATCAGCCTTCTCCGACGGCAGAATTGACATCGGGGAGAGGAATGCTGGTCGGCCCGAAGTAGGGAGAGCTTGTGGGGCGGCGGCTTTGGGGCCTGCTCCCCAATGGCAGTGACATTGGCAGTGGCTTGGGGGAAGGAAAGGAGAAAGAAAGAAAGAGGGCAGGAAGAGAAACAGAAAAAAAGAAAGGGAGCATAAAGAGAGAAAGAAAGAAAGGGCAGTAAGAGAGGAAGAAAAAGTTGGGGGGAGGGGAATGAGATCAGGAGGAGAGGAAGCATACAGGCTGAAAGAAGGGAAGAAAGATTGGATGCACAGTCAGAAGAAGAAAGTGCAACCAGAGACTCATGAAATCACCAGACAACAAGGTAGGAAAAATGATTTTATTTTAAATTTACTGATCAAAATGTGTCTGAATTTATATCTGCTGTCTATATTTTACACTATGGTCCCCTTTTACTAAACCGCAATAGCGGTTTTTAGCGCAAGGAGCCTATGAGCGTCAAGAGCAGTGCTGGGCATTCAGCGCAGCTCCCTGTGCTAAAAACTGCTATCGTGGTTTAGTAAAAAGGGAGGGGGGGTATTTGTCTATTTTTGTATGGTTGTTACTGAGGTGACAGTGCATAGAGTCATCTGCTTTGACCTCTTTCAAAAAACCCCGGAATAGGAATGATTATTAACATTTTCACTGCGTACAGTGTGCTTTGTGGGTTTTTAAAAAATTTTTTTATTGTTGGTAGATCATTTTGACTTGGTCATTTTAAAAGTAGCTCGCAAGCCCAAAAAGTGTGGGCACCCCTGCTCTAGAACATCGCTCCTTAGTTTTATCAAGTGGTGCAGTGAGGGGCCAGCACTTTACATCTTATCACCTCATTCTTTCTTTTTTCTCCTCATGTACAGAACGGTTCTTTATTCTAAGCAGCTCTGGCACTAACAGTACTACGGGTGCCTTATGCTACTTTCACTACCACTTGCAGTCAGGTTTGGCATTTTATCATGGTTTTGGGTTTTTATTTAGTTTTTCACCAGTATTTTCATTTATTTATTAAAGCAGCATTTTTTAACAGCCCGATGCCCCTCCCCTATCTGTGTGCATTCAATCCACTGCCGACACTTTTTTGGCGCCTCTTTCAACGGATCAAATATCGTAGCTCCACTGTCGCGTGTTCACATTTATTCTGTGTACGAGTTTATCTCATCTGTGCAGAGACCTTTTTAGTAAGTCCATTTTACTCTCCCTTTTTACTTTCCCGAGTGCTGTGGTTTTATTCTTTGGTTTTAATAGAAGCTCATTTGTACAATAATTTAGATCTTTCCCAAGTTCACTTTTCATCTACCCGGTCAGCTTGTCTTTGAGCTACTATCAGCTTATGTTTTCAAGATACACTCTGTATTATCAGCTCCCTGCGTCTGCCAGCCCACCCCCCTCCAACGTCACTTACATCTTCTGGAGGCAGAGGCAACAGAAGCAGTCATCATGGGACCTTACTGGTTTGGAGGGAGAGAGGAGTATAGAAGGGTGGTGGAAGGAGAAAAAGGAGGTCAGGGTGGTATGGAAGGGTGGTGGATGGAGAGAAAGGGGGCAGATGCTTCTGAAATTTTATATATATATATATTATGGAACAAGTGTCAAACCTTAAGAAAGGCAGTCATATTGAGCAATGGAAAATAACTAATAATAATTAACTAATACAAATAGTACACATTTAGGGCTCTTTTTACTAAGCTGCGATAGCGGTTTTAACGCATGCTTAGCTCGCGCAGAATTGCCACACATGCTAGACGCTAATGCCAACATTGAGCTAGCGTTAGTTCTAGCCGTGTAGCGTGGCAATTCTGCACGCGCTAAAAACACTATTGCAGCTTAGTAAAAGGAGCCCTTAATTTTCCCCACCACCAAATTTCCCTGTCCCGCCCCACCCGGCTACTTTTTCATGTTACCCGGCTAGAAAAAATTTCTGGGGAGAACACTGCAGGGAGGTAACATCAAGGGTGGCCAATATAATAGGTTCACACGGTATATCCAATTCATGTAAGATGGTAATAAAATGGGCAGAGTCCTTAATAAAAGAAGGGATTTCGGATGTTAACGGTTAGAGGAAACAGTCCAAAAACTAGGAAAGGGGTTCCAATACAGATCGTCTTATGGAAACTATAGGTCTTCCCGGAGGTGCCTTAAAGTCCTTATGTACCTTTAGGTACAAAATAGATCTTTTGGAGTACTAGTTTTTCCATTAGGAAAGTTGCTTCTTTCTTTGTTAACATCCCCCTCTTCAATGTGTCTTCAACCAGCGATTTAATTTCAGTCTGTAACTGGACTTTTGGATCTACTTCTAGTCTTTGATAGGCTCGTTGGTCTGATAATTGTCTCTAGGCTTCTCTATTATATTGCTCCCTCGATTGCAGGACTATGGCCCCTCCTTTATCACCTTTTAGAATTAAAATATCTTTCCACTCAATAAGTTGTGTGTGAACGTGAGAGGAACAGGGGGCCCAATAACTCAGAGCACTCTGCAATTATAAATTTAACCACACGGACTTTGACCACTGCTTAACTAGATATTCTACAACTAGGATTGAGTTGTATTCCAACACACCCTATGATTCTTTTCGGATCAGAGCAACATTCTTTAAATTCATTCAGAAGCTACAACTGAGATTGTATTTTCAACACAACCCTCCCAGCTTAGACAGCTCCATAAAAAAATCTACGAGTAACTGGTTACCCCCGGGTACAACTCATCCTGCCATCGTTACCTTCCAGGAATTGGTATTGGGGGACCTTAAGAGGGATGAACAGGAGGCTTTCACCAGATACACCCTGGGAAATCTGAATAAAGAACCACGGGAGGCTTTGAAACAACTTGTTGAGTGGAAAGATATTTTAATTTTAAAAGCTGATAAAGGAGGGGCTGTAGTCCTGCAATCGAGGTAGCAATACAATAGAGAAGCCTATAGACAATTATCAGACCAACGAGCCTATCAAAGACTAGAAGTAGATCCAAAAGTCCAGTTACAGACTGAAATTAAATCACTGGTTGAAGACACATTGAAGAAGGGGATGTTAAAGAAAGAAGCAACTTTCCTAATGGAAAAACACCCTAGTACTCCAAAATCTATTTATTTCCCACTGTCTACCATCTCTCTTCTCTCTCTCCCTGCCTTGTGCCCTGGGTCAGACCTCTCTATTCCCTTCCATGTAGCATCTCTTCCTTCCTTCCCTCCATCATCATGTGCAACATTTCTTTCTTTCTCTCCATGCACCATCTCTCCCTGCCCTCCACCCTATGTTCAATATTTCTCCTTCCCTCTTTTCCATGAATGTCTCCCTCCCCTCCATTATAATAATAATAATAATAATAACTTTATTCTTGTATACCGCAATACCATGGAAGTTCAATGCGGTTAACAATAGAAGGGACTGTATATTTACAGCGATGATACATATTATAGTGTTGTTACATTTACAGAGATGTTACATGAATAGCAGTAGTAAAAAGGCATATACTAAAGAGGAGGCTGTGCGTATACAACGATGTTACATGTTATAGGGTGATACATTTATGGTGATGTTAAATGAGAGGCAATGATAAGGCAGTGCAATTAGATAAAACAGAGATTGAGTAAGAGAGGCCATAGTGGCTTGGGAGGGGGGCGTAGTCGGAGGGCATGGAGGCATATCGAGGTCAGGAGGGTGCAGGGAAGGGGGGAAGGCAGCGTTAGCGGAATTTGTCAAAGAGGTAGGTTTTTAGTGACTTCCTGAACAGGTGGTAGGGCGGGGAGTTGGAAATGAGGGCAGTAAGGCAATTGTTCCATTTGCCCGCTTGGAATGCTAAGGTTCTATCAATGAATCTCTTGTAGAGGCAGCCTTTTAGGGAGGGAAAGGTGAATAGGTGGGCGTTTCGTGTGCGAGAGGGGCCTGCTATTTCAAGGTGCTCAGACAAGTAGATTGGGGAAGATCCTGTTAGAGTTTTGAAACAGAGGCAGACGAACTTAAAGATGATCCTTGCCTCTACTGGAAGCCAATGGAGTTTGGTGTAGTAGGGGCTAACATGGTCGTATTTTTTGAGATCATAGATGAGGCGGACGGCAGCATTTTGGACTGTTCTAAGACGTTTGATGGTATTTTTATAGGATCCCAGGTAAATAATGTTGCAGTAGTCTAATATGCTTAATACCAGAGATTGAACGAGTAGACAAAAGGCTTGGTGGTCGAAGTAACGTTTGATGGTGCGCAGTTTCCAGAGGGTACAGAAACATTTTTTTCACCTGGGCACTGGTATGGTCATCGAAGGTTAGAGTGCGGTCCAAGATGACTCCAAGGATTTTTATGGTGGGTAGGATGGGGTAATCTAGCCCATTCAGTCTGAGGGAAGTGTTTGTTATTTTATGGTTGGGACTTGCTAGGAAGATTTTGGTTTTTTCAGAGTTCAACTTTAATTTGAGTTTTGAGGTCCACAGTTCTAACTTGGTGAGGATAGATGCGATGAGTTTTTCTGTTTCTAGAGTGAGTGAGGTAATGGGAACAATGATGGTGATGTCATCTGCATATATGAACGATTTTAGGTTTGAGTTTGCTAGGCTTCGTGCCAGAGGGGTCAAGTAAATATTGAATAGGGAGGGGGATAGGGGAGAGCCTTGTGGGACTCCACAAGGGTTACGCCAGTGGTGGGAGAAGGCTCCATTACTGTGGACCTGGTAGGTACGGTTGGTTAGGAAGCCTGTGAACCAATCTATTACCTGTCCGGAGATGCCGATGGAGTCAAGGCAGTTGAGCATAATGTCGTGGTCGACCAGGTCGAAGGCGCTGCTCAGATCGAATTGAAGTATCAGGGCGCCTTTACCCAGCGAGAACAGGTGGAGGAGGTAATTTGTCAGAGCAGCTAGGACGGTTTCGGTGCTGTGGTTTGGGCGGAAACCGGACTGGGAGTCATGAAGAATATTGAACTTGTCGAGGTAATTCGTAAGGTTATTGTTGACAAGACCTTCCATGAGTTTTTGGAAGAGTGGTATGTTGGCGATGGGTCTGTAGTTGGTGATGGAAGAGATTGGCTCCTTGGGTTGTTTAGGGATAGGGGAAATGAGGATGTGGCCAAGTTCGGACGGGAAGTGTCCAGTGGACAGGCATAGGGATACCCAATTGAAGAGTTCTGCTTTGAATGATGGGGGGGCGCATTTCATGATGGTGGGAGGACAAGTGTCTAATAGGCAGTTGGAATTGGCGTATTTAGAGTAAAGTTCGAGGAATAGATTCCAGTCAGGATTTTCAAAGGAGGTCCAGGACATGTCGGCTATTGAACCTTCTATATCTGCTGCGTATAGGTTGGGTAGGGGTTCGGGCAGGGGTTATAGGCAGGATTTCTCCCTCTTACCCCTACCCCTTTCTACTTCTTTGTTGCATCTCTCTTCATCTTCTCCAGCCCATGTGCAACAATTCTTCCTCTCTCCTTTTCCCCCCCCCTGTACAGCAGTTTTCCATCCCTCCCTCCTATCCCCCTGTGTAGCAGGGCAGAAATTAAGGAGGGGACTCTTGATCCTCTTTCCTCCTCGCCGCCTCCCTCTAATCTCTCCTGCCGTTACTACCACACATGAAAACAACTTTAAATGACTTCTTCACACACAAAACACAAACCTTTACCAAATATAGAACTGGGAACCCCAAGAAATTAAACTCAGTAAGAGAAAGAAAACCTGATATGCACTTTTTGTACTGAACGCACAGGGGTCCTGAGCCCAGAGTCTCATAAAATTAGTCACATCTCTTACTGGTTGGGAATCCAAATTGCTACAGTTGAAGATCACCTCCTCTAGTCTAGCAGCCAGAAATCTCAAAGCTCCGCAGCTAGCAGCAGTGTCCCCGAGCTGCCACTAGCTGCAGAGCTTGGAGAGTTCTGACGAATGGACTGAAGGAAGAGGTCTTCAGCTGCCAGGGCTTTGGTATACCCCATCTGCTTAATTATTTATATTTTGCATTTGGGCAAGGGGCATGGGGAAGGGCAGGGAGAAAACTTTGAGGTCATCCATTTTGGGCTCAGGGCCACTGTCTACCCTCCCTCCTCTCCCCTTCCCCCATCAGCTGTCTGCTAAACCACTGAACACAAAACAAAGATTTGTGATAAACATATCCCATACCTAACATATACCGGTTAATAAATGTAAAATAAAACACTTTTTCTACCTTTATTGTCTGGACATTTTATTTTTCCATCATATTGGTCCCATTATCCCAGGACAAGCAGGCAGGTATTCTCACTAATGGGTGACGTGATCCAACGGAGCCCCGATGCGGACGCCTCACAAGCAGTCTTGCTTTAAGAAACTCGAAGTTTCGAGTTGCCCGCACCGCGCATGCGCAAGTGCCTTCCTGCCCAGCACAGGGCGCGTCTCCTCAGTTCTTACTTTTCCGGGGAGCCGAGAAGTCCATCTTCGACTCTCTGCGTGAAGTTTTTTCACTTGTGCCTTCTAAAGTCCGTGGTTTTGGGTTACTTTTCTCTTAATCGCTGATTTTCATTGTTCTTTATTGTTTAAAAAAAAAAAAAAATTTATTCCATCCGTTCGACCGGGCAGGCCATGTGGCCGCAGCCCCGCGGCTTTGATCGTGCGGCGGAGCTTTTCCGGCCTATGTCCCGGCCTATCACCGGTTTTAAAAAGTGTGCCAAGGGCCAGCGCACGATTTCACTTACGGACCCTTATCGACGCTGTATTAGGTGTCTCGGGCCTCAACACCTTCCAAAATCGTGCCGGCCTTACTCCACACTCACCGCAAATGTTTTCAAGCGTCGTTGCGTCTTGTGGGAGTCGCTGTTCATGGAGTCCTCGACGGAGCAATCCTCATCGAAGGGACCTTCACCTCCAACATCATCCGCAGCTCTCCAGCCTCCCGCCTCTGTGGCCCCGAGTCTCCTCAAGCCTGCGTCGTTTATGCCGGCTCAGACTCCAGCGCCCGCTGCGATGCCTTCCTCTGTCCCTCCAGGTCAGGTAGCACAGCAGCCCATTCCACCGGTAGTGCTAAAAGTGCCCAAGACTTCTAAGCCCAAGCACTCACACACTTCCCCTAAGGAGCGCGAGGCCCGTGCAGGTGGTCCCATTGCTGATGCGGATCCATCCTTGCCGGCCTCGTTCCAGACCTTACTGGAGAAGCAATTCATTGAGCTCTTCACCACTATGGGGCTTAAGCTTCTCTCCCAAATCCAGCCTGGGCATGCGGAGGCCTCCCGCAAGGTCGAGCCGCCTCTGGTGCCTCAGCGGTACACACACTCTCTACAGGGAGCAGAGTGTCTGGTCTGGCATCGATGCATGCATCGCAAGGAGCAGAGTATTTGCCCATGCCTCCGTTGGAACCGATTCACCCGATACAGGGACTCGAGCCTCTACGAGTACCTCGGGGCGATCCCAGCCAACCACCTCTGCTTCGATCAACCACTTCCAGCCCCATCCACTATCTGGGGGTCTCAGCGAAGACCCACTCGCCTCGTCCATCGAGGCCAGTTTCCAAGCACAGTTCGCATCATCGATCGAAGCATTCATTGAGGCACTCATCCAGGCATGCCTCGCCTCATCGGAAGCAGCCTTTTTTGGAGTATTCCCCACCGGCTACTTCACACCCTCCAATGCCGGAGCTCGAGGACACGCTGGGGTCTTTATCACCACCACGATCCCCGTTCTCATTGGATCCAGAGGCCTCGAAGTCCTCGAGTCCTTCTCGAGGCCCTGCTTTGGCCGACCAGCTGTCCTCCTCGTTCCTCCGGCAGATGGCAGCTGATTTGGACATCCAACTGGACACAGGATCTAAATTTTTGAAGGAATATCTGGAGACTATGCACCTTCCTCAACCACCTGCTGAATCCCTCAAGCTTCCTTTACATAAGTTGCTGGATCAGACCTTTATGCAGTGCCTTGAAACACCTTATTCCATCCCTGCCGTGCCGGGCAAGTTGGATGCCAGGTACCGCACGGTGCACCATAAAGGGTATGACGGTTCCCAACTCTCCCATCAATCCCTTTTAGTGTAATCCTCACTGAAGTGGTCTCATCCCTTCCAGGTCTACGCCACCGTTCCACCTGGTAGGGAGGGCAAGACCATGGACCGATTTGGCAGGAGGATTTACCAGAACTCCATGATGACTTCCAGAGTTCTGAATTACAACTTCTATTTCATCACATATTTTGAATTCTTCCTGTCTGTACTCCAGAAGTTCATGCCCTATCTGGACCCCGGAGCACAGTTTGAGTACCAGGTGGTTCTGGCCTCGTTGTCCCAGCTCCGGCTACAATTGATGCAGTCCTCCTATGATGCCTTTGAACTATCGGCTCGGGCTACAGTATGCTCGGTGGCCATGCTCCGGCTGGCGTGGCTCAGGACCATCGACATGAACCCCAATCTCCAGGACAGGCTCGCCAATGTGCCATGCGCTGGTACCGACCTCTTCGATGAGTCCATCGAGGCGGCGACCAAGAAGCTCTCGGACCACAAGAAGTCTTTCCAGTCCATCCTACGTCCGAAGCCTAAGCCTGCTCCTCCTCATCCATCACATCCACCGTTGATCTACCAACGGCGTTACCCGCCTAAACAGGCTCCACCCATCCGACAGCCTGTGAAGAGGCAGCATCCACAAAAGCAGCATCAGAAGCCTCAACCATCTGCGGTCCCTAAGGCTCCTCAGCCCTTTTGACTGTCTCATAGAGGGCATAACATCTGTCGTTCTGCCGTTTTCAGTTGCTCCACCGATTGGAGGTCGTCTCCATCATTTTTACCACCGATGGACGACTATTACCACCGACCTCTGGTTCCTTTCCATCGTCAAGGAGGGATACTCTCTTCAGTTCCATCAAGTTCCTCCGGAACACCCTCCAAGACAGTATCCTTCCAACTTGACCCAGACCGCCCTTCTTCTTCAGGAAGCTCAGGCTTTGTTGCAGCTCGGAGCTGTCGAGCCGGTTCCTTTGACTCAACAGAACAAGGGATTTTACTCCCGGTACTTCCTTGTTCCGAAGAAAATGGGCGATCTGCACCCCAATTTGGATCTCAGGGTGCTCAACAAGTTTCTGGTCAAAGAAAAATTTCTCATGTTGACCCTGGCATCCCTGTACCCCCTCATCGAGCAGAACGACTGGTTATGCTCTCTGGATCTCAAGGAGGCCTACACTCACATTCCCATTCATCCGGCCTCACGTCAATACCTCAGATTCAGGGTGGGACATCTTCATCTTCAATACCGAGTGCTTTTTCTCGGCCTGGCTTCGTCACCCAGAGTCTTCACCAAGTGCCTAGTAGTAGTGGCCGCAGCACTCAGGAACCATGGTCTCCAGGTGTTCCCCTACCTGGACAACTGGCTCATCAAGGATTCAACGTCTCAGGGAGTCGTCCTCGTGACCCAGAAGACGATTTGGTTGCTGCAGCATCTGGGATTCGAGATAAACTTCCCAAAATCCCACCTTCAGCCTTCCCAGACTCTCCCCTTCATCGGAGCTGTCCTGGATATTACCCAACTCAGAGCGTTCCTCCCTCCTCCACGCCTGGAAGCTCTCCTCAACCTTTGTCACTCAGTATCCTCTCACCCGTCCATCTCGGCGAGACACATGATGGTTCTTCTAGGCCACATGGCCGCCACAGTTCACGTGACTCCTTTTGCCAGACTTCACCTCGGGATTCCTCAGTGGACCCTGGCATCTCAGTGGACGCAGGTGTCCAACCCTCTGTCTCGACACATCCAGGTCACCCCTGCTCTGCAACAGTCTCTTCATTGGTGGATGCTATCCTCCAATCTATCCAGAGATTTACTCTTTCACACACCTTATCATCAGAAAGTCCTCACGACCGACTCGTCGACTTATGCTTGGGGGGGCTCATCTGTACAGTCTCCGCACCCAGGGTTACTGGACCAGCACAGACCGCCAGTACCACATCAATCTCCTGGAACTCAGGGCGATTTTCAATGCTCTCAAAGCCTTTCAACATCTGCTTCGTTACAAGGTTGTCCTCATCCGAACAGACAACCAAGTCTCCATGTACTATATCAACAAACAGGGAGGAACAGGATCGGCCTCCCTCTGCCAGGAAGCTCTGAAAGTGTGGGATTGGGCGATTCGCCACAACACCTTCCTCAAAGCTGTCTACATTCAAGGGGCAGACAATGCCTTAGCGGACAACTTGAGTCGTCTTCTACAACCGCACGAGTGGACTCTCCACTCCACACACCTTCATCAGATCTTCTCTCAGTGGGGAATGCCTCAGATAGACTTCTTTGCTGCCCCCCACAACTTCAAACTGCCTCAGTTCTGCTCCCGGATCTACACTCCTCATCGCCTCGAGGCAGATGCTTTTCTTCTGGACTGGACGAATCTCTTCCTATATACGTTTCCTCCATTCCCTCTCATTCAAAAGACTCTAGTGAAGCGGAAGTCAAACCATGCCACCATGATTCTGATTGCCCCACGGTGGCCCAGACAACCTTGGTACTCCCTTCTACTTCAACACAGCACCAGGAGACTTACCTTCTACCAGTTTTTCCCTCGCTACTTACACAGCATCAGGGATCTCTGCTTCATCCCAACCTGCAGTCTCTACACCTGACAGCTTGGTTCCTCTCAACATAGCTCCTCTCCAGTTTTCTCAACCTGTGTGAGATGTCTTGGAAGCTTCACAAAAGCCTGCCACTCGACAATGCTACCACCAAAAGTGGACCAGATTTTCTACTTGGTGTTTTTCTCATCATCATGAGCCACAACACTCCTCCTTGTCTTCAGTTTTGGACTATCTTTTTGCACCTCTCTCATTCTAGCCTCAAGTCGACTTCGATACAGGTCCATCTCAGTGCAATTGCTGCTTTCCATCAGCCTCTGCAGGGGAAAGTTTTCTCTCTGCTCATCCTGTGGTTTCCAGATTCATGAAAGGACTTTTCCATGTCAATCCTCCCCTTAAACCGCCTCCAATGGTTTGGAACCTCAATGTTGTTCTCTCTCAGCTTTTGAAACCTCCATTTGAACCTCTTAACAAGGCTCACCTGAAGTATCTCACTTGGAAAGTGGTCTTCCTCATTGACCTCACTTCTGCTAGACGAGTCAGTGAGCTCCAAGCCTTGGTGGCTGATCCACCTTTTACAGTGTTCCACCATGACAAGGTGGTTCTTCGCACTCATCCGAAATTCCTACCTAAAGTGGTCTCAGAATTTTATCTCAACCAATCCATCGTACTTCCAGTGTTATTTCCGAAACCTCATTCTCATCCTGGAGAATCAGCTCTTCATACTCTGGATTGTAAATGTGCTTTAGCTTTCTACTTGGAACGCACCAAACCACACAGATCTGCTCCCAACTCTTCATCTCCTTTGATCCGAACAAGTTGGGACGTCCTATCTCTAAGTGTACCATCTCCAACTAGATGGCGGCTTGTATCTCTTTTCTGCTATGCCCAGGCTGGATTACCCCTTCACAGTAAAGTCACAGCCCATAAGGTCAGAGCAATGGCAGCTTCCGTGGCTTTCCTCAGATCTACTCCTATTGAGGAAATTTGTGAGGCTGCCACTTGGTCCTTGGTTCATACCTTTACTTCTCATTATTGTCTGGATACTTTCTCCAGACGGGATGGACAGTTTGGCCAAACAGTGTTACAAAATTTATTCTCCTAAGTTGCCAACTCTCCCACCATCCCATTGTGGTTAGCTTGGAGGTCACCCTTTAGTGAGAATACCTGCCTGCTTGTTCTGGGATAAAGCAATGTTACTTACCGTAACAGTTGTTATCCAGGGACAGCAGGCAGCTATTCTCACGTCCCACCCACCTCCCCTAGGTTGGCTTCTCTGCTAGCTATCTGAACTGAGGAGACGCGCCCTGTGCTGGGCGGGAAGGCACTCGCGCATGCGAGGTGTGGGCGACTCAAAACTTCGAGTTTCTTCAAGCAAGACTGCTTGTGAGGTGTCCGCATCAGGGCTCCGTTGGATCACGTCACCCATTAGTGAGAATAGCTGCCTGCTGTCCCTGGATAACAACTGTTATGGTAAGTAACATTGCTTTTTGTCACTTCTGCTTTCTTGTGTCTTCTGATAATTCTCTTTCTAGTGGTTGCTGTCCATATGCCTTTTCTCCTCTCTCCTGTTTTGTTTTATTATTCCCTCTCTGAACCTGTCTTTGATATATTGATCTTTCCTTTTTAGCTGCTCACCCTTTTTTTCTTTTCTGCCACTCAAATTTCACCCTTTTTACTTTTCAGCTACCTACCAACATTTCTCAAGCTCTAGCTCTCCCATTTCCCGTCTCACTCCTTTCCCAATCTCCTGTTTCCTTCTTCCTATTCGCCATTACATTTCAACCACTGCACTCACTTCTCTCTCATTATTGTCTCATTCATCTTCTTGTCATCCCCGTTTTGACCTCTTCCACATGGTTCCATCATTTCCAGAAAATCCCTCCCTTTCTCCACTCGTCAGGCTAGTACTACCCCCTTGATGCTGAATAAGATGGAAGGAATAAAAGAGATGTTCCATCTCTGTTTCCCTTCCACCCCCCAGACCTAACATTTTTCTCTCCCTTCCTCCCCCAGACCTAACATTTCTCCCTCTCTCCCGTCCATCCCAAGGCTCAACTCTCTTTCTTTCCCAACTGCCCTCCTGACTTTCTCCCTCCCTCCCTAGTCCACCATCTACCCCTTTCTCTTCCCAATTACCCTACCCTCTCATCTTATATCTTTCCTTCCCTCCCCCAGATCCATCATCTCTCCCTTTCTCTTTCCGACTGTCCTCCCTTCGAGTGGCTCTTTCTTCCTCCCTCCACACCACCCCATGTCAAACTTCTTTCCTTTTCTCTTGTCTCCCTCCAGACCTTTGCCCATCATCTTTCTAAATCTCCTATTTCTGGGCCCCACAAGTTCTTCCCCTTAATGTCACCTCCCCCACCCCCAGTCTGGAACTTATTTAAACCCCACCCCTGTTCTACTAAAAAAAAAAAAAGCTAGCTGGTCCAGAGGGCTTTCTCGGCTAGCATGCCTTACCTTTCCCCTTCTTTCGGCACTGGTCCAACGTCACCCTGTCTTCCCCATCCTACTGACAAACTGACCAAAGCACTGCCCATGGCCTTATCCATGCATTCCTTACGCTGCACTCCGCCTCCAATAATGCAACTTCCTATTTCCTCTTGGGATCGGACCGTGGCAGAAAGAAACACGGAGGAGTCTGCAGGCAGCTGTTCGGTCAGTTTGTCAGCAGGACAGAGAAGACAGGGTGACGGTGGGCTGATGCCGAAAGGGAAAAGTATGCCGACCTACAGGGGGCCTCTCTAGAGCCATAGGTCCTATTGCCAGCCCTGCTCTCATCCCCCTGTGCAGCACCTCCGGACCCGACTGACTCCCCCCTGTGAGATTTTTTGTGGCCTGCTCCACCAGGCCTTCTCTCTGCCATGGAAGAGGGAAGGCCCCGGTGGGCTACAAGAAGTAGAGCGTTCTCTCATCAGCAGTCTTAACTCCCTGCTCTGCTGACATCAGGATTTCCTGCCACTTCTGTGAAGGCAGGACCCAGTAGAGAGGAAGTCCAGACACTGGCAGAGCAGTGAAGTTCCTAGACCATGACACCAACCCTGGGAGCACTGCGCCTCTCCCCTTTGTACGACACTGCAAACTGCAGAATACTTACAGGAAGTAGCAACAAAAGCTATAATGTGAACAAAAATGTTTAGTATGCAGTTTAGGCACAGAAGATGATGCAAATGTATCCAGGATGAGAAGAAATGTAAAAGAGCATGAAGAGAATATCAAGTTAATAACATATGGTTGCAGTGCTTATTTGCTGCACCTCCTAGCCAAATAATTTACTGTCCCAGAAATATTAAGACTAATGTAATTGGAGTTGCTAATACTTCCATAATAATCATTTTACAGCTGCAGCTCTAAAAAGAATGGCTATAATCAAGCTATAATCCCACAAGATGTTAAATGTAACTTTGTAGTGGACTGTTTTGAGTAGTACATCAAGAACTGGCCTATTCTGATGACAGTTTGTGAACAAATTCAAGAGAAAATAGATGATACTTTTATGGCCCAAATCCTCAACACTGGGCTTAAGAGAAATGTTGAAGATATGCTGAGAATCCTGAAACCCATTTCTGAAGCTTTAATCAAAAATACAGAAAAATTGAAAGATTAGGTTCTTACCTCTGCTAATCTTTCTTGTAAATCTACACTTTATTCCGGTACCAGTGGGTTATTTCCCACCACCTGCTAGGGTCTGTAGGAAGCCTCAAAACTTCAGAGGCTTTTTCCCCCTCCCTTACATACCTCCTCTCTGAGCATGCTCACCAGTCAGTCTAAATGCAGCCAGGAACATCTGTAGAGGATAAGAACAAGAGAGCTAGGGGCACGGGGACACACCCCAACAAGTAAGTATATTCTGCTCACAATTATAAATGCAAAACAGCAACAAGGGAACATAATCAAATCAGGAAAACAAAGATCAGTAACTTGAATGGCAATAATAGTGCTAGAAGTAGAAACAAAATGCACTGACAGAAGAGAGCGCCCTAACTGGTGACCCCCCAAACTGAGTTATCCAAGGAGCTCCGTAGTGGACAGCCTCGTAAGCAGACTTGCTTGTAGAACTTTGAAAGAGTTTGCGAGTACTGCACCGCGCATGTGTGAGTGCCTTCCCGCCGAACGTAGGTCGTGCTTCTCCTGTGAGGTACCTCAGTTCAGATAGCTAGCTAAGAAGCCAACCAGGGGAGGTGGGTTGGTGGGTGCCTGCTGTTCCTGGATAACAACTGTTACAGTAAATAACTGTGCTTTATCCCAGGACAAGCAGGCAGCATATTCTCAACATGTGGGTGACCTCCAAGCAAACCAGAATGGGATGGTGGGAGTGTTAGCAATTTAGGAGAATAAATGTTGTAAAACTGCCTGGCCAAAATGGTCATCCATTATGGAGAAAGTATCCAGACAATAATGAGAGGTGAATATATGAACCGAGAACCAAGTGGCAGCCTTGCAGATTTCCTCAATAGGAGTTGCTATGATGAAAGCTACAGACGTCGCCATTGCTCTAACTTTATGGCCTGTGACTTGACCCTGCAAAGGAAGACCAGCCTGTGCATAGCAGAAAGAGATGCAAGCAGCCATCCATTTAGAGATGGTATGCTTGGAAACAGGATGCCCCAACTTATTGGAATCGAAGCAGATAAAAAGTTGAGAAGCAGTTCCGATGAGGTTGCGTGCGTTGCAAGTAGAAAGCTAAAGCACGTTTACAGTCCAGAGTATAAAGAGCTATTTCTCTAGGACGAGAATGAGGCTTTGGAAAAAACACCAGAAGAACAATGGATTGACTGAGATGAAATTCTGAAACCACCTTAGGTAAGAATTTAAGATGAGTACGGAGAACCACCTTGTCATGATGGAATACTGTGAAAGGTGGATCTGCTGCTAGAGCTTAGAGTTCACTGACTCGTCTAGCAGATGTGAGCACAATGAAAAAAAAACACTTTCCAAGTGAGCTGAATCTATGGGTTTGAAAGGAGGCTTCATCAATTGGGTAAGAACAACACTGAGATCCCAAACCACTGGAGGCAGCTTGAGAGGTGGTTTGACATTGAAAAGTCCTTTCATAAATTGAGAAACCACAGGATGAGCAGAGGCTGATGAAAAGCAGCAATTGCACTGAGGTAGACTATAACTGATGTGGATTTGAGGCCAGACTGAGATAAGTGCAGCAGGTAATCCAAAACCGAACACAAGGAGGTAGATTGCAGCTCCTTGTGATGAATAGTACATCAAGCAGAGAATCTAGTCTATTTCTAGGTGTAACATTGCCTAGTGGACGGCTTCCTGGAAGCCTCTAGAATGTCATGTACAGATTGAGAAAACTGTATAGAGACAGTTAGGTTGAGAGGTACCAAGCAGTTAAGTGTAGAGACTGCAGGTTGGGATGAAGCAGAGACCCTTGACTCTGTGTAAGCAGAGAGGGCAATACTGGTAGAAGTAGAGGCTCCCTGGTGCTGAGTTGAAGTAGAAGGGAGTACCATGGTTGTCTGGGCCACCGAGGAGCTATCAGAATCATGGTGGCATGCTCTTATCTTGAGTTTGACAAGAGTCTTGAGAATCAGAGGGAATGCACAGAGAAACTGATTCGTCCATTCCAGAAGGAAAGCATCTGCCTCAAGGCAATGAGGAGAGTATATTCTGGAGCAGAACTGAGGCAGCTTGTTGCTTGAGAAGCAAAGAGGTCTATCTGAAGAGTTCCCCATTGAGCAAAAATGCGATTTAAAGGCGAGGAATTGAGTGCCCATTTGTGAGGTTGTAGAAGACGACTCAATTTGTCCACCAGATAGTTTTGCTGCCCTTGGATGTAGACAGCTCTCAGGAAGGTGTTGTGAAGGATTGCCCAATTCCAAAGCTTCAGAGCTTCCTGACAAAGAGAGAGAAATCCTGTTCCTCCTTGCTTGTTGACATAGTACATGGAGACTTGGTTGTCTGTCCAAATGAGGACTACTTGGTCGTGAAGAAGATGCTGAAAAGCTTTGAAAGCATTGAAGATTGCTCTGAGTTCCAACAGATTGATGTGACACTGACAATCCGTGCTGAACCAATGGCTTTGAGTACAGAGACCATAGAGATGAGCTCCCCCCAAGCGTAAGTTGAAGAATATGTCGTGAGGGGGGCGTGTGAAAGAGCAAACCTCTGGAAAGATTGGAAGAGAGCATCCACCAGTGGAGAGACTGTCTCAACGAAGGAGTCACTATAATGTGTTGAGAGAGTGGGTCACAAGCTTGCTGCCACTGAGATGCCAGGGTCCACTGAGGAATTCTGAGGTGAAGTCTGGCAAAAGAAGTCACGTGAACTGTATAGGCCATGTGACCAAGAAGAACCATCATTTGCCTTGCCGATATTGATGTGCAGGAAGACACTTGCTGACAAAGGTGAATGATAGCATCTTGATGTGGTTGAGGCAGGAATGCTCTGAGTTGAACAGTGTCCAGTATAGCTTCAATAAACTGTAGAGTTGGGAGGGACGTAACTGGGACTTTGGAAAATAGATTTTGAACCTAAGACTTTGGAGAAACGCTATAGTCCATTGGATCGCTACAATAACCTCCTGTTGAGATGATGCTTTGATGAACCAGTCGTCCAGATATGGAAAGACTTAAAGGTCCTGCGTCTGCGGGGCTGCAGCCACCACCACCAGGCATTTTGTGAAGACTCTGGGAGATGACTTCTTCGAAGTCAGGTGCCTCAAGGACGAGGAATGCTTCGAATGAGACCTCAATTAAGGCTTCTCCACCACCTCTCGAGTAGGTTGAGTAGCTGGAGACCCAGACCTGGAAGGACGAGGCGAGGAGTCACTGGATGACAAAGACTGAGATCTAAGAGGCTTTGCTCGGCATGTCTCGACAGTATGCTCAGACTGGCTTGCAGAAAGCAGGGTCGAGACAGGGGCAAGCTTGGCCAAAACTGAGGTGAGCTGCGTGGTTAATATAGCTTGCAGCATATCCTCAAAGACAGGCACCGAGACCAATGACTCTGGTCTAGAAGGTGCAGCAGTGTGCTCCATAGAGGGTGACCTCGAAGATGAGTATTCCCTATGTTTGGAGGCACGCTTCAGAGGAGGTCTCTTAGAGGCTGGTACGACTGCACTCGTTGCCTGGACTGCCTGAAACTCAGCTGGAGGCTTCTTAGGTAGCATACCTGTGGAGGGAAGAGGAGACTTGTCTGATGACGAGGCCACTACAGGGGTCGAGGCCAAGGTTGAGGCCTTTTCTGCAGGCACCTCCATTGAACCATAGAGCTGCTGGATTTGGGCACGATGCCTCCGGAGAGCTCTTTTTTTAAGGGTAGATCCAGATCCATCCACAGACATAAACTATCCTTCCCCTCTCTACACGGTATTCTCTACACAGGCAAACTGGGAAAATCCCTTCTCTCTAAAATCACAGGCCTTTGGAACGATCTCACCACCCCGCTGCGGAACCTGGGCACCCTCCAATTATTCCGTAAACAACTGAAAACATGGCTATTCTCTAACATATAACTTTATTTCCCTGCTTATAATCCCTCTATTTATATGCTCCTGTAAATCTCTTCCTTTCTCTCCTTTTGTTTTTAAGCTTTGTAAACCGTGCCGAGCTCCACTTCCGTGTAGAAGATGCGGTATATAAACTTAAGGCTTAGTTTAGTTTAGTTTAGATAGTACAGTGCGGGCAGGACTCGGGACAATGTTTGGGTCCCAAGCACTTAATACACCAACGGTGGGGGTCAGTAAGAGAAATTGCCCGATTACACTGGCTACACCTCTTAAAACCAGTAAGAGGCCGAGACATAGAAAAAAATATGGCTGTAGCAAAACGAGGGCCGGCAGCAGGGCCTGGGCCTAAGCCCCGCTGGAGAACCACCAGAAAAAAAAGGTTGTTTTTTGTTTTTTTTAAAGAGACGCGTTGCAGAGTGACTAAGAAAAAGAAAACAAATAAAGGAAAAAGAAAGCCGCAGTGCGAGAAGGCGAACTTGAAAACGGCAGAGCTGAGAAACAGGTACTTCTTGGCTCCGCGGAAAACTGAGAACTGTGGTAGTCACAAGAGACGCATGACCTACGTTCGGCGGGAAGGCACTTGCAAACTCTTTGAAAGTTCTACAAGCAAGTCTGCCCGCTACGGGGCTCCGTGGATGATGTAACCCACATGTTGAGAATATGCTGCCTGCTTGTCCTGGGATAAAGAAGATTAGCAGAGCTAAGAACCTTGTACAATCCCACTTTATTTTGGGGCCAGTGGAACGTAACAGACCAGTCCTGAAAATTCAGGGTGGGACTAATGAGCCCGCTACCAACACAGAGGCACCAAAAGCAGCATCCTGCTTGGATGCCACATCTATCCTGTAAAACTTGGTGAATGTATACAAGGAGGACCAGGTAATGGCCCTGCAAATCTCGTCCAGAGAAACAGCCAACGACTCTGTCCAAGAGGAGGAAAACCTGTCTGGTTGAAAGAGCCTGGACCTCAAGAGGGGGCCTCTTTCTGACAGCCACATAAGCTGTGGAAATGGCCATGCAAATCCACCTGGAAATGGTAGCCATAGAAGCTGGCTTCCCTCTGCGGGCAAGACCCGCAAAGACAAACAGGTGGTCAGAGAGGCGAAACTTGTTGGTGACCTCCAGATACTGTAATAAACTTTTGCGCACATCCAAGGACCATAATACCCGGTCCTGCTCCTGCGAACCAGAGGAAGCAAAAGCAGGAAGCTGGACTTCCTGATTCACATGGAAAGCAGAAATCACTTTTGGAAGAAAGGAAGGAACAGTATGCGGCTTCACCGCAGAATCCGTAATCCGCAGAAAAAGAAGAGGGCCTGCAGCTCTGAAACCCTGCGGGATGATGAAACAGCCACCAGGAAGACCGTCTTGAGTGTGAAATCCATCGGAGACACCTGCTCTAGAGGCACATACTGAAGGTAAGTAAGAGAGCAAAGAACCAGATTAAGGTTCCAGGTTGGACAGGGAAAGCACAAGGGAGGCCTGAACTGCAATGATTCCCACAGAAAACAAACCACAGCTGGATGGACTGCCAATGAGCCCCTCAGGGAAGGAGGGCCCATATCCAAAAACCCAACAGTCTGGACCCGGCCGGAGCAAAGCTACTGCTGGACCTTTCTTTAGGCCATCTTGCAGAAACTCCAGGACTTGAGGAATCGATGGAAAAGAAGGGTCCACTGGCCTCAAGGCACACCAGGCCTGGTAGCGTCTCCAAGCACGGACGACCACTTGCTGTGAAGCAATGTGGCAGTCACCACTGAAGAATAGCCCTGGCTAGTCAAGGCCGCACCCTCAAAAGCCATGCCGTAAGATCAAAGAGGTCCGGATCTTGCATCGCAATCAGACCCTGAGTGAGAAGGCAAGAATGACAAGGGTGCCTGAGCCCCTAAACCTACTGGAGCCAAACCAAGTCAGCATGCCATGGCTGCCTCGGCTAATCAGGTGCCACCAGAATCACCAGACCCTCATGGGTCGCTGTGCACCTCTACAGACGCCCTATTATGGGCCACATAGGGAAGACATAAGGAAGATCCTCCTGGGGCCAGGGCTGAACCAGAGAGTCCAGGCCTTTGCTTCCAGCCTCTTGCTGATGACAGAAGAAACGATCGGCTTTCTTGTTGGCCGCAATCGCCATGAGGTTGAACGTGGGACACCCCAATGATCTACTATGCAAATGAATGCTCTTTGAGAGAGTGACCACTCTCCAGGATCCAATCGCTGATGACTGAGGTCATAGAAACATAGAAACATAGAAATAGACGGCAGATAAGGGCCCACGGCCCATCTAGTCTGCCCACCTTAATGTCCCTCCCCTACCTTTGCCCTGTGAATAGATCCCATGTGCCGATCCCATTTTGCCTTAAAATCAGGCACGCTGCTGGCCTCAATCACCTGTAGTGGAAGACTATTCCAGCGATCAACCACTCTTTCAGTGAAAAAGAATTTCCTGGTGTCACCTCGTAGTTTCCCGCCCCTGATTTTCAACGGATGCCCTCTTGTTGTCGTGGGACCCTTGAAAAAGAAGATATCTTCCTCCGCCTCGATGCGGCCCGTAAGATACTTGAACGTCTCGATCATGTCCCCCCTCTCTCTGCGCTCCTCGAGCGAGTATAGCTGTAATTTGTCAAGCCGTTTTTCGTATGGTAGATCCTTGAGTCCCGAGACCATCCGGGTGGCCATTCTTTGCACCGACTCCAGTCTCAGCACATCCTTGCGATAATACGGCCTCCAGAATTGCACACAGTATTCCAGGTGGGGCCTCACCATGGATCTATACAATGGCATAATGACTTCCGCCTTACGACTGACGAAACCCCTTCGTATGCAGCCCATGATTTGTCTTGCCTTGGACGAAGCCTGCTCCACTTGATTGGCAGACTTCATGTCCTCACTGACGATTACCCCCAAGTCTCGTTCTGCTACCGTTTTTCCTAGGATCTCGCCATTAAGGGTATAAGACTTGCATGGATTCTGGCTGCCCAGGTGCATAACTTTGCATTTTTTGGCATTGAAGTTGAGTTGCCATGTCCTAGACCATCGCTCCAGTAGGAATAGGTCGTGCATCATGTTGTCGGGCACTGAATCTTCGTCTGTTGTGCATTTGCCCACTACATTACTCAGTTTGGCGTCATCGGCGAATAATGTTATTTTACCCCGAAGCCCTTCTGCCAAGTCTCTTATAAAGATGTTGAATAGGATTGGGCCCAAGACTGAGCCCTGTGGTACTCCACTAATCACCTCCGTCATTTCGGAGGGGGTGCCATTCACCACCACCCTTTGGAGCCTACCTCCAAGCCAGCTCCCAACCCATTTCGTCAATGTGTTACCTAATCCTATAGAACTCATCTTGCTCAGTAACCTGCGGTGCGGTACGCTATCGAATGCTTTGCTAAAGTCCAGGTACACAATGTCCAGGGACTCCCCAATATCCAGCTTCCCCGTCACCCAGTCAAAGAAGCTGATCAGGTTGGATTGGCAGGATCTCCCCTAAGTAAATCCATGTTGTCGGGGATCCCGTAGATTCTCCTCATCCAGGATCTTATCTAATTGGTGTTTGATTAGAGTTTCCATTAGTTTGCTCACTATCAATGTTAGACTCACTGGTCTGTAGTTTGCTGTCTCCATCTAGGAGCCTTTCTTGTGGAGTGGAATGACGTTAGCCGTCCTCCAGTCCAACGGGACGCTGCCTGTACTAAGGGAGAGGTTGAAGAGCGCGGACAGTGGCTCCGCCAAGACATCACTCAGCTCCCTAAGCACCCTGGGGTGCAAGTTGTCTGGCCCCATTGCTTTGTTAACCTTGAGCTTTGACAGCTCACCGTAGACACTGCTGGGCGTAAACTCAAAGTTACTAAACGGGTCAACTGAGCCAACCCTTGTCTGTAGCTGAGGGCCGAGCCCTGGCGCTTCTCGGGTGAAGACTGAGCAGAAGTATTCATTTAATAGTTGGGCTTTTTCCGAATCCTTTTCCACATAGTCTCTGTCTGGTTTCCTAAGACGTACAATCCCGCCTGAGTTTTTTCTTCTATCACCGATATACCTGAAGAATGATTTATCTCCCTTCTGGATGTTCTTTGCTAGAGACTCCTCCATGAGGAATTTAGCCTCCCTGACTGCTGTTTTGACGGCTTTTGATTTGGCCAGGTAGTCTGCTCTAGAGTCCTGCTTCCCCGATTGTTTGTAAGAGATGAATGCTTTTTTCTTCTCCTTGATCAGGTCTGAGATCTCCGCAGTAAACCACTGTGGCTTATTGTTCCTTCGCCGTTTACTTACTGATTTTACTTAGCGGTTTGTTGCTTCTTGTATGGTTGCTTTCAAAGTCGACCACATGTCTTCCACGTTATCGGTTTCTTCTTGGCTTTGTAGCGCCTGGTGAACGAAGTCTCCCATTTCTTTGAAATTTGTGTCCTTGAATTTGAGGACTTTGGTTAGTGTAGTAGATTTAGTGAAACCTTTCCTGATATTAAACCATACCATGTTGTGGTCACTGGAGGCCAATGTGTCGCCCACCGAGACCTCTGTGACACTTTCTCCATTGGTAAGTATCAGGTCCAGTATTGCCTGATCCCTTGTCGGTTCCAACACCAGTTGCCTGAGGCTTGCTCCTTTCATAGAGTTTAATAGCCTCCTGCTGCTGCCGGAAGCAGAGGTAAGTGTAACCCAATCCACATCAGGCATGTTGAAGTCACCTAGCAATACTGTGTCCCCACGCAAGGTGATATTTTCTATATCTTCGATTATTTCCATATCCAGGTCATCCTGTTGTCTTGGAGGTCTGTAAATTACGCCAAGATACAAGCATTTGTCCTTCCCTCTGGCCAAATTAACCCAAAGGGATTCCCCAAGGTCTGCTTGGACGTTGTCCACTCATGCCATGTGCTCCACAGATAGCGCCACGAGGTGTCTCTCTGCCCACCAAAAGAGCAGCTGAGCCTCCACGCTCAGAGGGACGATTGACGTAAGCCACCACCGTGGCCACACAAACGGCTCGATGGAGACAACTCTCAAAGAGGAGAAGGGCCAGTTGAATCGCCTGCAATTCCAGCCAATTGATCGACCACTTGCGCTCTGAGGGTGCCCACCATCCTGAACAGGGACTGACATGCACAGTGCTCTCCAGCCTTTGAGCCTCGCATCTGTCAACAATATCACCCAGTCCGACACTCGGAGCAGAAGTCCCTGGGACAGTGCAACCACCATGCTAGACTGTTGTGCACCACAGTCATCCAGGGCAGGGGTACATGTAACGGGTCCCGTTGTGGATTCCAGCACGAAAGCAGGGCATTCTGCAGCAGACGCAGATAGGCTCTGGCCCAAGGAACCACATTGATTGATGCCACCATGGCCCCAGAAGCTGGAGAAACTGACAAGCCGTCAGGACCGGAGTGGCCAGAAGGTCCCTGATAATCTGCTGTAGCCTCTCCTGACAGGACATGGGCAGAGACACATTGTTCTGACCCATGTGAAACCGAACTCCCAGGCACTCCAAATCCTGGGTGGGCTCAAGGTGACTCTGAAATTGATCACCCAACACGGACGTTGCAGCAACAGTACCACCTGATGGACAGCCTGACACCCTTCGGACAGAGGGCATTCTGATCAACCAGTCATGCAGATATGGGTGAACCAGGACACCCATGAAGTGCAGATGGGCCGTCACCACCACCATCACTTTGGTGAAGGTCCAGGGTGCCGTCGCCAACCCAAAGGCAGTGCCGCAAGCTGGAAATGTCGCCCCAGAATATGAAATTGCAGATACTTCCTGTGGTCTGGGAAAATGGGAATGTGGAGATCCGCCTCAGTCAGATCCAGGTGCCGGTACCATCTCCAAGTGGAATCGAGGGACTTTCAGGGCTGCATTGACTGCCTTGAAGTCCAGAATTGGTCTCCAATCGTTGGATCTTTTCTTTAGAACAATGAAATATCAAATAAATGAATATTTCCCAGAGCCCAAGTCTTGCTTCGGCACGGGTTCTATGGCTGTAATACCAAAAGTCTGCGGACTGTGGCCTGCACCCGAACCACCTTCTCGGGGTGGCTGGCAGGGGAATCCAGAAAATACTCGGTCGGAGGACAGAGAAACTCCAACTTGTAACCACCTCGGAGAACCTGCAGAACCCAGCGGTCGGAGATGATGGCCTCCCATTCCACCAAAAAGGTTGACAACCGTCCTTCGATGCACGGAGGGGGAGACAGCGGCCTGGCATCAGAACTATTTTTTGGCAGCAGCTGCTGGTCAACTTGCCACAGACTGCTGACAGGGAGATCCGCCAAAGTGCGGTCTGGCAGACGATGATGAATGATGACCTGTGGAAAGGCCCGAGTATGGGCGAGAATGCCGAAAGGGATGAAAATTTGAACGCTCCAAAGGGCAGGACCTGTTCCCAGGTAATGCCTTGGGTTTACGATCCTGAACACTGGCCACAAGGTCACCATTAACAGGAGATGATCCTTGAAGGGCAACTGGCTAAAGCAAGCTTGGTCCCTTTTTAAAAACACGGTCCCCGACGCGCAAAATCTATATATACCACGTATCAAAAAAGGATCCAAGAGGAAAAAGAACTGGCATAGCTCATTGTAGAAGTGAAGGAAGCGATCGGAGACAAGAAAACTTTGTTTAAAGAATGGAAAAGGTCAAAAACAGACGAAAACTGGAATAAGCACAAACAACATCAACGCAGGTGCCATAAGGTGGCCAAAAGAGACTACGAGGAAAAAATAGTTAAGGAGGCAAAAAACTTCAAGCCGTTCTTTCGATATATTAAGAGAAAACGACCCGCAAAGAAAGCGGTGGGACCATTGGATGACCATGGAATAAAGGGAGTGCTAAAAGAGGATAAAGAAATCGCAAAGTGAACACATTTTTTTGCATCTGTATTTACTGAAGAGGATATACACAGCATACCGGAACCCATCAGACTATATGCTGGAAAAAAAACACGGGAAACTGACAGGGTTGACAGTCAGTCTAGAAGAGGTATGCAGGCAGATTGATAGACTTAAGAGCAATAAATCCCCGGGACCGGATGGCATCCATCCAAGGGTCATCAAGGAACTGAAAGGGACTATAGCTGAACTGCTTCAGCTAATAGCCAATCTGTCAATCAAATCGGGAAAGATTCCGGAGGACTGGAAGATGACGAATGTTACGCCGATCTTCAAAAAAGGTTCGAGGGGAGATCCGGGAAACTACAGACCGGTGAGTCTGACCTCAGTACCGGGAAAAATGGTAGAGGCACTAATAAAGGACCGCATCATGGATCACCTTGACAGACATGGTTTAATGAGGACCAGCCAGCACGGTTTCAGCAAAGAAAGATCTTGCCTGATGAACTTGCTGCACTTCTTCGAGGGAGCAAACAGGCGGATAGACAAGGGCGACCCAGTCGACATTGTATATCTGGATTTTCAGAAGGTGTTCGACAAGGTTCCGCATGAACGACTACTTCGAAACATTGCAAGCCATGGAATTGAGGGTGAAATACTCACAGGGATTATAAACTGGCTGGAGCATAGGAAACAGAGAGTGGGAGTAAATGGACAATACTCAGACTGTAAGAATGTCACCAGCGGAGTGCCGTAGGGCTTGGTGCTTGGACCCGTGCTCTTCAACATCTTTATAAATGATCTGGACATTGGTACGATGAGTGAGGTAATTAAATTTGCCGACAATACGAAGTTATTCAGAGTAGTGAAGAAGCAGGGGGATTGCAAAGATCTACAAAGTGACATAATCAAACTCGAGAAATGGGCATCGACATGGCAAATGAGGTTCAACGTGGATAAGTGCAAAGTGATGCATGTCGGTAACAGAAATCTCATGCACGAATACAGGATGTCTGGGGTGGCAGTTGGAGAGACCTCCCAGGAAAGAGACTTGGGAGTTCTGATCGACAAGTCGATGAAGCCGTCTACACAATGTGCGGTGGCGGCAAAAAGGACGAACAGAATGCTAGGAATGATAAAATAGGGGAATACGAACAGATTGGAGAAGGTTATCATGCCGCTGTACCGGGCCATGGTGTGCCCTCACCTGGAGTACTGCGTCCAGCACTGGTCGCCGTACATGAAGAAGGACACGGTACTACTCGAAAGGGTCCAGAGAAGAGCGACTAAAATGGTTAAGGGGCTGGAGGAGTTGCTATACAGTGAGAGATTGGAGAAACTGGGCCTCTTCTCCCTTGAAAAGAGAAAACTGAGAGGAGACATGATTGAAACATTCAAAATACTGAAGGGAATAGACTTAGTAGATAAAGACAGACTGTTCACACTCTCCAAGGTAGGGAGAATGAGAGGGCACTCTAAAGTTGAAAGGGGATAGATTCCGTACAAACATAACGAACTTCTTCTTCACCCACAGAGTGGTGGAGAGCTGGAATGCTCTTCCGGAGGCTGTTGTAGGGGAAAACACCCTCCAGGGTTTCAAGACTAAGCTGGACAAGTTCCTGCTAAACTGGGACGTACGCAGGTGAGGCTGGACTCATTTAGAGCACTGGTCTTTGACCTGGGGGCTGCTGTGTGAGCAGACTGCTGGGCAGGATGGACCACCGGTCTGACCAGCAATGGCAGCTCTTATGTTTTTATGAATCACCAGACCATTGCCGGATCCAGAGCATCCTGTAAGCCGAAACAGAATAGGCACCAAGATTGGCGAAAATGTTCAAGATGTCATAGAGAGCATTAGCCATGTAATTCACGGTGGAGATGAGAAAATCCAAATCCCGAAGTTACCACAGTGTCAGGATCAAGAAGCAGCTTGGAGTGGCATGCCCGAGCTACAAAAGAGGAGGCCATCTCTGCTTTGACACCAGCCACGGCTGTATCAAAAACACACTTAAGGATAAAAACCACGCCTTAGTCCTGGACATCCTTCAGGACCACACACCCCCAATCGCTAGGAAGAGATGTACGCTTGGCGATATGCGCCACTGAAGAATCTACCTTCGGAAAAGTAAAGTACTTATTAAAGCCATTCACCATGGAATAAAGCTGCACCATGGCTCGAGCACATTTCAAGGGACCCTCAGAAGTCTCACAGGTATCTGTAAGAATCCAGACATCAGGATGATCAGGAAAAGAGGCAGATTGTGGCCTCTGGTCACTCATAAGGGAACATTCAGCAGAGACTGGCTGTTCCATCTGTAGCTTCAATTCCTACAGAGAATCAGAGATTAAATCCACAAGGTGTGCGAGTTTAAAGAACCTGCGTAATGGGGTCCTTCCTCAAATCACAGGCTCCGCACTTATCCGTATCCTGGAGATCTGCCAAATTCGCCATATCCATGACCACCGCACTGCAGAGCTGCCTTGTGAAAGCCTAGGAATGGAAAGAGTGTCTGGTTCAACTGTGGGCTGGTACACTCACAGGAAGACAAGAAGAAAGACTCTAATCCCTTGGAGCAGGGGTCCTTGTGACCAGCACAGAAGCCAGTAGAAGGGAATCAGGCAGGGACTTTTAAACTAAGTATGCCTGATAAAGCATGTGCACAAATTCGGGGGGGGGGGGACCATCTTCTGCGGCAGGAGCTGACTTCTGCACCTCAGATTTGGAATGTTTGAAAGGTTTAAGAGGTTTTTCACTGGAGCCACACTTACGGTTCACCAAAACTTCGCCAGCGCACTCCCCAGGGCCCCTTGACACCAATTTTGCAGGAGTCGGGGTATAAGGTGCATGAAGATCCTCCCCGGAGGTCAAAGGCACTGCATTCAAGCAAATCTCATCCCCTCACGGGCCGCGATGCATGTTGAACACGACTTTGCAACTGACAGCCATCCACCGCAAATGAGGCATGAATCCATCCCATCCTGCCCTGGGGAGGTCATCTATGTGGTTTTCTTTCAAAAATGAAGCTGGCAAATATGAAAAATAACTTTGAAATCAAATCTGAAAAAATCCAAAATGGCCACCGAGGCCCTGTTTTGACTAAAAATGGCCCAGGAAAACCACAGAGAACCCTCAAAAACAGAAATTTTAGGATTTTAGGGGTGGGGGCATAGGACATGCAGGGAAACCACCTAAAACTCCCTTTTTAAAGACCCCCCCCCAAATCTCTGATTCAAGCTGTTAGCTTGCTCTCACATAGCCATGTCCTCACAGGAGAAACTGAAACCTTTTACTCACTGTGCTGAATGAAAGAAACTGCCTGCAACTGAACAGCTTGTAGGGAGATCCTTTACCTCAGTGAACTAGAAATCTGGATTTCAAGTCTTCTGACTGCCCCACCAGCCTGATCACCATGGCCAGAGACCTCCGCCACCTGTGGACATGATGCACAAATGCCTGGCGGAGGGACGCATTCTGGCTTCGATCCCGGTCCTGCCTCCACAGAATCTTCGCAGCCTGCATTACACCCACTAGTGGACGAACCTGGGGTGAGTTAGTTCCTAAGGGAAAGGTCCCGGAGCCCTGATCTGATGTGCAGGTTGTCCAGAGGGCTTACTGCTGAGCAGGGAACCCCCCCCCCCAAAGCAGATGTCACCGCAGAGACCCTGCACAGCACAAGGGCGAAAACCATGAACAAAAAAATACGGAAAGATCACAAAATAAAAGATGAGCTCCTACAGCCTGTGTTTGTAGGAAGAAAAGACTGGTGAACATGCTCAGAGAGGAGATATATAAGGGAGGGGGAAAAAGCCTAGTTTTGAGGCTTCCTACAGACCCTGGCAGATGGAGAGAAATAAGCCACTGGTCCCAGAATAAAGTGGGATTGTATAAGAAAACTGTTTTATTGCTGATGCTGTTGAAATTTGGAAGCACCTGAGTGAGCACTGAAAAACAGAACCGCACAATAACACTATTTATTTATTTATTTATTTAATTCATTTTCTATCCCATTGTCCCCAAACAGCTCAGACGGGTTACAAATCAATTAAACTACAAATATTAAAAAAAAAATGGGACAAGCACTGTCTCCTGCTCATTTTCTTGCAAATATTTGTAGAACCACAGCGAAAAAAGAGAGAGAACTTATGCATCAGCATGTGGTGCCATTCTTATAACTCCCAGTGCATTATTTATCATTTACTGCTTTGGTGATAAATCACAGTAGGGTTACCAAAAATTTACCCAAACATGTCCTCTTTTCAGAAACTGGCACTTTATCCAGGTATTGAAAAGCATTGAGATAAGGGTGCGTTTTGAGGGCATATGCACAGATACGCCAGAAGAGAAACAGATTTGTGTGGAACCAGGGGGGGGGGGGCGGAAAGAGGTAGGGCTGTGGTGCAGAACGGGGTCAGACCACGTGTGTTCTTTTTTTTTTATTGAGCAAAAATCTGGTAACCCTTAAACCACAGTTAACTAGCACTGTGTAGGAAGTCCTCACAGTCCTTGCTTCAATCAGACATCAGCTGTCATCCTTTGACACGATGGGCGTGGCGACCTCCACGTGTAGCGATCTCGCTACAGGTGAGTGAAGGTCACCGCACAGAGGCGCCTGTACATCAGGTGACCTCTGATGCCACTACTGGCCCGTGCAGTACCAGTCTGAGCCATTATTCCAGACAGACAGTAAGAGCGACTGTTATAAAGGGAATAGGAGGCGATACTGGGATGTTTTAGTAGTTAACACTTCACTTGCATGTAAATCCTGCACGTCGGGAACTACTTAAATCTCCGTAGCTCTGTATCTTCAACTTGTCTTTAAAATCATCCTCAACAAGCCCTACGGTTTTCCTTTTCTGGCGTCTCGCTTTCGTTAAATATACTGTAAACTTTTTTTCAATCCTCCAGCGTTCTGCTCTCTTACCTAACTTCCTGTTTCCGGCAAGGCGGGACTCATCTGAGGGGGAGAGGTTGTGTCAGAAGGGACGAGTCACCGAAGAAGGAAAGCTGCGGATTTGGTGGTGTTCGATCTCAGGTATCCGTTTGACGGTAGGAAGGGAAAGGCGCTGGATCACGGACCAGGAGGAGAAGGGGGAGATAGAGAGAGGGATAGACATGGCAGGGAGAGACCGATCCTCTTGTCTCCGAATATATGTGAAGAGGTGTGCTTGACATGTGAGGCAGCCGAATGCGTGACTTGGTATCTTTGGACTGTTATCGTACATTTGTTTATTTGAATACCATAGTATTGTATAGATAATAAAACTGTAACAGCAATAGCTTGAAGATGTGTATGCTTTGTTGAAAATATCATTATTAATTTCTGTCTGCTGTCACCCTGGTCCCAGGTAGAGCCCAGCATGTTGTTAATATACTTAAGTCAGCTTTTCAGTTGAAAGGGAAACTGTGGAATGAGGAGGCATGAGATGAAGGGGAAAGGGCAAGGATTCAGGAGTAACCAGTTTTATGGAAAGGGTGGGGAATTTCAGAAATGGACTCCTGGTGGAGACAAGTTGTATCTGTATTCACAGCAAGCTTGGACAAATACATAGGTCGAAGAAGGGGTGGTAAATGGCATGGATGGGCAGACTGGGTAAGCCATATGGTCTTTGGTTTAATATTTCTCTGTTTTACAGTAGTAATGACTATAGTATATATTGTTAAGGAAGAGGTGAATAGGCAGTTCTGCATGTTTTAGTGCCCATTCTGTGTGTGAGCTTCCAAGTGAAAGGGGAAGAAGGAATAGGGTTTTTTTGTTGTTGTGGTTATTGTTGTTGTGTAAATCATTATTGCATAAAGGAGTGTAAAGTAACCTATGCACTGTCATTTGGTGGTAATTAGGGGGGGAAGAGAGAGCAGAAATGGAAAGAGACCATGAAGATCAAGAATTGTTTAGATAATCTGGCCCAAAGTGCCTTTTGTATCTTTTTTTTTTAATTATCTTTATTAGCAACTGCAAAGGAACATACAACCAAGATCAAAGTAATCATAAAACAGAGCAGGCAGAAAAACAGCACTGGAAAACTATGACAGCAAATGTTGCTCAGTAGAGAATGATAGGGTGACAAAATTCATCACCGTTCCCGTCCCCGCGGATAACCGCGGGAAACCATCTTCATGTCATTCCTTAAGGAGAGAGGGAAGAATCAGAGTATAATTGGGCACATCCACTGACCCGCAAGCTTTGCTTTGAAGAATGCTGGTGTAGAAGGATTGAGATTGAAATAGACACTAGAAAATGATTATTTTCCGCGGTTATCCACGGGGACGGGAACGGTGATGAATTTTGTCACCGTGTCATTCTCTATTGCTCAGTACAAGAGCCCAATAGGTGGATGCCCATCGCAGTTGATATTTTGAAATACCAAACTCCCCCAATCAAACACACGCAAACCCCAAGCACTCGGCCTCAGACCACAACAAGCGCTCCACACTCATACCTCCAAACATCCAAACACCCAAAGGCTCACACCCCCCCACACACAAGTGCAGCCACCCGGTGAAAAAAACAAAAAGAGAGAGAGCGACAGCCCAACCTAGAAGAAGAATCAAGGTAAGGATTCCTGGTCCACTGGCTCCGAGCTGGAACAGACCCTCAACGCCCGCTGCCACAGAGCTCGATAGCAACGGATGCCAGATTCCCAGACCTAGGGACACGTTGAAGCTCATACCGCCCCACCTCAGCCAAACGAGCCAGCTAGTGCGGCAAGGATGCCACCGAGTTGTCCACCCAATGCTGCAACAGGAGCTTTTTTACCATGTAGAGAACCCTGCGCTGGGGAAACGTTAGCTCTCCCTCAATCAAATCGCGTTGATCTCCCAAGAGCAGGAAACCATAAGACCATGGCACAGCTCATTGGAGAATGCGCTCCAATAAAGGAAGAACTTGCAGCCATAAGTCAGAAGAAGGGCATTCCAAAAAATGGTGTGTAAGGGTACCTAAGAAACGATTGCATTTAGTACAAACTGCTCCCTCCCAGAGGCCCATACAAGCCCCCTGAGCCTGAGAAATATAAGCCCGACGCAGAATTTTAAATTGCATTTCCCTAAACTCTGTGGAACCCCAGAAGGCGTGCACAGTGGCAAAAAGATCAAGAAATGCCTTACGATCCAGGATAGTGCCAAGCTCCGATTGCCACTGGGAAGCCAGTCGATCAATAGATCCCATGTCCGATGCGTTCTTCAGAATCCGATACCAGGTAGCTAATTTGTTAGAAGCAGGAGATACCTGAAAAAACTGAACATCCAAGGGACCACAGAGCCAAGCATCCCCCCATTGACGGCCAAGGGACAAGTAATAATGCCGAACCTGAAGGTAAGCCCAGAAGTGAGTCTGAGGCAGTTGCCAGTGAGTCTGCAGCTGGGCAAAAGAAGGAAAATACCCCCCCCCCTGTAAGGAGGTCTTGAAGAGTTCTACCCCCTCTCTGCTCCCACTGCCGAAACCATGCGTGGCCCACTCCCGGTGGAAAGTCAGTATAGCCGACAACGGGTGTGAAGAAGGGACAAGACCGAGTGAGGGGCACACCAGGACTCTACCCAACCCTGGGAAGAGAATCTATAACAACCCGACCATCCTTCATGAATAAAGCGAAACAGAGCGGCGACTTTATAATAGCGAAGATCAGGAAGGTTCAAACCACCCCTATATTTATCCAAAGCCAAGGTGGCATAGTTAATCCTTGCCCGCTTATGATGCCAAATGAAGGAGGAGATAATCGAACGAAACAGATGCACCTCTTTATCAGTAACCCAAAGCGGCACAGCCTGCAACGGATACAAGATCTTAGGGAGAAGTACCATCTTAGTCAAAGCCACATGACCCCAAACACCCAGCGGAAGATCTCTCCATTTATCACACAAATGCTGAATCGCCTCCAAATGACGTGTCACATTATATTGGTACAGAAGCTTAAGTATACACCAAGGTAACGCATCGGCCCCTTCACCAGTGGTATCTCTAAGCTTGCATGCCAGGTCTTCACCTTAGTGGACCATAAGGGAAGAAGTTCAGATTTATCACAGTTAACGCACAGATCAGAAAGATCTTCAAAGGAGCGAACCAAAGCAAGGACCTGCCCCAGATCCCGTCGGGGTTGGTCAAGATAAAGGAGAATATCATCGGCAAAAAGATTAATGCGACTTTCCTTGCCCCCAATGCGAATACCCTGAATAGTCGGATCGCCTCAAATCCTAGCAGCCACGAAATCCTAGCAGCTAACACGAAAAGTAACGGGGACAACGGGCAGCCCTGTCGCGTCCCCCTTCCCAAAGCAAACGGTTCAGTAAACTGACCATTGACTAAAAGTCTGGCCTACGGTTGTATATATAAGCTACCGATCCAATGATGAATAGAACCCTCTATGCCAAACTGACGCAGAACCCAGAAGAGATATTGCCAAGAGATACTATCAAATGCCTTCTCCATGTCCAGGCCTCCAGTAGCCGATTCTCCCTCCAGACCACGCCTGGAATGAAGGGCCATCAAAGCTCGGACCAGATTCATCGACGCATATCGACCCGGCACAAATCCTGCCTGGTCCTCATGGATCAACAGCGGCAAAAAGGCATTCAATCTATGCGCCAAGATTGCGGCAGAAAGTTTAGCATCCTGCTTAAGGAGAGAAATAGGCCGATAAGAACCCACCTGGGCCGGGTCCTTGCCAGGCTTAGGCAACAGCACAACGTGGGCCATATTAGGAGTCCCCAAACCCCGGTTCTCAGAGAGCGCCCGCCAAAGCAGGAGAGATCTGATCCGACAGAATCTTGTAGTACTCTGATTCAAACCCATCTAGGCCAGGTGCCTTAGTTAACTTAAGCTTCTTAATACCAAGCTGTACCTCTCCGGGACTAATAGGGACATTCAAACGCTCCAGCTGGGCTTCTGTCAGCCTAGGGAGCGTAAGCCCCTGAAAGAAAGCATCTCTATCAGTGTCCGAGAACAGTCGGTTAGCATACAGAGATTCATAAAAGTGAACGAATTGCTGTTGAATCTGCCGTTCCTGCGTGAAACAAGTACCCTTCGGGTCCCGGATGGACAGAATAACCTGACGGGTGTGCGAAGGCCGGAACAAATTGGCCAACAGTCTCCCTGTCTTACCCCCCCAGGCGTACAATTTATACCGTTGAAAATAGATATCGCGGGAGGCCTGCTGCGTCAAGATTATATCTATCTGCCGCCGGACGGTCAGCAAGCGAAGTTTATCATCCACTGAAAGAGAAGTACAGTGGCGCGCCCTCAACTGTCGAAGCTCCCCCGATAGAGTCAGTAACTCCACATCCAGGGACTTCCGCTTGCGAGAAAGATAAGCAATAATGAACCCCCGCAGAACCGCCTTGGAAGCCTCCCAATAGGTCACTGGATGAACATCGTCGGTGTTATTATGAGAACTATACTCTAACCATTTCCCGAAGATATTTATGAAATTCGAGATCTCTATAGAGGTAACACGGAAATTTCCAATGTCGCTCCCCGGGTTCCGGCGTAAACTGAACAGGTGAGTGGTCCGACAAGGGAACCTCCTCAATATCTATCCCATACACCCTGGGGAGCAGAGAGGGCGATACCAACATTTAATCCAACCTAGCATATACATTGTGGGGGTGGGAATAAAAGGTATAAGTGCGTTCCATTGGGTGCAAAATCCTCCAGATGTCCCAACAACTGCAACTGGCTAAGCAGAAAATTTACCCCCTTAGCTCCGTGGTCCCTTGCCCCTGTCTTTGCTAGACTACAGTCCAGGGCAGGATCTACAGTGATGTTGAAGTCCCCTCCCACCAACGGCTGGTAATCAGGATACATGGCTATCTTGGCAAGCAAAGCTGAAAAAAATTTATGATTATACACATTAGGAGCATACAGATTACACAATAACCACTTGTGCCCCCATAATTCCCCCCAAGACTATAACATATCCTGATCTTGGAGAACTTTATGAGTGTGGAAGGGAAACTGTTTATGAATAAGGATGGCAACCCCTCGCTTCCGGGTACCAAGGGAAGATGAGCAGACTTCGCCCACCTAGTCTCTCCGCAGCTTGAGGTGCTCCGCAATGGAAAGATGGGTTTCTTGCACAAAGGCGATATCAGTTCCCCTCCTTCGGAACCAGGTTAAAATTTTTTTTCTCTTAATAGGAGAATGAATCCCGTCCACATTTAGGGTAGCTATAGTCAACTTAGTCATTAGGAAAAAGTTCCCCAGATGTAATAACAGGAGACAATGAAATACAATAGACGGGCAGCCCCCCAGCTAGGCCTCCCATCCAGGAATACTGGAACCGGAACACTCTAAAGAAGAGCACCGGACACTAAACCAGGTGCACCCCCCAAGATCGCTGCACCACCACACACACAGCTCTCTCCCCAACCCATACATACAACTGCCACACAGACCCCCATTCAAACACAACATCCACACCCCCACCCCAACCTCTCCCCTCTCTTCACCAGCCTTATCCCTCCCCCCTGAGAAAAGCTTCCCCAGAGCCATCCCAATTCCCCCCAATACAGAAGGAAAAAACTGAGAACAACCCCACCCCCTCCCCCAGAGAAAACCATCCCCAGAGGCACCCCCAAAAACCCAACCCCTTACAAAAAAGAAAGAAAACAATGAACTGTGCTCCCAAAAACTGGAGCAACCTAATGTCCCCTACTGAGCTCTCAGAGACCCAGAGTCCCCCATAGCGAGTACAACTGTCAAATATACAACAGAGAAGTCCAACCACCGCTGGAGGAAAAAACAGCTCACAGGCAGTCCAGGTGGAAAAGTCAACAACATCAGGGAAGAAATAAAGATTTCTATGGTCCATAGAAGACAGTCCAGCCTTCTGGACCAACAGCAAAAGAAGGGCACAGCCGAAACACCAGGCCCCGCATATCCCGGGCCCCGCAATTCATCCCCTCACGTGCCAGCAGAAACCAGACAGCACAACTCTGAGGGGCTCAGAAATCCGAGCCTCCAATATCCAACGGTACTCACAATTAAAGGAAGGCCACAGAGACAAAATGCAGACTACCAAATCAGAGCAGATCAAACGGCCAGGTCCGCTGCAGGGGCTCCACCGTTGACACTGGCAGGCAAAGAGTTCAAATAGCGCTGGGCGGCCGCTCGGTCCGGGAATGTATGGGGCTTCCCCTCCCGCCAGATGCGCAGGGACACCGGGTAGACGAGCGCAAAGCGCACTCCCTGCCGATGGAATGCTGTGCACAGAGGCGCCGTTTCTTTGCGGAGGGAAGCCACGTGGAGAGAGTAATCATTAAACAACAACAGCTTCCTCCCTTCATATTCCAGCAGACCTGCCTTCCGATAAGCTTGGAGGATTAGCTTTTTCTCTTTCCAGTTAAGGTATTTAGCGATCGCTGCTCGGGTACGGTTCTTATCCCCCGAGCGTTGCCCCATGCGATGCACTCTTTCGCAGAGGAAGCCAGCCGCTGGCGGCTCCAGACCCAGCCGCGTCGGGAGCCAGACTTGGGAAAAATTGTAAAGATCTTGATCTGCCCAGAGCTCCGGAAGACCCACCACACGTAAGTTGTTTCGGCGTTGGCAGTTTTCCTGATCATCCAGTCGGCTAGTCAGCGTGGCCACCTGAACCTGCAGGGCGAGCACACTATTGCGATCTTGTAGCGCCGCATCTTCCCCATCAGAAATGCGCTGTTTCACCACTGCGATGCGATTAGTTTGGGACTCAAATCTCTTATTAATGCCCTCCACAGCAGACTGCAGTTTATGCAGATGATCTTCTAGGACCGCCGTTACCATACGTGAGATTTCTTGAGCCCATTCACCCCACTGTGCCGGAGCAGAAAGGGGAGTCGGGGATGCCGCCATCTTAGCCCCAGGCAAGGCCGACTTGTGCTTAGGTGTCTTCGCCAATCGTACCGGCATGCAAGGTGCCAGCTGTTTCGCAGGATACCCCCTTCGCGCCCACAACCTTAGTAAGAGGTCAGGTGGGAGCAAAGACAGGCAAACAGTGTTGTAAAGAGAGTTAAGCAGAGTTTAGGAAACCCGAGGTCGTAGAGCTCAAAAATACACGTCTTATCAAGGCAGACTCATCACGTGACCCCCCCTTGTGTCTTTATAAAATAGATGCTCTTTTAACTGCTTAATCTAGGCAACTTGTTATAAAATTACACCCACAGGTCCTAAAATACCTGCTGGAAAGTCATAATTTGGAGTGGTATAGAAAACTGATTGAATAAATAAATAAATTACAATTTTTTACTAAAGCTTAGCTTGTGCTAAATTTTCAAGAAGCCCATTTTATATCTTTGGACTTCTTAGCAGTTAGGGCCCCTTTTTATTAAAGCTTAGCATGCATTAATCCCCTCCTTTACAAAGCCACACTAGCATTTTTAGCGCCAGCCACTGTGGTAACAGCTCTGACACTTATAGAATTCCTATGAGTGTCCGAGCTGTTACTGCGGTGGCCAGTGCTAAAAAATTATAGCGCAGCTTTGTAAAGGAGGGGGTAAGTTTGTATGCAAGGCAGTGAGGAGTAAGGGGCCTTATTATTAAAGCCTAGCATAAATGCTAAGAAGTCCATATAAAAGGCCCCTTAAGTGACTTGCCAAAGATCATAAGGAACTTCCCTTGTATTCAGGTGGGGATTTAATCACTAGACCATTACTCAGTTTTGTTATTTCCTTTAGTTACTGAGCTAAAAGATGGTCTCTTTAGAAAGAAACAGCATTCGTTAGCGCAGGGGTGTCAATCACATTAAGGGGATGAAATCCAAAACGCAGGCTAAGTCGCGGGCCAGAGCCCGCCCAATCTCCGCCCCAGACCCTGTCCCTATAATAATGCTAATTATAACACCATTTTTCCATATATACACACACACAATATAATCTTAACACATATTGGTAATGGTTAACCACAAAATTAAACTACACAAAACACACTGTATGCTTCTCAACATTCATTCCTATCAGAACACAGATAACCCCTATGCAAATATGGGACCCCAAACTAAAAGTACTAATATATTTTTAAAAACACCCTAAGATTCAAGATTCTGCATGCAGTACAACCCCCAGAGAAAAAGAAATAAATGTATTTCTTCCTGAGCAGTGCAAAAGATAGACAGCATTTTAAAAAGCTCAAAATTGACACAATTCAAACACTAAGTTGAAAATAAAACTATTCCCCCTACCTTTGTTGTCTCCCTCCCTCCATGCTGTGCCTCCCTCCAGCAGATGTCTAACCTGGCCGGCTCCAACCTGGTTGTTTTATGCAGCCCGCAGTCCAATGCCTCCCAGTGTCATCTTGTAACCGGCTCCCTCATCACAGCCGTAGTGTGCACAGAGCCGCGTGCAGCTGCTCCTCATGCGTCCTGCACCTGATCCGGAAGCCTTCTCTCTGACATCGCAACGTCAGAGGAAATGCTTCTGGATGAGGTGTGGGACACACGAAGAGCCGCTACATGCGGCTCTGTGCACATTACGGCTGTGAGGAGGGAGCCAGCCACAAGGTAAAACTGGGGGGATTGGATCGAGGGCTGCATATAACGACCAGACGGGCCGGATTTGCCCCAGAGGCCTTGAGTTTGACACCTGTGCTTTAGTGCCTATGGTGCATATATTTTGTCAGTTTAGTAAAAGCTAGATTTGAGTTTCAGAGATGATGGAGGTGGTGTTTCTGCATAGTAGAGCTGTCTTCATGAGTTTGTTCCTACCTTTCAACCCTAGTTTTATTAATTTAAGTGTAACAATTCATAAGCAAAAATAAATTAACTAAGCAAATCAGCTTGTACAGAAATGGACATGGCATATAAACCTCAATTAGAATAAGGCAAAGTAATAAAAAATATAAGGAAAAAAGGAAGAAATCCCATGTATTATCAAGTCCACAAGATAAGGGGAAAATCATACAATCTCAGTTTTAAAGATATATTGCTGTTATGTTGCTATTATATACTAGCAAAAATGTCAATTACAAGTAATCATGGAGCTAAATGAACGATAATTGGGCAGCCACAACTGTTTAAAACCATAGCAAGGGGCACTATTTACAGGATTTGCTCATTAATTACCATTATAATGACATTACTAAACTCAACCTTAGGTTTGTATACCGCGCCATCTCCGTGAACGTAGAGCTCGGCACGGTTTACAGTTAGAATAGAAAGGAACTACAATGAGGGGTTATAGGAAAGGAACTAAGAAGAAAGAGAGGGACAAGGGTACTAGAGAGCGGGAGGTGTTAGGTTTTTGAAAAGAGCCAAGT
This sequence comes from Geotrypetes seraphini, assembly GCF_902459505.1. Classification (NCBI taxonomy): domain Eukaryota; kingdom Metazoa; phylum Chordata; class Amphibia; order Gymnophiona; family Dermophiidae; genus Geotrypetes; species Geotrypetes seraphini. The sequence continues at coordinate 136,270,173 of NC_047088.1, read as the reverse complement.
TTTCAGGTGTTTGCGGAAGGATTGGAGGGAGCTTGAATTTCTGAGTGGGGATGTGAGGTTTTTCCAGAGTTCTGTGATTCTAAAGGGGAGGGATGTTCCTAGTTTTCCTGTGCGGGATATACCTTTTGTAGAGGGGAATGATAGTTTCAGTTTTTGGGAGGGACTGGTAGAGTTAGGGTTTGAGAAGTTCCAAAAGAGTGGGATAACGGGAGGAAGGATGCCATGTAGGATCTTGAAGGCTAAGCAGGCACATTTAAAGAGGACTCTAGAGTGTACTGGAAGCCAGTGAAGCTTGGGCAGGAGTGGGGAGACGTGGTCAAACTTGCATTTTGCGAAAATAAGCTTAGCCGCGGCATTCTGAATTAACTGGAGTCTATGGAGGTTTTTCTTAGGCTTATATAGATGGAGTTGCAATAATCCAGTCTAGAGAGGATGGTAGATTGAACAAGGACAGCGAAGTGAGAATGATGAAAGCAGGATCTCGCTTTCCTCAGCATATGAAGGCTAAAGAAGCATTTTTTTACCAAGTAGTTGAGGTGGTCATTGAAGGGGAGAGAGGAGTCTATGATGATGCCCAGGACTTTGCTTGAGAACTCAAGCTGAAGAGTAACATAGTAAATGATGGCACACAGAGCATTAGCTATACTGTAAACCTGAGGCACAAATTCTTTTTAAATTAGGGTGTCTCTATTATAAGGTATTAATGGGTTTCGTTTTATCCTACCTAACTGAGTTGTTTTGTTATTCTTCTAAGCAACACTCACATGTTGCCAAAGCCTTTTTTGGTTTTCCTCCATCTAAGGGCTGTAGGTACAAAAGATATGATAAAACCCTCTCTTTTCAAATTGCTTTATGGAACAAGGATTTCAAGCGGCTTTCATCATCATCCATTTCTTACCTTCATTACAGGAACAAGACGTTCTTGTATATTAAATTTCTTAGCTCTTAATACTAACATATTCTTCATGTTGATTTATGTATCGTAGATAGTCTTTTAGAAACCGCATTGAACTTTACGGTAATGGTGGTCTAGAAATAAATTCTTATGTTATGTTATTGAGATCATATTCAATGTATGCTGGCTTGGGAGTGAGGTTTATTACTGTTATGATATGCGCAAAACTAACTCGGAGACATTTTCCCTGAGAGAATCTTCATTTTAACTTCCCATTAAAGACTAGATGATGACATAAATTCTACCCTTAAGATCTTAGTATGAGGAGACCAAAATTTTTGCATAGATTATATATGCATTCTAAGTGGGCTTAGAAATGTAAGTTATTTAGCACATTGTCCTAATATGAGATTATATAAAAAAAAAAAGTAAAGGCAAAATACATTTAAAGGCTTTAATAGAAGTAACTGAGCAACTGAACATATCATTTTTCTATATACAGTGGTGCCTCGCATAACGGACGCCTCGCACAGCGAACGCTGCGCACAACGAACTTTATGTCTTGATCCGTACAACGAACTTCGTTTCACACAACGAAGTCGCCCGAGCTGCATCCTTCCGCGCAGGCACTGCGCTTAACTGCCCTCTCTCCGCCTGGTTCCCTCTTGCCCCCCCGACTCCCCGACACGATTGGGGCAAGAGGGAGCTCAAGCCCTCTTGCCCCCCCGACTCCCCGACACGATCGGGGCAAGAGGGAGCTCAAGCCCTCTTGCCCCCCCGACTCCCCGACACGATCGGGGCAAAAGGGAGCTCAAGCCCTCTTGCCCCCCCGACTCCCCGACACGATCGGGGCAAAAGGGAGCCCAAGCCCTCTTGCCCCGCCGATTCCCCAACTCCCCGACAATATCGGGCCAGGAGGGAGCCCAAGTCCTCCTGGCCACGGCGACCCCCTAACCCCACCCTGCACTACATTACGGGCAGGAGGGATCCCAGGCCCTCCTGCCCTCGACGCAAACCCCCCCTCCCCCCAACGACCGCCCCCCCCAAGAACCTCCGACCGCCCCCCCAGCCGACCCGCGACCCCCCTGGCCGACCCCCACGACACCCCCAACCCCCTTCCCCGTACCTTTCTGTAGTTGGCCGGACAGACGGGAGCCAAACCCGCCTGTCCGGCAGGCAGCCATCGACGGAATGAGGCCGGATTGGCCCATCCGTCCCAAAGCTCCGCCTACTGGTGGGGCCTAAGGCGCCTGGGCCAATCAGAATAGGCCCGGGAGCCTTAGGTCCCTCCTGGGGGCGGGGCCTGAGGCACATGGGCCCAACCCGACCATGTGCCTCAGGCCCTGCCCCCAGGAGGGACCTAAGGCTCCCGGGCCTATTCTGATTGGCCCAGGCGCCTTAGGCCCCACCAGTAGGCGGAGCTTTGGGACGGATGGGCCAATCCGGCCTCATTCCGTCGATGGCTGCCTGCCGGACAGGCGGGTTTGGCTCCCGTCTGTCCGGCCAACTACAGAAAGGTACGGGGAAGGGGGTTGGGGGTGTCGTGGGGGTCGGCCAGGGGGGTCGCGGGTCGGCTGGGGGGGCGGTCGGAGGTTCTTGGGGGGGGGGGCGGGCGTTGGGGGGGGGGGGGGGTTTGCGTCGAGGGCAGGAGGGCCTGGGATCCCTCCTGCCCGTAATGTAGTGCAGGGTGGGGTTAGGGGGTCGCCGTGGCCAGGAGGACTTGGGCTCCCTCCTGGCCCGATATTGTCGGGGAGTTGGGGAATCGGCGGGGCAAGAGGGCTTGGGCTCCCTTTTGCCCCGATCGTGTCGGGGCGTCGGGGGGGCAAGAGGGCTTGAGCTCCCTTTTGCCCCGATCGTGTCGGGGAGTCGGGGGGGCAAGAGGGCTTGAGCTCCCTCTTGCCCCGATCGTGTCGGGGAGTCGGGGGGGGCAAGAGGGCTTGAGCTCCCTCTTGCCCCGATCGTGTCGGGGAGTCGGGGGGGGCAAGAGGGCTTGAGCTCCCTCTTGCCCCGATCGTGTCGGGGAGTCGGGGGGGCAAGAGGGCTTGAGCTCCCTCTTGCCCCGATCGTGTCGGGGAGTCGGGGGGGCAAGAGGGCTTGAGCTCCCTCTTGCCCCGATCGTGTCGGGGAGTCGGGGGGGGCAAGAGGGCTTGAGCTCCCTCTTGCCCCGATCGTGTCGGGGAGTCGGGGGGGGGCAAGAGGGCTTGAGCTCCCTCTTGCCCCGATCGTGTCGGGGGTGCCAGGGACCACACGGAGTCACCCACCGTACCACCCGATTCGGGTAAGCGCAGGTATCGGTGGGTGGCTTATTGGCGGGGGGGTGCCTTATTTTACATTTTTTTCTAAAAAGGGGGGGCTGTCTTATTTGATGGCCCTGCCTTATCATCGGGGAAACACGGTAGAAAAAAAAAAAAAAATGAACAGTTAAGTCCCAGTTTTTGCCGCTGAGACTCTGCCCTCTCACTGTAAAATTAGACTCTACTTAGTCTGTCTTTAAATTTAAAAAATGTGTGTTGTTTTAAAAAACAATTATGTTTTTAGATGTATCTAAATAAAAATAATAACCAAAAATTTATCTTTTTTTATGTCATCTTAGCATATTTTATGCTACAGAACGAATTATTTTTTTTAACATGTATTGTTATGGGAAAACGCGTTTCACACAACGAACGTTTCACATAACAAACTTGCTCCTGGAACGGATTAAGTTCGTTGTGTGAGGCACCACTGTAGTACTAACTTTTGCACTCCAAGTTTTTTGGCTGCTCCTGAAGCTTGGTGAGCACCGCTTCCTTTACTTCATCATGCTTTCTCTTTTGCTCTCTGGGTTGCAGTGATGCACCCATGTCTTGTCGCTGGTGGCAATTCTCTCCAGAATACTAGGATCTTCTTCATACCATCTCAGGAACTGGGTCGCAACCTCCACATGCAAATCAGTAAAGCTCTTTGGGAACTCATCATGTGCAGACTTTCCTGTATCCCACGTCATCATACATTATGGCAAATATAGATACATAGCTGATATCCAAATTTGCAGCCAATTGAAACACTGTTATCCAATGGTTTTCTCTAATCAAGGCATCTGCCCTGTTAATGTGCTCTTGTGTGCACGATGTTGATGGGCAACTAGAACAACCTTAGTTAGTTACACCTGTTCTTCCTGCTTTAAAACTTTTTACCCACTCATAAACCCTTCCTTGATTCAAGGTGCTATATCCATACTGAGTCAATATCTGATGGTGAATTTCCACTGGTTTCACTCCCTCTGCCCAAAGAAAGTGCAATACTGCACTTTGTTCTTTGATGGTGCAATCTTGCAATAAAGGTCCATGTTTCTGACCTCGTGGCTGCCACATGACTAAAGACCGAGTGCTGTACTGTGTGTGGATAAACTATCCAACATGCAGCGTATTTTGCTAGCTCTGTTCCAGTTATTACGTAATTTAACAATTGCCTTAAATTTTTGATTCACCCTTTTATATTCTCAATGGAGAAGGATAGATAGTGGAGTTCCCTGGGGTCTATGCTGGAACTGCTGCATTTTTAATATGTTTATAAATGATCTAGAGATGGAAATAACTAGTGAGGTAATTAAATTTGCTGATGACACAAAGTTATTCATAGTTGTTAAAGCATAGGATTGTGAAAAATTGTAAGAGGACCTGTCGAGACTGGGCAGCCAAATGACAGATGGCATTTGATGTGAGCAAATGAAGAGTGATGCATGTGAGAAAGAGGAACCTAAACTATAGCTATGTGATTGATATAAGGTCCCTCAGAAGAGTCGCCAGCCAGGAAAAGGATCTAGGTGTTATCATTTTAATGATACATTGAAATCTTCTGCTCAGTGTGCAGTAGTGCTGCCTGATTCAGAAAAAAAAAATTAAATCCGATTCAGCATATTGAATTGATGATTCGATTTGATTTTCCTGCCCAATTGGGTGTTTTTTTCCAAACATCCTGGTAAGTTTATTTTATAGCCTCTTCACCCCCTTTGCCCTCTCCTACCCACATTGGTCCTGTAGTGTAAACAAAATAAACAAACAAAAATATATATTTCCTCTCTCTGTTAAATCCTAGCTCACATTTGCGATCTGACACCAGCTCTGGAAGGATACACATTTCAAATCTGACATATTGTAATCACAAAACAGAAAATAAAATTATTTTTCCTACCTTTTGTTGTCTGGTTATTTTTCAAATCTTGTTGGTCCCATGTTGGTCTGGTTGTCTTCTGATCAGGCTCTCCTCCTTTCTCCGTGCTAACCATCCATCTTCCATCTCTGTCCTCCCCTTCTGTTTCCCTTTTCTCCCCCGGAGGTCTGGCATCTTTCCTTTTGTTCATCTCCATCCCCCCTCTCCCCCACCCCCCACCCCCGCAGCTGCAGCAATGGACCCCACCATCCAACAGATCCACCATCTCTCCTTTTCTCAACTACCCTTTCATCCAGCATATCTCTTCTGTGTTCCTGTCCCCCTTGTGTCCCTGTTCTATTCTCCCTCCATGCCCAGTATCTTATCTCTCCCCATATCCAGCTTCTTTTTTCTCTCTTCTTTACCTCCTGTATCCCCTTCCCCAGGTACAGGCTTTCTCCTATTATTTCTCCTGCCATCCTGCACCCTGCCTACCTACTTTGGAGCAGTATCTGTCCCTCTTGTACCCTTCCCTTTGTGGTCTTGCATTTCTCTCCCCCTCTTTCCATTAGTCCAGCACCTCTCCTCTGCTTTCCTCCCCCTCTTTTTGGTTTGGTCTCTCTCTTCCCTTCACCCCAGGTATGGCATCTCCCCTCCCCTCTTTTACTCCTTTCTCCTCCTCCCTCTGCACAGGCCTGCCTCCTGCCACGAAGGCACTCTTCCTTCTTCTCCCTGCTGTTATGCCTGGACCCCCCCCCAGTCACGAAGGCACTCTTCCTCCTCCCCGCCACAAAGTTCTGCTCCCCACGCAAGTCTGCATGTTCCCCTAGATTCCCCGCACTTACTTTAAGCAGCTAATACAGCAGCCTGCAGGATCACTGGTGCTATAGCGATCCCTGCAGCTGCCCGTCATCCTCAGCAGCACGTTCTCTCTGCCGCGATCCTGCCCCTGACGTCAGAGCAGTGGCAGGACCGTAGCAGAGAACGTGCCGCTGAGGACGACGGGCAGCTGCAGGGATCGCTATAGCACCGCAATTCTGCAGGCTGTCGTATTAGCCTTAAGGTAGGAGCAGGGAAGCTGGGGGAAGATGCAGGCCTTTCTGACTGACCCTTCCCCCTCAAGCAGGAGTGGCAGTGGACGGCCAGCAAGAAGCAGCACTTCCGCTCCTGCTTTAGAAAGGCACGGGGAAGGGTCGGTCATCGAATCGGGAGGCTGATATTTTAAAAAAATTGAATCGATGCGAATCGATTTACCTGATTCGAATCATGAATCGGGCAGCACTAGTGTGCAGTGCCAGTGAAGAAAGCAACTAGAATGCTAGGAATCATTAGGAAAGGAATGGAAAACAAAAAATGAGAATGTTATAATACCTTTGTTGCACCTTGAATACTATATGCAATTCTGGTTGCCGCATCTCAAAAAAGTTATAGTAGAATTAGAAAAGGTACAGAGAGAGGCTATGAAAATGGATGGGTTGACTTTCCTAGGGCTCTTCAGCTTGGAGAAGAGATGACTGAGGGGAGATATGATAGAGGTCTGGAAAATATGGAGTGGAGTGGAATGGGTAGATGTGAGTCACTTGTTTATACTTTCCAATATCTGTCCCTATTAAAAAAATTTTTTAAAAAGGCATGCTGGGACATCCCCCCTGATAACAGCCCACATCCCTTGAACATTAAAAAAAAAAAAGCAGGCGAGAAGCCCATTCCCTCCTTCCTTGGCCAACCCCCCCACTACTTTAAACTAAAGATTTGCAGAAGGGATGGCCACTTCCTCCTGTTGTTAGAGTCCCCCTGCTATCCCCTCCCCATATCTCTAAATTGAAGGTCGGCAGGAGGGATGCCTACTCCCTCCTGCTGGCAGGCCTGCCTTTTCAAAATGGTTGGCCTTTATGGTGCATCCTTAGAATCACTGGGAGGGGCCTAAGACTCTGGCCCAGGTGCCTAAGGCCCCTCCCATAGGTATCTGAACCAATCAGAGTCTTAGGCCCCTCCCAGTGCTTCCCAGGATGCACCTGGAAGGGGCCTAAAGCCCTGAATGGCCTAGGCGCCTAAAGTCCTTCATGGGAGGGGTCTTAGGCGGCTGAGCCAGAGTCTTGGGCCCCTCCCAGTACATCCCAGGATGCACCAGGAAAGCAAGACATTTTGAAGAGGGGGGCCTGCTGGCAGAAGGCCATGGGTATCCCTTCTGCCAAACTTCAGTTTAGAGGCACAGAGAGTCAGGGGTTCGCAGGGGGCCCCAGCGTCAGGAGAGAGTAGTCACCCTCTGGCTGATCTTAAATTTAAAAGTGGGGGGAGGGCCCAGGTGGCCAAGGCAGGAAGGAGTGGAATTCTCTCCTGCTTTTTTTATTTTTACATTCGGGGTATGTGGGAGGAGCTGTTGGGTGAAAGGGCGGGGGGGTTGTCCCAGCCAACTTTCTTTTTAATGGGCACAGATTTGTGCGTATGTAACATAAGCACAATATCTCGGCCCATTCAAAAAATAATAATAATAATTGCTTTTCCTGCTCCAAACAGCTGAGCAGCAAGAGGCTGCTTCACGGCTTCCCCTGCCACTCTGCCACTCAGCTGTTCGGGACTTCCCCTGCTGCTTTGTGCATGTGCAAGTTGCTTTCTCCAATGACTGATCAAAAGGGATTATGGCAGACTTTTGCAAAACTAATTTGTATGTGAAATTGTTTCAACATCAATGCCGTTTTCAAATCATACCAGTAACCGGCACCATAGCAACCCACAGGATTTTAACGGTGATTTTAGAGCAAGCGGCCCTCTCTCTTATCTCTTTGATTTCCCTGCAGCTCTCAGGCTCTATGCATGGGCCCAGCCTCTGAGCAGTTCTCAGCATTTGCTTCTGCCTCTCTTTTGTACGTGCTTTAAATTTATTTTTTTTGTTCCTGTTAACAAAACAACTTACTAGGGTCATAATCAATGGCTCTATTTTGTAAGCCTGACTGATCTAAAATAATTCTGAGTTTGAAAAGGTATAATGCATTAATTGGTGTCAGCCTTCCTAATTATTAAAAGCTGCTTTCTAAAGCTGAAAGTGCCTAGTCATAGCCATTGCATAAAACTGAGCAGGGCCAGGAGTACTGTATGTCCAAATGATGCTTAGTATGGTAAAGGTGAAGAGGAAACTGTTTGATCAATGCTTTCAGCCTTGGAGATAAATGCTGTTGTAGGATTCAGCCAAAATCACAAATACTGCACTCTGTTAAAAAAAAATTATATATTATTATACTTCATCTCTACATTTTGTGATTAATGACATTGTTGGTCTTTTTTTCTATTCTGCAAAAGAATGTGAGTTAGAAAATAGCACTTATTTAAGAGAATTTGAATACACAAATATAGCATAGGAGAAGGACTGAGTATCTGTGTTCCTTACAGAAATGCAACCCCATGTTCATGAATTTTCAAAGCAAAACTAATATGCTGTTGAGAAGATAGATGAAAAAACCAATATGCTCATTCCAAGTCTGTCCAGTTTTTTAAATCTGTGCTATGAAGGATATCTGCCAGCTGTAGAAGTTTGATTGTTTGTAGGATATTGCTCCTTTTCCAAGTCAGTACTTTTCATACTCTAGAAAAATACATTCCTATACTTTAAATCTAAACGTCCAATATATCTTATCATCAAAATGTATAATCTAAAGTGAATTTGTTGCTTAAACATCTATCTACTTATGCTTGGACCTGGAATTTGTTGGAGTAATGGAGTGGGGAATTGTACTGTACTTACCTATCAGTTGTTAAAAACCACCTTTAAAATCTAAACTTTGAACTTGTAGTTTGACTTCTTAATTTATTCTTTTGGATGTCCAAATCTGTAAAATCTGGCATTTATGCGCATAGGTTGCAAAATCACCATTTATGTGCATAAATATAGTACATGTATAAAACCTTGAATAATGCCACTTTTTAAAACATAGGGGTCCTTTTACTAAGGCGCGCTAGCTGTTTTAGCGTGCTCTAAATGCTAACGCGTCCATAGGATATAATGGACATGTTAGTGTTTAGCACGTGCTAAAAAGCACAGTTACTTACCGTAACAGGTGTTATCCAGGGACAGCAGGCAGCTATTCTCAACATATGGGTGATGTCATCCACGGAGTCCGGATGCTGACAGCTTCGCAAGCAGACTTGCTTGAAGAACTTTAGAAAGTTTGTGACAGGAGAATAAATCTTGTAACACTGCCTGGCCGAAATGGCCATTCCGTCTGGAAAAAACATCCAGACATTAATGAGAGGTGAAGGTATGAACCGAGGACCAAGTGGCAGCTTTACAGATTTCCTCAATAGGAGTAGATCTAAGGAAAGCTACTGATGCCGCCATGGCTCTGACTTTATGGGCTGTGACTCGACTCTGTGGATGCAGTTCAGCCTGAGCATAGCAGAAAGAGATGCAAGCAGCTAACCAGTTGGAGATGGTGTGCTTGGAAATCGGATGTCCCAACTTATTTGGATCAAAGGAGACAAAAAGTTGAGGTGCAGATCTGTGTGGCTTAGTTCTTTGCAAGTAGAAAGCCAAAGCACACTACAATCCAGAGTATGAAGAGCTGTTCCTCCAGCATGAGAATGAGACTTTGGAAAAAACACTGGAAGTATAATGGATTGATTGAGATGAAATTCTGAAACTACTTTAGGTAAGGATTTTGGATGAGTACGGAGGACCACCTTGTCATGATGGAATACTATGAAAGGTGGGTCTGCAACTAAATCTTGTAGCTCACTGACCCTGCGAGTAGACGAGAGCAATGAGAAAAATCACTTTCCAAGTAAGAGATTTAAGATGAGCCGAAGCCATTGGTTCAAAAGGAGGCTTCATCAATTGAGCAAGAACAACATTGAGGTTTGAGAAGTGGTTTGACATTGAAAAGTCCTTTCATAAATCTGGAAACAGGATGAGCAGAAAGGGGTTTCCCTTTGATAGGTTGATAAAAAGCAGCAATTGCACTAAGATGGACTCGAATGGATATGGATTTGAGGCCTGATTGAGACAAATAGAACAGGTAATCCAAAACTGAAGACAAAGAGATAGAATGAGGCTCCTTGTGATGAATGGAGCATCAAGCAGAAAATCTAGTCCATTTCTGATTTTAGCAATGTCTAGCGGTAGGCTTCCTAGAAGCCTCTAAAATGTCTGTACAGATTGAGAAAACTATAGAGTGGCACTTAAGTTGAGAGGTACCAAGCTGTCAGGTGTAGAGACTACAGTAGTGCTGCCCTATTCACGATTCGAATCGGGTGAATCGATTCGAATTGATTACATTTTTTAAAAAATCGGCCTCCTGATTCAATGGCCGACCCTTCCTCTGTGCCTTCCTAAAGCAGGAGCTGCAGCGCTGCCTCTTGCTGGCCATCCATTGCTGCTCCTGCTTGAGGGGGGGAGGGTCTGTCAGAAAGGCCTTCCCCAGCTTCTCCGCTCTTGCCTCCCCCAGTTTCCCCGCTCTTACCTCCTTTAGGCTAATAGGGCAGCCTGCAAGCTCGCTGGTGTTATAGCGATCCCTTCAGCTGCCTGTGGTCCTCAGTGGCACGTTCTCTCTGCCGCGATCCTGCCCCTGCTCTGACGTCAGGGGCAGGATCGTGGCAGAGAGAATGTGCCGCTGAGGACCACGGGCAACTGCAGGGATCGCTATAACACCAGCGAGCCTGCAAGCTGCCCTATTAGCGTTAAGGAGGTAAGAGCGGGGAAGGTGCAGGCTTGCAGGGGGAGCAGGCGTTCATTCATGGCGGGGAGAGCAGGCATTCATTCATGGCGAGGGGAGCAGGCGTTCATTCATGGCGGGGGGAGCAGGCGTTTATTCACGGAGAGGGGAGCAGGCCTTCGCAGCGGGATGGAGGAGAAAATGTGCCTTCGGCAGAGGGAGCAGGCTTATGTTTGCAGCGGGGGGAGCAGGCCTTTGCGGTGGGAAGGAGGAGAAAATGTGCCTTCGCGGCAGGGGGGAGCAGGCCTTCGCGCGGGAAGGAAGAGAGAGTCCCTTTGTGGGGGGAGCAAGCCTCTTTGTGGGGGAAGCAAGCCTTTGTGGTGGGGAGCAGGCCTTCAGGGCAGGGAGGCAAGCTTGTGCAGAGGGAGGAGGAAGAAGAGTTCCTTTGGCGGTGGGGAGGCAGGCCTGGGAGGAGGAGGAAGGAGTAAGAGAGGGGAGGGGAGATGCCAGACCTGGGGTGAAGTGAAGGGAAGTGAGAGACCAAAAAGAGGGGGAAGAAAGCAGAGAGGTGCTGGACTAATGGAGAGAGAGAGAGAGAAACACAAGACCACAAGGGGAAAGGTACAAGAGGGACAGATACTGCTCCAAAGTAGGTGGGCAAGGTGCAGGATGGCAGGAGCTATAGTAGGAGAAAGCCTGTACTAGGCGAAGGGGATACAGGAGATAAGGAAGAGAAAAAGAAGAAGCTGGATATGGGGAGAGATAAGATGCTGGGCATGGAGGGGAGCATAGGAACGGGGACACAGAAGAGAGATGCTGGAAGAAAGGGTAGATGAGAAAAGGAGAGATGGTGGATCTGTGGATGGTGGGGTCCATCGCTGCAGCTGCAGGGGGATGGAAATGAAAAAGAAGGAAAGATGCCAGACCTCCAGGGGAGGAAAGGGAAACAGAAGGGGAGGACAGAGATGGAAGATGGATGTTTAGCACAGAAAGCCTGATCAGAAGACAACCAGACCAACATGGGACCAACAAGATTTGAAAAATAACCAGACAACAAAAGGTAGGAAAAATAATTTTATTTTCTGTTTTGTGATTACAATATGTCAGATTTGAAATGTGTATCCTTCCAGAGATGGTGTTGGACCGCAAACATGAGCTAGGATTTAATAGAGAGAGGAAAAGTCTTTTTTTGTTTGTTTATTTTGTTTACACCACAGGACCAGTGTGGGTAGGAGATTTGAATAAGCAATTCATCAAATTAAATCAAAATAAAACTTGAGAGGGCAAAGGGGGTGAAGAGGCTATAAAATAAAACCCACCAAGATGTTTGGAAAAAACCACCCAATTGGGCAAGAAACTCGAATCGAAAAATCGATTCAATAGGCTGAATCAAAATTTTTTTTCCTGAATTGGGCAGCACTAGACTACAGATTGGGATGAAGTAGAGACCCCTGACTCTGTGTAAGCAGAGAGGGAATAACTGGAATAAGTAGTGGCTCCCTGCTGCTGAGTTGAAGTAGAAGGGAGAACCAAGGTTGCCTGGGCCACAGAGGAGCTATCAGACTCATGGTGGCATGTTCCTGTTTGAGCTTGACAAGTGTTTTGAGTATGAGAGGGAATGAAGGGAACACATAGAGAAACTGATTCGTCCATTCCAGGAGAAAAGCATCTGCCTCCAGTCGATGAGGGGAGTATATCCTGGAGGAGAACTAAGGCAGTTTGTTGTTGTGGGGAGATGCTAAGAGATCTATCTGAGGAGTTCCCCACTGACAAAAAATGTGATGAAGAGGTGAGGAATTGAGTGTCCATTTGTGAGGTTGTAGAAGATGACTCAATTTGTCCGCCAGACAGTTTTTCTCTCCTTGAATGTAGACAGCTTTCATGAAGGTAATGTTAAGGATTGCCCAATTCCAAAGCTTCAGAGCTTCCTGGCAAAGAGGGAGAGATCCTGTTCCTCCCTGCTTGTTGACATGGCGACTTGATTGTCTGTCCGAATGAGGACTACCTAGTTGTGAAGAAGATGCTGAAAAACTTTGAGAGCATTGGCGATCGCTCTGAGTTCCAACAGATTGATGTGATACTGATGATCTGTGCTGGTCTAATGGCCTTGAGGCCATCGAGATGAATCCCCCAAGCATAGGTCGAGGAATCTGTCGTGAGGACCTTCTGATGAGGGGACATTTGAAACAGTAAACCTCTGGAGAGATTGGAAGAGAGCATCCACCAGTGGAGAGACTGCCTCAACGAAGGAGTCACTCTGATGTGTTGAGAGAGTGGGTCGAAAGCCTGAGCCCACTGAGATGCTAGGGTCCACTGAGGGGTTTGAAGTCTGGCAAAAGGAGTCATGTGAACGGTATAAGCCATATGACCAAGAAGAACCATCATATGTCTTGCTGAAATTGAAGAGAGGGAAGACACTTTGTAACAGAGCTGAAGAAGAGCATCCTGATGTTGAGGAGGAAGGAATGCTCTGAGTTGAACAGTGTCCAAGACAGCTTCGATGAACTGTAGAGTTTGAGAGGGCTGTAGCTGGGATTTGGGAAAGTTGATTTCGAACCCCAAACTTTGGAGAAACCAAATAGTCGGTTGGGTCGCTACAATAACCGCTTGAGATGTTCAATCTTTGATGATCCAGTCATCCAGGTATGGGAACACCTGTAGACCATGGTTCCGCAGAGCTGCTGCTGCTGCTACTACTAGGTACTTGGTGAAGACTCTTGGAGATGATGCCAGGCCAAAGGGAGCAATCTATATTGGAAATGCAGATTTCCCACGCGAAATCTGAGGAACTATCGAGAGGCTGGATGAATGGGAATGTGAGTGTAAGCCTCTTTGAGATCTAGAGAAAATAACCAATCATTCTGATCTAGAAGAGGATATAAGGATGCCAGAGACAACATTCAGAAATTTTCTTTGTATAAAAATTTGTTGAGTGCTCTTCCAATGGGAAGGGGAGAGGACAGAGGCAGAATGATGGAAATTATGCTCTATATTAAATGGTCAAAAAGGTTGAGAGGCCTTAGGCACAGCAGGTGTCTGAGGTTTTTGCTGCCTTTGCTGCTGCTGTTGTGGTTGTTTCTTAGGAGGCGCTTGTGTATATGGAGCTGCTCTCTGTGGAAAACGCCTCTGGTAAGATGGAAGAGGCCTGAAGCCTTTAGAGGTGGAAGGCTTAGGTTGAATGATGGAAGCAAACGATTTCTCATGTTCAGACAATCGTTTAGTAGCTGCCTCGATGGAGTCATCAAACAAGTCATTGCCCTGAGAAGGGATGTTGGCCAGATGATCTTGAAGATTGGGGTCCATGTCTACAGTTCGGAGCCAGGCAAGCAGGTGCATTGCCACTGAGAAGGCAGTGACCCTTGAGAAAAGTTCAAATGCATCATAGGAAGATTGAAGGAGATGCATGCGGAGTTGAGTCAGAGTGGTAATCACATGCTGAAACTCTGGAAGACGGTGTTGAAGAATATATTTGAAAAATTCAGGCAGTGTGTCAACCAAATGCTTGAAATAGGAAATGAAAACAAAATTGTAATTCAAAACTCTAGTTTACATAAGAGAATTTTTATACAAACGACGACCAAACTTGTGCATGGTCCTGCCCTCTCTTCCAGGAGGGACAGTGGCATAAACTTTGGCAGGATTGATCCTTTTCAGAGAAGACTCCACGAGAAGGGACTGATGACATCAAGTTCTATAACACCGTATTAAAAAAAGCTAGGAAGAATTTCTATGGAGATAAAATCTCCAAGTCAAAAAACCAAAACAGTGCACTGTTCCACATCTGGCGCAACCTAATTTCAAAAAACGACTCCACCTCCTCCCCCTCCCTCCCATCTCCAAATGACCTAGCTAAATTTTTCAACGAGAAGATCACTACCATAAAAAGTTCATTCCCCCCGGCTGTCTCTTACAACTCTCTTCCTCCGAATGACTCCAACCCTATCCCTGCTGACAGATCATGGACTTCCTTCGAACTCATATCCGAACCCCAGGTCTCTAAACTTTGCCTCAAACTTAAATCCTGCAAATGCATCCTAGATCCGTTCCCATCCTACCTTTATGAACACATTCCTGCACAGGCCATCTCTTCCCTTGCCAGCCTTATAAATAAGGCTTTACTATCGGGCCTGTTCTCCACAGAAATGGGACACATTGCCTTATCCCCTCTTCTGAAAAAAAGCTGATCTCGACCCTTCCTTACCATCGAACTACCGCCCCATAGCAAATATCCCTCTTTTAACTAAACTGCTAGAGACTATAGTCGCTACTCAGCTCTCCTCTTACCTAGAGAGATTCTCCATTCTCCAACACTACCAATATGGATTTAGACCCAATTTCAGCACCGAGTCCCTCCTAGTTTCCTTAATTTCAAAGGTGCAACAACTACACTCTCGAAACAAATTTGTTGTTCTACTACAATTCGATCTCTCCGCGGCTTTTGACATCGTGCACCATGACATACTAATTTACCAACTTTCTGAGATAGGAATAGACTCCTTCGTCCTAAAATGGTTCTCAAACTTCCTTCGCTCTCGTTCCTACATTGTCAACACAAACGGCTCCAGATCCGCTCCTTGGACACCATCTTGCGGTGTCCCACAGGGTTCTCCCCTCTCCCCTATTCTATTCAACATGTATATGACCTCCCTGAAGCTCCTCAATCTATCCCCCCTTGAAACAATATACACATACGCTGACGATATCTTTATCCTCCTCGAAACAGACCAGAACCTCACAAACCTCCAAGAGAACATTACTTCATGCATAATGAGACTTCACGCCTGGTCCCTCTCGGTACAGATGAAATTAAATGAATCAAAAACAAAAGTACTCTGGCTCGGCCCAAAATTAGAATGCCTGCCCACCCTCTTCACACTACCCACAGGCTCTGCTCTGCACCTTGAGTTCTCAAGCAAGGTCCTCGGCATCATTATCGATTCTTCTCTCTCCCTCAACAATCACCTCAATTCCTTGGCAAAATCATGCTTTTTCAGCCTCCACATGCTGAGGAAAGTAAGATCCTACTTTCACCAAAAACATTTCGCCATCCTTGTACAATCCATCATCCTCTCCAAACTCGACTACTGTAATGCCATTTATTTATGCCTAACAAAAAAAAGTCTTCATAGACTCCAGCTTATCCAAAATACCGCAGCCAAGCTGATTTTTGCAAAACGCAAATTCGACCACGTCTCCCCACTACTTACCAATCTTCACTGGCTCCCAGTGCTTTCCAGAATTCATTGCAAATGCTCCTGTCTGGCTTTCAAGATCATTCACGGCATTCTTCCGCCCCTAATCCCACTATCTTTTACTACCAGATCCGCCCACAGACATAAACTATCCTTCCCCTCTCTACACGGTATTCTCTACGCAGGCAAACTGGGAAAATCCCTCCTCTCCAAAATCACAGGCCTTTGGAACGATCTCACTATCCCGCTGCGGAACCTGGGCTCCCTCCAATTCTTCCGCAAACAATTGATAACCTGGCTCTTTTCTAACATATAATCATTTTTTCTAACATATAATCATTTTTTCTAACATAAAATCATTTCTTCTCCTGTTTATATTCCTTCTATTCATATACTCTTGTAAATCTTTCTCCTCTCTTCTTATATTTTTAAGCTTTGTAAACCGTGCTGAGCTCCACTTCCGTGGAGATGATGCGGTATATAAACTTAAGGTTTAGTTTAGTTTAGTTTATGAGACAACTGAGATTTCTCGAAGCCCCTGCAGTAGACCATCCTGTAACGAGATTCCAGCTTTCCTGGCACAGCAGGAATGGAATAAGGTGTTTCAAGATTCTGTTGTAAAGTTTGAGAAAGAAGTCTATTGATGGGCAATTTAAGAGACTCCGCAGGAGGACGAGACATACCCATTTCATCTAAATACTCCGTAGAGTATTTGGAATCGGAGTCCAAAGTAATATTGAGGTCCTTACTCATTTGATGTAGGAAACAAGAAAAAGATATCTGCTCCAAGGAAGGTTGATCTCAAGGAGAAGAAGGTGACCTCGAGGCGCCTCGCAAGGCAGAGAACGAAGGTGAAGCTTCTCTGGAGTACTGATACCTGAGGTCTGAATATTCAGGTGTAGATGACTCACTGAGAGAATGGATAGAATCTCTCGCAGGAGAAGAAGCATAGTTGTAACGCTCTGGAGGTGGTGTCCTCGACTTCAGAATTGGAGGCCTCGAAGAGTCTTGAGGCCTGGAGAAACGAGGTCTGTCTCAAGAAGAGGATCTGTGCCTCGATGGATGCCTCGATGTGGAAAACTGTGCCTCGAACCAGGCAGGTCCCGCTGAGATGAACGTCGAGGAGTCTTCGCCCTATGCCTCGGAAAGGGCGATGTCTTATGCGAGGAAGGAGGGCTGGAGGCTTGAGATTGAGATACCAAAAGGGACTGAGCTCCTTGTGTCGAGGTATCTCGAGGCACTGACAAGGATTTGGCTCCTTGAGTAGCATGCTTATGCTCTAGTCGAGACACTCGCAAAGACTCGACTCCTTGCACAGAATGTGTAGAATCCTGTTGAGGCACTCCCAAGAACTCGACTCATTGTATAGCGTGGGTAGATTGAGCTCAAGGCACTGCCAAGGACTCGACTCCTTGCAATACTGCTAAGTGCTCAGACTGGACTGCAGAAAGCAGAGTTGAGGTAGGAGTATGTTTGGCAAGCATATTACTAAACTGCCGATCCAAAATGGTCTGGATCATAATCTCCAAATGTGCCACTGAAACTTGAGGATCTGGTACATTTGGTGTGGCTATAATCTCCGATGAAGAGGAGGAAGAACAACTCTTCAACTTTGAGACATGCTTCTTGGGCAGCTTGATAACCACTGCTAGTACCTGACCTGAGAGAGACAGCGAGGCAAGAGGCTCCTCAGTAGAAGACTTAGCAGATTTGCCCGAGGATGAGGACCCGCCAAACGAGGTTTGATTAAGGTCGAGGCAGAAGGCGGATCCCCTGTGAGAAGCTTGACCGGAGTTGAGGTCGAGACCGGAGAAAGTGGATCCATACCGCTAAAGAGTTTCTCCACCTGAACTCGACGACATTTGACGGCTCGAGGTTGAAGAGCACACGACTCCGTACGATGGTCAGGTTGCAAATACTGAATACACCACCTATGTGAGTCAGTGAGGGAGATCGCGCACTGGCAACGGCTACACTTCTTGAAGCCTGTGACCAGTCGGGACATAAACGGAAAAATAGCCTCAACGAGATCGAAGCCCACTGGCTGAGGCCTTGAGGCAGGCCCCACCGTGACACAAAAGAAAAATAAAATTAAGGGTTTTTTTTTTTTGGGGGGAGGGTTAAATGAAAACGCGCAAAGAAACACAGTGACCCTGTAAAAAATATAAGCTGCAGTGAGAGAAGGCACGAAGTAGAACCGAGTCTAGCGCAGAGCGTCGAACTAGGACTTTTCAGCTCCACGGAGAACTGAGGAGAAGCACGCCCTGTGTCGGTCGGGAAGGCACTTGTGCATGAGAGGTGCAGCAGTCGTAAACTTTCTAAAGTTCTTCAAGCAAGTCTGCTTGCGAAGCTGTCAGCATCCAGGCTCCGTGGATGACATCACCCACATGTTGATAATAGGCTGCCTGCTTGACCTGGGATAGCAGCTAGTGCGCTTTAGTAAAAGGACCCCCAAATTCTTTTATCAAATGACTGTTCCTTCTCTACATGTTGCAAAGTCCATGCTTATTTATTATGTCTATTTATGCATTTAGCAAACCTTTGTTAAAAATAAATTTGCTTAGGGCTGATAATTCTATAAAATCCAATTTATATTCCAAGGTGCATATCCTATGCTGAAAAAGTCTGAAATGTATAGAAATTTAAAATATATTCCACTACTAAAACCAGATATATTGCCCTCCCCCAACCAATTAACAATGTATTGTCCATAACATTCCCCTAATTTTCAGGAAGCCTTTTATAAAATGCCCAGGGAAATTGTGCACATCAAGATTTAGACAACCCTTTTCCTACCTAGATGGCATATGCAAAATCAGGCTTAAGGAATGCTGAAATATGTTGTTAAACTTAATTCTGTTCTTATTTCAGAATGTCCAGAAAAATCTCAGGAGGATCTGTGGTGGAGATGCAAGGAGACGAGATGACACAAGTGATTTGGGAGCTGATCAAAAAACAATTCATTTCTCCCTACGTGGACCTAGATTTACACAGGTAGTTTTACTCATGAACAGCATAACCTTTATCCACGTCAGGGCTTTCTGGCCTGTTGTATCATGCATATGTATATGCTACCTTGATGATCTGAGCAGAGTTCACAGTCCAGGAGGAGAGAGGGAGGAGATTGGAAAACTGCAGTTTTTTTATTTTTGTTCAGTATATCCAGTTTCCCTGAAAAGCTGTCAGTGTGGTAGTTGGTGATCCATTGTAATTGCTAACTGCGAGAGGTGAAAGAACAAAGACTGCCAGGAGAAATGCAGTTCAAATTCTCCACCTAAAACAAATGTAGCTCGAAATTTACTGATTTAGTTTCTCTTCATCTATCTTCTTAAAAGTAATCTCTATACCTATAGATAGAGGAAATTGGATCTGTCTGTTGCTCAGGGGTGAGGTGCATATGTACATCTTGCCCCATCATTCTATCTTGATAGGTAGAAATAAGAGGTATCCCTGGGAGAGGAGTTGGGAGGGTTGCTAAGTTTGGGCACCAGTGATGAGGGACATCAACTGTGCAACAACACAGTGGGAAGAGTTGGCAAAGTGGGAAGAGTGGGTAGTCAAATTACATCAGGGATATCTGTGGGGCCCCATTTTATGCTGTGATAAGTGTGCACTAGCGCTTACAGCATCTTAGTAAACGAGCCCCTATATTTACTCAGAACCCAAGGCAGGCAGGTAGCAGGAAAGCCCCAGCCTCTCCCGCCTCCCTCCCTATTTTTAATTTGGCAGGGAGGGTAGGCAGGCAGGCCCCGGCCTCTTCCTCCTCCCCGCCGCTCCCGGCATGTACCTTTTTTTTTTTTTTTAAACTTCTGTTCGCAGCCAAGGGTGGCTGGCTGCCTGGTTTCCGCTGCTTCCTCCCAGAACTGCTGGCTAACGCGGCTGCCTCCTCTTCCGTTGTCTCGCAGCATAGTGGCACACCAGGTTGTTTGCCTGGTCCCATGCCACTTCCCGCGAGAAATGACGACACCATTTAGCAAAAAAGCTTTCCGCGCTGCTGATCTATGCGCCGCTAGCAAGGGAGGAATACACACTAGACCACCAGGTACGGGGGATGATTTAAAAATACTGGGGGGGATGATTTAAAAATACTGGGGGGGATGATTTAAAAATACTGGGGGGGATGATTTAAAAATACTGGGGGGGATGATTTAAAAATACTGGGGGGAGGGATGATCTAAAAATACTGGGGGGGTATCTAAAAGTACTGGGGGGATGATTTAAAAGTACTGGAGGATGATTGATCAAGAAATACTGGGGGGGATTATCTAGAAGTACTGGTGGGATGATTGATTAAGAAATACTGGGGGGATTATCTAGAAGTACTTGGGGGGATGATTGATCAAAAAATACTTGGGGGGGATTATCTAGAAGTACTTGGGGGGATGATTTAAAAGTACAGGGGGATGATTTAAAAAGGTACGGGGAGAGGCTGGGGTGGGCGGGCTGGATGCCACTATGCATGTCTACCATTAGACGTGCCCACCTCTAGACGTGCCCTGTCCCGGCCTACCACTAGGCCACCAGAGGGGGGACAGAGTACAGGGCACACCATTTGGTTCAATTTTTTATTTTTCCTCCTTTACAGGTGGATGCATCTTATGGTCAGATGGGTGCATCTTATGGAGCGAAAAATACAGTAATTGAAAATTACCCCCACATATCCTCCCACTTAAAGTGGCTCAAATCACACACAGGTGCACATGATTAGAACATTGTTACTCAGCATTTTGAAGAAGGTTTGCCCCTACTTAAACCTCATACATTTAGTTTGGTGTGCTCATGACTGCTGCAGTGAGAGTGAACACCATGGTGAGATAAAAAGAACTGTCTGAGGCCTTCAGAAAGAAGATTGTAGCAGTTTATAAGTCTAGTAAGGGATTTTTTTTTTTTGGGGGGGGGTGAAACAGTTTATTAAGAAGCAAACAAACACAGAAAATCAGCCAAACAATAACCAGATATGAATGAAGAACAGAAAATAATACAATACAATACCCAATTCCCAGAGCATAGCTATATGGGCCCCCAAAAGAAACAATCAATAGAGACAGGGGAGGGAGTCCCTCCCAGCAGGGGATACAGCAAAAGCCCATCTAGGCCCCATGCCCAAATAGCAGCACAAGAGGGGAATGGGAAGGGGAAGAAAAAGAAACGCCAGCTGTGAGTTTACACCCATAATTTTATATGAATCCCACCCTGGACAAACAACCCAATCAAACTCCCCACCTCATTCCCCCCCTTCTCCTCTCAGCAACTGGAGACATGGGAACCAAAAAAAAATACCCAACCTCACAAGGGGGCAATCGCAGCAAGAACCTGTTCCCACAAGGATCCATACAGCCTAAGATATCCCCCCACTCAGCTCCCAATGGGCTAGCTCTTGGAGAGACCGCTTCCAGCCCTCCAACTCCGGGGATGTTGCATCCATCCAGAGGCAGAGCACACCCCGTTTGGCTGCAAGAATGGCAACATACACAAAATGCCAGTGGTCTGCAGTCAGCCCTTGATTCAGAAACTCCCCATCATGTCCTAAGACCAAGATCCCATAGGACCACTGGACCGGCACCCCCAGGATCTGTACAATAAAATCCAGCACTCCATTCCAGTAAATGCCCAAAAGCGGGCATTCAATGATCATGTGCAATAGAGTCCGGGCAGGTGCCCACACTTCACACAATCCTCAGAGTCCCAGAGGCCAGCCCTCACCCCCTGTGTTCGGGTAACAAAGTTGTGATGGAGAAAATTAAATTGGAGCTCCTGCAATTGAGCATTCCGTACCCCCTTCGAGCTATATTAGAGACGCAGGTTTTTAGGTTTTAGTGGTAATTCCCTCCCCCATTTTCAGCAACCATCTGGAGGCCAGGGCAGGCAGCTGGGCATCCACCCTCTCTGCCAGGGTAGTCCCTTACCAGAAAGATAAAGAATTAAGAGCGGAAGGTAGAGACAGGAAAATCTGATCCATCTTCAGAAAATTACCGCCCCCCCGAGTGATGTTGAAGATTATCCAGATAATAATATCTCAACTGTAGGTATGCAATAAAGGGCAAAAGGGGCCAAGTCCCAGGTGGTGCAGAGCACTTCATACGAAGGAAAGAAAGAGGTCATGGCCCCATCATAGAGACATGGCCCAAACAAAAACGGGTGCCAAACCAGTCTCCAACACCCTTAGGGGCTCCCACCCCTAAGGGAAAGTCAGGACTCTGACCATTCATCCAGAAGGCCCAATTGCCCTGTCCCTTGACAATCCGGTGCCACCACCAAGTCAGCGCCTTCCTTAAAGGGGTAAGCCAGACCAAATTAAATCCTAGGTGTGGACGCCTCCACAGGGAACATACCAGGCATGCCAGCGCCCTAAAAGGGGCCGTCCAAGAATCAAAGAGTCCGATGGGGGAAAACCTATACTCGCCTGTAAATAGTTTGTGGATCAATCTCATAAGGGCTGCAACATTATGTAAACAAAGGTCTGGCAGGGCCAACCCTCCTCCCTCTCAGTTCTGTGTAAGCTTCCACAAGCTTATGCGCACTCTCCTGTTGTTCCAGATAAAAGAGCCAATGACAGATCTATAGGATCGTTCATCCACACAGCAAAGCCACAGGGGAATCATCTGCAGAGGATAAAGGAGCTTTGGGAGCAAAATCATTTTCCCGAGTGCAATTCTACCAGACAGAGATAGGGGCAAGTCCTCCCAGCGAACACAATAATCTTACAACATCTTCAGTTTATCAGAGATATTATGGCAGTAGACAGTAGACCAATCTGCGCTAAGAAAAATGGCTAAATACTAAAGCCGGACCTATCTGGGACTGCAAAATTTTGTAAAACTCAGGTCCCATACCATTAGGTCCAGGTGCTTTTGCCAACTTCAACTGCCCCACAGCAGCTTGAACTTCCTGGCATGACATAGGTGCGTTCAGCAGTTGTAAGTTGGCATCCGAGACTTAAGGGAGGTCAAGGTCACGAAAAAAAGAATCGCGAGCGGTCAGATCGTAGGGACCCAGTCTATAGAGGTCTGCATAGAATCGAACAAATTGCTCTTGTATCGCTTTCTCCGCTGGGTGGATAATGTGCTGACCCTCACAAATACGGGAAAAGCAAGAAGCCTTTCTGAACAGTCGTACCAAATTTGCCAATAATTTACCCGCCTTATTGCCCCACTTATACAGCCGAAATTTATAAACATCAATATGAGTCATTGCCCGCGCAGTCAGAGGGTATCCAGTTGCTTCTGTAAACCTAGATACGTGGCACAGGATTTCGCTGAGGGCTGCTCAGTTAAGACACCTTCTGCCATCTCTGCTGGACAGTATAGGCGATGGTTCTACCCCACAGATACGCCTTAGCGGCCTCCCAAAAAATAGTATCCAAGACCTCCACGCCCATATTTGTAGCGCAGTAGAGGCTCCACGCCTCGGTGAGATAGGTTTGGAAATTTTTATCCAAATAGAGGGTAGGATTAAGGCTCCAAATGCGATCACGGCCATGTCCTTACCATTGCAGAGTGAGAGTAATGGCAGCATGATCACCAAAGGGAACATCAAGGATATGTGTGCATACCACCCTTCCAATGGACTGTGAGGGCAGCAAGATATAATCCAACCTGGAATGAGTATGGTGCACTCCGGAATATGAAAGATAAGTGCGCCACACATCCACGAGGCCAATTCTCCCATCAAAAAATGAACCCTGATCCTCTCATTGTCACTCCGCACCACCCGGGGGGGGGGTTTGCAATCCACAGATGGATCACTGGTAATATTGAAATCCCTGGCAACTATGAGTTAGGCAAGGCCAGGAGATGGGCTAGAATCCCCGAAAAGAAAGAATGAGAGTATACGTTCGGGCCATAGACGTTGCACAGAACCACTGGTCAATCCTGGAGAGTGCCAGCCCATAGGACATAGCGACCCTGAGGGTCAGTGATAATCTTATGTGGGACTGCCACTACAGTCTTGTTGATAAGAATAGCCACTCCCTGTTGTCTAGAGTTGTTGGAGGAGTGAGCGGCCTCCCCCATCCCTCACCAATTTCAGATGTTCCCTAGTAGTAAAATGCGTCTCTTGCAGGAAAGCTACAGACACCTGTTTCCGCTTCAAAAAAGACAGCACTTTCTTCTGTTTAATTGGTGAGTGGAGGCCGTCCACATTTAGAGTAATATAAGTCAGATCAGCTATAACCATGAGCGGTACAAAGAACAATTAACAGAGAGATACACATCATATGTCTTCCTCAGCAGGCCTCCCAGCTGAGCCCCCTGGAAAAAAAGAAGAGAAAAACCCCAGCTGCTGAGGGGTATCCCCCTCCCCCTCCTTCCCCCCCAGCACACCAAACAGCCATCCATACCCCTACAGCCATCCTAACCCACCACACATACTCCACTGTCCCCAAGCAACCCCCCTGTGCCCCCCTACACCCCCATGGATCCTCCCAAATCCCATCCATATTAAAATACAAAAGAGAATGCCCGCTCCCTACTACCCCCCCAGCCAAAAAAAGACCTACATGGTAACCAGATAGAAAAAACAGCAACTAGAATCAACAGGAATGTTCCCACCACCACCAACAAAAATGGAACAAAACAGTGTAGGCATAAGCCAAACAAAGACAACCAACAGAGTAGGCATAGAGCAGCACACCACCCCGCCTCCCCCAAAAGCATATACAGCAACAAGTCTGTAGGTACACAGCGAACAGGATTCATATGTGGGCCCATAGTGACTCTCTCCAAGCCCCTTGGACAACCTAGGGCCAGACGCTTCTTGAGGGTCAACCCATTGTGCAGCAAATGAGCCGAAAGACTTGTGCATTCCTCTCCAGGCAAAGGACAGCAGAGTCAGAGGCATACAGCCGGCTCACAAGGCCCCAACGGGAGCACAAGGAAAGGCATCCCAGTAGGGGATAGCGCTACGCCTCCAGTACCCCATAGTCCACTCAAAAGGCACAGTCCACCATGGGGGAGGGGGGAAGAAGAAACAACAAGAAAAGGAAAAAACCCTGAAAAAAACACCAAGCGTCCTCAACAGAAGGTAACCAATGGAGCCGAATCACAAAAGGCACCAGAATGCGCTCAGTCCCAAGGATTACAGACCAGCGCAGGCTTCCTCAAGGCAGGATACACAGTTCATGGAGCCGCTGCTCCCTACAGACCCTCTGTATAAGTGTTTAGGTCCGTCATAGTGTCACAAAGATGGGGCCCAGATGCCTCCTGGATGCGGACCCGAGCAGGAAACAGCACAGTAAAGCGGATCCAACTGTTCCGCAATTCAGCACAGTAGGGTGCAAATGAGCAGTGACTCGCAGCCACTGCTGGCGAGCAGTTGTTAAAGAGGAGTAATTTGGTATCCTCATACTCCAGTGAGACAGCCTTCTTTTATATAGGGCCAAAATATGATCCTTAATTGATGCATTCAAAAACGGGTGATCACAGGATGTGGCCTGGTCTCCCTTTGGTGAAGGTCTCCAATTCGGTGGACCC
The DNA here is from genome assembly GCF_902459505.1 of Geotrypetes seraphini. Taxonomy (NCBI): domain Eukaryota; kingdom Metazoa; phylum Chordata; class Amphibia; order Gymnophiona; family Dermophiidae; genus Geotrypetes; species Geotrypetes seraphini. The sequence continues at coordinate 136,244,840 of NC_047088.1, read as the reverse complement.
ACTCCACCACCGCTCGACTCCCCGGCAGTTCCAGACCCACCTGTGTTGGCAGCCATTGCACTATGATGGTCCACAGGTCCGCCTCGCGCACCCACTCTAGGAGGCGAAGAACCCGCAGGTTATTTCTGCACCCACGGTTCTCCTGGTCCTCCAGGCAGGCCTGAAGGGTAGAGCACTTGGTCTCCAGAGCATGTAGATGAGCCGCATCCTGATTTCTCCAGTCCTCCTGCACCGATACTCTCTTCTCCAACTGGTCAATCTGTGACCCATGCCTCTCCACAGAGTCCTTAATTTCCTCCACGGCCGTCTGAAACGTTGCAAATTTGTTGTCTGAGGGCCGAGAGATGTTTTGTGATTTCCTGCAGCGTCTCTTCTTGTAAAGTAACTGGTGTGCAGTAAAGCTCCTTCTGACGTCATCTTGGGACATAGCATGGTCTGCCAGTATTTGAGCGGCCGCGGGGCCTTAGCTGGCATAACACCGCTCATGCGCTCCAGATTCCCCCGAGGCGCACTCCCGTCAATACCCCCGGATTAGCAGTGCTGAGAACATAGTTAGGGGAACAAGAAAACCTCACCATGCCAATTTAAAATGAGAAAAGGGGAGGGGAAGGTCAGAGCTTAGGCAGAGAGCCACTGCTCAGCAGCACATCATCGTGTGACCCTCTAGTAAAGGATTTAAAAAATTTCAAAAGAATTTGATATTAGCCATTCCACAGTCCAGAAAACAGTGTACAAGTGGAGAACTTTCCAAACAACTATGTTTGGCGTACACCAAATACAGTATTCCAGGAAAAGAACCTCATACCAACTGTGAAACATGGAGGTGGAAATGTCATGGTTTGGGGATGCTTTGCTGCAGCAGGACCTGGCCAGCTCACCATCATAGAATCCACCATGAATTCTGTCATGTATCAAAGTGTGCTTGAGGAACATGAGACCGACGCCACTCGAGCAGGAGGAATCTGCCCTGCCCTGCTTGGCTGCGAGCCTGCTTTCCTCCAGCCCATCCGAGGGCTGCTACAGGCTAGCGTGACCCGGCTTCTCTTCAGCCAACTGCGGGCCGCCGAAAGTTTTTTGTTCCGCCTCAGCGACTCCAAGGCAGAGGAAGGAGGAAGTTTCCTCCATCTTGTTCCTCCTTCCTCCGCCCGACGCCACTCGAGCAGGAGGGATCTGCCCTGCCCTGCTTGGCTGCGAGCCTGCTCTCCTCCAGCCCATCCGAGGGCTGCTACAGGCTAGCGTGACCCGGCTTCTCTTCAGCCCACTGCGGGCCGCCGAAAGTTTTTTTGTTCCGCCTCAGCGACTCCAAGGCAGAGGAAGGAGGAAGTTTCCTCCATCTTGTTCCTCCTTCCTCCGCCCGACGCCACTCGAGCAGGAGGGATCTGCCCTGCCCTGCTTGGCTGCGAGCCTGCTCTCCTCCAGCCCATCCGAGGGCTACTACAGGCTAGCGTGACCCGGCTTCTCTTCAGCCCACTGCGGGCCGCCGAAAGTTTTTTGTTCCGCCTCAGCGACTCCAAGGCAGAGGAAGGAGGAAGTTTCCTCCATCCTGTTCCTCCGCCCGACGCCATTGTGCAGGACTGAACGGCCTGCCCCTGCCCCACACTTGATCTCTGCCTCCACAGCCCACCCAAGAGCTGCCGAAGTCCCTGCAAGACAGTACTAGCACTTCTGGACTCCTTTCTGCCTCACCTCACCATCCCCCCCCTCCTTAGCTCATCAAGGTCCACTGAGGGCCTCCAGACTCTCAGCTCCCCTTGCCCAACCCGGACTCTGCCCGTTGCCAAAGTTTACCTCTGTTCATATTCCTGTCTCTGTACCATATTTTATTATTGTCTATGCTTTTTATTCAGATGCCAAATTCCACCTTGTCTTTGCCTAGTTCAGCACCAAACTGTATTTCTGCCATACGGAAAGCGCTTAGCCGCTAACTGCTCTCACCGATATAGCTCCCCCTTTGATCTACCCCTAAAAAAAACCAAAAAACTCTCATTCCTACTCTTGGCCCTGCACTTAGCCAGTTTAATCTAAGTTCCCCTGCTGCTCCCTCCTCTACCTCTTTTCCCCCCCTGCTGCAGACTCTCACACATCAACCTCCTTGTCCTAATTCCCCACCATGAACCCATCCTTCTGGATCCTTTTCCTCCTACTCTGCTCACCTCTCTATACCTCCCTCTGTCTGAAACCTCCCTCTCCCAACCTACTCGACCCCGCTCACACCAATAACATCTGCCCTGGACTCAAAATCCCCACACTGATTCGCACCAGAATTCCCCCTCTCAAGAAAAACCCTCAAAAAGTCAACCAAGATAATCTAAAACCCCTGCCCCCTGCCAATCTTCCCAACACTGCCTCAGACTCTCTCACCCCAGTCCCAACACTTTATTGCAATGCCAGATCTGTGTGCAATAAGACCCAAATCTTGAAAGACCTTCTAGACGAGCTCGACCCTGGATTCCTATGCATCACTGAATCATGGATCGCCAAAGACGATCTATTCACACAAAACGAACTCCTCCCCCACGGTTACCAAGGCCTCTTCTCCCCCAGACCCAATTGAAAAGGAGGTGGTCTAGCACTCCTCTACAAATCTTTCTTTGACGTCCAGCTCCTTGAGACGGGCACTCACGCTTCCCTAGAATATTTGCTTGCCTCAGTCAATGACGAACTCCGCACCCACCCATTGGGCATCCTGTTACTATACCGCCCACCCACCCCTTGGACCAAATCCTCCAATCTCGTCTTTGAGACCATAACAAATGCCTTCCTTAAATTTCAAAGACTTCTGATCGTTGGTGATATTAATCTCCACCTTGACGACACCAACAGCAAGGACACGACTGAATTCAACAACTTCCTTACCTCTCTAGGCTTCCCCCCACCCACCCCATCTCCAACCCATGAAAAAGGGCACACACTAGACCTCACCACTTTCCTTGATCTTACCGCCTTCAAAACTTCAACCAACGACACTCGCTGGGAACAAGTCCCTTGGTCCGATCACTTCCTAGGGACTACCTGCCTCCCCATCTTCATGTCCCATCTTGACTCCCCACCCCACCCCTCTCACTCCATAACCTTTCGCAAAAAAACCTCGAGCAATCTTTTCTGGTCCAAATTCCTCAACCAACTCTCCTCCAACCCTAGACCTACAGACCCCGAATCCCATTGGCGCAACTGGACCGCCCTCTCCGAGTCCACCTACCACTCCCTTGCTCCAATATCCACTAAAACCATCTCCTACCCCCGAAAGGCCCCCTGGTACTTACCTCTTCACAGAGAACTGAAACAGAAATGTCGCGCTCTAGAGCGCAAATGGAAAAAATCTAAATCCCCCTCTGATAGACATACCTGGAGGGTCAATATTAAACTTTACAATTCTACACTAAAAAAAGCCAGGAAGAACTTCTTCGGAGACAAGATCTCTAGATCCAACAATCAGATCAGTGCGCTGTTCAACATCTGGCGCTCCCTAACTACAAAAAAAGACCCATCCTTGCTCCCACCGTCTCTATCAGCCAATGCCATCGCAAATTTCTTTAATGAAAAGGTTACCACCCTAAGATCCTCCTTCCCACCCATAATCTCCTACAATTCCCTGACCTCTGCTGACCTCAACCCTACCTTACCTATATCCACCCCCATTCCCGCCGACAGATCTTGGACCGTCTTCGAGCCTGTTTCCGAATCGCAAATCTCCAAACTCTGCCTCAAACTAAAAACCTGCAAGTGCACTCTGGATCCTTTCCCCTCCTATCTATTCGAGAATATCCCTACACAGGCCATCACTTCCCTCACCGAACTCATAAACTCTGCCCTAACATCGGGCCTTTTCTCCCCCAACATGGGACACATTTCTTTGACTCCTCTACTGAAAAAGGCCGAACTTGACCCCTCCATACCATCAAACTACCGCCCTATAGCAAATATCCCTCTCCTAACCAAGTTATTAGAATATCCACCATATCCATTATCCATCATATCCACCCAACTCTCATCCTACCTAGAAAGATTCTCTATTCTCCTACCCCACCAATTCGGCTTCAGACCCAACTTTAGCACCGAATCCCTCTTGGCCTCACTAATCTCTAAGGTGCAACATCTCCATTCTCGCAACAAATTTGCTGTTCTCCTACAATTCGACCTCTCCGAAGCCTTCGACGTCGTCCACCACGACATCCTAATCTTCCAACTCTCCGAAATAGGCATAAGCTCCACAGTCCTAGATTGGTTCTCGAAATTCCTACGCTTCCGCTCCTACACCGTTAACACAAACGGTACCTCTTCCCCCCCCCTGGAATCCGAAATGTGGAGTCCCGCAAGGCTCACCCCTCTCCCCTATCCTTTTCAACATCTACATGTCCTCTCTGAAACTCCTCCATCTATCCCCCCTAGAAACTCTCTACTCCTACGCTGATGACATCCTCATCCTCCTCGAGACCGACTCGAACCTCTCAAACCTTGCTGATAACATATCCACATGTATAACGAATCTCCAATCCTGGGCCCAATCTGTACAAATGAAACTGAATGAGTCCAAAACAAAACTACTTTGGCTCGGCCCAATTTTAGACCATTTACCCACCTCCATCCCACTACCATCCGGCCCTACTCTTCAGCTTGAGTTTTCAAGCAAAGTCCTAGGCATCGTCATAGACTCCTCTCTCTCCTTCAATGATCACCTCAACTCCCTGGTAAAAAAATGCTTCTTTAGCCTTCATATGCTGAGGAGAGTGAGATCCTGCTTTCATCATTCTCACTTCGCCGTCCTCGTACAGTCTATCATCCTTTCAAGACTGGACTACTGTAACTCCATAGAAACATAGAAACATAGAAATAGACGGCAGATAAGGGCCCACGGCCCATCTAGTCTGCCCACCTTAATGTCCCTCCCCTACCTTTGCCCTGTGAATAGATCCCATGTGCCGATCCCATTTGGCCTTAAAATCAGGCACGCTGCTGGCCTCAATCACCTGTAGTGGAAGACTATTCCAACGATCAACCACTCTTTCAGTGAAAAAGAATTTCCTGGTGTCACCTCGTAGTTTCCCGCCCCTGATTTTCAACGGATGCCCTCTTGTTGTCGTGGGACCCTTGAAAAAGAAGATATCTTCCTCCGCCTCGATGCGGCCCGTAAGATACTTGAACGTCTCAATCATGTCTCCCCTCTCTCTGCACTCCTCGAGCGAGTATAGCTGTAATTTGTCAAGCCGTTTTTCGTATGGTAGATCCTTGAGTCCCGAGACCATCCGGGTGGCCATTCTTTGCACCGACTCCAGTCTCAGCACATCCTTGCGATAATGCGGCCTCCAGAATTGCACACAGTATTCCAGGTGGGGCCTCACCATGGATCTATACAATGGCATAATGACTTCCGCCTTACGACTGACGAAACCCCTTCGTATGCAGCCCATGATTTGTCTTGCCTTGGACGAAGCCTGCTCCACTTGATTGGCAGACTTCATGTCCTCACTGACGATTACCCCCAAGTCTCGTTCTGCTACCGTTTTTGCTAGGATCTCGCCATTAAGGGTATAAGACTTGCATGGATTCTGGCTGCCCAGGTGCATAACTTTGCATTTTTTGGCATTGAAGTTGAGTTGCCATGTCCTAGACCATCGCTCCAGTAGGAGTAGGTCGTGCATCATGTTGTCGGGCATTGAATCTTCGTCTGTTGTGCATTTGCCCACTACATTACTCAGTTTGGCGTCATCGGCGAATAATGTTATTTTACCTCGAAGCCCTTCTGCCAAGTCTCTTATAAAGATGTTGAATAGGATTGGGCCCAAGACTGAGCCCTGTGGTACTCCACTAATCACCTCCGTCATTTCGGAGGGGGTGCCGTTCACCACCACCCTTTGGAGCCTACCTCCAAGCCAGCTCCCAACCCATTTCGTCAATGTGTTACCTAATCCTATAGAACTCATCTTGCTCAGTAACCTGCGGTGTGGTACGCTATCGAATGCTTTGCTAAAGTCCAGGTACACGATGTCCAGGGACTCCCCAATATCCAGCTTCCCTGTCACCCAATCAAAGAAGCTGATCAGGTTGGATTGGCAGGATCTCCCCTTAGTAAATCCATGTTGTCGGGGATCCCGTAGATTCTCCTCATCCAGGATCTTATCTAATTGGTGTTTGATTAGAGTTTCCATTAGTTTGCTCACTATCGATGTTAGACTCACTGGTCTGTAGTTTGCTGTCTCCATCTTTGAGCCTTTCTTGTGCAGTGGAATGACGTTAGCCGTCCTCCAGTCCAACGGGACGCTGCCTGTACTAAGGGAGAGGTTGAAGAGCGCGGACAGTGGCTCCGCCAAGACATCACTCAGCTCCCTAAGCACCCTGGGGTGCAGGTTGTCCAGCCCCATTGCTTTGTTAACCTTGAGCTTTGACAGCTCACGGTAGACACTGCTGGGCGTAAACTCAAAGTTACTAAACGGGTCAACTGAGCCAACCCTTGTCTGTAGCTGAGGGCCGAGCCCTGGCGCTTCTCGGGTGAAGACTGAGCAGAAGTATTCATTTAATAGTTGGGCTTTTTCCGAATCCTTTTCCACATAGTCTCCATCTGGATTCCTAAGACGTACAATCCCGCCTGAGTTTTTTCTTCTATCACTGATATACCTGAAGAAGGATTTATCTACATACATAAGCCTAACTAAGAAAAACCTCCATAGACTTCAGCTAATTCAGAACGCCGCGGCCAAGCTTATTTTCGCAAAAGGCAAGTTCGATCACGTCTCCCCACTCCTCTCCAAGCTTCACTGGCTCCCAGTATACTTCAGAGTCATCTATAAATGTGCCTGCTTAGCCTTCAAGATCCTACATGGCGTCCTTCCTCCCGTTATCCCACTCTTTTGGAACTCCTCAAACCCACACCCCACTAGACCCTCACAAAAACTGATACTGTCTTTCCCATCTATAAAAGGTATATCCCGCGCAGGAAAACTTGGAACATCCCTCCCCTTTAGAACCACAGAACTCTGGAACAACCTCTCACCCCCGCTCAGAAATTCAAGCTCCTTCCAATCCTTCCGCAAACACTTGAAAACTTGGCTCTTTTCAAAAATCTAATTACCTCCCGTTCTCTAGCATCCGGTCCCTCTCTATCTTCTTAGTCCCTCTCCTTTATCCCTTCTTTGTAGTTCCTTTCCTCTTAACTTCTGTAAACCGTGCCGAGCTCTGCGCTTGCGGAGATGGCGCGGTATACAAACCTAAGATTTAGTTTAGTTTAGTTTAATTTAGTTTACCATCTGTAAGAAAATTAAAGCCTAAGCGGAACTGGACCCTGCAACACTAAAATGACCCAAAACATACCAGTAAATCCACCAATAAATACTAATAAATGGAGAGTCCTGGAGTGGCCAAGTCAAAGCCCTGATCTTTATGCTGTGGGGTGATTTGAAACGGGTTGTACATCCAAGAAACCCCTCAAACATCTCGCAGCTGAAAGAATTCTGTAATTGAGGAGTGGGCCAAACTTTCCTCAGATCGATGTCAGAGACTGGTAGATGGCTACAAGAAGTGTGTTGCTGCAGTTATTGCAGCCAAAGGGGGTAACACTAACTATTAGAATGTAGAGTGTCCTAATTTTTACTCAGAATACACATTTTTGTGAATATCTTTTGTTTCATGAGTAAATTGAGGAAAATTTTTGTTGTTTACCTGTAATTATATCACTTTCTTTTCCACAGATAAATCATTAAAAAAAAAATTTGACATTGATATGCGACATTTCTTAAGAAAGAACTGAATATTTCATGGGGTGTCCTAATTTTTTTACATGGCTGTATAATGGTGTCATGTGATCAAATTATCGTGCATTCCCTAAAAGCCTAATTCTAGTCTGACAGACACTTTAATCTTGAACCTATGGATAGTCAACCCCTTCTCATGAGAATTCTTGTAGTGAGCCTCCTTAGCATTCTTTTGCTCCACTTCCCATCCATATAGGCTGTCCTCCAGTTCCTCAATTGTCTCTCTACAAGCGAGATGGTTGGAGCCTGTTTATTTTTCAATTAAATTCATGTTTTTTTTCCTAACCATTTTTGAGGCTTTTCAGTGCTGCAGAGGATCCCAATCTTGGAACATCTCTGACTATGGGAGAGCACAGATTCTGAGGTTGAGAGTGTGCTTCCAAGGGGCAGACTGCTTTACAGAGCACCCATGTGGACAGCCTGCACTAAAAGTTTGGGGGACCAAGTTTGGGGGCTTGGGAGCAAGGTTTGTCTCAGGCTGAGGGGCTCTATCCAGAATTGGGACTGACTGCTTTCCTTCCCCCTTTTGCGTGCGCGAGGACTGATGAGGTATCAAGGCAGTCCAAAGACACAAGCAGTCTGGATTCCAGGCTTTTTGACGCAGAAGTTCTTGCTGCAGCTCCCCAGCACACAGCATGGCATAGTGAGGCTGACAGCCTGAAAAACAAATTTTTTTGTGCGTATGTTTAAAATCATTTTGTGGGGAGTTTCAGAGGTTAGAATCAGATTCCCCCACCTCTAAAATTCCAAAATCGCTGATTTTTGGACCCCACTGTAGCTCCCCTGGGCCATTTTTGGCACTAAAATTGCTGCTGTTGTGGCCATCTTGGATATCCTGATTTGAAAATAATAGCCTCTATCGGCCTCAAAACACCTCAATTGTGATTTAAAACAGGTGTGATAGACTCCTAAGTCCAGAATACCTTGTATTTATGCCAGATTTGCAATGAATGACCTTCTGAGGATTGTCTATTTCCCTAGCAACAGCAGCAGATGAATCCAGAGACCAATGGGATACCAGCAGACGGAGATAGAGAAACTGATTAATAGGTGGTCCTATTGGCTGGCACTCCTCCTGTATCTCCAGTATTCTCTATCTCCCAGCAGGAAATGGTCGCTATTCAACTAGCTCCTGAATTCTGGCTGTGACTGGAACTTTATTTTCTCCTGTTGAGGTTTCTCTTCAGTGAGCTGGCAATGCTATTTCTCCTGTTGAGATTTTCTCTTCAGTGAGACAGGGGTGTCCGGCTGAACGGTGCCGGCTTTAGGGGTTACACCTGGCCCCCCCAGGTCCCTGCCTCACCCTCCCTCCATTGCTAGAGGGTCTGACTGGGTCTCAATTTTTTCTTCTTTCCCTTCTCTGTTTAAAAAAAAAAAAAAAAAGAGAGACCACAGTTGCTACATTGTGCCCTGTTATTGCTGCACTACTAGCTCTAACTGGCTTCAACCAGCCTTAACAACAAGCTTGTGAGTATGTCTCGTTTTTACTGTTGTTTGAACTTCAGGTTCTGTTTGGGAGTCTTAGTACTGTGGGTTCGGTCATCGTACATTTAAGGAATGGATATTTTCTTGAAGCTAAGTTTTATGACTAGAAATCCGTTGAGGGAGTTGGGACTTTCCCGCTCTTTGCATGCACGCGCTTGGTTTCCTTGTTGGTTACAGCGTGGCAGTAGCGGTGCGATTTCATGCTCGCACTTGTTCTCCTTGTTGGGTTTCAGTGCAGCAGTAGTAGTCCTGTTTATTCTGAGGCTCTCTTTCGTCTGTGTTTTTCACGGCCATGTGCAGCTGATTGTGCAGGTGCCGGTTTATAGCAGCGCGCATGAGATGGGACATGTTTTTTTCTGGCGCTGTGGGCAGCACCGCACCATTCTTCTGGTTATTCCCCAAGTCTGATTTTCTTTATGCAGGCTGCGGCAGGGTAAATTTTGCGGGGCTTGAATCTGACTATGTTTCTAGGAGCGTTGATGCAGCGGCCACGTGTCAGCGAGAATCAGGCATGCGCTTGGGTCTCCGGCGATGGCAGGAGAGCTGCAGCGTTCCAGTAGTTTATTTACAGCTGACTTTGGTCATGGTGTGCAGCGGCTTCTCTCCTTTCCGGTTCAGACAAGTTGTTCGTGTTTCACCAGCTTTGGGACAAGCTTAGGCAGATTTATATGTCTATGGCTGTGTTCCTGCTGTATTCCCTTGAAGAAAGCTGCTAGTTTAATCGGACTCTGGGGTTAGCACTCAAGGGGATTACCAGAGAAACTCTGACCTGTGCTAGATCACCCAGTCTTGGTTTGTCTCCGGACTGGGTCGACATACGGCACCTCATGGTACAGTGAGATCAGCAGTAAGATAGTGCCCTGTATTTCCCACGAGTATCTCATTGTCTCTCTTGGGGTCCCTGCAGATTGAGCCTTTCTCTGTTGGTAACTATCCTTCTTATTTGGGCCTCTGTGCTGCACTGCATGTGTCTAGTAGTGACATAGGATATATATGCCTAAAGGTAGTACTAACAGTTTCCAATTTCGGGCTGTCTCTATGGGCATAATGACACTTCGCATCTTCCTGCGGCCAGGATTCTCTTTCTCTATTTCTGAGAGGGCCTGGACTTCAGATTTCCATTCTTATCACACTGGTTTCTCCTGTCGCCATCTTCTCATGGCACATGCTAGATGGACCCCCCAACCAGACGGAAGGGCTGTGCAGCTCCTTCTAGCCAGGAGCCAGTTACCTATTCTATCAAATCCGCGGAGCAGCGCGCGTTATGTGGCTGTTAGCCTCATCCCTGAAGCTCTCATTAGTGATGTGAGCTATGTCTGATACCTGTTAAGATGCTGCTGTTTTCCACGGGGCGATAGATGCAGCATCTTGATTGCGTCTAGTACGTATTCACTTTAACGGACATACGTATTTCGCTCACGTTGTATGGAGTTCGTACTGTTTTCATGGTTCCAGTATACTCCTCTTTACATTGCGAAACTTGATTTTTCCTAGGAGAATTTCTTTCTTCTTACAGAACCTACAGTTCTATTCCTGCCGTTCCCTGACCTTCTGCACTTCATTCTGAGGAAATCTTGACTTCTTCCAATGACTCTTCAGGCTTTCTCATGAGGGAGAAGACGCTATAATGTCAGGTCAGGGGGCTGTGAACATTTTTCAGGATGCTTGCAACTTTGCATCCTCCTCGGGTTTCCAGTTCGTTCTTGGAGTCTCTGTTTTGTGTTTCCCTTTTAAGTGTTACTGGTCCTCAGGGCAGTTCTTGTAGTTCTTCGGGAACTAAGGGACGTTGTGCCACTTACTGCATGGTGCCCAAGACGGTGGCATTGGGCAGGCTGGATCCCATTCTGCTGAATTAGTTTCTCAGGGTTACACATTTCTGCAGAAAAACTGGGAGAATATTTACATTTTCAACATGGACTCCGAATCGGCACTAGGTTTGCTTGCCTCTCTTGGAGTAGCGCTTTTGGTTTTGGCACATGCCATTTCGCCTACCCAAGGCTTCACAAACATTTTAGAAAATGTGGGCAGTGGTACCGTTTTGGCGCTACCAGGCGATTCACCTTATTTCTTCTTGACTAACTGCTTGATTCGGACATCTTCCAGTCGGGCCATTTGACTGACACGAAAAGGGTGGTTTCTTTTCCTCAGTTCTTTGGACGTGAATCTTCAAATTTGCACAGCGCTTTTTCTCCTGTACTATTTATAGGTATATCGGGGAGATGTTTTTATTCATATAGGAGAGAAATGTGTTTCTTCCCAGAGACTAGGGCGATGAGTCACAGTCTCAGGTTTGCATTCTTCTTTGGTCACTATGACCAAGAGTATGAGATTCTGTACAGGTTCTAGGATCCATGTTGCTGACTCCACTGGGAACTTCGGCTTGCTTTCCCATTATAACGCTACAGCAGTCGCTTTTGTTCCGGTGGTTCCCGGTATCTCAGGGCTCCAATTATTTGGTAGGCTCCTCATGCATCGCTCTGTATGATTTGGTGGTTCAACGAGATTTCTCTTTTCAAAGGCATGCCTCGGTCTTTGCTGGACTAGCTCATGGTCACCAAACATCCCGGGCTGTCGGGTTGGGAGGCTCGGTGCCTTCCATCCTCAGCTCCAGTAGTCTGGTCTTAAAGAGGCGACTCAGTACTTGTTCATTCTTCTACTCTGGAGCATAGTCGAGCTACCGTTTCTGGAGCTTCAGACCATTCTTCCAGAATGACGCTGAAGGTCTTTTCAGTCAGTATTATGATTGGGGTATTTCTCTACAGCCTGGGCAGTAGGTGATGTACTCAGTTGGCAGGTAAAGTTGTGGTTCTACTTAAATGGATGGACCCTCATCTTCCTCTTCTGTTGGCAGATCATTTTATAGGTCAGGAAAAGAGTTTGGATAGACTTTCTCTCCGCGAAATCTGAGCATGGCCCATTTATTGTATATTACAGTGTACAGCGCCGTGTACGCTCTAGAAAGTGTAAATGTTAGTAATAGTGAAATCTTCTACATCCTGGATATTGAGAATTTTGGCTCAGGCATTCCAGCTCTTTTTATGGAAGAGAGATCTCCTGGAACTAGACCTCATGGCCTCGTCTCAAAATTCTAAGCTTCCTAGCTTCTTCGGCGGACACAGGGAGTGGGAGTCGGAGGGGGTAGCAGCGTGGCTTCTTTCTCGCCTCTGTTTTTTTCTTTTTTTTTTTTTCGGTGTTTTCCCCTGCCTGATGATGGCTTGGATTTGCCATCTCAAGCTTGCTTTCAGGGCACAGTATTTGTAGAATCTATGGATTGGCTGCGCCATCCTTGCTTTGCGATTCTGTTGAGACTTTTGACAGCCGGACTGTTGAATTTCCTGGTATCTCCGGATTTGCTCACCTAGAGTCCGATCAACATGAATATTCGTACTACTTTGGTATTGCGACCTAGCTTTTGAAAAGTCATGGCTGACGTGTAAGGGTTATGTGAAGCAGGTTGTTTCTTCTCTTGTCCAAGTGATGCAGACGTCTTCACCTGTGGCTTCTGCTTCCTTTTGGAGGTTTTTCCTTTCTTGGGTACTTCTCCACATTTGCACCCTTACAGAGTTCTTTTTTGACACAAGTGTATTGCCGAGGACTTAGCGTTCAATTCCCTTCAGCTTCAAGTGCCATTCTTAGCTTGTTACAAGGGCTAGTTATATTGCTCTTCACTTTCTTCTCAGCTTTATGTAGTTCAGTTCCTAAACGGAGTACAGTATATTCGTATACCTTTTAGAAAGCCCGGTCCAGAGTACAGTCTTAAGGTACTTCGTCGCAGTTTACCAAAGGCTTCATTTCATCCTTGTCTTTTGATACTCTAAAGGGCTGTGCCATTGAACACGGGGTTTCTTGTGGCCATGGCTTCAGCTCGGCGGTTTTCTGAGTTGCAGGCTTTGTTTGGCAGGGATTCCTATTTCTGATTTACAAAATCTGGGGTGTCAGTTCGGACGGTCCACAATTTCTTTCTAAGGAAGTGGCATCCTTTCTTTTATGTCACTCTCACTTTTCCTTCATCCTGGGAGGAGAAATGGGGAGACGTGCTTTTATTCACTGCATTTTTTTGAAAGTGTGTAGCGTTCTCAGCGAGCTAGGTTTCTAATGACTTTTAGTTGTGTAGATCAGTGGTTCCCAACCCTGTCCTGGAGGACCACTAGGCCAGTCGGGTTTTCAGGATAATCCTAATGAATATGCATGGAGTAGATTTGCATGCCTGGCACCTCCACTATATGCAGATCTCTCTCATGCATATTCATGAGGGCTATCCTGAAAACCCGACTGGCCTAGTGGTCCTCCAGGAGAGGGTTGGGAACCACTGGTTTAGATCACTTTTTTGTATTCTTTACAGGACGCCTCAAACGTATGGCAGCATCCAAAACCTCCATTGCTCGATGGGTCCAGGAGGACATTCTTTACGCTTGCTTGATGACATGGAAGCGGTTGGCGAAAGAACTTTATGACCATTCCGCCGGAGCGATGACTACTTCTTGGACTCGGTCCAGAGGTTTTTTCCTTGGAGGAGTTTTGTCTCGCAGCTACTTGGTCTTCCGAGAGTGCTTTTTCTCAGCATTACTGGTTGGATGTGGGGGCGCATTCGGTAGATGCGTTTAGTGCTTTGGTTATTGCGGAGGCGGCGTTTGCTTCCCACCCAGATTGAGGATTGCTTTGCTACATCCCATTGGTCTCTGGATTCATCTGCTGATGTTGCTAGGGAAGGAAAAATTATGTTCTTACCTGTTAATTTTCTTTCCCTTAGACGCAGCAGATGAATCCAGAGCCCCACCCTTTCTGGATATTGTCTGTCGGTTTTTTATTTTCCAACTTTCGAAGTTTGTTATTATTGAGGGTTGTATTCTGTATTATTGCCTTTTGAGATTTGTTATGGGAAAGAAGTTTTTTCCATGCTATGCCTATTGATGGTTATGGATGCTTGGGCAAGGAGCTATACTGGAGATACAGGAGGAGTGCCAGCCAATAGGACCACCTGTTAATCAGTTTCTCTATCTCCGCCTGCTGGTAGATGTGTGCTATCCCATTGGTCTCTGGATTCATCTGCTGCGTCTAAGGGAAAGAAAATTAACAGGTAAGAACATAATTTTTCCGTTTTATGTGCTGTGCAGTGCATGAGGGAGGGCCAGGGGTTGCTGGCTTAGCCGCCTCTATCTAGTTTCTTGGGACATGTTAGTACCCAGATAGTGTGAGGACCATGAAAAAAGTCAAGGTTTGAGCGCGGAGTAGTGCAAGTGTGTCCTTGGCGAAGTGAAGCCGCACAACCCCTGAACGGAGCTCGTGAGCATCTGCAGATACTCTGGATGTCCTGGACAAGGGTTTCTCCCTGAATTCATTGATATGATGCTTGACGCTTACATGATTAATAAGGGCCGCCGAAGCACTGCTACCACTGGAGATCCCATGCTTTCCTTCCTGCATTTTCCCCTCTGTCGAAGCCGACCCAAAAAAGCTTCCCTCTGATGTCAGAGTTGATGTCGGAGGGGGATCCCAGTTAGCTCTTTCAGGGCTGCTCCTTCTGGCCTTCAGCCATACGGGGATGGGTCGTGGACAGCGGCTTGTGGCTGACCTGGAAGCCTTCTCTCCTCTCCAACGTCAGAACTGATAGAGACTTCACAGTCCTCTGCTACATAGTGCTCGCTTATAAGCAGCACAAAAGCACAGACCGCCTGTTTTCCCTCTCATCAAGACATCACAAAAATGCTTACAGACCATGGGGAGTTCCTGGAGGGGCCCCTTCAGGTGGTCAAAGCTCTTTGTTCCACCGAAACTGGATTCCCTGGTGGTGCAGGTTACCAAGTGTACCTCTCTTCCCAATGAAGGTGGTGTGGTATTAAAGGATGCCCAGGATCTCAGGCTGGAATGGGTTCATAAGAATTTCTTCGAGGCCGTGGCCTCAGGTTTGAAAGCAGCTGCAGTGGCATCTGTTGTTACCTGGGCTTGCCGCTCCAAGTTGCACTGTGATCCAGAGGCAGTAGCCGGGAGGGATCACCAGTTTCTAATTTTGGGAGTGGATAATGTAGTTGATGCACTATGTGATCTTTTCAGTCATGAGCAAAATGTCTGTTTATTCCATTTCTGCCTGCAGGATGCTATTGATCAGACAGTGGATGGTTGATTCCTCCTCCAAGGTGACCTTGCGTAAATTACCGTTTAAGGGACACTTACTCTTTGGGCTAGATCTGGATGATCTTATGGTCAGTGTGCATGATTGCAAGCCTAGAGCCCCTAGGAGGTCAGGTTGCATTAATTTTCAGACCTCTAGACAATATTGCCAGTTCTTGGGAGGGCCTTAGGATCAGAGATCCTTCCAAAGCTCCAGATAAAGATTGGGGAGCGACTGAGAGATGCTGGCTTAGGAAGGATAGGGAGTGCCAGCTAGGACAAATGGGGAGAGAGATGCTGGCTTGGTTCACAATGTGTCCTGGCCTTCAGTTGTATAAATGCCATCTCCAACTTGAGATGCGGAGAGAAGTTTTGCATGGTTCAATCTTATACCTTCTGCTAGAAGAAAGTCACTAAATGAGAAAAATTTGAAGTTTTTGTTTTCTCTAGAACAATTTAATGAAAATTGTACTGAAATTTTGTATAATTAGCAAAAATATTGTTTAAATGTTGTCAAATAAATTTGCAGAATTTGCAAATTTTCTGCGCATAATTTTGGGGTTTCTTTGCACAGAATTCCACCAGGATTAAAATTTACATTTTTCCAGAGCACAGAAAGTTTGTGTGTTTCCATGTGCTGGAGCAACACTTCCAGTTCGCAGACTTATCCCTTCGGGCTTGCTACGGACCTTCACCAAGGTAATGGTCTGTAAAGAATGATGTGGGAAAAGAGGTATAATAGTTTAATATCATAGCTGGCCTACTTTAATTTTTCCAGGCCTACTCTAATTTTTCCCCAAAACATCTCTGTTACAACCATTTTTATTTTTACATTCATTGGCAGAAGAATCAAACCCAGATTTGATTCCCCTTGGCTACTGAAGCTGAGATAATTGGGGAAGAGAATGTATCATTTGCAACAAGATAAAGAATAAGCAGTCAAGCCAATCAGGGCCTTAGGCTCCTTTCTCTGTATCCCATGATACAGAGGGAGGAGCCTAAAGCCCAAATTGGAGGGGCTGTAGGCATCTGAGCCAATCAGGGCCTTAGACCTCTCCCCGTGCATCACATGATGCACCTGGAAGAGGAAGGCCTGCCATTTTGGAGTGGCGGGCCTCGGAGCAAGAGGGATCGAGCATCCTCCTGCTCTCAACTTTTAATAGGGTATGGGGGGAGGTTCAGGGGGAGTATCTGGTGGCAGGAGGGAGTGGGAATCCCTCCTGCCGATTTATTTTTTGAAAGGTGGAGGGGATGGTTTGGGGGGCATCTGGTGGCAGGAGAGAATAGGCATCCCTCCTGCCAATTTATGCTGATGCAGGAGGGGGGTTACTGGTGTCAGTTCATTGGGGGGGGGGGTATAGTTGGGGAGGGCAGTCATTGGCAGAGAGTGGAGACTGGCATAGAATTTATTTTAATTGGGTAGCTATTGTGTGTGCGTGTAATATAATAATAACTTTATTCTTTTATACCGCCATAACCTAATAGGAGGGGCCTTAAACAACCTGGGCAAATCAGAGCCTTAGGCCCCTCTCCGGTACATCCCAGGATGCACCGGGGAGGGAGAGGTCCGCCATTTTGAAGAGGCAGGCCTACTCAGTGGCATACTTAGGGTTTGAAAAGGCTAAGAAGCCGGCGGGACCGGTGAAAGCATCCTTTTAAGGAACGCCCTCCTGATCTGGTTCTATCCCACTCCCTTCGTGATGCAGCGCCCAGGCAAGGTCGACCAATGGCTGAGAACGCTGTCCGGTGGCGTCACGAAGGGGGTGGGATAGAGTCAGTTTGGGAGGGTGTTTCTTAAAGGATGCTTTCACCGCTCCCATCGGCTTCTTAGCCTTTTTCTTGACTGCAGGGGGTGGACCAGCAGCCTCGCTGAAGTGCACGTCCCAGGAGGTTCCGGACCCGGCCGGCTGTGCACCCCCCTAGGGTGTGCACCTGGGGCAGTCTTCCCCCCCCCTCCCCTGCCCTTCGTACACCACTGGGCCTGCTGGCTGGAAGGAGTAGGCATTCCTCTGGCCACTCATCATAAACAAGGAAAGGGGGAGGGGGACTTATCATTGAAGTTGATGTTTGGTGGCATTTTCCAGGTTTTATTAGAGTTTAATATACTGCCTACCGTAAAATGACTAAGCAGCTTACAGTAAAAGGTCAAAGGATAGGAGTATGTGAAGACATGACATGGATGTTAGGGGAAGAGGTATAACAATAGAAAAGTAGAGGAGGGAAGCACAAAAGGGAGGAATCTCAATGCTTGAACCAATGAGCCAAAGTCTGCTTGTAATATAGATCTTTAAAGAAAGGCGCTTGGAGATAAGCATCAGAGAATAAAATGATTTAAGATCTTTTTTGGAAAGATTTAGTAAAGTCTGAGTTGGTTTGGAAGAAGATATCATAGTTCAGGTCCCTGTACAGAAAAGATAAGTGGTATCTGAGAGGATTTCTCTGAATGTAAGGACAACCAGATGATTTTGATTAATGGATCTTAAAGTTCATGAAGGATTGTAAGGTGTCGGGTGTCTACAGAGATAGAGAAGGACATCAATAGTGGTTCTGGGAGAGAAGGTGAAGCAGTCAGGTGCACAGGTGATATTCTCGTCCATCCTCCCTGTTGAGGGTAAAGGCCAGGGGCAGAGAAGCTTGCATCCTGGAGATCCATGGCTACGTGGATGGTGTCATCAAGAGCATTTTGGCTTCCTGGACCATGGAATGATTTTCCACGGGCAGCTGAGCCGGGATGGTGTGCATCTATCAAAGAAGGGAAGAAGTGTCTTTGTCAGCAGGCTGGCTAATCTACTGAAGAGGGCTTTAAACTAGAAGTGACAGGGCAAGGTGATCAAAGCTCCCGGGTGAGTATAAGCCCTCAGGTAAGTAAATCACTGAATACTTCTGCACGGATGGGAAAAGGGGGCAATGTCTGGAAAGCAGTATATACTAATGCTCGAACTATGGGAAACAAGATTCTGGATCTAGAAGATGTGATGGAAGAAGAGGAGTTAAACATAGAAACATAGAGTATGACGGCAGAAAAGGGCCGTCGGCCCAACAAGTCTGCCCACTCAAAGAACCCTCCTTCAACAAGAACCCTCCCTCTAAGAATTTCCTGGAGTGAACCCACTCCAAGAACCCTTCCTCAACAAGAACCCTCTTTTTAAGCATTCCCCGGAGCAAACCTACATGTGTATCCCATCGTCCCTTGAAGTCGAGCGCGTTACTGGCCTCAACTACCTGACGTGGAAGACCATTCTATCGATCAACCACTCTTTTGGTGAAGAATGATTTCCTGATGTCACCATGAAATCTCCTACCCTTGAGTTTGAGTGGATGCCCTCTGGTTGCCGTGGGCCCCGTAAGGAAGAAGATATCTTCCTCCACCTCAATACGGCCCGTAAGATATTTGAATGTCTCTATCATGTAACCCCTTTCTCTGCATTCTTCGAGAGAATATAACTGCAGCCTGCTTAGATGTTCTTCATATGGGAGATCCTTAAGTCCTGAGACCATCTTAGTGGCTATACACTGAACCTACTCCATTCTCTTCACATCCTTTTGATAATGTGGCTTCCAAAACTGAACACAGTACTCCAGATGAGGTCTCACCATCAACCTGTACAACGGCATTATGACTTCAGGCTTACGGCTGATAAAACTTCTCCGGATGCAACCTAGCATTTGTCTAGCCTTGGCTTACGCTTTCTCCATCTGATTGGCAGTTTTCATATCTTCACTAATGATTACACCCAGGTCTCGTTCTGCGATGGTTCTTGTTAAGTTTTCACCATTCAGGGTGTATGTTCTGCAGGGGTTATTGCTACCAAGGTGCATCACCTTACACTTTTTGGCATTAAAACTCAGTTGCCAAGTATTAGACCATTGTTCCAGTAAAAATAGGTCCTGCCTCATAGTGTCTGGCACGGTTGTGCTGTCGGGCTCAGTTGCGCTGCCCACAATGTTGCATAGTTTAGCGTCATTACATTACATTACAGATTTCTATTCTGCCATTACCTTACGGTTCAAAGCGGATTACAAAAAGAGTTATGGAAGAAGGGTTACAACGTTAGATCAGAGAAGGTTTTCAAGAGAAGGAAAAGTAGGATCTGGGGTTAGGGAGGGGGGGTTAAGCTTTATCATGGTATTAAACTTTATTAAGGGATTTTTTGAAGAGTATAGTTTTTATTTCCTTTCTGAACATCTTGTAGTCTGGGGTTGTTGTCAATAGGTTGGAGACTTGGTTGTCTATCTTCACTGCCTGAGTGGCCAGTAGTCCGTTGTATAGTTTTTTCCGTTTTACTTCTTTGATTAGGGGGTAAGTGAATGGGGTGTGTGTTTTTCTATGCCTGGTAGAGGTGGTTTGGATGAGGCGGTCGTTTAGGTAGGTTGGGCTGTCTCCATTTATAGTTTTAAATAGTATATAGTAGAATTTAAATTGTATTCTTTCCTGGATTGGAAGCCAATGAGAATTGATGAATGCCTCATCCGCAAATAACGCAATTTTACCTCGAAGTCCCTGAGGTAGATCCCTTACAAAGATATTAAATAGTATCGGACCCAAAACCGAGCCCTGTGGCACTCCACTGGTCACTTCCAACATTTCCGAGGGAGTACCATTTACTACCACCCTCTGAAGTCTGCCACTAAGCCAGTCTTTAACCCATGCAGTCAATGTATCTCCCAGACCCATTGTATTCATCTTGTTTAATAACCTACGGTGTGGGACACTATCAAAAGCCTTACTGAAGTCTAAATACACGATATCTAGGGATTGTCCCCCATCCAGTTGTTTCGTTACCCAGTCAAAGAAGCTTATCAGATTGATTTGACAAGACCTTCCCTTTGTAAATCCATGCTGGTGGGGATCCCTCAGTCTTTCGTTGTCCAGAAACGTATCCAATCTGTTTTTAATCAACATTTCCATAAGTTTACACACTATTGATGTGAGACTCACCAGTCTGTAATTTTCAGCCTCCAACCTGCTTCCCTTTTTGTGAAGCGGAATGACGTTAGCAGTTTTCCAGTCTAAGGGGACTTTTCCCTTGCTTAGGGAAAGATTGAAAAGCGCGGCTAACGGTTCCGCCAGGACATCTCTTAATTCCCGAAGTACTCTGGGGTGTAGATTATCCGGTCTCATGGCTTTGTTTGGATATATTAGTGATCATGGAGACGTGGTTCACGGAGAACCATGACTGGGATGTAGTTATACCAGGCTATAATCTGTTCAGAAAAGACAGGGTAGGAAGAAAAGGAGGGGGAGTAGTGTTATATGTTAAAGATCATATTAAAGCCACACAATTGTAGGATCTGCAGGGTAAAGGAAGAGGCACTGTGGATCAAGTTGGAAAGAGGGAATGGTGAATATATTTACATTGGTGTGATATACGGGCCTCCTTCACAGGAGAAGTAGATAGAGATTTAATAGTAGACATTCAGAATATCTCTAAAAATCTGAGAATCTCAGAGAGAGCGAGTCCAGAAGGCTTTGAGCATGCGCAAATGCTCAAAGCCAGTCCAGCCCAGCCCAGAAGAGGGAGGATCTCCGATGCACCGCCCAGCCCAGCCAAGGCCGCGCCAGAAGAAGGAGGATCTTCGGGCACCGGCACTGGTGCCCAGTCGGGGTAAGGGATGTCATTGCCGTGCTCAGGGGGGGATATGGGATCGCGGGGGGGAGGGCAGATGCAAGCGGGGGGAGGGGGATGCCGGATCGCGGGGGGGGTGCTCGTACAGCGAGGCAAGCTCGGTTTACGAGGCACCAAGTTTGCAAATGTTTTGCTCGTCTTGCAAAACACTCGCAAACCGGTGCACTCGTAAACCGAGGTACCACTGTATTAGTGTTAGAAAGAAGTGCAAAAGTGGCATTGTGAGACTCAAAGGTGAAGGGGAGGAATATGTAGAAGCTGATAAAGAAAAGGCCGAATTGCTTAACAAATATTTCTATTCTGTGTTCACTGCTGAAATGCCTGGAGCGGGACCACAGAAGACGAACGTGAATAGGGATGGGGAAGTAATAGACTCTGATCGATTTTCAAAGGGTTGTGTTCATGAGGAGCTAGCTAAAATAAAGGTAGACAAAGCGATGGGGTCAGAAGGTGTACATCCGAAGGTGGTGAAGGAACTTAGGGAAGTTCTGGTAGCTCCGCTGACTGACCTTTTCAATGAGTCTTTAGAGTCAGGAGTGGTACCAGAGGACTGGAGAAGGGCGGATATAGTCCCTCTCCACAAAAGTGGAAGTAAGGAAGAAGTAGGGAATTACAGGCTGGTAAGTCTGACTTCTGTAGTAAGCAAATTAACGGAAATGCTTTTAAAACAGAGAATGGTCAAGTTTCTGGAAGCCTGTGGATTACAGGACCAGAGGCAACATGGATTCACTAGAGGTAGGTCTTGTCACACAAATCTGATCAATTTCTTTGGGTGACTAGAGAATTGGATATCGGATGGGCGCTAGATGTGGTGTATTTAGATTTTAGCAAAGCCTTTGACAGTGTTCCACACAGATGTCTAATAAATAAACTGAATGCTCTTGGGATGGGTCCCAAAGCGATGGGCTGGGTCAGGAATTGGTTGAGTGGAAGGTGACAAGAGGGTAGTGATCAATGGAGATCGCTCTGAGGAAAGGGATGTTACCAAGTTTCAAATTTATTTAAAAATTTGATTAATCGCCTAATCATAACTTCAAGGCGATGTACAATACTAAAATTATTTACAACATATAAGGGAAAATTCAAATGTTACTGACTAGACTTATGGGACTGACGGAACCAATAGGAAAGGCAGGAATAGAAATACAGTAATTGATAGTAAATAAATAAGACAATTAGGGGAAGCAACAAAAGGAGGGGTTAGAAGAAATCATAGATCTTCAGATGAACTAAAAAAAACAGGTATCTAAAATAAGGTGTATGGTCTTAACTAAGAGATCTAACAGTTAAAAGCATCTTTAAAAGAAAGCATTTTAATTTGCCCTTGAATCTATCTATATGTCTCTCTTCCCTTAAGTCGGTAAGGCATTCCACAACTGCGGTGCCATAACTGAGAAAGTGTATTGTGTGCGGATATTAATATTTTTGAGTGAAGGAACAGTCAGTAAGTGTTGATCACTGGATCGAAGTGTTCTGGTGGGAAAATAGGGTATCAGGATCTTGTCAATGAAGGCTGGGGCTTTGTACAACAGTAATTTAAGAGTTAACAGACATATTTTATAGTTTATTCAGTGTGTAACTTGAAGCCAATGAGATTTTTTTTGAGAAACGATGAAACATGATCAAGTTTCTTTGCTTTCATTTGAATTTTAATAGAAGCATTCTGGATTAATTGGAGGCGTCTAATCTTCTTTTGGGCAATACCCTGAAATAGGGCGTTACAATAATCAATTCTAGAGATGACCAACAAGTGGATCAATATATTTAGCGATTTTGGTTCTAGCCATTTAGAAACTGAATGAATCTGTCGTAATCTAAAAATGTTGATTTCACTACCCTACTCATATGGTCATGATAAGACAGTCTCTGATCGAATACAACCCCCAGAATTTTAATAGTGGTGACTGTCGGAGGAGTAATACCTTTGAAGGAGATGAAGGGGTCACATTTAAGTCCTTCTTTCGATGGGAATGTTATTATCTTTAACTTGTTGACATTGAGAACTAGCCTGTTGATGTCAAGCCATTGATGGGATCTGTTTGAGTTTCTTGGCGATATATTATACTTCCAAAGGATTTTCAGAATCTATAGGATGTAAAAGTTGGATGTCAGTCTGCATTTTATTATTTAAATAACTTTTTTTTTTTTTTAAACAAGCTGAGAATATCAGCTAGAACGCTGCTACATAAGTCATTAATTTATTGACTGTCTATTCATGTAAGTGAATGAAACACTAACCCCTGAAGAAGCCACATGTGAAACGGCAGACTCTCTGTTGGGTGTTCAAAGCTAAGTGTTTATGCTGTTCAATAAAAAGATTGGAACTAAAAATATTTTTTCATTTACTATTTCAGTTTAAATATAAAGAAAAAGAAAAAATAGTTATTTAAATAATAATATTAAAGTGTCTTTTGTGAGGTTTTTGGGACCAATAATAATATCCATGACCCCAGTAAGACTTGGGGTGTGACCTCTAGTTTGGGTGTTTGAGGTCCTTTTCCTCATGTTTTAATAATATTAAGGTCTGGCTTAGACAAGTATTGTCCTGCCCATGTTTGTTGCAATAAAGTTATGTTTAAACATTTGTATTGATGACAAAACATACAGTACAAATAGACAAAACATACAATGGAATTGGGGTGGAAAGAGAGAATGGGGCTGGATACGCAATGGAATTGGAGGTGGAGGGGAGAGACAGAGAGAAGGGGGCCAGATACTCGATGAAATTGGGGTGGAGGGAAGGAGAGAAGGGGATAGATGGACTTGGGGTGGAGAGAGAGAGAGAAGGGATTCAGTGTGGGCTAATTTTCATAATTCCAGGCAGTTCCATCATTCCAGGCACTTCCATCAGTACTCAGGAAGAATCTCATCTCGGAGATCTTATCAGGAATCAAGACAGAGATTCACAAGACCTAGGCGAAGCCAAGCCTCCAGTACTCGTCCCTCTTCAACTTCCAAGAAGGCACAATGATGCCAGGGCCGAAGTCTTCCCCCTGAGGAGGAAGGCTCTCAGCGTATGTGGAGCTCTGGGAGCAGATCTCGTCAGACCACTGGGTGCTGGAGATCATATGGGGAGGGTACAAGCTCATGTTTGCCCATCCCCTTACAGACTGGTTTGTGGACTCCCTGGTGGGGCATCCAGAAAAGTCATACAGAGTCTTAAGAACAGTAGAGTCTTCTAGAAATTCAGGCCATAGAACTAGTGGCGCCAGAAGATTTGGATTCCAGCAGATACTCCATATACTTTCTAGTGCCCAAGAAAGGCTTAGGGTACTGGAGACCCATTCTGTATCTTACGCATCTCAGGAAGGCCCTAAAGGTTCCATGCTTTCGCATGGAAACTGTGTGGTAGACAGTTGTGTGGGAACAGAAATCAAACCTTTCCCTGCCCCTCCCTACTGGAATTGAATCCTTTATCCAGCAGCTTCCCATCCTCCAACAGAGGCTTCCTCTCCTTTCCTCCTTTCGCTCCCCTCCCAGCAGCTCTCAGTATTTGCCTGCAGCAGCAATTCACTTCGGCAGCCTTGGGTCCTTTGATGGGTCGCGACGCTTCTGAGGAAAGAGGAAGTTGCATCATCAGAGGCGGGCCGCAACTTAGCAAAAGCCCCAAGGCTGCCGAAGTGAATCACTGCACTGGCAAGTACCGATAAGCTGCTGGGAGGGGAAAAAGCAACTGTCAGAGGCTCCCTATGATTTCACCAGCCCTACACAGACTGGCAGGAATTTTCTGCGGATCATCACCAGTTCGTGGACTGACGGTTGAAGAACACTGGTCTAGAATGCCTCACCTATTTCACTGGAAAGAGATTATGTACTTAACCTGGTAAGTTCTTTTCCAGTAGGTAGATGAGACATTCTAGACTCCCCACCTTGTCCTTTCTACGCCTGTTTACAGTTTGTCTGTTTATGCTTCTCCATGCTGCTTCTTAGAGGCCACTCAGCTCTTGAGGGCTGGAAAGAATTTGTATATATGTTTCTTTTGTTGTACTGCGCTTCTTTGGAGCCTGTGTTGACAGTTAATGGTACTGTTTCATTCCTTTCAGCAGAACACTTTGTTTAGCCTGTTATTACAGGTGCCTCTATGTCATATATGTGGGTGCCTCTTGGTGCTTGGGTACTAACTGTACAGGACCATAAACCAATCAGTGAAGTACTTCAGAGGCAGAGTGAAAACTCCGGAGTGGATTCCTTCTGCAGAGCATGCGAGTATGAGGAAATAACCCTATTGTCTAGAACAGTGTTTTTCAACCTTTTTACACCTATGGACCGGCAGAAATAAAAGAATTATTCTGTGGACCGGCATCGGTCCGTGGACTGGCGGTTGAAGAACACTGGGCTTAGTCGTGGGCCAGACCCCGCCCCCATAATAGTACTAATTGCACCTTGCACGTCCCGTGCCTCATCTGGAAGCCTTCCCTCTGACGTTGCAACGTCAGAGAGAAGGCTTCCGGTTCAGGCGCAGGATGCCCGTAGGAGCTGCTGCCCGTGGCTTTGTGCACTGAATCAGTGAGGAAGAGGGAGCTGGCTCGAAGATAACGCCGCATCGATCGCACCGTGGACCAGCGGTTGAAGAACACTGTTTTGGGCCTGATGCACGTGCTGGCCCTGTGAACAGGCAGGAAATTTCTGTGGACCGGCACTGGTCCATGGACCGTTGGTTGAAGAACACTGGTCTAGAATGTCTCACCTATCTGCTGGAAAAGAGCTTACCAAGGTAAGTACAGAATCTTTTAACAGCTTTAGCGACAATCACATTTGTCAACCTGATGCAGAAAACAGCTCACCACCTGGTTTTCTGCACGATTGCTCATTCCCCAGTCCAACCATGCAAATAAGCTAATTAATATTAAAATGCCATGTAAACTAGTAGCGTGATTACAAATTCTTTGATTGGATGACTGGAGAATTGGATCTAGGGCATATGCTAGACATAATTTTCTTAGATTTCAGCAAAGCCTTTGACACTGTTCTTCATAGAAGGCTCTTGAACAAATTTGACGAGCTGAAGTTAGGACCCAAAGTGGTGAACTGGATTAGAACCTGGTTGACAGACGCCAGAGGGTGGTGGTTAATGAAATTCTCTTGGAAGAGGGAAAGGTGAGTAGTGAAGTCCCTCAGGGATTGGTGCTGGGGCCAATCCTGTTCAATATGTTTGTGAGCGACATTGCTGAAGGGTTAGATCTGGACAAATTAAACTGGAGATGTGCAATTAGAAAATATAATTTTGAACTTAGAAAAGCAAGGATAGCTTATTATGGATGTAAAATAGCTAAGTCTGATAACCAGAGTAGTATCCGTTTTAAATTCTTGTGTTCTTTGACTAACTCTGATTCCAAATCTGACCAATCCTCATCTCCCTCTGCTGATATTTTAGCTTGTTTCTTTCAAGATAAAATCACTCTTATAAGGCAATCTTTTCCTGTAGGTGAAATTGGATATCTCCCTACATATTCCAAAAATTCTACAGAGGAGATACCAGCTGATCGCTATTGGTACTCATTTAATCTAGTATCTGAACATCAAGTTTCTAAACTGTGTGAAAAGATGAGACAGTGTAAATGTTCACTGGACCCTTTTCCATCAAACCTATCCTATATAATAAAACGCTAGCCGCGCATGCGCACTCCTGCCTGCGTGCTTCCGTGATCAGTAGGTCCGTGGCAGGCAGGAGAGCGGATGGCGGTTAGGGCCCACACTGGAGCGCTGTGGCCGACCCAGGATCGTGGGAGGATGCGCCGCGCAAAGTGCTGCACACGTACTGGAGGGGGAGGGACATACCGGTTCTGCACATACCGGCACAAACCTCCCTCCAGCGTTGGCAGCCGCAGCACGCTAAACAGGCTGCTTCGGGCTTTCTCCTGCAGTTGAGTCCCTCTGCCGCGTCACTGATGATGTCATCAATGACGCGACAGAGAGACTCAATGGCAGAAGAAAGCTGAAGCAGCCTGTTTAGCGTACTGCGGCTGCCAACGCTGGAGGGAGGTTTGATATTAAAGTCATCTTGCTGGGAGGGTCGCAGAGTCAGCGGGGGTTGGGCTGGGAGGGGAGAGAAGCGTCTGCCTCGGGTGCTTCAGGCAGCAGCAGCGTTTACAATTCACTGCTGTTGCTGGCTTCAGGCCTTCCTCTCTGGCCGGTCCTGCCTACTTCCTGTTTTCATGAAAACAGGACCGGCCAGAGAGAAAGACCTGAAGCCAGCAACAGCAATGAATTGTGAATGCTGCTGCTGTCCAATGAAGTAGTTAAATGAGGAAAGGGAGCAGAGGTGGAGAGAATGGCTTGGAGGGAAGGAGGAAGGTATGCCAGACCAAGGGAAAAGGAAGGAGGAGATGGAGAGAGGCCATATGGAACAGAGAGAGAGAGAGGGCGGACACTGGATGGAAAGAGAAGAGAGGGACAAGACAGAGGGTGAACAGTAGATGGAAGGGGTAGAGAGAGGGAGACACACTGAATGGAAGTGTGGAGGACAGGGGGAGCAGACGTTGGAAGGAAGTGGGGAGAAGGGAGAAGAAAGAAAAAAGGCCACATGCAGGATGAGGGACGAGGATAGAGTTAGAAATAAAGATAGACAGACAAGGGGCCAGGGAAAGACACAGACAGAAAGAATGACAGCGTCCAAGGAGAGAGAGACAAATTTAAAAAAAACAAAACAAAACAGACAGACAGACATCTACTCTAGCACCCGTTAATGTAACGGGCTAAACACTAGTTTCTTAATATTTTGTCTCAAGCTATAACATGGTTGACTACTTTATTGAATTTCTCTTTGGAAAATGGATACTTCTCACAATCCATGGAACAAATAACACTTATTCCTCTTCTAAAAAAAGTAGATTTAGATTCTACCATCCCTTCTCACTACCATCCAATTGCCAATATACCTTTGTTAACAAAAATGTTAGAATCAATTGTAGCTGGTCAACTTACTGATTATTTGGAGAAATTCTCATTGCTCCTGCTGTTTCAACATGGGTTTCATTCTAATTTTAGTACTGAAACTTTATTGATCTCTCTTCTTTCAAAAATTCAACAATTGTGACTTCAAAATAAATGTTCTATTTTGCTCCAGTTTGATTTATCTGCGGTGTTTGATGTAGTACATCACAACATTTTACTTCATTTACTTTCAGATATAGGTCTCCATCAGGTTGTTCTGGATTGGTTCTCTAAATTTCTATTGTCTCATTCTTATTCAGTGAATATTGAAAGTGATATTTCCAATCCCTGGTGGCCTCCTTGTGGGGTTCCCCAAGGCTCTTCACTTTCTCCAATTTTATTTAATCTCTAAATGACCACACTGAATATTTTAAGTTGTCAGCTTGGGAAACGCTATTCACCTATTCGGATGATATCTTTACTGTTTGAGATCGATTCAGATATTTCCAAACTTCAAGCCAGGGCTCTTTCTGTCCGGATGAAGTTTAATACAACTAAAACTAAACTTCTGTGGTTAGGTCCAAAATTGGACTATCTTCCTCCTACTGTAGTGTTGGAATCGTGGGGCCTCTTTGCAGATCGAGTTCTCTTCTAAGATATTGTGAGTCCTTTTTGATTACTCTTACCTTTAAGGACCAATAAATTCCCTGGTCAAGAAATGCTTTTTTAGTTTACGAATGTTGAGGAAGGTTATACATCTTTTTCATCATCGACATTTCTGTTTTTGTCAATCAATCATTATCTCAACTAGATTATTGTAATGCTATCTTATCTTGGCATCACAAAAATCTGTCTCCAAAGATTACAGTTCATCCAGAATACTGCTGCGAAGCTGATTTTTGGGAAAAGTAAATTTGACCATATTTTGCTCCTGAGTCTTCATTGGCTCCCGGTTTATCTTAGAATTATGTTTAAATCTGTTTTTTATTAACAAGAAAAACCACACAGCAACAAATGCAACACAGCAGACAAGAATTATGATGATACAGAACCGGGATTCCTCCCAAGAGGACTGGGCTCTGATGTCCTCCCAGGGTACAATGCATCCCAACCCTCAAACCCCCCCCCCAACAGACCCCCCCTACTCCCCCACCCACCCACCCCTATTCAAAAAGTCAGACAAGTGGGGCAGGATACAACTGCAATCTGTTCAAAATGTGACTATGACTCCAGGGAGGCAAAATGTCCAAATAAGGAGACCAGACACGGACAAAGTCTCTGCTCCTAAGACGAGAGGAGTAAGCCATGGCTGCCTCCCACCTCAAAAGTTCATGTAATTTATTCCTCCAATACCAAAAGGAGGGAGGAACATCAGCCAACCAGTAATTAAATATACATTTTCCCCCAGGATATAACACTTACTTAAAAACAATTTCTCAGCAGAGGTATAAACAGAAAATGTAGAGAAATGAGCAAACAACATATGAAATAAAGAGAGAGGAACAGGAACTCATAACAGACCCTGAAGAAAGGAAGCCAAAGCCCGCCAAAAGCTCTGAATACTTTCACAACTCCAAAGGCCATGATAATAAGAATTCACTTCCGTGGTACAGGTAAGACAGTATTGGGTAGCGACACAACCCATATGGTAGGCCCGACTCTGGGAGGTATACGTTCTCAACAAGGTCCTGAAGTGGCATTCTCGGATTTCAACACTATGCACCAAAACCGGGATACGTTTAAGACCTCGTAGCAAAAATTCTGCCCCAAGCTCCTCCCCCCAAATCCCCCTGCCAGGCCGCCAACACACAGGAAAAATCCCGAGGGGGCCCAAGGGCACCAAGCTGTGCTTGAAAATAGGAGACTGAGATCCAAGGCTCTGAATCCTCCTCCCCCTCCAAGAAGGCACAAAAACGAAGCCCAAAATCCAAGGAAAGGGAATCCCCAGGGAGGGAGTACACATAATGCTGCAGTTGACAAGCAGCAAAAGGAAGGCCTGGAGAGGAAAGACCACGCTGCAACAATTCATCACAGGACAGGAGCTTCCCGTCATCTCTCAGAACCTGGTAGAGAAATTCAACACCCCCTGCCCACCAGCACCCAAAGACCGAGGGGAGCAACCCCGGCAGAAAGGCAGCCAACGGTGACATGAGGAAGTAAACGCCGCCACACCTCCCAAAGCAGGTGAAATAAAATACTATGTTTACTGGGAGCCGGCACCTCCGCCAACCTGGCTTGAAGAAGAGAGTGGAGATGGGCAGGATAAAAGTAATCACATTCCATGGAGGTGTCAGTATAGAGAGTGGTACCCAAGACATGCCATAAAAGACACGCCTGATTATAAAGAGCAATATTCGGCACGCCAAAGCCACCTCGATCCCAAGAGCCCACCAGCAATTGCCACCGCAACTTAGGTTTCCAGCCCCCCCAACAAAACTTTGATGATAAAGAGTAAAAGGCCTGGATGTCCTTAACCAAAAGATACAGAGGCAGCATCTGCAAAACATAAAGCCACTTCGGAAACAAGACCATCCGAAAGAGCTGTATGCGCTCCATCAGGGAGAGCGGGAGATCACGCCAAGTAGCCAGGACAGAGCCAGTAGTGGCGAGCAAACGAGCTACATTCAGCCGGTAAAGCTCCCGAACGTCCATAGATAGCTGGATTCCCAAGTAGCAAAAAGATGAGTTGGCCCACTTCAGCGGAAAGGTTCCCCCCCCCAGGACTGCAAAAGATACTCAGTAGAGGCCAGTGGGACTCCGATTTCTTCAGGTTCAAAGCAAATCCAGAAAATTCCCCAAACTCCTGAACACTCTCTAAGAGAGTAGAGAAGGATTGATGCGGGTCAGTCAAGAAAACCAGGAGGTCATCAGCATAGGCCGCAACCTTAAAATGAGTGGCGCCCAGCTGAAGGCTGCTGATGTCCTCATTAGATTGCAACTCCCGAATCAAAGGATCCAAATAAAGCGCAAACAACAAGGGTGAGAGAGGGCAGCCTTGACAAGTGCCTTGACGAATCGGAAATCCGTGCCGCAAGGTCACTATACAAAGCCTGGATAGTATTGAAGAAAAAGGGACCCATCCCATACGCACGCAACACAACAAAAAGGAACCCCCACCGCACACGGTCAAAAGCCTTTTCAGCGTCAAAACTAACAAGTAAAGCATCCATACCAGCCCTCTCCAAGGCGAATAGGATAAGGCGAAGGTTCTTAGACACTGGCTGGTCAAGCATTAAACCCACCTGCTTTTCCAACACCAGGGTGGGCAGCACCCGGGCCAGGCGATTCGCCAGCACCTTAGCCATCAGTTTTGTCTCGAAATTCAGCAAGGATATAGGTCTATAGGACTCCGATAGGGCCGGATCCCTACCTGGCTTAGAAAGAACGATAATCTGAGCTAGATTCAAATAACACGGCAAAAAGCCCTTGGCCACGCTCAAATTAAAGATCTTAGACAGCAATGGAGCGATCTCTGCGATAAGTAGTTTGTAAAATTCACCGCGGTAGCTGTCCGGCCCCGGAGACTTGCCCAATGGGCTAGCTCGGATCGCTCTAACATAGCCGAGTCTTCCATAGAGAGACAGGGCAGATCCATGCTATCGAAATAGACCCTCCCATGCTATCCAAATCGACCCTCCCATCGAGGAGGTCCAGGCCCGGTGAGGCATATAAGTCTGCGAAAAAGTCCCACAGAATACGACTAATATCCTCGGTCATATGATGCAGCGCTCCCCGCAGGTCATGCAAAGCTGTGGCACCCGCCGTTCCTCGGTAGGGCCGAGCTAAATGGGCCAACAGCCAATTACTCTTATTGGCAAACCTAAAAAGCTGAAATTTATAGTGATCCCTAGATCGCTGAGCTCCCCGATGCAACAGCTCATTTAATTCCTGCTGGGCCTCCAAAAGCTGTCTCTTGAGTTCCAAGGTAGCGCGACTGGCGAAGTGCCGACGCAGAACCTGAACCCTACGTTCCAACGTGAAGAATTCATCTTCCAGAACTCACTCTCCTCCACACATAACTTGATCCTCGGAGACTTAAATCTCCACTTAGAAGATCAATCATCCAAACAAACAACAGATATACTCTCATACCTCAACACTTTATCCTATCAAATTCTCAACCCAGAACCCACACACGAAAAAGGTCATCAACTCGATATAGCAGCTTATTCATCTCCAAATCAAAACGCACAAAACATCTACATCTCAAACGGGTCCTGGCACCCTACTCTATGGTCAGATCACTACAAATATTCATTCACCATCAATTGGGCTCAAAATAACAACAAACCCATCCCAAAGAAATCAATCATCAAGATCAGACCGAAAATCGAACCTCACACATTCTGGAACACAGTCGACCCCGAAATCGACCCCAATAACCCCAAAGAATTCATAAACAGTTGGCGGACCCTCAGTGAATCTACACTAAACGAACTAGCTCCAATAAAAAACAAAAACAAAATAGACAGACCATCTAATAAATGGTTCGACGACGAACTTCTACAACTAAAAAGAAAATGCAGACAATTAGAAAGGACATGGAAAAAACAAAAACACAATCACATTAAAGATGAATGGAAAATCCTAATCAAACAATACAATACCAAACTGAAGGAAAAACAAAAAAACTACTACTCCAAAACTCATCAGCACCGAAAAACCAGACACAAGAATACTTTTTAACATCGTAAGAAATCTCACTGATACCAAACCATTTCTCGCCACCCAAGGAAACCAAACTCCCACAGCCACCCAATTAGCAGATCATTTCAAACACAAAATCATCACAACCAGATCCACATTCAACAACTCAAGAATCAACATAGAAGAAATACGAATCAATCCCAAAACAGATGAAGCAATCCCAGCAGACAGGATATGGACAAACTTCCCAAAGATACAATGGTCAGACTTGGACAGGCTTTACAAAAAATACAGCAAATCCTCATGTGACTTAAACAACTGTCCCTCATACTTATTAGCAACAGCTTCCACCAAATTTAAAGCTAGCCTCACACTATGGCTTCAAACAACATTAAGTGAAGGTCATTTCCCACCGGAATTAGGAGAAATCATAATTACACCTATCCTAAAAGATCCCAAAGGTCCTATAGATAATCCTGCAAACTATAGACCAATCGCTTTAATCCCACTATACATTAAAATAACAGAAGGCCTTGTCGCACAACACCTCTCCAACTACCTTGAAGACCATCACATACTACATCCATCACAATCCGGATTCAGATCCAACCATAGCACAGAAACTCTACTGGTATCACTATTAGACATTGTCCGACAACACCTCAGCAAAGGAAACAAGCTGCTTCTCATTCAACTCGATCTTTCTGCGGCATTCGACCTAGTTGACCATCACACGCTACTCCAGACATTAGACGCAATAGGAATCTCAGGTAATGTTCACAAATGGTTCCGAAGCTTCCTCAAAACACGAACATACAAAGTCAAATCAAAAGAGCACATATCCGACCCATGGTCAAACCCATGTGGAGTACCACAAGGATCACCATTATCACCCATATTATTTAACCTCTTCATAGCATCCCTAGGCATAACCCTAGACGCCCTAAACACAGTATCATTCAGCTACGCGGATGACATAACTATCCTCCTCCCCTTTAATATTCAAGACCCATTATCCACAAACCACCTGAAAATAATAATGGAAACGGTAGAAAAATGGATGTCAAGTCATAAACTAAAACTGAACTCGGAAAAAACTAAATTCCTACTACTAGAGAAGGAAAAAAAACCATCTCTCACAGAACTAGAATTAAATACAATCAAGTACCCAATGCAAAGTACACTCAAGATCCTGGGAATACAACTAGACAGAAACTGCACAATGCAGTCTCAAATCCACAAAATCATCCAAAGAGCTTTCTTCACAATACGTAACCTAAGAAAAATAAGAAAATTCTTCAACAAAGATCAATACAAGATATTAGTACAATCCCTAGTACTAAGTATTGTAGATTACTGTAACAGCCTATACCTATCATGCCCAAACTACATGATAAAACAATTACAGACAGTTCAGAACACAGCCCTCAGAATCATCTACTCACTCGGCAAATATGACCACATCACCAAAGCATACCTAGACTCACACTGGCTACCAATAAAAGCAAGATCCCAGTTCAAATTCTACTGTCTTCTATACAAAGTAATACATGGAACAGCCCCCAGCTACCTAAACAACAGACTACACCGTAACCTCTCACACAGACTAAGGAGAACTCAGAGCCTATTCATTCACCCCCCTCTCAAAGGAACACGACGAAAGAAACTATACGACAGCCTTTTAGCGACACAGGCAGCAAAGATCGATACTACCATCACCAATCTACTGACCAAATCTATAGACATTAAAGTATTCCGAAAAGAAATCAAAACTCATCTCTTCAAAAAACACTTCCCATCATCATAACCTCACAAAAGTATTAGAAAATGCTCTCACGACCACCCCATCACCACCACCAGCAACACCCTGAATCCGGACAGTATTATCTCTATTCGTCTAAACAACCTATCACTATCTACTACCTGCTATCAATTTCTCCTGGAAAAGTCCAGACTAACAATTGTAACTGGACACACTCTTGATTACATGTACTGCAATGCTACTGGAAATGTCCAGTCCTCTAACTTGTAATCCGCTTAGAACCGCAAGGCACAAGCGGAATAGAAATCACTAATGTAATGTAATGTAAAATGGCCCGGTGATGTGTTTTTGCCTCAAAAGCCATAAGCGCCATGATTTCTCCACGTAAAACAGCCTTCGCGGTCTTCCAGTACAGGACTGGATCCTCTCTAGCATGTTTAAAATCCCCCCACTTGGCCAATAAAAAATTATGAAATCTGATGTTCCGATACAAATGACAAAGGAATTTCCACTGGGTACCACCCCCCCTGGAGGGCCCCCAAAGCCAGCGCAGACCCACCCAAGCATGATCCGAAATTTCAGTAGGGCCAAGTATCGCCTCCTGAACTGCCGGAAGCAAATCCTGGGAAATGAGAAGAAGATCAATTCGAGAGAGCATCCCATGATCCCTAGAAAGATGAGAATAGTCCCGCTCCACCAGGTGCAAAACCCTCCAAACGTCCAGTAGGTCCAAAGAAGAGGCCAAAAGCAGGGCCCCAGTATAAGCCTTAAGTGCCTCCCAACCCGCAGAAGAAGAACGATCCAGCCGCAGATCAGGGACCTCATTAAAGTCCCCTCCCGAGAATCCCAAATTGCAACAAGAGATTACGCAACTTCCGAAAAAACTTGGCAGAGGGGTTATTAGGAGCATAGATATTACAGAAGAGCAAGGGCTTATTGTTAAGAGAAACAGAGGCAATAACATATCGCCCCTCAGGATCCCGAAGAACCCTATGAATTTGCAGATGAAGGCCTTTGCAAAAGAGAGTCACCACTCCGCCCTTCCCTCCCAGAGCTGGGGCCTCCAAGTGTTCACCAAAGCTTAGCATGCTCCGCAGAGGATAACCGGGGCTCCTGCAGAAAAACTATAGAAGCTATGAAACTATGGAACTATAGAAACTATGATTCAACAATTGTAAAATTTTATATCTCTTAATAGGAGAGTGAATCCCCCCCACGTTCCAAGAAATCAGGTTATGTTCCAGGGAAAACCAAAAAAAGGGAAAATAATGATACAAAATATCCCCATAGTACCCGGCCAGAGGAGTGTCCCAACCTCCACCCCTCAAGCCTCAGCCAAAATCCAGAAAAGCTCCTACCGCCCACCTGTCGAAACCAAGGAAAACCCCTCCCTCCAACAAAGCCTCACCGAACCTGCCCCACTCCCCCCATCCAACTCCCCCTTGCCCCCCCACCCCCTTTCCAACCCAAACCATGCCCCATACCATACCCCAAAAGGCGCCACTTGCAGAAAGCAGGGTACGCCCGCTACAGACTCCCCACGGAGCGCCCCAAGCCCAAATCGCACACCCTCAATACCCTCAAGACCAGGGGATAGAAGAGAGCCAAGAAATCATAGGCCTCAAACAAAGGTGAAACAGCCAAGGCCGCAAAGCAAGGAAGGCCTCCAAACCTCAATTCCGAACATACAGTCCCGAAACACACCAACCATGCAACAGCCATACACTCTCCCAAAGGACCAGCCAGACCAAAAAGACCCCTGCTCCAAACTCAGACATCCTTTCATACTCAGGCACACAACAAGCATATCCCACAGCTTCCCCCACCATGCCATACGTGCGCCCCCCCTTCACAGACATTACCAAGAAGCACACAACTACTCCCTTCTCCCACATAACAGATGAAAACAACAAGAGGAGGGAAGGAAAAAGGCACTAAAATCCACTCTCAGAGGGTCCACCGAAATGCCAAAGTCAAGGGATACAAGCCACTCAAGGAAGCCAGCGCTCCAGATAGAAACCCTCCAAGGCTTTCAAAGTCACAGGCACCAGGTGCAAGCCCCCAGCAATAGTCAAGGCAGCAAGCAGAGACCTCCGCGAGATCACAGAGCACCCTCTGGGAACTTTTCCTCAACGAACCGCTGGGCATCCTCGGGCGAATCAAAATGATGTGCCAGATCCGCATGCATCACCCTCAGCCGTGCAGGGTACTGGAGAGAGAAGGGAACACTGCAACGGACGAGGCTGGAACAAAGGGGAGAAAACTTGCAATGAGCCTGGGAGACCTCCGCAGAGTAGTCCTGGAAACAGAGGACCGATTTGTTGTTGTAGCGTAGCTTCTTCCCCTGGCGCAGTGCCCGCAGCACCTCCATCTTGTGACGATAATTGAGAAGGCGGCAAATAACCACCCTCGGGCGATTCACTCCATCTCTTCGCTGCCCCAGCCGATGTGGCCATATGATGAATAGCGGACACAATTTCTGCGGGAGAGCCAAGGACTCCATCAGCCACTTTTCCAGGAAGTCTCCCAGATCAGCTTCCACCAGAGATTCAGGCAAGCCCACCAGCCGAAGGTTATTTCGGCGGGACCGGTTTTCAAGGTCCTCAACCTTAGCCTTAAGTGCCGCCAGAGAGGAGGAGTGCCCTGCCTGTTCCTGAGTGAGCCGCTGCACCGCGTCCTCCGCAGAACTGACCCTCTGCTGCGTGTCCCGGTCCTCAGAAGTCAGCGCTACAAACCGCTGATCCAGGGTGTCAAGCTTGTCAAGGATTATTTGCAGCTTGTCGCCCAGGGTGCCCTCCAATGCAGCCTGTACCTCGGCAGTGACCTCGGCAACCCAGAGGGAATTGGGAGTTTCAGGTGAGGCGGGTGCCACGTGCGTCGCCATCTTGGACTCTGGCTGCTTCCTCCTCTCGCGGTCCGGCTTCGTTATCCTAGCGGCCATCCCCCTGCAAACCGCAAAAAAGCCTGCAGCAGGACCTGTTCACGCTTCCCCACTCGAAAGCGCCAAAGGCAGGGGCAAATTCACTGCTCAATATGCTGATCTTTAGCGGGCATATAGGAGCTGCGAGATCGCCCTGCTCACAGCCCCATGCTTCCGCCGGAAGTTTCCCCATCTTAGAATTAAATTCAAGTGTGCTTGCATCTCTTTCAAAATTTTATATCGTTGGATTTTCCTTTGCAAGAGGCATCCAACGATTCAAACTCTCCCTTCCTTCTAGTAAAGGAATTAAAGGAGTTAAGATCTTCAGTTAATCTCTGGCTTTTAAACTTTCTCAACTATAAAATGAACTCCTCTTAATTCCGAGTAGTCCCAGTTCTTTCCAATCTTTCCGTAAATTTCTAAAAACTTTCTTTTTGCCAAACATTTTGAAAACTAATTTCTTTGAAACCTTTGCTATTACTTTTTTTTAGTTTTTATTTAATCATTGTAAATTTTCTTTAGTTTTTATCTAATTGTTGTAAACCGAGTCGAGCCTTCTTAGGTTGATGACCCAATATATAAAGTTAAGCTTTAGTTTAGCTTAGTCTCAACAAAGTCCTCACAGTGGTGTGTCTCAGTGTCCAAGTGGCAGGCCTGTCGTGTTTCAGAGCCCATGGATGCAAAGCTTCCCTTACTTCTTATCCAAATGTAGCCAGATTCCTAAAGAGGGTACTAAGGCTCAGACCAAAGCGTTCCAGACCATAGGCCATTATTGAGATGGCTTAGGGCAATCCACTGCTTATTCCTAGGATAAGCAGCATAAAATCTGTTTTACTACTTGGGATCTAGCTAGGTACTTGGGACCTGTGTTGGTCACTGTTGAAAACAGGATATTGGGCTTGCTGGGCCTTCAATCTGTCCCAGTATGGCAATTTTTATGTTTTTAAGGCCAGCGAGGCAAGAAATTCTCCTGGCGCCATAAAGGCAATAATTGATCTTACTGTTTCCATGCAGAAACATGGTATCTTGAGAGCCACATTGACCGATTTCAGATCCAGCATTGGTTTCCAGTCTTCCGAGTCTCATTTGAGTACAATGAAGTATATGGAGTATCTGCTAGAGCCCGATTCTTTGTTCAGGACGGCTTCTATAGCTACTAGATCTAGTAGCCTCTTTACTGTCACTCAGGCTCAGACCGCGTTCTCTGGCTTCCCTGCTTTAAGGGTCAAAAAAACTCAACTTTGTACACATTCTGAAAAATTTCTAATGCCCAGCAGTCCGATGTGATCTTTGTCCATGTGTCCCAGTAAACTGACAACCCTCCCTCCTATCCTTAGAGGTACAGCTCCTGACTTAGCGTCAGAACTGTTTCATGGGGGGTGTTGTGGAGCAAGATCTGGAGGACTGGGGATACTTAGTTCTCCCAAATGTCTTTCTTGAACTTTGAAATGAACTCTGGACCAAAAGACCATCTGAGTACTGGCAAAAGCGCCAAGAGCCACGAAAATTAGCTCGACCTGACCCCCTAGGGGCCCTTGGTCTGCTGTCAGGTAAAGACTTCAGCTTTTGGTTTTGCACACTGGCTATAAGATCATCTAGCTCAGTGTATCGCAAAGCGGCAGATTCAAGGTGAGCCGGTGCCAGTTGACTGTCTACAGAACGTGCCTTTCGCTGTGAGAGGCACGTTCTGTAAACAGTCAGCCGGCGCCATTGATGCCCCTCCTCCAGGATCCGCCACCGGCAAAGTGACAGGTTCAGGGTTGCTACCAGAAGGCCTCTGCACATGCGTGGATGTCAATGTGATGATGTCACACATGCACATGACATCATCGCATTGACGTCTGCGCACTATCGGATGCCTTCCGGCTGCAGCACTGGGTTTAGTGTGCAGGACACTGATTTAGTCATTTACGAAAGAGCAATTGACCCTTAAAAGGTAGTTTGATTAGCATAGTCTTCAAGAATGAATCTCCGACCCACTGATCAGAGCATTCTGTGGGTGGAAAAAATATATGCAGAACCCACTGGTTGGATGAGATGCGCACCCAGGCCTGTAGGAACACTGAGAGTCTGCCCCCGATATGCGGAGAGACCTCCCTTGGCCTGGCGTTGTGCTTTTTTGGCAGAGGTAGTCGAATGGGAGGCGGAAGGCTGGTAACGCCTGGTGCCTGAGAACCTCAAGTATATGACTCCTAAGGAAGGCATGGTGCCAAAATACAGACCATGTCGGGTCCTCCTTGCCCATATTAGTTTTGTGCTACATTGGAAATTTATACAGTTGCCTTTGTTTATTTTTATTAAAGACTTTTTGGTTTTCCTGTATTCATTCAGATGCTATATATTTTTATCCACTGTTTATCTTGAAAATAGTTGAAACTGAAAACAAAGGTTCCTAATGATTTTATTTTATTTCAAATCTTGTCATACCAAGTTTGAGTGCTTAAGCATTTCTTGCCCTTTTTTTTTTTAAATTTGAAGCTATGATTTGGGCATTGAGAATCGAGATGCCACCAATGACAAGGTTACCATTGAAGCTGCAGAAGCTATAAAAAAGTACAATGTGGGTATCAAATGTGCTACCATCACCCCTGATGAAAAAAGAGTGGAGGAGTTTAAATTGAAACAGATGTGGAAATCTCCAAATGGAACCATCAGAAACATCCTGGGAGGCACTGTCTTCAGAGAGGCCATTATCTGCAAGAATATTCCCCGGCTGGTGTCTGGCTGGATCAAGCCTATCATAATTGGGCGTCATGCATATGGAGACCAGGTGAGTTATTCTGTTAACTCCTGCACGGATTTACTTTTACTAAAATAAGGCGAACTCTACTGTATACCTAAATCCAAAACCCTTCCCTAAAATCACAATAAAGAACTAATCCAGTATCAAGGCTATACTGTGTAAGTACTGAGTCTTTGTAAAACTTTATACATACTCTGTTTACCTCGACTTTGGTTCTAAAGGTATGACACAACTATACTCAGCACTTCATGTCCTGTGAGATATGTCTGAGCAAAAAGCATTAGCTACTTAAAACTATTTTGTACTTTCCTGATGCTGTTTATCAGATACAGATATCAGGTACATTAGCTAGAGTGGGAGCCCGCCGGAACAGTTAGGGAATAATGCTTGAATACCTGAATAATTTGTAATCTGCATAGAATTGTAGGATATTCGGAATGTAAATTATTAAAAATAAAATAATAAATAAATAAATCAGATATGTGTTGAGCATGAGAAATCTCTTTGCATTGAGGCTCCTAGTCCACAAAAAAATCAACCGTATGGCACAGCAGTTGTGGTCATGTCTGACAGTAGTTAAATTTCTAGTTTTCTTATCCTGTGGATTATGTTTGCCAACCAGCAGATGGAGAAAGAGAACATGTTTATGATCCCTGCCCTATAAGGACACTCTGCAGCCTGAGTGCCATAATATTTCTTTGTCTCGCAGATGGTGATAAGTTATATCTTGCAGCTTTTGATGATAAAGGTCTCCTTGCACAGTTGAACTGAAGCCAGTTGAGCAAGGGGCTGTTTGAAGTGATTTGTTGTCTTCATTTGAGAAGATTCTTGAAGGAGTCCCTTCCCCCTCCCCAAACAACTTTAACATTTTCTGCTCTCTTCCTCCCCACCTTTTTTATTTTTAGAGAGCTTTAAAGAAATCTGCCATTATTTGTCTAAGATCAGCAATCCCCGTCCCCGCAAACGATCTGATCCTATCCACACAAGCCTTGAATAGTTTTATACTGAACTACCGTACTTATATTAAAGTATAAAAAGAAACAATATTCTGTACAATTGTCAATTTATAAATCAGCGTCTTCTCCCCACTCTCTCTTCCCCATTTCCCTTTAGCGTCCTCAGCCTACTCTCTCTCCACTTCCCTTCAACACACGCACATAAAAACAAGCAAGCAATTTTATATCATTTTCATTCTATTCATGCATAGAAATTAAAGTCTAAATAATGCCAGTCGCATAACAAAACATTATTTTAGAAAAATAATTCCCTGCACAGTCAGGCCTGCAAGGATTACTAGATGTCTTTCAGCAACTCCTCTTCCTCCCCCTTACCTTCGTGGCCAAGTCAAAATGATCTACCAACAATAAATTTTTAAAAAACACAAAGCACACTGTGCACAGAGAAAATGTTAATTATCATTTATATTCCGCGGGTTTTCAAAGAGGTCAAGGCAGATGACTTTATGCAATGTCACCTCAGTAACAACTATACAAAAATAGACAAATATGCCCCCTCCTTTTTTACTAAACCGCAATAGCAGTTTTTAGCGCAGGGAGCTGCTACACTGTTCTCGATGCTCATAGGCTCCCTGCGCTAAAAATCGCTATTGCAG
This sequence comes from Geotrypetes seraphini, assembly GCF_902459505.1. NCBI lineage: Eukaryota > Metazoa > Chordata > Amphibia > Gymnophiona > Dermophiidae > Geotrypetes > Geotrypetes seraphini. The sequence goes on along the minus strand of NC_047088.1, from coordinate 136,203,318 downwards.
TTTGGTAAAAGGGGGCCATAGTGCAAAATATAGACGGCAAATATAAATTCTCAAAACAGACACATTTTGATTACTAAATTGAAAATAAAATCATTTTTCCTACCTTTGTTATCTGGTAAGTTCATCAGTCTCTGGTTGCACTTTATTCTTCTGACTGTGCATCCAATATTTCTTCCCTTCTTTCAGCCTCTTGTATACTTCCTCTCCTACAGACCTCGTTCTCTTCCCCAACTTTTTCTTTCTTTCACCCTGCCCCTTCTTTCTTTCTCTCTCCATGCCCCCTTTCTTTCTGTATGTCTGTCTTTCTGATAGCATTCTCGGAAATCTTGCTGGTACCTAAGGCTGATGAGAAGAGGCAGATGGAGCTTCAAGCAGTTAACGCGTGGATGCGGCGCTGGTGTGAGGATTCCACTTTGTGTGCAACTGGACGGCGTTCTGGGGGAAGAGCAAGCTATACAGGAAGGACGGACTCCACCTCAGCAGAGACGGAACGAGGCTACTAGCAAGCAACATCAAGAGAGAAGTTGAGAAGTTTTTAAACTAGGAAGCAGGGGAAAGCTGACAGTCGACTAAGAAAGAGAGTCGATTGTTCGGGAACCAGTATACCCAGAGGATACCGTGCAGGAAGATAGAGGGGAAGACTCACCGGAGGATACCGCACAGGAAGATATAGGGGAAGGCCCACCGGATCACAAGTAAGACAGATTGAAAGGGACACAAGAGGGAAGGAAATGCAAGAAAGGAACGGGTCGTAAACTCAAATGTATGTACACGAACGCATTGTGTAAGGAAAAAGATGGGTGAATTAGAAGCTATGGCACAAAAAGATAACGTTGACATCATCGGCATCACAGAAACATGATGGACTGAGGAAAACGTCTGGGACACTGTGCTACCAGGATACAAACTATACCACAGAGACCGAGTGGCTCAAAAAGGTAGGGGCATTGCCATATACATCAAAGAGGAAATTGAATCTGCTGGAGAGAACACGCCACAACTGACGGATAAGTTAGAGTCTCTATGGATAAAAATTCCAGAAACAAATGGACTGGAAACGAAGATTGGCATCTACTACTGACTCCCAGGGCAGTCCAAAAAAATTGATTGGGAAATGACAGACAAGATTAAGCGCAACTGCAAGGGAGGCAACGTAGTTATCATAGGTGACTTCAACTATCCAGGGATAGACTGGAACCTAGGTACCTCCGGCTGTGCTAGGGAGACCAAATTCCTGGATACTGTAGGCAATTGCTTCCTGGAACAACTCGTCAAGGAAAATACGAGAGGAAATGCAATTCTGGACTTAATTCTAAATGGACTACGAGGACTGGCACAACATGTAGCAGTAGAAGGGACGCTGGGAAGCAGTGATCACAATATGATACGCTTCGACCTGGATGCAGGTGGGAAACATCGGTCCAAAACGACGGCCATGGTGCTGAACTTCCGAAAAGGGAATTACGAAGGGATGAGACTCATGGTGGTGAAGAAGATTAAGAAAAGGATAAGCATTGTAAAAACACTAGAGCAAGCTTGGTCCCTTTTTAAGGACACAGTTACCAAGGCGCAAAATCTACATATACCGCGTATCAACAAAGGATCCAAGAGGAAAAGAAACAAAGAACCGGCATGGCTCACTGTAGAGATGAAGGAAGCGATCAGAGAAAAGAAAACTTTGTTTAAGGAATGGAAAAGGTCAAAAACGGATGAAAACTGGAATAAGCACAAACAACATCTACGCAGGTGCCATAAGGCGGTAAAAGGGGCCAAAAGAGACTACGAGAAAAAAATAGCCAAGGAGGCAAAAAACTTCAAGCCATTCTTTCGATATATTAAGGGAAAACAACCCCTGAGGGAAGCGGTGGGGCCGTTGGATGACCGTGGAATAAAGGGAGCGCTAAAGGAGGACAAAGAAATCGCCGACAAACTGAACACATTTTTTGCGTCTGTATTTACCGAAGAAGATCTACACAGCATACCGGAACCCATCAGGCTATATGCTGGAAATGAAGACGGGAAACTGACAGGGTTGACGGTCAGTCTAGAAGAGGTATTCAGGCAGATCGATAGGCTTAAGAGTAATAAATCCCTGGGATTGGATGGCATCCATTCGAAGGTCATCAAGGAGCTGAAAGGGACTATAGCTGAACTGCTTCAGCTAACAGCCAATCTGTCGATCAAATCGGCAAAGATTCCGGAAGAATGGATGGAGGCAAATGTTACGCCGATCTTCAAGAAAGGGTTGAGGGGAGATCTGGGAAACTACAGACCAGTGAGTCTGACCTCGATACCGGGAAAGATGGTAGAGGCACTGATAAAGGACCGCATCATTGATCACCTTGACGGACACGATCTGATGAGGACCAGCCATCACGATTTCAGTAAAGGCAAATCTTGCCTGACGAACTTGCTGCACTTCTTCAAGGGAGTAAACAGGCGGATAGACAAGGGCGACCCGGTCAACATTGTTTATCTGGATTTTCAGAAGGCGTTCAACAAGGTTCCACATGAACGACTACTTCGGAAAATTGAGAGCCATGGAATCGAGGGTCAAATACTCACGTGGATTAAAAACTGGCTGGAGCATAGGAAACAAAGAGTGGGGGTAAATGGACAATTCTCGGACTGGAAGAGCGTCGCCAGCGGGGTGCCGCAGGGCTCAGTGCTTAGACACGTGCTCTTCAACATCTTTATAAACGATCTGGACATTGGTACGACAAGCAAGGTGATTAAATTTGCGTACGATACGAAGTTATACAGAGTAGTGAAGACACAGGGGGATTGCGAAGATCTGCAACGTGACATAATCAAGCTCTAGAAATGGGCAGCGACATGGCAAATGAGGTTCAATGTGGATAAGTGGAAAGTAATAATAATAATAACTTTATTCTTATATACCGCCAACAATCTTGCGACTTCTAGGCGGTTTACAACAAAGAATATTGCAATGTACATCTGATAGTAACAGCATTAATGATAATAACAACAGTTATGTACTGTGGGATCGTGAAGTACCTTGCGGTTTGCACAGGGTTGGAAGTTAGTGATTGGGGTTAACAGTTTACAAGAACAGATTTGGGGAGTGATTGCGAAGGGGGTTATTGTCCTTGTTCGTTGCCTAGGTATTTTGTGAACAGGTATGTTTTCAGGTGTTTCCTGAATTCTCCATAGTTGTTTGTGTTTGTAATTAGTTTGTCTAAGTCTTTGCCCCATAAGGCTGCTTGATAGGATAGAAGTTGTTGATGGTATCTCTTATATTTGCATCCTCTGGCTGGTGGGGAGACGAATTTCAGGTGTAATCTTCTCTCATGTCTGTTGGTTGGGTAAGAGAAGAGGTCTGTTATGTATATAGGGGCTAGTCCTGATAGTACTTTGAAGCATAGACATCCCAGCTTGAACTTCGTGCGTGCCTCCATTGGTAGCCAGTGTAGGAGTCGGTAGGAAGGGGTTATATGATCGGACTTCTTCAGCCCGAAAATCAGCCTGACTGCTGCATTTTGTATCAGTTGTAGTCTCTGCAATTGCTTCTGGGAAATTGCCAGGTGGGTGATGTTACAATAATCAAGGTGGCTTAATATTAGGGATTGTACCAGTATTCTGAATGCTGACGCGTCGAAGTATGCTCTTATGGACCTAAGTTTCCAGAGAGTGAAGAACCCTTTTTTGACTAGGGAGTCCACATGGTCTTTCATAGTTAGACCTTGGTCTAGTATTACCCCCAGAACCTTCATTGTTGGTTGGATGGGGTAGTTAAGATTGTTTATGCGTAATGATTTTGTCGTGATATTTGAGAGTGGCGAGGCTATAAAGAATTTAGTTTTATCTGAATTGAATTTCAGTTTAAATTCTGAGGTCCATTGTTCCATCAGGTTTAGTGCTTGTGTTGCTGTGGGGATGATATCGGAGGGGGAAGTATTGAATGGGATAATGATTGTGAAGTCATCCGCGTAGCTGAATACTTTTATACCCTGTTGGGCCAGCTGCATTCCTAGTGAAGATATATAGACGTTGAAGAGTAGTGGGGATAGTGGGGACCCCTGTGGAACGCCTGATGGGTTTCTCCATGTTTTAGAGAGGCTGCAGTTGAAGCGTACTTGATAGGTGCGGGATGTGAGGAATCCTCGGAACCAGTCAAGTACTTCACCTCCGATGCCGATTGCGTCTAGACATTGTAGCTATTTTTTGTGGTCCACCAGGTCAAAGGCCGAGCTCATGTCAAATTGCATGATTAAGGCGTTATGTCCTTTGCTGAGTAAGTTGCGTGAGTATTCTAGGGTTGCTGCGATCACCGTCTCTATGCTAAACAGAGGTCTGAAGCCAGACTTGGTTTCATGTAGTAGCGAGAACTGATCAAGGTAGTCCATCAATTGGGTGTGTACTAAACCTTCCATTATTTTTACGAAGAATGGAATGGATGCTACCGGTCTATAGTTAGTTTATAGTTTATAGTTTATAGTTTATTCAGTTTTTGATTAAACGCTTTTTCGTTTCTTCAAAGCGTTACTAATGATAGGGATTGTTTATGATTTTTTGGAATTGGGGTGATTATAATGTGACCGTTTTTCATTAGGAATTTTCCGTTTTTGAAGTTATTGGTCATATTATTCCACAGTGTTAGTTTAAAGTCTAATGGCGCTGCTTTCATAATATTGGGGGGACAGGGATCAAGGGTGCAGTTTGATTTAGTATATTTGTTGTAGAGTTTTATGAAGTTGCTCCATTCTAGGTCCTGAAAGGAGTTCCAGAACATATCCTCTGGTATTTCATTTGCATGTATGTTGGTTATTTGATTTCCATATGTGTTGTTTGTTGGGCAGTTGTTTCTTAGGTTCACAATTTTTGAGTTAAAGTGATGTGCTAGATCATCTGCTGTTGGAAGTTTTGTGTCGTGTTTGGATTGGATGTGGCGTGTGGTATCAAAAAAATTTTTAACCAAGTTGAACAATTCGTGTGTGTTGATTCTTTTTGAGCTCGTGTCGGATGTATGTATTTTGGATGAGTAGAATGTTTTTCTTTTTTCTTTTATCAGTTGTTTGTAGTCCTTTATGTTTGATTTCCAATTATTCCGGTCTGATATTTCTCCTGTTTTATTCCAGATCCTTTCTAGTCTTCTTACCGACTGTTTCATTTTTAATAGGTCAGAGTCGAACCAGTTATTATATTTGTTTGAGTGGTTTGTTCTGTTTCGTTTAGGAGCTATTTTGTCTAGGATGGATGTGCTAATTTTCGTCCATTGTTCCCAGAATTCATCCCCTTCGTTTATCTCCTCGCACGATTCGTAATGCGCCCAGTATTCCTCTGGGTTTATGTGTCCCCTTGTGAGATGTTCTTTTTTTATTATCTTTGGGTGAGTTTTTTCTTTTGGTTGGTTCCAGATTAGGTTGAAGTAGTAGGTGAAATGATCGGACCAGATGTCGTGGTGCCAGATACAGTCGGATATAGAAATAGTGGGGTTTAGAATTTCTTTTGAGGACATGGCTACCAAGTCTAACTGATGGCCTTTTTCGTGAGTTTGTGTGGATGAAGGGAGATTGTAGTTGAGTGAGGATAGGAAGTTTTTGAAATCTTTTGTGTCAGGATTGTCCTCGTTCTCTAAGTGTAGGTTTGCGTCTCCTACTATAATATTGTAGGGCGGGGTGATTGAGTTATGTAGAATGAATTCGTAGAAGTCTTCTCTGGCCTTTGACCAACATTTTGGCGGGACATAAAATAGAATGCAGGTGAGGTATTCTTCTAGATCCTTGTTACTAATTTTGCATGCTAGTGTTTCTAATTGGTTGGTTGTATTGGAATCTACTAATTTAAGTTCAAGTTCTTCCTTGAGGATGACTGCCAATCCTCCCCCTCTTTTGTCTTCACGGTTTAACATGAGAATTTTATAGTTTTTTGGTATTAGGTCGTTTAGTATTGGATCCTCTTCAGATAGTAGCCATGTTTCCGTTAGAAAGAGGCAGGCTAACTTCTTGTTGATGATCCAATCTTTGATTAGGAAAGCTTTGTTTCTTACTGATCTAGTGTTGAGGTAAGCGCATGGAACAGTGGTAGTTGGGATGGGTATGATGGGTGTAGTGATTTTGATGGGTTTTAATTCCCTTGTTCTTTTTTTGAAGGTACGGTGAGGTCTAGTGTTACTTGTGATTATTTTAATATGATTTACTCTTTCTTCCTGTAGGTAAATTAGGTGTCTGATGGTTGTGTCCGGGTATTGAGTGGAGTGAAGTTTTGGGTGGAGTGATATAACATTCCCAACGTTATTGCTTAATAAATAGATCAGCAGGGTCAGTAAAAGCTTCATGTTTGCTGGTTTTGTTGTCGCTGGGCCCTTTTCAATTGTGTGTCCTCCGGCTGGATCGGGGGGGGGCAGAGCAGGGCTCCCACGCTGGTCCCGATCTGGCTGGCTTGTGTCGGGTGAGGGCACTGGGCCCTTTTCAATTGTGTGTCCTCCGGCTGGATCGGGGAGGGTGGAGCAGGGCTCCCACGCCGGTCCCGATCTGGCTGGCTTGTGTCGGGTGGGGGCGCTGGGCCCTTTTCAATTGTGTGTCCTCCGGCTGGATTGGGGGGGGCGGAGCAGGGCTCCCACGCCGGTCCCGATCTGGCTGGCTTGTGTCGGGTGAGGGCGCTGGGCCCTTTTCAATTGCATGTCGGGAACAAAAATCTCTTGCACGAATACAGGATGTCTGGGGCGGTACTTGGAGAGACCTCCCAGGAAAGGGACTTGGGAGTTCTGGTCGACAAACATAAGAACATAAGAAGCGCCATCTCCGGATCAGACCTTCGGTCCATCAAGTCCGGCGATCCGCACACGCGGAGGCCCTGCCAGGTATACACCTGGTTTATTTTATAGCCAACCATACTTTATATGCCTCTCTCAAGGAGATATGCATCTAGTTTGCTTTTGAAGCCTAGGACTGTCGATTCTGCAATAATCTCCCCTGGGAGAGTATTCCAGATGCCAACCACTCTCTGTGTGAAGCAGAACTTTCTGACATTAGTCCTGAACTTGTCCCCCCTTAGCTTCAATTCATGTCCTCTTGTCCGTGTCAAATTGGACAATGTAAATAATCTTCTCTGCTCTATTTTGTCGATTCCTTTCAGTATTTTGAAGGTCTCGATCATATCCCCACGCAGTCTCCTTTTCTCAAGGGAGAACAATCCCAGTGTTTTAAGTCGATCCTCATATACCAGTTTCTCCATACCCTTCACTAGTTTGGTTGCTCGTCTCTGCACCCTCTCCAGCAGTTTTATATCCTTCTTTAGGTAGGGAGACCAATGTTGGACGCAGTATTCCAAGTGGGGTCTGACCATTGCCCTATAAAGCGGCATTATAACTTTCTCCGATCTACTCGAGATTCCTTTCTTTATCATGCCCAACATTCTATTTGCCTTCTTTGCCGCTGCCGCGCATTGTGCTGACGGCTTCAGGGTCCTATCTATCAGTACACCCAGATCCCTTTCTTGTACACTTTTTCCCAGACTTGCACCTGACATTCTGTACTCGTATTCCTTATTCTTACTGCCTAAATGCATTACCTTGCATTTCTCCACGTTGAACTTCATCTGCCATTTCTCCGCCCATTTTTCTAACCGACACAAATCGCTCTGGAGTTCCTCACTATCCTCCTGCGATCTGATTGCCCGGCAGAGTTTTGTGTCATCTGCAAACTTGATGATCTCACTGGATGTTCTGTTTTCCAAGTCATTGATATAAATATTAAAAAGGATCGGTCCAAGTACTGAGCCCTGGGGTACACCACTAGTCACTATTTCCCAGTCGGAGAACTTCCCATTAATGCCCACTCTCTGCTTCCTGTTATCCAGCCATTTGCCTATCCATCTTTGTATATCTCCCTCTATGCCATGGCTTTGTAGTTTCCTGAGAAGTCTTTCATGTGGAACTTTGTCGAACGCTTTCTGGAAGTCCAAGTATATTATGTCCACCGTCTTTCCACTATCAATTTGCTCGTTCACGGTCTCAAAGAATTGGAGTAAATTCGTCAAACACGATTTCCCTTTCCTGAATCCATGTTGACTGGGTTTCATCAAGTCGTGTGTGTCCAAGTGCTGAACTATGCTATCCTTGATCAGTGATTCAATCATCTTGCCTGGGACAGACGTAAGACTCACAGGTCTATAATTGCCCGGTTCTCCTCTCGATCCTTTTTTGAAAATTGGCGTGACGTTTGCTTTCTTCCAGTCGTCTGGTATCTGACCAAGTCCATGACGTCATCTGCACTATGTGCTACGGCAGCGAAAAGGGCGAACAGAATGCTAGGAATGATCAAGAAGGGGATTGTGAACAAATCAGAGAAGGTTATCATGCTGCTGTACCGGCCCTCAACTGGAGTATTGCGTCCAGCACTGGTCGCCGTACATGAAGAAGGACACAGTACTACTCAAATGGGTCCAGAGAAGAACGACTAAAATTGTTAAGGAGCTGGAGGAGTTGCCATACAGCGAGAGATTAGAGAAACTGGGCCTCCTCTCCCTTGAGAAGAGGAGACTGCAAGGGGACATGATTGAAACATGGGAATAGAATTAGTAGAGAAAGACAGACTGTTCACCCTCTCCAAGGTAGGGAGAACAAGAGGGCACTCTTTAAAGCTGAAAGGGGATAGATTCCGCACAAACGTAAGGAAATTCTTCTTCACCTAGAGAGTGGTAGAAAACTGGAACGCTCTTCCGGAGTGTGTTATAGGGAAAGACACCCTCCAGGGTTTCAAGACAAAGTTGGACAAGTTCATGCTAAACTGGTGGGACTGGACTCATTTGGAGCACTAGTCTTGACATTGGGGCCGCTGCTTGAGCGGACTGCTGGGCAGGATGGACCACTGGTCTGACCCAGCAGCAGCAATTCTTATGTTCTTATGATCCCGTCTCCCTTCTTTCCCATCTCCTTCTTTCTTTCTCCCTTCCCTCCCCCAAGCCACCGCCATTGGGGAACAGGCCGTCGGTGGGAAATAGGCTGCCGCCGCCGCCATAAAGTTTTGAGCTCTCCCTGCTTCCCTTCCCCATATAGAGGATGCTGAAGCACTGGGCCGACCAACTTTCCCCACCCGACGTCAATTCTAACTTCTGAGAGGAAGTTCTGGGCCAGCCAGGCAGTGATTGGCTGGCCCAGAACTTCCTCTTCGACGTCAGAATTGATGTCAGGTAGTGAAGATTGGTTGGCCCGGTGCTTCAGCGTCCTCTCTTTGGGGAAGGGAAGCAGGTTTGACACCCCTGTTCTAGCTAGCTGAGCCGCAGACGCACGCGACTGCATTCAGGCTCGGCTGGCTTGAGCAAGTTACTTTGGAAACTAACACGCCGCAAAGGTAATGGGGAGGGAAGGAGGGAGGGGGCTGTGCACGATCAATGACCGTGTGCATTCCCTCCCTTAATTGCTGAGACAAGGCCATTCACCGCTCCACGGGGCGGTGGATGGCCTTGTCCCCGTGCCTGCATTGAGCACTCCACCCCCCCCCACTGTTTCGGTGGGTTACCTGCAGCTAGCCGCGGGTAACAGCCACAGTGTCATTCTCTACTTTAGCAGCTTATACCAAGGCTTAGAAGCTTTCCAGCAGTGGTATGCAAAAGACTAGGTGGAGCTGTTGCGGTGTCCTATTCTGGTTGTTTTGGCTTTCCTCCAGGCAGGCCTGAAAAGTGCCTGGCGATGGCCTCTCTCTAAAGGTTTAGGTAGCTGGTCTTTCATGTTTTAGAGTGCCATAGCAGTTCCAGTTTGCTTTCGGCTCATCCAGATGTGACCATTTAGGAAGGGCGCTTCGCTTATGGCTGTCCCTGCGACAGCCTTTTCCTACAGGGAATTTTAATGTTATGCTGAAGGGACTTGCGGAAGCTCCTTTTTGAACCATTCAAAGATGCTTCTCTTTTGGATCTTACAATCAAGACAGGTTTTTTTTCTTGTGGCGATTGTCTCAGCAAGGCGTATTTCGGAGCTGCAGGCTCTTGTGTAGAGAGCCCTTTCTCTGATCACAGAAGCGGGGATTTCCCTCCATACAGTTCCTTCCTTTCTTCTGAAAGTGGTTTCGGATTTCCATGTCAACCAGGGTTTCGTCTGCCTGAATTTTGCTCCAAAGGGTTGAAGCAAAAGGATCACAGCTTGTGGAGACTAGATGTGTAGAGAATCTTGTTCCACTACTTAGAGAAGACTAATGGCATCCGTCTTCCCGACCATCTATTTCTCCTGACTGGTCAATCCAAGTGGAAGACCGGCATCCAAGGCCTCTATTGCCAGATTGATCCGCATGGTCATTTCATCGACATACATCGCCTGTGGTAAGCAGCCACCCGTTTCTCTCAAAGCCCACTCGACAGGAGTGTTGTGGCTACATGGGGAAAATTTCAAGCAATCTGGCTGAGATTTGTAGGAAAGCTACTTGGTCTTCTCTTCATACTTCCATGTGCTGTTCTACTAGGAGCTGAACTGGAAAATTGCTAAGTGACTGATTTTATTCCTAAATATATCAACTGACTCAACTGACTGAAAATAGATTTTTGCTACAAAAAGGAAAAAGGATAGATTCCAGCAGAATTTGTATCAGTGTCTCAATTGCTAGGCCCTCCTATAGAACTGCTGATAAGAATCTTGCTGACTCACTAGGACTTTAGTCCCTCCCCGCACCCCACCCTAGGGTTTGCAGTTCATATATAGACAGCCTAATACAGTGTTTTTCAACCTTTTTACAGAAATAAAAGAATTATTTTGTGGACCGGCAAACTACTAGGACTAAAATTAAAAAACCCCATTTACGCCCCATCTCCGTGAGCTCAGCCCCGCAAACCATCTGATCCCATCTGCACAAGCCGCAGTTATGATTTTATATTGAACATATTTTATTAAAGTATAAAAATAAACAATATTCTGAACAATTGTGATTTTATAAATACAAATATACAGAGCATGGACCAACAAAACCCCTGTCTCCCCTCCCCTTCACATATATCCCCTCTACTATCAAGAAAACTGAACAAGCCAAGTTATTATAGAATGCTACATAGAAATATCATGTTAACAGAATATTGCAGTTCCCAGTTATGTCTCTAGCAGGATATATATTTAAAATCTGATATATTCTAATGACAAAATAGAAATAAAATTATTTTTTTCTACCTTTTGTTGTCTCTGGTTTCTGCTTTCATCTTCTTTTCACTCTTTTCCTTCCAGCGTCTGCCCTGTCTCTTCAATCCAGCATCTGCGTGTTCCATTCAATGTCTGCCCTCTCCCCCTTCCATATGTATCTGACTTCTTTCTATGCCCCTCTCCCCTGTCCATCCAGCCTGTGTCTCCTCTCTCCTTTTTACATCATTCATTCCAGCTTCACTGCCTTCTTCATTTTTATCTCTCCTACACCAGATCTAGCATCTTTATCCCTCTCTCATTTCTCTGCTAAGCCGCTTTCCAGCATCAATGTCTCTCTACTTTCTCATTCCTCTCTCTCCCCTTTCCCTCATCTGATCTCTCCATTCCACCCTGACCCCCTTCCCCTCCTGTAATCTCCCTGCCAGCTGTTTCCTTCCTTTTTTCTTTCTCCCTTCCCTCCTTCCTTTTTTTTCTTTCTTCCTTCCCTCCTTCCTTTTTTCCTTCTCCCTTCCCTCCTCCCTCTATCCAACATTAACTCTCTTCCCATCCCTTTCCCTCCCCCCCTCCCAGCAGCATTCTCCTTCTAACTCCCTCCAAGTCCAGTAACAGCTCTCCCTTTATCCAGCAGCTTCCCAGCCTCCTACAGTGGCTTCCTCCCCTTCCAGCAACTCTCAGTACTTGCCTGCAGGAAGTTGCCGGTAAATCACTGCCCTGGCAAGTAGGAGAGCTGGTGGGAGAGGAGACAGCCACTGTGAAGGCTCCCCAGGATCTTGCTCGCACACGCTGACCATCTCCCTCCACCTGCACCTGTATCTACAGTTCTCTCCGTTCTACTTGCAACTTCCCCGCGGCCCTCTTCAACAACTCGGCAAGGGTAGCGATCAAGACAGGCTGCCAATGTTGGGACCTTCACTCTCTGAGTCCCGCCTATTTTGTTTCAACTTCCTGTTTCCTAACAGGCGAGACTCACAGAGGGAAGGCCCCGACGTCGGCAGCCTGTCTTGATCGCCTGAGGCTGGGAGGAACAGCAGTCAGCAGGAACCACAATCGGGAGGAACTGCAGTCGGCAGGAAATTTAACTGCCGACTTGATCTCGCCGGCCCTGCACGGACTGGCAGAAATTTTCTGCGGACCGGCGGTTGAAGAACAGTGTACTAGACTGAGGGAGAAATGAGGAAGGTACTCCATCCTGTTGCATTTGCAGGGGAAGTACTCCCTTTGCACCCCCAACTCACTTCAGACTATGCTCATGGGCTGCACCATATACTAAGTCCCAAAAGTGTGAGTTAACTTTACTCCATTTCTGGCTCAGGAGTTAAATTTTGGTTGCTAAAAAATAGAATTAAAGCCTTTAAGGTTTTTAATATGCATCTCTATATTTGGATGGGATTTGCAAGGAGCTTTTTTTTTTTTTTTTAATTCAAACTGTTAAATATTAGTAAAAATGTTAGTAATCCTACTGATCTTAGGAGTGCTCATTTTGTAAAGTAATGATCTTGTGTGTAGGTTAAGTGCTTCAGCTTGAAATACCAGTTTTCAGGGCCAGAGATAAGGCTTCTCCATAGTCTCTTACAGATTTGCCATCTAAACAGCACAGCAAAGTGCGATATGCTTTCTTTGAAGACTGCTTGATAGAGCAAGCAGTGTACTGTATTTCTAAGTCAGTTGCAGAATTGCACTGTTTTGCCTTAAATATATTTGCTAAATAAAATGATTTTTACCTTTTCCAAGGGAAACATGTTTTTTTAATGATTTATTAAATAACTATGGAACTGTTTTTTTAAAAAAATTAAAAATTATAACTTAGCAAGAAAATGTTTACTTTTGTTACTATGGTATACAATCGCTAGTATGTCTTTTACTGTATTCTTTAAAAAGATACAATCTTCCTGTTTTTTCAGGTTTCAAATCATTTTGTATCCCAATGGATAGCATGGTATAATTCCCCCATTCACCCAATATTAAAGAAAACAGATTCTTGTTCTGTCTGTCAAAACACAAAGAAAGCACTGTCCTGAGAGCATGGCTTAGAATTAAAATTTTATCTTATAGGTTGTATAGAATTAAAACAAAGGTTTTAATTTTCTCTCCTTTGCTTAGTATAGGGCCACAGACTTTGTTGTTCCTGGTCCCGGCAAAGTAGAAATGATATACACACCAAAAGATGGTGGACAACCACAGAAGTATGTGATCCATAACTTTGAAGGTAATAAAATATTCTGTCTATCCATAGTGACATCTGATTACAGATAACCTGTATCATAAGAACATAAGAATACTAGGTCAGACCAATGGTTCATCTAGCCCAGTAGCCCAGCAAAGTAGAAATGACATATACACCAAAGGATGGTGGACCACGACAGAAGTATGTGATCCATAACTTTGAAGGTAATAAAATATTCTGTCTATCCATAGTGACATCTGATTTCAGATAACCTGTATCATAAGAACATAAGAATAGCCTTACTAGGTCAGACCACAATGGGCCATCTAGCCCAGTAGCCCATCTTCATGGTGACCAATCCAGGTCACTAGTACCAGGCAAAAATCCAAAGAGTAGAGCATTCCATGCTATTGATCCAGGGCAAACAGTGGCTTCCCCTATGTCTATCTCAATAACAGACTATGGACTTTTCCTCCAGGAAATTGTCCAAACATTCTTTTAAAACCAGCAATGTCAACCGCTCTTACACACCCTCTGGCAATGCATTCCAGAGCTTAACTATTCTCTGAGTGAAAAAATATTTCCTCCTATTGATTTTAAAAGTATTTCCCTGTAACTTCACGTGTCCCCTAGTCTTTGTAATTTTTAACGGAGTAAAAAAATCGTTCCACTTGTACCCGTTCTACACCAGTCAGGATTTTGTAGAATTCAATCATATCTCCCCTCAGCTGTCTCTTTTTCAAGCTGAAGAGCCCTACCCTTTTTTAGTCTTTCCCCATACGAGAGGAGTTCCATCCCCTTTATCATCTTAGTTATTCTTCTTTGAACCTTTTCTAGTTTAGCTCTTTCTTGAGATGAGGCGACCAGAATTGAATGCAATACTCCAGGCAAGGTCGTACCATGGAGTGATACAGAGGTATTATAAAATTCTTAGTTTTACATTATATTTAATTATTACTTATATGTCCAGCAGTATAGGTAGATGGACCTTCAATCTGTCCCAGTATGGCGATACTTATTTGCAGAATTGTGCTGAAGATGCCTTGCTAATGTTTATGTGACTATGTAAGCGCTGATAATGCACACAAGTTCTATATGTATCAAACATTTAGGGCTCTTTTTACAAAGGTGCATTAGGGCCTTAACGCGCAAAATAGCGCGTGCTAGATGCTACCACCTCCTCTTAAGCAGGCGGTAGTTTTTCGGGTAGCGCACACTAAAAAACACTAGCGCATCTTTGTAAAAGGAGCCCTTAATGAACTGTCTTTTTATGCCCTTGAGAGTACCTGTAGAAAGGCTGTTAAGAGCTTTTTAATTTTTTTTTTTTTTGTTTAAGAATTTGGCAACACCCATTTTTATTTTAATGAGATTTCTACTTTTTCATTTTTTTTTCTATTGATTAGATGGTGGCGGTGTGGCTCTTGGAATGTACAATACAGACCAGTCAATAAGAGATTTTGCACACAGTTCCTTCCAAATGGCCCTTTCAAAAGTTTGGCCACTATACTTGAGCACAAAAAACACTATTTTGAAGAAATACGATGGACGCTTCAAAGACATCTTTCAAGAGATTTATGAAAAGTAATTACTAATTTTACCTTTTTGTCAACCATTTGTTATAAATTTCAATTTTTTAATCCTTTTGCTAAGTAAAGAATGAGTTTCAACCTAATCTTTCCCCAGTTTCAGCTTTGTACCTTTACAACAGTGTTATCTCAACTCTGACCAGGTGTCTAGTAGTATGAAATTTGGTAAATTGAGAAGGATGTTTGATGTAAGATAGGACACTGGGGGATTTGAGCGAGGTTGGGGGGGGCAGATAGTTTCACTGCAAGTAGCTAGGTTAAAGTTAGAGTACCCATAGGCCAGGCAGAAATAAGTGATTATATAAAGGAGGGTAATGATTACAGATGATGATTACTGAAGAAAGTGGCCAAAAGATGTAATGTAAAGGTAACTCTTTCTGAAATGTTTGGTTATTTGCCCTTGTTTCAATAAAGAATGCTATTCAGACATAGGCTTAGGGAGAATAAGCTTTCCCAAAATCCAGTCTAGAAGGCAGAAACTGTTGCTGGAGCATGTAGCACTGACACTGTAAAGTGAAGAGAGGGCACATTTTAAAACTGAGGCAAAAACATGAAAGAACTTGTCCGCTTGCTATAGCTGCTAGTTCCTTGCCTCTGTCTTTGGTTGAGGCCAGCAGAATAAGCCAGTTAGCAGAGAGAGTAAAAAAAAAGGTTTTCCAACTTCTCTAGTGAAACCAAAGGGGAGAACAGAGGAGAGAGCAGTTGGTTAGTGATGTGAGGAGTAAAGAAAGGAGGATAAAAAGAGAAGTGCAAGAATGTTGTATGGAGGAGAAAGTAAATGAATGAAGATGGGTGAGTCTAAGTGAGGAAAGTATGAGTGTGTGTTGAGGGTGACAGGATAAAGATGATTGTCTAAGATGAGAGATCAAGAGTAGAACAAGTGTGTAGTGGTGAAGTGAAAAGAGATGTGTGTGTGTGTGAGTGAGGGGAGGTCAAGAATATGAGGATGAATAAGAGGGGCAAGCAAGGGGAATGAATAAGAGGGGCAAGCCAGGAGTGTGGGGACAGAGGAAACAATAATACATTACAGCAACAGTTAAGGGAGAGAAGGGGGGGAAAGAAAGAATTAGAATGGGAAGAGAAGAGTAAGCAAGGAGAAGTAAGAATGGAAAGTTGGAAGAGAGAACAAGATGGGGAGGAGGATGAGTAAAAGCATGGCACAGGGGTGATGACATGGAGAGAGGTGAAGGGGAGAGAGCAATGACCAGGGGTGGAAGGAAATTGAAGGAATCATAGGCAGCAGAATGGTCCTACCAATATTGTGCCCAACAACATTGGGAACTAGCAAAAGAGAGGTTTGTTAGCTTCTCCAAATTAAAGTATAAGAACATTAGAATAGTCCATATTGGGTCAGACCAGTGGTCCATCTAGCCCAGTATCCTGTTTCTACAATGGCCAATCCAGGTCACAGATACCTGGCAGAAACCCGATAGTAGCAAAATTCCATGCTACCAATCACAGGGGGCAAGCGGTGGCTTCCCCTTGTCTGTCTCAATAGCAGACTATGGACTTTTCCTCTAAGAACTTGTCCAAACCTTTTTTAAACCCAATAATGCTAACTGCTGTTACCACATTTTCTGGCAACGAGTTCCAGAGCTTAACTATTCATTGAGTGAAAAATATTTCTTCCTATTGTAACGATATTTCCATATTGTTAAATATATTTTATTGAGCATAACAATTAGAATCAAAACAGAAAGCAACAAGATAGCTCAAATTTATATACTGAAACCATCAAACCCACCCTACCAACCCATCCCCCCTCCCCCTCTCACTGATGCCAAACAAAGTAAAGTAAATAAAAGGATCCTAGCAATTCAGAATGCGGCTACGAGCCACCGGAGATAATGTAGACCAAAAAGGCTCCCAAATTCGTTGAAAGGCTCGTCCAGGCAAGGAAGAAATGTCTTGAACACCTCTCCGTTCCCAAGAAAGCAACGTAATCATATGACTACGCCAAAGGGAATAGTCAGGAGCCTCCACCTTCATCCACTTAAGCAAGATGCACTTGATAGCAATCACAGTCATCCAATGAAGAAATGCAGAGGCTCCAGGTCGAGATGATGAAAATGCAAAGAGGCTCCAAATAACACCAAGGCTGATCTTTGAACTGTAATATTCCAAATGTCATCCACAAAAAGAAAAATAACGTCCCAAAAAATTTGTATGAATGAACAAGACCAAAACATATGACCAAGACCAGCACCCGGAGCACCACAGTGCCGGCAGTCCGCAGTCGGGCAGAGCCCCGCCAAAAAAGCTCTCCGAGGAGAAATATATAGGCGTAGAGTCAATTTAAAATGTTGTTCCCAAAAGATAACATATTTACTATACAAAGGCAGTTTTTTAATTGCATTCAAAATTACTTCCTCAGAAAAATCCACATTCAAATCTCTCACCCATGCATCCCGCAATTTCAAACAATCAAGCATAGGGGATTCGTCTTTCAGATGTCTATGGTAAAATTTCAGCGGAACAGGCTGTTGAGAACCAAATGTAAAGGCCTCCATCAACAATTCTCGACAAGAAGCCGAAAGATGAATATTCGACAAAGAGGAAATATAATGACGAATCTGAAGATAGGCAAAGACATCTGTACGAGGTATAGAAAATTCCTCACAAAGCAGGTCAAAGGGTTTAATCAGACCCTCGTCATCAACCAAATGCAACAAAAAACGAATCCCCTTTGCTTCCCTACGCACAAAGCTAGCATTGTCCACCCCAGGAGGAAAACAGGCATTATAACGTAATAGTAAAAAGGGAGAAACAGTAGGACTGAGAGAATGAAACCTACAAACCCAGTGCCAAGCCCGACGAAGAGGGTAATGCAACAATGCACTGGGTGTAGATTTCCATTTAGAAAGTAAAGAAGAATGAAGAAACGCACTAAAGTGAGTAGAAGTAAAGCAAGAAAGTTCCAGAAAGGTGTTAGTAAACATTGAGGTACCACTAAAAAGATCATTAATGTGACGCATACCACAAGCAATCGTCAATAGACGCAAATTCAACAACCCCAAACCACCTTTGTACCAAGGGGAGACTGCCCTCCTATATGATATACGAGCCTGCTTGCCCATCCAAAGGAACCGCTGTATTATATGCTCAAGACGTTTTTCATCATGAGGAGAAAGATAAAAGGGAAGAACCTGAAAAACATAGAGCTACTGTGGTACAACAAGCATATTATAAAGACTCACTCTGCCCAACAAAGTAAGGGGAAGACCCCGCCACAACTGAAGTCGTGACCCAAGGGCAGAAAACAAAGAACTAACATTTAAAGAATAGAGACGAGTGAGATCCATAGGAATATATACCCCTAAATATCGCAACTCAGATTCCGCCCACCGTAAAGGAAAGAAACCCCTCCAAGAAGTACGAACCGCCTGACGAGGGCAAAGCCAAAGATTTATCAAGATTCAAAGAGAGAGGCCAGAATGAAAACCAAATTCAGATATAAGATCCAATGCCAAAGGCAGAGAAACCTCTGGATCAGTCAGAATTAAAAAGAGATCATCCGCAAAGGCCAGAGTCTTTAAGGACTCACCCACAATTCGAAGGCCCCGTACCTCATCTGTGTGACATAAAGTACAAAGTAAAGGTTCTAAAAACAGCAGAAAAAGCAGAGGGGATAGAGGACAGCCTTGTCTAGTACCCCGGAGAATAGGAAAGGAATCCGTACAAATACCATTAACCAATAAAGACGCCCTCGGATTTGAATATAAAGAACGGATTGCATTCAAGTAAAATCCCCCCAACCCCACATATTCAAGAGTAGGAAACAAAAAGGACCAATTAACACTATCAAAAGCTTTGGAAGCATCTAAGCTAACAAACAGTGAATCAATATTCAATTCTTGACAATGAGCCAGTGCAAAAAGGACCTTACGCACATTGCGAACAGAATGTCGACCCCGAACAAATCCAACCTGATCTTCATGAATAACAGAAGGGAGAAGCGGTGCAAGACGATTGGCCAAAATATGAGAAAACAATTTTAAATCAACATTAAGTAAAGAGATCGGACGATAAGACCCCGGATCATCTGCCACTTTACCTGGCTTCAATAACAAAATCACCATGGCCTCATTAGCATAGCGAGGGAAGGAGCCACTAAGTATAGCCGCATTATAATAATCAAGTAAGGGCCCACATACTTGATGGGATAAAATACGATAAAATTCACCAGAAAACCCGTCAGGGCCAGGAGCCCGACCTGTTCGAAGAGATTTTATGGCAACCTGTAATTCCAAAGCTTGATGAGGTTCATTAAGACGAGTTACCACATCTGCAGCCAAACATGGCATGCCAGAGGAGCGCAAATAGTCAGAAATGAGATCCCTAGATATCTCCTCCGGAGCAGCATAAAGTTGAGAAAAGAAATCAAGAAGCATCTGCGCCACTTGTGATGTTTTGGAAACCCGATCTCCCCCAGGCGTCCTAAGAGTCAAGATTGGCTTACGACCCCTCCGAGCATCTACAAGACGGGCTAGAAGCCGCCCCGGTCTGTTACCAAATCTATGAAATCGATGTTTATGAAAGGCTGCCCATTTCATAGAACGGGAATGGAGCAGTGAGTTAAGCGTTACTTGAGCAGACAAATAATGCTCACAAGTAGCAGGAGAGGGAGCAGTCTGAAAGGCACGTTTAGCTATACCAAGATCACGTTGAAGAATTATAATACTACTATTAATAAGTTTATATCTAGCACAAAGAAAGGAGATAATATGACCACGAAGCACAGTTTTAGCAGCCTCCCAAAATAAAATGGGGTCTTCTTGATGTTGTGCATTATGTTGTAGATAATCTTCCCATTGAGACGCCAAAAAGGTTTGAAACTCCACATCCTGAGCTAAGTAGAAGGGAAATTTCCAAGAAGGAGAACGAACATAGGTCAGATCTAGATTGATATCAATCCGAATGGGAGCATGATCAGAAACGGCCAAGGGCCCAATCTCTGCAGATGAAATAAAGGAGAGCAAACCCACAGATACAAAGATGTAATCAATGTGAGAGATGAGTATAATCTCGAAACTCAGGATGTAAAAGGCTTCAGGGGTCCACAACAGAAAGAGTGTCACAAAGCTCAGCAAGAAGATGTCCACGAGTCCTAATATTAGAAGAGGAAGAGGAAGGCCTCGATTTATCAATATCAGGATCACTGACCAAATTAAAATCACCCACTAGAAGCAAGGGGTCGCCAGAATACCGAGAATGAAGAGCAACTAAGTCACGTAAGAATGCAGATTCCAACAAGTTAGGACCATAAACCACCAGTAACAAATAATTCCGATCTCCCAACGAAAGGCGTAAAAGTAAATGACGACCCTCTGGAGACTTGTCAAGAACCTGCACTCCAAGAGGGGAAGATTTCCGAAGCAACACCGCCACACCCTGATGACGACCAGGAGAAGACGCAAAATAAACCTCCCCCACCCACAAACGCCGTAACTTAAGATGTTCCTCATCAGTGAGCCTAGTTTCTTGTAAACAGGCAATATCCGAATGATGACGCTGAAGTGCAGCCAAAATTTTAGACCTCTTAATCGGAGACGTAATGCCCCCTACATTCCAAGAAGTTAGCCTAAAAGGTAAACTTACAGCGGCCATAAGAGAAAAAGAAGAAGACTCAGAAATAAGCAATGCCACAAATATAAGACCCTAAGAGCCCAGCCTCCCCCAGGACCATCATAACCACAATGCATCAGGACAGGAAACAAAAAGAGAGGGAAACGTTTAGAGACAAGCAGTCCATATAGGCAAAAAATAAAGAACAAAGAAAAAACAAAACCCCCAACTCCCAAAAGGGAGCAGACAAAGCAAAAAATACCACAAACCCAAAACCAGAAAATAAAACCCCAGCATCAGCGAGAGTAACCCCCCCCCCCAACCCAACCCATCCCAGCCCAAACTTCCCCCCCAAAAAACCAACTCCCAGTTTTCAACATCCCTCATCCTACTAAAGCAGGACTAAGAGAGGAAATCACGAACCAATGTGATCAGGGCCCCAAACCCTCCCCACCCCACATTAACATCAAATCCAACAGACTCTCAAGATAACCAAACACACTAGCACAAACCCTACCCCACATCACACTCAAGTCTACCAACTTAAACATCCCCCCATGTATCAATGTATAACAAAAGAGAAAAGGAGAACATATATATAATTATCCAAACAAGCCCAAAAGAAAATCCCTCCTCAACCGATCCAAGCATTCTAGACATCAAACATTCCCACCCCCTAGATCATCTCAAAAAGATACCGCAAATATTACCCCCCAAGTTTAACCAAGCATACAATCATAATCATACAACATGCATACCAAATAAAATAACTAAATAAAGAAACCCCACATGCGTACCCAGTCCATAATGTAAAAGAAACAAGCAGGACAAGCAGGAAAACTATAAACCACAACTGAGGACAAACCCATTAAAGCAAAAAGTCAACAGTCCCTAAATAGAGTCACCAAAAGGGCTAAAACCAGTCCAGAAGAACAGACTCAGGGCAAAGCTGAAGATCCCGATTCAGGAGGCAAGGTGTCAACATAGGCCTGAGCCTCCTCTACTGTTGCATACGACTTCCACCCGGCTCCTGTCCAGATCTTCAAGGTGGCCGGGTAAAGCAACATAAAACATTTTTTCCGGTCATAAAGTGAAGAACATACTCCAGAGAAGCAGCGACGACGATCTTGTAACGCCGGGGAATAATCTTGAAAGAGGCGAACCGGGTCCCCATCATAGCAGGTGGTATTCTTTTTTAATTTATATTGCCGCATCAGTTCAGTTTTGTGGGCAGAATTAAGCACCTTGAGGATCACTACATGACCCCATGTGTGGTCCTCAAACCGCCGACTGATGCGATGTGCACGTTCAAGCCGCACCGGCCCTATGCCCTGAGGAAGCGGAAATTCGGTCTGCAGCCAAGACTCAATAGTAGATAATAGCCAGGCATCAGGAACAGTCTCTGGTAAGCCTACCAGCCTTAAATTATCTCTCTGGGAGCGGTTTTCAAGATCTTCAAGTTTGTCTGCTTGCCGCTTCAATTGCTCCCGGAGAGAAAGTAAATCCGCCGCGGAGGAGGTGTGTGCTTCCTCAACTAAGGCCACTCGCGTTTCTAATGCGCTGGTGCGGCCGGTCGTATCAGTCAAAAATGTTTCCATGGCAGCTAATTGACCCGACAGATGATCAAAACGTGGATCAAGGGCCCGAACCACCGATGCCGAAAGCGCCTCAATATTTGCCTCAGTCAGGGAGAGGGCGGGGCCCGCTTCAACCGCCGCCATCTTAAGATCCGGTTGCTGTAACTTCGGATCTTTTTCTCTTTCTTTACGAGTCGCTCTGCCACTCATTGCCGAGTTGAGGGGGCGCACAAACTTGTCCATACACCAATCTCCCCACGAAAACCAAGAGCCAAAGGCTCAATTCCACAAAAGGAGGGGTGAGAAGGAGTCAGAAGCCCCGGAGCTCAAGCAAGGCACGTCTTGCTCGGCTCAGCACATCACGTGACCCCCCACGATATTTCTATATAACTTCAAGTTTCCCCTTGTCTTTGTAATTTTTGAAAGAGGTAAAATCGATTCACTTTTACCTATTTTACACCACTCAGGATATTGTATACCTCAGACTGTTTGTACAACCCTACTCTATTCCTGAACATGCAGGTAGTCAATCCCTTCTTGCAAGAAATCTTGTAGGAAGCTTCATTTACATACTTCTTGCTTCTCTTACCTCTGGGCTGTCCATCAACTCCTCAGTTGTCTTCCTACAAGCGAGATAGTAGGAGCTTGTCTTTTCTGCTCATGTTTATTTTCTTTAAAATCTTCTCTCTTTCCAAAGGACTTCCTCTCTGTGTCTCGAAATGGGTGATTCTGATGACAAGATGCCAGCCTTTATGGCTAGAGAGTGCATTACGAGGGACACCCAGCTCGGGGACACTAGTCCCCTTCCCAGAGGAAGTGGTCAATTAACCACTTAGAGCTTCAGGCCATTTATCTGGCACTTCTGAAATTTGAGAGCACTTTACAGAACAAGGCAATTTGAGTTTCCTTAGACAATGTCACGGTGTAATCCATGTCACTTGCAATTAGTGCATCCATACACCTGGAAGCTCAAGTACTCTTTCGATGGTCAGAAGCAGAGAATGACACGGGGAAAAAATTTGTCCCCGTCTCTGCCCCAGTCCCCGCAAGCTCGGTCCCCATCTCCGCCCATTCCCCGCATCCAAGCTGAGCTGGGGAGCTCATCTGGATAGGCTTCACATTCAGGATCTATAGTCTGCTCAGGAGAGATTTCATTAAACTTCTTAGAGCTAAAAGTAATATAGAAGGCTCTAAAAGCTTTCAGAGATCAGTTATCTAACAAGGTCATCCTAACAATTTAAAAGAATTTAAAAGAGCAAAAAACAAGTGGCCATGTATTACAAAAGCAAGCAAGAAGGAATGGAGTAATATCTCATGTGTTTAGGAGACTATCAAGTATGTGGAAATGGGCCATTTCTCATGAGATGTGCCTCAGAGCTACATAGCTGATCGGTAAGGATGGTGTTCTGACAAATACAGTTGAGTCCTTCAACCCTACCAGTGGGCACTAGTGCTGCCCGATTCACAATTCGAATCGATTTACCAATTTGGTGACTAATCCTCCCCCCTCAAGCAGGAGTGGAAGCGCTGCCTCTTGCTGGCTGGCAGCTGCTGCTCCTGCTTTAGAGGGCGAGTGGGGTCAGTCGGGAAGTGCTGGTGTCCGGCTTCCCTGCTGGCCTTCCACTGGTGTCTGGCTTCCCCCCTTCCCCCCCCCTAAAATGTACCTAATTTCAGCAGCCTGCATAGGATCGTTGGTGCTAGTGATCTTTGCAAGCTGCCATAGGTCTTCGGAGCTGTCTTCTCTCTGCCACAGTCCCACCCCTCCTCTGAAGTAGAGGTCTGCACAGGAACGGGGATCACGGGGATCCTGCAGGGATCCCCCCCTGGCCCACGGGACTCCCACAGGGATGCCCCCCTGGCCCATTGGACTCCCACGGGGATGAAAACAGGATTCCGTTTACTGAGGCCTACCTAAATTCTGGCGATGCAGCTGAGAGACAAGCCCGGTGCCACGGCAGAAACAGCCATGCTTAGCAGTGAGCTCAGCACGTACACAGCTGAAAGCTTTGCTTGCTGATTGGTCCGGCGGCACGGCGGGGCGGGATCAGCAAGTAAGGCTCTCAGCTATGTACGTGCTGCTTGTTTGCTCTATGGCTGCAGCTCTCCTTTCCCTGGGGCACCAGACCTCCCTCATACAAAGGCCGGGAATGCAGAGTTGGTTCCGTTCTCAGTAGGAGATGCCTCGGTAGGCTGGACTTCATCATGGCACCGGCTCACTGCACAGCCACTGGGAACCCAGATTCGGTCCTGTTCTGGATGGAGGACACTTGGGGGGGAGGGGAGGGGGGCTTGTTTGCGCCATCGTGATGGCTCACCACTCTGCCAGCAAAAGCACAGTCTGTCTCATTCTAGGGGGAGAAAACCTAGCAGGGACCTGGCTGCACCACAATACTGACTTCTAGAAAGCACAATGGACTGGGGGGAGGGTCTAGCAGTGTGTGGCACCATTTGGACCCATGTAGACTTGCACGGCCATTCTGATGCTGATCTGAGGTCACTTTCCCTCCAGCATCTTCCCTCTCCTCCATTTCCATCCAGCATCTGCCCCTCCCCCTCTTTCCATCCAGCATATGCCACTCTCTCCTGCTTCTGCCCAGCATCTGATCTGTCTTCTTCCTTTCTGCCCCCTCTGTTATCCCATCCATCATCCACCCTTCTTTCTCCCTCTTCCATCCAGGATCTGCCCATCTTTCCCCCCTTTCAGCATAGCATCTGCTTCATTTCTCTTTCCTCTCTTCATCCGCATCCTCCCTTCCATTCAATGTCTTCCTCCCCTCTCCTTTTCTTTACATCCATCATCTGTCTTTTTCTCTATCCCCAGGCATTCCAACTTGTCTTATCTTTCCCCTTTCATACAATGTGTCTGATCCCTCTCCCTTTCTATCTACAGTCTGTCTCCTCTCACCTCCTACATCCAGTATCTACCCCCTCCCACCTGACACCTCAGCCGCCGCAAGACTGATGCAAACCTTCCCTCCGATGTCAACTCTGACTTTGGGGGAAGACTTCTAGGTTGGCTGCCTCCAACCCCTGCTGTTATCTGGACTCGAATGAAGGGGTGGGAGGGAGTGCATTTTTGGACACAGAAGGCATGAACTGGGGAGAGAGGAAGGGAGGGAAAGAGATACTGTGGTGGGGGAGGGAATAGAAAGGGAGAATTGGGTGTGGGTGTGTCTGAGCGGGAATGGAGGAAAGAGGAGAATTTTTGTCATAGGGAGGGTGGTACAGAATAGAGTAAGAAATGTGGTGGCAAGGGAACAGTGGGACAGATTGAAAGGGATGCAAGAGGGAGGAATGTTCAACAGTGGTGAAGGGAATGGAGGGAGAGATGTGGCATGGTGCTGGAGAGGGGTGATAGAAGGAGAAATGTTGGACATGGGGCTGGTGGGCAGGCACGAAAGATGAGAAATGGATAAATGCTAGACCATGGTAGGAGGAACCAATGGACAGCAACAGAAGAAATTACAGAAGATGGGAAAGCGAAAAAAAGAAACTGGGACCAACTTTATGGAAAAATAAGTCTCCAGACAACAAAGGTAAAAATCGGAATTTATTGACTAAAATATGTTAGCTTTTGGAAATGTATATAGAGATGTCTTTGTATTGTGTTCAAAAGAAAAGGAAATGCATTTCTGGTTTTATTTCTACAGTGTTGAAGTACTTGCTGACCCTTGCTGTGACTTGTGGGGATCCCCAAGCACCGCCAGTAGAGGACCTCCTCTAGAGATGGCCAGAACTCCCCTCCACCAAGCACAGCAGTCTCTGGTAACATCCATGAGCCACTGAGGTGCCAGCATCTGTGACTCAGGGACTCTACTGCTACCTGCCAAACTTGGCAAAAGGGACCCCCGGCCAACTGCAAAGGAAGTCCTCAGCTGACAGCTTGGGGGTTCTCATCAACTGAGTATTTATATTTTATATTTACATTAGAGACTCTGGTAGAAACCCATTTACAAAGTATGTATTCTTCCCAATTAATATTTCCAAATTAATAAAGTCTCTTTGCTTATTTGTAAATGGGTCTCTACCAGAGCCTTTAATTCAGTAGCATAATTAAATGAAATAACTATTTCTGAAATTTATAGGGACGGGCGGGGACGGAGGGGATTCCTCGTGGGGACGGAGGGGATTCCTCGCGGGGACGGAGGGATTTCTGTCCCCGCGAAACTCTCTACTCTGAAGTCAGAGGCAGGATCGTGGCAGAGGAAACAGCTCCAAAAACCTATGGCAGTTTGCAAAGATTGCTAGCTCAAGCGATCCTATGCAGGCTGCTGAAATGAGGTAAATTGATGCCGGGAGGCTAGGGGGAACACGCAGGCCTTCCGGGGGGTGCAGGCTTTCAGGGGTGGGGTGTAGGCCTTCAGGGGGGACAGGCAGGCCTTCAGGGGGGAACAGACCTTCAGGGGAGGGGGCCCTGGTGTAGAAGTACACGGAGGGAGGGGGAAGGGGGGGTTCAAAGAGACAGGCATATGCCGGACTTTGGGGGGAAGAAATAATGGGTCTAAAAACAGAGGAGAGGGAGAGAGATGGTGGACAATGGGATTTAGGGATGGAGGGAGAGATGCTGGATGAAAGGGTAGTTGAGAAAAGGTGGATCTGTGGATGGAGCTGAAAAAAAGGAAAGATGCCAGACCTCCAGGGGAGGGAAGGGAAACGGAAGGGGAGGACAGAGATAGAAGATTGATGGTTAGCATGGAGAAAGAAGAAAGGAGACTCTGGCAAGCAAGTTATCGGATGACAACCAGAGCCTGGGACCAACAAGATTTGAATAATGACCAGACAACAAAAGGTAGAAAAAATAATTTTATATTCTGTTTTGTGATTACAATATGTCAGATTTGAAACGTGTATCCTGCTAGAGCTGGTGTTAGACCGCAAACGTGAGCTAGGATTTAACAGAGAGAGGAAAAGTCTTTTTTGTTTGTTTATTTTGTTTACACTACAGTACCAGTGTGGTTAGGAGAAGGCAAAGGGGGTGAAGAGGCTATAAAATAAACACAACAGGATGTTTTTTAAAAAACACCCAATTGGGCAGGTAAATCGAATCGAAAAATCAATTCAATAGGCTGAATCGAATCAAATTTTTTTCCTGAATCGGGCAGCACTAGTGGACACTGGACACAAACTTATTTACAGTATTGTTCAGATAGGGCACCCTTTTATACATTTCCTTACTACTACATTCAACAAAATGTTCCTCCATTTCCCTCTAGGATTTCTTCCTTCTGCAGTATACCTCATGGTAAAAAACATTCTGAAGCTCAAGCAAGATTGAGGAACTATGATTCTCATAGCTCCTTATTGACCATGTATGGTTCACACTTCTTTTTTTTTTATATATAATATTTTTTTATTGAGCAAACCAGTACACACATAACATAACAGAGTAAAGGGACATCCATCAATCCAGAAAAAGAAACCACCCTACCGGGCATACAGAGAAAAGGTCATAAACACAACCAAGATCAGATGGCTCAGGAACAAGAGGTGCTCAATACAATTTTCCATGTAAAACCCTCTGAAACCCCCCCCCCCAGGACATATCGTAGCACCCCAATACTATAACATACATTAGAATACACCGTAGAAAACCGGATCCAAACCTCCCCCCAACACCCCCACCCACCCCTACTCCCGACCTGTGAGATATATATACGAAATACACAAAATAGACAAAAAATAGACAAAATGGGGAGGAAAACTAGGTCAAAAAGGGAAGAAAAAGAGGAAAAAATAAAGAGAAAGAGAAATGAACCCCATAAGAGAATCCAAGTAAGAATGAGTCTGAAGAGGGAGAGGACAGAAGAGGACAGAAGACCCCAGTAGATGCTAACAGTTCAATAGTAGACTCCTCTCGTGATGGGGAAGGGACAGCCAATACTCCTCCCATACATACTGAAATCGAGACCACCTTCGTTCATCCCGAGTGCCTGCAGCCTGTCTTTCCAAGAGAGCTAAGTCATAAAGAGACCCCTGCCATCGAGAGAAAGAGGGAGCATGCGGCTCTCGCCAAAAAGTCAAAATGGCTTTCTTAGCCAGCAAAAGGGCCTTAGAAATCAACTGCCGCTGCCCAACAGTGCAACCATGAAGCTCCGCCTCCTGGTAAAAAAGAGCTACACAGGGGTTACAGCTCGGGAGCCCATGAACCAAGGAGGACAAGAAGACCCAAACACGCTGCCAAAAGGCTCGCACAGAGGGGCACTCCCAAAACATATGCCCCAGGGAAGCAGGATTTACAGGACATTTGGGGCACCCCGCATGAGCTGCAATACCGGCCCGGTGTGCTCTGTGAGGGGAGATAAAAGCTCTGTGAAGGAATTTATATTCTTGTTCCCTTTGTAACATGTTACATGATATGGTGCGCAAATGGACAAAGCAGCGAGAGATCAATGCAGACGGAACTATGCAGCCCAAGTCAGCACTCCATGCCCCTGCCAACCAATCAGCCCATTCGGTCTGTAGGGGGGGGGCCCAGAGCATCAACATAATAGCGAAGACGTGGAGCCGTGTCCTCCCCCAACGCCAAACACCTCCCAAGATTCCGTGCCACAGATCCGCTCAACGATCCCCAGAGAAGCTGCTGACATAATGTCGGAGCTGGAAGTAGCCGAAAGCGTCCACCCTATCTAGCCCATACAGCGACCCCAATTCGGCAGAGGAAAGGAGATCGCCCCCATCGGAGAGAGCATCCCCTATTCTACGAACTCCATGTGCATGCCAAATCCTAAACACCTTGCTGTCACTGCCCGGGCAGTGACAGCAAGGTGTTTAGGATTTGGCATGCACATGGAGTTCGTAGAATAGGGGATGCTCTCTCCGATGGGGGCGATCTCCTTTCCTCTGCCGAATTGGGGTCGCTGTATGGGCTAGATAGGGTGGACGCTTTCGGCTACTTCCAGTGGGAGAAGAGGAGTTATGTTAGAGTTGATGCCCAGATGCTTACAAAGTAATTTCCAAATGTGTCTCATATAAGACCAAACGACATGTCCCCGGTAGACGGAGTCCAACTGGGCAGCTGGAGCATGTAACAAAAACAAACCAGAGATAGGGTGTAAAAAATTCCTGTCCACGGAAAACATTAAAAAAGAGGAGCTCTCCATACATCAGTCCCGAATCAATCTAGTCCCACATGCCAGATTATAGGCGCGAATGTCTATGAGTCCAAATCCCCCCTGCAACTCAGGCAACATCAAAATACAAAGAGATAGCCGAGGCTGGCGCCCACGCCACAAGAAAGTCCTCAAAGCACTATACAACAGAGCTAAGTCCACGGTCCGCATCCACAGCGGAAGCGTTTGAAACAGATAAAGCCACCGAGGGACAATCATCATATTGTACAAAATATACGCCCCGCAAGGGACACCAGCAAATCACCCCACAAGCGGAGGAGCTCAACCGTGCTCCGGAGCAGGGGCTTCACATTGATCTCATAGAGTCGCATGAGGGATGACGGTATCAGAACCCCCAAATATTTTACCTGCTGTGGTGCTTCCCGAAGCGGGAAATCAGCCCACGCATGCGAGATACTAATATGAAGAGGAAGCGCCTCCGATTTAGACACATTGAGTTTTAGGCCCGAGATTTCCCCAAACCGTTGAAACATCTCCAATAATCTAGGGAGGCCTGAAACCGGGTCAGTCAACATTACCATAATATCATCGGAAAAAGCCATGCAACGCAAAGAGGAATTCCCCAGCTCTACTCCAGCTATCTGAGGATGGCATCGAAGGGAAATCAACAAAGGCTCCAAAAACAATATATAAAGCAGAGGGGACAAGGGGCAGCCCTGGCGAGTGCCCCGCTGGAGCACAAAGTCCGGAGAAGCTACCCCATTAACCAATACGGCCGCCACTGGTTGAGAATAAAGGGCCCCAAGAGCTCTCATAAAGAACCCCACCAACCCATAATATCGCAACAAGGGGAATAAAAAAGCCCACTCTACTCTATCAAAGGCTTTTTCGGAGTCAAAACTAATAGCCAGCGCTGGTTGCTGCCGAGAAACACAATGGGCCAAAGCAAGGATGAGCTTCCTAACATTATGATCTGCTAATCGCCCCCGCACAAAACCTACCTGAGCTGCACCCACCAAAGAGGGAACAAACTGGGCCAAACGGTTAGCCAGAACCCGAGCTAAAATTTTTAGGTCAACATTAATAAGCGAGATAGGTCTATAGGATCCCACAAGCAAGGGGTCTTTTCCCGGTTTAGGCAATACAGTAATCAGCGCTCGATTCGCTCCAAGAGGAAATTGCCCTACCTCTGCCGCGCTTTCAAAGTAGCCCCGTAACGGATCAGCCACATACCCCTGAAAAAGACGATAGAATTCCCCCCCAAAGCCGTCTGGGCCTGGAGATTTACAAAGAGGTAGATGCTTGAGAACACCCAGCACCTCCTCTCGGGTTATAGGGGAAGCCAAGACTTCCGAGTCCGGCGCTGATAGTTTTGGTAAAGGCAAAGATTCCAAAAATGCCCGAATCTGAGATTCCCGACCTACTACTTCCGCAGTATATAGAGAGCTATAAAAGGAGACAAATAGCTGTTCCATCTGAGACTGATCCGTGACCAACCTTCCCCCATCATCTTTAAGCGAGGTAATCAAATTGGCACCTCGCTGCGCCTTAGTCATCTGGGCCAACATTCTACCTGGCCTATTACCAAAACGATGTAGTTGGTACTTATAATAGAAAAGAGATTTGTGGGCTCTCTCATGAAGAAGTGCATGGAGTGCTGACTGGGCCGTCTGAAAAGCATGTTTATGAGACGGTAGGATTCTGAAGGACCAAAAGTCTACTATCCCGCACCTTGCGTTCAAGAACCAAGATTTTTTCCGCTAGCATTTTCTTACATCGCGCGCAGTAAGCTATCACAGCCCTTCGGAGCAGCCTCCCAAAACAAAGTTCCATTATCCACATGGTCCCCATTAAATTCCACATAGTCCCGCTACTGCTGCTCCAAGTAAGATTTAAAGTCCGGGTCCAAATAAAGCGCTATCGGGAATCGCCAGTGCTTCCCTCCCCCCAAGGCGCCAGCCGAGAAGCTGATGTCCATCCACACCACGGTATGGTCCGAGAGAGCCAGTACTCCAATCTCAGCCGCATGAACTGCATAAGAGGAGGAGCGCGAGAGGAAAATATAATCTATTCTAGAGAAGGAATTATGCACTTTAGACGTATGAGTGAAATCCCGCTCCCCTGGGTGTAGGGTCCGCCAGACATCCACTAGATCCAAAGCCTCCAACCAAGCGGCAAGCCCATTATCGTACCTACCGGAGGTGTGAGTTGATTCCTTAGAGGAATCCAGAAGCGGATCTAGTATAGAGTTAAAATCCCCCAAAAAGATTTTCTGAGACTCATGGATTTGTGATACAGACAGCAGTACCCCCAATAGGGTCCTATAAAAGGACCGCTGTGCACTGTTGAGTGCGTATACGGACATCAAAATTGCAGGGCGCTGATTAAGAGAACCCTGGACAATAACATAGTGTCCCTCTGGATCTGAGAGGACCCTAGATGCAGTAAAAGACACCGATTTGCGGATCAACAGTGCCACCCCAGCCCTAGTTTTGGAGGAAGAGGCCAAGGAACATTGCCCCACCCAGGATTGACACAATTTACCATGTTCCCGTTCAGTGAGCTTAGTCTCCTGCAGTCCAGCTACATCAGCCTGATGTCTGGCTAGGCTCTGCAAGATCTTAGTTCTCTTGATAGGAGAATTGATACCAGATACATTCCATGATACACACCTCAAACCCTTCTTAACAGGCATAAGAAAGAAAAAAGAACCAGATATACCAAAAGAGAAAAAGAGCACAAAACAGCTGCCGAGAGTCCCAGCCCATCCCCCAGCAGCCCAGTCTCCACATCACTTCCTCACATGAATCAATAACATACACACAGGTCAGGAGCCTCCCCCCCTCCTGAACTCCCCACTCCCTCCTCCCACCCAACCTCCCCAACAGACCAAAAACCACCACACCAAGAAGGACTCCATGTGGCCAGAAACCCCCCTCACAGCCCCTGAAAAACAGAGCCCAAGCTTCCAAGAAGGAAAGAAATTAAAGACAATGTTTGAAATAGAACAGTATATATCAAAAAACAGTTCCCCACCCCCCACTGAGTCCGTGTCAGTGTAGAGGATACATAGCCAATGCAAGCAGGGGAGCAGAAATAAAGAAATAAAAATGTCAATAAGAAGGCAAACCGCTGCTGCAGCAGCAAGACAAAAATGTCACATCAAACCTGCATAAACTGGAACAAGTAAACATAGTCCAGGTCCCAAACCGGATTCCCCAAGTAGAAGTCTCCCTCACTCTCCAGGATCTCCGAGTCAAATGTGCATACCCTCCGCAGAGACAAAAAAGGCTGATCAAGCTCCCGGCATCAGGTCAGGGAACCACGTGGTCAGCTGGGTTCTGACCGCCGCACATGTTTCAAACACCACCGGTGTGCCATTGTGGATAACCCGGAGCTTAGCAGGGAATTGCAATGTGAATCGAATCTTCTTCTCCATGAGGGCAGTGCAGATTGGCGAAAAGCCTCGTCGAAGAGCAGCCACCTGTGCTGAGTAATCTTGGAAAAGCAGGATACGATGGTTTTGAAACTGAAGATCTTTTCGCTGGCGGAAATTTTTAAGGAGCAGATCTTTTATGGCAAAATTCAATATACGAACTATCACCACTCGTGGTTTTGCCATCCCCTCCTGCTTCCTGCCCAGTCTATGGGCCCTCTAAATGCGAAGCAGGCCAAAAGCAGGGGAAACCAGTAATTCCTCAGCCAGCCATTTCTCCAGGGCAGGCAGGAGATCCGTATCCGAAATGGTTTCTGGGATACCCACCAGACACAAATTATTGCGCCTTGAGCGGTTCTCCAAATCGTCCAGTTTGTCGGTGGCACTCACCACCGTGCTTTTAAGCTGGCGTAGCTCCTCCTGCACCTGGGTAATTGCGTCCTCCGCGGTGCCCACACGGTGTTCCACCTCAGTCACTCGTGTGTTAAAATCAGCCACAGAAGCAGAGAGCGTCTCCAACGATTCCTGAACTTTATCAAGCCGGGATCCCAGAGCTAGAACCACGGCATCCGTGAGCCGTGATACCATATCCTCACCCACGAGGTCTGGTGCTTCTGCCTGGCCCGCCATCTTGCCATCAGGCCCTGGGCCCGATTTTAGCTGTTCCCACTCCTTCCTGCCACTTTTTGTTGCCATATCAGTGCTGTTTTTGAGCACAAATTTGTCCATAGACCCGAGGGCAGCAGTGGTCTAGCGCTTGGGTAAATCCGTTCATAGAATTTAGTTCAAAAGGGCTGATTTGGAGGGAGAACTTCGGAGCTCAGAGAGAACACGTCTTCCCTGTGCTCTGCACGGCCACGCCCCCCTGGTTCACACTTCTGTTGGACCTTAATGAGGAGTCCCGCGAGTCTGGAGTGTTTTCCAATACTGATCACACAAGAACAGGCATTCCGTTGCATCCCAACTCCTGGATCTCGCAGCATCAATGTTGAAAGGTTGATATTGTCTTCCCTGTACTTGTCTGATGGTCTCATTCAGGTCTTGCCAGCTGTCAAGAAGGATTCCACTGAGAGGGCTTATATAATTAAGTGAAGTGTGTGTTGCCATCTGGTATGAGGGCGAGGCAATAGGTCCCTTCACGTGCCCTACACAAAAACTGCTAAATTACCTTCTACATTTATCATAGGCAGGGCTCAAGACCAACTCGGAAAGGGTTCACCTTATTGCATTTGGAGTTTATCATTAATGAATGAAAGGTAAATCTATCTCCATCCAGGCTAGTTGTTCATTATATGCATTGCTTGCTACTTTTGAAACCTCCCACAAAGCCTGAAATAAGACTTCAGTGTTCATACCGAAATGATGAAAGCTTCTTTTGAACTACTAGATACATGTCACTTGACGTATCTGACTTAAGAACATAAGAACATAAGTAGTGCCTCTGCTGGGTCAGACCACAGGTCCATCACGCCCAGCAGTCCGCTCCCGCGGCGGCCCAACAGGTCATGACCTGTCTGAATTACCCCTTGGTTTCTCATCGAAGTCCTATCTTCCCATCAAATTCTTGACCCTTTGTCCCTGCACCCCTTTCAGTACCCTACGATCCCTTTGTCCCTCAGGAATCTGTCCAATCCCTGTTTGAATCCCTGTACTGTATTCTGCCTGATCACTTCCTCCGGGAGTGCATTCCATGTGTCCACGACCCTTTGGGTGAAGAAAAACTTCCTTGCATTTGTCTTGAACCTATCCCCCTTCAGTTTCTCCGAGTGCCCCCTCGTACCCGTTGTCCCTCTCAGTCTGAAGAACCTGTCCCTATCCACCCTCTCTATGCCTCTCAGGATTTTGAAAGTCTCTATCATATCTCCCCTGAGCCTCCTCTTTTCCAGAGAGAAGAGACCCAGCTTATCCAGCCTCTCAGCGTATGGGCAGTTTTCTAGCCCTCTTACCAGCTTCGTTGCTCTTCTTTGGACTCTCTCAAGCACCGCCATGTCCTTCTTGAGGTGCGGCGACCAATACTGAACGCAGTATTCCAGATGCGGGCACACCATCGCCCGATATAGTGGCATGATGACTTCCCGCGTCCTGGTTGTGATACCCTTCTTTATGATGCCCAGCATCCTGTTGGCTTTTTTCGCCGCTGCTGCACACTGTGCGGATGGCTTCATTGATGCATCCACTAGCACACCCAAGTCTCTCTCAAGTCCGCTGTCTCCCAGCAGTGCCCCCCCCATTTTGTAGTTGAACAACGGGTTCTTATTTCCTATATGCATGACCTTGCATTTCTCAACGTTAAAGCGCATTTGCCATTTGTTTGCCCAGTCTTCCAGCTTGTCCAGGTCCCTTTGCAGGTCCTCACACTCCTCCCTGGTCCTAACTCTTCCGCAGAGTTTGGTATCGTCCGCAAATTTTATAACCTCGCATTTTGCCTCTGTTTCCAGGTCATTGATAAATATGTTGAAGAGTAGCGGCCCCAGCACCGATCCCTGTGGCACACCGCTCGTGACTCCCCGCCAGTCTGAGTATTGGCCCTTCACTCCGACCCTCTGCAGTCTACCTGACAGCCAGTGCTTGATCCATCTGTGTACATCCCCGCCCACCCCGTGGTTCCACAGCTTCTTAAGCAGCCTTTCATGTGGCACCTTATCAAAAGCCTTTTGAAAATCGAGGTAAATGATGTCCATGGGTTCCCCTTTGTCCACCTGACTGCTTATTCCCTCAAAGAAGTACAGTAGGTTCGTAAGGCATGACCTTCCCTTACAGAATCCGTGCTGGCTTGTTCGCAGTAAGTCATTTTTCTCGATGTGTTCGCAAATGTTGTCCTTGATCATCGCTTCCACCATCTTCCCTATAACTGAAGTCAGGCTCACCGGCCTGTAGTTCCCGGGGTCACCCCTCAATCCCTTCTTGAAGATAGGTGTGACATTCGCCAGTTTCCAGTCCTCTGGCACCTCTCCTGTTCTCAGGGATAGGTTGCAAGGTCTTATTTTTGGTGGCAGTTACCATACTTCAGTATGCAAGGTTAGTGAGGCCAACCCTAATAACTGATGTGCCTTGTGCTAATTTTTTTTTTTTTTAAATTAAAACAGTGGTTTGTATACAGATCTTAAGTCCTTCCTAAAGTTGTGTTGGAGTTCTACTTTAACCTGTCAATAATCCCTCCAGCCTTTTTTCTTAAATTACAAAGCCATAAAAATGAAAGGGCGCTGCACATTTTGGATAGTGAGAGATCCTTGACCTTCTATAACTACAAAGTCCACCCAGATTTTTATTTCTTTTTGACTCAAATAAGTTGAGGGTTACCCATTGCCTAGAACAGTGTTTTTCAACCGCTGTTCCGCGGCACACTAGTGTGCCACGAGATGTTGCCTGGTGTGCCGTACGGTCAGGGCCGCCATCAGGGCAGTACCACCAGTATAGGGAGAGGGGCGGTCCGCCCCACGTGGACAGGAGAGAGCTGGACGGGGGACCCGCGGAGTTCAATACATCTCGAGCCGCGAGGCTCGTCTTCTGTTCCTGCCTGCCCTGCAGCTAACATATAGCCGATCGCAAGCGTTCCCCGATGTCAGCGCTGACGTCGGAGGGAGGGCTTAAGCAAAGCCTGCCCTCCGACGTCAGCGCTGACGTCGGAGAATACTTCCGTTCGGCTATTTGTGCGCGGCAGGGCAGGCAGGAAGCAGAAGACAAGCCTTGCGGCTTGAGCTTCGTTTTGCTGAGAAAGTTGCAAAGATGGGCTGGGAGGCAAACACGGAACACAAAAGGGGGGAGGGAGTGCGTTTTGGACACAAGGCATGAACTTGGGAGAGAGGAAGGGAGGGAAAGAGATGCTGAGGTGGGGGAGGGAATGCGTTTTTGGACACAGAAGAAATGGACTTGGGAGAGAGGAAGGGAGGGAATGAGTGTTTGGACACAGAAGGCATGGACTTTGGAGAGAGGAAGGGAGGGAAAGAGATGGTTGTGTACACGGAGAATAGAAGAAAGGAGAATTTTTGGTCATAGGGAGGGAGTGAGGTACAGACAGTGGCATACCAGGGTGGGGGGGGGGCGGTCTGCCCCACCCCGGGTTTACGTCCCAAGGGGGTGCACAGCTGGCCACCCTCCAGTGTTGTCCCTAGGCCGGCAAACTGCGGCTCTTTAGCCACTTGAGTGCCACCGCCGCCAACGGTGTTGTTGGCGGTGGCAGCATTATAAAATACTTTCTTTGTGTTTATTTGATTCCTATTCAAGAGAATTACTTTATATATAGTCAATATAGGCACAGAGTTAAATTTTTTAACATTTTCTAATGGTGGTGTGCCTCGTGATTTTTTTCATGAAACAAGTGTGCCTTTGCCCAAAAAAGGTTGAAAAACACTGGCCTAGAAGACTGCACTTCCTTGTAAGTTCAAGCTAGGCTGACTCAGAGGATCATGTCATGGCTCATAATGTTAGAGCTATGGCTGCCTCAGTAGCCCACTTGAGATTAGCTTCCGTAGAAATTTGAAGAGCTGCAACATGGATATCTATCCATATATTTGTATCTCCCTGTGTGATAATAGATTTGGCAGACAGTTCTCCAGAATCTGTTTGGAATATAGAATCTTTTATTTCTTTATTTTCAACAGATGAGCTAATAACACAGCAACAAAACAACCGCCTCTTGAAGAATAAAGTTCAACTCCATTTCCTCCCCCTCCCCCCCAGTCTTCTATTTTAGTTCCAGGCTGCTTTCTAAAATAACAAATGATAAAAATGGCCTGTTGCTACTAATGTTCTAATTTTTGCTGGCCTATATGTGCATAGTAATATAGTTGGGGTTTTTTTCCTTCTTCTCCTTAGCTATTTCTGGGCAAGAATCTAAAGCTCTACCCAGTACTGTTCTTAGGTTCCAACTACTGAAGTCTCTATCAAAGCTCACTCCAGTCCATCTACACCAGTGGTCTCAAACTCAATCCCTTTGCGGGGCCACATTTTGGATTTGTAGGTACTTGGAGGGCCGCAGAAAAAATAGTTAATGTCTTATTAAAGAAATGACAATTTTGCATGAGGTAGAACTCTTTATAGTTTATAAAACTTTCCTTTAACAGTTAAAAGGAAAGATATATAAACTATAAAGAGTTTTACCTCATGCAAAATTGTCATTTCTTTAATAAGACATTAACTATTTTTTCTGCGGCCCTCCAAGTACTCTATTTTTTCTGCAGCCCTCACATTTAAAGTTTAATATCTTTTTTCCCTCAAAACTGGCACATTTCAATCACTATATTGAAAATAAAATCATTTTCCCTATCTTTGTTGTCTGGTGACTTTATTTTTCTGTGCTTTCAATTATGTTTCCAGGGCCTTCTTGTCCTTTGACTGTTATTCTCGCCGTCTTCACTTTCTGCCTTGCATCCATCTTTGGCATTAACTTAATGTTCAATTTTTCTGCTTTCTTTTCAAAATCTACGTTTCCATGTCGTACCTTCCCTTCCTATCTCTCTCTTCTTCCGTCCTATTTCCATGGTCTGGCAACTCTTTCCTTCCTTTCTCTCCCTCCCTCCTTCCTTCCTTTTCCCTGGTCTGGCATCTCTCCCTCCCCCTCCATGGTCTGATATCTCTTTTCCTTCCCTCCCTCCCATGAACTTGGCTTCTTCTCTTGTTCCTCTCCCTTCTCCTTCCTTCCCTCTCTTTACCCAATTGGGTGCAGCAGCAACAGAAGCAGCATTTCCCTTCCCCCTTTCCTGTGCAGGAGAGGCATTTCTCTTCCCCTTTCCCTCCCTCTCCCTTTCCCTGTACAGCAGCAGCAGCATTTCCCTAGGGTCCCCCTTTCCTATGTAGCAGAAGCATTTCTCTTTTCCCTCCCCTTCTGTTCTCTTCCTTGTGGAGCAGCAGCGTGTCTGGCCGGCTCGTTCCGTTCAAAGCCGTGGGTGGCGGCTCCTTGCAAGATCCGCGCCTGCGTCTGAAGCCTCTCTGATGTTGTGACGTCAGAGAGACTTTCGATGCAGGAGTGGATAGCGTGAGGAGCTGCCAACCCGCGGCTTTGAACGGAACGAGCCGGCCAGACATGCTGCTGCTCCAAAAGGAAGGGAAAGGGGAAGAGAAATGCTGTTGATCGCGTCCAGACCGCGGGCTGCAAATAAAACCTGGAGAGCTACATGTGGCCCGTGGGCCGCGTGTTTGAGACCGCTGATCTACACCCTTCCAGCCATTGAAGCCCTCCCCAGCCCATCCTCCCCTAAACGGCCATATACAGATACAGACCTTTCAAGTCTGCTCAGTACTGGCCTTAGTTCT
This sequence comes from Geotrypetes seraphini, assembly GCF_902459505.1. Lineage (NCBI taxonomy): Eukaryota > Metazoa > Chordata > Amphibia > Gymnophiona > Dermophiidae > Geotrypetes > Geotrypetes seraphini. Next base: position 136,164,588 of record NC_047088.1, on the reverse strand, counting down.
TCAATATTTACTATTATTTTCTGATTCTAGATCCTCTGTGTTCATCCCACAATTTTTTGAACTCCGTCACCGAAAAACATTCTGTGCACATGTTTTCAGCCTTGATTCAATGTGAATGGTAATTGTGGTTATCCCAGGACAAGCAGGCAGCATATTCTTGACTGATGGGTGACGGCACCGACGGAGCCCCGGTACGGACAATTTTAGAGTGATTGCACTCTAAGAACTTGGAAAGTTCTGGCATGCCGCACCGCGCACGCGCGAGTGCCTTCCCGCCCGACAGAGGCGCGCGGTCCCCAGTTTCTTAGTTTCCGCGGAGCTAAGAAGACGCGTTTTTTCAACGGCTGTTGAAAATTTTTTTGACTTGCCTTCCCGCTCGCGTAAACCTTTTTGGCTTTTGCCTGTTTCTTTTTTCTTTTATTTTTGTAAAAAAAAAAAAAAAAAATCTTCTTTTTTTGATTCAATTTGGCTTTTCCCCTGCGGGGCCTTCTGCCACCATCGAGGCCTCGGCCTTCGATTTGGCTGAAGCGGTCTTCACGTTCATGCCCCCTCAGCCAGGTTTTAAAAAGTGCCAGCAGTGTGCTCGACCCATATCTCTCACGGACCCACACAACTGGTGCTTACAGTGTTTGGGTCCTGAGCATCAGGCCTCCACCTGCACCCGCTGTGCCACACTTAAAAAACGAACATTAAAAAATCGCCAAATACAACAGCGATTATTGTTCGGTGCCGAGATGTCCGATCCCGTTCCATCGACTCCGACTTCGGCACCAGTTCAATCGGCACCCTCTTCTTCGACGCCGCACAACACCGCACCGGCGTCCCAACATGCAGGTAAGCCGGCTAAGAAGCCTTCCCCGCTGGAGCGTCCTCCGGTCTCGAGTGCAGTGAGTCCAATCCTGCCGACTGTGAGGCGCCAGCGGAAGCGCTCCGCTCCTATCGAGGTGAGTCCCTCGACATCGGGCTCCTCATCTCCGGGGCGTCGAGCGGCACCGCAGGTACCGCAGAAGAAAAAAGCGGTACCGGTGCCATCCCTTGATGACCGTATTACGGCCATTCTCCAGGCACAGCTCAAGGAGCAATTACAACAGCTCCTTCCAGCTATCCTGGCACCGAACCTTCCGGTGCCGGTCCGCACTGAGCCGGTACCGATAGTGGAACAACCTGTGCTGTCGGTATCCACTCCCTCGGTACCGATTCACTCCACCTCATCGGTATCGATGCCAGTCCTTGCGCCGGAGCCGAGAGCTCAACATCAGTCGGTGCAGACTTCGGCTCCGGTGCCACCGATTACATCGCCTGGGTCGGTATCGATGAGATCGGGTAAATCGGTGCGCAAAACCCGGCATGTAGAACCATCTACCCCAGAGTCTCGGGACCGTTCTCCCCATGTCAGGGATCCTGATCTGTGGGGAGATTCAGAGGAACCCTTTCTCTCTGAAGGAGAATGTTCCTCAGATGAGGAGGAGTCTGCTGTACATGACCCGTCCTCTAAGCATGACACTTCATCTTTCTCCAGTTTCCTGAAAGATATGTGTGATTCTCTGTCCATTCCTTTGGAGGCTGAGTCCAAAAAGTCTAAAGCTTTTTTGGATGCCCTTGACTTTGACCAACCTCCAAAGGAATTTTTGAAGCTCCCTCTTCACGACATCTTGAGGGAGACTTTCTACAAGAATTTAGAGACTCCCTTAACGGTTCCAGGGGCCCCACGTAAGTTAGACTCTCTATATAATGTAATTCCCATTCCTGGGTTCGACAAACCGCAACTTCCACATGAATCTTTACTTGTCGAATCCACCCTTAAAAAATCTTCAGGAGCCAGTGTATATGCTTCTGTACCTCCTGGCAGAGAGGGTAAAGCCATGGACAAATTTGGTAAGAGGCTCTACCAAAATGCAATGTTGGCAAATAGAGCTGGAAATTATGGTTTTCATTTTTCTTTCTACCTTAAACATCTCCTTACCACCATGGCTTCCTTTGAGAAATACCTTCCTCAACGGAAACAACAATCTTTCCACCATTGCTTGTCATCTCTGTTTCAGCTGCGTAAGTTCATGGTTAGGTCCATTTACGACACCTTCGAACTTACATCCAGAGCGACAGCAATGTCTGTGGCAATGCGTCGCCTGGCCTGGCTTCGGGTATCTGAACTTGATGTTAATCATCAAGATCGGTTAGCCAACGCCCCATGCCTAGGGGATGAGCTTTTTGGGGAATCCATGGACTCGACTACTCAAAAGCTGTCTGCTCATGAGATACGTTGGGATACCCTTCTTAAAAATAAGAAAAAGCCTCCCCCAACAAGGCCTTTTAGACAACAGTCAGCCTATCAACGCCGCTTCACAGCTCGGCCATTGCCAACAACAGCTCAGCAACCCAGGCGTCAACGGCAGCAACAGCGTCATCCGCCACGGCTACTCTCTCAACTTTCAGACTCTTCCGTCCCAAAACCTGCCAAAAGAGTCTGCTTTGAACAGTCCTCAATCTGCCCTCCTTATTCAGGAAGTCCAATCCCTCCTCCTTCTGAACGCTATAGAAGAAGTTCCTTTAGATCAAAAGGGGCAGGGGTTCTACTCCCGTTATTTTCTAGTTCCCAAAAAAACAGGAGATCTCAGACCAATTTTAGATCTTCGCGATCTCAACAAACATCTGGTAAAGGAAAAATTCAAGATGCTTTCCTTAGCCATCCTTTATCCTCTTCTCAATCAAGACGACTGGCTATGCTCCCTCGATCTCAAAGAGGCATACACTCATATACCGATCAATGTAACCTCAAGACAGTATCTCCGATTCATGATCAATCATTGTCATTACCAATACAAGGTGCTGCCCTTCGGTCTTGCCTCCTCTCCAAGGGTGTTCACCAAATGTCTTATTGTGGTAGCTGCATTTCTACGCTCTCACCACCTTCAGGTATTTCCTTACCTGGACGACTGGTTAATCAAGGCCACATCCGCTCAAGCAGTTCTCCTGGCCACCAACCAAACCATCCTGTTTCTACGAATACTGGGGTTCGAGATCAATCTACCCAAATCTCATCTCATCCCCACTCAGAGACTTCAATTCATTGGACACACTCCTCATGAGAGCATTCCTACCATCCAATCGTCTTCAGACCCTTCAGTCTCTATGTCAGCAGGTGCTTCCACAACATTCCATCTCAGCCAGACAAATGATGGTACTCTTGGGTCACATGGCATCCACAGTTCATGTCACACCCCTCGCACGTCTTCACCTGCGCACTCCTCAATGGACCCTTGCTACTCAGTGGTCCCAAGCGACGGATCCTTGCTCGCGACACATATCTGTGACATCATCTCTTCGTCAGTCTCTACGATGGTGGTTGGTATCCTCAAATCTATCCAGAGGTCTTCTGTTCCATCAACCTCCTCACCAACTAGTCATCACCACCGACGCTTCGCCTTATGCATGGGGAGCTCATTTGAACGAGTTCCAAACTCAAGGCCTTTGGACAGCCCAGGAAAAGAAGCATCACATCAATTTCCTGGAACTCAGAGCGATGTTTTATGCCCTCAAGGCCTTCCAACATCTTCTCTTTCCTCAGGTCCTTCTGCTGTGCACAGACAATCAGGTTGCGATGTACTACATCAACAAACAGGGTGGGACAGGCTCTCGCCTTTTATGCCAAGAAGCCCAAAAGATCTGGACTTGGGCCATAGATCACCATCTCTTCCTGAAAGCTATCTACATTCAGGGAGAGCAGAATTCCTTAGCGGACAAACTCAGCAGAATTCTCCAGCCTCACGAGTGGACACTCGATCCTGTAACTCTACAGTCTATCTTCACTCAATGGGGCACTCCTCAGATAGACCTCTTTACAGCTCCTCACAATCACCAGCTGCCCCTATTCTGCTCCAGACTCTACTCTCCTCACCGTCTGGCAGCGGATGCTTTTCTCCTCGACTGGTCAAATCTGTTCCTGTACGCCTTCCCTCCTCTGCCTCTCATGTTAAGAACCTTGTTCAAGCTCAAGAGGGAACGAGCCACCATGATTCTGATTGCTCCGAGGTGGCCCAGGCAACATTGGTTCTCCCTTCTACTTCAACTCAGTTCCAGGGAACCTTTTCTTCTTCCTCTGTTTCCTTCTCTGCTTACGCAGCATCAGGAGACCCTTCTACATCCCAACCTACAGTCTCTGCACCTGACAGCTTGGTATCTCTCGGGCTGACATCTCATGATACTCTTTTATCTCAGCCTGTTCGTTCCATTCTAGATGCCTCCAGGAAACCAGCCACTCTGCAATGTTACCATCAGAAGTGGACGAGATTTTCTTCCTGGTGTCTTCTGCATCATCTTGATCCCACTTCCCTAGCAGTGGAGACGTTGTTGGATTATTTGCTTTCCTTGTCTGACTCTGGCCTTAAGTCTTCTTCCATCAGAGTCCACCTCAGTGCCATTGCTGCTTTTCATGAGCCGGTCCATGGAAAACTTCTCTCAGCTCATCCCCTGGTGTCCAGGTTCATGCGGGGTCTTTTCAATGTGAAACCACCTCTTAAAGCCCCTCCTGTTATCTGGGATCTCAATGTGGTTCTTTCTGCCTTAATGAAGCCTCCATTTGAACCTTTGGCTACCTCTCCTTTCAAGTTTCTCACTTGGAAAGTACTTTTCCTTATTGCTCTTACCTCTGCCAGGAGGGTCAGTGAGCTTCATGCACTGGTTGCAGATCCACCTTTTACGGTTTTTCACCATGACAAGGTGGTTCTGCGTACACATCCAAAGTTTCTCCCTAAGGTTGTCTCTGAATTCCATCTCAACCAATCCATTGTTCTACCTGTTTTCTTTCCAAAACCTCATTCTCATTCTGGGGAACAAGCTCTGCATACTTTGGATTGTAAAAGGGCTCTAGCTTACTATCTAGAGCGTACGAAACCCCACAGATCAGTTCCCCAACTCTTTCTGTCCTTTGATCCGAATAAATTGGGACGTCCTGTTTCTAAACGTACGTTGTCTAATTGGCTGGCAGCGTGCATTTCATTCTGTTATGCTCAGACCGGACTGACACTGGAAGGTTCTGTCACGGCCCATAGAGTCCGAGCAATGGCAGCATCTGTAGCTTTTCTCCGTTCCACTCCTATTGAGGAAATCTGCAAGGCTGCTACTTGGTCCTCAGTTCATACTTTTACATCTCATTATTGTCTGGATGCATTCTCCAGACGAGATGGACACTTCGGCCAATCTGTTTTGCAAAATTTGTTTTCCTAATGGCCAACCTTCCCTCCATCCCTCTTTTTGTTAGCTTGGAGGTCACCCATCAGTCAAGAATATGCTGCCTGCTTGTCCTGGGATAAAGCACAGTTACTTACCGTAACAGGTGTTATCCAGGGACAGCAGGCAGATATTCTTGCGTCCCACCCACCTCCCCGGGTTGGCTTCTTAGCTGGCTTATCATAACTGGGGACCGCGCGCCTCTGTCGGGCGGGAAGGCACTCGCGCGTGCGCGGTGCGGCATGCCAGAACTTTCCAAATTCTTAGAGTGCAATCACTCTAAAATTGTCCGTACCGGGGCTCCGTCGGTGCCGTCACCCATCAGTCAAGAATATCTGCCTGCTGTCCCTGGATAACACCTGTTACGGTAAGTAACTGTGCTTTTTAGCCTATGTTCAAATTGTGGTTTTAGCCTATGTTCACAGTAAAGCAATAATTGTGTGTGCAATTGCTAGGTGTGCGTGCTTCTTTTTTTTTTGTTTGTTTGAAATATTTTTATTGACCAGGAAAATTATTGAACGTACAGAGTAAACATAACAATACACTGGCAGCAAATGGGGACACAATAACAGGGCAAAACCCTTGCACGCTATAGAGAGGGGGGCCGAAGCCCACACTAACCCCCTCAAACACCAGTCCCCAGATCAACAATGACATCAGATCAGGAGCAGCGGTCAAAGAATAAACAGATTGTTCAATAAGTTCCACTTTTTAACATAGGAGAGGAGTAGCTCCCCAAAGAGCCCATCCATACAATCATCCACACACACAAATCCCCCCACTCATATCACCCCCTCCCCCCAGCTGAGTGATCTAGAGTAAAAAGAAGAGTATCATAAAGAGCTGACTTCTAACAGTGTTGCATCCCAGAGCGACCGATACAATCAATGAGAGGGAGACGTCCCCCCCGCCCCCAGCTCTAGAAAGTTCCCGTCGAGCCACTTCTGCAAGGGATCAGCCCAGCTTCCAGCCCAGTACCTCAGGGGTGAGCTCATCCATCCACAGCTGGAGCACCCCCCCCCCCCCCCCCCCGTTTAGCCACCAACAGGGTGGTGTACAGGAAGCGCCAGTGCTCCGTACCCAGGCCCTGATCCAGCACCTCCCCCTCATAACCCAAGGCCAGGAGCAAATAGGACCACTGGAAAGGCACTCCCACTACCTGGCCAGAAAGTCCAACACCCCATTCCAGTAAGTACTCAGCCATCAACCTTTAGCCTGCCTGAGTCCTTGGCAAGAGGCAGATTGTTGGAGTCCAGGATACAGAAGCCAGAAAGCAGCATTTCCCCACAGGAACCATGGAGAAAATCACAGGACTGAAACTTGTTGAAGTTGATTCTCGAGGATCCTTGATTTAAACTCTTCTGGATATCCTACCATTAGCATATTATAGCTGTCAGTCTAATACGCATGGAAACATTCGCAAAACTGCTGTCCATTCATGTGCTCTTAGCGTGAATCAACAGACCACTGCACAAAAACAGACAGACCCTCAACTGCCAAGGAGCCAAAGGAGCTTTGGAACTGGCACGGGCTCTTTCTCTGATGTTGGAGTGAAGAATCTGAAATATTGCCACTAAAAATGTCTTGATGCTTTGATATTGGCCCTGAAGCAGTGGATAAAGAATAAAACCGCAAAATGCTGGCCGCGTCGGCATTATACAGCAGCAGCATATAACGAACAAACAATGGAAAAATATTGAACAAACTTGACTGAGATAAGTGACTAACTGTCAATTATTTTTCAAACTAAGAGAACAATGCATCATTGGTGACCTTAAGTGATAGATGGTATTTTAAAGTATGGTTTAAGTTATATAAAATATTTAAAAAAAGAAAAGAGTAAGAATAATTAAAGTATTAAGAAGTAATATAAATTTCAGGTTTTTTGGCCAACGACTGGAGCATGGAGCAGAAAAACCTACGCCTGTTGATAATGCCACCATGAGTGAAGATTCAAGTCCTCAGAAACACACAAACTACTACTACAGTACTTATCATTTCTATAGCGCTGCTAGACATAAACACAATAGGATGACATCTTGAGTTGACAAGACCTACTAACAATTATCATATGCTAAGAAGCCCATAGGAATAAAATGGGCTTCTTAGTATTTAGCGTACAGTATTCATTAGTGTACCTTAGTAAAAGAAACCCTGAGAGAGTTAAGCCTAGTTGAGAGATAACTGAAGCTTCCAAAAAGTGTTAAAATCCTGGGTCTCGCAAAATGATCTGTAGGTGATCAGATGCTATAGATGCATTCTCCATGTGTTCCAGCACTAATTTGTTTGGAATAAGGACCTTCTCTGTTCAAAAACACTGCTTTAAAGTCTTAAATTAATGTTGCCATTAGAAATGACTATTGGTGTTTTGATGACATTGTTTTTATTTATCATGGTATTTTTATTTTCTAGGGACTACAGATCCCAGTTTGAAGCTAAAAAGATCTGGTATGAGCACAGACTAATTGATGACATGGTAGCCCAGGCAATGAAATCAGAAGGAGGCTTCATCTGGGCATGCAAGAACTATGATGGTGATGTCCAGTCTGACTCTGTTGCACAAGGTATGATTTTGAAGTATTTTACCAAGTCAGTTGTGCTGCCAGCATAAGCATTCATTACTTTGCATTGAAGACCAACTTGTTTTGCAGGGGGATTCAATCATCTCTCTCTCTCTCTCTCGATATACATATATAAATATAAAATAATTCTCTGTCAATGCTATAGTGGCAAGTTCTACTAAAATCTGTTGGTATTCTATATGTTTCTCTTATGCTTAACTAGTTTTTTAGCCCATTACATTAACGGGTGCTAGAATAGATGTGTAGACTTAGGCATTTCTTTCTTTTTCTCCGTCTCTTTCCCTAGCCCCCTGTCTGTCTTTCTTTCTGTCGCTCTCCCTTCCCCCTGTCTGTCTTTCTTTAAGAAGTTCTGTGTTGGCGGGAACTTGCTGTTAGGAACAGGACGTCACTCATACCTCGCGCGCCACGCTCATCCGCGTCCTCGCCTTCCCAGCCATGACTCGAGCAGCCACTTCGCATGTGCACAACTGCTGTGGCGTGCTTTCCCGCCTTAGCCCCTCCCCCCCGTCTGTCCTTTGGAGCCGCGCTCTGGGGCGGACGCCAGGGGTCGCTGGTGCGGGCAGCGGTTTTGACGTGTTTCCCGCCCGATTTTGGGCACGCCGACAGGGCTGTGGCTAGAGGGGAGGGGGGTCCTGAATGCGCGCGTCTAAGAATGCCCATTAAAGCGCGCTTCAGAAGCCGGGCGGGGCCGTTAAGGTCCGACTGGTGGGAACTAACAGCCGCACTCGCCTTCCCGGCGCCCTCTTTCCACACCAAAGGCGCTTCCCCCCATCTCCAGGCTTCACAGTCCTCGGCCCAGAAGCACCAACAGTCAAAGAACAGCCTGACTGGGTCAGACCATCCAGCCTAGTAGCCCGATCTAATGGTGGCCAAGCCAGGTCGCCTCTACCCCCTCCCGCCCATGGGGCCAGCATTTCCTCTCTTTTTTTCCTCACCTCCCCCCCCCTCAGTTCCAGCATTTCTCCTTCTCTCCCCTCCCTTCCCCTCCCTCTGCATTGTCGTTGTTGCTGCTACTCCTACTCCAGAAGTTCTCCTCTTTGTTTCTCCTCTTTCCTTCTGGAGGTCCAATGTTTCTCCCTTCTGTGTCTCTTCGCCTTCTCCCCGCTTTCTCCCCCACTCTAAGTCCAGCTTTTTTCCTTCTGCATCACCTCCTCTTCCCTCTTGCAGGTCCAGCATGTCTCCTTCTTTCTCCCTTCAGTGTCTCTTCCCCCCTCCCCCCTTGCCCTCTGCTGACAGCTGCCGCGTCCTGCAGGCGCCTCAAGCCGCCGCAGCCTGCATGCGCCAACAGCCGCTGCAACGCCTCAAGCCGCCTTAGCGCTGTCACGCCAACCCGCCACCGAGCTGTCTTTCCTTCTCTGCGCCCTGTCCAGCAGCAGCCTTTGTCCCTTACTTTTAACTCCCCCCTGTCCAGTAGTACTTTTCCCTTCCCTGCTTCCCCTGTCCAAGATACTACCTGTCCCCAACCAATCACACCCCTATCCCTAAAGCAAAGCAAGTTCATTTCTTGTAGCCAAGAAATCAAACCCCTCCCCCCAGAGGAAAGCAAGATTGTTTCTTGTCCCCAACAAATCACACCTCTTCCCCCACAATGGAAAGCAAGATTGCTCCCTGGACCTCTTCCCCAGTACACCCAAACCTGCCCTTTACCTAAATCAATGCACAATAGTTCACAGCTTCCCCAGCACACACTCTTCACCCAAAACAAACCGCAAGTATTTTTTTCTGCCCAGCAAACTGCTGTAAAAAAAACAACCTACTAAATCGGCAGTTAGTTTTGCTTGCGTCGGTTGCTCCTCACATGTCGGTTGCTAGGGCTGCAAATACATTTTCTTCAATGTCGGTGGAAGGGAAAGAAGCCAGGCAAACAGCTGACTTCTTCGGCTTCCTCCCTAGGGCTCGCTGTAGGCTCCTTTTGTAAGCTGGGGAGCCGAGCTAAAGGGAAAGCCAGCAGCTACTGCAGCACGAGTATTCTTTTTCATCAGTGAATCGCCGCACGGAAAACCGGGCTGCGCTCTAGGTCGGGCAGGGAGGCTGTTATTTGGCGACACGGTTACAGCCGGCTCCCTTGTAAGGAAGGGGGGTCTTGCCTGGCCGGGGCCGGCCGAATCTCGTGCCTGCTCTCATTTGCCGGACCCTCACTCCATGCCATCTAGTGCATGCGCACTCATGCCGCCACACCCCGACAGATCAGGGATCAGGGAACACGCGGCGCGAGTGCACATGCACACTTAGCGTTTTATTATTATAGACTAGTCTTTAAGCCCGTTACATTAACGGGTGCTAGAATAGATGTGTCTGTCTGTGTTTCTTTATCTCTCTCTCCTTGGCCACTGTCTGTGTCCTTCTGTCTTTCCCCCCCCCCCCCACGAGCAAAGCTGTCTGCCACCAGCACACACCTCCCCCCCCAAAGCAGCCCTCTTTCCCTCTCCCTAACTGTCTCTCCATGGCCCTCTACTGTCTTCTCCCCAGAGCAAAACTGTCTGTCCCCAGCACACCTCCCCCCCAAAGCAGCCCCCTTTCCCTCTCCCTAACTGTCTCTCCATGGCCCTCTTCTGTCTTCCCCCCCCAGAGCAAAGCTGTCTGTCCCCAGCACACCTCCCCCCCAAAGCAGCCCCCTTTCCCTCTCCCTATCTCTCCATGGCCCCTTCTGTCTTCCCCCGCAGTACAAAGCTGTTTGCCCCAAGCACACCCCTCCCCCCAACGCAGCCCCCTTTCCTTCTCCCTGTCTCTCCATGGCCCCTTCTGTCTTCCCTCCCAGAGCTGTCTTCCTCAGCACACCTCCCCCCCCCAAAGCAGCTCCCCTTCTTACCCTCCCTCCATCCCGGCGTCTTCTGGCCTGCTCCTCTTCAAAGCAACCTGCGATTGTGGTGGCCGGCTTTAGCGAACCTCGCAGACCGCTCTCCAACTCGGTAGCACGTTCCCTCTGACGCGATCCCGTGCGTCAGAGGGAACGTGCTACTGAGGTTGGAGAGCGGCCTGCGAGTTTCTTTAAAGCCTGCCACGATCGCAGTCTGCTCTGAAGAGGAGGATCAGCGGCGGCAGTGGCAGCGGTGAGCGAGGGCGGGAGGTGTGTTCCCTGCCGAGGACACGGGCAGGGAGAGAGCTTGCCTGCGCTTCCGGTTGGTGAGTGAGGGCGAGAGGAGGGGAGTGGCCAGAATGTTCCCTGCCGCCGGGTTCTAAAATGGGTGTCTATCCGCAGAGACATCACTAGTAACATCCCTTTCCTCAGAGTGATCCATTGATCATTACCCTCTGTCACCTTCCACTCAACCAGTTGGAAGTTACAGGGAAGTTACAGGGAAATACTTTTAGAACCAATAGGAGGAAATATTTTTTCACTTAGAGAATATTTAACTCTGGAACGTGTTGCCAGAGGTTGTGGTAAGAGCGGTTAACATAACTGGTTATAAGAAATATTTGGACAATTTTCTGGAGACAGACATGGAGGTAGCCATTGCTTGCCCTGGATCGGTAGCTTGGAATGTTGCTACAATTTGGGTTTTGCCAGTTACTAGTGACCTGGATTGGCCAGTGTGAGGACAGGCTACTGGGCTAGATGGCCCATTGGTCTGACCCAATAAGGCTATTCTTATGTTCCTCCTAGAACTGTCATCCAAGAAACCATGAAATTTCAACAATTTCCAACATTACTCACTCAGAAAGAGGGGTCCTTCCTTATTCCCAACCCCTGCTCATTAGCACTAACAGCATGGTTTCTTTCTCTGAACAAATTTTTTTTGTCTTTCGACTACAGTATCTGCTATCTTATAAGCATCTAGGAGACCTTCCACTCAGTGCAGTCACCGCTTTAAATGAAACATAGAAACATAGAAAATGACGGCAGAAAAGGGCCACGGCCCATCCAGTCTGCCCACACTAATGACCCACCCTCTAACTACGCCCATGAAGTGATCCCACATGCCAATCCCATCTTTTCTAAAAGTCTGGCACGCTGCTGGCCTCAATTACCTGTTGCAGAAGATTTTTCCAGAGATCAACCACCCTTTCGGTGAAGAAATATTTTCTGATGTCGCCATGGAATTTCCCTCCCCTGATTCTCAACGGATGCCCTCTAGTTGCCGTGGGTCCTTTAAGAAAAAAGAGATCTTCTTCTGCCTCGATTCGGCCCGTGACATATTTGAACGTCTCGATCATGTCTCCCCTCTGCGTTCCTCAAGTGAGTATAGCTGCAACTTACCCAGCCATTCCTCATACGGAAGATCCTTGAGTCCTGCGACCATCCTGGTGGTCATTCGCTGAACCGACTCAACTCTCAGCAGATCTTTTTGATAATGTGGTCTCCAGAATTATACACAGTATTCCAGATGGGGTCTTACCATGGATCTGTACAGCGGCATTATCACCTCGGGCTTACAGCTGACGAAACTTCTACGGATACAGCCCATGATTTGTCTCCACTTGATTGGCAGACTTCATGTCTTCGCTAATAATCACCCCCAAGTCGCATTCTGCTACAGTTCTCGGTAGGATCTCACCATTCAGGGTGTAAGTCCTGCATGGATTTTTCCCACCAAGGTGCATGACCTTGCATTTTTTGGCATTGAAATTTAGTTGCCAAGTCTCTGACCAATGCTCCAGCAGGAGTAGGTCCTGCGTCATACTGTCGGGCACTGAGCTATTGTCGGGCACTGTGCTTTTGTCTGTTGTGCTTTTGCCTACTATGTTGCATAGTTTGGCATCATTGGCGAATAATGTAATTTTACCTTGAAGCCCCTCAGCCAAGTTTCTTACGAAGATGTTAAATAGGATCGGGCCCAAGACCGAGCCCTGCAGCAATCCACTGATCACCTCTGTCGTATCGGAGAGGGTACCGTTTACCACCATCCTCTGAAGTCTCCCTGTAAGCCAGTCCCTAACCCATGCAGTTAATGTTTCACCCAATCCCATCAAACCCATCTTGCGCAATAACCTGCAGTGTGGGACGCTATCAAATGCTTTGCTGAAGTCTAAGTACACGACGTCCAGAGACTCCCCTATATCCTGCTTTCTTGTCACCCAGTCAAAGAAGCTGATCAAATTTGATTGACAGGACCTTCCCTTCGTAAAACCATGTTGATGGGGATCTTGTAGATTCTCCTCATTCAGGATCGTTTAATTGGCGTTTGATTAGTGTTTCCATAACTTTACTCACTATTGATGTGAGACTTACCGGGCTATATTTCGCAGCCTCCGTCCTGCATCCCTTTTTGTGGAGTGAAATGACGTTGCCCGTTTTCCAGTCCAACGGGACTTTCCCTGTACTTAGGGAAAGATTGAAGAGCGCGGATAACGGTTCCGCCAGAACGTCACTCAACTCCCTGAGTACCCTGGGGTGTAGTTTGTCTGGTCCCATAGTTTTGTTCACCTTGAGTCTTGATAGCTCAGAGTAGACACTGATAGGCGTAAACTCAAAATTTTGAAATGGGTCTTCCGAGCTTTCCCTTTTCTGCAGCTGAGGGCCAGATCCCGGCACCTCGCAAGTGAAGACTGAGCAGAAGTATTCATTTAAAAGTTTGGCTTTATCGGAGTCCGATTCTACATAGCTCCCATCGGGTTTTCCAAGGCGTACTATCCCATCTATGTTTCTTTTTCTGTCACTAATATACCTGAAGAAGGATTTATCGCCCTTCTTGAAGTTCTTCGCTAGATTCTCCTCCATTCGGAGTTTGGCCTCTCTGACTGCTGTTTTGACCGCTTTAGACTTGGCCAGATAGTCTTCCTTGGATTCTTGCTTCTCTGATTGTTTGTAGAAGATGAACACTCTTTTCTTCTTTTTTATGAGGTCTGAGATCTCCGCAGAGAACCACTGTGGTCTGTTTCTTCGCCGTTTACTTACTGATTTTACGTAGTGGTTGGTTGCTTCGTGTATGGTTGATTTCAGAGTTGACCACATTACCTCTACATTATCTGTTTCAGCTTGGTTTTGCAGTGCCCGATGGACGAAATCTCCCATGCTTTCGAAGTTTGTGCCCTTAAAGTTGAGGACCTTGGTTGATGTGCTTGACTTTGTGAAACCTTTTCTGAGGTTGAACCATATCATGTTGTGGTCACTGGAGGCCAACGTATCGCCTACCGAGACCTCTGTGACTCTTTCTCCGTTGGTGAGTATTAGGTCCAGTATCGCCCGATCTCTGGTGGGCTCTAATACATTTGTCTGAGTCTTGCTCCCTTTATAGAGGTTAATAGCTTCCTGCTTCTGCTGGTCCTAGTGGAAAGTTTGTTCCAATCCACATCCGGCATATTGAAGTCTCCTAACAATACTGTGTCTCCACGCAAAGTGATATTATCTATGTCTTTGACTAATTCTATATCCATGTCCTCTTGTTGTCTTGGAGGTCTGTATACTATGCCAAGATACAGGCATTTGTCCTTCCCCCTGGCCAAATTCACCCAGAGGGATTCCCAGGTGTACTTGACATCTGCGATTTTGGTAACTTTGATGTCCCCTTTAGTGTATAGTGCTACCTCCACTCCCATTTTGCCCCCTCTGTCCTGACGAAGTAAGTTGTATCCCGGTATAGCCATATCCCACCCATGGGAAGTCTGTGAACCAAGTCTCAGATATCGCCACCACATCTAGGTCGGCGTTCCTCATTTCCGTCTCTAATTCCAGAATCTTATTGTCCACACTGTGGGCATTAACGTACATAGCCCTCCATACCTTATGATTGTTATGTCTCTGTGTAGATATTCCTGCTTGAGCTAATTGGACTCCCATATTACTGTTTGCAATGTGTGTACTTACCTCCGACTTGGAAATGCAGTGTGTACTTAACTCGGACTCAGAAATGGATTGGCAACTTACCTCGCCAGGTTGGTTACTTGCGCCAGCATGTGATTGGGTACCCTCCCCCAACTTACCTAGTTTAAAGCCCTACGAAGTTGGTGGGCTAGTTGGTGTCCAAAGACGTTCTTTCCCTTTCTGGTCAGGTGGAGTCCGTCTGGTCCCTGTAGTCCTTGCAGCGTCTCTCCATGGTTCAGGAATCCGAAGTTCATCTCCCTGCACCATCCGTGCAGCCAGTCGTTCGTCGTCTAGATACGATCCTCCCTGGCTCCCCTTGCCCCTCACTGGGAGGATCGAGGAGAAGACCACCTCAGCTTCCCACCCAGGGCTCCAAAATCTTCAGATATGTTCTCCGTGGTGTTCCTGGCAGTGTCATTCGTTCCGACATGAATGAGAAGCATGGGGAAGTGGTCATGGGGCTTGATAAGTCTGTCTAGGCAGGCGGTTACATCTCGGATCCTGGCTCATGGCAGACAGCAAACCTCCCTTGATTGCATATCCGGTCTGCAAATTGGTCCCTCGGTGCCCCTCAGCAGGGAATCCCCAATGACTACCACTCTGCGCTTCTTAGGGGGGAGCTGATCTGTTGTCTCCAGAACCGGAACCGTCTGGTGGACAACTTCCTGTACCTCATTGGCAGGTTCTTCCTGTAACAGCTGGAATCTGTTCCTCAAGGTTATTAGTGGGGTCGACGTTAAACTGCCCTGTATACAAGAGAAAGAGACAGAAGAAGAGGAAGGTCTTCTACGTTTGCCGGTGGAGGAGGTTACCAGCTGCCAGGAGTCAGCGTCTCCAGCCTCTTCTTGTACCCTAATCGTTGGTTTCAGGGTTGCAGGTTCGGATGGTTTGGGCGTCCTGAGGATGGTCTTGTCTGGCTCCTGCTCGGTGATCTGGGACAACTCCTGGATGACTCCGTCGATGAAGTCCTCGGATGCTTCTCATGCGCTTTACCTCCTCTGTTCTCTGAAATACATTACCATAAATACATTACCATAAGAACATAAGAATAACCTTACTGAGTCAGACCAATGGTCCATCAAGCCCAGTAGCCCGTTCTCACGGTGGCCAATCCAGGTCACTAGTACCTGGCCAAAACGTCCATCAATACGAGACCATCATTATTCTTGTAAACACCAGTCTTTTTTCCTACAAGCCAAGCTATAGGAGCTTTTCATTTCTGCTCATGTTTTATTTCATGGAATTTCAGTCTTTCAGTTTTTGGCATCGTGCTGTGGATGTTCCCTTCGGAAAAATCTCTGACTGTGGGAGATGGCGGGCCTTTGGAAATGTCTGCTTCTCGGGGGTTCCCTGCTTGTCAGTAAACCCTCTGGACATCAGGGATCATTCCCTTGGGAATTTGCTCACCTCATGTTTGTCTGCTAGTAGGTTGAGCGCAGGCTGAATGATTCTGTAGAGGTGCGCCTAAGATTGGAGCCAGACTGTGTTCCTCCGCCAGGTGTCTGTGTAGTGTGTCTAAGAGTGGTAGAGGTACCCGGCCGTGGAGGTCAGGCTGGTGGGGGCAGTCAGAAGATTAGAGTTCCAGCTTTCTCCACTCCTTGAAGCAGAGGATCTCCCTGTGAGTTGTTTCAGATCTGTCTGCAGTGTTTTCCAGTCAGCACATGGTTCTGTGAGTACAGGTTGACAGCCTGAATCAGCAGTTATCCCAGGACAAGCAGGCAGGTATTCTCACATATGGGTGACGTCATCTGACGGAGCCTTGATGCGGACGCCTCACAAGCAGACTTGCTTGAAGAAACTAGAAGTTTTGAGTTGCCCGCACCGCGCATGCACGAGTGCCCCCCGCTCAGTGCTCAGGGCGCGTCTCCTCAGTTCTTAGTTTTCCGCGGAGCCAAGAAGTCCGTCTTTTTGGTTCTCTCCGGTAATTTAATCGTTCGTGCCTTCTCTCACCGCGGTTTGTGTTTCTTTTTCTCACGAATTGTTGTGTTAGTCTTTTTCTTTCTTTTAAAAAAAAAAAAAATATTTTACTTCTGTCCATTCGTCTGGTACAGGCCGCTCAGCCACGGCCCGCGGGCTTCGACTTTGCGTCGGCTGTCTTTTTGTCTATGCCCCGGCCTGTTACCGGTTTCAAACGGTGTCAGAAGTGCAAGCGCACGATATCCCTTATGGACCCTCACGGATGCTGCCTCAAGTGCCTTGGGCCGAAACATCATCCTACTTCGTTCCTGCCTTGCCAAACACTTAAGCCTTGTGCTTTTAAGCGTCGTTGTGTTCGGTGGATAACCTCTTCGAGATGGAGTCTTCTACTCTCTCGGCATCCAAGGTGTCTTCGGCATCGGCCCCGGTCGACGCCTCTCCTTCTACTGCTTCCACCTCGAGCCTCATCAGACTTTCGTCTTTTGGAGCGGCTCTTGCTTAGACGTCCTCGGCTGCCATATCTTCTCCTGTCTTCTCAGGTCAGATAGCTCAGCACTCGGTTCCGCCAGTGGTGATTAAAGACTCTCACCCCACTGTGCGAGAACCTCCAGCCAAGGCAGGTGGATCGGTTTCAGACGCGGTACCCTCCTTGCCGCCTACACCCCAGCCCTCTTTGGAGGAGCAGATTATTAAGGTCCTCTCTAATATGGGACCTACACTGCTTAATCTGCTTCAGCCTGAGCATGCAGAAGTCTCCTGCAAGGTCGAGCCATCTGTGCCCCTCACACTCAATGCAGGGAGCAGATTCTCTGCGAGTGTCTAGTCGGGCTTCCAAGCACGAAATGCATAGAACAGAGTCTGTGCGAGTGCATCGACAGGATACCTCCCATTCTACCAAGGGAGTCCAGTCTTTGAAGTTGCTTCAGGGCTCCTCCACGCCTATAGATCTTCGGTCAACTGCTTCCAAGGCAAACTCTGCTCGATCTTCGAGATCCAGTTCGAGACACAGTTCTGACATCACTCGAGACCTGCTTCGAGGCATTCTTCGAGACATCATTCCTCAAAGCCTCGGTCCTCTCCGGTCCGGCCTCAACAAGACCTCCAACTCCTCGTTCCAAGTCTCCGATGCCGGCTCTCAAGGATATCCTGATGTCCAGTGCCTCGTCCAAGTCTCCAGGTTCCTTCGTACCATGGTTTCCTGACGAGGCTTCTACTTCTTCCACTCCAGCTTCCTTGACGTCTTCGAGTCCGTCTCGAGGCGGTGCAATTGCAGACCAGTTATCTTTTTCCTCATTTTTGAGACAGATGACTATAGACTTGATCGTTCCATTGGACACTGGCTCTAAGTACTCTAAAGAATACCTTGAGACCATGCATCTTCCTCAACCTCCGGCTGAGTCTCTCAAACTGCCATTACACAAGCTTCTTGTACAGACTTTTACTAGATGCATGGAGACTCCTTTTTTCCATTCCAGCAGTTCCAGGAAAGTTGGATGCCAGATATAAAACAGTGCATCATAAAGGATTTGACAATTCCCAATTGTCATATCAATCCTTGCTTGTGGAATCCTCTTTAAAGAGATCCCATCCTTCCAGAGTGTATGCCACAGTTCCTCCTGGCAGGGAAGGGAAGACCATGGATAAGTTTGGACGTCGCATTTACCAAAATGCTATGATGTCTTCAAAGGTTCTCAATTATAACTTTCATTTTATTACTTATTTTGAATTTCTTTTGTCTCTTCTCCCAAAATTTTCGGGTTACTTAGATCAGTGATTCCCAACCCTGTCCTGGAGGAACACCAGGCCAATCGGGTTTTCAGGCTAGCCCTAATGAATATGCATGAGAGAGATTTGCATACGATGGAAGTGATAGGCATGCAAATTTGCTTCATGCATATTCATTAGGGCTAGCCTGAAAACCCAATTGGCCTGGTGTTCCTCCAGGACAGGGTTGGGAACCACTGACTTAGATGATAGAATACATTTTGAGTTCCAAGAAGTCATTGCTTCTTTCTCTCAGTTGCGTATCCATCTTTTGCATTCATCTTATAATGCCTTTGAGCTCTCTGCCCGAGCAGCAGCTTGTTCTGTGGCCATGCGTCGTCTAGCCTGACTTCGCACCATAGATATGGACTCTAACCTCCAGGATCGCCTGGCGAACATCCCTTGTGAAGGTAATGACCTTTTTGATGAGTCCATCGAGGCTGCCACCAAAAAGTTGTCTGACCATGCTAAATCTTTTGCCTCGCGTTTTCCTCCAAAGCCGACGCCTTACACTCGCCCTCCTTTGAAGAAACAGCCATCTCAGAAGGAACAGAAGCCTCAACCTTCTGTGAGGCGTCCGCATCGAGGCTCCGTCGGATGACGTCACCCATATGTGAGAATAGCCGCCTGCTGTCCCTGGATAACACCTGTTACGGTAAGTAACTGTGCTTTTTGGGGATCTTAAAAAGGAGTTTTTGGGTGGTTTCCCTGCATGCCTTCCCCCACCCCTAATATACCCAAATTGCCATTTTTGAGGGTTACGTGCATTTTTCCTGGGCTATTTTCTTGTAAAAATCAGCACCCGCGTCTTCAATCTTCGATTTTTCCCGATTTAAATTTAAAGTTATATTTTATACTTACAAGCTTTGTTTTTGAAAGAAAACTACATAGATGGCCTCCCTAGGGTAGGATGGGATGGATTCATGCCTCATTTGTGGTGGATGACTTTTGGATGCGCAGCTGTGTTGCGTACCGCAAGGCTTACCCAGATTTGGTGCCTTTGACCTTCAAGGATGGTGTTCTAGTGCCTTCTACCCCAACTCCCATGAAAATGGTGTTGGGGGATCCTAGGAGTGTGCAGGCGATGTTTTGGTGAAACGCAAGCATGTCTCAGGTGATAAAACTCGTAAATCCTCCAAATAGTCCAAAACCAGTGCACAGAGGTTGGCTCCCGCCTCGGAGGATGGATTTTCCCCAGATTTTGTTAATATGCTTTATCAGACATACTTAATTATAAAATCTGTTTGTCTCCCACCAGCCTCCAAGCTGGTCACAGGGACCCCTGCTCTGGTGGACCAGGGTCTTTTTTTCTTCCCTCCCCTCGAGAGTGCCAGCAGGTATGCTGGTAGTGCCTACGGTTGAGCCAGATACACTTTCCATACCTCTGCTTTTGCCGGGAGGCACTGTGGTGGCTGTAGATGTGGCAAATTTGGTGAATTTCCAGGATCCAGATAAGCCAATGATTTGGTGCAGAGATTTTTCAAGCACACACATTTTGTGGATTTGATCTCTGAGTGTCTCCAGGAATTGAAGCTGCAGTCTGAGCAGCCTGTCACTGCATAATGTTCCCTAAGGAGTGATCAGAGGCCACAATCTGCCTCTCTTCCTGATCATCCTGACCTCGTTCAAATTCTTATGGACATCTGGGAGACTCCTGAGGGTCCCTTGAAATGTGCTTGTACCATGGTACAGCTTTATCCCATGGCAGATGCCTTTAACAAGTGCTTTGCTTCCCTGAAGATGGATTCCTTGGTGGCAGAGGTTACCAAGCGCTTTTCTCTCCCCATTGACGGAGGAGTAGTCCTGAAGGATGTTCAGGACCAACGTGTGGATTTTGTCCTTAAGCATATGTTTGATTTGGCGGTTGCTGGTGTTAGGCAGCATCATTCTCTTCTTTTCGTGGCTCGGGCATGCCATTCCAAGCTGCACCATGATTCTGACACTCTTGATTTTTTAATCTTGGGAGCGGATTATATGGCTGCTTTAAATAGGCTTCAAAAAAACAAAAATATTACCAATACAATAGAGAACTAAACTAAAATAATTGGTAAAGAACTCCTTTGTCTCCCGACAGAAATGACACCTGCAGTTTAAATTTAGCAAGATTTAAGCCATACAAATAAAGGGATTTCAGTACGGGCTCAATCAACCCTCCAAATCACAAAAAAACCCGGGCAGGTGTTCATAGGTGACTAGCACCAGACCGAAGATCTAAATAAACCCTGCCCTGTACATCATCTATTTCCTTGTCTCAAAACAGGTTTCTTTTGCAAATAAATATAAAGTGCAGGTTTGCATTCAAAGGAAAGGAGATATAAAGTGGTTTAAAAATAGTAATCGATCAAAAATAATCATGAACAACGTATGAAGAAAAAAGTCACAAATTGGTATCAACAGCTAAGTTACAGATCAACTTAGCTGAATCCTCTTAGGTTCATGTTGCCACTTTATCTCCACTCGACAAGGCCCCGTTTCGAAATCTTCATCAGGAGTGGGGAATACTGAAGAGACGAAAGAACCAGTCTGTCCAATCAGAGCAAGTAACAATCAATCCTTCTCTGTTGTTGATACCAATTGTGACTTTTTTCTTCATATGTTTTTCATGATTATTTCTGATTGATTTGGGGGGATTTAAAGCACTTTATATCTCCTTTTCCACCCTTCTTTGAATGCACACCTCCACTTTATATTTATTTGCATAAGAAACCTGTTGTGGACTGGTGATTCTTCTTCTGAAGCTACCTTGAGAAGGTTTTCCTTTAAGGGACAGCTTCTATTCGGCCAAGGTCTGGATGACCTTATGGCCAGTGTGTAAGATCGCAGGCCCAAGTCGCTGCCTGTGAATAGATCCTACTCTTCTACAGGTTTGGGGCATCCTACTTTTGTCCCTTCAGGTACTCTTGTCCATACTCGGGCCCTTTTGCAGGCCAGTGGTCCTTTTTGTCTGCTGGACCGCACTTCAGCAGATCTCGACGTCATCCATCCACGGGGGGAGTCCGTCTCCTGCAAAGAAGCAATTCTGATGCCAGGATGGTTGTCTGCTTTTCTGGCGGAATAGTAAGCCATTACCTCTGATTGCTGGGTCTTGGAGGTTCTCAGGGATGGCTACAAATTGGAGTTTCTCTGTCTTCTGACCAAGTATTTTCTGAATTCTCTGGCAGGCCACCCCGAGAAGGCAGTTTGGATACAAGCCACAGTCTGCATACTACTGGATATTGCAGCCACAGAACCAGTACCGCCAGAGCAAGACTCGGTCTCTGGGAGATACTTCACTATTCCAAAGAAAGCTCCAAAAATTGGAGACCAACTCTGGACCTCAAGGCGGTCAATGTGGCGCTTCCACATGGAGACAGTGCACTCAGTGATAGCATTGGTGGCGCCGGGGGAGTTTCTAGCCTCCCTGGATCTGATGGAGGCATATATCCACATTCCCATTTTTCCGGACCACTGGAAATATCTGTAGTTCCACGTCTTAGGGCAACATTTCCAGTTTGTGTCAATGCCCTTAAGATTAGCAATGGCAGCCAGGAACTTCACCAAAGTGATGGCGATGGTGGCAGTCCATCTTCACACCTTGGGTGTCCTGGTTCACTCGTCTGTCTTTCCACTTCTCTTATGTCCTCCCAACCTAACAGGAGAGACTGGAAGCCCTGAATATGTATACCCTAGAGGAAAGGAGAGACAGGGGAGATATGATTCAGACGTTCAAATACTTAAAGGGTATTAACGTAGAACAAAATCTTTTCCAGAGAAAGGAAAATGGTAAAACCAGAGGACATAATTTGAGGTTGAGGGGTGGTAGATTCAGGGGCAATGTTAGGAAATTCTACTTTACGGAGAGGGTGGTGGATGCCTGGAATGCGCTCCCGAGAGAGGTGGTGGAGAGTAAAACTGTGACTGAGTTCAAAGAAGCGTGGGATGAACACAGAAGATTTAGAGTCAGAAAATAATATTAAAGATTGAACTAGGCCAGTTACTGGGCAGACTTGTACGGTCTGTGACTGTGCATGGCCGTTTGGAGGAGGATGGGCAGGGGAGGGCTTCAGTGGCTGGGAGGGTGTAGATGGGCTGGAGTAAGTCTTAACAGAGATTTCGGCAGTTGGAACCCAAACACAGTACCGGGTAAAGCTTTGGATTCTCGCCCAGAAATAGCTAAGAAGGAAAAAAAAAAAAAAATTTAAATTGAATCAGGTTGGGCAGACTGGATGGACCATTCGGGTCTTTATCTGCCGTCATCTACTATGGTTGATCAGAGCTCCCTCGCTATCCGAGGGCCATCAGGCTGTTCATCAGGTAGTGCAGTTGCTGCAGCGCTTGGACTGGGTGATCAACTTCAGGAAGAGTCACCTCAAGCCGACACAGGATTTGGAATTCCTGGGAGTTCAATTTCACATGGGACAGAACAAAGTGTTCTTGCCTGTGTCTTCTCAGGAGAAGCTTTGACAGGTTATAAGGGACCTTCTGGCCATTCTGGTCCTGACTGCATGGCAGTACCTCCAGGTTCTGGTGACCATGGTGGCAACGATCGATGTGGTCCCTTGAGCCAGAGTCTGTCTGCGTCTGCCCTGGATGGCTGTGGGACAGAATAATCTTGCATTGTGGTTGTGACTCCTCTCGCTTTCCAAGGGCCTTCCCCTCTGGATCTTGGATTGGGTGATTCTGTCTAAGGATGCAAATCTCAAAGGCTGAGGAGTGGTATGATCATCCCTGTTCAAGACCAGTGGACACCCTCAGAGCGCAAGTGCTTGATAAATGCCAGAGCTTTGGGTGATTCGGCTGGTCTTCACTTCGAGGATTGTTTCCATCATTGAGCCGTCCATGTCTTCTCGGAAAGTGGCAAGGTGGTGGCTTATGTTAATCAGCGTGGGGGGCACGAGGAGTCCCTCCCTAAGCATGGAGACTCAGCTTCTCTTCTGATGGACGGAGAGACACCTTGTGGCGCTGGCAGCGGCACATGTAACAGGAGTGGACAATGTTCAAACAGATTTTCTCTGTTGTCAACTCTGGACCCCGGAGAGTGGTCTCTGTCTCAAAGAGCGTTCGATTTCATATTAGATCAGTGGGGGTGTCCCATGTTCGATCTTATGGTGACTGCGGCCAACAAGAAAGCAGATCAGTGGTTCAGTCACCGTTGCAAGGCCAGCAGTGAAGGCCTGGATGCTCTGGTTCAGCCCTGGCCATGGGAAGGTCTCCTCTGTCTTCCCTCCGTGGCCCATGATAGGGCGTCTGTTGAGATGGATAGCGGCCCACGGAGGTCCTGTGATCCCGATTACATCCGATTGGCTGAGGTGGCCATGGTATGCCAACTTGGTTTGGTTCCAGCAGGATTGGGGGCTCTGGTTGCTTTGTCATTCTCGCCTTCTTATGCAGGGTCTGATTTGCGATGCAAGATCTGGACTGCTTTGGTCTTACAGCATAGCTCTTGAGTCTGCAGCCTTTACTAACCAGGGCTTTTCTTCAGCTGTATTGCCATGTTATTTCACAGCAAAAGGAAGTCCAGAGCAGCAGCCTGTGTGAAGGCTTGGAGGTGTTACCAGGCCTAGCATGCCTTGAGACAGGTGGACCCATCTGTTCCATCGATTCCTTGTGTCCTGGATTTTCTGCAGGATGGCCTGAAGAAGGGACTAGTGGTTGCTTCACTCTGGGTGCAGATTGCCAGTCTTTCATGTATGGGCTGTCCTTCACAGGGCGGGCTCATTCAACCAAAGGTGTCATCGTCAGTTTCTCTGGATGAAATTTGCAGGGCCGCTACCTGGTCCTCTTTGCATACATTTATCAAGTTTTACAGGGCCGATATGGCCAAGCAGGATGCTGCTTTTGGTGCCTCTGTTTTGGCAACGGGCTCATCTGTCTCACCATAATTTATCGGGACTGCTCTGTTATGTCCCACTGGTCCCTGAATAAAGTGGGATAGTATAAAAACGAAAGATTAGGTTCTTACCTTTGCTAATCTTCTGTCTTGTAAATCCACACTTTATTCCAGGATCCCGCCCTATACCTTGCTGGCCCGCCAAACGTCTGCCTTTAAAAGTACTGATAAGTTGGATTTCTGTTTTCTGACCAGCTTTTATAAGAGTACCAGCAGAATGGGTTTAGCACTTAGTTTGGGGGATCCCCAGTTCAGGTGTCCCCTTCTGACAGTGCAGGCTGTGTCTCTATATAGCACAGTTTTGTCGTTCAGGGTTTTCATTGTTGTTGTTTTGCATTTGTTGATATTAGCAGAATTGACTTACTTGCTGGGGAGTTTCCCCATTCCCCTCTCTCTATATTTTTATTATCCTCTACAGATGTTCCTGGCTGCTTTAAGACTAACTGGTGTTTACAGGGACAGTGATGAGGTAAGAGGGAGAAGAGTTTAAGTCTCTGAAGTTTGAGGCTTCCTACACAGAGCTAGATTCACTAAAGTCAGGGATCATCACTAAACCTATTTTCACAGGTTTAGTGACGATTGCTGCTACCCACCCGATTCACTAAACGGCCCACTGCATGTTGTCAGATCCAATCCGATCCAACCCATGCAAATTAGTAAAACCCCATGCAAAATAGCAAACTATTGATTCACTAACATTTGCTTAGCTATTTTGAATCGGGTTTTACTATCCTAAAACCTGACTGCTGCAGACCTGTCGGTAACTGTGTTACTGACAGGTCTGCCTGACTTTTTTTTATTCATTTTTTTCCATAGTACAGATATTTTACATGTTACACAAGCAAAATACCTGCCCTAAAAAAAAAGACTAAATGACAGGCAGAGACCTGTCAAAAAACAGCCCCCCTCCCCCCCCAGCGACCCACAAATGGCAGGAGGGATACCCGGTCCCTCTTTCTATCTGCCCCTTCTCCCCTGCCCGCCCGCAGCTGGACAAACGTCCCCACCCACCCGCCGAACTCCTTCCTAAGGAAGTCTCTCATTGACTCAGGCGCCTCAGGCCTCTCCCAAGGGAGGAGTCTGAGGCGCCTGAGCCAATCAAGGCATTAGTCCCCTCCCCGTGCATCACATGATGCACAGGGGCGGGGCCTAAGGCCCACATTGCTGCGCAGGAGTTTTGAGGAGCAGGAGGGACTAAGCACCCCTCCTGCTTCCAACTGTTAATGGTACGGGGAGGGGGAAGAGGAGTGGGAAGGGGTATCCGCTGACAGGAGGGAGTGGGCATCCCTCCTGCCGTTTGGGGGGGAGGAGAGGGGCCAATGGCAGGAGGGTGTGGGCATCCCTCCTGCCATATTTTTAAGCACAGATCGGGTGTTTGGTGGGCATGCAGGGGAGGGATGTTCAGCGGGGGGGGGGCGTCCTGCCACGGGGGAGGAAGGGAGCCAATGGCAAGAGGGACCGGACATCCCTCCTGCCATAGGGTGGTTGACAAGAACCCTGCCAGTTGTGACAGGAGGCTGCTTCTCCTGTCACTACTGTCGGAGCTTTGCCCCGAGCGATTGAGTTGGGGAGTTTGCATGCAAAAAAGGTAGTGAATCAATCACTGTTTTTAAATTGGCCAGAGAATCGGCCAACAGCGATTGAATCGCTATCTATAGTGAATCTGGGCCAAAGTCCTGGCAGGTAGATGGAAATAACCCATTGGGCCCGGATTAAAAAGATTTACAAGAAAGAAGATTAGCAAAGGTAAGAACCTTATATTTTGTTCATCCTTCCGCTATCAATTCACAAGTAAGGGGATATTTTTATTGACAGGACTCTTATGGCCTTCTTCCAGAAAGCTTATCAAGGTAAGCACCTTGTTTGTTTATTTATCCCCCACCGTTATCCATGGAGAGTTACACCTTTACATACAAAATAATGCATTACATTTAACATACAAATCACATCAACACAGATATCACTATAAAACAAATTGCACACTTAAATACAGAATATAAAATTACATATAACATACAAGTTGCTTCAATGACGAACATCATTATAACCAATAAAACAGACCAGACCATGGAATACATCATTGACCAGCACTCTGCATTCAACAGTCACCACTCCTCCTCCTCCTTCAACCAATTTCAGACCCTACATTTCATCTGTCAGAACAAATGTCTTAAGTACTTTCTTAAAGTTCTGTAGATTCTGCTGTTGACAATATATTCTGGAAGGTGTTCCATTTTCACATTAGTTTATCTTTCATCTCTGCATATATTTTTATGATGTGCTGATAATATTAGGAAATATTACAGCTTATCCCAGGACAAGCAGGCAGCATATTTTCACAGATGGATGATGTCAGCCAAGGAGCCCCGGAATCCTTGAAGGATTCAGGCACTAGATCATGCTCAGTGTCATCGTACTACTAAGTTTCATTCACATTGACACCTCAGTATCTCTTCTCATTCCACATCAGATCAGCACCAGGGTAGGAATAGAAGCTCCTCTCAACATTGCAGTGACTGGCCTTCTCAACGATGTCATTCTTCTAGAGACCACCA
This sequence comes from Geotrypetes seraphini, assembly GCF_902459505.1. Classification (NCBI taxonomy): domain Eukaryota; kingdom Metazoa; phylum Chordata; class Amphibia; order Gymnophiona; family Dermophiidae; genus Geotrypetes; species Geotrypetes seraphini. Next base: position 136,137,933 of record NC_047088.1, on the reverse strand, counting down.
TTCTAGATATACACCCATCTCCAAGGATAGAAGACTATGACTCGGATCTTACAGATCAATCCTATTCTGATCCAGAGCGCTCTGCTCCAGAATCATATGGAATTTCATTGGATTCCTCTTCTCAACCACCTAGAAGGAGGTCCCCACTGGAGAGCCTTTTATTAAATTCATTTGTCAGATGGGACAAGCTCTGCCAGTCAAAATGGAATCTGAGTCTGAATCAAGGACTGAGCTTTTTGATGCCTTAGAATTTGAGCAAATCCCCAAAGATTGTTTGAAATTTCCATTCCACAACTTAATGTTTAAATATTGGGAAACACCTCTGCTCATTCCTGTGGCACCCAGAAAATTAGACTCCCTTTTATAGAGTCCAGTCATGCCCAGGGTTTGACAAATATCAACTGCAGCATCACTTCCTCCTTGTTGAATCTGCTCTCAAGAAATCCTCCAGTATCAGGACTTAGGCCAGCACTCCTCCAGGGAGAGAGGGCCATAACCTGGACACAGGCTATACCAGAATACAATGTTAACCAGTCGTATTCTGAGTTACAACTTCTACATGACATTTTATTTTAAGCAACTAGTTCAATAACTATGACTTTATGAGCAGTATATTTCAGGAGACCAGCTGGAAGAATTCAAAAAAATACCCATGATCTAGAAACTAGAAAGTTCATGGGTAGATCTGTATTAGATTCTTTTGATATCACCTATAGAGCATCAGCATTATCCATAGCTATGCATCAACAAGTATGGTTATGAGTGTCTGACCTAGACCCTAATGTACAGGACTGCCTATCAAACATTCCCTGTCTTGGTGAAGCCAAACAAAAGATTACCAGGCATGAGCAAAGAATGACTATTTCATCTACCAAATTGTCAAATCCTCAGGCTCTTAGGCATTAACTGTAACCCTAAATACCAGTCAACATTCTACAAATGGTGCTGTGCCCAGCCAACTTTTACCTCCAGGACTCTTCTACAAAAACACCCCAGGCAGCAGTGTTCCCAAAAACTTCAATCACAACCTCAACAGAAGTCTAGTCAGTCCTTTTGACTCCCTTATCCAGATCCTAGCCAGATTCTTCCATCATGTCGTCTTCCTCATCCCATTGGAGTTCGATTAACCCATTTTCACCATCGTTGGACTCTCATCACAACCAACAACTGGGTTTTAAAAGTAATAAAGGAACGATATGCTCTTCGTCTGCGCAAAAAGTCTCCAAACAAACCTCCAAGAGAGCACTTTTTCCACTCACAGCAGACCTTCTTCAACAAAAACTCTTGGCTCTCCTGCAGCTAAATGCCATCTAACCAGTACCTCCTCGGCAGAAGGGCTGGAGGTTCTCAAAATATTTCCTCATATGAAAGAAGACCGGAGGACTATGCCCGATTCTTGACCTCCAAGCTCTCGACAAGTATTTAGTAAAAAAGAAGTTTTGCATGCTCTCCCTAAGCGCACTCTTATTCCCTCTTAGAGAAGAATGACTGGCTTTGCTCTCTGCATTTCAAGGAAGCATACATGCATATTCCTATTCTTCCAGGCCACAGAGAGTACCTTCGCTTTCAAATAGGAACATATCACCTCCAATATAGGGTGCTACCCTTTGGCCTAGCATCAGCACCCAGAGTATTCACAAAGTGTTTAGTTGTAGTGGCCGTAACACTCCACTCTTACGGCTTTCATGTATTCCCCTTATCTAAATGACTGGTTGATAAAAACATCCTCTCCTCAAGTTGCTCAGTTATGTCTCCTAGAACTTTTAGGATTTGTTGTCAGCAACCAGAAATTCCATTTCCAAACAACCCAGAACATAGAATTTATAGGAGCATTGCTGGATATGATTCAAACTCATGCTTACCTTTCTCAGCAGAGACTCCACACTCTGATTCACCTTTGCAAGCATGTATCTACTTTCTGAACCATCACAGCACATCAAATGATGATGTTTATTGGAACACATGGCGTCTAGAGTACATATTACTCCATTTGCCCATCTTCATCTTGGAGATCCTCAATGGACTCTTGCTTTGCAGTGGTCTCAGGCCACAGATCCGCTCTCCCACCAACTCAGTCTCCTCACTTATCCATCAGTCCTTTCAGTAGTGGCTCACCCCATCAAGGGGCCTTCTGTTTCACGTTCCTCCGCATCAAAAGATATTAACAACAGATGTGTCCATATTTAGATGGGGAGCTCACCTAGATAACTTCGCCCTCAAGGCACTTGAACTGTTAAAGAGAAATCCTTTACATCAATCTCCTAGAGCTATGAGCGATTCGCAGAGCGTTGCACACATTTCAAGATCGCCTTCTCAACCAAGTAGTACTAATACGCACAATCAAGTCGCCATGTATTACATAAACAGAGGGGTACATGTTCTCGCTTCCATTGCCAAGAAGCGACACAAATTTAGAATTTGGCCATTCCACAAAACATCTTTTTCAAAGCTGTCTACCTAGCAGGCAAACAGAACATGCTAGCTGACAAACTGAGCAGATTCCTTCAACCTCATGAGTGGTCATTCAACTCAACGATTATATGTCACATCTTCTCAAAATGCAAAAAGACCAGAGGGGTTTTCCATCTCCCAACAATCACAAACTTCCACACTTTTGCTCCAGACTACATTTGCTTCATTGTCTGGAATCTGACACATTCCTGATAGACTGGATGAACAAATTTTTGTATGCATTTTCTCCATTACCTCTAATAGGAAAAAAATCTATTCAAACTCAGACAGGAGCCAGCTACTATGATTCTCATAGCTCTGAGATGCCCAATACAACCCTGGTTCCCAATACTCCTTCAACTCAGTGACAGGGAGCCCATTCCCCTGCAGATTTTTCCAACTCTAATGACTCAGAATGAGGGGCCCCTTCTACACCCCAATCTCCATTCACTAGATCAATATCCAAACGACCAAAATGAAAGGGACCTGGGGAAAGGAAGAAGCGATATGGATCGCTCTGTAAAGAGAAGATGGAACTTCTATATACGTGGGTATAGTCTACAGACCGCCGACTCAATTGCAGCAAATTGATAAGGATCTGATTGTGGATATCCAAAAGTTTGGAAGGAAAGAGGAGGTTCTGCTGTTGGGAGATTTCAACCTGCCAGATGCGGACTGGAATGTTCCGTCAGCGGAATAGGAAAGAAGTAGGGAGATTGTGGATGCCTTTCAAGAGGCTCTGCTCAAACAAATGGTGACGGAACCCACAAGGGAAAAAGCGATATTGGATCTGGTCCTCACAAGTGGAGAGAGTATCTTTAATGTTCGAGTGGGTGCTCACCTGGGAAGTAGCGATCATCAAACGGTTTGGTTTGATATAATGGCTAAAGTGGAGAGCGGCCGCACGTTACTTAAAGTCCTAGATTTCAAACGTATGAACTTTAATGCAATGGGAGAGTACCTGAAGAAAGAGCTGTTAGGATGGGAGGACATAAGAGAAGTGGAAAGACAGTGGTCTAAGCTGAAAGGAGCGATAAAAATGGCTATGGACCTTTATGTGAAGAAAATCAATAAAACAAGAGAAAAAGGAAGCAGATATGGTTTTCCAAACTAGTGGCGGAGAAAATAAAGGCAAAAGAGTTGGCGTTTGTGAAATATAAAAAAACCCAAGAAGAGTGCAGAAAGGACTACAGGGTGAAACTGAAAGAAGCCAAGAGAGGGATACGTCTGGCGAAAGCACAGGTGGAAGAACAAATGGTTAAAAATGTAAAAAAGGGAGACAAAAATTTTTTCAGATATATTAGTGAAAGGAGGAAGATGAAAAATGGAATTGCTAAACTAAAAGATGCTGGGAACTGATATATGGAGAGTGATGAGGAGAAAGCAAATGTGCTAAACAAATACTTCTGTTCTGTGTTCACAGAAGAAAATCCTGGAGAAGGATCGAGATTGTCTGGCAAAGTTACACGAGAAAATGGAGTAGATTCTGCGAAGGAGAGATTCACGGAGGAGAGTGTTTATGAGCAACTTGACAAACTGAAGGTGGACAAAGCGATGGGACCAGACGGGATCCATCCTAGGATACTAAGGGAGCTCAGAGAGGTTCTGGCGAGTCCTATTAAAGACTTGTTCAACAAATCTCTGGAGACGGGAGTGATTCCTGGGGATTGGAGGAGAGCGGATGTGGTCCCTATTCATAAAAGTGGTCACAGGGATGAAGCAGGAAACTACAGGCCGGTGAGCCTCACTTCAGTTGTTGGAAAAATAATGGAAGTGTTGCTGAAAGAAAGGATAGTGTACTTCCTTGAATCTAATGGGTTACAGCAGGGGTGTCCAATGTCGGTCCTCGAGGGCCGCAATCCAGTCGTGTTTTCAGGATTTCCCCAATGAATATGCATGAGATCTATTGGCATGTGCTGCTTTCAATGCATATTCATTGGGGAAATCCTGAAAACCCGACTGGACTGTGGCCCTCGAGGACCGACATTGGACACCCCTGGGTTACAGGATCCGAGGCAACATGGCTTTACAAAAGGTAAATCGTGCCAAATGAACCTGATTGAATTTTTTTATTGGGTGACCAGAGAGCTGGATCGAGGACATATGCTAGATGTAATTTACTTAGATTTCAGCAAAGCCTCATAGGAGGCTGTTGAACAAACTTGAAGGGCTAAAGTTAGGACCCAAAGTGGTGAACTGGGTTAGAAACTGGCTGTCGTACAGACGCCAGAGGTTGGTGGTTAACGGAAGTTGCTCGGAGGAAAGAAAAGTGAGTAGTGGAGTCCCTCAGGGTTCGGTGCTGGGGCCAATGCTGTTCAATATGTTTGTAAGTGACATTGCTGAAGGGTTAGAAGGAAAAGTGTGCCTTTTTACAGATGATACCAAGATTTGTAACAGAGTAGACACCGAAGAGGGAGTAGAAAATATGAAAAAGGATCTGCAAAAGTTAGAGGAATGGTCTAATGCCTGGCAACTAAAATTCAATGCAAAGAAATGCAGAGTAATGCATTTGGTTATTAATAATCGGAAGGAACCGTATATGCTAGGAGGAGAGTTGATATGCACAGACGGGGAGAAGGACCTTCGGGTGATAGTGTCTTATATTAATTTGGGGTTTCAAAAAACATACTAGGGCCTATTTTCTGGGCTGTCTTATTTTTTGCATGTACAATGATCATCTCTCTCCCTTCCTCTCCACCCCAGTTCTTCCTGTTTCATTTCTTTCCCCCCCATGTGCAGCATATTTCTTCCCCTCTCACCCATCCTCTTATGCAGCATCTTTCTATTCCTCCTTCCCATACCCCATGTAGCAGAACCACGCCGACCCTCTCACCCATCCCCTTGTGCAGCATCTTTCTATCCCTCCCTCCCTCCATACAGCAGAACCCTGCCGATCCTCCCACTGCGAGACCGACATACATCTGCAGCAGCGGCAGCACTCTAAACAGGTTGCTTCACAGCCTTCCCCGCCAGGGCCTTCCCTGTGTCATGTCACTGATGACATCATCAGTGATCTGGTAGGGAAGGCCACGAAGCAGCCTGTTCCGAGTTCTGTTTGGAGTGGAGGTATGTCGGTCTCATGGTGGGAGGGTCGACGGGGTTCTGCTGCGTGGGGGGATGGGAGGGAGGGATGGAAATTTGCTATACAAGGGGGATAGGTGAGAGGGGAGGAAAGATGTTGCACATGGGGGAGAAAGCGATGCTGCTGCGAATCGGGCAGCACTATTGCCAGGGATGGAGTCGGAGACATTCGGGAGGGGCTTCAGGGGTCATTCTAACCAGGACTTATTTTTGGGGTAGGGCTTATATTAGAAGCACTTTTAAAAATCATGCTAAGTCTTATTTTCAGGAAAACACGGTACTTCATTACCTCATCGGGGCCATTGGGAAAGGCCAAGGGGTTGTGAACCCGATACTCAACTTCCTTCTACACCAGCATCGCCCCCTACACTATTTACGTTCATTTTGGTCCAGGGCTCTAGTATCTTGTTTTCCTTCTGTCTTCTCTTAATTCACTCACCAGGGTCTCCTCATTTGATATTTCTTCTTTCTCTGTGCTCACCATTCCTCTTTCATCTGTGTACTTATCTTTCCCTTTTTTGTGTCCCCTATATACGTCCCTATCCAGCATCTCCCCTGTGCCCCTCTTCCTGCATTTATCATCACTACTCTTATGTCCCTAATCCCTCCTCCGGCGTCCCTATGTCCTCTAAGTTCAGCATCTCCCTTCTGCATTTCTATTATCCCCATATCAAGCACCTTCCCTCTGTGTCCTTATAACCCTTTCTATGTCTGGCATTGCCCCTCTGTCTGTGTACCATTCCCATGCAAAAACAGGAAGTTGCATCATTAGGATGTGACCCAGCAGAGGTCAGGCCATGAGCAGGCCTGTGTGAGATTGGCTGGCTCTGGAAGGTATGTGCCGGCAAAAGGGAGGGAGGAAAGACTTGGAGAGCGCTAAGCACAAGTTTCTTTTTCCCTAGCGGGAGCAAAGCTTTTTACTACTCATGCTGAGCAGTGAAAAGCTTTGCTCCTGCACCCACGGTAAATGGCTCAAAATTTTTCCTATATCCATGATTTTACTGCAGTTTACTGTAGGAATGGATCACTGTGTCATTCTCAAGTACACTCTCAAATACTAATCTTACCTACCCATAAAAAATACCTTTGATTTTGAGTGGTTTCTCACCACTTTCAGTATAGAGTCCAACCCTCAACCTAGCTTCAGTGCCAAGAGTGTTCATGAAATGGCTAGTAGTGGTAGCTGTAAACCTTCACTCATGGAAATTTCATGTATTTCCTTATCTAGACGACTGGGTTGATCAAGGCCTCATCACAACAAGTTCAGTTTGCCATCAACTCAACAGTTTGTCTGTTGGAACTCCTGGGGTTTGCAATGAACTACCAGAAGTTGCATCTACATCCCACTCAATTCTTGGAGTTCATAGGAGCTTCCTTGGACACTATTCAAGGTCAAGCTTTTGTACCTCAACAGAGTAGACTTTTATTCACTTGTGTCATAAAGTCTCCTCTCTGCCATTTATAACTGCACATCAAATTGTACAATTTCTGGGTCACCTGGCTTTAACGGTTCATGTCACTTAATTTGCATGCTTATGTCTCCAGGTTCCTGTTGAACCAATGGACACAAGCCACTGGATCTCTTGTCTGCAAAAATACAAGTGAATTCAGACCGTCGTCACTTCCTCTAGTGGTGGATGCTTCCATCCAGCCTCTCCAGAGGCCTGGCCTTCCCTTCCAGTTTCCTCCCCACCAGAATCTACTCACCACAGATGCTTCCATGTTAGGCTGGGGAGCCCATTTTGATGGCCTCCACACTCGGAGTCTGGATTCCTCATGAAAAAACTCCATGTGAATCTCTGAGCAATTTCCAATGCTCTCTGCACCTTCTAAGATCGCTTACAGAATCAAATATTCCTCATTTGCACCAACAATCAAGTTGCCACATTCTACTTAAACAAGGAAGTACATAGAAATATGTACTTGGGTGATTGCTCACATGATACTGCTCAGAGCAGTTTATCTTGTAAGAAAACAGAATGTTTTAGCAGACAAACTGAGCAGACTCTTTCAACCTCATGAGTGGTCTCTCACCACATCTACCTTATGACAGATCTCAGATGGGAGGACCTAAAAAAATCTGTTTCCCCCCACAACCACAAACTTCCACTCTACTGCTCCAGACTCTGCACTCACAATTGTCTGGAGTCAAACACCTTTCTGCTAGAATGGTGAGAGAAGTTACTCTTTGCATTCCCTCCATTACCTCTCGGGGAAAATACTACTCAAACTTCGCCAAGATCCAGGTACCATGATTCTCATCACACCCCGTTGGACACATCAACCATGGTTCCCTCTCCTGCAGCTCACTATTTGGGAACTCATCACACTTCAGTTGTTTTCTAACATTACTCACATAGAATGAAGGCACTTCCCTCCATCCCAATCTACGCTTATTGACACTCACAGCATAGTATCACTCTTCAAGTGAGTAGACACTTTCACTCTGCACCAGTGTCAGCTATCATTGAAGCTTCCAAAAAACTTTCCATACAATGATGTTATCATTTCAAATGGAATTGCTTCACTGAATGGTGTGACCTCCACTTGTTAGATTCCATCACTTGTCCTCTCCCATCTGTTCTGGATTACCTTCTTCACCTTTCCAATTATGACTTAAAGACTACCTCAGTACGAGTTCATTTCAGTGCTATAAGTGTTTTTAATTCCCCATTGGAAAAGAAACCATTGGTCCCTTGGTCTCCAGATTCATGAAAGGTGTTTATCATGCCCAGCCTCTCGAGCCTTCTGCCTTTGCCTGGGACATCAATGTTGACGGAGAGGGTGGTGGAGAGGAAAACGGTGACTGAGTTCAAAGAAGCATGGGATGAGCACAGAGGATCTAGAATCAGAAAATGATATTAAATATTGAACTAAGGCCAGTACTGGGCAGACTTGCACAGTCTGTATATGGCCATTTGGGGGAGGATGGGCTGGAGAGGGCTTCAATGGCTGGGAGGGTGTAGATGGGCTGGAGTAGGTTTTGACAGAGATTTCAGCAGGTGGAACCCAAGGACAGTACCAGGTAGAGCTTTGGATTCTTGCCCAGAAATAGCTAAGAAGAAAAAAATTAAATTGAATCAAGTTGGGCAGACTGGATGGACCATTCTGGTCTTTATCTGCCGTCATCTACTATGTTTATGTTACTGTGTTCTATCCATACTGATGAAGTCTCCTTTTGAACCACTCTTAACTTGTTCACTCAAACATCTTACTTGGAAAGTGGTATTCCTCATAGCCCTTACGTTTGCATGCCGAGTCAGTGAACTTCAGGCACTGACATCAGATCCACCCTATACAACATTCTACCATGATAGGGTTGTTCTCCAAAGACATCTGAAGTTCCTTCCAAAAGTCGTCTCTGAGTTTTACCTCAACCAATCTATAGTTCTGCCAGTTTCATCCCAAGGCCTCATTCTCACCCTGGTGAAGCAACTTTCCTCACCTTGGACTGTAAACTTGCCCTTGCTTACTACTTAGATCATACTAAACCTCATAGAACCACTACTCAACTGTTTGTCATTCAACCCTAACAGACTGGGAGTTCCTGTGTGATATGCAAGGTGTGCCTGCTAGGACTGGCCCTAGTATAAGGCCCATTTCTAGAGCAGATAGTTCCCAATCTGCTCAGTTAAAACCCCAGTTTAGCCTTTTGCCTGCCGTTCCTACTGTGTCCAGTAGAGGGATCTCAGGGGCTGAGCTGCAGTCTTCCCCTCCCCCACGCCTTCCTAAGATTAGTAACCGGATATCCTCTGCACCTGGGAGTGTGGGGCGGGGCTGTAGGTTCCTTAACCTTAGGACTGAGCAGTTGGAAAGGGAGAGAGAGAAGTGGAGAAACAGGGAACAGCTGCAGGTGAAGTACTGGCAGCCTAGCTCAGGGCTGGGAGCTCTGCAGGGCCACCAAACACCTGAATGTATGGAGTTTTCTGAAGCTGGAGCTGTGTTAACTCCTGATCCCTGTGAAGTTCCACAAGCCATGGAGTTGGAGCCGGAACCGAGTGCTGAGGTCCAGAATGAAATCCAACCCATGGAAGTGTGCTGTTCCAAGGCGAGTAAAGAAACTGCCTAAGGGGATTACAAAAGCTAATGTTTTGTTTGAACTGGGTTTTTTTCTTTTGGAAGCTGTGCTTTAATTACCCTGTTGAGGCTTAAGCAGGGAAGCACAGGAATTTAAGACTGTAAAGAACTTACGCTTTATTGTTTGCTGTGTTTTTCTCCATTTTTGGAGAAAGTGGACTTTACCCTGCCAGTGTGGTGGGGGGATTTTGCCCCACGTTATTGAGGTGGGATAGTGGGCTCATTTGTGTAGCATTTATCAACATGTGGAGCACACCACCTGGTCAGCACTTTCCATTGCTGAAAGAGTACAGTGCTGTTGCATTGACATTAGTCCAAGTTTTACTACAAAAAGGAAGAGACTGTTTCTTTTTGTTAGTTTTTCGTTTTGAAAGAACTTTGAAGCTGAGGCTCGCTAATAAATATAGAGCCCTTTTTGCTACTTGAGTTTATCTGTTTATGAGATTGAAGCTCAAGGTTTTGAGACTGTGCTGTTTTGAATAAAAATCCTGACAAAGTTTGTTCTTCATTTTTGTTTTGACTGGTATGTGAACTGACAAGTAAAGCTTCCTAGTTACTTGTATGAAACAAAATAAATCCAGTCCTGGTTTTTGCAAATACTTGCCTAGCTTGTAGGTGAATCCTCACTCTAAACCTTTATTTTTCCTTTCCTTGTGGCGCCCTCCGCGGCCCACAAGAGTCTTTCCTTGTCCCCGCAGCCCTGGACACATTGCCCTGAGGTTGTGGGTGACACCTGTTACCAGAAGGATCATCTCCACTTGGCTAACAGACTATCTCCTTTGCATATACTCGGGCTAGACTGACACATAAAGGCAGTGTCATCCTATATAATAAAAGACTAAGCGCACATGTGCACTTAGGATTTCGTGTTCCCTGCCGCTGTGGTGTGTGATCCATGGCCGCCAATCCGGCGGCAGGGAACATTCTGGCCACTCCCCTCCTCCTGCCCTCACTCACCATGGAAGCCAGGCAAGCTCTCTCCCTGCCCGCGTCCTCAGCAGGGAACACACCTCCCGCCCTAACTCGCCGCCGCCGCTACTGCTGATCCTCCTCTAAAGAGCAGCCTGCGATGGTGGCCGGCTTTAGCGAACCTCGCAGGCCACTCTCCAACCTCGGTAGCACGTTCCCTCTGACGCACGGGATCGCGTCGGAGGGAACGTGCTACCGAGTTGGAGAGCGGCCTGCGAGGTTCGCTAAAGCTGGCCACCATCGCAGGCTGCTCTTTACAGGAGGATCAGCCACCACGGGGATCGTGAGAGGAGCCGCCAGTACTTTGAAACTTGAAAAAAATCCTTCAGCCGCAGCAGGCCAGCCTGCGGGAAGGGAAGGGGGAGGAGCCGAACGGAGCAGGCCAGATCGCGTTAAGAGAAGGGAGGGGCTGAACGGAGCAGGACAGCTCACGGTAAGAGACGGGAATGGGGGGTGGGGGAAAATGCTGCTACTGCTTCAGTCTGGACCTGGAGGGAAAGGGAAATACCGCTGCTACTTCTGCAAAGGAAAGTGGGGGGGAAGAGAAGGGAATGGGGGGTGAGGGAAAAATGCTGCTACTACTTCACAGGGATCTGGAGGGGAAGGGAAATATCACTGCTGCTTCTGCAAAGGAAAGTGGTGGGGGGGGGGAAGAAGGAAATGGGGGATGGGGGAAAATGCTGCTACTACTTCACAGGGAGCTGGAGGGGAAGGGAAATACTGCTGCTGCTTCTGCAAAGGAAAAGGGGAGGAGAGAGACAGAAAGAAATACAGACAGACAAAGGAGGCCAGGGAGAGAGACAGACAGAAATAAAGACAGACAGGGGACCAGAGAGACAGATAGAAAGAAAGACAGACAGACAAAGGGTGCCAGCGAGAGAGAGAAAAAAATAGCAGGAGGGAGAGAGACAGAAAGAAAGGAAGAAAGAGACAGGATCAGGGAGAGAGACATAAATAAAGACAGACAGGCATATATTCTAGCACCCATTAATGTGAATGACTTAAACACTAGTTGCTCATAAAGTTCGAATTATGGCAACTTCAGTAGACCTTTTTCATTTCACTCCTTTCGAAGACATCTGCAAAGCAGCCACTTGGTCCTCAATACATACCTTATCTTCCCACTACTATTTGGAGAGCCATTCCAGCTGGGACAGTCAGTTTGGACAAGTAGTTATGTAAAATTATTCTCTTTCTAAATGCCAACTTTCCCTCCAGTACTTTTGGGTTTCACCAGACTCATGCTTAACTGTAACCCTCTTCCTAGAGGCATGATCCTTGCTACTTGGGAGTCCCACATGTGAGAATATTATACCTGCCTGGCCTTGGAGAAAGCAAAGTTGCTTTCCTGTAGCAGGTGTTCTCCGAAGATAGCAAGTATGTATTCTCACACCCTGCCCACCTCCCCTAGTTGGCTTAGCTTTGTTACTGAACAGTGTATCTCACGAGCCAACATCAGGCAGGATAAGGATTTTCAGTGTTCTCCCCAGGGCTTTTTAACCGGGCGGTCCACCCAGCTAATTTAGATTACTGCCCAGCTGTCATCTATCAGGAATCCTGCTGTTGCCGCCGCTCAACATAAAAAAATTCCCCCAAAATACCATCTCTCACCGGCTTGGAGATGCGAACTCATGCTTCGGGGCTCTAAGGTATGCGTGCCGGCTTCCCTCCTCTTCCCTCCGAAACCGGAAGTTACGTCCCGGGGCAGGGGGAGAGGAGAAGAGAAGGGAAGCATGAGTTCGCTACGGGCTAAGGCAGGAGACAGGCAGGAAACTGGTTAACGATGGATGGAAATTTACAACTTGCTTTGGGCCTTTCTCGCTGCCGGGTCCTGCCTACTTTCTGTTTCTGCGAAGGCAGGACCCGGCAACGAGGAAGGCCCGAAGCAAGTTGTAAGTTTTCATCTGTCGCTGACCTATGCCTAATGACGCAAAAAAAGTCACGGCGCAAGGGAAACCTCCTCTTCTCTCGCTTGGAAACTTCACCGCAGCGCAGGATGCCTATGGTGCAGGACAGGACACTGAACAAATCAGACTCTCTACCACACTGTCCCACACCTACGTCGTAACGAACAAGGAATCTCCGGGAGCTCGAGGAGGTGACGTCATTGTGCGAGGGGGGGTTGCCGGTAGTAGAAGTCAGGTGGACTGGTCTGGCCTTGTACTTATAGGGTTGTGAGTGACATATTACTCCATGATTGATATGACTGATTACTAGGTTTCAAAGGGCCAAAATTCATTTGTGGATATGTTTTGATATTATTTTATATTTAGTAATTTGTTACTGGAAAAAATGTGCAGGTACAGTAATATTGGGGTATTTTTTTTCCCCCCAGGATTTGAAGTTACTGTAAAGTTATTTAAAGTTTGTTTAGCTCTTGTTAGCATAGTAATTGTGAATCATTTCTAACCAAAATTTGTATGTCTACTCAGTAAACAGGGATGTTCAAGATTCTGAGTGCACAAAATAAAAAAAAAGAGGGAGAGAAAATTTAAAAAATGGTGAACTTGTGTCATATGAATATAAAGGAGTGAAAAAGCTAATATAAGGGGCCTGTATGCAAAAACTTAAATAGCTATGTGTAGAAAATGCATCTTGGAGATAAGGATTTTTAAAATTGAAAATGCAAAATTATGCCAAAATTTCTGGGATGCGGTCATTCGTCCCCCTTCCTCCCAGCAGGTCTACCATCTCTCCTCCCACACTAGGTCTAGTCAATGGAATGCTTTTTTGTTTGGGGGGCCCAAAAGCACTGCCCATGCTCCACCCCAGACCCAGCCGTCATACTAATAATAGTATTAATTGTAAATGCCATTTCTTCCATTCATTTTTCACATACACACAATATAATCTTATTAATAATACATAATGGTAACCACAAAATTAAACTACACAAAACACACTCTTTTACCCCTCCCCACCTTGCACAGCATTTCTTCCTCTCTCCTCCACCCCCATGTGCTATGTCCACCATATCTCTCTCATTCCTTCCCTTGCTGTAAAGGGAGTGAGGAAAGAAAGATAGAAAGATCCAGGATATATTGCTCCAACTCCTTCTACTGCCACATCCAACATTTCTCCCTCTCTCATCTCCCCCGGACTGTGTGCAGCATCTTTTACCCCTGTCTACCAGTCCCATGCCCAACATTTCTCCTTCTATTACCCCTCTCCAGAACCATGCAACATCTCTTCCTCCATTCCCTCCACCACCAGGTCCAACATTCTTCCCTCTTGCATCTGTCCCACTGTTCCCTCTCCAACACCACATCCAACATTTATCCCTCTCATCTTTCTCTACCTTACTCCTCTCCCACCAACATGTCCAACAATTCTCTTCCTATGCCCAACATTCTCCTCTTTCTTCCTTTCCCCATGTACACCATTTCTTTCCCTCACACCCATGCTCAACAATTTTCCCTTTCTATTCCCTCCTCCACCTCAGCATCTCTTTCCTTCTATCCTTCCATGCTATGTCCCAAGTTCATGCCCCTTCCCTCCCTTCCTTCTGTATCCCAAGTTTGTGCCCCCTCCCTCCTTCCTTACTGACATTTTCTCTGTGTACAGTGTGCTTTGTATTTTTTAAAATTTTATTGTTTGTAGATTATTTTGACTTGGTAATTTTAAAAGTAGCTCACAAGCCAAAAAAGTGTGGGCACCCTGCTGTAGAGCCATTTCTTATATGACTGGATGAACTATATCTTTTTTTTGTTAGTTTAAATTCATGCAAAAATAAATGGCTAGATTGAACCTAATGACTTCATTAACCTCTTTCCCTTTTTTAAACCTCTATACCATTTGAAAGAGGGCAAATATCTAATTATTCCCTTCTAGAATTGGATACATCTTAAATTTAATAAAAATATTCTGGCACAAGTGTCAAACCTTAAAAAAGGAAATCATATTGAGCATTGGAAAATAATAATAAACTAATAAAAAATAGTACACATTTAGGGCTCCTTTTACTAAGTTGCGATAGTGGTTTTAGCATGCGCTTAGCGCATGAAGAATTACCACGTGCACTAGATGCTAACGCCAGCATTGAGCTGGCTTTAGTTTCCCGCTTAGCGCGGGGGTTTGTGTGCGCTAAAAATGCTAGCGCACCTTAGTAAAAGAGGGGGTTAATTTTCCCCATCCCACCTCAACCGGCTACTTTTTCATGCCACCCGGCTGGAAAAAATTTCTGGGGAGAACACTGGATTTTGTCTATTATCTGTTATTTGTTCCCCTATTTTATTGTACAATGCTTCGAATGTTATGATAAGCGTTTAATCAGATTTTAATAAACTATGGCACCAGCATGCATGTGGTTTAAATTTTTAAAGTGGCAATGCACTTAGTATCTGTCCGTACCAGGTTCCGTGGATTACAGTAAACTTGAGAATATACAGTAAACTTGTTGTACTCGGAGAATACCTGCTACAGGTAAGTAACTTTGCTTTCTGTGCATGGCTTTTGATTAAGTAACAAAATATTGTGCATACTACCCTACAGGATATGGATCTTTGGGAATGATGACCAGTGTGCTAGTGTGCCCAGATGGCAAGACTGTGGAAGCTGAGGCTGCTCATGGCACAGTAACTCGCCATTTCCGCATGCATCAGAAAGGTGAAGAAACATCCACCAATCCTATTGGTAAGTAATGTATTGAAAGCTGTTTGACTCTTTATTTTTTTATAAATTATATTGTATTGAAAGTTTCAGAAGAATAAAGACCAAACCAAGGTCTACAATGAAGAAACTAAAATAGGAACATGGGCATATGAGACAATAGCAAAGTAAATGTGCTCAATCATGAGATCAATATGGAACAAAGGAACCACCCCTTATAGCTTAAGTTAAATCTAAATAATTACCGTATTTTTTGCTCCATAAGAGGCACTTTTTTCTCCAAAAAAGTAGGTGGAAATAAGGGTGCATCTTATGGAGCGAATATACCCCCCCCTCCGCGGTACCTTTAAATTGTGGTGGTCGCTGGACAGCTGCCTCCTCAT
Organism: Geotrypetes seraphini; assembly: GCF_902459505.1. Classification (NCBI taxonomy): domain Eukaryota; kingdom Metazoa; phylum Chordata; class Amphibia; order Gymnophiona; family Dermophiidae; genus Geotrypetes; species Geotrypetes seraphini. The sequence goes on along the minus strand of NC_047088.1, from coordinate 136,122,364 downwards.
TATATCATGGCCAGCAGCGCACAAGTGCACTAATGCCTGGGCCCACAACACTTTTTGATTGTTGTGGTCGCTGAATGGCTGCCATGGTAGAAAATGTGAGTTCATCAAAACCCTACTGTACTGCCAAATAGGTGCCGCCTACAGACATAAGGGCTATTGGGGTTGTAGACAGATGGGTATAATAAGTTTTGGGCGGGCTCACCATGACCTGCAAGGGAGTTGTGGTGAGATGTTATGTGGCACGCTTTTTGTGAAGTTCATAGCAGTGCCCTGTAAGGTTCCCCACTACTCTGTTGCCGTATCTGGGTGGTCAGTTCATCAAAAGGATTATTCAGTTAACTTGGGTGGTATGACATGAAAAAATCCTTAGAATAAACTGGGAATGCTGAATGGAATCCTAGTGTATGAAGCTATACATAGATAACATACATGATACACCAGGACATAAACAAACCACACTGTTTTTTTAGAAAACACTTACTGTGCTCAGAGAACTGCTGTTAACCAGAGATTGTACGGTGATCAGAGCACCACTAGAAAGGCTCGTTTCTCAATCACTGTATAAATGGTTTCTTTTTTGGTGTTTGGTGTTGGTGCTTTGGTGTTAAACACCAAAAAAGAAACAATTTGTACAGTGATTGAGAAATGAGCCTTTCTAGTGGTACTTTGATCACCATACAGTCTCTGAATAACAGCGGTTCTCTGATCACAATAAGTGTTTTCTTTAAACAAAAACGGTGTAGTTTGTTTATGCCCTGGTGTATCATGTATGGTATCTATGAAAAAATCCTTGCCATGTTACTTGCAGTGTATGCCAAAACAGCATCAGACCGCATCCATTGGCCCTTCCTGTTTGCAATTCTGGATAATTTAGGGTTAGAGATTTCTGCAAATGGATCAATGCCTTATATCACAATCCACTGATATGTATAAAGATTAATAGGTCTTATCATTTTAATTTTTATCTGAACAGGGTACAAGACAGGAGTGTCCACTTTCCCTGTTAGTTGCAATAACAATAGAGAGAATATCATCTGCCAAGAGGGATATTTTATAATCCAAGTTATCCATCTAAACCCCTTTTAAATCTTTATGATTCTTTGAGCAAAGAGCTCTATGTCCCATCTGTATTTCTCTCCCTGTTTTACATGAGATGAAGGCTTACAGATTTGTTTCTAGATTTAAGGCTAACATTGATAATCTTCCTATGAAACAGTGTGATTGCCCTTAAACTGGTACAGCGAAAGATTAGAGAAACTGGGCCTCTTCTCCCTCCAACAGAGGAGATTGAGAGGGGACATGATCGAAACATTCAAGGTACTAAAGGGGATATACTTAGTAGATAAGGACAGGTTGTTCACCCTCTCCAAGGTTAAAAGAACGAGAGGGCACTCTCTAAAGTTGAAAGGGGATAGATTCCGTACAAACGTAAGAAGGTTCTTCTACACCCAGAGAGTGGTAGAAGACTGGAACGCTCTTCCGGAGTCTGTCATAGAGGAAAATACCCTCCAGGGATTCAAGGCAAAGTTAGACAAGTTCCTGCTAAATAAGGGCGTACGCTGGTAGGGCTAGTCTCAGTAGGGCGCTGGTCTTTGACCGGAGGGCCGCCGCGTGAGCAGACCAAGTTTATCAAGTTTATTATGATATTTGATTAATCGCCTATTCCGAGTTCTAAGCGATGTACAAAATGATAAAAATTACAAAGTAGAGGAAGACAAACTTAAATGACGTACCATAACTACTAAAACAAAATAATAGATCAAATTACACATATAATAACAAAGAACAAAGGGAAAACTAGGGATGAAATACAATCTGGTTATAAAGTAGTACAATTAGGATTAAAAACAAAAGGGAAGGGGAAAAAAAAACAATCAAAATAGTTAAAAATGGATTGAGAACCAAAAGCAATTCAGTTAATCATTGAATGCATCTTTAAAAAGAAGACTCTTTAGTTTGCTCTTAAATTTTCCAAGATTCATTTCCTCTCTTAAATTAATTGGAAGGGAATTCCAGGATTGGGGAGCCGTAACAGAAAAAATAGATTGCCCCCGTGTATTAATAATTTTAAGAGAGGGGATGACCAACAGATGTTGGTCACTTGACCTCAAGAGTCTAGGTGAGGTATATGGAATTAAAACTCTATAAATAAAAGCTGGGGTTTTGAATGTCAAAGATTTAAAAGTAAGCAGGCATAGTTTGTACATAATGCGATGAGCAACTGGAAGCCAACGAGCTTTTTTAAGTAAGGGGGTGACATGATCAAATTTTTTGGCTTTCATAATAAGTTTGATTGAGGCATTCTGGATAATTTGCAGACATCTAATTTACTTTTGATCCAGTCCTTTGAACAGGGCATTACAATAGTCAATTTTAGAAATAACCAGAGAATGGATTAGAATATTCAGAGATTTTGAACATAAGAATTTGGATATTGAACGAATTTGACGGACTCCATAAAAAGTTGATTTAACAACATGACTGATATGGTCATAAGATAACTTATCGTCAAAAATGATCCCCAGAATCCTGATTTTGTGAACTAAATTCAAGGAGATGCCCTTAATAGTGATTGGGAAAGAAAGTTTACGATAGTCTTTCCAAGGAAAGAGCATGATATTTGTTTTATTAATGTTAAGGGCTAATCTGTTTGTGTCAAGCCATTGGTGAATTTGCTCAAGTTTTTCATTTATGGCTGATATTTCACAAGAATTATTGGGGTCAAGAGGGTGTAATAATTGAATGTCATCCGCATAAGTAAATACGGAGAAGCCAATAGATTAGAGTGTCATGAGGGGCGCAAGGAAGATATTGAAAAGAAGAGGAGAAAGAATAGAAACCTGCGGAATGCCATAGGGTGCAAAGAAGCTTTCAGAAGAGGATTTGTTAAAGAAAACAGTAGAAGAACGATTTAAGATTTAAACCAAAGTAAAACCTGGTCTGTGATACCGATAGAATGAAGTCTATTTAGTAAAAGGTTGTGATCAATAGTATCAAAAGCAGATGAAAGGTCGATGGAAATCAAAAGAATAGATGTATAATGATCTAGATGGTAGAGTATAGAGGTTGTCATGCCAATTAGCGAATGTTCGGTGGAATGATATTGTCTAAAACCCGTTTGATTTGGGTGTAAGACATTCGTTTTCTCTATATTTGGGTGTAAGACATTCGTTTTCTCTACAAATTCTGATATTTGATTAAATACAATCTTTTCTGTCAATTTTGCCAAGTAAGGGATATTGACAATTGGCCTATAGTTTGATTTTTCTTCAAGTCGCTGGGCATGATGGACTACTGGTCTGACCCAGTAGCGGCAACTCTTATGTTTTTAAATACTAGGACTAAGGGGCATGTGATGAAACTACTAAGTAGCAGATTTAAAACAAACCGGAGAAAATATTTATTCACATAATGTGTAATTAAACTCTGGAATTCATTGCTGGAAAATGTGGTGAAATCAGTTAGCTTACCAGGGTTTAAAAAAGGTTTGGATAGTTTCCTAAAAGAGAAGTCCATAAGCCATTATTGAGATGGCTTGGGGAAATCCATTGCTGATTCCTTGGATAAGCATAATAAAATCTTTAACTAAGCCTCGATCGACTCCTCGATCGAGGTCTCCGCTTCCAGACTTCGAGGACTCAGTGGCTTCTATTGCTTTGTCCAAGACCCCTTATTCTTTTGATGACTATTTTCCTGCCAAAGCTTCATCTTCAACCCAGACTGCCTCGAGGTCCTCGAGTCCCACTCGAGGCAAGGCATTAGCAGATCACCTATCTTTCTCTTCTTTTCTTCGTCAGGTGGTGGCTGCTGACTTGGACCTTCAGTAAGATGCTGGTTCTAAATACTCTAAGGAGTACCTCGAAGTCATGCATCTTCCTCAACCTCCTGCAGAGTCACTTAAGCTTCCCTTTCATAAGCTTTTGTCTCAGACTTTTACACGCTGCCTGGAAACTCGTTATGGAATTGCCACTGTTCCAGGCAAGTTGGACTCCAGGTATAAAACTACATTGCAAAGGATTTGAGAATTCACAGTTGTCTCATCAGTCCCTGCTTGTGGAGTCCTCCTTGAAGAGATTTATGCTACTGTTCCTCCTGGAAGGGAAGAGAAAACCATGGACAAGTTTGGACATCGCCTTTACCAAAATGCCATGATGTCCTCTAAAATCTTCAATTATAATTTTCATTTTGTCACTTATTTCAAGTTCCTCATTGATCTTCTTCCAAAATTTCTCAGCTATTTAGATACACAAAAGCACTTCGAATTTCAAGAAGTCATAGCTACTCTGTCACAATTCAGATTACATCTTCTCCAGTCTTCGTATGATGCCTTTGAGTTGTTTGCCAGGGCGACTGCTTGTTCTGTAGCAATGCGTTCCTAGCCTGGCTTCGCATCATAGATATGGACCCTAATCTTCAGGACAGCTTAGCTAATATTCCTTGTGCTGGAAATGATCTCTCTATTGAGGCTGCCACCAAGAAATTGTCTGAACATGAAAAATCTTTTGCATCTATTGTCACACCAAAGCCTAAGCCAGTTCCTGCCAAGACTGCACGCCCACCTCCAATTTTCCAGAGGTGTTTTGCTCCGAGAGCGGCTCCTTGCACTCGTCCACCTCTCAAGAAACAGCAGAATCAGAAGCAACAGAAATCTCAACCTTCTGCTGCACCTAAGGCTACGCCACCTTTTTGACTGTTTAAAACAGAGCATAACCTCCACCGTTCTGTCTCTGTCTTCTCTTCCCCCCATTGGAAGTCGTCTCCATCATTTTTATCATCGATGAGAGATAATTACATCCGACCTCTGGGTGCTGTCAATCATCAGAGAAGGATACTCTCTTCATTTCACTCAGGTTCCACCAGAGCTTCCTCCAAGAGAGTATCCTTCCAGTCCATCCCAGACCGCCCTTCTTCAGGAAGCTCAAGCTGTGCTTCGTCTCCATGCCATCGAACCAGTTCCTTCGGAACAGCAGAACAGGAGGTTTTACTCCCGTTAATTCCTTGTTCCGAAGAAGACGGGCGATCTGCGACCAATTCTGGATCTCGGAGCTCTCAACCAATTTTTAGTCAAAGAAAAATTTTGCATGTTGTCCCTAGCGACCCTGTATCCCCTTCTAGATCAGAAAGCAATGTTACTTACCGTAACAGTTGTTATCCAGGGACAGCAGGCAGCTATTCTCACTAGTGGGTGATGTCATCCGACAGAGCCCCGATACGGACATCTTGCAAGCATGTCTTGCTTGAAGAAACTCAGAAGTTTTGAGATGCCCGCACCGCGCATGCGCCAGTGCCTTCCCGCCCGATGTACCGGGCGTGTCTCCTCAGTTCAGGTAGCTAGCCTGAGAAGCCAACCCAGGGGAGGTGGGTGGGATGTGAGAATAGCTGCCTGCTGTCCCTGGATAACAACTGTTACGGTAAGTAACATTGCTTTATCCCAGGACAAGCAGGCAGGTATTCTCACTAGTGGGTGACCTCCAAGCTAACCCCAATGGGATGGTGGGAGAGTTGGCAGCTTAAGAGAACAAATTTTGTAACACTGTTTGGCCAAACTGTCCATCCCGTCTGGAGAAAGTATCCAGACAGTAATGAGAGGTGAATGTATGAACCGAGGACCAAGTGGCAGCCTTACATATCTCCTCAATCGGTGTCGATCTGAGGAAGGCTACAGAGGCTGCCATTGCTCTGACCTTATGGGCTGTGACCTTACAGGGAAGGGATAATCCAGCCTGGGCATAGCAGGAAGAGATACAAGCCGCCATCCAGTTAGAGATGGTGCGCTTCGATACAGGTCGTCCCAACTTGTTTGGATCAAAGGAGATGAAAAGTTGAGGAGCAGTTCTGTGTGGCTTTGTGCGATCCAAGTAGAAAGCTAAAGCACGTTTACAGTCCAGAGTGTGCAAAGCAGATTCCCCAGGATGAGAATGAGGCTTTGGAAAGAACACTGGAAGCACGATGGATTGATTGATGTGAAATTCAGAGACCACTTTAGGCAAGAATTTTGGATGAGTACAAAGAACCACCTTGTCATGATGGAATACAGTGAACGGGGGATCCGCCACTAGGGCCTGAAGCTCACTGACCCGGCGAGCAGACGTGAGGGCCACCAGAAAAACCACCTTCCAGGTTGTTGAGCCTTGTTGAGAGGTTCAAACGGAGGCTTCATGAGATGAGACAGGACAACATTGAGATCCCAAACCACAGGAGGAGGTTTGATAGGAGGGTTGACATGAAAAAGACCTTTCATAAATCTGGAAACCACAGGATGAGCAGACAAAGGTTTCCCTTGTAGAGGCTGATGGAAAGCCGCAATAGCACTCAGGTGGACTCGTATAGAGGTAGATTTGAGACCAGACTGAGATAGGTGCAGAAGATAGTCCAATACAGAAGAAAGGGAAGCTCGCTGAGGTTCCGTGGCATTGGAAATACACCAGGAAGAGAATCTAGTCCATTTTTGGGAATAGCATTGTCGAGTAGCAGGCTTCCTGGAAGCCTCCAAGACCTCCCTCACTGCTTGAGAAAACTGGTGAGGAGTTATGTTGAAAGGAACCAAGCTGTCAGGTGGAGGGACTGCAGGTTGGGATGAAGTAGTGAACCTTGATGTTGAGTGAGTAGTGAAGGAAACACTGGAAGAAGTACCGGCTCCCTGCTGCTGAGTTGAAGTAGAAGGGAGTACCAAGGTTGTCTGGGCCACCGAGGAGTAATCAGAATCATGGTGGCATGGTCTGATCTCAACTTGACTAGAGCCTTTTGAATGAGAGGAAATGGAGGAAACGCGTATAGGAAGCGATTCCCCCAATCCAGTAGAAAGGCATCTGCCTCGAGGCGATGGGGAGTGTAGATCCTGGAGCAAAACTGAGGCAGTTTGAAGTTGTGGGGGGCTGCAAAGAGGTCTATCTGAGGTGTTCCCCACTGAGCAAAGATCTGATGAAGGGGGTCGGAGTGGAGCGTCCATTCGTGAGGCTGGAGAAGACGACTCAATTTGTCTGCCAAGACGTTGTCCTTCCCCTGAATGTAGACAGCTCTGAGGAAGGTGTTGTGGCGGACCGCCCAATCCCAGACTCGAAGAGCTTCCTGGCAAAGAGGGGCCGAGCCCGTGCCCCCTTGTTTGTTGACATAATACATGGCGACCTGATTGTCTGTGCGAATAAGGACCACCATGTCGTGAAGCAGATGCTGAAAAGCTTGGAGAGCATTGAAGATGGCTCTGAGCTCCAGAAGATTGATTTGATGAAGACGTTCCGCACTGGTCCAGAACCCCTGAGTGCGAAGACCATCCAGATGAGCCCCCCCCATGCATAGTTCGATGAATCGGTCGTGAGAACCTTCTGGTGGGGAGGAGAGTGAAACAGCAAACCTCTGGATAGATTCGAAGAGGTCATCCACCAGAGAAGAGACTGCCGTAGAGCAGGAGTGACTACAATGTGACGGGACAACGGGTCGGACACCTGAGTCCACTGAGATGCCAGGGTCCATTGAGGAATTCTGAGATGTAGTCTGGCAAAAGGCGTCACATGAACTGTAGATGCCATGTGGCCCAAGAGGACCATCATGTGTCTCGCTGAGATGGATTGGCGAGAAGACACCGACTGGCAGAGTAGAAGGAGAGCATGCATGCGTTGAGGCGGAAGGAATGCTCGAAGTTGAATGGTATCCAGGACAGCCCCGATAAAGGGGAGAGACTGGGTGGGCTGAAGATGTGACTTGGGAAAGTTGATCTCGAAGCCCAAGCTCTGCAGGAAACAAATTGTAGTCAAGGTCGCCGAAATGACCTCTGGAGCCGACGGTGCCTTGATGAGCCAGTCGTCGAGGTATGGAAACACCTGAAGACCCATGTTCCGGAGTGCAGCGGCCACCACCACCAGACACTTCGTGAAGACTCTGGGAGACGAGGAGAGGCCGAATGGAAGCACTCGATACTGCAGATGCAGATGTCCCACCCGAAATCTGAGGAACTTGCGAGAGGCCGGATGAATAGGGATGTGAGTGTAGGCCTCCTTGAGGTCCAGAGAGCATAACCAATCGTTCTGCTCGAGGAGGGGATAGAGAGAAGCAAGGGTCAGCATACGGAACCGCTCCTTGACCAAAAACTTGTTGAGGACTCGAAGGTCCAAAATGGGACGCAGATCGCCCGTCTTCTTCGGGACCAGGAAGTACCGGGAGTAAAACCCCCGGTTTTGCTGATCTAATGGAACCGGCTCGACGGCCCGAAGCCGAAGCAGAGCCTGAGCCTCCTGGAGGAGAAGAGCGGTCTGCGTCAAGTTTGAAGGATACTCTCTTGGCGGGTGGTCCGGGGGGACCCGTTGGAAATGAAGAGAGTATCCTTCTCTTACGATGGTAAGGACCCAAAGGTCCGTGGTGATTGTCTCCCATCGATGACAAAAATGATGGAGACGACCCCCTATGGGAAAAACTGGGGAAGACAGAACGAGGTCGGTTATGCTCCCTGGAAGAGAGTCAAAAAGGCTGAGTAGCCTTGGGTGCAGCCGGCATCTGAGGCTTCTGCTGAGTCTTTTGGGGAGGCTGTCTCTTCGCAGGCTGTCTCGCAGGAGGAGTCTGCCTCGGTTGATAACGCCGCTGGTAGATCAGAGGCGGTCTAGAGGGACGAGACTGCTGAGGCTTCGGCTTAGGCCGCAGGATAGACTGGAAGGACTTCTCATGGTCCGAAAGTTTTTTAGTGACAGTCTCGATAGACTCATCGAACAGATCCGCTCCCGCACAAGGCACATTTGCAAGTCTGTCTTGGAGGTTCGGATCCATATCAATGGTACGAAGCCATGCCAGGCGACGCATGGCGACCGAACAGGCCGCAGCACGTGCCGAGAGTTCGAAGGCATCGTAGGAGGATTGCATCAGCTGCAGGCGTAGCTGGGACAGGGTCGCCACCACCTCTTCAAACTCGAAACGAGCCTGAGTATCGATGAAAGGGATGAACTTGCGGAGCACCGGCAAGAAGAAATCCAAATATGAAGAGAAGAAGAAATTGTAATTGAGTACTCGAGTCGCCATCATGGAGTTCTGATAGATACGTCTACCAAACTTATCCATCGTTCTCCCCTCTCTGCCCGGAGGCACTGAAGCGTAGACCTGGGAGGGATGAGAACGCTTGAGGGAGGACTCGACCAGAAGGGACTGATGAGAAAGTTGAGCTCCCTCGAACCCCTTGTGGTGAACGATGCGGTATCGAGCATCCAGCTTACTGGGAACTGCAGGGATGGAATACGGTGTCTCAAAACAACGCATGAAAGTCTGATCCAGCAGTTTATGTAGAGGAAGCCGGAGCGTCTCTGCCGGAGGGTGAGGTAAATGCATGGTGTCTAGATACTCTTTAGAATATCGAGAACCAGTGTCCAAAGTCACATCCAAGTCATCCGCCATTTGTCGGAGGAAGGAGGAAAAGGACAGTTGGTCCGCCAACGCCGGCCGGCGAGACGGACTAGAAGAAGTGGAAGCCTCCGGTTCCAGGGAGAGCTGGGAGCGGCACGAAGAATAGGAGGTAGATGGTTCCTCAAACTCTGGTCCCTCAGGCGGGGATAAGTCCGATGAGGAGTATCCCAAACGCTGCATCTTCTTTTGCGGAGACACCTCAGAATGACGTGAGGAATGTCGAGAAGAGTGCCGAGATCGATGCCCCTCCCGGTGACGGGACGGGGAACGAGATCTTCTATGCATCGATCGATCCCTCGAAGCCTCGAAGGAATGGATAAGACTAGATGCAGTGGATCGCAGAGGTGGCAAAGATGCGGACTCACGCAGTGCCACCCAGGTCTGGTATGGAGTGCGGAAGAACTCCTCCTGCGATGTAGTATGCCCAGGACTCCGATTATCAGGGGCCGATCTAGTACCCTGTTGTCGTGGAGGCGTGATGGGCTCCAAAGGCGGCATATCAGGAAGGGAAGCCCGCCTGGAGGATTCCGCCGCCCTCCGCCGATCCTCCTCGTCGAGCAGGGAGATCGAACGACGAGGAGGAGGGGGAGGGGGCGGACCGCGAACCGGGACCGGGAGGTCACCCTGAATAGTGGCGATAAGCCGGGGTCCCATAGTCTGCATAAGCTTGACAAACTGAGCTTCTAGCAGGGATCGTAGCGAAGCCGATATGGAGGGATCCGCACCGAAAGGGGGTCCTCCAGCACGGTCTTCGCGCTCCTTTGTGGCCAAGTGCTTCTGCTTGCTAGCTTTAGGCACTTTGATGACCACCGGAGGGACAGTGGAAGGCGGTACCTGAACCGAGGAGACGGAGGCAGGCACCGATGCTGAACTCGATGCTGAAGCCGGTGTGAACGATGCCGGCTTCACGATGCCCGATGCAGGAGTCGTCGATGCAGGTTTCGAACGGACCGGCGAAACCTCAACAGAAGTGGAAGCAGACATGTCCTTTGCAGTCTCCATCTTGAACATCGACTCCCAGAGCAAGCAGCGCCGTTTAAACGAGCGCGCAGTGAGCGTGGAACAAGGCCGGCACGATTTCGGAACGTGTTCTGGACCAAGACACTGAAGGCAGCGTCGATGCGGGTCCATCAACGAAATCGCACGCTGGCACTTGCTGCACTTTTTAAAACCGGTGATTGGCCGGGACATAGGCCGGAAAATCGACGCTGCAAGGTCGAAGGCGCTAGGCCGCAGCCACGAGGCCGGCCCGGCCGAACCGCCGGAAGAAATAATTTTAACTTTTTTTTTTTTTTTTTTAGAAAATATAAAATAAAATTGAAATAAATTCAAAGAAACAAAAAACGCGGGTTAAAGAAGGCAAAATACTGAAATTCAGTCAGCGCAGAATGAAGAGAAACTTCTCAGCTCCACGGAAAGAAAAGAACTGAGGAGACACGCCCGGTACATCGGGCGGGAAGGCACTGGCGCATGCGTGGTGCGGGCATCTCGAAACTTCTGAGTTTCTTCAAGCAAGACATGCTTGCAAGATGTCCGTATCGGGGCTCTGTCGGATGACATCACCCACTAGTGAGAATACCTGCCTGCTTGTCCTGGGATAAAGACTGGTTATGCTCTCTGAATCTGAAAGAGGCTTATACTCATATTCCCATTCATCCGGCCTTCCGTCAATATCTCAGATTTCAGGTGGGGAATATGCATTATTAATACAGAGTGCTACTCTTTGGCCTGGCTTCATCTCCCAGAGTGTTCACCAAGTGCCTAGTAGCGGTAGCAGCAGCTCTAAGGAACCATGGTCTTCAGGTGTTTCCCTACCTAAACGACTGGCTCATCAAGGATTCAACATCTCACAGAGTTATTGTAGCGACCCAACAGACTACGTGGTTCCTACAAAGTTTGGGATTCGAAATCGATTTTCCCAAATCTCAACTTCAGCCCTCTCAGAATCTACAATTCATCGAAGCTGTTCTGGACACTCTCCAACTCGGAGCATTCCTTCAACAACAACATCTGGAAGCTGTCCTTCAACTCTGTCATGCAGTGTCTTCCTGCTCTTCAATCTCAGCGAGACACGGTACACGTGACTCCTTTTGCCAGACTTCACCTCAGAATTCCTCAGTGGACCCTGGCATCTCAGTGGATGCAGTCTTGCGACCCACTTTCTCAACACATAGCAGCCACTCCTTATTTTAAGCAGTCTCTCCGCTGGTGGATGCTCTCTTCCAATCTTTCCAGATGCTTACTGTTTCAACCGCCCTCACAACAGATTCCTTGACCTACGCTTGGTGCGCTCATCTCGATGGTCTCCGTACTCAAGGCCTCTGGACCAGTACGGATCGTCGGTGTCGCATCAATCTGTTGGAACTCAGAGCGATCTTCAGTGCTCTCAAAACTTTTCAACATCTTCTTCACGACCAGGTAGTCCTCATTTGGACGGACATCCAAGTTGCCATGTACTATGTCAACAAACAGGGAGGGACGAGATCTTCCTCCCTTTGTCAAGAAGCTCTGAAGGTTTGGGACTGGGCAATCCATCACAACACCTTCCTCAAAGCAGTCTACATCCAAAGGGTGAAAAATTGCTTAGCGGACAACTTGAGTCGTCTTCTGCAACCTCACGAATGGACACTCCATTCCTCGTCTCTACATCACATTTTTTCACAGTGGGTAACGCCTCAGATAGATCTCTTTGCAGCTCCCCAAAACCACAAACTGCCTAAGTTCTGCTCCAGGATTTATTCTCCTCATCGCCTCAAGGCAGATGCTTTCCTATTGGAAAGGAAAATCTCTTCCTGTATGCATTCCCTCCATTACTTCTCATTCTCAAGACTCTTGTCAAGTTGAAGAACGCTCATGCCACCATGATTCTGATTGTTCCTCGGTGGCCGAGACAACCTTGGTACTCCCTTCTGCTTCAACTCAGCAGCAGGGAGCCATATCTTCTGCCGGTTTTTCCATCTCTGCTTACACAGAGTCAAGGATCTCTACTTCATCCCAACCTGCAGTCTCTACACCTGACAGCTTGGTATCTCTCAACATAACTCCTCTTCAGTTTTCTCAACCTGTAAGAGACATTTTAGAGGCTTCTAGAAAGCCTACCACTAGACAGTGCTACCACCAAAAATGGACTAGATTTTTTACGTGGTGCATCTCTAGCGATAAGAAGCCTCAACATTCCTCCTTATCTTCTGTACTAGATTATCTTTTGCACTTAACCACCTCTGGCCTCAAATCTATATTGATTCGAGTCCATCTCGGTACAATTGCTGCTTTCCATCAGCCTACTGAAGGGAAAGCCCTCTCTACTCATCCGGTGGTTTCCAGATTCATGAAAGGACTTTTCAATGTCAAACCTCCTCTCAAACCGCCTCCAGTGGTTTGGGATCTCAATGTTGTTCTTGCTCAATTGATGAAGCTTCCATTTGAACCAATGTCTACAGCGCATCTGAAGTATGTTTCTCATTGCCCTCACATCTGCTCGAAGAGTCAGTGAGCTGCAAGCTTTAGTTATTGATCCATCTTTCACTGTGTTCCATCATGACAAGGTGGTCCTTCGTACTCATCCTAAATTCCTACCTAAAGTGGTTTCAGAATGTCATCTCAACCAATCCATTGTTTTTCCAATGTTCTTTCCAAAGCCTCATTCTCACCCTGGAGAATCAGCTCTTCATACTCTGGACTGTAAACGTGCTTTGGCCTTCTATTTGGAATGCACCAAACCACACAAAACTGCTCCTCAACTTTTTGTCTCCTTCGAGCGTACCATCTCCAACTGGATGGCTGCTTGTATCTCTTTCTGCTATGTCCAGGCTGGACTTTATCTACAGAGTCGAGTCACAGCCCATAAAGTCAGAGCAATGGCAGCTTCAGCAGCTTTCCTCAGATCTACACCTATTGAGGAAATTTGCAAAACTGCTACTTGGTCCTCGGTTCATACTTTCACTTCTCACTATTGTCTGGATGTTTTCTCCAGACAGGATGGCCAATTTGGCCAGAGTATTACAAAATTTATTCTCCTAAATTGCCAACGCTCCCACCATCCCATTCTGGTTAGCTTGGAGGTCACCTATATGTGAGAATTGGCTGCCTGCTTGTCCTGGGATAAAGCACAGTTACTTACCGTAACAGTTGTTATCCAGGGACAGCAGGCAGCTATTCTCACAACCCACCCACCTCCCCTGGTTGGCTTCTCTGCTAGCTATCTGAACTGAGAAGATTCGCCCTGCGCTGGGCGGGATGGCACTCGCACATGCGCGGTGCGGCTGTCTCGAAACTTCTGAGTTTCTACAAGCAAGTCTGCTTGCGAGGCTTCCGCATCCGGACTTCATCGATGACATTACCCATATGTGAGAATAGCTGCCTGCTGTCCCTGGATAACATCTGTTACGGTAAGTGCTTTCCTATCCCATAACTGTCTGGAGACTCATTCCAGACGGCTTAGTCGGTTTGGCTATACAGGTCTACAAAATGTATTCTCTATTTAGATGCCAACTTCCCTCCATCCCTTACATATCAGCTAGGTAGTCCCACATAGGAGAATATTCTCACAACCCTCCTGCCTCCACTAGTTGGCTTAGCTAGTTTACTGAACTGATGCTCCCGCAAGCTGACCTCAGATGGGAATGCATTCGCACGGTATGGGCTGTCTAGATTTAGAAGTCTCTTAGAATTTAGTAATAGTACACTTTAGTACTGTCCTTACCAGGCTCTGTGGATGACGTTATCCACATGTGAGAATATCTGTCTGCTATCCCTGGATAACACCTGTTACAGTTAAGTAACTGTGCTATTCCAGTGGGGATAGACAGGGATGGGTTTGATTTCTGTCTCTGTACAACTCTCTAATACATACTGAGAAGCACAGAGCAATATCAGAGGAGGCGGAACTAAAAAAAAATGTAGATGATGCCTTCTATACAAACTTGCGAGTAGGGGTACACAACCTCAGATTCGTATACCTTTTTACTAGAAAGATTGAGAGACGTACCTAATCTTCCCTTCAGGCAATTTTGTTGTCTAGATTTTATAGTTACAACTAATGGAACGTGATAATTTGGTTCATGTAAGCTGGAGCTGAACCAAACAAGATTCTGTGGATAAACAGCATTTTAATTTGATATGTATCCATTTTGGCAACCAATATAATTCAGTCAATAATGAAGAAACATATTCCAGTACAACTATGGGATTATCAAATCATAGCCCAGCATTAGTCATTTGCACTAAAACTATTAATACTCCTGAGGGAATTCTGCACAGGCAGCTGCTGTGATTCAGTGGTATGGTGCAGTGCGGCTTGGCAGACCTTCTTTCTTCCCAGTCAAGAAGAGGAAGTGCACAGCTGCACACTGGACCATGCCATCTTGCTTCTGATTGTTCCTTTAAGTTGCACAGCTGTATAAAGGCCTGCACAGTTCAAAGGAACAATTTGGCCTAGGAAAACAAAGGAGGAACACACAGCCTGATATGCAGCTGTACACCACCTCCACTTGCTGCACTGTTGGGAGGTGTTGAAGGGTGGATTTAGAGGGTGTGTGCCATGGGAGATGGGTGTTGGAGAAAGGTAAATGGGTGCGATGTACTATGAGGGAGGACACTGGAGAACAGTGGATGAGGGTGATAGTGGGCAGTTCTGACTGAGGTCTTGCTGGGAGTTAGTTAGGGAGAGAGTAAGGTAACAGTAAGTGCTGGGATGGGAGAGAAAGCTGTATAATAATAATAATAATTTATTTTTTTATATACCGCCAAAGCCATGATAGTTCGAGGCGGTTTACAATAAGAGGTGCTGGACAAACAGAGAAGTGGTACAATACAGAGAAGTGATACAATACAGTGAAGTGGTACAATATAAAGTCATCGTATTTGGGGGTACAGTGATACATTATAAGATAATTAGGTTACAATCGATTGGACAAATTTGTTTTTATTGCTTTTCTAAAATTGAAGTAGGATGAGGAATGCATGATAATGTTACCCAGCCAGTCATTCCATTTACCTGCCTGGGAGGCAAGAGTTCTGTCCAGGAATCTTTTGTAGTGGCAGTCCTTAAAGCAGTAGAGTTGCTAGAGGAGAGAACAGGTAATCGGAGAAGGGGAGAAAAAATGAGCTAAACTTAATGTGGAAAGAGAAGGGGATACAAGATATGAATACTGGAGAAGGTAAAAAACTGCAGTTGGAGGAAGAAGGGGGAGATTTTATGCCTGGGGAGGAATTGTGTACCAAAAAAATTACAACTAAGGGGCTCTTTTACTAAGCTGTGGTAAGCAGTAACATGTGCTTACCACAGGTTAAAATGCACTTCAGTGGGGCACGCTCAGGCATCATGTGGTAGTTTTTCTGTGTGTGCACGTGCGCTAACCATACACTAAAAAATAAAATTTATTTTGTAGTGCTGTGGGTGTGTATAGGGGCAGAAAGTAGGCTTGGCTTTACCAATTGGTTAACACATTGGTGTCACATGCTAACTGATTAGCACAGGATTTGTGCATGAGCCCTTAGGGCTGGATTCTGTAACTGGCGCTCAAGTCGGTGGCTGCCTTAAAAGTGGCCACCTATCACCTGTCAATCATTCAAGAGCACCGATTACAGAATTGCACCTATTCAGTCAAGATAGGCGGCTGAAATGTAGGCACGAAAACCCTGGCCTACATTTCAGCCACTTATCGTTCCCGCTAGACCACAGCAGCTGATTGCAGCAGGGGAATTCTCCCCCCCCCCCCCCGCATCATCTGAGCAGCAGGGACTCCTCAAAGCCGCGATTCTGTAACCAGTGCCCAAGTTGATTGCCTATGAATCATTCTAGGGCACCAGTTACAGAGTCATAGCTTTAGGGAGTCCCTGCCGCTCAGAGGATGGGGGAAATTCCCCTGCTGCAATACCCAATGAAAGTCGACTAGCAGGAGGGGTGCCCACTTCCTCTCGCTGCCACCCCTGAACCCTCCCCCCACTGTCCGCAGCACCCCCGCAATATCCCTGGTAGGTTTGTCCAATCCCTTCTGCAACTGCCTCCTTCCCAACAGGATGGATGTCCAATCCCTCCTGCTGAAACCCACCTGGATCTCCCAGTACCTTTTTCTGGAAAGCCGGCCAGACAGATGCCCACTCCCTCTGGCCGGAAGGCCTGCCTCTTCAAAATGGTAGGTCTTCCCCTTCCTGGTGATTCCTGGGATGCACTGGGGAGGGGCGTGCTGGCAGGAAGGATTGGATATCCATCCTGCTGGGGATGTTGCGGGGGGAGGGGGCATCCCTTCTGCTACAGATAGTGGGGGAGGGTTTGGGGGTTCCATGCCGTGGCCGCTCAACTGATCACAGCAGGAGAATTTCCCCCCTCCCCCCATCAGCTGAGCAGCATGGACTCCCCAAAGCTGCAATTCTGTAACTGGCGCCCTAGAATGATTGACAAGCAATCCAGTTATAAATTTGCAGCTTTAGGGAGTCCCTGCCGCTCAGCTGATGGGGGATTCAGCTGCTGCAGTCTAAGCGGCAAAGATAGGCGACTGAAATGTAGGCCTGGAAAACCCTAGCCTACATTTCAGCTGCCTATCTTGGCGTGATTCATGGCTGGGTAGCCGCTTTAGCCCACCAAATGCCTCTTCTGGCATTGGCCAGGTCTACTTTGGTATTCCATGCCCTAAAGCGGCTACCTAGCCATGATTCAAGCGGCCATTTCAGCTGCCTTTTATTTAGGTATTGGTGTTTCAACCCTGCCTTTCTGACTGCATTTTTCAATAAATTAGGCGTTGGCAGGGTGCCTCCCGATGCCTAAATTTAGGCATTGGTTATAGAATTTCCTCCTTACTGCCTGCAAAATAGGTGTTGGCAAATGCTCAGGTGATGATAATGGTCACGTTCTAATGAAAAAATTTGTACATGGCTGTTATTGCAGAAAAAGGAAATTCAGCAGTTTACCAGTAGTAACAAAGAAAAGTGGCCTTAGCAAAAAGGAAAGACTCACGTTGGGGAATAGTGCAGGCCATGTTTTACCTCTGCTTAGTAAAAGGGCCCCAAACTGTGCATAATTCAGATATTTTGCACAGAATTTTAATTTTTTTGTGCATAATCCCCCAGGAGTACTATTACTGTCTGCATAATGTCAGTCCATTTTTGAGTCAGTCTTAACAGTAATGATCATTTCTAAGAATATATTTTGGTTAGACATAACATGCATGGGAGAAATAAGACACATTTTATTTGGAATTATTTACCCATTTCTGTATTACTCTCTCAGCTTCTATTTTTGCATGGACTAGAGGTTTGGCTCACAGAGCTAAGCTGGATAATAATAGAGAACTCCAGAATTTTGCCACAGCCTTGGAAGAAGTTTGTGTTGAGACCATAGAGGCTGGATTCATGACAAAGGATTTGGCTGCGTGCATTAAAGGTTTACCCAAGTAAGTACATGATTAACTTCACTGGCTTCCGGTGATTTCTAGGATTCACTTTAAATGTATCTGTCTAATTTTCAAGATCCTACATGGCATTCTCCCTCCCCTAATCCCACTATCCTGGAATTCTTCGAGACCTGACACTATCTGATCCGCCCACATACTCAAACTATCTTTCCTCTCGTTAAAAAGTGTCATGTATGCAGATAAATTAGGGGAATCCCTTTTCTTCAAATTCACTGAGCTTTGGAATAACCTCCCTGCCCCGCTACAGAACCTAGGCTCATTCCAATTATTCCGAAAGCATCTGAAAACCTGGCTTTTCTCCAAAACGTAAAGCTATCTATTTAAAATGTAAAGCTAGCTATCCTCTTCATAACCTCTAATTTCTTATTATGTCCTTCCCTCATTTATTGAATTACCTGTAAACCGTGTTGAGCTCTATATTTATGGAGATGATGCGGTATACAAACCTAAGGTTTAGTTTAGTTTAGATAAAAGCTATAAGTCTGTTGCTTTGCTCATGAATTGCTAAAAGTGGTTATTATTTGAATACCTGCATTTTAATCTATTTCTTTCTGGATCTAAGTTATCAATTTATTTATAACTCGCATTAACTCTTCCGCCTTTACTAAACCATAGCGCAGTTTTTAGCGCCAGCTGCAGCAGTAACAGCTCCGACGTTCATAGAATTCCAATGAGCGTCGGAGCTGGTAACGCTATGGCCGGTGCTAAAAACCACGCTATGGTTTAGTAAAAAGGGAGGAAAATCTGTTGAAAATAAAAATTTTTATAGAACTGAGAATTCAGTGCTCTTGCTTTAGAGAGCGCGCTCATATCGCTGCAAAGTCTGCAGATAATCTTTTGCGTATGTGTGTGTTTTATTTTTACCAGCAAATCCTGGAGCTGGTATACAAAAACTGCTTATGGGTTCAAAGTGTCCATACCTGTTTTATTTCCTACAGGCTACCTGTTTTATTTCCTACAGGCAAACATTTGCTGGAAAATATGCATAGAATTGAAGATCAAATGTGTACCTTATTCACCTACACTCCCCTTCTTGTGCCTAGTAGCAAAATGCCTCAGTGAGATGGAAAATGTCCACGGACATCTTTTTTAGCTTGACTTAGGGCAGAAGTTTTCAGACCATCTGAAAAATTACTATTTAGAGGGGAAAGTTATCAATGTAGGCTACTGTTAAGATGTTTTATTTTATCATTAACAAAGACTATTAATAACTTGGTCTCATTGCATAAAACAGGACCTTTGCTAGAATAATATGAGTTAATATTAAAATAATCCATCTTTCCAGTGCAATAGGGATGGTATGCTGAACTAAGAGTCTTTCTTCTGTGAGTCCTTTGCAGGAGAATACTGATTATCCCAGGACAAGCACGTCATCCACGGAGCTCCGATGTGGACAGCCTCGCAAGCAGACATGCTTGTAAAACTTTAGAAAGTTCACAACAACCACACTGCGCATACGCGAGTGCCTTCCTGCCCGACATAGGTCGTGGGTCTCCTAAGTTCTCAGTTTTCCGCAGAGCCGAGAAGTCCTCGTTTTGACGGCGGCTCGTTTTTTTTCTAATTACAGGGTCGCTGTGTTTATTGCACTTTTCATTTTCTTAAAAAATAAAAAATTTATTATTTTCTTCGTGTCACGACGGGGCCTACCCCGCGGCCTCAGCCTGCGGGCTTTAATTTAGCCACGGCTGTTTTTCATCTATTGCCCAGCCAGTCACAGGCTTCAAGTAGTGTAGCTGATACCAGCGCGCAATCTCCCTCACTGACCCACACAAGTGATGTTTACAGTGTTTAGGACCTGACCATCATCCAGAGTTGTGTACCCGCTGTGCTACCCTTCAAACTCGAGCCCTTAAATGTCGTCGAGTTCAGGTAGAACAAATATTTGGCGGCAAGGATAGGCCTTACCTAAGGCCCTTACCCCGATTCCAGCCCAACCTCAACCCCAAATCCAGTGAAGTCTTCTACAGGGCTACTGCCTTTCATACATAGATACATAGTAACATAGTAGATGACGGCAGATAAAGACCCGAATGGTCCAACCAGTCTGCCCAACCTGATTCAATTTAAATTTGTTTTTGTTTTTTTTTTAATTTTTTATTCTTAGCTATTTCTGGGCAAGAATCCAAAGCTTTACCCGGTACTGTGCTTGGGTTCCAACTGCCGAAATCTCTATTAAGACTTACTCCAGCCCATCTACACCCTCCCAGCCATTGAAGCCCTCCCCTGCCCATCCTCCACCAAACGGCCATACCCAGACACAGACCGTGCAAGTCTGCCCAGTAACTGGCCTAGTTCAATATTTAATATTATTTTCTGATTCTAAATCTTCTGTGTTCATCCCACGCTTCTTTGAACTCAGTCACAGTTTTACTCTCCACCACCTCTCTCGGGAGCGCATTCCAGGCATCCACTACCCTCTCCGTAACGTAGAATTTCCTAACATTGCCCCTGAATCTACCACCCCTCAACCTCAAATTATGTCCTCTGGTTTTACCATTTTCCTTTCTCTGGAAAAGATTTTGTTCTATGTTAATACCCTACAAGTATTTGAACGTCTGAATCATATCTCCCCTGTCTCTCCTTTCCTCTAGGGTATACATATTCAGGGCTTCCAGTCTCTCCTCATACGTCTTCTGGCACAAGCCTCCTATCATTTTCGTCGCCCTCCTCTGGACCGCCTCAAGTCTTCTTACGTCTTTCGCCAGATACGGTCTCCAAAACTGAACACAATACTCTAAGTGGGGCCTCACCAATGACCTGTACAGGGGCGTCAACACCTTCTTCCTTCTATTGACTACGCCTCTCTTTATACAGCCCAGCATCCTTCTGGCAGCAGCCACTGCCTTGTCACACTGTTTTTTCGCCTTTAGATCTTCGGACACTATAACCCCAAGGTCCCTCTCCCCGTCCGTGCATATCAGCTTCTCTCCTCCCAGCATATACGGTTCCTTCCTATTATTAATCACCAAATGCATTACTCTGCATTTCTTTGCATTGAATTTTAGTTGCCAGGCATTAGACCATTCCTCTAACTTTTGCAGATCCTTTTTCATATTTTCTACTCCCTCTTCGGTGTCTACTCTGTTACAAATCTTGGTATCATCTGCAAAAAGGCACACTTTTCCTTCTAACCCTTCAGCAATGTCACTCACAAACATATTGAACAGGATTGGCCCCAGCACCGAACCCTGAGGGACTCCACTAGTCACCTTTCCTTCCTTCGAGCGACTTCCATTAACCACCACCCTCTGGCATCTGTCCAACAGCCAGTTTCTGACCCAGTTCACCACTTTGGGTCCTAACTTCAGCCCTTCAAGTTTGTTCAACAGCCTCCTATGAGGAACTGTATCAAAGGCTTTGCTGAAATCCAAGTAAATTACATCTAGCATATGTCCTCGATCCAGCTCTCTGGTCACCCAATTAAAAAATTCAATCAGGTTCGTTTGGCACGATTTACCTTTTGTAAAGCCATGTTGCCTCGGATTCTGTAACCCATTAGATTCAAGGAAGTACACTATCCTTTCTTTCAGCAACACTTCCATTATTTTTCCAACAACTGAAGTGACGCTCACCGGCCTGTAGTTTCCTGCTTCATCCCTGTGACCACTTTTATGAATAGGGATCACATCCGCTCTCCTCCAATCCCCAGGAATCACTCCCGTCTCCAGAGATTTGTTGAACAAGTCTTTAATAGGACTCGCCAGAACCTCTCTGAGCTCTCTTAGTATCCTGGGATGGATCCCGTCTGGTCCCATCGCTTTGTCCACCTTCAGTTTTTCAAGTTGCTCATAAACACCCTCCTCCGTGAACGGCACAGAATCTACTCCATTTTCTCGTGTAACTTTGCCAGACAATCTCGGTCCTTCTCCAGGATTTTCTTCTGTGAACACAGAACAGAAGTATTTGTTTAGCACATTTGCTTTCTCCTCATCACTCTCCACATATTTGTTCCCATCATCTTTTAGCCTAGTAATTCCATTTTTTATCTTCCTCCTTTCACTACCGTGTTTCCCCGATGATAAGGCAGGGCCATCAAATAAGACAGCCCCCCCTTTTTAGAAAAAAATGTAAAATAAGGCACCCACCCCCCCCCGCAAATAAGCCACCCACCGATACCTGCGCTTACCCGAATCGGGTGGTACGGTGGGTGACTCCGTGTGGTCCCTCTGTCTACCGTATTTGCCTCCATGGCTGTGTGCCGCGCCTCGTCATGAAGTGAAGAGTAGGAAGTGACAGGACTGCAGCGCGCGCACGTGACTCCGCGCAAGGAAACACAGGCAGCTTCCCTCATCCCTCCCTAACGGAGACTGCAGGAGTTTGTTCACGGCCAGAACATCCAATACAGGTAATAAAATTCTGTTTTTTTTCAACAATAACTGTGTACTGTAGTCTTCTTCATGGGTAAATAAGGCATCCCCCCGAAAATAAGCCCTAGAGCATATTTTGGCCTTCCAAAAAAAATAAGACAGTGTCTTACCATCGGGGAAACAGGGTAATATATCTGAAAAATTTTTTATCTCCCTTTTTTACATTTTTAGCCATTTGTTCTTCCGCCTGTGCCTTCGCCAAACGTATCTCTCTCTTGGCTTCTTTCAGTTTCACCCTGTAGTCCTTTCTGCACTCCTCTTCTTGGGTTTTTTTATATTTCATGAACGCCAACTCTTTCGCCTTTATTTTCTCAGCCACTAGGTTGGAGAACCATATCGGCTTCCTTTTTCTCTTGTTTTTATTGATTTTCTTCACATAAAGGTCCATAGCCATTTTTATCGCTCCTTTCAGCTTAGACCACTGTTTTTCCACTTCTCTTATGTCCTCCCATCCTAACAGCTCTTTCTTCAGGTACTTTCCCATTGCATTAAAGTCCGTACGTTTGAAATCTAGGACTTTAAGTATCGTGCGGCCGCTCTCCACTTTAGCCATTATATCAAACCAAACCATTTGATGATCGCTACTTCCCAGGTGAGCACCCACTCGAACATTAGAGATACTCTCTCCATTTGTGAGGACCAGATCCAATATCGCTTTTTCCCTTGTGGGTTCCGTCACCATTTGTCTGAGCAGAGCTTCTTGAAAGGCATCCACAATCTCCCTACTTCTTTCCGATTCCGCAGACGGAACATTCCAGTCTGCATCCGGCAGGTTGAAATCTCCCAACAGCAGAACCTTCTCTTTCCTTCCAAACTTTTGGATATCCACAATCAGATCCTTATCAATTTGCTGCGATTGAGTCGGAGGTCTGTAGACTACACCCACGTAGATAGAAGTTCCATCTTCTCTTTCCAGAGCAATCCATATTGCTTCTTCCTCTCCCCAGGTCCCTTGCATTTCGGTCGCTTGGATATTGATCTTTATATAGAGAGCTACTCCTCCACCTTTATGACCATCTCTGTCCTTCCTAAAAAGATTATATCCCGGTATGTTTGCATCCCATCCATGTGATTCACTGAACCATGTCTCTGTTGAAGCAACAATATCTAGATCTGCCTCTAACATCAGGGCTTGCAGATCATGAACTTTGTTGCTTAGACTGCGAGCATTTGTGGTCATCGCTTTCCAGCTATTTTTCAGCGATAATCTCCTTTTTCGTATGGATTTTTGTGTTGTTTCACTTTCCATTGCAATACTAAGAAATGAGTTGCTGATATTGCTTATGTTGCAGCCTTTACTACTATCACATCTTTTCTTTTGCTGGGGGTGGTCTCTATAATTGTCCTTCGTACATACACCACCCCCACCTTCTAGTTTAAATGCCTAGAAAAATATTGTCTAAATTTCTCTGCAAGGTTTCTTTTTCCTGCTGTAGTAATATGTAGCCCATCAGTGCAATATAGCTTCTTGTCCTTCCATGTATTTCCCCATCCTCCTGTATACCTGAAGCCTTCTTGATAACACCAGGCTCTGAGCCATCTATTAAAGTCCTCTGTGTTTTTCATTCTTTGCTCTCCCTTTCCATATGCAGGCAGTATTTCAGAAAAAGCTAAAGTCTTTACAAAAGGTTTCACACCTTCACCAAGCTCCCAAAAAGCTTTCTGTGCTGCAAGTGTGGAATTGTTGGCCAGGTCATTTGTTCCCAGATGGATAACAACATCAGTGTTAAAATCCTTAGTTTCTTCCTTAATTATAGTCAGTATTTGCCTGGAACTCCTGGTAGCTGAGAATCCTGGAAGACATTTCACTATTTTGGTCTCCTCGCCCTGTGTTCCAAGGTTAATACCTCTGATGATGGAATCCCCTCGACTTTGAGCTTAATCAAACCTTCTTCATTTGGAAAGTCCTCGTCTTTAGGGAAATCAGCTAAATCGTCTCCTGAGGAGCCATTATTCTTACTGTCTCCCTTAGGTAAGATAGCTAAGCCAACTCCTCCGGACATGCCACCCTTAAAACTGGTAGTTTTGAAGCTTCCCAAGAAACGGGTCTCTAAATCGAGACATGTTTCGTCTTCGAGGTCTTCTTCCTCGGAGACTATAGCCACACCACACCAAATGTACCAGATTCAATGGTCTCAGTGCCAGGTTTGCAGAATATGTTGACAACTCTTCTGCATCAGGAGTTTGGTAACATGCTTGCCCAATTCACTCCTGCCTTGACTCTGCTTCCTGCAGTTCAGCCTGAGCATTCAGCAGTATTACAAGGAATCGAGTCCTTGGCAGTGCCTCGAGCTCAACCTGATCACTCTATACAAGGAGTCAAGTCTTTAAGAGTGCCTCCAGATGAATCTACACACTCCATTCAAGGAGTTGAGTCCTTGAGAGTGCCTTGAGCTTAGTCTACACACTCTATACAAGGAGTCAAGTCCTTAAGAGTGACTCGAAATACCTCATTACAAGAAGCTGTTTCACACAGAGAGTGGTGGACGCTTAGAATGCTCTCTCGGAGGAGGTTGTAAAGGAGACTACCGTTCTGGAATTGAAGCGCAAGTTGGATGCATACCTTCCTGCAAATCACATCGAGGGATACGGGAAATCAGGGTTTTCAACAGGGAGCACCTAGCTTGGCCTCCGCATGTGCGGGTCGCCGGACAAGATGGACCTAGTGTCTGATCCGGTGAAGGCGTTTCTTATGTTTTTATGTAAGCTCAGTCCTTTTTGGTGTCATTACCTCGTTCTCCGACTTCCAGCCCTACCTCTTCACATAAAGCGTTGCCCTTTACGAGGCACAGGGTGAGGACGCCTCGACATTCAGCTTCCAGACAATCACGAGGCCGTGATTCGAGATATACTTCTCCATCGAGGCCCAGGTCTTCTTCTCGAGACAGGTCTCGTTTCTCCAGATATTGAGGCTCTTCGAGACCACAAACTCCTTCATTGAGGAGACCTGTTGTGGAACCTCATTACTCTTGTCAGTCGAGTTATTCTCCTGCGAGGTTATCTTCACATTCCTGAAGTGGGTCATCTTTGCCTCTGGACTCAGATATCAGGTATCAATACTCCAGAGAGGCTTCACCGTCGTTCTCTGCTATGATAGGTACCTCGAGGGGTTCTCGATCACCTTCTCAACAAGGTCATACCTCTTCAGACCTGGTATCCTTTATCAAGTTTCTATGTAAAATGAGTAAAGATATTAACATATCTTAGGAATCTGACTCAAAATACTCTAAGGAGTATCTGGAAGAACTGGGAATGCCTCATCCTCCCAGGCCCAGGGAGTCTCTCAAATTACCCATAAATAGCATTCTTTCTCAAACTTTCAAAAGAAATCTTGCACCATATTCCTTTCCTGCTGTGCCAGCAAAGTTGGAATCTCGATATCGGATGGTCCACTGTAAGGGATTTGAGAAGTCTCAATTATCCCATCAGTCTCTTCTAGTGGAATCTAATTTAAAAAGAACCAATCCTGCCAAGGATTACGCCATCGTCCCACCTGGAAGAGAGGGCAGGACTATGGACAAGTTTGGTCTTAGACTGTATCAAAATTCAATTATGACAACCCGAGTTTTGAACTACAACTTTGTTTTCACATCTTATCTCAAGCATTTGGTCAGTTCCATGCCTGATTTTTTTCAAATATCTGCCTCAACATCGACTTCCAGAGTTTCAACAACTACACAACACTGGGTCAACTTTGCATGCATCTCGTTCAATCTGCATATGATGCGTTTGAACTTTCTTCTGGGGTCACTGCCTTTTTGGTGGCCATGCGTCACTTGGCCTGGCTTCAAAACGTGGACATGGATCCGAATCAGCAAGATCAACTCGCTGTTATCCCATGCCAGGGCAATAACTTGTTTGATGACTCTATTGAGGCAGCTACCAAACGTTTACCTGAACACGTGAAGTCCTTTACTTCCATAATTAGACCAAAGCCAAAGCCTTCCACGGCCAAAGGCTATAGACCTGTTCCATCCTACCAGAGGTGTTTTCCTCAGAAGGCAGCTCCTTTTTCAAGGCCGCCTCCTAAGAAACAACAGCAGCAGCAACAGCAGCAAAAACCTGACTCCTGCTGCACCTAAGGCCTCATAGTCTTTTTGACCATCTCACACAGAGCATCGCCTCAATCATTCTGCCTCTGTCCTCTCCTCTTCCCAAAGGATGCCGTCTCCATCTTTATTACCACCGATGGGAGCTCATTACATCCGACCTCTGGGTCCTCTCTATCATGAGGGAAGGTTACTCTCTTCATTTCCTCCAGATCTTCCTCCAAGAAAGTATCCTTCCAATCCATCCCAGACTGCCCTTCTTCTTCAGGAAGCTCAAGCTCTGCTTTGTCTCCGTGCCATTGAGGAAGTTCCTCTGGAACCGCAGAGCAGGGGATTTTACTCCCGTTACTTCCTAGTTCCTAAGAAGATGGGCGATCTGCGACCTATTTTGGATCTCAGAGCACTCAACAAATTTCTTGTCGGAGAAAAATTTTGGATGCTGTCTCTGACATCCTTGTATCCCCTTCTAGATCAGAATGATTGATTATGCTCTCTCTATCTCAAAGAGGCTTATACCCACATTCCCATTCATCCAGCCTATCGCAAGTTTCTCAGATTTCGGGTGGGAATTCATCATTTTCAGTACAGAGTGCTATCCTTCGGCCTGGCATCATCTCCCAGAATCTTCACCAAGTGACTCGTGGTGGTAGCAGCAGCTCTGCGAAACCATGGTCTTCAGGTTTTCCCATACCTGGACAATTGGCTCATCAAAGATTCAACATCTCAGAGGATTATTGTAACGACCCAATGGACTTCTTGATTCCTCCAAAGCTTGGGGTTCGAAATCAACTTTTCAAAATCGAAACTACATCCCTCTCAGACTCTACAATTCATCGGAGCAGTACTGGATACTGTGCAACTCAAAGCATTCCTTCCTCAACAATGTCAGGATGCTCTTATTCAACTTTGTCACAAAGTGTCATCCCTCACTTCACTCTTAGCGAGACACATGATGGTTCTCCTCGGTCACATGGCCTCTACAGTTCACATGACTCCTTTTGCCAGACTTCACCTTAGAATACCTCAGTGAACCCTAGCATCTCAGTGGGCGCAGGCTTTTGACCCACTCTCAACACATTACATTGACTCCTTCTTTGAGACAGTCCTACTGGTGGATGCTCTCTTCCAATCTCTCCAGAGGTTTACTGTTTCAAACGCTCCCCTCATCAGAAGTCTTCATGACAGATTCCTCAACCTACACTTGGGGGGGGGCTTATCTCGAAGGTCTTCGTACTCAAGGCCATTGGTCCAACACAGATCGTCAGTGTCACATAAATCTGTTGGAACTCAGAGCAATCTTCAGTGCTGTCAAAGCTTTTCAGCATCTTCTCCACGATCAAGTAGTCCTCATTCAGACAGACAATTAAGTCGCCATGTACTACATCAACAAACAGGGAGGAACAGGATCTCTCCCTCTTTGCCAAGAAGCTCATAAGGTTTGGAATTGGACAATCCTTCACAACACCTTTCTGAAAGCTGTCTATAGTCAAGGAAAGAAAAACTGTCTGGCGGACAAATTGAGTCGTCTTCTGCAACCTAACAAATGAATACTCAATTCCTCACCTCTCTATCACATTTTTTCTCAGTGGGGGACTCCTCAGATAGATCTCTTTGCATCTCCCCACAACAACAAACTGCCTCAGTTCTGCTCCAGGATATATTCTCCTCATCGCCTTGAGGCAGATGCTGCTTTTCTGGAATGGACGAATCAGTTTCTGTATGTATTTCCTCTCATTCTCAAGACACTCGTCAAACTCAAATAAGAACATGCCACCATGATTCTCATAGCTCCTTGGAGGCCCAGACAACTGTGGTTCTTCTTCTACTTCTACTCAGCAGCACGGAGCCACTACTTCTACCAGTTTTTCTGTCTCTGCTTCATCCCAAACTGCAGTCTCTACACTTGACAGCTTGGTACCTCTCAACCTAACTGCCAAGCTACAGTTTTCTCAATCTGTAAAGGACATTTTAGAAGCTTCCAGGAAGCCTACCACTAAACAATGTTACAACCAGAAATGGGACTAGATTTTCTGCTTTGTGCACCATTCATCACAAGGAGCCTCAATCTACCTCCTTGTCTTCAGTTTTGGATTACCTGTTGCATTTATCTCAATCAGGCCTCAGATCCACATCCATTCGAGTCCATCTCAGTGCCATTGCTGCTTTTCATCAGCCTATCAAAGGGAAACCTTTTTCTGCTAATCCTGTGGTTTCCAGATATATGAAAGGATTTTTTTAATGTCACACCACCTCTCAAACCGCCTCCAGTGGTTTGGGATCTCAGTGTTATTCTTTCTCAATTGATGAAGCCTCCTTTTGAACCAATGGCTTCGGTTCATCTGAAATATCTCACTTGGAAAGTGTTTTTTCTCATTGTTCTCACGTCTGCTCGCAGAATCAGTGAGCTTCAAGCTTTAGTAGCGGACCCACCTTTCACAGTATTCCATCATGATAAGGTGGTCCTCCATAGTCATCCTAAATTCTTACCTAAAGTGGTTTCAGAATTTCATCTCAATCAATCCATTGTACTTCCAGTGTTATTTCCAAAGCCTCATTCTCATCCTGGAGAAGCAGCTCTTCATACTCTGGACTGTAAGCGTGCTTTGGCTTTCTACTTGCAAAAGAACTAAGCCACACAGATCTGCACCTCAACTTTTTGTCTCCTTTGATCCCAACAAGTTAGGACATCTGATTTCCAAGCGCACCATCTGCAACTGGTTAGCTGCTTGCATCTCTTTCTGCTATGCTCAGGCTGGACTGCATGTACAGAGTCGAGTCACAGCCCATAAAGTCAGAGCCATGGCAGCATCTGTAGCTTTCCTTAGACCTACTCCTATTGAGGAAATCTGCAAGGCTGCCACTTGGTCCTTGGTTCATACCTTCACCTCTCATTATTGTCTGGATTCTTTTTCCAGACGGGATGGCCATTTTAGCCAGGCAGTTTTACAAAATTTATTCTCCTAAATTGCCACCATCCCATTCTGGTTAGCTTGGAGGTCACCCACATGTGAGAATATGCTGCCTGCTTGTTCTGGGATAAAGCACAGTTACTTACCATAACAGGTGTTATCCAGGGACAGCAGGCAGATATTCTCACAACCCACCTCTCCTGGTTGGCTTCTTAATTAGCTATCTGAACTGAGGAGATGCACACCCTACGTCGGGCGGGAAGGCACTCGCGCAGGTGTGGGTGGCAGTCGCAAACTTTGTAAAGTTTTACAAGCAAGTCTGCTTGTGAGGCTGTATGCATTGGAGCTCCGTGGATGACATCACCCACATGTGACAATATCTTCTTGCTGTCCCTGGATAACACCTCTTAAGGTAAGTAACTGTGCTTTACTTTTTTCAGCACCTCCTTTCTCCCTGCTGCCCCCAGTCAATTATTTCTTCTGCAAGTGAGTGTATAGGAGCAACTTTTATCTGCTCGTTCTTTGTTTTTTCTAAGTATTTTTTTGCAGTTTTTCGTGTTCCTATTCAGTTCCAGTTTTTGCCTAGCCTGCTTGAGAGGAGCAGACTTCTGTCTGCAGCTAACAGGTGATCCTGCGGGAACCTACTCAGCCAGCTTGCTTGAGCTGTGGAGTAGAGAACGAAACGGGGAAAAAAAATTTGTCCCCATCTCCGCAAGCTCCGCCTTGTCTCCACCCCATCCCCACACACCATCTAATCCCATCCGTACAAATCTCAAATAGTTTTATACTGAACTTATTTGATTAAAGAATAAAAAGAAACAATATTCTGTACAATTGTCATTTTATAAATCAGAGTTCTAGCTACCGAACTAGAGAAAGAGATCTTCAGCTGGCAGGGCTTTGTTTATAGCACAAAAGGAAGTGGGAACGGACAATGAACACTCCACTGAAGATCATTGATGTAAGACCAACTTGTTTATTTCAGAAAAGGACACAAGCAGAAACTCTGTTCTCACTTCCTTTTGTGTTGTTTTATACCTGTGGGTTCTCTGTCCTGTTGGACTTTTTGTTGTTGACCAGGGTTTTGTTTATAAACATTTAACATAGTAACATAGTAGATGACGGCAGATAAAAACTCGAATGGTCCATCCAGTCTGCCCAACCTGATTCAATTTAAATTTTTTAAATTTTTTCTTCTTAGCTATTTCTGGGCAAGAATCCAAAGCTCTACCCAGTACTGTGCTTGGGTTCCAACTACCGAAATCTCCGTTAAATCCAACTCCAGCCCATTTACACCCTCCCAGCCATTGAAGCTGATACAATACTACTTTATCCTAAAGCAAAGAAAAGAAAAGAAATAGAATTTGTTTTTTACCTTTGTTGTCTGGTTTCTGCTTTCCTCATCTTCTCGTCATTCTCTTACTTCTACTCTGACTTCTCTCAGCCTCTTCCATAAGGCATCTGCTCAATTTCTATGCCTCTACCAGAAAATGTCTACCTCTCCTATCTATCTCCCCCCCCCCCCCATTGGTCTGGCACCCATCATCTTCCCTGCTCTCCCCCCATGGTCTTGCATTGCTGTCTTCTTGCTTTCCATCTCTCACTCCCTCCCCCAGGTGGTTTTTAGCATCTCTCTCCTCCTTTCAGATCTCGTATCTGTCTCCTCCCTCTCCCCCAGTGCTCTAGTATCTCTCTCCTTTCCCTTCCTTTTCTGCTCTTCCTTTTCAATTTGTTTTCTACCTCTTGTCTATTTTCTTACTTTCCCGTTCATCACTAACTCTGTCCACTTCACCCAATCCAGCATGTGCTCTCCTCTCCACTTTCTTCCAGTCTGTTCCCCTTTCTCTCCTTCTCACTTTTAACGCCTGTTCCCCTCCCTCTCTCTCCTCCTCACTTCTAACGTCTGTTCCCCTCCCTCTCTCTCCTCATTTCAATTCAGCGTCTTCTCCCCTCTCTCTCTTCCAACCAGCCTCTGTTCTCTTCTCTTTCCCCTCCTTACTTCCCTTCAGTGCCACTCAAACTCTTCCCTTCTCACCTCTCCCAGTCAGCAGCCCTCCTTGCGATAATGACATTTGCTCCCTCCTGCCAGCAGCAAAAAAAGCCCCACCATCCGTTCATCTCTTCCCTTTGTGTAGCCATCTCCCGCCCTTCCCCTCAACTTCACGGGCACTCTTCAAGAGTTTTCTCTTTTTGAGGTGTCCAGACATGGTAACCATTCTCACAAGTCCCGCACGACTGCCCCAAAACTTCTCCTCTGACATACTTCCTGTTTCTGTCTGGGTAGCTTGCGTCAGAGGAGAAGCTTTGGGGCAGTTGTGTGGGACTTGTGAGAATGGTTACCATGTCCGGGCAGGTTACCATGTCCTATCACCTCAAAAAAAGAAAACTCTTGAAGAGC
The DNA here is from genome assembly GCF_902459505.1 of Geotrypetes seraphini. Taxonomy (NCBI): domain Eukaryota; kingdom Metazoa; phylum Chordata; class Amphibia; order Gymnophiona; family Dermophiidae; genus Geotrypetes; species Geotrypetes seraphini. The sequence continues at coordinate 136,090,849 of NC_047088.1, read as the reverse complement.
ACCCATGAAGGTGAGGGGAAGGGAGGGAGATGGCTAGACGAAGGGAAGAGATGAACGGATGGTGTGGGTTTCTTGCTGCCGGCGGGAGGAAGCGAGTGTCATGATCATGAGGCGGGCTGCTGACTGGGAGAGGTAGGAAGGGAAGCCACTCCACGGGGCGGTGAATGGCCTTGTCCCCTGTACCCGCAGCGACCAGTTTTTTTTACTCCCCATTCCGGCGAGTAACAATCACCGTGTCATTCTCTGATGTGGAGTTCAGGTGTTTTCCCTGCTGTTTGCTCCCTCCATTACTTGATCAGGAGTGCTAACACAGGCTGTATGGGCACCAATTGCATTTCTTTGGAGCACATACATTGTCAGTTACACTTTCTCTCCGTCTTCCTCCTTCAACTCTCAAATCAGTTCAGTGGTACAAAAATGCTTCTTTAAACTAAAAATGATTAGATCCCTCCAGTCATTACTCAACTCTAAATCAAGTTTCAAGTTTATTTAAAATCTTTGATTTAATCGCATAATCCAAATCCAATGCGATTAATCCAAATCCAATGCAATTAACATCCTTATTTATTCATTAGTAATATCAATCCTTGACTACTGTAATTCACTTTACCAGGGCATTACTCAAAAAGAGATTAGGAGATTACAAGTCATTCAAAATATTGCCATAAAAATCATTTGTAATGCTAATAAATTTGATCATGTCACCCCTCTCCTCAAAAAAGCACACTGCTTACCCATTTCCCAAAGGATCACTTTTAAAACACTCCTTCTTGCTTTCAAAGTCCAATTGAATCATTATCCCAGGACAAGCAGGCAGCATATTCTTAACTGATGGGTGACGGCACCGACGGAGCCCTGGTACGGACAATTTTAGAGTGATTTGCACTCTAAGAACTTAGAAAGTTCTAGTTAGGCCGCACCGCGCATGCGCGAGTGCCTTCCCGCCCGACGGAGGTGCGCGGTCCCCAGTTTCTTAGTTTCCGCGGAGCTAAGAAGACGCGTTTTTTCAACAGTTGTTGAAAAGTTTTTTCCTCGCCTTCCCGCTCGCGCGTTTTGTAGTGAAATTCTTTCACTTTTTTTCTCCCTTTATTATTATTAAAAAAAAAAAATCTAATTTTTTTTTCTTTGGTTTTCGGTCGGCCCCGGCGGGGCCTGTTGGCAACATCGAAGCCTCGACCTTTTGCGGCTACCGTTTTTCCCTTCATGCCCCCTTCACCAGGCTTTAAGAAGTGTCAGCGGTGTGCACGCCCTATATCCTTGACCTACCCGCACAATTGGTGTCTTCAGTGCTTGGGTCCGGATCATAGGGCTTCGACTTGCACCCGTTGCGCTTATCTCCAAAAACAAACCTTGAAGAATCGCCAACTTCAGCAGCATCTTCTTTTCAGTGCTGCCATGGAGGGTCCACCGACATCGACCCCAACATCAGCTGCGTCAACGAAATTGGCACCAGCCCTTTCGATGCCGCAAGACGTATCTTCGGCGTCGCACCCCCCAGGTAAGCCGGCTAAGAAGCCATCCCCTACAGTCCTGGGCCCGCCGGTCGACCAAGCAGTAAGCCAAGTCCTGCAGACCGTGTGCCGGCCGCGTAAACACTCTGCTCCTATTGAAGTCACTGCCTCGTCATCGGCATCAACTTCTCCTGAGCGTCGAGCGGCACCACAGGTACCGAAGAAGAGAAAAGTGGTACCGGTGCCATCGGGACCATCCTTGGATGACAGCATCGTGTCCATACTCCAAGTCCAACTTAAGGAGCAGTTAAAGAAACTCCTCTCAGCTCTTTTGACACCAAACCTTCCAGTGTCGGTACCCTCTGAGCCTCCAGTGCTGGTTGTCGACCAGCCTATTTTGTTGGCATCGACCTTATTGGTACCGCTGCATTCTGCCTCTTTGGTATCCATGCCTATTCTCTCGGCGGAACCGAAAACCTTGCATCGGGCGGTTCATTCGGTCTCTGAGCCGGTACCGCTCTCTGACCCGAACCTCTGTACCGCTTTCCATACTTCCCCAGGTACAGTATCGATGCGATCGGGCAAGTCGGTACGCAAAACTCGACATGGGGATGTATCTACTCCTGTCTCCCAGGGCTGACTTCCTTCGGTGCGTGACCCTGACTTATGGGATGATTCTGATGAACCTCTCGGCACCAATGACGAGCTTTCATCTGATGAGGCTGATCCATCTGTTCAGGAGCCTGCTAGTAAGCTAGAGCAGACTTCCTTTACAAAATTTCTCAAAGAAATGTCAGACACCCTTTCTATCCCATTAGAGTCTGATTCCAAAAAGTCCAAGGCATTCCTTGATACTTTGGACTTTGATCAACCTCCTAAGGAATTCCTCAAATTACCCTTACATGATATCTTGAGGGAAACCTTTTATAAAAATCTTGAGACTCCTTTAACCATTTCAGGAGCCCCCAGAAAGCTGGATTCTCTTTACAAGGTTATCCCCATTCCAGGGTTTGACAAGCCCCAGCTCCCACATGAGTCTTTGCTTGTGGAGTCGACCCTGAAGAAAACTGCGGGCTCTAGTGTATATGCTTCTGTCCCTCCTGGCAGAGAGGGTAAGGCCATGGATAAATTTGGCAAGCGATTATATCAAAACGCTATATTGGCCAATCGTTCAAGTAACTATGCATTCCATTTTTCTTTCTACCTGAAGCATCTCATTCAGCAGCTTGCCACTTTTCAAAGGTACCTCCCAGAACGCAAGATACCTTCGTTCCAACAATGTACTTCCAGTCTTTTCCAGCTCAGGAAGTTCATGGTCCATTCCATCTACGATACTTTTGAGCTCACCTCCAGGGCTACAGCTATGGCTGTCGATATGAGACGTTTGGCTTGGCTCCGCGTCTCAGAACATGATGTAAACCACCAAGACCGCCTCGCCAATGCTCCCTGCCTGGGTGACGAGCTGTTTGGAGAATCTCTGGATACCACCACCCAGAAACTTTTTGCGCATGAGACCAGGTGGGATACCTTATTGAAAACCAAAAAGAAACCCCCACCTACTCGTCCTTTTAGACAGCAAACGTCTTATCATCGTCGTTTCTCAGCTCGTCCTCTTCATCCTCCTCCTCCCCAGCCTCGGAGGCAACGTCAACAAAAGCATCAGCAGGCTCGTCAACAGCAGCAACAACCAGTGAAGCATGTTGCTCAGCCTAAGCCTACTCAGCCCTTTTGACTTCTTCTCCAGGACATAGCCAGTCTTCCCTCTTCATCTCCTCTACCCGAACGCATCGGGGGACGTCTCCAGTTTTTTCTGAGCCATTGAGAAGTCATCACTACAGATCAGTGGGTTCTCTCCATCATCTGTCATGGATATTCCCTCAACTTTCAGACTCTTCCACCACCAAGTCCTCCAAAAGAGTCTGCTTCCAACACGTCTCAGTCCTTCCTTCTAGGTCAGGAAGTTCAATCCCTCCTTCTCCTAAATGCCATCGAAGAAGTCCTTCTAGATCAGAGAGGGCAGGGATTTACTCCGGTACTTTCTAGTTCCCCAAAATAATAATAATAATAATTTATTGTTTATATACCGCCAAAGCCAAGGTAGTTCAAGGCGGTTTAGAATAAAGAAGAGCTGGACATACAGCGAAAAAAAACAATGAAGTCTTTGAGTACAATACAATGCAGTGCAATATAGAAGAGCTGGACATACAGTGAAAAAAACAATGAAGTTTTTGAGTACATGGCTGTTTGTATAGAGTAAGGTAACATTGTAGGGACGAGTTTACAATAAGAGTAAGTCAATGGGGAGCAGGTCATACAGTGTGGGGTAAGCAGTGAAGGTTTTGGGAGATCTTGGTCAATGGGAAGTAGATCGAGGAGATTTACAAAGAAGGGTAGGTCATACAGTGTGGGGAAGCAGTGAAGACTTTAGGCATTCCTGGTCACGTATCGGTTGAAAAGGTTGGTTTGATTAGTTTTCTGAAGTTGAGGTAGAATGAGGAGTGCATGATGGTGCTGCTTAGCCAATCGTTCTGTAGGCTTCCTTGGAAGGCAAGCATTCTGTCAAGGAATCTTTTATATCGGCAGGTTTTTATTGTAGGGTTGCTGAACATGCGTATTCTGTGTGTAGGCCTGGTGGAGCAGTCTAGTTTGAAGTGAGAGACCAGGTACAGAGGGGCCAAACCGAGAGTAGATTTGAAACAGAGATATGTGAATTTGAACAATACTCTTGTCTCCAGGGGCAACCAGTGGAGTTTTTGGTAGTAGGGGGTTATGTGGTCCCATTTCTTTAGTCCGAAAATCAGTCACACAGCTGAGTTTTGTATGATTCGGAGTTTTTGAACGGTTTTCTTGAGCGACCCCAGATAAATAATATTGCAATAGTCAAGTAGGTTTAGGATGGAGGATTGCACCAGTAGGCGGAATGATGTTGAGTCGTAGTATTTTCTGATGGTTCTAAGTTTCCATAGTGTCGAGAAGCCCTTTCTGATTAAAAGCTCTGAATGAGTATCTAGGGTGAGATAGCGGTCCTCAGGCTCATTTTAGATCTCAGGGATCTCAACAAATGTTTGGTCAAGGAGCAGTTCAAAATGCTCTCTCTTGCCACACTTTACCCTCTTCTCACTCAGGGCGACTGGCTATGCTCCTTGGATCTCAAATAAGCCTACACACATATCCCTGTACATCTGATGTCCAGACAGTACCTCCAATTTCTAATCAATCGTTCTCATTACCAGTACAAGGTGTTACCCTTCGGTCTGGCCTCCTCTCCCAGGATATTCACAAAATGTCTCATTGTGGCCGCCTTTCTACGCTCTCACAATTTACAAGTCTTCCCTTACCTGGACGACTGGTTAATCAAGGCTCCTTCACCTCAGGCAGTGCTTCTTGCCACCAACCAGACCATCCTGTTTCTCCAAATTCTGGGTTTCGAGATCAACCTACCCAAGTCGCATCTCATTCCAACTCAGCGACTTCAATTCATTGGAGCGATATTGGACACTGTTCTAATGAGGGCGTTTCTTCCATCCAACCACCTTCAGACCCTTCTTCATCTCTGTCAGCAGGTGCTCCCACAGCTTTCCATCTCTGCCAAACAAATGATGGTGCTCTTGGGTCACATGGCGTCGACATTTCAAGTCACCCCCTTCGCACGTCTTCACCTGCGCACTCCTCAATGGACCCTAGCTACCCAATGGTCCCAGGCGACGGATCCTTGTTCGCGACACATATCTGTGACATTGTCTCTTCGAAAGTCTCTGCAATGGTGGTTGAAATCTTCCAATCTCTACAGAGGTCTTCTGTTCCATCTGCCTCCTCATTATCTCGTCATCACCACAGTATGCCTGGGGAGCTCACTTGAATGATCTCCAAACGCAAGGTCTTTGGACTGCCCAGGAAAAGAGACATCACATCAATTTCCTGGAACTCAGAGCGATGTTTTATGCCCTCCAGGCTTTTCAGCATCTCCTCTTTCCTCAAGTACTACTGCTTTGCACAGACAATCAAGTTGCGATGTACTACATCAACAAACAGGGTGGGACGGGCTCTCGCCTGTTGTGTCAGGAGGCCCAAAAGATTTGTCTTGGGCGATAGCTCGCCATTTATTCCTGAAAGCTGTCTACATTCAGGAAGAGCAGAATTCCTTGGCTGACAATCTCAGCAGAATTCTCCAACCTCACGAATGGACTCTCGATCCCATGACTCTCCAGTCCATTTTCGCTCAATGGGGCACTCCTCAAGTGGACCTCTTTGCGGCTCCTCACAGTTATCAACTGCCTCTCTTTTGCTCCAGACTCTACTACCCTCATCGTCTGGCAGCAGATGCGTTTCTTCTGGATTGGACCAGTCAGTTCCTTTATACCAGGGGTGTCCAATGTCGGTCCTCGAGGGCCGCAATCCAGTCGGGTTTTCAGGATTTCCCCAATGAATATGCATGAGATCTATTAGCATACAATGAAAGCAGTGCATGCAAATAGACCTCATGTATATTCATTGGGGAAATCCTGAAAATCCGACTGGACTGCGGCCCTCGAGGACCGACATTGGACACCCCTGCTTTATACCTTTCCTCCTCTACCTCTCATGTTGTGGACCTTGTTCAAACTCCAAAGGGAACGAGCCACCATGATTCTCATTGCTGCACAGTGGCCCAGACAACATTGGTTCTCCCTTCTTTTTCAACTCAGTTCCAGGGAAACCCTTCTTCTTCCAGTGTTTCCTATTCTGCTTACTCAGCATCAGCAGTCCCTTCTACATCCCAACCTACAGTCTCTACACCTGACAGCTTGGTATCTCTCAGGCTGAGCTCGACCCACTCTCTTCTTTCTCAGCCTGTCCGTTCTATACTTGATGCTTCCAGGAAGCCGTCCACTCTTCAGTATTATCAACAGAAGTGGACCCGGTTTTCTTCCTGGTGCCTTCTGCATCATCATGATCCAACTTCACTAGCAGTAGAACTAGTGTTGGATTATCTTCTTTCTTTATCTAACTCTGGTCTCAAGTCTACCTCTATCAGAGTCCACCTCAGTGCCATTACTGCTTTTCATGAACCTGTTCATGGAAAACCTCTTACTGCTCATCCTTTGGTTTCCAGATTTATGCGGGGGCTTTTCAATGTGAAACCACCTCTCAAGCCTCCTATTGTCTGGGATCTTAATGTGGTTCTTTCCGCTTTAATGAAGCCTCCCTTTGAACCATTGGCCACAACTCATTTCAAATTTCTCACTTCAAAAGTGGTCTTCCTTATTGCTCTCACCTCTGCCAGGAGGGTCAGTGAGTTACATGCACTAGTTGCAGATCCCCCTTTCACTGTTTTTCATCATGACAAGGTGGTTCTGCGTACACATCCAAAGTTTCTTCCTAAGGTTGTCTCTGACTTTCACCTTAACCAGTCCATTGTCTTACCTGTATTCTTTCCGAAACCGCATTCTCATCCAGGGGAATAGGCTTTGCATACTTTGGACTGTAAATGTGCTTTGGCTTACTATTTAGAGCGTACTAAGCCTCACAGATCATCTCCCCAACTTTTTCTGACTTGATCCAAATAAGTTGGGTCATCCTGTTTCTAAGCAAACGATTTCCAATTGGCTTGCTGCCTGATTTTCGTTCTGTTATGCTCAGACCGGACTGACACTGGAAGATTCTGTCACGGCCCATAAGGTTAGAGCTATGGCAGCATCTGTGGCTTTTCTCAGATCTACTCCTATTAAGGAAATCTGCAAGGCTGCTACTTGGTCCTCAGTTCATATTTTCACATCTCATTATTGTCTGGATGCATTCTCCAGAAGGGATGGACACTTCGGCCAATCTGTTTTACAAAATTTATTTTCCTAATGGCCAACCTTCCCTCCATCTCTCTTTTTGTTAGCTTGGAGTCACCCATCAGTTAAGAATATGCTGCTTGCTTGTCCTGGGATAAAGCACAGTTACTTACCGTAACAGGTGTTATCCAGGGACAGCAGGCAGATATTCTTACGTCCCACCCACCTCCCCGGGTTGGCTTCTTAGCTGGCTTATCTTAACTGGGAACCGCGCGCCTCCGTCGGGCGGGAAGGCACTCGCGCATGCACGGTGCGGCCTAACTAGAACTTTCTAAGTTCTTAGAGTGCAATCACTCTAAAATTGTCCGTACCGGGGCTCTGTTGGTGCCGTCACCCATCAGTTAAGAATATCTGCCTGCTGTCCCTGGATAACACCTGTTACGGCAAGTAACTGTGCTTATTCCCTCATTCATAGACAGATTACTGATCCCTTATGATTTGCATAGGGCAGTACGCTCTTCCCAGCATCTTCTTGCGGTTCCTTCAGTTCGTCAGTTGTTTTATGATACAACACATAAAGCAGTCTTTTCTGTAACCAGACCCACATTGTGGAATGTCCTACCACTGTCCCTGAGTCAAGAAAAGAACCTTAACAACTTTAAATCTAATCTCAAACATTTCTTTTCAGAGATGCTTTTGAGATCTATACTTCTTATTCAAAATCTCAGACATTAGGCCATATATTAAAGATTCCCCCTACTCCTATTGTATTTCGCCTCCCATTTGCCCATATGTATCTCGTTTTGTCTGTGCTGTTCTTGTGAAATTGTTTCCCACAATTTTATATTTAACATTTTTTTAAATACTTTGTATAAATTGTAAACTGCTTTGCATATAAAAGCGGTATATCAAGACCTTAATAAACTTGAAACTCTTCACGGCGTTTGGATTCTGATCACAGGGGTTCAGACTCAGTCTGACTGTGGTCTGACTGGAAGCAGAAGAGACAACTTTCCTGGTGGCAGAGGTCCTTTCCTATTTCCAGCTACCCTGAGAGGACCTGTGTCAGGCTGCAGCAAAGCTTCCCAGCATCTGGTCTGTGAGTAGGGCTATCAGAGCCCACAGGGCAGTTGGGGAGGGGGGTATCTGAAATTGTGGTTTTTAAGGTTCTAGTTTGTTGTAGCCTTGTTCCCCCGCACCAAAAATCCTAAAATTGCTGGTTTTTGAGATCCTCTGCTGGAGTTACAAGAGTTGACAACTTAGCAATCTCTGACAATGACATGCAAATGGGCAACATTGAAATGAGCCCTCCAGTGAATTCTTAAAAATCCCAAGCATTGGCTTTTGGCGACAAAAATAAGCGACTGGTCCAAGAGTGTTGGTCAGTATCAGAGACTGCTAGAAAGTGTTGTGATGTAGCAGGAGAGATGGCCATTCTCTCCCACAGCATCACAGCAACCCTACTCTGCAGCAGCGGCGACACCCCCCCCCCCCTTGCAGAGGGAGAGATGCCCACACTCTCCCACTGTCCTGAAATTCCAGCTGCGCATATTAACCATTTAAAAAAAAAAAAATTTTACGCAGCGTGTCAAGGAAGTTTTAAACGAGTATTAATAAAAACACTGACAACATCAAGCACAATCACTTTAATTTGTCCACCCCCACCACCCCCTGCAGCGGAGAGATGCCCACACTCTCCCGCTGCCCTGAAATCCTGGCTGCACACCACCCCTGTCAAAGAACGCCTCCGATGCTCCCTTCCCTCAAAATATTTGCCCAGAGAGACGCAAACTCCCTCCGCCCAGCTGGCCTTTGTCTAAAATGGGCCTTCCCCTCCCTAGGGCATCTTGGGATGCACCGGGAAGGGTCCTGAGGCTCTGATTGGCCCAAGCTGTGTAAAGCCCCTCCCAACTTGGGCCAATCAGAGCCTCAGCCCCCTCCCCGGATGCACCAGGAAGAGGCCTGAGGCTCTGATTGGCCCGGACGCCTAAGTTCCCTCCTATGGGGCATCCGAGCCAATCAGAGCCTAAGATGCACCGGGGAGGGGCAGGCCCATTTTAGACAATGCAGGCCAGCTTGGGAGGAGGGAGTCTGTGTCCCTCTGGGCATTTATTTTGAGATAAGGGGGAAGTGGCATCGGAGATGGGGGAGGGGGCATCAGTAGCGTTCTTTGGTGAGTTGGCACATGACTGGGATTTCAGGGCAGTGAGAGAGTGCAGGTATCTCTCCTACTGCAGGGAGGTGGGAGGGGATGGACAGATTAACGTTTATTTTTTTTGTGCTCTTGTTGAAGACATTTTGTAAATACTGTTCACTTTAATGGTGTTAACTATTTGCAGTTAACACGTATTTATTTAATGACAGTTTCCATCTGCATACCAATGCACTCCTTAATGCAACAATTTCTTGCAAAGCTTTTTTGTCACAAACATTCTATGTATCTGAATTTAAATACACTCTTATTAGGAAACCAAAACAATTTCCCTCTGCTGCTCATTTCAGTACACATTGAGCAACAGGTTAATTAGCTTTGGAGAATGTGGGCATCTCTCCTGCTGTTGTTTTCTTTTTACGTGTTTTTCTGCCCACGCCTATCGCTATCACCAGCAATGGACACATGCAAATGTAGCGAATCTTCACTGCTGTCCGCCGACCTCATTTGCATGCACGATTTTTTAAAGAATGTCTTGCTTTTTTTGATTCACTATCAAAACGGTTGTGTTAGCAGACCGTCGCTTTTTAACTTGGGTTTTTGAGAATCCTGGCCTCAGTTTTTTGAGGGCAGGCTTATCTATCCCATTCGGGGTTTCAGAGATTGCTTAGGTACTTGGTTCAGCATATCATCCATATTGCACTAGAAAGAGATTAGGTTCTTACATTGATAATATCTTTTCCAGTAGATAGGAATCTGTATTGCTGTGCCTGCTTGGACTGTCTACTGCCTGAAGGCTGCTTCTCTGTACTTCCTGGCAGTTGTGGTACCTTTGAAGACTTTGTATATTGTCTACTGTGTGTGTGTGTATATATATACATACACTGTAGACAATATACAAAGTCTTCAAAGGTACCACAACTGCCAGAGAGAGAGAGGTTTTCCCTGAGTTCTACTGTTAATAAAGTTTGTTTTGGATTCCCTCTCCATGCTTTTTTGAGATGGATGTTTTTATATTAGCAGATCAGTGTCTTGCTGGGGAGGGGCGGGTCTTCTCCCTATTCTCTCCTATAGGGCTGTCGCCAGTTTTTGGTCCCTAAAAGATATTATCATGGTAAGAACCTAATCTATTTTTAATGGTAGTCTGCATTGATAATTTTCCCTCTTAGGGAATAAACAAAACAATCAAATAACTATTTACATAAATTATATTGATATAATGATGGGAAAAAAAAATCTCAAAAACACACATCTTGAGTGCATGTATTAGAGAAAGCTATGTCTTATATGCACTTGTTGAAAGCCAAAAATTGCACTTCACCTCCACCCCATAGCACTGGCACCCCTAGGATTAATACAATGATGTAGCGTTGCTGGTAGTTTGCCGCCCCTCCCAGCACATTAACGCCTATCCGTGGACTATTCTGCATCTGTGCCGATCGCTATCACCAGTGGCTTGATCTCGTAAATCTGGCAACCCTTTAGGAATCTCATTTGCATGTGTGGTTGAAATTGTTAGAATTACAGCCGCTATATCGGCCCGTTGGATTTTACCAGCGATATTAGAGAATCCAGCTCTGCTCCCCACTATTTCTTGAAACTATGTATATTTCCTCTGTCTATTGAATCCATGTAGCTCCTATGGGTTGTTAAGTTCCCTTATTTGGGTTTTTTTTTTTAAGACTACGTATGTTCTCCTGTAACCCTTCCTGAGCTTTTTGGGAGGATGAGATATAAATCGAAATAAATTAAATAGTCGGGTCAGTGGCATTCTAGTAAGATTAAATAAATGCTCTGAAACAGTGGTCTCAAACTCAAGGCCTGGGGGACACATGTGGCCCGCCAGGTACTATTTTGAGGCCCTCGGTATGTTTATCATAATCACAAAAGTAAAATATAACAGTTTCTTAATCATATGTCTCTCTAGCTATAAATTACAATATTATTATTAAGACTTAGCCAAAAGGAAAGATTTATAAACTATAAAGAGTTTTACCTCATGTAAAATTGTCATTTCTTTAATAAGACATTAACTATTTTTTTTCTGAGGCCCTCCAAGTACCTACAAATCCAAAATGTGGCCCTGCAAAGGGTTTGAGTTTGAGACCACTGCTCTGAAAGGTCTACATTCTTTTATTTTTCAGTGTGCAGCGCTCTGATTATTTGAATACTTTTGAATTTATGGATAAACTGGCTGAAAACTTGAAGATGAAACTGGCCTCACAACCAAAGCTTTAAGGATGAAGAGCAGAAGAAGATCCAAAAGAGTGAATCTTTATATGCCAGATTTGTTTACACTGTTTTTCAGTTACCTGTCAAACCACATCTGGGAGAAATGGGCTTTTTATCTTGTTTTAAAACTTGTAGTACATTATTTTTGTAACAAGATACTACTTTTGAAAAATCAGGTCATATATTAAAATGTCCTCATTAGATTTTTATTTTTAATTTTAGTAATTCTAAACTCTGTTTCTTTTGCAAATTGTCTTGCTGCTTTTGTAACATGTGCCATTTGACCTGCAGGAGTAAATTGTTTAAAAGATTGGTAGCTGAATTATAAAGCAACAGTAAAGATAGTATAATGCTTTATCCCAGGACAAGCAGGCAGCTTGTCTTAACTGATGGGTGACGACACCGACGGAGCCCCGGTACGGACAATTTTAGAGTGATTGCACTCTAAGAACTTAGAAAGTTCCAGTAGGCCGCACCGCGCATGCGCAAGTGCCTTCCCACCCGACGGAGGCGCGCGGTCCCCAGTTTCTTAGTTTCCGCGGAGCTAAGAAGAAGCGTTTTTCTCAACAGTTGTTGAATTTTTTCCTCTTGCCTTCCCGCTCACGTGTTTTTTGTGGAAGTTAACCTTCCTTGTTTTCTTTTTGTTTTTCTCTTAATATTTCCCCCCCCAAAAAAAAATTTATTTTTTTTGTTTCTTTTTGTCATGCCCCGGCGGGCCTGTTGGCACAATCGAAGCCTCCGCCTTCGATTTAGCAGAGGCCGTGTTCACCTTCATGCCCCCGCTGCCGGGATTCAAGAAGTGTCAGCGATGTGCACGTCCCATCTCGTTGACCGACCCCCACAATTGGTGTCTTCAGTGCCTGGGTCTGGATCATAACGCTTCATCTTGCACCCACTGCACTTCTCTCAAAAAGCGCACCTTGAGAAACCGGCAAATCCAGCAAAAACTTCTCTTCAGTGCCGGGATGGACCCCTCGACATCCACTCTGACGTCGGTTGCCCCCTCTAAATCGGCGCCGACTCTTTCGACACCGCCTGAACTTCCTCTGGTGTCGCATCCCCCAAGTAAGCCGGCTAAGAAGCCATCCTCTTCCCTGGAGCGCCCTCCGGCCGATCCTGCAGTGAGTCCAGTCCTGCCGGCTTCGAGGCGCCCACGTAAACGCTCCGCTCCTATTGAGGTGAGTGCCACATCATCGGCCTCCTCATCTCCCGAGCGTCGAGCAGCACCACAGGTACCGAAGAAAAAGAAAGCGGTACCGGTGCCTTCTTTGGATGATCGCATTGCGGCCATCCTCCAAGTCCAGCTTCAGGAGCAATTGCAACAGCTTCTCCCTGCTCTGCTGGCACTGAACCTTCCAGTCTCGGTCCGTCTGAGCCTCCGGTACCGATGGCGACCCAACCTCTGTTGTCGGCATCCACTCTCTCGGCGCCGATGCACGCTACCTCCGCTTCCATGCCTGTTTTATCAGCGGAACAGAGAACCTCACACCATGTGGTGCAGACTGTCTCCGAATCGGCACCGTCTCCCGATCTCGCACAACACCATGTCACTTCTCCCGGTACCGCCTCCATGCGCTCCAGCAAGTCAGTGCGGAAATCTCGGCATGCTGAGCCCTCGACTCTGCTGTCTCGGGGTCGGCCTTCTCAGGTTAGTGACCCTGACTTGTGGGACGACTCTGCGGAGCCTGTCGGTACCGATGAGCTTGTTTCCTCTAATGAAGAGGCTCCTTCTCTCCAGGAACCAACTAGTAAACCTGACCAGACCTCGTTTACTAAATTCTTGAAGGAAATGTCTGACTCCCTCTCTATACCTCTGGAGTCTGATTCCAAGAAATCTCAAGCTTTCCTGGAAGCTCTGGATTTTGACCAACCTCCAAAAGAATTTCTCAAGTTGTCCCTGCATGATATTCTGCGGGAAACTTTTTACAAAAATTTGGAGACTCCTTTGACAATTCCGGGAGCTCCATGGAAGTTAGACACCCTGTACAAGGTTATCCCTATTCCGGGCTTTGATAAACCGCAACTCCCCCATGAGTCCTTGCTCGTGGAATCCACCTTGAAGAAGGCGGCGGGCACTAGTGTCTATGCCTCGGTCCCTCCTGGCAGAGAGGGTAAGACCATGGATAAATTTGGCAAGCATTTATACCAAAATGCTAAGCTTGCCAACCGTTCAGGCAATTATGCTTTTCATTTTTCTTTGTACCTAAAGCATTTAATCCAACAGGTGTCTTCCCTCCAAAAATATCTTCCTGAGCACAAGATACCTTTATTACAGCAGTATACTTCCAGTTTGCTCCAGCTTCAGAAGTTCATGGTCCGTTCCATTTATGACACATTCGAACTGACCTCCAGGGCTACTGCCATGGCGGTTGCCATGCGCCGCTTGGCTTGGCTCTGGGTCTCGGAGCTAGATGTGAATCACCAAGACCGCCTTGCCAACGCTCCGTGCTTGGGTGACGAGTTGTTTGGTGAATCCTTAAGACACCACCATGCAAAAACTGTCTGCCCACGAGACCCGGTGGGATATCTTGTTGAAGAACAAAAAGAAGCCTCCACCTGCTCGCCCTTTTCGTCAGCATTCGTCTTACCAACAACGTTACTCGGCTTGACCTCTGCATCCTCCTCAACACCAACCTCGGAGGCCACGTCAGCAGCAGCATCAGGCTCGTCCACAACAACAGCAACCTGTGAAACCAGCTGCCCCACCAAAGTCCACTCAGCCTTTTTGACTTACTTCTCAGGGACATAGCCAGTCTCCCCCCAATTTCTGCTCTACCACAGTCTATCGGCGGCCGCCTTCACAATTTTCTCAACCGTTGGGAACTTATCACCTCAGACCAATGGGTGCTAAACATCATTTGCCACGGTTATTCTCTCAACTTCCAGACTCTTTCGCCAGAAAATCCTCCAAAAGAGTCTGCTTCCAACTCTTCTCAGTCCTCCTTCCTCCTTTAGGAGGTCCAATCCCTTCTTCTTCTGAACGCCATAGAGGAAGTTCCTCTCGATCAGAGGGGGAAGGGATTTTACTCCCGTTATTTTCTGGTTCCCAAAAAGATGGGGGATCTCAGACCTATCTTGGATCTCAGGGACCTCAACAAGTGTTTAGTAAGGGAGAAGTTCAGAATGCTCTCTCTGGCCACGCTTTATCCTCTTCTCACTCAGGGCGACTGGCTATGCTCCCTTGACCTCAAGGAGGCATACACTCACATACCCATGCATCAGAACTCCAGACGGTATCTCAGATTTCAGATCCATCACCGTCATTATCAATACCGGGTGTTACCCATCGGCCTGGCCTCATCTCCAAAGGTATTCACCAAGTGTCTGATCGTGGTAGCTGCTTTTCTCAGATCTCACGGTCTCCAAGTCTTCCTTTACCTGGACGACTGGCTAATCAAGGCTCCTTCATCTCAACAAGTGGTTCAAGCCAACAACATCTCCTTCCTTCGCATCCTTAGATTCGAGATCAATTACCCAAAGTCGCATCTCCTTCCCACTCAGCGGCTACAATTCATTGGAGCGGTCCTCGACACCACCCTCATGAGGGCGTTTCTTCCCTCCGACCCTCTGCAGACACTGCTCCACCTCTGTCATCATGTGCTCCTTCAAGGCTTCATTTCGGCAAGCCAGATGATGGTTCCGTTAGGCCACATGGTCTCGACGGTGCAGGTCACTCCTCTCACCCGTCTCCACCTTCGTACTCCTCAGTGGACCTTGGCCACTCAATGATCCCAGGCGACAGATCCTCTTTCACGTCACATATCTGTAACATCGTCGCTCCGACAGTCTCTGCGATGGTGGTCGAACTCCTCCAATCTTTCCAGAGGTCTTCTCTTCCATCTACCTCCTCACTCCATGATCATTACCACGGATGCTTCCCCGTATGCCTGGGGGGCGCACATGGACCACCTCCGCACACAAGGTCTTTGGACAGTCCAGGAACGAGCTCATCACATCAATTTCCTGGAACTCAGGGCAATGTTTTATGCTCTCAAGACGTTTCAACATCTTCTCTGTCCCCAGGTTCTTCTTCTGTGCAAAGACAATCAAGTGGTCATGTATTACATCAACAAGCAAGGCGGAACAGGCTCTCGTCTCTTATGTCAGGAGGCCCAAAGGATCTGGTCTTGGGCGACAGCTCGCAGTCTCTTTCTGAAGGCTGTTTACATTCAGGGTGAACAGAATTCCTTAGCAGACAACCTCAGCAGAATTCTTCAACCTCACGAATGGACCCTTGACCCTGTCACTCTCCGGTCCGTCTTTGCTCAGTGGGGCACTCCTCAAGTGGACCTCTTTGCAGCTCCTCACAATCATCAACTGCCCCTCTTTTGTTCCAGACTCTATTCCCCTCATCGTCTGGCAGCAGATGCTTTTCTCCTCAATTAGGCGGATCAGTTTCTTTATGCCTTTCCTCCCCTTCCTCTCATTTTGCGGACATTGTTCAAACTTCAGAGGGAGAAGGCCACCATGATTCTCATCGCCCCACGGTGGCCAAGGCAACATTGGTACTCCCTTCTACTTCAGCTCAGTTCCAGGGAACCCATACTGCTACCAGTATTTCCTACTCTACTTACTCAGCATCAGCAATCTCTGCTTCATCCCAACCTGCCATCTCTCCACCTGACAGCTTGGTTTCTCTCGGCTTGACCCCTGCTCATGCACCTCTCTCTCAGTCTATTCGTTCCATTCTGGATGCCTCCAGGAAACCGCCCACTCTTCAATGTTACCAACAGAAGTGGACTCGTTTCTCTTCCTGGTGCCTCCTTCATCATCATAATCCCACTACGCTACCGGTAGAAGAACTGTTGGATTATTTGCTCTCTTTATCGGACTCTGGTCTCAAATCTACTTCCATCAGAGTGCAGCTCAGTGCCATTACTGCTTTTCATGAGCCAGTTCACGGAAAACCTCTCACGGCTCATCCTCTGGTCACTAGGTTCATGAGGGGTCTTTTCAATGTGAAACCACTTCTTAAGCCCCCTCCAATTATCTGGGATCTTAATGTGGTTCTGTCCTCTCTCATGAAGCCTCCTTTTGAACCATTGGCCACGGGTCATCTAAAATTTCTCACTTCGAAAGTGGTCTTCCTTATTGCCCTCACCTCTGCCAGGAGGGTCAGTGAGTTGCATGTACTAGTGGCTGATCCACCCTTCACTGTTTTTCACCATGACAAGGTGGTTTTACGTACACATCCAAAGTTTCTCCCTAAGGTTGTCTCTGATTTCCACCTTAACCAGTCCATTGTCTTACCTGCATTATTTCCGAAGCCTCATTCTCATTCTCATCCAGGAGAACAGGCTTTGCATACTCTGGACTGTAAGTGTGCTTTGGCTTACTATTTAGAACGCACTAAGCCTCACAGATCATCTCCCCAACTTTTTCTCTCTTTTGACCCCAATAAGTTGGGGCACCCTGTTCTAATTGGCTTGCTGCTTGCATCTCATTCTGTTATGCTCAGACCGGACTTACACTGGAAGGTTCTGTCACGGCTCATAAGGTTAGAGCTATGGCAGTATCTGTGGCTTTCCTCCGATCCACTCCTATTGAGGAAATCTGCAAAGCTGTCACTTGGTCCTCAGTTCATACTTTTACCTCTCATTATTGTCTGGATGCATTCTCCAGACGGGATGGACACTTCGGCCAATCTGTTTTACAACATTTATTTTCCTAATGGCCAGCCTTCCCTCAATCCCTCTTTTTGTTAGCTTGGAGGTCACCCATCAGTTAAGAATATGCTGCCTGCTTGTCCTGGAATAAAGCACAGTTACTTACCGTAACAGGTGTTATCCAGGGACAGCAGGCAGATATTCTTACGTCCCACCCACCTCCCCGGGTTGGCTTCTTAGCTGGCTTATCTTAACTGGGGACTGCGCGCCTCCGTCGGGCGGGAAGGCACTCGCGCATGCGCGGCCTACTGGAACTTTCTAAGTTCTAGAGTGCAATCATTCTAAAATTGTCCGTACCGGGGCTCCGTCGGTGCCGTCACCCATCAGTTAAGAATATCTGCCTGCTGTCCCTGGATAACACCTGTTACGGTAAGTAACTGTGCTTTATTGGTGGCCTTTCACCACAGAAAGTGCATGTATCATTTTAAAATAAAGACATTATTTGATATGAGGTGGGGGGCAGGTGAAATGAAATGCTATCTATTAACTGAAGGAAAAGAAAAGTCAGCTTGAAGGGACCATTTTACTGTATATCTCATCCTGTAACTTTTTTTCATGCTTAGCTTTGTAAGGTCCTGTGGGGTATTAGAAACAAAGGGTGAATATGCTAAACCTTTTTGGGGCACTGTATTAGAAATATGGTATTGACCACTTTCCTCAAGAATTTTCATGGAAAGGCCGTCTAAAGACTAAAACAGATGTTTGTCAAACAGGCGGACTTGTAATATACTGAAAAAGTATAGTTTGGTATGAAGGGTTATAACATAAAGCATCTGTATGTGTAATATTTAAGCATGAGACTGGATAATATGGTGTTCCAATATGTTCAAGCAGCAACACTGTTGTAGCAAAGGGTAAAGTTTTTCTGACAAACCAAGTCATATAGATGGCAATTCTATAAGTGGATGACACCTTGTAGGTTCCCTGATGTTGCATGGGGAGTGTCTATTCTCTAACAACATCTGGTATTGGTGTGCTGTTCCACCAGCCTTATTGTGTAACCAAGCACATCTAACTGCAACAAGGGTGCACATAACTTATAGGTTGGGTTAAGAGACTTGTCCCACCTTGCATTTGCACACTATAGCACAAGGATAGTTAGGTGGGTAAGTACTACTTTTTGGTGCATATGATTATGCAAAGAGGTTGCTTAACTTCAGGCATTACAGAATTGCCCTTATTTTTAAATGGCCCCATTTGATCTAAAATAATGAAGGAGAAAGTAGAATTGTAATCACTGAAACTAAAAGCAACTGTTAATTTGCTGCTATTTAATGATAAATACCGTATTTTCACATAGATAACGCGCACACGGGTATAGCGCGCAAAAAACACATTTATGTACATAAATTTTTATATACCGCGCACACCCGTATACCGCGCATACTGCCCGACTCTCCTTTCGCCCGCCCCGACTCTCCTCTGGAGACCCTGACTCTGTTTTCGCACGCCCCGACTCTCCTTTCCTCCTTGAAGTCCTGTCCCTACCCTGAAAGCCTGATGTCCCCCCCCGAAGTCCGATTCACCCCCCCGCAGGACCGCTCGCACCCCCACCCCGAAGGACCGCTCGCACCCCCACCCCGAAGGACCGCTCGCACCCCCACCCCGAAGGAGCGCTCGCACCCCCACCCCGAAGGAGCGCTCGCACCCCCACCCGAAGAACCGCTCGCACCCCCACAGCCTCACCCCCCTCCCCCATGGAGAAGCTGTCTACCTTGTTTCCGGATGCCAGCGAGCCCAGCTGTTTCCTCTGCCGGCGGTCCCACCCCTTCTCTGAGCCCTGCTGTGCTGCTTTTTCTTCCAGCGGTCCCGCCCTTTCTCTGACATCAGAGAAAGGGCGGGACCGCCTGAAGAGGAAGCAGCGCAGCACAGGGCTCTGAGAAGGGGCAGGACCACCGGCAGAGGAAGCAGCTGGGCTGGCATCCGGAAACAAGGTAGACAGTTTCTCCATGGGGGAGGGGGGAGGCTGTGGGGGTGCGAGCGGTCCTTCGGGTGGGGGTGCGAGCGGTCCTTCGGGGTGGGAGTGCGAGCGCTCCTTCCGGGTGATGAATCGGGCGTCGGGGGGGGGGGGGAACTATGTAAAAAAAATTTTGTACAACGCGCAAGGGTATGCGCGGTTTGTAAAAACCATGTATAACGCGTGCGTTATATGCGAGAAAATACGGTAATAGTGGAGATATAACTTACTAGGTGGGATACTAGATTTCCTAAGAGAGCTATCATTTTTACCATGCCAATTCTAATTTTATCAAACTGGTTTAGACTTTCATCTCAAACCGCAGCCTTAGTACTTAATTGTGTGTCATCCATAACTGAATAAACTATTAACTTTCATAAGTTTAATTTTATATTCTCTTGGATATGTTTTTCTACCATTGTGAAACAGAGGTCTAATACATGACAGCCTTTTTGGTCTGTACGTCACTGGTGGGTGTGTCATTGGTTTAAGCACCCAAATTGAATAGTAACGGTGTTCTTTCCTTAAAACTATACTACAGAAGTAGGCATGTGCATAATTCTGAATGACAATATTTGGAGGGTGTGATTTCAGTAGAGGGCATCTTTGAAATGTGCAAAAAGGCACCTGTTACATGTGCTTTAAAAAATTAATAAATTTGTACATTGACTCTAGTAATGAACAGATTTATACCTTTTATGGAGTATGTGTTAAATGTGTATGTACTCCATAAATGCATATTATACAAAATGTGCACATCTTTTTATCTGCTCAAACTATACACTTCTCATAGTCATTTCCACAGCGCACAATTAGGAAGCCCTTTCATAGAGCTTTCTTTTGCTAAAAAATACAATAAATTATATTTCCAGTATAATAGGTGAGACATTCTAGAGCAGTGGTTCCCAATCCTGTCCTGAAGGACCACCAGCCAATCAGGTTTTCAGGATAGCCCTAATGAATATGCATGGTGCAGATTGCATGCTGGAAACCTCCCTCATGCATTCATTAGGGCTATCCCAAAAACCTGACTGGCTGGTGGTCCTCCAGGACAGGGTTGAGAACCACTGTGATAGACCAGGGGGTCTCAAACTTTTTTTTAGCTCCGGCACACTGAACGGAGCAAATGTTTTTTGTGGCACATTGTAATTGTAACAACGGTAAATATGAAGAGAATTTAATAAAATAGAATTCTGGAATCTCTCGTTGCACACCCAGAATCTCTTTGGGGCACACAGATTGAGAGACACTGATCTAGACAGATGGTTATTTCCCCATAGCTGCATGCTTCTGCAGACGGAATCCACTCTGGATTTTTCACTCTGCCTCTGCTGAATGTCACTGGGTTCTCTAGCTCCACCTACAGTTCTTTCCTTCTGCACGCATGTCTGCAAGAGTGTTCTCTCCCCATTTTATTATTTTTATTCAGCACTGGCAGTGAAATTTCTCATCCAGCTACTGTGAGAGACCTGAAAGCAGGCTACAGCTTAGATCTTCTGTCGGGCCATAGTAAGTACTATGCACAAGCAGACAGCCTATGAGAGGAATTGGAGGAAGTTGGAAAAGTGGGGGTTTGAGTGTTTCTGAATATTCCCCCTCCTGAAAAATCCTATAATTGCTGTTTTTGGAGTTTGGGAAGTGTGAAAAATATTGCAATTTTGGTGTGAATTTTTTAACAGCACCCATCTTGGATTTTTTTAGCAGTCTTTTTTTTAAGCTCCCTGCTTTTTCAAAACTGCAAATTTTGCCTAGGATTCTTGCCAGGTTTGTGCATATTTAGCGTTTTTAAAGCATCCTTGTGCTGTATGGCGCAGCCAGGGGGGACGGCAGTGTCTAGCTTAGCCTCTCCCCTGCTGAAAAAGATGACCCAAATGCTCAGTTAGCCCAGCAATGTGACCTTTTGGGGCTCAGCATGGCTGGTAATTCCGTTTGCTAGGCTGTGGACCCTCCACAGCTTAAGAAACGCAAATTTAAGTCATTTAAGGGTGACTCTATGCCCCAGGAGCCAGACACATTTTGCAAATTTATGAAATCTTTGTGGCCTGAATTTCAACACAAATGTTCTCTTTGTGGTGGTGTGCCTTTGGGCATGTCCTTGCTTCAGCCTCCTTCTGCTTTCACGTTGCTGATAACCTGATGCTGATGTTTTGCTAACTGATCCCTTGTTTGCAGGTATAATGCTTCCTGGACCAGAAGATCAGGGGCTGTGTGCTGGCTCTGTGGATCTCTCTGGGGGTTGTGGATCCTGCGGAGGAGCCTACTGTCCTGCTCTGCCGGACCTTATTTCTGAGTCCTTGCAGGAATTGCACTTATTCACTTAGCTGGCTCCATCCACTTCTTCCTCTTGGCTTTGTGGTATGTGTTCGCAGTCTGCTATCTTTCTCTAGCACCGATATGAGCATTCTGGTCTTGGGACAGTTTGACGCTCCAGAGGGTGCTCTAAAAAATTGCTAGAGCTATGTCCCACTTGTATCCCCTAACAAACACACGGATCATTACCCACAATATCCAACCCACAAAAAAGTCAATCAAAAAAAAAAGGGGGTTAAAAAGATAATTAATACAAAATGAATTTTAATTAATTTTATTTTTATTCTTATTGAGTGCCTGACTTCTTGTTTATAAGACAATCTATTATTACTAGTAACCCACACTTATCATATAAGACCTTATTTTAAGCATACACTTTTACCCTAATGTATAAATATCCATCAAGTTTGATTCAATTTATATTGAGAGGCTGAAGTATAATAAATGCATTGTTCTCAGTAAAGAGACCTTATAACTTATATGTTATTTCAAGTCTTCATCCTGAATGCATGTGATGTAATTATTTACTTCAAACCTCCTTCCTACCTCAAAAAAGTTTTATTTTTTATATGTAATAGCCATCTTCTGAGCTTGCTGTACTATCAAAATCATTAAATCCATCCGCATTTATTTAAAATACGGTTCCAATTTGTCACAAATTCTGTGTCTTCTCTGTACAAATGAGGCTCTTTTAACACCCTAAGACCGCTGGGAATTTGTTTAAACTCTCAAATATTCAATTAACGTAAGGGTGTGTAATTCTGTTCGTATATACGTGACCATATATCCATTGAAGGACCATTTTGGTCATTGATGAAAAAAAGTGGAGCTGTTAATATATTAAGATGTGCATCTGAGAAGCTCAAGGTATGTATATCTGTAGCTTCCTCACTCATAATTGATCTGAGTGTCTAAATGTTTAATAATTTAGACAACAGGTAAATAGCTATAGTGCAGCTACCTCCCTACACACAGCAGGTGGCTATGTTAAACGAAACAAATTCTTTTAATTGATCCTACAACATATACTGAAAATCAACTAACAAACACATGGATCATTACCCACAATATCCAACCCACAAAAAAGTCAATCATTTGTACAGAGAAGACACAGAATTTGTAACAAATTGGAACTGTATTTTAAGTAAATGTGGGATGGATTTAATGATTTTGATAGTAGAGCAATCTCAGAAGATGGCTATTACATATAAAATATAAAACTTTTTTGAGGTAGGAAGGAGGTTTGAAGTAAATAATTACATCACATGCATTCAGGATGAAGACTTGAAATAACATAAGTTATAAGAGGTCTCTTTACTGAGAACAATGCATTTATTATGCTTCAGCCTCTCAATCTAAATTGAATCAAACTTGATGGATTTATTTATACATTAGGGTAAAAGTGTGCTTAAAATAAGGTCTTATATGATAAGTGTGGGTTACTAGTAATAATAGATTGTCTTATAAACAAGAAGTTAGGCACTCAATAAGAATAAAAATAAAATTCATTAAAATTCATTTTGTATTAATTATCCTTTCCACCCCCTTTTTTTTTTTTGATCCACTTGTATCCCCTGGCATCGGAGTGTCTAGCAGGTTTTGGGTTTGCCCATGGTGGATTCTTTGGTGACACAGGGGACTAAGCCCATTTCTCTCCCCAGGGAGGGTGGTGTAGTGTTAAAAGACCGTCATGTGGTCCTCAGGAAACTCTTTTTGACACAGCTGCTTCGGCAATGTCTCTTGACTGGGCATACTGGAGAGTGAGACTATGGATCTCCCTCCTCAACTTCTTTTGGCTGGGACAGATTATATGGCTGATGCATTGCATGACCTTAGCCAAGTTTTGGGGACATGATTGAAACATTCAAGATAATGAAGGGAATAGACTTAGTAAAGACAGATTGTTCAACCTCTCCAAGGTAGAGAGAACGAGAGGGCACTCTAAACTTAAAAGGGGATAGATTCTGTACAAACGTAAGGAAGTTCTTCACCCAGAGAGTGGTAGAAAACGAATGCTCTGCCGGAAGCTGTTATAGGGAACAACACGCTCCAGGGATTCAAGACAAAGTTAGACAAGTTCCTGCTGAACCAGAACGTACACAGGTAAGGCTAGTCTCAGGGCACTGGTATTTGACATAAGGGCTGCCGCGTGAGTGGAATGCTGGGCACGATGGACCACTGATCTGACCCAGCAGTGGCAATTCTGTACTCCATCTCTGCCCATAGAATGCTTTGGAACAGACAGTGGGCTGGTGCATCTACTTCCAAGGCTACTTAGGCTAGACTGCCTTTTTAAAGGGGCAGTTCTTGTTTGGCAAAGGTCTGCCCAACCTTATGGATTCTATGATGGACCATTGCCCTAAGACTCTGCCGGACAGCAGACACAGACCCTCTGGGGGTTCTGGTCGTTCTTATTTTCATGGCTCAAGGTGATCCTGTATGTATGCAAGTGCCATGTCGCAAAGATTTTCACAAGGCTCTCGATCATAGTAGATGGTATACTGGCTACAGGCGTTCCTAACCTTCTACCTCCCAGTCTGTGCCTGCTTCCAAAAAGGCATAAAGATGCCAGGTTTGCTCCTCTTCAGATAGGGGGCTGGCTCTCATCATGTCTTCCCATCCAGCCCCTGTGCCTTCAGCTAAGCACCCTTACGGCCATCCTCAAGCAGGGTCCAGTGTCCATGGAGGATCCAAGTCACTTTACTCGTATGGTATACCTCTTGAGCATGCAGCCTTAGAACACAAAGGATATTCTGCTATGGTTGCTGATAATCTTCTCAAGTCTAACAAGTAGTTCAATTTTGGCTTATGCTAAAGCATTGAAGTCCTTCCAACACTGCTACACCCAAGGGAAGACAGGCACAGCTTACCACACCTGCTGAAACTGAGAACAGACTGGTTAGACTAGAGTACCTCCTCAAGGGCTGCAATCCAGTTGGGTTTTCAGGATTTTCCGTGAATATGTATGAAATCTATTAGCATACAATGAAAGCAGTGCATGCAAATAGATCTCATGCATATTCATTGGGGAAATCCTGAAAACCCAACTGGATTACAGCCCTCGCGGAGGGACTTTGATACCCCTGGATTAGAGGGAAGCACAGCTTCCCTCTAATCCAAAGTTACAGCCAAAGTTTTGTCTCAGTCTCCACCTGCTGGTCATGGTGAGTTATTACCCATCAGTGAACTGTACTGGGCTGGAGAGATGCTAAAAGTAATGTACTCACCATGGTAAGCACTTTTCCAGTAGATAGATGAGACTTCTAGCCCCCTGCCCAGAACTTATTCCAGCTGTCTACTGTTTTAGTATGTTTATGCTTCTCCAAGCTGATTCGTGGCTGCCTGTCAGCCCTTGGGGGCTAGAAAGACTTTGTATATATATTTCAATTTTATATGGGAGTAGGTTCTGATCTTTGAAGCCTGGGTTGGTGGTTAACATTACTGTTAATTCTTGAGCAAAACAGTTTGAGCCTGTTGCTACAGGTGCCTCTACTTCACGTTTAACAGGTGACTCTCAGTGCTTGGATAATAACTAGATGGTGCTAGAGAACCCAGTGAAGAACAGAGGCAGAGTGAAAAATCCAGAGTGCATTCCCTCTGCAGCAGCATGCAATAATGGGGAAATAACTGTCTAGAACAGTAGTTCCAACCCTCACCTGGAGGACTGCTAGCCAGTCAGGATTTTGGGATAGCCCCAATAAATATGAATGAGAGAAATTTGCATATAATGGAGGTGACAGGCATGCAAATCTGCCCAATATATATTCATTAGAGCTATCCCCAAAAAGCCAACTGACTGGTGGTCTTCCATGCTACTGGGAACTACCAGTCTAGAACAGACATGGGCAACTCCAAT
This sequence comes from Geotrypetes seraphini, assembly GCF_902459505.1. Taxonomy (NCBI): domain Eukaryota; kingdom Metazoa; phylum Chordata; class Amphibia; order Gymnophiona; family Dermophiidae; genus Geotrypetes; species Geotrypetes seraphini. Next base: position 136,065,466 of record NC_047088.1, on the reverse strand, counting down.
CAGGATTTCCCCAATGAATATGTATGAGATCTATGTGCATGCACTGCTTTCAATGCATATTCACTGGGGAAATCCTGAAAACCCGATTTGATTCCAGCCCTCGAGGGCCAGAGTTGTCCATCCCTGTCTAGAATGTTTCATCTATTGCAATGGTTCCCAACCCTGTCCTGGGGACCCCCCAGGCAGTTGGGTTTTCAAGATATTCCTAATGAATATGCATGAGAGAGATTTGCATATGATGGAAGTGACAGGTATGCAAATCTCATGCATATTCATTAGGGATATCTTGAAAACCCAACTGGCTGGGGAGGTCCCCAGGACATGGTTGAGAACCACTGATCTATCAAAGAGTTTAGCAGGGCAGGGGTAGGCAATTCCAGTCAAGAGCCACAGGCAGGTCAGGTTTTCATGAAATGCACACTGAATATATATGAGATTTGCATTTCAAGGCGGCAGTGCATGCAAATCCATCTCATGTATATTTATTGTGGATATCCTGAAAACCTGATCTGCCTTTGGCTCTTGAGGATTGGAATTGCCTACCCCTGTACCAGGGAAAATACATAATCTTTTTTAAAATGCTTTAATATAATCTTTAAATAAAACTACACCTCGATACTTGATTATAAGAAATTTATGGCCAAAGGGACCCAAAAATTTAGGTTGTGGGTTTATAGTCGATAATTTTTGTGCCTCTTATCCCCAATAGTAACAGGTGTTTCACTATCTTTCCCCCATACCCTTACCCACAGTGACCTGCATTTCACTCTTCTTCCCATCCCCTGCAGTGACCACTCACCTTTATAATGTTCTGATTTTCACCGGCAGTGAGCAGTGTGACAGATGCCACTTAGGCCAGCCCCTTAGCCCTTCCTTCTGACAATTTCAGGTTGTCGGAAGCAAGAGCTGTGAGGCTGACACATATTTATCACACTGCATGCTGCGTTATCAGAACTTTAAAAAGATATTCAGTAGAGGAAGGAGAGTGGAACGCTAGTCACTGAAGGCAGGGCCTAGGGAGCTCTACCAATTACAGCGGTATGCTATTACAGCCAGTCATGGGGGAGGGGGGCAAGTTTAGGCACAGTGGGTATGGTGGGAAGAGGGCAAAAATGCTGTACATGAAGGGGAAAGGAAGAAATGCAGGATACTACAAAGGAGGAATAATTAGAACATAAGAATAGCCTTACTGGATCAGAACAATGGTCCATCTAGCCCAGTATCCCATCTTCATGGAGGCCAATCCAAGTCACAAGTACCTAGCAAAAAACAAAATTGTAGCAGCATTCCATACCACCGATCCAGGGCAAGAGGTGAGGTCTCCCATTTCTGTTTCAATAGCAGTTTATGGATTTTTCCTCCAGGAACATGTCCAAACCTTTTTTTAAAATCATCACAGTTAATTCTCTACTTAAGTCCCCCCCCCCTCCTTTTTTGGGGGGAAAAGTGTTAACTTGGCTTATATTTGGGTATATACAGTAATGGAAGATTAAGATTAGGTTTATACCTTTGACAGTCTGTTAGCTGCTGTAGGATTCCATACGCTAGGGAGCTCATAATTAAAAAAAAAACCAAACATCTAAAAAGTGGCCTAAATGGGTACTTGGACGATCAAAAAGCCTGATCGTCCAAGTACCTATAATCAAAGCTGGTTTTAGACGTATCTAAAACTAGCTTAGGCCTTTCCCCTGCCTCTAAACGCAGAGCGAAGAGGCGTTTTTAGAGGAAGGGAAAGGGCGGGAGGTAGGCCGACCTAGTCCTAAGCGTGCAGCAGGTATAACCAAAACTTTAGGCAGGTTGTCTAGTCGGCACTTATACGTTTTGACTTAGACCAAGTCAAAACAAATATAAGTGCCGAAAAGGGGCCGCTGAGCTGATCGCAGCTGCTGCGATCAACTCAGCGGCCCCAGCAACCTGCCTACTCCCTACAGTAATGATCACGGCAGGAGAGATGGCTCATCTCCACTGCCACGATCCACCTTCCCCACCCCCCACCAACAATCGGCAGGAGAGAGCCCAAGTCCTCCTGCCCCGCGGCACTCCGATGTTCCCTGACAGGATCAGGACAAGAAGGAGCCCAAGCCCTCCTGGCCCAGTGACACCCCCACCCCTCGATCCCCCCTACCTTTAAATCAGTGGCTGGACAGACGGGTGGCAAGCCTGTCCGTCTGGCAGGCAGCCATTCGTTGAATAGCTGGCCTTAGGGCCTGATTGGCCCAGGTGGCTCAAACCCTGCCCACAGGTGGGGCCTGAGGCACCTGGGCCAACCGGCATAGGCCCAGTAGGCTTAGGCCCCTCCTGTGGGCGTGGCCTTAGGCACATGGACCCGAAATCTGAGGAACTTTTGAGAGGCTGGATGAATGTGAATGTGAGTGTAAGCCTCCTTGAGATCTAGAGAACATAACCAATCGTTCTGATCTAGAAGGGGATAAAGGGATGCCATGGACAACATGCAAAATTTTTCTTTGCCAAAAAATTTGAGAGCCCTGAGAACCAGAATGAGCTGCAGATCGCCCGTCTTCAGAACGAGAAAGTAACAGCAGTAAAACCCCATGCTTTGCTGTTCCAAGGGAACCTCCTCGATGGCATGGAGACAAAGCAGAGCTTGAACTTCCTGAAGAAGGGCGGTCTGGGAAGGATTGGAAGGATACTCTCTTGGAGGAAGCTCTGGTGGAATCAGTGAAATGAAGAGTATCCTTCCCTAATTATTGACAGCACCCAGTGGTCAGATGTAATGGACTCCCATCAGTGGTAAAAATGATGGAGAGGACAGAGGCAGAACAATGGAGGTTATGCTCTATTTGAGACAGTCAAAAAGGCTGAGTAGCCTTGGTTGCAGCAGAAGGCTGAGGTTTTTGTTGCTTCTGCTGCTGTTGTTTCTTGGGTGCTCGAGTGTAAGGAGCTGCCCTCGGAGGATAACGCCTCTGGTAGAATGGAAGAGGCCGAGGTTTCGCAGGAACTGGCTTAGGCTTTGGTCTGACGATAGAAGTAAAAGATTTTTCATGTTCAGACAATTTCTTAGTGGCAGCCTCTATGGATTAAGAACATAAGAAGTTGCCTCCACTGGGTCAGACCAGAGGTCCATCACGCCCAGCAGTCTGCACCAGCGGCGGCCCTATCAGGTCTACGACCTGTCAGGTTTTCTTGATTTAGCCCTATATCCCTATCTACCTCTATCTGTACCCTTCAATCCCCCTAGCCTTCAGGAATCTATCCAATCCCTCTTTGAATCCCCGTAGTGTACTCTGCCCGATCACATCCTCCGGGAGCGTGTTCCATGTGTCCACAACCCGCTGAGTGAAGAAGAACTTCCTGGCGTTAGTTCTAAACCTGTCCCCTTTCAGTTTCTCCGAGTGCCCCCTTGTACTTGTGGTTCCCCATAGTCTGAAGAATCTTTCCTTGTCTACCTTCTCTATGCTGTTCATGATCTTGAAAGTTTCTATCATGTCTCCTCTAAGTCTCCGCTTCTCCAGGGAGAAGAGCCCCAGCTTGTCCAGCCTGTCAGCATATGAACAGCCTTCCATACCTTTTATCATTTTCGTTGCTCTTCTCTGGACCCGCTGAAGTATCGCCATGTCCTTCTTGAGGTACGGCGACCAATACTGGACACAGTATTCCAGATGCGGGCGCACCATCGCTCGATACAGCGGCATGATGACTTCCTTCGTCCTGGTTGTGATACCCTTCTTAATGATGCCCAGCATTCTATTTGCTTTCCGATGATTTCATTGTTGTATCTACCAGTACACCCAAGTCTCTTTCAGTAATGTTCCCCCAATTTTGTAGCAGAACATCGGGTTCTCTTTCCCTATATGCATGACCTTGCATTTCTCTATGTTAAAGCGCATTTGCCATTTATTTGCCCACTCTTCCAATTTGCTTAAATCTCTTTGCAGGTCTTTGCACTCCTCTGCGGTTCTAACCCTGCTGCAGAGTTTGGTGTCATCCGCAAATTTTATAACTTCACACTTCGTTCCCGTTTCCAGGTCGTTTATAAATATATTGAACAGCAGCGGTCCCAGCACTGACCCCTGTGGCACACCGCCCGTGACCCTCTGCCAGTCCGAGTATTGGCCCTTCACTCCAACCCTTTGTTTTCTGTCTGTCAACCAGTGTCTGATCAATCTGTGTACATCCCCTCCCACCCCGTGGTTCCACAGCTTCTTAAGTAGCCGCTCATGGGGTACCTTGTCGAAGGCCTTTTGGAAGTCGAGGTAAATGATATCTCTGGCTTCCCCTTTGTCCATCTGGCTGTTTATCCCTTCGAAGAAGTGCAGTAAGTTTGTTAGGCACGATCTTCCCTTATAGAAGTCATGTTGGCTCGTTTTAAGTTGTCCATTTCTTTCTATGTGTTCGCAGATGCTGTCCTTTATCAGTGCTTCCATCATCTTACCTGGAACTGAAGTCAAGCTCACCGGTCTGTAGTTCCCCGGGTTGCCCCTCGATCCCTTTTTGAAGATAGGCGTGACATTTGCTAGTTTCCAGTCCTCCGGTATCTCCCCAGTCCTCAAGGACAGATTACAAATTTGTCAGAGTGTTTCAGCTATTTCATTCCTCAGTTCTTTTAGTGCCCTTGGGTGGATTCCGTCCAGGCCTGGTGATTTGTCACTTTTCAGTCTATCTATCTGTCGGAGGACGTCTTCATGGCTTACCTCTAGTTGCTCCAGTTTTTCATCTTGATCCCCACTTATGATCTCCTCGGGTTCTGGTACATTGGATGTGTCCTCGCTTGTGAAGACCGACGAGAAGAACCTGTTTAACCTATCTGCTATCTCTTTTTCCTCCTTTATCACTCCCTTCCTGTCACCATCATCCAACGGTCCCACCTCCTCCCTCGCTGGTTGCTTCCCCTTCACGTATCTGAAGAACACTTTGAAGTTTCTTGCTTCCCCAGCTAGCCTCTCTTCGTATTCTCTTTTTGTTTTCTAACCACTCGGTGACATTCCTTCTGGTGTTTTTTGTGTTCCTTCCGGTTTTCCTCAGTTTGGTCCTTTTTCCATTTTCGGAACGACATTTTTTTGTCACCTATCGCCTTCTTCACTTCACTTGTTAGCCACACTGGGTCTTTTGTTCGAATTTTTTTGCACCCCTTCCTAAACCTGGGGATGCATAGGTTTTGAGCTTCTTGCACCGTGTCCCTGAATAGGGACCAGGCTTCCTCTACGGTCTCCATCTTACTTGAGCTGTTTCTGCTTTTGAGTTTCCTTCTCACCATTTTTCTCATAGCATCATAGTTTCCTTTCCTGAAGTTGAGCGCTGTCGTTGTGGTTCTCTTCACCTTTGGTGTCCCTACTTCTAATTTGTACCGGATCATGTTGTGATCGCTGTTGCCTAGTGACCCTACTACTTCCACTTTCTTTGCAGGTCCTCCTAGTCCGTTGAGGATTAGGTTAAGAGTGGCATCCCCTCTCGTTGGTTCCCTGACCAGCTGTTCCATGAAGCAGTCTCTCACAGCCTCTAGGAATACCGCTTCCCTTGCGCAGTTGGAGTGTCCAGTGCTCCAGTCTATCCCGGGGTAGTTGAAGTCTCCTACTACCATCACACTCCCACTTTTGCATTCCCGTCTCAATTCTTTTCCAGGTCATAGTCGCTTGCTTCTGGTGTTCCAGGTGGGCGATAGTACAGTCCCAATTTTATGTCAGCTTCATTTCTCCCCGGCAATTTGACCCATAGTGATTCCAATCCTTCCGCCTTTGCTGCCGTATCCATCCTGGTTGAATGGATGGAGTCCTTTACATATAGCGTTATTCCTCCACCTTTCTTGTAGGTCCTGCCTCTCCTATATTAGCCAGACGATCCTGAAGATTGGGATCCATATCGATGGTGTGAAACCAGGTCAGATGGTGCATTGCTATCAAGAATGCAGTGACCTTCGAGGAAAGTTCAAAGGCATAAGATGATTGAAGAAGATGCAACCCGAGTTGTGCCAAGGTAGCAGTGACTTGCTGAAACTCCAAAAAGTCTATGCTGACTAAGGTCCTTAGAAAAACCAGGGAGTGTATCAATCAAGTACTTGAAATAAGTAGTAAAAATAAAATTATTTAAAACCCTGGAGGCTATCATCAAATTTTGATAATGACAACAGCCAAACGTGTCCATGGTCCTACCCTCTCTTCCAGGAGGTACGGTGTCATAAACCCTAGAAGGATGGGTCCTCTTTAGTGAAGATTCCACAAGAAGGGATTGATGAGATAGTTGTGAATTCTCAAAGCCCTTGCAATGTAGAGTTCTATACCTTGATTACAATTTGCCTGGAACAGCAGGTATAGTATAAGGAGTCTCCAGATTTTGTTTGGAAGTTCGAGATTCTGCAAGTTGAGGCAGATGCATTTCCTCAAACTACTCCTTAGAGTATTTAGAACCAGTGTCCAATTTAAGATCCAAGTCGTCCGCCATTTGACGGAGGAAAAGGACAATTGATCTGCCAGAGCATGGCCTCAAGAAAGACTCGATGACCTGGAGGCACCTCAAGTAGAAAAGGAAGGTGAAGCCTCTCTGGAGTACTGTTAGCCCAAAGAATAAACAGACTGGGACGAGGCACTAGAAGCAGCTGAGTCCTCGGGGTCTGAAATTGGTGTCCTCGATCGAGGGATTGGAGGCCTGGACGAGGAAGGATTTTCTCTGGAAGAGACTCGTGGAAGATCGAGGAGACTTCACCATATGCCTGGAAACAGGCAGTGCCGCTGGTGAATGAATAAGGCTAGAAGCTGTAGATCGAAACCCCATAGACTCAGTGGTTTGGATCGAGGAAACTCAAAGCACTCCCAAAGCCTCAGCTCCTTGTATAGTGTGAGGATTCCTGACGAGACACTTGCAAAGACTCGACTCCTTGCATAGAGTGTGAAGATTCCTGACGAGACACTCGGAAAGACTCGATTCCTTGCATACAGTGTGTAGACTCAGCTCGAGGCATAGGCAGGGAATCGACCTCGTGTGAGACTGCTGATTGCCCAGGCTGGACTGCAGGAAGCAGAGTCGAGGCAGGACTGTATTTGCTCAGTAACTGAACAAATTCCCGCTCTAAAATGGTCTGGATGGTAGTCTGAAACTGGACCACTTGCTGAGGCTAAAGGCTCCAAGGTGGCAGGAGGAGCATGCTTCAACTTGGAGGATTGATACTTGGAGATCTTGAGGACCACTGCAGGAACCTTTTGCTTAGGTATCTGACCTGAGGGAAGCTCAGGGGAAGACAAAACGGGTGTATTCGAGGCCAAAGATAATCCAAATGAGGAAGGTCTGATGAGACTCGAGGTCGGAGTAGTGGAGACAGGAGGACACCCTGTTGAAGGCCTGACTGAGTCAGATGTCGAGGTCGAGGGTATAGCTGAAGAGTCCATCCTGAACAGCTTTTCCACTTGAATCCGACGATGTTTGAGGGCTCGAGGTTGAAGGGTAGCATAGCACGCACACGACTTCGATTATGGTCAGGCCCAAGGCACTTGAGGCACCAGCGGTGTGGGTCCGTGAGGGAAATCGCACACTGGCACTGGCTACACTTCTTGAAGCCCGTGACTTGCTGGGACATAGGAGGGAAGATAGTCGCCTCAAAGTCGAAGCCCATAGGCTGCGGGCACGCAACTCGTCCCGCCAGTCAAGACGACGAAAAAAAGCTCTTTTTAAGAACACAGTGATTTGGCAATAAGAAATTAAAACACAAACCGCGGTGAAGAGAAGGCACGAAGCGAACGAAGTTCAGCGCAGAGCATCAAAGACAGACTTCTCGGCTCCATGGAAAACTGAGATGCGCCCTGTGCTGGGTGGGAAGGCACTTGCACATGCGCGATGCGGCAGACTCAAAACTTCTGAGTTTCTTCAAGCAAATCTGCTTGCGAGGCTGTCTGCATCCGGGCTCCATGGATGATGTCACCCATTGTTCCGCCACTTATTTCTGTCAGATGGGATGATCAGTGACACTCAGAAAAGCACACAGACAACATAAAAGCATAGACAATAACCCTTTATTATACTTATATATAGAGGAATATAAAAATAGAATAACTTCACCGTGATCCCAGGCATCACCATCCTTCACAATCGGGAATCCCTGTCGATTGATAGGTGGGTAGGGCACGGGACGGCCCTGTGGTTGCAACAAGATGGATTCTAATTTGGGGGGAAAAGTCCCGGTTCTTATATAGGGTGAAAATGGCTGAGTTCACAGTTATACAAGCAGATCCTGCAGTAACCAGCTTCCTTCACGACTCAGGCACACCCGGTCCTGTTCTTTTGTTCTTTGTTTTGGCAACACCCAGGTCACTGTGGTCAAGAGGTCAGGATAGCAGATAAGTAGGCTTGTTGCAGAAACCAGCTTTCTTCACTAGGACACCTGGTCACCTGGTTTTACTGTTTTGTTCTTTGTGTTGGCAACACCCAGGTCACATTCAGTCAGGATAGCAGATAAGCAGACTTGAGGAGACATGACACGTAGTATGCTGAGTTTCAGTTACCCCCTGGCCATAGGCATAACACCCATATGTGAGAATAGGCTGCCTGCTTGTTCTGGGATAACAAGTATACCAATTGCCCATTCTGCTCATCTAAAGGAGTCTTATGAGAATATAATAATAATAATTTTATTTTTATATACCGCCAAAGCCATGATAGTTTGAGGCGGTTTACAGCAAGAGGCGCTGGACAATCAGCGAAGTAGTTACAATACAAAGTCATCGAAGTAGATACAGTACAAAGTCGAAGAGTAACAAAGCAAAGTCATCAAAAATAAGGTACAGTTTGGGAGGAGAGATACACTAGGATCATAGGTTATCATCTGTTGAACAAATTTGTTTTTATTGATTTTCTGAAATTGAGGTAAGATGAGGAATGGTTAATGATGTTAGCCAGCCAGTCGTTCCATTTACCTGCCTGGGAGGCAAGAGTTCTGTCCAGGAATCTTTTGTAGCGGCAGTCCTTTAACGATAGAAAGGAGAACAAATGGTTTCTGCATGTGGACCTAATGGAACTGACCAGATTAAATTGAGAAACCAGATACATAGGGGCCAGGCCAAAAATTGATTTATAGCAAAGGCAAAAAATTTAAACAAAACTCGTGCTTCCAAGGGCAGCCAGTGAAGTTTTTGATAGTAGGGACTAAGGTGTTCTCATTTTCTCAGTCGAACCGCTGAATTTTGAATGATTCAGCCTTTGTAGGGTTTTTTTTGAAGATACCCAAATAAATGATGTTGCAGTAGTCAAGTGTGATTAGAATGGAAGATAGAACCAATAAGTGGAATGATACTTCGTCAAAATATTTCTGATGGTTCCGAGTTTCCATAAGATCGAGAAGCATTTCCTAACCAAAAAATCTGTGTGTACATTTAGGGTGAGGTGTCGGTCCAGGGTCACTCCCAGAATTTTTATGGAATCTTCAATAGAGAAGGCCTGACTGTTCACAAAAATTGTTGAGTCTTTAATTTTGTCATTTGGGCTTGCTAAGAAAAATTTGAGTTGAGTTTTAGTTTAAATTTGGTCATCTATAATCCGATCCAATTTAGAATAAATGACAGGTGATTCCTTTCTGGAAACGTCAATCGCTCCTCCTAAACTTACTTGCTCCACTTCATCACTGACGCTGAAACCGTGGATTGAAGACAAAGTTTTATTTTATTTTTCTTTCCAGCTTATGATTTATCTTTAATCTTATCTATTTTTTTGCCTTTTGTCTTTGTTTTGTTCTATTTCTATCATTTAAATTTTTCCAGAATTCTACTGTTCAACGACTCCCCCTTCTGCTTATATTCCTTTCTCTCCTCTCTTCTACCTTCCAAAGTATTTAGATCAATGCTGTCTTGTTAAAATGTTTATTTTATTTTTATTTTTCCTCTAACTCTACTTTTCACTTCTCTATTATCCTCCTTAGTTAGATTGTGAGCCTTCGGGACAGTAAGGGAATTTTTCAATTACCTTTCTTATTTCTAATCTTAATGTATATTTTCTGTAAACCGCTTAGAACCTAACGGATGTAGCGGTATATAAGAAATAAATTACATTACATTCTTTGTTTCAGACGACAGGGATGTAAGGGGGATGACTATATTGATGTCGTCTGCATAGATGTAGAATTTGACTTTTAAGCTTTGCAGTAAGTTCCCCAGAGAGGCGAGGTAAATGTTAAACAATGTTGGGGAAAGGGGGGAGCCCTGCGGCACTCTGCAAGAGTTTACCCAGCTGCTGGATTGTTTATTATCACTGTAGACGTGATACGATCGTTTAGTCAAAAAGCCCTGAAACCATTTTAATACATTACCTGAAAGACCAATTGACATTAAACACTCAATCAGAATGGTATGATCGACCAGGTCGAAGGCACTGCTTAAGTCTAATTGCAGAACTAGAGCACTTTTACTTTGACTGAAAAGGCTATGGAGGAAGTCTAGTAATGAAGCAATGACAGTTTTGGTGCTGAACCCCGATCGAAAGCCTGATTGGTTATCGTGTAGTATGCTGAATTTGCCTAAATGCATTACTAAGTCTTGATTGACCAAACCTTCCATCAGCTTTACAAATAAGGGAGTGCTCGCAATGGATCTGTAATTAGGTATCAGCTTAGCAGATTATTTAGGATTTTTTTACAATTGGTGTGATCAAAATCTGGCCTAGATCCTTGGGAAATATGCCGGTCTGCAATAGAGAGGAAAGCCAGTAGTATAGCTTGGCTTTGAAGGTGACTGGAGCAACTTTCATAATATTTGGTGAGCAGTAGTCTAATCTGCAATAGGAATCAGCATATTTCATGTAAGTTTTGCAGAACTGTTGCCAGGAAGGAGTAGTGAAATTATTCCAGAAGCAATCAGATATAACACACCAGTGGACATCTGTGGTGATCTAAAGGTCATTGGCATGCTAATGGGAATGCAAGGAGGATTCACTAAATACTGCTGTTTCCTGTGCTTGTGAGATAGCTGAACATTATGTCAAGTGTGTCTTGCAGCTGAGGGCAGTGTGAAATTTATGCCATTGGTGAATCCTCATAAAATATTTCTTCCATCTCTTCATATCAACTGGGGTTGATGAAGAACCTGGTAATGGCCAAAGATAAAGCAAACTTGCTAGGTTTTCAATATCTTAAGAAATTTCCAAAAATCAGCACTGCAAAAATGAAGGAAGGGATATTTATAGGCTCACAAGAGCAAGTCTGTTTTATGCAGGATGAAGATTTTAAGCAATCACTCTCAGCAGCTGAGCTTGAAGCTTGGGAGGCATTCAAGTGGTTAGTGGAAAACTTTCTGGGCAACCATAAGTCTCCTTCATACAAAGGAGTTCAGAATCTCCTTGACTCATATTAGAAACTTAGCTGTCACGTGTCATTTGAAATACACTTTTTGCACTCACATCTTGACTTTTTTTCCTAAAAATCTTGGTATGGTGAGTGACGAGCAAGGAGAATGTTTTCACCAACTAATGGATTAAGACATCTCACTTGCCTCTTTTTGTGTTTGCTTCGCTATTATTATCAAGGCTTGTTTTGTGCTTTTCTCCAACTAACGGAGCAAGACCCTCCAGACATCCAATTGTGCTCTGAACCTGTTGGATGAAAAGCACACAACCTAACCTTGTTGCCATGAAAGACCGAGACCACTGCCAGCAAGAAAGAAGGTACAGTAGAGGGAAACACCCTTGTCCATAATAGAGAAAGGGTTCCTTGAACGAAAGAGCATAACGCTCCAAAATACACAGTGCTGAGACAATGGTGACCAGAAAAGCCATCTTGATCGTTAGGTCCAGGGTTGTCAATCACATAAGGGGCCAAAATCTAACACAAAGACTAAGGGCTCCTTTTACTAAAGTGCATTAGGGCTTTAACACGCAGAATAGCGCGCACTAGTCCTTAATGCCAGCATTGAGCTGGCATTATTCTAGAAGCATACCACGCGGTAATTTAGTACGTGCGCTAAAAATGCTAGTGCACCTTAGTAAAAGGATCCCTATGTTGTGGGCTAGATTTTTTTTAAGATACTTAGTTTTAGTAGAAGTATAGATCCTTCCTCACCCTGAGACACCAACTTTATTCAAATAGCCATTCTAGGCATAGGTAGATTGGGGGAAGCTCTGACCCAGACCCTGTCCCCATAATGGCCTCTGGACAAAATTTTATTTGGAAGGCACAGACTCAGGTCGGCTCCCTAGCTCAAGAGGAAAAGTTTCAAGTTTCTTTATTTTTGATATACCGTTTATCATACAGGTATCTATACTTCCTCTGCCCGACGCCGTTCAAGCAGGAGGACTCTGCTCTCTCTTAGAGCCCCTGCTTCTCCAGCCACCGGGGATCGCCGACGCAGCCCGACTTTTGAGTCGGATTTTTTTCTTCAGCCCTTGAGGGCCACCGAAAGCCTCTCCCCCCAGCGACTTCCTAGGCAGAGGAAGGAGGAAGTTTCTGCCATCTTGTCCCTCCTTCCTCCGCCCGACGCCGTTCAAGCAGGAGGACTCTGCTCTTTCTTAGAGCCCCTGCTTCTCCAGCCACCAGGCATCGCCGACGCAGCCCGACTTTTGAGTCGGATTTTTTTCTTCAGCCCTTGAGGGCCACCGAAAGCCTCCTCCCCCAGCGACTTCCTAGGCAGAGGAAGGAGGAAGTTTCTGCCATCTTGTCCCTCCTTCCTCCGCCCGACGCCGTTCAAGCAGGAGGACTCTGCTCTCTCTTAGAGCCCCTGCTTCTCCAGCCACCGGGGATCGCCGACGCAGCCCGACTTTTGAGTCGGATTTTTTTCTTCAGCCCTTGAGGGCCACCGAAAGCCTCTCCCCCCAGCGACTTCCTAGGCAGAGGAAGGAGGAAGTTTCTGCCATCTTGTCCCTCCTTCCTCCGCCCGACGCCGTTCAAGCAGGAGGACTCTGCTCTCTCTTAGAGCCCCTGCTTCTCCAGTCACCGGGGATCGCCGACGCAGCCCGACTTTTGAGTCGGATTTTTTTCTTCAGCCCTTGAGGGCCACCGAAAGCCTCTCCCCCCAGCGACTTCCTTGGCAGAGGAAGGAGGAAGTTTCTGCCATCTTGTCCCTCCTTCCTCCGCCCGACACTGTTCAAGCAGGAGGACTCTGCTCTCTCTTAGAGCCCCTGCTTCCTCCACTCACCGGGGATCGCTGAAAGCCTCCTGCCAGTGCAGGTTACTTACCTGACTGCCTCTGCCCAACTTTTACTGGGTGTTGTGACCCAGTTCTGCCCCCCCCCCCCCAGATCACTGAAACCACGCGGATCTCACCCAGAGAAAGGCTACTGGCCGGTTTTCAAACGCCCTCAGTCCCAGCTCTCCCACAGCTCCTGCATTGAACCTTTCAGTCACTCTCCAGCCGCTAACCAAGAACATGTCACCCCCCACTACCAAACTCCTATGCACACTATTACTTCTCTCCCTACTCACAACAAACTGGAGAACAGCAGGCCACCACTTTTCACCAATACCAATAGTGACAACAACATACAGGCAGACACAATCACCCAAGAAACTTCACCAGACAAGAAACCTAATAGAATGCACAACAGCCTCACAAGAAAGCATCCCAATCACATGGGGACGAAAACCACCCCCTAACACAAAGAAGTCGGGTCACAAACTCCCCCATACACCCAAGAACCTCCTTCACCCACAGATTAGCCCCAGCAACCACAAACATCTTTTCTCAATCCCCTATGCATACATGAACATAAGATCAATCAGCCCAAAGGCAGACCTAATAAAAGACTGGATAGTTAATGAACAACTAGGCTGCCTTTTCCTATCCGAAACCTGGCTATCCTCCTACTCGGACTCAAGCATTACAGAATTTTGCCCCAAGGGATACAAACTTGAATTAGTCTGCCGAGAAAAAAAGCGAGGGGGCGGTTTGGCCATCCTAGTAAAAAACAACCTTACCATCACTGTCCTAGACAAACACTCCTCCCCACAATCAGACCTGCTAGCCGTCCAACTTTCCAGTAACTCACTCAAAGACACCCTTACCTGCATCCTCTGCTACATAGCTCCAGGAAAATGGAACACCACAAAACACGATCTTGAAGATTTCATCTTCCGGAACTCATTAACCTCAACACACAACCTGCTCCTCGGAGATATAAATCTCCACCTAGAAGACACCTCCTCCAAACAAGCTTCTGGCATAATTTCATACCTCAACGCACTCTCTTACCAAATTCTACATCCTCAACCCACACATGAAAAAGGCCACCAACTAGATATTGCAGCCTACATGTCACAACACCCCCACGCACCGAACATTCATATCTCCAATGGGGCCTGGCATCCTTCCCTCTGGTCTGACCACTTCAAATTCACCTTCAACATCAACTGGACTCAAAGCACAAACAAGCACGAAACCCACAAAACCTCCTTCAAAACCCGACCAAAAAATCGACCCTTCTACATTCTGGACCACAGTAGACCCATCAATCGTCTCCATAGACCACGATGTATTCATTCACCAGTGGCGCTCTCTGAGCGAAACAACCCTGAATGGTCTAGCCCCAGAAAAGACAAAACACAAACTCTGCAGATCTTCAGACAAATGGTTCGACACAGAACTTCTTCAACTAAAAAGACACTGCAGACAACTCGAAAGAGCATGGCAAAAAAAGAACCAAGAACCAACCAAAGTAGCTTGGAGAAACCTAATAAAACAATACAAGATCAAACTTAAGGAAAAACAAAGAGCTTATTACTCCAAACTAATAGGCACAGAATCCTTAGACACAAAGAAACTCTTCCAACTTGTGAAGAACCTCACCGACACTCAATCATTCCTAACCACTCAAGGAATCCACCCTCCAACGGCCACCCAACTAGCGGACCATTTCAAGAATAAGATTGCCAATATTAGAGCCTCCTTCAACAACTCACCGTCCCTCCTAGACGAGATCATAATAAACCCTACAACAGATGAAGCCACTGCAGCTGACAGGCACTGGTCCAACTTTACAAAGGTGCAATGGCTGGACATGAACCGACTCTACAGAAAATACAGTCGAGCGTCATGCGACCTGAACAACTGCCCATCATATCTACTGACAAACGCATCCCCCAAATTTAGAGCTTGCCTCTTGCAATGGATCCAAACAACTCTCACGGAAGGCCAATTCCCACAAGACCTAGGGGAAATCATAATCACCCCAATACTGAAAGATCCCAAAGGACCAATAGACACCCCCTCCAACTACAGACCCATCGCCTCAATTCCATTATATGTTAAACTAATAGAAGGTCTGGTTGCCAAATACCTCACCAACTACCTTGAAGACCACAACCTACTCCACCCAACTCAATCGGGGTTCAGATCTAACCACAGCACCGAGACACTGCTAGCTTCCCTTCTAGATATAGCCAGACAGCACCTTAGCAAAGGAAAAAGGATGCTGATAATTCAACTCGACCTCTCTGCCGCATTCGACCTGGTCGACCACACCATACTTCTTCAGATATTAGAAGCAATAGGGATCTCAGGCGAAGTATACAACTGGTTTCAAGGATTCCTTAAAACAAGAACATACAGAGTAAAAACAAACGATCTTATATCGGAGCCTTGGACCAACCCCTGCGGAGTACCCCAAGGTTCCCCACTGTCACCCATGCTCTTCAATCTTTACATTTCCTCCCTCGGTACCCTGTTAGACAAACTCAAAGTAACTTCATTCAGCTATGCAGATGATATCACCATACTCCTCCCCTTTGACACACAAGACCCCACCAAATCAGGCATCCTGGAAAAAACTCTAGAAGCAGTGGAAAAATGGATGACAGAACATAAACTGAAGCTCAACCCAGATAAAACTAAATTTCTACTGCTTGAAAAGGACAAAACCCCTTCTATAACAGAGCTAGAAATAAAAACCACCAAATATCCCCTACAACCCACTCTCAAACTCCTTGGAGTAATAGTAGACAGAGGTTGCACTCTTCAGGTGCAAATCAACAAAATCACACAAAAAGCTTTCTTCACCATGCGCAACCTTCGCAAAATCAGAAAATTCTTTGAAAAAGAACAATTCAGACTCATAGTTCAATACCTAGTCCTAAGTCTATTGGATTACTGCAATATCCTCTACCTTTCTTGTCCTACCTACCTAATAAAACAACTACAGACTGTGCAGAACACTGCCCTCAGAATGATCTATTCCCTTGGAAAATTTGACCACATCACCAACGCCTTCCTAGACTCACACTGGCTTCCAATACAAGCCCGCATCCAATTCAAACTATACTGTATGTTATTCAAAACCTTAAACGGAACGGCACCCACCCACCTAAACAACCGTCTAAACAGGAACCTCTCAACCAGACAGAGGAGAACCCAATCCCCTTTCTCCTTCCCCCCTTTTAAAGGAACTAAACGCAAAAAGATGTATGACAACTTACTTGCAACACATGCAGCTAAATTGGACCCCTCCATCACCAACCTACTGACAGCATCAACTGACCTCAAGGCTTTCCGCAAAGAAATCAAGACCCTACTATTCAAGAAATTCACCCAAATGTCCTAATCCCTTCCTTTCCCCCTCTCTCCCCCTCTTAGAACCCACTCATCAAAATTGCTTTAGACCTTACGCCTTAATTGTAATTTGTATTTCTCTTCCTGGAAATGTCCAGTTATCGTTCTGATGTAATCCGCTTAGAACTGAAAGGTACAGGCGGAATATAAGCCAGTAATGTAATGTAATGTAATGAATACGGTTTATAATATGTAGTAAAAGTTAAAAAAAGAATAAAAACTTGTCTAAACCAGTGGTTCCCAAACCTTGTCCTGGGGGACCCCCAGCCAGTCGGGTTTTCAAGATATCCCTAATGAATATGCATGAGAGAGATTTACATACCTATCACTTCCATTATATGCAAATCTCTCTTATGCATATTCATTAGGGATATCTTGAAAACCCGACTGGCTGGGGGTCCCCCAGGACAGAGTTTGGAAACCACTGGCCTAAACTAAAAAAAAAAGGGGGAAAACATTTACGCATGCACATACATGATACATTAGGAAAGGATGAGAAGGAAAAAGTAATACATCAAGATGAAAATAAAAAATAAAAGGGAAACGGGAGAGGTTGCTTCTAAAAAAAGTGTTTTGGTTGCCTTAAGAATTCTGTAAAGGATAATCGAATTTCAAAGGAAATAGTATTTATAAGGTAAAGGCATCTTAAAGAACGTTTTAACCCTCAACAGTGCACATTAAGAAAGTTATGTTAAAGGGCACCTGGGGTCTGTGTAGACCCCAGCACCATAAAGTCATATTATAGCTTAAATAAATTGAATGTAAATAATTATCGAGGTTAAATGCCATAAGATCTTGAAACAGACAAGGAACAAGCAGTTTATAAATTTGAAAAATTTATTAAATTATACTTTTCTGACTGAAATTAACTTTAAAACGACAACATAATATTCAGCTTCAATGTTTCTATTTCAGTTTCAGATGCAATTGTCACACAATACTGACGGTGTGCTCTGCTCATTGCAAACATTGTGATTGCATGCTATGCATATCTGTTTCACTTTTCTGTCCTGCGTTCTACTGCAGATATAACAACACTTTTTCTTTGGCGGCTCCAACTGGCATTTCTCAGCAGGATTTGACTGACAGTAACCAAGCCTGATCAGACTGCTTTGCTCCCTTCTGCAGTGACTGTGGACATTGAAGTCTTTCAATATGATCAGCAGTTAACTGACATTCTAATTGCACCAGAAATGACCTTCTTATTTGGGTCTTCTTAGCCTCATTTTGCAGTTCACAGAATATCCAGGTTATGAAGGTTGCCTATTGAAGAACAATGCCATTGGCCAACGATTGTTCTTACGTCGACAAGTATATGTAGTTCCCATTTTGTCCATATTGTCAACACCACCTTTGCAAGAGTTGTACTGCAGGATTACTTGTGGTTTGCAATCTTCCCCTTCAATTGCTTTGTCGTGATGCATTGATGACAGCATTGTAACGACCTTTCCCTTCTTTGGGATGTACGACACAAGTGTTAGTTCTTTACAGAAACCAAAAGTGGATGACTTTTCTTCTTTTCCTCTTGTTTAAATCATCTCCTTTGGAATATCATGCTTATTTCTCTGAATAGTTCCAACCAGTGTTGTGTCCATTTGCAGCAATGGAACTGATGTGAAGAAGTTGTCTGTCACAATATTACGACCACTTTTCATCCAGCACTTTGTCAATCGCTTTACAACTGTTACTCCTTGGCCCGTATCTCTATCATGACCAGGTTGGCATCCAAGGTAGACTTCACCTGTCAAAGGAAAACATGTAGCCGAATCGCAAGCCCACCAAATTTTGATTCCATACTTTGCTGGCTTGCTTGGGATGTAGTGTCTGAATGGGCATTTGCCACGATAAGCCACAAGTTGCTCATTTACTGTGATATCTGTACCAAGAATGCAATACTTTTGCAGCTGTGCTATGAACATTTCTCAGAATCAAATGAAAGTTTAGCAATAACTAATATGGCCTTTGAAACATTATCAGTTTGCAGCCATTGTTACAATCATTTGCTGCCACCGACAAACATAGAAACATAGAAAAAGCGGCAGAAAAGGTCTATAGCCCACCAAGTCTGCCCTTTCCAAGTATCCCCCCCCCTGAATTTACTCCCTTAAAGATCCCACAAGAGTATCCCATTTTTTCTTAAAATCCGTCACGCTGCTGGCCTTTATCACCTGGAGTGGGAGTCTGTTCCAATGATCCACCACTCTTTCGGTGAAAAAGTACTTCCTGGAGTCGCCATGAAACTTCCCTCCCCTGATTTTCAGCGGATGCCCTCTGGTGGTCGAGGGTCCCATGAGCCAGAAGATATCATCTTCTGACTCGATGCGTCCCGTGATGTATTTATACGTTTCAATCATATCTCCCCGTTCTCTTCTTTCCTCGAGTGAGTACAGTCGCAACTTCTTTAGTCTTTTTTCATACGGGAGATCCTTGAGCCCCATGACCATCCTGGTGGCCGTTCGCTGAACCGACTCGATCCTCAGCACGTCCTTTCGGTAGTGTGGTCTCCAAAACTGAACACAGTACTCCAAGTGTGGCCTCACCATGGCTCTGTACAACGGCATCATAACTTCAGGTCTCCTGCTGACGAAACCTCTGTGGATACACCCCAATATTTGTCTTGCCTTGGAGGAAGCCTTCTCCACTTGATTGGCAACTTTCATGTCTTCGCTAATGATCACTCCTAGATCGCGTTCCTCCGTGGTCCTAACCAAGGTCTCACCATTTAGTACATAAGTTCTACGCGGGTTTCTCTTGCCCAAGTGCATTATCTTGCATTTTTTAGCATTGAAGCCTAGCTGCCAAGTATTTGACCATTGTTCCAGCAGCAGTAGGTCGTGTGTCATATTATCAGGTAATAAGCTTTTGCCTACTATGTTGCAAAGTTTGGCGTCGTCGGCGAACAGCGATACCCTTCCTCTAAGTCCTTGCGTCATATCTCTTATGAATAAGTTGAATAGAATCAGGCCCAGGACCGATCCCTGCGGCACTCCATTGATCACGTCCGACGCTTCAGATGGGGTACCGTTCACCACCACCTTCTGAAGTCTGCCGCTCAGCCAATCCCCAATCCATGTAGTTAGAATGTCTCCTAATCCTATCGATTTTAGCTTGTTCAGTAATCTTCGATGAGGGACGCTATCAAATGCTTTGCTGAAGTCCAAATATACCACGTCCAGTGACTCTCCGGTGTCCAGTTGTCTAGTAACCCAGTCAAAAAAGCTAATCAGGTTAGATTGGCATGATCTACCCTGGGTGAACCCGTGTTCGTGTGGATCACGTAGTTTTTCTCCGTCTAGGATTGTGTCAATATGCTGTTAGATCCATGGTTTCGGTTTCTATGGTATCGATACAGCAGCTATTGTGATAGATGATAAATTATCCAAAATAACTGCACAATTGCTCAATTGTCACATCTCTCATTATTCATGTGATCTTAAACTGTTTGAATTCACATGAAGTAATGCTGTTACCAATCTAATGAAGATATTTGTAAAATATAAGTTGTCCAAAGGTAAATATAAATATAAGCCATAGAATATTTATACATAGAAGGAATTGACAAAAAAGCAATAGATAAACAATGCCACTTAGACTGCATAGACCTGAGGTGCCCTGTTGAGGGTTATGTTTGGATTTGAATTTATCTAAAGAGTATTCTAGACGAAGATCAGTGGGAAGAGCATTCCACAGTGTGAGAGCTGTGACAGAGAAGATGGATTTGTGTATGGTGTCATAAAAGAGTTCTCTTATTGGAGGAACAGTGAGCAAGCTTTGATTACTAGATTGGAGAGTTCTGCAAGATGCATATGGAATTAAAAGTTTATCAGTGAAGGCTGGTTGAGGCGTGTTTTTTGTTTTGAAAGCAAGAAGTAATATTTTATAGGTAGAATGGTGAGTGATGGGCAGCCAATGAGCTTTGCGGAAAAGGGGAATAACATGATCGTATTTTTTTGCATGGTAGAGAAGTTTAACAGTGTTTTGTATTAGTTGGAGGCAACGGGTTTCTTTCTGGGTTATTCCTTGGTAGAGGGCATTACAATAGTCTAGGGTCGAGATGACGAGTGAGTGAATCAGTATGTTGAATGAATGGGGGTTGAGAGGAGATAGAATGGATTAGTCGTAACTTATGAAAGCATTTGTGTTACAGCACTTATTTGCTGATGGAATCTAATATAATAAAATGCTAGGCCGCGCATGCGCACTCAAAAGTCGTGTTCCCTGATCCATCGCCGAAACACGACTGCGCATGCGCGCCCACGGCTCTCTCGCGCTTATGCTCAAGCTGCCGCCGCCATGGCTCCTCTATCGAACCGCACCAGGATCGAGAGAGGAGCTGCAGCGGCGGCTTTCAACTTAAAAAAAAAAGTTACAAAGCTGGGGGTAGCCGTGAGGTTGCGGCGGCCTACCTCACCCCCGACTCTCACTGCACGGAGCCGCGACGACGGGTTTGAAAAAAAAAAAGGGAGCAGTTAGCCTTTCAGCAGCTCCCTCTTAATTTAAGCTAAGTCAGCGGCTTTCAATTTAAACACGGGCGGCCGGCCCGAAGACAGAAGCCGAAACGAAGCTTCCGGGGGGGAGGGGGGGAGGACGGCACGGCAAGCGACGGCGAGGAGGGAGTGGGAGCAGGCCGCAGAGGCTGTCGGTGCCTGCAGGCCGCGGCGGCTTTAGGCAGATGTCGGCATGGGAAGAAGTGCTGATGGACCGGGCGGGGGGGGGAAAGGAAGGGAGGCCTACTGCTGGACAGGGGAAACAGAAAAGAGGTACTGCTGGACAGGGGAAGAGGTGCTGATGGAGGGGGGGGCAAAAAAAGGAAGGGAAGCCTACTGCTGGACAGGGGAAACAGAAAACAGGTACTGCTGGACAGGGGAAGAGGTGCTGATGGAGGGGGGGAAAGGAAGGGAGGCTTACTGCTGGACAGGGGAAACAGAAAAGAGGTACTGCTGGACAGGGGAAGAGGTGCTGATGGGGGGGCAATAAAAGAAAGGGAAGCCTACTGCTGGACAGGGGAAACAGAAAAGAGGTACTGCTGGACAGGGGAAGAGGTGCTGATGGACGGGGGGGGGAAGGAACGGAGGACTAATGCTGGACAGGGGGAGCAGGAAACAGGTACTGCATGGTGGACAGCCGAGGAAAAAGAAAGACAGAAAGAAAGAAATACAGAAACAGGCTAAGGAGAGAGAGAGAGAAAGAAAGAAATACACACACACACATTCTAGCACCCGTTAATGTAATGGGCTTAAAGACTAGTGTAATATATAATCCAAAATAATATAATATATAATCCAAGATAATGCCAAGAAGTTTAACTTTACTGTCCATTTGGATGGGAGAGGAAGCAATGCTAATGGGGGGTACAAAGATGTTCATCTGTGGAGGCTGGAAAGAAGACGCTTGTAGTTTTAGAAATGTTAAGTGCGAGTTTATTTTCTTGGAGCCAAGAGTTGATTTGATCAAGTTTAAAGTTGATATCACAAAATTTCTTCAGAGGAGGTGATGTCTGAAGCTCCCTCCCTCGGAGCGCTACTACACACAGTGCACAATCAATCTCCACATTTAATTGACTAGGGGCTGGGGATTCCATCCCAATTGATTTTGAGTCATATGAAGGGGTTTTTGAGGCAGAAATAAAAGAAAAAAAGGTTGATTTTAAAATCCAAGATGGCCGCAGTCACAAATTTGCACCAAAAATGGCAAAAATAAATCTAATAAAATTAGTGATTTGGGGTCTGGGGAGGAGGGAGGACCTGAACCCTACCCTCAGCAACTGTGAAAAGCTACTTTTAAATAGTTTTACAGGCCACCCCCAAACTTCCCATAGGAAATAATGGAGGTACTCACAGTCTCTGCAGTGCCTTGCCTGTCAGCGATTTTAACAGCAGCTGAATGGAGAGAAAGGACTTTCTGCCTCAGAAACTTCTCCAAATTACCAGAATGGACTGTCAGCCAACTGGACACCGACTATGACTTCCACCCTATGGATCCTCGTCCATGTGGTTGGGGGCGTGAAAGGCAGCCTGTGCCTTGAAACCCAGGTGGGTTTCACTCCAGACGCATACAGCCTACGCTTGAAACTTGTGACAAGGTCTATGGCCAGCAAGCTCCCAGGGGGGACCCCGAATCTATAAATGGTGGCACACAGCAAGCTGACTCCACAGATCTACCAGAGCTTCTCCGTGAAGCTTCAGTCTGATGCCTCAGGACTGCGTCCTTTCCTCAGACGGGACCACTGGGAAGGGGTCTTAAGGCACTGAAGCCACTGAAAAACTAACTTTCAACAAAAAAAAAATGAAATAGAAGAGCAACTGTAAAAGACTTCTGTACAGACTGTTTGCAGAAAGTGAAACTAGATTTGTTTACCACTCTCAGGCTAAAGGAGTGGAGCATGTGCTCAGAAAAGTTGTGGATTTCTGCAGTACCCAGAATGCGGGTTGGGATTGAACATCTAGCATATGGAATCCAGAAGGGACATAGCAGAACTGTCTTTCCCATATTTATTCAACAGTGGTCTATGATCTTAAACATCTCTTATGAATGTATTCCAAAATGCTGATGAATGAGGAATAGAGTGGGTTTTACAAACTATTGAGTGTAAAGAAGCCCAAACAACTCAGAGTAGGGTATTTTGACAAAGTAAACATGTAAGGAAAAGGGGATGGAAGAAGACAGAACAGGAAGGTAGGTAGAGAGACTGGATGAGTGTGTGTTGGGAGGGAGGGAACATAAAACTGACATTAAATGAATTCAAGGAATACTGAAAGAGACAGGGACACTATAAGGGTCTGCACAAATGTTTTAGGGAGCAGTTGTACTAACCTCCATTATGTCTTAACATCTCAAAATTTCACCAAAATGTGTTACTGTATATACTCGAATATAAGCCAAAAATAGGGGGTCTTTGCTTACATTTGGGTCAGTGCCCCACCTGCCCCCTTCTCATACCTGTTGCTGGCCTCCACTGGGCCTACTGTAAGACCTGGTGGTCCAGCAGTGGGAGGGATTCCTCCTACCTCATCAAACTTTTATCTTCCTCTTGTCTCCCCATGTACCTTTAAAATTGCTGGTGGTTCAGCAGTGAACAGGAGCGACCTTTTCACGCTCCTGCCCTGTGGAGAGCCACTAGTGAATGGCTGCCATGCATTCT
Organism: Geotrypetes seraphini; assembly: GCF_902459505.1. Classification (NCBI taxonomy): domain Eukaryota; kingdom Metazoa; phylum Chordata; class Amphibia; order Gymnophiona; family Dermophiidae; genus Geotrypetes; species Geotrypetes seraphini. The sequence goes on along the minus strand of NC_047088.1, from coordinate 136,041,862 downwards.
CACTAGTCTCACGCAAACTCATGGCCGCCATTCACTAGTGGCTCTCCACAGGGCAGCACAGGAAGGCCACTCCAGTTCACCGCTGGACCACTGATTTTAAAGGTATGCGAGGGAGGCGGGAGGGAAGTAAGTCATCACAGTTGGCCGGGACAGGAGGTGAGAGGGATCATGTCCCAACCCACCGATGGACCACCGGGGATTTTAAAGGTACACGGGGAGGCAAAAAGTCACAGGCAGACAGAACAAGGGGGAGAGGGTTTGCTCCTGTCCTGACCCACCACTGGACCACCAAATCGTATGGCAGGCCCGGAGGAGGCCTGGAGGGCATCAGGAGAGGGGAACAGGGTGCAGAGCCTGGCAGGGCAGGAAAGGAGGGGGGGGGGGGGGCTAGATGCAGAGCTGGGCAGGGCACTTTGAATATTAATGCCTTGGTTTATATTTGAGTCAACATTTTTTTCCTCCTTTTTTGGGGAAAAAAGGTTACTCAGTTTATATTTAAATATATATGGTATTTCATTTGATTCCTTAATTGGGTCCTCTCATGGATATAGCTTTGTAACATATACATGTTGTAAAATTGATTCCTAGCTGCATAGATATTTATACTTACACATGTACAGCTCTACGTTTAGGCTGCTCCTTTTCAGCCCATTCAGATGTTTTAAATGAATACTTGCAGCAATTTGTGTCAGCAAATGCATGCACACCATTGTATATCCTTATAGTTATTATGCAGAAAGCTCTGCACAGCACAGTGCCTTGTAAAATACTGGAAGAATTAAGTACACCCAAAGAAAATCCTACCTTTATGGATGGAGAACACAATTTCAAATCTTCAAAAATTATGGAAAGACTTCAGTTAAAAAAAAAATTTGCATACATAGCAACAACTGAATTAAAAGCAAACTCACATTACTCACAGGTCAAAAAAAAAAATCAAATACGGTAATTCTGTAACTCAATATGTATATCTCCAAAAATGACATTCATATATCACAGCTTTTGGTAGAGAAATAAGTTACTGGGATGTTTCAAAAGTGGCTGTTTTGCCTCTACCCCTACCCTCTTTTCTTAGCCTAAATTTTCTACAAAGGTATATGGATCTGTTCAATTAATTTAAATAAGTGCTATGATTGAATGAGTAAATCTAGAATTGGTGTTCATTTTTGAGTTTTTGTAAATGGTCTCTAATATATATTTTGCTAATAGATCACCATTTGATTTTTTGCAGTTTTTACCTCAGAAATTCCTGTTTTTTTTATCACAAGTTTTTTGTTAGTTTATTTTAAAAGTACAGAATTTTCTCTTCCTACTCTGATGTGTGTTGATACTCTTCACTTTCATCTTCCTCAGCATGGACATGCTGCAACTGGTATCCCACCTCCCTGCTCAGACTTCTTCCCCTTCTCAGACCAAAGTGGCAAAACACTACTACAGCCTCTCAACTAAACTGCTACCTGCATCTGGGGGTGGTGTGAAAGGCCTTCAGCACTGGGACGTTACACTACATCCCTCCCCCAATCTCTTAATTCTGCCAGCTTCTGAGGTCAGATTTTACTTCAACCAAAACAGCAAGAGGGGAAAAAAGAGCATGTTATCATATCTAAAGCAACCATCATGATACTCAGGGTAAAACATCACATTCCACTGCTAGCAAAACATCCCACCCAGAACTCCATGCCTCTACACAGCCTGGCAGCTCAAACAGTTTAACATTTCTATGAAAGATGCCTCAGAGTAAACTCTGACAAAGCTTCTTATAATAATAACAACAACTTTATTTTTATAATACCGCAATACAACAAACAGTTCTGAGCGGTTTACAAAGGAAAAGACTGTATACAGACAGCGATATTACAAAAAAAAAAAAAAAAAACCAAAACCCCAAAACTTTTGAAATTACATTAGCATGTTAAAGATCAAATTTATCTGGAAGTGTTTTAAAAATACATCAAGGTAGATACCATGTTTTCATTCCCTCAACCGTCCACCAGCACTAAGATGCATCAGGTGCAATACTTTCAAAGTTCCCCCTGTTTATCTCTTTCTTTTTGGTTTCCACAAAATTCACCTTCAGAATGCTACTACTCACTAGTGCTGCCTGATTTCCAATTCAAATCGATTCAATGATTCATTTTGGGTGAATCTATTTGTTATGCCATAAAAACGAACTCACCGATTAGTCAGTTCCCTGAGACCCGTTCGGGCTTTCCTTCTGCTGCCGGTCCTTCCATCTAATATAACTTCCAGTTTTGTGAAACCAGAAGTTACATCAGGACTTTGGCAAAGGAAGCGCCGAGCAAAACTCTTGTGCAGATCAGCAGCAGCAAGATCCCGGCCAGAAGCATTTCTCCTCTCCTCCCCAGCCACATTTACCAAATTTCTACTCCAGGCAAAAGCGGCAGTGATTTAGCGATCTACAAACTTCTCCTGCTGCTACTCCAGGTGTCTTCTCTCCATTCGGCTGCCCAAGCGGAAACAGGAAGTTTTCACTGAGGGCGGGCCATAGTGTAGAGAAGACGCAAGGAGTGGTGGCAGAACTCTGGATCACTAAATCACTATCGCCACTAGCAACATCAAAATAAGGGTAGATGAAAGAGACCTGGGAGTGATGGTAGACACATCATTGAAGGCGTCGGCGCAGTGCGCCACAGCCTCAAGGAAGGCAAACAAAATGTTGGGCATCATTAAGAAGGGTATCACATCCAGGACGAAGGAAGTCATCCTGCCACTGTACCGTGCAATGGTGCGCCCGCACTTGGAGTACTGCGTCCAGTACTGGTCGCCGTACCTCAAGAAGGACATGGCGGTACTTGAGAAAGTCCAGAGAAGAGCAACTAAGCTAATAAAGGATATGGAGGACCTCTCATATACTGACAGACTGAAAAAGCTGGGGCTTTTCTCCCTGGAAAAGCGGAGACTTAGAGGGGACATGATAGAAACCTGCAAGATCATGAAGGGCATAGAAAGAGTAGACAGGGACAGATTTTTTAAATTATGGGGAACCACAAGTACAAGGGGACACTCAGAGAAATTGAAAGGGGGAAGGTTTAGAACAAACGCCAGGAAGTTCTTTTTCACCCAGAGGGTGATGGATACATGGAACACGCTACCGGAGGATGTGATAAGCAGGAGCACGCTACAGGGCTTCAAAGGTTTGGATAGGTACCTGGAGGACAAAGGGATTGAGGGGTACAGATAGGAGTGGAGGTAAGTTATAGGGATAGGATTAGAGGCAGTAGAAAAATTAGACAGGGGCACTGTTCAGGCAATTAAGCATGATGGGCCGCTGCTGGTGCGGACCGCTGGGCAAGATGGACCTCTGGTCTGCCTCAGAGGAGGCAACTTCTTATGTTTTTATGAGGGAAGATGGGCTTAGGAGAGTTGGTGGACTAGAGAGGGAGAGAGGGGAAGATGTATGGGAGAGATGAACTTGGGGGAGATCATGGAGAGGAGAGATGGACTTGGGGGAGTTGGAGGACTTGAGAGGGAGAGATGGGGAGAAGATAGATGGGAGAGATGAACTTGGTGGAAGGGGGAGAAGATGGATGGTGGAGGCCAGGGGGAGAAGATGGAGAGGGGAGATGGGGGATGGAAGAACTAATGGATCTAAAAAGAGAGAGGAAGAGAGATAATAATAACAGTTTATATACCGCAGGACCGTGAAGTTCTATGCGGTTTACAATTTTTAGAAATGTTACAGATTAGAAATGTTATAGATTAAATGGAATAAACAAAGTACAGACTTAATTATTGGTAGTTCTAGCGATCATTTGTTGAGGATTGAGATTGTATAGGTTGGTTTCCTAAGTATTTCAGGAACAGATGTGTTTTTAGGCGTTTCCTGAATTCCACATAGGTAGTGGGCACAAGCAATTGTTCGAGGTCTTTACCCCATAAAGCTGCTTGATGTGCGAGAAGATGTTGGTAATGACTTTTAAATTTACAACCTCTGACCGGTGGAGAGACAAAGTTCAGATGTGAGCTTCATTTGTGTCTGTTGGTTGTGAAGAAGAAAAGGTCTGTTATGTATTTAGGGGCTAGGCCGTAGAGTACCTTGAAGCAGAAACAACCAAACTTGAATTTCACACGTGCCTCCATCGGAAGCCAGTGTAAAAGTCGATAGGAAGGTGTCACGTGATCAAACTTTTTCAGGCCACAGAGTAGTCTGATCGCTGCATTTTGAACTAGTTGCAATCGTCACGTATACTTTTGGGGGAGTGCCAAGTAGGCGATGTTACAATAATCTAGTTGACTCAGTATAAGGGATTGTACCAGAATACAGAATGATAAGCCATCAAAGTAAGCTCTGATGGACCGAAGCTACCAAAGGGTGTGAAAGAGTTTTCTGATCAAGGAGTCTAACTGGTTTTTCATGGTCAGGTTCTGGTCCAGTGTTACTCCCAATATCTTCATAGTGGGTTGAATGGGATATATAAGGTTATTGATGCACATTGGTGCTTTAGTGTCAAGTGGGTATGGCGATGCTATGAAAAATGTTGTTTTCTCTGGGTTTAATTTTAGTCTGAATTCAGTCATCCATTGCTCCATCCGATTTAGTACTTCTGTTGTTTTGGGGATGACTTCTGAGACAGAGTTGGTGAATGGGATAATTATTGTAAAGTCGTCAGTGTAGCTAAATAGTTTTATCCCTAGTTGGGACAATTGTGCACCCAATGAGGACATGTAGACATTAAAGAGCAGAGGGGATAGTGGTGATCCTTGTGGCATGCCAGATGGATTGCTCCATGTGTTTGAGAGATCGTGATTAAAGCGGACTTGGTAGGAGCGTGAAATAAGGAAACCTTGGAACCAGTTCAGTACTTCTCCTTTGATTCCGATTGCGTCTAGGCATTGTAGCAGTTTTCCATGGTCCACCAAGTCAAAGGCAGAACTCATGTCAAATTGCATGATTAGGGCGTTGAGGCCTTTGCTGAATAAGTAGCGCAAATTGTCCAGAATGGCTGCAATTACTGTTTCAGTGCTAAATAGAGGCCTAAAACCAAATTGAGTTTCGTGAAGAAGAGAGAATTGGTCAAGATATTCCATTAGTTGGGTGTGTACCAATCCTTCCATGATTTTTACCATAAATGGAATAGATGCTACTGGTTTATAGTTGGTTATTGATGATGCCGGTTCTTTACAGTTTTTTGGGATTGGGGTTATTATAATATGACCATTATCGGTGAGGAATTTTCCATTGTTTAGATTATTGGTTAGATAATTCAATAGGGATAATTTAAAGCCTAGTGGAGCTGCTTTCATAATTTCCTGGGGACATGAGTCCAGGACACAGTGTGATTTAGAGTATTTGTTATATAATTTGATGTAATTATTCCAATCTGGATTGTGGAAGGAACTCCAGATCATGTCCGCTGGTATTTCATTTCTTGATATAACAATTGATTGATATTCGTATGTATCAATGGTTGAGTAGTTATTTCTTAGGTTTTTGATTTTTGAGTCAAAATGTGCTAGTTCATTTGTTGAGGGTAGTTTGGTATTATGCATGGGTTGAGTGTGGCGTGTGGTGTCGAATTAATTTGTAACTATGTTGAACAGTTCTTTTGTGTTGGTTCCTTTTGAGCTAGTATTAGGTAAGTTGATTTTGGATGAGTAAAAAGTTTTACGTTTTTTTTTAATCTGTTGTTTGTAAAGTTTTATGTTGGATCTCCAGTTGTTTCGGTCTGACAGTTTTCCCGTTTTTTTCCAGATTCTTTCTAATCGTCTTACTGATTGTTTCATTGTTAGTAGTTCGACGTCAAACCATTTGTTATATTTGTTTGAGCAACTTTTACTCTTTCTTATAGGGGCAATTTTATCTAAGATGGACGTGCTAGTTTTCATCCAGTGAGCATAGAAGTCAGCTCCTTCTTCTATCTTTGATTGTGAATCATATTGTGACCAATATTCTTCTGGATTGATATGGCCCCTTGTGAGGTGTTCTCTTTTTGTGTGTGGGCATGTCTTAGGTTTTAACCAGGTCCAGGTTAGATTGAAGTAATAAGTGAAATGGTCGGACACCAAGTACCATTTGAAAGGGAAATGGGAGGATTTGTGATTTCCTTTATAGACATCGCTACCATATCTAGATGATGGCCTTTTTCATGCGTTTGAGTGGGTGAAGGGAGATTGTAATTGAGTATAGAAAGAAAGTTTTCAAAGTCTTTCACTTCTGGGTTGTCAGTTTCATCTAGATGTAAGTTTATGTCTCCTGCGATTAGATTATGTGATGAAGTGATTGAGTTATGAAGGATAAATTCGCAGAAGTCCTCTCTAGCTTTTGGCCAGCTTTTCGGCGGAACATAAAATAGTATACAGGAAAGGGAGTCTTCTAGTTCCTTGTTGCTAATTCTACAGGTTAATATTTCTAATTGATTGGTCATTTTGGAATCCAATAATTCAACTGCAAATCCTTTCTTGGCAACAATTGCTAATCCTCCCCCTCTTCTTCCTTCGCGATTTAGCGTGAGGATTTTAAAATTATCTGGTATGAGATCATTTATTATTGGGTCAGTTTCGGACAGAAGCCACGTTTCAGTTAGAAAGAGACAGGCTATTTGCTTGTTGGTGATACAATCTTTAATTAAGAATGCTTTGTTCCTAACAGATCTGGTGTTGAGATATGCACAGAGGATGGAAGCCGATGTGATAGGTTCGGTGGTTGTAGTGGTTCTGATAGATTTTACTTCCCTTATCCTTTTATTTTTTGGGGTTCGTTGATGTCTTCCATTGCTTGAGATTATCTTGATAGGATGGTGGACAATGGGATTTAGGGAGGGAACAGAAAGGGAGAGCAGGTGGACAAAAGGGATGGTGTGTGTGTGTGGGGGGGATAGATACTGAATAGGAAGGTAGTTGGGAAGAGAAAGGGAGATGGTGGTCCCTGGGGTGGTAGGGAAGGAGGGAGAGATGAAAGAGTAGTTGAGAAAAGGAGAGATGGTGGATCTGGGGATGATGGGGGTCCATCGCTGCAGCTACGGGAAAGGAGACTAAAAAAAGGAAAGATGCCAGACCTCTGGGGGAGGGGAGGGAAATGGGAGGGGAGGACAGAGATGGAAGATGGATGGTTAGCACGGAGAAAGAAGAAAACGACAAATGGGCAAGATACCTTGTAATGCAAGTTATCAGAAGATGTTTGTCGCAGAGCCTGGGACCAAAATGATTTGAATAATGACCAGACAATAAAAGGTAGAAAAAATAATTTTATTTTCTGTTTTGTGATTACAATCTGTCAGATTTGAAATGGGTATCCTGCCAGAGCTGGTATTACACCGCGAACGTAAGCTAGGATTTAACAGAGAGAGGAAGAGTTTTTTTTTGTTTATTTTGTTTACACACAGCCCCAGTGTGGGTAGGAGGGGGTAAAGGGGGTAGAGTGGATGAAGAGGCTATAAAATAAACCCACCAGGATGTTTGAAAAAACACACCCAATTGGGCAGGAAAATCAAATTGAAAAGTCAATTCAATAGGTTGAATCGAATCAAAAAAATTTTTCTTGAATCAGGCATCACTACTACTCACCATAGAGCCTCACATGTTCACAGCACTGGGTGACGTACTGGGTCAGGTAAAAGTAATGCTGGCTGTGTATATGTGGGGCAGAACGGGGACAACACTGCTAGTTAATCGGGTGGTAGGAGAGAGAGAGAGAGGGAGGAAGCATGCAAAAAAAGAACCAGACTCGAGTATAAACAGAGATCCCCATTTTTATATGAGTGTATATGGTATTTTACAGATGGACAGAATCTCATCAGAACTTATACTTAACAGTGTAACTTAAAGAATACTTAAGCTTGTGTACATATCTGATATTTAGATATTAATATTGATGTTAGCACCTAACCAGGTCCGGATTAATGGGTAGACCCAGTAGGCACATGCGTAAGGCCCGAAATTGTCAGAGGGACCCTGTTGAAGAAACAGAGGACTCAGGTTTTGGATTTTTTTCCTTCGGCACCACAGGCCCCCCGGGAAAGATTGGTAGTGTTGGGCCCCCTGCCTGGCATTGACGGCAACGTGTCCGGAATAAATGACATCAGAGGGGGTGGACTGGCAGATGCGGGGAGTTGCTGTAAGGTCCCGCGATGACTGCATCAACTGGCTCTGCTCAGGGAAGAAGTGATGTTGGAGTGGGGTGGACCGGCAGACACAGTCATCGCGGGACCTTGTAGCAACTACCCGCATCTGCCGATCCATCCCCTCTGACGTCACTTCTTCCGAGCAGAGCCGGCAGCTGAAGTCATCGCAGGACCTTGCTTCACGGCATTGGTTAGTGTGGAGGGAGAAAGGAGCATAGAAGTGTGGAGGAGGGAGAGAAAGGGGGGCAGGGTTCCCCCTTAAAGGAGTCGAGCAGAGCGCGACCTGCACTCTGACCGCGTGCAGAGGAGGAAGCGGATCCAGAGGGCAGAGAAGGAAGCGGATCCAGAGGGCAGCCGCTGGAGGAATCGGGCAGAGGCAGGCAGGCAGGAGATTTAGCTGGGGTAGCGGTGAGAGGAAGCTCCGCCCACCCCCCCGCGTCAGAGGCAGAGTCAGCGCCCGGGCTCCCCCTTAAAGGAGTCGAGCCGAGCGCGACCTGCACTCTGACCGCGTGCAGAGGAGGAAGCGGATCCAGAGGGCAGAGGAGGAAGCGGATCCAGAGGGCAGCCGCCAGAGGAGTCTGAGTCGGGCAGAGGCAGGCAGATTTAGCTGGGGTAGCGGCGAGAGGAAGCTCCGCCCACCCCCCACCCCCGCGTCAGAGTCAGCGCCCTGGCTCCCCCTTAAAAGGGGGCGAGCCAACGGCGCGCAGCAAAGGCGCTCGCCTTAGCGAGAGCGCCTTTGCGAAGAGCCTTAAGAAGAGCCAAACGAGACACCGTAGGGCAAATCCTTCATTCTAAACACCCTACTGCTCAGATCTCTCTAACACCTAACTTTTCAACTTACCCATCAGAGGCCCTAACCTCATATAATTTCATACTATCTCTCATACTCCCGTACTATCTCTCATACTCTCTCTCATACTATCTCTTATACTCTCACATTTACTCTCCCCCTTTTTTTGTTATGGCAGTGCGGACAAGGAGTGTGAAACCTACAAGCAAGGTCGGCATCCCATGTACTGAGGTGATCCGGGAGATGACCTCAAACTACGTACAGACGGAGAACACAGCACCAGGAAAGGACATCTCCGTGCAGACCGAGACCATCCCACAGCAGTACATTACGGCCTCCACACAGACAGAGGAGGTTGGCCAGCCGGGTGACGACATCATGCAGGAACTGAGGAGCCTCAGGGAGGAGGTAAAACGTCTGAGAGGCATTAGAGAGGATGAGGCCTATATCGATGGGATAGTGCAGGAACTGTCCCAAATCACAGAACAGGCCCGTAACGGATCTCCCATGGTGACACCAGGGCCGTCGCCACAGAAACCAACTGTTGGAGTTCAGGAGATGGATGGAGACACTGACTCCTGGCAGTTGGTGACCTCCTCCACAGGTAAGCGTAGGAGACCCCCTCCCCCATTTACAATCTCTTCACCTTCTTACTCTTTCTCTCACCAGGGCAGCTCCACATCGACTCCACATCTGAACCTGAAGAACAGATTCCAGGTCTTGCAGGAGGAGACTACCAATGAGGAGCAAGACCAGGTCCAACACATATCTCCATCACTGGGAATAATGGATCGACACACCCAAAAGAAGCGTAGAGTCATAGCCATTGGGGACTCCATGTTGAGGGGCACCGAGGGACCAATATGCAGACCGGATATGCAGTCGAGGGAGGTCTGCTGTCTTCCCAGAGCCAGAATACGAGATTTGACCACCTGTCTTGATAGACTTCTCAGGCCCCAGGACCACTTCCCCATGCTGCTCATCCACGTCGGAACGAATGACACTGCCAAGAACACCCTGGAGGACATAGCCAGTGACTTTGGAGCTCTGGGAAAGAGGCTGAAGCAGACAGGAGCACAGGTAGTATTCTCTTCAATTCTTCCTGTTAGGGGCAGAGGAAGGGACAGGGAAGAACGTATCCTGAAGACGAATGAGTGGTTACAACGATGGTGCCGGGAAATGAACTTCGGATTCCTGAATCACGGAGAGACACTACAGGGACCAGACGGACTCCACCTGACCAACAGAGGCAAGAACGTCTTCGGACACCGACTAGCCCACCTACTTAGAAGGGCTTTAAACTAGGTAAGTCGGGGGTGGGTACCCACTTTTACACTGGAGCAGTCAGTAACAATCCTGATGTGGCGAACCAAAACTCCGCTTCTAAGTCTAAGGTAAGTACCCTTACTGCAAAAGAATCGCTAGGGGACACTTTAACTCAAATGGGTTGCTCTCTACATGAGCTTAATAAACAAAAAGAGTGGAGAGCATGTATGTTAATGCACGCAGCCTAGGGAACAAATTTCTAGAACTGGAAACAGAAATAGTTAATGCAGACCTAGACATAGTAGCGATTTCTGAAACATGGTTCACAGACTCACGGGTGGGATATAACTATACCAGGATACAACCTGATTCGGCAAGACAGAGAGGGTAAGTTAGGAGGAGGGGTAGCACTTTACATCAAAGAAAACATCAAAACAACCAGGATCACAGATGTCAAGTATACTGGGGAATCCATCTGGGTAAACCTGGCCAGAGGCGGAGAAAAATGCCTGTACTTTGGTGTGGTGTACAGACCTCCAAGACAATCGGAGCTCAAGGACGCTGATTTAATTGAAGACATTGAAAATATCACCTTACGGGGGGGCGTTGTTCTGTTGGGGGACTTCAACATGCCTGATGTAGACTGGAACACACTCTCAGCGACAACTTGTGATAGCAGGAGGATATTGACGTCCATGAAGGGAGTACGGCTCAAACAATTGGTACTAGAGCCCACTAGAGCCCAGGCCATCCTGGACCTGGTACTTACGAACGGGGAAAGTGTCTCAGAGATCTCGGTGGGAGAACGCTAGCCACCAGTGACCATAACATGGTATGGTTTAACCTTAGGAAAGGCTTTCCTAGATCACAAACAAAAACAAGGGTACTCAACTTCCGGGGTGCTGACTTCGCACACATGGCAGACTTCGTCCATCAGACGCTTCAGGTTCAAGAAGGAACGGATAATGTGGAGGTTATGTGGCCAATCTTGAAATCGACCCTTCATGAGGCAACTATCCGCTACATAAAATCAGTAACTAATCAACAAAGAAAGAAACCCCAATGGTTCACTGACAAGGTCTCGCGCCTCGTCAAGGAGAAGAAAAGAGCATTTCTCTCGTACAAACGCACCGGGGAAAAAGAAGCAAACATTGAATACAGGACAAAATCTGCAGCGGTCAAAACAGCAGTTAGGGAGGCCAAACTTCGAATGGAAGAAACTCTAGCGAAGAACATCAAGAAAGGGGACAAATCATTCTTCAGGTACATTAGTGACAGGAAAAAGAACGCAAACGGGATAGTACGCCTTAGAACACCAGACGGGAATTATGTGGAAACAGATTCTGAAAAAGCCAAACTACTGAATGATTACTTCTGCTCAGTCTTTTCCTGCGAGACACCAGGGCACGGGCCACAGCTGGAAGCAAAGCAAAGCAAGGAAGACCCATTTCAGAATTTTGAGTTCACACCAGCTGATGTTTACAGAGAACTGTCAGGACTCAAGGTGAACAAAGCCATGGGACCGGACGAGTTGCATCCAAGAGTGCTCAGGGAACTAGGCGATGTTCTGGCGAAATTGTTAGCCATGCTCTTCAATCTCTCCCTAAGTACAGGGAGAGTACCCCTGGACTGGAAAACAGCAAACGTCGTTCCTCTGCACAAAAAGGGTTGCAGAGCAGAGGCTGCGAACTACAGACCAGTGAGTCTCACATCAATAGTGTGTAAACTCATGGAAACTCTACTTAAAGGTAAATTAGACTCGATGTTGGATGAAGGGAATCTAAGGGATCCCTGTCAACATGGATTCACCAGAGGCAGATCATGCCAATCCAATCTTATAAGCTTCTTTGATTGGGTGACAGGAAAGCTAGACTCAGGAGAGGCTCTGGACATAGTATACTTGGATTTCAGTAAAGCTTTCGACAGTGTCCCACACCGTAGACTATTAAACAAGATGAAATCGATGGGGTTGGGTGAGAAACTAACTGCATGGGTCAATGATTGGCTGAGTGGAAGACTTCAGAGGGTGGTGGTCAACGGCACCCTCTCTGAGACTTCGGAGGTGACTAGCGGAGTGCCGCAGGGCTGTCCTGGGACCATCCCTTTTTAACATATTCATAAGGGACCTGACCGGGGGCTTCAGGGTAAAGTATCACTGTTTGCCGCCGCCGCCAAACTGTGTAACATAGTAAGTGAAAGCAACCTCAAGGACAGTATGACGCAGGATCTGATCACGTTGGAAAACTGGTCCTCGACATGGCAGCTGGGCTTCAACGCTAAAAAATGTAAGGTCATGCATCTCGGCAGCGGAAATCCATGCAGAACATACTCCTTGAATGGAGAAAAGCTAGCTAGGACTTCAGAGGAACGGGACTTGGGGGTAATCATCAGTGCAGACATGAAGGCTGCCAAACAAGTAGAGAAGGCTTCATCTAAGGCAAGGCAAATGATGGGATGTATCAATAGAAGCTTCGTCAGCTGCAAACCGGAAGTCATAATGCCACTCTACAGAACCATGGTGAGACCTCATCTGGAATACTGTGTGCAATTCTGGAGGCCACATTACCGGAAAGATGTGCTTCGAGCTGAATCGGTCCAGCGGATGGCCACTAGGATGGTCACCGGACTCAAGGGTCTCTCATACGAAGAAAGACTGGGCAAACTGCAGCTCTATACCCTGGAGGAGCGCAGAGAAAGGGATGACATGATTGAGACATTTAAGTATGTCACTGGTCGTGTCGAGGTGGAAAACGATATATTCTTTCCCAAGGGACCCTCGGTCACAAGGGGGCACCCGCTCAAACTCAGAGGGGGGAAATTTAGTGGTGACACCAGGAAGTATTTCTTCACAGAAAGGGTGGTAGATCACTGGAACAAACTTCCGGTGCAGGTGATCAAGGCCACCAGCGTGCTCGATTTTAAGAATAAATGGGACATCCACGTGGGATCCCTACGAGGGTCAAGTTAAGGAACTAGGTCACTAGCACTCAGACTCAATGGGGTGGGTCAATAGAGTGGGCAGACTTGATAGGCTGTGGCCCTTTTCTGCCGTCATCTTCTATGTTTAGGGTGGTATGGAAGGGTGGTGGAGGGAGACAAAGGGGGCTGATGCAATTGGTATGCAGGAAAGGGGAGAGAAACATAAGGATACTGGAAAGAATTGGGTTGGAGGGAAAGGGGGCAGATGAGGAGAAGGGATAGGAGAGAGTGAAATGCCAGACCATGGGAGTGAGGGAGAGGGAAGGGAAGGAGAGGAAAGAGATCCCACACCATGGGGGGAGCGGACAGAAGTAGATGGATGCCACGCCAATGGGCAGGGGAGGGAGAGATGGAAGGGAAAGGCAGACAGTTTCTGGAAGAGGCATAGAAAGAGCAGATGCCATATGGAAGAAGCAGAGAGAGGGCAGACAGTGGATGGAAGGAAGAGAATGATGAGGAAAACAGAAACCAGACAACAAAGGTAGAAAAAAAATTCTATTTGTTTTATTTATTTATTTCTTTTTGCTTTAGGATAAAGTATTATTGTAGCTGTGTTGATAATCGTTTATTAACAGAAAATGGAAGTAAGTTGATCCTGTTTTTTAGACTAATTTTAATACATTTTTTACTAATTCAGAGACCATAATTCCTTTCCTCAGGTCGGGACAGGGATACTGTAACAGCAGTATAGTTTACTGACCTGAAGAAAGAGGTTTTAATCTCTGAAAGCTAAGTGAGAAAGGTATTAGTCCAATAAAATGACAGGCACTAAATTTTCTTGCCCCATGCCTCCTACCCATATGCAAAATATAAATTGGTGGACTTCCCAAAGCCCTGCCAGCTGAAGATCTCTTCCTCTAGGAAATAAGGGGAGATTTGTTCAGATATGTTTGGAGGTTGCATAGAAGAAAAAATGTACATTGGCACTGGTATGGTAATCTTTGCGGTTTGTTCCGAATTTTAAAATAAAATAAAGTGGAAATAAAGAAGTAAATAAGAAAATGGGTAAATAAATGGTGGCGGGACAGGATGGGGTAGGGCAGGGGGCCCAGTGTACTTGTATGCCTAGGGGCCCTCGATGAATTAATCCTGCCCTGCACCCAACTGTATATGTACAAATATAGCACAGTTACTTACCGTAACAGATGTTATCCAAAGACAGCAGGCAGATATTCTCACGTACGGGCGATGTCACCGACGGAGCCTCGGTACGGATCACTTTAAAAGTGCATCGCCACTTTAAGTCTTTAGAAAACTTGCAATAGCCCGAACCACGCATGCGCGAGTGCCTTTCCACCTGATGTGGTCGCATGGTCCCTCAGTTAACATAAGCCAACTAAGAAGCTAACCCGGGGAGGTGGGTGGGTTGTGAGAATATCTGCCTGCTTTCCCTTGATAACACTTGGTACGGTAAGTAACTGTGCTTTATCCCAGGACAAGCAGGCAGCATATTCTCACACATGGGTAATCACCAAGCTAACTAGAATGGGATGGTGGGAGAGTTGGCCTTCAAGAAAATAAATTCTATAATACAAATTGGCCAAAGTGCCCATTCCGTCTGGAGAAAGATTCCAGACAGTAGTGAGAAGTGAAGGTTATGAACTGAGGACCAAGTGGCAGCTTTACAGATTTCCTCAATGGAGTATATCTGAGGAAAGCAACAGAAGCTGCTGTAGCTAATTTTGTGGGCTGTGACATGACTTTCCAGTGCCAGTCCAGTCTGAGCATAACAGAACGAGATGCAGGCAGCTAGCCAGTTGAAAATTGTTCTCTTGGAAACAGGATTCCCCAGCTTGTTTGGATCAAAAGAGATGAACAGTTGGGGAGAAGTGCGATGTGATTTTGTCTGGTCAAGGTAAAAAGCCAAAGCACGTTTATAGTCCAGATGAGAATAAGGCTTTGGAAAAAACACTGGTAGAACAATCGACTGATTGAGATGAAACTCTGAGACAACTTTTGGTAGAAACTTTGGATGTGTGCACAGAACCACTTTGTCATGATAGAAAACAGTGAAGAGTGGGTCTGCCACCAACGCCTGTAATTCACTGACCCTCCTGGCAGAGGTAAGAGAAATAAGAAAAACCACTTTCCACGTGAGAAACTCAAGATGAGCTGCATCCATAGGTTCAAATGGCGGCTTCATCATACGAACATAAGCAGTGCCTCTGCTGGGTCAGACCAGAGGTCCATCATGCCCAGCAGTCCGCTCACGCGGCGGCCCATCAGGTCCAGGACCTGTATAGTAATCCTCTATCTATACTCTTCTATCCCCTTTTCCTTCAGGAAATTATCTAATCCCTTCTTGAACCCCAAAACCGTACTCTGTCCTATCACACCCTCTAAAGCGCATTCCAGGTGTCCACCACCCTATGGGTGAAGAACTTCCTAGCATTGGTTCTGAATCGGTCCCCTCTTAATTTTTCCGAATGCCCTCTCGTTCTTGTAGTTTTTGAAAGTTTGAAGAATCTGTCCCTCTCCACTTTCTCCATGCCCTTCATGATCTTGTAGGTCTCTATCATGTCCTCTCTAAGTCTCCGTTTTTCTAGGGAAAAGAGACCCAATTTCTCCAATCTTTCAGCATATGAAAGGTTTTCCATACCTTTTATCAATTGTGTCGCTTTTTTCTGAACCCTCTCAAGTATCGCCAAATTCTTCTTAAGGTACAGCGACCAATATTGAACGCAGTACTCTAGATGCGGGCGCACCATCGCCCAATACAACCAAGTCAACCAATAAATTGGTGGACTTCCCAAAGCCCTGCCAGCTGAAAATCTCTTCCTCTAGGAAATAAGGGGAGATTTGTTCAGATATGTTTGGAGGTTGCATAGAAGAAAAAATGTACATTGGCACTAGTATGGTAATCTTTGCGGTTTGTTCCGAATTTTAAAATAAAAGAAATAAAGTGGAAATAAAGAAGTAAATAAGAAAATGGGTAAATAAATGGTGGCGGGACAGGATGGGGTAGGGCAGGGGGCCCAATGTACTTGCATGCCTAGGGGCCCTCGATGAATTAATCCTGCCCTGCACCCAACTGTATATGTACAAATATAGCACAGTTACTTACCGTAACAGATGTTATCCAGAGACAGCAGGCAGATATTCTCACGTATGGGTGATGTCACCGACGGAGCCTCGGTACGGATCATTTTAAAAGTGCATCGCCACTTTAAGTCTTTAGAAAGCTTGCAATAGCCCGAACCACGCATGCGCAAGTGCCTTTCCACCCGATATGGTCGCATGGCCTCTCAGTTAACATAAACCAACTAAGAAGCTAACCCGGGGAGGATAACTTCTTTCATTCTGGTTATAATACCTTTCTTGATAGTACCCAGCATTCTATTCGCCTTCTTAGAGGCCACTGCACATTGTGCCGATGGCTTCATTGTGTTGTCCACTATTATCCCCAGGTCCTTTTCTAGGGTACTTTCACCCATCACCAGCCCTCCCATCGTATAGCTGTACTTCGGATTTCTGTTTCCTACATGCAAGACTTTACATTTCTCTACATTTAAACTTCATCTGCCATCTCGTCGCCCACTCTCCTAGTTTGTTCAGGTCCCTTTGTAAATCTTTGCAGTCCTCTTTAGGACACTCCATTAAATAGTTTGGTGTCGTCTGCGAATTTTATTACTTCGCACTTCATCCCTGTTTCTAGATCATTTATAAATACATTGAATAGCAGCGGTCCGAGTACCGACCCCTGTGGAGCACTACTCGTGACCCTCCTCCAGTCCGAGTAGTGGCCCTTCACTCCTATCCTTTGCTTTCTACCTGCCAACCAATTTTTGATCCATCTATGTAAATCTCCTTCCACCCCATGGTTATTCAGTTTCCGTAGAAGGCGTTCATGGGGTACCTTGTAAAAAGGCTTTTTGGAAATCTAAGTATATGATGTCTATGGGGTCCACTTTGTCCATCCGTTCGAAGAAGTGCAATAAGTTCGTTAGGCACGATCTTCCCTTGAAGAAGCCATGTTGGCTTGTTTTCATCAGTTTATTCCTTTCAAGATGCTTGTCGATGCTGTCTTTTATCAGCGCTTCTGCCAGTGGATGACCCCAGTTCCAGAAGCAAGGGATCAACACCCCCCCAAGAAGCGCAGAATGATTGTCATCGGGGACTCCCTGCTGCAGGGCAATGAGGGACCAGTATGTAGACCGGATCTACAATCAAGAGAGGTTTGCTGTCTGCCAGGAGCCAGGGTCCGGGATGTGACCACCTGCTTAGGAAGACTGATCAAGCTCCAAGACCACTACTCGATGTTCCTCATCCACATTGGGACGAACGACACCACCAGGAACACCCAGGAGAAGATAACTGAAGATTTTAGAGCCCTAGGCGAGAAACTGAAACAGATGGAGGCACAGGTGGTCTTCTTCTCCATCCTTTCAGTAAGAGGCAAGTGGAGAGTTAGGGAAGAACATATCCGGTGGACAAACGAGTGGCTATACGGATGGTGCAGAGAGATGAACTTCAGCTTCTTGGACCACAGAGAGGCACTTCAAGGACTGCAGGGATTAGACGGGCTACACCTGACCAGAAGAGGGAAGAATGTCTTTGGACGATGTCTGGCTCGCCTGCTCTGGAGAGTTTTAAACTAGGTGTGCTGGGGAAGGGGACCCACTCTCATCCTGGTAGGGTAAATAACCACTACATTTTTGAGTTTGAGGTAAATATTTGCATTAAAGACAGTACTGAGGGGGACAAACTAACACAAACGGGAAAATCTCCATGCAGACCGGACAAACATAGAGAATGGACGGCTATGCATGTTAATGCACGTATTTTGGGCAATAAAATTCTGGAATTGGAAACAGAAACGAGAAATGCCGACCTAGATGTGGTGGCGATAATGGAAACCTAGTTCTCGGAGTCCCATGGATGGGATAAGGCTATACCAGGATATAACATGCTCCGTCGAGACAGAGAAGGCAAAACCGGAGGAGGAGTAGCACTATACATCAGAGAGGACATAAAAGTTACCAGGATCATAGACGTCAAGTATACGGGGGAATCCCTCTGGGTGAACCTTGCCAGAGGCTATGACAAATGCCTGTATCTTGGTGTTGTGTACAGACCTCCAAGACAACATTGACAAAGAACTAATCGAAGACATCGAGATCATCACTCTGCGTGGAGACACTGTGCTGTTGGGGGACTTCAATATGCCTGATGTAGACTGGAACAAACTTTCCGCTACAACCAGCAGCAGCAGGAGGCTACTAGCCTCCATACAAGGAGTACACCTCAAACAGATGGTGCTGGAGCCCACCAGGGATCAGGCGATTCTAGACCTGTTGCTCACCAATGGAGACAGTGTCAGAAAGGTTTCGGTAGGTGACAACATGGTGTGGTTTCACCTCAGGAAAGGAGTCACTAGGTCAAATACATCGACAAAGGTCCTTAACTTTAAGGGAGCTAACTTCCAGAGCATGGGAGATTTTGTCTATGAAACACTGCAAAACCAGGACACAACGGACAGTGTGGAGGTACTGTGGTCGGCTCTGAAATCTACCCTGCAGGAAGCAACCAATCTCTACATAAAGATCGTGAGTAAACGACGGAGAAATAATAGACCCCAATGGTTCTCCGCGGAGATCTCAGAACTAGTAAAGCAAAAGAAAAGAGCATTTGTATCCTACAAACAATCACAACGACCGGAAGCTAAAGAAGCCTATCTGGTGAAATCTAGAATTGTTAAGACAGCAGTCAGGAATGCCAAACTCCAGATGGAAGAAAATATAGCTAGGCATGCAGAGGGGATAAATCCTTTTTCAGGTATGTTAACGACAGAAAAAAGAACACAGATGGGAATGTGCGCCTAAGGAAATCTGACAGTAACTATGTAGACTCAGACTCAGACAAAGCCGAACTACTCAATGCATACTTCTGCTCGGTCTTTACCTGTGAGGCGCCCGGATCCGGACCGCAGCTGCAAACAAGGGAGTGCTCGGAGGACCCGTTCCAGGATTTTGAATATACCGCAAGCAATGTATACCACGAGCTATCGAGGCTAAAGGTGAACAAAGCCATGGGACCGGATAATCTACACCCCAATGATGTCTATGTCCTCTGCATTGGCCATGACTTCTAATTCCCCCATTTTATTTCTTACTTCGGGAACTGAGAGATGTCCTGGCAGAGCCGTTAACTGCGCTTTTCAATCTTTCTCTAAGCAAGGGAAAAGTCCCCTTGGACTGGAAAACTTAATGTCATTCCGCTCCACAAAAAGGGATGCAGGTCAGAGGCTGAAAATTACAGGCCGGTGCGTCTCACATCAATAGTGTGTAAACTTATGGAAATGTTGATTTAAAACATATTGGATACAATTATGGATGACGAGAGGCTGAGGGATTCCCACCAACATGAATTCACGAAGGGAAGGTCTTGTCAATCCAATCTGATAAGCTTCTTTGACTGGGTAACGAAACAACTGGACAAGGGAGAGTCTCTGGATATTGTGTATTTGGACTTCAGTAAGGCTTTTGACAGTGTCCCACACCGTAGGTTATTGAATAAGATGAAAAAGTTGGGACTAGGAGAAACATTGACGGCATGGGTTAGACTGGCTCAATGGTAGACTTCAGAGGGTGGTGGTAAATGGTACCCCCTCAGAAACGTCGGAAGTGACCAGTGGAGTGCCGCAGGACTCGGTCTTGGGTACGATACTGTTTAATATCTTTGTACGAGACCTGCCTCAGGGACTTTGAGGTAAAATTACACTATTCACCGATGACGCTAAGCTATGCAACATAGTTGACAGCGCAACCGTGCCCGACACTATGAGGCAGGACCTACTTTTACTGGAGCAATGGTCTAATACTTGGCAACTAAGTTTTAATCAAATAAAACCTGAGAGAAATCAAAAAACGCAAAGGAGGTTCAAAATAAACTAATGTCGAAAAAAATAAAGAACCCCCTACTATAATTATCCAATTAGTCATAAACAATGAGAGGCATGAGTAGAATGCACAAACATTATTAAACATTAAGCATCATTAAATATTAACCAGTAATTATCATTTTTTCATATATGAAACATCTTTATTAAATTCTCAATACATTTTAAAATTTCAAAACATTTAAAACACATAATAAGATAAGACAGACACAAACAACATCAAATACAGATACAATATAAATATGAGTATATAGATAGTAAATAGAGAATAGATAGGAACTTTGTTGTCGTCCAGACCCTGGCCTGTGTCTGGCTGAATGTGGATCGTCTCTGATACCAATTTTACAGCATCTCTCCAGAGTTGATTTCTCTATATTTCTGGAATGAACTAGAATGACTTTGCACACGATATTGCACAACTTTGAAGCTATCACTACACATCAGCACTTTAGCTTTCGAGTGGATTTGAATTGTGTCACGCTTTATGATGGTCGGGTTGCTTTTCTAATAAGTTCTCTGGACCTTTCAGTTAAATATTTGCTTACCTTCACATTGTGTGGTCTCTTGAGCCCCGGATAGAACATACCCTATAATACCATTGTTTTATTTATTCTATCTATTCTCTATTTGCTATCTATATACTCATATTTATATTGTATCTGTATTTGATGTTGTTTATCTTATTATGTGTTTTAAATGTTTTGAAATTTTAAAATGTATTGAGAATTTAATAAAGATGCTTCATATATGAAAAAATGATAATTACTGGTTAATATTTAATGATGCTTAATGTTTAATAATGTTTGTGCATTCTACTCATGCCTCTCATTGTTTATGACTAATTGGATAATTATAGTAGGGGAACTAAGTTTTAATGCCGAAAAGTGTAAGGTTATGCACCTTGATAGCGGTAACCCCAGCAGAACATACACCATAAATGGTGAAACCTTAACAAGAACTGTCGCAGAACGAGACCTGGGTGTAATCATTAGCAAAGATATGAAGACTGCCACTCAAGTGGAGAAAGCTTCGGCCAAGGCTAGACAAATGCTGGGTTGCATCCGAAGAAGTTTTGTCAGCCGAAAGCCTGAAATCATAATGCCATTGTACAGGTCCATGGTGAGACCTCATCTGGAGTACTGTGTTCAGTTTTGGAGGCCACATTATAAAAAGGATGTGAAGAGAATGGAATTGGTTCAGCGAATGGCCACTAAGATGGTCTCAGGACTCAAGGATCTCCCATATGAAGAAAGTCTAACCAGGCTGCAGTTATATTCTCTCGAAGAACGCAGAGAGAGGGGAGAATGATAGAGACGTTCAAATATCTTACAGGCCGTACCGAGGTGGAGGAAGATATCCTTTTTCTTACGGGTCCTACGGCAACAAGAGGGCATCCGCTCAAACTCAAGGGTGAGAGATTTCATGGTAACATCAGGAAGTACTTCCACGTCAGGTAGTTGAGGCCAGCAACGTGCTCGACTTCAAGAAACGATGGGATAAACATGTGGGTTCACGTCAGGGAATTGCTTAGAGGGAGTGTTCTTTTAAGAGGAGGGTTCTTTTGAGTGGGCAGATGTGTTGGGCCGAAGGCCTTTTTCTGCTGTCATACTCTTATGTTTCTAACTTCCCCGGAACCGAAGTCAAACTTACCGGTCTGTAGTTCCCCGGGTCACCTCTCGATCCGTTTTTAAAGATGGGCGTAACATTAGCTATCTTCCAGTCCTCTGGGATCATGCCTGTTTTCAGGGATAGATTACAAACCTGCTGTAGTAGTTCTGCTATTTCCTCCTTTAGTTCTTTCAATACCCTAGGGTGGATTCTGTCCAGGCCCGGAGATTTGTCAGTTTTTAATCTATCTGCTTGTGTACGTCTTCAAGGCTTACCTCCATGGATGTTCATTTTTCCTCTTGATCTCCTTTGAAGATTTTTTCAGGTTCTGGCACGATGGATGTGTCCTTTTTTGTAAATACTGACGAAAAGAACATGTTTAGTCTATCCACCACTTCTTTTTCTTCCTTCACCACTCCTTTTCTATCTCCTTCATCCAGCGGTCCCACCACCTCCCTTGCCGGCTGCTTCTCTTTAACATATCATGCTTCCCTGGCTAGCTTCTCTTCATATTCTCTTTTTGCTCTTCTAACCACGAGGTGACATTCTTTTTGATGCTTTCTGTGTTCTTTTACTGTTCTCCCCAGTTTTGTCCTTTTTCCATTTTCGGAATGAATGTTTCTTGTCTCCTATCACTTTCTTCGCTTCTTTAGTTATCCATGCTAGGTCTTTTGTTCGGTTCTTCTTACATCCTTTTCTAAATCTGGAGATATACAGATTTTGCACTTCGCTCACCGAGTCCTTAAATAAAGACCAGGCTTGCTCTACAGTCTGCAAACTGGAAAGAACCACATTAAGGTCCCAGACAAAAGATGGAGGCTTGAGCGGTGGTTTAACATTGAAAAGACCTTTCATGATTCTGGAGACCAAAGGATAAGCAGTAAGAGGTTTTCTCTCAACTGGCATGTACTCTGATAGATGTAGATTTGAGTCCAGAGTCAGAGAGAGAAAGTAGATAATTCAACACCAATTCCACTACCAAGGAAGTTGGATTGTGATGATGAAGACACCAGGAAGAAAATCAAGTCCACTTTTGCTGGTAACACTGTCGAGTGGCTGGTTTTTTGAAAGCATCAAGAATTTGTCGCACAGGCTGGGAAAAATGTATATCAGATGAAGTCAGCCTGAGAGAATCCAAGCTGTCAGGTGTAGTGATTGCAGGTTGGGATGTAGAAGAGATTCCTGATTCTGAGTAAGCAAAGTAGGAAATACTGGGAAAAGTATTGGTTCCTTGGAACTGAGTTGAAGTAGAAGGGAGAACCAATGTTGCCTGGGCCACCGAGGAACAATGAGGATCATGGTGGCTGCCTCTCATTTGAGTCTGAACAGTTCTCAACATGAGAGGGATTGGAGGAAATGCATATAGAAACAGGCCTGTCCAATCCAGGAGAAAAGCATCTACTTCCAGATGGAGGGGAGAGTAAAGTCTAAAGCAAAACAGGGGCAACTGGTGATTGTGAGAAGCCGCAAACAAGTCCACCTGTGGAGTGCTCCATTGAGCAAAGATGGACTGGAGAATTGCAGAGTTTATTTGTGAGGCTGAAGAATTCTGCTGAGGTTGTCTGCTTGGGAATTCTCCCCTTCAATGTAGACAGCCTTCAAGAACAGATTGCAAGCTGTTGCCCAAGTCCAGATTTTCTGGGCCTCCTGACAACAGGAGAGAGCTCGTGCCTCCTTGCTTGTTTATGTAATACATTGCTACTTGATTGTCTGTGAGAAGGAGGAGGACTTGGGGTAAAGATGATGGAAGGCCTTGAGGGCATAAAAAATTGATGTGAAATTTTCACTCCCTGACGATCCAAAGACCCCGAGTCTGAAGATCATCCATATGTGTCCAAGCATAAGGGGATGCATCGGTTCTGATGACCTGAACACCGGCTGAGAAGCAGGCAGAAGGCAGAGAGGAAGTAAGGAGACTTCAGGAGCGAGGCAGGAGACAAAAGGCAGGGAATAGAAGCGAGCCAGAGCAGGGGCAGCGGCGAGAGTTAGCTCCGCCCACCCCCACGCATCAGCGAGATCAGAGCCCGAACTCCCCCTTGATAGGGGCGGAGCCAACGGCGCGAGGCACACGCTGACCTGAACACCGGCTGAGAAGCAGGCAGAAGGCAGAGAGGAAGTAAGAAGACTTAAGGAGCAAGGCAGGAGACAAAAGGCAGGGAATACAAGCGAGCCAGAGCAGGGGCAGCGGCGAGAGTTAGCTCCGCCCACCCCCACGCGTCAGCGAGGTCAGAGCCCGAACTCCCCCTTGATAGGGGCGGAGCCAACGGCGCACAGCCGTTCGGCGAGCAGCAAAGGCGCTCACCTTAGCGAGAGCGCCTTTGCGAAGGGCCAAGTCGCTACACCCAGGGACACCAGGGAAGGACAGCAAGAAGGCAGAAAGAGAGGACACTAGCAGCAGACAGAAAGAGAGAGAGAGAGGACACCAGCAGCAGCAGAGGACACCAGCAGCAGGCAGAGAGAAAGAGAGAGGACACCAGCAGCAGGCAGAGAGGATACAAAGCAGTTACAGAGGGCACTTACAGGTCACACGTAATCTGTTAACTGTTATCTTAAAGTAGGAACAACAATGGAAGTAGAGGGAAGGCAGAAGATGAGCTTTCCAGTGTTCTGCACAGACTGTCATATGTATGACTACCTCCCCTCAGGAGCTGAAAAGCTTGAAGAAAGAAGTCAAGCGACTTGAAGACAAGATACAAGAGAACATAAGAACATAAGAAATGCCTCCGCTGGGTCAGACCTGAGGTCCATCGCGCCCAGCAGTCCGCTCACGCGGCGGCCCATCAGGTCCAGGACCTGTGTACATAAGTACATAAGTACATAAGTAGTCGCCTCCGCCGGGGCAGACCAGAGGTCCATCCAGCCCAGCGGTCCGCTCACGCGGCGGCCCATCAGGCATATTGCCTGGTCAGCGGTCCCTGACTAATTTTATGCCTACCTCTACACTTATCTCTAAACCTTCCACTGCTCTTATCTGTACCCCTCAATCCCTTTGTCTTCCAGGAACCTATCCAGGTCATCCTTGAAACCCTGTACTGTGCTATTTCTTATCACGGCCTCCGGAAGGGTGTTCCATGTGTCCACCACCCTCTGTGTGAAAAAGAACTTCCTTGCGTTTGTTTTAAACCTGTCCCCCTTCAATTTCATCGAGTGACCCCTTGTTCTTGTGGTTTCTTTCAAATTGAAAAATCTGTCTTTGTCAACCTTTTCGATGCCCCTCAGGATCTTGAAGGTCTCTATCATATCTCCTCTGAGTCTCCGCTTTTCCAGGGAGAACAGCCCCAGCTTCTTCAGTCTGTCAGTGTATGTAAGGTTTTCCATACCCTTAATCAGTTTAGTTGCTCTTCTCTGGACTCCCTCAAGCATTGCCATGTCCTTTTTGAGGTACGGTGACCAGTACTGTACACAGTATTCCAGATGCGGGCGCACCATAGCCCGGTACAGTGGCAGGATGACTTCCTTCGTTCTGGTCGAGATACCCTTCTTAATGATACCTAACATTTGGTTTGCTTTCCTCGAGGCTGTGGCGCATTGTGTCGACGCCTTCAATGTCGTGTCTACCATCACTCCCAAGTCTCTTTCCAGATTACTGACCCCTAGCATTGATCCCCCCATTTTGTAAGTGAACATCGGGTTCCTTCTCCCTATATGCATGACCTTGCATTTCCCTACATTGAAGCTCATTTGCCACTTTTTCGCCCATTCTTCCAATGTCGTAAGATCCCTTTGGAGATTCTCGCAGTCAACCGTGGTTTCAACCTTGCTGAATAGTTTGGTGTCATCTGCAAATTTGATGACCTCGCATTTTGTTCCCGCCTCCAGGTCGTCAATGAATATGTTAAACAGGAGCGGTCCCAGCACCGATCCTTGAGGAACCCCGCTCGTGACCCCTTGCCAGTCCGAGTAATGGCCCTTTACACCAAC
This sequence comes from Geotrypetes seraphini, assembly GCF_902459505.1. Classification (NCBI taxonomy): domain Eukaryota; kingdom Metazoa; phylum Chordata; class Amphibia; order Gymnophiona; family Dermophiidae; genus Geotrypetes; species Geotrypetes seraphini. The sequence continues at coordinate 136,016,319 of NC_047088.1, read as the reverse complement.
CCTCTGCTTCCTGTCTGCCAGCCAGTTTTTGATCCATCGGTGGACCTCCCCGCGCACCCCATGATTCCATAGCTTCCTGAGCAACCGCTCATGTGGTACCTTATCGAAGGCTTTCTGGAAGTCTAGGTAAATTATGTCTATGGGTTCACCTTTGTCCACCTGGTTATTTACCCCCTCAAAGAAGTACAACAAGTTTGTGAGGCACGACCTACCCTTGCAGAACCCATGCTGGCTCGACCTTAGCTGTCCATTTTTTTCGATATGGTCACAGATGCTGTCCTTAATCAGTGCCTCCATCATCTTTCCCGGGACCGATGTGAGGCTTACCGGCCTATAGTTTCCCGGGTCGCCCCTCGAACCCTTCTTGAAGATGGGCGTGACATTAGCTATTTTCCAGTCCTCCGGGATCTCTCCAGTAATGGATCCCGGAGATCTGTGCAGTAATCTTTTATCTATACCCCTCTATCCCCTTTTCCAGCAGGAAATTGTCCAATCCTTTCTTAAACCCCAGTACCGTTCGCTGCCCTATAACGTCCTCTGGAAGCGCATTCCAGGTGTCCACCACACGTTGGGTAAAGAAGAACTTCCTAGCATTCGTTTTGAATCTGTCCCCTTTCAACTTTTCCGAATGCCCTCTTGTTTTTTTATGTTCTGAAAGTTTGAAGAATCTGTCCCTCTCTACGGCCTTCATGATCTTGTAAGTCTCTATCATATCCCCTCTAAGTCTTCTCTTCTCCAGGGAAAAAAGACCCAGTTTCTCCAATCTCTCAGCGTATGAAAGGCTTTCCATCCCCTTAATCAGTCGTGTCGCTCTCCTCTGAACTCTCTCGAGTAACACCATATCCTTCTTAAGGTATGGTGACCAATACTGGACGCAGTACTCAAGATGCGGACGCACCATTGCCCGGTACAGCGGCAGGATAACTTCCTTCGTTCTTGTTGTAATACCCTTCTTGATTATCCCCAGCATTTTATTCGCTCTCTTTGTGGCCGCTGCGCACTGTGCCGTCGGCTTCATTGTCATGTCCACCATTACCCCCAAGTCCCTTTCTTGGGTACTCTCATTCAATAACTTCCCTCCCATCGTATAGCTGTGCCTCAGGTTTCTGATTCCCACATGCAATACTTTACATTTCTCAACATTGAACTTCATCTGCCATCTCTCTGCCCATTCCCCCAATTTGTCCAAGTCCCTTTGCAATTTTTCACAGTCCTCCTTTGTCCGAGCTCCACTAAATAGTTTGGTGTCGTCCGCAAATTTTATTATCTCACTCTTTGTTCCTGTTTCTAGATCATTTATGAATATATTAAATAGCAGCGGCCCGAGCACTGAGCCCTGCGGAACACCACTCGTGACCTTCCTCCAGTCTGAGTAGTGTCCCTTCACCCCTACCCTCTGTTTCCTACCCATCTATGCACGTCTCTGTCCACCCCATGGTTCTTCAGTTTCCGGAGTAGACGTTCATGAGGCACCTTGTCAAAGGCTTTCTGGAAATCTAGGTATATGATGTCTATGGGGTCTCCTTTGTCCATCTGTTTGTTAATTCCCTCGAAGAAGTGCAATAAGTTGGTCAGACACGATCTCCCCCTGCAGAAACCATGTTGGCTGGTTATCAGAAGTTTGTGTTTTTCAAAATGTTCATCAATTTTTTCTTTTATTAGTGCTTCCGCCATTTTCCCCGGAACAGAGGTCAGACTCACCGGTCTGTAGTTTCCCGGGTCTCCTCTTGATCCCTTTTTAAAGATGGGCGTAACGTTGGCTATCTTCCAATCCTCCGGAATCACACCTGTTTTCAGAGATAGGTTGCAAATTTGCTGTAGTAGTTCCGCTATTTCCTCCTTTAGTTCCTTCAACACCCTTGGATGGATTCCAAGAGCTAGAAGGACTTTACACCACCGAGGACCCAACCGGGACAGCTGAGGACTTCATGAGTGAGAGAGACATTGAGGAGGAAGTCAAGGAACTCGAGAAATTCATTGTGGAAGCATACAGGAAAAGGGTGGAAGAGAACGACCTTCAGATGAAAGATGGAGTCACACCAACACCAACATGGAAGGGAGAACAAGAAGCAGATGACTTCATAGAAGACACCCATAGAGGAATACCACATGAGAGGGAAGAACTGGCTATTCGATGCCCAGAAGAAAGAGTGCAGCACACCGAGGACATTGACCTGAGACCGAAGCGAAAAATGAAGAAGGGAAAGTCAGCGATCCTATTGGGAGACTCAATTCTGAGGCATGTGGACAGCCACATAGTAGGAGGGAGAGGATCGACTGGTTATCTGCCTCCCGGGAGCGAGAACAAAGGACATTGTAGACAAAATTGGGAAGATCCTGGAAGGAGCGGAGACAAAAGAGACCGCAGTAATGATCCACATCGGGACAAATGATGTCAGTAGGAGAGACTACAGGAGAAGCACGCTGATAGAACAGTTCAAGATCCTGGGAACGAAGCTGAAGATGAGGACCCAGAAGATAGCGTTCTCAGAGATCCTACCGGTACCGAGGGCAGATGTGAAGAGGCAGGAGGAACTACAATCAATAAATGCTTGTATGAGGAAATGGTGTGAAGAAGAAGGTTTCCACTTCGTGAGGAACTGGACAATGTTCTGGGGCAAGAGCAAGCTCTACAGGAGAGATGGACTGCACCTGAGCGCGGCGGGAACTAGACTTCTAGCAAACGTCAGGAGAGGAATAGAACAGACTTTAAACTAAGAAGAAGGGGAAAGCCAACATTTGACCAAGTGTCGATGATTCGGAAGAAGGTATCCCATGAAGATACTGAGGGGAAAAAAGACTGGGAAGAAACAAGGGACAAATTACAAGAGTCGACTAACCCAGAAGAGGAGGTTAGGAAGATTGTAAAAAAAGAAAAGAAACCAAGGAACGAAGCACAAGGAAAGGAAATGAAGATAAGGAAATACCAGGATCTAAATTGCGTATATACTAATGCAAGGAGCCTAAGAAATAAAATGGGGGAATTAGAAGTCATGGCCAATGCAGAGGACATAGACATCATTGGAGTCGCTGAAACATGGTGGAATGAGGAAAACAAATGGGATAATGCACTGCCGGGGTATAAGCTCTATTGCAAGGACAGATCAGGCCAGAAAGGAGGTGAAATAGCCCTATACAAAAAAGAAAGCATACAATCAACAAGAATGGACACAGCAGAGACGACCAACAAGCTGGAATCGCTATGGGTTAAAATAGGAAAGGGCCTGAAATAAAGCTTGGCCTATACTATCGTCCACCCGGGCAAACTGGAGATATCGATGAAGAAATGGAAGCTGAGATGAAGTGAGAATGTAAAAGCGGTAATACGGTTATTATGGGAGACTTCAACTACCCCGGGATAGACTGGAGTCTTGGAAGCTCAAGATGCGCTAGGGAGACAGAATTTCTGGAGGCTACACAAGATTGCTTCATGGAGCAGCTTGTTAGAGAACCTACGAGAGGAAATGCCACTCTGGATTTAATCCTAAATGGGTTAAGAGGACCTGCAAAGGAAGTAGAAGTAGTGGGACCGTTGGGAAACAGCGATCACAATATGATCAAGTTCAAGGTTGAGGTTGGAATACCGAAAGGAAAGAGAACCATAGCGACAACCTTTAACTTCAGAAAAGGAAACTACGAAGCAATGAGGAAAATGGTAAAGAAGAGACTTAGGAACATTTTCAGGAACTGGAAAACGGTAGAAAATGCCTGGTCTTTTTTCAGGGACACGGTGAGCGAGGCGCAAAATCTGTATATCCCCAGATTCAGAAAGGGGTGCAAAAAGAGTCAAACAAAAGACCCGGCGTGGATAACTAAAATAGTGAAGGAAGCGATAGGAAATAAGAAAAATTCATTCAAGAAATGGAAAAAGGACAAAACTGAGGAGAACTGGAAAGAGCACAGGAAGTATCAAAAGGAATGTCACCGTGTGGTTCGAAAAGCCAAAAGAGAGTATGAAGAGAGGCTAGCCAGGGAAGCACGAAATTTCAAACCATTCTTTAGATATGTTAAAGGGAAGCAGCCGGCTAGGGAGGAGGTGGGACCGCTGGACGACGGAGACAGGAAGGGTGTGGTGAAGGAGGAGAAAGAAGTAGCAGAAAGACTTAACGTGTTCTTTTCGTCCGTATTTACAAATGAAGACACATCCAACATACCGGAACCCGATCAATTCTTCAATGGAGATCAAGCAGAAAAATTAACATCCATGGAAGTGAGCCTTGAAGATGTATGCAGGCAGATTGAAAAATTAAAAACTGACAAATCCCCGGGTCCGGATGGAATCCATCCAAGGGTTCTGAAGGAACTAAAGGAGGAAACAGTGGAACTACTGCAGCAAATTTACAATCTATCCCTGAAAACAGGTGTGATCCCGGAGGAGTGGAAGATAGCCAACGTTACACCCATCTTTAAAAAGGGATCAAGAGGTGACCCGGGAAACTACAAACCGGTAAGTCTGACCTCTGTTCCGGGGAAAATGGCGGAAGCATTGATAAAAGAAAACATCGATGAACATTTTGAAAGAAACGAACTTCTGATAACCAGCCAACATGGTTTCTGCAAGGGGAGATTGTGCCTAACGAACTTATTGCACTTCTTCGAAGGAATTAACAAACAGATGGACAAAGGAGACCCCATAGACATCATATATCTAGATTTACAAAAAGCCTTTTACAAGGTGCCCCATGAACGCCTACTCCGGAAACTTAAGATCCATGGGGTGGAAGGAGACGTACATAGATGGATCAGAAACTGGTTGGCGGGTAGGAAACAGAGGGTAGGAGTGAAGGGCCACTACTCGGACTGGAGGAGGGTAACGAGTGGGGTCCCGCAGGGCTCGGTGCTCAGGCCGCTATTTAATATATTCATAAATGATCTAGAATCAGGGACGAAGTGTGAGATAATAAAATTTGCAGACGACACCAAACTATTTAGTCGAGCTCGGACCAAAGAGGACTGCGAAGAATTGCAAAGGGACTTGAACAAACTAGGAGAATGGGCGACGAGCTGGGAGATGAAGTTCAATGTTGAGAAATGTAAAGTATTACATGTGGGAAGCAGAAATCTGAGGTACAACTATACGATGGGAGGGATGTTAGTGAAAGAGAGTACCCAAGAAAGGGACTTGGGGGTAATGGTGGACATGACAATGAAGTCAACGGCACAGTGTGCAGCGGCTGCTAAGAGAGCGAATGGAATGCTAGGTATAATCAAGAAGGGTATTACTACCAGAACGAAAGAAGTTATCCTGCCGTTGTATCGGGCGATGGTGCGCCCGCATTTGGAGTACTGCGTCCAATATTGGTCGCCGTATCTTAAGAAAGACATGGCGTTACTAGAGAGGGTTCAGAGGAGAGGGATGGAAAATCTTTCATACGCTGAGAGATTGGAGAAACTGGGACTCTTTTCCCTGGAGAAGAGGAGACTTAGAGGGGATATGATAGAGACTTACAAGATCTTGAAGGGCATAGAGAGAGTAGAGAGGGACAGATTCTTCAAACTTTCCAAAAATAAAAGAACAAGAGGGCATTCAGAGAAGTTGAAAGGAGACAGATTCAAAACAAATGCTAGGAAGTTCTTTATTCAACGTGTGGTAGACACTTGGAATGTGCTTCCAGAGGATGTACTAGGGCAGAGTACGGTATTGGGGTTCAGGAAAGGATTGGACATTTTCCTACTAGAAAAGGGGATAGAAGGGTATAGACCACAGTTCTTCAACCGCCGATCCGCGGACCGGTGTCGGTCCGCAGAAAATTTTTGCCGGTCTGCGCAGGACCGGCAAGATTGACTCATTTCAACTTCCTGCAGGTCTGCGCAGGACCGGCAAGATCAGCATCGGAAGCGTGCGCTAGGCCGGAGAGATCTTGGGGAGCCTCCGACAGTGGCTATCTCCCCTCTCTTACTTCCCAGCGCAGCGATTCACGAAGGCAGCCTCGGGGCTTTTGCTGAGTCGCGGCTGCCTCTGATGATGCAACTTCCTCTTTCCTCAGAGGCGGCGTGACCCAACAAAGGACCCAAGGCTGCCTTCGTGAATCGCTGCGCTGGGAAGTAAGAAGAGCTGCTGGGAGGGGAGAAAACCACTATCAGAGTCTGGGAAGCTGCTGGGCAGGGGAAAAAAGGGACAGCTGCTACTGGAAAGGGAGAAAGAGAGATGCTTCTGGGAGGGGAGGAGGGAAAGGAATCTGGGAAGCTGCTGGGCCAGGAAAAAAAGGGACAGCTGCTACTGGAGAAGGAAAAGGAGAGATGCTTCTGGGAGGGGAGGAGGGAAAGGAATCTGGGAAGCTGCTGGGCCAGGAAAAAAAGGGACATCTGCTACTGGAGAGGGAGAAGGAAAAGGAGAGATGCTTCTGGGAGGGGAGAAGGGAAAGGAAGCTGGGAAGCTGCTGGGCAAGGAAAAAAAAAGGGACAGCTGCTACTGGAGAGGGAAGAGAAAGAGAGATGCTTCTGGGAGGGGAGGAGGGAAAGGAATCTGGGAAGCTGCTGGGCAAGGAAAAAAGGGACAGCTGCTGCTGGAGAGGGAGAAGGAGAGATGCTTCTGGGAGGGGAGGAGGGAAAGGAATCTGGGAAACTGCTGGGCAAGGAAAAAAAAGGAACAGCTGCTACTGGAGAGGGAGACGGAGAGATGCTGCTGGGAGGGGAGGAAGGGAAGAGAGTTACTGCTGGACAGGAGGAGGAGGGAAGGGAGAATGAAAAAAGGAAGGAAACAGCTGACAGAGAGATTAGAGGAGGGGAAGGGGAGACACAGGCATGAGAAAGTAGAGAGATTGATGATAGGAAGGGGTCAGCAGAAAAATAAGCAGAGGGACAACGATGATAGATCTGGTGTAGGAGAGATAAAAATGAAGAGAGCGGTGAAGCTGGAATGAATCATGTAAAAAGGAGAGAGGGGGCATAAGCTGGATGGAAAGGGGAGAGGGACATAGAAAGAAGACAGATACCATATGGAAGGGGGAGAGGACAGTGGATGGAAAGGGCAGATGCTGGATTGAAGAGACAGAGAGGGCATACGCTGGAAGGAAGAGAGTGAAAAAAAGATTGAAAGCAGAAACCAGAGACGACAAAAGGTAGAAAAAAATAATTATATTTCTATTTTGTGATTAGAATATATCAGATTTGAAATATATATCCTGCTAGAGCTGGTGTTAGACATAACTGGGGACTGCAAAACCCAGGCAGTGCTTCTTTAGCTTCCAGCTGGCTTAGGGCGCTCTCTGACCAGGGGGCAGTTGCCCTAGTTGCACTCCCCTAAAACTATTCCTGTCATGTGTTACTTCAGTATTCTGTTAGCATGATATTTCTGTGTAGCATTCTGTAATAATTTGGCTTGTTCAGTTTTCTTGATAGTAGAGGGGATATAAGGGGAGGGGAGACAGGGGTTTTATTGATCCTTGCTCTGAATTATTTGTATTTATAAAATGACAATTGTACAGAATATTGTTTCTTTTTATACTTTAATAAAATACATTCAATATAAAATCATAACTGAGGCTTGTGTGGATGGGATCAGATGATTTGTGGGGACCGAGCTCGCGGAGATGGGGCGGAAACGGTGTTTTTAAATTTTAGTCCTAGTAGTTTGCCGGTCCATAAAATAATTCTTTTTTTTCTGCCGGTCCACGGGTGTAAAAAGGTTGAAGAACACTGGTATAGACAAAAGAGTACTGTGCAGGTCCTGGACCTGTTGAGCCGCCGCGTGAGCGGACTGCTGGGCGTGATGGACCTCGGCTCTGACCCAGCGGAGGCAATGCTTATGTTCTTATGTTTTTATGACCTTGAGACGAGAGGGTAAGTAGAACAAGAGATCTCTGGAGAGATTTGAGGTCATCCACCATTGAAGCGACTGCAGGAGAAATGATGTTACAGATATATGCTGCAAGAGACAATCCATCGCTTGAGACCACTGAGATGCAAGGGTCCACTGAGGAGTGCAAAGGTGAAGTCTTGCCAGTGGAGTGACATGAACAGTGGAAGCCATGTGCTGAGAGGGACTGTAGAGGAAGCAGTTGCTGACAAAGGGGAATGAGAGCCTGAAGGTGATCCTGAGGAAGAAATGCTCTGAGAGTGGTTTCTAGGATTGCCCCAATGAACTGCAGACGTTGAGTTGGAAGATATGATTTGGGGAAGTTGACTTCGAATCCTAAAATCTGATGAAAGAAAGTGGTCTCAGATGTTGCTTGGACCACTTCCTGAGAGGATACAGCCTTGATCAACCAGTCGTCCAGGTAATGAAAGACTTGAAGGCCATCTGATCAGAGAGATGTGGCCACTACGATCAGGCACTTTGTGATGACTCTGGGAGAAGATGCCAGCATGAAGGGAAGTACCTTGTATTAGTAATGACAGCGATTGATTTGGAAACAGAGATACTTTCTGGAAGCCGGACAAATTGGGATATGCGTGTAGGCTTCCTAGAAATCTAGGGAGCATAGCCAGTTGTTCTGAGTGAGGAGAGGATAAAGCAGGGCGAGAGATAGCATCCTGAATTTCTCCTTGACTAGAAATTTGTTGAGAGCTCTGAGATCCAGGATGGGTCTCAGTCCTCCAGTCTTTTTGGAAACTAAGAAGTATTGGAAGTAGAATCCCTGGTTCTGCTGATTGAGGGGAACTTCCTCGATGGCATTCAGCAGAAGGGATTGAACCTCCTGCAGAAGAAGGGAGGACTGTGCAGGGTCCAAAACATACTCTCTTGGAGGATGATCTGGTGGCAGTCTGTGAAAATTGAGAGTGTAACCCTGACGAATAATGTTGAGGACCCAGAGATCTGATGTTATGAGCTCCCAGCGATCTATGAAGAGCTGAAGACGGCCTCCGATGGGTGGAGGCATAGGCTGTAGAATGTTGATATTGGCTATGTTCTGAAGGAACACGTGAAAAAAGCTGTGTTGATTTCTGAGGAGCAGCCTGTTTCTGCTGTTGTTGACCTGGTTGTTTTTGTCTCTGTCTTCTGGATTGAGACTGGGGTTGAGCTATAGGTTTTGCAGCAAAGCATCAACACTCACCCCTGAAGATTTCTTTAAAGTGGATTCAACTAGAAGAGACTCATGCAGAAACTGAGGTTTATCAAAACCTGGAATAGGAACCACTCTATAAAGTGAGTCTAACTTACAAGGAGCCACCGGAATGGTAAGGGGGTTTTCCAGGTTTTTATAAAGTTTCCCTGAGAATATAATGTAGGAGAAGTTTAAGTAACTCCTTGGGTAGCTGATCATAGTCCATGGCATCCAGGAATTGCTTAGATTTTTTAGAATCTTCCTCCAAGGGGATGGATAATGTCTCAGACATCTTCCTGAGAAATTTAGCAAAAGAAGCTTTTTCAGATGGTAAAGGAGCCTCTTGAGAACAATGGCGAGTAGAATCTTCTTCTGAAGAACCCTCCTCATTAGAGAGAAGAGGTTCTTGTTCAGAATTCCCCCAAAGATCTGAATCTCTTGTAGTTCGGGGTCGATGTCGAGCAGATGGTACCGAAGTCTCCAGATGCTTTGACTTTCGTAATACTTTTCCAGATCTCACCGACATTGTTTCAGGCGTCGACGAGTATTCGGTGTCGGTTCCCACACTAGAAGCGGCGCTGCTACAGGAGACTCTTCAACACAAGCAACCGGTGTCGATGGCTCAGACCGGATCGGCACTGGAGGAGTCGATGTCGACATGGGAGTCGGCATGAGCAGCTGGATCTTCTCCTTTAATTCTTCTTGCAGCAATTCCCTAATCTGCTGTTTAAGAGTGAGTACCGGTACCGCTGGCTTTTTAGCTGGTACCTTCAGTGCTGCTCTATGCTCCAGCGATGAGGAGGCCGAATCGGAGTGGAGTGCTTTTTGGATCTCCTTGGGGTGGGGGAAGGCTTCTTAGCCGGCTTGTCAAGAGTTGCGGTGTCGATTTAGACATTGACGCCAAGACTAATGTCGAGTCTTCTTCTATACCGGCGTCGAAAAGGAGTCTCTGTTGGATGAGGCGGTTCATAAGTGTCCTCTTCTGAAGCGACGAGCAGCAGGAACAAATCTCTGGATGGTGCTCAGGCCCCAGACACTGGAGACACCAGCGGTGTGAATCAGCTATTGAAATGGGGCGAGCATAACATCCACACTTTTTAAAACCCATTTGCGGACGTGACATTGATGGGAACACATCTCGGCAAAATCAAAGCCCGAAGCCAAGGTGGAAGAGTAGGCCCCATCGGGCCGAACCCGCAAAAGGGAAAAAGTAAAAATTTTTACTACTTTTTTTTTTTTCTTTTTACAATAAACAAAATAACAAAAACTGACTAAAAAGTCAGAGTTCCGCGAGAGCAGGAAGGCAATGGAAGATTGAAGACGTGTCGTCTTAGCTCCGCAGAAACTAAGGGACCACTCAACCATGTCAGGCGGGAAGGCACTCCTGCATGCACGGTTCGGACTATCGCAAACTTTCTAAAGACTTAATGTGGCGATGCACTTTTTAAGTTGTCCATACCGGGGCTCCGTCGGTGACATTGCCCATATGTGAGAATATGCTGCCTGCTTGTCCTGGGATAAGTGCAATTATTATTCTATAAAGGAAAGTAGGTGTCTACTTTCCAATACAGAATAGGCTCCCAATGTGCCTTCCAGTTTTCTCCCATTAAAAATTGCCACAGCACAACCCCAAAGCAACTACTGGATAAAGTTATGCATATAGCTCAATTTTCCTAAACAAGTCACACATGAAATAGCCTATACACAAAAAAAACAAAGCAGATCTTAAAATTTCCTTTATTAATTACATTTGCAATCTGATAAGGCAAAAATGTACAACATTCTCTCTAATCTTCAGTATAGATTAATGTACATATAATTATATAACTAAAACAAAAAAAATAAGAATTAAAAAGAAACTAGGCCTGAACGTTTAAGCCAAGATCCTTCAATTATGTTCCATCACTGACCTAATGTTATAGCCCTTACCTATAGCAAAGTTAGCACTGAAGATTACTACCAAGTAAGAACACACTGATAATTCAATATACAGTTACAGATACAGATGATTTTTGAGCACAGAACAGTTCTTAGAGAACTTGTGATTTGGTCTTTTTCTTAGTTTTGTTATTTTTTTCTTTAAAAATTGGTGAGCTCAGGAATTCAATACTTGTGAATTTGTCACCACGCCGCAACTTGCTGTGAAACAAAAAAAGACAAGTTTAACAGGCTGAGGTGGTTAATACTACGATATTACCGATGGGATGTGCGACATGACATTGATATTTTACTTAATTTGGATATTTTGTAATTAAAGTGATCAAATACAAATGGTTTCTAAGTCACAGGTTTCAAGGAAAACTAGCCTGCAAAGAATTAATCTTAAAGAATTCTCCCTTGCTCTATTAGCTGAGCTGCACTCTTTTGTTACACTAAAGTCTACTTTTTCTCAATGCAGAAATGCCATGGAGTTAAAACAAATCATTTAGGCCCTCTTTTACAAAGCCAAATTATGGGCTTCTGGGTAATTGTCATGTGGCTTTTTAAAAGAGTGTGTGTTTTCAGATGCATTACTGCCAAAATCTAATGTATTTGTTAAAGAGAATATGTTGCTTTCAAGGAGATATATGTTAATGGAATTTGTATTAATATAAACCTAGATATTACATGAAAATTATATTTATTAAAATAATGTGATAAAATTGTAGTCTTGCTTCAGATTTTATTCTATTCTATCCTTATGACTTTTTTTTTTTTTTTTAACACCAGGGCCCCATTCCTGGCATTTCTGCATTGAGAAATACAAATAGAGACTTTAGTGCAACAAAACAGAAAACTTCACATGAACATCATTTAAAGAGGGCATTCAAACTAGAATTTAGGCGTCCCAGCTGGGATGTCTGAAGTTTCATTAAATATCTGCCTACATAGAGCCTGTTCTAAAATACATTGTGAGATGGATGTTCATATGCCAACAAAGTACAGCATTAACATCCATTTTAGAAAAACAGATGTCTAAAATATCAAAAGGGCAACACAGAAACAAAGGCTCATATAGTCCCACAGACAAAAACCACAGTTACTTACCGTAACAGTTGTTATCCAGGGACAGCAGGCAGCTATTCTCACATATGGGTGACGTCATCCACAGAGCCCGGATGCGGACAGCCTCGCAAGCAGACTTGCTTGTAGAAACGTAGAAGTTTCGAGTCAGCCGCACCGCATATGCATGAGTGCCTTCCCGCCCAGCACAGGGCAAGTCTCCTCAGATAAGATAGCTAGCAGAGAAGCCATCCATGGGAGGTGAGTGGGTTGAGAGAATGGCTGCAGCACATTCTCAACATATGGGTGACCTCCAAGCTAACCAGATTGGGATGGTGGGAGCGTTGGCAATTTAGGAGAATAAATTTTGTAATACTCTCTGACCAAAATGGCCATCCCATCTGGAGAAAACATCCAGACAATAATAAGAGGTGAAAGTACGAACCAAGGACCAGGTAGCAGCTTTGCAAATTTCCTCAATAGGTGTAGATCTGAAGAAAGCTACTGAAGCTGCAATGGCTCTGATTTTGTGGGCTGTGACTCGACTCTGTAGTTGTAGTCCAGCCTGGGCATAGCAGAAAGAGATACAAGCAGCCATCCAGTTGGAGATGGTACGCTTAGAGATGGGATGTCCCAACCTGTTTGGATCAGAGACAAAAAGTTGAGGAGCAGTTTCGTGTGGTTTGGTGCGTTCCAAGTAGAAGGCCAAAGCACGCTTACAGTCCAAAGTATAAAGAGCTGATTCTCCAGGATGAGAATGAGGTCTTGGAAAAAAACATTGGAAGTACAATACATTGGTTGAGATGAAATTCAGAAACCACTTTAGGTAAGAATTTAGGATGAGTACAGAGGACCACCTTGTCATGATGGAAAACTGTGAAAGTGGATCAGCAACTAATGCGTGCAGCTCACTGACTCATCTAGCAGATGTGAAGGCAATGAGAAAAATCACTTTCCAAGTAAGATACTTAAGATGAGCCGTAGACATTGGTTCAAATGGAGGCTTCATCAATTGAGCAAGAACAACATTGAGATCCCAAACCACTGAAGGCAGCTTGAGAAGAAGTTAGACGTTGAAAAGTCCTTTCATAAATCTGGAAACCACCGGATGAGCAGAGAGGGGTTTCCCTTCAATATGCTGATGGAAAACAGCAATTCCACTGAGATGGACTCGGATCGATGTAGACTTGAAGCCAGAGGTGGATAAGTGCAAAAGGTAATCAGAACAGAAGATAAGGAGGAATTTTGAGGCTATCAGAATCATGGTGGCATGATCGTTCTTCAAACTGAAAGGAGTCTTGAGAATGAGAGGGAATGGAGAGAATGTATACAGAAAAAGATTTGTCCATTCCAGTAGAAAAGCACCTGCCTCGAGGCGATGAGGAGAATATATCCTGGAGCAGAACTGAGGCAGTTTGTGGTTGTGGGGAGATACAAAAAGATCTATTTGAGGTATTCCCCACTGCGAAAAAATGTGATGAAGAGGCGAGGAATTGAGTGTCCACTCGTGAGCTTGCAGAAGACGACTCAATTTGTCCGCCAGTTTTTCACCCCTTGGATATAGACAGCTTTGAGGAAGGTGTTGTGAAGGATTGCCCAGTCCCAAACCTTCAGAGTTTCTTGATAAAGGGAGGAAGATCCCGTCCCCCCGTTTGTTGACATAGTACATGGCGACTTGGTTGTCCGTCCAAATGAGGACTACCTGTTCGTGAAGATGTTGAAAAGCTTTAGGAGCATTGAAGATTGCTCTGAGTTCCAACAGATTGATATGACACTGACGATCCCTACTGGTCCAGTGGCCTCAAGTACGGAGAACATCGAGATGAGCCCCCCAAGCGTAGGTCGAGGAATCTGTTGTGAGGACCTTCTGATGAGGGGGCGTTGGAAACTGCAAGCCTCTAGAGAGATTGGAAGAGAGCATCCATCAGCAGAGAAACTGTCTCAACGAAGGAGTGACTGTAATGTGTCGAGAGAGTGGTTCGCAAGCCTGCGTCCACTGAGATGCCAGGGTCCACTGAGGAATTCTGAGGTGAAGTCTGGCAAATGGAGTCATGTGTACAGTGGAGGCCATGTGACTTAGTAGTACCATCATATGTCTCGCTGAGATCGAAGAGCGGGAAGACACTGCATGACAAGAGTTGAGGAAGAGCATCCAGACATTGTTGCGGAAGGAATGCTCTTAGTTGGACAGTGTCCAGAATAGCTCCAATGAATTGTAGATTCTGAGAGGGCTGAAGTTGGGATTTGGGAAAGTTGATTTTGAATCTCAAGCTTTGTAGGAACCACATAGTCCGTTGGTTCGCTACAATAACCCCCCCGAGATGTTGAATCTTTGATGAGCCAGTAGTCTGGGTAGGGGAACACCTGAAGACCATGGTTCCTTACAGCTGCTGCTACCATCACCAGGTACTTGGTGAACACTCGGAGAGATGAAGCCATGCCAAAGGGTAGCACTCTGTATAGATAATGCAGATTCCCCACCCGACAAGAAATCGGATGAATGGGGATGCGAGTATAAGCCTCTTTGAGATCCAGAGAACATAACCAATCGTTCTGATCTAGAAGGGGGTAAAGGGACGCCAGGGACAACATGCAAAATTTTTCTTTGACTAGAAATTTGTTGAGAGCCCTGAGATCCAGAATGGGTCTCAGATCGCCTGTCTTCTTTGGAATTAGGAAGTAACGGGAGTAAACCCCCCTGCTCTGCTGTTTCAAGGGAACTTCCTCGATGGCATGGAGACGAAGCAGAACTTGAGCTTCCTGAAGAAGAAGGGTGGTCTGGGATGGATTGGAAGGATACTCTTTTGGAGTATCCTGAATGAAATGAAGAGTATCCTTCCCTGATTATTGACAGCACCCAGAGATCGGATGTAATGGTCTCCCATCGGTGGTAAAAATGATGGCGATGTCCTCCTATGGGGGGAAAGAAGGACAGAGGAAGGAAGGACAGAGGCAGAACAATGGAGGTTATGCTCTGTTTTTTAGACAGTCAAAAAGGCTGCGAAGCCTTAGGTGCAGCAGAAGGCTGAGATTTCTGTTGCTTCTGTTGCTGCAGTTTCTTGGGAGTATTCTTGCGGGTTTCTTGTGGTGCTCGAGTGTATGGAGCCGCCCTTGGAGTATAACGTCTCTAGAAAACTGGAGTAGGGCGTGAAGGTTTTGCAGGAACTGACTTTGGCTTTGGTCTGAAAATGGAAGCAAAAGATTTTTCATATTCAGACAACTTTTTAGTGGCAGCCTCTATGGATTTATCAAAGAGGTCATTGCCTTGACAAGGAATGTTAGCCAGACGGTCCTGAAGATTAGGATCCATGTCAACGGTGCGAAGCCAGGCCAAGCGGCGCATTGCTACAGAGAAAGCAGTGACCCTAGCTGACAGCTCAAAGGCATCATAAGATGACTGGAGAAGATGCAATCTGAGTTGTGACAAAGTAGCAGTGACTTCTTGGAACTCAAAATGTCTATGTTGATCCAGGTTCTTCAAAAAACCTGGAAGAAGATCAATAAAGAACTTGAGATACGTAACAAAGACAAAATTGTAATTGAGGACTTTGGAGGACATCATAGCATTTTGATATAGACGGCGTCCAAACTTGTCCATGGTCTTACCCTCCCTTCCAGGAGGAACTGTAGCATAGACCCTAGAAGGATGGGTCCTCTTTAGAGAAGACTCCACAAGGAGGGATTGGTGAGATAATTGTGAATTCTCAAACCCTTTGCAATGCAGAGTTCTATACCTCGAGTCCAATTTGCCTGTCTCCAGACGTTTGAAATTTTAAGACAAAAGCTTGTTAAGAGGAAGCTTAAGTGACTCTGCAGGAGGTTGAGGTAGATGCATGACCTCGAGATACTCGTTAGAGTATTTAGAGCCAGCATCTAACTGAATTTCCAGGTCAGCAGCCATCTGACGAAGGAAGGAAGAAAAGACAGCTGATCGCCAAGGCCCTGCCTCGTGAGGGACTCGATGACCTCGAGAATGAAGGTGAAGCCTCTATGGAGAAGTGGCAATCCAAAGAATATGGAGACTTGGAGGAGGCAATGGAAGCAGCTGATTCCTCAGATTCCAGAAGCGGTGACCGAGTGAGGAGTTGGAGGCCTCAAAGAGCTGGAAGGTCTGGAATAAGGCCTAGACGAAGAAGATCTGCACCTCAATGGATGTCTCGATGAAGGCCTCAATCGTCAACAAGAGTGGTGTCTGGAAGCAGGTCTCGAGGATCGAGGAGACTTTGCCCTATGTATGGAAACAGGCAATGCTGCTGGTAAATGGATAGGGCTAGAAGCTGTAGATCAAAACACAGTGGATTGGATTAGGGAATCTCGAAGCACTCCCAAAGACTCTGCTCCTTGTATGGAGTATGAAAATTCCTGTCGAGACACTCGCAAAGAATCTACTCCTTGCATAGAGTGTGTAGATGCCAGACCAGACACTCGCAAAGACTCTGCCCCTTGCATAGAGTGTGAAGCTTCAGCTTGAGGGACAGGCAGGGACTCAACCTCGCGGGAGACTGCTGATTGTCCAGGCTGGATAACAGGAGGCAGTGTCGAGGCAGAACCATATTTGAACATGCTGCTCCAACATGGTCTGGAGAGAAGCCTGCAAAGGTGGATCCGCGTCTAAAACTGGACCACTTGCTGAGGCTAAAGGCTCCAAGGTGGCAATGGAGATGTGCTTGGACTTGGAGGTCTTGGAAAGCTTGAGGACCACCGCAGGAACCTTCTGCTTAGGTATCTGACCTGAGGGGAGCTCAAGCAGGTGTACTTGAAGCTAAAGACAATCCAAATGAGGACGATCTGGTGAAGCTCGAGGTCGGAGTCGTGGAAGCAGGAGGACCTTCGCTGGAAGGTGGGACCAAGGCAGCACTCGAGGTCGAGGGTGTCGCTGAAGAGTCCATCCTGAAGAGTTTCTCCACTAAAACTCTATGACGTTTAGAGGGCTCGAGGTTGAAGAGTAGCACAGCGCTCTCACGACTTCGGATTTTAGTTAGGCCCAAGGCACTTGAGGCACCAGCGGTGTGGGTCTGTGAGAGAAATTGCATGCTGGCACTGGCTACACTTCTTGTAGACCGTGACTGGCCTGGACATAGGAGGTAAGATAGCCGCTGCGAAGTCGAAGCCCGCAGGCTGCGGCCGCGCAGCCTGGCCCGCCAGTCAATGAAGAAAAAAATTAAATTACGTCTTCTTTTTTTTTGGAAAAGGAAAATAAAGAAAGTAATAGAGCTATTCGTGACCAAAAAGAACAGAAACCGCAGTGAGAGAAGGTACGAAGCGAACGATTTTCAACACAGAGTGTCAAAGTACAGATTTCTCAGCTCCACGGAAAACTGAGAAGACACACCCTGTGCTGGACGGGAAGGCACTCGCACATGCGCGGTGCGGCTGACTCAAAACTTCTATGTTTCTACAAGCAAGTCTGCTTGCGAGGCTGTATACATCCGGGCTCCGTAGATGATGTCACCCATATATTGAGAATCGGCTGCCTGCTTGTCCTGGGATAATGGCAATATAGATGTTTATATGCTGGAACATAAATGGTTGTGTCAGCCATGTTAGAAAAATGTGACATCTATTTCTCCCAAAGTTGTCATATAGCCTAGTATCACTTTCAGAAGAACACCAATCACTGGAAGATAAAAGAAGTAACTGTGGTACTGCTCAATAGGAGCATTTTTCTGAAAGCCAGACATCCTGGGTAGCAGGTCTAACTCCCAACATCTATCTTTTTGGACATACACATTCATTCCTCTTCTGAAATGGGGAACATACATGTATTTTTGGGCCTACCATACTCCTGCCCAAAACATGCCCTACCCATATCCCCTTCCTATTGGAAATTCTTCAGTTTTAGACATTCACATCCTAAATTTGTAAAATCAGAATTTAGACATCTGTGCATGATAGATGTTTACATGCTGTTTACAAATCTCCAAAATGCAAATGGGGCTTCTAAAATAAGACCACTATTATGGATAGGCTCCTTGACTGAACCATCATTTATGTGGATATTGACCTTAAATCTTTTGTTAAGAACATAATTTAGAAAAAATGTGAAGTCTGAATGCGAGTTACCCTGCAACGAGATCCATTAAGGTAAATTTGGATGTAAACTTTTTGTTCAACATATTTCTCAAAATTAGGCTTTGGGGCTGATCCACAAAAAGGAGAAATTAGGTTACCTGCTAATTTACTTTCTTTTAGCCTCTCTAGACCGGTATAGGTATCTTACAAGTGGGTATATATCATCATGAGCAGAAGGTGGAGACAAACAAAACTGTGGAATAGGAATAGGGAAAGGCATCTATTATGTACTATCAGCCTGCCGAATAGCCATGCAGAACTAAGAACTTCAAACAGAAATCAACAAGACTTCGAACAGGTGCTGTTGGAAAATGCAAAGGAGAAATCCCAGCAAGAAAATGTCCCCACAGCTCGCCAGCTATGCCAGCCGAGCTACAGTCGCTGTTCTTCAATACTCTCCGGCCCTAGAAAAAAAATACTAGAACCCACACAAAAAACAAAAACCGCGCACGCAACAGCCACAAGAACACAACAATAGACAGGGTGGGGTCCTATACCGGTCTGGAGAGGCTAATAGAAAGTAAATTAGCAGGTAAGAACCTAATTTCTCCTTCTTTAGCAACTCTCCAGACTGGTATAGGTATCTTACAAGCAGGACATATCAATGCAGTCCTCATCATAAGTGGGACCCTTGAAGGGCCGACATCAGAACATTCTCACCGAACACCGTGTCCCAATGTGCCTGAACGGCCACACGGTAGTGTCTGACAAAGGAATGCAAGGAAGACCAAACAGCAGCCTTACAAATGTCCACTGGAGGCATTAGCGAAGACTCAGCCCAAGACACCGCCTGACTCTGAGTGGAATGAGCCTTGAGAAATTCCGGAACAGGCTTTTTCTGAAGAAGATAAGCGGATGCAATAACCTCTTTGATCCAATGCGCAATGGTAGCCTTGGAAGCACCATTCCCCCTTACGAGGACCCGCAAGAAGGACAAAGATGATCTGATTTCCTGAACTCCTGTGTTCTCTGCACATAAGAGCTGATCCTGATAAACATCTAGCTTGCGCAACTGTTTCTGCTCAGAAGATCCCTGCTAACTACCCAACACTAGGAGGACCACTGCCTGATTGACATGAAAAGGAGAAACTATCTCTGGTAGAAAAAAAGGAACCGGCCTCAACACTACCCGCTCCCTAGAAAACTCCAGAAAGGGAGACCTACAAGAGAGAGCCTGCAGCTCTGAAATACGTCTAGTAGAAGTAATAGCCACCAAGAAGACCGCCTTAAGAGTAAGGTCCTTCAACGAGCAGGCGCCCAAAGGCTCAAAAGGGGGACACACCAGCCTGAAAAGGACCAGATTCAAATCCCAAGAGGGAACAGATGGCCGCACGGGATGCATGAGCAATTTGGACGCCCACAAGAAGCAAACATCAGGAATGGCAGTCTGCCGCTGACCCCGAAACAACCCACGAATGGCTGGCAAGGCCACCAGCTCAACCCGGAGAAAAGACCAAGCCAGGCCCCTGTTCTGGCCATCCTGCAAGAACTCAACGATGTTAGGCAGGGAAGTGCGAAAAGAGACCACTCCACGTGCCCCAAACCAGTCCTCAAAGATATGCCAAACCCACACATAAGCCCGAGATATGGAAAGTCTCCGGGACACCAAGAGGGTGGAGATCACTTTATCTGAATACCCCTTCTTACCTAGGCATTCCCTTTCAAGAGCCAAGCCGTAAAACAAAAGGGACCCGGATCGAACATGGGAATGGGGCCCAGAGTCAGAAGATCGGGTGAAAGAGGCAGAGGAAGAGGATATGACACCAGATGTCACACCAGATCTACATACCACGGACGTCGGGCCAATCTGAAGCCACCAGAACCACAAGGCCTGTGCGGAGTAGAACTCTGCTCACTACAATAGTCCCTTCGTTGGCCATGGTTGAACCAGAGCATCCTGGCACTTGGCCTGACCATCTCTGCGACGACTGAAGAAGCAGGGTGTTTTGGCGTTGACACTCGTGGCCATCAGGTCCATGAGGGGCTGACCCCAAGACTGCACTATCAACTGAAAGGCCATGTGGCTTAGACACCACTCTCCAGGATCTAGCACGTGATGACTGAGGAAGTCCGTTTGAACATTCTCCACTCCGGCTATGTGGGAAGCCGAGATGTCCTGAAGATGAGACTCTGCCAGACCATGAGCAGAGCTGTCTCCTGCGCCACCTGAGTGCTCTTGGTGCCCCCCTGACGATTAACATAGGCCATAGGCAGCTGCTTCAATTCCCAAGGCCAGTGCTTCGAATTGTCTTTTAAGAATCACATCCTGCATATCTTTTAATACCACACCTTCCTCACTTGGTAGGGATGTGCGCTGTGACAAACCCAAGCCCGTTTCAGGTTTGTCCTATGACAAACCCAAGTCCGGTCCGGGTTTTGCCACAAGGATTAGGAAGAGATAAAGTATATATACCCGTTGTAAAAAGGCTGACCAGGTGGAAGCCTCGTCTGTGGATTTGGCTGACTACTGCTCAGACCTGGAAGTGGAGTCAGATGAGGCAGAGCAGAAAAGGCTTAAACAGAAAAGCTACACACAGGTTAGGCAGGTGCCCAAGTCTGTTAGAGCACAGTTCTTCAACCGCCGGTCCGCGGACCGATGTTGGTCCGCAGAAAATTTCTGCCGGTCCGCACAGGGCCGGCGAGATCAAGTAGGCAGTTAAATTTCCTGCCGACTGCGGTTCCTGCTCATTAATGTTCCTCCCAGCCTCAGGCGATTAAGATAGGCTGCCGACGTCGGGGCCTTCCCTCTCTAAGTCTCGCCTGTTTGGAAACAGGAAGTTGAAACAAAATAGGCGGGACTCAGAGAGGGAAGGTCCTGACGTCGGCAGCCTGTCTTGATCGCCGCCCCTGCCAAGTTGCTGAAGAGGGCCGCGGAGAGAGCTGCAGATTCAGGTGCAGGTGGAGGGAGATGGTCAGCGTGTGCGAGCAAGATCCTGGGGAGCCTTCACAGTGACTTCCTCCCCTCCCTACTTGCCAGGGCAGTGATTTACCGGCAACTTCCTGCAGGCAAGTACTGAGAGCTGCTGGAAGGGGAGACAGCCACTGTAGGAGGCAGGGAAGCTGCTGGATAAAGGGAGAGCTGTTACTGGACTTGGAGAGAGTTAGAAGGAGAGATGCTGCTGGGAGCGGAGGAGGGAAATGGATGGGAAGAGAGTTAATGTTGGATGGAGAGAAGGGAGGAGAGATACTGCTGGAAGGGGAGGAGGGAAAGGGATGGGAAGAGAGTTAATGTTGGATAGAGGGAGGAGGGAAGGGAGAAGAAGGAGAGATGCTGCTGGGAGGGGAGGAGGGAAAGGGATGGGAAGAGAATTAATGTTGGATGGAGGGAAGGGAGAAGGAGAGATACTGCTGGAAGGGGAGGAGGGAAAGGGATGGGAAGAGAATTAATGTTGGATGGAGGGAAGGGAGAAGGAGAGATACTGCTGGAAGGGGAGGAGGGAAAGGGATGGGAAGAGAGTTAATGTTGGATAGAGGGAGGAGGGAAGGGAGAAGTAGAGATGTTGCTGGGAGGGGAGGAGGGAAAGGGATGGGAAGAGAGTTATTGTTGGATAGAGGGAGGAGGGAAGGGAGAAGGAAAAAAAGGAAGGAGGGAAGGGAGAAAGAAAAAAGGAAGGAAACAGCTGGCAGGGAGATTACAGGAGGGGAAGGGGGTCAGGGTGGAATGGAAAGATCAGATGAGGGAAAGGGGAGAGAGAGGAATGAGAAAGTAGAGAGACATTGATGCTGAAAAGGGGGTCAGCAGAGAAATGAGAGAGGGATAAAGATGCTAGATCTGGTGTAGGAGAGATAAAAATGAAGAAGGCAGTGAAGCTGGAATTAATGATGTAAAAAGGAGAGAGGGAACTGATGGACAGGGAAGAGGGGCATAGAAAGAAGTCAGATATATATGGAAGGGGGAGAGGGCAGACATTGGATGGAACGGGCAGATGCTGGAAGGAAAAGAGAGAAAAGAATATGAAAGCAGAAACCAGAGACAACAAAAGGTAGAAAAAAATAATTTTATTTCTATTTTGTCATTAGAATATATCAGATTTGAAATATATATCCTGCTAGAGACATAACTGGGGACTGCAGTATTCTGTTAGCATTATATTTCTATGTAGCATTCTATAATAACTTGGCTTGTTCAGTTTTCTTGATAATAGAAGGGATATATGTGAAGGGGAGGGGAGACAGGGGTTTTGCTGGTCCGTGCTCTGTATATTTGTATTTATAAAATCACAATTGTTCAGAATATTGTTTCTTTTTATACTTTAATAAAATACTTTCAATATAAAATCATAATTGCGGCTTGTGCAGATGGGATCAGATGGATTGCGGGGACAGAGCTCACGGAGATGGGGTGTAAACGGGGTTTTTAAATTTTAGTCCTAGTAGTTTGCCGGTCCACAAAATAATTATTTTATTTCTGCCGGTCCACGGGTGTAAAAAGGTTGAAGAACACTGTGTTAGAGGATTACTTCCTTTCCAACAGCCTGTCCAGGCAAGGGTTAAGGCTGGAAAGGTTCCTGCACTTAGGCAGATAGAGCAAGCCTGTGTTTGGAAGGCCCTTCCCCCACCGAGGCTGAGTGGGAGGGTCCCTTCCCAGCTTAAAACGGGACAGTTGAGAACTCAGAGGGGGGAAGCAGCCTGGAGGCAAACAGGAGAGATTCAGCCACTCTCTCCACACCCCGAGGAGGCTGGAGACTGGCAAATGTTGGACACGGAGGAGCTTACTACTGACCCAGGGAGTGAGGAAGGAACCCATGGAAATCCAGGAGTCTGGTAGGACCGGAGGAGATGCCCATGGACATTGATAAGCAGTAAGGGGATGTGTATTGCCTGTGTCCACAGTAGTGAAGCTACCAGTTATGCCAGTGATAGTTTGAAGGGGAGTTGTATGTCTCTCCCTTCTGATAATGAACTGTTAATGCTGCTTGAAAGCTTTAGTTGTGAAGCTAGCAAACGTTTTGGCATTTTTTCTCTCTGCTAGCAGCTAAGCTGAGCAGAGAGCGTTCTTCCTCACAGCTATGCATAATTGATTACAGGTGTGCTGAGAGCCTGCATGTTCCCAGAGCTGAGTGTACCTTTTGAATTCTGTGCTAAGGAAGAAAATACGTTTTACAGAACTACAGTATGTGATAAGCTACGTTAGGCTGTGAAAACCAGGTGACATGCTGGCCAGGTTTCTTGTTGCACAGTTTTGTTAAAGTTTGTTTTATATTCTGGATTTTTCATGCCTTGGAAATGCCACAGCTGCTGGAGCTGAAGCAGCTTAGTGAAAGTTACTAAATCCCAAACTGCCCTGGTGAACAGGACTGTTTATAGATTTGCTAACAAAGTCCAGACAGTGGAACTGGATGTTAAGGTGGGACACACCCAAAACCCTGAAGTTTTTGAAAGTTTTACTCTGTTTGAACAGCTTGTGTTCTGCCTCATAGTTTTGAGGGCTTGTTTTTTGAAGTCTGCTGAGCTGAAGCATATTTCTTTTGTTCAATGCAACCAATGAACATAATAAAATCCTTTGTTTGATTACATTCTGCCTCAGTCTTTTGCCTTGCATGCCCTTATTAGGCTGTTCATAAGCCAAGCGAAGTCCTGCATGGTCCTTCGGTAGTGAGGGACACGTCGGGCCAGAGTCTTGTGTCACAATCCTGGGACTCGCAAAGCAGCGCCAGAGCGCGGGTGTGACAGCGCTTGGTTAAATGCGCTACCAAGGAATCTACCTTGGGCTGAGTGAACAGCTGCTGACACTCCTGTGTCATAAGAAACAACTGGGTTATTGTCTTAGCTATTTTAAAAGACTCTTCAGGAGCATCCCAATGCTCCGTGACCAACACATTGAAATCAGGATGCCAGGGAAACAAAGACAACTGAGCTCTCACTCATTATAGAGCAAGGCACACAAAGGACCTGCTGGGAGTCTAACTTTAACTCCAACTGAGAGTCAGTGATAAGCTCCTGATATGCTCTAACAGAGCGAAATGTGAACAGGCAGCAGACCGTGGTGTCATCCCCTTGATTGAGGGCCACCATTCTAGCGTACATGCACCTGCATGGTGATAAGGGCATAGAAATAAACCCTTCATCCTCTAAGTCTGCCTCGGTAAGGCCCACCATCTGAAACTGAGGCAGACACACCCTGGGAGTCCCAGTTCCCTCGTGCGTCTCCAGATGCCTCTTGTGGATTTCAGCTATCCAGAAAAGCTCTCCACATTAGATCAACAAATTCAAGAGAAAATGCTATGTTAGGCAGTGGAAGTCTCCTCGAGATGACTCCAGCTTGCATCTCTTGGGATCCACAACCTCCGTGCCCCTGTATTTAGGATGATCACCATTCTGGGACTCTGGAAGGGATTTTCTCACAACCAATGGGCCCACGGACAACTGTTCTTCAGCCCTAGAGATCAAAGTGGAGGCCCATTCCTGTCCCCCTTCACATGCTGCACGGCACAAGGGTGCTCTTCAGGTGCTCATCCAGTGCAAACCTAGCATGAATTAGGGGTAAAATAGCCTAACTCCATTCCTGCCAGTTTTTAGGCAAAACAAGGTAATTTGAACCTTCTGGCTCTAACTAACTGAATTTTTAAAAAAAACAAAAAAAACAAACCAGCAATTTTAGAGGTGGGGAAACCTAAGGAAAGGGGGCAAAAACCTAAAAAATACAGAATAGAAAAGAGGGCGAGCCATACGGAATCTGTAGAACATAAGAGCATAAGAATAGCCTTCCATCAAGCCCATCCCTTCCTTGGTCCAATGCATACATGTGTTCTGTGGCCCAACTACTTCGGTGCCCCTTCCCGTAAGACTGTACCGGAACCATTCAGGTCAGCCGCCTCTTTTCTGCCTTCCAGTCGCACATCTTTGCAGGGCAACAGGCCCTAAACACAGCTGACCTGGAAGCCTTCTCTCCGACGTTAGCTCTAACATCAGTGGGATGGCTTCCGTGTCAGTTATGGTTGGCGTGCTTTGAGTGCTGCACGCTTCTTGGTGGAGGGGCAAATGCAGTTGGAGAGCAGAAAAGAGAGAGACATAGGTATTGAGCCCCTCTAGGTGCCTCCAACCCCACAGGATCCCCTTGACCGTAGGGGATTCCCATCATCCCCGTTCCCATGCAGCTCTCTACCTGAGATCTTCGTCTTGCTGAAGACGTACCAAGTCTGCAAAACAAGGCCGGTGAGGCCAATCCGGAGCCTCCAGGATCACAAGGCCTGGCTGAGTCACAATCCGCTGGATGACCCGGCTCACCATGGGCCAAGGAGGAAAGATGTAAAGGAGACAGACGTGTGGCCAGGGCTGGACCAACATGTCCAACCCCAAGCTTCCTGGTTCTGCTCTCAACTGAAGTACTAGTTGGCCTTCAAGTTCTTGGCCAAAGCCATCAAATCTATCACTGGTCTGCCCCAGCATGACACAATAAGATTGAATACCCTGCGCGAGATCAACCATTTCCCCAGGTCCAGGAAGTGTTGACTTAGAAAGTTGACCTTAACATTCTCCACTTCAGTTACCTGGGCAGTGGAAAGAGTCTGAAGGTGTAC
Organism: Geotrypetes seraphini; assembly: GCF_902459505.1. NCBI lineage: Eukaryota > Metazoa > Chordata > Amphibia > Gymnophiona > Dermophiidae > Geotrypetes > Geotrypetes seraphini. The sequence continues at coordinate 135,990,758 of NC_047088.1, read as the reverse complement.
TTCTACCCACCAGAAGAGCATCTGAGCTTCCAGACAAAAGGGGGAACTCCTTGTGTCCCCATGCCTGTTCCCGAACGCCAGTGCCGTGGTGTTGGAGAATGCTTACAGCTTTTCTCTCTATGATACTTTCTAGAGCCTTCAGGGCTAGTCGAATGGTTCTGAGTTCCAGATAGTTTTATGGACCACTTCTTTTGATGTGAGGTCCACTGGCCCTGAACCAAGCGGTCCCTGCATTGAGCTCACCAGCCGAAGAAGCTGTCACAGCCCCTGTCCAAGGGAGATGCATCTGAAGAGGATGTCTCTACAGAGACTACCAAGACAGAAGGGAGTCCTAAAGAGGATGCATACGAGTCCTGGCCCCGGGGACAATCTCCAGTGTTGCTTCCATGGAGCCCTACAACTGAAGGTAATACAAAGAAGTGAAAGTCTGCATTGTCCAAGAGAGTCAAGATTTGTCTTCTGAGCTTCTGATTGCGTGGCTAAGGAAGAAATACTCAGCCGTAGGTCATATTGAAGAGAATGTCCAGGTACACCAGACTGGGTCAAATCCAAATGGCTTTTTCTGAAGTTGAGAATCCATCCCAAACGCTGGAGCATTTCCACCACCTGACACACTGCCAGCATGCACTCCTGTCTGGAAAGGGCTCCAATTAGCCAGTCATCCTGATAGAGGAGAACCTGAATCCTCATGTGCCGGAGGTGAGCTGCAGCTACTACCATAACCTGGTGAACATGCTGGGGGTGGTTAAGAACATAAGAAGTTGCCTTCACTGGGTCAGACCAGAGGTCCATCGTGCCCAGCAGTCCACTCCCGCGGTGGCCCATCAGGTCTATGACCTGTGAAGTGGTTCCTAACTTACCTCTCTATCTGTACCCCTCAATCCCCTTATCCTTTAAGAATCTATCTAAACCTTCCTTGAACCCCTGTAATGTGCTCTGGCCTATCACAACCTCCGGAAGCGCGTTCCATGTGTCAACCACCCTCTGGGTAAAAAAGAACTTCTTAGCATTTGTTCTAAAACCTGTCCCCTCTCAGTTTCTCCGAGTGACCCCTTGTACTTGTGGTTCCCCACAGTCTGAAGAATCTGGTTACTAGGCCAAATGGGAGAGACGCAAACTGGAAATGCTGCTGAAGTACATGGAGCCACAGATATCTTCTGTGGGTTGGAAAGATGGGACTGTGCAGATATGCTTTCATGGGGTCCAGAGGTGCTAGAAATTCTCCCAGAACAGCTGTTGCAATGACAAAGTGGGCCATCCCCATGTGAAAACAAGGGACCCTCAAAAATGCATTCACTGCCACAGTTCACTTGCAAAAGAAAAATTGGAGGGTGTACTGGGCTAGACCTCCATATGGGAGGTACTCAAAGCTATAAGAATTCTCACTTCTGCAAGTCCTGTTTGTGGGAATGGATTGATCAAGACATGTACAGAATCCAGAGCAGATGTTAACAGAAACAGGTTTTCAAGACCTCCCCCCGGTTATCCTCATAGGCTATAACAGCCTTACTCATTGTGACCTGTGTTGGAAATGTGCTGCAGCCTGCCTTCAGCTCCATAGATAGTTGGATCTGGGAGAAAAAAATCACTGCCTCAAACAGACCGCTCCTCCAGTGTTGAATTTTCAGGCTGCTGGTCTGACAGGTGTCTGACACCTTGAACCCCCATAGACATGAAAGGGGGGAGACAAAACACAGTCAGCACCCTACAGATGCCTAACAACCTGCACTCAAGCCCCTGCGATTCAGTAGGCGAGCAATGCTACAAGGGGAACGGACCCCAAGCTCCAAAAGGTTTCTGCAGGCTTGCCAAGACATACCACAGAGGGATTAGCCTGTCAGCTGCAATCCTCAGTCTGCTTCTCTTCCATGCAGGCAGAGCTGGATCCTCGACTAGGGGAGATCTTAGCCCCCAAAGCAGTCAAAATAGTGTGAAAAAGACTAAAGAAAAAAAAAAAAGAAGAATGATCATAAGAACATAAGAATAGCCTTACTGGGTTAGACCATTGGTCCATCAAGCCCAGTAGCCCAATCTCATGGTGGCCAATCCAGGTCACTAGTACCTGGCCAAAACCCAAGGTGTAGCAATATTCCATGCTACTGATACAGGGCAAGCAGTGGCTTCCCTTGTGTCTTTATCAATAACAGACTATGGACTTTTCCTCCAGGAACTTGTCCAAACCTTTCTTAAAACCAGCTACACTATCCGCTCCTACCACATCCTGATATTAATAAACTTGAAACTTGTTCCAGAGCTTAACTATTTTCTGAGTGAAAAAAAATTTCCTCCTATTGGTTTTAAAACTATTTCCCTGTAACTTCGAGTCCCCTAGTCTTTGTAATTTTTGACAGAGTGAAAAATCGATCCACTTGTACCGTTCTACTTCAATCATATCTCTCCCGCAGCTGTCTCTTTTCCAAACTGAAGAGCCCTAACCATTTTAGTCTTTCCTCATACGAGAAGAGTTTTCTATCCCCTTTATCATCTTGGTCACTCTTCTTTGAACCTTTTCTAGTGCCACTATATCTTTCTTGAGATAAGGAGACCAAAATTGAACGCAATAATCCAGATGAGGTCGCACCATAGAGCGATACAAGGACATTATAACATCCTTAGTCTTGCTATGGGGACTAAATCTATGCCAGGGTACAACTGGCGGGGCATCCGCGTGTGCGGATCGCCGGACTTGAGGGACCTAAGGTCTGATCCGGAGTTGGCAATTCTTATACTCTTATGTTAACCATCCTTTTTTAATAATTCCTAGCATCCTGTTTGCTTTTTTGGCCACCGCCGCACATTGGGCGGAAGATTTCATTGCATTGTCTACAATGACACGCAGAGCCTTTTCTTGGGCTCTAATCCCCAAGGTGGACCCTAGCATCCGGTAACTGTGATTCAGGTTATTCTTCCCAATGTGCATCACTTTGCATTTGTCCACATTAAATTTCATCTGCCATTTGGACACCCAGTCTTCCAATTTCCTATGGTCCGCCTGCAATTTTTCACAATCCCCATGCATTTTAACAACTTTGAACAGTTTAGTGTCATCTGCAAATTTAATCACCTCACTCGTTGTTCCAATTTCCAGATCATTTATTAATAAGTTAAATAGCACCAGTCCCAGTACATACCCCCTGTGGCACTCCACTATTTACTCTCCTCCATTGAGAAAAATGACCATTTAACCCTACCCTCTATTTTCTATCCTATAGCCAATTTCTAATCCACAACTGCACTTTACCACTAAACTAAACTAAACCTTAAGTTTATATACTGCATCCTCTCCACGGAAGTGGAGCTCGGCACGGTTTACAAGAACTTAAAATATAAGAAGAGAAAGAAAAAGATTTACATGAGCTTATATATACAGTGTTCTCCCTAGGGCCTTTTAGCCGGGCGCTCCGCCCAGCTAATTTAGACAACCGCCCAGCTGTCATCCGATCGCAAATTCTGCTGCCGCCACTGCTCAACATTAAAAAAAAAAAAAAAACACAACCGGCTTGGAGATTCAGGCCTTAGCCCATAACGAATTCATGCTCCGGGGCTCTAAAGTGTGTGTCCCAGCTTCCCTTCTCTTCCCTCCGAAACCAGAAGTTATGTCCACGGCGGGGAGGGGGGAAGAGAAGGGAAACCGTCACACACACGTCAGAGCCCTGGAGCATGAGTTCGCTACGGGCTAAGTCAGGAAACTTACAATTTGCTGCTCTTGCTACCGGGTCCTGCCTACTTTCTGTTTCCGCGAAGGCAGGACCCAGCAGCACTTCTCTACATTGCTCCTTAGTTTTTATGAAGTGGTGCAGTGCGGGGCCATCGGCTGTGGTTACCACAGCCAGCACTTTACTGGCGCAGGCAGCAGCAGCAGGAGGACGATAATGGCCTTATGTAATCAATGAGGCGAGCCCAGCAGTGGCGCTGCAGTGCCTGCGGAAAGCGTGCGAGAGTGTGACAGCCGCCCTGGAGCCGCTGCACTTCAACAAACTGGACTTTGGTGAGACCGGCGTGCTCAATCACTTCTACAACGCAGATGCACGGGAAGCGCGAGAGTGGGGGTAGAAAGTGGCCAGAGTGAGAAGGTATCAGGCGCCGTGGGATTGTTGGGGGTCTATATGGGGTTTTTATTACTTATAACCAGCTGAATTTCAAAATAAAAGTGTGAGCACAGTGGCTGTACTGCTATAAATAATTAGTTTAAAAAGTGCACTAACAAATTGCCATCTTAATGGAAATTCTTGCAAGCCCCCTTGTTAGTACTACTGCTCTGCTGTTTTCTTGGTAGTTATTTCAACTGGGGTTTTTTGTTTTTTGGGGGGCAGCTCAGAAGAGCCAAACTGAGCAGTCTTTTACCTCTCCTTTACTGTCACTACAGAATTTGCTTTTTCTTCATTGTCATTTTCAGAGCCCCCCACTCCCTTTTTCCTGCTCCTCCTTTTCACAGCTGGGCCTTCCTCTCACAAAAGGACAAACGGTGAGTGAGAAGTGTCACCACCACATTGTCCTGTCCAGAAGGCTGAGTGAGAAGTGTCACCACTACATTGTCCTGTCCAGAAGGCTGAGCCAATCTTCCATGTCTGCTTTCAAAGGCTGTTCAGAAAAATTTAAAGTTGGAAAAACTGAATTGAAGTTTTCCCCATGAATTTGATTGTACTTGATCAGAAAATAATTTTTTTAAAAAATTTGAAAGCCCTTCCTGGGGTCCCTCAAAGTCACTGATTACAAAGCTCCATTTTTCTTAAAATTTGCTATTTTTGATTAATGAAGCAATTTTCTTGGTATTATAGCTTTAACTGTTTAAATTGCTGCGGCTGCCAATGCTGCTGGAGGGAGGTTTGTCGGTCATCTCACGGTGGGGTTCGCATGGAAGGGAGAGATAGGAGGGTCAGTGGGGTGGGGGGGGGGGGAGAAGTGGGCTGCACTGGTTGCTCCAAGGCCTAGCATCATTAACTTCTTTGGGCAGTGTTTACAATTTGTTTCTGTTGCCAGCTTCAGGCCTTCCTCTCTGCCGAGTCCTGCCTAATTCCTGTTTCCATGAAGGTAGAATCCAACAGAGAATGCCCGAAGCCGGCAATAGCAGCGAATTGTGAATGCTGCTGCTGCCCAAAGAAGTTCATGACCGGGGATGGGGTGACAGAAGGAGGAAAGGGAGCAGAGGGTGGAGAGAATTGCTGCACGGAACTGGAGGGAGAAAGAAAGGGAGAAGGACGATGAGGGAGGGTGGGAAAGGAAGGAATGAAAGGAGATGCCAGGGCATGGAGGGGGAGGGATAGATGGAAGAAAAGGAGAGAGATGCCAGGGAATCAGGGAAGGGAAGGAGACAGAGATGCCAGCCCGTGGGGTGGGAAGGAAAGAAAGTTGAAGAGAGAGATGCCAGAGGAGGTGGTGACAGAGAGAGAAAGGTGGCAGAGCTGAAATCAATCATGTACAAAGGAGAGACGGGGCACAGGGTAGACAGTTTATGGAAGGAGCATAGAAAGAGGGAAGATGCCATATGGAACAGGGAGAGGGCAGACAGTGGATGGAAAGGGCTAATGCTGCATGGAAGACAGAGAGAGGACAGATGCTGGTTAGAAAGAAGAGAGTGAAGACAAGATGATTAAAGCAGAAATGACAAAAGATAGAAAAAAGATTTTTTGTTGCTTTAGAATAAAATAGTATTGTAGTTGTATTGATAAAACTTTTAGAAACCGAAAATAAGGTAATCTTTTTACTGGACTTATTTTAATACATTTTTTACCGACTTTTAGAGACCAAAACCCCCTTTCTCAGGTCAGGACAGTATAATGTAACAGCAGTATACTATATTGACCTGAGGCTGTGGCCTCTGAAAGTTAATTGAAAAATTGATTAGCCCAATAAAATGGTATATTCTTATCTTCAATTTATATTTTATTTTTATTTGTTAATTTGTAAAGTGGTGATTGTTATGTATCAGTTTTTCAAATTTACATTTACTGTCTTTATATTTTGCACAGTATTAAGGGACAAGTGTGGTGGCAGATTCTGGTTTCTTGGTGGTTCAGTTTAATTTTTGTCTACATATTTTTATTTTTAGTTTGTGATTATTCCATATTGGGCAAGGGTGTATCTGTGTTCTGTGTGTATGAAAAGGACATGGTTTTCTATTAGCATCAACTGTGCAGGATCAATTGATTGTGCAGGATCTGGTTTGTTTAGTTTTACAGTGCGTGTGTTGGTGTTCTAGTGCTCACTGCAGTGTTTAAGATGCTGCCTTGTTGTGTGACTCATGGATTATTACTAAAAATAACTTTTTTATATAGAGGAGAGGGTTGTTAAAAATGATTAGCACTGGCTGTCATATATACTAGGTACGCCACTGGATTTAATGACCCTATTCTAACCACCAAATTTCCCCTTGCCGCCCCATCCGGCTACTTTTTCATGCTACCCAGCTGAAAAAAATTTCTGGGGAGAACACTGTATATAGAATGTTAGAGTAAGGGGGAAAATAGAATTACATGTTAGAGAAGAGCCAAGTTTTCAGTTGCTTGCGGAATAGTTGGAAGAGAGCCCAGGTTCCGCAACGGGATAGTAAGGTCGTTCCAGAGACCTGTGATTTTGAAGAGAAGAGATTTTCCCAGTTTACCTGTATAGAGAATACTGCGTAGAGAGGGGAAGGATAGTTTATATCTTTGGGCGGGTCTGGTGGAGTCAGGACTCGAGGAGTTAAAGGATAGTGAGATTAGGGGAGGAAGGATGCCGTGAATGATCTTAAAAGCCAGGCAGGAGCATTTGAAATGGATTCTGGAAATCACTGGGAGCCAGTGAAGATTGGACAGGAGTGGGGAGACATGGTCAGATTTGCGGTTTGCAAAGATCAACTTGGCTGCAGTATTCTGGATAAGCTGTAGTCTTTGAAGACTTTTTTTTTGTTAGGCATAAGTAAATGGCATTGCAGTAGTCAAGTTTGGAGAGGATGATGGATTGGACGAGGACGGCGAAATGTTTTTGGCGAAAGTAAGATCTTACTTTCCTCAGCATGTGGAGGCTGAAAAAGCATGATTTTGCCAAGGAGTTGAGGTGGTCGTTGAGGGAGAGAGAAGAATCAATAGTGATGCCAAGGACCTTGCTTGAGAACTCAAGGTGCAGAGCAGCGCCTGTGGGTAGTGCGAAGATGGTGGGCAGGTGTTCTAACTTTGGGCCGAGCCAGAGTAATTTTGTTTTTGATTCATTTAATTTCATCTGTACCGAGAGGGACCAGGAGTGGAGTCTCATTATGCAAAATGTAATGTTCTCGTGGAGGATGGTGAGGCTCTGGTCTGTTTCAAGGAGGACAAGGATGTCATCAGCGTATGTGTAGATTGTTTCAAGGGGGGAAAGTTGGAGGAGCTTCAGGGAGGACATGTTAAAGATGTTAAAGAGAATAGGGGATGTTAAAGATGTTAAAGAGAATAGGGGATAGGGGTGATCCCTGAGGGACACCGCAAGATGGTGTCCAAGGTACGGACATGGTGCTATTTGTGTTGACAGTGTAGGAGCAAGAGCGAAGGAAGTTTGAGGACCACTTTAGGACAGTGGAGTCAATTCCTATCTCGGAAAGTTGATAAAGTAGTATGTTGTGGTGGACGACATCGAAAGCTGCAGAGAGATCGAATTGTAAAAGAACAGTGAATTTGTTATGAGAATGTAGTTGTTGAACCTTTGAGGGACTCAGTGCTGAACCACTTATCCCATGACATTACTTTTCTCAGGAGCCTCTCGTGAGGAACTTTATCAAAAGATTTATGAAAACCTAGATACACTATATCAACCGGCTCACCTTTATCCACATGTTTATTCACACCTTCAAAGAAGTCAAGCAAATTTGAGATGCAAGATCTTCCTTGGCTGAACCCATGCTAACTCAATCTCATTAAATCATGCTTGTCTACATGTTCCACAATTTTGTTTTTTATAATCGTTTCTACCATTTTGCCCGGCACTGAAGTGAGGCTTACTGGTCTGTAATTTCCTGGATCTCTCCTGGAGCCCTTTCTAAAAATAAGGAAGGCTCCTTCTGGCTCGAAGGAAAAACTGAAAGGGGCAAGAGAGCCCTCTAGTGAAGGAGGAGGGATTCAAAAGCTGGAGTGGATTCCTTCTGCACAGCTCATGAGCACTGGAATAATACACATCAGTCCAGAATGACACACCTATTGCACTAGAAAGAACATTTGAAATTGCTCATTAAACGAAAGGCTTTATTATTCTGCGAAAGCATAATTTGGAAGTACCTAGGAAAGAATTGTAGCTGTTTGGAAACCCCAAAAATGAAAACCAGTTTAAAAAAGGGAATCAAAATTATTGAATAATTTCCAATACCAAGTCTTAAAATATTTATTTTGCCTATAAATACTAACCTGCCCAATGTAGGTTCTTTGTAGCTAACAGGAGCACGATGTCTCCTTCCTCTTTGTGTGAGATCATCTTCCAATTTTATCTGGGCTTCAGTGGAGGGATCCGAAGAGACAAGATTGGTATTTGTTAAATCTTGGAGCACTTTGCTTCCTGTCACTATAAACAGCCAGAATGAAATAAATCACTAAAGCATCACTTTCTATAAAAAATTAGTTTTATTTATTTTTTATAAGTTGAAAATTAGCTTACCATATATGCTCAAATATAAACTTGAGGGGGAGGGGGAGTGAAGTACCCTGCCCTGCATGCAGCCCCACTCCCTCCCCTACCAGGCTCTGCACTTAGCCCCCCATCCCTGCCAGGTTCTGCACCCAGCCCCCTTCCCCCCTTACTCTGCATCCTGTCCCCTGCCTGACTGCACAATCCCCCCTCCCTGCCCTGTACCATCTCCCTCCCAGGCCTACCGTAAGACCTGGTGGGCCAGGACAAGAGGGATCCCTCCTTCCTCCTGTCCCAGCAGACTCAAAAAAATTTTTAGCCAACATCCTGCCTCCTCTCCCCCCCCCCCCCCCGGTATCTTTAAAATCTGCTGGTCCTTTCAGAAGGAGCTGAAGAGCGAATAGCGCCAGCCGAATTGCTTGAAACTCCAGACAATTGGTCAACCAACGCTTCAGACCAGGAGTCCACTGCCCCTGAATGGAGTGGGCCCCGCAGTGAGCCCGCAGCCCAATAGGCTGGCATCCGAAGAAGCCAGCCCTGGTAAATCGCCTCCCACTGAAGCCACCAGCTCAAATTGCTACTAGCTGGCACCATCCAGGGGAGTGGCATCTGAAGGGGAAAACTCTGCGGAGACCTCCGAGATAGGAGGGACTCCTGTAAAGGACGCATGAGCGCTCTGTCCTAGGGGATGGCCTCCAAGGAGGCCGCCCGAGACCCCAGAACCTGCACATAAAACCAGGCCAAGGGACCTAAACGGTCCAGGAGAATTCTGATCCGTTGTCAGAGGTTCTGTCTACGTATCTTGAGAAGAAATACATGACTCTGTCTGGAGATGAAAAGAAGCCCCAAAAACTCCAAGGACTGGGAGGATGCCAAGCATCTCTTTTTGAAATTGCCAATGCCTGAAGCAGCGACACTACCATCTCCACCGCACTTTCGTACATCCAATGAGATGGAGCCCGGATCAACCAGCTGTCCCAGGAAGGATGGACTTGGATCCCCTGCTGGCGGAAAGCCACCACAACTGCCATCACTTTGACAAATGTGTGGGTGCTGTTGCGAGACCAAAGAGCAGAGCAGAGCTGCAGACTGGAAATGCTACCATGGTTTCCCGAAAATAAGACAATGTCATATTAATTTTGGGCCCAAAAAGGCACTAGGTTTTATTTTCGGATAGGTCTTTTTTTTCATGTACAATGATCTCTCCCTACCTCTCCTCCACCCCAATTATTCCCATTTCCTTTCTCTCCCCCCACATGTGCAACATCTTTCCTCCTCTCCCTCCCATCTCCCTATGCAGAACCCTGCAGCTTCTATCCCTCCCAATCCCTTGTGCAGAACCCTTGAAGCTTCTATCTCTCCCTTCCTCCCATCCCTGTGCAGCATCTTTCTATCCCTCCCACTGCCCCACCCCCCGCCGCTACGCACCCCACCTGCTGACACTTTCATCTCTCCCTCCCAACAGAACCCGAGCCAAAATACCTGGAAACAAATAGCAGCGTCGGTAGCACAGGCTGCATCGCAGCCTGCCCTTCTCACGTCCAGGCATTCCTCTGCCGCTTCACTAATGATGTCATCAGCAATGTAGCACGGAACGGCCGGGTGTGAGAAGAGCAGGCCGCAATGTGGCCTGTGCTGCTGACGTAGCCATTTGTTACCAGGTATTTCGGTCTCGCGGTCTGGGTTCGAATGGGAAGGGGAGATGGAAGGGTCGGCCGGGGGGGGGAGGGAGGAGGGAGGGGAGGGATGCTCTGTTGTCGGCAACTAGGGCTTATTCTCGGAGTTAGGGCTTATATTAAGACCTACCCTGAAAATCATGCTAGGGTTTATTTTCGAGGTAGTCTTATTTTCAGTGAAACACAGTATTGCAGAACATGGAAACACAGAAACCTGCGATGCTCTGGGTAGATTGTAATATGGAGGTAAGCCTTTGTGAGATCCAAGGATACTAGAAACTATCCTGGAGAGAAAGTAGCTATCATCATGTACTCCACTGTCATTCAAAAAAAAAAAAAAAAGGAATTTGCAAGAAGCGGGAGACCAACTTTAGATCCAGAATGGGTCTCCAATTCTCCAAGCCTTTGTGGTACAATGAAGTTTAAGGAGTATCCACCTAAGCTCCATTTCGTGTTAACAGGTTCCAGAATCCCGATGTTTAAGAGGCGTTGCAGAATATCATGGACCCTGGACTCCATTCTGGTCAACTTGCCAGAGTCCAGAAATCAAGGTGGACTAACTAATGTCCGATGAAAGTCAAGTTCACTCCTGACAAAACATAGAAGTCAGCCTTCAAGATGAGGAAGCCACAACCGACCCCCGGCGTCATCATGGCTTTCTAGGTGCAGCCACTGCGCAGGAACTCGAGGACTCCTGAAACTGGAACCATTTTAATGCAGATGTAGCCCTGGGAATGTCTCTGGGAGGAAAAACCTGTGTATCCCTGACTACACCTGCAGGAGGAAAAAAAAGAGTACTACGACCCTCTCCCGACGTCCAGCGAGATTTGCTCACAGGGAGTGATTTAGGGCGGTGCTCGGCAACACCTGAAGCTTGCCCTTGAAAAGACATCCGCTTAAAGAGATCTTTGAAGCAGCGTCCCCAGTTCAAAGAGTCTGGCGCGCAGCAGGTAATTTACCAACACAAATGAGATCATAAAGGGCACCTGGCGCTTAATCTAAACCAACTATCACCAATGGAGGATAGCCATGCACCTCCAAAGAGGACGCATTGCACATGTTGAAATGACATGCATTTAACGTAAATGAAGAGGCCACTGCCGCTTGGCTACCTGAAGATGTCGCTAGAAAATATTTTGTAACATAATATCCACCCTGCGATCCTGAGAGTCTTTAACCCTCACTCCCCCATCACTAGGGAGGACTGTGCGCTGGATAACTTGTGCCACAGCGTACAAATCCTACATTGTCTAACTTTAACAAATTTAAGGAACATTCAAAATACTATAAACAATCTATAAACACGGAAAAAAAGAAAATACTACAAGAAATTTATCTTTAAAGCAAAAAAATTGTGCGGCCCTATTTTCTAGCCTTAAAAAGTTAACACAATTTAAACAGAAACAAATGCCTCTCCCCCCCACAGCCCAAAACAGCAAATTTTTTCCAAGAAAAAAATCCTCACAATCAGGAAAGATATTAAAAACAAATCCCAAAATTTTTACTGTTTGGAGGACGGTATTTCAAAACACCTGTGCTCAACTTGTTCACGTTTTTCTCGACCTTCCTTAAATGATATTCTGGCCGGAGAGCACAGTTACTTACCGTAACAGGTGTTATCCAGGGACAGCAGGCAGATATTCTCTACATGTGGGTGATGTCACCAACGGAGCCCCCTAGCAGATGTTTTCGCAAGCAGACTTGCTTGAAGACCTTCAAGTTTGTGATTGGCCTGCGCATGCGCAAGTGTCCCTCCCGCCCGACCTAGGGCATGAGTCTCCTCAGCATGGCCTCAGTTCAGATAGCAAGCAAAGAAGCCAACCACGGGGACGTGGGTGGGTTGCGAGAATATCTGCCTGCTGTCCCTGGATAACACCTGTTATGGTAAGTAACTGTGCTTTATCCCAGAACAAGCAGGCAGCATATTCTCTACATGTGGGTGACCTCCAAGCTAACTATAATGGGATGGAGGGAGAGTTGGCAAACTAGGAGAATAGATGTTGCAAAACTGATTGGCCAAAATGGCCATCACGCCTGGAGAAAGCATCCAGACAGTAGTGAGAGGTAAAAGTGTGAACCGAGGACCAACTGGCAGCTTTACAGATTTCCTCGATGGGAGTTGAGTGAAGGAAAGCAACAGACGCCGCCATCGCTCGAACCTTGTGGCCTGTGACTCGACCCGGCAGGGAGAGGCCAACCTGAGCGTAACAGAAAGAGATACAAGCGCCAACTAGTTAGAAATGGTCCGCTTAGAAACAGAGCGATCCAGGCGATTAGGATCGAAAGAGAGGAACAGCACGATGAGGAGTGGTGCGCTTCAAGTAGAAGGCCAGTGCACGCTTACAATCAAGAGAATGCAGAGCCGCTTCTCCAGGGTGAGAATGGGGCTTCGGAAAAACACAAGAAGAACAATGGATTGGTTGATGTGAAACTCAGAAACAACCATAAGCAAGAACTTAGGATGGATACGGAGAACCACCTTATCATGATGGAAGACAGTGAAAGGGGGGTCCGAAACCAAGGCTTGAATCTCACTGACCCTAAGGGCAGAAGTGAGAGCAATGAGAAACAAAACCTTCCAAGTAAGATACTTCAAGTGAGCCCGAGCTAGCGGCTCGAAAGGAGGCTGCATCAAACGAGCAAGGACCACGTTAAGATCCCAAACCACGGAAGGCGGTTTAAGGGGCGGATGAACGTGGAAAAGTCCTTTCATGAAGCGGGAAACCACAGGATGAACAGAGATAGGCTTCCCGTCAATCGGCTGATGAAAAGCAGTAATGGCACTAAGGTGGACTCGAACCGAAGAGGACTTGAGTCCAGCACCAGACAAGTGCAACACTTAATCCAGGATAGCAGACAGGGAGGCAGAGACCGGCTGTCGAGTAGCACACCAGGAAGAAAAGCGGGTCTACTTCTGAAGGTAACATTGGCAAGTGGACTCTTTCCGAGACGCCTCCAGGACATCCAGCACAGGCTGGGAGAACTGGAACGAGGGCATTAAGTTTCGATGAATCAAGCTGTCAAGTGTAGAGACCGAAGGTTGGAATGAAGCTGCGAACCCCGACTCAGCGTAAGCAGAGAAGGAAAAACAGGCAAAAGAGGCTCCCTGGAACTGAGTTGCAACAGGAGGGAGAACCACGGCTGTCGGGGCCACCGATGAGCTATCAGAATCATGGTGGTGTGCAAGGACTTGAGCCCGACGAGTCTTCAGAATTAGAGGGAATGGAGGGAACGCATACAGAAACAGGTCCATCCAATCCAGTAGAAAAGCATCCGCCTCGAGTCTGAGAGGGATGTAAACCCTGGAGCAGAAGTGGAGCAACTTGTGATTGAGGGGCGACGCGAACAGATCGACATCCAGAGTCCCCCAACGAGCAAACACCTGTCGCAGAGTCACAGAATAGATGGACCATTCGTGAGGCTGCAGAAGACAACTCAACCTGTCCGTCAGACAATTGTGCTGGCCCTGAATGTAAATCGCATGAAGGAACATGTTCCCCCATTTGTTGATATAATACATGGCTACCTGGTTGTCCGTGCGGAACAGCACCACTCAGTCGTGAAGCAGGTGACAAAAAGCTTTCAGGGCGAGGAAAATCGCCCGAAGCTCCAGAAAATTGATGTGACAAATGCGGTCGGCACTGGACCAAAGACCCTGAGTGCGAAGACCGTCCAGATGAGCCCCCCAAGCATAGGCCGACAAGTCCGTCGTGAGGACCTTTTGCGGAGGAGGAGCATGAAACAGAAAACCTCTTGAAAGATTGGAAGAGAACATCCACCAACGGAGAGACTTCTTCAACAAAAGAGTTATGACAATGCGTCGAGAGAGAGAATCCCGATCCTGGTTCCATTGGGATGCAAGAGTCCATTGATGAATATGGAGGTGAAGTCTGACAAAAGGAGTCATGTGAACCGTAGAGGCCATGTGAATGAGGAGAACCATCAGGAGCCGAGCCGGGGCCGAGGACAGATGGGCCACCTTCTGGCATAAACGAACAAGGGCCTCCTGCCGAGGCAAGAAGGAGCGAAGATGAACCGTGTCCAAGACCGCTCCGATGAACTCTAGAGATCGGGCAGGAACGTCCACTAGGGGGCTCCGTTGGTGACGTCACCCACATGTAGAGAATATGCTGCCTGCTTGTCCTGGGATAATCTGTGTTCTCTACGCAGACAGATATGAAGAAAAGATCTAAGCACAAACAAATCCCACCAAAGGACTAAAACAACCAGAAGAAAATAAGAAAGAAATCATAACAGAAACATTCCTTCAGGCTCACATTCAGAAGGAAGAAACTACAGGTGGCATCAGAACTCTGTGGAGTACAGGAGGGTCATCAAAAAAATTCCGGAGTGGATTCCTTCGGCAGATGGTTCGCAGCCATAGGGAGATAACTGACATGTCTAGAATGTCTCACCTATTGCACTGGAATAGTGCTTAGCCAGCTAAGCACTTTTTAACTGGCCAGGAACCATTCCTGGCCAGTTAAAAAGTGTCAAATATTAGGGGGCATATATCCAATTTAGTCTGCCCATTCATACTAACCACAAATCTGTACTAATCCTTGTAGATCTGTGCTTTTCTCGTACTTTCTTGAATTTAGATTCTAAACTAAAGCTTTACTTTATATACCGGGTCATCAACCAAAGGAAGCTCAACTCGGTTTACAACAAGTAAATAAAAACTGAAAAAAAAGTAAAAACAGAGGTTTCAAAAGAAATTAATTTTCAAAATGTTTAGCAAATAGAAAAGTTTTTAGAAATTTACAAAAATATTGGAAAGGACTATTTCTACTAGGAAGTTGTTTGACACATCTACCACCTTTCCTATCTTTAGCTTACTGTTCAGTCAATCCCCTTTCAACTTCATCTATGTTGTTAGGTGCCATCGACTCCTAGCGACTTGATGAATTGTGGAATGACACGGTGACACAATTCATCACCGTTCCCATCCCCGCGGATAACTGCGGGAAACCATCTTCATGTCATTCTTTAAGGAGAGAGGGAAGAATCAGAGTATAATTGGGCACAACCACTGACCCGCAAGCTTTGCTTTGAAGAATGCTGGTGTAGAAGGACTGAGGTTGAAATAGACACTAGAAAATGACATGGGATTATTTCCTGTGGTTATCGCGGGGACGGGAATGGTGATGAATTTTGTCACCATGTCATTCTCTATTGTGGATCTAAAAAGAAATTGGTTTTGTGCTAGTCCAGAGAGGCCCTCCAGTGCCATCCCCATGGTTGTTTTCAACGTGTCCAGCCATCCGATTGCAGGTCGCCCTTTTCACCTGGTTCCTTCAACCTTCCCAAACATGATCTCTCTCTTGATGGTGTGACCAAAATAAGACAGTTATAACTTCATCATTTGAACTTCGAGTGACATAGCCGATTTGATCTCTTCCAGAATCGATGTGTTAGCTCTTCTGGCAATCCACGGCATGCCTAAAATCCTTCTCCAGCACCAGAATCGATGTTTTAGTTCTTCTGGCAGTCCACAGCATGCCTAAAATCCTTCTCCAACACCAAAGCTCAAATGAGTCAATCTTCTTTTTGTCTTGTTTCCGTAGTGTCCAGCTTTCACATACGTAACTCACTACTCATTAAAAGGCTATATCACCTTGTTCTGGCTCCCTCCTGCCGATACACCGCTGGACCACCAGAATTTAAAAAGTTACTGGGGAGGGGGGGTGTAAAATAAATTGTTAGATGGCTGGGACGGATCCCTCCTGTCCCAGCCTACCACTAGACCACCAGAGGCGGGACAGGGTACAGGGCAGGGCGGTAGGACAGGGTACAGAGCCTGGCAGGGAGAGGGGACAAGGTGCAGAGCCGGGCAGGGAGGGAAGGGGGCTTGGTTCAGAACCTGGCAGGGAAGGGGGCTGGGTGCAGAGCCTTGCAGGGCGAGGGAAGGGGGTGGGGTGCAAAGACAGGCAGGGAAGGGAGGACAGGTTGCAGAGCCTGGCAGGGAGTGAGGGGGCTGAGTGCAGAGCCTGGCATATTTTATTAAATATATTAGTACACAATTTGGTTCAGAATGTTTTTTTTCTTGGTTTTCCTCCTCTAAACCTAGGTGCGTCTTATAGTGCAAAAAGAGCTACTGAGGAAGAATCTGATGTGTACTGAAAATAAATTACTGAGCAAATATATCTGGACCAAAAGGTAGCAAACTACTTTGACAATGAAAGTTTAACAAAGGAACATCATTCACTGAATCAATTCTTAAGTAGAAACACATATGGAATAGGTTTTAACTTATAAAAATCTGCTTTATTTGTACTTACATATTCCTGGAATTTCAGCCTTTTGAATGAAATCTTTTGCAGTGAAATCTGCTTTCTTCAGCTCATTTCTATGTTGTGTGTGTTCATTATTTGTATTTAATTTAATCAACAAAGCAGAGGATTTTATGTTATTGTCTTCAGAAATGTGGTTTTCTGAAACTGTCAGACTCTCCATTAAAGACTTGATCAGATTAGAGCATGATGATTTATCAAACATAGCTGAAGATTCAACCATATTTGAATTTTCTACAACAGAATTCAAATATCCAAAATCACTACCAGCAGGTTCAGTCTTTATTAATACACCACTCAAAATCCTGTCCCGATTCTGTACAGTCACAGGTTTCGTTGAATGATCTTCAACCAACTCTGTATTTTGTTTATCTGTATAGTCCTCTGAAGGAACAGGAGGTATTGTTTTTATTTTGGAAGAGATTTTTTTCGGCACTTTTACACTGCTCTTAGTTTGTTCCTTTATCTTATTCAAGGAGCAGCTATGAAGTTCTTTTACACTTTTGTCTCTGGATAATTTGTCCTCAATAGTGGACACTTTTGAATCATCACTTCCCTTTTTTTTAAGGTGCTCAGTGTATGCAATTTCACTACCTTCCAAACACGAGTCTATAGCAATCAAAGGCATTTTAGGATCTGAAACAGTAAAAAAATGAGCCCTTTTACATTTTTTGACAGCCTCATCCAAAATTGGCTCAACAGTAATAGGGACCAGTGCAGGGTCTGGTGCATGAACAAAATAAGTTCCTCTTTTTGACTTGTCAATATTTTTTGAATAAGGTTCTACAGAAACTAGATTTCTAGCTTTTGGTTTTATAATGTCACCTTGCAAAACAGGTTCCATAGAAAGATTTGGTGTTTGTACAAAATAGGTTCCCCTTCTAGGTTTTGAAATGTCACTATTCAAAACTGGTACTACACCTGCTGGATCTAAAATGGAGTCTTGTACATGTACAAAATAAGATTTTTTACTGTTTGCATCATCATCTTCCAAAACAGGCTCTACAGAGAAAGCTGGTTTATATACCGTGTAAGTATCCCTTCGATGTTTTGCAGATGAAGTGCCATCATTAACTAATGAGGGCAGCTTCTTTTCAGTTGCCTCTTGAATGTCTAAAAATTGATCACATGCAATATTCTGAATGTAACGTTCACTCTCACTGGAACTAGTCAACCCAGTTTTATCCTCTTGTACATTCAGGCATTCAGGGTTATATGCCTTTACTTCAGGCTTTTTAAAGCTTTCAGAATTTATCATATTTTCCTTATCTGTTACCTTCCTTGTTTCTGAAAGAATTCGAATGGTTTGCCTGTCTTTTAGTTTTACATTCTTTTCAATTATACTAGAAGTATCCTCTGTTAAGTGTAAAATTGGAATCCGACTGGTTTGCATGCATGGCAACTTTTGAGAAATGTACGAGTCTGATGGGACATCATTACTTGATAAACCTGGAATGTCATCTTTATTTTGAGGATGCTCCTCCATATTACCATTTTTTTCTTGTTTAGCTAAATGTGTTACACTAAATACATATGTTTTTCTGCAATCCTTTACTCCAGAACTGTATTCTGAATGTTCTGTATTTCGTTTACTGACCTTTTGTAATACTGAGTCTACCTGAATTATATTGTCAATTGGTGATACATTTTGAACTTCTGATTCTTTACCACTTGTAATTTTAGGCTTGGATTTTGTTTTAATACCATGGTAGTCTTTTGTAAAAAAATCAAAATCATTTTTCAAACTAGTTTTAGTCCTTTCTCGGCTCTTTTTCTCAGAAGTTGAATGTTTAACTTTCCTCAGAGCTGTTCTATCATATTTTGTTCTTTCATCAGATTTGGAATTTCTGCCACTATTTTTAGTTTTGACCGTTGATGCAACAGTAATTATTGTACTTGGTTCACTACCTGTTAAGTCCATTTCAGCATCATAAATAGTTTCTTCTGGTGGTGGGCTTTTATTATGGTCAAGCTGTACTTTATCTGGTAAGGAATCCATAGATAAAATATCACTCTGACAAACTATATCACCCTGACAAACTACACCAAAGATACAGGAGTCTTCAGTCTGTCCATGTGCTTGCTCATGGTTGTCCTTAATTTCTCTTGATTGTAATGTTTTAATGGAACACTCATCTTGATTGGAGTCAACTCTAAAAGACTGACTGCAAGACCTAGATATTGTTGAACGTTTTTTCCTTTGTGTTACATAATTCAGACAACCTGAATCACCACATGATTTTGTCATCTCCTCAACCTTTCCTGAAGATTGGATATTAGGCAAGTCAGTTACTATATCATTGTTCGAACTTTGCTCCATTTGTGACAAATGTTCTGAAAAAAAAAAAATTAGAAACATTACTATACACAATCTATTTCTAAATATCCCTCCCAAATAGTTACAAATATGAACACAGACTACCATATGGTGCTAAATGGTAAATGCAGACATTTTTTTTGCCTCATCTCAGATACTGCATGTTGCAGTTCTAAGTAGTAGGGCTTTAAAGTAACACAGTAGTCCCATGAATGAAGTAGATCAAAGCAGACAAGTGGGTCAAAAGCAGACACAAGTGGGTCAATCGGGATACAGTGGTACCTCGGTTTACAAGTGCACCGGTTTGCGAGTGTTTTGCAAGACGAGCAAAACATTAGCAAAATCGGTGCCTCGGAAACCGAGCATGGCTCGATTTATGAGCACCCCCCCCCCCCTGCGATCCAGCACCCTGAGAGGAAGATGGAAAGAAGGTAAATCATGGAAAGTTCTGGCATGGAAAGATCCTTGTAAGTCCTGATATTAAACCAAGTGAAGTGGGATAAGGGAAAGCCAGAAGCTCACAGAAACTTCTCTCTCTCTACAGAAACTTCTCTCTCTCCCTGCAACTGGTATCTTATTTCTGCAGTTGATAGAAACAGTAGATTAACTGTGAAAAGATATTTCACACCATTTACCAGAGAGCATGCAAAGATGGGGAAATGCCCTGTTTTTTAAGTTAAGTTAACTACTGTATCAGTGAAACTTGAGAAAAAAGCAACAGGTCCTGATGTTTGGCACCAGGGCCCACCCAGCCAGATATCATGAAGAGATAAACAAAGACCATGGTCCGAAGATAGAATTCTCAAGAATTATCATCTAATAGCAGGTGTAAGAAATGTGTTACAGTTGGGAGGGGGTTTGATGCTCGGAATTGCTTATATGGTATGGGGAAAGGCATTTCGGGGAAAAGGTTAGGTCTTACGGTAAACAGAGTGAACGTATAACATGACGCAGGTAAACCAGCCAGTAAATGAATGTAGTTAGGCAGTAATGCATAAGAAAATAGCCAATAAGGATGTATCATGTGATTTGGGCCAACGTGGTGTTGACCACTAAGAAATGTATAAAAACAGGCCTTTAAGAGGAAGTGAAACAGAACAGACATCAGAGGACCCTCAGGCCTGAGGATCACATTATTCTGTTACGCTATATGCTAAATACTTTATTGCTGTAAGCTGTTATTGATTGACTAAATAAATATATACTTATTGAAATCAGTATATAGCGTGTGAGGTCGCCTTTGAAACAGACCTAAACAGCGGCCTATTTCAACCCCCCCCCCTGCCTCGAACCGGCACCCCCCCGCCACAATCCGACCCCCCCGACACGATTGGGCACCCCCCTGCCACGATCCGACCCCCCCCCCCCCCGACACAATTGGGCACCCCCCGACACGATCCAACATCCCCCCGACACAATTGGGCACCCCCCCTGCTGCTTCTTACCCTCATCTGGGCACTCTTGAAGATCGGCCTACTCGTCTGCTGGGCCTTGAGCATGCTCAGATGCTCAAGGCCCAGCAGACGAGTAGGCCGATCTTCAAGAGTGCCCAGATGAGGGTAAGAAGCGGCGGGGGGATGTTGGATCGTGTCGGGGGGGTGCCCAATCGTGGCGGAGGGGGGTTGGATCATGGCGGGGGGTGCCGGTTCGAGGCAGGGGGGGGGCCTGATCGTAGGGGGGGGCCTTCAAGGGGAGCAATGCCGGTTCTCGGGGGGGGGGGACATCAAAGCGAGTTTCCATTATTTCCTATGGGGAAACTCACTTTGATAAACGAGCATTTTGGATTACGAGCATGCTCCTGGAACGGATTATGCTCGTAATCCAAGGTACCACTGTATTTCCAAATGAAATCTCTATTGATGGAAAGACAACGTACAAATCTGCAAAGAACGACTCTACACTGCAAGCGTTTTGGTATAGCAGACTATACCTTCTTTAGAAGTCTTGGCCACACAGCTGGTGGCATTGATAATAGGCTGATATCTCCTGCAGATTCAATGCTTGGGTGCAATAAAATAAAAGCAGTAGCGCTGTAATTCTTTTATACACGATTTTTAAACAACATGAGAAGAACTGGTATATGGAGAGAACGCCAGTTCTCACTTTTTTTTTTTTTTTTTAACGTGTATAAAAGAATTACAGCGCTACTGCTTTCAATTTCATGCACCTAAGCATTGGATAATCAAGAAGGGTATTACAACCAGAACGAAAGAAGTTATCCTGCAGTTGTATTGGGCGATGGTGCGCCCGCATCTGGAGTACTGCGTCTAATATTGGTCGCCATACCTTAAGAAGGATATGGCGTTACTTGAGAGGGTTCAGAGGAGAGCGACACATCTGATAAAAGGTATGGAAAACCTTTCATACGCTGAGAGATTGGAGAAGCTGGGTCTCTTTTCCCTGGAGAAGAAGAGACTCAGAGGGGATATGATAGAGACTTACAAGATCATGAAGGGCATAGAGAGAGTGGAGAGGGACAGATTCTTCAAACTTTTGCAAAATAAAAGAACAAGAGGGCACTCGGAAAAGTTGAAAGGGGACAGATTCAAAATGAATGCTAGGAAGTTTTTCTTTACTTAACGTGTGGTGGACACCTGGAATGCGCTTCCAGACGACATAATAGGGCAGAGTACGGTACTGAGGTTTAAGAAAGGATTGGACAATTTCCTGCTGGAAAAGGGGATAGAGGGGTATAGATAGAGGATTATTGCACAGGTCCTGGACCTGTTGAGCCACCGCGTGAGCAGACTGCTGGGCCCGATGGACCTCAGGTCTGACCCAGCGGAGGCATTGCTTATGTTCTTATGGATCTGCAGGAGATATCAGCCTATTATCAACGCCACCAGCTGTGTGGCCAAGACTCCAAAAGAAGGTATAGTGCACTATACCAAAACGCTTGCAGTGTAGAGTTGTTCTTTGCAGAATTGTACATCGTCTTTCCATCAATAGAGATTTCATTTGGAAACATCCTGATTGACCCACTTGTGTATGCTCTGATCTACTGTGTTGCTTTATATCCCTACTTAGAACTACAACATGCAGTATCTGAGATGAGACAAAAAAAAATTTCTGCAGTTACCATGTAAACTAAACTAAACTAAAACTTAAGTTTATATACCGCGTCATCTCAACAGGAGTGGAGCTCGACACGGTTTACAGGAGTTAAAAACAAAGAAAGGAGCTCCAATGGAAGGAAGGAGGGCTTGGTAAACAGGAAGGGGATGTAGCACCATATAGTAGTCTATGGATTATATAGCAGTGTTACTTACCGTAACAGTTGTTATCCAGGGACAGCAGGCAGCTATTCTCACTAGTGGATGATATCATCCGACAGAGCCCCGATACAGACTTCTCACAAGCATACTTGCTTGCAGAAACTCAGAAGTTTCGAGATGCCTGCACCGCGCATGCGCCAGTGCCTTCCCGCCCGATGGTCCGGGGGTGTCTCCTCAGTTCAGGTAGCTAGCAGAGAAGCCAACCGAGGGGAGGTGAGTGGGACGTGAGAATAGCTGCCTGCTGTCCCTGGATAACAACTGTTACGGTAAGTAACATTGCTTTATCCCAGGACAAGCAGGCAGGTATTCTCACTAGTGGGTGACCTCCAAGCTAACCTCAATGGGATGGTGGGAGAGTTGGCAACTTAGGAGAATAAATTTTGTAATACTGTTTGGCCAAACTGTCCATCCCGTCTGGAGAAACTATACAGACAATAATGAGAGGTGAATGTATGAACCGAGGACCAAGTGGCAGCCTTACAAATCTCCTCAATCGGTGTCGATCTGAGGAAGGCTACAGAGGCCGCCATTGCTCTGACCTTATGGGCTGTGACCTTACAGGGAAGGGGTAATCCAGCCTGGGCATAGCAGAACGAGATGCAAGCCGCCATCCAGTTGAAGATGGTACGCTTCGAGACAGGGCGTCCCAACTTGTTTGGATCAAAGGAGACGAAAAGTTGAGGAGCAGCTCTGTGTAGTTTGGTGCGATCCAGGTAGAAAGCCAAAGCACGCTTACAGTCCAGAGTGTGAAGAGCTGATTCTCCAGGATGAGAATGAGGCTTTGGAAAAAACACAGGAAGAACTATGGATTGGTTGAGATGACATTCAGAGACCACTTTAGGCAGGAATTTCGGATGAGTGCGAAGGACCACCTTGTCATGATGGAATACTGTAAAAGGTGGATCCGCCACTAAGGCCTGAAGCTCACTGACTCTGAGGCAGAAGTGAGGGCAACCAGAAAAAACACTTTCCAAGTGAGAAACTTCAATGGAGCCTTGTTGAGAGGCTCAAAAGGAGATTTCATAAGACAAGAAAGGACAACGTTGAGGTCCCAAACCACTGGAGGAGGTTTGAGAGGAGGATTGACATGGAAAAGTCCTTTCATAAATCTGGAAACCACCGGATGAGCAGAGAGAGGTTTCCCTAGAAGAGGCTGATGGAAAGCTGCAATAGCAC
Source organism: Geotrypetes seraphini (assembly GCF_902459505.1). Classification (NCBI taxonomy): domain Eukaryota; kingdom Metazoa; phylum Chordata; class Amphibia; order Gymnophiona; family Dermophiidae; genus Geotrypetes; species Geotrypetes seraphini. The sequence goes on along the minus strand of NC_047088.1, from coordinate 135,967,453 downwards.
TCAGGTGGATTCGTATAGATGTAGACTTGAGTCCAGACTGAGACAGGTGTAGAAGATAGTCCAATACAGAAGATAAGGAAGCTCGTTGAGGCTCCTTACAATTAGAAACACACCAGGAAGAAAATCTAGTCCATTTTTGGGAGTAGCATTGTCGAGTAGCAGGCTTCCGGGAAGCCTCCAATACATCCCTCAACGCCTGGGAAAACTGGTGAGGAGTTACGTTGAAAGGAACCAAGCTGTCAGGTGGAGAGACTGCAGGTTGGGATGAAGCAGAGATCCCTGATGCTGAGTAAGCAGCGAAGGAAACACTGGAAGAAGGAACGGCTCTCTGCTGCTGAGTTGAAGTAGAAGGGAGAACCAAGGTTGCCTGGGCCACCGAGGAGCTATTAGAATCATGGTGGCATGGTCGGATTTTAACTTGAGTCTTTTGAATGAGTGGAAATGGAGGAAACGCATACAGAAAGCGATTCCCCCAATCCAGCAGAAAGGCATCTGCCTCGAGACGATGAGGAGTGTAGATCCTGGAGCAGAACTGAGGCAGTTTGAAGTTGTGGGGAGCCGCAAAGAGGTCTATCTGAGGCGTCCCCCACTGAGCAAAGATCTGATGAAGGGGCCTGGAATAGAGGGTCCATTCATGAGGCTGGAGGAGACGACTCAAGTTGTCCGCCAAGACATTGTCCTTCCCCTGAATGTAGACAGCTTTGAGGAAGGCGTTGTGGCGAATCGCCCAATCCCAGACTCGGAGAGCTTCCTCGCAGAGGGTGGCCGAGCCCGTGCCCCCCTGCTTGTTGACATAATGCATGGCGACCTGATTGTCCGTGCGAATGAGGACCACCATGTCGTGAAGCAGATGTTGAAATGCCTGAAGAGCATTGAAGATGGCTCTGAGCTCCAGAAGATTGATTTGATGGAGGCGATCCGCACTGGTCCAGAATCCCTGAGTGCGAAGCCCATCCAGATGAGCCCCCCATGCATAGGTCGAGGAATCTGTTGTGAGAACCTTTTGGTGGGGAGGAGTGTGAAATAGCAAACCTCTGGAGAGATTCGAAGAGGTCATCCACCAAAGTAGAGACTGCTGAAGAGCAGGAGTGACAATGATGTGACGAGTCAAAGGATCTGACACCTGTGTCCATTGAGAAGCCAGGGTCCACTGAGGAATTCTGAGGTGAAGTCTGGCAAAAGGAGTCACATGAACTGTAGAGGCCATGTGGCCCAGGAGAACGATCATGTGTCTCGCTGAGATGGACTGGCGAGAAGACACTGACTGGCAGAGGTGAAGAAGAGCATCGAGGCGCTGAGGAGGAAGGAATGCTCTGAGCTGAATGGTATCCAGAACCGCCCCGATGAAGGGGAGAGACTGGGTAGGCTGCAGATGAGATTTGGGGAAGTTGATCTCGAAGCCCAAACTCTGCAGGAACCGAATCGTGGACAGGGTCACCGAGATGATCCCCGGAGCCGAGGGGGCCTTGATGAGCCAGTCGTCGAGATAAGGAAAGACCTGAAGACCCTGGTTCCGGAGTGCAGCGGCCACTACCACCATACACTTCGTGAAGACTCTGGGAGACGAGGACAGGCCAAATGGAAGCACTCGATACTGCAGATGTAGATGTCCCACCCGAAATCTGAGGAATTTGCGAGAGGCCGGATGAATGGGAATGTGAGTGTAGGCCTCCTTGAGATCCAGAGAGCATAACCAGTCGTTCTGCTCGAGGAGGGGGTAGAGAGAAGCAAGGGTCAGCATGCGAAACCTCTCCTTGACCAGGAACTTGTTGAGGACCCTGAGGTCCAAAATAGGCTGCAGGTCGCCCGTCTTCTTCGGGACAAGGAAGTACCAGGAATAAAACCCCCGGTTGTGTTGGTCCACAGAGACCGGCTCGACGGCCCAAAGCCGGAGCAAAGTCTGAGCTTCCTGAAGAAGAAGGGCGGTCTGGGTCAAGTTGGAAGGATACTCTCTTGGAGGATGGTCCGGGGGGACCTGATGAAACTGAAGAGAGTACCCTTCCCTGATGATGGTAAGGACCCAGAGGTCAGTTGTGATGGCCGCCCATCGATGGTAAAAATGATGGAGGCGACCCCCCAATGGGAAAAACAGGGGATGGCAGAACGAGGTTGGTTATGCTCCCTAAGAGAGAGTCAAAAAGGCTGAGGAGCCTTGGGGACAGCAGAAGGCTGAGGCTTTTGTTGAGCCTTCTGAGGAGGCTGTCTCTTTGCTGGTTGTCTTGCAGCCGGAGCCTGCCTCGGAGTATAATGCCGCTGATAGATCAAGGGCGGTCTAGAAGGCCGAGACTGCTGTGGCTTAGGCTTGGGCCGAAGAATGGATTGAAAAGATTTTTCATGGTCAGAAAGTTTCTTCGTCACGGTCTCATTAGACTCGTCAAACAAATCCGCTCCTACACAAGGAACATTGGCAAGTCTGTCCTGGAGGTTCGGGTCCATGTCAATGGTCCGAAGCCATGCCAAGCGACGCATAGCCACAGAACAGGCGGCAGCTCGTACCGAAAGCTCGAAGGCATCGTAGGAGGATTGCATCAACTGTAGGCGAAGCTGGGACAGCGAGGCAACCACTTCCTCAAATTCAAATCGAGCCTGAGACTCAATGTAGGGCGTAAACTTCCGAAGCACAGGCAGGAAGAACTCCAAATAAGTGGCAAAATGAAAAGTATAGTTGAGAACTCTGGAAGCCATCATCGAGTTCTGATATACACGCCTCCCAAACTTATCCATGGTCCTGCCCTCGCGTCCCGGAGGCACCGAGGCATACACCTGAGACGGATGAGACCTCTTAAGGGAGGATTCAACCAACAGGGACTGATGAGAGAGTTGAGAGCCCTCGAATCCCTTGTGATGAACAGTGCGATACCGAGCATCCAACTTGCCAGGAACAGCAGGAATAGAGTACGGCGTTTCAAAACACCTCATAAACGTTTGGTCGAGGAGCTTGTGGAGATGCAGACGAAGAGACTCAGCAGGAGGATGAGGCAAATGCATAGTGTCGAGGTATTCCTTGGAGTACCGAGAACCGGAGTCTAAGGTAATGTCCAGGTCATCCGCCATCTGCCGGAGGAAAGACGAAAAGGATAACTGGTCTGCCAGCACTGGCCTCCGAGACGGACTGGATGAAGTCGAGGCCTCGGGATCCACAGAGACCTGCAATCGACAGGGTGAATATGAAACACAGAGATCCTCAAACTCCGGTCCCGGAGGAGACATATCTGATGAGGAATACCCCATTCGAGGCAGCTTCTTCTGCGGTGAAACCGTAGAGTGTCGAGAGGAGTGCCTCGAAGAATGCCTGGATCGATGCCCCTCCCGGTGCCTGGAAGGGGATCTAGAGCGGTGATGTTTGGAATGGTCACCAGAAGCTTCCAACGAGTAGATGGGACTCGAGGCCGTAGAGCGTAAAGGTGGAAGATTCGACGCCTCTCGAGACGCAGTCCAGGCCTGATAAGGAGTGCAGAAGAACTCCTCCTGTTGTTTGCGATGCCCAAGGCTTCGATTATACGAAGAGGGATTCCACACCTCTTCATCAGGGGGCGTAATGGGCTCTAAAGGGGGCATATCACTAAAAGAGGCCCGCCTCAAGGGACCGGCCGCCAAGCGCCGCTCCTCCTCGCCGAGCAGCGAGAGCGAACGGTGAGGAGGAGGAGGGGCGGTCTGCCCCCCTGGAGGCGGAACCGGCTGGTCACCCTGGATCGTGGCAATCAACTTGGGTCCCATGGTGGTCATGAGCTCGACAAACTGAGCCTCCAAAAGGGACCGCAACGAAGCCGACAAGGAGGTTGCGGCACCTAAAGTGGGGCTCCCTGCACGGTCTTCGCGCTCCTTCGTGGTCGAGTGCTTTTGCTTGGAAGCCTTCGGCACTTTGAGAACCACAGGCGGAATGGGAGGAGGAGGTACCTGATCCGAGGAGACGGAGGAAGGCATTGGCGCAGCAGGCGGAGTCGAAGCCAGGACAAAAGAAGCCGGTTTCAGGAGACTCGATGCTGTAGAAGTGGCGGGAGGCTTCACCAGAACAGAGGAAGCGCTGGCCGAAGTCGAAGCTGAGGGTTTCTGAGCAGCTTCCATCTTAAACATCGACTCCCACAAAAAACAGCGACGCAGTGATGATCCACATCGGGACTAATGATGTCAGCAGGAGAGACTACAGAAGGAGCACGCTGATAGAACAGTTCAAGATCCTGGGAATGAAGCTGAAGATGAGGACCCAGAAGATAGCGTTCTCAGAGATCCTACCGGTACCGAGGGCAGATGTGAAGAGGCAGGAGGAACTACAATCAATAAATGCATGGATGAGGAAATGGTGTGAGGAAGAAGGATTCCACTTCGTGAGGAACTGGACAACGTTCTGGTGCAAGAACAAGCTCTACAGGAGAGATGGACTGCACCTGAGCACGGAGGGAACAAGACTTCTATCAAACAACGTCAAGAGAGGAATAGAACAGGCTTTAAACTAAGAGGAAGGGGAAAGCAGACAGTCGACCTAGCGTTGATGATTCGGAAGAAGGTATCACATGATGATACTAAGGGAATGCAAGGCTCGGAAGAAACAACGGACAAATTACAGGAGTCGACTAACCCAGAAGAAGAGGTTAGAAGGAGTGTACCAAAAGAGAAGACATTAAAGACCAAAACACAGGGAAAGGAAATGAAGACACTTAAATGCCAGGATCTAAACTGCATATATACTAATGCAAGGAGCCTAGGAAACAAAATGGGGGAATTGGAAGCCGTGGCCAATGCAGAAGACTTAGACATCATTGGAATCTCTGAAACATGGTGGAATGAGGAAAGCAAATGGGATACAACACTGCCGGGATTTAAGCTCTATCGCCAGGACAGGTCAGGACAGAAAGGAGGTGGAATAGCCCTATACATAAAAGAAACCATACAATCAACAAGAATAGACACAGCGGAGACGACCAACAAGCTGGAATCGCTATGGGTTAAAATACCAGGAAGAAAGGGACATGAAATAAAAATGGGCCTATATTATCGTCCGCCCGGGCAAACCGGAGATATCGATAAAGAAATGGAAGCCGAGATGAAACAAGAATGCAAAAACGGTTGCACAGTTATTATGGGAGACTTCAACTACCCCAGGATAGACTGGAGTCTTGGAAACTCAAAATGCGCTAGGGAAACAGAATTCCTGGAGGCTACACAAGATTGCTTCATGGAGCAGCTTGTTAGAGAACCGACGAGAGGAAATGCCACTTTGGATCTAATCCTAAATGGGTTAATGGGACCTGCAAAGGAAGTGGAAGTAGTGGGACCGTTGGGAAACAGTGACCATAACATGATCAAGTTCAAGGTTGAAGCAGGAATACCAAAAGGAAAGAGAACCATGGCAACAACTTTCAACTTCAGAAAAGAAAACTATGAAGCAATGAGGAAAATGGTAAGGAAGAAACTTAGGAACACTTCCAAGAAATGGAGGATGGTAGAACATGCCTGGTCTTTTTTCAAGGACACGGTGAGCGAGGCGCAAAATCTGTACATCCCCAGATTCAGAAAGGGGAGCAAAAAGAGCCGAATAAAGGACCCGATATGGATGACTAAAATAGTGAAGGAAGCGATAAGTAATAAGAAAAATTCATTCAGGAGATGGAAAAAGGACAAAACTGAAGGGAACTGGATAGAGCACAGGAAGTATCAAAAACAATGTCACTGTGTGGTTCGAAAAGCCAAAAGAGAGTATGAAGAGAAGTTAGCCAGGGAGGCTCGAAATTTCAAACCGTTCTTCAGATATGTTAAAGGGAAACAGCCAGCTAGGGAGGAGGTGGGACCGCTGAATGATGGAGTCAGGAAGGGAGTAGTGAAGGAAGAGAAAGAAGTTGCGGAAAGACTTAACATGTTCTTTTCGTCTGTATTTACGAACGAAGACACAACCAACATATCGGAACCTAATCAAATCTTCATTGGAAATCAAGCAGAAAAATTAACATTCATGGAAGTGAGCCTTGAAGATGTGCGCAGGCAGATAGATAAACTAAAAATTGACAAATCTCCAGGTCCAGACGGAATCCATCCAAGGGTTCTGAAGGAACTAAAGGAGGAGATAGCAGAACTACTGCAGCAAATATGCAACCTATCCCTGAAAACAGGCGTGATCCCGGAGGATTGGAAGACGTCCAACATCACGCCCATCTTTAAAAAGGGATCAAGAGGTGACCCGGGAAACTACAGACCGGTGAGTCTGACCTCGGTTCCGGGAAAAATGGCGGAAGCACTGATAAAAGAAAACATCGATGATCACTTGGAAAGAAACAAACTTTTGATAACCAGCCAACATGGTTTCTGCAGGGGGAGATCGTGCCTAACCAACTTACTACACTTCTTCGAAGGAATTAACAAACAGATGGACAGAGGTGACCCCATAGACATCATATACCTTGATTTCCAAAAAGCCTTTGACAAGGTGCCTCATGAACGATTACCCCGGAAACTGAAGAACCATGGGGTGGACGGAGACGTAGGAAACAAAGGGTAGGAGTGAAGGGCCACTACTCTGACTGGAGGAGGGTCACGAGTGGTGTTCCGCAGGGCTCGGTGCTCGGGCCGCTGTTATTTAATATATTCATAAATGATCTAGAAACAGGGACGAAGTGTGAGATAATAAAATTTGCAGATGACACCAAACTATTTAGGGGAGCTCGGACTAAAGAGGACTGTGAGGAATTGCAAAGAGACTTGAACAAACTAGGGGAATGGGCGACAAAATGGCAAATGAAGTTCAACGTTGAGAAATGTAAAGTATTGCATGTGGGAAGCAGAAACCCGAGGTACAACTATACAATGGGAGGGATGTTATTGAATGAGAGTACCCAAGAGAGGGACTTGGGGATAATGGTGGACAGGTCAATGAAGCCGACGGCACAGTGCGCAGCAGCTGCTAAGAGAGCGAATAGAATGCTAGGTATAATCAAGAAGGGTATTACAACCAGGACAAAAGAAGTTATCCTGCCACTGTATCGGGCGATGGTGCGCCCACACCTGGAATACTGTGTCCAGTTTTGGTCGCCATACCTTAAGAAGGATATGGCGTTACTCGAGAGAGTTCAGAGAAGAGCGACACGTCTGATAAAAGGGATGGAAAACCTTTCATACGCTGAGAGATTGGAGAAACTGGGTCTCTTTTCCATGGAGAAGAGGAGACTTAGAGGGGATATGATAGAGACTTATAAGATCATGAGGGGCATAGAGAGAGTAGAGAGGGACAGATTCTTCAAACTTTCAAAAAATAAAAGAACAAGAGGGCATTCGGAAAAGTTGAAAGGGGACAGATTCAATACAAATGCCAGGAAGTTCTTCTTTACCCAACGTGTGGTGGACACTTGGAATGCGCTTCCGGAGGACGTTATAGGGCAGAATACAGTACTGGGATTTAAGAGAGGATTGGACATTTTTCTGCTGGAAAAGGGAATAGAAGGGTATAAATAGAGGATTACTACTCAGGTCCTCGACCTGTTGGGCCGCCGCGTGAGCGGACTGCTGGGCAAGATGGACCTCAGGTCTGACCCAGCAGAGGCATTGCTTATGTTCTTATGTTGAACGCACGCGCTGTGAGAGTGGAACAAGGTCGGCACGATTTCGGGAAATGTTCTGGACCAAGACACTGCAGGCAGCGTCGATGCGGGTCCATCAGCGAAATCGCGCGCTGACACTTGCTACACTTTTTTAAACTGGTAATTGGCCGGGACATAGGCCGAAAAAGCTCCGCTGCGAGATCGAAGGAACGGGGCCTGAGCCACGCGGCCGACCCGGTCGACGTACCGGAAGAAATTTTTATTTTATTTTATTTTTTTTGGAAAATAAGAAACAAAATGAAACAAGCACACGATAAAGAGAAATTAAACTCAAAACCGCGGCGAATAAGAAGGCAAAAAAACGAGTTCAATTGGCGCAGAATTGAAGAAAACTTCTCAGCTCCGCGGAAAGAAAAGAACTGAGGAGACACGCCCGGACCATCGGGCGGGAAGGCACTGGCGTATGCGCGGTGCGGGCATTTCGAAACTTCTGAGTTTCTGCAAGCAAGTATGCTTGTGAGACGTCCGTATCGGGGCTCTGTCGGATGATATCACCCACTAGTGAGAATACCTGCCTGCTTGTCCTGGGATAATACCACATTATCAGGTTCCCCTACCTGTTGGGGATTCCTGCCAAGCTTTGAGACGTTTATCTGTTTCACTAGGATATCTGTCACTGTTCTAAACTCTCCCTGTTTCAGGAGCTCTTCTTGCTATGTTGGAGTGTATGGTTATGCAATTTAGGGGAAATATGCAAAGGGAGTGCAGTGTTCTCCCCAGAAATTTTTTCCAGCTGGGTGGCATGAAAAAGTAGCCGGGATGGGGAAATTTGGTGGTAGGGAAAATTAACCCCCCTCTTTTACTAAGGCGCGCTAGCGTTTTTAGCGCGGGCAGAATATTAGCGCGCAAAACCCCCCGCACTATGCAGGAAAACTAACGCCAGCTCAAAGCTGTCATTAGCGTCTAGTGCGCACAGCAATTCTGCACGTGCTAAGCGCACGCTAAAACCACTATCGCAGCTTAGTAAAAGGAGCCCTAAATGTGTACTATTTTTATTAATTATTATTTTCCAATGCTCAATATGACTTCCTTTTTTAAGGTTTGACACTTGTACCAGAATATTTTTACTAAATTTAAAAAGTATCCAATTCTAGAAGGGAATAATTAGATATTTGCCCTCTTTCAAATGGTATAGAGGTTTAAAAAAGGGAAATGCGTTAATGAAGTCATTAGGTTCAATCTAGCCATTTATTTCTGCATTAATTTAAACAACTAAAAAATAAATAAAAAAAGATAAATATAGCTCATCCAGTCATACAAAAAATGGCTCTACAGCACCTCTAATAATGTTTTGACCACTAGGTTCCTTCCTGAGGTCTCACTGAAGATATGAAATAGATGTGATCCCCACTTCCAGACCTCTTCCACATAATTTATGGACAGGTGTTACTGAGCCTTGAAGGAGACCTGTGTGATTGATCTTTATCTGCTACTTTTTTTTGCTGTACACTTCCCCCTCCGTATTCACAGGGGTTAGGGGCAGAGCCAGCCCGCGAATATTAAAAAACCGTGAATAATATTCGGACCAGTTCTGCCCCTAACCCCCACTTCCCCCGGCTATTTTAAGCCTTGAAAGCCCTCCCTTAAGCCTTACCTGGTGGTCTAGCGGGTTTTCAGTCAGGAGCGATCTTTCCACGTTCCTGCCCCATGCAGATCGCTCACAGGAAATGGCTGCCTTGAGCTTCCGTAGTCTCTCAAACCATTTCCTGTGAGCGATCTGCACGGAGCAGGAGCATGGGAAGATCGCTCCTCCCCTGAAAACCCGCTAAACCACCAGGTAAGGCTTAAAGGGGGGCTTACAGGGCTTAAAATAGCCTGAAAATGAAAATGCATTTTTTGGTTTAAAACAAGCGAATCCATAGATACGGAATTTGCAAATACGCAGGAGGAAGTGTAGTGCAGTGAGAGCTAGGGCAAAACAGTTTAGGTAAAGAAGTAGGTAATAATTAGCAATGTTTTAAAAATATTTTATTTTTATTTGCTTATAATGTCATTTGAAAGCTGCTTGATGTTAATACAACTTTAATTTAATTCTTTATAGTGTGTATGGGGTGGGGTGGGGGGGACAACACACCTACATCAACAGTAAAGTTAGAATAGGGTCATTAAATCCAGTGGCGTACCTAGTATATATGACAGCCAGTGCTGATAATTTTTTAACAACCCCCTCCTCTATATAAAAAAAATATTTTTAGTAATAATCCATGAGTCACACAACAAGGGTGCACCTAGGAAAAGGCAGCATCTTAAACACTGCAGTGAGAACTAGATCAACACACGCATTGCAAAAACTAAACAAGCCAGATCCTGGACAATCAATTGATCCTGTACAGAAAGCCATGTCCTTTTCATACACACAGACAGATACACCCTCGCCCAATATGGAATAATCACAAACTAAAAATAGAACTATGTAGACAAAAGTTAAACTGAACCAAGAAACCAGATTCTGCAGTAGATGTAAATTTGAAAAAAACTGCTACATAACAATCACCACTTTACAAATTAACAAACAGAAATAAAACAAATAATGAGAAATAAGAAAATACCATTTTTTTGGACTAATCCATTTTTGAATTAGCTTTCAGAGGCCAAATCTTTCTTCAAGACAGCAGGGGTGCCCACACATTTTTAGCTTGCGAGCTACTTTTTAAAATGACCAAGTCAAAATGATCTACCAACAATAAAATTTTAAAAAACACAAAGCACACTGTACACTGAGAAAATGTTAATTATCATTTGTATTCGGAGGTTTTTTCCAGAGGTCAAGGCAGATGACTTTAAAATATGTGATGTCACTTCAGTAACAACTATACAAAAATAGGCAAATATACCCTCTCCCCTTTTACTAAACCGCGATAGCGTTTTTTAGCGCAGGGAGCTGCCCTGAATGCCCCCACACTGCTCTCGACACTCACAGGCTCCCTGCCCTAAAAACCACTATCGCGGTTTAGTGAAAGTGGGCCATGGTGCAAAATATAGATGGCAGAAATAAATTCTCAAAACGGACACATTTTGATAACTAAATTGAAAATAAAATCATTTTTCCTACCTTTTTGTCTGGTGATTTCATGAGTCTCTGGTTGCACTTCCTTCTTCTGACTGTAAATCCAATATTTCTTTCTTTCTGCCCCTCCCCTTTTCTTTCTGTCTCTCTTTCTTTCTCTCTCCCCCTGCCCCCTCTTTATTTCTGCCTTTCTTTCTCTCTCTCCCCCTGCCCCCCCAAGCCATCGTGCCGATTTCTCCACTTCCCCGATTCTTTCCCTACCCCCCAAGCCACCACGACGATTTCTCCCTGCTGCTTCCCCGAGCCAGGCCAGGCACGTACAAGCGCCGGATTCACAAGACTTCACCTCCGACGTCAATTCTGACGTCGGAGAGGAAGTTCCAGGCCAGCCAGCCTGCCAGGCAGCTATCTTCCATAGGTCAGCGACGGAGGGAAGCTTACAACTTGCTGCTCTTCCTTGCTTTGGGCCTTCCTCATTGACGGGTCCTGCCTTCGCGGAAACAGAAAGTAGGCAGGACCCGGCAGCGAGGAAGGCCGAAAGCAAGTTGTAAGCTTCCATCCGTCGTTGATCAGTCTCCTGCCTTAGCCCGTAGTTAACTCATGCTTCGGGGCTCTAAGGTGCGCGCACCGGCTTCCGTTCTCTCTCCCCCCCCCGCCCGGGGACGTAGCTTCCGGTTTCGGAGGGAAAAGAAGGGAAGCCGGCACACACACCTTAGAGCCCTGAAGCATGAGTTTGCGTCTTCAAGCCGGTGAGAGGTGTTTTTTTTGTTTTTGTTTTTTTATGTTGAGTGACGGCGGCAGGATTCGCAATAGATGACAAGCCAGGCGGTCATCTAAATTAGCCGGGCGCAGCGCCCGGCTAAAAGGCCCTGGGGAGAACACTGAAAGATTTGTAGAGTAACATCACAGATGGAACACACATGACATTTGTAATGTCCCAATATGTCACCGAGTCTGTTTGTTCTTGGACTTGCTGGACTCAATAATTCTTTTATATTTTGTTGTCTAGAGAATACAATTCTCAAATCACAGTCTTGAAAAACAGTGTTGGACTGTACTACTGGCCAGTACTTTCTAAGAATGTTGGCTATAAGAACTTAAGAATTGTCGCTGCTGGGTCAGACCAGTGGTCCATCGCGCCCAGCAGTCCGCTCACACGGCGGCCCCCAGGTCAAAAGACCTGTGCCCTAACCGAGACCAGCTCTATCTGCGTTCGTTCTGGTTCAGAAGCAACTTGTCCAACCTTGTCTTGAATCCTTGGAGGGTGTTTTCACTTATAACAGACTGCGGAAGAACATTCCAGTTCTCTACCATTCTCTGGGTGAAGAAGAATTTCCTTACGTTTGTACGGAATCTATCCCCTTTTAACTTTAGAGTGCGCCCTCTCGTTCTCTCTACCTTGGAGAAGGTGAACAACCTGTCTTTATCTCTGTGCCATGTGGGCCAATTTGTAAGACACAAGTCTGAATTGCATCTTCAAAATTTTTTCTTGTAAGCCTTCTTCACTATGTTTAAAGGATACTCTCTGGCGACAAATTTTTCTTTGAGATCTTTGGCTTGACTTTTGAAAGATTGGATGGAAGAACAGTTAAACATAGAAACATAGAAGATGATGGCAGAAAAGGGCCATAGCCCATCAAGTCTGCCCACTCTAATGACCCCCCCCCTTGATTTTACCCCCCTAGAAATCCCACATGTGTATCCCATTTCCTTTTAAAATCTGGCACACTGCTGGCCTCAATCACCTGAAGTGGAAGTTCATTCCAATGATCGACCACCCTTTCGGTGAAGAAAAACTTCCTGGTGTCGCCATGAAATTTCCCACCCCTGATTTTCAGCGGGTGCCCTCCTGTGGCCGAGGGACCTTTAAGAAAGAAGATATCATCTTCCACCTCGATGTGGCCCGTGATATATTTAAATGTTTCAATCATGTCTCCTCTCTCTCTACATTCCTCGAGTGAGTATAGCTGCAATCTGTTCAGCCTTTCCTCATACGGGAGATCTTTGAGCCCCGAGACCATCCTGGTGGCCATTCGATGAACCAACTCAACTCTCAGCACATCTTTTTGGTAATATGGTCTCCACAATATTCCAGATGAGGTCTCACGATGGATCTGTACAACGGCATTATGACTTCGGGCTTCCAGCTGAAGAAACTCCTACAGATACAACCCATCATTTGTCTTGCCTTTGATGAAGCCTTCTCCACTTGATTTGCAGTTTTCATGTCTTCGCTAATGATCACCCCTAAATCACATTCTGCCTTAGTCCTAGCTAAGGTCTCACTATTTAGTGTGTAAGTTCTGCATGGATTTCTGCTGCCAAGGTGCATTACCTTACATTTTTTAGCATTGAAGCTTAGCAGCCAAGTCGAGGACCAATGTTCTAATAGAAGTAGGTCCTGCGTCATATTGTCAGGCAAAGTGCTCTTACTATGTTGCATAGTTTGGCGTCATCGGCGAATAATGTGATTTTACCTTGAAGCCCCTGAGTCAGGTCTCCTACGAATATGTTGAACAGGATCGGGCCCAAGACTGAGCCCTGTGGCACTCCACTTGTCATCTCCGACGTTTTGGAAAGGGTACCGTTAACCACCACTCTCTGAAGTCTACCATTTAGCCAATCCTTGACCCATGCAGTTAATGTTTCTCCCAATCCCATTGATTTCATCTTGCTCAATAACCGGCGGTGTGGGACGCTATCAAAAGCCTTACTGAAGTCCAAATACACGACGTCTAGGGACGTATTCTTAAAAATTGAGAAAAGGGAAGACTATTCTTGAGTCTGCATGGATGACAGCTTTTGTACTGTAATAACATTTCATTTGTAGACCGTTCTGAGCTACTGGGAGGACGGGATAAAAATCCAAATAAATAAATAAACATATTTCTTTCAGTTAGGGTCTCAAACTCATATTCCCACTGTCTAATCTTCAAAACAAAAAAATCTAGTTCTTTATTCGAAAATGTCATTGAGAACTTCAAACTATCATCACAAGTGTTAATCCACTTGAGAAACAACGCTAATTGTGTTTCATCACCTTTCCATAATATTAAAACATCATCTATATACCTTTTCCATAAGTATATTGCGTTGGAAAATGGAGAATTCAAGATCCATTCAGTTTCAAACTTCCCTATGTACAGATTTGCTACTGACGGAGCGAATGTCGCTCCCATCGCGACACCACTTACTTGCAAATATAATTGATGGTCAAACAAAGAAATTCATAGCAATCTTCCTTAATTGAAACAGAAAGTCTATACTAGTATTAAGACTGGTTTTGGTCTATTCTCCAAGAATTCTTCTATCACTTTAAGAGCTCCCTCTTGGGGAATCAAAGTGTATAGTAATGCAACATCCAAGCTGGCTAATATGAAAGGAAAATCTTCTTGTGGAATATGATCTAAAATGTTAATCACATCTGCAGAGTCTTTCAGATAGGAATGTAAATTTTTAACTACTTCCTTAAGAAACATATCCACAAAACATGAGGAGTTCCAGTAAAGAATCTCTGGAGGACAAAATGGGACGTCCTGGAGGGAAGGTAGCATCTTTGTGAAATTTGGGTAAAGTGTACATGATCGGTGTAATAGGACCAACTTTGTTTAAGTATCAATTGTCACTGTGGGTTAGAAATCCTTCTTCTAAACCTTTTTTTGTTAATAGAGAAATAATTCTTTGTAATTTTTTTAGTCGGATCCAGAGCTATCTTTTTATAATTGGTAATGTCTTCTAACTGTTCCATAATGGTGTTGTTATACGACTGTAAATTCTGTACCACAATAGCCCCTCCTTTGTCGGTTCTCTTGATGACTATCGACTGATCGTCCATCAAACGTTTCATAGCGCTTGACTGCTCATTAGTCAAATTAGGAAAGAATTTAATTTCTTGTTCAATTAGAATTCTTACGTCATTAATGACACATTGTTTGAAAATGTTCAGAGCCATGTCTATTGGGCCTAGAGGTACCCATGTTGAATGGGGACAGATAATAGTCCTATCAATCTGAGCATGTTCTTGTGAACTGAAATATATTCTTAACTGAAGTTTGCGCATGAATTTTTCTAAATCAATGTGGACTTGAAACATGTCGAACTTCCTAGAAGGGACAAAAGATAGTTCTAGAGATAAAAGTTATTTTTCTGCACCAGTTAAATCTCTACTGGATAAATCGAAAATGGCTGATGGACTGTCTATATTTACCACTGATTTGTTTGACTTTGTGACCTCATTGCTAGTCTGTTTCTTGGACCTCTTTGGCCTCTGTTTCCCCTCCCTCTCTGATTGAAGCCACCTCTGCCTCTCTGAAAAACCTGGCTCCCTGATGATGTTGTGGATGATGATGAACATACTGAAGAAGTGCTTTGATCTACTGACTGTACTGTGGGGGGCTGACCACTTACTGCCAAATTCTTGTTGGATTTTTTTTTTTTTATAAATTTTTATTGATTTTCGAACTTTAATAGTGCTATACAAATGGTAAATCAGAAAAATTGCACGAAAAACACACTATTAACTATACAATTATTACAATAAACAATCATTTTCTCCCTCCTTATATTAATTAATAAAACAATAATACATATGATATGATTTCAACAATAATGAAATAATTTAACTCCTCAAAAATACACTTCCCACCCCTCACCCTTCCACCCTCCCTGGATGTGCAAAGAATCTAACGAAAAAAGAAAGAAAGAAACATAACCTTAATTATAATGCAATAAAATTAGTCAATGGACTCCAACATCATTGAAGGACTTATTATTCCCCCAACGTTCCGCCATCATCCTTTCATACTTGTACGTGGTACACACAGTTACCCACCAAAAAGTAAAATTAATCCTACCATGGTTTTTCCAATTATGTGTAATCAGTTGAACCCCAATTCCTGTAAAGATCAAGAAAAGGCGACTTTTGTAGTTATCTAAAGTAGGTTTAATATGAAGTAGTGTACCACAAATTATCGCCTCATATGACAAGGGGATAGATGAATCAAGAATGAGATTAATTTGTCCCCAAATTGACTGCCAGAATCCAAGTATCAATGGGCAAAAATATATCAGATGATCCAAAGTCCCTATATTAATATGACAATGCCAACATTTATTAGATTTAGAATTACCGTATTTTCACACATATAACGCACGCGCTATACACGATTTTACAAACCGAGCATAACCATACGCGTGGGGCGGGACCGCGGCAGAGGAAGCATCGCAGGGCTTAGAGAAGGGGCGGGACCACAGCACAGGAAGCAGCGCAGGGTTCACTGGCATCGCGAACCCACGGTAGGCTGCTTCTCCACCGCAAACGGTGCGGGGGGACTGGGGGATGAATCGGACGTCAGGGGGGGTGCGAGCGGTCCTTCAGGGTGGGGGTGGCCAGCGGTCCTTCGGGGTAGGGCATCAGGCTTTCAGGGTGGGGCGGGCCTTCAAGGGGGGGACAGGACTTCAAGGGGGGACAGGACTTCAGGGGGGGGGACAGGCAGACCTTTAAGGGGGGACAGGACTTCAGGGGGGGGACAGGACTTCAGGAGGGGACAGGCAGACCTTTAAGGGGGGACAGAACTTCAAGGGGGGTACAGGACTTCAGGGGGGACAGTCAGACCTTTAAGGGGGGACAGGACTTCAGGGGGGGGACAGGACTTTAGGGGGGGGACAGGACTTTAGGGGGGAGGACAGGACTTCAGGGGGGGAGGACAGGACTTCATGGGGGGACAGGCAGACCTTTAAGGGGGGACAGGACTTCAGGGGGGGACAGACAGACCTTTAAGGGGGGACAGGACTTTAGGGGGGGAGGACAGGACTTCAGGGGGGAGGACAGGACTTCAGGGGGGGGACAGGCAGACCTTTAAGGGGGGACAGGACTTCAGGGGGGAGGACAGGACTTCAGGGGGGGGACAGGCAGACCTTTAAGGGGGGACAGGACTTCAGGGGGGACAGGACTTCAGGGGGGGGACAGGCAGACCTTTAAGGGGGGACAGGACTTCAGGGGGGGACAGGACTTCAGGGGGGGACAGGCAGACCTTTAAGGGGGGACAGGACTTCAGGGATGGGGGGCCAGTGTGGTTAGGAGAAGCCAAAGGGGGTGAAAAAGCTATAAAATAAACCCACCAGCGTGTCAATGTGTTGAGAGGAAGAGGTGGTCTGGGAAATTCTGCTGAACAAACTCCGGGCCCATTTCCACCCCCCAGTTAGTCCACTCCACTCAACTGGTTCACACACTGAGTGGGTCTTTGGGTGTTGTGCCTGGGTAGTTGTTTTGGGATCTCTTCTAGTGGTTTGTCAGTATCTCCTTGTGGTCCAAGGAAGGAAACTTTGTTAACCTTAGCATTGACCTTCAGAATATGTTTGTAACAGCGCTGCTTGTGTGGCATTAGACTATGAAGTGATCGAAAGAAAAAAAACAGACCTTTGCACATTTTTGCACTATATGGTGGGTGTATGAGGAGATTCACATTTTCTGCACAGCTAAGTCCTTGTGAAGTTACCTTGTTCTTTCTGTATTTGACATCTAGCAAGGTCTATGTTTGGAAGGAAAGATCTAAGTTATGGTAAAAGCAGATAGCATTGCTAGTTTTAAAAAGGGTTGGACAAATTCCTGGAGGAAAAGTCCATAGTCTGTTATTAAGACATGGGGGAAGCGTCTGCTTGCCCTGGATCGGTAGCATGAAATGTTGCTATTCTTTGGGTTTTGACCAGGTACTAGTGACCTGGATAGACTACCCTGAGAATGGGCTACTGGGCACGATGGACCATTGGTCTGACCCAGTTAGGCTATTCTTATGTTCTCATCTGTAGGGGTCTTTGTTTTCACTTCTTATTTTAATGTATTTTTTTCTGGGAATTTATCAGTGTTTTTTATAATGGGAACAAAAATGGAAGAGAATTACCGTAATGTGTGTGGAATGGGGGGGGGGGGTTAACTACCGTAATTTCTTCCGCTAAATAATTCAATCCACCTCAACCAGACATAGGAGAACTCATAGTAACATAGTAGATGACGGCAGATAAAGACCCGAATGGTCCATCCAGTCTGCTCAACCTGATTCAATTTAAATTTTTTAATTTTTTCTTCTTAGCTATTTCTGGGCAAGAATCCAAAGCTCTACCCGGTACTGTGCTTGGGTTCCTACTGCCGAAATTGCCGTTAAAACCTACTCCAGCCCATCTATACCCTCCCAGCCATTGAAGCCCTCCCCAGCCCATCCTCCACCAAATGGCCATATCAGGAATGTATTTCTGGAAAGTCAGGAACCGCTTATAACACAGGTGTCGAAGTCGGTCCTCGAGGGCCGGAATCCAGTCGGGTTTTCAGGATTTCCCCAATGAATCTGCATGAGATCTATGTGCATGCACTGCTTTCAATGCATATTCATTGGGGAAATCCAGAAAACCCGACTGGATTCCGGCCCTCGAGGAGGGACTTTGACACCCCTGGCTTATAACATAGTAACATAGTAGATGACGGCAGATAAAGACCCGAATGGTCCATGCACCATTCACACACCCTCCAACCAAAAACGTCAAAAGAAAAAAAACTGTTCATTCTTATAAACTACCGTATAACTTTTAATCTAGAGTTAGTGAGTATGAATTCAGCAACAAGAACAGAAATCACATGTTCATTCTTATAAGCTATAACATTTACTGGTAATCTAGATCAAACGAAGTATCGAGGACAAAATAATCTAAATACAGTTACCGTAATTACGGTAAAGTTGTAAATAAACAAAGTTTACTGGTTTATTCAGTCACCATCATCACAGTCATCTGAATCGTTGAATCCATCAAAATCCGAATAGTTATCATCGTCATTAAATAAAGTGAGCACGGCCTGCAGACGATCCTCGTTTATTTCCGAAGTGATATCGTCATCGTCGTCATCATCATCGCTGATATCCGTGTTGTTGCCTCCTTCCGCTGCATGATTACCGGTAGTAGTGTCATTGGTTTCATAAACAATGCCCGCTTTTCTAAATCCGTTTCGAATAGTATCTGGTGTTATTTTATCCCATGCTGAAGCCACCGACTTGCAGACTTCTGTTAAAGTTGCCCACTTCAGCCACCCCGTGGGTGTGTACTCGTGCGTGCCGCTCTGCATCCACTCCTCCCACTCCTTTCTAACAAAAGTCTTGATTGGATGATTCACTGCAATGTCAAGTGACTGCAGCTTACACATCAGGCCTCCAGGTATCACAGCGATGTGGGCACCAGTAGAATTAATGTAGGCCTGAACATTTTTTTCTTTGTGGGCAGCCAAAGCATTTATCTACCCACAATCTTATTACGTCGCAGTCCATCCATCCCTTCTTGTTGCAGTGCACAACCACACTGGTGGGCAGCTTTTCACAGGGCAGTGACCCTTTTGAAAATGACCATGGGCTTTAACTTAACCCCGCTAGCTGAGCAACCAAGAACTACTGTAAAACATGTTCTTTCATGCCCAGTTGTGGTGATGGCAACAGATTTATTACCTGTGGGGGCTACGGTTCTTGTCGCTGGAATGTCGAATGCCATTGGAATTTCATCCATGTTGATGACGTCCTTTGCAGTGATGACAAGTTCAGATATTTCTTTGGCGACAAAGTCACGGAAATCGATCAATTTTTGCTGCCAGTCATCCGGAAGTCGCTGGCCAACAGTTGTTCTCATTCGAACCGATAGTCCGTTCCTTTTCATAAATTTTGAGATCCATGTGAAGCCAGCTTTGAAGTCGGGTATTCCTCTTCCATTGGCAAGTAGTTTTGCCTTCATCTGAATTGCAACGGTAGAGACTGATTGATTTTGCTCCCTTCTCCCCAGAATCCACTGCTTCAAGTCATCCTCTAGCTGAGGCCATTTTGGTTTGGCCCCATGACGTGCCCGTTTTCGCAGATTGCATTTCTCCAGTTCCTTCTTATCTTTTCTCCATTCACACACCGATGTTTCTCCAACATCGAACTCTCTCGCTGCGGCTCGGTTGCCTATTTCCTCAGCTTTCGCAACGACTTTAAGCTTAAAGTCCGCTGTATATGTCTTTCGTCTCATTCCTGGCATTATGGCGTTTTAGAAAAAACTTTTTATCGGTAAATTTAATTGATAAACTCTACTAGATACCATATTTTCACGCATATAACGCGCGCGTTATACACGATTTTACAAACCATGCATAACAATGTGCGTTATAGGTGTGAGCATGTTTTACAACTTTTTTTTTATATAGTTCCCCCCCCCCCCAGATATCCGATTCACCCCGCTGGACCGCTCGCACCCCCACCCCGAAGGACCGCTCGCACTTGCACCCGGAAGGACCGCTCGCACCCCCACAGCCTCCCCACCCCCCACCCCATCATGGAGATGCTCCTACCGTTGTCCTGCTGCTTCCTCTGCCGGCGGTCCCGGCCCTTCTGTGAGCCCTGCGTCTGCTGCTTCCTCTTCCGGCGGTCCCGGCCCTTCTGTGAGCCCTGGTCTGCTGCTTCCTCTTCCGGCGGTCCCGGCCCTTCTGTGAGCCCTGCGCTGCTTCCTCTTCCGGCGGTCCCGCCCTTTCTCTGACGTCAGAGAAAGGGCGGGACCGCCGGAAGAGAAAGTAGCGCAGGCACAGGGCTCACAGAAGGGCCGGGACCGCCGGAAGAGGAAGCAGCAGACCAGGGCTCACAGAAGGGCTGGGACCGCCGGAAGAGGAAGCGGCAGACGTAGGGCTCACAGAAGGGCCGGGACCACCGGCAGAGGAAGCAGCAGCACAACGGTAGGAGCTTCTCCATGATGGGGGGGGTGGGGAGGCTGTGGGGGGTGCGAGCGGTCCTTCGGGGTGGGGGTGCAAGCGGTCCTGCGGGGGGGGGGGGTTGAATCGGATGTCGGGGGGGGGGGGCATCAGGCTTTCAGGGTGGGGACAGGACTTCAAGGGGGAGAGGAGAGTCGGGGCGGGCGAAAGGAGAGTCGGGGTGGCCAGAGGAGAGTCGGGGCGGGCGAAAGGAGTCGGGCGGCGACAGGAGAGTCGGGACGGGTTTGCGCGGTATATAAAAATTTCTTTACATAAATTTGTGTGCGCGTTTTACACAGGTGCGCAGTATATGAGTGAAAATACGGTAAATGCAGAATACCAATCTGAAGAGATCAAAATTAAAATGTGGGCTCTACATGCAGCACTAATGATCTTTTATAGGCTTACCCAATGGCTGGGATGCTGTTGTATAGGCAAAATACTATTCAATGGGTCACTGGGCAAATTACGGTACAGGGCCAGATAGACAACAGAACGAGATGAGGGGGACACGGCCACGGTGATCAAAAGCGCGCCGCGACAAAGGCCCGCCTTGGTGACAGGTCAAAAAGGCGCGCTGACAACCCAGCGCAGAAAACTGAGCGCAAGTATGCTCAGACCATCTTCTTTGTCTGTAGATAGTCGGCGCATGCTTACAGAGCTGGGAGCAGAGCGGCAATTCGGGGCAGAGCGGCAAGAGGAGAGTCGTGGCAGCAAGACATGAGCAGGGCGGCGATTCAGGGCAAAGCAGCGAGAGGAGAGTCGGGGCAGCAAGACATGAGCAGGGTAGCGATTCGGGGCAGAGCGGTGAGAGGAGAGTCGGGGTAGCAATACATGAGCAGGGCAGTGATTCGGGGCAGAGCAGCGAGAGGAGAGTCGGGGCAGCAAGACATGAGCAGGGCGGCGATTCGGGGCAGAGCGGCGAGAGGAGAGTCGGGGCAGCAAGACATGAGCAGGGCGGCGATTCGGGGCAGAGCAGCGAGAGGAGAGTCGGGGCAGCAAGACATGAGCAGTGCAGCGATTCGGGGCAGAGCGGCGAGAGGAGAGTCGGGGCAGCAAGACAGGAGCAGGGTGGCAATTCGGGGCAGAGGGCAGGGCGGCAAGAGGAGAGTCGGGGCGGCAAGGCAGGAGGTTTTAATTCAATGAGCAGCATGTGCGATATACGAGTGTGCGCGCTATATGGCAATTTATTTACATAAATGTTGTTTTCCCGCGCGCTATACCCGTGTGCGCGTTTTACACGGGTGCGCGTTATACGCATGAAAATACGGTATCTATTTTTTGTAAACGAACTGGGGTCCAAAAAATCCTATGCAATAAAAATAATCATGTTTACCTCATAGATGCTGACACTTTACATTTCAACCTCCAAGTCCAAATTTGTGGCCAACGAGATACAAAAATGTACTGTTTTATCTCGATGATCCAAATATTCCTAAGACTATTTATTGGCTTCTTATTTAGAAACTCCAAAATCAATTTGTACCACTGGGTAGCCTGATGTCCTACTAGATCTGTTTGGTAGCAAAGGATCTGCAAGCTGTAATAAGTTTTTTAATTTTTCCATTCAGGGAACCCACTCTGAATAGCCTGCTTCAACTGCAACTGCCTATATTGTTGAGATTTTAAAATGCAAATGATTGTTGCAGCCGTGAAAAATCAAGCAGTTTTCCATTAGACATAACGTCATCTAATGTCCAAATACCTGCCTGCATCCCATTCTTCCAGACAATCCCAGCACCACCTATTTGAATTTTGGAGTTTAACCATAAGGAATGCAAAGTAGATTTCATTATAGGAACATCTGTTAGTTTGTCAATAAATTTAATAGTTTTCCAAGTATCCAATAAAATTATGTTGTCCTTAGCATATCTAGGTAATCTGATACTTAGTACATGAGATAATCGCATAGGAGACATAATTTTCCATTTAAGATATAGCCAATCCAGCTGATGTTCCATGAGCTCAGGGAGGATCCAATACATACCTTGACGCATTATATAGGCTTGATGATACCTATAAAAATTGGGAAAATTTACCCCACCCTCGCAATTGGTTTTTTTAAGGATACTAAAGCAATTCTTGCAGTTTTCCCCAGCCAAATAAATTGTCAGCTTTTCATAAAAGGATCCTTGAAAATAAACTGGCAAAATGCTCGTTTGGTAGCAAACCACAGGCAAAATCATCATTTTGACCGTTTGAACTCTCCCCCACCAAGACAAATGTAGAGGGTTCCATTGCTCACACATTTCCGTGACCTTTATCAATAAGGACTTTTCATTTACTTTCATCGTTTCTTCCAATGTACTTTTTATCCAAATACCTAAATATTTTATACCATATTTTTCCAGATAAAAGGAAATGCATCAAATAATCCCTTTGCACAATGTACATTTAATGGATTTAATTTGTTAGATTTTTTATTATACCAATTATATACTCTGTTGTTAACATAGTCTTGTTCATCTCTCTTAAATTTTCTGATTTCATTTCTCTTAATGGATTCTTTTAATTTTTTGATGTTCTCTATTAATAATTGATGTGCATTGAATTCTTCTATCGTGCACTGTTCTTTTAATTTCAGAAGGGAAGTCTTATATTCAAGTTTTTGAATCGCTATATTTTTATTGCTTTTCTCAATATCAGTAACATTAGTTCGATGGAACATTTATTTAGAATCTTGTTCCATTTATCTTGAAACTCTTCATCGTCTCTGAAAACTTGTGGCTCTTTCAAAAGTCAAGCCAAAGATCTCAAAGAAAAATTTGTCGCCAGAGAGTACCCGTTAAACATAGTTAAGAAGGCTTACAAGAGAGCACTATATTACAATAGAGATTTCTTACTACGTCTGAGCAAGAAAAATTTTGAAGATGTGATGCAGACCTGTGTCCACATGGCACAGAGATATCCAACATTCTTAGAAAGTACTGGCCAATAGTATGGTCCAACACTGTTTTTCAAGACTTTGATTTGAGAATTGCATTCTCTAGACAACAAAATCTAAAAGAATTATTGAGTCCAGCAAGTCCGAGAACAAACAGTAGATTCAGTGACATATTGGGACATTACAAATGTCATGCGTGTTCCATCTGTGATCTTACTCTACAAATTAAATCTTTCATTAATCCTGTAGATAAAAAAAAAAAAGAGTATGTTCTTTGCCAGTTCTCTCTAATTGCAAGACTACGTTTATCATTTATGTCATTCTGTGCCCTTGTATGAAAATCTATGTGGGAAAGTCAATTAGATTTTTACATACAAGAATGACAGAACATAAGTCTAATTTAAAATTAAACAAGATTTCAGAACTGCTAGTGGAAAACTGTTTGGATTTGAACCATAAAGCACAGTTACTTACCGTAACAGGTGTTATCCAGGGACAGCAGGCAGATATTCTTTACGCATGGGTGACGTCACCGACGGAGCCCACGGTACGGACCTTTTTACTAGAAAGTTCTAGTTGGCCGCACCGCGCGTGCGCGAGTGCCTTCCCGCCCGACGGAGGAGAGCGTGGTCCCCAGTTAGTATAAGCCAGCTAAGAAGCCAACCCGGGGAGGAGGGTGGGACGTAAGAATATCTGCCTGCTGTCCCTGGATAACACCTGTTACGGTAAGTAACTGTGCTTTATCCCAGGACAAGCAGGCAGCATATTCTTTACGCATGGGTGACCTCCAAGCTAACAAAGAGGGAGGAGGGATGGTTGGCCATTAGGAAAATAAATTCTGAAGTACAGATTGGCCGAAGTGCCCATCCCGTCTGGAGAAAGCATCCAGACAGTAGTGAGTAGTGAATGTGTGAACTGAGGACCAGGTGGCCGCCTTGCAGATTTCCTCAATGGGTGTGGAACGGAGGAAAGCAACAGAAGCGGCCATAGCTCTTACCCTGTGGGCCGTGACAGCGCCGTCTAGTGACAGACCGGCCCGAGCGTAACAGAACGCGATGCAAGCTGCAAGCCAGTTGGATAGCGTCCGTTTAGAGACCGGTCGACCCAAACGATTTGGGTCGAAGGTCAGGAAGAGCTGAGGGGACAAGCGGTGAGCCCTTGTACGATCAAGATAGTAAGCCAGGGCACGCTTGCAGTCAAGACTGTGCAATGCCTGTTCTCCGGGATGTGAATGAGGTTTCGGGAAGAAAACAGGCAACACAATGGACTGGTTGAGGTGAAAAGCTGAGACCACCTTTGGAAGGAACTTTGGATGGGTGCGCAGAACCACCTTGTCATGGTGAAAAATAGTGAACGGTGGATCGGCAACCAGTGCATGAAGCTCACTAACCCTCCTGGCAGAGGTGATGGCAATAAGGAAAAGAACCTTCCATGTCAGAAATTTGAGCGAAGTTGTGGCAAGCGGCTCAAAGGGAGGTTTCATGAGGGCAGATAAAACCACATTCAGGTCCCAGACGACCGGAGGAGGCTTCAGAGGTGGTTTGATGTTGAAGAGGCCCCTCATGAATCGGGAAACCAGAGGGTGAGCCGTGAGAGGTTTTCCTAAGACAGGTTCATGAAAAGCCGTGATGGCACTGAGATGGACTCTGATAGAGGTAGACTTGAGGCCTGCGTTGGACAGGGAGAGCAAGTAGTCCAGAACAGTTTCCACCGCTAAAGAGGTGGGATTGTGATGATGACGGAGGCACCAAGAGGAGAACCTGGTCCACTTCTGATGGTAACATTGGAGGGTGGTCGGTTTCCTGGAGGCGTCCAAAATGAGACGGACAGGCTGAGACAGATTTCCTGAAGAGGTCAGCCCGAGAGAAACCAAGCTGTCAGGTGGAGCGAAGACAGACTGGGATGAAGTAGAGACTGATGTTGCTGTGTAAGTAGAGTAGGAAACACAGGCAGAGGAATGGGATCCCTGGAGCTGAGCTGAAGCAGGAGGGAGAACCAGTGTTGACGAGGCCACCGGGGAGCTATGAGGATCATGGTGGCTCCGTCCCTGCGGAGTTTGGATAAAGTCCGCAACATCAGAGGCAGAGGAGGAAAGGCATAGAGGAACCGATCCGTCCAGTCGAGAAGGAATGCATCCGGGGCCAGACGATGAGGAGAGAAGAGTCTGGAGCAGAACTGGGGCAGCTGATGGTTGTGAGGAGCTGCGAATAGGTCCACCTGCGGAGTGCCACAGCGAGCAAAGATGGAGTGGAGCGTGGGAGGGTCCAAAGTCCACTCGTGAGGTTGAAGGATGCGGCTGAGATTGTCGGCCAGGGAGTTCTGTTCGCCCTGGATGTAGACAGCCTTGAGGAAGAGACTGCGGGCCGTGGCCCAGGTCCAAATGCGAAGAGCCTCCTGACAAAGGAGGCGAGATCCGGTGCCGCCCTGTTTGTTGATGTAGTACATGGCAACTTGGTTGTCCGTGCACAGGAGCAGAACCTGAGGGCAAAGAAGGTGCTGGAAGGCCTTGAGAGCATAGAACATGGCTCGTAGTTCCAGGAAATTGATGTGATGAAGACGCTCCTGCGGGGTCCAAAGACCTTGGGTGCGTAGGTCTCCCAGGTGAGCTCCCCATGCATAAGGGGAGGCATCCGTGGTGATGGTCATGGAATGCGGGGGCAGATGAAAAAGAAGGCCCCTGGAAAGATTTGAGGAGTTCAACCACCATTGTAGAGATTGCTGAAGAGACGATGTCACAGAGATGGGATGAGAAAGAAGATTCGAGGTCTGCGACCATTGGTTGGCCAGAGTCCATTGAGGTGTCCTGAGGTGGAGTCGTGCCAGGGGAAGCACATGCACCGTCGAGGCCATGTGGCCCAGGAGGACCATCATCTGTCTGGCAGAAATGGAGTGATGAAGGAGCACCTGACGACACAGGCGGAGCAGGTTCCGCTGACGGTCGGAGGGGAGAAACGCCCTCATTAGTGTGGTGTCGAGAACTGCTCCAATGAACTGAAGGCGCTGCGTGGGAAGCAGATGCGACTTGGGGTAGTTGATCTCGAACCCCAGGAGGTGGAGGAGAGAGATGGTCTGATGAGTGGCTTGTAGTACAAGCGGAGACGTAGGTGCTTTCACCAACCAATCGTCCAAGTAGGGAAACACCTGGAGGTTGTGAGACCTGAGGAAGGCCGCCGCCACAATGAGGCATTTGGTGAACACCCTGGGTGATGAAGCGAGGCCAAAAGGTAGCACTTTGTACTGATAATGGCGATGGTGCACCTGGAATCTTAGGTAGCGACGTGAAGCTGGATTGATTGGTATGTGAGTGTAGGCCTCTTTGAGGTCCAGGGAACATAGCCAGTCGTTCTGAGAGAGATGAGGGTAAAGCGTGGCAAGGGAGAGCATTCTGAACTTCTCCTTGACAAGACATTTGTTGAGGTCCCTGAGATCGAGAATGGGACGTAGGTCTCCTGTCTTTTTTGGAACCAGAAAGTAACGGGAGTAGAATCCCCGGCTCCTTTGTTCCAGAGGTACTTCTTCGATGGCATTGAGGAGAAGGAGGGATTGGACCTCCCTCAGGAGGAGGGGGGTTTGAGTTGAAAGAGAAGCAGACTCTACGGGAGGATTGTCTGGTGGAAGAGTCTGGAAGTTGAGAGAGTAGCCGTGGCGGATGATGTTGAGGACCCACTGGTCCGATGTGATGACCTCCCAACGGCTGAGAAAAATGTGGAGCCTGCCTCCGATTGGTTGAGGGAGAGGCAATGAGGGTGGAAGACTGGCTAAGCCCTGGAGAGAGGAGTCAAAAGGGCTGAGAAGGTTTGGCAGGAGGAAGAGGCTTGGCAGGTTGATTAGACTGTGCACGAGCCTGGTTGTGGTGTTGTTGGCGAGCCCGCCTAGGTTGCTGTGAAGGCGGGTTAAGCGGCCTAGCGGAGAACCTGCGCTGGTATGAAGACTGTGGTTTGTAAGGCCGAGCAGGAGGGGCCTTCTTCTTTGGTTTAATGAGAGTATCCCATCTGGTCTCATGGGCGGAGAGTTTTTGTGTGGTGGTATCCAGAGACTCTCCGAACAATTCGTCTCCCATACATGGGGCGTTGGCTAGTCGGTCCTGATGGTTGACATCCAGATCAGAGACCCTGAGCCAGGCCAGGCGGCGCATGGCCACAGCGATGGCAGATGCACGAGAGGTGAGCTCAAAGGAGTCATAGATGGAGCGCACCATAAATTTTCTAAGTTGAAGCAGGCTGGAGATGTGCTGCTGGAATAGTGGGACCTTGTGCTCCGGCATGTACTTTTGCATGGCGGAGAGTTGCATTACCAGATGTTTCAGGTAGAATGAAAAGTGGAAAGAGTAATTGTTTGCCCTGTTGGCAAGCATGGCATTCTGGTAGAGCCGCTTGCCAAACTTGTCCATAGTTTTGCCCTCCCTGCCAGGAGGGGTAGAGGCATATACACTGGAGCCTTGAGTCTTTTTTAAAGTGGACTCAACCAGGAGAGATTCATGGGGCAGCTGGGGTTTATCAAATCCCGGGATTGGAATAACCCTGTAAAGGCTATCCAGTTTACGGGGTGCCCCAGGGACAGTTAATGGATTTTCCCAATTTTTATAAAAAGTTTCCCGTAGGATGTCATGCACGGGTAACTTCAGGAACTCCTTAGGAGGTTGGTCGAAATCTAATGCCTCCAGGAAAGCTTGTGATTTCTTGGAATCGGATTCCAGAGGCAAAGATAAGGCCCCCGATAACTCCCTGAGGAATTTTGAAAAAGAAGATTGCTCAGGTTTAGATGTGGTATCGGGGGCCGAGGGCTCTTCGTCCGACGACGATGCATCCTCCTCGGTACCGAGGGGAGATTCCTCCCAGAGGTCCGGGTCTCTGACATCGGTGTGTGCGTGCCGAGAGACTGGAGTGGAAGGCTCGGTATGATGAGCTTTAGACCGAGACTTGCCTGAGCGTACCGAGACGGTACCGGGGGATGAAGACCTGTGTCTGTCTCGGTCCCGGGAAGAACGGTGCCGGTCAGGTTCGCGGGAAGACCGGTGTTCCGCTCGGTCCCGAGGAGGATCGGATGTCGTCAGAGCGACGGCCTCGGCATGGGCATGGATATGCGGTGCCGAGAGAATGGGCATGGAGGGGTCCATAGGTACCGATGGCGTGGATACCGGTTGGACGGTGTGGGGCTCGGGCCGGTCTGGTACCGAAAGCAGCGGTGCCAGGATAGAGGGCAAGAGCTGTTTAAGTTGCGTTTGGAGTTGTTCCTGCAACTTATCCTGGAGGATGGCCGCAATGCGGTCATCCAGGGGTGGCACCGGAACCACTTTTTTCTGCTTTGGTTCCATGGGTGCCGCTCTACGCTCCGGCGATGAGGAGGCCGATGACGAGGCACTCACCGATATCGGAGCGGAGCGCTTTTTAGTTCGGCGTGGAGCCGAAAGAGCCGGTGTCGCCACCAAGGTGGGAGGGCGCTCAAGGGTGGAAGGCTTCTTAGCCGGCTTACCTGGCGCCGGTGGCGCCGATGTAATGTCAGGCGGTGTCGAGGTGGTCGGTGCCGACTTCGATGGTGCCGCAGTTGAAGAAGTCGAGTCCATAGTCGGGCCGGTGCCGAACAGCAGACTTTGCTGGATTTGGCGATTCTTCAAAGTGCGTTTTTTAAGAGTGGCACAGCGGGTGCACGAGTCCGCCCGATGCTCCGGTCCCAAACACTGTAAACACCAATTGTGTGGGTCAGTGAGGGAGATCGGGCGTGCACACCGCTGGCACTTCTTAAAACCGGGCTGCGGGGGCATGAATGGAAACACGGCCTCCGCAAAATCAAACCCCGAGGCCTGGATCGTGACAACAGGCCCCGCCGGGGCAAAGACAAAAAACGAAACAAAAAGAAAATATTTTTTTTTTTTTTTTTTTGGAAATGAAACAAAAATGAACCCGAAGGTAAATAAAACGAAAAAAGAACGCGAGCGGGAAGGCAAAAAGAGGATTTCAATCGGAGTTGAAAAACGCACGTCTTCTTCGCTCCGCGGAAACGAAAAAACTGGGGACCACGCTCTCCTCCGTCGGGCGGGAAGGCACTCGCGCACGCGCGGTGCGGCCAACTAGAACTTTCTAGTAAAAAGGTCCGTACCGTGGGCTCCGTCAGTGACGTCACCCATGCGTAAAGAATATGCTGCCTGCTTGTCCTGGGATAAATTCACGGACCTGAAACGTACAGTGATTGACGTTGAACCAACTAGAGAACGAGGAGGCCATAGAGAAAAACATTTACTTCAAAGAGAAGCTAAGTGGATTTTTAGGTTAGGTTCTCTTACCCGTGCAGGACTCAATATGTTAAATTGGAGTGTCTTCTTCTAATCCTATACTGAGCATGAAATTCATGCTCTGTTGTTTTCATTAGTCTGTTTTCTGGTATCTTATGCGCATGTCTGGTTGCTACCAACAACAAAAGTTTAATTTTCCCGTGCGAGCGCTGCTAGTTAAATAGAACATGTGCCGGCATCTCTTTTCCTTAATGGACTCCTAGTCAGAGTAACGCTAGCGTTAAGCAGTGGATTTTCCTGAGTCAAGTAAGTCTAAGTTGTGGTTTTTAACATTGCAGCGTTGTGGGTCTGATATTTCTTACTTGGCTGTTTCTTTTTGTTACAGATATCCACTTTATTTCTGACCCTTGATGAAGCCTAAGACGGAGGCAAACGGGTCCCGTCGGGGATGGGGATTGAATACAGCAGTTATCAGGCGCTAGCAGGCGTAGACTAAGATAAGTCCCACTGTGTTTGTTAAGTAATTCTTAAGATGAATGAGTTTTACATATTTAAATGAATAAGTTATTGGGTTGAAAAGAAAATTTAAAAAGCTAAATAAGAAGACTGAATTAAAAAACACAGAAAATTTATTTAAAAATTATAAGTGAAAAATAGTGAATTAGGAGGTTTTTTGAATCGATGATAGACATTGAAACCCCTATTAAAAAAAAAACAAAAACGAACGTATACTATCCTAAATAAGAAGATTGAATTAAAAAACACAGAAAATTTATTTAAAAATTATAAGTGAAAAATAGTGAATTATCAGGTTTTTTGGATCGATGATAGACATTGAAACCCCTAAAAAAAAAAACCACGAACGTATACTATCCTTAGTTGAGGGTTTGTGGGGTTACTGAGACCTTTTTCCTCTGTTTTAATTACCTATCTTTGGCTTACACAAAGAGGTTGTGTATTTTTGGGTTATCAAGCCTGAACTGTCCCAGCCGCTAAAGCAGGCAAAAGCCGGCATCAGCTGCGAAAGAAAACAGTTGATATGAAATCCCTCCGTGGGCAGCAGGGGAAGACAGGGGTTCCCTGCAAACCGCTGCTGGCTTGCATGGCACTAGCAGCGGGAAGCCCTGTTTTCAGGCCAGCTGCGAGTGCCTCGCGTCTGAACAAAATTGAGCACCTCTTCTGAGAAGTGCTCAACTGCTCCATATGCGACATAGCTAGTTGAAAAATACAGTAAAATACAGCAATTTTAAAGGGAAAACAACCCTTCAAACCGGCACTACCTCAGAATTTTTTAACAGAACAGACTCTCCACTGACTCTCAAAGCAGTATGGCTTGCTTGAATTAGGGGGCAAGGCTTACTGCTGAGGCACCTCTAAAAAAAATGTTGGGGAGGTGGAAGAAAGGGGGGAGAGGGACCCAGCACGAGACCCACCGGGTTAGACACCTCTGAGGTTGGACGGACCCCCAAACAGGGCCCACCCAAGCTCAATTCGGCATAAAACAGGGACCAGGATCCCTAAATAAATTCCAAACAGCCCTACCAAGGGAGATGGGTACAGCTCCTCACACCTGCTGAGAATGAAAGAAGACTGATAGGAATAGGGAAAGTCACCTATTATGTACTATTCCAGTTTTGTTTCAATCTCCACCTGCTGGACTGATAGGAATAGGGAAAGGCACCTATTATGTACTATTCCACAGTTTTGTTTCAGTCTCCACCTGCTGGTCATGATAAGATATATATACCCGCTTGTAAGATACCTAGACCTCATCTGAAGTACTGTGTACAATTCTGGAGGCCACACTACCGTAAGAATGTGCTGAGAGTTGAGTCGGTTCAGAGAATAGCCACCAGGATGGTCTTGGGGCTCAAGGATCTCACGTACGAGGAAAGGCTGGACAGACTGCGGCTAAACTCTCTCGAAGAACGCAGGGAGAGGGGAGACATGATCGAGACATTTAAGTATATCACTGGTCGTGTAGAGGTGGAAAATGATATTTTCTTTCTTAAAGGAATCTCGGCCACAAGAGGGCATCCGCTGAAACTCAAGGGGCGGAAAATTTCATGGCGACACCAGGAAGTATTTTTTCACAGAGAGAGTGGTTGACCATTGGAACAAGCTCCCAGTACAGGTGATCATGGCCAACAGCGTGCCTGATTTCAAGAATAAGTAGGATGCCCACGTCGGATCTCTACGAGGGCAGTGTAAAGGTATCGCCACCTGAGTGTGATCTCTAGGAGGGTAGTTAGGGAGGGTTAATAGAGTGGGCAGACTTGATGGGCTATAGCCCTTTTCTGCCGTCATTTTCTATGTTTCTATACCAGTCTGGAGAGTTACTAAAATTCCCTGCAAACTTAGAAACACTTCAAAAAAAAAAAAGAAAAGAAACAGTAAGTAAAATACAAATACACAATTCAAAATCATATCAAATATATGGCGAGCTAACAGGCACAAATTCAAACGAAGTTGAAAGCGCACTTCTTCGCTCCACGGAGAACTGAGGTACCGCGAGCCTATGTTGGGAAGGAAGGCACTCGTGCATGCACGGTGCGGACAGTCACGACATTTCTTAAAATTTGAAGTGATAGTTCACTTTCAGACTATCCGTATCAGGCTCCATGAATAACGTCACTCATATGTGAAAATATGCTGCCTGCTTGTCCTACGATAATGGTGCATACACTATGTGCAAATAAGAAAAATGTGCACTAGTCTTAACCATATTCATTTTGAAACAAAAAAACAAAGCCATGAACATATTCTGGCTGCCTAACCCCCAATAATAAGCAGGCTCAGATTTCTGAAATTAGAAACCAGAGTTAAAAAAACAAAGAGTGAAAGAACAAGTTTGATTTAACAATGATTACAGCAGCAATCAATACAAACTGTGAAAACTACACATTTTATAAGAAATGGAAAAAAAGCACGCCTTTACCAGATATATTTAAAGCATTGAAGGCCACTTTTGTCTTGGCTATATTGCTCATCTCATGTATATTTTTCTCACACTCTGACTCCACAGCACAGGGTAGATTGGAAGTATCATCATTGGAGAAGTTGATTTTAACAAATAATTCTGACAGTTTCCCAGAGGTAGGCTGATTATCTTTTTCTGTCACATTATGTAAAGACATACATGGAACCCTCATAGCCATGTCTGTGAATCTAAAAAGGAACAAATTTTAATTTATATAGTATTATCATAGAAAAAGTATCCTAGAATGTTTCACAGTCAAGACAAAAATGAAAGATTAGGTTCTTATTTGGACAATCTTCTTTTAATCTCCTGTGAGAATATGTTGCCTGCTTGTCTTGGAATAATGACTGACATCTTCTGGTTTGAGGGCAACTATCCATCTGTTCAGGACCTCTGCTCCCATTACACTGGAATATACACTGGTATATACTCAAATATAAACCAGGATTTGGGGGCCAAGGGGGTCCCAGTTTATATTCAGGTCACCCCCCAGTGACCACCCGAAACCCTCTCGGACTTCCTGCAGCCTGCCTCAGGCCGGGACAGGAGGGTTCCCTCCTGTCTCCTGCCCCGGCCAACACTAATAATTACCATCCTCCCTCACGTACCTGTTCCCTGGTGGTCCAGTGTGTATCACACACTGAAATTCTTTGTAAAGGTAGTAGCCAGCGGCGTATCTGGGCCTGCATGCAGGAGCGAGCTTTTTGTGCTCCCGGCCAGTCCTGCACCACTTCTTGATAGGCTGCCGCAAGTTCTCATGGTATTTGCAGTTCTCGCGGCAGCCTATCAAGGAGCGGTGCAGGACTGGCTGGGAGCACGAGAACTAGAAGGCCTTGAGCATACGCAGATGCTCAAGGCCCAGCACAAGCAACAGGGAGGATCTTCAGGCACCAGCACCAGCATGTCCTGTGCGTTGGTGCTGGTGCCAGAGTGGGGTGAGCGATTGTGTTTGGGTGGGTGAGTGGGGGATGCCGGATCGTGGCAGTGGGGGGGGGGGGGCTGATGCGGGGGAGGGGATGCCAGATCGCAGGGGGGGGCTCGCAAATCAAGGCAAGCTCGGTTTCACAGGTGCGGATTTTGCAAATGTTTTGCTCGTCTTGCAAAACACTCGCAAACCGCAGCACTCGTAAACCGAGTTTGACTGTATATGGAATGCATCTGGTCTGGGCTTCAATGATGGTATTTTTAAACACCCATGACCAATTTAAAGTCTTAACCTTTGTAGCTGATCCTTTTAGCATCTTTTTAACCATTTTCTCATTTTATTGTAGTCATACTTTTGAAAATTAAATGATGCTACAGATTTCCTTAGAGACTTCACTCCAGATATCAGCTCATATTTGACACGTTATGATCACTGTTTCCTACCGGATCCCAACACAGTTACCTCTCATAAAATACCCTGCATTCCACTAAGGACTAAATCTAAAATAGCTCCCCCTCTTGGCAGTACTTGGACAAGCTGCTCCAAGAAGCATTTAGTATATCTAGAATGTTACTTCCCTAACACTCCCTGATGTAAAATGATGTAACATTTATCCAATCAATATTGGGGTAATTTAAATCGCCTATATACTGTTGCCCAATTTGCCAGCTTTCTTAATCTCTGAAAACATTTCTTCATACATTTGTTCATTCTGTCCTGGTGGATTGTGTAGATCTTCTCTTCACACATTGAATTTCTATCCATAATGATTCCACACTGCTATCTATTTCATGTAGAATGTTTGATTCAATTCTCTTTCACATATAGCACAACCCTGGTAATACAGTGTCCCACTGATTGTCCTCCTTCCACCAGGTCTCTGAGATGCTTATTATATTTACCTCTTCATTTAGCGATATATACTCCAACTCTCCCAACTTATTCTTTATGCTTCTAGCATTTGCATATAGACACTTCAAATTGTGTTTTCTCCTTGCATCTACAAGCTGCTTAGAAGTTGATAGGGATAATTTGCATTCTTTACACTGCCCTTACCTTAAACATTCCTGACTTTTTCCCATTATTAAAACCTCTCCTAGGATTCTGTAAACATCCCATTTCAGAAGTATCCTTCAAGGATATTCCACACCAAATCATCTACTTTTGGGAGACTGGTTCCCCCCCCTACTTTAGTTTAAAAGCTGTTCTCTCTCTTTTTAAATGTGCCAGCAGCCCAGCTCCATCCCAGTTAAGGTGGAGTCAATCCTTTCGGAACAGGCACCCCCTTTCCCAGAATGTTGCCCAGTTCCTAACAAATCTAAATCCCTCATCTCTGCACCATCATCTCAACTATGCCTGCCTCAAGTCCTGTGCATGGAATGGGGAGTCTCTCCAAAAATGCTACCCTGATGGATCAGCTTTCTATCTATTGTAAAAGCCTAAACCCCTCCCCCCCCCCTTTTTTATTTTGTTATCACCAGCCATGGCAGTAAAAGCTCCAATGCTCATAGAATTCCTAGGAGCATCTGAACTAATACTGCCATGGCCAGCAATAAAAAAGCATAACCCGGCTTCATAAAAGGGGACCTAAATTTGGCTTCTAGAACCTCCTTCATACATTTTCCTATATCACTAGTATCCAAACTTAGCAAGTCAGCAGGCTCCTGCAGCACAAGAGATGGGAAGCTGGGTAATCCCTGCTGCACAAGGGATTACAGGGAAGGAAGGGAAGCTGGGCAAGGATCCTTGCTGCACAAGGGATGGGAGGGAAGGAAGGAAGGGAAGCTGGGCAAGGGTCCTGCTGCACAAGGGATAGGCGGGAGGGTAGGACAAAAGCTGCACATGTGGGGGAAAGAAAGGAAAGAGGAAGAATTGGGATGAAGGAGAGGGAGAGAGAGATGATCATGTATATACCCCAAAAATAAGACCCAGTGCCTTTCTTGGGCCTAAAATTAATATAAGACACTGTCTTATTTTCGAGGAAACACGGTATCTATATTTCTAATAAATGAATCACCAGCTACAATAGCTGTCCTAACCTTTCCCTCCTAAGCAGAAGCCCTTGATGATACATACCTGGTGCGAGAGGAAAAAGAGTTGCTGAGTTTGTGTTGCTCATATTTTTAAGGCAGATATTTGTAAAATGGCTAACAAAAACATGTGCATTCCTGCATGTCTTCTTAGGTATTTTATACAAGGCTCCTAATTCAGCAGAGCCTTTTGAAAATTAAATGCCAGAATAGAGTACATTCTTACCTAAATTTCTCAGTTCGAAGTGTTCTATGTAAAATAAAATAGGCCTTCACATGCTTTACAATTCTGAAACTGCATACAGACCAAAAATATTTTACACCAAATAATACAAAAGCTGAAGAGCATTAATACAATATTTGTTCAAAAGGTTTATTTTTCCTGCATAATTAACAATGCATCAAATGTGTGCACGCACCATTGCGCCAAAACCTTTCAAAATCACCTACACTTCCTTGGTTCATTTTGCATAGACGTTAAATTACCTGTATTCTTGATCATCGCTCCAACATACTGTACTGTTTCCACTTAAACGTTCACTGCTCCTCTGATTATTTGTTATGGAAAGAAAATCTGGACAATTCTGTCAAAGACAAAGTAGAAGGAGCAAAAACGTAAAATTATTTTTACAATCAAAGAATACATAAAAATGCCAAAACAAATTGACATATTGGGGAAACCAACCAATTTCTGAAAGCTTTATAAAAGCATCTTTTCAAGGCAATGAAAACAATGATTGAAAAAGCCCCTATATTTGGACCCTACAAATATAGTAACAACCAATTGCACAAGAACAGGCTGTGTTGATAGCTAGTACTACTTCCCCATCCAATACTCATACTACTACCATAGTACTGAATGCTACTTGGCCATATCCTATTTTAGCATGAAAGAAGGTTAATATGTTATTTCACCCTACTAAGTGAGAATAGTGGCCTAGTGGTTAGAGATGCTGCCTCAGCACTCTGAGATGGAGGGTTCAATCCCAGCACCACTCCTTGTGACCCTGAACAAGTCATTTAACCCTCCATTGCCCCAGGTACCATAATTAGATTGTGAGCCCACTAGAACAGAATGAAAAAATTGTATACTGCCCTGAAAATCTCCAGGATAGAGTGGTATATCAAATGTATACCTATGTATAGAGTGGTATATCTATAACAGACATTTAATCAGAATCTCCATTCCTTGAGTCCTGTTAGACCAAATCAGATGAATGGAATATGCTCCCCAACAAGCAGATGGATGCAGAGAACAGACATTTCAGTGACATCACCAGTACAAGGTGTAGTACAGCCCTAGAACTTTCCAGGATGGCCGCCAGTGCTGTTGAGCACTTTACATCGGGACAGGCAATCCCACAGCCACCTGAGCCCCCAGCCAGCTGGAGAAGGTCCTTGCCGGGAGCTTTAAATTGCCAGTGAGCCGCGGTACACAGCCGGGAGCTGAAGGGGCGTGGCTAAAGTGGCACAACACGCCCCTTCGGAGCCCAAGAGGAGCAGGGAGCAGTTTAATATCGAATCCTACTACTATGGGCAAAAGGAAAGCCAAAGTAATTCCACCTACTTTGATGACAGGCCCAATGGATCGTCATCTTATGGCTCCTGTTTTGCCACATGTGAAAGAGCAGGTAACTGTAGATATTCAAACTGCATCGTTATCCTCAACCACTATATTCTGTTGGGACAGTAGATTCTCCCTCTCAAATTGTGGGAGCAGTCTCATCTCCACAACTATCTTTATTATCTGGACTGGAGATATCAAGTCAATCTTTAATGGGAGCTAAAGGTCTGACCCCTGTGCAGATGGTTAAAGGGCCAGACTCTGATGCTCTCCCTAAAGATAAAGGGATCACGCTAAATGATGAATGGCTAAGTGTTAACAGAATAGTCAACTATTTTGAACTTATGTCAATTTTCATCTGATATCACAGTAAAAATTAATGAGCATGAAGTTAAATTTGGTGAAACAGCAAATAAGATAGAAAAATTAGAACAAGGGGTAAACACTGTTCTTTAACTGCCGGTCCGTGGACCGGTGCCGGCCCGCAGAAAATTTCTGCTGGTCCGTGCAGGGCCGGCGAGATTGATTAACTTCAATTTCCTACCGGTCCGCACAAGGTCTTCTGGGCCAGACTGCAGCCACAAGGATCACCGCACCCCTGTGAGAGGACACCCGGTGCAGCACGCACCCTATCATGGGCCATGAGGAAAAGACGTACAGAAGTTCTCCTCTGGGCCAAGGTTGAACCAGAGTGTCGATTCCTTCACTGCAAACCTCACTTCGGCGACTGAAGAACCTGTCTGCCTTCCTGTGCTTTGAAGACGCCATCAGATCGAAGGTGGGACAACTCCAGCGGCACACTATGGCCTTGAATGCTAGCCCAGACAAGGACCATTCTCCCTGGTCCAGAGTCTGACTGAGAAAGTCTGCCTGAATGTTGTCTACGCCAGCCCCATGAGCCACGGACAAGCCAACAGATGACGCTCTGCCCAAGCAAAGAGCATCCGAGCCTCCAAACCCAGCAGGTGACTCCTCATGCCTCCTTGACAGTTGACATAGGCAACAGCCGTCACATTATCCAAGAACACACAGACGGCCTTCCAGTGGAGACTCCCTTGAAATCTCAGCAGAGCTAACCAGATCGCTCGCGGCTCCAGTTGATTGATCGACCATCTATTCTTCCTCGCCGTCCAGGTGCCCTGGACAGGTAGAGACATGCAAACTGCTCCCTATCCAGAGAGACTCGCATCCATATTGTGTATTCTGTCCCCGTCCTTAGAGAAATTGTACAAAGACGACATGTGCCCTAAAAGCCGTGTAAGTATGTGTTTGGAATTTTCCATCTCATCACATGGTCTTAAATTTATGGATAAAATTTATGAATAAAAAACTATTCAGAGAGAAAGGGT
Source organism: Geotrypetes seraphini (assembly GCF_902459505.1). Classification (NCBI taxonomy): domain Eukaryota; kingdom Metazoa; phylum Chordata; class Amphibia; order Gymnophiona; family Dermophiidae; genus Geotrypetes; species Geotrypetes seraphini. The sequence goes on along the minus strand of NC_047088.1, from coordinate 135,929,151 downwards.
GGGAGTCTGCTCCAGAAGGCCTGTTCCTGTTTTGGTCCCCTTCCTCTGCTGGGTGCATGAGCTGTTTCACAAAGAGAATCAGTACTTGGGGTAATGTATAGTTTCCTTTGATCTAATTGAAAGATTTAGCTACATTTATAGAAAGAAACCAGAAACCAGTTTATTTGTAGGTTAGATATACAAAGAATAAGAGTTTCACTGTAATGTCAAGCTGTAATATATTTGTGAAACTTCCAGTTGTACATTAACTCACTGTGCTAGTTCAATTTTTCCTTGTAATTATCAAATTAATTTTTTAATTAAACTAATTTGATTATTTAAGTTCATTTCTGATTTCCACAGTCATGTTTGGGTTTCAGTTTCCTGACATTAATTCTGCAATAAAAATCAGACCTCTGGATAAACATAGCATAAGAAATAAAGTTCATATCCTTAAGGTATAAAATTACAAAAACATTGGTTTTATCCTCAACATGTTTATTTCCATACATGTGGTTAACATCAATTTTGATGCTTCAATTAATTTTATGTTTTGATATTTTATTCCTAATAAATTTTTGAATCTGATAATTCCTGTGACGGAAAACTGTTGGTGTCAAAGTATCCTGTGCAACTTACAACTAGCCAGATGACCATTCTTTCATATATCTGTTAAGTGTCTTCCATTCTACTTATTACCTCTTTTTTTCACCCCTATGAACTGGGTATCGAGAAGTAACTGAAACTAGAACCTTTTTTTCCTTTACAACTGAACCAACAACTATCCAACTCTAAGGTGTGTAGGTGTGTGTGTGTGTGTAGGTGTGTGTGTGTGTAGGTGTGTGTGTGTGTAGGTGTGTGTGTGTGTGTAGGTGTGTGTGTGTGTGTGTGTAGGTAGGTGTGTGTGTGTAACAAGCTCTACAAACCAACATCTGCAACTCCAAAATATTCTCTATATGAAGGAGAAGGATGCTTCCTTGCCTGAGAAGTGAGACCACTGTGACAACATCAAGGAGGACTCCTCTGACTAATTCAGTACCTGTCAACAAGAATGTCTAGATTTTGATCTGCATCTCCTCTGATGCAAGCTGCCCAGGCAGAAACAGGAAGTTGAGTCAGAGGAGAAGCTTCAGGGAAGCCACGCGCAACTGTGAGAAGGCTGGCGTCCTGGCTGCTCAGAGAGAAAACCTTGATTCTGAAAAGTGACTGGAAGGGATGGAGATGGCCTAACAAATGGAAGAGGTCAAGTGGCACTGAAGTTGGGAGAAGAGAAGGGGGGAGCAGACGCTGCATGGAAGTGGGGAGGACAGAAGGGAGAGAATGCTGGAAGAAGTGGAGAGGAGAGAAGGGGGAGCAGACACTGGATGGATGGAAGTGGGGAGGGGAGAGAGGGGCGCACATACTGGATGGAAGGAGGGGATAAAGAAAAAAGGGCACGTGCTGGATTGGGGGAAGAGGATAGATTTAGTGAGATACTGGAAGGGGTGAGGAAAAGAGGTGGCAAGTTGTAAGTAGACACAATGAAAGGGAAAATAAGAAAGTAGACAAGAGGTAGAAAACAAGTTGAGAAGGAAGAGCAGACAAGAAAAGGAAGGGCAAGAGAGAAGGAAAGAGATACCAGAGCATTAGGGGAGGGGAGCAGGAGACAGATACCAGATCTGAAGGGTGTAAAGGAGGAGAGATATGCTAAAAACCACCTGGGGGAGGGAGTGAGAGATGGCCACTTGGGGGAGGGAGGGAGAGATGTAAGGGAAGATGGCAGATGCCAGACCAATGGGGGAGGAGAGATGAAGGGAGAGGAAGTTTCTGGCCTCCTCGGACTGACTACTCTCCCGTGGAGAGCTAGCACGCTGTGGCTGAGGGGGCGGGGTTCTAGCATCAGGGCTCAGAGTCGACTCTAGCCCAGGGAAACTTGCCGCAACCTCACTCCTTCCCGGCGATTCCAGCGGGCGACTCCCCGGTGCAGCTGCTGCCTCTTGGTTTAGACGCTGCAAAAAATCCTCCATGGACATCTGAAGAGGAGTCTCCGGGTGCCTCAAGGCTCCAGAAGCACCTTTCCCTCTCCTTTTCGGCATTGATAAGGCAATGTTGTTTTGTTAGAATCTCTGGCGGCGACAAATTTTTTTCCCCCCATGTGATTCTCTAATTAGACCTATATCTCTTTGGACAAGTTAAATTTAGAGCTCACATGTTTGGGGGGGGGGAGAAAAAAAAAAGTACATTTCAGAAAGTGCCCATGCATTCACTGAAATGACTAACAAATGTTGGATGACAGTCCGTGGACTGGCGGTTGAAGAACACTGGGCTAAGTCGTGGGCCAGACCCCACCCATCTCTACCCAATCTACACCCCAGACCCCGCCCCCATAATAATAATACTAATTGCACCTTGCACGTCCCGTGCCTCATCTGGAAGCCTTCCCTCTGACGTTGCAACGTCAGAGAGAAGGCTTCCGGTTCAGGCGCAGGATGCCCTTAGGAGCCACTGTCCGTGGCTCTGTGAATTGAATCAGTTAGGAAGAGGGAGCTGGCTCGAAGATAACGCCGCATCGATCGCACCGTGGACCGGCGGTTGAAGAACACTGTTTTGGGCCTGATGCACGTGCTGGTCCTGTGGACTGGCAGGAAATTTCTGTGGACCGGTGATTGAAGAACACTGCTCTAGAGGCTGTGACTGGCTTGCACATCCGGCCTCAGAGCGCAGACCATCAGAAGGGGGCCAGCTTGATGGACAGCTTTACAGGACCTTTTTGGCTGTTACTCCTGTTCTGGAACTAATTTCAGGGATTTGCTTCTATTTTTCCTGATGTGTGTTTTAGTTGAGATCGTGTGGTGTTATTGAGTGTAGCGGATTGGATGGCTGGATGTTAGTTTTTATTTTCATACCGGTAGGTTGCATTTAAGGTTGGTGGGGAGCGGGGATTGGCCACCATGTGGTGGGATATTTCCAGTAAATTGTTGATTGGGAGGGGGTGGGGGGGATGGGGAGCTCAGTATTTTTGTTTTCATTTGGTTCTCAGGGTCTTCAGATATTGAGGAGGGGTTTTGTTGAAGGTCTCTCTTTTTTTTTTTTTTTTTAAGTACAGAGGGGGGAGGGTATTAAAAGAAGTGCTAGATTGGGCAGGGGAGTGAGCTTATGGGGCCAGAAACAGAGGACCGAGAGAGAGATGGTGGGCAGTGGTCTGAAGGGAGAGAAGTTGTTCCTGGGGTGGTGTGGAGGAAGAGGGAAAGAGATACTTGAAGGGAGAACTGTTAGGAAGAGAAAGGGAGAAAAGGTAGACCTGGGGGAGAGATGAGGTGGGGGGCAGGTGGGAAGAGACAGGGAGAGAAGATGGATCTGGGGTTGGAAGGGAGGTAGTGATAAATTTTAGGCCTGTGTATGAAGGCAGAGAGATGCAGCATCTCTCTTTTTTCCCCTCCATTTCATTGTTCAGCATCAAGGGGGGAGAGTCAAGGGGGGAGAGAAGAAGAAAAACAGAAAAGAGAGGGAGCAAAATGTTGGACCATGGAGATAAGGAGGAGAGATGGACCCATGGGAGGGCAGGAGGTAAGAGAGCTAGGATAAGAAAGGGGATGGAAATAAAGGGACAGGGAGTTATAGCCTGACCAGTGGAGAGAGGGAAGGGGATTCTGAAAGTGGTGAACCATGTGAATGAGGTCAAAAGAGAGATGATGACAAGATGAGTGAGAGAGCAGTGAGTACGTAGTAGAAATGTGGTAATGGGGAGTAGACAGCAGGAAATAGGAAGCTAGGAAAGGAGTGAGATGGGAAATGGGAAAGCTAGGGACAGAGAAGATGGAGAATTGAGAAGTAGCTGAACATTTAAAAAGAAGAAGGGTGAGAAAGAAAGCAAGATTTGAGTGGACAGAGGCAAAAAAGAAAAGAAAAAGTTAAAGCTGAAAAGGAAAAATCAATATGTTGGAGACAAGCATAAGGAGGAAATGGAATAAGAGGAGAAAAAGCAATTACTTACCGTAACAGGTGTTATCCAGAGACAGCAGGCAGCTATTCTCACAAGTGGGTGACGTCATCCGACGGAGCCCCGATGCGGACGCCTCACAAGCAGTCTTGCTTGAAGAAACAGAAGTTTTGAGTGGCCCGCACCATGCATGCGCGAGTGCCTTCCCGCCCGTCATCGGGCGTGTCTCCTCAGTTCAGATAGCTAGCAGAGAAGCCAACCCAGGGGAGGTGGGTGGGTTGTGAGAATAGCTGCCTGCTGTCCCTGGATAACACCTGTTACGGTAGGTAACTGTGCTTTATCCCAGGACAAGCAGGCAGGTATTCTCACAAGTGGGTGACCTCAAAGCTAACAAGGGCAACTTAGGAGAATAAATTTTGCAATACTGTTTGGCCAAACTGTCCATCCCTTCTGGAGAAAGTATCCAGACAGTAATGAGAAGTGAAGGTATGAACCGAGGACCAAGTAGCAGCTCTACAAATTTCCTCAATAGGTGTAGATCTGAGGAAAGCCACAGAAGCTGCATTGCTCTGACCTTATGGGCTGTGACTTTACTGTGAAGAGGTAATCCAGCCTGGGCATAGCAGAATGAGATACAAGCCGCCATCCAATTGGAGATGGTACGCTTAGAGATAGGACGACCCAACTTGTTCGGATCAAAGGAGACAAAAAGTTGAGGAGCAGTTCTGTGTAGTTAGGATGTGTTCCAAATAGAAAGCCAAAGCACATTTACAGTCCAGAGTATGAAGAACTGATTCTCCAGGATGAGAATGAGGCTTTGGAAAAAACACTGGAAGAACAATGGATTGGTTGAGATGAAATTCCGAGACAACTTTAGGAAGGAATTTCGGATGAGTGCGAAGAACCACCTTGTCATGATGGAACACTGTAAAAGGTGGATCCGCAACCAACGCCTGGAGCTCACTGATTCGTCAAGCAGAAGTGAGGCCAATGAGAAACACCACTTTCCAAGTGAGATACTTCAGATGAGCCTTGTCAATTGGTTCAAATGGAGGTTTCATTAGTTGAGAAAGAACAATATTGAGGTCCCAAACCACAGGAGGCGGTTTGAGAGGAGGATTGACATTGAAAAGTCCCTTCATGAACCTGGAAACCACAGGATGAGTAGAGAGGTGTTTCCCTTCAAGAGGCTGATGGAAAGCAGCAATTGCACTAAGATGGACTCGTATCGATGTAGACTTGAGGCCAGAATGAGAAAGGTGTAAAAGATAGTCCAAAATTGAAGATAAGGAGGAATGTTGAGGCTCCTGTTGATGAGAAAAACACCAAGTAGAAAATCTAGTCCATTTTTGGTGATAGCATTGTCTAGTAGTAGGCTTCCGTGAAGCTTCCAAAACATCCCTCACAGATTGAGAAAACTGGAGAGGAGCTATGTTGAGAGGAACCAAGCTGTCAGGTGTAGAGACTGCAGGTTGGGATGAAGCAGAGATCCCTGATGCCGTGTAAGCAGAGAGGGAAAAACTGGTAGAAGGTATGGATCCCTGCTGCTGAGTTGAAGTAGAAGGGAGTACCAGGGTTGCCTGGGCTACCGAGGAGCAACCAGAATCATGGTGGCATGGCATGGTCAGTCTTCAGCTTGACTAGCGTCTTTTGAATGAGAGGAAATGGAGGAAACACATATAGAAAGAGATTCGTCCAGTCCAGAAGAAAAGCATCTGCCTTGAGGCGATGAGGAGTGTACATCCTGGAGCAGAACTGAGGCAGTTTGTAGTTGTGGGGGGCTGCAAAAAGGTCTATCTGAGGCGTTCCCCACGGAGAGAAGATGTGATGAAGGGGCGTGGAATGGAGAGTCCATTCGTGAGGCTGTAGAAGACGACTTAAGTTGTCCACTAAAGGCATTGTCTGCCCCCTGGATGTAGACAACTTTGAGGAAGGTGTTGTGGCGAATTGCCCAATCCCAAACTTTCAGAGCTTCCTGACAGAGGGAGGCAGATCCCGTGCCCCCCCGTTTGTTGACATAATACATGGCGACCTGATTGTCTGTTCGAATGAGCACTACACGGTCGTGGAGAAGATGCTGAAAAGCTTTGAGAGCGTTGAAAATTGCCCTGAGTTCCAGCAAATTGATATGACACTGACGATCCAAAAACCTTGAGTACGGAGATCATCACATGAGCCCCCCAAGCGTAAGTTGAAGAATCTGTCGTGAGAACTTTCTGATGGGGGTGTGTGTGAAAAAGTAAGCCTCTGGATAGATTGGAAGAGAGCATCCACCAACAAAGAGACTGTGTCAGAGCAGGAGTGACCTGAATGTGCCGAGTCAGAGGGTCGGAAACCTGCATCCTTTGAGATGCCAGGGTCCACTGAAGTATTTTGAGGTAAAAGTTGGCAAAAGAAATCACGTGTACTGTGGAAGCCATGTGACCCAGAAGCACCATCATGTGTCTCACCAAGATGGATGGGCGAGAGGAGACTGACTGACAAAGATGGAGAAGAGCTTCCAGACGTTGTTGAGGAAGGAACGCTCTGAGTTGGACTGTGTCCAGAACAGCTCCGATGAATGGGAGAGTCTGAGAAGGCTTTAGATGGGATTTCAGAAAGTTGATTTCAAATCGCAGACTTTGGAGGAACCAGATAGTCCGCTGGGTCGCTAGCACGACCCCTTGAGACGTGGAATCCTTGATGAGCCAGTCGTCAAGGTATGGAAATACTTGAAGACCATGGTTCCTGAGCGCTGCGGCCACCACTACCAGGCAGTTGGTGAAGACTCTGGGTGACGAGGCCAGTACTCTGTATTGAAAATGCAGATTTCCCATCTGAAATCTGAGGTACTGAGGGGAGGCTGGATGGATGGGAATGTGCATGTAGGCCTCCTTGAAATCCAAAGAGCATAACCAGTCGTTCTGCTCGAGGAGGGGATAAAGAGATGCCAAGGTCAACCTGCAAAATTTTTCTTTGACTAGAAATTTGTTGAGCACCCTGAGATCCAAAATAGGTCGCAGATCGCTCGTCTTCTTCGGAACAAGGAAGTACCGGGAGTAAAATCCCTTGTTCTGATGAGCCAGAGGAACTGGCTCGATAGCTCAAAGCTGGAGCAGAGCTTGAGCCTCATGAAGAAGAAGGGCGGTCTGGGCAGAATTGGAAGGATACTCTCTTGGAGGATGTTCCGGAGGAACTTGATGGAACTGAAGAGAGTATCCATCCCTGACGATGGAGGAAAGGACCCAGAGGTCGGTGGTAACAGTCGTCCATTGGTGGTAAAAATGATGGAGACAACCTCCGATAGGGGGAAAAATGGGAAATGGCAGAACGACTGAGGTTATGCTTCGTTCCAGACAGTCAAAAAGGCTGAGCAGCCTTAGGTACAGCGGGTGGTTGAGGCTTCTGCTGTTTCTGTGGATGTTGTCTCTTGACAGGCTGACGAATGGAAGGAGCCTGCTTAGGAGGAAAACGCCGCTGGTAAATCTGAGGAGGGCGTGCAGGGCGAGGAGGAGCCGGCTTCGGCTTCGGACGAAGGATGGATGCAAAAGACTTCTCGTGGTCCGAGAGCTTCTTGGTGGCTGCCTCTATGGACTCGTCAAAGAGGTCATTGCCAGCGCAAGGAAACTTAGCCAGCCGGTCCTGCAGGTTAGGATCCATGTCGATGGTACGGAGCCACGCCAGACGCCGCATGACCACCGAACAAGCAGTAGCTCGAGCAGACAGCTCAAAAGCATCATAGCAGGACTGAAGAAGCTGCAGCCGAAGTTGGGATAAGGATGCAAGGACTTCCTGGTATTGAAAATGCGCACGAGAATCCAGATAAGGCAGAACTTTTGAAGGATGGAGAGAAAGAACTTAAAGTAGGTGATGAAGTGAAAATTATAATTGAGGACTCTAGAGGTCATCATAGAGTTTTGGTAGATGCGACGACCAAATCTGTCCAAAGTTCTACCTTCACTTCCCGGAGAAACAGTGGCATACACCTGAGAAGGGCGAGAACGTTTCAAAGAAGATTCAACCAGAAGGGATTGGTGCGACAAATGAGCGTGTTCAAACCCTTTATGATGTACAGTCCTGTTTCTGGAATCCAATTTGCCTGGAACAACTGGAATGGAATAAGGCGTTTGATCCAAGGTTTGATCCAAAAGCTTGTGAAGAGGAAGCTTGAGGGATTCAGCCGGAGGTTGAGGTAGATGCATGGTCTCGAAATACTCCTTGGAAAACTTGGATCCAGTGTCAAGCTGAATATCCAAGTCAATCGCCATCTGACGCAGAAAAGATGAAAAAGACAGCTGATCTGCTAAAGCCTGGCCTCGAGAGGGACTCGAGGATGTTGAGGCAGCTTGCTCCAGTGAAGAAGGAGATCTGGATGGAGAAAAAGAACCCACCGGGTCCTCGAGATCTGGAAGCGGAAGGATCGATGCAGGCGGTGGGGAATATTGAAGAAAAGGCTGCTTCTGATGAGGCGAAGCATGCCTGGATGAATGCTTCGAAGAATGCCTCGATCGATGATGCGAGCTGTGCCTAGAAGCAGGCCTCGACAATTGAGGAGAGCATGCCCCAGTCGAAGCCCCCAGAGAATGGATAGGGCTGGAGGCCGTGGAATGAAGCAGAGGAGATTGAGTGGAAGAACCTCGAGGCACTCGCAAAGACTCTGCTCCTTGCATCGAGTGTAAAGGTTCCAACGGAAGCATGGGCAAAGACTCTGCTCTTTGCGATGCATGCTGAGATGCCACACCAGACACTCGCAGAGACTCTGCTCCCTGTAGAGAGTGTGCACATGACTGAGGCACAGGAGGCAGCTCGACCTCGCGGGAGACCTCCGCATGCCCAGGCTGGATTTGGGAGAGAAGCTTCGGCCCCATGGTAGTAAAGAACTGAATAAATTGCTTCTCTAATAAGGTCTGGAACGAAGCCGGCAAGGATGGATCCGCGTCTCCAACGGGACCACCTGCACGGACTTCGTGCTCCCTCGAGGCAGTGTGAGAGTGCTTGGACTTAGAAGCCTTGGGCACTTTAAGCACCACCGGGGGAATGGGCTGCCTGACCTAAAGAGACAGAGGAAGGCACTGCAGCAGGCGTCGAAGACAGAGCCGGTACAAACAAGGCAGGTTTGATGAGGCTTGGAGCAGAAGCAGTGGAAGCCTGGAGAGCATCAGATGATGTTGAGGGTGAAGCACCTCTCGAGGACGAAAGCTCCATCGAAGACTCCATGCTGAAAAGCTACTCCCACAGGATGCAAAGACGCTTGAAAGCATGAGACTTTAGTGTTGAGCAAGGCAGGCACGATTTCGGGAGATGTTGAGGCCCAAGACACCGAAGATAGCGTCGATGAGGGTCCGTTAGGGAAATCGTGCGCTGGCACTTGGAACATTTTTTTAAAACCGGTTGCAGGCCGAGACATAGGCCGAAAAAGCTTCGCCGCAAGATCGAAGCCACGGGGCTGCGACCACTTGGCCTGCCCGGTCAAACGAACGGAAGAAATTTTTTTTTTTTGAAAAAGAAATAAAATGAAATAAACAGCGATTCGTGACAAAAAGAAACACAAACCGCAGTCAAGAGAAGGCAAAAGTGAAGATTCTTCACGCAGAGAGTCAAAGACGGACTTTTCGGCTCCACGGAAAAGTAAGAACTGAGGAGACGCGCCCAATGTCAGGCGGGAAGGCACTCGCGCATGCGCAGTGCGGGTGACTCGAAACTTCTGTTTCTTCAAGCAAAACTGCTTGTGAGGTGTCCGCATCGGGGCTCCGCTGGATGACGTCACCCACTTGTGAGAATACCTGCCTGCTTGTCCTGGGATAAAAAAAGAACAGCAGCTACTGGAAAGAGAATTAGTTGAAGACAGACAAAAAGCAGAAAGAGAAACTTGGACCAAGATGATGGAAAAACAAAATATCCAGAAAAGGTAGAAAAAATTATTTTGAATTTATTAACTAGAATATGTTAGCTTTGGGATATGTGAATCACAATTATTTTTGTAGTCAGTGGCGTAGTCATATATAGCTGATTTGGGGGAGGGACTGGAGCCCAAAATTAGTGGATGGGCACCAAAAGTTTCTTCCCACCTGAGTGCAATTTACAAATACTTGAGCTATTGAGAATTCCCAAGCCCTGCCACCTGAAGACATCTTCCTCCAGTCTAGCAACCCAAAATCTCCAAGCTTTGCAGCCAATGGCAATATCCTCAAGTTGCCCCTGCTTTCATGCATGCAGGAAAGCCAAGGTGGGGGGGGGGGGCATGGAGGAGGGAAGGCAGCAGCTCTGCAATATTGCTGCCAGCTGCAGAACTTGGGAAGTTGGAGGGGAGGAGGTGGCCATCAGTTGGTGAGGCTTGGGGATCTCTACTAGCTACAGCAGGGGAGGTGTTCATTTTGAGGGAGCCTAAGCTCAAGTGGGAGGCCCATAAAAACAGTAATATGTACCCTGACTGAACGATCCTCCACCTGCACCACTGACAGCTGATGCAGCATCCCCGTTCTGATGAGGCTCACCTCTGAAGAGGCTCACCGTAGCTGTAATAGAAGTGAATGGGAAAACCAGGAGCAGACATCCCTGTTCATTAGAGTAGGAATGGCTGCTCCCACTGTCAGCGGTGCACATGGAGGATCACTCAGTCAGGGTAAGCGTTATTGCTTTTTTGGGTTTCTCTCCACAGTGTCCTTTTAATGAAGGATTATTATTAAATATGTACATCTTCTATATTAATGATTGCAAATTTGGGACCTGCTCAGCCTTTTTTTTTTTTTTCTCGTCATCTAGTGTTAGTGTTTGTGCGGCCCCAGATTTTTTTTGTCCCATGTGGCCCAGGTTGGACACTGCTGCCCTATTCCTTCATAGTGTTCCAGGCCGTGTGCCAACCCTATTCCCCGTTCCTACTCCTTCACTGTAAGCAGAGGGGTAATTTGCATAGCACCAAATTTGAACCACCAAATTTCCCCATCCCGCCCCACCTGGCTACTTTTTCGTGCCACTCGGCTGGAAAAAAATTCTGGGGAGAACACTGAAATGGTAATATTTCGCATTAGTCAGACTCATCAAATGGTAATATTTCGCATTAGTCAGAAAATGGCAGTAGCGCTGATAAAAGACAGCATCGATAAGCATTTTGAAAGAAATAAACTTCTAATCACAAGCCAACATGGCTTCTGCAAGGGGAGATCGTGCCTAACGAACTTACTACACTTCTTCAAAGGAATTAACAAACGGATGGGCAAAGGGGACCCCATAGACATCGTATATTTATTCTTCCAAAAAGCCTTTGACAAGGTACCCCATGAACGCTTACTTCGGAAACTGAAGAACCATGGGGTGGAAGGAGATGTACATAGATGGATCAGGAACTGGTTGGCAGGTAGGAAGCAGAGGGTAGGAGTGAAGGGCCACTACTCGGACTGGAGAAAGGTCACGAGTGGTGTTCCGCAGGGGTCGGTGCTCGGACCGCTACTATTCAATTCAATATATTTATAAATGACATAGAAACAGGGACGAAGTGCGAAATAAAATTTGTAGATGACATCAAACTATTTAGTGGTGCTCGGACTAAAGAGGACTGCGAAGAACTACAAAGGGACCTGAACAAGCTAGGGGAGTGGGCGACGAGATGGCAGATGAAGTTCAATGTAGAGAAATGTAAAGAATTGCATGTAGGAAGCAAAAACCCGAGGTACAGCTATACGATGGGAGGGATGCTACTGAGTGAGAGTACCCAGGAAAGGGACTTGGGGGTAATAGTGGATAAGACAATGAAGCCGTCGGCACAGTGCGTAGCGGCCACTAAGAGAGCGCATAGAATGCTAGGTATAATCAAGAAGGGTATTACAAGCAGAATGAAAGAAGTTACCCTGGGCAATGGTGCGTCCGCATCTGGAATACTGCGTCCAATATTGGTCGCCATACCTTAAGAAGGCGATACTCGAGAGGGTTCAGAGGAGAGCAACAAGTTTGATAAAGGGTTTATGATCTTATAATGAACTAGTCTTTAAGCCCGTTACATTAACGGGTGCTAGAACATATGTGTGTGTGTCTGTCTTTATTTCTTTCTCTCTCTCTCCTTAGCCGCTTTCTTTCTTTCTGCCTTTCTTTTTCCTTGGCTGTCCTCTGTTCCTTTTTCTTCACCCCCCCTGTCCATCAGCATCTCTTTCCTTCTCCCCCTGTACAGCAGTAGGCATCCCTTCCTTTTTTATCCCCCCTCCTCCTTCTTATCCCTATGATACTCTTACCTTGCTCTGTCCCTGATCAGAGATTCCCGACAGCCGCCCAGTTGCACCCATTGGAAAAGTTCCCACTGCCGCATCCCGCACCCCTCCTGACGCGGCTCCCGCTGTCCTTTCTGTCTATCTCTGTCCCTGGCCCCCTTTGCCTGTCTGTCTTTCTGTGTATCTCCCTGCCCCTGTGTCTTTCTTCTTTCTCCCTCTGTCTGTCTGTCCAAAGCAGCATTCCATCCACCTCCATTTCCCTCCCCCCACACCAGTTCCCTGTGCACCTGCCCCTGTGTCTTTCTTATTTTCTTTGTGTTTCCCTTCCTCTCTCTGTCTGTCTGTGCAAAGCAGCATTCCCTCCCCCTCCATTTCCTTCCCCCCCCACCAGTTCCCTGTGCAGCAGCATTAGCGTTTCCTCTATCCCCACCCTTTCCCTTCCCGCGGTCCGGACTACAAATGTGGTGATTACAGCAGCACTTGCATCAGTCTTCACACGCTGCTTCGGGCCCTTCTACTGCCCTGATTTACTCTGGCACGTCCCTGATGACATCATCAGAGACGCGGCAGAGCAAATCAGGGCTGTAGAAGGGCCCGAAGCAGCGTGTGAAGACTGATGCACACGCTGCTGGAATCGCCATTCGGGCCCGCGGGAAGAGAAGGTGTCAAAGGAGGAACGGAGATCGGCGGCGGCAGGAGGAAAGGCTGCGGTCCGGCTTGTGGAGAGCAGGGAGGCTGTGGGGATGAGAAAGGGGTGGGTGGCAAAGGAGGAACGGAGATCGTCGTCTGGCTGCGGTCGGGCTTGTGTAGAGCAGGGAGGCTGTGACGTACTAAGCGAGCAGGTGGTGATGTAAAACCCACGCATGCGCACTCGTGTTTTCGCGACGGATCAGGGAACACGTTTTTTTAGTGCGCATGCGCGGCCTATCATTTTATTATATTAGATAATGGGCTTAGAGGGAGGGTGGCATTTATATTTATAAGATACAATGATAAGATGTTCAAGTGGTCTAATTAATAGTGTTTATTATGAATTTTGTACTCTTGATGTAAGTTTAAAAATGAATAAAGAAATTAAAAAAAAATAAAAAAAAGATAAAGGGTATGGAAAACCTTTCATACACTGAGAGACTGGAAAAACTGTCTTTTCCCTGGAGAAGAGGAGAATTAGAGGGGATATGATAGAGACTTACAAGATCATGAAGGGCATAGAGAAAGTAGAGAGGGACAGGTTCTTCAAACTTTCAAAAACTACAAGAACGAGAGGGCATTCGGAAAAGTTAAAAGGGAACAGATTCAAAACCAATGCTAGGAAGTTTTTCTTCACACAACGGGTGGTGGACACCTGGAATGCACTTCCAGAGGACGTGATAGGACAGAGTACAGTACTAGGGTTCAAGAAAGGATTGGACAATTTTCTTAAGGAAAAGGGGATAGAGGGATACAGATAGAGGACTACTACACAGGTCCAGGACCTGATGTGCTGCCGCATGAGCGGACTGCTGGGCACGATGGACCTCTGGTCTGACCCAGCAGAGGCACTTCTTGTGTTCTTATGTTCATAAAAAGAGCCTTACCTCAACAGAACTGCTGACTCCAATGGCTTTGATCAAATTCATATTAATAAATGTATGCATTTCCTTAAGCGTTTTATTCTGCAACCAAAATGAAAAAATAAAAATCACACAATGTTTTTGCAATCACACCGATTTCTGCAGCTAAATGCATGAGCAAATCAACTATGTTTTTACCAAATGTGCCGTAGTAGAGATCAGTTACCTTTCCTGACTATATGATAAAATTAGGTCTTACCTGATAATTTTTATTCCCTAGCAACAGCAACAGATGAATCCAGAGACCAGCAGACGGAGATAGAGAAACTGATTAACAGGTGGTCCTATTGGCTGGCACTCCTCCTGTTTATCCAGTATTCTCTTATCTCCCAGCAGGAAAAGATCGCTATTCAACTAGCTCCTGAATTCTGGCTATGGCTGGAACTTTATTTTCTCCTGTTGAGGTTTCTCTTCAGTGAGACTGCCATTCTGTTTCTCCTGTTGAGGTTTCTCTTCAGTGAGACTGCCATTCTATTTCTCCTGTTGAGGTTTCTCTTCAATGAGCTGGCAGTGCTATTTCTCCTGTTGAGATTTCTCTTCAGTGAGCTGGCAGTGCTATTTCTCCTGTTGAGATTTTCTCTTCAGTGAGACAGGGGTGTCCGGCTGAACGGTGCCGGCTTTAGGGGTTACACCTGGGCCCCCCCAGGTCCCTGCCTCACCCTCCCTCCAGTGATAGAGGGTCTGACTGGGTCTCAATATTTTTCTTCTTTCCCTTCTCTGTAAAAAAAAAAAAAAAGAGACCACAGTTCCTCCATTCTGCCTGGTTACTGCTGATCAACCAGATTTAACTGGCCCTAACAACAAGCTTGTATGTATATCTGTTTGAACTTCAGGTTCTGTTTGGGAGTCTTAGTAATGTGGGTTCGGTCAACGAACGTTTAAGGCATGGATATTTTATTGAGGCTAAGTTTTATGACTAGAAATCCGTGGAGGGAGCCGGGACTTTCCGCCCTTTGCATGCACGCGCTTGGTTTCCTTGTTGGTTACAGCGCGGCAGTAGCGATGCGATTTCATGCTCGTAACTTGTTCTCATTGTTGGGTTTCAGTGCAGCAATAGTAGTCCTGTTTATTCTGAGGCTCTCTTTCATCGGTGTTTGTCACGGCCATGTGCAGCTGATTGTGCAGGTGCCGGTTTATAGCAGCATGAGATGGGACATTTTTTTTTTCCGGCGCTGTGGGCCGTTCTTCTGGTTGTTCCCCGAGTCTGATTTTATTTCTATGCAAGCCACGGCAGGGTAAATTTTGCAGGGCTTGAATCCGACTATGTTTCTAGGAGCATTGATGCAGCGGCCACGTGTCAGTGAGAATCAGGTGTGCGCTTGGGTCTCCGGCGATGGCGGGAGAGCTGCAGCGTTCCGGTAGTTTGTTTCCAGCTGACTTTGGTCAGGGTATGCCGGGGCTTCTCTCCTTTCCGGTTCAGACAAGTTGTATGTGTTTCACCAGCTTTGGGACAAGCTTGGGCAGATTTATATGTCTATGTCTGTGTTCCTGCTGTACTCCCTTGAAGGAAGCTGCTTGTTTAATCAGACTCTGGGGTTAGCACTCAAGGGGTTTACCAGAGAAACTCTGACCTGTGCTAGATCACCCAGTCTCGGTTTGTCTCCGGACTGGGGCGACATACGGCAACTCACGGCACGGTGAGATCAGCAGTAAGATAGTGCCCTGTATTTCACACATTGTCTCTCTTGGGGTCCCTGCAGATTGAGCCTTTGTCTGTTGGTAACTGTCCTTATTTGGGCCCCTGTGCTGAGCTGCATGTGTCCAATAGTGTCACAGGATATATATGCCTAAAGGTAGTACAAACAGTTTCCAAGTTCGGGTTGTCTCTATGGGCATAATGACACTGCGCATCTTCCTGCGGCCAGGACTCTCTTTCTCTATTTCTGAGGGGGCCTGGACTTCAGATTTCCATGCTTATCACGCTGGTTTCTCCTGTCACCATTTTCTCATGGCACATACTAGACAGGCTCCCCCGACCAGATAGGATGGGCTGTACAGCTCCTTTTAACCAGGAGCCAGTTACCTATTCTATCAAACCCGCGGAGGATCACGCGCTATGTGGCTGTTAGCCTGAAGCCTCATTAGCAATGTGAGCTTTGTCTGATACCTGTAAGGATGCTGTGGTTTTACACAGGGCGGTAGATGCAACATCTTGATTGAGTCTAGTACGTATTCACTTTAAAGGACTCATGTTGCATGGGGTTAGTACTGTTTTCATGGTTCCAGTATATTCCTCTTTACATTGTGAACCTTGATTTTTCCTAGGAGAATCTTCTTGCAGATCCTACAGTCTCATCCTGCCATTCCCTGACCTTCTGCACTTCATTCTGAGGGGATCTTGACTTCTTCCAATGACTCTTCAGGCTTTCTCATGAGGGAGAAGACGCTATAATGTCAGGTCAGGGGGCTGTGAAGATTTTTCAGGATGCTTGCATCTTTGCATCCTCCTCAGGTTTCCAGTTCGTTCTTGGAGTCTCTATGTTTTGAGTTTCCCTTTTCAGTATTACTGGTCCTCAGGACAGTTCTTGTAGTTCTTCGGGAACTAAGGGACGTTGTTCCACTTACTGCATGGTGCCCAAGACGGGGGCATTGGGCAGGCTGGATCCCATTCTGCTGATTTAGTTTCTCGGGGTTACACATTTCTGCAGACAACCTGGGAGTATATTTACATTTTCTCTATGGACTCCGAATCGGCACTTGGTTTGCCTGCCTCTCTTGGAGCGGCGCTTTCGGTTTTGGCACATGCCATTTCGCCTACCCAAGGCTTCATGAACGTTTTAGGTGATGTGGGCGGTGGTACCGTTTTGGCGCTACCTGGCGATTCATCTAATTTCTTCTTGACTGCCTGCTTGATTCGGACAACTTCCAGTCGGGCCATTTGACTGACACGAAAAGGGTGCTATCTTTTCCTCAGTTCTTTACACGTGCGCATCTTCGAATTTGCACAGCGCTCTTTTCTCCTGTACTATTTATTGGTATATCGGGGTAATGTTTTTATTCATATAGGAGAGACATGTGTTTCTTTCCGGAGACTTGGGCGTGGGGTCTCGGTCTCAGATTGGTATTCTTCTTCGCTTACCATGACCAAGAGTATGGGATTCTGTACAGTTTCTGGGATCCATATTGCTGACTCCACGGGGGATTTCGACTTGCTTTCCCCTTCTTATGCTACAGCAGTCGCTTTTGTTCCGGTGGTTCCCGTTATCTCAGGGCTCCAATTATTTGGTATGCTCCTCCTGCATCGCTCTGTATGATTTGGTGGCTCAGCACGATTTCTCTTTTCAAGGCATACCTCGGTCTTTGCTGGACTATCTCATGACCACCGACCATCCCGGGCTGTCGGGTTGGGGGGCTCGGTGGCTTCCATCCTCAGCTCCAGGAGTCCGGTCTTCAGAGGCGACTCAGTACTTGTTCATTCTTCTACTCTTGAGCAGGGTCAGGCTACCTTTCTGGAGCTTCAGATCATTCTTCCGGATTGCCGCTAAGGGTCCTTTTGGTCAGTATTAGGATGGGGGTATTTTTCTACAGCTTGGGCAGTAGGTGTTGTACTCATTGGCAGGTGAAGTTGTTCTGCTTCAATGGGTGGACTCTCATCTTCGTCTTCTGTTGGCAGATCCTTTTATGGATCAGGATAAACATAGAACATAGAAACATAGAAATAGACGGCAGATAAGGGCCCACGGCAGTGTTCCCTCTAAGCGGGCGGGTGTTGTGAGCAAACTTTTTTCACTGTGAGCTAAAAATATCGGGCGCCAGCAAGTTATGAGCCAAATAAATATGTTGTCAAAGTTGCTGATACATGAGGACGAGGTATTCAAAGGAATTTTAGGCCTACACGCTAAATTAAATAACGTTAAATAATATTTTTAAGAACACAGAAATTGTAGGGATGAAATGATATCTTAATAAATGTTTTACAACAAATGTAGTTATGTCTGTTACATCCATATGTGTAAACTGTAAATTAAAAACAGTCCAGAAGACAATACGTTTGATGCTTTCAATTTCTAGACCAGTGTTTTTCAACCTTTTTTGGGCAAAGGCACACTTGTTTCATGAAAAAAATCACGAGGCACACCACCATTAGAAAATGTTAAAAAATTTAACTCTCTGCCTATATTGACTATATATAAAGTAATTCTCTTGAATAGGAATCAAATAAACACAAAGAAAGTATTTTATAATTACTTTATTATGAAATAAAAATTATAAAAATTATAAAATACTTTATTCAGTGCGAAACCTGGGCCTGTTTGGCTGAACACAAAGCTGATATTCTGGCTGGAATGGAAGAAAGACACACACGTAGCTCTTCGTCAACAGCTCTCAGTCTCTCTCTGTATTTGGTTTTTATAGCATACAAAAATAGACAAATATACCCTCCATCCTTTTTATTAAACCACAATAGCAGTTTTTAGCGCAGGGAGCTGCGCTGAATGCCCAGCACTGCTCTTGACGCTCATAGGCTCCCTGCGCTAAAAACCACTATTGCGGTTTAGTAAAAGGGGACCATATTGTAAAATATAGACAGCAGATATAAATTCAGAACTGTGCATAGTAAGTGAAGGGAAGTTTTCATCTCTGGGAATTTACCCAGTTAACTATTAAGTTATTTGGGCAAATTCCTTTGAAAACTGTGGTAATACTGCCTCCACTTTGCTAAATTTAAAATAAAATCATTTTTCCTACCTTGTCTGGTGATTTCTGGTTGCACTTTCTTCTTCTGACTGTGCATCCAATCTTTCTTCCCTTCTATCAGCCTGTATGCTTTCTCTCCTCCACACCTCATTCCCTCCCCCAACTTTTTCTTCCTCTCTCCCTGACCTTTCTTTCTTTTTTTCTGTTTCTCTTCTTTCCTTCTGTTTCCCTGCCTGCCCCCTTTCTTTCTTTCTCCCAGCCTCCTGTCCAGCAGTAACTCTCTTCCCTTCCTCCCCTCCCAGCAGCATCTCTCCGTCTCCCTCTCCAGTAGCAGCTGTCCCTTTTTTTTTCCTTGCCCAGCAGCTTCCCAGATTCCTTTCCCTCCTCCCCTCCCAGATGCATCTCTCCTTCTCCTTCTCCCTCTCCAGTAGCAGCTGTCCCTTTTTTTTTCCTGGCCCAGCAGCTTCCCAGATTCCTTTCCCTCCTCCCCTCCCAGAAGCATCTCTCCGTCTCCTTCTCCCTCTCCAGTAGCAGCTGTCCCTTTTTTTCCTAGCCCAGCAGCTTCCCAGATTCCTTTCCCTCCTCCCCTCCCAGAAGCATCTCTCCTTCTTCTCCTTATCCAGTAGCAGCTGTCCCTTTTTTTCCTTGCCCAGCAGCTTCCCAGATTCCTTTCCCTCCTCCCCTCCCAGAAGCATCTCTCCTTCTTCTCCCTCTCCAGTAGCAGCTGTCCTTTTTTTTCCTGGCCCAGCAGCTTCCCAGATTCCTTTCCCTCCTCCCCTCCCAGATGCATCTCTCCTTCTCCTTCTCCCTCTCCAGTAGCAGCTGTCCCTTTTTTTTCCTGGCCCAGCAGCTTCCCAGATTCCTTTCCCTCCTCCCCTCCCAGAAGCATCTCTCCTTCTCCCTTTCCAGTAGCAGCTGTCCCTTTTTTCCCCTGCCCAGCAGCTTCCCAGACTGATAGTGGTTTTCTCCCCTCCCAGCAGCTCTTCTTACTTCCCAGCGCAGCGATTCACGAAGGCAGCCTCGGGTCCTTTGTTGTGTCGCGCCGCCTCTGAGGAAAGAGGAAGTTGCATCATCAGAGGCAGCCGCGACTCAGCAAAAGCCCCGAGGTTGCCTTCGTGAATCGCTGCGCTGGGAAGTAAAGGAGAGCTGCAGAGAGGGGAGAAAGCCACTGTCGGAGGCTCCCCAAGATCTCTCCGGCCCAGCGCACGCTTCCGATGCTGATCTTGCAGAAGTTCAAATGAGTCAATCTTGCCGGTCCTGCGCTGTGACGAGAAACTTGTGCGCTGCGACCTAATATTTTGTGCGCCAGCGCACGCCAGCGCAGCTTAGCGGGAACACTGGCCCACGGCCCATCTAGTCTGCCCACCTTAATGTCCCTCCCCTACCTTTGCCCTGTGAATAGATCCCATGTGCCGATCCCATTTGGCCTTAAAATCAGGCACGCTGCTGGCCTCAATCACCTGTAGTGGAAGACTATTCCAGCGATCAACCACTCTTTCAGTGAAAAATAATTTCCTGGTGTCACCTCGTAGTTTCCCGCCCCTGATTTTCAACGGATGCCCTCTTGTTGTCGTGGGACCCTTGAAAAAGAAGATATCTTCCTCCGCCTCGATGCGGCCCGTAAGATACTTGAGCATCTCGATCATGTCCCCCCTCTCTCTGCGCTCCTCGAGCGAGTATAGCTGCAATTTGTCAAGCCGTTTTTCGTATGGTAGATCCTTGAGTCCCGAGACCATCCGGGTGGCCATTCTTTGCACCGACTCCAGTCTCAGCACATCCTTGCGATAATGCGGCCTCCAGAATTGCACACAGTACTCCAGGTGGGGCCTCACCATGGATCTATACAATGGCATAATGACTTCCGCCTTGCAACTGACGAAACCCCTTCGTCAGATAAGAGTTTGGATAGACTTTCTCTCCGCGGAATCTGAGCATGGCCCATTTCTTGTATGTTACAGTGTACAGCGCTGTGTACGCTCTGGAAAGTGTGCATGTTAGTAATAGTGTAATCTTCTGCATCCTGGATATTGAGATTTGTGGCTCAGGCGTTCTAGCTCTTTTTATGGACGTGAGATCTCCTTGACCTAGACCTCATCTCTCAATTCTAAGCTTCCTAGCTTCTTTGGCGGGCCCAGGGAGTGGGAGTTAAAGGGGGTAGCTGCATGGCTCCTTTCTCGCTTCTGCCTTCTCTTTTTCAGTGTTTTCCGCTGGCTGATGATGGCTTGGATTTGCCATCTCGAGCTCACTTTCCGGGCACAGTATTTGTAGAATCTCTGGATTGGCGAAGCCATCCTTACTTTGCGGATTTGATGAGTCTTTCGACAGCCGGACTAAGAAGTTTCCTGGTATCTCCGGCTTTGCTTGCCTAGGGTCCGATCAACATTGATATTTGTACTACTTTAGTATTACGACCTAGTTAAAAAAAAAAAAAAAAAAAGATCTTGGCTGACGTGTAAGGGTTATGCGAAGCAAGTTGTTTTCTTCTCTTATCCAGGTGCTACGGACGTCTTCTCCTGTGGCTTCTGCTTCCTTTTGGAGGTTTTTCCTTTCTTGGATGCTTCTTAACGTTTGAACCACTCCAGAGTTCCTTTTTGGCATAGGTGTATTGCCGAGGGCTTAGCGTTCAATTCCCTTCAGTTTCTAGTGCCATTCTTTGCTTGTTACAAGGGCTAGGTATATTGCTCTTCGCTTATTTCTCAGCTTCATGTAGTTCAGTTCCTAAACAGAGTGCAGTATATTCATGCACCTCTGAGAAAGCCCGGTTTGGAGTACAATCTTCACGTACTTCTTCTCAGTTTACCGAAGGCTTCATTTCATCCTTGTCTTTTGGGACTCTAAAGGGCTGTGCCGTTGAACATGGGGTTTCTTGTGGCCATGGCTTCAGCTCTGCAGTTTTCTATGTTGCAGGCCTTGTTCAACGGGGATTCCTATTTCTGATTTCCGAAATATGGGGTATCAGTTCGGATGGTACCACTATTTCTTTCTAGGGGGGTGTCATCCTCTCTTTTATGTCATGCTCGCTTTTCCTTCCTTCTTCCTGGGAGGAGAAATTGGGAGCAGTGCTTTTATTCACTGCGTTTTTTGATACGTACGTAGCGTTCTCCGTGAGCTCGGTTTCTAACGACTTTTAGTTTTTTATATCTCCTTTTTGTATTCTTCAAGGGACGCCTCAAACGTATGGTGGTGTCCAAAGCCTCCATCGCTCGATGGGTCCAGGAGGACATTCTTTATGCTTGCTTGCTAGCAGGGAAGCGGTTGGCGAAAGAACTTCATGACCATTCCGCTGGAGCGATGGCTACTTCTTGGGCTTGGCCCAGAGGTTTTTTCCTTGGAGGAGATTTGTCTCGTGGCTAATTGGTCTTCCGTGAGTGCTTTCTCTCCGCTTTCTGCTTGGATGTGGGGGCGCATGTGGTAGGGGCGTTTTGTGCTTCGGTTGTTGCGGAGGCGGCGTTTGCTTCCCACCCAGATTGAGGATTGCTTTGCTACATCCCATTGGATTCATATGCTGCTGTTGCTAGGGAAGGAAAAATTATGTTCTTACCTGTTAATTTTCTTTCCCTTAGACGCAGCAGATGAATCCAGAGCCCCACCCTTTCTGGATATTGTCTCTCAGTTTTTTCTTTTGCAACTTTCGCAGTTTGTTATTATGGCAGGTTGTTTTCTGTATTATTGCATTTTGAGATTTGTTATGGGAAAGAAGTTTTTTACATGCTATGCCTATTGATGGTTACGGATGCTTGGGCAAGGAGCTATACTGGATAAACAGGAGGAGTGCCAGCCAATAGGACCACCTGTTAATCAGTTTATCTCCGCCTGCTGGTAGATGTGAGCTATCCCATTGGTCTCTGGATTCATCTGCTGCGTCTAAGGGAAAGAAAATTAACAGGCAAGAACATAATTTTTCCTTCCTTTAGTCACAGCAGATGGATGGGTTATGTCCATCTACCAGCAGGCAGAGATAGCACTGAATTGCCTGTAGATATAGGATGGCACATTCCCTGGGTCTTCAGTATTACTCTTACAAAACAGAAGAAAAAAAATACAGAGCAGCACTAACCGCCATTTAACTCCCTCCTCTTTATAATTGGCCAGCTCCAAGCAACTACCATTAAAACAAAGGATTACAGAACACAACCAGTGTGAAACCTGTTATGGAGACAAAAATTTCTGAACAAAACACAATGGAAGGTTAGGTTTATACCTTTGATAATCTTCTTTGTTATTCCCTGGAAGATCTGATACGCTAGGTGTTCAATCCCAACCCGGGAGTTGCAGAAATCCACATCTTTTCTGAGCACATGCTCCATCCCCTTAATTGGATATGTTTACTAACTCTCAGGCTAAGTCCCAAAGCCAAGCAACATACCTGAACAAATCCAGGGCAAGGAAGTACAGGGGGCATCTCCATAAGTAAATCATGAACTGGCTTGCTTTGCAAAATATAACAAGTGAGAAACAGGCACAAAGGCAACTCAGAAAAACATTGAGGAACAATTTAGAATTAAATCTGTGTGCAACGAGCACCAAGGTCTTCGGTAATGTACATACTCACAGAAACTCCAAACAGTATCTGGCAACTGGCTGGAAAATCTTCAAGCCTATGAAAGTAACCAAGGCAGAAAGGAGCCGACTACACCAAACAACTGAGTGTACACAGAGAGGGTGCGTTGTATAGAGTCCACCAGGGACTAACAGAAAGAAGATTAAAGGTATAAACCTAATCTTCCATTCTGTTATGTCCCTTCTGGATTCCATACGCTAGGTGACGTACCAAAGCAACGGAAGCTAGGGAGGGACAAAAGAGCCTGCCCTCAAACCCAAGGTCTCAAAACGTGGCATCAAAAAGCATTCTATAAACTTGGTAAAAGTATGAAGAGAGGACAAAGTAGCCATCCTACAAATTTCATCAGGATGAATCGCACAAGATTAATCCCAGTACACAACCACACCCATCGCAGAATGTGCTTTAAGCAAAATCAACGGCTGCTTGCCAGGGCGATGTAAGTTGTGGAAATGGCCATTCTAATCCATCGAGCAGTTAGAACAAAATGGTGTTCAGACAGTCTGAACTCAGTCCTCTCCAAATAGTGGAGCAAGAACCGGTGGACATTCAATTTGCCTAAGATTTGATGTTTGCGCTCCAAACCCGTTGGATGAAAAGCAGGCAATCTAACCTCCTGGTTGACAGGAAATGCCGAGACCACTTTTGGCAAGAAGGAAGATACAGTACAGAGGAAACAGTTGCATCTGTAATACAGAAAATGGTTCTCTGCATTGAAAGTGCCTGAAGCTCTGAAATACGCCGTGCTGAGACAATGGCATCCAGAAAAAAAAAGTCTTGATCCAGAAGAGAAACATCCTTCAGAGGTTCAAAAAGGGCCTTACCAAGGCCCTGCAAAATGGTGTTAAGATTCCACAAAGGGAAAGGAAGACGTAAGTGAGAATGCAGATGAAGCGCCCCCCCCCAAAAAAAAAAAAACAACAAAAAACTGAACACATCTGGATGAGAAGTAAGCGAACTAGTGCTTTTGTGTGTTCAAAAACACAAATGTCCTGCAACCTGAACTTGAAGAGAGGCCACTGCCAGACCTTTGTCTAAGCCAGGGGTGCCCAAAATGTCGATCGCGATCTACTGGTCGATCCCAAAGGCAATGCTGGTAGATCGCTGAGCGCTCTGCGCTCAGATGACACGCTTACCGCTCAATGTCCTCCGTTCTTCCCTCTGGACCTATCACAGTTTAAAGTTCATTACGGCAGCCTGCAGAGCAAACGTAACAGGCTGCCACTGGCCTCTGTAGCACATTCCCTCTGCCGCGGTGCTGCCCCTGATGTTAGAGGAGGTGCGGGACCGTGGCAGAGATAATGTGCTACAAAGGCTGATGGCAGCCTGCTACGTTTGCTCTGCAGGCTGCCATAATTAACTTTCAACTGTGATAGGCCTAGAAGGAAGAACAGAGATGAGGACAGTTGCAATCAAGAGGTCTGAGGTCCTAATAGTCACTGTGTGCAGGAAGCAGCGGACATAAGGCTGTGCCCATTGCGAAGGCCCCGGTAGGATGGAGGTTGCTTTAGAGCCACTGGATCGGGGGGGGGGGAGACAAAAGGACCTTAAGGAGGGGAGGGTGAAAGCAGCCTTGAACCAAAAGGGAGGGGGAAGACAGGGCAGATCCTGGATTACTAGAGGGGTTAGAGAGAGGAAACACCCTGAACCGAGGAAAGAGAGATGCCAGACCCTGGGGAGGGGGAAGACAGAGTGAGAGAGACAGACCTGGACCAAAGGTGGGAGGACTCAAAATGTTAGCAGAAGGAAGATAGAGAGAAGGAGAAACCTGAAACAAAGGGGAGGCAGAAGAGAGGGGGGGCAGATGTTGGACTATGGAAGGTGCAGACAGAGGGGAAAGACCCTGAGGAAGAACAGAGATGCAAAATCATAACAGAGGAGGGAGAGAGAGAGGGAGACATGCTGCCAATAGGGGTGAAGGAGAGAGAAAGAAAAAGTTGAACTCCTGGAAGGACAGAGATGTTGGTTGGGGAATGGAACAAGGTCTGGAGGACAGAAGAGGTGCACACAGTATATATAATTAAATATGTGGGGTCTTTTACTAAGGCGTGCTAGCCAATTTAGCGCGTGCTAAATGCTAATGCCTCCATAGAATATAATGGGCGCATTAGCACTTAGCGCGCGCTAAATCGGCTAGCGCACCATAGTAAAAGAGGGGGTATATGTTTAGTATTTTTATTATTGGTAGATCATTTTGACTTGGTCATTTTAAAAGTAGCTCGCAAGCCCAAAAAGTGTGGACATCCCTGGTCTACGCCCTCCTGAAGGAAAGCCAGGACTACTGAAATAGGAGCCTTTTCAGGCTCCACCTGATCCTTAGCACATCACTGTTGGAAAGCCTTCCAAGCCTTGGCATAAGAAGCCAAAGTAGAGGGTTTCTTCGAGTGCAAAAGAGTTGGAATAACTATCTCCAAATATCCGTGCTTCATCAAGACTGAGCGCTCAACAGCCTTGCCATAAGACCAAAACACCACAGGTTTTCCAAGGCTGATAAAATAACGAAGAAGAAGGAGCTGGAGCTGCTCGTACAGCTGAAGAGGTACAAGATCTGCATATCACGGGTGGAAAGGCCAATCCGGAGCCACCAGGATCAACAGACCAGGATACGTTACTATCTGGCAGATAATCCAACCAACCAAAGGCCATGGAGGGAACACATATAGGAGCTCGTGAACTGGCCAGGGCTGCACCAAGGCATCCAGCCCAAGACTTGTGCGCTGTGTTCTTTGACTGAAAAAGTGCATGGCATTCAAGTTCTCTGCTGAAGCCATCAAGTCCAGCTGAGGCTAACCCCAGCGCTGAACAATGAGACTGAACGCCTTCTGCGAGAGGGACCATTATCTCGGGTCCTGAATCTGTCGGCTGAGGAAATCTGCATGAACATTGTCGATGCCGGCCACTGAGAATGACAGAAGATGAGCTTCTGCCCAACAAAATAGCATGCGAGATTTTTAGCCCAAGGGAACACATCTCATGACCCCTTGATGATTTATATACGCCACTGCCGTGGCTTTGTCGGAGAAGACTCAAACAGCTTTTCCTTCTAGAAGGAGCTAGAGAGTGAGTAGCGCCTGCCGAATTACTTGAAGCTCCAGATGATTGATCGACCAATGCTTCTGACGAGGAGTCTACTGCCCCTGAATGGACTGTTCCTGACAGTGAGCACCCCAATCCGACAGGCTGGCATATGTTATGATAATCATCCACTCTGATATCCAAAGAAGCCTGCCCCAACAGAAAACCTCCCCCTGAAGCCACCAGCTCAGGCTCCGTCCAGAGACGCGGCATCTGAAGGGAATGAAGCTGCGGAGACCACCGAGACAGACGGGACTCTTGTAACAGGCACATGTGTGCTCGGGCCCAGGGAACCACCTCCAAAGAGGCCACCATGGACCCAAGAACCTGAACATATAGCCAGGCCACGGGAGCCAGGCATCCATAAGTTCTGATCTGCATGCCTCAGAAAGAAACACCCGATCTTTCTTGATATCGAAGAGAAGCCCCATATACTCCAAGGACTAGGAGGGCATCAAATTGCTCTTCTTGAAGTTGACAATCCACCCCAGCACCTGTAACTAAGACACTACAGTCTCTACCGCACTTTCACACTCCGAACAAGACGGAGCTCGAATCAACCAGTCGTCTAGGTAAGGATGGACTTGAATCCCCTGCCAGCGGAGAAAAGCCACCACAAATACAGTACCATCACCCTGGTGAACGTGCAGGGTGCCATCGCGAGAACGAAGGAAAGAGCAGTGAACTGGAAATGCTGTTGCCAACATGGAAATGAAGAAACCTTCAATGCTGCGGGTGGATTGGAACATGGAGGTAAGACTCTGAGATCCAAGGACACCAGATACTCTCCTGGAGAGACAGCTGCTATTACTGTACGCAGTGTTTCCATTCAGAAATGAGAAATCCACATAAAACAGTTGACCGACTTTAGATCCCGAATGGGCCTCCAGTTTTCTGAGTCTTTCTGTGGTACGATGAAGTATAAGGAGTATCTGCCTCAGCCCAATTCTTGCTCTGGAACGGGTTCTATCGCTGCGATGTCTAAAAGACGTTGCAAAGTAGTGCGGAATAGAACCTCTTTTCTCAGCCAGAGTGTCCAGAAAGAGCTCCAGAGGCAGGCAAAAGAAATCTATCTTGTACCCCCTCCCAAATGATGTCCAGCACCCATTGATCTGATGAAACATGAGTCCACTCCTAATAAAACTGAGAAAGGTGACCTTCAATACAAGGAAGCTCCGACTGAATCCGGTGTCATTGGGTCTTCTTAAGAGAAACTGCTGCTCAGGAACTAGAAGCCTGAAGCCGTCTAAAATTGGAATGAGAGTGGTAGCCCTGAGAATAACTCAGAGGAAAATCCTGCAGGTGGAACGAAAATTACTATGATCCCTGCATTCTGACTGACAAGACATGCTCACAGGGAGAGACTTAGGATGTTCAGCAACACTAGACATAGGGTCATCCAGGCCTTTACCAAAGAGAATCTGCCCAATTACAGAGCCAAAGAATCCGGCACGTGGACATTGCATAAGCTAAAATCTTGCTAAGAACTTGGATGAGATCATAAAGGGTGTCTGCTACATAATCCACACCATCCATCATCAGCGGAGGACAGGGGGGAAACGTCCGCAGAGGACGCACTGTGCAATCTGGAATGACAGGCTCAAGCTATAAAAGGAAGCAGCCACCGCCGCTTTGATATCTAAAAGACGCCACTTCAAAGATCTTTTCAACAAAATGTCCATTCTGCGATCCTGAGAATCCTTAAGTTTCACACATCTCTCACTAGGGAGGGCTGTGCACCTGATTTACCTGCACCACAGTAGAATCCACTTTAACAGGTTTTTGAACATTTGGTGCCAGCGGATAAAGCTTTGACATAGCTTTAAAAGAGCGCAGAGAGCTTTCTGGAGAGTCCCACTGTGTTTCAATTAGCCCAAGAAGCAGCAGGTGAAAAGGAAAAAAAAAAAAGGCAGCACCTTAGAGTGGTCCATGACCAAAGCCTGAGAAGTGGAAGGAGGAGAATCCAGCTTGGGCTCTTTTAGAAGATCAGCAATGAGAAGAGACATAACTATGCTGAAAAACTCTGCGTACCGCAGGATCATCCCCCAAATCCAGACTCTCAGGACGACTGAGGCGACTAGTCCCAGCAATGGTATCAGCTGGATCCAAAATAGATGCAGTGTCACGAGACAGCATGAATTCAAGATTGTAGCCTTCTCAAATGATATCTAGCACTCATCCATCTATAGTTACTCCCAGGCCTCCACATAGTTCAACAGCTATCCTCGAATCTGCATAGACTAACTGTCTGTATTCCCTGTGCCTTGCAAAGCTGCCTCAGCCTGTTTCAGCTCATGTGTGTAGCTGGACCTTGAAGGAGGATACTGTTCAGCTTCCAAAACCTGAAATCTTCAGGATAACAGTCAGAGTGAGACCAGGCTGACCTCAATGCCACCCCCACCCCCGTGCGCCATGAAGGGGAGAGGCAACATATAGCCAGCACTCTGAAAAAGGTCCACTACAACTGCCAAATCAGCCTGCACTCAAAGCTACTGAAAAAAAATCAGGGGCAAGCTAGCTTCAAGGGGAATGGTCCCCAAGTTCCTAAAATATTAAGCAAGGTGGCTAACAGATACCATAGAGGAATTGGCCTGCCAGCTGCAGATCCCAAGTCTGTTTCTTCTCCCAGGAAGAGTCACCCCAGGATGAATGGGAACTCTAGAGCAGTGTCCTTCAACCTCTTTACATCTATGGACCGGTGGAAATAAAATAATTATTTTGTGGACCGGCAAACTACTAAGACTGAAATTTTTTTTAAAACCCCAACCCTGCCCCGTCCCCGTGAGCTCGGTCCCGCAAACCATCTGTTCCCATACGCACAAGCCTCAAATAGTTATGATTTTATATTGAACACAGTTTTCTCCCCAGAAATTTTTTCCAGCCAGGTGTGATGGGACGGGCAAATTTGGTGGTTAGAATAGGGTCTTTAAATCCAGTAGCGCACCTAGTATATATGACAGCCAGTGCTGATCATTTTTAATATTTCTCTCTCTGTGTCTCTCTCTCTCTGTCTCTCAGATTTTTAGTAATAATCCATGAGTCACACAACAAGGGTGCACCTAGGAAAAGGCACCATCTTAAACACTGCAGTGAGCACTAGAACACCAACACATGCATTGTAAAACTAAACAAGCCAGATCCTGCAGTCAATGCTAACAGAAAACTATGTCCTTTTCATACACATAGAACACAGATACACCCTCGCTCAATATGGAATAATCACAAACTAAAAATAGAAATATGTAGACAAAAGTTAAACTGAGCCAAGAAATCAGATTCTACATACAATGTAACACCACAGAAATAGTGACACTTGTCCCCTAATACTGTGCAAAATATAAAGACAGTAGATGTAAATTTGAAAAAACTGATACATAACAATCACCACTTTACAAATTAACAAATAGAAATAAAACAGATAATAAGAAATAAGAAAATACCATTTTATTGGACTAATCCATTTTTCAATTAGCTTTCAGAGGCCAAATCTTTCTTCAAGACAGTACAGTATACTGCTGTTATGGTGTTCTTTCCTGACCTGATCTTTCCTCCCAAAACAATTGCTTTATTTTCATTTCCTATTTATAAACTTTTATCAATAGTTACACTACTACTTGATTCTACCTAAAGCAACAAAAAAATTTTTTCTACCTTTTGTCGTTTCTGCTTTAATCATCTTCTCTTCGCTCTCTTCTTTCTATACAGCGTTTGTCCTCTCTCCCTTCCATGCAACATCAGCCTTCTCTATTTGCTCCTTCCACCCAGCCTCTGCCCTCTCTTTCTCTTCCCCTTCCATCCACTGTCCACCCTCTCTGCCCTTTCCATACGGCATCTTCCCTCTTTTTATGTCCCTTCAATAAACTGTATATCCTGTGCCCTTTATCTCCTTTGTACATGATTTATTTCAGCTTCACCCCCTTTCCATTTTCTGTCTCCATCCCTTCCCCTATGCTCTGGCATAGGTCTAGCATCTCTCCTCTCCTTCCATCTCCCCCTCCATTATCTGGCATCTCCTCTCCCTCCTTCCATCTCCCCCTCAATTATCTGGCATCTCTTCTCCCTCCTTCCTTCCTTTCCCCTGGTCTGGTATCTGTCTCTTCCCCCCCCCCCAATGCTCTGACATCTCTCCCTCCCCTTCCATGGTCTGATATCTCCTTTCCTTCTTTCCTTTCCCTCCCTCTCATGGTCTTGGCATCTCTCTTTCCTCTCCTCTCCCTTCCTGGTCTTTCTTCTCCCTCCTTCCCCCCTCAGGGGACACTAATGAAATATTAAAAACAACAAATGTAAATATACTGATGTAAAACAAAGAATGCCAATTAAAACATGAATTGAATTAAAATGAATATAAATTTCAAATGCATAAAACAAGCAGAATAAAGATATGTATAAATACCATAAAACATAATCATAAGGACATGCATACATGTAGGTTATATCATGGATACATATATAAAAAGATATTAAAAAAGCATAAAGTACAGAAGGGGTAGGAGAGCTAGAAAAAAGGTAACCTGACTGCAACCAAGAGCAGAAGTGCAATGTCTTAAAACACCAAAAGGAAACACAGATATAGGAGCCCAGAACACAAGTAGCATAATACAGCATATGCAAGTATAAATATATATGTGGAGAAAGGCATCTATGGACTAAGGAAATGTGAGGAGAGCCCAGATAGCATGCCTTGATAAGGAATAAATGTCAAAGGGGAAAGCCGGTACCTTGTGAAGCAACTCAATGAATGTTCTGAACAACGGAAATGCTATGAAACAAAGCCAGAAAAATATACTAAAACCATGCTTAACATGATGCAAATGGTAGACATGATATATTTCATACTAAAGCTAAAAAATAATCAGTGAATGAAAGTAAAAAGCAAGCAATCAAAGACAAACTCTTACCATGCAGTAGCAGGCAAACGCTCCAAGCAGTGAAAATGAAAATAAAAATGCGCGCTTCACAGAAGGGCTTAAAAAGGTTGGACGTGACTGCGTAAGGAATCAAAATAAAACGTGACAGTATAAGAACATAAGAGCGTCAAGTTTAAGTGCTCCCACTAAGAACGCTTCGGAAAATGTATATGAGAAGAGGTAGAAAGCGCATGAAAGCTAAAATTGAAGGCTGGGCAACAGCTGAAAAGTTGAAAAAAGCATTGTGAAAGAAGGGAAACGCTCAGCAATCACCAAGGCCTGCAGCAAGCCAGCTTTCCTGTCTCCGTGCAATCTAGCATACCAAGAGAAGAAAAAGTAGATCTTTAACTGTCATCTTGCAATGTAATGCAAGATGAAAGCCGGGCGCCCGGCTAAAAGAGGCTAGGGAGAACACGAACATATTTTATTAAAGTATAAAAAGAAACAATATTCTGTACAATTGTCATTTTATAAATACAAATAATACAGGGCAAGGATCAACAAAACCCCCATCTCCCCTCCCCTTCACATATATCCCCTCTACTATCAAGAAAACTGAATAAACCAAATAACTGCAGAATGCTACACAAATATCATGCTAACAGAATACCGCAGTCACACGTGGCAGAGTGCAACTTGGGCAACTACCCCCTTGTAAGAGACAGCCCTAAGCCATCTGGAAGCTAAAGAAGCACTGCCTGGGCTTTGCACTCCCCAATTATGTCTAATATCAGCTCTAGCAGGATACATATTTCAAATCTGAAATATTCTAATCACAAGATAGAAATAAAAAATTTTTTCTATCTTTTGTCGTCTCTGGTTTCTGCTTTCATTGTCTTTTCACTCTCTTCCATCCAGCGTCTGCCCTCTGTCTCTTCAATCTAGCATCTGCCCCTTCCATCCACTGTCTGCCCTCTCCCCCTTCCATATGGTATCTGCCTTCTTTCTATGCCCCCTCTCTCCTTTTTACATGATTCATTCTGCTCTCTTCATTTTTCTCTCTCCTACACCAGATCTAGCATCTTTGTCCCTCTCTCCTTATTTCTCATCTGACCCCCTTCCCAGCATCAATCTCTCTCTACTTTCTCATTCCTCTCTCCCCTTTCCCTCATCTGATATCTCCATTCCATCCTGACTCCTTCCCCTCCTCTAATCTCCCTGCCAGCTGTTTCCTTCCTATTTTCCTCCTCCCCTACCCAGCAGTACCCCTTCTCCCTTTCCTCCTCCCCTTATCCAACAGTAACTCTCTTCCCTTCCCTTTCCCTTCTCCCCTGTCCAGCAGTACCCCTTCTCCCTTCCCTCTCCAGCAAATGTTTCCTCTCTTTAGGCTAACAGCAGCTCTGTGTGCTTTTAACTTCAGTACACAGCTGCCCCTAAGCAGTAGTTTAGCCGCGGTTTCATGAAGCTGCCTCAGGGCCTTTGGTAGGCCGGCCCACATCGCATCATCGAAGCGGGCTGGCCTAGCAAAGGCCCTGAGGCTGTCTCATGAAACCACGGCTAAACTACTGCTTAGGGGCAGCTGTGTTCTGAAGTTAAAAGCACACAGAGCTGCTGCTGCTGGTCTGGGGGGGTGCGGAGACAAAGGCAGGAGGCATACGCTGCAGGAGTCCCGGCGAAGGCAGGAGTGCAGGCACAGCGACGGCAAAAGGAAGTTGCAAGTCAGCTGACGCCAGCACTTTTTGTTGTGGAGGGGACCCGAATCCTTCACGGACTGGCAAGAATTTTTTGCGGTTCGCCACCGGTCCACGGACCAGTGGTTGAAGAACACTGCTCTAGAGCACTGATAGCTTCCAAAATCAAAAGGAAAAACCCCCTGAAAAATAAAAAAAAAAGTTTCAAATAAAGCAGATCAAACATATACCTTACTGCAAGCATGCAGAAGGAAAAAACGAAGGGGGCTACACACTCCACTGAAGAAGGAGTTGAAAACTGCGATACCTTCTGCAAAAATGTCCAGGTTTGGATTCACTACCCACTTGTCCAGAATGACACACCTATTGCACTAGAAAGGGCATCTTTAGGGATTAGCGCACACTAACACAATTATGCATGCTAATATACTTAACGCCCTTTCGTGAATTTCCATGAATGGGAAAGTTAATAGTATTCAGTGTAATCTAGTACTGCTCATAATAGTGGTCTCATTTACATCATACAGCATCAATGCTCAGATCTGCAGTTCAAGTTTAAATGTATACCACCTCTATGTCACTCAGTAACACAAATATTCTTGTTTTAATGTATTATAACTTTGAAAATTAAAAAAAAGCAGAAATACTGTACCACAATATTTAAGTTGTGTCGAAGCATGGCATTCTGAAAATGCATCATCTCTATTTCTTTCTGAAGGAACATTCTCTCAGTCTCTAACCTTCTAGAGGTCTCCTTCTCTGCACTGAGAGCCAGGGCTAGTGCTTTATTATTATGTTTTAAGGAGACCTTAAAGCTTGTAGAATTATCTGGAAGAAAAAGGACAACAAAAAATGATCACCAATTGGGAGAAGATTAAAAAAAAAAACACCCCACACAAAACAAAAAGACTATACACATCTCCTCTAAGTACCACCATAGAGAGAAAAAGCAGTTACTTACCGTAAAAGGTTTTATCCAGGGACAAAAGGCAGATATTCTCACATGGAGCCCCGGTACAGATAGCTTTAAAAGTGCATTGCCACTTTAAAAATTTTACAAAGTTCGTGAACTGCCCGCACTGCGCACGTCCGAGTGCCTTCTCGCCCAATGCAGGCTCACAGTTCCTCAGTTCCATAAGCAAGCTAAGAAGCCAACCAGGTGAGGTGGGAAGGTTGTGAGAATATCTGCCTGCTGTCCCTGGATAGCACCTATTACAGTAAGTAACTGTACTTTATCCCAGGACAAGCAGGCATTATATTCTCACATGTGGGACTCCCTAGCTTAGAATGGGACGGAGGGAGTGTTGACCATTAAGACAATAAATTTTACAATACTGCTTGGCCGAAGTGACCCTCCTGCCTGGAACTGAATTCCAGACAGTAGTGAGATGTGAATGTATGAACTGAGAAGTTGAGCATAGGAAAGGAAGAGAAGCTGCCATGGTTCAGATCTTGTGGGATGTGACACAAATCCCAGTTGCATCCCAGCCTGAGCATAAGAGAAAAACGATACAAACCACTAATCTTGTAGATATAGTTCTCTTGGATACAAGACGTCCCAACTTAGGATCAAAGGAGATGAAAAGTTGAGGAGATGTTCTATGTGGCTAAATTCTCTGTAAGAAGGAAGCCCAGGCTCATTGGAAACTAGTATGAAGAGCTGGAAGCGTCTCAGAAGGAGTCCACTCGCCAATGTTACCGTCAGAAATGGACCCGCTTTTCCTCCTGGTGTGCTGCTTGACAGTTGGAGCCTCTATCTGTCCTGATGTAATGGAAGGCGAAGTGCCTCACGAGGCATATTGTCAACTCCCAATTCCGCCAGGTATTCCTGGGTAAAGCGGGAGTCGGACTGAAGATCCAGGTTCAGAGCTCTGCCCATGTCAGAGATGAAACGAGAAAAGGAGGAGGTCCGAAAAAAAAGATTCATTCTCAGGGGGAGTTTCTGACCGAGATCGGGGTGCAGCCGAGAAAGAGGGAGAGACTTCCCTGGAATAGTAAGCCAGAGCCTCAGACTACCCTGAATGGGAGACCGAAGAGGTTCGACTAAGGCAAGTAGGGGGCGTCGAAGAACGGCCCCATGCCAAATGGACCGGGGAAGACCCCGGAGTCCGAGGAAATCGCCAAGAAAGCTTTGGAGAAGACGGGGTATAGGAAAAATCCTCAACTGGCTTTGAAGTAGGTCTCGTAGAAGCCTGCAAGCTCCTCGATGGGGAACATAACACTAGAGTCCAATTCAAGGATAAGCATGTGTGTAGATGGTTTCGAGGTCAGAGACCTGCCCCGACAGGGCGGGGAAGATCGGGGTCTCTTAGAAGAGGCAACCCTCGCCCCAGTAGCGGGGAAAACACGGATCCCCAGCCGGGTCCCCCGAAAAGTCCTAGGCGCCTCAGGGGAGGATGAATCACTCGAGGGAACCTAACAAATCTTACGGGTGAGGTCTCGAGAGAAGAGGGGACGCTTAGGTTGGTCAGACTGCGACTGGGTCAAGACCGAGGTCACAGGTGTCAAAGTTGGGACAAATTGGCTGACCACCGAAGAAAACTGTGTGGTAATAATAGCCTTAAGCATGTCCTCGAACATAGGCACCGAGACCAAAGGAAGTTGGGTCAGAGGTGCAGCAGTGCGCTCTTTCGGGGGCGACCTTGAGGAAGAGTATTGTCTACATGAGAAGGCACGCTTAGAGTGATGTCTCGAAGGCACTGACGAGGCGGAGCTGACATGAGACTCTGAGGTAGGCTTCTTTGCCGGCACACCTTAGGAAGAAAGAGGAGACTTATCCGAGGCCGGAGCAGTAGAAGAGGCCAAGGCCGAAACCTTCGAGGCTCAGGACTTCGAGGCCTAGGCGCCCAACAAGGGAGTCGAGGCCGAGGCGCCCAACGAGGGTGCCAAGGCCGAGCTCGAGGCCTGTCCCGCAGGATCCATGGGGCCAAAGAGTTAGAGAATCTTGGCCACCCTTCGACGAAGAGCCCGCGGTTGTAGAGTCGCACAACAGGGACACAACTCAGAGCGGTGCTCTGCACCCAGGCACTCTACACACCAACGATGGGGATCGGTGATGGAGATAACCCGGTTACACTGAGTGAAGTTTTTAAATCCGGAACGAGGCCTGGACATAAGAAAAAGGACGGCCGCGGCCCCACGAGGCCAGGCGGCCAGAGGAAGACTGGGAACCTGGTCAAAAAGCACAGTTACTTACCGTAACAGGTGTTATCCAGGGACAGCAGGCAGATATTCTTGACTGATGGGTGACGGCACCGACGGAGCCCCGGTACGGACAATTTTAGAGTGATTGCACTCTAAGAACTTGGAAAGTTCTGGCAGGCCGCACCGCGCACGCGCGAGTGCCTTCCCGCCCGACAGAGGCGCACGGTCCCCAGTTAGGATAAGCCAGCTAAGAAGCCAACCTGGGGAGGTGGGAGGGACGCAAGAATATCTGCCTGCTGTCCCTGGATAACACCTGTTACGGTAAGTAACTGTGCTTTATCCCAGGACAAGCAGGCAGCATATTCTTGACTGATGGGTGACCTCCAAGCTAACAAAAAGAGGGATGGAGGGAAGGTTGGCCATTAGGAAAACAAATTTTGCAAAACAGATTGGCCGAAGTGTCCATCCCGTCTGGAGAATGCATCCAGACAATAATGAGATGTAAAAGTATGAACTGAGGACCAAGTAGCAGCCTTTCAGATTTCCTCAATAGGAGTGGAACGGAGGAAAGCTACAGAAGCTGCCATCGCTCGGACTCTATGGGCCGTGACAGAACCTTCCAGTGTCAATCCGGTCTGAGCATAACAGAATGAAATGCACGCTGCCAGCCAATTAGACAACGTACGTTTAGAAACAGGACGTCCCAAATTATTCGGATCAAAGGACAGAAAGAGTTGGGGAACTGATCTGTGGGGTTTCGTACGCTCTAGATAGTAAGCTAGAGCCCTCTTACAATCCAAAGTATACAGAGCCTGTTCCCCAGAATGAGAGTGAGGTTTCGGAAAAAAGACAGGCAGAATAATGGATTGGTTGAGATGGAATTCAGAGACAACCTTAGGGAGAAACTTTGGATATGTATGCAGAACCACTTTGTCATGATGAAAGACCGTAAAAGGTGGATCTGCAACTAGTGCATGTAGCTCACTGACCCTCCTGGCAGAGGTAAGAGCAATAAGGAAAAGTACCTTCCAAGTGAGAAACTTGAAAGGAGTGGTAGCCAAAGGTTCAAATGGAGGCTTCATTAAGGCGGAAAGAACCACATTGAGATCCCAGATAACCGGAGGGGCTTTAAGAGGTGGTTTCACATTGAAAAGACCCCGCATGAACCTGGACACCAGGGGATGAGCTGAGAGAAGTTTTCCATGAACCGGCTCATGAAAAGCAGCAATGGCACTGAGGTGGACTCTGATGGAAGAAGACTTAAGGCCAGAGTCAGACAAAGAAAGCAAATAATCCAACAATGTCTCCACTGCCAGGGAAGTGGGATCAAGATGATGAAGAAGACACCAGGAAGAAAATCGTGTCCACTTCTGATGGTAACATTGCAGAGTGGCTGGTTTCCTGGAGGCATCTAGAATGGAACGAACGGGCTGAGACAAAAGAGTATCATGAGAAGTCAGCCCGAGAGATACCAAGCTGTCAGGTGCAGAGACTGGAGGTTGGGATGCAGAAGGGTCTCCTGATGCTGTGTAAGCAGTGAAGGAAACAGTGGAAGAAGAAAAGGTTCCCTGGAACTGAGTTGAAGTAGAAGGGAGAACCAATGTTGCCTTGGCCACCTCGGAGCAATCAGAATCATGGTGGCTCGTTCCCTCTTGAGCTTGAACAAGGTTCTCAACATGAGAGGCAGAGGAGGGAAAGCGTACAGGAACAGATTGGACCAGTCGAGGAGAAATGCATCCGCTGCCAGACGGTGAGGAGAGTAGAGTCTGGAGCAGAATAGGGGCAGCTGGTGATTGTGAGGAGCTGCAAAGAGGTCTATCTGAGGAGTGCCCCATTGAGCGAAGATGGACTGTAGTGAAAGGATCGAGTGTCCACTCGTGAGGCTGGAGAATTCTGCTAAGCTTGTCCGCCAAGGAATTCTTTTCTCCCTGAATGTAGATAGCTTTCAGGAATAGATGGTGATTTATGGCCCAAGTCCAGATCTTCTGGGCTTCCTGGCACAAGAGGCGAAAGCCCGTCCCACCCTGCTTGTTGATGTAGTACATCGCAACTTGATTGTCTGTGCACAGCAGGAGAACTTGAGGAAAGAGAAGATGTTGGAAGGCCTTGAGGGCATAAAACATCGCTCTGAGTTCCAGGAAATTGATGTGATGCTTCTTTTCCTGGGCTGTCCAAAGGCCTTGAGTTTGGAACTCGTTCAAATGAGCTCCCCAGGCATAAGGGGAGGCGTCGGTGGTGATGACTAGTTGATGAGGAGGTAGATGGAACAGAAGACCTCTGGAGAGATTTGAGGATATCAACCACCATTGTAGAGACTGACGAAGAGATGATGTGACAGATATGTGACGTGAGCAAGGATCCATCGCTTGGGACCACTGGGTAGTTAGGGTCCATTGAGGAGTGCGTAGGTGAAGACGTGCGAAGGGTGTGACATGAACTGTGGAGGCCATGTGACCCAAGAGTATCATCATTTGCTTGGCAGAGATGGAAAGTTGTAGAAGCACCTGCTGACACAGATATTGAAGCGTTTGAAGACGGTTGGATGGCAGGAACGCTCTCATGAGGACTGTGTCCAAGACAGCTCCGATGAATTGAAGTCTCTGAATGGGGATGAGATGAGATTTGGGTAGATTGATCTCGAACCCCAGAAGTTGAAGAAACATGATGGTTTGGTTGGTGGCCAGGAGAACAGTCTGAGCTGAATTGGCCTTGATTAACCAGTCGTCCAGGTAAGGAAAGACCTGAAGGTGGTGAGATCGTAGAAAGGCAGCCACCACAATCAGACATTTGGTGAACACTCTTGGAGAGGAGGCAAGACTGAAGGGAAGCACCTTGTATTGGTAATGACAACGATTGATCATGAAGCGTAGGTACTGTCTGGAGGCCAGATTGACCGGTATATGAGTGTATGCTTCTTTGAGATCGAGGGAACATAGCCAGTCGCCTTGATTGAGAAGAGGGTAAAGAGTGGCCAGAGAAAGCATTTTGAATTTCTCTTTTACCAAGCATTTGTTGAGATCGCGAAGATCTAGAATGGGTCTTAGATCTCCTGTCTTTTTGGGGACTAGAAAATAACGGGAGTAGAATCCCTGCCCTCTCTGATCTAGAGGAACTTCCTCTATAGCGTTCAGAAGGAGGAGGGATTGAACCTCTTGAAGAAGGAGGGAAGACCGAGGAGTGTTGAAAGCAGACTCTCTTGGCAGACTTTGGGCAGGAGGTGTCTGAAAGTTGAGAGAGTAGCCGTGGCGGATGATGTTGAGGACCCACTGGTCCGAGGTGATGATTTCCCAACGGCTTATGAAATGTATAAGGCGTCCTCCTATGGGCTGTGGAAGATGAGTAGAAGGAGGAAGATTGGCTATGTCCAGGAGAACCAAGTCAAAAGGGTTGAGTAGGTTTTTGTGAAGGGGGAGGTTTCACCTGCTGCTGTTGCTGAGCCTGTCTAGCAGGTGGTCTTTGTTGTCTCTGACGTCTAGGCTGTTGTGAAGTCTGTGGCAGAGGACGGGCCACAAATCTTCGTTGGTAGGCCGAGTGCTGACGAAAAGGCCTGGTAGGTGGAGTTGCTTTCTTAGTTTTAAGAAGAGTGTCCCACCGAGTTTCATGAGCCGAGAGCTTTTGAGTAGTGGAATCCATGGAATCTCCAAACAGCTCATCCCCCAAACAAGGTGCGTTGGCTAGCCGGTCCTGATGATTGACATCGAGTTCGGAAACTCGAAGCCAGGCCAGCCGTCGCATGGCTACAGACATAGCTGTGGCTCTGGAGGTCAGTTCAAAAGTGTCATAAATTGATCTGACCATGAATTTACGAAGCTGCAAAAGGGAGGAACAAGTTTGGTGAAAAACAGATTTCTTCCGGTCGGGGAGATATTTCTCGAAAACAGTCAGATTTTATATAAGCTGCTTTAGATAGAATGAGAAATGGAATGCGTAATTTCCTGACCGGTTGGCCAACATCACATTCTGGTACAGCCTTTTTCCAAATTTGTCCATGGATTTACCCTCTCTGCCAGGAGGGACTGAAGCATACACACTAGCCCCCTTAGACTTTTTGAGTGTGGATTCAACTAAAAGGGACTCATGAGGTAGTTGGGGCTTGTCAAACCCAGGAATGGGAATGACTTTATATAAAGAGTCCAACTTGCGGGGAGCTCCAGGTACAGTTAAAGGAGATTCTAAATTTTTATAAAAGGTCTCTCTCAAGATGTCATGGAGAGGTAACTTAAGATATTCCTTTGGAGGCTGGTCAAAATCCAGTGCATCTAGAAAAGCTTTGGATTTCTTTGACTCAGCCTCCAAGGGGATGGAGAGAGAATCACACATTTCCTTCAAAAAGGAAGAAAAAGAGGACACATCTGGTCTAGAGGAAGGTCCCAAAGCAGAAGGGTCCTCGTCACCAGAAGAGCATTCCCCTTCAGAAAGAAGAGGATCCTCTGAATCACCCCACAAATCAGGATCTCGAACTTGAAAACTCCGGTCCCGAGATTCTGGTGTGGAGGGTTCTAGGTGACGAGATTTGCGAAGTGATTTCCCTGACCTGATCGACTCGGTACCGGGAGATGTCACTGGATGCACCGGAGCCGAAGTCTGTACAGCCTGATGGTGAGCTCTCGGCTCCGTTGCAAGAACCGGCATGGAGACCGAGGAAGCAGATTGTACCGGTACCGACAAAGTGGAAGCGGATAAAATAGGGCGTTCCACTGTCGGTACCGGTGGCTCAGACCGGACCGGGACCGGAAGGCGCGGTGCCAAGAGTGAAGGAAGAAGGTGTTGCAACTGTTCTTTAAGCTGCACTTGCAGAACAGCAGCTATACGCTCTTCGAGTGAGGGCACCGGTACCGTCTTTTTCTTCTGCGGTACCTGTGGTGCTGCTCTACGCCCCGAGGATGAGGAACCCGATGTCGAGGGGCTCACCTCTATTGGGTCGGAGCGCTTCCGTGGGCGCCTCGAGGTCGGCAGGATTGGGCTCGCTGCCACCGAGACCGGAGGACGCTCCAACGGGGAAGGCTTCTTAGCCGGCTTACCTGAAGGAGTCGATGCCGACGCGGTATCGCGTGGCGTCGATGAGGTGGGTGCCGACTGCGCCGGAGCCGATGTCGATGCCGTAGAGTCAGACATTTCGGCACCAAAAAGCAATGTCTGCTGGATTTGACGATTTTTCAGAGTTCGCTTTTTTAAAGTTGCACAGCGAGTGCAGGTAGATGCTCGATGGTTGGGACCAAGACACTGTAGATACCAATTATGTGGGTCAGTGAGTGAAATTGGTCGTGCACACCGCTGGCACTTCTTGAAACCGGGTTGAGGGGGCATGAATGTAAAAACGGTTCAACCAAATCGAAGGCCGAGGCCTCGATGGTGGCAGAAGGCCCCGCCGGGGCGAAATCGAAAAAAGAAGAAAAAAACAAATGTTTTTTTTTTTTTTTAAAGAAAAGAAAATAAAGGAAAAAAGAAAGGAAACAATATTTCCTTCACGAGTTTACGCGAGCGGGAAGAATCAAAAAGATTTTCTCACAACGGCCGTTGAGAGAAACGCGTCTTCTTAGCTCCGCGGAAACTAAGAAACTGGGGACCGCGCACCTCTGTCGGGCGGGAAGGCACTCGCGCGTGCGCGGTGCGGCCTGCCAGAACTTTCCAAGTTCTTAGAGTGCAATCACTCTAAAATTGTCCGTACCGGGGCTCCGTCGGTGCCATCACCCATCAGTCAAGAATATGCTGCCTGCTTGTCCTGGGATAAAGATCCGAACAAAAAAAAATAAAAATAAAGAAAAGCAAAGACGCGAGCACAGCAACTCAACAGAAAATAACCAAACAAGCCGCGGTGCAAGAGGGACAACAAAATCACATGAAGCAAGGGAGCAGTGCTTCTGGCTCCGCGGAAAACACTGAACTGAGGGCACGCTGAGGAGACGCATGCCCTAGGCAGGGCGGGAGGGGTACACGCGCATGCGCGAGCCAATCGCAAGCCTGAAGGTCTTCAAGCAAGTCTGCTTGATAAAACGTCCGCTAGGGGGCTTCGTCGGTGACGTCACCCACATATGCTGCCTGCTTGTCCTGGGATAAATATTTTTTTCCTAATTGGCATCATAAAACATATGGCGCTGGGAAGGGGTCACTAGAAGATGCCGATTGCCTGATCGAAGGGTTCTGGTTGGACAATGAGGGATTAGTACTCTGTCAATAAATCCAGGTACGTTTAGATATGAAAAAAAGTAGTAAAATTTTATATGTCTGCCTTTTCTCTCTTCCATATGGCATTCTGCTCTATTTATATACCTCTACCATAAACTGTCTGCCTTTCCCTTCCATCTCTCCCTCTACCCCCTGGGTTATAAAAAACGTTGTGAATGCAGTAAAAAAAACAACATTTTTTTACTGTATTCGCAACGTTTTATATAACCCAGCACTACTTTTCTTTGGGCACTTGTTTGTTCCTTTTAACGCTGTTTGTCATAACACCTTATCTACCACGGACACCTGAAGAAGGCGTGTTGTCCGAAACACGGACCGTGTCAGGTCCCTGGTTTGGTAATAAGGTTGCATATACCATTAAAGTTTGAAATAAACAGTGCCTACATCTTGTACATAGTCCGCAGTTGTTTATGGTTTTTTTGCTATACAACTTTTACAAACCATACTCTGGCATCTCTCTCTCCTCTCTGTTTTCCTTCCTTTTCTTTTCTGCTCTTCCTTCTCAATTAGCAATTACTTACCTTAACAGG
Source organism: Geotrypetes seraphini (assembly GCF_902459505.1). NCBI lineage: Eukaryota > Metazoa > Chordata > Amphibia > Gymnophiona > Dermophiidae > Geotrypetes > Geotrypetes seraphini. The sequence continues at coordinate 135,886,791 of NC_047088.1, read as the reverse complement.
TGTTATCCAGGTTCAGCAGGCAGATATTCTCACATGTGGATGATGTCATCCACAAAGCATGAATGTGGACAACCTCGCAAGCAGACTTGCTTGTAAAACTTAAGAAAGTTCGCAACTGCCGCACTGCACGAGTACCTTCCTGCCCGACATAGGGCGCACGTCTCCTCAGCACCTCCTCAGTTCAGATAGCTAGCTAAGAAGCCAACCAGGGGAGGTGGGTGGGTTGTGAGAATATCTGCCTGCTGTCCCTGGATAACATCTGTTGCGGTAAGTAACTGTGCTTTATCCCAGGACAAGCAGGCAGCATATTCTCACATGTGGGTGACCTCCAAGCTAACCAGACTGGGTGGTGGGAGTGTTGGCAATTTAGGAGAATAAATTTTGTAAAACTGCCTGGCAGAAATGGAAAAAGAATCCAGACAATGAGAGGTGACGGAATGAACCGAGGACCAAGTGGCAGCCTTGCAGATTTCCTCAATAGGAGTAGATCGGAGGAAAGCAATAGATGCCGCCATGGCTCTGACTTTATGGGCTATGACTCAACTCTGTAGATTCAGTCCAGCCTCAGCATAGCAGAAAGAGATGCAAGCCGCTAACCAGTTGGAGATGGTGAACTTAGAAATCAGATGTCCCAACTTGTTTGGCTCAAAGGAGACAAAAAGTTGAGGAGTAGATCCATGTGGCTTAATCCTTTGCAAGTAGAAAGCCAAAGCACGCTTACAGTCCAAAGTATGAAGAGCTGTTTCTCCAGGATGAGAATGAGGCTTTGGAAAAAACACTGGAAATACAATGGATTGATTGAGAAGAAATTTTGAAACCACTTTAGGTAAGAATTTAGGATGAGTACAATAACAATAACAATTTTTTATATACCGCAGGACCATGAAGTTCTATGCGGTTTACAATGATTAAAGATGTTACAGATAGAGTGGAATCAACAAAGTATAGACTTGGTGATTGACAGTTCTAGAGATCATTTGTTGAGGGCTAGGTTGGTTTCCTAAGTATTTCAGGAACAGATGTGTTTTTAGACGTTTCCTGAATTCCCTATAGGTAGTAGGCACGAGTAATTGTTCTAGGTCTTTACCCAACAGAGCTGCTTGATGTGAGAAAAGATGTTGGTGATGACTTTTAAATTTACAGCCTCTGACCAGTGGAGAAACAAAGTTTGGGTGTGAGCTTCGCCTATGTTTGTTGGTTGAGAGAGAGAAAAGGTCCGTTATATATTTAGGGGCTAAGCCATAAAGTACCTTGAAGCAAAACAACCAAACTTGAATTTCACACGTGCCTCCATCGGCAGCCAGTGTAGAAGTCGATAGGAAGGTGTTACATGTGAACATACAAAGTAAAATCAAACAAAGAAAAATCCAAACCTTGGTCCAACCCCTGCGGCGTTCCACAAAGGTCCCCACTGTCCCCTACTCTCTTCAACCTATATACGGCCTCTCTTGGCGTTTACCTGAACAAACAAGGCCTATCCTCTTATAGCTATGCTGATGACATCACCATCCTCATTCCTTTCGACCAACCAATGCTCTTAATGTCAGACACACTACACAGAAAGCAACGTTACTTACCGTAACAGTTGTTATCCAGGGACAGCAGGCAGCTATTCTCACTAGTGGGTGATGTCATCCGACAGAGCCCCGATGTGGACGTCTCCCAAGCATACTTGCTTGAAGAAACTTCAGAAGTTTTGAGATGCCCGCACTGCGCATGCGCGAGTGCCTTCCCGCCTGATGCACCGGGCGTGTCTCCTCAGTTCAGATAGCTAGCAGAGAAGCCAACCCAGGGGAGGTGGGTGGGACGTGAGAATAGCTGCCTGCTGTCCCTGGATAACAACTGTTACGGTAAGTAACATTGCTTTATCCCAGGACAAGCAGGCAGGTATTCTCACTAGTGGGTGACCTCCAAGCTAACCTCAATGGGATGGTGGGAGAGTTGGCAACTTAGGAGAATAAATTTTGCAATACTGTTTGGCCAAACTGTCCATCTCGTCTGGAGAAAGTATCCAGACAATAATGAGAGATGAAGGTATGAACCGAGGACCAAGTGGCAGCCTTACAAATCTCCTCAATCGGTGTCGATCTGAGGAAGGCTACAGAGGCCGCCATTGCTCTGACCTTATGGGCTGTGACTTTACAGGGAAGGGGTAATCCAGCCTGGGCATAGCAGAAAGAGATGCAAGCCGCCATCCAGTTGGAGATGGTACGCTTCGAGACAGGGCGTCCCAACTTGTTCGGATCAAAGGAGACGAAAAGTTGAGGAGCAGTTCTGTGTGGTTTGGTGCGATCCAGGTAGAAAGCCAAAGCACGTTTACAGTCCAGAGTGTGAAGAGCTGATTCTCCAGGATGAGAATGAGGCTTTGGAAAAAACACAGGAAGAACTATGGATTGGTTGAGATGAAATTCAGAGACCACTTTAGGCAGGAATTTCGGATGAGTGCGGAGGACCACCTTGTCATGATGGAATACTGTGAAAGGCGGATCCGCCACTAAGGCCTAAGCTCACTGACTCGGCGAGCAGAAGTGAGGGCAACAAGAAAAACCACTTTCCAAGTGAGAAACTTCAGTGGAGCCTTATTGAGAAGCTCAAAAGGAGGCTTCATAAGGTGTGAAAGGACAACATTGAGGTCGCAAACCACTGGAGGAGGTTTGAGAGGAGGATCGACATGGAAAAGTCCTTTCATAAACCTGGAAACCACAGGATGAGCAGAGAGAGGTTTCCCTTGCAGAGGCTGATGGAAAACCGCAATTGCACTCAGATGGACTCGTATCGATGTAGATTTGAGGCCAGAATGAGATAGGTGCAGAAGATAGTCCAATACAGAAGATAGGGAGGCTCGTTGAGGCTCCTTACGATTAGAAACACACCAGGTAGAAAATCTAGTCCATTTTTGGGAGTAGCATTGTCTAGTAGCAGGCTTCCGGGAAGGAGAGGAGTTACGTTGAGAGGAACCAAGCTGTCAGGTGGAGAGACGACAGGTTGGGATGTAGCAGAGATCCTTGATGCTGAGTAAGCAGAGAAGGAAACACTGGAAGAATGAATGGCTCCCTGCTGCTGAGTTGAAGTAGAAGTGAGTACCAAGGCTGTCTGGGCCACCGAGGATCTATCAGAATCATGGTGGCATGGTCGGACTTTAGCTTGACCAGAGTCTTTTGAATGAGAGGAAACGGAGGAAACGCATATAGAAAGAGATTCCTCCAGTCCAGAAGAAAGGCATCTGCCTCGAGGCGATGAAGAGTGTAGGTCCTGGAGCAGAATTGAGGCAGTTTGAAGTTGTGGGGAGTCGCAAAAAGGTCTATCTGAAGTGTCCCCCACTGAGAGAAGATCTGATGAAGGGGCTTGGAATGGAGGGTCCATTCGTGAGACTTAAGTTGTCCGCCAAGGCATTGTCCGCCCCCTGAATGTAGACAGCTTTGAGGAAGGTGTTGTGGCAAATCGCCCAATCCCAGACTCTGAGAGCTTCCTGGCAGAGGGAGGCCGATCCCGTGCCCCCCTGCTTGTTGACATAATACATGGCGACCTGGTTGGCCGTGCGAATGAGGACCACCAGGTCGTGAAGCAGATGTTGAAAAGCTTTAAGAGCATTGAAAATCGCCCTGAGTTCCAGGAGATTGATATGGCACAGCCGATCCGCACTGGTCCAGAAGCCTTGAGTGCGAAGCCCATCCAGATGAGCTCCCCATGCATAGGTCGAAGAATTGGTCGTGAGAACTTTCTGGTGGGGAGGAGTGTGAAACAGCAAACCTCTGGATAGATTTGAAGAGATCATCCACCAATGTAGAGACTGCTGAAGAGCAGGAGTGACCAGGATGTGACGAGTCAAAGGATCTAACACCTGTGTCCATTGAGAAGCCAGGGTCCACTGAGGAATTCTGAGGTGAAGTCTGGCAAAAGGAGTCACATGAACCGTGGAGGCCATGTGGCCCAGGAGAACCATCATGTGTCTCTCTGAGATGGACTGGCGAGAAGACACTGACTGACAGAGATGAAGAAGAGCTTCCAGGCACTGTGGAGGAAGGAATGCTCTGAGTTGGATAGTATCCAGAACCGCCCCGATGAAGGGAAGAGACTGGGTAGGTTGCAGATGAGATTTTGGGAAGTTGATCTCGAACCCCAGTCTCTGCAGGAACCAGATAGTCCTTTGGGTCGCCAAGATGACCCCTGGAGCCGAGGCAGCTTTGATGAGCCAGTCGTCGAGGTATGGAAACACTTGAAGACCATGGTTCCGGAGTGCAGCGGCCACCACTACCAGACACTTGGTGAAAACTCTGGGAGACGAGGACAGGCCAAAAGGAAGCACTCAATACTGCAGATGCAGATGTCCCACCCAAAATCTGAGGAATTTGAGAGAGGCTGGATGAATGGGAATGTGAGTGTAGGCCTCTTTTAGATCCAGAGAGCATAACCAGTCGTTCTGCTCGAGAAGGGGGTAGAGAAAAGCTAGAGTCAGCATGCGAAATCTCTCCTTGACCAGGAACTTGTTGAGAACCCTGAGGTCCAGAATAGGACGCAGGTCGCCCGTCTTCTTCGGAACAAGGAAGTACCGGGAGTAAAACCCCCTGTTGTGTTGGTCCACAGGGACCGGCTCGACGGCCCGGAGCCAAGCCTGAGCTTCCTGAAGAAGAAGGGCGGTCTGGGTCAAGTTGGAAGGATGGTCCGGGGGGGCCCGATGGAACTGAAGAGAATATCCTTCCCTGATGATGGTAAGGACCCAAAGGTCGGTGGTTATAGCCATCCATCGATGGTAAAAATGATGGAGGCGACACCCAATTGGAAAGACAGGGGATAGCAGAACGGTGTTGGTTATGAGGAGCCTTGGGAACAGCAGAAGGCTGAGGTTTTTGTTGAGACTTCTGCGGGGGCTGTCTCTTCGCTGGTTGCCTCGCAGTCGGAGCATGCCTGGGCGTGTAACGCTGTTGGTATATCAAGGGCGGTCGAGAAGGTCGAGACTGCGCAGGTTTAGGCTTCGGACGAAGAATGGACTGGAATGACTTCTCATGGTCCGACAGCTTCTTCGTCACCGTCTCAATGGACTCATCAAACAGATCTGCACCTGCACATGGGATGTTGGCAAGCCTGTCCTGGAGGTTCAGGTCCATGTCAATGGTCCGAAGCCAGGCTAAGCGACGCATGGCCACGGAACAGACAGCAGCTCGTGCTGAGAGCTCAAATGCATCATATGAGAATTGCATCAACTGAAGACGCAGTTGGGACAGCGAGGCAACGACCTCCTCGTATTCGAAACGAGCTTGAGATTCGATGTAAGGCATGAACTTCCGAAGCACAGGAAAGAAGAACTCCAAGTAGGTGGCAAAATGGAAGGTGTAATTGAGAACTCGGGAAGCCCTCATTGAGTTCTGGTAGATGCGCCTCTCAAACTTATCCATGGTCCTCCCCTCTCGGCCCAGTGGCACCGAGGCATACACCTGGGACGGATGAGATCGCTTGAGGGAGGACTCGACCAACAGTGACTGATGGGAGAGCTGGGAGCCCTCAAACCCCTTATGATGCACCGTGCGATACCTGGCATCCAGTTTGCCAGGAACGGCAGAAATGGAGTACGGTGTTTCAAAACAGCGCATGAAGGTTTGGTCGAGGAGCTTGTGGAGAGGCAGGCAAAGAGACTCAGCAGGAGGGTGAGGCAGATGCATGGTATCCAGGTACTCCTTGGGAGTAGCGGGAAACATAGTCCAAGGTGATGTCAAGATCATCCGCCATCTGCCGCAGAAAAGATGAAAAAGACAGCTGGTCCGCCAACACAGGACGCTGAGACGCACTTGATGAAGTTGATGCCTCCTGATCCAAGGAGACATGGGATCTACAAGGAGAGAACGACCTGTAGGTATCCTCAAACTCCAGGCTCGGAGGAGAGGAGATATCTGAAGATGAATACCCCACACGAGGAAGCTTCTTCTGAGGCGAGACTGTAGAATGCCTGGATGAATGCCTCAAAGAATGCCTGGAGCGGTGCCCCTCCCGTCGTCTCGAAGGAGATCTGGAACGACGATGCCCAGATGGCTCCGCAGAGGCCTCCAACGAATAGATGGGGCTGGAGGCCGTAGAACGAAGAGGAAGATGGGCCGACGCCTCTCGAGCAGCATTCCATGGGTCGAGAGATGGCTTGGCAGGGAAGGGGCTCCGGAAGAAGTCCTCCTGACGACGCCCAGGGCTTCAGTTACCCGAAGGCAAATCCCAATTGTCTTCGCCCGAGACGGGGATGGGTTCCAGAGGCGGCATCTCACTAAACGAAGCACGCCTCGATGAACTGGTGGCCAAGCGCCGATCCTCCTCACCTAGCAGTGAGAGCGAGCGGCAAGGCGGAGGAGGAGAGGGCGGCTCTCCCCCACGAGGAAGTTCCGCATGCCCATGCTGGATTGTGGCAATCAACCTGGGCCCCATGGTATTCATGAGCTCGATGAATTGGGCTTCCAGGAGCGACCGCAGCGAAGCCGACAAGGGGGGAGCCGCAGCCAAAGTGGGACCCCCTGTATGGTCTTCGCAGTCCCGGGTGGTCGAGTGCTTAGCCTTAGAAGCCTTAGGCACCTTAAGAACCTCCGGGGGAACGGTCTGAGGAGGTACCTGATCTGAGGAGACAGAAGAAGGCACTGGAGCAGGAGGTCGAAGCCGGAACGAAGGAGGCCGGCTTCAAAAGACCCGATGCAGCAGGAGTAGATGACGACTTCGCAGGTAAAGGCGAAGCGCTGGTCGAGGTCGAAGGTTCCTTGGAAGCTTCCATCGCGAACATCGACTCCCACAGGAAACAGCGACGCTTGAAAGCACGTGCTGTTAAGAGTGGAACAAGGCCGGCACGATTTCGGAAGATGTTCAGGCCCGAGACACTGTAAACAGCGTCAATGCGGATCCGTCAACGAAATCGCGCGCTGGCACTTAATACACTTTTTAAAACCGGTAATAGGCCGGGACATAGGCCAAAAAAGCTCCGCCGCAAGATCGAAGCAGCGGGGCCTCAGCCACGCGGCCGACCCGGTCGAATCTTCGGAAAAATTTTTTTTTTTTTTAAATTAAAATAAGAAAGCGACAGAATAAAAAACACACAATTAAGAGAAATTAAACTCAATACCGCGGCACTAGAAGGCAAGAACACGGGTTCACTCGACGCAGAGAGTTGAAGCAAACTTCTCAGCTCCGCAGAAAGAAAAGAACTGAGACACGCCCGGTGCATCGGGCGGGAAGGCACTCGCGCATGCACGGTGCGGGCATCTCGAAACTTCTGAAGTTTCTTCAAGCAAGTATGCTTGTGAGACGTTCGCATCGGGGCTCTGTCGGATGACATCACCCACTAGTGAGAATACCTGCCTGCTTGTCCTGGGATCATTCTAGCTACAGTTACGACTTGGATGGAAGACCACAAACTGAAACTCAACCCAGACAAAACTAAATTCATTCTCCTAGAAAATAACAAAATGCCAACCATAACCAACTTAGAAATCAACTCTATCAACTACCCTTTGCAAACCACCCTAAAACTTCTAGGTATGACTATTGACAGAGGCTGCACCATGCAACCACAAATTAACAAAACAATACAGAAATCTTTTGCAGTTATGAGAAACCTTAGACAAGTCCGAAAATTCTTTGAAAAAACACAATTTCAGCTCCTAGTACAATCTCTAATCCTAAGTATCCTAGACTATTGCAACAACCTCTACCTCCCCTGCCCTGCAATAATGATTAAACAACTACAGACAATTCAGAATACAGCGACTCGTCTATTCATTGAAAAAACATGATCACATTACTGAGGCATTCATCAATTCTCATTGGCTTCCAATCCAGGAAAGAATACAATTTAAATTCTACTGTATACTATTTAAAACTATAAATGGAGACAGCCCAACCTACCTAAACGACCGCCTCATCCAAACCACCTCTACCAGGCATAGAAAAACACCCCCCCCATTCACTTACCCCCCAATCAAAGAAGTAAAACGGAAAAAAACTATACAATGGACTACTGGCCACTCAGGCAGCGAAGATAGACAACCAAGTCTCCAACCTATTGACAACAACCCCAGACTACAAGATGTTCAGAAAGGAAATAAAAACTATACTCTTCAAGAAATCCCTTAATAAAGCTTAACCCCCTCTTACCATCCCCTCCCTAACCCCAGATCCTACTTTTCCCTCTCTTGGAAACCTTCTCTGATCTAACGTTGTAACCCTTCTTCCATAACTCTTTTTGTAATCCGCTTTGAACCGAAAGGTAATGGCGGAATAGAAATCTGTAATGTAATGTAATATTACAGTAGTAAAAGCTAAAGTACTTAGGCAACTAACCTGCACAATTTCATTCCACAATAACTGATCCCTAGAGCTGTTAATCACTAGCTTTTCCACTCAATTTGTAGCATCTTTTAATCAATGTTAACCGGCAGAACATTATTAAATTCACTCAATCTGTAACATCTTGTAATTATTGTAAACCGCACAGAACTTCACAGTCCTGCGGTATATAAACTGTTATATTATTATTATATTATTATTAAAGTGGAAAAAGTTGAGAAAGATATTGGAAGTAAAGGAGGTACAAACAATTTTGATTAGAGATAGCCTTAATTAAGAAGAAAGATGGAAATCTTGGAAAATAATAACCGATTAAATAATCTTAGATTACTGAATTTTCTAAAGGTACCCATGTTGTCTGCTAAAGAAGTTCTAAAGAAATACTTTATTGAAGTACAGTGGAACCTTGGTTTACGAGCATAATTAGTTCCAGAAGCATGCTCGTAAATCAAATTGCTCATATATCAAAGCAAGTTTCCCCATAGGAAGTAAGGGAAACTGCTTTGATTGGTTCCACCTCCTTCCCCCCCCCTCCACGAGGCTACCGGCGCTGCTCCATTCTCCCCCCCCTTGAGGAATCCGACGCTGTTCCAAACCCCTCCCCGCGATCCAGCTTCCCCCCTGCGAACCAGCATCCCCCCCCGCTCGCGTTGCCCCCCTCCACCGCGATCCTACTTTCCCCCCTCCCGAGCAGTCAATGACACCCTTTACCCAACTTGGCACCAGTGCCGGTGCCCAAAGGTCCTCCTTCTTCTGGCGCGGCTGGGCGGTGCGTCGGAGATCCTCCTTCTTCTGGGCCGGAGTGGGCTGAACTGGCTTTGAGCATGCTCAAAGCCTTCTGGTCTCGCTCTCTCCGAGATTGAGAGCGAGACCAGAAGGCTTTGAGCATGCACAAATGCTCAAAGCCAGTCCAGCCCAGCCCAGCCCAGAAGAAGGAGGATCTCCAACGCACCGCCCAGCCCAGGCCATGCCAGAAGAGGGAGGATCTTCGGGCACCGGCACTGGTGCCAAGTCGGGTAAAGGGTGTCATTGACTGCTTGGGGGGGGGAAGTAGGATCACGGTGGAGGGGAGGCAATGCGAGCGGGGGGGATGCCGGATCGCCGGGGGGTGTGCTCGTACGGCGAGGCAAGCTCGGTTTACAAGGCACCAAGTTTGCGAATGTTTTGCTCGTCTTGCAAAACACTCGCAAACTGGTGCACTCGTAAACTGAGGTACCACTGTACTTAATGTTGCAAAAGATACTTTTCCAAAAATATATTATCTTCCTACAAAAATCCCATGCTCGGTAGAGGGCAAACAGATGGACCTAACAACGATCCTGGAAACCTCAATGAAGGAGGTAGCTAGGCCAGCTACTTTATTAGTTACAGTTGTTCTGTTACCAGATAAGAATTGGATTTTAAAATTGTATTTCAAATATTTCCTGATGTGACAAAAGAAACCCAGAAACGCAGAAAACAGTTCTTGTTGCTTAAACCAGGGGTTACTGTGATGGGTGCTGTATTTTTATTACAATATCCATGCAAGTGTATTGTAAAGTATAAGTCTTGTAATTATGTTTTTTTTAACCTTCACAATTAACAGGTTTTCTCTCCATGAAAAGTCTTGAAGGGAAGATAGTAACAACTTAATTGATCAGAATTCTTCTGTGAAAACGCTTTCAGCTATCTGCCTAAATTAGTAAATTGATATAGCTATTATTCTTTATTTGTTTTTTTTCACTCAGATTACCATCTTGGATCTCTTAAATATGGGACTTTAAAATTGATTAAGCAATGATATTTTTTTTTCAAAAATCATTTTAACATCCCACAACAAGTGTACAATAATATAACAAATAATTCATTTAGAACACTTGAAAATCTTTCCTATTATCATCACAAATAGATAAATTTAAGCCCCTCCCCCACCCTCCCTATCCAACAACATAATTCAAGTATATTATATAAATGAATAATATATTCAAGGATACAACAAATTCAATAATATAATTATAAACCCCCTTTTCCATCAAAACATCCTATTTATTTGTGCAAAAAATGTGTCTAATCATTACAATATGTTGTCAATGGTCCCCAAATCTTTTTAAAATTATTATAATTCCCTTTTTGTATGGTAAATATTCTTTCCATTTTAAATATATGGCAGAGCAAATTCCACCAGAAAGTGTAATTTAGCCTTATGTAATCTTTCCAAATGTTGGTGGTATGCTGAATGGCAACTCCTGTCATTATTAATAACAGTTTATTATTATTTGATGAAATTTGACTCTTTAACCTCATAGATGTTCCAAATAAAATTGTCAAAAAAATAACCAACAAATATTCAGAATAAAGCTGTTAATAGTGGAAGGAAACAGGCTGAAAGGCAAGTAACTAACATGGAGAAAAAGACCTCAGTGTTTCAAGGAAACAACCAAGAAACTATATGTTCAGTTATAAACTGCCATACAAAACACATCCCAGGTCAAAAAACTCCATGGAAAAGATTCATAAAGATACAGTTTAAAATACACAAGTTAAACTGCAAAAAAACAGCAAAAAAACTGTAAAAACTTGCACTTATCTTCCATTCATCTCCCACAAGCAGTGGAAATAAATATCCGTTGCTCCAATACGGAACCAGACACTTTTCAAAGAATACTGAGTTCATTCTTTGAAAAGTGTGTCTGGTTCCGTATTGGAGCAATGGATATTTATTTCCACTGCTTGTGGAGATGAATGGAAGATAAGTGCAAGTTTTTACAGTTTTTTTGCTGTTTTTTTGCAGTTTAACTTGTGTATTTTAAACTGTATCTTTATGAATCTTTTCCATGGAGTTTTTTGACCTGGGATGTGTTTTGCATGGCAGTTTATAACTGAACATATAGTTTCTTGGTTGTTTCCTTGAAACACTGAGGTCTTTTTCTCCATGTTAGTTACTTGCCTTTCAGCCTGTTTCCTTCCACTATTAGCAGCTTTATTCTGAATATTTGTTGGTTATTTTTTTGATTTTTTTTGGATATTCAGCTTGTATACTTTTTGCCAAATAAAATTGTGTCATACGAAAGGGCAACATGGTTTTCCAATAAACAATTAATTTGGGACCAAATTGAATTCCAAAAGGCCATGATACAGGGGCAAAAAAATATTAAATGATCGAAGAGTCCCTACTTCCAGATTACAGTGCCAGCATTTATTAGACTTAGAGCTATCCAACTTTTGTAATCTAACTGGGGTCCAAAAAGCTCTATGTAACAAAAAGAACCAAGTTTGTCTCATAGATGGAGAATGAGATGTACAGTGTCTGCAAGACCAAATTCGTGGCCATTAAGATGCAGAAATTTGATGCTTGATCTCAATGCTCCAAATGTCTCTAAGACCAGACTTTGGTTTTTTATTCATATATCCAGATATTATACCACTGTGAGGCTTGGTGTCCCAAAAAATCCATCTGAAAGCACAAGAATTCCAAACTATACTGACTATTAAGAATTTTCCATTCAGGGAACCCCTCCTGAATAGCCTGCTTCAGCTGCAATCATTTAAAACTTTGTGATTTATTTAGACCATATTTATGTTGCAACTGTGAAAAATCAAGCAGTTTACCATTAGAAATATCATTTAGAGTTCGTATGCCTGCAATAATCCAGTGCTTCCAGACGATTTTAAAACCGCCGATTTTAATCTTGGAGTTTAGCCAAATAGATTGATTTAATGATTTATGTAATGGGTCAGGTGATAAATTACTAACATAACAGAGTTTTCCAAGTATCTATTAAAATTTTATTTTCTTTATATTTCCGAGGCATTTTTATACTAAGAAGATGAGATAAATGTAAAGGGAACATGATACGCCATTCCAAATATAGCCAATCTGGGACATTTTCCATGAGCTCTGGGAAGACACAATACATACCCTGGCATAAAATATAGGCTTGATGATACCTATAAAAGTTTGGAAAATTTACCCCACCCTCCATAATTGATTTTTGCAAAGATACTAGAGCAATTCTAGGCATTTTCCCTAGCCAAACAAATTTGGTAGCAATGCCATTTAACTTTTTACAGAAGGACTCCTGAAAAAAAACTGGTATCATACTCATCTGATAACAAACAACAGGCAATAACATCATTTTAACAGTTTGGACTCTCCCCCACCAAGAAAGATGTAAAGGATTCCATTGCTCTCACATTTCTGTTACTTTCTTTAATAAAAGTTTTTCATTCTCCTTCACTGTGTCTTCTATTGTGTTTTTTATTCTAATACCTAAATACTTTAATCCCTCTTCTTTCCATACAAACAAGAATGAGTCAAATAATCCTTTAGTGCAATGCACATTAAGTGAAAGAATTTCTGACTTGCTCCAATTTATCTTATATCCTGAAAACTTTCCAAATTTCTCTATCAGTTCAAGTAAGCATGGTATGGTGTTTCAGGATTCCTCAAATAAAGCAATAAGCAGAGATTTTATACTCCCAGTCTGCACGAGGAATACCCTGTATCCCCTTCGCCTGTTGAATGGCTAATAGTAAGGGTTCCAGAACAATATCAAAAAGCAAAGGAGACAAGGGATAACCTTGTCTAATCCCCCTCCGCAAACTAAATCGCTCTGATAAATTATTATTAATGTATAATCTTGCACCAGGGGAATTATACAATGTTTGAATCATTTGAATAAATCCTGAACCTATACCAAACCATTCCAATGCCTGATACATGAAAGTCCATTCAACTCGATCAAAGGCTTTCTCTGTATCCAAGGAAAGAAGGAAAGCCGGATCATTCATGTATTTTGTTAAATTTAGGGTATGAAAAGCCAACCTAGTATTGTTAGAATGCCTCTTAGCAACGAATCCTGTTTGATGCATACCAATAATAAAAGGGAGAGCCTTAGCCAATCTTAAAGCCAAAATCTTAGCAAAAAGTTTTCCATCAATATTTATTAATGAGATCGGCCTGTAGTTTGAAACCAAAGTGGGATCTTTGTTTGGCTTTGGCATTACAATTGTTAATGATTCTGCCATAGTACCTGTAATACAACCTTTAGTCAGTTGAAACTGAAATAAATTTAATAAATAGGGTAAAAAGGTATTTTGAAATGATTTATAAAACTCCACTATATAACCATCACCACCTGGAGCGGATCCAGCTCTAAGAGACTTCAATGCTGCTTCTAACTCTTTTAGTGATATAGGCTCCTCTAAACTTCATTTTATATGTTTAGGAACCTTTGGTCCAAGAATTAAATTCAAAAATTCTAAACCATCCTTTTTCCTATCAGCATAAGGCTCAAAAGAATATAGGTCCTTATAAAAATTTAGAAATTGCCTTAAGATATTTTCAATTTTAGTATGCATTTCTCCATTCTCATCCTTTATAGTAATAATTTTTGTTCTTCTTTTCTTTGCTTTAAGATAATTTGCCAATAATCTTCCCGTCTTATTTGAATTTCCATAATACTGAGTTTGCTGAGAGAACAAATCTTTCCTTGCAAATTTAGAAGATCTCATTATATTTACCTTTTGCTTTTAGTAAATCCTGTAAAGTATTATGCTCCCATTTATCTATTAATTAACTTTCCAAATGTTTAATTTCTTTTTCCAAATTATAAAACTGATTTTTTAGCTGTTTTCTAATATATGCAGAATTATCTAATATAATAAAACGCTAGCCACGCATGCGCACTCCCTCTTGCATGTTCTGTTCTCCATGCGCTGTAGGGCCCCACAGGTAGGAGTGCGCATGCGCGGCTAATGTTTTATTATATTAGATATTGGCTGCTGGTAGGGGCTAGAGTGATGCTGAATCTCAAGGTATTGCATGGAATGGGTTCTGTTTAGGGTTGTTTTTCGTCCTGTTGTTCGGTTTGGCCTGCTCCCTGTTCGCCTTGCCATATTGTATTTTCAAGTTGAAAGACGCAGCGGTGGCTCCTCTTACGATCCCCGCCTGCAGGTGAGGATCATGAGAGGAGCCGCCGCTGCGTCTTTCAACTAAAAAATACAATATGGCAAAGCACGCAGGGAGCAGGGCAGACCGAAGCTCCGAATTGAACTGCCAGTTGGCCGGCTCCCTTGCCGGAGTTATTTTTCAGTTTACAGGTGCCGCTGCGGCTCCTATCACAAGCCGCACCTGCTTCAGAGAAGACTTCCGATGCAGGCGGGGATCTTTAGAGGAGCCACCGCGGCACCTTTAAACTGAAAAATAACTCTGGCAAGGGAGTCTGCCAGACCGCGGGAAGATTAGGGGGATGGAGAAATCCTGCTGCTGAACAGGGAAATGGAATGGGAGGGAATGCTGTGGCTTCTGCACAGGGAAGTGGGGGGAGAGGAAAAAATGCTGCTGAAAGGGAAATGGAGGGGGAGGGAATACTGTGGCTACTGCACAGGAAAGTGGGGGGGGAGGGGAAAAATGCTGCTGAAAGGGAAATGGAGGGGGAGGGAATGCTGTGGCTACTGCACAGGGAAGTGGGGGGAGGGGAAAAATGCTGCTGAACAAGGAAATGGAGGGGGAGGGAATGCTGTGGCTGCTGCACAGGGAAATGGAGGGGGAGGGAATGCTGCTTCGGCTTTTGCACAGGGAAGTAGGGGGGAGGGAAAAATGCTGCTGAAAGGGAAATGGAGGGGGAGGGAATACTGTGGCTACTGCACAGGAAAGTGGGGGGGGAGGGGAAAAATGCTGCTGAAAGGGAAATGGAGGGGGAGGGAATGCTGTGGCTACTGCACAGGGAAGTGGGGGGAGGGGAAAAATGCTGCTGAACAAGGAAATGGAGGGGGAGGGAATGCTGTGGCTGCTGCACAGGGAAATGGAGGGGGAGGGAATGCTGCTTCGGCTTCTGCACAGGGAAGTAGGGGGAAGGGAAAAAAATGCTATTGCACAGGTAAATGGAGGGAGAAGCAATGCTGCAGCTGCTGCACAGGGAAGTAGGGAGGGAGACAGAAAGAAAGGAAGAAAGACACAGGGGCAGGGAGAGAGACAGATAGCCAAAGGGGGCCAGGGAGTGAGACAGACAGAAAGAAAGACAGCTGAAGGGAGAGAGACAGAAAAAAAAAAGACAGGGGTAGGGAGAGAGACAGAAAGAAAGATAGATAGATATTCTAGCACCCGTTAATATAACGGGCTTAAAGACTAGTGAAATAATATTATCTCTCATGGTAGCTTTGAAAGCATCCCATAATGTTTCAATGTTAATATCATCTGAGGTATTTAATTGAAAAAATTCAATCATTTTTAGTTTAAAATCTTCAAGGAAGTTTGAATCTGAAATCAAACTATTATCAAATCTCCAAACAGATTTACTATAATCTTGTTCATCAGACTGTAACTCAATCCATACCCCACCATGATCAGATAGAATAATAGGATCAATGATGGCTTTTGTCACTTTCTGAACTATCTGACTCGAAACAAAAATATAATCTATTCTTGAAAAAGAGTTATGGACCTGCGAACAAAAGGAAAATTCCCGATCATTAAAATGAAGTATACGCCATATATCAATTAAATTACAAGATTGAGCCAAATTATCCAACCCTAGTGATTTCATAATTTTACTTGGTTTTTTATCCACTAATGGATCCATTACAGCATTGAAATCTGCAGCCACTACTAAATTAGATGCAGCCAGTGAGAGTAGTAATTGCTGTAAACTCTTAAAAAATTCCATTTGATTCGTATTTGGGGCATATATATTGAACAAATCCAGGGTAGTATTTCCCATGCTCATTTTAACATGTACCCACCTACCTAAAGGATCTGAGCTAATCAACTGAAAATTGGCTGAACACTTTTTATTTATTAGTATTGTCACCCCAGCTTTCTTACCAACTGCAGGGGCAAAAAAATTTTATCGAACCCAACCCCCTTCCAATTTTCTAGATTCTATCAATGATAAGTGTGTCTCCTGAACAAAATACAAATCGGCGTTTTGCTATTTTAGGAAAGCTAACATCTTTTTCTTTTTTATTTGATGGTTAAGGCCATTGACATTTAAGGGAAATATCTTAATCTCCATCAATTACTATATGAATGATCAATCGATGATATCCAAATTCATTAAATTTAGTATGATTAGACACCATTACACATATAATAAACCATAAAAAATTCATTTGATCATTAACATTCCCTTCATTCCCAATCAACCCACCCTTGATCTTAAAAATCCCTCCCCCCCACTTAAATTGATTGACTTGGACCACACATTGGAATAGTAATCACAATACCCACCCCTCCAGGCAACATTCCTTAAATCATTCTCATACAATATTTATAAGTAAGATAAGTATCTATAATGCCTTATGCAACGAATAATCTCACTTAAATACCCTTGCTATACAATAATTTGATTTTCCTTAGTATACAAGTTTTCATAAAATCCAATTAATAACTTATTCAATTAAAACCAGCCTTCATAAATCAAATTTTAACATTATCATTAAAATTTTGTATTCATTTACCAAATAAATAAATATATATGATCCTTATTAAATAAACCATACTCAAACAACCCTTAAATTTTCATCAAACCATCAAATTCATTTTATTTGCTAAGCAAATTAAAACTAATATTAATTCAATTACTTTTACCATTTAATAAAGCCTTTTGCATTAAACTCATATCTGACTTTTAGAATCTTAGATCCAAAGAATAAAATCATTTTTCTTATTAAACCATCACATTCTAAATAAATATCATGGGGTTTTTTTGTTTTTTCCTTTTTACATTTCCTTTTACTAAAATCCTGTAAATATCAGCTAATCATTCCATAGAACCACATCATAAATCAAAATTTAACTATTATGAGATAATTCATATTTTGAAAATGTCTTGTGAATCAGATAAGATTTACTATGACCCTCCCAATATATTGAAACATTGACTCCTTTTTACTTTTTATCTGATCCATTGACTATTTAACCCAGACAAAGCAACTTTTCTTTCTAATAATAAATAATCACTTTATACCAATATCAGTCATGTCAGTATATTAGAATTAATTCCAAAACTAAAAACCCAAAATGTCAAGTGGTGCATTACAAATGAGTTTCCAATTCCTAGTTAGTCACTTATTCATTCTCTGAGTTATTTTCATCTGTAAAATGTCAAATTCATTACGAAGAGAATTCTCTCATTTTCTTATAAAATCTAACTTTTACTTCATCCTAATCAGACTGAATCCATTTCAATGTAAGAAATCTTTCATAACCAATCACACTCTGTTATATCTCAATACACTTTTCCATAACTTTCTTCAGTTCTTGAAATCAACTATTTCCTTTATGTCTTCTTCCATAAACATGACAGTGTTTATCCAGATGATCTTCACTTTCCTCTGAATTAACAGTGAGAAAAGCCTCTTAAGAGAACTGCTAGTCAAACTCTTCACTAAATATTAGACAAATCATTTGTTAATTGAATTCCCAAGCATCTACATGACAGATATATTGTCCATGTTGTTCAAAGATGGTTTGTGCTAAATTGACATTTGCTCAGAATTTGACAAAAAGTCTTTTAACTTCTACGGATCTTCAAAGAAAGCAGTTACTTACCGTAACAGGTGTTATCCAGGGACAGCAGGCAGATATTCTCACATGTGGGTGACGTCATCTACGGAGCCCCGACACGGACAGCTTTTCAAGCAAATTTGATTGAAGATTCAAGTTTGCTGTGCTGCATCACGCATGTGTGCCTTCCTGCTCCACTAGAGGGCGCATCCACTCCTCGTGGTCTCCAGTTCATATAACCAGCCAAGAAGCCAACTTTGGGGAGGCGGGAGGGTTGCAAGAATATCTGCCTGCTGTCCCTGGATAACACCTGTTACGGTAAGTAACTGTGCTTTATCCCGGGACAAGCAGGCAGCATATTCTCACATGTGGGTGACCTCCAAGCCAATGAAAAGAAAAGGGACGGAGGTAAGTTGGCAATTCAAGAAAACAGATTACGCAAAACCGACTGGCCAAACCGGCCGTCGCTCCTGGACAGAGTATCCAGACAGTAATGTGAGGTGAAAGTGTGAACCGAAGACCAAGTGGCAGCTTTGCAAATCTCCTCGATAGGCGTTGACCTGAGAAAATCGACAGATGCCGCCATCGTTCGGACCTTATGCCCCGTAACCCGACCATGCAGCGCGAGACCAGCCTGAGCGTAGCAAAAAGAAATACAAGCTGCCAACCAATTGAACAAGGTGTGCTTGGAAACAGGACGTCCCAACCGATTAGGATCAAAGGACAAAATCGAGGAACCTTCCGATGAGACTGAGTGTGTTGTAGATAAAAAGCCAACGCCCTCTTACAGTTAAGAGTGTGAAGCGCCAACTCCCCAGGATGAGAATGGGGCTTGGGAAAAAACACCGGAAGAACAATGGACTGATTGAGATGAAAATCAGACACCACCTTAGGCAAAAACTTGGGGTGAGTGCGGAGAACCACCTTGTCATGATGGAAAACAGTAAAAGGCGGGTCCGCCACCAGAGCCTGAAGCTCACTAACCCTTCGAGCAGAAATGAGCGCAAGCAAGAAGATCACCTTCCACATGAGGAACTTTAGATGAGATTTATCCATAGGCTCAAACGGAGGTTTCATAAGTTGAGCCAGAACCACATTGAGATCCCAAACCACCGGGTTGGTCGGGTGTCTGCTGTTTTTGTATCACTGCCTGCCTGCGCTCAAGTTCCAGATTCTGCTGCATTTTTAGTGTGTACAACAGACCTGATTCGAGCTATAGGTGAACATGGGGGACACATCATTGAAAGGGAGGACAAGTTAATTGATTTATTTTATGTTCGGTTTTTACTACAGGGCAGAGGCACCGAAACAGATTCTCAGTGCAGGAGTAGTAGTGGCAGAACTCTCTTCTGTCTTCATGGTGTTTTGCAGTACTGAGGCTTATATGGATGCTGCGGGGACGGTGACGGGTCGGTGAATGGGATGGCAGTGGCGGTGACGGGGCGGTGAAAGGGATGGCGTTGACGGGGCGGTGAAAGGGAATGGCGGTGACGGGGCGGTGCAGAGGATGGTGGGCCGGGGACGGTGCAGTGACGGGGACAGATTTTTTCCCCATGTCATTCTCTATCCGGAGGCAATCACGCCCATGCGTCCGATGTGATGTTCTCCCAACGAGGATAAAAGGCTCTGAGATAGCCCCCGATGGGAAGGGGGTCTGACATCAGCACGGAGGGGGCCCGCCCCCATCCGCCCGAACCGTCAAAAAGACGGGGAGGGCTTGGCCGCGGCTGGCGAGTGAGACTTCGGCAAGGCCCGAGGATGCGCCTGCTGGCGTCTCGGCAGCGGGCACGAGAATGCCGGGGTTATCTTTTGAGGATACCGCCGAGGAG
The DNA here is from genome assembly GCF_902459505.1 of Geotrypetes seraphini. Classification (NCBI taxonomy): domain Eukaryota; kingdom Metazoa; phylum Chordata; class Amphibia; order Gymnophiona; family Dermophiidae; genus Geotrypetes; species Geotrypetes seraphini. Next base: position 135,867,165 of record NC_047088.1, on the reverse strand, counting down.
GAGCCCGATAGAGCCTCGAGGGAGTCAGCTTCGCCTTCGGTCGCACCAGTGAAGCAAAAGATCTCTCATGCTCCAAAAGGCGCTTAGTAGCCGCCTCTATGGAGTCATCAAACAGCTCGTTTCCAACGCAGGGTAGGTTGGCCAGGCGATCCTGGAGATTAGGATCCATGTCCACCAGCCGCAACCACGCCAGCCAGCGCATGGCCACTGCAAAGGCGGAGACCCGGGACGAGAGTTCAAAGGCATCATACACGGCGTGAAACAGGTGGACACGCAGCTGGGACACAGCCTCGATCAGCTGCCCAAACGAAGCCTGGCGTGAGGTCGGTAAGTCCGCCTGGAAGGCGGGCAAAGACCGAACCAGATGCTTCAAATAGGATGTAAAGGTGAACAAATAGTTCAGCACCCTATTCGCTATCATTGAATTCTGGTACAACCTCCTCCCAAATTTGTCCAAAGTCCGACAACCTTCCGACCGGGCGGAACTGCCGCTGAAACGCGGGACGGGCGAAACTTCTTAAACGAGGACTCAACCATCAAAGACTGGTGAGACAATTGTGCTCGCTTGAACCGGGCAAGGAACCGTCCTGTACATGGACTCCATCTTCGAGGGAACCGCAGTGACCGCATACGGGGTCTCAAGGTTGCGAATAAAGGCTTCCCGGAGTACCTGGTTCAGGGGAAGCCTAAGAGATTCACGAGGCGGAGACAGCATGTCCAATTCCTCCAGGTATTCCTTTGTGTATCGGGAATCCGACTGGAGGTCAAGGCGAAGCGCTCGCCCCATGTCCTGCACGAACCTCGTGAAAGAGGACGGATGAGAGGCTCCCTTGTCCTCGGGAGGGGTGGCAGAACGGGACCGCCCCACCACAGAAAAAGAGGGGGAAGCCTCCCGAGAATAACGAGGCTCCCTCTCCGCACCCCCACGCTCCGAACCCCAGGAAACCGCACTCAGAGAGCGCACTGGGGTCGAGGACCGACGGCGCCTCGAAGAACCCCTCGGGGACGACCCCGGGGTACGAAGCACCGAACCCCTACGGTGGATCTGGGACCGTTCCCTCGACTCCCTCGGAGAAAGCCGAGAACCCCGGCCCAGTGTCCCGGACCGAGGAGGAGTCAGCAACAACTGCGGATTGGTGAGAGACAACTCCGACACCCGCAGAGGCCCCGCGGCGCGAGCCGTCGGGGAATGGCCCCGTCTCGGAGGAGAATCCCGGGCACACTTAGCCGGGCTTCAACCGGTGCTTTGGCTCCCGGCGCCCAGAGGGCGAAAAACGCCTCGAGGCCCAGGGCGAGAACTCCGATGAGGAAGAGAGACGCCTGGACCGGCGCACCTTGCCCCGAGGCGCCTCGACGCGAGGCTCAGGCTGGTCCAGCGCACGCGAGGTCAAGGCCGGGTGCAGATGGGCCAACGCAGAGGAAAGCTCTGAAGAGATCATCACCCGGAGCATGTCCTGAAAAACGGGCACCGACAGCATCGAGGGCATGTCGGACGCCGCAGTGCACTCCACCGAGGGTGACCTCGATACTGAGTATTCCCGCGTGGTGAAGGCATGCCCTGAAGGCTTGGATGGCTTAGCCGGGGCCATGAGCAAGGCACTCCCATCCTTCCCGGCCGGGGTCCCCAAGGATGGCTTCTTCGCTGGTGTCAAACCTGAGGAAGGAAGAGGGGACTTACCCAGAGCCGAGGTCTTTGAGGCCGAGGACAGCCGAGGCGAGGCCGAGGTCATCGAGGCCGAGGTCAATGCCGGGGCCGACGTCGAGGCCGAGACCTGCTCCACTGCAAACAGGTCCGCCATACGGGCCCGATAGCGGCGCAGAGCACGATGTTGAAAAGTAGCGCACCGGGGGCAGGAATCAGTGGGATGATCAGCCCCCAGGCACAAAATGCACCACCGATGGGGATCGGTGATCGATAGCAGTCGATCACACTTGGTGCACTTCTTAAACCCGGACAAGGGCCGGGACATAAAGAGAAGAAAAGGCCGTGGCCAATGAGGCCACGACAATCCGAGAGCCCCCGGGAGTCGAAAAACACATGAAACTTCGCAACCAAAGCAGGAACAAGATGAATACACGCGCACAGCGACTCACTGCAAAAAAACAATAAAGCCGCGGTGCTAGAAGGCACTTTCGGGCGGAGGGACCAAAAACAGGACTTTCTGGCTCTGCGGAAACGAAAGAACTGGAGACCACGAGTGGATCAGGAAGGTACACATGCGTGGTGCAGCACAGCAAACTTGAATCTTCAATCAAGTTTGCTTGAAAAGCTGCCCGCGTCAGGGCTCCGTAGATGACGTCACCCACATGTGAGAATATGCTGCCTGCTTGTCCTGGGATAATAAGGATTTATCACCACTCGATACCCTCATTTTTGCCGGGTAATATAGACCATATTTGAAACCTTTCTCCTTCAATTGAGGTCCCAACATGAGGAATTGTTTCCTCATGTTCGCTGTATTTTTGGCGAAATCAGGCACAAACAACAGTTTGGATCTCTTATAATTTAAATTTCTGTCAGTTTTGGCTAAGTTTGAAATATCTAAAGCCTGCTGGAATCTCAGTAGCTTGAAGATCAAAGGTCTTGGTTTTACTTGACTCCTGGACCATTTTAATGGAATCCTGTGTGCTCGTTCAATTTCTAGGGCTTGTTTGAAGTTTAACTGTAGAAGCTTAGGCAGAAGGTTTTCTAAAAATTGGGCAGTATTACCCCCTTCCAAATTTTCAGCTAATCTAATAATTTTTATGTTCTTCCTTCTGCCTCTATTCTCATAATCTTCCAGTTGTCTTTTTAATTCCTGCAGAGTTAAACTCTCAGAGAGTTCTAATCTCTCCACTTTATCTTCTAACGTTGTCATTCGTTTACTCGTTAACTCCATTTGCTGGTTCAAATTCAACATCTCCTCCTTCACTTCAGTAATGCTGATCACAGTGTGGCAGCATTTGTTTTAGACATTGGAATTCAGCCATATGGTCTTGAATGGTCTTGTCCCCGCAGTGAGGCATGAAGGATCGCGCAGTCCCCGCAGCCCACACCCGCCTGCCCAATCTATCCTAGTGATTAGCCAGCTCTCTTCCTTCTCCTCACCTTAGTTTGTAGGTTTTCTTTTTCGGCGACCCGCACGCTATCAAAGAGCCGCGTACCCGCTGCTGCTCAGTTTCGATCTTCTGCTCTGACGCAACCGGAAACAGGAAGTTGCAGCAGAGCAGAAGATTGAACACTGAGCAGCCGCGCGTGCGCGGCTCTTTGGGAAAGCGTGCAGGTCGCCGAAAAAGAAAGCCTGCAAACTAAGGTGAGGAGAAGGGAGAGAGCTGGCTAATCACTACGATCGATTGGGCAGGCGGGTGGGGGCTGCGAGGACCGTGCGATCGCCCGTGTTCCCGGCTCAAACTGGAAGGAGGGAGTGAAAGGGAAAAGGATTCTGGGCCAAGGGGATGAAAACAGAAAGAAAAACCCACAGCAGGAAAGAAAGGGAAGGACAGGCAGGTGAGCCAGATGCTAGAAGCAGGGGGGGGGGGGGGGAGAAAGAGGGAAAAAAGCTAGATGGGGTTGAAAAGAAGAGACACACTGGTATGGAAGAGGAAGATAGGGGAAATCTGGACACAGGAAGGTAACAGAAAGAGGGGAAATTATGTGCATGGGGCATAGGGACAGAGACATAAAGGGGACATGCCATGGGGATGGACACGGGGGGGGGGCATGGCAGATACATAGGGGAGATATTAGAAATGGGGAAAATAGGAGCACAGAAGCGAGATGGTTTGTGGGGATGGGACAGGGACCGAGCTTGCAGGCTCCAATGGCTTGCACAAATTACATTGTAACGTGCCATGAAAATAAGAGGGAGGAAAGTAGATAGATAGGCCACGCGAGAGGAGCTGAAGGGTGGTAGAAAGGAACAGATGGTAAAGGAGGGAGGGAAGGGTGGTGGTGGAAAGGAATAGGACAGACATTGAAGGAGGGTGGAGAGGAACAGACCCTGAAGGGAAATGTGGAAGACAGAATGGGAAGAAGACAGATGCCAGACTATGGGGGAGCGAAGGGAAGAAGACGGGTGCTAGACCAATTGGGGGGGGGGGGGTGAAGGGAGAGGCACAGTAACAGCAAATGGAAGACGCAGAGAGAAGACACACAGTGGATGGAAGGAATTGAATGAGAAGATGTGGAAAGCAGAAACCAGATAACAAAGGTACAAAAAAAATTCTATTTATTTATTTTTTGCTTTAGGATAAAGTAGTATATTAGTTGTATTGATAAAAATTTATAAACAAAGCCCTGCCAGCTGAACATCTCTTTCTCTAGTTCAGCAGCAGGAACTTTGATTTATAAGAAAGGAATAAGCTAAATATTACAGTACTAAGGCTTATATGGATGCAGCAGGGACGGGGATGGGGCGGTGAATGGGATGGCAGTGGCGGTGACGGGGCGGTGAAAGGGGTGGCGGTGACGGTGCGGTGAAGGGAATGGCGGTGACGGGGCAGTGCAGAGGATGGTGGGACGGGGCGGTGGTGGGGACAGATTTTTTCCCCGTGTTATTCTCTACGCCGGTAAGAGAAAAAATATCAAAAACCTCTAAAATCTTTCCAAATTGTTGCCCAGGTCAGAGGAGCGTCGCAATCACACCTCCATTTTGTGCGCACTCCAAGCCATGCCCCCCAGGAATGAGATTTTTTAAATTGTTCTTTTTAGTTGCTTCTTTGTAATATTGCTGATTGTCTTGATTATATTCTGTACAATAAGTTTATTCTTGATAATTTTGTTTAATTTAAAAAAAAAAAAAAGATTATAGTATATATATGAAAAATGGATAGAAGAAATTGCATTACAATTAGTACTATTATTATGGGGGTGTGGTCAGGAGTGGAGTTTGGGCAGGGTACTCGGTTGATATTTGACAGACTTAGGGGGTACTTGGCTTGAAGAAGTTGAGAAACACTGTTCTAAACTACTGATGCTTTAAGAAAAGAGACCGCTGGCCAGCATCTACACTGCAACAAATCTAGCTCTCCTCCTAGCTTAGTCACAAGATGGTCTAGGAAGAACAGTAAACCCCTATGCAGGAGAGCTGACCAGGTTGGCTCTGCTGAGTATGACAGCGCTGACCTCCTTTGCACCGATATTGATGAGCCAGACAGTGACTGCCAGGGAGAGTTCAGGCCAGCAGTAGGTCACTCCACCAAGCCTGCTGTTAGCTCATATAAGACCTCAGGAGCCAGGAAACTACATCTCCAAGAAAGGCAGAGAATCAGCAGGAAGCTGTCACATGACCAGGCACAGCTGCAAAAGGAGATTTCTCCCTTCTCCCTCTTCAGAGCAAGGAGGGGTGGCTTGGAGCCAGTTAAAACGAGGCAGCTGAGAAATGGATGGGGGGGGAGGAGCAGAGAGGCTGGGAACGGGAGCCTCAGAGGCAGCAAGAATTTTCTCCCCAGCTGAATGCTGATGAGGGGGGAAAGGACTGTGAGATGGTGGACCTTTCAGAGATATCTGATCCCACCATTGAGAGGCAGCTGGAAAGCTGGAAACCCATGGACACTGGTGTGCCAAGTATTCCTAGTGGGAGATTGGAAGCAATGGACACAAGCTAAAAAGGTTGGAAGTGCTTTGCTATTTTTGATTCTTAACTGTTTGCTGAAAGTTTTGGGACTAAGTTCACCGAACAGGTGGTGGACACCTGGAATGTGCTTCCAGAGGGCGTGATAGGACAGGGTATGGTATTGGAGTTCAAGAAGAGATTGGACAATTTTCTGAAGGAAAAGGGGATAGAAGGGTATAGATAGAAGATTACTATATAGGTCCTGGACCTGATGGGCCGCCATGTTAGCGGACTGCTGGGTGTGATGGACCTCAGGTCTGACTCAGCAGAGGCGCTGCTTATGTTCTTAAGTTCGCTGTGTGTTCAGAATTGCTTAAACTTCCCAGAGCTAGGCGCTGAAGAATGCTTTCACATAGTTTGTTGCCTTGAACTGCCTAAACATTTGCAAACTATGGGCAGCATTTTGTTTCTAAACTAAACTAAACTAAACCTTGGGTTTATATACCGCACCATCTCCACGAATGCGGAGCTCGGCACGGATTACAGGAAGAAAGATGAGAGAGGAACTACAGTGGAGAGATTAAAGAGTTAGGTGTAAAGGGGGAAGGTGAGAGGCCTAAGAGGGGGGAAGTGTTACAGTTTTGAGAATAGCCAGGTTTTTAGGTGTTTGCGGAAGAGTTGGAGGGAGCTTGAGGTTCGGAGAGGGGAGGGGAGGTTATTCCAGATCTCAGTGATTCTAAAGGGGAGGGATGACCCAAGTTTGCCTACATGGGAAATACCTTTTATGGAAGGGAAGGATAGTTTAAAAATTTGGGAGGATCTGGAGGAAGTAGGGGTTGGGGAGTTCCAGGATAGAGGGATAACGGCAGGAAGGATGCCATGTAGGATCTTATAGGCCAGACACGCACATTTGAAGTGGATCCTGGGGATTACTGGGAGCCAATGGAGCTTAGACAGGAGTGGTGAGACGTGATCAAATTTGCTTTTCGCGAAAACAAGCTTAGCTGCGGCGTTCTGAATCCGCTGAAGTCTGTGGAGGCTTTTCTTGGTTAGGCTGAGATAGATAGAATTGCAATAATCCAATCTGGAGAGGATGATGGATTGTACTAGGACTGCGAAGTGTTTTTGGTGAAAATAGGGTCTGACTTTCCTTAGCATGTGAAGGCTGAAGAAGCATTTCTTCACCAGGGATTGGAGATGTTCGTTGAAGGATAGAGAAGAGTCTAAGGTGACACCCAGAACTTTGCTTGAGAACTCGAGCTGTAATGGGGGGCCGGTGGACAATGGGATGGAGGAAGGTAGATGGTCTAATTTTTGGCCGAGCCAAAGGAGTTTTGTTTTGGACTCGTTTAGTTTCATATGCATTGTGAATGCCCAGGATTGGAGGTTCTTTATGCATGAGGATATGTTCGTGGAGAGGTTAGTGAGGTTCGAGTCGGTCTCAAGGAGGACGAGGATGTCAACAGCGTAAGTGTAAAGAGTTTCAAGGGGAGATAGTTGGAGTAGTTTCAGGGAGGACATGTAAATGTTAAAGAGGATTGGGGAGAGGGGTGAGCCTTGTGGGACACCACAAGTCGGGGTCCAGGGGGAGGATGAGGTGCCGCTCATGTTAACCATGTAAGAACGGGAGCGCAAGAATTTGGAGAACCAATCAAGAACTATGGAGCTAATGCCTATCTCGGAGAGTTGGAAAGTTAGAATGTCGTGGTGGACAACGTCAAAAGCTGCGGAGAGGTCGAATTGTAGAAGGACAGCAAACTTGTTACGAGAATGCAGTTGCTGAACCTTAGAGATTAGAGAGGCCAATAGGGATTCAGTGCAGAAGTTGGGTCTGAAGCCATATTGGTAAGGTAAGAGGATGGAGAATCTTTCTAAGTAGGAAGAGAGCTGAGTAGATATGATAGACTCGAGCAGTTTGGTGAGGAGAGGGATATTTGCTATTGGACGGTAGTTGGATGGTATGGAGGGGTCTAGGTCAGCTTTTTTCAGTAAAGGGGTCAATGCGATGTGCCCCATTTCAGTGGAGAATAGGCCTGATAATAGGGCAGAATTTATGAGTTTGGTAAGAGATGTGATGGCCTGTGCAGGGATTTTCTCAAATAGGTAGGAGGGAAATGGGTCCAGGATGCAGTTGCATGATTTTAACTTGAGGCAGAGTTTAAGGGTCTGAGAATCAGATATGAGCTCGAAGACAGTCCAGGATCTGTCGGCAGGGATGGGGTTGAGAGCAGCTAGGGTGGGGTTGGGTTCGGGGGGCACCAGAGAATTGTAGGAGATTGCGGGCGGAGTTTCCTTCCTCTCCACACAGCTGGAGGCTAATTAGCTATAGATAAGCTTCTGCGGGAAACGTCAGTCACGGAGCAGCTCCGTTTGTGTGAGTTCCCTAGCTGCAAGCAGCCTGTGGAAGGATTCCAAGTTGGTCAGTTTACTTTTGGGTTTGTTTTGGTTTTGTGAAGTTTCATTTTTTTCTTTATGCAGCAAATATCTTGAGTGCTTCTCTCTGCTGCTACTTCATAGGCAGAGAGTCTAGTTAAAATTAGTTCTACCATTTAAGGCTGGTGAAGAGGACTGAGTTGCAAAGACCAAAATCCAGCCAAAAGACTGGTATGTGTTTGTTTGCCCGTTTTTGTGAAAATAAGAAGCAGACTTACATTTGTGAAACCAGGGCAGCCAGGTTGGCCCAACATTTATGTTTTTGTCCCTGAACAAATGTGTTAACATTATTGCATCTTACTGATAACATCCAAGCCGCCTGACTCAGGGTCAGGAATAAAAGTATATTTGGATTTTGGACATTGCTGGGTTTGTGTGATTTTCATTACCTATTACTACCATTTACCTGATATTTTCACCCTAGGCCTGAAGGATTCTTTGATTGGAAGGAACGCGCTGGGAGCAGAATCAGTCGCGGTATACCAGGCTCGCTGCGCCTATCAGGAGCACAGGTTGCAACAACATATAGTAACTTACTGATTATTTTGGTTTTGATTTTAGCTGCAAGAGAAGTATTTAGTTTTGCAGTCTTTAAAGGTCCACTCTTCTTCTCTTTCATGCGTGCTCTAATATCTTTCAAAACTGTAATGTCGACTGCTTTCAAGTCCCCCATAATCTATAAGAGAAAACACCAAGAGAAGTTTTCATTAACCAGCCTAAGACTACCACACAGCAGTACATACAGTTAATGCAGAACTATCTGCTGTCAAAATCATTCCTTGTATCCATTTCTACTATCTAGTGATGTTTTTTTTTCCTTATCACCCAGATCTTTAACTTTTAAACCTCACCCTACTGGAAGATTAGGTTCTTACCTTTGGTAATCTTCTTTCTGTAAGTCCCTTATGGCAGGGGTCCCCAACCCCCTGCCTGTGGCCTGGCCGCCTGACAGCCGGGCTTTGAGAGATCCTCCATCCCTCAGCAGAACCCCACCGACCACCGTTCAAAAAAAGTGGCAGTGGCGGTAGCAGCGAATAGGCTGTTTCGCTGCTTTCTCCGGGCATTCCCTCTGCCGCCCCGGTCAGAGGGTCAGGGTTCTGCTGCACGTGGGGGATGGGAAGGAGAGATGGAAAGGTGCTGCGCAGGGAGATGGGTTGGCAGGGTCATCAGGGTTCTGCTGCATGTGGGGGGATTGGGGGGAGAGATGGAAAGGTGCGCAGAGGAATGGGTTGGTGGGGTCATCGGAGTTCTTCTGCACACGTGTCACTGTCTTTCAATGTCCCCAGATGGGATCGTTTGGTTGCAGGAAAACAAGTTCAGGGCTCCCACTGATTCTGCATTATGGTAAGTTGTATAATTTCTATTATGATATTATAACTTAATAATAGAAATGTAATTTTTTTTTTTTTTTAATATATGTTTATTGAAAGTGAGAAAAGTCACAACTATACAAAATACAATCTCAACAGCATAAAGCGCATAAAAGGTCCAAATATCAGTAAGAAAAAACAAAGGCAACAATCCCACCAGCCAAACCCATCCAAGAACCCAAAGGTAGAGCAGATCAATAGATCTCAGTGTGGGGTGGCAGTGGAAACTCATCAGGACAGTGAGAATCAATTATCAAACCAGCCAGTACAGTGGCCTTCCCCCCTATTGTTTTAAATAGTGACCCCTAAATCATCCAGCCACACCAGTCGCACAAGCACACCCACTCCAGACACCCCAATACACACACCAGCACACTCCCCAAGCCTCCCTCCCACCGCCCCTGAGGTACCAAGAACCCTGCAAGCTCCCGCCAGGAACAAGTAATCTGCAGTCTAGAGATGAAAGAACCATCACCCCCCCCCCCAGTCTCTCAAGAGGACACTAGATCACGCAAGCTCTCCTACAAGGCAACATAATGCTGTGCAAAGTCCTCGCATAGCACCTGATCTCAAACTGAGCTAACTCCCGAAGTCTACCCCTCCACTGGGACACCAGTGGCGTGTCTGCGGATATCCAATAAGTCAAAATCAGTTTTTTGACTAAAAGGAGAACATTGTAAAAAAACGGCATTGGGGTAAGTGTGAATCCCTGATCCCGAAGTGTAGCCTGCAAGCCCAACAAAAGGGTCCCATAATCCCACTCAACTGGTCGATGCACAACTCTCTCCAAAAGGGGAAGTACCTCTTTCCATATAGTCAGTTTTGAGCACTCTAGGAAGGAGTGGACGTAGGTGCCGGCCTGACAATTGCACTTAGAGATCACTATCCCAGAGTCCCAAGCGTGCCCCTCTTTGTGCAGTAAAGTAAGCTCTGTGGAGAAGTTTGTACTGGAGCTCCTGAAAGTCAGCTGATTTATTAAAGGAATACAGGGTCCGGAAACAGGCCAGAAACTGCGGTTCAGAAAGGCTATGTCCCAAGTCCTTTTCCCATGCGGACCACAACGGCACCAGCACGGACAAAGAGACTGAGGATTTCAGCAATCTGTACCAGTGGGAGAAAGTATTGGCTTGCATCGGCGTGACCAAGAGAACTTCATTCAACTGCTCCTTATCCCAAGCCCCCGTAGTGTCCCTACGTTCAGCATCCCAGTAATGCCGAAGTTGAAAGTAAGAGAACAAATAGTGAGAAAGAAAGCCCCACCTATCCCAGACCTGCTGGAAAGAGGGGAAACCCTTGGGAGACAAGTCCAATAGTTGCATCATAGACACACATCCCCTGGCAGTCCAATCATATATCGACCGACCCCAGCCCGGGGCAAACTGGGAATTGCCCTCAAACCGCATAAATGGAGATGTTCGCGGGCTCAATCCCTGCCTCCGCCGCCACCACCGCCAGGCCAGCCGAAACAGCTAGAGAAATTGAAAACAAGTCAGATACTGGCGAGCTGGATCTGACTGGGAGTGAAGCAGGTTCATAAATTGAAACGGGTGGCACCAGCCATCTATCCAACTCGGGGAAGAGTAGCGGGCACATCCAGCGTACCCCTCAAAAATCCAACATAGTAGCACAGCCACATTATACAACCGAATGTCCGGGAGTTTAGACCACCCAAGCTCTTATCCAATGTCAATTTAAGCACGCCAATCCGTGGTGTCCCATGTCTCCAGATAAAATAGGAAATAACAGATTTGAAAGAGAGCTCATCTTGCCGCCGAAGCCAAAGTGGCATAGTCTGCAGGGGGTACAGCAGCTTAGGGACCAGGACCATCTTGACAAGGGCCACCCTCCCAAACAGGCCCAACGGCAGTTTCCGCCGTGCCTGACACAGTTTCCCGATGGTCTCAAGAAGACACCAAACATTAGCGTTGTAAAGAATAGCTAGATCAGAGGTCTCAAACACGCGGCCCCCCAGGGATTATATTGCGGCCCGCGATCTGTCCTTGCCTAAAGCAGGGGTCCCCAATCTGCTTCCCTTCCCACTGCCCTCCCCCAAGCCACCGCAATCGGGGAACAGGCCAGCGCCCGAGGTCTTAGCTCTCCCTGCATATCTTCCCCAGCTCGGAGCCGACCAATTCTTGCCACCCGACGTCAATTCTAATGTCGGGGAGGAAGTTCCGGGCCAGCCAATCGCTGCCTGGCTGGCCCGGAAGTTCCTCCCCGACATTAGAATTGACATTGGGTGGAGTGAATTGGTTGGCCCCGCGCTGAGGAAGATAAGCAGGGAGAGTTTAGACCTCGGCACTGGCCTGTTCTTCGATTGCGGCGGCGGCAGCTTGTTCCCCGATTGCGGAGGTGGCAGCCTGTTCCCAGATTGTGGTGGCGGCAGCTTGTTCCCCGATTGCGGCGGTGGCGGCCTGTTCCGATTGTGGTGGCGGCGGCTTGTTCCCCGATTGCGGCGGTGGCGGCCTGTTCCCCGATTGCGGCGGTGGCGGCTTGTTACCCGATTGCAGCGGCGGCAGCCTGTTACCTGATTGCGGCGGTGGTGGCCTGTTCCCCAATGGTGGTCGCTTGGGGGAGGGCAGGGAGAAGTAAAGAAAGAAAGGGGGGACAGAGAGACAGAAAGAAAGAAGGGAAACGGGACACAGACACAAAGGGGCATGGAGAGAGGAAGGGCGGGTATGGAGAAAGAAAAAAAGAAAGGGGGCACGGAGAGAGAGAGAAAGACAGACATATAGAAAGAATGGGGGCATGGATAGAGAGAAAGAAGGGGACAGGGTGAAAGAAATAAAAAGTTGGGGGAGGGAAGGAGACAGATGGTGCCGGGATATGAACTTTGGATTCCTAAACCATGGGGAAGCGCTACAAGGACTTCAGGGACCAGACGGACTCCATCTGACCAGTAGGGGTAAGAACGTCTTCGGACACCGACTAGCCCGCCTGCTTCACAGGGCTTTAAACTAGGTAAGTCGGGGGAGGGTACCCATTCACATATTAGTGCAGAAAGGAATTATCCTGATGAGGTGAGTCGAAACTCCGCTTCCATGTCCAAGGTAAGTACTCACATTGCAAACAGTTCTTTAGGAGTCACACCGACTCGGGTAGGATACGCCTCACAGGGACTTAGCAAACACAAGATATGGAGGGCCATGTATGTCAATGCACACAGTTTAGGTAACAAAATTCTAGAATTGGAGGCTGAAATAAGGAATGCCGACCTAGATGTGGTGGCAATATCTGAAACTTGGTTCACGGACTCACATGGGTGGGATATGGCTATACCGGGCTACAATCTACTTCGTCAGGACAGAGAGGGCAGGTTAGGAGGGGGGATAGCTCTACACATTAAAGAGGACATCAAAACCACCAGGATCACAGATGTCAAGTACACCGGGGAGTCCCTCTGGGTAAACCTGGCAAGAGGCAGAGAAAAATGCTTGTATCTAGGTGTGGTATACAGACCCCCAAGACAACTGGAAGACATGGACGCAGAATTAATTGAAGACATAGAGAATATCACTCTACAAGAAGCAGTACTGCTAGGGGACTTCAATATGCCTGATGCAGACTGGAACTCATTTTCAGCGACAACCAGCGGTAGCAGGAGGCTCTTAACCTCCATAAAGGGAGCACGTCTCAAACAAATGGTGACGGAGCCCACTAGGGCCCAGGCGATCATCGACCTGGTACTCACCAACGGGGAAAGCGTCTCAGAGGTCTCAGTAGGAGATACGCCAGCCTCCAGCGACCACAACATAGTATGGTTCAACCTTAGGAAAGGCTTCCCTAGATCAAACACGAAAACAAAGGTACTCAATTTCCAGGGCACAGACTTCGCACGCATGGGAGATTTCGTCCATCGGACGCTGCAGGACCAAGCGGAGACCGATGATGTAGAAGCTAAGTAGTTAACACTGAAATCAACCATACATGAAGCAACTAGCCGCTTCATAAAATCAGTAAATAAACGACAAAGAAACAATAAACCCCAATGGTTCACCATGGAGATCTCGCACCTCATTAAGGAGAAGAAAAAAGCGTTTCTCTCCTACAAGCGCACAGAGAAAAGAGAGGCAAAGGTAGGATATAGGACCAGGTCTACAGCGGTCAAAATGGCAGTTAGGGAGGCAAAACTTCGAGTGGAAGAAATTCTGGCAAAAAACATTAAAAAGGGGGACAAATCCTTCTTCAGGTATATTAGTGACAGAAAAAGGAACACAGGCGGGATAGTACACCTTAGAAGACCGGACGGAAGTTACGTGGAAGCAGATTCCGATAAAGCCGAACTACTGAATGAATACTTCTGCTCAGTCTTCACCTGTGAGGCACCGGGACACGGTCCACAGTTGAAGGCAACACAAAGCACAGAAGACCCGTTTCAGAATTTTGAGTTCACACCGGGTGAAGTTTACAGTGAACTGGCAAGACTCAAGGTGAACAAAGCCATGGGACCAGACAATTTGCACCCAAGAGTGCTCAGAGAATTGAGCGATGTCCTGGCGAAACCGTTGGCTGAGCTATTCAATCTCTCCCTAAGTAAGGGGAAAGTTCCCCTGGACTGGAAATTAGCTAATGTCGTTCCTCTGCATAAAAAGGGTTGCAGGGCAGAGGCTGCGAATTATAGACCAGTGAGTCTCACATCAATAGTGTGCAAACTCATGGAAGCACTAATTAAAAGCAAATTGGACACGATCTTGAATGAAGGGAATCTTCGGGATCCCAGTCAGCATGGATTCACCAAGGGTAGGTCCTGCCAATCCAATCTCATCAGCTTCTTTGACAGGGTAACAAGAAAGTTGGACTTGGGAGAGTCTTTGGACATCGTGTACCTGGACTTCAGTAAAGCTTTTGACAGTGTCCCACACCGCAGGCTGCTAAGCAAGATGGAATCGATGGGGTTAGGAGAGACACTAACTGTATGGGTCAATGATTGGCTGAGTGGCAGACTTCAGAGGGTGGTGGTTAATGGTACCCTCTCTAAAACATCGGAGGTGACCAGTCACCGTTATTCAGCGAGAAGGCAGGTCTAGTGCCTGTTGCCACTGTGACGCCAGGGTCCACTGAGGAATGCGAAGATGAAGTCTGGCAAGAGGAGTGACATGAACCGTGGAAGCCATGTGACCGAGTAGAACCATCATCTGACAGGCAGAGAGGGTTGAAAGACAAGACACCTGTTGGCAGAGTCGAACGAGGGTCTCTTGTCGATTCAATGGAAGGAAGGCCCTCATGGCGACATTGTCCAGAGTCGCGCCAAAAAATTGCAGAGACTGGGCAGGGATCAATTGAGATTTGGGAAAGTTGACATGGAAACCCAGACTTTGAAGAAATGTAATAGTCTGATGGGTCGCTGCAATAACCTCTGGAAGAGAAGGGGCCTTGATAAGCCAATCGTCGAGGTAAGGGAACACTTGAAGACCTTGAGACCGTAGAGCCGCAGCCACTACAACCAAGCACTTTGTGAACTTTGCGATATCGGGACTCCAACTTCGATGGGATAGCCGTGACAGAGTAAGGAGTCTCCATATTTCTCATGAAGGTCTGCTTAAGGACCGGAGTCATGGGCAACCGCAAAGTCTCCTTGGGAGGATGTGAGAGTTCCATGTCTGCCAAGTATTCCGGGGTGTATTTGGAATCTGAGTGCAAGTCCAGATGAAGAGCCTGCCCCATGTCAAAGACAAACTTGGCAAATGAAGAGGACTTCGAAGTCGAAGCCTCCTCGGGAGAGGCAGAACGGGATCGAGGAACCACCGAATAAGATGGGGAAGCCTCACAGGAGTACTGAGACACCGGCTCCGACTCCAAGTGCACTGTCACTGAAGAAGCTCCACTCCCAGTTTGTGGCGGGGTGACAGAATGTTTCCTCAGAGCCCGGGACCGAGGAGGAGTCAGCAACAACTGCGGATTGGTGAGAGACAACTCCGACACCCGCAGGGGTCCCACGGCGCGAGCCGTCGGGGAACGGCCCCATCTCGGAGGAGAATTCCGGGCGCGCTTAGCCAGCCGCCGGAACGAGGCCGAATCGGGCTTCGACCGGTGCTTCAACTCCTGGAGCCCCGAGGGCGAAGAACGTCTCGAGACCCGGGGCGAGGACTCCGACGAGGAAGAGAGACGCCTGGACCGGCGCATCTTGCCCCAAGGCGCCCCGACGCGAGGCTCAGGCTGGTCTGGCGCACGCAAGGTCGGGGCCGGGTGCAGATGGGCCAACGCAGAGGAAAGCTCCGAGGAGATCATCGCCTGGAGCATGTCATGAAAAACGGGCACCGATAGCATCGAGGGCATGTCGGACGCCGCAGTGCACTCCACCGAGAATGACCTCGAGACGGAGTATTCCCGCGTGGTGGAGGCAAGCTCCGAAGACTTCGAGGGCTTAGCCGGAGCCATAGGCAAGGAACTCCCACCATGCCCGGCCGGAGTCCCCGAGGATGGCTTCTTCGCCGGTGTAGAACCTGAGGGAGGAAGAGGGGACTTACCCGGAGCCGAGGGCTTCGACGTCGCGGTCGAGGTCTTCGGGGCTGAAGATAGTCGAGGCAGGACTGAGGTCGTTGAGGCCGAGGTCAAAGTTGAGGCCGAGACCGAGGGCTGCTCTACTGCAAAGAGGTCCGCCATACGGGCCCGACGGCGGCGTAGAGCACGATGTTGAAAAGTAGCACACCGGGAGCAGGAATCAGTGGGATGATCAGCCCCCAGGCACAAGATGCACCACCGATGGGGATCGGTGATCGACAACAGCCAATCATACCGGGTGCACTTTTTAAAACCGGTCAAGGGCCGGGACATAAAGAAATAAAGAGACAGCGGCCAACGAGGCCACTCGGTCGCTACAACCCGGGAGCCCCCGAGCACCAAAAACACGCAACTTGCGTACAGGAACAAAACAATAAACGATCAATAATGTGCACAGCGACTCACTGTTCAAAACAATAAAGCTGCGGTGCTAGAAGGCACTTGGCGGAGAGACCAAAAACAGGATTTTCTGGCTCCGCGAAAACGAAATAACTGGAGACCACGAGGAGGTGTGTGTGCTTTCAACTTCGGCACAGAGCTGCCCCTAAGCAGTAGTTTAGCGCGGTTTCATGAGGCATCCTCGGGCCTTTGCTAGGCCGGCCCACATCGCATCATCGAAGCCGAAGTTAAAAGCACATAGAGCTGCCGCTGCTGGTCTGGAGGTGCGGAGACAAGGCAGGAAGCATACGCGGCAGGAGTACCGGCACAGCGACGGCAACAGGAAGTTGCAAGTCAGCTGACGCCGGCACCTTTCATTACGGCGGGGACCCGAATCCTTCGCGGACCGGTGGTTGAAGAACTGTGCTTTAGAACACTGCCTATTGAAATCCTTGATAAAGAGCAAGGAGAGATTCTCAAAACTGCTTTGCAACAACTACTAATTACAATGTTCTGCAGCAAACAGTACATTGTACAGTCAAGATCAGATTTAAGAACACAACTCCATAAGCAAAGAAAAGTGGGAAGTAAAGTCCCTCAAAAAAATGGAGAGAGATTCCTAAACCCGTTTTTGGATGCCTTCAGAATTTAACACCAGGGGTCTCTAGGTCTACCTACTCCAAAGAACTTAGCTTTTAAGTGGCCATTATGAGCACAAGCAGTATCATCAACCAAGGAGGTAAATTAGTCCTTGGGGTGAGTGGGTGGGGGGTCAGCTACTCTTCACTAAAGGCAAAAAAAAGGAAATAAAACGTGACCAAGGAAACAGAGTATGGATAGATTTTTTTTTTTTCAGTTTAACTGTAAACGCTTAGAACTCTGACCTAAATTACAACGGTAGGGATTATTTTGCACAAGTATTAATTAGACTGAAACAGAACCCTACATACAACCCTTTTTCCTTTCCTGCTTCTCATCCACAACCTTATATACACCTAGAACACTACTACCTACATTTCCCCGAGTCTTTTGGATAGGCATCCCCCCATGCCTGTTAGTTTTTGAGACATATCCACATTAATTACTTTTCTGCTTATATACATATAATAATTGTGTCCTGTAAAAACTAGAAGTGTACGATCTCTTCAGACTGCCTTACTTACCAACTCGCCCGTTAATGTTTAAAATTCCCCGAAGCAGTTTATGGAAGGAGAGGCTAGCACGGAGAATTACTATTGGTTAGAGAGAAGCAGGAACAAAGCTTTCCATTGGCTGTCAACTTGGCTCTTCAATGCTGGGTCGTGATGTTCCAGTAGAACCCAATCCCAAATCGAATGGATACATGCGAGATCAGATGCACTGCAGACTAGAGCAGACCTTTGCACACATTTTTTTAACCCCCCCTCCCCCCAAACCCAGCTATTTACCATCCAGTGTCATATCGCGGGGGCTCTCGGAATCAGTGCGGAGGGAGAGATCTGGAGGAACGGACGATCAGGCTAATTAGCAAAAGCCACAGTGGCCTCCTCCCTCCTTAGCCATTAGGGAATGCAGAGCCGGGGGGCCTGAGCTGCAGGGAAAGCGGTAGAATAAGGGTCTGGGTAAAACAAGCTTAAAGGCGGGCTTGTCAATGCACGGACCTCCGATTTTTAAGGACGTGCAGTTTTAGACCCGTGAGGTCCGCGTTTTACCCCTTCCCGTTTATGGCGGGCTTGTCAATGCACGGACATCAGATTTTTAAGGACGTGCAGTTTTAGATCCGTGAGGTCCGCGTTTTACCCCTTCCCAGGGAAAAGTATTAGGATCCGTCAGCGCTAAAATCTCATCGAGGTCTGTCAGAGCTAGAGACTAGTGCTGGAGCGGCAGAGCAGAAGCCTTCGTATCTTATTATAGTTTACAGTAAGGGTACACTATAGTGAATCAGGCTTCCTGGATTACAGAGCGAAGAACCCAGTGTGTAACCGTAACTGATGCTGTATAGAAGGTCCCAGGAAAACAGAAACAATGGGAGGAAAGAAGATCAAAAAAGGCAGATCGGGATTAATATACACGGAAAGCTCATATATACAGGACAATCAAAAGCTCGCTTTCAAGTTAAAAACGAAAGGGCATTTAAAAGAAACCCCCCCCCCCTAAAAAGTCCTTGAGAAATGAAGTGCTCAGCGGGTGATTTTTCCATTTAAACTACAACTGGTACAATGCTAAACGCCTGTGTCGGGTCTGGGTAAAACCAGGATTTGCAGGATCTCCAGGATCCTCATAGACTTGTATTGAGATCCTGGTAAAATTGCAGGATTTCCCGGATTTTCCAGGATCCTGGTCCACCTTAACAGCAGACCTCTTCTTTTTTTGATTGCCACAGCTGCTGCTATGCATTTACTGGAGTCCCCTACAACGCCGTCTTCTCCTTCTCTGCCGGTCCCGCCCCTTATGACATTTTCTTATCTTCCTGTTTGGGCGGACCAGCAGAGAAGAAGACGTCAGCACTGGGACTCCCTGCAGAATGACAGCCAGAGGGGCAGTAAAAAATAGGCTATAACTTATCACACAGAGGAAAGAAAAAGAACAGCAATACTTTGGATTTAGAATTTCAGTAACCTGGTCAACCTTATTGAAACTAATTATTCAGATTTATTCAATTTTTTATATTGTTCACCCAGGGGAGCTCTGAATGGTTTACATCAGGGGTGCCCAATTAGTCGATTGCAATCAACCAGTAGATCGCAAAGGCAACGTGAGTCGATCGCGTTGCCTTTGCGATCTTTTTCTCCCTGCTGCTTCTCCAAGCCAGGCCTGGCGTGTACAAGCGCCGGACTCACAAGATTTCACCTCTGACGTCAATTCTGACGTCGGAGAAGAAGTTCTGGGACAGCCAATCGCTGCCTGGCTAGCCTGGAACATCCTCCCCAACGTTAGAATTGACATCAGGAGTGAAATCTTGTGGGCCCGGTGCTTGTACGCACCAGGCCTGGCTCAGGGAAGCAGCATGGAGAAATCGCGTTGGAGGTTTGGGGTGGGGGTAGGAAAAGAATCGGGGAAGTGGAGAAATTGGCACGATGGCAGGGGGACAGAGAAAGAAAGGCAGAAATAAAGAGAAGAGCAGGGGAAGAGAGAAAGAAAGGTATGCAGGCAGAGGAAGAGAGAAAGAAAGGCAGAAAGAAAGAAATAAGTATTGGCATTACAGAAGAAGGAAGTGCAACCAGAGGCTCATGAAATCACCAGACAAAAAGGAAGGAAAAATGATTTTATTTTCAATTTAGTGATCAAAATGTGTCCGTTTTGAGAATTTATATCTGCTGCCTATATTTTGCACTGTGGCCCCCTTTTACTAAACCGTAATAGCAGTTTTTAGTGCAGGGAGCCTATGAGCATCGAGAGCAGCGCAAGGCATTCAGTGCAGCTCCCTGTGCTAAAAAACGCTATCGCGGTTTAGTAAAAGGGAAGGGGGTATATTTGTCTATTTTAGTATAGTTGTTACTGAGGTGACATTGCATATTTTAAAGTCATCTGCCTTAACCTCTGGAAAAAACTCCGAATTCAAATGATAATTAACATTTTCTCTGTGTACAGTGTGTTTTGTGTGTTTTTTTTATTTTATTGTTGGTAGATCATTTTGACTTGGTCATTTTAAAAGTAGCTTGCAAGCTGGTTTACATGAATTTATTCAGGTACTCAAGCATTTTTTCCTGCATGTCCTGGTGGGGCTTACAATCAATCTAATGTACCTGGGGCAATGGAGGGGGGGTTAAGAGACTATCCCAGGGTCACAAGGAGCAGTCTGGGTTTGTACCCACAACCTCAGCGTGCTGAGGCTGTAGATTTAACCACAATGCCACATGCTCCCCTAGGCAAGTTAATGTTATTGTCTTTTAAACAGTGCAGCAGGATGTAGCTCCTCCTCCTTCCATTAATATTTCTAAACCTGCAGCAGGAGAAGATCAACACCTTCTGGATGGACTAATGTGTGAGACTGTTGAAAAGGTGGAATCTGTCTTCTACCAGAAAATGCTTGGGTTCAAAATTAACATGAATCCAAGGTGCACTATAGATTATTGTCCTCTCCCCATGTTTCTTGGACATGAGTTTTTCAACTTTAACCCAGAATGTAAATTTGCTTCAGACATCCTGTAAAAGAAGTGCAAAACGCTTCTGCCTGCAGTTACACCAGCTGCAACACGGTTTTGCTTTTTGTGTGGCTTTGAGGGATATCTGACTGTAGGGTTACGAGACATCCAAGTTCCCCGGAAATGCCCTCCTTTTGAGGACATCTGGAGATCCGGATGGCTTTTGAAAACCCGGCAAGCAGTGGGGGCATGGTTAGGGTGGGATTGTCGGCGGGATTGGGACATGATGGGGCAGGAATGGGTGAAACTGGGCGAGTCTAGGGGGTCCAGATTTCCAAATGGGTAATCTGGTAACCCTACCTGAGTACACCCCAGCCCTCTCATTCTGGCTCTAGCATAGACTATGCCACCTGGCCTCCTTTAAATAGTATCAAAAATTGGTTGACAGAACACGCTGGGAGTAAGAGCAGATTGCCCTCCAAAACATAGAGGGCACAATATTCTGTACCAAGATATTGCAATTCAGACCCCAGGAAGGGCTGCATCTATCTGGTTTCAGCACCCTCAACCACCTATAAGGCAGGAAACATCCATTCCATACACTCTTTCCCTATCAAAAGCACAGGATATACCAGGATCCTAGAATTCTGACCCCAGGAACGGCTGCATCTATCTGGATTCAGCACCCTTAACCACCTACAAGGCAGGAAACATCCAGTCTATGCACTCTTTCCCCATCAAAAGCACAGGATATGCCAGGATATGTCAGGATGTACCAGGATCCTGCAATTCTGACCCTAGGAAGGGCTGCATCTATCTGGATTCAGCACCCTTAACCACCTATAAGGCAGGAAACATCTAGTCTATGCACTCTTTCCCTGTCAAAAGCACAGGATATGCCAGGATGTTTCAGGATTTGCAGGATATCCAGGATCTAGCAGGATCTTTTAGGATCCTACAATTCTGACCCCAGAAAGGGCTGCATCTACAGTGGATCCGTTCCAGGAGCATGCTCGTAATCCAAAATGCTTGTTTATCAAAGCGAGTTTCCCCATAGGAAATAATGGAAACTCGTTTTGATAGGTTCCCCCCCGAGGCCAGCAGCGCTGGTCCCCCCCCCCCACAAGAACCGGCATTGCTCCCCCCGAAGGCCCCCCCCGCGAACCGACACCCTCCCCCCCGTGATCCGGCACCCCCCGCCGCGACCTGAGGTCCCCCAACCCACCTGAACCCTCTTCTTACTTTAGTGTAGCCTCCGCACCGGCACCGGCACCAGTATGTCCTGTGCGTTGGTGCCGGTGCCCGAAGATCTGCCTCCTGTGCTGGACCTTAAGCATGTGCGCATGCTCAAGGCCTGAGAGTTCACGTTCTTGCCCCAGCAGACACTAATAATTACCACCCTCCCTCCTTCCCTCCCTCGCATACCTGTTCCCTGGTGGTCCAGCATGTATCCTGCACTGAAATCCTCCCAAAGATTGTAAAAGTAGTAGCCAGCAGCGCACTCGGGCTGGCACACAGGAGCAAGCTTTTCGTGCTGTCGGCTGGCCCTACACCGCTCTTTGATAGGCTGCCACAAGTTCTCGCGGTTTTCATGGCAGCCTATCAAGGAGTGATGCAGGGCCGGCCAGCAGCATGAAAAGCTCGCTCCTGTGTGCTGTCCCGGGTGCACCGCTGGCTACTACCTTTACAAAGGAGGATTTCAGTGCGGGATACACGCATCATAGGAAATCCTTCATGTGCTTTAAATTGATATTTTTCTTTTGTGCCGTATTCAAATAGTGTACAAAAATAATATAATGTGTATACACTGTAGCCACTGGGGTCCCAAGGAACAGGTAACAGCGCCTCAAGTGGCCTCAGGCAAAATCAATCTAGGCGTGCTGCTCAGGATGGAGATAGCCCTACAGATCCAACATTATCAAAGAATACAAAACACAAAAACCTTGTTGCAAAAATTCCCAACATGGTTTTATTGGTCAGAATGTACCAAGGCACCAAGTGAAAATCAAGATCAGGAAAAAGAAACTTCATGGAAAAATCCTGTGCAACATCCAGGATTTCCCTGCATATTTCACTCTAAGCAAAAACTTTACTTTTCCTCATAAACAGTTTCTTCTCTTAAGTTCTCTCCTTAGCCTGCCCAGTACAGGATACAGGTAAGTTTAGCATATAAGCTTTAACAGTCCAAGCACTCAAAACAGAAAAAAAAATACGGAAGCCTCCAGCTGCAAAAGCAGTGCTGGGGCCAGGAGAGTTGCCCAAGTTTGCCTTTTAAAAGCTTATCAAAAATAGCTTCCAAAAATGCCGCCCAGTTTGTGGCAAACTTCTCCCTCATCAGGCAAAACTCAGCTTCCTGGTAAACTCTGGCTACAAAATATAAAAAAAACAAAACTTTACAGCCAAGAAACTGCAGTGCACAATCAGAGAAAAGAAAAACACAATCCTTTTCTTCAGGACACAAACTGGTGCCCCACCCCCACACAGAGTCCAAAACTCTTGTGGGTTTTCTCAAGCACTGCAAACTTAATATTAGCACCACAGATAGTCCTGTTCAGCCAGCAAACAAAAAGAACATTCAAAAAGAAAATCTGTAGACAGGCAGTATTCCTTTCAATGTCCAAACATCACAGCAGCAGCACAACACAGTTCTTTAGCAGGGCTTGGCAGACAAACTCAAGTCCATTAATTCTACCTCAGGAATCAGCTCCTCTTGAAATTCCATCGGCTTCTCCTAGACTTGTGCTGCAAGCTCTGGAGTGGAACCAGCTTCATCCTCCTCCATAGGGTCCAAGGCATTACCCTGGCCTAGACTGGCATCTTTCTCTTTAGGGAGAGTTCTTCCTCTCTTCCCTAACTTCTCTAACAATGTAGAGAAATCAGTAAGCTTTTCAGAGTGAGAACCACGCCCTGACTTGGCTGAGCGTGCGCTCACCTTTGGCTCCCATGTATGCTGGGGAAATTGCAGGGCTTCGTACAAGTAGGATCTGACTTAAATGTTGTTTCTAGGTCTGCTTGGAGGTGTTATGTTACTGGGGAGGGTTTCCATATCCTCCCATTCTGAATCTGAAAAGTTGTCAGTCTCTGCCCCTGTCTTCTCTGAATATTCAGTGTGTTTTATCTGAGACTGAGGATTAACCTAAGGAATCACATTTTTGGGCTTGATCCTACCCTTTTTAGGAAATTTAACCGAGACCACGGCAGGCACGTAGCCTGACTGGTCATAACATACTCTCCCTGTGAATATCACATGAAACTATTTGTGAGAAGCCAAATAAATTCAGTAAGAAATGAGTTGGCTGTACTTAGCTTTAAGAGTCTGGGCTGAGCGTCAGTGTGACTTGCACATTATCTGCAGCAATTTCAACTTCGCAACACTCGCTCTACAGAGCTCCATTTTGATTGTCAAAATAAGTCCATAGAAACTGACTGAGGAACAAAATGATAATAGTCAATAAGACCCAAACATTCAAATTATTGTATTCCATTTAATAGAATTGTTCAATCCATTCGGTTTGAAAGAGTTCAATTCAAAAATCCAGAATTGTTCACGCAACTGTATATGGGCCATTTTATTTCTGATGTAATGTTCAGGAATCTGTTCCATCACAAACCAGTGTAGTTAATCAAATCTATGTCCCTGTTTCAAGCAGTGGGGCACCATAGGGGCCGTTGTAGTTGAAGTATGTAATTTGCTCCTATGATCCAATAATCTTGTATTGATCTTTCTTATGTTCTTATGTGCAACCTCCATATAACAAGTCACACGGGCAAAAGATTACATGAATGACCCTCTTGGAATTGCATGTGATAGTATGGTGTAGATGATAGATTTTCTGAGTTTTAGGGTGAACCCAATCTGTGCCGCATATAGAATTGACACATATGGAACAAGTACTACAGGGGCTATGTCCTCCGTTTACTCCTTGGTTAGAAGAATTTGTTATTCCGTATGCCTATTAAACATTAGTCAGATTTCTAGGGCAATTGAATGCCATTGTAAGGACCGTTGGAGAAGGCTCTATGCATAGCTAACACATGCCAGTGTCATTTTATTATCTTGGCCACAGTTCCAGCTCTTTTGGAATATGTAATAACATAAACATGTTTCAGTTGGTTGTTTGGAACGAGGCTGTAATAGCCATTGTTGATTAGTATGTAAGGCATGTAAGTATGCTTGTTTGATTGTCCATTCTAGATATCTTCTTGCTTGAAATCTTCTTTGTAATATATGGGCTTGTTTTTTGTATTCTGTAACTGAAGAACAAATTTTACGAATTCTTAAAATTGACTAATAGGTAAAGCTTGTTTCAGTTTAGTAGGGTGACAGCTAGTGTAGTGCAGATACGTGTTGCACAGCAGTACATAAACACCTGCAGGTGGGCGGGCCTTAGGCGCCTGGCCCAATCAGGCCTTAAGGCCCATAATTTGGAGGATGGCTTGGGACCCGTCCGTCCATCCAACTAATGTAAGTGAACGGGGGGGGGGGGGGTGGTCAGGTGGTCACAAGGATCGGGGGGGCCAATCGGGGATTCGGGGGGACGGTCATGGGGGAGTGCGTCATGGGTAAGAGGGCCTGGGATCCCTCCTGCCCATATTGTAAAGAGGGTGGGGGGGGGGTCGCCATGGACAGGAGGGCCTGGGATCCCTCCTGCCCGTATTGTAAGGGTAGTGGGGGGTCGCGGGGCTCGTGCCTCGGCAGGAAGGTTGGGCTTCCTCCTGCCATTATTGGTTTGGGAGTAGGGAGTGGATCGCGGCAGGAGACATTGGACATCTCTCCTGCTGCTATCACCCCTCCCCCCAAACTGCCACGAACCGCGGCATGAGAGATTGGGCATCTCTCCTACCGCGGATCGTGGCAGTTCGGGGTGGGGCAATCGCAGCAGGGGAGATGAGGCATCTCTCCTGCTGCGATCATTGCGGTGAGGGGTGTGCAGGTTCTTATACCTGTTTTGACTTGGTTTAAGTCAAAACGTATAAGTTCCGACTGGGCAACCTGCCTAAGTTTTTAGATATACTTGCTATACGACTATGGGTAGGTCGGCCCACCTCCCACCCTTTCCCCTTCTAAAAACGCCTCTTTTCGCTCTAGGCGTTTAGAGGCAGGGGAAAGGCCTGCTGGTTTTAGATACGTCTAAAACCAGCTTTGATTATCGGTACTTGGACAATCTGGCTTTTTGATTATCCAAGTATCAATTTAGGTCACTTTTTGGACATTTTTTTGTTATTATTATGAGCCCCAGATTGTAGAGTGTGTGGTGCAATGGTTAGAGCCACAACCTCAACACCCTGCAGTTATGGGTTCAAATCCCGCACTGCTCCTTGTAACCCTGGGCAAGTCACTTAATCCCCATTGCTCCAGGTACATTAGAAAGAGTGTGAACCCACAAGACAGATAGGGAAAAATGTACTTGAATGTAAACCATTTAGGCAATAAGTGGTATGTAAAGACTTAAATAAATATGATCTTATGTGTTAAAACTCCTAATTTGAAAAGTTTGCAAGCTAATTGGTAGCCAATGCAAGCTGATCAACAAATCTTGCATTCATAACCAACAGTTTTGCAGCAGAATTTTGCAATAACTAAATTTTTTTTAAGTGTTTGTCTAAGCATCCTAAGTATATTATATTACAGTAATCAAATTGAAGTAAAAAATAAGTGCCCACATTAAGATTCAGAAGGGTCCTAAAGAAAAGTATTTTCTAATGTTGTATAATTGATGTTATTTCGAAAAAACCTTTGCATCAAATGAGTTATGTGGATTTCAAATTTCAAGCACAGGTCAAAAATTATCCACAAAATTTTAAGTGGTCTAATGTTTTATCTAATATGTTGCCTTTTCGCTGATCTAGCCAAAAGATTTTAGTTTTATCTTTATTTAGCTTCAATAATTTAGTTATTCAATGTTGCTGGGATTAACAGAGTAATATGTAATGTAATGTAATGTAATTTATTTCTTATATACCGCTAAATTCCATTAGGATTCTAAGCGGTTTACAGAAAATAGACAATAGGGTGCATTAAAATTATAAGTAAGATAGGTACTTAGAAATTCCCTTACTGTCCCGAAGGCTCACAATCTAACTAAAGTACCTGGGAAAATGACAATTAGTAGAGTAATGAAGAAATAAAAATAGAGATAGATGAGAAAAATAAGAAAATAAACATTCTAATAAGACTACAATGATCTAAAGGACTTTGAAAGGTTGAAAAGAGGGGAGATAGGAAATAGAAGCATATATATGAAAAATTACTCTCAATTGTACTAATACTGTCCCCAGTGTACTCATCAAGACATTGAAACGAATTGGGGATAATGGTGATCCCTCTTGGTTTCTACAATTCAGAGACCAAGAATGTGACCATTTTGTTGGCCTTCATCTACAGACGATCTTAAAGACACGACTTCCCCTTGGAGCGAAGGTTTTTCTTTTTTATCACTTTATCTCTTTGGGACTTTCTAGGGGTAATTCCCTGTTGCTGAAGAAGGCTTTTTATTTATCTCGTAAATGTATCTTCTTGTTATGGAGGCAGGCCGAGGTGCCTACCCTCACAATGTGGAAAAATGAACTGTTTACTTTGCTGAAGTATGAATATTTGGATACTAAAAAGAGTGGCCCTGGTCAATGGAGGAAATTCTGAGCGGTTTGGGCTCCGGTCTGGGACAATTTGTCTCCGGGTGCCCGAAGTGCCCTTCTGAATTTCTGACACTGGAGTGCTTGGGGGGTGAGGGGTGGGGTTGGGGGGGGGTTTGGGGAGTGGGTTATTCTTGGCCTTTGCTGTGTATCTTTTGTCTCCGCGCAGAAACCACGCGGTAGACCCTCTAGTCTGGTGTTTTGATTTGTTCCTGGTTCTTTGTCCTCAGATTGTGGTTTACTTCTTTGTATTCTTCTTTTCTTAATAAAAGAAAATTTAAAATTAAAAAAAAAAAAAAATGTTGCCTTATATGTTCTATGCAAAAACTCTTTAAATCATTGTAATACATTATCATGTATACCAAATCATGTAATAAGTGAAGAAGTAAAGTATGTTCTACCAAGTTAAAAGCACATGGCAAGTCAAATTGTAATTCTTGGTGACTAAAGAGATGATTAATATCTTGATGTTAGAGTTCATAAAAGTGTTTCTGTACTATAATCTTTTTTAAAACTAGATTAATTGATTCAGATATTCTGGCTCTTGGATAGCTAAAATAGCTTCTTGGATTTTTATCATTAATAGAATATTAGCTACTGGTTTGTAAATTGATGTATCATATCTATTGCCTGTTTAATGTCTAATCTAAATCTTGATTTTATATACTGTCATCTCCTAAAAATTAGGGGCTCGGCTCGATTTACATAAAATTTCTAAAATACAGGGAATCAATTAACAAACCAAAGCATAAAAAAATTACTGAAAAGCAATAGGTTGTAAACACTCCTTGACATTGCTACCCAAGAACTATTGGAATAGCATTGTTTTCATAGATTGGATTAAGAATTATTTCACTTTACTGAGGTGGAAAAATACCTGATTTCAATATATCCATAGTCCATGAATAAAACTAAATAAAAAATTATGATTGGAGAATATCTCAATAAGGGCCCCTTTTATAAAGCTGTGGTAACGAGTTCCATTGCAGAACCAGTGAGAGCTTCAATCTGATGCTTGGCTGTATCTCCAGCTGTCATTTGGAAATTCATGCAGTGAGCTTGAGACCGGTGCAGTGTAGGGACCATGGTATTATTCTAAAAATGAGCACTAATATACAGGAAGCATCACTATGCAAAGACTCTAAAGTGAAAGGGACTATGTGGCTTTGACCCACCTCTGATGTAACTTCCTGTTTCTGCCTGGGTGAACTTTGGCAGAGAGAAAGTGCATTGGAGACTGCGATCCTCTGCAAAGCATGAGTATATTTTAAAATTAGGCCAGGAAGGTAAGGGGGATGCCAGACAGAGTAGAGAGAAGGGGAAGACATGTTGACACATGAGGTCTCCCTGAAGTGGATAAGAGGTACTTGTGACCTGGATTGGCCACTGTGCAAACAGGATACTGGGCTAACGTTTAAAAATGAGATAGAGTAGTTTTAAAACAAACCCCCTCTTTTACAAAGGTGCGCTATGCTTTTTAGCACACACTAAATATTAGCGTGCACTAAACACGTGCTCAATGCTAATGCATGCATGTTATCCTATGGATGCGTTAACGGTTAGCGCACGCATTGATTTAGCGTGCACTAAACATGTGCTAAAACACTTAGCGCACCTTTGTAAAAGAGGGCCTAAGATTGAGAGGAAAAAGCTGACAATTGCCCAGGAGCAGATGGTTTGGTATGGAGTATCCTTGAAGGATTATATTGAAACAGGATATTTAGGGAGTCCCAATAGAGAGATTTCAATAATGGTATAAGAAAACCAGGAATGTTTAAGAGGAAGGCAGCGTACAGGACTGAAATTATCCCGTCATCTTCTCAGCAGCCTGTAGATGCAAGAAAAAAACACAAACTGAAGTGTCTATATACAAATGCTAGAAGCCTAAAAAATAAGATACCAGAGTCAGTGGCGTAGTGAGGGAGGTTGGCACCTGGCATCACCATGCTATGTGCCCCCCCACTTTTTCCAGCCACTTGAGTGCCCTCCACCCGTGTACCTTATGAAATGTTCACTGGTGTGAGCAGTATCTTCCACCTGCTGCTCCCGCCAGCCTCGGCCCCTTTATGACATCATGTCCTAGTTCTATGACCAAGAAGTGATGCCATAAGGAAGCCAAAGCCATCATGAGCAGCAAATGGAAGATGCTGTTTGTGTTAATGAGCATTTAAAGAGGTATTTGGGGTTGGAGAGGTGCCAGCGCCCCCTGTGAGGATGGCGCCCAGGGTGGTCCGCACCCCCTCCATTATGCTACTGAGAAGAGTTAGATTATATGAGGGGGTGCTGAAAAGTTATCTGCCCATCCAAGAAGAGAATGACATGGATATGGTTTAGTCAATGACCTGAAACAATGTGAAAACATAGCATTTTGTTTCTGCAGATTGGCACTTAATGAAATAAGATAACACTCTTTTCAGCTATAGTGACAAAATAACACTCAGAATTTAGGAATTTGGTTGGTTGGGCTGAGAACTTCTCAGCACTCCCTCGTACAGTGAATAAAAGGACAGCATTACATTATATACATTACTTACCCAGGGGAGTGGCACGCTGAGAACACTCTCGTTCGTGGGGAAATTTTTCCTTTCAGCTATGCCGCATACAAAAAGAAAGGGCAGCGTTAGGTTGCCTACCTCCTCAACACCCGCGGCTGCCCACAACCAGCGAACGATTGAGCAGTGTCTAGTGGCACTTGCTCAGAGAACGGGTGCGTTTAGCCCTGCTACGGGAGAGATTCAGGGGACAGAGATCTCGCTCTCACCCGCACCGGATGTCCCGCCTCACTGTCCGGCTGAAGTTGCTGCCCTGGAAGCGGCGAACACAGTGGCTGGAGATGCCCCTGAGGTTCCTGTGGAGGAAGGGTCCATGGCAGATGAGCTTCTGCTGATGTTTACCAGCTCTGGGGAGTTATTCCCTGACAGAGAGGACACTTTGGTAGCCATCTTGAAGACGCTCCAGAGAGTGGATTTTATGACCAGCAAGACTTCAGAGAAGGTAAAAGCCTTGGGGATGAAGTTGGATAACTTCATTAAAAAAATCTGAACAAACCAATATTGAGACTAAGAATACTTTGACTAAAATACAAAATGAAGTACAATCCTTGCAAACCTATAAGATTGCTGCAATAAAGATAGTGTTTTGCTACACTGGAAAACAAAGAGTATAGAAAATTTCAACCGACGGTTAAACGTGAGGATTTAGAATTTTCCTAAAACTCTGGGTATTTCTTCATATGAGATGTTTAAAAAGTATGCAATGGAAATTTTGTCTTATTCCTCTGAACATATTCCACCATTGAATAAAATTTACTACCTTCCATTACCCAAAAAGTCTGCCCAAGAGCTTATGGAAGGAGAGAAGATACATGTTCCTCAGACAGACTTGAACAATATGGGGCTCATAATCTAAAGAGAAAAACATCCAAAAATCGGCCTAAGTCGGCACTTGAACGAACATTTCTCAAAAAAGTCCAAGCACCAAAAATAAAAATGGGTTTTGGACATATTTCTAAACGACCTAGGCCTTCATAGTGCCGCTCAATGTCCAAAGCTAAACGGGGCGGTTCGGGAGGCGTGTCGAGGGTGGGAGTTGGACGGGACGTGGGCTGGCTTAGACTTAGTTGTACAGCATGTATAACCAAAAGTTTTACAACAGAGCTTAGACGGAACTTGGATGTCGTGACTTAGACCATGTAAAACATGATCTAAGTCACAAAAACCCACCTAAACTCACCAGATAAGCACTTCAAACACATAACACAGACTCCTACACACTACCCCAGTGATCACCAACCCCCCCCCCCCCCCCCACACCCATGAAAATTTTATTCACAACTTTAAATTTCAGCCTCCAGACCATCATCACCTGGCTGCCTGGCATAGGAAAGCCTAGTCATCCAGCCCAGAAGCAGCATATGTCATCTTGGGGGTGGGTTAGGGACCCATAGAGAAGAGGACCCATGCCCATAAGCCCCTGTAATGACTGCATTGATACTTAAACAGGTGCACTCCCCTATATACCCCCAAAACCTTTTTTTACTGGCATGTAAGTGGCTCCTGAAGCCATAAGGGCTATTGGGGTGGTATAAGTGGGTCTAGGGGATTTTGGAGGTGGTTTGGGGAGCTCACTGTGACTTATAAGGGAGCTGTTGGGAGGAGAAGCCATGGCACCCTTTTTGTGAAGTTCACAGCAGTGCTCTGTAAGGTACCCCACTATTTATGTGCCATGTATGGATGTTCAGTCCATCATTTTACAGACCCCTCCCATGTCCAACAGGGCTTGTTCTAGGCATTTTAGACTTGGACAACAAGTTGGACAAAAATGTGGTATAAAGATGGACGATTTAGCGACTTGGACGATCAGATCGGCAGGATGTATAATTAGACGATTTTTGAAAGAAAAAAAATTTTGGATGTATTTTTCGAAAATGTGTCTTAAGCTGTTTTTTACTTTGGACGACTTGTGAGATGGATGTAAACGGACTTAGACGTCCCTTTCGATTATGCCCCTCCACATCTGCAGTCCTAGAAGAATCTATTTTCGAGGTGGCGGAGAGAACTACACTACTGATTTCCTTCGTTTTTCAACAGGACCTGAACTCATTTATGAAGTTATATTTTAGGTTTTCAAAATCCTTGTTTTGTGGGAAAAGAGTATGGGCGTAAATGGAAGTTACAAAGATTACCCAGGAGAGAAGGAAACAGTTTTTGTCTTTGAGGCAGGAAACAATAGCTTTGGGAGCCTCCTTTTTGTTAGCATATCCTTGTACATGCATTATAAAATATGCACAACTTAAATATGCATTTTTTTCTCCCTGATCAGTTAAAATCCTTCCTGGAGCTGAAAAAGATGGCCTGAAGTTGACCCAGTGTTAAAAGAGATAGCAAGTAAAGTGTAGTGTTATAGCCTTTCTTTGGAATAATTTTCTTTTTATAAGCCTCAAGTTGTTTTTTTCTGAGTAACCCCCCCTTGTAATTGTGGTCTAAGGAGGGATAATTAATTATACCACTTTTTATTTTGCTTGTATTAGTATTAAATTTGTACTGTATTGCTTGACAAGAAGTTTATTTTCTTGTAAAATTGTTGGAACCTATAAATAAAGAATTTACCCACTTTTTAACTGTTTCAGTGAGGCACGATATCAATTTTAGATTCAACAATAAGTTCATAATCTAAGGAAATCTTTGTCCTAAAGAATTTTCAATTTAAAAGTGCCACTGTCAAATGTTCGTTACTCTCAACGCAAGGTAATTGTGAATTAGTAAAGGATATTGTTTATTGTAGGGCTGTGGAGTCAGAGTCGGAGACAATTTTGGGTACCTGAAGTCAGAGTCGATAAAAATGTACCAAGTTTCCAAGTTTATTCAATATTTGATTAATCGCTTATTTAACATTCTAAGCGATGTACATAGTATAATAATAAACATAAGTTAATAGAGGGAGACTGACAATTCAATTTAAAAAACTTAAGGCAAACATGGGAAACAAAGGGAAAGGAGAAGGGGAAGAAATACAATTTTGAGAAGGTTAAAGAAAACATATATGGTAAACAACATTAGGAAGGAAAAACGAAGGGAGGCAAGAGTAGTAAATATAATGAGATCTATAAAAAACTTTAGTCAGGTCGTATGTTCTGGTTATCTCAGCTGTCAAATGCATCTTTAAAAAGAAAGCATTTGAGCTTACTTTTAAATCTAACCAAATCTAATTCTTCCGAATATTGATTGGAAGTAAATTCCAGGTTTGAGGTGCCGACTCTGACTCCTGATAAATTTAAATTATAAATTATAATTTTTTTTAAAATACAGCAAGTTCAAATGTCCCATTTCACAAATAATCATAATTAACATAATGTGGGCATTTTTCGCTGATCTATGCCAAAAAGCAGGCAAAATTTTTAAATGTTGCATGGGAAATTACATTTCGTGAAAAATAGCTGTAACTTCTGAACCATTGTTTATTTTTGAATAAAACTTTTAGTTTCTTTTCTTATATTGAATTCAGTAAAGCGACATCGCATATGCATGAAAGATAAATGACCAGAAAATGTCCAAATAAAGAGAAGGACATGACCTGAGATTAAATGCTGAAAAGTCTTGAGAGCATTGAAAATCACTCTGAGTTCCAGTAGATTGATATGATGGTGCTGGTCCCGGGAAGACTAGTGACCTTAAATGTAAAACCCTTCCATATGAGCCCCCCAAGCATAAGTGGATAAGTCCATGGTGAGAACCTTCAGATGTGGAGGTGAGTGGAATAGCAGTCCTCTAGAAAGATTGGAAGAGCTCATCCACCACTGTAGCGATCGTCAAAGAGACAACGTGACTGTAATGTGCTGCAAAAGAGGATCGAGGACTTGAGACCATTGAGATGCCAGAGACCATTGAGGCGTCCGGAGGTGAAGCCTTGCAAATGGAGTTACATGGACTGTGGAGGCCATGTGTCCCAGGATGACCATCATTTGCCTGGCTGAGATGGACAGGAGTTGAGAAATTTGCTGACAGAGCTGAATCAAAGCATCTTGCTGCTGCTGAGGAAGAAACACCCTGAGCTGAATAGTGTCCAATTGTGCCCCTATGAACTGGAGCATTTGAGAGGACGAAGTTGTGACTTGGGAAAATTGATCTCGAAGCCCAAATGTTGATGGACAAGTATCGTCCGATGGGTCGCTAAAAGGATGCCCTGAGAAGAAATATCTTTGATGAATCAATCGTCCAAGTAGGGAAAAACTTGAAGATCCTGAGAGTACAAGTATGCTGCAACTACCAGCAGAGACTTCGTGAACACCCTGGGAGAGGATGCCAGGCCAAAAACCTTATATTGATAATTACATTACATTACATTAGTGATTTCTATTCCGCTTGTACCTTGCGGTTCTAAGCGGATTACATTAGAAGATAGCTGGACATTTCCAGGCGATAACAGTACAATACAATACGTTACATTACTTTTCATAACTTTACATACCTTACTTTACATAGATTTACATAACTTTACATTGCATTACATTACTATACATTACATAGCATTACATTACATTGCAAAAAACTAGATTCAGGTTACATATAGAGGTATCGGACGTTTTGAGACATTTAGGGGTAAATTCTCTATTAGTACGTCTAACATAGGCGTGCTTTAGACGTCCGGGAAACGCAAGTGTCAATCAAACAGTACTTAGGCGTGCGGTAGACGCCCCTACAACCTCTTCGCGCAAAATAGACGCAGGTTTCTGAAACGTCATTAAGACGTCTCCAATGGACCCGTGATAGACGTGGGTACGGTTTTGTTTTGTTTTTTTTGTTTTTTAAATTATACTTTATTTATAGTCTTTATTATCACTCATTCAGCATTGTAACAGTTCCCGCTAAGCTGCGCTGGGGTGTGCAGGCGCACAAAATATTACCTCGCAGTGCACATGTTTCTCTTCACAGCGCACACAGTGTAGAGCACAGTTCTTCAACCGCCGGTCCGCAAACAAAATCTTGCCGGTCCGCAAAGGATTCGGTCCCCGCCGCAACGAAAGGCCGGCGTCAGCTGACTTGCAACTTCCTGTTGTAGTCGCTGTGCCGGGACTCCTGCCTTCGCCGGGACTCCTGCCTTCCACCGCGTTTGCCTCCTGCCTTGTCTCCGCACCTCCAGACCAGCAGCGGCAGCTGTGTATGCTTTTAACTTCGGCACAGAGCTGCCCCTAATCAATAGTTTAGCGCGGTTTCATAAGGCAGCCTCGGGGCCTTTGCTAGGCCGGCCCACATCGCATCATCGAAGCGGGCCGGCTATCAAAGGCCCCGAGGCTGCCTCATGAAACCGCGCTAAACTATTGATTAGGGGCAGCTCTGTGCCGAAGTTAAAAGCATACACAGCTGCCGCTGCTGGTCTGAACTCTTGGGCCGCTGAAGGAGGGCAAAAAGCAGCTGTCCTGGAGGTTTCCCTTCCTCTCGCCTTTACAGGTTCCTTTTTTCCACCTTTTTTTTTTTCCTTCAAACGGCAACGGGCCCCAGCATCGACATCAATCAAGTAAGTTCCACTGTCAATCAAGCGGTTCTGCTCGGCCAAAGCTTCCCCTGTGACATGAGCCACCCTCAGGGGAAAGAAAGTGACCCACAAAGGTGAGGGGAAGGGGGGCAGATGATGGAAGTTGGGGGGGGGGAGAGAGAGAGAGAGAGAGAAGGGGCAGATGATGGAATGGAGGAGATGAGAGAGAGAGAGAAGGGGACAGATGATGGAAGTGAGAAGAAGGGAGAGAGAGCAGAAGGCAGATGGATGTCAGTTGAGAAGGGAGAGCAGATGCTGAATGGAAGTGGGGAAAGAACACATACTGGATGGAAGGAGGAGATAAATAAAGGGGGAAGAAAATAGTAAGATAATGGAGGGGTGAGGGAAAGGGGTGACAAGCTGTGTGTAGACACAGTGAAAAGAGGGAAACGGGACTAAATAGTAAGAAAGAATTTAATTTAGATGGAGGCAGAAAATAGAGAAGGAAGACCAGAGAAGAAAAGGGAAGAGAGAGCAGAGAATGATCAGATCTGAGTGGAGGAAATGAGAAGAGAGATATGCTAAAAACCACAGGGGGGAGGGAAGGATAGAGATGCCAGACCATGAGGGGAACAGAAGGAAGATGATGGATGCTAGACCAAATTGGGGGGTGGGGGGGGCAGGAGGAGAGATGGCAGGGAAAGACAGACAGTGAATGGAAGGGGCAGATGCTGGACTGAAGAGACAGAGAAGGTTATCATGCTGCTGTACCGGGCCATGGTACGCCCTCACCTGGAGTACTGCGTCCAGCACTGGTACTTTAAGAAGGACACGGTACTACTCGAAAGGATCCAGAGAAGAGCAACTAAAATGGTTAAGGGGCTGGAGGAGTTGCCGTACAGCGAAAGATTAGAGAAACTGGGCCTCTTCTCCCTTGAGCAGAGGAGATTGAGAGGGGACATGATAGAAACATTCAAGGTACTGAAGGGAATAGACTTAGTAGCTAAGGCAGGGAGAACGAGAGGGCACTCTCTAAAGTTGAAAGGGGATAGATTCCATACAAACGTAAGGAAGTTCTGTGGTAGAAAGCAACATATTTATTTGGCTCATAACTTGCTGGCGCCCGATATTTTTAGCTCACAGTGAAAAAAGTTTGCTCACAACACCCGCCCGCTTAGAGGGAACACTGAGTAAGTATAGGATGATGAAAAAGATAACTAAAACACAGTATACCATTTTGTAAACTATATATTAGTTGATCTAGCAATATCAGTGAGGTAGGGAATGGCAGACAGAGAACACTGCTGTGTTGTATCTTTTTCCTCTAGGATATCAGAATTGTACAGTTTACCATTAATACAAGGAAAAAAAATATGTTATGTTTCAAAGGAGAACTAGAAGATGAAATGTATCGAGTGGGTGTTGAACTTACATTATCAGTATGGAAGGTGGGAACCGCTAGATGTATGCTACACAGAAAGCTGTACAGAAACGTCATACTCACCTCCTATTAGAAGTGGAAAGGATAGGACTTTGAACACCATATAAACTTCGTTTAAGTTCCACAAAGACTGGCAGGAAAGGCACCCTAAGTCATCCAATAAGCTTTCTCTCGATTTCCCGGAGACATTATTTCAGAGAGGATAGTTTAGAAGTGATATCTTGCTCGAAAGAACACTCTCCTGGTCTTAAAACATTGCAACAATAAGCTCATTCTTCAGAACAAAGGTAAATCCCATAACTTACACTGGCCCAACTTAGAAACAGAATCGAAACACAGATTAGACTTGAATGTGGCTTCTAGTTCACAGGAAGAGGAAGTAGCAAGCAGCACAATGCTAAAAAAATGTAAAGTGATGCACCTAGGGAAAAAAAATCCACACAGAACTTATACACTAAATGGTGAAACCTTGACCAGGACCATGGTGGAACGTGATCTAGGAGTTATCATCAGTGATGATATGAAGGCTGCCAATCAAGTGGAGAAGGCTTCGTCCAAGGCAAGACAAATGTTGGGCTGCATCCGTAGGGGTTTTGTCAGCAGAAAACCTGAAGTCATAATGCCGCTGTACAGATCCATGGTAAGACCTCATCTGGAGTATTGTGTTCAATTCTGGAGACCACACTACCGGAAAGATGTGCTGAGAATTGAGTCGGTTCAGCGAACGGCTACCAAGATGGTCTTGGGGCTCAGGGATCTCACGTATGAAGAAAGGCTAAAAAAACTGCGGATGTACTCACTGGAGGAACGAAGAGAGAGGGGAGACATGATTGAGACCTTTAAGTATATTACGGGACGTATAGAGGTGAAGGATGATATCTTCTGTCTTACAGGGCCCTCGGTCACCAGAGGGCACTCAAGTTTCAAGTTTTATTTCACATTTGATGAATCGCCTATTTCAGAGTTCTAGGCGATGTACATAATATAATAAAGAAACTTTAACCTAATTACAATAAAATCAAATTGTGACTCACATGAGATATAGGAAAGGGGGGTAAAGTTACAATGGGGAAAAGGAAAAAAAACAAAAAACCAGGGAAGAACGAAAGGTAGGGTAAAAATTTATTCAAAGCACTTCTTGCATATTTCTTGCATATCGCTGAAAGTCAAGGGAGGGAAATTTCATGGTGATGCCAGGAAATACTTCTTCACCGAAAGGGTGGTCGATCATTGGAACGAGCTACCTCAGCAAGTAATTGAGGCCAACAACGTGTCAGATTTTAAGAGAAAATGGGATATCCACGTGGGATCTCTAGGGGAGTAAAAGTCAGGGAGTGGGTCATTGGTATGGGCAGACTTGATGGGCCGCGGCCCTTTTCTGCCGTCAATTTCTATGTTTCTATGTTTCTAATGCTGATCTCATTGTGACATCATCAAGGTGCACCTGGAAGGTAGATATGCCACAAGTAAAAGACAAGCCGGGAGTTGAACTCACAACCTACAGATGATCGATATAGTGCTTTTACTCACTGACCTACACCTGTGTCTCTGGTTCCCCTGTCATAGCATACCTTAGTGATGTGCTAAAGTATACTCTACTTAGCTATCATATCACAGTCAGTTGAGGCAAAAGACTGGTAGCTCAATGGTGTAAAGCACCGTTGTCACGGATGCAACACCCATATTCTTAAGTATGGTTCAATAAATGTAATACAGAGTCAAAATTATGCTGTTTATTTTATCAAACCCAAGCTCAACTTTGTAATGTATTGTGTATAGTCTCGCTAATGTGTTTGTGATGAAAATGAGATGCGATAGGTGTATATCCTATATAATAAAACCCTAGCCGCGCATGCGCACATACCTGCGTGCTTCTGTGATCTCTGCTCTGTGATCAGTAGGTCTGTGGCCAGCAGGAGTGCAGATGCAGCAGCCAGGCGACTCCCCCCTCCCGCCCTCACTCACCACCAAAACCACCACCGCCAAAGCCTCCTCCTTCTGCCCAGCTGGGAGGAGGGCTCCGAGTCGCTGAAGACTGTCCCAAATCAGCTTACACGGTCCCTAAAAAATTAACCTTTTCATCTGAGGCGCGAGGCTGCGGTGACCTCCTTCCCCCGGCTCACTAAGGTTTCGTCTTAAGAAATTCAAATGCGTTGTTGAAAATGCAAGTGACTGTTCTCTGTCATCCTAGACACCCCTGCAACACCCCAACAACACACTCCTGCAGCATAAACCCCTCATGTTATAATCAAGTAAAAGACAAGCCGGGAGTTGAACTCACAACCTATGGATGATTGGTACAGCGCGTTTTACTCACTGAGCTACTGAGCTACTTAACGCTAGCCCTAACCCTAACCATAAAGTAGCGTCTGACGTCATAGAAGCCGTTAGAATTTTGAAATCGTTTTGGACGTTCATTGGGTGTTCTCAGATCAAATACACCTGTAGATACTTGCAATGATTACCCCTTGTCAAAGCTTGTACGTAAAGCCATTTCTGAAGACTCCCATTCCCAAATCCCCAACATAGCTCAGTGCTTAAAAGCACTGCATGTATCTTCCAAAGGTCAGGGGTTCAAGTCCTGACTAAGGTTACTAAAGACATATTATTTTTTTTTTCCACCCACCCAAACATGCATAGCTAAGCTAAACTATGTGAACCTCACTTCCCAATCTTCATTTATTTAATTTATAACTTGTCATTGTGTTTGGGGGAGGTGAAGTTTCATTAGGTTTACATGGTAAGCTTCTAAGCGTTCTGCTATACTTTTTTGTATAACAGCGATATCGGCGTGGTTTAGGATGTAATCAACAGTGTTGATGTAGCGCGGATCGGCCGCTGCAAGCACGCCCAAGCGGCACAAAAACGTCATCGCGTTGTTTTGCGTTGTGACGTCATAGAATCGCCTGTTCTTCATACGCAGTTATTTCTCATAAAATGGCTGCCAGGAGACAGCCCAACTTCAGCACTGCTGACAGTAAACTCCTGGCAAGGCTGTTTTTGGTGCGCGAGCACCATTATTTTGTGATACCGGGACATCGCAGGACATACCTGCAATATAGAGAGTCCTGGACCCGCCTGACCCGGCGGTACAATCGAAGAGCCTCATGTGCCAGGGAAGTA
This sequence comes from Geotrypetes seraphini, assembly GCF_902459505.1. Lineage (NCBI taxonomy): Eukaryota > Metazoa > Chordata > Amphibia > Gymnophiona > Dermophiidae > Geotrypetes > Geotrypetes seraphini. The sequence continues at coordinate 135,827,717 of NC_047088.1, read as the reverse complement.
AGTATTCCAAGTCAGGCCCTCACAAATAATCATGTCAAATGTAATGATGATGGAAACCTGTCTCAATCAAATTGTCATGTTTTTGTGGGTAAATCTTGATTCCTTTTAAAAACTACAATTGTGCATAATAAATCTTTTACATTGAATACTGAAATTAAAGCACATCCCAAAGGAGCAGTAGTAGGATTTCAAATGACAAATTCAGCTCCTAGAAGGCATCTATTCCATTCACAACATGCACACAACTAATTTTTGGGTCACGAGCTTCGCATTTGTAATAGAAACATCTTGAAATCAACTTTGCCAAAGGAAAACAAATATATTAAAGTGCTGCTATGTCATTTCAAATACCTTCACCTTTCCTGTATCAATCTGCTGGTCTAGGGAGATAGTGGCATGACGTTTAAAGTGACAGCGTCAGTACCCTGACGTCAGGGGTTTCAAGCCACGCTGCTCCTTCTGACCAAACTATTTTATTGCCCCTGCTGCATGATTGTAAGCTCACCAGGACATGCTGTAATGTGGGGCAGTGCTGATAGGCTACAGCCTCAGCACCCTGGGGTTGTGAGTTCAATCCCACACTCCTCCTTGTGATGCTGGCCATGTCACCTCACCCCCCCCCCCCACTGTCCCAGGTACAGTAGAGAGATAGCGATACCTCCAGCACAGAAAGGGGAAAATGCTGGAGTACGTGAATACATTCATGTAAAACATGTGGCAGAAGGGGGTGGAGGCAGGCAGCAAAGCGGATAGGGGCTCTTGGAGGGCAGCATACTCCATTTTTATGTGCTTTTAGAGGTCAATACTTAAGTAAACATGTTATGCCACAGTGCTAGATGGCACTCATCATATCCCTCCCTCTCTGTTCTTTCTCTCTCTCTCTATTATCCAGGTTGAGGATCTCAGGAAAAGGGGGCGGCTGCTGATGTTTACAGTGGAGTAGGTGCTTTGCATCCTGTTATTAGCATTTGAAGAAAATAACGTAGTAAAGAATGTCATGTTCAAAAGTGTTGTGGACATATCTGACTGTATCCTATTTCTCTCTTGTCAAGCAGCAGCGCAGGCACCCCCTCAGGAGGCACCGCAACTAATGGAGGGAGCCCCACCCTGGTCCTCTGCGGAGGAGGAGGAGGAAGAGGAGAGGAAGAGGAGAAGGAAGAGGAGGAGGAGGGGGATTATTCTCCCTGGCAGCCCTCAGGACCACCCACACCGCCTGCCCTACCACTGCCCCCTGGACCTCCACCGCCTGCCCCACCACTGCCCCCTGGACTGCCTGCCCCACCACTGCCCCCTGGACCCCCACCGCCTGCCCCACCACTACCTCCAGGACCCTCACCACCATCCCCTGTTGGACCTTCCCCTTCCCCCACCCATAGCCCTTCCCCTCTCTCCTGCCCTTCCTGTTCCTGATCCCATCCCACCCCCTTTCCTTGCTGTTCCCCCCCAGGAGCAGCCCGACCAGCCTCAGGAGGGGGCGGGCAGGGAGATGGAGCCCTACTCTGCCCTCTTGGAGGAGGTGCAGGTATTGAGAGGGTGTGTTGAGAGGATGGAACATGCCCTCTTGCGGCTGGTAGCCGAAAGAGGGCATGGTGCCAGCAGCCATACACCCTCTCAATAACTGCACCACTTCCGCCCCCCTCGCCTGAGGTAGCTCAAGCTGCTCTTGGGGGGCACCCACCCTCTTTCCCTGCGTTATGTGTTATGTAAATAGTTATTTTTTTCAAAAGTTTAAATTTTTTATATTTGAATTAAAAAATTGTTTATAGTTTAAACTTTCCTGTGTGGTTTTAACCTTGTAGCATCAGCAGATTAGTGGACAGAGTCCAAGGTAGATAGGGGTTCAGGTGGGACTGCTGAATGGGCCCTTTTCAATATAACAACAAGGTGACATATAGAAAGTTTGACAATCTTTATTGGGGTCTGTCATTCATTCTATTACCTGCTAGCCACTCTGATGTCAAATCATTGCAGAATCTAGGAAAGAAGCAAGTGAATGCAAGGGTATATGCAACTGTAGGTAGATGACGACATCTCAGCTATGATGTGCAAAGTAAGCCAGTCCCTGTTCCAAAGTAAATGGCTACATAAGGAAGAGAATATAAGTCACTGTGGTAGATTTGTTGTTGAGGAATAGGGTTACTGCTAGTAAGAGTTGGCTCCACACCAGGAGAATCCAAATGAGACATGTGGGTTTTTCTTCCTTTCACGGAAGGTGATGGAAGTAAAGGCCAGATACCTCAATCTATCCTCCTGGTTCTTGAGCTGCACTATTTTGGTTAAGCAGGTGTGGAAACCACAAAGATGCTCACAGCTGCACTGCTCTCAGTAATACAAAACTCCATCTGACAATACTGCAATTGCCTGTCTAAGACACCTGAAAACAGAAAAGAGGAGAAGCCGGTTTTCACAAGGTTCACAAACAGGGGGTTCAATCCCCAAGGTCCATATCTGTCCTCCCTTCCCTGAAGCAATGTGTTAACCTCATTTATGTTGAGCTGCTTAGATGTCACCGTGGTATAGTTGTTAAAGCAATAGCCTTAACTCACTGATGGTGTGGGTTAATATCACCTGTAATCCTCCACTGCTACTGTTTAGAACTCATGTGAGGGAATAGACTAACTGAAAACAAAAAGTTTGTGTGCATATAACAGCAGGAATGCGTGCCATGGTGTTCTATGAGGCCAACATTATCAATTTACTATTGTTCCTGAAAGTCATCAAGGATACCTGTGTGAAGAGAACAATAGAAGTGTGAAACATGTTAGCTTTGTGAACATTTATTTCACTCATCAGAAGAGTGACTCAAGTGAAGAATAGTAGAGTAAGCAAATAAAGGTTACCATATATCATTCTCACCTACAACTGTTTGGCTAGGTGCAAGCTGGTGTGCTGAGCTGCTTGTCTGGTCTCTCTCTGGCAAACACATAGGTGATGAGCAGAGTTAACCTGAAATGAAGAATAGAGAGAAACTGTTAACAAAGACCTATGTCTCCAAAATTAAACACTGAAGTTGTGGCAGAACACACACCTAGAAGTTACAGAGGTGCTAACATACCTTTAGACTCCTTATTAAAAATGGCAGCCATTAGGCACTCATTAGGAGTTTTCCACCTGAACCATGTACACTGATTGGATGTCCACTGAATGGCAGTGTTTCCCCCCACCCAACACACCCAACCTATTCTTATCAATGAGTTAGTACACAGAACCATTCCTCACCTGATTTTAACTTGCCTGTAATTTGATTCTACAAAGAATTAACTTTAGCTCTATGAGTAAACCCTCTCAGATGTATGAACACATCCATTTTACTTACATATCCATATTTCTACCAGCAAAATTTCTACCAGCATGGTCTTTATCAGTCTTCTCAGTCACTTTTGTCAGCCCTGTGGAATGAAGAGTAAGAGATATCAGAAATAAAATAACTATTATAAACAATAGCACACAATGAAAGCCCATAAAGAGAAGTCAGTTTTTGCTGGTTGGTTTCTTTAGTTCTATCATAAGGACACCTAAGTAGCTTACAAAATATCATTCTCACCTGGACTTACTATCTGAGCTGCTTCTAGAAAAGATAAAACAACATATTAGAATGACATGTAGCTTGTTAATGGCTCTGTGGAATAGAGAGAAATGGGAGGCAGAGATAGGAAAAAAATGTAAAAGACTAAGACAGAGTAAAGTCTCAAACATCTGCATAAGCAATAGGACAGAATAGAAAGGAAACACTGCTCACCTGGACTTTCTTATACCCATGCACGCCTATGTAGCGTCTGACGTCAGTAGGGCGGGAAAACTTTCTCAATGCCTATTGGGCGCCGTTCGGGTGCGGTTCCTTGGCCCGCTTCCTAACCACACCCATCACACCTCATTGGCTGTCCTATGGGGGTGTGTTTGAACGTGTTCTACAAGTAGCCTGAAAAGATGTCTTCACCTTACAACATGGCTCCAAAACGGAAATCGAATTTCTTGCATGGAGAGTTGCAGATATGGAAAATGGAGGTGGGGCAGACCATGACATTATGAAAACAGGGAGAGTGGTGGGTGTGGGCATCTGTGTGTAACCTGACCTGGCCCCTTCTTTTCCCTAACAATTGATTCCCCTCCACACTTAACACAAAACCTAAGTCCTCAACAATCCCTCACACCAACACCCAGAAAAATCCATAAACTAAAGAAATACAGATAATGGGGGTGGGGAGGAGTGTCAAAGGCAGAAGGGAGTATAAAGGAGAACAGGCAAGTCATAGCACAAAGTTTATCATTGAGGAAACGGAACACCACAAACACCAACTCACATGAGGGGGTCTTACATAGGAAAAATGGCTGTGCCAAAGCTTTCTATATACTAAAGCACGCCTAATTAGCGTCTGACGTCATAGGAACCGTTAGGATTCAAATCTAATTGGATGTGCATTGGATGTCGTTTTGCAATATACAGCTGTAGTGACGTTGTAGTCATTTCCTTCACATCTCTAAGCTTTGAAACGAAGCTCTATGTTCTAAACAAAGTTACCTCTATAGCTCTATGCCTTAAGGCATTGCTTTTCATCTTCCATACATCAGGGGGTTCAAGTCTTGAGTAAGGTTAGCAAATAGGTTATATTCATTTCTCAGCCAGGACACCTGGTAACTCTTTAGCCTTGCCTTTACATATCAATATTTTGCTTCAGCTTTTATTATGTGCAGCCCATTGTCTAATATTTAATGCAACCTATTCTCTCTCATGCTGAACACCCTCCCCCAATAAACAATAATATACAACTGCAGTGTTTTGTCTCACCAAACTGCTATAAGCACAAGAAAGCATTACTAGGTCAACACGGTAATGCTCCTGTTCTGAGCTCTGTCCTCTGAAACTCCCCGGTTCGACTCCCACCTTTGCTCATTTTAATAAGGTCCTAGTTTTTTCCTATTAGCTCTTATAACAGGGTCTACATGGTGGACTTTGCCATTTGTAAGGTGCACATTTCCCTTTCCAGGCAAACCTATTTTCAACTTACCATGGCTCGGACATCCTAAGCAGTGATGAGAGGAAACCTTTCCTCTGACAGCAAGATGACATTTGTGGATCGCCTGGTTAATGTGCTCTCATCACTGCTTAGGATGTCCGAGCCATGGTAAGTTGAAAATAGGTTTGCCTGGAAAGGGAAATGTGCACCTTACAAATGGCAAAGTCCACCATGTAGACCCTGTTATAAGAGCTAATAGGAAAAAACTAGGACCTTATTAAAATGAGCAAAGGTGGAAGTCGAACCGGGGAGTTTCAGAGGTCAGAGCTCAGAACAGGAGCATTACCGTGTTGACCTAGTAATGCTTTCTTGTGCTTATAGCAGTTTGGTGAGACAAAACACTGCAGTTGTATATTATTGTTCTTCACCATTTCAGAAATGTATACTTTACCATGATATAAACTAACAAGTATGCCATGTTTAAAAGGAGAAATATAAGATGAGTTGAACTCAAATTCTTAGCATGGAAGGGGGAAAAGTTTATTTTTCTGCTACACAGCAAAGTTGTACAGTAATGTTATATTCAACTCCTATAAGAAGTGGAAAGCATCATCAAAGTGCACCTGGAAGGTAGATATGCCACAAGTAAAATACAGGCTGGGATTTGAACCCTCAAAGCCCGGAAGATTGGTAGAGAGTGCCTTTCCTCACTGAGCTACAGCTCCAATGCCTCTGGCTACCTTGTCATATCATATCTTAGTGAAGTGCTAAGGGAAAAGGAGTTTAGCTATAATGTCATAGTAAGCTGAGATAAAAGAGTGGTAGCTCAATGGTTAAAAGCGCTGCTTTCACTGAGCCTCAAACCCATATTCCCAAGTGTGCTTGAATGCATGTGAGGTGGAGCTCCGTTTTTCTCACACGCTAATCTTCATTCTAAGCACTGTACTAATGCATATATGACTGTAAGTAATCTGTTCCGTTTAGGCGTCATACCGGAAAAGTGGTGTTTTTTTTTGCCCTTACCGATCAGCGTCATTTGTGCTGCAATTCTTTAATACATAGTTGATATTTGTTTTCTACTTGAAAACCTTCCAAATCTTTAGGCATTCCTTTGCTTAAACTTATTTGAGTTCATCCTGATATGATCGCTAATGAGCATAGACAGCTCAGTCAAGTATGATATGGAAGGGTGGTGAGATGGACCTAAGTAGAAGCAGCTGTAGCTCTATGTGTTAGGCGCCAGCCTGTGCTCCTAACATCCAGAGCTTGTGAGTTCTACACCCAGCACATCTTTTAATTGTGGCATACTACTTTGAAGGTGCAGATTGATGAGGTCACAATGAGGTCAGTTTTGTGCAACTGAAGACCTCCATTTTGCAATGAGGGAAGCTGAATGTTAAGGTGTGTATCTGTTTATTCTCTTTTTAAGTGCTGATAATGTGTGCTGTTTTTTCTTTGCTTTCAAAAGAGCCGATTGCAGTGCTGTTTGTTGAGAAAAAAAAGGGGGTTGTAAAAGCCATGTGTAAATTATATTATTGTTTGGGCAGAAATGTGGTTTGTTATCCATGCAATATAATGTGTTCCATTGTTATGGTGTCATTATATTTATTAGGACAGAGAAAAGATTAAAATTACCTATTCAAACTCACTATTGGAATTATTGATGAAAAAACACAGCGGACGTCTGCCTCGCGTCTAACAAAGAGCCGCAATTATGATAGTTGAAACGGCATTGAAATCCAAGTTAGACCAGGGTTTCTTACGTCTACATAATACACGATATTTAGTCGCAGTTGCTCACTCAGGTAGCGCTCATCTAGCGTCCCCATTTGGCACGCCCACGGAACGCCCAAGGAACGCCCACGTCCAGAGCTGGAGACGGGACTATGCTTTCTATAGACGTCAGTCCGTCAACTACCTCATAGGGACGTCTATGTGTCGTTAATTTCCCAATTAACATTAATTAAGACCCTTAACTCCGTAATTATTCACTTACATCGGACGTCCAAAGCACGCCTAAGTTAAACGCAGTAATAGAGAATTTACCCCTTAGTGGTTACAATGTTTTAAGAGGGCGGATCCGGGTATATATTGAGGATTCGTTTTAGAGACTTGATTAGATGTCGCCTGAAGGAGGGGTATTGCGAGGAATGTGCAGTTGGGATAGGAAAAGGGGGGAGATTAGGTTGTTGGGATGTGTTTTTTTGAATAGTATAGTTTTGATATATTTTCGGAACGCTATAAAGCCGGTTGTTGTGTTCAGCAGCTTTACTCTTTCTTTTTTTTTTAAATAATCTTTATTCATTTTTGAAAACATTTTCAATAAGTGAAAATATAAACATTTACACTTTAGACATCACTTAAAAATTTTAAAAGATTCATATAGATCAATACCCACCCAACCTAATCCTTGTTTTTAAAATATCTATAAATTTGGTTCATAGTGATGCGCAAGATGCCAGCGCACTGACAATCCAGCGCTGACAAGAAGTAAGCAGGGGAAAAAGTAATTTTTAAAGAGGTCCGACGGGGGGTTTGGTGTGGCAACCCCCCCACTTTATTGGTTAGTGTTCGCGCTGCTGTTGGAGGGAGTTCGGGGGGTTGGAAAAGCAATGTTACTTACCGTAACAGTTGTTATCCAGGGACAGCAGGCAGCTATTCTCACCAATGGGCGACGCGATCCAACGGAGCCCCGATGCAGACGCCCCACAAGCATCTTTGCCTGAGGAAACTTGAAGTCTTGAGTCGCCCGCACCGCGCATGCGCGAGTGCCCTCCCGCCCAGACCAGGGTGCGTCTCCTCAGTTCAGATAGCTAGCAGAGAAGCCCACCAAGGGGAGGTGGGTGGGACGTGAGAATAGCTGCCTGCTGTCCCTGGATAACAACTGTTACGGTAAGTAACATTGCTTTATCCCAGGACAAGCAGGCAGGTATTCTCACTAATGGGTGACCTCCAAGCTAACCACAATGGGATTGTGGGAGAGTTGGCAACTTAGGAGAATAAATTTTGTAATACTGTTTGGCCAAACTGTCCATCCCGTCTGGAGAAAATATCCAGACAATAATGAGAAGTAAAGGTGTGAACCGAGGACCAAGTGGCAGCCTTACAAATCTCCTCAATCGGTGTCGATCTGAGGAAGGCTACAGAGGCTGCCATTCCTCTGACCTTATGGGCTGTGACTTTACTGTGAAGGGGGTAATCTAACCTGGGCATAGCAGGAGATACAAGCCGCCATCCAGTTGGAGATGGGATGCTTAGAGATAGGACGTCTCAATTTGTTTGGATCAAAGGAGATGAAAAGTTGAGGAGCAGTTCTGTGTGGCTTGGTGCGTTCCAGGTAGAAAGCCAAGGCACATTTATAGTCCAAAGTATGAAGAGCTGATTCTCCAGGATGAGAATGAGGCTTTGGAAAAAACACAGGAAGACCAATGGATTGATTCAGATGAAATTCCGAGAACACTTTGGGGAAGAATTTTGAGTGAGTGCGAAGGACCACCTTATCATGGTGGAATACTGTGAAAGGTGGATCCGCAACCAATGCTTGAAGCTCACTGACTCGACGAGCAGAGGTGAGGCCAATAAGAAACACCACTTTCCAAGTGAGATACTTCAGATAAGCCTTGTGAAGAGGTTCGAATGGAGGTTTCATAAGCTGAGAAAGAACAATATTGAAGTCCCGAACCACTGGAGGCGGTTTGAGGGGAGAATTAACATGGAAAAGTCCTTTCATGAATCTGGAAACCACCGGATGAGCAGAGAAAGGTTTCCCTTGAAGATGCTGATGGAAAGCAGCAACTGCACTAAGATGGACTTGTATCGATGCAGACTTGAAGCCAGAATGAGACAGGTGCAAAAGATAATCCAAAACTGAAGACAAGGAGGAGTGTTGTGGCTCATGATGATGAGAAAAACACCAAGCAGAAAATCTAGTCCACTTTTGGTGGTAGCATTGCCTAGTAGCAGGCTTCCTTGAAGCTTCCAGGACATCTCTCACAGGTTGAGAAAACTGGAGAGGGGTTACGTTGAGAGGAACCAAGCTGTCAGGTGTAGGGACTGCAGGTTGGGATGAAGTAGAGATCCCTGTTGTTGTGTAAGCAGCGATGGAAACACTGGTAGAAGGAAGGGGTCCCTGCTGCTGAGTTGAAGTAGAAGGGAGTACCAAGGTTGTCTGGGCACCGTGGAGCAATCAGGATCATGGTGGCATGGTCTGACTTGAGTTTGACTAGAGTCTTCTGAATAATGATAGTGTGCCACCTGAAACCTGAGAAACTTCCTGTAAGCTGGATGGATAGAATGTGAGTGTAGGCCTCTATGAGGTCCAGAGAGCATAGCCAATTGTTGCGATCCAAAAGAGGATACAAAGTCGCTAGGGACATCTGAAACTTTTCCTTGACTAGAAATTTGTTGAGGCCTCTGAGATCCAAGATCAGTCGATGACCTCCAATCTTCTTTGGGACAAGAAAATAGCGGGTGTAAAATCCTCTGTTCTTCTGTGCTGAGGGTATATTCTCGATGGCATTGAGAAGGAGAAAAGAATCTATTTCCTGAAGAAGAAGAGATGTCTGATAAGGGTTTGAAAAAGATTCTCTTGGAGGATCATCTGGAGGAACAGTGAGGAAATGAAGAGACTACCTCTCCTGAATGACCCTTAGAACCCAGAAGTCTATGGTCATCAACTCCCATCACTGAAAATAGAGTTGAAAACGACCTCTGATTGGCTGTGAGAGGGAATGAAACAAAGGAACAGTGGCTATGCTCTCTAGAAGCCCATCAAAAAGACTAAGTGAACTTCAGAGGAGCTGCTGGTTGAGATTATGGGGTACATTGTGCTGTTTCTTCTGCTGTGGTCTAACAGGAGCAGAAGGTTTAGTTGAAAAATGCCTCTGATAAGAACAGGAAGGTTTAAAAGACTTTATAGTAGCTGGTCTTGTTTTGGATTTGACCAAAGCATTTCAATGTTTCTCATGGTTAGTGAGATTTTGGAGATGATGCGGTATATAAACTTAAGGTTTAGTTTAGTTTAGTTTAGTTTAATATCCCTCCTAGTGTCCAGGGAAATGCAATTTCCATTGGGTATAGCACTCCCCAATAATTCTGAAAAGTTGGCTCTGGAAGTATATAGACATCATAGTGGCATCATAGACAAAAGGGGTAACATGCGCAAAGCAGCAGTTTTGATCCTACTTTGTACTTCCTTCCATCCCCTCACCTGAAATTCTGGTAACATCTCAATAATAGCAGCATAAAATGCTTTCACTGCTGGATACATTGTGAACTAACACTAACCCCTCTTCTAAGAAACCGTGCTAGCAGTTTTAAGCGTGGAGAACCACGCTGCTCCCAACGCTCATAGGAACTCAATGAGTGTCAGGAGCAGCGCGGGCAATTCAGCTCGGCTCTCTGCGCTAAAACCACTAGCACGGTTTCGTAGAAGAGGGGGGCTAAATCCTGCAAAGAAGGATTTAGCAAACTTTATACAGTTTAAAGAACAAAATTACCAACATATATTCAAACATAGTTTAATGGGACTTACTACATTTGTTTGAAGATGTGAGTATGTCAATAAAGAGGAGCCAGATGATACAGTATATGTAATTTTTCAGAGATACTCCTAAGAAAATTTAAAAAAACATGGAATAGGAGACAATGTTCTATTGTGGTGGGTTAGGAACTAATTAAGAGAGAAAACATAGTAGAGTTAAATGGTCAATTCCCTTAATGAAGGCTGGTGAATAGTGAAGTACCTCTGTAACATGTCTACAAATGATCTGGAAATGGGAAGGTTGAGTGAGGTGATCAGATTTTCAGATGACGGACAATTATTCAAGTTGTTAAATAGGATGCAGACTGTGAAATTTGAGGTGGATCATACAAGACTGTAAAACTGGAAATACAGATTCTAGATTCAATTTCATGTGGACAAGTGTAAAATGGAAGAATAAACCACGTTAAAGCTACATGATGCTAGGTTCCACGCTGAGTCACCACCCAGGAAAAAGATCTCAGTGTCATCATGGACAATATGTTGAAATCTTCTTTTTCTTGTGTAGTAGCAGTCAAAAAAGTAAAAGAATATTAGAAAATATTAGGAAATGAATAAAAGAAAAAATACCATAATGCCACTGTATCGCACTATGGTGCAACTATACCTTGACTGTTGTAAAATTCTGGTCTCTTCATATCTAAAAAGATATAATGGAGATGGAAAGATACATAGAAGAGTGACCAAAATTATTAAGGGAATGGAAAAACCCTCATATGATGAAAGGCAAAAGAGGTTAGAGCTCTTCAGCTTTGGAGAACAGATGTTTGAGGGTTAGATAGAGGTAAATATGAATTGATTGATTATGCTTTCAAAAAGTACAAACATTAAGGGACACACCATGAAATTACTAAGAAATACATTTAAAATAAGTTAAAAGAAAATATTTTTTTCTCTCAATGAATAGTTAAGCCTGGAACTCATTGTCAGAGGATTTGGTGAAAGAAGTTAGTGTAGCTGGATTTAATGTAGGTTTGGACAAATTCCTGGAGGTAAAGTCCATAGACCATTACTATAGGTAAACCTAGGAAAACCCACTGCTTATCTTTGGTAGAAGCAGAATACTGGGCTAAATGGACCTTTGCTTTGACCCAATATGGCAATTTATATATTCTTAAGGTTCTTCACTGTAAATGAATAATACCATTTCTAAAATATAACACAGTTTTATTCATTTTGCACATTACTTAAGTACTTTGCTGCATTAGCATACAAAAGAGCTCATTAGCCCCCTTTTTACCAAGCTGAGCAGCATGCACTAAATGCCAAACTACCCATAGGAATTGAATGGGAGGTTTCTTCTTCACACTCCACTTTTCAATTCTATCTGATGAGCACCCCTTAGAAAACAGCCCACTAAATTTCAATGAATAGGAAATCATAAGATAATATGCATACTCATATCAATATACCTAATATTTTGTATAAAGCACTCTGGATAGTTCTATTAGGCTCACATTGTGACCAGGCAGACAAGAAGCATGCCAAGGTCCCAGCTAAGCCCGGAGAAAAAGTTAATAGGAAAATAAGAATATGTTAAGGTAAATAGGGATGATTTTCAGGTTAACCACCAGGGGGAGCCTGAAATCTCCAAGGATCTCCTGGATGAGCAGTATCTAGGTTACCACAGGAGGAGCCCAAGAGCCCCAGGCAGGTCTGCTGACTCATGTAGAATAGGGTGTGCCCCTAGAGTACAAAAACCAGCAACTGAGAGCAAACAGACAGGCAGGCTAGGGAGAAGGATTAGACCTTTCCTCCCTGAGAGTCTCCTCGGGCCAAGCAAGAGTGATACAGCCTCACCTATGGAGGTGCAGGAGGCCGGAGAAATGCTGGATGAAGTCTTTTCAGATTCTGATCTCCCCATGGAACTGGACAACCTGCCTGAGGAAATAAGTACTGGTGAAGAAGCCATGGAGGTTGGTCTTTCCACCAGCTGCAAGTCCCAACTGGATTGAAACAGTGAGTGTGTTTTCAGCTTGCTTTGTTTGAGAAAGACTGTTTGGTGAAGCTGAACCTTTTTGGGATTTTGCTTTTCTTTTCTTTACTGTTTTGCATTTTCTGTGAAGCTGATAGTGTCTGTTTTGGGAGAGGTTTGCTGTTACCTGGGAGGGCATTTTGAGGCTATATTATAGCAAGATAAAAAGCAAACCTGAGGCACTCTCCTTTTCCTGGCAGTGAAATGCATGGCTGCCAGAGGCTTCAGTTTGGAGTACTGTGAATAGGGTATCCAGTGCCTTAAACCCTATTGTTTGTTGTTGTTTTTTTTATGAACTGCTTATGTGCTTATGTTACCCAGCCAATCGTTCCATTTGCCTGCCTGGAAGGCGAGAATTCTGTCCAGGAATCTTTTGTAGTGGCAGGCCTTTATTGTCGGATAGGTGAACAGATGAATTCTACATGTTGTGACCACCCCTGTGGTCCGCTCGGGCCCCCACAGCACCTCTAGTGGTTACAATAACAAATAGCAATGGCGTGTGACCTGGCCTGGAGTCACTCTGCAGGCCTGAACTGACACCAATTAGAAAAAAAAATCACAATGTTCCAAAAAGGGGATAAATCAAAATGCCTCAGATTTATTCTTTCCAAAACATAAAAGTCAAGATGATTATGAGTCCCACAGAACAGGTAAATAGACCATCAAACTTCAAACAGTCCAAACTCAAAAAGTAAGAGCAATAAACAGTTCAAATATAAAGTCTAAAGTATTTTTCTTATTTCACACCTCTGAGGTTGTGCTCAGCTCAGAATTTAAATCAGCCTGCTCCTAAGCAGGATATTTAAATAAGTCTCTGAAGAATTTATTAAAACAAAAAGGTGTTTGCCATTTTGTGACCCATAATGATGTTAAAGCAGCTTTAGTGGAAAGATGTAACAGGACTTTAAAATCCAAAATGTGGCACTATTTCACGGCTCATTGGTTCATCCTTCTTGCAGCCCCCCTGATAAAGTCAAGGAGAGAGGGAGAGGTGTGTTTAAATCTGTCTGAACATGTCCCAGCCCCCTGGTGTTGTCATAGTGACTATGCCTTAGATCTTTAACAAACAGCTGTTAACATCAGAAATAAAAGTTTGCACATATGTTAGCAACAGAAATAAAAGTTCTCAAGCCGTCAAATAAAATGACTGCCACAAAGGCGCGTAGATTGAGTTACTTTCTTAAAGACCGTGATGTAGAAAAACAGGGTTACCCGATGACAGAAAAACTGTATGAATTGGACAAAGAAAACATGGACCCCTTTAACACACAGGTAACTGAAAAAAGGCCTACCAAAAGGTCTCGTAACTTTCTTAAAGACTGTAATGCAGAGAAAGAGGGTTACCCACCGGCTGAAAAACCGATTGACGTGACGTCAGATACCAGGGAGCATATGCACGAATTAACAGATTCTGAAATACAAGAGTTTCCAGACGCTCAAAACTATATGATTTGGACACAGAAAATGAAGATGCAGGCTATGAACTACCAGACGATAATACTTCGGATATCGAATTTTATGAAGCTGCAGCTTATGCCGAAGCGACAGACATGTTGGAAAAGCCAGGATCTTCCACGGTAAGAGAGAGAGAGAGAGACAGACACACACTTCATTGCCAAGGGTCGGTGTTGAAGGGTTTATGAAGTTGGATGTGTTCGTGTGTTTTAAAAAGGAAAATTTATTTCTGTATGTTTTTTTATAGGGAAGTGGCGTATCTTCACGATCACAGAAACCTGTGGACAAGGTGTACATACCTATGATAAATCTATCCTGTTTGTGTTTTTTCTGCTCTTTTCAAAGAGAACCAGCGGTGAATGAACGTAAACTAAAATTAAGACCTGAAGATTCTTGTGATTATGGTTTGTGGACCGGCATAGGCCTTTCCAAAACACCAACAGAACTTAAATCAGTTATAAAGGTAGCTGTATACTGCATTCTAAATAAATGTCTGCAAAGCGTGAAGGATAAAGATTGTGGAGCCTGCTTAATACGAGCTGGGGGGCAAAAACATCATGATTGCTTGATATGGGAGCAAAAGGTTATACAACAGAAACTCAGGAAAACTTGAGACATGCTGTGCCTGGAGCGTGTGGTAAATATAGTCACTTTGTAGGCTATAAAATGAAAATATTGATGCTTTGTAATGAAAGCATTAATATAATCATTGATTTAAACAGAGATATGAAGACCTCTATAAACGGGCCACGACTACTCAATAGATTGGTCAATTTCATGAGAGATGGTGAATATGTAGATTGTAAATAATTTAATCCGTGACACCGATTATAAATCATTCTTCAAAAGAAATGCTTTTTAAAACATGGTTTTATTCTTGGGATTATGGGAAATACAGTATGTAACTGCTTGTTTGTTTGTATAAAAGTTTATTATTGTTGTAAAATAAAGATTTTTTTTTTAATTACAAATGTGTGGTGTTTTTTAGGAATGGCTAGCCATGTGAATTATCAGCCCAAACTAAAACAATAGGTGTGACAGGTTATAAGGAACTAGGCTCTAGGCACGTAGGGGTCATTTTGATATCTAAAAATGACTAACAAGATCTAGTAGAGGCCTTAGACATACAATAAAGCCTTTGTGAATGGATAACTTCTATAGAGGGTTGTAAGTGTATAAAAATACGCTGTGACAAGACCAGCAAGAGTTCTGGTTTTTGTGGATGTTACACTGGACCCCAGATACATCAACTGCTAACATGGTGAGTAGAAAAGGGGCTTTTATTTTTGTTTATAGGGATATCATTTTTTTCTGTCTCTGATTCTATCATTGCATTTAAAAACAGGAACGCGGGTCTGATGGTAGAAATAAACTATCTCTTACCAGAAAAAGACAACAGAAATTGTTAAAAAGTAAGTGACAGTTGTATTATCTGGCACATATGTTTTTTGTGTTTTTTTTTAAAAAAAGCATCTACAAAACATTCTTTTTTACGTTATGATTAGACCAAGAAACGCCTGGAGAACCGACTTCTACATCGACAAGTTCTAACCAACAACCGGTTCCTTACCGGAAGCCAAAAGATAAACAAAATAGTAGATATCCTGGTTTTTGTAAGGAGACTAGGGTGAAAAGAAAAAATATTTGATACTTTTATAATGGTTGATCAGGAAAATGTTAAGCACAGTCAGAACCCCGAAGAAAATGTGTATTAACGGTTATGCTATGTTATAAATTGCAGATTGGGAAAATGTTAGAAAGTCGCAAGCAGATACTGTGAACCCGACAGAAAATCTAACAGGAAAAGATCATATAGTGAAAGCTTCTTAGACAGTGAACCAGAGTCCAAAGGTGTTTGCTGGAAACTAAAAGATAAACGAAATAGTAAGTATTCTGATTTTTTAAAGAGACTAGTGTAAAAGAAAATGTCATTACTTTTATTTTATTTATTTTTTTTTTATTCAAGTTTATAACATTATTACATATACATAATAATAAAGTAAGGGTAATACATAAATAAAATTAAGACATTATTACAACCAAAAGGCTATCACAAAATTCCTCTAGTCCTCATAACTGTGGGAGAGCAAATACTATATATCATAACAAAAGTCAAATAAACATGATCATATAGACCAAACATATTAGTGTTTAGAAATTCAAACTCCAAATAATTAATTATGTGGTAGCAGAAGAAATACTAATAGATTCTTGATGTTGCAAAAATTGTTCTAACTGAGTTGAGTCCCAATAAACATAATCATTCTCCTTAAATTTAATCAAGCATTTACAGGGAAATTTTAAATAAAATGTGGCTCCTAAAGCCAACACCCTAGGTTTCAAAGCCAAAAAGGATTTTCTTCTCAATTGCGTTGCTTGGGCCACATCTGGAAAAATCAGTACATTATCTCCACAGAATTTAGTCTGCTTATTTTGAAAATAAGCTTTCATTATCAAGGATTTATCTATCTCTCTTGTACAAGTTGTAAGGAGTGTAGATCTAGTTTGAATTATATCCTGTGAGTCTTCTAAAAAACCAGTTAAATCAAAATCAATTTGTTCCAACTGATCTATACCTGATTCTGTGGGAACTTTTTTCCTCTGTGGAATATAATACAAATTTGTCAAAGGCAAATTTTCTACGTCCATCATCCCCAAAACTTCCTTAAAGTATTTCTTAACCAATATTCCTCAAAGGGGGAAAAAGTATTAACGGTTATGCTATGTTATAAATTGTAGATCAAGAAAATGTTAGAAAGTCACAAGCAGACACCGTGAAGCTGACAGAAATGTCTAACAGGAAAAAGACACACAGCAAAAGCGTCTCAGAGCCGGACTGCACAGAAGATGGAGAATGTTATGAAGGTGATAATTATTCTGATAGCAGCAAGGTGTCAGAGGATGGTTCAAATAAGGGTGCATTAGGTCCTTCTGAAGATTCAGAACCAATCAGCTATATCCAGTTTGTGAAAAGATGGGATCGTAAACTGGACAAGTTTCATTGTGTACTTTATTCAGAAGAATTTCGATTCACTAATTTAGACAGGATAACATCATTACGTGAGGCTCAAAATGCTCTACGCCAAGGCATTCAACATAATCTGGACGATGTTAGCAATAGAGTATCGCTCGGTGACTACGTACAAGTGCATCTACATTCATCACTTTTTCACAACTCCTTGTTTTCTGGTAAATTAAATCCCAAATCGCTAGATGCTGATGATTTCTTAGACCAGGTTGCTAAACTCCTTCAAAGTCACAGAGAAATACAGGTCTGTGATTTATTCCGTGTACTTGTTGTACTTGTAATAAGAAACAAGGGTGGTGGGGCCCGTAGGGTGTTAAAATCTATACTGTTTAGCCAGATTGTGCAGAAAAAAAGGATGTATTTAATAGATTTGAATAACACAGGCAATAACCTGTGTTTTGCCGGTAGCCTTACAGCACTTATGTCGCCAGTAAAACTCACAGATGCTGAACTGTTAACAGGTGCTGAAAAACTACATAATGATTTGGGGTGGTCGGTACATAAAAGTCATGCTCGATGATGTAGCAACTGTAGAACAACATTTAAAGATAAATATAAGAGTTGTGTTTTATACAAACTCGTGGTGTTGCTTTAAAACATCAGATTAACCCATGTATCCTAAAACGGTTTTCTTATTGCTACATGACGATCATTTAGTCATGACCTCTCCTGTACATTATGGTGTTGTCTTTGTTTGACACAGACATGTTTGAGCAATGACGGTATACATCAGAGATGTCCTAAATGCAAGATGTGTTGTTGCTTTAAAGAATGTTTAGATAGACATATGCAGCTGGCGCAGAAAAAAGAAGTGGAGTGTTCATCTAAAACACTGTGTCTGAAATGCGAGTCCTATGTGAATGAGAAACATAAATGTAAGGGTAGGATGTGTAAGCTATGCTGTGACCCCTTAAGCGGTGACGACATACACTTATGTTTTATGACCCCTATCGATAAACTCAAAACATCTGAAAAGTATATTATTTACGACTGTGAATGTATGCAGGAAACGGGCTGGCACATTCCTAATTAACAAGAAAATGGGAATTCAAGGGTCTTGAGTGTATTTTTGCCTTTATACAGATTTTTTGTGACAAAAAAATTTAAAGACTATACCTTCATAGCCCATAATGCCAACTGTTAAAGGAAAAGATGGACACAGGTCTGTTGGTTCAAGGTGGCAAGCTTTTACAAATCATAGTTGAACCTTTAGCTATTCATTTCATAGACTCTCTAAATTTCCTACCTATGAAACTTAGCAAACTTCCAAAGGCCTTAGGTTTTCCAGGCTGTAAGGGTTATTTCCCGCATTTTTTTAATACTCAGGAACATCAAGACTATGTGGGTGCGTATGCCGGATATGGAGCATTATAGTGTGGGAAACATGATGCCTGAAGAAAAAGAGGAATTTTTAAAATTGTACAAGGACAACCAGCACAAGACGTTTGATTTGCAAAAAGAGCTGGCTTATTACTGTCAACAGGATGTGGCTATTTTGCGACAGGCATGTGTTCTCTACAGAGCTGAAATCATGAAAATGACACAGAAAGATGTGGTTGTAGAACGAGAGGGTACTTCAGAAATTATAATGAATTATTTAGACCCTTTCCAATATATAACCCTAGCCTCTGTATGTATGGCCATGTTCAGATTTATGTTTTTAGAACCCGAGACAGTGGCGCTCATCCCCCTGGATAATTATGACAGACACAAAAAGAGATACTCATCCCCCTCTATTCAATGATTGCTGTATCAAGAGGCTGAACAAGATATAAAGATCATGCATGCTCTGAACGGGGTGAAAGAAAGGTGGTGTCTTATTTTCTTGACGGTTATGCTGTCATTGATGGGGTAGAAACAGCTTTTGAATTTAATAGTTGCTTTATCAAGGCTGTCTGATCTGTTATAATGATAAAGACCAGAATCCTGTAGCAGCCACGACCTATGGCTTTCTTTATTACAAAAAGCAGCTAAAGACAGCCTACCTGGAAAGCCTGGGCTTCAAGGTCGTGAGTCTGTGGGAGCATGAGTGGAAACGGATGGTCAAAGAAAATGATAGGGGCTGTGCAGACTTTCTGGCTAGCGCTGCTTTACCGCAACCCTTAGTCCCACGAGATGCCCTTTTTGGGGGTAGAACAAATGTTGTTTCTCTATACTACAAAACAAAACATGGGGAAAAAATACACTACTACGATTTTACCAGACTATACCCTTTTGTCAATAAAACAAAGGAATATCCAACAGGCCATCTGCAAATCATTTATGACAAATTTGGTCCACCCACAAATTACTTTGGTTTTATAAAAACAAAAGTATATCCTCTGAGAAAGGGTGGGCGGTAAGCTTATGTTTCCTTTGTGCCTTACGTGTGCCGACGAATGGCAACAGGAAACGTGTGCCCATATGGATGAGGAGAGAGCTTTCGTGGGGACTTGGTGCACGGTGGAGATGGATGTTGCCATTGCAAAAGGGTATGTGGTTGTTGAAATCTATGAAATCTGGCATTTTGAGCAAAAATCTGAGTCTTTTTACTGAATACATCAAAATACACCTCCGTCAAAAACAAGAGGCTTCTGACTACCCCCGGTGGTGCAATGATACAGAAAAACAAAACATGTACATCTCTGATTTCTATAGAAAAAAGGTGTACTTTTACGTGCAGACCAGATTCAGCTAAACTCTTCTAAACGCCAAATAGCAAAACTTTTCTTAAATTCTCTGTGGGGGAAATTTGGTCAAAGGACAAACCTGCCTACCGTTAGCATTGTCAGAGAGCCCAATGATCTCTTTAAATACCTGTTTTCCCCCGAATTTGAGGTTTCATCATTCGACTTTATCGATGATGAAACGGCCTGCGTGTCTTGGAAGCACTCAAAAGACCGCACTATTTTGCCCGGTAACACTGTTTTCATCACCTGTTTTACAACAGCCTATGCGCGTTTAGAGTTTGTGACAGGGAAGCTCCTGTCACAGTGAAAACTACTGCTAAAACTCCCCAGAATGCAGCACAGGGCTCTGTAAAACCCGGCCTGGAGCCAGGACAGCTGGCCCAGTCAAGAGCATGCAAGCCAAGGCAGGTCCCAGCACAGCTGAAGAGCCAGTTAGGGAAGGCTCTGAAAACCACTAATTTCCCCTATCACTCCTTTCCCCAAGTCAGGGAGAAACCTGAGACCAATTTGGAGAGGGGTGGAGTCAGACCCGGGAGTTTGCCTTATAGGCAAAGTCAGTTGGGGTGGAGAAAGAAGGACACAGCTGACTCTGATGAGAGAAGCCAAACCACTCAAGGAGGTTCCAGGTCACGGAGGGTGCCTAAGCCATGATCGTATGACAGGAAGCCAGCACCTAAGGAAAGGTGGTACAGCACTTGGCAGCTTAAACCCCAGAGAGAAGGGCTGGGAAATTATCCCCAGGGAAAGGCTGCAGGCATTTTGGCAGACCTGCAGAAAGGGGGATGGGATGCACAGACTGGGAGAAATGAGGAAATGCTAAGCCCGAGTTCCCATGAGGGTGAATGGGAAATTTGCAGTGTCCTGAGTGATAATGTAAGTGAAGAGGACATGGACCTGGGGGTATACAGTATGTGAAAGTCCTCAGCTAATCTCATGAAGAACGTTCTCCAATTGTTTCATTGTTTCACCCGGAAGCCAGAGCATTGCTGGCAGAGCTAATTAGGTGAGAAAAACTTGTCTGAAGATAAAGAGAGCTGAGAGGTGAAAAGGCTTGACACAAGCCGTGCTCAGCTATAAAGCAAGAAGGTGTTGGGGTCCAGAGAGATCAGAAAATCCCAGTGGGGATACGAGCCGAGGAAGGCATTGAACTGATGCAATATTTTGAGTTTATAGTATTTTTCCTTTTGATAAGGAGGGGCAATCCAGCGCCTCAGTAAAACCCCTAAGACTCACCTGGACTGTGAAATAATAGCATGCAGGATGCTCCCAAAGGATTCTAACAAACCAATGTGAATGTTTTCTTTTTGCTTCTGTTTTCTTTTATTTGTACTTTGGGACACTAATAAACCTGGTACTGTTGAGGTGATTCATAAATCTTAAAAACATTTTTTGCAATCTATTTCTAGCTCCAAGTTCTAAGGAGAAGTGTCACCAAATATTAATGACCTTCTAAAAGGTAATGAGGAGGTTGATGTATTTGAGAGGGAAAATGTTTAACAAGATTACATAACAAAAACTATCAAACCAAAATAATGCAAGTTTAATTAAAATATTTGTGGGGGCCCTTGTACTAACATGTGCCTAACCCAGCAAAAATGGCCTAATGCTGTAGCGTGGCCGACCCTTAGGCGACAGCAGGGACCAGCACACATCACCAATATAGACCCCAGTGTGCTTCCCCAAATGGGAGGAAGTCCCTGCACTGGTGAGCTTACCACAATTTATCACAGTCAGAATGCCAAAAAAACACAGTTAAGGTTTCAAGGTTGTATTTATTTCTCGTACAAGTTTGTCTGGGAACCCATAAACAAGTCACATTCAGGATTTTCACAAAAAGTTTCTTATACCAGCCTGGGTTGGACAATCTTAGCGTCCTCACCTTATCTAACAGGTAAGTCAGAAAATGCTCCCCAAATCAAATCATTCAACACCCCCCAATTGGTATTTTCATTTAAAGCACAAAGAATATTACAGCTTCTCAGCACTACAGGAGAGAGATTGGTGGATCTGCCAAAAATATGCACTTCAGAGACCAAAATGCAGCCCACAAATCCCACACCAAAGATGACGGGCAAATCCATCCCTCAAATTCTTTATCTCCTTAGCAGCATAAAGAAAATGCATCCAACAGGGACAAGGCACAGTTCTTAAACTTCCTATACAGTCCTTGAGTCTACTTATGTCCAGCAGAGCCTCAGTGCACTGTCCTTGCCTGCAGTGGCAGCCATCTTGAGTACACACAAAAAAAAAAAAAAAAACCAAACAGGCAAAAGGAAAAATGTTAAACTTCCTGGAAAGTTTTCAAGGCTTAAACTTTCCCTTCTCATAAGTCCCAGAAAGGTCTTAGCTTCTCCAGCTTATCACACTTGCACTTGCAGTAGTAACAAGCTGCACAACAAAACTTCAGGTTTAAAAAAAAAACCTTGGCTAAGGCAACAAAACAGCTTCAACTCACTTCCATATCTTCAGTAAATAACTGCTCAGGTAAATCACCTAACTCCATAGCCTCTGGTGAATTGTCCTCTGTTACCTCATCTCCTTCCTCAGGAATCAGCATTTCAATGTCCTCAGGCTGTAAGGACAGCAGAGCCTCATTCTATGTGTGAGCTTCCCTGGGCTGCCTTCTCAACTGAGGCTTGCAGCCATCTAATTCCCTCAGAGCTGCAGGGACATGGCCAGCTCTACACAGGGGGAGGGTTACTGCTTAGTAGTGCTGCCCGATTCATGATTCGAATCAGTTCACCGATTTGAATCGGTTAGTTATGGTAAAAAAAAACTGGACTCACCGATTAAGCCCTGATTCAAGTTAATTTTTTTTTTCACCACTGGCCGCCAGACTCGTTTCCCATGTAATGTAACTTCTGGTTTTGCAAAACCAGAAGTTACATCAGAAGAAACGAAAAGACATGGGAGCGTCAAGGGGGGAGCAAGCAGACCTCGGAAGCAAAGGGTAACCGGCAGGAGGGCTGAGAATTGACGGCGGGGCTGAGAATCAGCAGCGGGGGGGCTAAGGGCTGAGAATCAGCAGGGGGGGATGAGAAATGGCAGGAGGGGCTGAGAATCGGCAGGGGAGCCGAGGGCTGAGAATCGTCACGAGGGCTGAGAATCGGCAGGGGGGCTGGAAGCTAGGAATCGGCAAGGGGGCTGGTGAGTCTTGAGGGCTGGGGATGGAAGCTGGGAATCAGCAGGGGGGCTGGTGAGTCTTGGGGGCTGGGGATGGAAGCTGAGAATCGGTAGGGGGGCTGGGGAAGCTGAGAATCGAGCAGGGGGGCTGATTGCATCTTTTTGCTTTAATGTGCCCTGGTTATATACATAATTTTTTTCATTTTTTGTTATGAAATTTTACATATATATTCAATCTGAATTGAATGACAAAAATAGAATTATAACAGATAGAAAAGATATACAATATTTATGTATTGAATTGGTGTACTAATTGAGGAAACAAGAATAAGGTAAATTATATGAAAAGAAAAAATATAGCAAGCTGATTAGGAATTAACTATGAGAATTGCCAAAACATTAAGGGTTCCTTTTACTAACTTTGGAAAGCACTAGTGTGTGCTTTCTGCAACTTAAAAGGGCTTCCTGTGGTGTCCTTTGGTAAAAGTTCCATGTGTGTGCACAAACTGCATACTAAAATTAAAAAAAATTTTTTTTTGCAGAAGCGGTGTGTTTAGGGGGACAGAGAGTGGGTGTTTCTGCACTAATCAGTTATCACAGCTATATTGCCATGTTCTAATTGATTAGTACAAAAACTGTATTTTTATTCAGTTTGATTCTATCATAGCCAATTTAAAATAACCTTTTACAGACAGTTCCACAATTCACCTCTCTCATTTACCCCCAAAAATTTTAAATTAGCATGTGAGCTCTTAGAGCCAAATTCTATAAATGGCACCTAAATTAGGTACCCTAATTGCAGCCACCTAGCAATGCCTAAGTTCAGGATCCATGTCTAATTATTATTTTGTAATTGGCTTAATCGGCGTGGTAATTTTTGAAGATATATGGCCACCATGGGTGTGCCTAGTTGTTATTAATAATTAAAACTGGAAAATAAAAGCATGCAATTGAAATTTTTGGGGGTAAATGAGAGAGGTGAATTGTGGAACTGTCTGTAAAAGGTTATTTTAAATTGGCTATGATAGAATCAAACTGAATAAAAATACAGTTTTTGTAAGCTGAAGTTCTCAGAAGGAAAAAATAGCCCAGAAGTAAAGAGGGAAAAACATGCTGATATGCACAAAGTTAAAACAAAGGAAAAGCTTATGTTAAGAACATTCAGGAGTTAATTTGTGATTCCATTGTAAGGAACCTAAAAAGGAAGACTGATCCTCATAAATTAACACACATGCTAATTAGCAAAAGTTCATACAGAAGTTATATGAATAGAAAAAGTGAAATACTGCCACCTCCTGGATTTAAAACTGGGCTTACCATTAGCAAATTTAGGATTTAAATGTACACTTATGTAATATGTTCCTGGGAAGGAAGTCATGTGATTCTAACATATGGTAATTGTATTTTAACATATGGTAATTATTACAACGATGGCAGATTATGTATAAAAAGTCTCTGTCTTATAACCCTCCTTTGGAGAGGACCAATGGGTAACATGTATTGTTTCTCCCCAGACATGAAAGGCATTAATAAACATTAATTTGATTATTACACGGCCTCTTCCATGTCTATTTATTTGAATTTATAGAATGGAATTCCTTGCCCAATCATATTAGGAGAGGGAGCCCATTCTGGCTTGAACATAATTGACCACACTGATTTTTGCCAATCAAAAAAAAATTAATTAAACAATTTAAGAGTTCAATGCCAAACTCTTAGTATGCCTAACAACAAGTTTCAAGTTTATTCAAAATTTTATATACCGCCCAATCTAGGCGGTGAACATTGTCTTAAAACATTTAAAAAACACCTAAGTGAAGGTGGCCTCCCATGCCTAAAGCTGCCTAACAACACCTATGTTAAAAAATATGCACGATTATGAGTGGAGAATAGGCGTGGTTCTCGCAGAAAGCGGCGCGGGACCAGGCAGACAACCTGGTGCACTGCTATGCTGCGAGAGAATGGAAGAGGAGGCAGCCCCATCAGCTAGCAGTTCTAGGAGGAAGCAGCGGGAACCAGGCAGCCAGCCTTGGCCGTGAACAGAAGTTAAAAAAAGGTACATGCAGGGGGCGATGGGGAGGAGGAAGAGGGCCAGGGCCTGCCTGTCACCTGCCTGGGGGGTGAGGAGGAAGAGACCAGGGCCTGCCTGCTTGCTCTACCCAATTAAAAATAGGGAGGGAGGAGGGAGAGGCTGGGGCTTTCCTGCTGCCTGCCTGGGGGGGAGGCCTGCCTGTTTGCCTGCCTGCCTGGGACAGGGGTGAGGTCTGCCTACCTGCCTGCCTACCTACCCGCCCACCCTGTCCCATTCCTACCTGCCTGCTTGCCCTGTCCCTGCCTACCCTGTCCCTACCTGCCTGCCAGCCACTAGGCCTGCCTGCCCTGTCCCGGCCCGCCCTGTGCTCTGTCCAGGCCTACCATTAGACCACCAGAGGGGGGACAGGGAGTATGGGGTTGGGTGCAGAGCCTGGCAGGGAGAATTTGGTTCAGAATGTTTTTTTTCTTGTTTTCCTCCTCTAAATTTAGGGTGCGTCTTATGGTCAGGTGTGTCTAATGGAGCAAAAAAAAATACGGTACATAATAACTGACCAAAAAATATAAGCATAAACCAAAATCCCAAGAAGCCACTCTTTGCATGTAGTACAACAGCAAAGAAATATAATCTGTTCAGGAAAGACAGGGTAGGAAGAAAATGAGGGGGAATAGCATTATATGTTAAAGATCATATTAAAGCTGCACAAGTGCAGGATCTGCAGGGCAAGGAAGAGGCAATGTGGATCAGTTTGGAAAGAGGGAATTGTGAATATATTTATATTGGTGTGATATACAGGCCTCCTTCACAGACGGAAGAAGTAGATAGAGATTTAATATTAGACATTCAGAATATATCTAAAAAAGGGGAAGTCTTGCTAATAGGTGATTTTAACATGCCGGATGTTAATTGGGGTATCCCTATGGCAGGGTATTCTAGAAGTAGGGAGATCCTGGATTCTATACAAGGAAAACTATTCCAGCAGTTGGTAATGGAACCCATGCGGTTTGGGGTCATACTGGACTTAATGCTTACAAAAGGGGAAAGTGTTTCTGATATTATAGTGGGTGATCATATGGCATCCAGTGATCACTGCATGGTATGGTTTAATATTAAGATGGGTATAGAGAGGGCTCATTGAAAAGGAAAGGTTCAAGACTTTAAAAAAAACTAACTTTCTTCAGATAAATGTTTACGTTAAGGAATTGTTGTCTGGGTAGGAACGTCTGGAAGGAGTGGAAAAGTGGTGGGCAAAACTGAAAGGAGCAATTGTAAGGGTAACAAACCTTTTTGTGAGGCAAGTAAGGAAAAGTAAGAGGAAAAGAAGGCTGCTTTGGTTCTCAAACATAGTATATGAGAAGGTAAGGAATAAAAGGTTAGCTTTCATAAACTACAAAAGATCGCAGAAAGAGGGAGACAGGCAAAAATATCTGGAAAAGTTAAGAGAGGCTGGTCATATAGTCAGGAAAGCAAAGATGCCAATGGAAGAAAAAATAACTGACACGGTAAAACAGGGAGACAAGACATTTTTTAGATATATTAGTGATCGGAAGAAGTGCAAAAGTGGCATTGTGAGACTCAAAGGTGAAGAAGAGGAATATGTAGAAGATGATAAAGAAAAGGCCGAATTGCTTAACAAATATTTCTGTTCTGTGTTAACGGCTGAAGCGCTGGGAGCGGGACCATAGAAGACAAACGTGAATAGGGATAGAGGAGTAATAGACCCTGATCAGTTTTCAGAGGGTTGTGTTCACGAGAAGCTAGCTAAAATAAAGGTAGACAAAGCAATGGGGCCGGGTGATGTACATCCAAGAGTGCTGAAGGAAGTTCTGGTAGCTCCATTGACTGACCTTTTCAATAAGTCTCTATAGTTGGGAGTGGTACTGGAGGACTGGAGAAGGATGGATGTGGTCCCTCTCCACAAAAGTGGAAGTAAGGAAGAAGTAGGGAATTACAGGCCGGTAAGTCTGACTTCTGTGGTAAGCAAATTAATGGAAACAGGACTGGAGGCAACATGGATTCACTAGAGGTAGGTCTTGTCAGACAAATCTGATCAATTTCTTTGACTAGGTGACCAGAGAATTGGGAATTGGATAAAGGATGTGTGCTAGATGTGGTATATTTACATTTTAGCAAAGCCTTTGACAGTGTTCCACACAGACATCTAATAAATAAATGGAGTGCCTTTGGGATGAGTCCTAAAGTGACAGGCTGGGTCAGGAACTGATTGAGTGGAAGGCGACAGAGGGTAATGATCAATGAAGATCATTCTGAGGAAAGGGATGTTACCAGTGGTATGCTTCAAGGTTCTATTCTTGGGCCTGTTCTTTTTAATATTTTTATTTTTTTTAATTTTGTATTTATTTACCTTTGTTTTACATCAAAATAAATTCTTTGATAAAGAAACATAACAATATCCAATAGGAAATAAAATATCAAATAATACTCATACATTACCATGATAGCAGTCTACAACTAAGGAGAGAGAATCAAGCACAAATCAGGGATAGCTGATTATAACAAGAAACCAACAATATTCATAAGATAAATACAGAGCACAACGATTGTATATTAACTATACGGTCTGGTTGGTGACTTCGGTGGGCATCTGAGGGGATACGGAAGCCGCTTTACCCTTCAAGAAAAATTGTAATTGAACGGGTTCATAAAAAAACATATCTGTTTGCTTGATAAATAATACAACATTTACATGGAAAGCGCAGCTGAAAGGTAGCTCCTAAGTGTTCCCTCTAAGCTGAGCGCATGAGCGATCGCTCACTATTTTCAGTGGCGTCGCTCATACGTTTTCTCGTGTCGCTCAATCGAGGGCGGGCGGAGGTGAGAGGAAGCGGCGGCGGCGGTCTGCCCTGCTCGCCTTAGTGTATTTTAAGTTGAAAGATGCAGTGGCGGCTCCTCTCAAGATCCCCGACTGCATCGGACTTCTGACGCAGGTGGGGGATTCGTGAGAGGAGCCGCTGCAATGTCTTCAGTGGCGTACCAAGGGAGGGGCATGTGGGGCTGTCCGCCCCAGGTGCAGCCTTAGGGGGGGTGCACAGCCAGCCAGGTCCGGATCTGGCCGGCTGTGCACCCCCCTAAGGCTGCCGTTGGAGAGGAAGTTCGGGCCAGCCAATCGCTGCCTGGCTGGGCAGAACTTCCTCTCCGATGGCAGAATTGACGTCGGGGGAATGCTGGTCGGCCCGACGGTGGGAAGCAGAGAGAGCTTGGGGCAGCCGCGGCGGTGGCTTTGGGGCCTGTTTCCCCCAATGGTGGCAGCAGTAGCTTTGTGGAGGGTAGGGAGAAAGAAAGAAACAAAGGGGGCAGGCAGGGAGACAGAAGGGAAACAGAAATAAAGAAAGGGGGCATCAAGAGAGAAAAAAGAAAGAAAGGGCAGGGAGAGAGGAAGAAAAAGTTAGGGGAAGGAATGAGGACTGGAGGAGAGGAAGCATACAGGCTGAAAGAAGGGAAGAAAGATTGGATGCACAGTCAGAAGATGAAAGTGCAACCAGAGACTCATGAAATCACTAGACAAGGTAGGAAAAATGATTTTATTTTAAATTTAGTGATCAAAATGTGTCTGAATTTATATATGCTGTCTATATTTTGCACTATGGCCCCCTTTTACTAAACTGCAATAGTGTTTTTTAGCTCAGCGAGCCTATGAGCATCGAGAGCAGCGTTGGGCATTTAGCGCACTTCCCTGTGCTAAAAACTGCTATTGTGATTTAATAAAAAGGAAGGGGGGTATATTTGTCTATTTTTGTATGGTTGTTACTAAGGAGACAATGCATAGAGTCATCTGCCTTGACCTCTTTGAAAAAAACCCAGAATAGGAATGATAATTAACATTTTCTCAGTGTATAGTGTGCTTTGTATTTTTTTATTTTATTGTTGGTAGATCATTTTGACTTGGTCATTTTAAAGTAGCTCGCAAGCCCAAAAAGTTTGGGCACCCCCTGAGCTAGAGCATTGAAGCTGTGTATTTCTATTTTATCCCCCCTTTTACAAAACAGTGGAGCGTTTTTTAGCGCTAGCCGTGGTGGTAGCAGCTCTGATGCTCAGAATTCTATGAGCGTCAGAGCTGTTACCACCGTGGCTAAAATCCACACTATAGTTTTGTAAAAGGGGGAGGGGTTAGTTTGTGATGACATATTCCATACTAGGCGAAGGTGTTTTCTGTGTTCTGTGTATTCGAAAGACATGGTTTTCTGTTAGGATTGACGGTGTAGGATTGATCTGTGCTGGTCTGGTTTGTTTAGTTTTACAATGGGTGTATTGATGCACTGCTCACTGCAATATGTAAGATGCTGCCTTTTCCTAGGTACTCATGTGTGACGTGTGGCTTGTTACTAAAAATCATGTTTTTCGTACAGATGGGGGGGTGCCAAAAAATGATGGACCCCGGGTGTTACATATGCTAGGTACGCCACTGTATGTAAAGATACCAGAAAGCTGGCGAAGCAAAAACTTTAAGTAAATTGTTATTCTTCTAAGTTTTGAGTATTTAACCCTCCCACAATCTCACAGGCACTCGTCCTCTGCGCCTGCTCATAAATTTGTGGAGCATGTAACTTGTCGCTCATGCATATTTTTTTTTGCACACACCTCATCAATCCTTAGAGGGAACATTGCTTCTAACCCCAATACAGATTGACGTAGCATTAGAAATTTTTTACAACGCAATTGCGTCCATTTGGAAACATCAGGAAATATAGCTATTCTTGAACCATAAAATTCAACATTCTCAGTCCTAAAGAATAGACGAAGAACTGCTTCTTTGTCTTGTAAAAAAACAAAGGTCACAAGCAACGTAGCCCTTTCAGAGATTTCAGAATATGAGGACTCAAGAATATTTGTAATATCTAATTCAGTCTGTTGATTTTCTAAGTCCTGAGTCGTTGATTTAGAAGTATTTAGATGGTATAATTTCTGTAAAGGAGGCATTGAGGTCTCTGGATACTTTAAGACTGAAGTTAAGAACTGATGAAAAAGTTCCTTGGGTGATTGTAACAGTGGCGTATCTAGGGTATGTGGCACCCGGGGCCCATCAATTTTTGACCCCCCCCCCCATGTAAAAAAATATTTTTTGTAATGACCATGAAACGGAATAAATGGTCAGAATAGAACAGGCAGTGAAAATTTTCTTATATTCCAAACATAACATAGAATAAATTATGTCTGAATTGTCATGACATCAGAAGTACATATGGAGTAGTTGCAGGTGATGCTTGGGACAGTTCTGATTGTGTTAGTTCGGTTTTATGTGTTTTTTGAATAGAAGGGTTTTTATTTCTTTTTGACGGTTTTGCAGTCTGTGGTCGATGTCAATTGGTTGTAGAGTTGGGGGTCGAGTGTTGCAGCTCGAATGGCTAGGAAGTTGTCGAACAGTTTTTTTCTTTTGACGTTTTTGGTTGGAGGGTGTGTGAATGGTGCGTGAGTTCTCCTATGTCTGTTTGAAGTGGATTTAATTATTTAGCTGAAGAAATTAGTTACCCCCTCATCCCACACACATTAATTCTCTTCCATTTTTGTTCCCATTATAAAAAACACTGATAAGTTCCCAGAAAAAAAATACATAAAAATAAGAAGTGAAAACAAAGGCCCCTACAGATGAGAACATAACATAAGAATAGCCTAACTGGGTCAGACCAATGGTCCATCATGCCCAGTAGCCCATTCTCATGGTAGCCAATCCAGGACACTGGTCAAAACCCAAAGAGTAGCAACATTCCATGCTACCGATCTAGGGCAAGCAGATGCTTCCCCCATGTCTTAATAACAGATTATGGACTTTTCCTCCAGGAATTTGTCCAAATCTTTCTTAAAACCAGCTACACTATCTGCTTTTACCATAACTTCTGGCCACTTCATTTTTAAGTTTAGATCTTTCCTTTCAAACAGAGACCTTGCTAGATGTCAAATACAGCACAAGGTAACTTCACATGGACTTAGCTGTGCCGGAAATGTGAATCTCCTCATACACCCATCATATAGTGCAAAAATGTGCAAAGATCTGTTTTTTTCTTTCGATCACTATATAGCCTAATGCCACACAAGCAGTGCTGTTACAAACATATTCTGTAGGTCAATGCTAAGGATAACAAAGTTTCCTTCCTTGGACCAGAAGGAGATACTGAGAAACCACTGGAAGAGATCCCAAAACAACACCCAAAGACTCACTCAGTGTGTGAACCAGTTGAGTGAGTGGAGTGGACTAACTGGGGGGTGGAAATGGGCCCGGAGTTTGCTCAGCAGAATTTCCCAGACCACCTCTTCCTCTCAACACAATGACACGCTGCCACCACCACCACTAGGAACACCTCACTGGGTAGGCCAGCTATGCTATAAACTTTATAAAACACATTATTATATTTTCTTATAAAGCACATATTTTAACTGAACTCTCTGACATCCTCAGCCTTTCCATTCACAAAAATAGAAGGAAGAAAAGTTCCCATTTCCTGCTGTCTCATGTCCCCGGCCTATACAATATTTTTTTTCTGCAGACCCTTCAAAAGTCTGACCAAATCCTCGTTTCACTTGCATTATAAAGTACTGAGGATGCCATCTCTCCCCAATCCCAGGTCCTAAAGTCTAAGACAGTAGCGCAAACTAATGCTGCCAGATTCAGGAAAAAAAATTTCGATTCGATTCAGCCTATTGAATTGGTTTTTCAATTCGATTTTCCTGCCCAGTTGGGTGATTTTTTTCAAAACTCCTGGTGGGTTTTATAGCTTTTTCACCCCCTTTGGCTTCTCCTAACCACAGTGGCGCTGTGGTGTAAATAAAATAAAAAAACAAAAAGGACTTTTCCTCTCTCTGTTAAATCCTAGCTCACGTTTGCAGTCCAACACCAGCTCTGGCAGGATACACATTTCAAATCTAACATATTATAATCACAAAACAGAAAATAAAATTAATTTTTCTACCTTTTGTTGTCTGGTTATATTTCAAATCTTGTTGGTCCAAGGCTCTGGTTTTCTTCTGATAACTTGCTTGCCAGGGTCTCCTTCTTTCTTCTTTCTGCATGCTAACCATCCATCTGCCAACTCTGTCCTCCCTTTCCATTTCCCTTCCCTCCCCAGGAAGTCTGGTATCTTTCCTTTTTTTCATCTCCCTCCACAGATCCACCTTTTCTTAACTACCCTTTCATCCGGCATCTCTCCCTCCTTCCCCACCACCCCAGAGTCCACCATCTCTCCCTTTCTTTTCCCAATTACCCTCCTATCCAGTATCTCTATCCCTCCTCCACACCATCCCTTGTGTCCAATTTCTCTCCCTTTCTGTTCCTTCCCTCCCTAAATCCCATGGTCCATCATCTCTCTCCCTCTCCTCTATTTTCAGACCCATTATTTCTTCCTCCCCCCCAAAGTTTGGCATATGCACGACTCTTTGAACACCCCCTTCCCTCCGTGTACTTCTAAACCAGGGTCCCCCCCCAAAGGCCTGTCCCCCCTTAAAGGTAGGCCTGTCCCCCCTTGAAGGCCTGTCCCACCCCCTTGTAGGCCTGTCCCCCCCTTGAAGGTCTGTCCCCCCCTTGTAGGCCAGCCTGCCTGTCCCCCCCTTGAAGACCTGCACCCCCCCCGAAGGCCTGCACCCCCCCGAAGGCCTGTCCCACCCCCTTGTAGGCCTGTCCCCCCCTTGTAGGCATGCCTGCCTGTCCCCCCCTTGAAGGCCTGCACCCCCCCTGAAGGCCTGCACCCCCCCTGAAGGCCTGTCCCCCCCCTTGAAGGCCTGTCCCCCCCTTGAAGGCCTGCACCCCCCTGAAGGCCTGCACCCCTCCTGAAGGCCTGCACCCCTCCTGAAGGCCTGTCCCCCCCCTTGAAGGCCTGTCCCACCCCCTTGTAGGCCTGCCTTCCCCCCCCTTGAAAGCCTGTCCCTCCCCCTTGAAGGTCTGCACATCCCCCCACGAAGGCCTGTCCCCCCTCTTGAAGGCCTGCCTCCCCCCTTGTCTGTTGAAGGCCTGCCTGCCTGTCATCCCCCTCCTCCTTGAAAGCCTGTCTGCCTGCCCGCCCGCCCGCCCCACCCCGAAAGACCGCTCGCCCCCCTGGCCTCCCTGCACCACCTATGAAGCAGCACTACCTATGCTCCCGGCCTTGCCGTTCAGTCCCCCCACCACCACCCCCGAAGGACCGCTCGCCCCACTGACCTTCCTGCACCACCTATGAAGCAGCCGCAGCAGGATCGCGACGTCAGCGATCCCTGCGCTGCTTAGCCGCTGCTTCCTGACATCAGAGGAGGGGCGGGACCGCGGCGCAGGAAGCAGCGCCCAAGCAGCTCTGGGATCGCTGACGTCGCGATCCTGCTGCGGGCTGCTTCACAGGTGGTGCAGGAAGGTCAGTGGGGCGAGTGGTCCTTCAGGGGAGGGACTCGGGGGGGGACTGAACGGCAAGGCTGGGAGCACCCCCTCAGGGCTGGCACCCGGGACGGACCGCCCCTCCCTCCCCCCCCTTGGTACGCCACTGGATTGTAATCTGGTGACTGGAAAATTAATTAGTCTTAAATTTAAATTCCTGTTAGCATTTTCCAGATTTTCAATCTTCCTGGACAACATTGCTTTATCTTTAACTTGAAGATTAGAATTTTTCAGTAAATCAGAGACCTGTTTCTCAAATTTATCTAGTCTCTGGTCTTGGTATTGAATTTTCCCCTCAATATCTTTCAATTGCAAAGAAGAAGTTTGCATAGCTGTAATAGAATAGCAGCATACCTTATGAAGGCTTTCAATAGCTTCCCAGAGTGCTTCCAAGTCAATCACCGGTGGTTTCTTCAGCGGGGTCAGGAAGGAAACGGGAATCGTCGATGAAACTGAAGAGTCCAAATCAGGTTTAAATGTTCCATTTCCTGAACTGCCATGAACTCCTAGTCTCCCCATCGCTGGCAATTGATGTAATGGATCCAGCGAGACTGGAACTGCCTCCAGGGTCAGGGGTAAGCCAGACAGCGCAGGTGGGGTTGATAGTGTCCCCGCCACTTCCTACAACGCCGTCGGTGTCCCGGTGGGCGCGTGGGGGGGGCTCCCGGAACAGCTGGGCTAAGCGAAACTTCGCTTCCCAAAGTCGAGATTGATCCCTCTCGACAAGCCAGAACGCCCTGAACAACCGGGACAGCAAATTATGTTATTGCTGTCTGGCGCATTAGCAAGGTGGCGGAGGAGGCAGGAAGATCACCCCTCTGTTTCCCTCTGCGCTTGGGCATACTGAAGAGCAAAGCAAAAAAGGTACAGGATGATTAAGTTGCCAATGCAGGGAGAGCCTCTAACTATACAACTAGCTCCGTCACCATCTTGAATCTCTCCCCCCTTTTAATATTTTTATAAATGATATTGCTGAAGGGTTATCGGGTAAGATTTGCCTCTTTGTGGATGATACAAAAATCTACAATGGAGTAGACATGCAGGATGGTGTGAATAACATGAAGAAAGACCTGGTGAAGCTTGAAGAATGGTCTGAAATTTGGCAGCTAAAATTTAATGCTAAGAAATGCAAGATCATGCATTTGGGCAGCAAAAACCAGAGGGAATGATACAGTTGAGGGGGTGAAGAACTTATGTGCACGACAGAAGAGCGGGTCTTGGGTGTAATTGTATGTGATGATCTTAAGGTGGCCAAACGTTGAAAAGGTGATGGTGAAAGCTAGAAGGATGCTAGGTTGCATAGGGAGAGGTATTGCCAGTAGGAAAAAGGAGGTATTGATGCCTTTGTATAAGACACTGGTGAGACCTCATGTAGAATATTGTGTACAATTCTGGAGGCCGCAACTTCAAAAAGATATAAAAAGGATGGAGTTGGGCCAAAGGAAGGCTACTAAAATGGTGTGTGGTCTTCGTGATAAAGTGTATGGGGACAGACTTAAAGATTTCAATCTGTATACTTTGGAGGAAAGGCAGGAAAGAGGAGATATGATAGACTCGTTTAAATATCTACATAATATAAACGTGCATGAGTTGAGTTTTTTTCATTTGAAAGGAAACTCTACAATGAGAGGGCATAGAATGAAGTTAAGAGGTGATAGGCTCCAGAGTAATCTGAGAAAAGACTTTTTTACGGAAAGGGTGGTAGATGTGTGGAACAGTCTCCCGGAAGAGGTGGAACAGAGATTGTGTCTGAATTCAAGAGGGCCTGAGATAGGCACATTGGGTCTCTGAGAGAGAGAAAAAGATAATGGTTGCTGTGGATGGGAAGACTAGATGAGTCATTTAGCCTTTATCTGCCATCATGTTTCTATCCATTTCCTCCTATACTGTGCAAAACATAAAGATCACACATGGCAGGGATGGTATTAGACCAAGGAATGAAATTAGGGCAACTGCCCCCTGGCTGGAGAAAGCCCTAAGCCTGCTAGGAACTGAAGATGGAATGGACTAGTAGTTGGCCTTGGGGTCCCTTCCCAGATTTTTGCCCCGGGCCCTACACATGTCTAACACCAACACTGGCAGGATAAACATTTCAGTTCTCATATTTGCTAATCACAAAATAGAAAATAAAATTATTTTTTCTACCTTTTGTTGTCTAGTCATTTTATTTTTCAAGTCATGTTGGTCTTAGGCTCTGGTTTCTGTTTCCCTCTGTCTTCTCTTAATTCACGTGTCATGGTCTCCTGCTCATTTGACATTTCTTCTTTTCTGTGCTCACCGTTCATCTTCCATCTTTGTGTACCTATCTTTCGCTTCTCTTTGTCCCCTGTCCAGCATCCCCCTTGTGTCCATCTCCCTTATTTATCATCACTACTCTATGTCCTGCATTACTCATATCCCTTCTGTGTTCCTATTCTCACCCATATCTAGCATGCGCGGACTTCCTCCCTGCCCGACCCAGCTTTTCAAAACTGGACAAAGTGCCAGTTGCTCTTCTACAAAGTATATTCCAACAACAGGGAGGAAGGTAAGCTGACTGGAGCCATTGGATCCACGAGGGAGGGGAAGGGACTGGAGCCATTGGATCCACTTCACATGCAACCCCAAAAAGCAAGCCCTTTCCAAGGGAGGTGGTGGAGACAAAAACAGTGATGGAATTTAAAAAAGGCAAGGGATGAACACAGAAGATCTCTAATTAGTAAATGAATGGTTGCATGTTTGTTTAATGTATCAAATGATGCTTAAATCATGATTCCAACTGTGAGAATTAAGGCCAGGGTCAGACTTTTATGGTCTGTGTCCTGTATAAAGCAGTTTGGTTTAGGATAAGCTAGAGAGTGCTTCGATGGTTCCAGGCAGATTTTTATGGTCTGTGTACCAAACATGATAAGATGGTTTGGATAGGTTAGGTTAGAGATGACTTCAATGGCAACTCCAGTAATTGGAACCTAAGGATGGGGCCAGGCAGACTTCCATGGTATATGTCTCAAAAATACCAAAGACAACTTAATCATGAATTAATATTGACAACCAGAAGTGGGTGTGGCACCTGTAAATCAATTAGGGGCAGTAGCCTAGTAGTTAGAGCTGCTGCCTCAGCCCCTGCAATTGTGAGTTTGAATCCAGCCTGCTCCTTGTGACTCTGGGCAAGTCACTTAACCCTACATTGCCCCAGATACCACAGTTAAATTGTGAGTCTGCCAGGACAGATAGGGAAAATACTTAAGAGTACCTGATTACTATTCAATGTATTGTAATCTGCTTTGAGTGAATCTCATCATGAAAAGGCTATTAATAAATCCCCAAAAAATAAAATGCTAAGTAAGTTACACTACTCTCATTTTAGTTATTCTAGAATTAATAATTTTTTGTTTCCAAGCAATTGATCTCACAATCCTGAATGCAAATATGTTCCCCATATTGATATCAGACCATGACACCATTAGCACTGATACTCAGACAGTGAAAAATGACCAACAAATAAAACTCAGTGGAGATTCAATAATGCCTTCTATCTGATCCAAATTTCATTAACTGTATTGAACTTCTATCATCAGAATTTTTTAAGCACAGCTCAATAGATGATTATGACATACATTCAAACCTTGGTATGCGAGCATAATTCGTTCCTGAAGCATGCTTGTAATCCAAAGCACTCATATAGCAAAGCGAATTTCCCCATAGGAAATAATTGAAACTCAGACGACTCATTCCACAACCCAAAAACTTTAATACAAAATACTATACGTATTTGTATTGTAAGACCTCACTCGTTTAGAACAATCACTACACTCCTGCAGCGTCAGAGAGAGAAGAACCACCGGCTTAGTTGTGATGATGTGACACGTGTATATTGTATGTACTCGTATTGCAAGACATTGCTTGTATATCAAGTTAAAATTTATAGTTAAATCTTTTTTATTATTTTATGAAATAACAATATCAGAACAAATAATCCAGCAACACAGTCAAACGAGACTTCCAGCACCAGTAAGGCAACCCCCCAATGAGCCATCCTCCCACCCACCCACCCACCCACTCCCACCCATGGGAACAGCCAGAGTAAAATGTTTTGTTTGTTTTGCAAAACAAGTTACTTGCAATCCAAGGTTTTACTGTAATTCTTTTTTGTGAAACCCATAAAACCACCCTCTATGGTGAGATTCTTAGCTATTCTTTTCGGTAAAAGATACACAAGAAATTCAAAACTTAGAAGATAAGATAAAACAGTATTCAAATTGCCCCATCACATCTTCCAGGTTTACAGAGATTTTATTTCAGTTTCTCTGACTCATCATTATTGAATACCATTTCTGACACTGGTCTAGGAGTGGCCTAATGGTAGAGCTGCTGCTTCAGCACCCTGAGGTTGTGGAATCAATCCCAATGCTGCTCCTTGTCACCCTGGGCAAGTCACTTAAACCTCCATTGCCCCAGGTACAAAATAATTACCTGTATATAAACATAGAAACATACATAGAAACATAGAAATAGACGGCAGATAAGGGCCACGGCCCATCTAGTCTGCCCACCCTAATGTCCCTCCCCTACCTTTGCCCTGTGAATAGATCCCATGTGCCAATCCCATTTGGCCTTAAAATCAGGCACGCTGCTGGCCTCAATCACCTGTAGTGGAAGACTATTCCAGCGATCAACTACTCTTTCAGTGAAAAAGAATTTCCTGGTGTCACCTCGCAGTTTCCCGCCCCTGATTTTCCACGGATGCCCTCTTGTTGTCGTGGGACCCTTGAAAAAGAAGATATCTTCCTCCGCCTCGAAGCGGCCCGTAAGATACTTGAATGTCTCGATCATGTCTCCCCTCTCTCTGCGCTCCTCGAGCGAGTATAGCTGTAATTTGTCAAGCCGTTCTTCATATGGAAGATCCTTGAGTCCTGAGACCATCCGGGTGGCCATTCTCTGCACCGACTCCAGTCTCAGCACATCCTTGTGATAATGTGGCCTCCAAAATTGCACACAGTATTCCAGGTGGGGCCTCACCATGGATCTATACAATGGCATAATGACTTCCTCCTTACAGCTGACGAAACCCCTTCGTATGCAACCCATGATTTGTCTTGCCTTGGACGAAGCCTGCTCCACTTGATTGGCAGACTTCATGTCCTCACTGACGATTACCCCCAAGTCTCGTTCTGCTACTGTTTTTGCTAGGATCTCGCCATTAAGGGTATAAGACTTGCATGGATTTTGGCTGCCCAGGTGCATAACTTTGCATTTTTTGGCACTGAAGTTGAGTTGCCATGTCCTAGACCAGCGCTCCAGTAGGAGTAGGTCGTGTATCATGTTGTCGGGCATTGAATCTTCGTCTGTTGTGCATTTGCCCACTACATTACTTAGTTTGGCGTCATCGGCGAATAATGTTATTTTACCTTGAAGCCCTTCTGCCAAGTCCCTTATAAAGATGTTGAATAGGATCGGGCCCAAGACTGAGCCCTGTGGCACTCCATGATTACCTCCGTCATTTCGGAGGGGGTGCCATTCACCACCACCCTTTGAAGCCTACCTCCAAGCCAGTTCCCAACCTATTGCGTCAATGTGTCACCTAATCCTATAGAACTCATCTTGCTCAGCAACCTGCGGTGTGGTACGCTATCGAATGCTTTGCTAAAGTCCAGGTACACGATGTCTAGGGACTCCCCAATATCCAGCTTCTCCGTTACCCAATCAAAGAAGCTGATCAGGTTAGATTGGCATGATCTCCCCTTAGTAAATCCATGTTGTTGGGGATCCCGTAGATTCTCTTCATCCAGGATCTTATCCAATTGGTGTTTGATTAGAGTTTCCATTAGTTTGCTCACTATCGATGTTAGACTCACTGGTCTGTAGTTTGCTGTCTCCATCTTTGAGCCTTTCTTGTGGAGTGGAATGACGTTAGCCGTCCTCCAGTCCAATGGGACGCTGCCTGTACTAAGGGAGAGGTTGAAGAGCGCAGACAGTGGCTCTGCCAAGACATCACTTAGCTCCCTAAGCACCCTGGGGTGCAGGTTGTCCGGCCCCATTGCTTTGTTAACCTTGAGCTTTGACAGCTCACCGTAGACATTGCTGGGCGTAAACTCAAAGTTACTAAAAGGGTCAACTGAGCCAACCCTTGTCTGTAGCTGAGGGCCAAGCCCCGGCGCTTCTCGGGTGAAGACTGAGCAGAAGTATTCATTTAATAGTTGGGCTTTTTCCGAATCCTTTTCCACATAGTCTCCGTCTGGATTCCTAAGACGTACAATCCCGCCTGAGTTTTTTCTTCTGTCACTGATATACCTGAAGAAGGATTTATCTCCCTTCTGGATGTTCTTTGCCAGAGACTCTTCCATGTGGAATTTAGCCTCCCTGACTGTTGTTTTGACGGCTTTTGATTTGGTCAGGTAGTCTGCTCTAGAGTCCTGCTTCCCCGATTGTTTGTAAGAGATGAATGCTTTTTTCTTCTCCTTGATGAGGTCTGAGATCTCCGCAGTAAACCACTGTGGCTTATTGTTCCTTCGCCGTTTACTTACTGATTTAACATAGCGGTTTGTTGCTTCTTGTATGGTGGCTTTCAAAGTCGACCACATTTCTTCCACGTTATCAGTTTCTGCTTGGCTTTGTAGTGCATGGTGAACGAAGTCTCCCATTTCTTTGAAATTTGTGTCCTTGAATTTGAGGACCTTGGTCAGTGTGGTAGATTTAGTGAAACCTTTCCCGAGATTGAACCATACCATGTTGTGGTTACTGGAGGCCAATGTGTCGCCCACCGAGACCTCTGTAACACTTTCTCCATTGGTAAGTATCAGGTCCAGTATTGCCTGATCCCTTGTTGGTTCCAACACCGGTTGCCTGAGTCTTGCTCCCTTCATAGAGTTTAATAGCCTCCTGCTGCTGCCGGAAGCAGAGGTAAGTGTAACCCAATCCACATCAGGCATGTTGAAGTCACCTAGCAATACTGTGTCCCCACGCAAGGTGATATTTTCTATATCTCCGATTATTTCCATATCCAGGTCATCCTGTTGTCTTGGGGGGTCTGTAAATTACGCCAAGATACAAGCATTTGTCCTTCCCTCTGGCCAAATTAACCCAAAGGGATTCCCCAGTATACTGAACATCTGAGATTCTCGTGACCTTAATGTCATCTTTAGTATATAATGCTACACCTCCTCCCATTCTGCCCTCCCTGTCCCGGCGAAGCAAGTTGTAACCTGGTATGACCATATCCCACCCGTGGGAGTCGGTGAGCCAGGTCTCAGATATCGCCACCACATCCAGGTCGGCATTCCTTATTTCTATTTCCAATTCCAGGATCTTGTTTCCTAAACTGTGTGCGTTGACGTACATAGCCCTCCATGTTGTATTTTTGTTACGTCGCAATGGGGATATTCCTGCTTGAGCTACTTGAACACCTTTAGCATTATTTGCATTATTTGTGCTTTCCTTAGACCCAGAACCACAATGTGTATTCCCCATATACCCAGAACTACAGTGTGTACTCCCCTTAGACCCGGAATTACAATGTGACCCATAAATATGATGTGACCCTACTCCCGACTCGAAAGTGTGTGCACTCACCCCCGACCCAGAATTTCGGTGACTACTTACCTCAGCCTCAAAAAAGTATTGGCAGTTTAGTTCGCCAGGTATGTTGTTTGTGCCTGTACCCTCCCCCGACTTACCTAGTTTAAAGCCCTGTGGAGTAGGCGGGCTAGACGGTGTCCAAGGTCATTCTTCCCTCTTCTGGTCAGGTGTAGCCCGTCGTATCCCTGTAGCCCTTGCAATGCTTCTCCATGGTGCAGAAACCCGAAGCTCATCTCCTTGCATCTTCCTCGCAGCCAGTCGTTCGCCCTCTGTATTCAATCCTCTCTGGCTCTGCCCTTGCCCTTCACTGGGAGAATCGAGGAGAAGACTACCTGCGCATCCATCCTTCTCAGCTTCTCCCCCAGGGCCCTGAAGTCTTCAGGTATGCTGTCCGGGGTGCTCCTGGCGGTGTCGTTGGTTCCGACGTGGATTAGAATTATGGGGAAGTGGTCTTGGGTCTTGATGAGTCTGTCAAGGCAAGCAGTGACATCCCGGATCCTGGCCCCTGGCAAACAGCAGACCTCTCTTGATTGTAGGTCTGGTCTGCAGATTGGTCCCTCGGTGCCCCTCAGCAGCGAATCTCCGATGACCACCACTCTGCGCTTCTTAGGGGTGGGCAGTACAGTTGATTCCGGAGCTGGAACCGTCTGCTGAACAACTTCTTGTACCTCTGTCTCTGGACCTTCCTGTAGCAGTTGATATCTGTTCCTCAGGGCGATTTGTGGTGTCGATGTAGAGCTGTCCTGTGTGAGAGAAAAAGAGACAGAGTTAGGTCCTCTGCGTTTTCCTGTGGAGGAAGTCACCAGCTGCCAGGAGTCAGCATCCCCAACCACTTCCTGCATTCCAGTAGTTTGTCTCAAGGTGGCCATTTTGGACGCTTTGGGTGTTCCCAGGGTGGTCTTGTCAGGTTCCTGTTCAGCGATCTGAGACAGCTCCTGGATGACTCCATCGATGAAGGTCTCGTCGTCTCGGATGCTCCTTAGGCGTTGAACCTCCTCTCTCAGGCTCTTCAGCTCCATCAAAAGGCTTTCGTCCGGTTGATCCATTACTTCTGTCTGCGTTGAGACTGTAGACATCTTTGAGGGGATGGCCTCGGTCTGTACAGAGACCTCTGCCCTCCGTCCTGGTTCCCCTTCCATCTGTACTCGGACCATAGCCATCCCCTGGGTGCTCTCGGTGACTGAACTGCCTGTTTTGATTGAAGTCTTGCTGCTTCTAGTCCTACCTGCTTTGAATGTGTAACCACAAAAAGGGGGTATATAAGCCCCATCCCCATTTTACATTACATTAGTGACTTTTATTCTGCCATTATCTTGCATTTTCCTTATTGAAGACTTAAGCAAAGTATTTGTTTACTTTCTCCATTATAGTCTTACTTTCCCCAAGTGCCCCTTTTACCCCTTGATATATCTGGCCGTATATAGTACAATAAAGTTTGTTCACAAGGATCAGGTATCTATAAATATAACCCAGGTGACAACGTTTTCTCACCCTTACTTCCTTGTGCAAAAAAGAGAGCTTTTCAACAGATTTTTTGCCCTCAGAGATGCCACCAGAAGATCACCATATCATATCTTCTGGCTTTATGCACCTAATCGTCATAGGGTCAAAATATATAGTGTGTGTCTAATTTATTTATTTTTTAATTTTTTAATTTTTAATTATTTAAACCTTAAAACCATAAATATTTTAAAGGAGTTTTTCAATATTGGAATACTTAGCTGGCTGGTGGTTGGTGACTGATAAGGGATTAATGAGCCAACATGTTTCACCCTTAGAGGGGGTTTCCTCAGGGCTACTATCCCTTTTTCTGCCAATTGTTCACGACATGACCACCCAGTAAATTTCTTTGGAAATTTCTTTGGAAATTTACTGGGTGGTCATGTCGTGAACAATTGGCAGAAAAAGGGATAGTAGCCCTGAGGAAACCCCCTCTAAGGGTGAAACATGTTGGCTCATTAATCCCTTATCAGTCACCAACCACCAGCCAGCTAAGTATTCCAATATTGAAAAACTCCTTTAAAATATTTATGGTTTTAAGGTTTAAATAATTAAAAATTAAAAAATTAAAAAATAAATAAATTAGACACACACTATATATTTTGACCCTATGACGATTAGGTGCATAAAGCCAGAAGATATGATATGGTGATCTTCTGGTGGCATCTCTGAGGGCAAAAAATCTGTTGAAAAGCTCCCTTTTACCCCTTGGCCATCTTGTGGTCCTAATTATGCCATGATATTGAGGTACTGAAAACAAAATTCCAGCAAATTGTTTTTTGGTTACATTGGAGCAAAGATTTGGAATGATGTGCTTATCTTATTGTAGGGACGCCATTCTGCCATTCTGAAACAGGGCGAGATCGGCACACTGATTTCACAGCCCCTGTGAAAGAATTATGAATTATTCCCATTCCCTCTCCCCTCTTGCCACATAGCCGGCCATTCTAAAGCAAGGAAAAATATTAGCACCTTGTGACAGAATGCTGAGGCATTCTCCACTCCCTTCTTGTCACAAGACCCCTGTCACACATTAACCCTTATCTTAAGGTGTCCTTATTTGGAAAGGACATCAGCTGACAGACCTTGCATACGTGCAAAGACTCAGGTTTTGTCCACGTGTTAATCAGGCCCTTGCCTAAGTGCTGATTTAGGGTGATCACGAGGTAAAGCACGAGGTAAAGGGAGGGTGATCACGATGTAAAAGCATGTACCTTT
This sequence comes from Geotrypetes seraphini, assembly GCF_902459505.1. NCBI lineage: Eukaryota > Metazoa > Chordata > Amphibia > Gymnophiona > Dermophiidae > Geotrypetes > Geotrypetes seraphini. The sequence continues at coordinate 135,784,316 of NC_047088.1, read as the reverse complement.
GTATCCACCAATGTAAAAGCATGTACTTTTGTATCCACCAATCATTAGATGTGTAAACGAGGGAGTTACTATGATGTCATGTGCATAGAAGCATAATAAAAGTGATTCGGAGTAGAGGTCTACATGGGAACAGGGATCGCAGGAATCCCCCCTAACCCACGGGGACCCTCCTCTGCCCACGGGACTCCCACGGGGACCCTCCTCTAGCCAACGGGACTCCCACGGGGATGGAAGGCTTTGGAAGCAGGGTATAATATAATGCAGTGGTTCCCAACCCTGTCCTGGAGGAACACCAGGCCAATTGGGTTTTCAGGCTAGCCCTAATGAATATGCATGAAGCAAATTTGCATGCCTATCACTTCCATCATATGCAAATCTCTCTCATGCATATTCATTAGGGCTAGCCTGAAAACCCGATTGGCCTGGTGTTCCTCCAGGACAGGGTTGGGAATCACTGATATAATGGACACGTCAGCCTTAGTAAAAGAGGAGGTTTATAAGTTAATTACCTGAACAGAAAACAAAAAAAGGGTTCCACCAAAGAGATTCCACAAGGAAACCAGCAGCGCAAACACAAAAGAAACTGTGGAATTGATGATCCTGTCAGAAGTAATTGCTGCTTTTTATGGGGACGGGCGGGGATGAAGGTAATTTCTTGCGGGGATGGGTGGGGATGGAGAGGATCCTGGAGGGGATGGGTGGGGACGGAGAGAATCCTGGCAGGGACGGGCGGGGATGGGTGGGATTTCTGTCCCCATGCAACTCTCTAATTCGGAGCTAGCCACTGCGTACGCCTCCATTCCGACTCGCATCCTGCATGTGTGTGTTTGCTGTGTTACATCCCTACATCTTATCATCCTTTTCCTAAATTGCTGAAAATCTATCTATTTAGAGATGGATCTCTCAAACATTTTGATAACTTTTGGCTTAGACAGATTGTTTTTATTATTAAAGTTCTGTCTTGCAGTAATCCACATGGAACCTTCTAGAGTTAATGTGGAATATAAGACAATTTTAGTACAATATAGCATAGCATATGCATGAGGAGAGCTATAGCTCATCTTGTGGATCAAGCAACCACTTTGGAAGAAGGTAGGTATCAGGTATTCTAAGCTCTGTGGCCTTCCCCCATCTTACTGTATGTATGATGTTGACCCAAGCAATTCCTGATCATATTTTCCTTGTGCAGAAACTGCAAAATTCTGTCCCCACATCTGTTTGATACTTTCATTGCAGTCAGTATTGTGAGTAAAATGGCCTAGACTCCAAGAATAAAGAGTTGACAGTATTGATGCTGTAGACCAGGGGTAGGGAACGCCGGTCCTGGAGAGCAATATCCAGTCGGGTTTTCAGGATTTCCCCAATGAATATGCATGAGATCTATTTGCATGCATTGCTTTCAATGCATATTCATTGGGGAAATCCTGAAAACCCAACTGGAATAGGGCTCTCGAGGACCGGAGTTCCCTACCCCTGCTGTAGACAAGAGATATAGGTCTACAGAAATAGTACCCATATGGATGTCCATCTTTATTTTTGATTATGAGCCCCAAAGTGGTTAACATAGCAGGGTTTAGAACATAAGAACATAAAATTTGCCACTGCTGGATCAGACCAGTGGACCATTGTGCCCAGCAATCCGCTCACGTGGCGGCCCTTAGGTCAAAGACCAGTTTCCTATTTAAGTCTAGCCTTACTTGCGTAAATTCTGTTCCAGTAGGAACTTATCCAACCTTGTCTTGAATCCCTGAAGGGTGCTTCCCCCTATAACAGCCTCCGGAAGAGTGTTCCAGATTTCTACTACTCTCTGAGTGAAGAAGAACTTCCTTACGTTTGTATGGAATCTTTTCCCTTCTAACTTTAGCGAGTGCCCTCTCATTCTCTTCACCTTGGAGAGGATGAACAATCTGTCTTTCTCTACTAAGTCAATTCCCTTCAATATCTTAAAAGACCCAAAAGGACCAACAGACCTCTCATCCAACTACAGACCAATAGCCTCAATACATCAAACTAACAGAAGGATTAGTAGCCAAATTCCTCACCAACTATCTCGAGGACCATAACTTACTCCATCCCACGCAATCCGGCTTCAGAACTAACTTCAGCACAGAGACACTACTAGACTCCCTTATCGACACAGCAAGACAACACCTCAGCATTGGAAAAAAAATGCTGCTCATACAGTTGGACCTGACGGCGGCATTTGACCTGGTAGACCATAACATCCTACTGCAAATCTTGGACTCAATAGGCATCTCAGATAAAGTATACTTATGGTTTGAAGGTTTCTTAAAATCCAGAACATACAAAGTAAAATCAGACAAAGAAAAATCCAAACCTTGGTCCAACCCCTGCGGCGTTCCACAAGGGTCCCCACTGTCCCCTACTCTCTTCAACCTATATACGGTCTCTCTTGGCATTTACCTGAACAAACAAGGCCTATCCTCTTATAGCTATGCTGATGACATCACCATCCTCATTCCTTTCGACCAACCAATGCTCTTAATGTCAGACACACTACACAGAACTCTAGCTACAATTACGACTTGGATGGAAGACCACAAACTGAAACTCAACCCAGACAAAACTAAATTCATCCTCCTAGAAAATAACAAAATCCCAACCATAACCAACTTAGAAATCAACTCTATCAACTACCCTTTGCAAACCACCCTAAAACTTCTAGGTATGACTATTGACAGAGGCTGCATCATGCAACCACAAATTAACAAAACAATACAGAAATCTTTCGCAGTTATGAGAAACCTTAGACAAGTCCGAAAATTCTTCGAAAAAAACACAATTTCAGCTCCTAGTACAATCTCTAATCCTAAGTATCCTAGACTATTGCAACATCCTCTACCTCCCCTGCCCTGCAATAATGATTAAACAACTACAGACAATTCAGAATACAGCTCTGAGACTCGTCTATTCATTGAAAAAACATGATCACATTACTGAGGCATTCATCAATTCTCATTGGCTTCCAATCCAGGAAAGAATACAATTTAAATTCTACTGTATACTATTTAAAACTATAAATGGAGACAGCCCAACCTACCTAAACGACCGCCTCATCCAAACCACCTCTACCAGGCATAGAAAAACACACACCCCATTCACTTGCCCCCCAATCAAAGAAGTAAAACGGAAAAAACTATACAAAGGACTACTGGCCACTCAGGCAGCGAAGATAGACAACCAAGTCTCCAACCTATTGACAACAACCCCAGACTACAAGATGTTCAGAAAGGAAATAAAAACTATACTCTTCAAGAAATCCCTTAATAAAGCTTAATACCATGATAAAGCTTAACCCCTCTCTTACCATCCCCTCCCTAACCCCAGATCCTACTTTTCCCTCTCTTGGAAACCTTCTCTGATCTAACGTTGTAACCCTTCTTCCATAACTCTTTTTGTAATCTGCTTTGAACCGAAAGGTAATGGCGGAATAGAAATCTGTAATGTAATGTTTTGATCATGTCCCCTCTCAGTCTTCTCTTTTCAGGGAGAAGAGGCCTAGTTTTTCTAGCTTCTCATTGTACGGCAACTCCCCCAGTCCCTTAACCATTTTCGTTGCTCTTCTCTGAACCCTTTTGAGTAGTACTATGTCCTTTTTCATGTACAGAGACCAGTGCTGGATGTAGTATTCCAGGTGGGGGCGTACCATGGCCCGGTATAACAGCATGATAACCTTTTCAGATCTGTTTGTGATCCCCTTCTTAATCATTCCTAGCATTCTGTTTGCCCTTTTCACCACTGCCGTGCATTGCGCGGATTATTTCAGTGACTTCTCCCAAGTCTCTTTCCTGGGGGCTATCTCAGAGTATAGCACCGGACATCCTGTATTTGTGCATATGATTTTTGTTACCGACATGCATCACCTTGCACTTATCCACGTTGAACCTCATTTGCCATTTTGCGGTCCATTCCTCAAGCATATTTATGCCTCTTTGTAACCATAAACCATTAAATTGGACTTGGGGAAATCCACTGCTTATTCCTGGGGTAAGCTGCATGGAATCTATTACTCCTTTGGAATCTGGCCAGGTATTTGTGACCTGGATGGCTTGAAGGACCTTTGGTTTATCCTAGTATGGCAATGCTTATGTACTTATGACATTTCACATGGGTTGAGTGCCTCTTTAGCAAGTTTTGCTTTGCAAACTACTTGAGTGTTTACTTTCATTTACTTTGCTTCAAGTACAGCAATACACTGTTCTTATAGTTACATTGGTCCTAGAGAGATCTAGGTATTTAAATGCAATGCCATTTATTGGGCATCTCAGCTGTAAGTGTTGAAAAAACTTTTTTTGCACCATATTGAACAAAATAAAACACAAGAACAATTCCTTTGGAAATTTATATCCCAGGCATTAAATGAAAGACAATAACTTTGATTTCTTGCAGCTGAGGGTGGTGATACTCTCCACCTTTCTTTTTTTCAGAGCCTTACTAAGGACTCAGGTGAAAAGATGAGTTACAATTTTAATAAATGAAATTAAAATATGCCTTTTTCTCACCAGATCTCCTCTTCTAACAGCCTGGCAAACAGTTTTAAAAATGTTCCAGTTGCTGGTTGAAAGCTTCCTTTCATTGTGTGTGCATTCGTATGTGTGGGAGAAGGAATGTGAGGTATTAAAGGGGAGGAAGCAACATTTATTATTTAACTCTTATTTCTGACAGCTTTGCATTTTGTGCTTTAATTTTTGAAGCTTTTAGACTGTGTGAAAAATATTTATACCCACCGCCAGGCATTCCTCTGCATCCTGACTTGCTTCTCAGAGTTCTTTGAGGGGAGAACTCTGATTTCCAGCCATGATACACCACAGTTATGATGTTCTAAAAAGTAATTCTTACTGAAAGACTTCTACAACATAAATTGCAGTTTGGTATAGCATCGATAATATAGTGTAAGAACCAATATTGGGGTTTTCTGACAATCCTTTGCTTTTGATCTTTTCTGTTTCCTCCAGAAATTAAGGTTCCACTAGGATGAAGGAGGAAAACTGCAGCCCATGGGCCATAAACAACCCCAGGCTGTCTTTTATTATAGCCCAGTGATTCTTAAGTCACTACTTGGGGCACACACAGCCAGTATGGTTTTCATGATAGCTAAGGACTGTGCATGAGATAGATTTGCAAACACTGCCTCCTTGGTATACAGATCTTTCTCATGCATATTCCTTGTAGATACATTGAAAACCCAATGGCTGGGTATGCCTGAGGAGTGGATTGAGAACTACTGTTCTAGCCAATTGTAGGCCCATGCATTTTGGCCCACAGTATAATCTTGTGCCTGTGGAGTAGTAGCAGGTCCATTTGTATAGAACTTCTATCTTGCATTAAGGACATTATTGAGCTATACCATTAGTTCAGCCCAAAGCACCAGGGTTTGCGATCTTGTTAACTGGTTCTGTCTCTAGAGACAAGGGCATTTCGTGGATGTTTCAGGTAACTATGCCATCAGTTTGGCTCATAATGACAAAGACTTTACATTGTTCACTGTCAATCCTCTTTGAGTATGACCTGAAGAAGGAATAGGTGACAAGGCAAAGCTTATTTTATTTTGTTACATGCACACTGGAGGTCATGTGTCTTGAAGAGGAAACAACATGCAATATAACAAAGTTTGCAGATGATACAAAACTATGTCTGGTGGTTGGCTCTTTACGGGACTGCGAGGATCTCCAAAAGGATCTAACCAGCTGGAAACTTGGGCAAAAAAGTGGCAGATGAATTTTAACACAGACAAATGTAAGGTGATGCATCTAGGAAAGAACAACAAAGAACATGAGTATAAAATGTTGGGGGTGACATTAGCCAAATGCGAACAAGAAAGGGATTTGGGGGTACTGATAGACAGAACCCTAAAGCCTTCGGCTCAATGTGCGGCGGCGGCTAAGAAAGCAAACAGGATGTTGGGCATGATTAAGAAGGGGATCACGAATAGATCGGAAGAGGTCATAATGCCACTTTACAGAGCAATGGTCAGACCTCACTTGGAATACTGTGTCCAGCACTGGTCTCCATACCTTAAGAAGGATATAGCTCTGCTGGAGAAGGTGCAGAGGCGAGCCACGAAACTAATCAAAGGTATGGAAAATTTGAGCTACAAAGAACGCCTCAGAAAACTGGGACTATTCACCCTCGAGAAGAGAAGATTGCGAGGGGATTTGATAGAGACTTTTAAAATATTAAAAGGATTTGATAAAATAGACCAAGAAACAGCATTACTAACATTTTCGGAGGTGACATGGTCATAGCCTAAAACTGAGTGGCAGCAGGTTTAGGACAAATGTTAGGAAGTTCTGTTTCACACAGAGAGTGGTTGGCGCTTGGAATGCTCTCCCGGAGGAGGTTGTGGCGGAGACTACTGTTCCGAGTTTCAAGCGCAAGTTGGATGCACATCTTCTTGAAAATCATATTGAAGGATACGAGAAATCCGGGTCTCCTAAAAGGTGTACTTAAATGAGCCACCGCGTGCGCGGATCGCCGGACAGGATGGACCTCGGTCTGATCCGGTGAAGGCATTTCTTATGTTCTTAAGCTGCCTTATGCTTTTTCCTCTTGCTTTTAGGTCCACAATAACTTTCTGCTTCAGCCTCAAAATATCACAAAGTTTGTATTGCTCAAAGTTATTTGTAATGGAATCTGTAGCTCTACACCACATAATGTTAGGTTGTGTATAACTCTAAAGGATAGATTTTGGAAATGTGGTAGTGATACAGACAGAACTTGTTTCTTTACATCAATATAGAAGTCAAAAGGAGAAGTAGCAAATGTTATAGGTGACTCTCAGAAAGAGACCAAGACGTGACATTGTTCAGCACAAAAAGTAAGCACACTAACCTTGGTTAAGGATACATATTGCACTAACGTTTACCACAGGAGTGTCCAACTTCAGTCCCCAAGAACATCAATTTAGTCGGGTTTTCAGGATTTCTCCAATGAATAATGTGGCAGGGACCCCTGTGCTGTGCTTCCCAGACCCTGAGATAATGGACTTTGATGCAGAACCAGCCCATGTTAGTCCTACCCCTGTGCCCAGAATCAGAGCCAGGACAGCACAGCCCAAAAAGGAGAAATATTTCTGTGCTGCTCCTTTCAAGTCTGGCCCTTTAAGAAAAGGCAAGAATGTGCAACCAGCTTAGCAAACCTGCAACTGAGGTATTCAAGGGGGAGGGGCATAGATTGAGAGAGCCCTTTAGCTGTCCAAACGTAGAGCAGCAGGCTGAGTACATGGAGCAGTCTGGAACAAGTCAAAGGGGTTTTTTTTCTCTGAAGATTTTGTAAAGTCTGTTGCCTTGCTGAGTTATTTCCCTACAGCCGTGAGAGCCCAGGGCTAAATATTTTGCATGTTGGGAGGGGCTGTTTAACAGAAAGAGGACAGTTGCAGAAGGTTATGTTTGGTTTTGGTACTGGGACAATTATTCTGTTTTGTTTTTCCTCTCTGAAAATCCTGTAAAAATTGGTTGAGGGTTTTTTTTAGTCCTTAAAAGTGATAAAGAAACCTATTGAAAACCTAAGAGAAGCTTTTGCCACTGGTGTGGTGGGGGAAGGGATAAGAAGCCTTCCGAATCCTGATCCTTCAGTGGAGGGATACTATTGAGGCCAGTCTAGTCCATGTGGATTACAAAAGGGTGAGTTTTTTTCTTAAACTGTGTTTGGACATTATCCTGAGAATTATAATCCTGACAAGCTTGACTATTTTCAACGGGACAGTCCCATTATTGGACCGACCGTCCCGTTGTCACGAGCTACCACTTTGGGATGCTGAAATGTCCCATTTTCAGGGACAGCTCCCGAAGCTGTGCGCGGGGACAAGGGGATGGTCGGTCCAGCGCCAAACCCCCGATGGAGGGAAGCTTGCGACTCTGCCGATGGGAGGGATGGAAAGAGAAATGATGCTGCTGCACCCAAGGGGGGTAGGGGGGGAATAGAAAAGCTGCTGCTGCTGCACCCAAGGGGGGAAGAGGGGAAGAGAAAAGCTGCTGCTGTTGCACCCAAGGGGGGAGGGAGGAATAGAAAAGCTGCTGCACCCAAGGGGGGAAGAGAAAAGCTGCTGCTGTTGCACCCAAGGGGGGAGGGGGGAATAGAAAAGCTGCTACACCCAGGGGGGAGAGGGGAAGAGAAAAGCTGCTGCAACCGAGGGGGGAATAGAAAAGCTGATGCATCCAAGGGGGGAGGGGAGAAGAAAAAAGCTGCTGCTGCACCCAAGGGGGGGAGAGGGGAGGAGAAAAGCTGCTGCTACTGCACCCAAGGGGGGAGGGGGAATAGAAAAGCTGCTGCTGCACCCAAGGGGGGAGGGGGGAAAAGAAAAGCTGCTGCACCCAAGGGGGGGAGAGGGGAAGAGAAAAGCTGCTGCTGCTGCACCCAAGGGGGGGAGAGGGGAAGAGAAAAGCTGCTGCTGCATCCAATTGGGGAGGGGATAGGGGAAGAGAAGTGCTGCTGCTGCACCCAATTGGGGGGAGAGAGGGGAAAAGGAAGACCAGGGAAGGGAGAGAAAAGGAAAGAGATGCCAAGACCATGGGAGGGAGGTAAAGGAGTTACCAGACCATGGAGGGGGGAGAGATGTCAGGGTATATGGGGGGAGGGGGAGGAGACAGATACCAGACCAGGAGGAAGGAAGGAGAGAAAGGAAGAAGAGATGCCAGATAATGGAGTGGGAGAGAGAGATGGAAGGAGAGGAGAGAGATGGGAAGGAGATAGAGATGCCAGACCATGGGGTGGAGTCAGAAGAAAGGAAGGAAAGGAGAAGAGAGAGATGCCAGAGCATAGGAGAGGGGGTGGAGACAAAGGCTGGAAGGCAGTGAGGGGGACATAGGAAGGAGGAACCGAGGACACTAAGGATATAGGAAGGGGCACTAAGGACATAGGAAGGAAGGAGGGAGGGAATAGAAAGGGACAATTGTTGGGTCTGAGTGCAGAAAGAAAGGATGCACAGTCAGAAGGAAACGCAACAAGAGACTCATGAAATCACCAGACAGCAAAGGTAGGAATAATGATTTTATTTTCAATTTAGTTATCAAAATGTGTCCATTTTAAGAATTTATATCTGTACTATATTTGTCTATTTTTCTATATTTACTGAGGTGACATTGCATATTTTAAAGTCATCTGCCTTGACATCATTGAAACCCCCCCAATATAATTAATTAACATTTTCTCTGCGTATAGTATGCTTTGTGATTTAAAAAAAATTTTTATGGTTACCATTATGAATTAATAAGATATTATGTGTACATGAAAAATGAATGGAAGAAATTGGGGGCGGAGCTGAGGCGGGCTAAGGTGGGGTAGGGGGTGTGGCTAGGGTAGGGTTGGGGGGCGGGACTGAATATTAATAGATGTCCTGTTTTTATGAAAAAAATAAATGGTCACATTAAAGATATCACTTCCACTGGAATGCTGCCTAGAAATAAGGCCCCTCCTGAAACATTTCAGAGGAATAGATGGATAGGGAGGAATGCAGAGGTCAGTGAGAGATGGTACAAGAGGGTGAGAGGGAGATATGAATGTGGAGGGGGCAAAATGGGGAGAGGGAGAGATGGATTTGGTGGAGAGGGAAAAATGGGTAAAGGGAAAGAGATTCATGGAAGGAGGCAGAAGAGGGAGGGAGAGATGGATGACTCAGAGAGCAGAGGAGGGAGAGGAGAGATGGACCGGAAAAGGCAGAGACGATATGGACTGGGAGCCAGAAGGGGGCGAGGGAGAAGAGATGTCAGACTTGGGAGGAGGGAGTGGAAAGGCAGAAAGATGGACTTTTCGGAGAGAGAGAGAGAGAAAGAAAGAGAGGAAGGAAATGCTGGGTTACAAGGGTGAAGTAAGTGACAAGGAGGGGAGATGCTAGAAATGGTGGATCCACATGGGAAAGTTGTCAAGGAGATAAGTGAGCAGTATACGATGGTAGAAATATAGTAATGGGAAGCAGATAAAAGGGAATGAGAAATGTGGAAAACTAGGGAATGAGAGGAGATAAAAAGTGAAAAGGAATAAAGCAATATTCCCTTTAAACTGCGTGGCTGCACACCTTTTGGTAGTAGGCCTTGCAGCCAGCATACCACGACCTCTGCTGCTGCTGCTGTGGCTTTGTGAAGAAATAAGTGAGGCTGGAAAGAAGGAGGAGGTGGTCTACTTGGATGTCTTAGAGTCAGCCAGAACTTGGGTGCACACCCTTGGGAGGGGGCAAGAACTTGGGACACAGAAGGAGGGAGGGAGAGGGGCACAAGCGGTCACTGAAGGTAGGGATGGCAAGGAGCGCGTTGAGACATGGGAAGAAGGGGAAGGGGTACATTGAGATACAGAAGGAAGGGAGTGTGAACTTGGAACAAAGGAAGGAAGGAGGGGGCATGAACTTAGGATATTGGATAGAAGGAAGGAGGGAGGGACAGAGGGAAAGAAATGCTAAGGTGAGGAGGGAATAGAAAGGTAGAATTGTTAAGCATGGGTGTAAAAGAAAGAAAGAGATGGTGTACATGGGGACAGGAAGAAAGAGGAGAATTGTTGGGCATAGGGAGGGGGAGAATTGTTGGACATGGTAGTGGGAGAGGAGTGAGGAAGAGAGAGATGAAAGCGAGAAATGTTGGATATGGTGGTGCAGAGGGAACAGTGAGAGAGATGGAAAGGGATGCAAGAGGGAGGAATATTGGACATGGTTGTGGAGGAAATTGAATGAGAGATGTGGCATGGTTCTGGAGAGGGGTGATAGAAGGAGAAATATTGGGCATGGGGCTGGTGGGCGGGGCAAAAGATGCTGCACACAGTTTGGGGGATAAGAGAGGGAGAAATGTTGGTGGGACAGTAGTGGAGAGATGCACCCTGGATCCCCCCTCTCCCCCACTCCCTTTGCACCAAGGGAGGGAATGAGAGAGAGATGGTGGACAGTGAGACAGTGATGTTGCATATGGGGGTGGAGGAGAGCGGAAGAAATATTGTGTAAGGGTGGGGAGTGAAAAAGTATGCTTTGTGAAGTTTAATTTTGTGGTTGCCATTATGTATTGTTAATAAGATTATATTGTGTATATATGAAAAATTAATGGAAGAAATGGCATTTACAATTAGTATTATTATTATGGGGGTGAGGTCTGGGATGGAGCTTGGGCGGGTCTAGGGCAAAACTTTTGTACCCTCCAAACAAAAAAGCTTTCCGCTGTCTCTGGGTATAACCCCAGTGTCCAAGCAGTTGCCTTAACCCAGGGATCTCAAAGTCCCTCCTTGAGGCCACAATCCAGTCGGGTTTTCAGGATTTCCCCAATGAATATGCATTGAAAACAGTGCATGCACTTAGATCTCATACATATTCATTGGGGAAATCTTGAAAACCCGACTTGATTGTGGCCCTCAAGGAGGGACTTTGGGACCCCTGCATTAACCCACCTGGATGCTGAAGAGCGGAACACACAAAATATTTTATTTGTTTGGGACCAGGGCAACTTCCAAGCTGGGGACCCGCTGCATGCATGCATCAGATGATCTCCTCATTCCTCAGACCACACCAAACTCAACTTTACGCTCTCAGGTTGGTGAAAGAGGCAGTCGACTTGAATGTTTCTAATCTTAAACAATTTAAAATTATATACAATATCTCCAGTCCTTAGAATGAATGGTCAAATGAAAGGAAAAAAATCCAAAGATCTTGGTGCCAAAAACAGCTTCAGTTCTCTCTGGGGGTGGAGCTACTGCACTATTCCACTTCCCTAGAGAATTCAAGGGCTGCCTTGCTTTTATCATGTTCAGCTTTCAGAGACTACCAGAAACCCCTTGACCTGGGTCCCTGACAGTATTTCTGGCACCAGCAGGTCTGTACACTGTATAAACGCCCTTTGAACTTCCTATCTTCACAGGTGCAGATAGCTCAAATCTTAACCCAACAGATAACTCTAGGCACCTCTAATTAATAGGGCTGCAACAGCTAATGCTACAGAAAACCCATAGCCTAACAACTGGGACATTGACAGTCATTGGAAACATATGACCACAAATATAGTGCATAAATTTCCCTATGGCTATCTAGGGCCTAGAAGGAAACTCCATATTAAGACAATAATCTAAATGCTGGATAAATCAAGAATTGTAATATCCCTGTAAAAGAAAATATAGGTCCCCTTTTACAATGCTACAATACTGATTCCAACCAAGGAAATGCAATGCAGCCCATTCAATTTCTATGGGCTGCATTGCATTAGCTGCACCAGAACTCGCTACTGTAACTTCGTAAAAGGTGCCATAATTAACTTTACTTGTGTCAATAGATAAATACATCCCTGACAGTCAGTAATCAAGTGGCTTAATAGTGAAAGAAAGAAAATATAACTCTCTTGATTGTCCAAATAAAGTTATTATTTCATTCAAGTCCTTAGCATATAGATCAAAGTCACACTTCTAGGTTTTATTGAAGTGAATAACCAGCATTAATGCTGGGTTTTACTAAATAACGCTAGGGATCTCAAAGTCCTTCCTTGAGGGCTGCAATCCAGTCAGGTTTTCCCCAATGAATAAGCATTGAAAGCAGTGCATGCACATAGATCTCATGCATATTCATTGGGGAAATCCTGAAAACCTGACTGGATTGCCACCCTCAAGGAGGGACTTTGAGACCCCTGAGAGCAATGGTCTCAAACTCAAACCCTTTGCAGGGCCACATTTTGGATTTATAGGTACTTGGAGGGCCACAGAAAAAAATAGTTAATGTCTTATTAAAGAAATGATAATTTTGCATGAGGTAAAACTCTTTATAGTTTATAAATCCCCTCCCCCGAAGGCCTGCATTTCCCCCCCTCCCTTCTTTGCAGCATCCTCCAGCTTCCCCCTGGCCTCCCGGTCTTAGTTTCAGCTAATTACCGTAGCCTGCAGAGAGGATCGCCGGTGCTGTAGCGTTCCTTGCAGGCTGCCATTGGCCTCTGCAGCATGTTCCCTATGCTATGGTCCCGCCCCTCCTCTGATGTCAGGGGCAAGATCACGGCAAAGGGACATGTGCTGCTGAGGACGAAGGCAGCCTGCAAGGATCGTTACAACACCGGCAATCCTCTCTGCAGGCTGAGGTAATTATCTGAAGATAAGAGCGGGAGGCCAGGAGGGAAGCCGGAGGATGCTGCAAAGAGGAGGCAGTACTAGTATAGACTGTAGGCCACAAAATAGAACCTGGTGGGCCGCGAGTTTCAGATCACTGCGCTAGAGGTTTAAAGCATGGGTTGGCAAAGTAAATGCTCTGACACTCATAGGAATTCTATGAGCATCGGAGCATTTACCCCACTGGCCTGTACTAAAAACCTTTAGCACCATTTAGTAAATGGAGCCCTAAGTAATTTGATCACAATAGATTTTTTTTAAAAAACCTACTTGTGATACAAGTTAAACAAACACAATATTCAAATATAGAAATTTTCAATGTAATATAACCAATAGTTTGGAACATAAAACTGAATCATAATTCAAAATGGAGGTAAATGGAATAAGAATAAACCTTGAATGAAACTGTTCCTTATTAGGTTCTTCTTTTATTAAGTCGTATTAGTCTTTTTTGTCGCCGGCCATGGCGGTATGAGTTCCAATGCTCACAGGAATTCTATGAGCGTCGAAGCTTTTACCACCTTGACCAGCAATAAAAAAGCCTAATTCAGCTTCATAAAAGGGTGGGGGTAGGTGTGGAGGGCCATTTTCAGTATGATATCCAAATCCAAGTTTGGATGTTTTATGGAAGATGCACAACAATACAGTACCATATTATGCCCATTTTCAAAACAGCAAAATGTAAGTCTTATTTTTTTCAAAAATGGCCATTTTTCAGATATGTCCTTTAAAAAAAAAAAAATTTTTCATTCAAAAGAAAAATGCAAAAAGAGATGTAGGAGGGGCCAGTGTTCTTAGTAGACTGGCTACACAAATATCCTCAAACAAAAGGTTGACCCTTAGTCCTCCACAGAAATGGAAGTCTGACAAGAACAAAAACACTGTGGAAAGGATGATGTTCAAGATGCAGGCCAATAGTCAATGTTCTGGGTCCTAGATATTTCTGCATGTGGATTATTGGATTGTATTTTTAAATAAAAGCCTGCATCTTGAACATAATCCTTTCCACAGTGTTTTGTTCTTGTCACACAGATATCCTAGCAAAGCAGTAAGGCACCCCAGGGGGCACTATAGTGAACTTCACATTAGAGAATGACACAGGGAAAAATTCCGTCCCCGTCACTGCCCCGTCCCTGGGTCACCATCCCCTTCACCACCCCATCCCCGCAACATCCATACAAGCCTCAGTACTGCAATATTTAGCTTATTCCTTCCTTATAAATCAAAGTTCAGGCTGCTGAATTAGAGAAAGAGATATTCAGCTGGCAGGGCTTTGTTTATAAATTTTATAAACACAATTGATATACTATTTTATCCTAAAACAAAATAAATAAATAAATAGAAAATTTTTTTCTACCTTTGTTGTCTGGTTTCTGCTTCCCTCATCTTCTCATTCAATTCCTTCCATCCACTGTCTGTCTTCTCTCTGCGTCTTCCATTTGCTCTGTTACTGTGTTTCTCCCTTCACCCCCCCCCCTCAATTGCTCTGGCACCCTTCTTCTTCCCTCCCCTCCCCCATGGTCTGACATCTCTGTCTTCTTCCCTTCCAGCGTATTCTCCCCACTCTTTCTTCCCCATTCCCTTCAGCGTCTTCTCCCTACAGTCAAAAGGTTCTGGCTAAAGCAGACAGGACAGAGAGGACAGATTGTAAACTTATACAGTATATTTGTTTATATGAACAGGTTTCATTTCACACAAAAAATATAATCTGACCTCAGTCCTTTTGCTTCTGAGACCCAGTTTCCTGATGGGACATGGCACTTACGGCACAGTTTCTGGAGGTAAACCCGACTCCTCTGATAAAACCTCGTTCTCACTGCTGCTTCTTTGCTGGCAACCGGGACTTGGCGAGAATAATTGGAACCGCAGAGAGGACCAGAAGCAGCAGAGCCCAGAGAGGATGGTAGAAGAACCAACCTTTCCTCCCTTTCTCCCACCCTGCCCCTTATCTTCGCGGCAGGGAATTTCTCTAAATGTGCTTCTTACCAGCAGCCGGAACATTGAAACCATGTGTGACTGCAGAAAAGGTTGTCTCTGATGCAACTTCCGGTTGCGTCACAGATGGTCTTTACGGCAGCCACATGCGATTTCAATGCTTCGGCTTTTGGTAAGAAGCACATTTAGAGAAATTCCTTGCTGCGAAGGTAAGGCAGAGAGGGAGATGCTCAGGCGGCGGCGATCAGGATGGAGAGAGAGAGAGATGCTTGGGCGGTGGCAGTGATCGAGCGGCGGCTATCAGTATGGAGGGGGGAGCGCAATCAGTGACCACGCACGTTCCCTCCCTTCACTGCAGAGTAAGGCCATTCACTCCATGGGGCAGTGACCACTTCTTTTCTCTCCCCCGTTTCAGCGGGTTACCCACGGCTACCCGTGGGTAACAACCACCGTGTCATTCTCTACTTCACATAAAAGGTCCCAGGTACACATCTGACCACAACCCCCTTATATTGTATGGAGAGACTTCAAAACCCGCACAAAACTTACTGGACTCAAGTGGGCAAGAATGTCATGAAGACTCAGTGTTTTGTAATGTTGATTTTATGTTATACATGTTGTATATGGAAACTGTCTACTTATAGATGGTATTAAATTTTAAAAATAAATAAATAAATATACATCACAATAACCCTTATGCCTGCAGGTGCCCCCTACATTTTAGTCCAGTAAGTTTGGGGTGGGTTTTGAAGGGCTCAAACACTCTATAAGTGTAATAGTTAAATATGAGCCTGGGTCCCCTTTTCTGCATTTCACTGCACTGACCACCAAGCTACTCCAGAGACCTGCTTGTTGCTCTACTAGGACTGCCTAGAACAGGGGTGCCCAAAAGGTCAATCACAAAGGCAACGCGGGCTCCATGATAGACTCGTGTTGTTTTTGTTTTTTCTCCCTGCTTCCCCGACGCCACCAGAACTTTCTCTCCGGGAAAGGCTGTGGGCCCAACGCATGTATGCACCTGGCCTGGCGTCAGGGAAGCAGGGAGAAATCAGCAGCAGTAGCTTGGGGGGGCAGGGAGAGAGAGAGAAAGAAAGACAGACAGACAGACACAGAAAGGGGGGCAGGGAGAGAGAAAGAAAGTTAGAAAGAAAGAAGGAAAGAGAGAGAAAGAAAGGGGGGCAGAGAGAAAAAAAGAAAGAGAGGAAGGGGGGAAATTTGGGGTTGGATAGTATTGCCTTATTTTGAAGAGTACCATCATGATTGTTTATGTTTTGGGGTGGGGATTTGGCTATCTGGTGTATTTGCCATTGTGAAAATTTAATAAAAACTTGTTAAAATAAAAATTTAAAAAAGAAAGAAAGGGGAGTGGGCAGGGAGAGAGAGAAAAAGAAAGAAAGGGGAGGGGCAGGGAGAGAGGAAGAAAAGTTGGACTCATGGAGGGACAGAGACAGATGTTGGTTGGGGAATGGAAAGAGGTCTGGAGGAAGAAAGAAAGGCAGAAAAAAAAAGAAATACTGTATTGGATTTACAGTCAGAAGAATAAAGTTCAACCAGAGACTCATGAAATCACCAGACAGCAAAGGCAGGAAAAATTATTTTATTTTAAATTTACTGTTCAAAATGTGTCCGAATTTATATTTGCTGTCCATATTTTGCACTATAGCCTGTGAGAATCGGGAGCAGTGTGGGGCATTTAGTGCAGCTCCCTGTGCTAAAAACTGCTATCATGGTTTAGTAAAAGGGAAGGGGTTATATTTATCTATTTTTGTATAATTGTTACTGAGGTAACATTGCATATTTTAAAGTCATCTGCCTTGACCTCTTTGAAACCCCCCCCCCCCCCCGAATATAAATGTGTTGCGTACAATGTGTTTTGTGTTTTTAAAAATTTTATTGTTGGTAGATCATTTTGACTTGGTCATTTTAAAAGTAGCTCGCAAGCCAAGATAGTGTGGGCACCCCTGGCCTAGAACATCTGAAGCTGTCATACTGGCAAGTAGGTACTATTTCATTGACATCTTTGGAGGGTGCGAGGGGGTCAGTGACCACTGTGGAAGTGTGGGAGAGTCATACCTTCATCCCTCCAGTGGTCATTGGTTAGTTTGGGCAACTTTATGGCACTTTGTTATTAAAACAGGTCTAGCCCCAAATGCCCAAATTGTGCCTTGGACATATTCTAAAATGTTTGATTATGGCAAAAAAAAAAAAAAAATCTAGGTCATAAGCCCGCCCAAACCATGACTCTAACATGCACCCTTGAGATTTAGATGAATTACTGATGAACAGCCTATAAATCCATCTGGAAAATAGTGAATTGGAAGGGTTTGGAGAGAAAAACGTCCATCTGCCACTTTATGCCACTTTTTGGACATTCTTCTTTTTTGAAAATTAATCTCATAGCCTGAAATTCAAACTACTTTGTAATATTAAATCCTATTATGTATTAGAGCAGTGTTAAAGATCTTACTAATGCTAACACTTAAATCTATTTTCATTAATTGGAAGGATTTTTCTAAATTAGAATACAATATGTGGTGGAATATGTTATGTCTGTATAGTAAGTATGAGAAGATTTATGCAATTAAATGTGGTAATTTAGGGCTCCTTTTATGAAGCCACGTTAGCGGCTTTTTCGCGCGCGACTTTTAATCACGTGCTAACTCCTGCAATAGCAGGAAAACTACCGCCTGCTCAAGAGGAGATGGTAGTGGCTAGCGCGACCGGCAGTTTAGCATGCACTATTACGTGCGTTAAACCGCTAATGCGCCTTTGTAAAAGGAGCCCTTAGAGAAATTTAGGTACGTTTTACTAAATTGTGATATCAGTTTCCAGTGTGTGGAGCCGCGCTGCTCCTGACGCTCATAGAGTTCCTGTGAGCGTCGGGAGCAGCGTGGGCCGTTCAGTGCAGCTCCCCACGCTAGAAACTGCTATCGCAGTTTCATAAAAGAGGGGGTTAGGGGTCCTTTTACTAAGGTGCGCTAGCCATTTTAGTGCACGCTAAACGCTAATGCTTTTGAATGCATCCATTATATCCTATGGACGCATTAGCACGTGTTAGCATTTAGCGTGCACTAATTTCTAGCCTGCGCTAAAATGGCTAACGTGCCTTAGTAAAAGGATCCCTTAACGATTAATGTACAGTATTATGCATAATTATTATGTTATGAGACCCTATGATTTTTCTGTTTTATGCTTTTAGGTTTGCATTTTTTGTATTTTTCATTTGATTTGATATGTTGTATTTTTATAAATATTTTAAAAATCAATAAATTATTTAGGGCCTCTTCTATCAAACTGTGCTAGCAGTTTTTAGCGCAGAGAGCCACGCTGAATGGCCCAAGCTGCTCCCGACGCTCACAGGAACTCTTTGAGCGTAAGGAGCAGGGCGGGTCATTCAGCGCTGCTCACTGAGCTACAAACTGCTAGCGCAGTTTGATAGAAGAGGCCCTTAATGAAGAAAGTAGCATGTTGATATACAAAATAAACTTAAGACTTAAGTACATTTGAGTACAAATTTAGCAGGATTGTCTGTAATTTTGTCAGTTTAGCAGACTTGTTTCTAAGGTTTGTTGACTGTATTTTATTTTCTTCGAGTAATAATGTTGCTAAATTATTGGGTATGTCTGAAATTGAATTCTGCCGAGAATTGTGTAGATTGAGTGGAATACAAATATATATTTTTTTAAAAACATATATATATTGTAGCCACACTGCAGCCCTAGGCCGGGACTCAGCAGCGCTCTCAGGGGCTACATACAAAAAGTGCACCGGCGTGTGACCCAATGGGGAGTCACCCTGCAAGACATGCTGTAATAATTGCACCAAACAAAAACGGGAAAATAAAACAGAACCAATGTACACAGTTTCAATTTGGTTCCTCAAAAAAAAAATTTAATGTCAGAATGACCAATGGCAAAATTCCAAATCAAATAATGTAACTTGCAAAATCCAACAAAAACAATACTCAAAAGGAAAACTCTGAGAAAAGCTCAGGATTTTCTCCTCACCAAAAACTAGTCATCTACTCTGTGATTCTGCTCTCCTCAGAGCTTCTTTCTCACAGGGCCTTCACAGCCTGCTCCTTAGCAGGTTCTACAAGAGCGTACAGTTCTCTGCTTTGCTGCATAAAACTCACAGTTTCTAAATAGCAAAGCCTCCAGCAGACTTTAGAGCACTGCTGGGAATAGGAGAGTGCCTGACAAAAGCTCACAACAGCATTCAAAAATCCCTCCCGGGTGTTTGCAAACCTCTCCCCACATAAAAGGCACTCTCAGCTTCTTAAACAAAAAAATGCAGAGAATCAAAAAGTTCAGATACAAAAACTCACAGTTTTTAGCTGGTTGCCAAGCCCACTTCCATTGGTCCTGGAAACACAGCTAGCTCCTCATCAGGCAGTTCTCCCTGAAGTTCCATAGGGGTTTCTTCCTCTGGTACTGGTAGTTCTGGAGGTGTTTCAGCTTCTTCTACCTACATGGGTGTACAGCCATTACGCCTGCTTGAGCCAGGGAGGTCCTCAGGGGAGAGAGCTATCAGCTTCCTCCCTATCCTGCCTAACAGTTTGTTCCAGACTACTGGCCTTTCTAGGGGAGGGACACGCCCTGATCTGCCTGAGTCAGCAGGGATCTGCTCCACTCTCTAGCTCCCCTGGTGGTGATCTGGATACTGGTTTCTCTGTGGGTTCTCAGTTCTGACTTTGCCCTCCTGGGCCCTAGCTCTACTGTGTTCCCGAGGTGTGTGACAAGTTTTCCCAACCCCCTATCCAGAATGACTAGCAGGCTCAGAGGACTCCAAATAGGACTGCAGCCGGGCTCTGGGCGCTCCTTTTCCTGGTTTCCTACGTCCTTTCCTCCCAGCACTCACAGGGATCCTAGCAGACGTGGAGTCTGCTTGGTCACAATATATAAAATAAAATATTTTCTTGGTTTTTATCAATAATGCAAAAAAAAACATGAAATGGTTAATAAACCCTAGTAACACATGATGAAGCTAGCTATGCAGAGCAGAGGATTGCATCTGTATTGATAAAGTTCTTCTAATCAGTTTCAGAGCAAATAAAAAATACACATTTATATCCTTGAAAAGATGGATAAGGATAACATGAGGTAGTGATACTCCTCAATTGCCTACAGAAGAGGTTTCAATAAGTACATGAACAGCATAAAATGCTAGTGTACCTTAGTAAAAGGAGCCCTATCTGCAGAATGAAGATTATTCTTGATACAGGGATATGTTATTCAAACTGAGGTTCAGCCTTGAACAATTAGGTTATTCTCAGGGCTCCTTCAAATGTATAAGAACATAAGAAGTTGCCTCCACTGGGTCAGACCAGAGGTCCATCGCGCCCAGCGGTCCGCTCTGGCGGCGGCCCATCAGGTCTATGACCTGTGAAGTGGTTCCTGATCATTTCTATAACCTACCTCTACTTCTATCTGTACCCCTCAATCCCCTTATCCTTTAGGAACCTATCCAAACCTTCCTTGAACCCCTGTAATGTGCTCTGGCTTATCACAACCTCTGGAAGCGCGTTCCATGTGTCCACCACCCTCTGGGTAAAAAAGAACTTCTTAGCATTTGTTCTAAACCTGTCCCCTTTCAATTTCTCCGAGTGACCCCTAGTACCTGTGGTTCCCCACAGTCTGAATAATCTGTCCCTGTCTACCTTCTCTATGCCCTTCAGGATTTTGAAGGTTTCTATGATGTCTCCTCTAAGTCTCCGCTTTTCCAGGGAGAACAACCCCAGCATGTTCAACCTGTCAGCGTATGAAAAGTTTTCCATACCGTTTATCAGTTTAGTTGCTCTTCTCTGGACCCCCTCAAGTACTGCCATATCCTTCTTGAGGTGCGGCGACCAGTACTGGACACAGTATTCCAGATGTGGGCGCACCATTGCACGATACAGCGGCATGATGACTTCCTTCGTCCTGGTTGTGATACCCTTTTTAATGATACCCAACATTCTGTTCGCCTTCTTTGAGGCTGTCGTACACTGTGCCAGTGCTTTCAGTGTTGAGTCCACTATTACCCCCCAGGTCTCTTTCAAGGTTGCTCACCCCTAGCAATGATCCCCCCATTTTGTAGCTGGACGTCGGGTTTTTTTTTCCCTACATGCATGACCTTGCATTTCTCTATGTTAAAACTCATTTGCCACTTTTTTGACCATTCTTCCAGTCTCGTTTGGTCCCTTTGCAGGTCTTCACAGTGTTCCATGCTTCTAACCCTGCTGCAGAGTTTGGTGTCATCAGCAAATTTAATAACCTCACATTTCGTCCCCAGGTCGTTAATAAATATATTGAACAGGAGCGGTCCCAGCACCGACCCCTATGGAACTCCGCTCGTGACCCATCGCCAGTCTGAGTAATGGCCCTTTACTCCAACCCTCTGTTTCCTGCCTGCCAGCCAGTGTTTGATCCATCAGTGGATATCCCTTTGCACCCCGTGGCTCCACAGCTTCTTAAGTAGCCGTTCGTGAGGTACCTTGTCGAAGGCTTTTTGGAAGTCAAGGTAAATGATGTCTATGGATTCCCCCTTATCCATCTGGCTGTTTATTCCCTCAAAAGAGTACAGTAAGTTTGTGAGGCACGACCTTCCCTTGCAGAAGCCATGCTGGCTCGCCTTCAGTTGTCCCTTGTTTTCTATGTGTTTGCAGATTGTTTCCTTGACCAGCGCTTCCATCATCTTTCCCGGGACCGAGGTCAAGCTCACCAGCCTGTAGTTTCCCGGGTCACCCCTTGATCCCTTCTTAAATATGGGCATGACATTTGCTATTTTCCATTCCTCTGGGATCTCCCCAGTTTTTAAGAATAGGTTACATATTTGGCGAAGTGTTTCAGCTATTTCGTTTCTCAGCTCTTTTAGTACCCTCGGGTGGATGCCGTCCGGACCTGGTGATTTGTCGCTCTTCAGTCTGTCTATCTGTCGGAGGACATCATCTCGGCTTACCTCTAGTTGGACCAGCTTTTCATCATGGACTCCGTTTATGATCTCCTCGGGTTCTGGGATATTGGATGTGTCTTCTCTCGTGAAGACTGACGAGAAGAATTCGTTTAACCTGTCAGCTATCTCTTTTTCCTCCTTTACCACTCCCTTCCTGTCTCCATCATCCAACGGTCCCACTTCCTCCCTGGCTGGTTGTTTCCCCTTCACATACCTGAAGAATGGTTTGAAGTTTCTTGCTTCCCCCGCCAGTCTCTCCTCATATTCTCTTTTCACTTTCCTAACCACTCGGTGACAGTCTTTTTGGTGCCTTTTGTGCACCTTCTGGTTTTCTTTTGTTTGGTCCATTTTCCATTTTCTGAAAGATGTTTTCATGTCACTTATCGCCTTTTTTACTGCATTTGTTATCCACGCCGGGTTTTTTGTGCGATTCTTTTTGCACCCTTTCCTAAACCTGGGGACGTACAGGTTTTGTGCTTCGTGCACCGTGCCCTTGAGTATGACCCAGGCTTCCTCTATGGTCTCCATTTTCCCTGAGCTGTTGCTGAGCTTCTTTCCCACCATTTTCCTCATGTCCTCGTAGTTTCCTTTTCTGAAATTGAGTGCTGTCGTTGTGGTTCTTTTCACCCTTGATGTTCCCATTTTTAGCTTGTACTGGATCATGTTGTGATCGCTGTTTCCTAGTGGCGCTAGTACTACCACCTCCTTTGCAGGTCCCCCTAGCCCGTTGAGGATTAGGTCAAGAGTGACATCTCCTCGTGTTGGTTCCGTGACCAGTTGCTCCATGAAACAGTCCCTCACCGCCTCCGATGCTCATATGAGCGTCGGAGCTGTTACTGCCATGGCAGGTGCTAAAAACCGTGCTATGGTTTTGTAAAAGGGGTGGGGTGGTAAGTGACAACCAGTGTGGGTTTGAACCCACAACCTCAGGGTGCTGAGCCTGTAGGTTTAACCACTGCGCCACACTCTTAATATATGATGTCAGAGAGGCTGAGGAGAGTCCAGTGATTCAGAGTAAGATAGCATCTAAGTCTGGTAGTAAGATTTTTATGTAGAGATGTAATCCGGGTTTTTATTTAGCAACTGCATAAGAGCCTGAAATCAGTCATATATTGTGTATATATTGTTAAGCACATGTACAAGTGTTTGCTGAATAAACACCTTGAGTACAAACAGGAGAAACTGCCCTCACAACCATGAACAGCAATCACAACAACAAAGGTGACCTATTGGTGAACAGACTCGACACAATCATGTTTCGGCCCACAAGAGCCTGCCTCAGGAGTCTTGTATTTAATTTATTCATGCAATTTCCAAGAAATGTGGACCACAGCAGACGCCGTTCGCTAGAGCCGCAGAGTTTATTATAGCTTGCATTGAGGTTTTCATGGAAATTGCATGAACAAATTAAATACAAGACTCCTGAGGCAGGCCCTTGTTGGCCAAACCACGATTGTGTCGAGTCTGTTCACCAATAAAGACATTGAACACCAATTGGTCACCTTTGCTGCTGTGATTGCTGAATAAACACCTGCATTTTCAAGATCATAATGTTTGCACATTTGCAAATACAGTAAAGTTAAGATGATACATATTATTGTCTCTAGAATATTGCATCTTGTCCTTATTTATGAAATATTGCAAATTTTCTTAATACGAAGGTCATTTCATAAATAATGCACACTATTTTTTTTTTTAATTTACATTTTATTTTTTGTCAAGTATTTCTTTACAATCCTTCAATATAGTCTCCCTGCTTTGCAATGACCGAGTCTCAATGTCCAGGAAGCTTCATTATTCCATCCAAGACACCGTTTTTGTTCAGTTGCTGAATGGTTCGGGTACTGGCGGAAAAAAGCTCTTCCAGAGACGCAAAACAATGTCCACGCATAGGTTGTTTCAACTTTTGGAAAAAGGTCGAAGTCTGGTGGACTCATGTCTGGACTGTAGAGAACATGAGGTAACACCTCCCAGCTGCTTTTGCGTAGTTTTTCAATGAGTGGAGATCTCCATCTTCCCTATGACCAAAAAAATGTCGACAAGCTCGATCATTTTTGCTTATGATCATGAAGGCATCATCATCACAGATAAAGTTCCATGTGGAAGAAGTGTCACAGCAGTGTATTATCGTGATTTTTTTGCGAAAAATGCACAAAACTCAACCTCAGTTGCTCTTGGCTGGGCCACTCATTCTTCATGACAACGCTTGCCCGCACATAGGGAATGTCGTCATTGAAAAACTATGCAAATACAGCAGGGAGGTGTTACCTCATGCTCTCTATAGTCCAGACATGAGTCCACCACACCGACCTTTTTCCAAAGTTGAAACAACCTATGCGTGGACATCGTTTTGCATCTCTGGAAGAGCTTTCTTTTGCCAGAACCCGAATCATTCGGCAACTGAACAAAAACCGTGTCATGGATGGAATAATGAAGCTTCCTGGATGTTGGGACTCGGTCATTGCAAAGCAGGGAGACTATATTGAAGAATTGCAAAGAAATACTTGAAAAAAATAAAAATAAGAACATAAGAATTGCCGCTGCTGGGTCAGACCAGTGGTCCATCCTGCCCAGTAGTCCGCTCACGCGGTGGCCCTCAGGTCAAAGACCAGTGCTCTAAATGAATCCAGCCTCACCTGCGTATATTCCAGTTTTGCAAGAACTTGTCCAACTTTGTTTTGAAACCCTGAAGTGTGTTTTCCCCTATAACAGATTCCGGAAGAGCGTTCCAGTTTTCCACCACTCTCTGGGTGAAGAAGAATTTCCTTATGTTTGTACGGAATCTATCCCTTTTCAACTGTAGAGAGTGCCCTCTCGTTCTCCCTACCTTGGAAAGGGTAAACAGTAAATTAAAAAAAAATTAGTGTGCATTATTTATGAAATGACCCTCTTATAATAATCCAAATTTTTCATCCATGTCTTTAAAGTCAGATCTCAAATTCAGAAAATATTTCTGCTTTAACGTGTTTGCTTTAGCAAGATCAGGTAAATCAATATCTTCTTATTTTGAAATAGCAATTGTTTTTGTTTATGTTGTTTTTTTTTTTAATCTTTAACCACTGTTAAAATATATAAAGCATGCTGGTAACAGAATTTTTGCCTAGAGGGACCTCTATGTGCTCTCTAGAGACTATTTCCAGTTTTCCCTCACTGTAATTCTAGCAAACCAAGGATTCTGATGTTACTTTTTCTGTTCCTATTTGCTTCCTGATCCAGTTATAATTTTTTTAATTTCTGTTTAATTTTTCTTACTAAGTTGCATGCTGGACTCCAGGTTGGTAGTTCCAAATCTTCTATTTTTATAAATATTTAGCTTTGTATTAAGATTTTCCAGCTCTTTTTGTATATTTCTGGTGATCTCTGTATTTAAAGCATGTCCTTGTTTGTCTGTATCTCCATAAGGATTGGATCTCGTACTTTCAATTTGTACTTTTTCAACCATTTTGTCAGGGGTCAGAGATGTTATTTTGTCTTTTTAGTCCAGAAGAAACTGAATAATACTGATTAGATTTAGAATTCTTGGATCAGCCATGATAAAAAAACAAAAAAGAAGGGATATTATTTCTTAAGTTTCTGGTGAAATTTTTTTAGCAATTTTCTAGCAAAATAGTTTCTGTTCAGAGGAAATTTCACACCATGTTTCTTCCTGGGTCAGGCTCCTCAGCATCTCCCCACTATTTCATGTTGTCAAATCACATGCAGACTGAAAAATTGCATTTGAAACTTTGGAAGCTAGAAGCCTGGAACAGAAATGTAGTCATGGGAGAGCCTGGGCCCACCCAGTTTGGGCTCAGGAAAACCCAGCAGCAGTGCACCTTGACCCAATGCTGGCATGGAGGGAAGAAACTGGGCTCCCGTGGTCCTGGCAGTGTTGCTCTCTTCAATGGATCAGCAGCAGCGGTTCACACATGCTGCCTACTGCTAACCTGGAAGCTACCCCTCTGCCATATCCCGTCTCCCTATGTTGCAACTTCCAGTTTCTCTGCCTGAGTGGGAAGCAGTAGAGAGGAAGCTTCTGAGTTAGCAGCAGGCACTGTGTGGGAACCACTATCACTAACCCATTGAAGACAGCGATGCAGCCAAGACCACAGGAGTCCAGCCTGTATTCTCCACCCTGGCAAGAGAAGAGTTGTGGGTGAAGTGGGATGAAGGAGGGAAAAAGAGATACTGAAGGGGGTGGGTGGAAGAGAGGGGCAAAGGAGGGAAAATTGCTGGACATGGAGTGGAGGGGACTGGGGAGGAAGCAATAGATGCAGCAAAGAGGTAGAAGGGGCAAGAAAGGGATAAATCTTATATATGGGGGTGGAGGGGAGAGAAGCTGCATGGAGAGGTGAGGGACAAGAGAGGGAGAAAATGTTGGACATAGGGTTGGAGGGGAGGGTAGATGGTACATGGGGGAGACAGATGGTACATGGGGGAGAGAGGGAGAAATATTGGACATGATGTTGGAGGGGAGGAAAGGAAAGATGCTGCATGGAGAGAGTGGGAAGAGAGATGTTGGACCCAGGGCACAAGGGAAGAAGAGAGAAATGGTGGATGATGGGAGGGAGGAAGAGATACATAGGAGGTGGAGAGGGGAGAAAAAGGGAGATATTAGATCCAGAAGCATAAGGTAGTGATGGAGAGACAGTGAACAATGGGAGTGAGGGAAGAAAGAAGGGACAGGGAGATGAGAGGGAAAAAAGAGGGAGCAGATGCTAAGCCATAAGGGTGGAGGGAGGAAGAACTGGGAAAGGCCAGGAAGAGGAGGAGAGGGTGGCAATGAAGGAGAGGATAGCAATTACAGAGGGTAGAAATATGGTAATAGGGAATAGATTAAAGATGAAAGGAATGGAGAACTGAGGAAGGAATGAGATGGGGAATGGGAGAGCTAGTGGGTGAGAGAAGATGGATATTTGATAGGTAGCTGAAAATAAAAAGCAGAAGGGAGAGAGGATGAAATTTGAGTTGACAAGCAGAAAAAGAAAAAATTAGAAGAGCTAAAAATTAGCAACCAATATAGTGTAGTGAGGAAATAAAGAAGAAAGGGGAGAAAAGACAAATAGACAGCAGGTACTTGAAAGAGAATTAGCAGATGACAGAATGGAAAGCAGAAAAGAGAAACTAGAACCAAAATGATGGAAAAATTACCCCCCACATCCTTTTATGAAGCTGTGTTAGCGTTTTTTTATCGCTGGCCACAGCAGTAAAAGCTCCAATGCTCATATAATTCATATGACTGGGAACTTTTACTGTTACAGCTGGCAATAAAAAAATGCTAATGCTTCATAAAAGGGGGGTGGGGGGAAGAATTTTTAGACCACAAGAAAAAAGCATTTTATTCTGAATGTTCTAAATGTAATATGTTCGCGTAGCCCTTTCAGGACCAAGGGACATATTTGTCCCATAACTTTAAATTCCTATAAATTTTGATTGGGATAGTCTACAGTTCTAAATTTGATATGTATGGATTCCATATGATACTGCCTTTATGTAAACAAACTGGTTCCGACATTCATTCATTAGCGTCGTTGCCAGATTGACGAGAAGATTCACTTGCCACACTGTCCATAAGCCAGAAGTGTGATTTTTAAAAAAAAAAAATAATGATATTTCACAAAACAAATCAATTTTTTGGCATCTGCAAGCCCTTTTTACCATAAAAATGTCGTCAAAACCACAAAAATTGGCCTACGATCCTTATGGTCCTGAAAGGGTTAAGGAAATGTAGTCACTAACGCTGTGGGCTCCTTTTACAAAGGTGCGCTAGTGGTTTTATCGCATGCACTGGATTAGTGCGCGCTAGCCGAAAATCTACTGCCTGCTCAAAAGGAGGCAGTAGCGGCTAGCGTGCGTGGCAATTTAGCCCTAGCGCACCTTCGTAAAAGGAGCCCCGTTAATGCCCTAGCACACCTTCGTAAAAGGAGCCCCGTGTGTTGTAAAAAAAATGTAGATACACCCACAGTGTGATGATTTATAAATTGACAATTGTACAGAATTTTGTTTCTTTTTATACTTTAATATAATAAGTTCAGTATAAAACTATTCGAAGCTTGTGTGGATGGGATCAGATGGTTGACGGGGACCAAGCTCGTGGGGACGGAGACAAATCTTGTCCCTGTGCCATTCTCTAGGCTCTGCCACGAATCGATTTCGACTACGTGCGGGCGGGCGGGGTGTCAGTCGGGATGACATAGCCGTCGTAGTGCAAGTGGGCACAGGGTATGGCTCTCAAAAGAAATCTTAATCGTTGTACTGTTGATCTTTGGCTCTTTTGACTAATGAGTTTGCCTACCACTGCCCTTGGTCAAATTGAATAGAATTGAAACATTTTTCCCTGAATCTGGCAGCACTAGTACAGAGGATGAGAAAGGGGACCAAGGAAAACGATGGAGTGTGGGAGGGGCTGTGTGAGCTGGATTATGTGTCCCTTTTTTTGTCTTCACAAATATGGTAACCCTATCCAAATGAGTTTTCAAAGGTATGTGGATGGGCAGAGAAAGAGAGGCTGGGGGTGGGGAACTACTACATTTATTGGATTTTGAAGAACAGGTCTCATACCCCCCCCCAATTTGGTAAACTGTCACATTTTTATAATCACCACACTGTAACTGTTTGTCGCATCTATTTTCCTTTTTTAAAAATCTCCAACTTTTTCAGTACCTGACAAAAATATAGCAAAGTGGAATCTCTAATATAGCATCTCTCCAAAAGTGTTAAAGTTTTAGATCATGCGGCAAAGGTACATATAAAACATTAAACAGGTGGGGGGACTTTAAGGCTAAAAGGTTCAGAATTCTACCGTATTTCACAGAGATACTAGTGACAGAGCTGCAGTAGTTTTGAAGGTGTAGCTTCCTTTGTTTGCATTCTTACAAATTCAGATTTCCAGTATAAAAATTGGCCCAGCACATCTATTTTCTCTTCTACAATGTTAAGTTTTGAAAGAGGGCGTATAACAACACCGGGGGGGGGGGGGGAAGAGACCAGAAGACCTACAGTTCCCATGGCGCACTGCGTCTTTGGTTCCTGAATTTAGGAGCAAAGGAGAGAAGTAGGAGCCTGCGCGTGACGTCATCGGGAGCCAGTGGCGGCGTCCTTGCAGTTGCTGAGAGGTAGCCGGAATCTACAGCTGCGGGGTGTTTAGGGAAATAGGACGGGCCCGACTGAGAAGGCTAAGAGAAAGAACGATAGTTGCAACCGTATTGTGGGATGAAAGACAGGACTGGGGACGGGAAAAAGATGTGAGCGCATGTGGGAGTGAGCGCCTTGGAAAAGATGGCTCGATGAAATCTACCACCGCAGCCGCCGCTTACTGTGTTATGCTACGGAAAGCAGGCGCGCGCGGCACAGCTGCCGCTTCTCTGTGCTCGCGTTACAAATCGTGACATTGTTTTTAAATCTGAGGCGGAAACGAGGAAGGCAGGAGTGGCCTTTTGTTGGGATACTTGCTGGTTGGACTGAACACTGCGGTCTCTGTGTAGGAGGGGGTTGGAGGAACGGCTTCTTGCGACCGGGTTTCGGTTTATTGTTCGGGAATCACCGTGTGTCTTTTCCCACGGTGGTGGTTCTGAGTTGGAAATGACAGACAGGTTACATGCTGGCTATCGCCATGCACTGACACTGGGAGCCGGGGTATAGCCGAAGCCGGCAGAGAGGAAGCGGCAGCTATCGCCCTGTCCTCGGCCAGCTAAGCATGACAGCCCACGCCATGCCCTCTAGTTCCTGAGAGCTACCTTCTTCCAGGTCTCCCACTCCCCTAGTCTTCTAGAGGGAATTTTTCGTTGTGAAAAGTCGATTTTTTTTTTTTTTGAGGGAGAGATTTGATCGAAGAGAAAGATAAACCGTAGCCCTTGGACGATCGGAGAGAGCTTCTCCTTAGGTGGAATATGAACTATCAACAGCAGCTGGCCAACTCGGCGGCCATCCGGGCCGAGATCCAGCGCTTCGAGTCCGTGCATCCTAATATCTACTCCATCTACGAGCTGTTGGAGAGGGTGGAAGAGCCGGTGTTACAGAATCAAATCCGGGAGCATGTTATCGCCATCGAAGGTAAGACATCCTTATTCTGACAGCGACCGCTTTGTTACTTCTTGGGAGTAGATGCCTTATTTGATGTTTGGGCAACTAGGATAACTGAGAGTATGTTTACTTGTTTGTTTTCTGTTAGGAAAAACAAGATGTGCTTGACTGTTTTTCCTAATAGTGAATAGTTTGAATTCTAATCTTTGTCCTTGTGAACGGGGAAATCGCACTAAGGGTTGCCGGTTGGATTAAAATCTAGGATAAAGCTTTTTAAAGTCTCTGAATTATTGTTCTAATGTATATACGTCCTTTCATATTTTATGGACTCTTAATATCAGAGGTTGACATAGCTTTCTAATATAGTATACATACTTGTCAGAGCTGTAGGAGTGCTGCTGCATCTATACTGTGGTGTTTCATAGGCTATAATGTTTCAACGGTTTCCAGAGGAAACATGCTCTTGCTTTAGTTTGCCATCGGCTTTGCATTGGACTTGATTAATTCTTGGTGGAAAACTTGTCATTGCTCCAAAGGCTGCTTTGACCTCACCCTCCAAGAGTCTTTAGTTGAGTTGTGATATTTAGTGGTGGGGATGCTATTCATATTCTTCTACTGTACTACTGTTGCTAATAGTATCCTTGATGTGATCTTTATATAGATCATGCAACTACTTTTCCACAGATGATTGTTTTCTGAATGCCATTTGCATAAAGACAAACTGTGTGAAAAAAGGGTAAGAGACTACGTATTACAGAATGCAATTTATTTTCGGTCTTCAATATCCAGAGGAAACTGTTGACTAGATTGCAGGAATAAGCAGATCTAGGATTGGGGTGGTGGCCTTACAAGCAGGCATTAATAATAATAATAACTTTATTCTTCTATACCGCCATAATCTTGCGACTTCTAGGCGGTTTACATTCCAGAGAGCTGGACATTCAGTGAGTTACAATATTCAGATAGTCAGAGGAAATATAGAGTACAGAAATTTTAAGAAAGCGAAAAGATAAAATATACAGTTTGCTAAGAAATTTCCGAGAGGACCTGTTTGGAAAGGTCACGAATTACAAACACACAGCGAAAATTACAATATACAGTTTGTTAAGAATTTTCAGAGGGGACCTGTTAGGAAAAGGTCGCGAATTACAAAATACAGTTTGATTAGGATTTCAGAGGGGGCATATTGGGAAAACAAAACAAGAAAAAAAGTGTTCGGTGAAGATTTTGTTTAGGTGATATATCTATCGAATAAGGCAGTTTTTATGAGTTTTCTAAAAGCGTTGTAGGTCAGTCTAATTAATGTAGTTATTAATGTAGTTGTCTAGCCAAAGTTGTTGTTTGTTTGCTTGGTTTGCGAAAGTTCTATCCAGAAAGGTTTTGTATTTACAATTGGTAATGCTTGGGTATGCAAAAAGATAGCAGTTTCTGGTTTGTCTTATTGGGCTGTAGAATACGAAGTGAGATAGTAAATACGTAGGAGCTAGTCCCCAAACTAGTTTGAAACATATGCAGGAGAACTTGAAAATTATTCGTGCCTCGACTGACAGCCAGTGTAGTAGTTTGTAGTAGGGGGTGACATGGTCACTCTTTTTTAATCCAAATATCAAGCGGACCGCTGTGTTCTGAATAATTCTAAGTTTCCTTACTGTTTTTTTGGGTTTACCCATATAAACGATTAGTGTATTTTGCTATGTTGTTTTTGTTTGTTTGCTTGTTATAAAATGGTGATATTCTAGGGTAAAAGGTGTGAATGAATATATATGCCAGTGTATCTCAAACTGTGTACCTCCTGAGAT
Source organism: Geotrypetes seraphini (assembly GCF_902459505.1). NCBI lineage: Eukaryota > Metazoa > Chordata > Amphibia > Gymnophiona > Dermophiidae > Geotrypetes > Geotrypetes seraphini. The sequence continues at coordinate 135,752,577 of NC_047088.1, read as the reverse complement.
TTCAGGTGTGCCGCGGCACACTGGGGAGGAGGAGGAGAGGTGCCGGCATCGACTGACTACCTACAAGATGTGCCTTTCGTGGTGAAAGGTACATCCTGAAGACAATCAGCCCACACTAATGCCTCCTCTCCGGCCATCTTTCCTGCTGGCAACCCCTTCTGGCATCTCTGGACCCATCTGGAGGGCCTTTGCATGTGTGTGGATGTCGGTGTGATGATGTCACGCAAGCGTGTGATGTCATCATGGCAACGTATGTGCACTTCCAGATGCCTCGAGCCGTGGCCACTATGTTTAGTGTGCCATGGCTCAAGAAAGTTTACAGGACACTGATATATGCATAATGCCAGTGGATATACAGTAAGCTGTTATTTGCAGATGTTGTAATTACTGTCATTTCCTGGTGATTCAGAAGGGGACACATACTGGTAAAACAGGGCTGTGGAGTTGGTAGATAAATCCTTCGATTCCGACTCCTCAGTCTCTGGTACACACAACTCCGACTCCAGGTACCCAAAATTGTCTCCAACGCCTCGACTCCGACTCCACAGCCCTGGGTAAAAGCAAACATGTTTAATGCATGGGAAATTTTATTCTCTCTCTCTCTCTTCCTTAGTAATGTTGTATTTGCTGTAGAGTTTGGAGAGCAACATGGATATATCAAAAGTTTAGTTTAATTTCTTAGAAATAGATAAATTTATAACTTTTTTTTCTTTTTCCCTCTGCTGGTGGGATGAATGACCAGCTTCATTATCACACATTGATATTGTTTTTCAGGCAGGACAAGGGCAGAAGTATTGGGTGTCTTGCCCAGTGGCATATCTGGGACCGATCATTTTTTTAACACCCTCCATATAAAAACATTTTTAGTAACCCCTGCCCCTTCTCCTTGGTACACCAGTGCCTGAGGAAGGGGATTTTGATCTCCAAAGTTAGTAAAAAAAAATGTACTAGTCCAATAAAAATATTAACTTGTTTCCGATTTCCATTTATAAATGCTTATCAGTTCAGCTACAATACTACTTTATTCTAAAACAACATTAAAAAATATTTTTTCTACCTTTTGTCATCTCTGGTTCCTGCTTTCCTCATCTTCTCTTCATTCTCCATTCCATCCAGCATCTGCCCTCTTTCTCTGTCCCTTCCATTTTTCTCTTTCTGTCTCCACTCCCGCCACCATGCTCTAGCATATGTCTCTTTTCCTTCCTTCCAACCCCAACTCACCCCATGGTCTGGCATCTGATTCCCTTCCACCATATTCTGGGATCTCTCTCCTCTCTTCTCCTTCCATCTCTTCCTCTCCCTCCATGCTCTGGCATTTCCTTTCCTTCCTTTCCCTCCTTCCCAATGGTCTGGCATTTGTCTCCTTTCCTTCTCTTCCCTCCCCCCATGCCCTGACATCTCTCTCCTCTGCGGCATCTCACATTCCCTTCCATCTCTCTTTCCCCCTCCATGCTCTGACATCTCCTTTCAATCTCTCACTCCCTCCCTTGCCAAAGGTTTGGCGTCTGTCTCCTTTCCTTCCACCCCCATGCTCCGTCATCTCTTTCCTCTCCTTCCCTTCTGTCTCTCCCTCCCCCTCCTCCATGCACTGGAATCTCCTCTACTTCCTTTCACTCCCTCCCCCCCTTCCCAATGGTCTGGCATCTGTCTCCTTTTGTTCTTTCCTCCCCTTTCATCTCTCCCTCCGCCACTGGTCTTTGGCACCTCCTCTCCTTCCTTTCATTCCCTCCCTCCCTTTCTGATGATTTGGCATCTGTCTCCTTCCCTTCCATCCCCCCCATGCCTTGGAATCTGTCTTCTTCCCTTCTATCTCTCTCTTCCCCTCCATTCTCTGGCATCTCTTTTCCTTTATTTTACTCCCTTCCTGATGGTCTGGTATCTGTCTTCTTCACTTCCCTCCCCATGGTCTGGCATTCTCTCTCTTCTCCCTTCCCTGGTCTTCCTTCTCCTGCCCTCTCGCCAATCAGATGCAGCATTTTTCCCCCTCCCTTCCTTTCTCACTTTCTTTCTCGCATCCCAGTTGTCAGCACAGTATTCAGAATTCATTGGTCTTGTTGGGACTTCCTCTCTGCTGGAACCCCCGATAGAGAGGAAGGCCTGACACTGGAAGAGCAGCAAATTCTGAATGTTGACAATGCCGGAAGAAGTTCCCAGAGTTGGACTATGACACTAGCCCTCGCTCGGAGCACCCTTTTATAGGCTACTTCTGGGGTAGACTGCTCCCCCCCTTGGTACGCCACTGGTTTTGACTGAATCTTCAGCTTTGGACCTATGCTCAATTAACTTGCATGTCCTAGCCTATCCTGTACCCCCACCACTAGTTTTAAAATTTGTTTACCCTCCTGCAAGTGAAAGTATGTTTTGATGGTTCTTTGTATCTGTGTGCTTTCAGAATATATTGTTCATCGCTGTACTAGTCAATGGTATATTATTACCTAATGGTTAGGTCTGTTCTCTTTTAAGAAAGCCTGATCTGAAAAACTACAAATTTATGTGAACACTTGTGACTCCTGAAATATGTCCAATGATTTTTTAAAAAAATTTCAGTTAACAGTAGATGCAGAAGTTCCTAACCTGTGACTTTACTAATCATGATGACCATATCACATGTGTATGCTGAGTCAGTATGTTACATATGACTTTTGAGGGTTGTATGCGAGATCTGTTCAAAAAGTTCCAGGACTGATTTTATAAAAATGTATTAAACAATCTTACAACTTATTCCATTGGGTCCCCTTCAAATTACTTTCCTTCCCTACATAAACACTTTTCCCAATGTTGTTTCCACTTCCGGAAACAGTCCTCAAGTGCATCTTCAGGAATTGCCAAAGGTTGCTGTGTCAAATTTTGCTTTATGTCTTCAATGGTGTCGAATCACTTTTCTTTCAGCGTGGATTTTATATTTAGGAAACAAGAAGTTGTCAGCAGGGGCCAAGTGAGGAGGGTAAGGTGGATGGGGAAGAACTGTCGTGTTTTTTGCACAAACTTTGCGGGTGTGTTATGATGCAGGAACAACGACTGCCCCCTCCAAAATTCGGGCTGCTTCCTCCTGATTCTCTCACAGAGTTGTTTCAACACTTTCAGATAGTAATTTTGGTTGACAGTTTGTCCTTGTGGTAGAAATTCAAAGTGTACAATACCACGACTGTCAAAAAAACATCATTTTACGTTCGACCGAACTTGCTGAGCTTTTTTTCGGTCTTGGGCGATGTTTTGGTTCTCATTGAGACAATTGAGCTTTGGTTTCCATGTCATAACCATAGACCCCATATCTCATCACCCATTATCACTTTATCAAGAAATGTTTCATCTTCATTTTCCTGCTCAAGAAGATTCTGACAGATCATGACATGGTGGTTCTTCTGGTCATTGGTCATCACCCATGGAATAAACTTTGCTGCAGAATGTTGTGGCATGAACCAATGGAGATGTTGCATTCCTTTGCCAATTTTATAATAGTTAATCACTGATTAGCATGCACAAAAACCCTCACTTGATCAATATGATCATCATCAGTTGATGTTGATGATCTTCCAGTTCGCAAATCATCACAAATCATCTACCACTGATTCACGACCACTTTTGAAGCATGAATACCATTCAAAACACTTTCCATGATTCATGACATGTTCCTCATAAACCACTTTCAACAATTCATAAGTTTCTGTAACGGTTTTACTCAAAACAGAACTTCATGCTTTAGCGTTGCTCATTGAGGTCTCACATGATGAAAAATAGCTGATCCCGAAAATGCACTTTCACAAAAACTGCTGTAGCTCGGGGATGAAAGCAAACAGAAAAAAGGAGGTTACCCATGAGGTTTCAAGCTACTCAACGCTGCCTAGCGCGTCTCAAAAGAACTTCCTATTGACGTGCAATTCAAACTATCCTTTAACTCTTAACAGACCTTGTACTTCTGTATCACAAGTTACTACAGTGTTAGAGTGCTGAAAACTTGCTGCAGCAGTTATCAAAAAAGATAAATGAGTGAGAGCAATGCAAGCACCTGTTGAAAATGAAATATAAAGTTATGAAAGATTAGCGTTGAAGTGGGTTAATTTTAAATCAAAACTTTACAATAATTATCATCTACCATTTCATTAAGCAAGAGTGTTATAAACACCTTTGTGGCTGTCTGGGAAAAGATCTTTAGTAATTTAGTGGGAACAGACCCTATTAGGTCATGGAGCCTTCTAATAGATACTGCTACCCTGTTTCCCCGAATATATGACACTGTCTTATATTTTTAAAAACTCCAAAATATGCACAAGGTCTTATTTTCAGGGGGATGTCTTATTTTTCCATGAAGAAGAATACAGTACACATTTATTGCTGAAAAAAAGACATTTATTACCTGTATATGGTACAGGTCATCACAAACCAGAAAAGCTGTATCACAAACCAGAAAAACATTTAAGGCCCTGATTCTCCAAAAGTGCGTCCCGATTTTAGGCAGCTGTAGACGTCCTACAGCTGTCTAATCAGCCAATCGGGATGCACGTTTTAAAAAAAAAAATGCTCCCCAGGCAGGCCGCCCGGGAGAGGCGTCCTATACTAAACGCCGATTCTGTAACCGGCGTCTTTAGAGAATTGGGTTAAATTAGACGCGGCCGCTATACTTATGGCAGCAAGGGATCTCCCTGCTGCAATATGCATAGCGGCCGCGGTTGTTGCGGCCGCCTGTCCCATCACCGACAGGAGAATGCCTAACTCCTCCTGTCGGAACCCCGAGCCCCCTCCCCCCCAAACTCGTAATCGCCGACAGGAGGATGCCCAACTCCTCCTGTCGGAACCCCGGAACCCCCTCCCCCCCTAAACTCGTAATCGCCGACAGGAGGATGCCCAACTCCTCCTGTCGGAACCCCGGAACCCCCTCCCCCCCAAACTCGTAATCGCCGACAGGAGGATGCCCAACTCCTCCTGTCGGAACCCCGGAACCCCCTCCCCCCCAAACTCATAATCGCCGACAGGAGGATGCCCAACTCCTCCTGTCGGAACCCCGGAACCCCCTCCCCCCCAAACTCGTAATCGCCGACAGGAGGATGCCCAACTCCTCCTGCCGGAAAGCCCAACGACCCCCCGCCCCAACTAATCTCCCTCCCCCAACTAACCTTTCAATGTTGGTCAGCTGGACGGGTCTTGCTGCCGTCCAGCCGACGGGTCTGCCTCGTGGAAATGAGACGGCACGCCCCTTATTGGCCCATCCCCGCTAAATCTAAGGCCTGATTGGCCCAGGCTAGGCACCTTGGCCAATTCGGCCTTAGGATTAGTGGGGATGGGCGGACCCGCTATGCCTAAGGCCTGATTGGTCCAGGCTTCTACAGCCTGGGCCAATCAGGCCTTAGATTTAGTGGGGATAGGTCGGGAAGGGGCGTGCCGTCTCATTTCCACGAGGCAGACCCGTCGGCTGGACGGCAGCAAGACCCATCCAGCTGACCAACATTGAAAGGTTAGTTGGGGGAGGGAGATTAGTTGGGGCGGGGGGTCGTTGGGCTTTCCGGCAGGAGGAGTTGGGCATCCTCCTGTCGGCGATTACGAGTTTGGGTGGGAGGGGTTTCCGGGGTTCCGACAGGAGTTGGGCATCCTCCTGTCGGCGATTACAAGTTTGGGGGGGAGTGGGGTCCGGGGTTCCGACAGGAGGAGTTGGGCATCTTCCTGTCGGCGATTACGAATTTGGGGGGGAGGGGGGTCCGGGGTTCTGACAGGAGGAGTTGGGCATCCTCCTGTCGGCGATTACGAGTTTGGGGGGGAGGGGGCTCGGGGTTCCGACAGGAGGAGTTAGGCATTCTCCTGTCGGTGATGGGACAGGCGGCCGCAACAACCGCGGCCGCTATACATATTGCAGCAGGGAGATCCCTTGCTGCCATAAGTATAGCGGCCGCGTCTAATTTAACACGATTCTCTAAAGACGCCGGTTACAGAATCGGCGTTTAGTATAGGACACCTCTCCCGGGCGGCCTGCCTAAGGAGCATTTTTTAAAAAAAAAACGTGCATCCCGATTGGCTGATTAGACAGCTGTAGGACGTCTACAGCTGCCTAAAATTGGGACGCACTTTTGGAGAATCAGGGCCTCGGTGTACAGAGGCTGTTCCTGGGCTTGTTTTCCTGGACAGTGGAAGCAGGAAGTTGTGTGACCACGCATACGGTACTGTACCAGTGCTCTGGATCGCCAAGACATGCTTGCCAAATAGTGCCTTATTTTTTTTTTGGGGGGGAGCCTTATATTTCCCAGGTGGGGAAAAAAAGGGGGGTGTCTTACTAAAGGAGGAGATCCTATAATGGGGGAAACACGGTATATTTGTTGGCATTAAAAAAATATATTCTAATGGGAAAAAAAATTGCTGTTTCTTAGACACATCGTTCTGGATCCCTTTTTTTTTTTTTTTTTTTTTTTTGCTTTTTCCTGTTATGGCGCTTCCCTCTAAATAGGAGAGTAACTGTATCAACTTGATTTTAAACCCAGATGTATTCTTGCATGTGGTCTGATTAAAATACTTTACAGGCAGAGTTGTAAATAAGAATACAAATCCTTACCCTTGTTTTTGTAACTATAAATAGAAACAAAGTTTTTAATGCTAATGGTAAATTCTATAGCTCTAGGACAGGGGTGTCCAATGTCGGTCCTCGAGGGCCGCAATCCAGTCGGGTTTTCAGGATTTCCCCAATGAATATGCATGAGATCTATTAGCATACAATGAAAGCAGTGCATGCAAATAGACCTCATGTATATTCATTGGGGAAATCCTGAAAATCCGACTGGACTGCGACCCTCGAGGACCGACATTGGACACCCCTGCTCTAGGATGTACAGAATACTTCACCAAGGGCTCCTTTTTAAAAGGCTACAGTAGCGATTTCCCCATGGCAAATGGAATCAAAGCCCATTCAATTCCTATGGGCTTCGGTGCATTTGCCATGAGGGAATCGCTACCGGAGCTTTGTAAAAGGAAACCTAAGGGAGGTAAGGTTTTTGGTATAAGTATGTGGTATGTTTACATTTTTAAATATTTATATCTTGACATATATGCAGTGACACTGGAAACCAACAAGCCTTCTAACAATAGCTACTAATTTTATACTGACACATATAATTTTGAAAAGCTTTTACAATTAGCATGGAATGGTATGCTATGCTTTTTTTTTCCTTAGGGCTGGTAACAGGCAAGAACATACATAATATCAAATCACAAATAGCAATACGTCAAAAAAATCAGAATGATTAATTGTGCCATTCTTTGCAAACAGTATTGGTTTCCATGTAATTTTAAATAAATTACCACTTGCTTTAAAGTCATAATCAAAAGATTGCCTGGAACATGGAAAGTGTTTTGAAGTTAGGTAGGCTGTTAAATAAAATCATTGCGCTTCATTGTAAGGCCTGGGAATAAAATGCATGTTTTTCCTCATCTTGTCTGGAGGCTTGCAACTGTCTCCAAAATAGCTGCTCAGTTTTCTTTCAACACTGCAAGGCTCTTGGTTAGTTTGAGGTGCACTGGCACTTGGCGGTGTCTGTACTGGGTTCTGTTGATGACGTTTCTCACATTACATAAGCATTTATGGATTGCTAATATATCCCAATAGGAGTTCAATGCAATTTCCGAATTAGTAAGAGGCTGGCCATCTCCAGAAATTACAATTGTTATATTAAAATCAAAATTATAATCTTACATTAGAATCAAAATATTAAAATTCAGCATTAAAATCAAAACAAAAACATAGTAGATCTGCTCATTTGTTAGAGTGAAAGAGAATATCTTGCAGACAAATAGGTTTTAAAACCAAGCATAAGCAGGGTAATTTTATTAACAGCATTTAACACTTGTACTAGCATAATAAGTAGCTTTTCTAAAATTGTTGCACACAGGTCTTTTGTATGTGTAAACTGCTATAGCAGAATCCAGATTAACTGGTATTAAAGCAACTGGCAGTCTCACACAACTGGCAAAAAAAATCCTTGAAGCAGCAGTGCTCCTGAGCCGCGAACCCCCCTCCCTCCCTTCAGCTCCGAAGCAGCAGAGGTAGCAGTCCTGAACCATAAACCTCCAGCCCCGAAGCAGCAGTGGTCCTGAGCCGCGAACCCCCCCTCCCTCCCTTCTGCCAGTCCTGAATCAGCAGTGGTTCTGACCATGAACCCCGCTCCCTCCCTCCAGCCCTAAAGCAGCAGTGGTCCTGAGCTGTGAACCCCTCCCCCTCCTTCCCTTCAGCCCAAAGCAGCAACGCCTTTCCTATGATGCATCGTTTTTGACAGCAGAGGAAAGGCCCTGCCGGAGCTGGCCACAAACAGCCTGTTTTCAGCACTGCCGCTGCTGCTTCAGTAAGTGAGGAGGGTCCAGGATGTTAAGACCCGCATAGAAGGAGGGAGGGCAGATGGGGGGTGGGGTGGACCAGAAGTGTGTGTGGGGGGGAGGTAGGGTCCAGCAGGGATAGGGAGATGAATGGATTCTGGCCCCATAAGTGAGGAAAGAAGGGGAGAGAGAGTGGGAGAGAAAGTGACCCAGAAAAAAGGGAAGAACAGATGCTGGACCTACGAACGGGGGTGGGGGAATTATAGAGTGAGGTGGGAAGGAAGACTAAAATTTGTACAGTAACTCTCAAGCAACCAGAAACTATAGTTATCTGGCATTCACCAATCTCTATGGGTTCTGGATACCTGAGAGTTTAAGCATTCCATAGCTTCTCAAGTATTGATTTTCTACAAGTTATGACAACACAATATACACAAAACATTTTATTAGGAAAAAAAAAGCATTGAAGAGATTTACCAAGAGCTAAAGGTTATTAAAAACCATTGTACTGCTTGTCCTCAGAGAACATATTATAGCTCTGTTGTTCAAAGTTCAGTGCTGTTAAATGTGTAATATTTTTGATACTGTTTATGGTAGTTCTATTATTAGGTTTCATTACATTACATTACATTACATTAGTGATTTCTATTCCGCTTGTGCCTTGCGGTTCTAAGCGGATTACAAGTTAGAAGACTGGACATTTCCAGTAGCATTGCAGTACATGTAATCAAGAATGCGTTAAGTTACAATTGTTATTCTGGACTTTTCCAGGAGAAATTGATAGCAGATAGTAGATAGTGATAGTTTGCTTATTCTGAGTTTACCTATATTAGCTCCTCCTCCTTTACAAAGCTGTGCTTTTGTTTTTAGCACAGGCCACCACAGTAACAGCTCTGATACTCATAGAATCCTATGAGCGTCTGAGCTGTTACTGCCCCAGCTGGCGTTAAAAGTGCTAGCGCAGCTTTGTAAAGGAGGGGGTTATTATATTTGTTTATATTTGGTAATTTTACTATGCTATTAAAAAAAATTTGTAACTTATATTAAACTTGTATCTGTTCTATACCACCTTGGGTGAGTCTCTTTATAAAGGTGGTTAGTAAATCCCAATAAATAAAATAAAAATAAATAGTGTAAAAATAGGGAAAAGTGAATTTCTACCTGGGGGTTGGGCAGGAGACCTGGGGGTTGAGCAGGAGAAAGTAATTAGGCCACTGGGAGAAGAGATAGCTTGGAAATGATTGGTAGAGGTGTATGGGGATTGAGAATGGCTGGGATGAGAGAGAATATGAGATGCTACCCATCTTCTTCCATAAAGACTGATTTCTTTGCTTCGGTCTTTACAGAAGAAGATGTAAGAGATCTATCTGAACCGGAAATGGTTTTCAAGGGTGATGATGCGGTGGAACTGAAAGAAATCTTGGTGAGTCTGGAAGATGTACTGAACCAAATTGACAAGTTAAAAAGTGATAAATCGCCAGAACTGGATGGTATATATCCTAGGACACTAAAAGAACTCAAACATGAAATTGCTGACCTATTGTTACTGATCAGTAACCTGTCACTAAAATCAACTGTATTACCTGAAGATTGGAGAGTGGCCAATGTTACGCCGATTTTTAAAAAGGGCTCCAGGGGAGATCTGGTAAGCCTCACTTCGGTGCCGGGCAAAATGGTAGAAACGATTATAAAAAATAAAATTGTGGAACGCGTAGACAGACATGATTTAATGAAACAAAGTCAGCATGGGTTCAGCCGAGGGAGATCTTGCCTTAAAAATTTGCATGACTTCTTTGAAGGTGTGAATAAACATGTAGACAAAGGTGAGTCAATTGATATAGTGTATCTAGATTTTCAGAAACCTTTTGATAAAGTTCCTCATGAGAGGCTCATGAGAAAATTAAAGAGTCATGGGATAGGTGGCGAAAAGTTCAGTTGTGGATTAGGAATTGGTTATCGGATAGAAAACAGAGGATAGGCTTAAATGTCATTTTTCTCAATGGAGGAGAGTAAACAGTGGAGTGCCGCCAGGGGTCTATACTTATTTATAAATGATCTAGAAACTGGAATGACGAGTGAGGTGATTAAATTTGCAGATGACACTAAATTGTTCAAAGTCGTTAAAACACATACAGATTGTGAAAGATTACAGGCGGACCTTAGGAAATTGGAAGACTGGGCATCCAAGTGGCAGATGAAATTTAACGTGGACAAATGCAAAGTGATGCACATTGGGAAGAATAACCTGAATCACAGTTACCGGATGCTAGGGTCCACCTTGGGAGTTAGTGCCCAAGAAAAGGATCTGGATGTCATTGTAGACAATACGATGAAACTTTCTGGCCAATGTATGGCGGCAGACAAAAAGCAAACAGGATGCTAAGAATTTTTTAAAAAAGGATGGGAAACAAAACTAAGAATGTCATAATGCCCCTGTATCGCTCCATGGTGCGACCTCATTTGGAGTATTGCGTTCAATTCTGGTTTTATCCCAAGAAAGATATAGTGGCGCTAGAAAAGGTTCATAGAAGAGCGACCAAGATGGTAAAGGGGATGGAACTCCTCTTGTATGAGGAAAGACTAAAATGGTTAGGGCTCTTCAGCTTGGAAAAGAGACAGCTGAGGGGAGATATGATTGAAGTTTACAAAATCCTGAGTGAATTAGAACGGGTACAAATGGATTGATTTTTCACTCTGTCAAAAATTACAAAGACTAGGGGACATGTGATAAAGTTAGAGAAATACTCTTAAAACCAATAGGAGGAAATTTTTTGTTACGCAGAGAATAGTTAAGCTCTGGAACGCATTGCCAGAGGATGTGGTAAGAGCGGATAGCGTAGCTGGTTTTAAGAAAGGTTTGGACAAGTTCCTGGAGAAAAAGTCCATAGTCTGTTATTGAGAGAGACTTGGGGAAGCTACTGCTTGCCCTGTATTGGTAGCATGGAATATTGCTACACCTTGAGTTTTAGCCAGGTACTAGTGACCTGGATTGGCCACTGTGAAAACAGGGCTACTGGGCTTGATGGACCATTGGTCTGACCAGTAAGGCTATTCTTATATTCTTATCTTGGGTGAGTGCCTTGAGGACCTCCTCCGATTCTGCCTGGATCTTTTCAATCGTGATAAAACAGCACCTTTTCAATCGTAATTTCATTTTCAGGAATAGGAAAAAATCACAGGGGGCAAGGTCAGGCGAATAGGGAGGGTGAGTAATCGCTGTAATGTTTCTAGAAGTCAGGAATTGTCGAACAACAAGTGATGTGTGAGCGGGCACGTTGTCATTGGGGAAGCAACCAATTTTTGTTTTTCCACTTGTCTGGGCATTTTCGCTGAATGCTGTTGCTTAACCGCTTCAAAACCTCACAGTATGACTATCCTACTATCTCACAAACATCGTGGATAGTTTGCCTACGATCTGCAAGGATAGTCTCACAAACTTGTGTTGTGGTTGTTGACGGTCGGCTGGAACGGTCATTGTCATGGACAGATGTTGGTCTATCCTTGAAGCATTTGTACCAAAGAAAGGTTTTGCTTTGGCATATGGCATTATCTCCAAAGGCTTCCTAGAGCATATAATGGGTTTCTGCAGCAGTTTTTTTAAAGTTTGAAACAAAATTTGATGCAGATTATTTGCTCAGTAAAATCCGACATATCGAAATTCACTGAGTCACTAAAACACAACCTTACAAAATCGTACAGAACAAACACGACCACTCAGCTGCATGACTGTTGGCACATTGATTCACAAAGCTTACAGCTAGACACCTCTAGCAGCGGAAGGGCATCCTACATATATCCAGTTCACGCGCACTTCACATTCCCCAAACTTTTGGGTTGCACCTCGTGTATTGAAGAAAGAGTCTATGGTGAGGAGATGGCGAGCAAGTGTGTGTGTGATGGGGGTGGAATGGAGGGAGGGGTGGGAAGACTGAGGGAAAGTGTATATAACTTCATTATAGTTATACAAATTACTTTGAGTTTGCTTGAGCAGTCAGGCATGCCAGATCACTTGAGAGAACTCCCATTTAAGTTGTCTGTATCATTAAAAGGGAGCCTTTTCTTGCTCAGGGCATTGGCTGCTTCTGTACTGACATATTAAAGATTTTGCTAAAATTGTCCTCCTATTTGAAATATAATGAAGATCACTGGTTTAAGTTGTTGACTCTTGCTAACTGTAGATCAGTTTAGTGAGAAGCTTGGTGTTGAATATCATGTTATGTTCTTTTTGGAGTCAATACGACAGGTAAATGCTAGGAACCGATATGTGAAGAGTGATGAGGAAAAAGCAAACGTGTTAAACAAATAGTCAAATCACGGTTTGTGAGTGTTTTGCAAGACAAGCAAAACACTCAAGCAAACTGTAACTCGCAAACCGAGTGTTGACTCGATTTGCTAGTTACCCACCCTGGGAACCAGCTTTGTTGCTCCCCCGAGACCACCGGCGCTGCTCCCTCCCTTCATGACAGCGATTGGCCCTGTCCTTACCCGTGCGCCAGTGCTGAAAAAGCCTGCTGCCGGTTCTCTGCTGGGCTGCTGCGGGGCCTTGAGCATCAGCGCATGCTCAAGGCCTTTTGGCTCTCGCCGGAGAGGGTGAGAGCCAGAAGGCCTTGAGCATGCGCAGATGCTCAAGGTCCCACAGCAGCCCAGCAGTGAACCGGTGGCAGGCACTTTTCTGCACCGGCACACGGGTAAGGTCAGGGCCGGTCAGTGGGGGGGCAGAGGAGATCACGGTCATGAAGGGAGGGAGCAGCGCCGGTGGCCTCGGGAGAGCAACAAAGCCGGTTCCTGGGGTGGGCTGTCAAAGTGGAGGACAGCAGTGGGAGAAGACAGAAGAAGAGATATGGGTCGGCTCGGGTCGGGGGTCGGAGAGATGTACTTAAGTCAGTGGAACAAATCATCCGAGTTGGTATTATGGCCTATGGGGAAAGTTGCTTTGATATACGAGCACTTTGGATTGCGAGCGTGCTTATGGAACAAATTATGCTCGCAAACCAAGGTACCACTGTACTTCTGCTCTGTATATATATTAATGGAAGAAAATCCTGGAGAAGGACCGAGATTGTCTGGTAAAGTTACATGGGAAAATGGAATAGATTCAGTGCCATTCACGGAGGAAAGTGTTTATGAATAACCTGAAAAACTGAAGGAGGAAAAAGCGATGGGACCGGACGGGATCCATCCCAGGATACTGAGGGAGCTCAGAGAGGTTCTGGCGGGTCCTAGTAAAGACTTGTTCAACAAATCTCTGGATACGGAAGTGGTTCCTGGGGATTGGAGGAGAACGGATATGGTCCCTATTTACAAAAGTGGTCATAGGGATAAAGCGGGAAACTACAGGCCTCACTTCGGTTGTTGGGAAAATAATGGAAGTGTTGCTGAAAGAAAGGATAGCGAACTTCCTAGAATCTAATGGGTTACAGCAGGGGTGTCCAACCTGCGGCCCTGTGAAGTATTTTGTGCGGTCCCGTTGAGGGTGATGCAGTTTTATTCTCTGCTGCCCCCGGGTATTTACCATCTTGCCGGCTCCCTTATCTGTCTTGCTGCAGCGTTTGCGCATTTGTGCAGCCCCAGAAACATTTTTTCGGCCAATGTGGCCCAGGGAAGCCAAAAGGTTGGACACCCCTGGGTTACAGGATCCGAGGCAATATGGCTTTACTAAAGGTAAATCTTGTCAAACGAACCTGAATGAATTTTTTGATTGGGTGACCAGAGAGCTGGATCGAGGACATATGCTAGATGTAATTTACTTAGATTTCAGCAAAGCCTTTGACATGGTTCCTCATAGGAGGCTCTTGAACAAACTTGAAGGGCTGAAGTTAGGAACCAAAGTGGAGAACTGGATTAGAAACTGGTTGACAGACAGATGCCAGAGGGTGGTGGTTAATGGAAATTGCTCAGAGGAAGGAAAGGTAAGTAGTGGAGTCCCTCAGGGTTCGGTGCTGGTGCCAATCCTGTTAAATATGTTCGTGAGTGACATTGCTGAAGGGTTAGAAGGAAAGATTTGCCTTTTTGCTGATGATACCAAGATTTGTAACAGAGTAGACACTGAAGAGAGAGTGGAAAACATGAAAAAGGATCTGCAAAAGTTAGAGGAATGGTCTAATATCTGGCAACTAAAATTCAATGCCTAGGAATGCAGAGTAATGCATTTGGGGAGCAATATATGCTGGAAGGTGAGAGGCTGATATGCACGGATGGAGAAAGGGACCTTGGAGTGATAGAGTCCGAAGATCTAAAGGCAAAAAAACAGTGCAACAAGGCGGTGGCTGCTGCCAGAAGGATGCTGGGCTGTATAAAGAGATTCGTAACCAGTAGAAGAACGAAGGTGTTGATGCCCCTGTACAGGTTGTTGGTGAGACCCCACGTGGAGTATTGTGTTCAGTTTTGGAGACCGTATCTGGTGAAGGACACAAAAAGGTTTGAAGCGATCCAGAGGAGGGTGATGAAAATGATAGAAGGTTTATGCCAAAAGACGAATGAGGAGAGACTGGAAGCCCTAAATATATGTACCTTAGAGCAGGGGTGTCCAACCTGCGGCCCGAGGGCCGCAGGTGGCCACGTGAAGTATTTTGTGCAGCCCCGGTCGAGGGCGATGCAGTGTTTTCATCTGCTGCCCCCGGGTGTTTACCGTCTTGCCGGCTCCCTCCTCTGTATTGCTGCAGTGTTTGCGTGGCCCTGAGAAACATTTTTTGGGGCCAATGCGGCCCAGGGAAGCCAAAAGGTTGGACACCCCTTCCTTAGAGGAAAGGAGGGACAGGGGGAGATATGATTCAGACGTTCAAATACTTGAAAGATATTAACATAGAACAAAATCTTTTCCAGAGAAAGGAAAATGGTAAAACCAGAGGACATAATTTGAGGTTGAGGGGTGGTAGACTTAAGAGCAATGTAAGTAAATTTTTCTTTATGGAGAGAGTGGTGGATGCCTGAAATGCACTCCCGAGAGAGGTGGTGGAGATGAAAACGGTGATGGAGTTCAAAAAAGTGTGGGATGAACACAGAGGATCTAGAATCAGAAAATAATAGTAAATATTGAATAACTAAGGCCAGTACTGCACAGACTTGCATGGTCTGTGTCTGTATATGGCTGTTTGGTGGAGGATGGGCTGGGAAGGGCTTCAATGACGGAGAGGGTGTAGATCAGTGGCCTCAAACTCGCGACCCGGGGGCCACATGCGGCCCGCCAGGTACTATTTTGAGGCCCTCAGTATGTTTATCATAATCACAAAAGTAAACTAAAACAGTTTCTTGATCAAATGTCTCTTTAGCTATAAATGACAATATTATTATTAAGACTTGGCCAAAAGGAAAGATTTATAAACTATAAAGAGTTCAACTGTAGGGTCATGAAATAGTTAACTGTTGTTTAAAATATTGCTCTGGCCTACATAGCTGAAAACAGTGTATAATCTATTGACTTCATCTGCCTGAAATGTATGTCCCTGCCTTACCACATTGTAATCTGAATAGATAAGAGTTTGAGCCATGATGTGCCCTTCTGTACATGTAACATTTAGACC
Organism: Geotrypetes seraphini; assembly: GCF_902459505.1. Classification (NCBI taxonomy): domain Eukaryota; kingdom Metazoa; phylum Chordata; class Amphibia; order Gymnophiona; family Dermophiidae; genus Geotrypetes; species Geotrypetes seraphini. Next base: position 135,736,771 of record NC_047088.1, on the reverse strand, counting down.
TGTAAGATTTAGATAAGCAGAGAAATGAGCTTGTTTCCTATAGGACTATAAGTTGTATCCCTGAACCTATCATAAGTGCTGGCTTAGGACCAATAATAATTGTAGAAAGTTATAGAAGTAACAAATGAAAATTGTAGTTTTTGCATATATTAGTTTGCGAAAGGGCATAAAAGTCCGTGTATTTCCTGTTTCTGACACTCTAGTAGGCAGGCTGTTAACTGCACTAGAGTCCGGCATGCTGTGAATAAACCTCTTGTACTTTCTTCACGCCTCTGACTTTGTGTGTCCAAGTGACCTTTCACTATCTCATGCAAAATTGTCTTTTCTTTAATAAGACATTAACTATTTTTTTCCGCGGCCCTTCAAGTACCTACAAATCTAAAATGTGGCCCTGCAAAGGGTTTGAGTTTGAGACCACTGGATGGATTTGAATGAGCTTGGACAGAGACTTCAGTAGTTGGAACCTAAGAACAGTACCGGCCAGAGCTTTGGATTCTTGCCCAGAAAGAGCTAAGAAGAAGAAGAAAACAACAAATTTTTAGATTGAATCGGGTTAGGCAGAGTAGATGGACCATTCGGATCTTTATCTGCTGTCATCTACTATGTTACTATGTATTTTATCTCAATCTGTGAACTGGGTCTTGCAGAAAACCACACACTTTTTTTTTTCTCTGCTCTTCCCACTTAGCTGAGAAGCACAGAACCCCCTGCAGTTCTTATATCTGCATGCGAACCGTGCAGAAGCTTTTCTGATCTGCTTTGCTTCTTTTTGTTATTTTTTTGTCTTAAGTTTGTTTTTGTCGGTGGTTTAGGCGCCGTGAGACCCCTTTTGGAGAGGATCTCAACTAGAGAATGACACGGTGGCGGTTTACCCGCGGCCACCGCATTTTAGCCGCGGGTCACCCGCCGAAAACGGGGAAGAAAACTAGCAGTCGCTGCGGCGACGGGGACAAGGCCATTCACCGCCCGCGGGGCGGTGAATGGTCTTGTCTCCGCAGTGAGGTATCAAGGATCGCGCGGTCCCCGCAGCCACCGCCCGCCCGCCCGTAGCATTTAGCCAGCTCCCTCCCTCCACCTCACCTTAAATTTCGAGTTTTCCGGCTTCCTTTTTTCCGAGCCGCACGTGTTCAAAAATCCGTGCACGCGCGGCTGCGCGAGTCAATCAATCTTCTCCTCTGACGCAACCGGAAACAGGAAGTTGCAGGAGAGGAGAAGTTTGATTGACTCGCGCAGCCGCGCGTGCACGGATTTTTGAACACGTGCGGCTCGGAAAAAAGGAAGCCGGAAAACTCGAAATTTAAGGTGAGGTGGAGGGAGGGAGCTGGCTAAATGCACGGCTTTTTGAACGCGTGCGGCTAGGGAAAAAGGAAGCCGTCAAACTCGGAACGAATATAAGGTGAGGTGGAGGGAGGGTGGGGGCTGCTGGACCATTCTTCATTACTTTGCCATACTAATTCCATTCTATGTTAGGTGCCACGGACTCAGATTCGAGTCCTAGCGATGATGAGTTAAAGATCCCAAAAGAAGCCAACTTCTAAATCCAGTGGTTAGAGCTACACTACACTCCTTGTGACCCTGGGCAAGTCACTTAATCCCTATTGCTTCTGACACAATGGGCAGTTCCAAAGACCAAGACTGGCCAGTGTCAAAGACAGGATGCTGAGCTTGATAGACCCTTAGTCTCCACTGTTTTTAGTGATCAACAAAGTTCTATGTTTCTATAATCACCCTAATTCTGTTATCATTGGACTAGATATTCAAAATGATTTAAATGGCCAGGACAGGCTCCTGGCTGTTCAAATCATCTGTCCAGGGCTAACCAGGCATTTTCAATCTTCATGTTCAGCCCAAATGGTGTCACACAATTCAGCAAAAATACCCAATGTTGTTCCTCATAATTTAAATATTGCTCATAGAAGGAACAACATTGGGTATTTTTGCAAATGGAAGTTGGAGGGTTAATTCCCTTGAAACAGCCAATTAAGTGAAACATGAATTCATGCTGGGACACAAAATAGGTTGAATTTGTTTTGAATTTAAAAAGAAAAATGATCAATGAAGAATACTATAATGGCAAGAAAATATAATGATAAAACAGCAACTAATTTTGCCTATTTTTATATATTAAAAAAGTACTACATAAGGTGAATGTCCATATTGCTGTCTGTTGTTCTGCTGAGCACTGGCATTGAAACAGCAAAATGCATTTATTGCATACTTGTCCTCTGTCGGAAACATTATGGTGGTATATTAGTTGTGTTAATAAAAATTTATAAACAAAGCCCTGCCAGCTGAACATCTCTTTCTCTAGTTCAGCAGCAGGAACTTTGATTTATAAGAATGGAATAAGCTAAATATTAGAGTACTAAGGCTTATATGGATGCTGCGGGGACGGTGACGGGGCGGTGAATGGGATGGCAGTGGCGGTGACGGGGCGGTGAAAGGGATGGCAGTGACGGTGACGGGGCGGTGAATGGAATGGCGGTGACGGGGCAGTGCAGAGGATGGTGGGACGGGGCGGTGACGGGGACAGATTTTTTCCCCGTGTCATTCTCTATTCTCTACCTAAGAAAGGAAGCAGTTTCCATGGAGCTGGACTGCAGCTTCACAGGGCAAGCTTTGGGTGGATCTGTGGAGCCAGCCTGCTATGTGCCATCTCAAAGTTCAGGGTCTGTTCCTCTAGGACAGGGGTGTCCAATGTCGGTCCTCGAGGGCCGCAATCCAGTCGGGTTTTCAGGATTTCCCCAATGAATATGCATGAGATCTATGTGCATGCACTGCTTTCAATGCATATTCATTGGGGAAATCCTGAAAACCCGACTGGATTGCGGCCCTCGAGGACCGACATTGGACACCCCTGCTCTAGGAGCAAGGTTGCCTCCTGACCTTGTCAGAGACTTAAGCGTAGATTGTTATTGCCCCGAGTAAGCTCTTGGGGGTATTGGGGCACAGGCTGCGTTTCTTGCTCCTGGTTGTGTGGCGAGGTTCCGAGGGGGCTGAGGTTCAATTGCGATCCTTCTGATTGGCAGCTCAAAGATCCTGAAGACTGGTCTGTTTGAAGAAAATTTGAGGCAGAAATTTCATTCTCTTCTCTTCATCTGCAGTGAAAAAGCTGACAGCCATGGGGCTTTGGCTAGTGAGTACAGTTCCATTATATCCTATGGGAAAATTGGGGGAAGATTTAAAACAGCATTTTTAGTAGTTTCTGGGGAGTACGGTTCAGGTGTCACACCTCCAAACCCCTTATTACAGCTTTTTAAAAAATATATATATTTTAAATTGTTTCCACAGGCCATTTTGGTGCGATTTTCCCTGGCGGCAGCCATCTTGGATTTTATCAAACTTTTTTTCAAAGTCTGTTTTCCATCTCAAAATCCCTTGATTTTGCATAAAATCAATAGGGATGGACTCCCCAGCCCCTAATCTATTGGCAGGAGCTTCGGGTGTTGCTTCCTCTGGATTCTCTAGGGCAGAATGGGAAAAATATCCTGTCTAGTATCTGTTTTTGGCAATGGCAGAAAATGCAAGCGCACTGAGTCCAGGGACTCTCTTTACTGGCCTTGGTGGGGGTCTTTCAGGACACTACCTCTGCCCAGGTGTGTGGCTTTTCCCTGGACTTTATATTAAACAAAACTCTTTGATCACTACCACCCAGGTGGGCACCAACTCGGATACTACTTTCCCCATTTGTGAGAACCAGATCTAGCATCACTCCTTCCCTCATAGATTCTGTCACCATTTGTCTGAGCAGAGCACTTTGAAAGGCATCCATGATCTCTCTATTTTCCAATTCTGCAGATTGAACTTTACAATCCATTTCTGGCAGGTTGAAATCATCCAGCAACAACAGCTCCCATTTCTTTCCCACGTTTTGGATATCTATGGCCAGATCTTTATCAGGTTGCTCTGATTGTGTCGGAGGTTTGCAGACAACACCCACAACACCCATGCAGATAGAAGTTCTATCTTCTCTTTTCAAAGTGATTCATATTGCTTCTTCCTTTCCACATACCTCCTGCATTTTAGTTGTTTGGATATTGTTCTTCACAAAGAGAGCTACTCCTCCACCTTTTTACCATCTCTGTCCTTCCTAAAATGATTATAGCCTGTTATGTTTGTATCCCATCCTTCGGAATCACTGATCCATGTCTTTGTGATATCAAAAATATCTGTCTTCCTCTAACAAGAGGGCTTATAGATAATTAACTTGGTTGCTTAGACTGTGAGCGTTTCTGGTCATGGCTCTCTAGCTACATTTCAGTTTTTGTTTAATCTCACTTCCTACTGCATTGCTAAGAAAAGAATTGCTAAGATTGTTGTTTACATTGCTATCTTACTACTGTTGCATTTTGTCTTTTTCTGGGAGTGGTTTAAATGCCTAGAAACGTATCTGAATTTCTCAGCAAGGATTCTTTTTCCTGTAATAGAAAGATGCAGCCTGTCATTAAAATATACCCCATCTTCTATTAAACTGCCCTAGTAGTTTTTAGCGCAGAGAGCCACGCTAAATGGCCCGCACTGCTCCCGATGCTCATATGAACTCTATGAGCATCGAGAGCAGCGCGGGCCATTTAGCACGGCTCACTGCGCTAAAAACTGCTAGGGCAGTTTAATAGAAGAGGGGGATAGTCCTTTGTTTTACCATGTGTTGCCTCATCCTCCTATGTACCTAAAATCTTCTTAATGACACCAGGCTTTGAGCAACCTATTAAAGTTTCTCAGTACCTGTATTTCATAATCTTTCTTTTCCATTTCTATAAGAGACAGTGACGTGAAGCTCCTGTTTTACTGCTGCATAGTGTTCACAGGAGCTTCACGTCACTTTCTTTCAAATCGTAACACCATTGTTCAACGTCGTATGGTTCTTGATATTTGAGACATTATACAATTTGGACCCCTGAGGAAGAAGTGTTTTTCGAAATACAGACCTTGTCGGGTCTTGTCTTCTTATTACAGAGAACCATTCTTTGGCAAACAACATTTTATTGACTCCAATGAAGTTTCTGTGTTTTGTACATCATTTTGCAGTATTCCTTTTGGTTTTGTTGTTAGGCTCACGATCTATCTAATGTACCAGGGGCGATGAGAGGGATTAAGTAACTTGTCCAGGGTCAGAAGGACTAGTGTGGGTTTTAACTCACAAAACCAGGACTGCAACATTTTGGGGGCGATCTCTGCCTCATCAGAAGTGTTATCAAGATGTCTTCCTCTTCCGTATCTACCATCTTTTTTTCCCTCCCAGTTGCTGCCCGCCAAAATCAAGTTACGATTTATCACTGGGATCCATAGAGTATTGGAATTTCTCAAGTCGCCATGAAATTAATTCCTCAATACTTCCTCTCTCTGAGTGAAACATTCCAGGAATGCTGTTTTGTTCTTTTATCTCAATTGCCCCAAAGGAGCTCAGCACTCAAGCTTTCCATTCCATTCCATTCCATCATTATGGCACATCAACACCATGAGAACTAATATTTTCTCTGTTACCGCTCCTTCACTTTGGAACTCGGCCCCAAGTCATTTAAGAGAGGCCACGTCTCTAGGCAACTTTAAATCCAGTTTAAAAACACTTCCTTTTAAAAACACTTAGACACTTTTGAAACTTAACCGTCCTGGGATTATTCACCTTTGAGAAGAGAAGACTGAGAGGGGATCTGATAGAGACTTTTAAATTGCTAAAAGGAATCGACAAAATGGAGCAAGCTCACTCACCAGCAGGGGGAAAGGATGAAGAGCAAGAAACAGCTTTATTCACATTGGCGAATGTGACCCAGACTCGAACCAGAGGTCATGGCCTGAAGCTGAGAGGGGACACGGCCAGGACAAATGTCAGAAAGTTCTGCTTCACACAGCGAGTGGTGAACGCCTGGAACTCTCTCCCGAAAGAGATGGTGGAGGAAACTACCATTCTAGGATTTAAGGGAAAATTGGACGCACATCTTCTTGCAGGACACATTGAGGGATATGAGTAACTAATGTATGCACCAGGGTATGCCTGGCTGAGCCTCCGCGTGTGCGGATCACCGGACTGGATGGACCCCAGGTCTGATCAGGTGCAGGCATTTCTTATGTTCTTATGTTCTTTTAAGGATGTCTTAGACAACATTAGACCAGCCTACCAAGCTGTTCCTCCTGGTTTCCCAACCTTTTTGTTTGTTCCTTAATTGTTTTTTACTATTTAAATATTGTAGTTCTTTCCCCTTTTTCCTCTCGTTCCATTTAGTCTTTGTCTTATTGTCTGTCTATGGATTTATAGGTACTTTATAGGAGGGCCGCAGAAAAAATAGTTAATGTCTTATTAAAGAAATGACAACTTTACATGAGGTAAAACTCTTTATAGTTTATAAATCTTTCCTTTCAAGTTTCAAGTTTTATTTATATTTGATTTGATTAATCGCTTAATTAAAATTGTTTCTAAGCGAATTACAATATATAAAAGTAACATATAATTAAACATAATACTAAAATAGAAAATAAGATATAAGATATTATAAAACTAACAATTTATACAATAAATACAATTTAAAAAAAAAGGGAGAATTTACATAACAAATATATAATGAGCTAATATATTTATACAGTAGTGAAAAAGATATCAACATAAAAAAGAAAGAATTAGGAAAAGAAGCGTGGAAAAGATGAGGAAAGAGAACGAGGGAGAGCTCAGAAGTAATTTATAGGTTAAAGGCATCCTTGAATAAAAAGCATTTTAAATTCTTTTTAAAATCGCTTAAGTTATTTTCATCTCTTAACTGTAATGGTAATGAATTCCAAAGTTGTGGTGCTGATACAGAGAACATATCTTGTAGACGGGTTCCACTAACTTTTAAGGAGGGAATCGTTAAGAGTTTATGGTTGGTTGATCGTAGAGAACGTGAGGTACTATATGGAATAAGTACTTTATTTATGAATTGGGGCTCATTAGTGTCAAGAGTTTTAATAATAAGATTTTATAAGTAATACGATTAATGGGGAGCCAATGAGATTTAATCAGAAAGGGAGTGACATGATCATATTTTTTCCTTTATAAATAAGCTTAACGGCAGTGTTTTGTATAATTTGTAAGCGTTTCTTTTCTTTTTGTGTAATATTTAACAATAGAGAATTGCAATAATCAAGTTTAGAAATGATTAAAGAGTGAAGTAGGATATTTAGAGATTTTGGTTCTAAAAACTTTGAAATTGATCGAATTAAACGAAGTCTAAAGAAGCATGATTTAACAGTATTATTTATATGATCATGGTAGGAAAGGTTTATAAACTATAAAGAGTTTTACCTTATGCAAAATTGTCATTAACTATTTTTTCTGCGGCCCTCCAAGTACCCTATTTTTTCTGCAGCTCTCACATTTAAAGTTTAATATCTTTCCTTTCTCAAAAGGAAAAATCTGAAAAAAAAACCAAAAAACAAAAAACAACCAATGGTACCCATGGCCCAGCCAACTGACTCCTGACCTACTCCATTCAGCGAACGACCACACAACGCATGACATATCATGACTATTTGAATCTCTATATCACTACCTTAACCAATTAAGTCTGTAATACCAGGAAAAAACTGCATATCTCAACAGTTTAGACCGCATACCGTAACCTGTTTACACTAACCTGATAGGACTGTACATTGTAATCTGTTTACTTCAACCTGAAAAGACTGTACTTCTACTTGATAAGCCTGTACAATCCAGGTAAAAAACTGTTACATCTAAGAGGAATACTGTTCCCTCGCCACCCCGCAACCTACCACACTCCTTGCAAACCTCCAAACACCACCATGACCCGGCCCAACTTTCACCAATGCACATCAATGCTCCTAATCTATCTAATCATCACCAAGATCTGCACAGCCGACCCAACATACTCTGCTCCTATCCCAGTCCACTACTCCCTACACCGCACAGTAAAATCCAAATTTCATACCCTCACACACCATACTCCATATGACGGCCCAGCTACAGGCCCTCCCACAGATACATCCCCGCCACCCATCCCAAATCCTCCTCCCCCCCACAGATCCACCAAACATGGCATGAAAAAACAAAGAACACTAAAAAAGCTAGCCTACTCCCATTACTCTCCAACAGACCACACTAACTACCAGAACCTACAAGGATTCTACCTAAACATCAGATCAATGAGAAACAAGTCCATTCTCATCAAAGACTGGCTATCCGAAACTAACCCTGACTTCATACTATTCACGGAAACATGGCTACTCTCAGACAAAGACATTATTATCAAAGACTGCCTCCCCCCAGGCTTCAAGATTCTATCCCTAGCTAGAACCTGGGGAAGGGGAGGAGGGCTAGCAATAATCTTTAAAGACCACCTAAACTGCACCGTACTTAATTCCAAATCCTCTCCCAATTCAGAAATACTAGCCATCTCTCTAACCTCAAACCCCTTTGCCTCCTCCCTAACAATCACCTTATTCTATATCCCTCCAAAAAAATGGACCCTAGCCAAAGAAGACTTTGCAGAATTCCTACTAACCAACTCTCTAACAAGTCCATACAACCTACTATGTGGGGATATCAACATCCACCTAGAGCAAACAAAACAACCAGATGTATCTGACTTCTGGCTGCTAATCTCCCAACTAGGTTATTCCAAACCCCCACCCATCAAAACTCACCAAAAAGGACATCAACTAGACCTGGTGACATTCTCCGCCAAAGAATCAACCAATCCCAAATTCCGCTGGAAACAAGATAACTGGACAGACTCCCTATGGTCTGACCACAGACTATGTAGCTTCGCCATTGACTGCCAACAAAAAACCACCAACAACAACAAAACAAGAAACAAAAAAACTCACAACACTAGAGGTAAAATCGACCCTATAGTATTCTGGTCCCGCTATGAAACCATCACAAAACAAAACGAAGAAACAGCTCAAATTATGACTTCCTGGATCAAAAACGGCACAAACATTCTAAACGAAATAGCTCCCATAAAAACTCGCAGAATCAGAACTCCTAACCTGGATGGATGGTTTGACGCAGAACTACTCCTAGTAAAAAGGGACCTTAGAAAATCTGAAAGACTTTGGACTAAATCTGGAACCCAGGAACACAGAGTGGCCTGGAGACTCAAATTAAAAAACTACAAACACCTCATCAATGAAAAACGAAAAAATTTCTACACCCATAAAATAGGAAACGTCACAACTAACAGTAGCAACCTCTTTAAACTAGTCAACGACCTTTACAATCTTGAGACGCTCACTGTTAATCATGAAGAATCCACACTAACCGCTAACACCCTTGCAGACTTCTTTAACAACAAGATACAAAAACTAAGGTTATCTATAACTGCCCTAGCCAAGCCCCACGAGGACTTTCCCATACTCCCCAACACCGACATGTCTAATCCGGACCTCGGGTCCAGAACAGACCTAAGCTGGAACCAATTCAAAACTATAGACTGGCAAACCTTCAACAAATATTACAATAAGTACTCCAACTCCTTTTGCAGACTGGACACCTGCCCCCCAAACATTATGAAAACCGCGCCAATCCATTTCAAAGCCAACATGTTGGCATGGGTAGACCTCCTACTATCCACAGGTAGTTTCCCAACAGAGCAGGGCCACATCTCGATAGCCCCATTAATAAAAAAAACCACGAAAGAACCACCCAATGACCCATCCAATTACAGACCGATCGCTAGTATCCCACTGTTCACCAAAATAGCAGAAGGGATGGTAAATGCCGAACTTACCACACACCTGGAAAAATTTTATGTCCTAAATGATAATCAATCAGGCTTCCGCTCCGATCACAGCACTGAAACCATTATAGCCTCTTTACTTGACCACCTTCACACACTCTTCAGCCAGGGCTCTAGTGCCCTGATCATCCAGCTTGATCTCAGCAGTGCATTCGACCTGGTCGACCACACCATCCTACTAGACTGCCTTGCTTACATTGGCATCTCCGGCCAAGTTCTCAGCTGGTTTCATGGATTCCTACGAAACAGATCATACAGGGTGTTTAAGAACAACTCTCTCTCATATAGCTGGGACAACTGTGGCGTTCCACAGGGTTCCCCCCTGTCCCCCACCTTATTTAATGTCTACCTTACCTCCCTAGGAAACCTCCTGCAAAGCCTCAAACTCAAATTCTTTATCTACGCGGATGACATCACAATAGTCATCCCACTAACCAATTTCACACCAGAGTTTCTTACCTCACTCTCAAATATACTCACTCAGATTGAACGCTGGATGTTATCCTACAAACTAAAACTAAACCCCGACAAAACAAAATTCTTACTAGCCACCCCCAACGACAAAATCAAAGACACCACAATTCAAGTGAAAGGATCTACTTTCCCCCTCGAACAAACCTTAAAAATACTGGGAGTCACACTAGATAAACATTTATCCCTGGAGAAACACACAGACATCACAGTTAGGAAATGCATCGCGGTGCTATGGAAACTCCGCACCATTAAAAAATACTTTGACGAGACCTCATTCCGCCTGCTAGTACAATCCTCCATCCTTAGCATACTAGATTACTGCAATATTATTTACTTGAGCTCCACGAAGAAAACCATTAGAAGACTCAAAATGATCCAGAACACTGCGGTCCGCCTCATATTCGGCCTGAAAAAATGGGAACATATCACCCCTTTCTACCACAAACTTCACTGGCTACCCTTTGAATCCAGAGTCCTATTCAAATTTGCCTGCTTCTGCTATAAAACAGTATTTGGCCTATCCCCAAGCTACTTAAACCCTCACTTCTATCTGAATCACATAAACAAGCACTCCCGCAGAATTCAACTCTTCGCCTTCCCCTCCCTAAAACTGTGTCACTACAAAAGATTCCTTGATAAAACTTTTGCCTTCCAGGCTGCCAAACTGAACCCATGGTTAGCCCAAATTGTCCTTGAGGCCCCCACCTACCTTGGGTTTAGAAAATCTCTCAAAACTCACCTATTCCATGGACAAGACACCTAACACCCCTCTCCAATGAACAACAATCTCCTCCTCCCCCCTTCCACCTCCTTTCCCAACCTATCCCCCCCTCCCCCCCCTAACCTACCCCCCTCTCTTCTCCTAACTACATTCTACCTCCTTGCTCCAAATATTGTTCAATTGTTTTCGAACCACGTATTATTTATTGCTTGCCTCTAATATTGTTCAATTGTTTTTAAACCACTTGTAATTTTTTGTTAATCTAATGTAAACCGCCTAGAACTCCTTGGGTATGGCGGTATACAAAAATAAAGTTATTATTATTATTATTATTAAAACTGACACATTTCAATCACTATATTGAAAATAAAATCATTTTTCCTACCTTTGTTGGCTGGTGACTTTATTTTTCTGTGCTTTTAACTGTTTCCTGGGCCTTCTTGTCCTTTGACTGTTTTTCTCTCCTTCTTCACTTTCTGCCTTGCATCCATCTTTGTTTTTACCAAAAACAGGGAATTTACTACTTCTATAGGAGTCAGTTAAATTCTGTGGTTATATGAAAAAAGAGCGGCGGGTAGCGTTCTCCGTTGTGGTTTCACTCTCTCACGATTGGTGTGTATCATAGTCAGTTCTCTTTTTTCATATTGCATCCATCTTTGGCATTAACTTAATATTCAATTTTTCTGCTTTCTTTTCAAAATCTACGTTTCCATGTCTTACCTTCCCTTCTATCTCTCTCTTCTTCCGTCCCTATTTCCATGGTCTGATATCTTTCTTTCCTTTCTCTCCCTCCCTCCTTCCTTCCTTCCTTCCTTCCCCTGGTCTGGCATCTGTCTCCTTCCATCCCCCAACTTTTTATTTCTTTCACCCTGCCCCCTTCTTTCTTTCTCTCTCTCCATGCCCCCTTTCTTTCTATATGTCTGGCGCTCTCTCTCTCTCTCCGTGTCCCCTTTTTCTTTTTTTCTTTCTCCATGCCCGCCCTTTCTTTCTGTCTTTCTCTCTCCATGCCCCTTTCTGTCTGTGTCCCGTCTCCCTTCTTTCTTTCTGTCTCTCTGTCCCCCCTTTCTTTCTTTATTTCTCCTTGCCCTCCCCCAAGCCACCACCATTGGGGGGAACAATCCCCCACCGCCGCAATCGGGGAACAGGCCAGCGCCGAAGTCTTAGCTCTCCCTGCTTATCTTCCCCAGCACGGGGCCGACCAATTCTCGTCACCCGACATCAATTCTAACGTCGAGGAGGAAGTTCCGGGCCAGCTAGGCAGCGATTGGCTGGCCCGGAACTTCCTCCCCGACGTTAGAATTGACGTCAGGTGGTGAGAATTGGTCGGCTCTGAGCTGGGGAAGATAAGCAGGGAGAGTTAAGACCTCGGCGCTGACCTGTTCCCCGATTGCGGTGGCTTGGGGGAGGGCAGTGAGACGGAAAGGGAAGTAGATTGGGGACCCCTGCTTTAGGCAAGCCGCAGTTGCGGTCTGTACGCGATTGTCCTCTCCACAATTGGAAAGCTTGTGAAGTGGAGAGGATAGATCGCGGACCGCAAAATAGTCCCTGGGAGGCTGCATGCAGCCTGCGGACCGCGTGTTTGAGACCGCTGGTCTATGTCTTACATCTCTGTCTGTTGAGCTAGTACTTTCCCCTTTTTGTCTTTTTTTTTTTTTTTTTTTTTTGTTATTGCTGTAAACTTTCTATTTTAAGTTTGTAAAACCGCTTTGAATTTGGATAAGGCGGGATATCAAATTTTAATAAACCTTGAAACTTTTAATAAACCTATCAAATCATGCTTATATTTTAATGAAGAAAGAATAGATCTTGGACCAGAACTATTCTCTTTCTATTAAAATAATATAAGCATGACAGTCTTTTTTCAAAGTGTTAGGTCTGATTCAGGTTATCAGATAGTGCTTAGAGCAGGGTTGTCTAACACCAGTCCTTGAGGTCCGCAATCCAGTTGGGTTTTCAGGATTTCCCCAATGAATTTGCATGAGATTTATTTGCATTCACTGCTTCCATTGTATGTAAGTAGATCTCATGCATATTCATTGGGAAAATCCTGAAAATCGAGCCTGGCAAGGGCCAAGATTGGACACCCTTGGCTTAGAGGTATGGTATGTTTTGCTTCTAACATTTGGTGGCAGAATGAACTTATTCTGCATTACTCTCTTTCCAAAAGGCATTACTTTCTTTCAAAGGCAAAACCTGGACCAGTACTCCTTGGTCGGGCCATCTTTTATGTAACTTTGAATTATGCTGGATTAAAAGTCAACTTAAAACAAAACCAAGGGGGGAGTCACGTGATGCTGTGAGCTGAACGGCGGCGCGTTCGTTCGGCTCCGGAGCCCTGCACCTCACTTACACTAATTTTGAGCGCCGGCACGCACAAAAATCACCCCCACTGTCGGCGGAACTAAGCGCATTCTATGGACAAATTTTTGGCGCGTTCCCCCGCTGCGATGACCTCCAAATCCGCCAAAAAAGATCGGGAGAAGGGGCGGTCAGGAGAGGAGAAGATGGCGGCCGCACCTCGTGCTGAGGCTTCGGCGGCAACTTTTTCGCCCGAAATGATAGAGGAGCTGGAGCGGGTGATTGTACAGGCTCTGGGGCCGCGCATGGAAACCATTTCAACTCAACTCACCAAGTTAGAATCTCTCCTTGCAGACAATGCAAAACGTGTCACGGAATTGGAAACACGAGTATCGACGGTGGAAGATGGAGCCCTAGCCCTGGACTCTACTGTGTCAACTTTAACTACCCAGATCCGTGTCTGCCAAGATAAACTTGAAGACCTAGAGAACCGGTCTCGTCGAGGGAATTTACGTTTCATCGGATTACCTGAGAATATTGCAGATTCGGTGCTTCTTTCGGTGGTGGAATCCTGGTTGGCAAGTGAACTTCCCCTGCCTACTTCATTAGGCCCAGCAAGATTTGAGCGAGTTCATCGTGTGGGCCCCAGAACAGGAACAGACCGGAGACCCCGAGTGGTCATAGGCAAGCTGCACAACTATAGGCACAAAGTGGAGCTGCTGCGTGCATTTCGGGCTAAAAGAGATCAACTGACCTATGAATCTCAGCCTGTGAGAATAGCCCAGGACTACTCTGCTGCACTCACTGAGAAGCGTAAAGTCTTTCATCCGCTTTGCTCTAAACTTGTGGAACAAAAAAGGAGGTTCATGTTTCTCTACCCTGCAGTCTTGAAAATACAACACAATGGAAAGTGGCATGTATTTGAGTCTGCTGAATTAGCGGGAGAGTTTATTAACCGCCCTGACGCAGGAACAGGGGAGGCTTGACCATGGAATGAGTATTCGATTGTAATGTAAAAATGGGGGGTAACTTACTGTAATATAAGTTGATAGTTGTAAGTGTATACACTTTGACACCTTTGTGGGGGCAGGGCTCTGATAGCCTCAGAGAAGTGACTTGCTTTCCCATAGCTTGGGGGGTTTTGGGAAAGACCGGGACCTGAATGGAGGGGATGGGGTTAGAGGGAGGGAGGGGGGTGGGTGGGGTGGGGGGGCGGGGAAGGGGGGTTAGTTTTAAGGGGGTTGAGACAGGGGTGCAACTATTGTGCAGCCTGGTCCAGTGCAGTCTCTGAGCAGTTTCCTTGTTACCAAACTTTACTCAGATTGTTGGTAATATTACTGAATGGGTTTCCCCGGTGTGGCTGGGAGTCGGGGGGACCTCATATGTGTTGTTGGGCACTGTACTTCTCTTTTCCATATCCATGACTCCTTCTACCTATCGCATCCTATCTTGGAATGTAGGTGGGATTACATCTCCAGTGAAGCGCAGTAAAATCCTTCAGCGACTTCAACATCATAGAGCTGACCTTGCATGCCTTCAAGAGACCAGACTTTCGGACTCTGAACATGCTAAACTATTGAGAGGCTGGGTGGGACAGGTCTTTTATTCTTCTTCTCCTCATAAAAAAGCAGGAGTGATACTGCTGGTCAGGAAGGGGTTTCCTGGGAAAATTGAACAATTATATAAGGACGCATTGGGGAGAACATTACTTTGTAGAGTTACTATGTCAGGGTCTACTTTTAACTTGTTAATGGTTTACGCACCTAACCAATACGACCACTCCTTTTTTGCTAACTTGGTGGGGGTGGGTGTCCGTGATCCTACCAATCCACTGATATTATTGGGAGATTTAAACCAGGTGTTGGACCCAACAGTAGATAGAACGGGCCCGGGACCCTCACAATCCGGGGGCCCAACTAGGGGAATACCATATTTGTGCGACACCTTAGATCTTATAGACCCTTGGCGTGTCCTTCATCCTACGGAAAAGGACTTTACACACCAGTCCTGAGCACATAATACATTTTCTCGCATAGACTACATATTGACTACTACGGCTTACTTGCCGAAAATCGGGTCTTCCATGGTTGGCCCCTTATCAGTGTCTGATCATTGCCCTATCTGGATTGATATCTTAAGCGACGCAGGCTCCAGGGGAGGGACTTGGAGGTTTCCATCCTACCTAGCAAAAAACTTGGATTTCCAGAAATACCTCTTACAAAAATGGGAGGATTATTTGACCTTTAATGCCCAGCATCAAGATAGCCCATTGCTTTTTTGGGAGGCGGCAAAGTCCGTTCTACGGGGGGACATCATATCTTACGTTACTGCACACAGACGCCGTATTTCCAGGGGTGTTTTCCACCTGGAGCGTGAATATCAACGCCTTAAAAAAGCCCATATTGCACGCCCTACATCCCAGTCCCAGGAAGCCATGACATCAGCCCTGACAGCTTTGAACACTTTATTACATGACCGTACCCAACACTACTTCCACTATTGTCGTTACAAATTTTATAGATTTGGGAACAGGGCGGGACGTCTGTTGGCTAACTTGACTAAACCTCCTCGCCCCAATCGTTATATTTCTCGCATCTTACTCCCCTCGGGTAGGGAATTAACTAATACGCATGACATTGTGGAGGGTTTCTTACAGTATTATAGAGAATTTTACGCCTCTGGGGATAACCGGGGAGGGCCAGAGGTTGAGGACTATCTGATTGATGCAGGGGTCCCCCGTTTGTCGTCCCCAGACAGATTGTTTTTGAATCGTCCTATTCAGGGTAAAGAACTGCAGGTTGCGGTACACCAGCTTAAAGGGGGAACATCACCTGGCCCAGATGGATTTTCTCCTGAATTCTATAAACTTCTCTTTCCTGCTATAGGTGGACCACTGGTGGCATATTACACTGAGGCACTGACAGAGGGATCATTCCCTTTAGGTGCGAACCAGGCATATATTACACTAATACCTAAACCCGGAAAACTAGACACAGACCTTGAATCCTATCGCCCCATATCATTAATTAATGTGGACATAAAACTCTTGGATAAAATCCTGGCCAATCGACTATCCACTTTGTTACCGCAACTAATAGTGCCTGAACAGGTGGGCTTTGTACAAAATCGCCACTCAGTGCTTAATGTTCGCAGATTGCTTACTGCATTACAACGTAATAGGGACTCAGGTGCTTCTGGGATACTGGTGGGCCTGGACGCAGCTAAGGCTTTTGACCAGGTCGACTGGACATACTTGTTTAATACGCTGACCTATATGGGTTTTTCAGGGTGGTTTCTTGATATGTTACACTTGCTCTATAAGGATCCCACTGCTTGTATCTTGGTTAATGGTACTCGTTCTCCTGTATTCCAGATAGCACGGGGAACGCGCCAGGGTAGTCCACTTTCTCCATTGCTTTTCTTACTGTATTTAGACCCCTTTTTGCGGACTATATTACGTGATGATATCTTACAGGGCATGAGGGAGGGGGATTCTCAATTACGAGTACTGGCCTACACTGATGATCTCTTATTAACCTTAGGAACACCTATGACTTCTCTTCCCAGAGCATTAGAACTGTTAGATGAATTTAGCATGTATTCAGGTATGCGGTTGAATAAATCAAAATCTCTGGTGTTGCCCCTGACCCCGGAGGTGCAGACACAATGGAAAGGTACATTTCCGCTAGTGTGGGCGACGGATCATATTACCTATTTGGGCATTGTAATTTCAGCTGACCCGTCTCAATTGTATACCCTTAACATAGAACCTCTGATCCTCAAAACGACTCAAACACTGGAGAATTGGAGGGTCTATCCACTGTCTTTACTGGGAAGAATAGCACTGTATAATATGATGCTTGTGCCTCAGTGGCTGTATGTATTTCAAATGATACCAATCTTACTTTCTGCCCGCCACGATAAGTTGATTGGAAAGCGTTTGCAAACCTTCTTGTGGAACGGAAAAAGGGCTCGCTTATCATTGTCTCATTTGGCACGCCCTCGAGATCGGGGAGGCTTTGGACTCCGCAGACTTCGCTTGTTGTCTTGGGCGTGTCAGATGAGACACTTGAATGACTGGTTTAGGGGTACTGAACATTTTTCGGCTACGCAACATGAACTGTTACTTTGTGAACCTTATCATTTTAGTTATTTGCTTCATGCTTCACATCTGCCCCGGAAAACTTCATCAGCCCGAGATTTATTTTTGCTGCCATTGCGACGTCTCTGGAAACTGTTGTGTCAGCAACTTCGAATCCCGTATCAAGTGACTCCTTACTTGCCTTTGAGGGGTAATGGGGCATTTGCAGTGGGACTGACCCCGGAGCCCACCGGGGTGTGGAGTGCACGTTCTAATCAATATATTTTCCAACTGGTCCATTCCACGGGATCTTTAAAAACGTTTGCGGAGCTACAAAGGGATAATGGCTGGAGGCAAACTGATTGGCTTTCTTACCTTCAACTCTCTTCCTACGTGGCCTCCTTACCGAGAGCATCCCTTACAGACAACTGCATGGAGACCCTCTCGGAAGCATTGAGCTTATCGGCGCAGGTGCAGATTCCTCTGAGATTTCATCATCGCCACTTACAGGAACAATTGGGGGAACCATCATATGAAACTATAGCGCTTCGCTGGACTCAGGATTTTCCATGCACAGTGACTGCTTCCATGATTCGTAGGGGGACTTTACGTTCAGCCCGGGTGACTAAAAGTGTTCTTTTGTATGAACTTAATTACAAGTTTTTACATAGGCTGTATAGGTCTACTTCCCATCAATTTCGGGCAAAGATGTGTTCGTCTGATCAGTGTCTTAAATGTCTACAATCCCCATCTACTTTGGGTCATCAGTTTTGGTCGTGCGTTCGGATTATTGACTTTTGGCATCAACTCAACATACATATTCAAGCAATGTGGAAATACAACTTTTTACTGGATCCTGTGATGCTGTTTACGTTGGACTCTGTTCCACGGACTGCTCCAAAGGGATTTCGCAGTTTCCTTTCACGAGCGGTGCTACTGGGGAAAAAAGCGATTCTGCTGTGCTGGATTACTACAGACTCACCCATTTTACGCTGGAGATCATTGATGATTCACCAAGCCTCTATGGAACGGCTTGACCTTCCTTCATTGGATTCTGCTCAGGGAAGAGTATTTAGCCTTTGCTGGGCGCCCTTTTGGGAAACTCTAACGCCTAGAGCACGCAGCCATCTATTAAATGCCTAGCTATGTTGCGTTGGGTCTGTACTGGACTGAATTATATGTTTTCTACTGGTTTCACTTGAAGGGTGTTGGGTTAGGGGTGGGGTGGGTAGGGGTGGAGGGGGGGTTAGGTCTGCGATAAGGTGAAGTGGAGCAGAGTTCTTTGTGCATTTTCTACTTTGTTGTACACCTTGTATTTGTATCAAAAATCAATAAAAAATATTTGGAAAAAAACAAAAAAAAAAAAACAAAACCAAGGAACAATTTTAAAGAGAAAACTATTTGCACAAGAGGATAAACCACTGAACCCAGTAGAGTTTTGGACGCATTACAGCTTAATATCTAACTCAGTTTTTGATCCAAACTTCATTTTAGGATGGAAAAACTTTAAGCGATCAAGTCTTAAATGATATTGCACCTTTGAAAGAACTTAGGAAAAGATAATGTTTGACAGCTGGTATGATACCTAACAATTTTAAAGCAAGAATTATGCAAATTGTAAAGAATATGGTGCAAATCAGGGAAGACGAGGATAGATTTACTTGGCGAGTAAAGGTTAAAGAATATAAAAGAATGATTAAAGAAGTGTTGCAAAAATTACTCTCAAAAAATTAATTCTCCTACTTTAAATAGTAAAGAACATAAGAAGTGTTGCTGCTGGGTCAGACCAGTGGTCCAACATGCCCAGCAGTCTGCTCACACGGCAGCCCTCTAGTCAAAGACCAGCACCCTAACTGAGACTAGCCCTACCAGCGCACGTTCCTATTCAGCAGGAACTTGTCTAACTTTGTCTTGAATCCCTTGAGGGTGCTTTCCCCTATGACAGACTCTGGAAGAGCGTTCCAGTTTTCCACCACTCTCTGGGTGAAGAAGAACTTCCTTACGTTTGTATGGAATCTGTCCCCTTTCAACTTTAGAGAGTGCCCTCTTGTTCTCCCTACTTTGGAGAGTGTGAACAACCTGTCCTTATCTACTAAGTCTATCCCCTTCAGTACCTTGAATGTTTCAATCATGTCCCCTTTCAATCTCCTCTGTTCAAGGTAGAAGAGGCCCAGTTTCTCTAATCTTCGCTGTACGACAGCTCCTTCAACCCCTTAACTATCTTAGTCGCTCTTCTCTGGACCCTTTCGAATAGTACTGTGTCCTTCTTCATGTACGGCGACCAGTGCTGTATGCAGTACTCCAGGTGAGGGCGCACCATGGCCCGGTACAGCGGCATGATAACCTTTTCCGATCTGTTTGTGATCCCCTTCTTTATCATTCCTAGCATTCAGAATAGTCAATTCTGTGTTTGATATCGATTTAAATAAACATTCCAATACAGACTTTCTACCTTCTGCTGCGAATCTAGCCGACTTCTTTGCTATAAAAATTCACAAATTGAGATTATCTCTCATAGGTTCAAGCATAGATTTACCAATCTCTCTAACTGCCTTAGTAAAAGAAGGTTCAGCTGCTGACATGATCTGGAATCACTTTGAAAATCCAGATTGGAACCAATTCCTCAAGCTCTACTCAAAAATATATACAATCCAATTGCCTACTGGACAATTGCCCATCAACTATTATGAAATCAGCTCCCATCTCCTTTAAGGCTGAACTTTTTAATTGGACCCTCCTGCCGGCGAACTTCAGTGGGGGGGCTTCCGGCAGGAGAGGTTGAGAACTCTCCTGCCTCATTCATTTGGGGGGGGGGGGGGACAGGCAGCTGCTATATCTATCGCAGCAGGGAGATCCCTTGCCTCAAGTGTAGGTGCCACGTCTATACTAACCTGGGTCTGTAACATGGACGTCGGTTACAGAATTGGGTTTATTTTAGGCAGGCATAGGCCCAATAATGTATAGGCCACCCGACCCGGGGGTTCATAGTCTAAAGCATGCGAGGACAAAGGTGCGCGGACAACTGAGCGCAGGACTTCATCGCGCCGAAGAAAAACCATATTTTAAAGGGCTCTAACGGGGGTTGTTGGTGGGGAACCCCCCACTTTACTTAATAGAGATCGTGCTGACGTTGGGGGTTTGGAGGTTGTAACCCCCCTCATTATACTGGAAACTTAACTTTTTCCAGGCTGTTTTTAGGGAAAAAGTTAAGTTTTCAATATAATGTGGTGGGGTTACACCCCCCACACCCCCCCAACATGGCAGCGTGAGGCAGCGAGATCCCTATTACGTAGAGTGGGGGAGTTCCCCACCTACACCCCCCGTCAGAGCCCTTTAAAATATGGGTTTTCTTCGGTGCGATTAAGCCCTGTGCTCAGTTGTCCGTGCTCGGTTGTCAGCGCGCCTTTGTCCTCGCGTGTGTGGCACAGTGGTGGGAGCTACAGCCTCAGCACCCTGGGGTTGTGGGTTCAAACCCTGCGCTGCTCCTTGTGACCCTGGGCAAGTCACTCAGTACTCCATAGCCCCAGGTACGTTAGATAGATTGTGAGCCCACCGGGACAGATAGGGAAAATGCTTGAGTACCTGATTGTAAAACCGCTTAGATAACTTTGATAGGCGGTATATAAAAACCTAATAAACTTGAAACTTGACTCGTCACCGACCCGGGAGTCCTATACAGAATCCGTGCCATAGTGCTTACTTGTTCGCTTTTCCATCCCAGACCGCCCTTCTTCTTCAGGAAGCTCAAGCTCTGCTTCGTCTCCAGAACAGGGGTTTTTACTCCCATTACTTCCTTGTTCCGAAGAAGACTGGCGATCTGCAATCCATTCTGTATTTCAGGGCTCTCAACAAATTTCTAGTCAAAGAAAAGTTTTGAATGTTGTCCCTGGCATCTCTTTATCCCCTTCTCGAGCAGAACGACTGGTTATGCTCTCTGGATCTCAAGGAGGCCTACACTCATATTCCCATTCATCCGGCCTCCCGTCAATACCTCAGATTTCGGGTGGGGAATCTGCACTATCAATACAGAGTATTACCCTTCGGCCTATCCTCGTCTCCCAGAGTGTTCACCAAGTGCCTGGTAGTGGTAGCAGCAGCTCTAAGGAATCATGGTCTTCAGGTATTTCTTACCTCGACGACTGGCTCATCAAAGATTCCACATCTCAAGGGGTTATTGTAGCGACCCAACGGACTACCTGGTTCCTACAAAGTTTGGGATTCGAAATCAACTTTCCCAAATCTCAACTTCAGCCCTCACAGAATCTACAATTCATTGGAGCTGTTCTGGACACTCTCCAACTCAGAGCATTCCTTCCACAACAACGTCTAGAAGTTCTTCAACTCTGTCACACAGTGTTTTCCCGCTCTTCCATCTCGGTGAGATACATGATGGTACTTCTGGGTCACATGGCCTCCACAGTACACGTGACTCCTTTTGCCAGACTTCACCTCAGAATTCCTCAGTGGACACTGGCATCTCAATGGATACAATTTTGTGACCCTCCTTCTCGACACATTTCAGTCTCTCCATCGGTGGATGCTGTCTTCCAATCTTTCCAGAGGCTTGCTTTTTCAAACGCCCCCCTCATCAGAAGGTCCTCATGACAGACTCTTCGACCTATGCTTCGGGCGCTCATTTCGATAGTCTCCGTACTCAAGACCTCTGGACCAGTACAGATCGTCAGTGTCATATCAATCAGTTGGAACTCGGAGCGATCCTCAAAGCTCTCTATGCTTTTCAACATCTACTTCACGACACAGTAGTCCTCTTTCGAACGGACAACCAAGTCGCCATGTATTATGTCAACAAACAAGGAGGGACAGGGTCTGCCTCCCTTTGTCAAGAAGCTCTAAAGGTTTGGGACTGGGCAATCCGCCACAACACCTTCCTCAAAGCTGTCTACATTCAAGGGGCAAAGAATTGCTTGGCGGACAACTTGAGTCGTCTACTGCAACCTCACGAATGGACTCTCCATTCTTCGCCTCTTCGTCACATTTTTTCACAGTGGGGAATGCCACAGATAGACTTATTTGCAGCTCCCCACAACTACAAACTGCCTCAATTCTGCTCCAGGATATACTCTCCTCACTGCCTCGAGGCAGATGCTTTTCTCCTGGAATGGACAAATCTTTTCCTCTACGCATTTCCTCCATTCCCTTTCATTCTCAAGACTCATTCTCAAGACTCTGGTCAAATTGAAAAACGATAATGCCACCATGATTCTAATCGCTCCTCGGTGGCCGAGACAACCCTGGTACTCCCTTCTACTTCAACTCAGCAGCAGGGAGCCATCCCTTCTACCAGTTTTTCCTTCTCTGCTTACACAGAGTCAGGGATCTGTGCTTAATCCCAACCTGCAGTCTCTACACCTGACAGCCTGGTACCTCTCAACATAACCCCTCTTCAGTTTTCGCAATCTGTAAGAGACGTTTTAGAAGCTTCTAGAAAGCTTACAACTAGACAGTGCTATCACCAAAAATGGACTAGATTTTCTACATGGTGTTTTTCTCATCGTAAGGAGCCTCAGCATTCTGTCTTTTGCACTTATCCAATTCTGACCTCAAGTCTACATCTATACGAGTCCATCTCAGTGCAATTGAGGCTTTCCATCAGCCTATTGAAGGGAAACCCCTCTCTGCTCATCCAGTGGTTTCCAGATTCATGAAAGGACTTTTCAATGTCAAACCTCCTCTCAAACCACCTCCTGTGGTTTGGGATCTCAATGTTGTCCTTACTCAACTCATGAAGCCTCCATTTGAATCAATTGATAAGGCTCATCTGAAGTATCTCACTTGGAAAGTGGTGTTTCTCATTGCCCTCACTTCGGCTTGATGGGTCAGTGAGCTGCAAGCTTTAGTTACTGACCCACCATTCACGGTGTTCCATCATGACAAAGTTGTTCTTCGTACTCATCCGAAATTCCTACCTAAAGTGGTCTCAGAATTTCATCTCAACCAATCCATCCTACTTCCAGTGTTTTTTCCAAAGCCTCATTCTCTCCCTGGAGAATCAGCTCTTCATACTCTGGACTGTAAACGTGCTTTGGCCTTCTACTTGGAACGCACCAAACCACACAGAACTGCTCCTCAACTTTTTGTTTCCTTCGATCCAAATAAGTTGGGACATCCTATTTCTAAGCGTACCATCTCCAACTGGATGGCAGCTTGTATCTCTGCTATGCCCAGGCTGGATTACCCCTTCACAGTAAAGTCACAGCCCATAAAGTCAGAGCAATGGCAGCTTCAGTAGCTTTCCTCAGATCTATACCTATTGAGGAAATTTGTAGAGCTGCTACTTGGTCCTCGGTTCATACCTTCACTTATCACTATTGTCTGGATACTTTTCTCCAGACGGGATGGACAGTTTGGTCAAACAGTATTACAAAATTTATTCTCCTAAATTGCCAACACTCTCACCATCCCAATCTGGTTAGCTTGGAGGTCACCCATATGTGAGAATACCTGCCTGCTTGTCCTGGGATAAAGCACAGTTACTTACCGTAACAGGTGTTATCCAGGGACAGCAGGCAGCTATTCTCACAACCCACCCACCTCCCCTGGTTGGCTTCTCTGCTAGCTATCTGAACTGAGGAGATGTGCCCTGTTTTGGGCGGGAAGGCACTCGCGCATGTGAGGTGCGGGCGACTCGAAACTTCGAGTTTCTTCAAGCAAGTCTGCTTGTGAGGCGTTCGCATCCAGGCTCCTTTGATGACGTCACTCATATGTGAGAATAGCTGCCTGCTGTCCCTGGATAACACCTGTTATGGTAAGTAACTGTGCTTCACAGAAGTCCAAGAGCTGACTGAATAGTCTTAATGGGGAGCTACTGCTTGATCACAGGATGGGGAATCTGTAGCATGCACAGAAACAATTCTGCTCCTATACTTGGGAAAATTAGGCTATTTAGTATGAAATTTGCAAGTGCAAGTAAATATAGACATGCAGTTCTATATGTGTATAACTTCCTGGGCTGTAGTTGATGCAGATAGCTCAATTGAGCAGTATTTTGAAACAAGAGGGTGGCTATATTCTCCTGATGGCTTCTGAGAGCACAGTCCTTTTCCCCAGCCTCATAGAGGTCAACAGCACAACATGTTAAGAGATTTGCAAGACTGGAACACACCATGCTGTTTATATATTGACCAAACTGCAGCCTTGATACTACTGCTCAGTATGATTTGATCAATTCTCTCAGGATAGAACCCAGCCCTTCTAGAACTTTTTTTGTGTTCCAAATTTGGAGTGTCATGCTTAGTGAAAGCAAAGCAAAAAGAGTTCTTTTTATTCTACTAGATATGGCTTCCAGATAGATAGGAAAATGTATTTCATGCTATTTCCAGAATAGGCAGTGCATTTTTTTTTCATGTTTTATTATTTTTATAATTATGAATTGCTAAATGGCTACATAATAGAACTTGGAAAACAGCCTCTAGTGAAAGGATGCTTTATAGTTTAAAAAATATTCTGGATGCACACTCCTAGTATTGGACCTCAAGTGGCTGAATGCTTTCCTTGTATTTAAAAATGAAATTTATTTTCTTGTACATTACATTTTAGTGGTCATAGAAATCAGATCAAGACATCCAGTAAGATCAGCTCCTATACAGGAAATTAAAATTTGGGTAAACAAGTAGGGGAGCAATTAGAGGTCCAACACTAAGGGCATATTTTACTGAATTGCACTAAAAAGTGGCCTCAGTATACCTCTTGCTGTTCTTTACTGTGTACTAATGCCATTTTTAGTGTAAATGAAAAATGGCTGGTTTTGGTTTTTAAAAAAAAAAATAAATTCTGAATTAATGGTTATGTGCTAATTCCTATGAATGTAAGAGCTTTTACCGCAATGGCCAGTGATTTAAAAAGAAAAACAAACCCCTCTAACACAGCTTGATAAAAGGGACCTTTTTCATTTCTTAGGGTCACCTCTCTTGTTCTTAACCAATTGGTGTTATCTCTTCCTGCCTTCAGGTAGAGGTAGTGAAAATTGAATCCAGCTAGTGATATCATAAGAACATAAGAATAGCCATATTGGATCAGACCAATGGTCCATCTAGCTCAGTATCCTATTTCCAAAGTGGCCAAGCTAGGTCATAATCAGGGGCGGGAAACTACGAGGTGACACCAGGAAATTCTTTTTCACTGAAAGAGTGGTTGATCGCTGGAATAGTCTTCCACTACAGGTGATTGAGGCCAGCAGCGTGCCTGATTTTAAGGCCAAATGGGATCGGCACATGGGATCTATTCACAGGGCAAAGGTAGGGGAGGGACATTAAGGTGGGCAGACTAGATGGGCCGTGGGCCCTTATCTGCTGTCTATTTCTATGTTTCTATGTTTCTATAAGTACTTGGCAGAAACCAAATAGTAGCAACATTCCATGCTACCAATCCCAGGACAAGCAGTGGCTTCCCTCATGTCTGTCTCAATAGCAGACTATGGACTTTTCCTCCCGGGAAATTATCCAAATCTTTTTTAAACCCATTGCTGTTAACCACTGTTACCATATCCTCTGGCAACAAGTTTCAGAACTTAACTATTATTTGAGTGAAAAAAAATATTATCTCAGGACAAGCAGGTGACATATTCTAACATGTGCATGACATCACAGAGCCCAATATGAACAGCCCAAAAGTGTAGTATCATTTTAACTCTTTAGAAGTCTTGAGACAGTCTGTACTGTGCATTCGCAAGTGTCTTCCGATGGCTTGCGGGACCATCCATTCTTAGTTTTCTGTGAAGCTAAGATGACTTGTTTTTTGGAATTCTTCCAAGGCACTTTTTTTCCCTTTAATTTTTGTGCCTTCCCGTGTTATTTTTCTGTTTATTACTTTTATTTTCTTTGATTTCCTGTGAAAAAAAAATTGATTTTTGTTTATTTCCACTCTTCTGGGACTAGGTTCCTGTGCCCCCTTTCAAGCTGAGGTTCCTGCGGGGTGCCTTGAACCTTTTTCAGTCTCTTTTTTTTACTTGACCCCCAGTACCGCTTGATGTGAACTTAATTTAATCTAATCTTCTATTTGTGCGTCGCGCACAGCTATGCAGGCTCAAGGCAACTTACAGAGAGAAGAGGGAAGAAAGAGGGCAGAGCAGGAATAGGAAGGAGGGGAAGGTGAGGGGTAAGGGACAGTGATTAACTAGCAGGAAGGGTATAGATAGAGATTCATTTAAAGTTCAGGTGTCAAAGAGAAGGGTTTTCAGTTTCTTCCGGAATAAGGTGTAGCTAGGCTCTGTTCTGATTGTTTCTGCCAGATCATTCCAAGTTTTCACTCCCAGGAAGGTTATGGAGTGAAATACACATGTGATACTCTGGTATTGCCGACAGAACTTTATCTCCAGACACATGCGCCCTGTTATCAGTGCTGGATTACCTTTTCCATCTGTCCGTCACTGGTCTCAAAACACTTCAGTACGTGTCCACCTCAGTGCTATCTGTGCTTTTCATGTACACTTGGACAACAAATCACTGGCTTCACCCTTGATGTCTTAAGTCATGAAAGTCTCATGCATTCCAAGCCACTGATCAAACCTCCAGTGGCTTGGGACCTCAATGCGGTTCTTACCACCTTGATTCCAACTTCTAATGACTTGGCCCATTTTTTTTTTAGTTCAAAAATAACTACGCTGAGATCAACATGTGCAGATTCAGAGTGTGAAGATCTAAAGACATTAGACAACTCAGATATGTGCTTTCTGTCTGACCTAAATTGGACAGAATTTAAAAATCCGGATTTGGGCGAATTTAATGAACTATACGCTAAATAAGTCCTTTGGACAATTGTCCTTCAATCATTTTAAAATCGGCACCCCAAGAATTTGAAAAAGAAGTCTAACTGGGTTGGGTGAATTTAATGAACTATACGCTAAATAAGTCCTTTGGACAATTGTCCTCCAATCATTTTAAAATTGGCACCCCAAGAATTTTTAAAAGAAGTCTTTAACCAGGTTACTTTTTTAATTACAAAATGGTATATTTCTCATGGAGTTAGGACATATTATAACTACACCAATACTTAAGAATCCAAGGGAATCTTTAACCCTCGTCAGTAATTACAGACCTATAGCAAATATACCGTGCTCTTCTTTGTTAAACTATTGGAAGGCCTGGTGAACATTGAATTAACAAATTATCTTGATAAATTTAATATTCTGCATGCTTCATTCCTGCTGTAGTATGGAGACTATACTGGCATCTTTGCTTGATTATCTTCATCAGCTATTCAGAAGAGGTGTGAGTGCTCTGATCTTACAGTATGATCTTGATAGTGCCTTCAATCTTGCTGACCATAAAATCCTCATAAGATGCCTGGATGAAATTGGAATATCTGGGAATGTCCTGAAATGGTTCACAGGCTTTTTTGGATAGTCGAACCTATCAGGTCCATTCTAACGACCATTCTTCCCATAGATGGAAAAATTCAAATGGAGCCCCTCAGGGTTCTCCACTTTCTCCAATGTTATTTAATCTTTACTTAATTTATTTCCCAAGGAAATCTATTTTCTTTTAAGATCAAATTTTACAATTATGCAGATGACATAACTATCATTGTCCCAATCTCGTCCTTATCACCTGAAACTCTACAGTTGATAACAACGATCATTCGGGTAGTAGAATCATGGATGAGAGAATTTAAATTGAACACAGAAGAAACTAAGTGTTTTCTAGCAACACCTTTAGAGAAAATAAAAGAAGACACTGCAACCTAATGGTTAGTGCAGTGGGCCAAGAACCTGGGGAACTGCAGCTCCTTGTGACCCTGAACAAGTCACTTAACCTTCCATTGCCCCAGGTAGAGAACTTAATTGTGAGCCCACTAGGGACAGGAAAAAGTACCTGCATGTACTATGTGTAATCCACTTTGTGAGTACAATCATAAATAAGAGGAAAAGGAGGCCGCTTTGGTTCTCAAAAATAGTAGCTGAGAAGGTAAGGAATAAGAGGTTAGCTTTCATAAACTATAAAAGATCACAGAAAGAGAAAGACAGGCAAAAATATCTGGTAAAGTTAAGAGAGGTTGGTCGTGTAGTCAGGAAAGCAAAGATGCAAATGGAAGAAAAAATAGCTGACATGGTAAAATGGAGATCGCTCTGGATTAGAAACTGGTTATTGGACAGACGCCAGAGGGTGGTGGTTAATGGAAGTTGCTCAGAGGAAGGAAAGGTGAGTAATGGAGACCATTAGGGTTCAGTGCTGGGGCCGATCCTGTTCAATATAACATAGTAACATAGTAGATGACGGCAGATAAAGACCCGAATGGTCCATCCAGTCTGCCCAACCTGATTCAATTTAAATTTTTTTTTTTTCTTCTTAGCTATTTCTGGGCGAGAATCCAAAGCTTTTCCCGGTACTGTGCTTGGGTTCCAACTGCCGAAATCTCTGTTAAGACTTACTCCAGCCCATCTACACCCTCCCAGCCATTGAAGCCCTCCCCTGCCCATCCTCCTCCAAACGGCCATGCACAGACACAGACCGTACAAGTCTGCCCAGTAACTGGCCTAGTTCAATCTTTAATATTATTTTCTGATTCTAAATCTTCTGTGTTCATCCCACGCTTCTTTGAACTCAGTCACAGTTTTACTCTCCACCACCTCTCTCGGGAGCGCATTCCAGGCATCCACCACCCTCTCCGTAAAGTAGAATTTCCTAACATTGCCCCTGAATCTACCACCCCTCAACCTCAAATTATGTCCTCTGGTTTTACCATTTTCCTTTCTCTGGAAAAGATTTTGTTCTATGTTAATACCCTTTAAGTATTTGAACGTCTGAATCATATCTCCCCTGTCTCTCCTTTCCTCTAGGGTATACATATTCAGGGCTTCCAGTCTCTCCTCATACGTCTTCTGGCGCAAGCCTCCTATCATTTTCGTCGCCCTTCTCTGGACCGCCTCAAGTCTTCTTACGTCTTTTGCCAGATACGGTCTCCAAAACTGAACACAATACTCCAAGTGGGGCCTCACCAATGACCTGTACAGGGGCATGAACACCTTCTTCCTTCTACTGACTACGCCTCTCTTTATACAGCCCAGAATCCTTCTGGCAGCAGCCACTGCCTTGTCACACTGTTTTTTCGCCTTTAGATCTTCGGACACTATCACCCCAAGGTCCCTCTCCCCGTCCGTGCATATCAGCTTCTCTCCTCCCAGCATATACGGTTCCTTCCTATTATTAATCCCCAAATGCATTACTCTGCATTTCTTTGCATTGAATTTTAGTTGCCAGGCATTAGACCATTCCTCTAACTTTTGCAGATCCTTTTTCATACTTTCCACTCCCTCTACGGTGTCTACTCTGTTACAAATCTTGTTACATAAAAATATGTTTGTGAGTGACATTGCAGAAGGGTTAGAAGGAAAGGTTTGCCTTTTTGCAGATGATACCAAGATCTGTAATAGAGTAGACACCGAGGAGGGAGTGGAAAACTTGAAAAAGGATCTACAAAAGTTAGAGGAATGGTCTAATATCTGGCAACTAAAATTCAATGCAGAGTAATGCATTTGGGGATTAATAATCGGAAGGAGCCGTATATGCTGGGTTGGGAGAGGCTGATATGCACGGATGAGGAGAGGGACCTTGGGGTGATAGTGAAAAAACTGTGTGACAAGGCGGTGGCTGCTGCCAGAAGGATGCTGGGCAGTATAAAGAGGTGTAACCAGTAGAAGGAAGAAGGTGTTGATGCCCCTGTACAGGTCATTGATGAGACCCCCACATGGAGTATTGTGTTTAGTTTTGGAGACCGTATCTGGCAAAGGACAGCGGACTGCTGGGCACGATGGACCACTAGTCTGACTCAGCAGCGGCAATGCTTATGTTCTTACTTAAAGCGGTCCAGAAGAGGGCAATAAAAATGATAGGAGGTTTGCTCCAAAAGACGTATTAGGAGAGACTGGAAGCCCTGAATATGTATACCTATAGGAAAGGAGGGACAGGGGAGATATGATTCAGATGTTCAACTACTTGAAAGATATTAACGTAGAACAAAATCTTTTCCAGAGAAAGGAAAATAGTAAAACCAGAGGACATAATTTGAGGTTGAATGGTGGTAGACTCAAGAGTAATTTAAGGAAATTCTTCTACACAGAGAGGGTGGTGGATATCTGGAATGTGCTCTCGAGAGAGGTGGTGGAGAGGAAAATGGTGACAGAGTTCAAAAAAGGATGGGATGAACACAGATGATCTAGAATCATAAAATAGTAAATATTGAAGAACTAAGGCCAATACTGGGCAGACTTGCACGGTCTGTGTCTGTATATGGCCTTTTGGTTGAGGAAGAGCTGGGGAGGGCCGCGTGAGCGGACTGCTGGGCAGGATGGACCATTGGTCTGATCCAGCAGCAGCAATTCTTATGTTCTTAATGGCTGGGATGGTATAGATGGACTGGAGTGAACTTTGACAGAGACTTCAGTGGTTGGAACTTAAGCACAATACCGGGCAGAGTTTGGATTCTTGCCCAGAAATAGCTAAGAAAAAATAAAATGAAATATTTTTTAGATTGAATCAGGTTGGGCAGACTGGGTTGACCATTCTGGTCTTTGTTTGCCTCTTCTACTATGTTACTATGTTACTCTGAGGAAAGGGATGTTACTAGTGGTGTGCCTCAAGGTTCTGTTTGGCCTATTCTTTTTAATATTTTTATAAACTATATTGCTGCAGGGCTGTCAGGTAAGATTTGCTTGCCTATTTGATGATGATACCAAAATTTGCAATAGAGTAGACACCCAGGATGGTGTGAATAACATGAAGAAAGACCTGGTGAAGCTTGAAGAATGGTCTGAAAATTGGCAGCTAAAATTTAATGCTAAGAAATACAAGGTCATGCATTTGGGCTGCAAAGACCCGAGGGAACGGTACAGTTTAGGGCAGGGGTGCCCAAAAGGTCGATCGCGATCGACCAGTAGATTGTGAAGGCAATGCGAGTCATTCGCGGAGCCCATCCCGGGCTCCATGATAGTTGCGTTGCCTTCATGTTCTACCTACATCCCGACGCCGTAAATAGGATGCAGAAGCTCCGGACTGATCTGCCTTCCTCTCACCGATGTCAATTCTAACATCGGAGAGGAAGTTCCCGGCCAGCCAATTGCTGCCTGGCTGGCCCGGAACTTCCTCTTTGACGACAGAATTGACGTCGGGGAAAGGAATGCTAGTTGGCCCGATGCTTCTGCGTCGAGAAGCAGGGAGAGCTTGGGGCGGTGGTGGTTTGAGAGCCTGTTCGCCGATGGGGCGGGCAGGGAGAAAGAAAGAAAGGGGGGACAGGGAAACAGAAAGAAAGGGGGGGGACAGGGAAACAGAAAGAAAGGGGGGGGACAGGGAAACAGAAAGAAAGGGGGGGGACAGGGAAACAGAAAGAAAGGAGGGACAGGGAAACAG
Organism: Geotrypetes seraphini; assembly: GCF_902459505.1. NCBI lineage: Eukaryota > Metazoa > Chordata > Amphibia > Gymnophiona > Dermophiidae > Geotrypetes > Geotrypetes seraphini. Next base: position 135,705,109 of record NC_047088.1, on the reverse strand, counting down.
AAAGAAAGGGGGGACAGGGAAACAGAAAGAAAGGGGGGACAGGGAAACAGAAAGAAAGGGGGGACAGGGAAACAGAAAGAAAGGGGGGGACAGGGAGACAAAGAAAGAAAGGGAATAGGCAGGGAGACAGAAAGAAAGGGGGGACAGGGAAACAGAAAGAAAGGGGGGACAGGGAGACAAAGAAAGAAAGGGAATAGGCAGGGAGACAGAAAGAAAGGAGAGAGAAAACAAGAAAGGGGGCAGGGAGACAGAAAGTCAGACAGAAAGGAAGAAGGGGGACAGGGAGAGTGGAAAAAAAAGTTTGGGGAGGGAATGAGGTCTGGAGGAGAGGAAGCATACAGTAGGCTGAAAGAAGGGAAGAAATATTGGATGCACAGTCAGAAGAAGAAAGTGCAACCAGAGACTCATGAAATCACTAGACAACAAAGGTAAGAAAAATGATTTTATTTTCAATTTAGTGATCAAAATGTGTCTGTTTTGAGAATTTATATCCGTTTTGAGAATTTATATCTGCTGTCTATATTTTGCACTTTGGCCCCTTTTACTAAACCGCAATAGCGGTTTTTAGCGCAGGGAGCCTATGAGTATCAAGAGCAGCGCGGGGCATTCAGCGCAGCTCCCTGTGCTAAAAATTGCTATCGCAGTTTAGTAGTAAAAGGAGGGGGGTATATTTGTCTATTTTTGTATAGTTGTTACTGAAGTGACATTGCATACTTTAAATTCATCTGCCTTGACCTCTTTGAAAAAACCCTGGAATATAAATGATAATTAACATTTTCTCTGCGTACAGTGTGCTTTGTTTTTTTTTTTAATTTTTTTGTTGGCAGACCATTTTGACTTGATCATTTTTAAAGTAGCTCGCAAACTGAATAAGTTTGGGCACCCCTGGTTTAGGGGGTGAAGACGTTAAGTGCATGGCAGAAGAGTGGGACTTGAGTGTGATAGTACATGATGATCTTAAGGTGGCCAAACAGGTTGAAAAGGTGACGGCGAAAGCTAGAAGGATGCTAGGTTGCATAGGGAGAGGTATGGCCAGAAGGAAAAAGAAGGTATTAATGCCCCTGCATAAGACTCTGGTGAGACCTCATTTAGAATATTGTGTAAAATTCTGGAGGCCGCATCTTCAAAAAGATATAAAAAGGATGGAGGAGGTTCAGAGGAGGGCTACTAAAATGGTGCGTGGTCTTCATCATAAGGTGTATGGGGACAGACTTAAAGATCTCAATCTGTATACTTTTGAAGAAAGGCAGGAGAGGGAAGGTATGATAGAGGCGTTTAAATGCCTACATGATGTAAATGTATATCAGTCGAGTCTCTTTCATTTGAAAGGAAGCTCTGGAATGAGAGGGCATAGGCTCAGGAATAATCTAAGAAAATACTTATTTGCAGAAAAGGTGGTAGATGCGTAGAACAATCTCCCAGTAGAGGTGGTGGAGATGGGCTGTGTCTGATTTCAAGAATGCCTGGGATAGTCACGTAGGATCTGTTAGAGAAAGGAAGAGATAATGGTTACTGTGGATGGGCACACTGGATGGTCCATTTGGCCCTTATCTGCCATCAAGTTTCTTTGTTTCTATGTTTCACAGTAAACGGAAGTTCACGGTAGCAGCCTACGTGAAGGCCTTGGTGGTGCTACCAAATGTGGTGGGCACTCTGACAGGAGGACCCTTCTCTTTCTTTGATTCCTTGGGTCCTGGAGTTTCTGCAGGATGGCCTGAAGAAGGGATTTGCGATGTCTTCATTCCGGGTTCAGATTGCAAGTCTTTCATGTATGGGCCCTCTTGCTTTGAGGGGTTCATTGGCTGTACATCTGGATGTGGTAAGTTTTCTGCACGACGCAGTTCGGCTGCGGCCTCCTTTGTGCCTTCCCTGTCCAACGTGGAATCTAAATCTAGTTCTGCGCTCTGTGGCTCGTCCATCATATAAGCCTTTGGAGCAGGTATCTTTGATGAATCTCACAGTCAAGACGGTCTTTATTGTGGCTATAACTTCAGCCTCTTTTCTGCAGGGATTCCGCGGTGATGCTGCATACTGTTCCTTCTTTCTGAAGGTGGTTTCTACTTTCCATATGAATCAGGAAGTTCGGCTTCATATGTTTGGTTTCTCTGGTTCGAAGGACCAGAACTGGGTGCTGCGGTCCCTAGACATACGCAGACTTTTGTTGAGGTATTTGGAAGTAACCAACAAGTTTCGTCTCTCTGACCACCTATTTGTTCTGGAGGGTTTTGCCTGCAAAGGTAGGCCAAATCTCTAAGGCTACCATGGCCAGGTGGATTTGCTCAGCCATTTCAGTGGCTTACATGGTGGCTGGGAAGATGCCCCCCTTAGGGGTGCGGGCTCATTCAACCAGAAGAGTGTCCTTCTCTTGGGCAGGGCTGTGGAGTCGGAGTTGAAGAGTCAGAGAAATTTTGGGTACCTGGAGTTGCAGTCGTGGGTACCAGAATCTGAGGAGTCTGAGTTGAAGGATTTATCTACCGACTCCACAGCCCTTAATGAGATTTGTAGGGCTGCTACATGGTCCTCCTTACACACCTTCACCAATTTTTACAGGATCAATGTGGCGACCAAGGAGGATGCCTCTTTTGGTTCCTCTGTGTTGGCAGCAGGCTCATCAGTCCCACCCTGCCTTTTCGGGACTGCTCTCTTATGTCCCACTGATCCCGGAATAAAGTGGGATTGCACAAGAACGAAAGATAATATTTCTTGTAAATCCTCACTTTATTCAAGGAACCCGCCCTGTGTCTTCTGATTCGCTGATTGTCTGCCTTACAGGTACTGGTAAACTGGATTTTTGTTTCTGACCAGCCTTTATGAGAGTGCCATCTGACTGGGTTTAGCACTAAAATTGTGTGTGTGTGGTTCTCTAGTTCAGGCACCCCCTTCTGAATGCAGGCTGTGTCTCCTCTTAGCACTGTTTTGTCGTTCAGGTTTTCAGTGTTTCATAACTTGTTTTTTCTTTTTGCATTGTTGTTGCATTTGTTTATATGAACAGAATTGATTTGCTTGTTGGTGAGTTCCCTGTTCCTCTCTCTCTCTTGTTTGTTATCCTTTACAGATGTTTCTTGCTGACAGGAGTCTAGAGGAGCATTCTCAGTTGTAAGGTGTGAGAGGGAGGGGGGTAAAAGTTTCAAATGTTTGAGGCTTCCTACAGATCCCTGGCGGGAGGAGGTAATTTGGTGTCAGGTCAAAAGTGCGCCGGGACAAAGGCGTGAGCAGACAATTGAGCGCAGCGCAGAGGCGCGCGCCAAAGAAAATTACTGTTTTTAGGGCTCCAACGGGGGGGCGTGGGGGGGAACCCCCCCCACTATACTTAATACAAATCGCGCTGCGTTGTGGGGGGTTTGGGGGGTTGTAACCCCCCAAATTTTACTGAAAACTTCACTTTTTCCCTGTTTTTAGGGAAAAAGTTAAGTTTACAGTAAAATGTGGAGGGTTACAACCCCCCAAACCCCTCACAACGCCCCCACAACGCGGCGCGATTTGTATTAAGTAAAGTGGGGGGGGTTTCCCCCCACGCCCCCCCTGTTGGAGCCCTAAAAACAGTAATTTTCTTCGGTGCGCGCCTCCGTCTTGCGCTCAGTTGTCGGCGCGCGCCTTTGTTTTCCGTGTTGTTGTCTATGAACTGGTAATTTACTGTAGTTTATTCCGGTGCAAGATTACAGTAAATTAATCTTCCCTTGATGAATGAAATTAAGGTTCCTGGGGTTGTACAAAACTGCTGAGCAAGACTTATTTGCATTTTTGTTTTATGTTAGCAGAATACTATGGAATGGACTGAAGTTTTTATAGTATTAGATCTGATTTTTAAATCAAATAACATACCTGGAATTCTTATTGTGGATGTCTATGATCACATACACACTCAGTTGTAAATTGTCTTGTTATGCAAAACAGCAACTGGCTTATGAAATAGAAGTATAAAATTTTCATAATGAAGAGCCGAAGGATGTTGTTATGGTAACTATCTTTAGCTGGCATCCAAGCTGAACTCTTGAGGGTATAGGAGTATCAGGCTGTTAAAGTTAATTCTGTTTGCAAGCTGTAAATTTAGAAATATTAAATTTACAGATCTAGTTTGGAAATATATACCTTATGTGTCTTTGGTACATTATTACTGTATCATATAGGTAGAAGTTCTATCCTGAAGATTTATTTGCTTGTGTATATAATAAATTCAAGCTGAAGAAAGATCTGTCGAGACAATTTTTAATTGGCTGTGCCTTCTGGGATAGTTTACTCTAGTTATGTATGCTGAAAATACTCTTGAGATTTCCCCTTGAATATTAAACCTGTAAATTGAGCTCAGTATAATCTTGCTATCATATTTTATAGATAAAAGAGATTAGATACCCAAGTTTTATATTTTGTTCAAAGCTTTGTTTTAAGTGTAAGGTGGTTCTAATACTCATAAGTCTGCCAGAAAATTGCAGCCACCACCAATTTGTCCTTGGCTACAAGTGCATTTGCCATTGTAAACACATTGTTTGTTTTTTACCTAATTTAACGCGTTAGGGATATTAATTGCCAGCCGTAGTGGTAAAAGCTTTGACTCTCATAGAATTCCTATGAGTGTAGGAGCTTTTACTGGCAGGGCCTGTGATTAAAAAAAAACCCTAATGTGGCTTCATAAAATGGGGGGTAATTTTAGAAGCTAAGAGGGCATGGATTAAAATGTGGGGCTATTTGTATTTGTTATGTATTAACCTTTACATTTTGCTAGACCAGTTCATGTAACTGGATTGGGTTGTGTTCTTTCCTGACTAGCAGATGGAAGTATAGACTTAGCATCACTTTTGTAAGGACTGGTGCATACTGGAATTCCTCAGTATTTCTTTGTTTCCAGCAAATAGTAGGTGGACTAGTGCAATGGGATACAGAAGTTAGGCCTGACTTCCCAAGGTGCAGTCCATAGCCTGTGTGTCTTGTGGTTGAATTCAGGGCCTTTTAGCTCCTGAGGTTTGATTCACGTACTTTACCGCAGTGGAACCAGGAGCCAGTGTAGCCTGATAGCTTCCCATAAAATTTTATTTGTGGTGTTTAGTTTACTACTCCAGTCATATTTTTTTTTTCTGTATTAATACACTGTCAGGGTAGTGATTCTTTCTTACTCCCATTTTCTTTATTAATACCATTTTGGTGTTTGTTTGTTTTTTTGTTCAAAAGTTTTTATTGAATTTTTAAGCCAAGACAATAACAAAGAAGTATAACTAGGATGGTCTCGGGACTTAGGGATCTCCCTTATGATGAACGTCTGACCAGACTGCGCTTATATTCTCTCAACGAGCGCAGAGAAAGGGGGGACATCCATACCCCCAAGTACTTGATAGATGTCTGGGCCCAAGAGAACAGAAAGTTACCCTCCCAAGTGTCTGGTATTGTAGAGGGAATAGCCAGAACTGTGGATTTTTGATAATTAAGTGCAGAGCCAGAATAAAATTGGAACTTCTCTAAGGAGTTCAAAAGATGAATAATGGAGCGCTGTGGTTGAGTCAGTGTAAAAATCAAATCATCTGCGAAGGCTAGTGCCTTAACCGTCTGACTAGGAAATGCAATTCCCACCACATCTGGATTGTTAATTATAGTACTTAGGAAGGGCTCTAAATAAAGCAAAAAAAGGAGTGGAGATAACAGGCAGCCCTCGGCTAATCGGAAATGCTTCAGTCGTGATCTCATTAACCAACAGCCGTGCAACTGGGCCTCTATATAAAGTCCTTATTGCCCGTGCATACCAGCCAGAAATGCCTAAATATTCTAACACCGCAAACAAATAATTCCAGTCTACATGATCAAAAGCTCGGGCCGCATCTAAACTAACCAGTAACATGGGTATATCTTGAGATTGAGCATGGGCCATGGCCAAAAACACCTTCCGGACATTGTGCACCACCTGTCTATCCTTCCCAAATCCCACCTGAGCAGGCCCTATAAGTCCAGGAAGGAAAGAAGACAGGTGATCTGCCAATATTTTTGCTAATATTTTAGTATCAATGTTAAGAAGCGATATAGGGTGATACGAGTCAGGAGAAGTGGCATCCTTGCCCTGTTTTAAAATTAGCTTTATGAGGGCTTCATTAGCTCCTGCAGGAAAACTCCCCCCCTTTATAACATGGTCATAATAGTCTCGCAATGGAGGTCCAAGCTGAGAGGACAGCAGCTTGTAAAATTCGGCTGTAAAGCCGTCAGGTCCTGGGGCAGAATAATTGCATTGAATCTGAATTGCCTTCTGTAATTCTCTAAGGATAAGGGGCGCATTAAGGATCTCCACTTATGATTCAGTTAACCTCGGGAGAACCGAATCCTCCAAATAATCCCCTATAAAAGTATCCGCTCCCCGGTCCCTTTGCTCATAAAATTCTTGAAAATACTTCAAGAATAAATGGGCTATCTGGTCCGTTTTATGTTGCAGATTTCCCACTTCATTTTTGAGACCAAATATAAACCGCTGTCCTCTCGCCCGTTTTGTCAAATAAGCCAATAATTTCCCTGAACGATTACCATAACGATGATATTTAAATTTCTGGTAAAACAGCATCTTTGTCGGACGCTCATGTATATAGGAATTAAGAGCCGTTTCTATAAACAATAGTTTCCTTCGATGCTGGAGTCGGGCAAACAATATAATGGCGCTTTGTAGCTGTCAAATCACATTCCAAACTAAGAATGCCCCTAGATAACCTTCTATTGCGAGCGATGACATAAGCAATACAATCCCCCCGTAATACTACTTTAGCTGTATTCCAAAATAATTCCGGTTCATGAAGATTCTGACCATTAAATTCCAAAAACTTTTCCCACTTTTCCTGTAAAAAAGAGTGAAAATGTGCATCTGAAAACAAATAGCTAGGGAAACGCCAGCGAGAGGGACCTCGGATACCAAAGCCCATATTGATATCTACCCAGATCAGTGCGTGATCCGAAATAACCTAGGGTCCAATGGTGGCCTCATCAATATTAAGAAAAAAATGGTCTAGTAGTTAAAATGTAATCGATGCGAGAAAGTGTGCCATGAGCACGGGATCTATGTGTATAATCTCGCTCCTTGACATGAAGCAAACGCCAAGGATCAACCAAATCCAAGGTTGTACATAAATACGGGATGCCACGCAGACCTGATCCCCCAGATGGAACTCCTGGGTTGGACCGAACACAAGTCTGATCAAGTACCTGATTAAAATCACCCGCCACATACACTGGTTCAGCTACGCGCTCCAACTGCATAGCAATAATATGTTCAAAGAAGGAATGATCATACACATTAGGGGCGTAAACGTTTAGCAAGTAAAATGAATATGTACCCACTATAATATAAAGTAATAGAAACCGACCCTGCGGATCGGACTACACAAGACGGGTCTTACACGGCAAAGATTTGTGAATTAAGAGAGCTACCCTAGCCTTTTTCTGGGGAGAGGAGGCCGCATACACCGCCACCACCCAAGATCTTCTCAATTTGGCATGTTCAAGATCTGTCAGGCGAGTTTCTTGAAAACAAACTATATCTACCTTATGGCGTTGTAACTGAGTCAGAATTTTTGTTCGTTTAATAGGGGATGTAATGCCAGAGACATTCCAGGACATAATATGTAGTGTGGTCGCTAGGGACATGGGAATCTGATGAAAATGACAATACGTTGCCACACCATTTTGGTAACAGAACCAATGTTCCCGCTAAGCTGCGCTGGGGTGCGCTGACGCACAAAATATTACCTCGCAGCGCACAAGTTCCTCGTCACAGCGCACACAGTGTAGAGCACAGTTCTTCAACCGCCGGTCCGCAAACAAAATCTTGCCGGTCCGCGAAGGATTCGGTCCCCGCCGCAACGAAAGGCCGGCGTCAGCTGACTTGCAACTTCCTGTTGCAGTCGCTGTGCCGGGACTCCTGCCTTCGCCGGGACTCCTGCCTTCCACCGCGTTTGCCTCCTGCCTTGTCTCCGCACCTCCAGACCAGCAGCGGCAGCTGTGTATGCTTTTAACTTCGGCACAGAGCTGCCCCTAATCAATAGTTTAGCGCGGTTTCATAAGGCAGCCTCGGGGCCTTTGCTAGGCCGGCCCACATCGCATCATCGAAGCGGGCCGGCTATCAAAGGCCCCGAGGCTGCCTCATGAAACCGCGCTAAACTATTGATTAGGGGCAGCTCTGTGCCGAAGTTAAAAGCATACAGAGCTGCCGCTGCTGGTCTGAACTCTTGGGCCGCTGAAGGAGGGCAAAAAGCAGCTGTCCTGGAGGTTTCCCTTCCTCTCGCCTTTACAGGTTCCTTTTTTCCACCTTTTTTTTTTTCCTTCAAACGGCAACGGGCCCCAGCATCGACATCAATCAAGTAAGTTCCACTGTCAATCAAGCGGTTCTGCTCTGCCAAAGCTTCCCCTGTGACATGAGCCAACCTCAGGGGAAAGAAAGTGACCCACAAAGGTGAGGGGAAGGGGGGCAGATGATGGAAGTTGGGGGGGGGGAGAGAGAGAGAGAGAGAGAAGGGGCAGATGATGGAATGGAGGAGATGAGAGAGAGAGAGAAGGGGACAGATGATGGAAGTGAGAAGAAGGGAGAGAGAGCAGAAGGCAGATGGATGTCAGTTGAGAAGGGAGAGCAGATGCTGAATGGAAGTGGGGAAAGAACACATACTGGATGGAAGGAGGAGATAAATAAAGGGGGAAGAAAATAGTAAGATAATGGAGGGGTGAGGGAAAGGGGTGACAAGCTGTGTGTAGACACAGTGAAAAGAGGGAAACGGGACTAAATAGTAAGAAAGAATTTAATTTAGATGGAGGCAGAAAATAGAGAAGGAAGACCAGAGAAGAAAAGGGAAGAGAGAGCAGAGAATGATCAGATCTGAGTGGAGGAAATGAGAAGAGAGATATGCTAAAAACCACAGGGGGGAGGGAAGGATAGAGATGCCAGACCATGAGGGGAACAGAAGGAAGATGATGGATGCTAGACCAAATTGGGGGGTGGGGGGGGGGGCAGGAGGAGAGATGGCAGGGAAAGACAGACAGTGAATGGAAGGGGCAGATGCTGGACTGAAGAGACAGAGAAGGTTATCATGCTGCTGTACCGGGCCATGGTACGCCCTCACCTGGAGTACTGCGTCCAGCACTGGTACTTTAAGAAGGACACGGTACTACTCGAAAGGATCCAGAGAAGAGCAACTAAAATGGTTAAGGGGCTGGAGGAGTTGCCGTACAGCGAAAGATTAGAGAAACTGGGCCTCTTCTCCCTTGAGCAGAGGAGATTGAGAGGGGACATGATAGAAACATTCAAGGTACTGAAGGGAATAGACTTAGTAGCTAAGGCAGGGAGAACGAGAGGGCACTCTCTAAAGTTGAAAGGGGATAGATTCCATACAAACGTAAGGAAGTTCTGTGGTAGAAAGCAACATATTTATTTGGCTCATAACTTGCTGGCGCCCGATATTTTTAGCTCACAGTGAAAAAAGTTTGCTCACAACACCCGCCCGCTTAGAGGGAACACTGAACAGAACTATCCCAGTCTCCCAGCCACACCCAGGACAGAAAACAAGAAATAATGAGGTCCAGAGGTAAAATAAATTCCAAAGATGGCATGACTTCCCCCCCATCACCAGTCACAACACTCAAGGAGCTGTCTTGATAATATAAGAACATAAGAACATAAGAACTGCCATCTCCGGATCAGACCTTCGGTCCATCAAGTCCGGCGATCCGCACACGCGGAGGCCCTGCCAGGTGTACACCTGGCGTAATTTATAGTCCACCATATCTTTATATGCCTCTCTTAAGGAGATATGCATCTAGTTTGCTCTTGAAGCCTAGGACGGTCGATTCCGCAATAATCTCCTCTGGGAGGGCATTCCAGGTGTCAACCACTCTCTGAGTGAAGCAGAACTTCCTGACATTAGTCCTGAACCTGTCCCCCCTTAGCTTCATTACATGTCCTCTAGTCCGTGTCAAATTGGACAATGTAAATAATCTTCTCTGCTCTATTTTGTCGATTCCTTTCAGTATTTTGAAGGTATCGATCATATCCCCACGCAGTCTCCTTTTCTCAAGGGAGAACAATCCTAGTGTTATAAGTCTATCCTCGTATTCCAGTTTCTCCATACCCTTCACCAGTTTTGTTGCGCGTCTCTGCACCCTCTCCAGCAGTTTTATATCCTTCTTTAGGTAGGGAGACCAATGTTGGACGCAGTATTCCAAGTGTGGTCTGACCATTGCCCTATAAAGTGGCATTATAACTTTCTCCGATCTACTCGAGATTCCTTTCTTTATCATGCCCAACATTCTATTTGCCTTCTTTGCCGCTGCCGCGCATTGTGCCGACGGCTTCAGGGTCCTATCTATCAGTACACCCAGGTCCTTTTCTTGTTCACTCTTCCCCAGAGTTGCACCTGACATTGTATACTCGTATTCCTTATTCTTATTGCCTAAATGCATTACCTTGCATTTCTCCACATTGAACTTCATCTGCCATTTCTCCGCCCATGTTTCTAACCGACACAAGTCGCTCTGGAGTTCCTCTCTATCCTCCTGCGATCTGATTGCCCGGCATAGTTTTGTATCGTCTGCAAACTTGATGATCTCACTGGATGTTCCTTCCTCCAGGTCATTGATATAAATATTAAAAAGGATCGGCCCAAGTACCGAGCCCTGGGGTACACCACTAGTCACTTTCTCCCAGTCGGAGAACTTCCCATTTATGCCCACTCTCTGCTTTCGGTTTTCCAGCCATTTGCCTATCCATCTTTGTATATCTCCCTCTATGCCATGGCTTTGTAGTTTCCTGAGAAGTCTTTCGTGTGGAACTTTGTCGAACGCTTTCTGGAAGTCCAAGTATATTATGTCCACCGGCTTCCCACTATCAATTTGCTCGTTCACGGTCTCAAAAAATTGGAGTAAATTCGTCAAACATGATTTCCCTTTCCTGAATCCATGTTGACTGGGTTTCATTAAGTCGTGTGCGTCCAAGTGCCGGACTATGCTATCCTTGATCAGTGCTTCAATCATCTTGCCAGGGACAGACGTAAGACTCACAGGCCTATAGTTGCCCGGTTCCCCTCTCGATCCTTTTTTGAAAATTGGCGTGACGTTCGCTATCCTCCAGTCGTCCGGTATCTGTCCAGTTCTGATTGTCAGGTTTGCAAGTTTTTGCAATAACTCTCCGATTTCAACCTTCAATTCCTTTAAGACTCTCGGGTGAATTCCATCCGGTCCAGGGGATTTGTCACTTTTAAGTTTGTCGATCTGATAGTATATCTGGTCTAAGTCCACTTCAACTGTGGTGAGGCTGTCTTCTATTTCTCCTGCAAACACTTTCTCCGCTTCAGGTATTGTTGAGGTGTCCTCCTTCGTAAAGACGGACGCAAAGAAGGAATTTAGTTTGTCTGCGATTTGTTTATCTTCCTTGATGTACCCTTTTCTTCCCTGGTCGTCCAGGGGTCCCACTGCCTCTTTTGCAGGTTTTTTCCCTTTCACGTATCTAAAGAAGGGCTTGAAGTTTTTGGCCTCCTGGGCTATTTTTTCCTCATATTCCTGTTTGGCATCCCTCACCGCCTTGTGACATTTCTTCTGATCATCTTTATGTTTGTTCCTCTCTTCAGGAAAAAAGAAAATCAAAAAAGAAGTCCCCTTATCTACTCCCCCCACCACCTCCCTCCCACCCTCCCAAAACCTCCCCCATCCCTATCCAGTCCCTCTCCCTGTGCTAAACACAGCAACAGAACCTCACCCAAATGGTCTCGCTGGTGTGTAAGGGCTCAATAGAATGCCTTCCCGAGCCCTGAGTCAATGAAATTATTGACACAGAGTAAAGAATCAGAAATACATAGGTAACCCACACAGTATTACAATAAATCTTATAAAGTATAGAAAGTGCAAACAAGAACCAGAATAACAGATATTGTGAAAATACAACTCGCCCCGCCATAGTCCTGAAAGTGTCTCAAGCAAAATCCAAGTAGGCTGCCCCGTTACAATCAGCATAGCAGCATACCAAGGAAGGATAGAAAAATGTGCAATCAACAACAGCCTCAGCTCGTGGGACTCTGCAGCAAGTGGGTGTTGAGATAGTTGGCAGCTTCCACAGAGGAATCAAAGGAGTGCCACTGGCCATGATGGTGAAATTGCAAGGTAGCTGGATAAATGAACATGAAGCACACCTTTTTCTCCGCCAGAGTAGTACATAAGGGGTAGAATAATTTTCGCTTTTCCGTTAATGCAGCAGAGTAGTCCTGGAAAATCCGAATCTCAGCATCCCCAAATTTTAATGTATCACAGTATTGTTTATACTGACGCAGAATTTCCATTTTATGATGGTAGTTAAGCACTTTGGCGATGATCATATGTGGTCGTGCGTCCCCAGTTCGCTCCCGTCCTATACGATGGGTGCGCTCAAGACAGAGGGGGCCCACATTTCCTCGCATGGGAAAAGTATCTCGTAGCCAGATCTCCAGCGTGTCCAACAGAGCAGGACCCACCACCGTTTCGGGGAATCCCATAAATCAGAGGTTAGATCTACGGGATCTGTTTTCCAGATCCTCCAGGCGTTCTGCCTGCTGGCGAGTAAGGTCCTTCAAGGCCTGTAAATTGGTGGTCTGGGCCTCCTGAGCATCTAATATCCCCGACACCCTGTTCTCCAGCTCATTAGTGCGGTGGACTGTGTCCGTTATAGTAGATTCCAGCCACAATAGCTGTTCGGAGAGGCGATCAAGGCCTGGCTGTAGCGCCAGCGCTACATCCTGTGTAATATCCCTCAGGGCCTCCGAGGAAAGATGACTCACCGCTGTCGAAGAGCCGGCTGCCATCTAGTCCTCCGCGGGTTTTGGACGATCGCTATCATTTTTCGTTGCGCAGGAGGCCATCGGCAGTGTCGTCGACGCTAGGAATTTATCCATGCACCAACCCTCCTGAAAAGTATTGCAGTCAGGGGCTCTATGCACTCGGAGCTGGCAGAAAAAGCGCCGATTTCTGACTCGGGGCTCAGGAGCTCAGGCAAGGAATGTCTGCCCGGGCTTACTGCATCACGTGAATATACATGTAAAATGTTTTTAAAAACAAATGTGTCTCATTGAGATAGAAAAGAAATGAGATTAGTGCAGTGTGTGCTAAGATCGGAGTGATAAACCTGCTGAACGGGAACAGTGAAGCTTATTTGAAATATACTCGAAAGTGATTATTTTGTAATGTTATAAATGTGAATTATGTTTAAAAATGTGAAAGAAGTAGCCCATAAATCTTATGTGCAACGGTGTTATGCAAGGTAACTGATTGCATATGTATGAAAACGTGCCATGTGGAGTTGAAAAAAACGATATGAAAAGTGCATAAATAGCTAAGCAGAGGAGATGATCGGTGAAAAAATAGTATGATATTTAATTTGTATTGCTTTATTCATCAGATTCTAAGAGAAAGATGTATGATGATAAGTAGATAAAACAAGGATGTACATTAATCCCACCCAAGCCAAAAAGATGGGTTTCTCTACAAGTTTCAAGTTTATTAGAAATTTTGATAAATCACTTATTCATAATTTACTAAGCGAATTACAATAAAATCCAAAGTAAACATACAACATACAATTTAAAAATTTAGTTAAAAAAAAAGGGTTGGACAAACAGACATACCGATAAAACTAAACACGAAGGGAGCAAGGGGGTAAAGTCAAAAATGTGGCCATAAGGAGGCAATGTATAAACGTTGCATATGGGACAGTCCAACTATACAAAATTATTGGACTCAAATTTGGACTTATCTTGGATATGTCCATAAGAGGAGGTGCAGACCATACCCTGAAACTGTTTATTGGATGATATGGCAGATATTGTTGAAGGAATGAGTATGTCATTCCTATTCCTGAATATTTAGATAGTCAGTCCCATCTCATGAGATCTCTTGTAGGAAGTTTCATTTGCATAGTTTTGCTCCTCCCCTCTCAACCTGTAGACTGCCCTCCAACTTCCAGTTTGTTTCCTACAAGTGAGACAGTAGGAGGTAGTCTTTTCTGCTCGTGTTTATTTTCTCTTTATCTACAGTATTTTATCGCTATTTTGCATACTTTCATACTGCAGAGGATGAGACAGTTCTGGCTGTGGGAGATCGCAGACTTTATAGGGCAAATTCTGCTTCCAGGGGATTGGCTACTTTGCAGTGTCCCTGCCTGGTCAGCCTGCATTCTCAGTTTGAGGCTCAGGGACCATCCCCTTGGGAGTATTGCTCACATCAGGTTCATCTGCTAGTGAGTTTAAGAGCAGGCTGCGTGGTGGTTTATCCAGGATTGGGGCCAAATGCGTTCCTCCACCCTTTAGTGTGTGCGGGTTCCTGGAGGGTTGGAGATCTCCGGCTGGCGTGTTGGGCCCAAGAGGCAGTCAGAAGAAAAAATTGTGTTTTAGAAGGTTTAGTGCAGTGTCTCGCAATCTTTCGCGAGCCGGAGCACACTAAACTTAGTGTCCTCGGCTTGAGACACCCAGAAGTGCGCGATGTCACTGTGATGATGTCACGCACATGCGCAAAGGCCCTTCAAATGGGCCCTGCGCTAGTAGTGGGGGATACCTGCAAGGAAAAGGGCCGTCTAGAGAGAGAAGAAGAGGCACTGATGCGGGCTGCTTGCCTACAGGATGTGCCTCTCTTCGCGAGAGGCACGTTCTGTAGGCAATCAGTCGACGCTTCTCCTCCTCCTCCTTAGTGTGCCGTGGCTCACCTGAAATCTCAGGAGGCACACAGATTTTCGATATACTAGTTTAGTGGGTAGTCATGGGTTCCTCCACTTGAAAAATCCTAAAAACGCTGGGTATTTGCGTTTTAGTTTACCTTTCCCAGGCTGTTTTTAGCAGTAAAATCGCTGCTGTGGCAGCCATCTTGGATTTCTCGATCTGAATTAAAATCATTTTATCTACTTCAAAACCAATTGATTTTGCTCAAAACTGGTTGGGATGGACTCCTCAGGACAGGATGCTGTGGATTCATACCCTGTTTGTTGCAGATTACTGTGAGAGAATTATTCGTGTTCCACGTGTTGTGCAATGGGGGGGAGGTAGCATCTGTCATAGTTCCCCCTGACCATTCATGAGATTCATGTATCAAAAGAGTCTAGAGTTGTGCCAGGGAGCAGTGCAAGTGCATCCTCAGCAAAGCGCAGCCATGATTCGATGCCAAAATCCCAGAAAGGCTCCAGAAGCTCAAAACAGGGTCCAGAGGATATCTCTGCCCCTTTGGGGCCAGGATATCTCTCAGAGTTTATTAATATGAAGTTTCAGGCTTATTTAGTTAACAAGGGTTTGTTGAATCTGTCCAATCTTGTGATCCTTTTAGCGCCAGGGGTTTCTTAAGTTTAAGTTTTTTAAGTTTATTCATGTTTTTGATTAAACGCTTATCTAGAGGTACTAAGCGTTGTACAAAGATTTTAAAAATAACAAGGACATTACATTTAAAAAAAATTAAACATACGTAATTCTTAATAAGACATACTTGGGTGACTACTTTATTAGCCATGAGAAACAATAGGAAAGAGGGGAAGAACTACAATTTTTTTTTTTTAAAGAAAAAAGGTACATAGATGGAAAACACATAAGGGATGGGATTGGAGAATTGTTGGCATAGATATATATCAATGTTGAAAACTGTTAAAAGCAGTGCATTAACAATTAAAGGCATCTTTAAAAAGAAAGCACTTTAAACTGCTTTTGAAATTCTGCAGGTTTAGTTTGGTTCTTAAATATAGAGGAAGAGAATTCCAAGTCGTAGGAGTCATGCGTTAGAGGATGGTCCGTCTACGGATGATTCAGATGATCTGGATGCTGTTTTTATGCCTTTAATTTCTCTGGCAGGTACTTCTACAGTGGGGGATAATGCTGCCGGAAGATCCCATTGTGCGGAGACTGTTCAAACCTTCAGCGCTGATAGGTATAAGAACATAAGAAATGTCCAATCCTTTCTTGAACCCCAGTACCTTACTCTGCCCTATTACGTCCTCTGGAAGCGCATTCCAGGTGTCTACCACACGTTGTGTAAAGAAGAACTTCCTAGCATTTGTTTTGAATCTGTCCCCTTTCAACTTCTCCAAATGCCCTCTTGTTCTTTTATTTTTCAAAAGTTTGAAGAACCTGTCCCTCTCTACTCTCTCTATGCCCTTTAAGATCTTGTACGTCTCTATCATATCCCCTCTAAGTCTCCTCTTCTCCAGGGAAAAGAGTCCCAGTTTCTCCAATCTCTCAGCATATGAAAGATTTTCCATCCCTTTTATCAGACGTGTCACTCTCCTCTGAACCCTCTCTAGTAACGCCGTGTCTTTCTTAAGGTACGGCGACCAGTATTGGACGCAGTACTCCAGATGCGGGCACACCATCGCCCGATACAACGGCAGGATAACTTCTTTCATTCTGGTAGTAATACCCTTCTTGATTATACCTAGCATTCTATTCGCTCTCTTAGCGGCCGCTGTGCACTGTGCCGTCGGCTTCATTGTCATGTCCACCATTACCCCCAAGTCCCTTTCTTGGGTACTCTCTTTCACTAACATCCCTCCCATCGTATAGTTGTACTCGGGTTTCTGCTTCCCACATGTAATACTTTACATTTCTCAACACTGAACTTCATCAGCCATCTCGTCGCCCTTTCTCCTAGTTTGTTCAAGTCCCTTTGCAATTCTTCGCAGTCCTCTTTAGTCCGAGCTCCACTAAATAGTTTGGTGTCGTCTGCAAATTTTATTATCTCACAATTCGTCCCTGATTCTAGATCATTTATGAATATATTAAATAGCAGCGGCCCAAGCACCGAGCCCTGCGGGACCCCACTCGTTACCCTCCTCCAGTCCGAGTAGTGGCCCTTCACTCCTACCCTCTGTTATCCCAGGACAAGCAGGCAGCATATTCTTGACTGATGGGTGACGGCACCGACGGAGCCCCGGTACGGACAATTTTAGAGTGATTGCACTCTAAGAACTTTAGAAAGTTCTAGCTAGGCCGCACCGCGCGTGCGCGAGTGCCTTCCCGCCCGACAGAGGCGCGCGGTCCCCAGTTTTCTTAATTCCGCGGAGCTAAGAAGACGCGTGTTTCCAACGGCTGTTGGAAGTTTTTTTCTATTTCACTTGCCTTCCCGCTCGCGCGTATTTTTTTCTTCATATTTTATTTATTTCTTTCTTTTTTTTACCCTTTGTGTAAAAAAAAAAAAAAAAAAATTATTATTTTTCATTTTTTTATCGAATCTGACCCGGCGGGGCCTGTTGGCACCATCGAAGCCTCGGGCTTCGATTTTGCTACAGCAGTATTTCCCTTCATGCCCCCGTCACCGGGTTTCAAAAAGTGTCAGCGGTGTGCGCGCCCTATCTCCCTTTCCGACCCACACAAGTGGTGCCTCCAGTGTCTGGGTCCGGACCATAGGGCTGAAACCTGCACCCGCTGTAGTTCTTTACAAAAAAGAACTTAAAAAAATCGACAAATTCAGCAGCGGATCCTTTTCGGTACCGCTATGGAAGTTGCACCGGTATCGACGTCGACGACTTCCTCCAAGTCGACTCCGACTACCTCGGCACCGCCAGATCCATCGTCGGTGTCGACTCCTGTAGGTAAGCCGGCTAAGAAGCCTTCCCCTACTGTTCTAGGCCCGCCAGTCGAGCATGCAGTGAGCCAAGTCCTGCAGACTGAGCGCCGGCCCCGTAAACGCTCCGCTCCCATTGAAGTCTCTGCATCGTCATCGGCATCGACTTCACCCGAGCGTCGAGCGGCACCGAAGGTACCGAGCAAGAAAAAACCGGTACCGGTGCCATCGGGACCAACGTTGGATGAGCGCATTGCCTCTATCCTCCAGGTCCAGCTTAAGCAGCAACTACAACAGTTGCTCCCGGCTCTATTGTCTCCGAACCTTCCAGTGTCGGTACCGACTGAGCCTTCGGTGCCGTCTGTCGAACAGCCTCTGTTATCGGCATCGACTGTTTCGGCACCGCAAAAATCTTTGTCCATGCCCGTTCTATCAGCAGAACCAAAACGGCGTGCTACTCCTACGGTGTCGGAACCGGTACTGGTCTCTGAACCCCGTACCGTACTACATTCCCCAGGTACCGTCTCCACTCGGTCTGGTAAATCGGTACACAAGACCAAACATACTGATACATCGACTCCACTTTCCCAGGGTCGTTTACAATCGGTACGGGACCCTGACTTGTGGGACGATTCAGATGATCCCCTCGGTACCGAGGAGGATTACACATCTGATGAGGAGGAACCATCGGTGCAGGATACTACTGCTAAGCCAGAGCACTCCTCCTTCACAAAATTTTTAAAGGAGATGTCAGACACCCTGTCTATTCCTTTAGAGTCTGACTCTAAAAAATCCAAGGCATTTTTGGATGCCTTAGATTTTGACCAACCTCCTAAAGAGTTTTTAAAGTTACCCCTCCATGACATCTTGAGGGAAACTTTTTATAAGAATCTGGAAACTCCTTTGACAATCCCAGGAGCCCCAAGAAAACTAGAATCTCTATATAAAGTGATTCCAATACCTGGATTTGACAAACCCCAACTTCCTCATGAATCCCTGTTGGTAGAGTCAACCCTAAAGAAGACTACAGGAGCCAGTATGTATGCCTCTGTCCCTCCTGGTAGGGAAGGAAAGGCCATGGACAAATTTGGAAAGCGTCTTTACCAAAATGCAATGCTGGCCAACCGTTCAAGTAATTACGCTTTCCACTTCTCGTTTTACCTGAAGCACCTCATTCAACAGGTAACCTCTTTTCAAAAGTATATTCCGGACCGTAAACTTCCTGCTTTTCAGCAATGTACCTCTAGTCTTCTGCAACTCAGGAAGTTTATGGTCCGTTCTATTTATGATACTTTTGAACTGACGTCTCGTGCTACTGCTATCTCTGTAGCAATGAGAAGATTGGCATGGCTACGGACCTCAGAACTGGACGTAAACCATCAGGACCGGCTTGCCAATGCTCCTTGCCTAGGGGATGAGCTGTTTGGGGAGTCCATGGATACCACCACACAAAAGCTCTCCGCCCATGAAACTAGGTGGGACACCTTGTTGAAAAACAAGAAGAAACCTCCTCCTCCTCGTCCATTCAGGCAACAACCTTCATATCAAAGGAGGTTTTCTGCTCGACCGGCGCAGTCCCATCCTCCTCAACCTCGCAGGCAGCGTCAGCAGCAACAACAGACTCGTCAACAACAGCAGCCTGCTGTCAAACCAGCTATTCAACCTAAGTCGACACAGCCCTTTTGACTCCTTTCTCCAGGACATTGCCAGTCTTCCTCCCTCGTGTCCTCTACCTCAGCCCATAGGAGGTCGACTACAAGTTTTTCTATCTCGCTGGGAAGCAATCACCTCCGACCAGTGGGTACTTGCTATCATCGCCCACGGCTACTCCCTAAATTTTCAGACTCCTCCACCTCTAAGTCTGCCAAAAGAGTCTGCTTCCAGCAAGGCTCAATCCCTCCTCCTCGCTCAGGAGGTTCACTCCCTCCTTCTTCTCAATGCCATCGAACCGGTTCCTCTGGACCAGCAAGGCCTGGGATTTTACTCCCGGTACTTTCTTGTACCCAAAAAGACCGGAGATCTCAGACCAATATTAGATCTCAGAGATCTCAACAAATGTCTGGTCAAGGAGAAGTTCAAGATGTTATCTCTTGCCACCCTATATCCTCTTCTTTCTCAGGAAGACTGGCTATGTTCCCTCGATCTCAAGGAGGCGTATACTCACATTCCAATTCATCTGATGTCCAGACAATATCTGCGCTTTCTTGTCAATCAACATCATTACCAATACAAGGTGCTACCCTTCGGCCTAGCCTCCTCGCCCAGGGTATTCACCAAATGTCTGATTGTGGTCGCAGCTTATCTCCGCTCCCACAACTTTCAAGTCTTCCCTTACCTGGACGACTGGCTCATCAAGGCTCCTTCTCCTCAGTCCGTTCACAAAGCCACGGATCAGACCATTTACTTTCTTCGACTGTTGGGGTTCGAAATCAATCTACCCAAGTCGCACCTCATTCCGACTCAGCGGCTTCAATTCATTGGAGCCATTCTGGATACTGTTCAGATGAGGGCTTTTCTTCCTCTAAACCGCCTTCACACCATCCTTCATCTCTGTCAGCAGGTGTTCCAGCAACCTTCCATCTCTGCGAATCACATGATGGTGCTCTTGGGACACATGGCCTCCACAGTACATGTCACTCCCTTCGCACGTCTCCACCTGCGTACTCCTCAATGGACCCTAGCGACTCAGTGGTCACAAGCGACGGATCCTTGTTCACAACACATATCTGTGACCTCGTCTCTTCGACAGTCGCTTCTTTGGTGGTTGAAATCATCAAATCTATCCAGAGGTCTACTGTTCCATCTACCTCCTCATCAACTGGTCATCACCACGGATTCCTCCCCCTATGCATGGGGAGCTCACTTGAACGAGTTCCAAACTCAGGGGTTTTGGACCACCCAGGAAAAGAAACACCACATCAATTTCCTGGAACTCAGAGCGATATTTTACGCTCTCAAAGCCTTCCAACATCTCCTTTTTCCTCAGGTTCTTCTCATTTGCACAGACAACCAAGTTGCAATGTATTACATCAACAAACAGGGAGGGACGGGATCCCGTCCCTTATGTCAGGAGGCTCAAAGGATTTGGACCTGGGCGACTGCTCGTCACTTATTCCTGAAGGCAGTCTACATTCAAGGGGAACAGAATTGCTTAGCAGACAATCTCAGCAGAATTCTTCAACCTCACGAATGGACTCTCGACCCTTCGACTCTCCAGTCCATTTTCTCTCAATGGGGCACACCTCAAGTGGATCTTTTTGCAGCTCCCCACAACCATCAACTGCCCCTGTTTTGCTCCAGACTTTACTCTCCTCACCGTCTGGAACCCGATGCATTTCTCCTAGATTGGACCAATCTCTTCCTTTATGCATTTCCTCCTCTTCCGCTCATGCTGCGCACCTTATTCAAGCTCAAGAGGGAACAAGCTACCATGATTCTCATCGCTCCACGGTGGCCCAGACAGCATTGGTTTTCCCTTCTACTTCAACTCAGTTCCAGGGAACCCATACCTCTTCCTCTGTTTCCTTCACTGCTTACACAGCATCAGCAAACACTGCTTCATCCCAACTTACAGTCTCTGCACCTGACAGCTTGGTATCTCTCGGGCTGACTCCAGCTCATGCTCTCCTGTCTCAGCCTGTTCGTTCTATTATTGATGCCTCCAGGAAACCGTCCACTCTTCAATGTTACCAACAAAAGTGGTCTCGCTTTTCTTCCTGGTGCCGGTTACATCACCATAATCCCATATCTACAGCAGTGGGACTGGTGTTGGACTATTTATTGTCCTTATCTGACTCTGGTCTGAAATCCTCTTCGATAAGGGTCCACCTCAGTGCCATTGCAGCTTTTCATGAGCCGATTCATGGGAAACCCCTCTCAGCTCATCCCTTAGTTTCAAGGTTCATGAAGGGCCTCTTCAATGTGAAACCACCTCTTAAAGCCCCTCCTGTTGTTTGGGATCTCAATGTGGTTCTTTCTGCGTTGATGAAGCCTCCTTTCGAGCCGTTGGCCTCAACGCATTTTAAATTTCTCACTTGGAAAGTGGTCTTTCTAATAGCTCTCACTTCTGCCAGGAGGGTCAGTGAGCTTCATGCGCTGGTGGCGGATCCACCTTTCACGGTTTTTCACCATGATAAGGTCGTCCTCCGCACACATCCCAAATTCCTTCCTAAGGTTGTGTCTGAATTTCATCTTAACCAATCCATAGTTCTACCTGTTTTTTTCCCAAAACCTCATTCTACTCCAGGTGAACAGGCTCTGCATACCTTGGATTGTAAACGTGCTCTGGCTTACTATCTTGATCGCACCAAACCTCACAGATCATCTCCTCAACTATTCTTGTCATTTGATCCTAACAAGTTGGGTCATCCTGTCTCTAAACGCACTCTATCCAATTGGCTTGCTGCTTGCGTTTCTTTTTGTTATGCTCAGTCAGGCCTGACACTGGAAGGTTCTGTCACAGGCCACAAAATTAGAGCTATGGCAGCGTCTGTAGCTTTCCTCCGTTCCACTCCTATTGAGGAAATCTGCAAGGCTGCTACTTGGTCCTCAGTTCATACTTTTACATCTCATTATTGTCTGGATGCATTCTCCAGACGGGATGGACACTTCGGCCAATCTGTTTTGCAAAATTTGTTTTCCTAATGGCCAACCTTCCCTCCATCCCTCTTTTTGTTAGCTTGGAGGTCACCCATCAGTCAAGAATATGCTGCCTGCTTGTCCTGGGATAAAGCACAGTTACCGTAACAGGTGTTATCCAGGGACAGCAGGCAGATATTCTTGCGTCCCTCCCACCTCCCCGGGTTGGCTTCTTAGCTGGCTTATCCTAACTGGGGACCGTGCGCCTCTGTCGGGCGGGAAGGCACTCGCGCACGCGCGGTGCGGCCTAGCTAGAACTTTCTAAAGTTCTTAGAGTGCAATCACTCTAAAATTGTCCGTACCGGGGCTCCGTCGGTGCCGTCACCCATCAGTCAAGAATATCTGCCTGCTGTCCCTGGATAACACCTGTTACTAAACTAAACTAAACTAAACTAAGCCTTAAGTTTATATACCGCATCATCTCCACGCAAGCGGAGCTCGACACGGTTTACAAAGCTTAAAAATACAAGAAGAGGGGAGAGAGAGTTTACAAGGGCATATGAAAAGGGGGGGAAGTAGGAAGGAGATGTTATATATTAGAGTAAGTAACTGTGCTTTTCCTACCCGCCAACCGGTTTCTGATCCATCTATGTACGTCTCCTTCTACCCCATGGTTCTTCAATTTCTGGAGTAGGCGTTCATGGGGCACCTTGTCAAAGGCTTTTTGGAAATCTAGATATATGATGTCTATGGGGTCTCCATTGTCCATCTGTTTGTTAATTCCTTCGAAGAAGTGCAATAAGTTCGTTAGGCACGATCTCTCCTTGCAGAAACCATGTTGGCTGGTTATCAGAAGTTCGTTTCTTTCAAAATGTTCATCGATGTTTTCTTTTATCAGTGCTTCCGCCATTTTCCCCGAAACAGAGGTCAGACTCACCGGTCTGTAGTTTCCCGGGTCACCTCTCGATCCCTTTTTAAAGATGGGTGTAACGTTGGCTATCTTCCACTCCTCCGGGATCACGCCCGTTTTCAGGGATAGATTGTAAATTTGCTGCAGTAGTTCCACTATTTCCTCCTTTAGTTCCTTCAGAACCCTTGGATGGATTCCATCCGGACCCGGGGATTTGTCAGTTTTTAATTTTTCTCTCTGCCTGCATACATCTTCAAGGCTCACTTCCATGGATGTTAATTTTTCTGCTTGATCTCCATTGAAGAATTGATCGGGTTCCGGTATGTTGGATGTGTCTTCATTTGTAAATACAGATGAAAAGAACACGTCTGCTACTTCTTTCTCCTCCTTCACCACACCCTTCCTGTCTCCGTCGTCCAGCGGTCCCACCTCCTCCCTAGCCAGCTGCTTCTCTTTAACATATCTAAAGAACGGTTTGAAATTTCGTGCTTCCCTGGCTAGCCTCTCTTCATACTCTCTTTTGGCTTTTCAGTGACATTCCTTTTGATACTTCCTGTGCTCTTTCCAGTTCTCCTAATTTTTGTCCTTTTTCCATTTCTTGAATGAATTTTTCTTATTTCCTATCGCTTCCTTCACTATTTTAGTTATCCATGCCGGGTCTTTTGTTTGACTCTTTTTGCACCCCTTTCTGAATCTGGGGTTATACAGATTTTGCGCCTCACTCACCGTGTCCCTGAAAAAAGACCAGGCATGTTCTACCGTTTTCCAGTTCCTGGAAGTGTTCCTAAGTTTCTTCCTTACCATTTCCCTCATTGCTTCGTAGTTTCCTTTTCTGAAGTTAAAGGTTGTTGCTATGGTTCTCTTTCCTTTCGGTATTCCAACCTCAACCTTGAACTTGATCATATTGTGATCGCTGTTTCTCAACGGTCCCACTACTTCTACTTCCTTTGCAGGTCCTCTTAATCCATTTAGGATTAAATCCAGAGTGGCATTTCCTCTCGTAGGTTCTCTAACAAGCTGCTCCATGAAGCAATCTTGTGTAGCCTCCATAAATTCTGTCTCCCTAGCGCATCTTGAGCTTCCAAGATTCCAGTCTATCCCGGGGTAGTTGAAGTCTCCCATAATAACCGTGTTACCGCTTTTACATTCTCGCTTCATCTCGGCTTCCATTTCTTTATCGATATCTCCAGTTTGCCCAGGTGGACGATAGTATAGGCCCAGCTTTATTTCAGGCCCTTTCCTTCCCGGTATTTTAACCCATAGCGATTCTAGCTTGTTGGTCATCTCTGCTGTGTCCATTCTTGTTGATTGTATACTTTCTTTTATGTATAGGGCTATTCCACCTCCTTTCTGGCCTGACCTGTCCTGGCGATAGAGCTTGTACCTCAGCAGTGCTGTATCCCATTTGCTTTCCTTATTCCACCATGTTTCAGCGACTCCAATGATGTCTATGTCCTCTGCATTGGCCATGACTTCTAATTCCCCCATTTTATTTCTTAGGCTCCTTGCATTAGTATATACGCAATTTAGATCCTGGTATTTCCTTATCTACATTTCCTTTCCTTGTGCTTCGGTCCTTGGTTTCTTTTTTTTTTTGTTACAATCTTCCTAACCTCCTCTTCTGGGTTAGTTGACTCCTGTAATTTGTCCCTTGTTTCTTCCCAGTCTTTTTTCCCCTCAGTATCTTCACGGGATACCTTCTTCCGAATCGTCGACACTTGGTCGACTGTCAGCTTTCCCCTTCTTCTTAGTTGAAAGTCTGTTCTATTCCTCTCCTGACGTTGTTTGCTAGAAGTCTAGTTCCCTCCGTGCTCAGGGGCAGTCCATCTCTCCTGTAGAGCTTGCTCTTGTCCCAGAACGTTGTCCAGTTCCTCACAAAGTGGAACCCTTCTTCTTCACACCATTTCCTCATCCACGCATTTATTGATTGTAGTTCCTCCTGCCTCTTCACATCTGCCCTTGGTACCGGTAGGATCTCTGAGAACGCTATCTTCTGGGTCCTCATCTTCAGCTTATTTCCCAGGATCTTGAACTGTTCTATCAGCGTGCTTCTCCTGTAGTCTCTCCTGCTGATCTCAATACTTTCACGAATTGAAATTAGAGACTTATCAGACCTCAGTAGCGCAAAGCTATAGTCTAACTGTTTTCCTGACTATCTGGCCATCACAAAGATGCTCACAGATAATAATAATAATAACTTTATTCTTGTATACCGCATTACCATGGAAGTTCTATGCGGTTAACAAATAAAGAGACTGTACATTTACAGCGAAGTTACAATTTCAGTAATGTTACACTTACATTTAGGATGATACATTTACAGTGATGTTACATTTACATTTTAGAAGATAAATTTACGGCAAAGTTGTTTTTTTTTTTCTTCTTTTTTTCCGCTAGGTTGACATATACTGAGTAGTTACATTTGCTGTAAGTTACATGCTGCGGTGTTACAATAGTAGAGTTACATACGGCGGAGAAGAGACTGGGGGAGAGTCGAGGTCAGAGGGGGAGGCAAGTAAGAGGGTGGATAGATCAGAGGAATTTGTCACTGAGATGTGCTGGAAGGTCCTCTACAAGTGGCAAAAGCTACATCTAAGCTCTATCCGATGGCTTTTTGTTTCCTCAAAGGTGAATTCTCTGGTGGTACTCGCTCCCCAGTGAAGGTGATGTGGTGCGTAAGGACACCCAAGACCATAGAAAAGATTCTGTGATCAAACAACTTTTCGATTCTACGGCCTCTGGTTTGAAAGCGGTCGCAGTGTCATCCTTGTCACCAGGGCTTATCACTCGAAGATGCATCACGATCCTGACACTATCAATGATAGGAATCTTCCATTTTTGATCACCCGAGTGGACTACATGACTGATGCCTTATGACATGTTCAGCGTAGTGTCTCTGTACACTGGATGCTATGGATCAGACACTGGATGCTATGGTCTGGTGATTCTTCTTCCAAGATGACCCTAAGTAAACTGTCATTTAAGGGTCAGTTACTGTCGGTAAAGGTAATCAAATGTATGACTTATTGACTTTGGAGCAATTATATGTAGATGAAAAAGGAAGGCAAGCTAAGAAACGTTTTCTAAAATTATGGCTCCTCTATTTGAACATACTACCTGAGAGGGTACGTTTAACTTTTACAAGCACACTGTAACTTTAATTCTAACTACATGTAACATATCATAATTCTTATTTTAGTATGCAGTAATTCATTTTGAAGAAGAGAGGACAATTGAGTTCAGAGGGATTTGAACTAGGGAAATTCATATGATTAGACCATTTAATCTTTGTAGTTATGCTTCTATCAGAAATGTTAGAATAAGAAAAGAATGTGAGTTTGCTGTTTTCTGTGTATGTTGTTTATGATTAATGCAAAGACAATAAAGAAATTCAAATATAAAAAGCAGATAAATGAAAAAGGGGAAAAGGTATGAGAAATGAAATACTAATGGATAAATGGTGAACAGCATAAATCTGTGATGTCTGTTTGAATGATATAAAGACAGAATAGTGAAGTGTAATGTAATGTAATGTAATTTATTTCTTATATACCGCTACATCCGTTAGGTTCTAAGCGGTTTACAGAAAATATACATTAAGATTAGAAATAAGAAAGGTACTTGAAAAATTCCCTTACTGTCCCGAAGGCTCACAATCTAACTAAAGTACCTGGAGGGTAATAGAGAAGTGAAAAGTAGAGTTAGAGGAAAAATAAAAATAAAATAAACATTTTAACAAGACAGCATTGATCTAAATACTTTGGAAGGTAGAAGAGAGGAGAGAAAGGAATAGAAGCAGAAGGGGGAGCCGTTGAACAGTAAAATTCTGTGCAAGTGAATATGTGATATGAATACCTAATTCACTTGAGTGAACAACCCTATGCATTCAGAATTGGCTGTATTTAATTTCTTAAAATATAAATGAGATTGTTTCCTAACAAAATATTTTTGTTTGTTTTCTTGTTTTGTAGATGCCTTTGTAAATAGTCAGGAATGGACGCTAAGTCGATCAGTGCCGGAACTCAAAGTGGTGAGTAACTGATTTTGAGTCTTTCTAGAGACACACCTATCCAGTCAGGATACTTACAATGATTATGTATGAGCTAAATTTGCATGTTGATATATTTCATGCGTCTTCATTGTGGGTATCCTGAAAACCTGAATAGCTAAATGTGACCCAAGGACTGGGTTGAGAATCACTGATCTTGAAGAAAATTTTCAAAGCTATTTCTGCAAGTAGAAAAGTATGTTAACCTTTGAAACAGTGTTTTCTAAAGTTACTAATTCTATATATGAGTAAAAGTATACAAAAAAAGGAAATTGTGAACAAGTAGCCTTGGCCAAAAAGCATATTGGTTCCAGTGCATGCAAATCTCTGTCATGACTATTCATTAAGATCGCCTGAAAACTTGACTAGCTGGCAACTTCAAACATACGTAATAACAAATGTGAGATCATTTCTGTCCTGGTTTCATCAGAAAATCCTAATACTCCTGAATTTCTGAAATTTGAAAGAAATTATTTATATAATTAAAAGGCATGACTCTATCACTGATAACATTGTACTTTAGTACTTAAGAACATAAGAAGTTGCCTCCGCTGGGGCAGACCAGAGGTCCATCCTGCCCAGCGGTCCGCTCCCGCGGCGGCCCATCAGGCCCACTGCCTGAACAGTGGTCTCTGACTAATTTTGTAATTTACCTCTAATCCTGTCATTTACCTCGATTTTCAAAAGGCCTTTGACAAGGTGCCACATGAAAGGCTGCTTAGGAAGCTGTGGAACCACGGGGTGGGCGGGGATGTACACAGATGGATCAAGCACTGGCTGTCAGGTAGACTACAGAGGGTCGGAGTAAAGGGCCAATATTCTGACTGGCGGGGAGTCACGAGCGGTGTGCCGCAGGGATCGGTGCTGGGGCCGCTACTCTTCAACATATTTATCAATGACCTGGAAACGGAGGCAAAGTGTGAGGTTATAAAATTTGCAGACGATACCAAGCTCTGCGCCAGAGTTAGGACCAGGGAGGAGTGTGAGGAACTGCAAAGGGACCTCGATAAGCTGGAGGACTGGGCAAACAAATGGCAAATGCGCTTTAACGTAGATAAATGCAAGGTCATGCACATAGGGAAAAAGAACCCGTTGTTCGAGTATAAAATGGGGATGAGATTGCTGGAAGACACCGGACTTGAGAGAGACTTGGGTGTGCTAGTGGATCCATCCATGAAACCATCCGCACAGTGTGCAGCAGCCTCGAAGAAAGCCAACAGGATGCTGGGCATCATCAAGAGGGGTATAACAACCAGGACGCGGGAAGTCATCATGCCGCTGTATCGAGCGATGGTGCGCCCACATCTGGAATACTGCGTTCAATTTTGGTCGCCGTACCTCAAGAAGGACATGGCAGTTCTTGAGAGAGTCCAAAGGAGGGCAACGAAACTGGTAAGAGGGCTGGAAAACTGCCCATACACCGAGAGGCTGGATAAACTGGGGCTCTTCTCTCTGGAAAAGAGGAGGCTCAGGGGGGATATGATAGAGACCTTCAAAATACTTAGGGGCATAGAGAGGGTGGACAGGGACAGGTTCTTCAGACTAAAAGGGACGACAGGTACGAGGGGGCACTCGGAGAAACTGAAGGGGGATAGGTTCAAATCAAATGCAAGGAAGTTTTTCTTCACCCAAAGGGTCGTGGACACATGGAATGCGTTCCCGGAGGAAGTGATCCGGCAGAGTACAGTACAGGGATTCAAACAGGGATTGGATGGATTCCTGAGGGAAAAGGGGATCGTGGGGTACTGAGGGAGGTGCTGGGGTGTTGCATAAGTATAGACAGCTCACCAGGTCGTGCAGGTGCAAGGCCGGAGGGTTAGGACTTTGATGGGAAGATAGGACTCCGATGAGAAACCTAGGGGGCAAGGGGGCCCCTTCTGGTGATTAAGGCAGGTCATGACCTGTTGGGCCGCCGCGGGGGCGGACTGCTGGGCAGGATGGACCTGTGGTCTGACCCGGCAGAGGCACTGCTTATGTTGTTCTTATGTTCTTAAGTGCGTAGCGTTCTCTGCGAGCAAGGTTTCTTTTAGTTGTTTAGATCACCTTTTTGTATTCTTCAAGGGACGCCTCAAACATATGGTGGCGTCCAAAGCCTCTATCACGCGATGGGTCCAGGAGGACATTCTATACGCTTGCTTGATGGCAGGGAAGTGGTTGGCGAAAGAACTTCATGACTATTCCATCAGAGTGATAGCTACTTCTTAGACTCGGTCCAGAGGTTTTTTTCCTTGGAGGAGTTTTGTCTCATGGCTACTTGGTCTTCCGAGAGTGCTGTCTCTCAGCATTACTGGTTGGATGTGGGGGCGCATGCGGTAGATGTGTTTAGTGCGTCGGTTGTTGCGGAGGCGGCGTTTGTTTCCCACCAACATTGACACCCTTCCAGAGTTCTATGATTTATATTCTTTCTTTTTTAGCACAAGCGTATTGACAAGGGCTTAGCATTCAATTCCCTTCAGCTTCAAGTAGCAATCTTAGCTTGTTACAAGGGCTATGTATCTCGCTCTTCGCTTACTTCTCAGCTTCATGTAGTTGCATGGTCTGTGTCTGTATATGGCCGTTGGGGGGAGGATGGACTGGAGAGGGTTTCAGTGACTGGAAGGGTTTAGAGGGGATGGAGTAGATTTTGACGGAGATTTCGGCAGTTGGAACCCAAGCATAGTACCGGGTAGAGCTTTGGATTATTGCCCAGAAATAGCTAAGAAGAAAAAAATTTAAATTGAATCAAGTTGGGCAGACTGGATGGACCATTCGGCTCTTTATTTGCCATCATCTACTATGTTAGTATGTTCAGTTCCTAAAAGGAGTACAGTATATTTGTATACCTCTTAAGAAGCCCTGTCCAGAGTTCAGTCTTAAGGTACTTCTTCGCAGTTTGTAGAAGGCTTCGTTTCAACCTGGTCTTTTGAGACTCTAAAAGGCTGTGACATTGAACACGGTGTTTCTTGTGGCCATGGCTTCAGCTCGGCAGTTTTCTGAGTTGCAGGCCTTGTACGGTGGGGATTCTTATTTCTGATTTACAAATTCTGGGGTGTCAGTTCTGACAGTACCACAATTTCTTTCTAAGGTGGTGTCATCCTTTCTTTTATACTGCTCTCACTTTTCCTTCCTTCTCCTTGGGAGGAGGAATGGGGAGGCGAGCTTTTCATCACTACATTTTTTAAAAGTATGTAGCATTCTCCGCAATCTGTAGATTTCTAACGACTTTTAGTCATTTAGATCACCTCTTTTTCAAGGGATGCGACAAACGTATGGCAGCGTCCAAAGCCTCCATTGCTTGAAGGGTCCAGGAGGACATTCTTTACTCTTACTTGGCAGAAGAACTTCATGACCATTCAGCCAGAGTAATGGCGGCTACTTGGACATAGTCCACAGGTTTTTTACCTTGGAGGAATTTTGTCATGCGGCTACTTGATCTTCCAAGAATACTTTATCTCAGCATTACCGGTTGGATGTTGGGGGCACATGTGGAGGCAGCGTTTAGTGCTTTGGTTGTTGTGGAAGTGGCATTTGTTTCCCACCCAGATTGAGGATTGCTTTGCTACATCCCATTGGTCTATGGATTCATCTGCTGCTGTTGCTAGGGAAGGAAAAATTATGTTCTTACCTGTTAATTTTCTTTCCCTTAGACGCAGCAGATGAATCCAGAGCCCCACCCTTTCTGGATATTGTCTGTGGTTTTTTTCTTTTGCAACTTTCGAAGTTAGTTATTATTGAGGGTTGTATTCTGTATTATTGCCTTTTGAGATTTGTTATGGGAAAGAAGTTTTTTTTTCCATGCTATGCCTATTGATGGTTACGGATGCTTGGGCAAGGAGCTATACTGGAGATAACAGGAGGAGTGCCAGCCAATGGGACCACCTGTTAATCAGTTTCTCTATCTCCACCTGCTGGTAGATGCGTGCTATCCCATTGGTCTCTGGATTCATCTGCTGCATCTAAGGGAAAGAAAATTAACAGGTAAGAATATAATTTTTCCTTATTATGGTGCAATATTCAATTTTGTCCATTTTTTATAAAGTGGGGCAGTTCACTTTAAAAGGCTGACAATGACAAAACTAGATGTCAGACTGATTTAAAAGTCTAGCAGTAGACATTTGTCAATGCAATCTGTTGAACTGTTATAGAATTGTAATGTTAACTTTACTCTTTCTTGGTCAGGCCAAAAACTTTTCAATTGACCCTCGTTTATTGTCTGTCAATATATAAATTTATTTATTTAAAACATTTTTAATCTGCCTTTATCCAAGGCGGCTTATAAATTTCTATACATAATAAAATAGGCAAAAGACATTCATTAGATTGAGGAAAATGCAAAGTTACAATATTCTATCTGCATAGCCTCAACATAACTGCGTCCAGACTAATTCTTAAGTACCATCATTCTTCAATTAAATAAACCATTTTTCAGTAAAAACATTACTCAACAACTGTTATATATTCACTTTAAAAAATCTTGAACAAACAGATGGGTTTTAAGCAACTGTCTAAATTGCAGGAGGTTTCTACAAAGACGCAACGTTCCTAACAAGACATTCCACATCAGTGGACTGACTAAAGAGAGACAAGAGCTCTTTGTTCATACATACCAGATATTATTCTCTCTCTTTGTGTCCAGCAATAAATGATTCTCAGATCTCAGCTTCAACGATAGAATATACAACATCAAACATTTTTCCAAATAGAATGGTTGAAAATCATAAACACCCTGATGTATGAGTTTCAAAACTTTGAATTTAATGCGGAATGCTAAGGGCAACCAATGCAATCTCTTAAGAATAGGAGAGATATGCTTGTATTGAGCTACTCCCATAAGCAGTCATGCAGCCAAATTTTGTATCATTTGCAACGCTTTGATACGCATCTGTGGTAAGCCCAGATTGATACCATTATAGTAATCCACCTGTGATAATACCAAGGCTTTGAAGTACCTGCCTCAAATAAGTTGATTGAACTACTTTTGCAATTTGAGCTTTGAATGTTAGGTACGCATCAGTTGTTACACTGAGCATTCTAACTTCTTCACGAACCTTAATCAAATGAACGCATACATTCACCTCTTTAGGCCATAGATGTTCATCTACTTCACCAACAATCAGAATCTCTGTTTTATCCCAGGACAAACAGGCAGACTATTCTCACATGTGGGTGATGTCATCCACGGAGCGCGGATGCAAAGAGCCTCACAAGTAGACTTGCTTGTAGAAACTCAGAAGTTTCGAGTCTGCCGCACTGCGCATGCACGAGTGCCTTCCCGCCCAGCACAGGGCGAGTCTCCTCAGTTCTCAGTTTTTCACAGAGCCGAGAAGTCAATCTTTGATGCTCTGTGCTGAACTTAGTTCGCTTTGTGCCTTCTCTTCACCGCGATTTGTGTTTTATATTCTTATTACTGGATCGCTGCGCTTTTCTTTTTTTTTTTTTGTTGACTGACTGGCGGGGCCTGTTGCGTGCCCACAACCTGCAGGCTTCGACTTTGTGGCGGCTATCATCCCTTTTATGTCCCAACCAGTCACGGGCTTCAACAAGTGTAGCCAGTGCCAGCGTGCAGTCTCCCTCACTGACCCACACCACTGGTGTCTTCAGTGTCTGGGGCCTGACCATTGCCCGGAATCGTGTGTTCGCTGTGCTATCCTTCAACCTTGAGCCCTCAAATGTCGTCTGGTTCTGGTGGAGAAGCTTTTCAGGATAGATTCTTCAGCTACACCCTCGACCTCCAACTCAGTCAGACCTACTGCGGGGTGTCCTCCTGCCTCCACAACTCCGACCTCGAGTCTCGTCAAACCTTCCTCGTTTGGATCGTCCTTAACCTCGAGCAAATCTGCCAAGTCTTATCCTGAGCTTCCCTCAGTTCAGATACCTAAGCAGACAGTTCCGGCGGTGGTCCTCAAGTTATCCAAGCATCATTCCAAGCCGAAACATGCTTCTTCTGCCACCTTGGAGCCTTTAGTCTCAGCAAGTGGTCCAGTTTCAGACTCGGATCCATAATTGCAGGCTACTATCCAGACATTATAGAGCGGGAATTTGTTCAGTTATTGAGCAAATATAGTTTTGCCTCGACTCTGCTTCCTGCAGTTCAGCCTGGGTACCCAGCAGTCTCACAAGAAGTCGAATCCTTGCCTGTGCCTTGAGCTGAATCGACACACTCTATGTAAGGAGTCAAGTCTTTGTGAGTGGCTGGTCTGGAATCTACACACTCTATGCAAGGAGTCGAGTCTTTGCGAGTATCTCGACTGGAATTTTCACACTCTTTGCAAGGAGTCGAGTCTTTGTGACTGTCTTGCCGAGAATCCTCACTAGTACTGCCCGATTCATGATTCGAATCGGTTCACCGATTCAAATCAGGTGAATCGATTCGAATCGGTTCATTCTTAAGAAAAACTGGACTCACCGATTCAGCTCCGAGACCCGTTCAGGAAAGTTGAGAATCTGCAGGGTGGGGGGCTGGGAAAGCTGAGAATCAGCAGGGGGGGGGGGGGGCTGGTGAAAATTGGGTGATGATTTTCTTTGGGGCTGGGGAAGCTGAGAATCGTGGGAGCTGGGGAGGGGGAATATGGAGACTCTTTATTTGGTGATGCTCTTGGAAAGCTGAGAATCATCTCTGTAGGCTGGCGAGGGGGAATATGGGGCCTATTTCTATGGGGATGCTCTGGGCCTGGAGAAGCTGAGAATCATGGGAGCTGAGGAGGGGGAATATGGAGACTCTTTATTTGGTGATGCTCTTGGAAAGCTGAGAATCATCTCTGTAGGCTGGAGAGGAGGAATATGGGGTCCTTTCTTTGGGGATGCTCTGGGGAAGCTGAGTCTAGGGGAGGGGGCTTGGGAGGGGAATATGGTAGTGCTGCCCGATTTCCTTGATATTCCCTTGTTTAAATAAAATGTTTAAACTTAAAAAGCTGTGTCATTGAAAATGAATCAAATCGAAATACTTGTCACTGAATCGGGCAGCACTAATTCTCACACTCCATACAAGGAGCCGAGTCTTTGGGAGTGCTTTGAGATTCCTCGATCCAAACCACTGAGTCTATGGGTTTTCGATCTACAGCTTCCACTGCTATTCACTCACCAAAGGCATTGCCCATTTCGAGACATAGGACAAAGTCTTCTCGACCTCACATAAGACCTGCTTCCAGGCAGTTCTCTTGTCGCCGGTTGAGGCCTTCATCGAGGCATTCATGGAGGCGCAGGTCCTCTTCCAGAGAGAAGCCTTCCTCGTCCAGGCCTTCTAGCTCTTCGAGACCTCCAACTCCTCGATCGAGGACTTCAATCGCAGAGCCCGAGGTCTCAGCTGATTCCAATACCTCGAACCAGTCTGTATATTTGCTTGGTTACCAATACTCATAGAGGCCTCGCCTTCGTTTTCCACTCGAGGTGCCTCAAGGCCATCCAGTCCTTATCGAGGCCATGCTCTGGCAGACCAGTTATCCTTTTCCTCCTTCCTCCGTCAGATAGCTGAGGACCTGGATATTAAATTAGATGCTGGATCAAAGTACTCTAAGGAGTGTTTAGAGGAAATGAGTATGCCTCGACCTCCTGCAGAGTCTCTCAAGCTTCCTCTTAATAGACTTCTGTCTCAAACTTTCAAACGAAACCTCGAGACTCCTTATCCTATTCCTGCTGTTCCTGGCAAGTTGGAATCGATATATAGAGCTCTACATTGCGAGGGCTTTGAGATTTCACAACTATCTCATCAATCCCTTCTTGTAAAATCTTCAATGAAGAGGACCCATCCTTCCAGGGTTTATGCCACCATACCTCCTGGAAGAGAGGGTAGGACCATGGACAAGTTTGGCCGTCATCTTTATCAAAATTCGATGATGGCCTCCAGGGTTTTGAATTATAACTTCATTTTCACTACTTATTTCAAGTACTTGATTGATATTCTCCCTGGTTTTTCTAAAGTCTTTGGTCAGCATAGACTTTTGGAGTTTCAGCAAGTCACTGCTACCTTGGCACAACTCAGTTTACATCTTCTTCAGTAATTTTATGATGCCTTTGAACTTTCCTCAAGGGTCACTGCATTCTCGGTAGCAATGCGCCATCTGGCTTGACTTCGCACCATTGATATGGATCCCAATATTCAGGATCATCTGGCTAATATTCCTTGTGAGAACAATGACCTCTTTGTTGAATCCATAAGGCCGCCACCAAGAAGTTGTCTGAACATGAAAAATCCTTTGCTTCTATCAACAGACCAAAGCCAGCTCCAGCAAAACCTACTAGACCTCTTCCATCCTATCAGAGGCGTTATCCTCCAAGGGCAGCTCCTTACACTCGAGCACCCCCCAAGAAACAACAGCAGAAGCAACAGAAACCTCTGCCTTCTGCTACAACCAAGGTTTCTCAGTCTTTTTGATTGTCTCATACAGAGCATAACCTCCATCGTTCTGCCTCTGTCTTCCCCTCTCCCAATAGGAGGTCGTCTCCATCATTTTTACCATCGATGGGAGACCATTACATCCAACTTCTGGGTGTTGTCAATAATCAGGGAAGGATACTCTCTTCATTTCACTCATTTTCCACCAGAACTTCCTCCAAGACAGCATCCTTCCAGTCCATCCCAGACCACCCTTCTTCTTCAGGACGCTCAAGCTCTGCTTCGTCTCCGTGCCATTGAGGCAGTTCCCTTGGAATAGCAGAGCAAGGGGGTTTTACTCCCGTTGCTTCCTAGTCACGAAGAAGACGGGCAATCTGCGACCCATTCTTGATCTCAGGGCTCTCAACAAATTTTTGGTCAAAGAAAAATTTTGCATGTTGTCCCTGGCATCCCTTTATCCCTTTCTACATCAAAACGATTGGTTATGTTCTCTGGATCTCAAGAAGGCTTACACTCATATTCCCATTCATCCAGACTCCCATCAGTACCTCAGATTTCGGGTGTGGAATCTGCATTTTCAATACAGAGTGCTACCCTTCGTCCTGGCATCATCTCCCAGAGTGTTCACCAAGTGCCTAATGGTGGTAGCAGCAGCTCTAAGGAACCATGGTCTTCAGGTATTCCCTACCTGGACGACTGGCTCATCAAAGATTCAACATCTTAGGGGGTTATTGTAGCGACCCAATGGACTACGTTCCTACAAAGCTTTGTAATTCAAAATCAACTTTCCCACCACCTTTAGACCTCTCAGAATCTACATTTCATTGGAGCTATCCAGCTCAGAGCATTCCTTCCTCAGCAGCGTCTGGATGCTCTTCTTCACCTGTGTCACAAAGTCTTCCCTTTCTTCCCTTTTGGCAAGACACATGATGGTTCTCTTAGGTCACATGGCCTCGACAGTTCATGTGACTCTTTTTTGCCAGACTTCACCTCTGAATTCCTCAGTGGACCCTGGCATCTGAGTGGACGCAGTCTTGCGAACTACTCTATTGACACATTACAGTCTCTCCTCTAGTGGATGCTCTCTTCCAGTCTCTCATCAGAAGGTCCTCACGACAGATTCCTTGACCTACGCTTGGGGGGCTCACATCGACGATCTCCATACTCAAGTCCTTTGGTCCAGCACGAATATTCAGTGTCGTATCAATCTGTTGGAACTCAGAGCAATCTTCAATGCTCTCAAAGTTTTTGAACATCTTCTTCACGACCAGGTAGTCCTCATTCGGACGGACAACCATTACTATGTCAACAAGCAGGGAGGAATGGGATCTCTCTCCCTTTGTCAAGAAGCTCATGAAGGTTTGGACTTGGCAATCCTCCACAACACCTTCTTGAAAGCTGTCTACATCCAAGGGGCGAAAAACTGTTTGGCGGACAAATTGAGTCATTTTCTGCAACCTCACAAATGGACGCTCAATTCCTCGCCTCTTCATCACATTTTTTCTCAGTGGGGAACTCCTCAAATAGATCTCTTTGCATCTCCCCACAACCACAAACTGCCTCAGTTCTGCTCCAGGATATACTCTCTTCATCGCTTCGAAGCAGATGCTTTTCTGCTGGAATGGACGAATCCTTTATGCATTTTTTCCATTCCCTCTCATTCTCAAGACTCTTGTCAAGCTCAAGACCGATCATGCCACCATGATTCTGATAGCTCCTCGGTGGCCCAGGCAACTTCAACTCAGCAGCAGAGAGCCATAGCTTTTACCAGTTTTTCCGTCTCTGCTTACACAGAGTCAAGGATCTCTACTTCATCCCAACCTGCAGTCTCTACACCTGACACCTTGGTACCTCTCAACATAACTCCTCTTCAGTTTTCTCAACCTGTTTGAGACGTATTAGAGACTTCTAGAAAGCCTGCCACTCGACAATGCTACCACCAAAAATGAACTAGATTTTCTACATGGTGCATCTCTCATAACAAGGAGCCTCGAGATGGGGGAAAATGCTGAACTTTAGGGAGGGCAGGCCTTTGGGGGGGGGTGGCAGGCCTTCTGGGGAGGGGGGCCTTGGTATAGAGGTATTACACCAGGGAGGGAAGGAGGGGGTTCAAAGAGACATTCATATATCGGACTGGGGGTGGAGGGAAGAAATAATGGATCTAAAAACAGGAGAGGGTGGACATTGGGATTTAGGGAGGGAAAGAACATAAAGAGAGAAGTTGGACACAAGGGATGGTGAGGAGGGGGGTGGTTAGAGATATTGGATAGAAGGGTAGTTGGGAAGAGATGGTGGACCCTGGGGTGGTGGAGAAGGAGGGAGAGATGCTGGATGGAAGGGTAGTTGAGAAAATAAGAGAAGGTAGATCTGGAGATGGTGGGGTCCATCGCTGCAGCTGCGGGGATGGAGATGAAAAAAAAGAAAGATGTCAGACCTCCAGGGGAGGGAAGGGGAGGAAGGAGATGGAAGATGGATGGTTAGCACGGAGAAAGAAGGAGACCCTGCCAAGCGAGTTATCAAAAGACAACCAGAGCCTGGGACCAACATGATTTGAATAATGACCAGACAAGAAAAGGTAGAAAAAATAATTTTATTTTCTGTTTGGTGATTACAATATGTCAGATTTGATTTGTGTATCCTGCCAGAGCAGGTGTTAGACCGCAAACATGAGCTAGGATTTAACTGAGAGGAAAAGACTTTTTTGTTTGTTTATTTTGTTTACATCACAGCGCCAGTTTGTGTAGGAGAGTGCTAAGGAGGTGAAGAGGCTATTAAATAAACCCACCAGGATGTTTGAAAAAAAAACAAACCAAACAACAAACACCCAATTGGACAGGAGAATAGAATTGAAAAATCGATTCAATAGGCTGAATCGAATCAAATCGAATCAAAATTTTTTTTCCTGAATCAGGCAGCACTATTAAGCAGTGATGAAGCCACAGCAGTGCTTCACCTTATTGTATAGTGAACTATGGAATCACCGTGATTTTATAACTGTTTCTGAAATAAAATGGTGCTTAAATCTGTCTTGACAGTTCCTGTTTTGCAGAATTTTTATGTTTGAAACTTTATTATGACAAATCTTCATTGAAAGAAAACTGACAAATGGGTAAAATCATCAAGTTGTGCTTTTAACTAGCAAAATTTGGACTTGAGTAGATTTAGGAAAAAGGTGGACCAAAGTTTAGTGAGGATTATTGAGGGTAATAAATTATGGTGAAGGACCAAAGTTTAGATTATTGAGGGTAATAAATTATGGTAAAGGACACAGGTGTCAAACACAAGGCTTGCGGGCTGAATCTGGCCAGCCTGGCCTTTTTATGTGGCCCACGGCAATGCTCCTGAACTGCTCCTTTTCACACCCCAGCATGTCCTCCCTCCCACGCCGGTCCAACGTCACCGTCATGCCAGAAAGTCTGCCGGTTTCAGCAGCGATTCGTCAGTGTTGTCTGTAGCTATCCCTCCTGCCTTCCATCAGCCGCAGTCCACCCCAGACGGAAAGGGTTAGTTGCGCGTTATTGGAGACAGACGCGGCAGACGAAAAGCAGGAGGGGGAGCCACGTACACCACTGCCGAATCACTGAGGCCCAGTCAGAAAGATACTGAAGGGATAACAAACTCAACCACTATACTGTTACTGTTGAGTGACTAAAGAGTTACTTGAATTCAGGAAAAGTTACTTCATGAAAAATATTCATAAATATAGATTCAATAGTTGTCAATTTATATATCTGATAGAACTCTGCTCAGAGACATGAAGGCAATATGTTCCGCCTCACCACCCAATCATTGCAGTGTTCAATGTAAATTTGCTCCAGGTGAAAATTTTCTTTAACTGTTATGTTGCTAGCTACTACAGTTATGTTTAACCTTTTATCCAAATCTAAAGTATAAAAACAGATTTGTTCAAACTTAGCTTTGAAAAAATGGAACCAGCTACTTTTTCATAGCTAAGTTTGAACAAATCTGTTTTTATACTTTAGATTTGGATAAAAGGTTAAGCATAACTGTAGTAGCTAGTAACATAACAGTTAATGAAAATTTTCACCTGGAGCAAATTTACATTGAACACTGCAATGATTGGGTGGTGAGGCGGAACATATTGCCTTCATGTCTCTGAGCAGAGTTCTATCAGATATATAAATTGACAACTATTGAACCTATATTTATGAATATTTTTCATGAAGTGACTTTTCCTGAATTCGAATCACTGAGGCCTGCAGACTCCTCGGCTTGGCGGTGACATCGGACCGGCGCTGAAGGGCAAGACACCGTGCTGCGAGGAGAGAGGGACTGTCACTGGAGGAAAAGGTAAGCTGAGCTGTGATGAGAGAGGGGGCTCCGGCGCTGGAGGGAAAGGCATGAAGAGAGCGAGATGAAGGGAGAGAGGTTGGACTTATGGTAGTGTGGAGAAAGAGAGAAAAAGATACTTGAAGGGAGAACCGTTGGGAAGAGAAAGGGAGAAATGGTGGACCTGGGGGGAGGGAGGGAGGCAGGCAGACAGGGGGAGAGATGGGATGGGGGGTAGTTGGGAAGAGAAAGGGAGAGAAGTTGGATCTGGAGATGGAAAATTGATAGTTAGCTGAAAATTTAAAAAGGAGAAGGATGAGAAAGAGAGTGAGATTTGAGTGGATAGAGGCAGAAAAGAAAAAAGGAGAAAAGTTGAAAGGGAAAAATCAGTATGTTGGAGACAAGGACTGGAGCAAGAGAGAAGAGGAGAAAAAAATGGACAGCAGACACTGGAAAGAGAATTAGAAGAGAGACAAAATCAGAAAGAGAAACTGGAACTAAAAGCAAAATGACCAAACAACAAAAGGTAGAAAAAATAATTTTATTTTCTATTTTGTGATTACAATATGTCAGATTTGAAATGTGTATCCTGCCAGAGTTGGTGTTAAACAGAAAGAGTGAACTAGGACCTAAAAGAGAGGAAAAGTCTTTTTTATTTATTTTGTAGCCAGCGTGGGGTTGGAGAGGTTGTATCCCTATACTTGTACTAAAACTAACCCCGTCCTTTGCTGGTGCGCAGCGTGGGTTTTGGTGGCGGCGATTGATCTGATGCTCACAGAAGTCTTATGAGTATCGGAGCAGCCGCCGGCACTGGGGCCCATGCTGTGCGTCAGCAAAGGGGGTATCTTAATAAAAAATCCAGCCCACGACTGCCTGTGTTTTAGATTTCGGCCCCTTATGTGATTTGAGTTTGATATCCCTCATATAGGAGATTTGGTCTGCTACAAATTGGAAGCTATTTAAATGAATGCAGAATTTTATTTTGAGGAGGATCTGAAGCTGTGATTATGTATATTTTATTTATGGATGTTGATTTGTGACCTACTCAGAAATTTAATTTTGGATGTGGATTAATGTTTAAGTAAATAATTAAAACTGCTTTCTGCTTCACCACATTGGCTGTTTTTTTACTTTGTCGTTTCAGGGAATTGTGGGTAATTTAGCCAGTGGCAAGTCAGCTTTGGTGCATCGATATCTGACTGGAACATATGTTCAAGAAGAATCACCTGAAGGTATGAAGAGGGTGAAGGAAGGGGCAATAGATGAGTGATATAGCATTACTGGAAGCATGATGTCTTGACTTCTCTATTGCTTTCATACACTATACAACGTATTTATTTATATAGCTAGTGTTGTACATAAAAGAGCAGTAAAAAAGAGTGCTAATGTGTGTATCTTTCCTGTACGAATTAATTGTTTTTGGAATTGCATTCTTTTGAAATTACATTATGTTCACATTATGTAAACAATTTTACTTGAAGGGTCCTGATATTTTTTGGTCAATTAGTATGCTTAGTTGAGTCCAAAAATGTCAAGAACATGATTCTTCCATTGTTTGTTCAAAGTCATCATCTCCAGCCAGGAGAGCATTGATATTGAAGATATTGATGCTGGATTGTTTTCAGGTTTCTAAATAAATTGAGATTTTATAGCCCAAAGTGCCTTATAACCATTTCTTTTTACTAAATAAGTATTTTTTG
Source organism: Geotrypetes seraphini (assembly GCF_902459505.1). NCBI lineage: Eukaryota > Metazoa > Chordata > Amphibia > Gymnophiona > Dermophiidae > Geotrypetes > Geotrypetes seraphini. The sequence goes on along the minus strand of NC_047088.1, from coordinate 135,663,773 downwards.
GTTGCCATTGTTCCAGTCAGGAATTCTTACTATAATTAAACATTCTCAAAGGACAAGCAGGTATAATATTCTCACATGTGGACACTGCCATAGTGTATGTGCGGGTGCCTTCATACCTGACGCATGAGCACTTGACCAGCAGTCTGTCATTTTCAACTGAACAGAGAGGTTGTCTTTCATTCTCTCCTCAGCACTTCAAAAATTTTTCGCATTTTGATACCTTCCTGGTTTTTAATTTTTTCATGTTTTCTTCATTATTTTTATTTTTATTTTTTTAACCGAAATTTGGTCTCTACTTAAGTTTTGTTAATTTTCTCCAAGTTTGCAGTTTCGGGCTATGGAGCTCTTGAAGCCCTTTTTCTCCTTGGGGAGCATCAACTATTTCTGGTATACCCCATACCCCTGTTCTTTTTAGCTTTTTGACATTACATCAGTTTGGGTATGAAGTGTGAGTAGATGCGCCTGTGGGCTGATTCTGTTTTGAGGGCGCGTCCAAGGGGTAGGGACAGCCATCTTTCTTTCTGGGATCTTAATGGTCGGCTTGGGTTATATATTGGTAGCTTGGGAATTATGTAGCCTGGTATAAATTTATTGAAGGTTTTGAATTCCAGGACTAGGAAAATACAATGCTTCTTGATAGGCAGCCAATGAACAGATGCTAGCGCAGAGTTCTGTTTTTGATGCATTTAGCTGTAGTTTGTATATGGTCATTCAATCCTTTATTTCAGATAAACAGCACTGTAGTTTCTTGATTTGCTTAGTTCAATTTGGGTCCAGGGGAGTTAGAGTTGGATATCATCGGTGAATGAATGGATGGATTTGGATGTGGTGTTTTTCTGCAATGTTGATTACTGGTCTAACATTGAAGAGTACCCTGTGGAACTCCATAGTTAAGTGGTTTTGGTTCAGATGTGGTCTGGCCTACTAGTACTCTCCGAGATCTTTCACTTAGGAAGGAGGAGAACCACCCTAGTTTCAACATCACAGATTCCAATGTGCTTCATCCTGGATGGTCTATGGTGTCAAAAGTGACACTTAGTTCAAAAGAATTGGTAATACATCTTCTCCTTTATCAAGAAATTTCCATCAGTCATCTATGATGTTTAATATGACTGTTTCTGTACTGGATATTTCCTAAGACCTGATTAGTAGGTAGAGAGGGTCATTTTTTTCTATGAAATCCTATAGTTGTACAAGTACAGTAAAACCTTGGATTGCAAGTAACTTGGTTTGCAAGTGTTTTGCAAGCCAAGCAAAACATTTTATTACATTTTAACTTGATATACAAGCATTCCCTAGCAACAGCAGCAGATGAATCCAGAGACCAATGGGATAGCTCACATCTACCAGCAGGCGGAGATAGAGAAACTGATTAACAGGTGGTCCTATTGGCTGGCACTCCTCCTGTCTCATCAGTAATCTCTATCTCCCAGCAGGAAAAGGTTGCTATTCAACTAGCTCCTGAATTCTGGCTGTGGCTGGAATTTTATTTTCTCCTGTTGAGGTTTCTCTTCAGTGAGACTGCCATTCTGTTTCTCCTGTTGAGATTTCTCTTCAGTGAGCTGGCAGTGCTATTTCTCCTGTTGAGATTTTTCTCTTCAGTGAGACAGGGGTGTCCGGATGAACGGTGCCGGCTTTAAAGGTTACACTTGGGCCCCCCCTTGTCCCTGCCTCACCCTCCCTCCATTGCTAGAGGGTCTGACTGGGTCTCAAATTTTTTCTTCTTTCCCTTCTCTGTAAAAAAAAAAAAAGAGACCACAGTTGTTACATTCTGCCATGCTTTTGCTGCAAACTGGCTTCAGCCGGCCCTAACAACAAGCTGTGAGTATGTCTGGCTTTTACAGTTGTTTGAACTTCAGGTTCTGTTTGGGAGTCTTAGTACTGTGGGTTCGGTCATCATACATTTAAAGTATGGATATTTTATTGAGGCTAAGTTTTATGACTAGAAATCCATGGAGGGAGCCGGGATTTCCGCCCTTTGCATGCACGCGCTTTGTTTCCTTGTTGGTTACAGCGCAGCAGTAGCGATGCGATTTCATGCTCGTACTTGTTCTCTTTGTTGGGTTTCAGTGCAGCAGTAGTCCTGTTTATTCTGAGGCTCTTTTTCATCAGTGTTTGTCACGGCCATGTGCAGCTGATTGTGCAGGTGCCGGTTTATAGCAGCGCGCATGAGATGGGATATGTTTTTTCCGGTGCTGTGGGCCGTTCTTCTGGTTATTCCCCGAGTCTGATTTTCTTTCTATGCAAGCCGCGGCAGGGTAAATTTTGCGGGGCTCGAATCCGACTATGTTTCTAGGAGCGTTGATGCAGCGGCCACGTGTCAGCGAGAATCAGGCGTGCGCATGGGTCTCCGGCGATGGTGGGAGAGCTGTTCCGGTAGTTTGTTTCCAGCTGACTTTGGTCAGGGTATGCCGGGGCTTCTCTTCTTTCCGGTTCAGACAAGTTGTATGTGTTTCACCAGCTTTGGGACAAGCAGGAGTGTAGTGACTGTTCTAAACAAGCAAAGTCTTGCAATACGAGTACATACATCATCACAATTGAGCCAATGGTTCTTTTCTCTCTGACACTGCGGGAGTGTAGTGACTGTTCTAAATGAGTGAGGTCTTGCAATACAAGTATGTATAGTATTTTGTATTAAAATTTTGGGTTGTAGAACGAATCGTCTGAGTTTCCATTATTTCTTATGGGGAAATTTGCTTTGTTATACGAATGTTTTGGATTACAAGCATGGTTTCAGAATGAATTATGCTCATAAACCAAGGTTTTACCATACTGCCTTTTCCAGGATTTTGGAAATGAATGGGAGATTTGAGACAGGTCTGAAGTTACTTAGTTTGTTTGTATCTAAGGTAGGTTTCTATAGAAGTGGTCTGACTACCATAGGTTTCCAACTCCGTTGAATCACACCTGATAGTAAGGACTCATTTAGTAAGGCAGGATTCTGGGACGACTTCATTGACTGATAGAAGAGTGGAAGAGGGGCATGGGTATAGGATGGAGCTTGTAGAGTTTAGAGAATATACTATGGTTTTTAAGTCATTATAGGTTACTGGTTTGAAGTGATAAAGAGTTTCTGGGCCATGTACTTTGTCAGGCTGTATGGTGTTATTATTTGGTAGGATCTTGGCTTCTGAGTCGAGGGCTTCACGTATGTTATGCTTTTTCATGGAAGAAAGTGGAAAGGGTCTCGCTGTCCAAGTTTGTTTGTGGGTACTGATTATTCCCTTGTGAGGCCCAAAACAGTTTGTTTTTTTTGTCAGTGTGAAGATGGCTTTTGATCTGTTCAGGATCTTTGATAGTAGTTTGGATAAATGGGCCTTTTTAGCTTCTTCAGGTGAATTTCCTGACTTTCCTTTTTTTTTTTTGCTCTCAAGGCTTCTGTGAACCAGGGAGGTGAGAATGATCGTGGGTTTGGATTTGTTTCCTTTACTTTTGCAAGACTCTTGTAGAGTAATTTTTAATACCCATGTGCCAGTCTGCTGCTTTTTTCCTCTAGGGTGCTGTTTATGGGGTCTGTATGTCATTAGTTTAGGGTTGTTGAGGGAAAAGGTTTCTAGATGGACAGACTTGGGGTCGAATATAGCTCTAGACTAGTTTTTCCCGAACTGTAGCTAGTTTGGCCTTGATGTGTAGATCAAAAGAGATTATGTGGTAGTCGGTCCAGAGAACTGGGTTGTTAGTGGATGTGGCTGATTTTGAGTCAATTAGGGGTCCATCTGAGATAAAGATTAGGTCTAGCGTGTTTCAGGAAGGGTGCGTGGGAGAATTGACTAGTTGGAGAAATCCTAGATCTGATAGTGGCTTTATGAAGTCTTGTGGGACGCCCGTAGTATTTGGGTAGTCTGCAAAGTTGAAGTCTCCTAGAATGGTGGTCTGTTTATGGGATATGGTTAGGTTGCTGATCATAGCTAGTAGCTCGTCAAGAGTAGACATAGGGTAGGGGGGGGGGCTCAGTAGATCAGTATGAATACAAGCTTTTTGTTGTGACTTGTTGAGAAGATGAGGCATTCCAGGTCTTATAGAATCATGGAGTTTGAGGCATGGGTTCAATTAGGATTTGGTGATTGCGGCAACTCCACCTCCTCTTTTATCAAGGCGGGAGTATGCCAGTGCTTGATAGCCAAGCGGACATAGAACGCCCAGAATGGTCATGTCATTATTTTTTAGCCATATTTCTGTTATCAGGAAGATATCCAATTTGTTGTCAGTGATGGTGTCTGTTATAATGAGGTCTTTTTTTGTGGGCTGATCTAGCGTTTACCATAGCTGCTGAGAAGGTTTGTTGTGGGCACATGCGGGACGGTCTTTATTAATTTGAGGTTGGAGGTTCTAGCTGGTACGGGTTTTTTGTGGGTGTTAGGTGCTAGGTCTCTGTATTTGTCTTGACCCATGATGACTGGTATGTGGAATGGTATAATTTTTAGCTTTCATTCTGTACTTCTTAGCTTTCATTCTATACTGTGGTCTCATTTTCAAGCGTTCAGTAGGAAGGCACCTCCAAGTATGCGTTGAGGGTACTGCCTCAAAGATTTAAAGCGACAGTGAACTATGGTAATTTCTGTACTGGTCTTGATGGATCCACGTTACGCACATGTGAGCATATATACCTGCTGTCCTTGGAGAATATTTGCTACAGGTAAGCAATTGCTTTTTCATTTGTTTATATTTAATTTTTATTGCACTTAAAATTGATCTTCTAATTTTTCAAAAGTCCTAGAAATTTTTTTTACCAAGAACCTTAACACATTTTTACCACTGCTTGTTTAATTTTTTACTTTTTAAACTGAAGACATCAAAAATGATTTCAGTAGTGTAATTTAAGAGAGTTGCGATAGACAATATTACTTCAATTGGAAATGCTGCTAAATTTATCTTGAATTTAGCAGCATTACCAATTTAAATTGAAAAAACCCAACTTAACCTGTCAGAGTTAGAAGCAGTTGCATTTTTTAGTATTCCTTTGTGGCTTTCCATCACTGAGACTGTATATTTTCTCAGCACTTCCCATGGTTTTACAGAGCACCTTAACCCCTGAAGCAAGTGGCTCATCAGTTCACCACTGAAACATGACCCCCTGCCTGGTCTTTTCAATTATGAGTGCTTTATAAATAAACTTGATTTATTCATGCCTGGCTGCTGGAAGTCTTTTGGTCCACCTCTCTTTATTTCAAGTATGTTAGATATAACTATCATATGTATTGTTGTATGACCATCTGGAGAGCTTTCTAGAAAAACGTTTTGCACATGCACAGTAAGAATATCACCACACCAACTGCAACCACGTTTAAATACAGTTTGTCTTTTGAGGAAAAGTGATTTATTGAACATTTTTTCTACAAAAGTACTTCTGTTAGTAATCTGTTTGTTCCTACATTTTATTATAAGCTGTCATCCAAACACTCTGTTGAATTTCATCCAACTGTCTCTAGTTGAATGTTAGACTTTATTTTGTTATGCAGTTTTATTGCTTGTTCAGGTATTCCTCTTTAGTTGTTTTGCTTTGATTTATCATTTTGGCTTAGAGAGAAGAAAAGTCTATTTTTCTAATAAATGGCTTCACTTGATATTAATTTTGGAAATGTTAATAAAACACATTACCGTATTTTTCGCTCCATAAGACGTACCTGACCATAAGATGAACCCACCTCTAGAGGAGGAAAAACCAAGAAAAAAAATTCTGAACCAAATGGTGTGCCCTGTACCCTGTCCCTCCTCTGGTAGTCTAGTGGTAGGCCGGGACAGAGTACAGGGCACATCTAATGGTAGGCAGCCCCAAGTCAGCCAGTCAGCCCCAGGCCCGCCAGCCCCAAACCATCCAGCCAGTCCCAGGCCAGCCAGCTCCAGGCCAGCCAGCCCCAGGCCGGCCAGCCAGCCAGCTCCAGACCAACCAGCCAGCCCAAGCCAACCAGCCATCCCCAAGCCAGCTCCAGGCCAACCAGCCTTCCCCAAACTAGCTCCAGGCCAGCCAGCCAGCCAGCTCCAGGCCAACTAGCCAGCCCCAAGCTAGCTCCAGGCCAACCAGCTAGCCTCAAACCAGCCAGCCAGCCCCAGGCCAACCAGCCAGCTCCAGGCAAGCCCCCCGTACCTTTTTAAATTTTTCCTAAAGCTCCAGCCGGCTTCGCTCCCTCCCTGCCTGCCACGGCAGCCTTCGTTCTTCCGGGCTCCTCACAGTGGCGAAACAAATCAGCAGCGCGTCAATCAGGAGCAAGTTTTACGCTCTCCTGCTCGGCCCCGCGCTGCTTTATGAATGGCTGCCATAGGTTCTCGCGATCTAAACAGTTACAAATTTAGGATTTCACTAGAGACACTTAGAGGTTTTGTTTATTTTCACAGATAATCCTTTCTACAAACACCTCATTTTTTTTTTTTTTTTAGGTACAGGTGGTCCCCGGGTTAAGAATGAGTTATGTTTTTAAAGCTGTTCTTAACTCAGATTTGTATGTAACTCAGAACTTGTAGATGTTAAGATTTTTGCTGCTTATCTCTGCTCTCAGCTGACAAAACGGCTAATTGTCTCTATGTTCCCTCTAAGGCAGTGGTCCCCAAACGTTTTGACACCAAGGACTGCAATTATAGAAGCAAATTTTTCCAGTGGGGGGGATTCGGGGTGGGTTTGTAGGGCAGTTATATACACAATATACATTACATTTCTATTAATATTAAGTTATAATATCATAAAAGAAATTATACAACTTACCATAATGCATACTGTATATACTGGAATATAAATTGAGATTTTTGGGCCGAAAAATGGGGGTCCCGGTTTATATTTGAGTCAATACACCCCTTTCCAAAATTATTGCAGGCTGCTGTCGCCGCAAGGCTTTGCACCCTGCCCACCTCCCTGCCCTAACTTCATACCTCTACTGCTGATCCCTGGTGGAGGTGCAGTGGGCAGGAGCGAACTTTCCAAGTTCCTGCCCCACTGTTAACAGGCTTCCTTGAGTGTCTTTGGTCGCTGTTACTGAGAAGCGAGCAGGCGCGCCATTTGGCGCTGCTGCTCAGTGCTGAGCGGCTTTCTTAATGGCTCAGAATTTGCGGGAGCCATTAAGGAAGCCGCTCAGCACTGAGCAGCAGTGTCAAATTGCACACCTGCTTATGCTTCTCAGCGACAGCGGCTGAAGATACTCACGGAAGCCTGTTAACAGTGGGTAGGAACTTGGAAAGTTCGCTCCTGCCCGCTGCACCTCCACTGGGGATTGGCAGTAGAGCGCAAAGCCTTGCGGCGGCGGTAGCCTTCAATAATTCCTTTTGAGGCATTCACCGTTTGCGCCTATTCTCCTCTGAATCCTCATCCCAGAGTTCCTTTCATAGCCCATGGCAGAGGTTCACCAGGAATAGAAAGTCTCAGGGCTCCACATCTCTTTCAGGTGGGCAGCCCAAGAAATCCCATTGACGCCATGCTTCTAGCCCCTCTGTGCAAGTTTGGAGGCAGGCTGCGGGACTTCCTGGAGGCTTGGGAAGCTATCATGACTGACTGATGGGTGCTAGGGGTTATCAGGGATGGCTACAAGTTAGAGTTCGACCCTCCTCTGCCTGGTTCGTGGATTCCCCAGCAGGCTGACCGGGAAGAGCTGCTCAGGTCAAGGCAACAGTAAGATTGCTTGATATTCAGGCGATCGAACAGGTGCAAGATGCGGACTTGGGCTCTAGCAGATATTCCTTATACTTCATTGTTCCCAAGAAAGGCTTTGAGTATTGGAGGTCAATTCTGGACCTTAAGTGTGTCAATGCAACTCTGAAAGTGCCCCGCTTTCAGATGGAGATGCTTCGGTCAGTCATTGCCTCTGTACAGCCTTGAGTATTCCTGGCAGCTTTGGACCTGATGGAGGCATGTCTACACATCCCCAGCTTTGCAGATCACAGGCGCTTCCTTCGTTTTCATGTACTAGAACTGCATTTTCAGTTCATGACTCTGCTCTTCGGTCTTGCCACAACGCTGCAGACCTTCTCCAAGGTGATGGATGTAGTGGTGGCTCACCTCCATAAAATGGGTTGGCTTGTCCACCCTTACTTGGACGACTGGCTCATCAGAGCCTCCTCAAGGGAAGAAGTGGAGAGACCAATCCAGGCTGTCATGGCAACTTTTCAGAATCTGGGCTGGATTGTCAACTTGAATAAGAGCACATTGCAGCCAATTCAGTCGCTGGAGTACCTGGGTGTCAGATTTGACACGGAGAAAGGCTGAGTATTTCTTCCAAAGGCATGCAAATATAAAGCTTTGGGACCAAATTTTGTCTCTTCAGGCACAAGAAGGTCCATCAGCTTGGGACTATCTTGAAGTTCTGAGTTTTATGGCTGCCACGATAGAAGGGTGCCTTGGGCAAGAGCACTTATGAATCCCCTACTACACTCCCTTCTTTATGTTTAAATCTGTTTATTAATTTTAAAGAAAAGACAAAATTGAACAGTCCAACAGTGAACCAATACACAAGAAATGCCCCCCCACCCAATCCCACCCAACTAACCCACACCCTCCCATCCATGGGAACAGCTACTCCAATGTCCAACAATCAATTCAGTAGTCTACTGCGTACAATGGGTGTCAAAATAGAACAAAATGGTAACCAACAACGTAAATAAAGAGAACCATGTTTAGAGTCCATATCAGTAATGGCCAGATGTTCACAACCCGCCAGCTGGATCATCTGAGTCCGCCAGTGGGACACAGTAGGGGTATGTGGAGATAACCAGCACTGAAGGATGGTCTTGATGCCCATAAAAATAACTTTCCAGACAAATGCAGCAGCACCTGGTCGAACAGGATGCAAGGAGAGCTTAAGTGTGAAAAGAAAAGTGTCCGTAGGTAACAATGTACAATTCCAAAAAGACTTAATATGCAGACAAATGCGTTTCCAATAAGCCGTATACCAGGACAGAGCCAAAACATATGGCCCAATGAGGTTCTGGGTGCCGCACACTTGGGACATGTATCAGTAGCGCAGATGTGAGCACGAAAAGCTCTTACAGAAGCAAAATATGCCCGGACCAGAAATTTATAATACTGTTCCTTTTCCGCTACAGAAACCAAAGATTTCGCCCCCAGGGAAACGCTCCGCTTAAGCATGTCCGCAGAGATGGGAAACTAAATCTTGAGTCCATTTATCAGCCAGTGCTGCATAGTCCAGTTCTCCAGCCAACTCCTGCAAAAAGCGATGATGAAAACGCAGAGGTATGGGTACCTGAGCTGTTAAACAAAAAGCCTCTGACAGTTTGTCCTGTATTTCCTCCGTCAAAGCGGGACCAGGGAGGGAATGTACATAATGTTGCAATTGTCTATAAGAAAACCAGTCTCCTGCCCCAAGGGCAGAATAATCACATAGCATCCGGAAGGACTGGATAGAACCATCTGACTGGAGTACATGAAATAAATAAAACATTCCCCTCCCTGGCCACCGGGGGTGAGCGCCCAGACCCATACCTGGGCGAAAGTCCCCATTACCAGTTATAGGTAGACACGGTGTCACATCAAATCTAATATCCAATTGAGTGCAAAGTTGCTTCCAAATTTGCCTGATGGGATATAGGAATAAGTCCCCATAATGTTGCTCCCGAAATGGTAAACATTTCACATGAAGTAAATAACTAAAATGAAAGGGAGCAAAAGCAAGGCATTCTACCCCCGTAGCAGAAAAGTGATTTGTCCCACAGAACCAATCATTCACATGCTGGAGCTGACAAGCCACATTAAGTCTGCCTAAATGCAATAACCCAAGGTCCCCCTGAGCGTTAGGTAAAGATAAAGTGTGGAAAGGAATCCTAGATCTCTTGCCACCCCACAAGAACAGAAGCAAGCATTGATGCTACTCTTGACCTCATCCTTAACGGATTAGGGGGGCCTGCAAGAGGGGTAGAAGTGGGAGGAACACTAGGCAACAGTGATCACAACGTGATCAGATTCACATTAGAAAGGGGGTCACCCATAGTGGGGAGGACCGCAACGACTGCGCTCAACTTCAGGAAAGGGAACTATGTTGCTATGAGGAAAATGGTGGGGAGGAAGCTCAGGAACGGCTTTAGGATGGAGACTGTAGGGAACGCCTGGACCCTTCTCAGGAACACACTGCAGGAAGCGCAAAAACTGTACATCCCCAGTTTCAGGAAAGGCCACAATAACAAGCGGTCAAAAGACCCGGTTTGGATGACACCTGAAGTAAAGAGGGTAATCAGTGACAAGAAAGTGTCCTTCCGGAAATGGAAGAGGGATCCAACGGAGGAAAATCACCAGGAGCACAGGAAATGCCAAAAGGAATGCCACCGAGAGATTAGAAAAGCAAAAGGGAAATACGAGGAGGGGCTGGCCAGGGAGGCGAAAAACTTCAAGGCATTCTTCAGTTACGTAAAGGGGAAGCAACCAGTGAGAGAGGAGGTGGGGCCATTGGACGATGGGGATAGGAAGGGAGTGATTAAGGAGGATAAAGAGGTAGCTGAGAGGTTGAACACGTTCTTCTCGTCGGTCTTCACGAGCGAGGACACGTCCAATATACCGGACTCAGAGGAGCTCATGAGTGGGAGCAGGCCAAAAGATTGGGGCATATAGAGGTAAGTCGGGAGGATGTCCTCAAGCAGATTGACAGACTGAAAAGCGGCAAATCACCGGGACCGGACGGGATCCACCCAAGGGTTCTAAAGGAACTAAGTCAGGAAATAGCGGGCGCAATCCAGCATGTTTGCAACCTATCCTTGAAAACTGGAGAGGTACCAGAGGACTGGAAACTGGCGAATGTCACACCTATCTTTAAGAAGGGATCGAGAGGTGACCCCAGGAACTACAGGCCGGTGAGCCTGACTTCAGTTATAGGGAAGATGGTGGAAGCAATGATCAAGGACAGCATTTGCGAGCACATCGAGAAAAATGGCCTACTGTGGACAAGCCAGCACGGATTCTGTAAGGGAAGGTCGTGCCTGACAAACCTTCTGTACTTCTTTGAGGGAATAAGCAGTCAGGTGGACAAAGGGGAACCCATAGACATCATTTACCTCGATTTTCAAAAGGCCTTTGACAAGGTGCCACATGAAAGGCTGCTTAGGAAGCTGTGGAACCACGGGGTGGGCGGGGATGTACACAGATGGATCAAGCACTGGCTGTCAGGTAGACTACAGAGGGTCGGAGTAAAGGGCCAATATTCTGACTGGCGGGGAGTCACGAGCGGTGTGTCGCAGGGATCGGTGCTGGGGCCGCTACTCTTCAACATATTTATCAATGACCTGGAAACGGAGGCAAAGTGTGAGGTTATAAAATTTGCAGACGATACCAAGCTCTGCGCCAGAGTTAGGACCAGGGAGGAGTGTGAGGAACTGCAAAGGGACCTCGATAAGCTGGAGGACTGGGCAAACAAATGGCAAATGCGCTTTAACGTAGATAAATGCAAGGTCATGCACATAGGGAAAAAGAACCCGTTGTTCGAGTATAAAATGGGGGTGAGATTGCTGGAAGACACCGGACTTGAGAGAGACTTGGGTGTGCTAGTGGATCCATCCATGAAACCATCCGCACAGTGTGCAGCAGCCTCGAAGAAAGCCAACAGGATGCTGGGCACCATCAAGAGGGGCATATCAACCAGGACGCGGGAAGTCATCATGCCGCTGTATCGAGCGATGGTGCGCCCACATCTGGAATACTGCGTTCAATATTGGTCGCCGCACCTCAAGAAGGACATGGCAGTTCTTGAGAGAGTCCAAAGGAGGGCAACGAAACTGGTAAGAGGGCTGGAAAACTGCCCATATGCTGAGAGGCTGGATAAACTGGGGCTCTTCTCTCTGGAAAAGAGGAGGCTCAGGGGGGATATGATAGAGACCTTCAAAATACTTAGGGGCATAGAGAGGGTGGACAGGGACAGGTTCTTCAGACTAAAAGGGACGACAGGTACGAGGGGGCACTCAGAGAAACTGAAGGGAGATAGGTTCAAATCAAATGCAAGGAAGTTTTTTTTTCACCCAAAGGGTCGTGGACAAATGGAATGCACTCCTGGAGGAAGTGATCCGGCAGAGTACAGTACAGGGATTCAAACAGGGATTGGACAGATTCCTGAGGGAAAAGGGGATCGTGGGGTACTGAGGGAGGTGCTGGGGTGTTGCATAAGTATAGACAGCTCACCAGGTCGTGCAGGTGCAAGGCCGGAGGGTTAGGACATTGATGGGAAGATAGGACTTCGATGAGAAACCTAGGGGGCAATGGGGCCCCTTCTGGTGATTAAGGCAGGTCATGACCTGTTGGGCCGCCGCGGGGGCGGACTGCTGGGCGGGATGGACCTCTGGTCTGACCCGACAGAGGCACTGCTTATGTTCTTATGTTCTTATGGTGCAGCTGAAGATGACAGCGCAGAAGTAGAAGAGGCAAAGTTTGCAAAAGAGAGAGCCACTGAGGGATCACCATCATGTTATACAGAGCTATCTTTCCCATAAGAGTCAAGGGATACGAGCGCCAAGCCCTTAGTCGTTGGTCAGTCTTAGAAAGCATAGGAAGTATGTTAAGAGAATATAGAGTAGTCAAGCCCCTGGGTATAAGGATGCCTAAGTAACGAATGGAAGAAGTGGCCCAAACCAATGGGAAGACACCCTTCCAGGAATCACGAACTGAAAGTTGTAATGGAAGTACCATAGACTTCTATGTGTTCAGTGTCAGTCCAGAGAACAAATGAAACTCGTCCAGAAGCTCCAGGGCACGCAACAAGGAGCGATGCGGCTGAGCCAAAGTGAGCAACATGTCATCAGCAAAAGCTAACACACGTAGTTGAGAAGAACCCTCCGGCAACCCAACCAATTCATCGTCCCTCTGGATCGTACGAAGAAGTTGCTCCAAATAGAGGAGAAAGAGCAAAGGGGGACAGAGGGCAACCCTGGCGAGTCCCCTGGCCAACCGTGAATGAACGTGTAAAAATCCCATTTACTGGAACCGAGGCCATCGGCGCAGAATATAACGCCCGCAAGGAAGACCAGAACCAGCCTCCCACACCCACGTACTCCAGGACCTGGAAAAGGTAAGGCCAGCGAATCTGGTCAAACGCCTTGGCTGTGTCCAGACTCGCTAAAAGGCCTAGCGTGGAAGTGGATTGAGCTCTGGACACAGCCAACAGTACCCTCCGAACATTCACCACAGAATGCCTGCCCTGCACGAACCCAACCTGCACCGAGGAAATCACGTGAGGCAAAAGAGGAGTCGGACGATTCGCTAGTAGGCGAGCCAAGATTTTAAGATCCACATTAATAAGGGATATGGGACGATAGGAGTCTACATCATCCCTAGGCTTGCCCGGCTTCGGAAGCAAAGTGATAGTGGCGATGTTGGCATGAAAGGGAAACGTACCCTTCTCCAGAGCCGTAACAAAATAGCCCATGAGAGGTTCACACACCTGCAGAGATAACATTTTTGTAGAATTCAGTCTAAAATCCATCAGGGCCTGGAGCCGTACAAGAGCGCAAGTTCTTAATTGCCTTCTGAATCTCCATGCCCCGAAAAGGTCCATTTAAAGCCAATCTCTGTAGGTCAGTGAACTTTGGCATGCCCGCGTCCTCTAAATAGTCGAGAACATCGGGGCCATTATAAGGACCAGGGCTGGCATAAAATTTAGAAAAATGTTGGTAAAACGCATCCGCAATATCCGCTGGCCGAGTGTGATAAGAGGCATTGTTCGCCCGGATCCGGGAAATATAACAGTCATCCTGCCAATTCTTAGTCAGAGTAGCTAACAATTTACCTGTTCGGTTCCCATAATGATAAAACCAGTATTTTCTGTAGAAAAGCGAGCGCTTAATCCGATCATGCAGTAAAGCATTAAGGGCTACCTGGACCGAGTGAAGCTTTTCCCGAAGTGCACGGGTTGGATGTTGTAAGAATTTAGCTTTTAAGGTAGAGTATTGTTTCTCCAAACGAATAATGCCATGCGAAATTCGTTTACTGCAGGCCGTCACGTAAGATATAATCGCCCCCCGGAGAACCACTTTGGCCGTGTCCCAAAAAAGGTCTGGAATAGATTGGTGCTGACCATTAGTGATCAAAAAATCATCCTAAAATGTATGCAAGTATGCTAGAAAATCGGGATCATCCTGCAAGTATGAGGGAAAGCGCCACTGGAAGGCCCCCATGGGAGGAACACCCCATTCCACATCCACCCAAATAGGACAGTGGTCAGAGACTTCCAGAGGTCCAATGTAGCCTCAGTAACGCGGGGGAACAAAGATTCCGAGATCAAAAGATAGTCTAGTCGTGAAAAAGTCCCATGTGCACGAGACTGGTAAGTGTAATCCCTCTCAAAGGGATGAAGTAGCCGCCAGGGGTCGACCAAACCCAGGGACTTGCAAAGAAAGGGTATACCCTTAGTTAGAGCGCCCGACGGTGAAACGGAGGAATTGGAACGGTCAAGTGATGCGTCCAACACCTGGTTAAGGTCCCCAGCCACTATTAGAGGAAAAGAGACATCCAAAAGGCCCAGGTAGACCAGAGTGTTAAAGTAAGTCTGAGAGTAGAGATTAGGCCCATACGTGATCAGTAATCTAAATTCAGTACCCTGCAAAGAAAGGTGTATCAGTAAATTCCTATCCTGGGGGTCCTGATCACATAACGTGACAGCACACTTCAATCCTTTGCGGACCAGCAAACAGACCCCGGCCCGCTTCCCCACAGAGGAAGCATAGAATACTGAGCCTACCCATCCCCGCTGTAGTTTTTTATGTTCCTCTGCGGTCAATTTAGTCTCTTGCAAGCAAGCCAAATCAGCACGATGGTGCTTCAGTTGTTTCAGCAACTTTGAACGTTTAACCGGTGACGTTATACCAGAAACGTTCCAAGAAACAAGGCGAAGCGTGCTGTCACCCAGGAGTCCCGGACAAAAAGTACACACAGCGCACAGTAGTCAAAGCCCACACCCAGGTGCCCAGCCTTACCTGAGTGCATCCCACAGAACACCCAGCCTGTTTGATGATATAAAACAACAATAACAGAAGGCAAAAATTCAAATGAAACCGCAGAAAAAACAGTGCCCAAAATAGCAACCCGGTAGACTGTTCCCATCCAAACACCCAACCCCCACCCCATCCCCCAATAGGCCCAAAAAACATATCCCCTCAGGAATATGCAAGAGGTCCATAAAGACACCATACGGGACCCCAACCCTCCTAAACAGGAATAATATTAAAAGTTCAAAAGGAGCTTTAGTGTAAATAACATAAGCTAGCAGAACCAAAAAAGCCACCCTGGCTGAAAAGCAAGACCCTGCTAGGCAGGGAAAAGTAAGGGAGGGTCTGTGGAAGAGCCAAGATGCACATTAATGAAGTCTGCGGCCTCCGTGGCCACCGGGAAGGAGTGCCAAGTACTATCATGCTGGATCTTCAATAATGTTGGGTACACAAATAAAAAGCGTTGTTTAAGCTCCACCAGCCTCGTGCAGAGAGGGTAAAAGGCTTTACGTCGTTCAGTAAGGGCCGTCGAGTAATCTTGACTGAGATGGATAACAGAGCCCTTCAATGTCAAGGAGTCTCTCTTGACCCGGTACTGTCGCAGAATATCCATTTTGTGCCAGTAGTTTAAGAATTTGGCAATCATCACTTGCGGCCTCGCATCGCGTGCAGGCTGCATGCCCAAGCGGTGGGCCCTCTCCAGACAGAGGAATCCCGAGGCCACGGTATCTGGGAACTCCAGCTCAAGCCAGCCCTCCAATTCTGCAAGTAGGCACGCATCCGGAATAATTTCAGGGACACCCAGAAAATGTAAGTTGCTACGGCGCGACCTATTTTCAAGGTCGTCGAGTTTATCAGCCTGTTGGCGCACCGATTCCTGCAGGGCCGCAATGTCCATCTCGTGTGAGTTGACCGTGTCCTCCGCTGCTCCAGGTCAGTAGTGCGAGCCACGTTGTCAGTTAAAAGTTGTTCCAGGTGGGTCATTTGGGAGGCTAAAGTGTCCATTTGCGGCCCCAGCACCTGAACTACCGCAGTCTTAATATCGTTCAGTGCCATGTCCGTGAACTCAGACACTGCTGTGCCCGACGCGGCCGCCATTTTGGGCTTTCCAGGCTTCGATCGGGTCTTGTTGTTGCGATCAACTTGTAGTCGCGCTGCCTCCTGAGATCGAGTCAGGTATCTGTCTATGAGTTCCCGATCCAAAATGCCACTTATAGAACCGGCCAGGGTGCAGATTCAGTAAGGTAAAGCTCTATAAGGAGGATCAGGACCCCGGAGCCAATCTGGAACACGTCCTTAGCAGCTCATAGCGTCACGTGACCCCCACACTCCCTTCTTTATCACTGGTACCCGCAGAGGGACTCTGCATGTTCTCCTGCCCTGGATGACAGTTGCCTGCTGCAGCATGGCCTGGTGGCTACATCCAGTCATTGACCTCAGGGATGCTTCTTTGGATTGACTCTTGGACCATGCTGACAACGGATGCCAGCCTCTTGGGCTGGGGAGGGCATTGTGAGGACTGTCTGGTTCAGGGGTGGTGGTTTCCATCTCAATATCATTAGTTCATCAACAGGCTGGAATGCTGGGCCATCTGATTAGCACTGAAGCAGTTTCAGACCTGGCTGATGATCAAGGCAGTCAAGAGTGTTTTCAGACAACGCCATGGCAGTGGCTTACATCAACAGGCAAGGAGGCATCAGGAGTATCAAGCTCTAGAAGGAGTCAAAAACCTTCTTCCATTGCTTGGAAGCTCATCTGGCCATTTTAGTGGCTCATGTTGCTGGAGTACAAAAGGTAAAGACAGACTTTCTCAGCACACAAACTCTGGACCCGGAGAGTGGTTTCTCTTTCCTTAGGAATTTCAGTCCATTGTCAACTACTGGGGCAGACCAACATGGGAACAGCAAAGAACAAGCAAGCAGGCTGCTTCTTCAACTGCAGATACAAGCCTGGAAGTTCAGGGATTGATGTCTGGTGCAGCCTTGGCTAATGGATGAGTTCCTGTATGTATTCCCTCCTTGACCCATGATAGGAAGAATCCTGAGAAGAGTAGTCAGCCATTGATCTGGTGCATTTCCAGGAGGTCACCCTCTGAGGCTTCAGCTGCTCAAAGGACTTCTCTCTGAGTTCGATCATGCTTCAAGATCCGATGCACTATGGTCTTGAGCTCTTGAGTGCTCGGCTTTGAGCCAGAAGGGCTTTTCAGATTTGGTGTTGTGTACACTTCTGAGGGCCATGAAATTGTATTCAATTCTGATGAATTGGAGAAACTCATACAAATCTCTGTAACACTGGATGATGTAATGGTTCTTTTGACAAATTGAACAGTAGCAAATCACCTGGACCGGATGGTATACATCCCAGAGTGCTGATAGAATTGAAAAAATGAACTTGCAGAGCTATTGTTAGTAATTTTTCTTTAAAATCCAGCATAGTACCGGAAGACTGGAGGGTGGCCAAAATGACGCCGATTTTTAAAAAGGGTTCCAGAGATGACCTGGGAAATTATGGACCAGTGAGTCTGACATCAGTGCCTGGCAAAATGGTAGAGACACTATTATAAAGAACAAAATGACAAAACGTAAATGTAAGCATGGATTAATGAGAGAAAGTCAACATGGATTTAGTCAAAGAAAATCCTTGCCTCGCCAATCTACTGCATTTCTTTGAAGGGGTGAATGAACATGTGGATAAAGGTGAACCAGTTGATATTGTGTATTTGGATTTATAAAAGGCATTTGACTAAGTACCTCATGAAAGACTTCTGAGGAAATTAGAAAGTTATGGGATAGGAGATTGAGTTTTATGGATTGAGCACTGGTTGAAAGACAGAAAACAGAGAGTACATTTAAATGGTCAATATTCTCAACGGAGAAGGGTAAATGGTGGGGGTTCTATTCACTTGCTTTCTAATTAAAGGGAATTAACTTTCAATATAATTTCATACTATCATGATATGTTCAGCTCAAAGGATACCATAAGGAAAAATTATAAAATGATTTATTACTAAATTATAAATTATAAAATTAAGTATTTGACTATGAAATTATAAAATTGATAGAGAATTATAAAATTAATAAAGAAACATAGGGAGGAGGAGGTTTTTGAGCCAATGAGGTAGCTCATAAATTACAGCCTGCTTGAAATCTAATGGGCAGTGGCAGGCTGGGAGTCTGAGGCTCTTTCCTCCTTTCCTTATGGTATCCTTAGAGCTGAACATATCATGATAATATGAAATTATATTGAAAGTTCCTTTATAATTAGGGAACAAGTGAGTATATCCCCGAGGTGTTTGGAGTATTGAATTGTTGGTTTCCTTGGGGTTGTGTGATTGTGGCATATTTCACTTGGTAAATAGTGGGGTTCCCCAGGGGTCTGTGCTGTGACCGCTACTTTTTAACATATTTATCAATGATGTAGAGATGGGAATAACTAGTGAGATAATTAAATTTGCTGATGACACAAAGTTGTTAAATTACAAGAGAATTGTGAAAAATTGCAAGAAGACCTTGTGAGACTGGAAGACAGCGTCAAAATGGCAGATGATGTTTAATGTGAGCAAGTGCAAAGTGATGCAAGTGGGAAAGAGGTACTCTTACTATAGCTATGTGATTCATGGTTCCGTGTTAGGAGTCACTTTCCAGGAAAAGGATCTAGGATTCATTGTTTACGTTGAAACCCTCAGCTCAATGTGCGGTGGCGGCTAAGAAAGTAAATAGAATGTTGGGAATTATCAGGAAAGGAATGGAAAGCGAAGATAAAAATGTTATGCCCTTGTATCGCTTTATTCAATGGTACGGCTGCACTTCGAATACTGTGTGCAGTTCTGGTCACCATATCTCAAGAAAGATATAGTGGAATTAGAAAAGGTACAGAGAAGGGCTACAAAAATGATATAGTAACATAGACCTGATTCTCAAAACTTTAACACCGTCGCTAAACTGTTTACTGATACGCATGTTAGTGGCGGATTATCAAAACAGATTATCTCTGTCAATAGCGAGCTTTTTAGCAGTCTCCGACAATGACATGCAAATGGACTCTTCAACATTGAAATAAGCCCTCCGGTGGATTCTTAAAAAATGCCGAGCCATTTTCTAAAAGTGGTGGCGGCTTTTGACGACAAAAATAAGTAGCTGGTCCAGGGGTGCCGGTCATTGCCAGAGACCGCTAGAAAGTGTTGTAATGCAGCGGCACAAATGCACATTCTCTTCCTCTGCATCAGAACACCCCTATCCTGCAGCGGCAGCAAACACCCTCCTGGCCGTAACGGCGGCGACACCTCCCAGCAGCAGGAGAGATGCCCACACTCTCCCACTGCCTTGAAATCCTGGGCCGTGTGCCATCCCCCCCTGCAGTGGGAGAAATGCTCAAACTCTCCTGCTGCCCTGAAATCCCAGCTTCGCGCCACCCCCATCTGCACCTGCATAAGGAGAGATGCCCACTCTCTCCCGCTGGCAAGTGACCCCCCCTGCAAAAGAACGCCCCCTCCCCCGCATCTGTCACATTCTCCCCGTCTCTGACGCCCCTTCACCTTAAAATAGATGCCCGGAGGGATGCCGGCTCCCTCCTCCCATGGGAGGGGCCTTAAGCAACTTGAGCCAATCAGAGCCTCAGGCCCCTCCCTGGATGCACCAGGAAGGGGCCTAAGGCTCTGATTGTCCCAGGTTGTGTAAGGCTTCTCCCATGGGAGGGGCCTTAAGCAACTTGGGCCAATCATCCCCTCAAGCCCCTCCCTGGAGCATCCCAAGATGCACCAGGGAGGGAAAGGTCTAGTTTAGATGACACAAGCCAGCTGGGAGGAGGGAGTCCGTGCCCCTTCAGGCATCTATTATAAGGTAAGGGGAAGGGTCTGGGAGGAGGGACTCCACGTCCCTCCAGGCATCTATTTTGAGGTAAGGGGCATGGGGGAGGGGACGTTGGAGATGGGGCAGGGAGGTCACTTGCCAGTTGGGTAGAGTGGGCATCTCTCCCACTGCAGGGAGGGGGTGTGGCATGAGGCTGAGATTTCAGGGCAGTGGGAGAGTGTGGGCATCTCTCCTGCTGCAGGGGGTGTGGCACGAGGCCAGTATTTCAGAGCAGCAGAAGGCTGTGAGCATCTCTTCCACTTCAGGAGGGGAGGTTGCATAGGGCCAGAATTTCAGGGCAGCGGGATAGTTTGAGCATCTCTTTCGCTGCAGGGGGTGTGGGGGTGTGGCACGTGGTTTGTTGGTTGACATTGGGAGAGATTGAACATCTCTCCCGCTGTTGGTTTGTTCCCTTGATGCGTTTTTTCTCTGCATGTACCCATTGCTATCACCAGCAATTGGCACATGCAAATTTAGCACATCTTCACTGCTGTCCACTGACCTCATTTGCATGCATGATTTTTAAAGAATGTCTCGCTTTTTTTCAATTCGCTATGAAAATGGCTACGTTAGCAGACTGTCACTTTTTAATGTGGGTTTTTGAGAATCCTGGCCACAGTAACATAGTAAATGATGGCAGATAAAGACCTGAATGGTCCATCTAGTCTGCCCATTAGTTATTCTCATTTAACAAAATATGATGAAATTGTCTCTTTAATATTTCTGGGCCATAGACTAAAGTCCATCTGGTATTGTCCTAGGTTCCAACTGCTAGAGTTGCCATCTAAGCTCACTTCAGCCTATCCAACCATCCCGTTGTTTGCAGGTTATCTACTGTAAAGTCTGTCCAGTAATGTCCTCATGTTCCAAATTAGTGGAGTTCCCATTGATGCCCTTCCCAGCCCACCCTACACCGAATCACCATATATCGGCCTAAGGCTCTGATTGGCTCAGGTTGTATAAAGCTCCTCCCATGGGAGGGGCCTTTAGCAACTTGGGCCAATCAGAGCCTCAGGCCCCTCCCTGGAGCATCCCAAGATGCACTGGGAAGGGAAAGGTCTATTTTAGACGATGCAGATCAGCTGAGAGGAAGGAGTCCGTGTCCCAGGCATCTATTTTGAGGTAAGGGGGGAGGGGGACATCAGAGACGGGGCAAGGGGGATCACTTGTCAGTGAGGTAGTGTGGGCATCTCTGCAGGGGGTGGGGGGGTGGCATATGGCAAGGATTTCAGGGCAGCGGAAGGGTGTGAGCATCTCTTCTTCAAATCGTACAAGTCTGTCCAATACTGGCCTTAGTTCTTTAATTTATATAATTTGTTTTCTAATTAGAGATCCTCTGTGTTTATCCCATTCTGTTTTGAATTCCATCACCATTTTCCTCTCCAGCACCTCTTTCAGGAGTGCATTCCAGGCCAGGCATCCATCACCCTCTCCATGAAAAAGAATTTCCTAATACAGTGGTACCTCGGTTTACGAGTGCACCAGTTTGCGAGTGTTTTGCAAGACGAGCAAAACATTTGCAAACTTGGTGCCTTGTAAACTGAGCGCGCCTCGATTTGCGAGTGCTCCCACCGCCATCGGGCACCCCCCCGCCGTGACCTGAGGTCCCCCCAACCCACCCGAACCCTCTTCTTACTTTGATGTAGGCTCCGCACCGGCACCAGCATGTCCTGTGCTGGTGCCGGTGCCCGAAGATCTGCTTCCTGTGCTGGGCCTTGAGCATGTGCGCATGCTCAAGGCCTGAGAGTTCACGTTCGACGTGAGAGTTCATGTTCAACTCTCAGGCCTTGAGCATGCGCACATGCTCAAGGCCCAGCACAGGAAGCAGATCTTCGGGCACCGGCACCAGCACAGGACATGCTGGTGCAGGTGCGAAGGCTACATCAAAATAAGAAGAGGGTTCGGGTGGGTTGGGGGGGACCTTGGGTCGCGGGGGGATCAATGACGGTTCGCGGGGGGGGGGGGGGGGAGCATTGCCAGCGCTGCTGGCCTCGGGGGGGGGGGGGGAGTGGGAACCTATCAAAGCGAGTTTCCATTATTTCCTATGGGGAAACTCGCTTTGATAAACGAACATTTTGGATTACGAGCATGCTCCTGGAACGGATTATGCTCGTAATCCAAGGTACCACTGTATTACTTTTAAGTCTTCCTCCCTGCAACCTCAAGTTATGCCCTCTAGTTTTACCATTTTCCCTTCTCTGGGAAAGATTTGGTTCTATATTAATATCTTTTGAGTATTTAAATGTCTGTATCAATATCTCCCTTGTTCCTCCTCTCTTCTAGAGTATACATATTTAGGTCTTTCAGTCTCTTCTTGTACTTCTTTTGGTTCAAACCCCTTACCATTTTTGTCGCCTTCCTCTGGACCGCTTCAAGTCTTTTTATATCCTTCGCCAGATATGGCCTCCAAAACAGAACACAATATACTTCAAGTGTGGCCTCACCAATGACCTGTATAGGGGCATCAACACCTCCCTTCTTCTGCTGGTTATTCCCTTTTTTTATACTGCATAGCATCCTTTTGGCTACAGCCACCGCCTTATCACACTGTTTAGATGCCTTTAGATCCTCAGACACAATCCAGAGTGGATTCCTTTTGCAGATGTCTCACAGCCATGGGGAGCTAACCCACATGTCTAGAATGACACACCTATTGCACTGGAATATGCTTTCCCACTCAACATGTAATCTCTGTGCTTTCAAACTGTGATCTTTGCTGGGCTTCCAGAGCTCAGGGTGGCAAAAAATCTCATAAAGACTCTACAGGCCAGGGTGGTAATTAGCCTGAAATCTGCGAGTTCCAGAGGAAGTGCTGCAGTGCAAAAGAGGATGGGGAATTAATCCCAAAAAACAGGAATGTGCCTGAGTCAGGGAGAGTAGAGCAGAAAAATGATCTATGCCTGTGATCAATTGAAGATGAGTTAACTCTACCAAGGAAAGGAAGTCTCACCTAAAGAGAGTGAGAAGTGGGAAGCAGTGAAGGTATTTGTGAGCTAAACCTGCATTTAATAACAACTGATTAGGGAAAAGTGAACTGGAGTTTGCTGGAGTGTAAGGAAACGAAGTTTGGGTCAAAGGGAAATGAGAAGCAGAAAAGGCTAAAAAAAGATTTAGGGAGTGAAGCAGGAATAAAGCTATTAAACTCCCTTCTCCCAAATATAAAACATCTAATTATGCCTGTGCAAAAGGAGAAAAAAAATTAAGTGCAGAGAGAGAAGGGAGGGAAAGGAGACTAGGAGGAGCAAGGAAGAAAAAAATTGAAGGAAAAAAGTTTGGCATAGATGATGGGCTGAAGAACTAGTTGGAGAAAAATGCTGTAGCTTGCCTGAGAGAGGAGTGGCGGGGGAGGAGAGAGAGAGAGAGAATGATGTTGACAAACTACGAGGGGGATGAGATAGCTGCAAGAACGTAGGTTTTTATTTGTTCACATTACCTGTCCTGCTCCTGATATTTAGATACAGTCTGGTCATTCACTAAAAGATGTATTTTGTTTTTCAGTCCTGGGTGAGGGGAAATTTGTTGTGAGATTTGAGTTCAGCAGCCCCAATCATTTTCAAAAGTTGGCTCCTATGAATCTTGCTATAAGCACCACATGAATTACCAAGCTTTTAAGAGTCATGAAAAAGCAAATGGAGGGATGGGTTCTGACCCCAGGGCCACAGCTTTGACAAGCCTGCTTTAAAGCCTGTGACTAAAGTATCCCTGAAAGCTCTTGTCTGAGCAGAGCTCTGATCTCTTCCTGGAGACATGGTGCAGGTACCAGAAGAGATATCAGAAAGGAAGTTGGTGACCATGGGAGACCTTGCTGTCAAGGCATGCAAACAAGGAGACACCATCTGGATGGAAGCAGAGTGATCTCAGTGCATCGATTCTTACTGTATGTCGAGGAAGTCAACACTTGGGACTATGCAGTGCTATTCCTAGAAATGGAAGAATATAGCTTTCTTAAGTGCTGTGCGTCTCGATGAGCGAAGCATAGCTGAAGAGGAAGTATAATCTTCTCTCTGTAAGGAGCGCAATGCTTGACGCTCTGGATGTGGTGTTGATGCATTATGTGTGGAAGATGATGCCTGAGTCATAAGAGGCTGGGTGTTGGTTTTCGAGTCTCCCACCATGCTTGATGTTAATGCCAACATGGTACCAAAAAGTTTTTCAAACTGAAGTTTTTGAGCTTTCAGTGACCTCTTTTGAATGTGGAGATAGTTAATGTCCTAATATTCAGGACCCAGACCTTGGACACACCAATTATGTGGGTCAGAGCCTGAGATGGTCCAATTACATTGAGAACATTTCTTAAAGCCACTTGGTACCCTCTTTGACTTGGAGAGGAAAACAGCCAACACCAAAAGGGCTCAATTTCTTGGAAAGTTTGAGCAAGTAGGATGCTAAAAATGATTGATGCTCCCAGGAGGAAAAAAGGGCTTGGAGTGGCCCGAAAGCCAAAAATAATAAAATTGACAAAAATGAACCAAAGTGGGGTAAAACCCTGAGCACGATAAAAACAAGAAATCTTGAGGAAAATAGAAAAAATAAATATAGGAAGGCACAAAGAAGAGCTTCTCAGCTCTGCGGAAAGTGAAGAACTGATGATCCTGCCAGTCGATGTTAGGTGGGAAAGCGCCACCAGGTGCACAGTATTAGTAATAATAATAATGGTTTATATACCGCAGGACCGTGAAGTTCTATGCAGTTTACAATGATTATAAATGTTACAAATTGAGTAGAATTGACATAGTTAATATCTATTGTTTAGCAGTTCTAGAGATCTGGTATTGTGAGAGAGATTGTGCGAATCAGTTTCCTATGTACTTTAGGAACAGATATGTTTTCAGTTGTCTCCTAAATTCCCTATATGTATTGGCAAGCGTAAGTAGTTGTTTCAGATTGTTGCCCCATAATGCTGCTTGATAAGAGAGAAGATGTTGGTGATAAATTTTGAATTTATATCCTCTAATTGGGGGGGGGGAAACAAAATTCAAGTTTGAGCTTCTTTTATGTCTATTGGTTGAAAAGGAGAATAGGTCAGTTATGTATTTGGGGGCTAGTCCGAATAGAATCTTGAAGCAAAAGCAGCTGAACTTAAACCTCACAAGTGCCTCCATTGGCAGCCAATGCAGGAGTCGGTAGGAGGAAGTTATGTAATCGAACTTCTTCAACCCAAAGATCAGCCTGACTGCCGCATTCTGCATCATTTGCAATCGTCACATATTCTTCTGGGAAATTGTCAGATAGGCGATATTGCAGTAATTCAGTTGGCTCAGTATGATAAATTGTACCAGGATTGTAAATGATGGTGCATCAAAATATGCTCTAATGGACCAAAGCTTCCAGAGAGTAAAAAAACCCTTTTTAACCAAAGAGTCTACCTGGTCTTTCATAGTTAGGCCCTGGTCCAGCGTTACACCCAGAACCTTCAGAGTGGGTTGAACGGGGTAACTAAGATTGTTGATGCATAGTGGAATTTTAGTATCTAGTGGGTGTGGCGAAGCTATGAAGAATTTTGTTTTTTTCTGAATTGAGCTTCAGTCTAAATTCAGTCATCCATCGTTCCATCGAGTTTAGTGTTTCTGTTGCTGTGGGAGTAACTTCTGAGAGAGAGGTGGCGAATGGGATGATGATCGTAAAGTCGTGTGCATAACTGAATAATTTTATTCCTAGTTGGGACAGTTGTGCACTTTATGTTGACATGTAAACATTGAAAAGTAATGGGGATAGTGGTGACCCCTGTGGGACGCCAGATGTGTTACTCCAGGTGTCCGAGAGATTGCAATCAAAAAGAACTTTATAGGTGCGGGATATAAGGAAGCCTCGGAACCAGTCCAACACCTCTCCTCAAGCATTGTAGCAATTTCCCATGGTCTACTAAGTCAAAGGCGGAACTCATATTAAATTGCATAATCAGGGCATTGAGACCTCTACTAAACAAGGAGTGTAAATTATCCAATATGGCTGCAATTACTGTCTCAGTGCTAAATAAAGGTCTGAAACCAGCTTGAGTTTCATGTAGGAGAGAGAACTGGTCGAGATATTCCATCAATTGGGTGTGCACTAATCCTTCCATGATTTTTGCAAAAAAATGTAATGGAAGCTACTGATCTGTAGTTGGTTACTAATGCTAATGATTCTTTACGATTTTTTGGAATTGGGGTTATTATAATGTGACCATTAATAGTAGGGAATTTTCTGTTTTTTAAATTTTCAGACAAATAATTCAACAATGTTAGTTTAAAGTTTAATGGGGCTGTTTTCATAATTTCTGGGGGACAGGAGTCCAAAACACAGTACGATTTTGTGTACTTGTATAATTTGATTTAATTATTCCATTCTAAATCTTGAAAGGAGATCCAGACCATATCCGCTGGTATTTCATTTCCTTGTCTGTTAACTATTTGATGTTCTTGTATGTCATTTGCTGAGCAGTTATTCCTTAAGTTTTTAATTTTTGAGTAAAAGTGTTGTGCTAGATCGTTTGCTGAAGATAACTTAATATTATGCATGGGTTGAGTGTGGCGTGTGGTATCAAATAAATTTGTAACCAAGTTGAACAATTCTTTTGTATTGGTTCCTGTCGAGCTAGTATTGGATGGGTCAATTTTGGATGAGTAGAATGCTTTATGTTTATCTTTTATCAATTATTTGTAACTTTATGTTGGATCTCCAGATATTCTGGTCTGACAGTTTTACCGTTTTTTTTTTTTTCCAGATCCTTTCAAGGCGTCTTACTACTTGTTTCATTTTTAAAAGTTCAGCGTTGAACCATTTATTATGTTTATTTGGGCGGCATTTACTATTACTTTTAGGGGCAATATTGTCTAGGATGGCTGTGCTTATTTTCATCCAGTGATACCAGAAATCAACCCCCTCTTCTATCTCTGCCTAAAGATTTAAAGTGACAGTGCACTTGATAGTATCCGTGCCAGGTTCTAAGGATGACATTACCTTCAAGGGAGAATATTATGCCTGCTTGTCCTTGGAGAATTTTTAAGCTTACCATAGTGGAATTAGAAAAGGTACAGAGAAGGGCGACAAAATTGATAGAAGGGATGGGTTGTCTTCCCTTTCAGGAGAGGCTAAAGCAGCTAGGGTGATATGATAGAGGCCTATAAAATAATGAGTGGTGTGGAAAGGGTAGACGTGACTCACTTATTCACTATTTCCAAAAATACTAGGACTAGAGGGCATGCGATGAAGCTACTAAGTAGTAGATTTAAAACAAACTGGAGAAAATATTTCTTCACACAATGTACAAATTCATTGCTGGAGAATGTGGTGAAATAGCAGGGTTTAAAAAATGTTTGGATAAATTCCTAAAAGAGAAGTCCATAGGCTATTATTGAGATAGCTTGGGGAAATACACTGCTTATTCCTAGGATTAGCAGCATAGAATCTGTTTTGCTACTTGGGATCTGGGTTGCTGTACTGTTGGAAACAGGATACTGGGCTTGATGGACCTTTGGTCTGTCTCAGTATGGCAATTGTTATGTTCTTAAGCCTGCCATATTAGCAGAATACACCAAGGCGCAGGATTCTTTCCAACGTTGGTGTCACAAGGAGAAGCTGTCCTTTCTTCAAGAAGGCTTGGACATGGGGCTGGAGGTTTCTTTTCTGAAGGTTCAAGTGGCTGGAGTTTCCTGTTTCAAAATTAAGGGTGCTCTGCGGCTTAGGCCTCTGGTTCACCAGCCTTATCCTTCCTAAAACCTTAATACCTTGCTATAGGGGCTCTTGCGGTCTCCGTTCGAGCCCTTACAGGAGGTCACACTCATGGACCTGACAATCAAGACAGTCTTTCTGGTAGCAATTACTTCTGCTAGATGTATTTTGGAATTGCAGGCCTTGTGCTGCAGGGATCCTTACTTCCGTATCACTGATTCAGGGGTCTCCTTGTGGACTGTCCTTTATTTCTTGCTAAAGGTGGTTTTGACATTCCATATCAATCAGGAATTTACCCTTCTGGCTTTCCATTTCTCTTGTTCTAGAATGGAGGACAAAGTTTTGAAGGTGCTGGATGTCCAGAGAGCTATCTTGCGATATCTGGAAGTCGCAAATGGTTTTCATCTCTTGGACCATCTCTTCGTCTTGATGAATCCAGCAAAGAAGGGGAAGCCGGCTTCCAAGGCTACCATTTCAAGATGGATTAGGTCAGCTATTTCATCCCCCTACATTGTCTGAAGGAAGCAGCCGCCTTTCCTCTTCGAGTGCATTCAACTAAAAGAGTTGCCTCCTCTTGGACTGAATGTAGAACAATGTTGCCGGATGAGATTTTGAGCGGTGATTTGGTCGTCTCTTCACACTTCAACCAAGTTTTATAGGGTGGATGTGATGGCAAGTGAGAATTCCTTATTTATTTCTCTAGGCCGTTCTCCCCAGGAGCCCAGAACGGGTTACAGCGATACATTCACAGTATTTTGTAGGCAATACATTCTCAAAATTTTGAAGGCTTACTAACGAGGTGAGGAGGAGATAGGGAAAAAGGGTATATTCACAATAAGTCATTGATGGAGTATTTACAGTACACAGGGGGAGAGAAGCGAGTATTACCGAAATACATATATGCTAGGTTGGGGCTTTTAGATTTAGATCGGCACAAGTTATAGAGATATCTTTGGGTGTATTGGAGGAATAAGGGAAGCATTTACAAAATATTGGAGGCATTTGAATAGATTACATTACATTCATCATATACTTCAGTCAGGGCAGATAGAATGCATTCACATTGTACTGGCAGTATTTAGTTGGGTTACTTTTGCCATGTATGCGAGTCAAGGATGAAGGACGACATCAGTATATTCACAGCTGGACTGGAGACATGGGGCTGGTGGGACCTTGGGGTATTGGAAAGGAATCTGTGGTGAGCAAAGCTCTGCCATCAGCCATAAGTCTCAGGTGATTAGTTTCAGTTGCATAAGTGTAGAGCCTTTAAGGTTTCAGGGCAGGTATGTGCTGGTTCGAGAACAATATGGTTTTTACTGCTTTTCGGAAGGGTAGTAGGTTATCTATAGCTCGAATATCCAGTGGAAGCTGGTTCCACAATTTAGTCACAGTACGAGAGAAGAATAGATTCCGGAGCTTCTGTTTTGCAGGCAGGCTTCTCTCTCCTATCAAGGTTTTCAGGGACTGCTTAGGTAAGTCCCTTGGTTCAGCATGCCATCCCTATTGCACTGGAAAAAGAGATAAAGTTCTTACCTTGATAATATCTTTTCCAGTAGATAGGGATGGTATGCTGAATTTCCCTCCCATGTTGTCATTGCGCCTGCCTGGACTATATGCTGCTTGAAGGCTGTGTCTCTGAACTTTCTGCCAGCTCCATAAAGAAGAATTTTCTAACATTACTCTTGAGTCTATCTTGAGAGACATCTTGAGAGACTCAAGATGGCGTCCAACTGAGTCACGCTGAAACGGGCTCCAATTCTTATACTCTATTACCTTGAATTTTTACCTGAAACTTTTTGAGAAATGGGTAAGAGGAAGGGGAAAACCAGGAGTCTTCTACACTTCCCCTTTCCACCATTGAAAGATTCGTCGTCTGAACAGCACATCCTATCGGAGCGGGTGCTGGCGATGAGGCAGCCTTACCCAAGCTCAATACCATGTTGAGCCCAGAGGACAGAATTCCACCATCGATTCCAGGCATGAATGCTTATCTGGAGCAATCGATGATGCTGCTTGTAGCAGGCAGCTCAGCGGCGGTATCATCGTCCGAGGGGAGTGACCGGAGTATGGAGGGTGCAGCAGAAGAATTGCCCGCCACCACGGAAGAAATACTGAACACTGCTTGGAATTGGAGGGAGGAGTAACCGAGCTGGAAAGAACTGTTCGGCACCAAGATGGTGGTGAGCTTTCTGCTATCCCTTTGGTTAGACCAACACATGTCGCTCTAGACTCTATCTGAGACACTGTGGCCCGCTTGGAAAAAATAGTAATGGGTAATAAAAGCTATGATTGAAACTTCCCTACAGATTTCAGAAACACGAATCACTGCCCAGGAAATAAGAAATGTGGAACTAGAGAGGAGGCACATAAAGATCTGGGTGAAATTAAAAGTAATTGCTTGACTTATGTTCAAGGCTTGGCAGGATTCAGGGAGAAAATGGAAAACTATATTCGCAGGTTAAACCTGCAGTTTGTCAGCTTTCCTCAATCAAAGAACTTAGCCCCCCTTGAATTATTTAAGAAATATCTAATGGAGATTCTAGGGGTCCCCAAAGAAGCAGTGCCTCCACTCTTCCGTATCTATTTTCTTTCAGGGAAAAAACATCAGACTCTTGTCCAAGTAGAATTTCCAATGGACAGCTTAAATGTGGCATAATTATTAGAATACTAGACAAACTCAAGGAGCAACTGCTATAATTACTTGTGTTAAATCGTAGATAATCAGAAAAACTGTCTCCACAAGTTTGCTTCAATAACTTAATTTAAATAAATAAATAAAACTACAAAAATATTAAATAAAGTGCACAAGGAAGAGGAGTGTGTAAGATCTACACTCCTAGTGTCATTTGTTTTTGAGTCTGATAAAGACTGGGTAATAAGGATATATTTTCGTAATGCTGATAAACTGTTTGCGGGTGGGAAAGTGTGAGTTTTTCCTGATGTCTTTGTAGATACACAGGAGAAAAGGAAGCCCCAAGGAATTGGCCTTGGGGATACATTTCTTCTTGCGTTTTCCTTGCAAATGTTTAATTCTTTATGAATCTAATAGATATCTTTTCTATGACCCCAAACAACTAAAGGCTTTTCTTGAAAATAAGCGTAAAGTACAGTTCCAGATTAAGGATACAAGTAATGGATAAATGGTTATCTAATGGATAATGGTTATCTAATGGGAAGTATGGAAATAATGAGAAAACTAGTTTGAGACACCTTTTTCATTTTTGTATTTTGTAGTTTTTCCTATGTTTGATCACTTGGGAGATGCCTCCATACCTGAAATCTCTCTCCCCAATATAGTGAGCTTATAGGGGAATTTATAGCCACTTAAATTTTGCATTGTATGAAGTTTTTTTTTTAACTTAACTTTTGTGGTGTAATCTTTGATGTGGTTTATTGATTCCTATTACCTAATGCATGAATGTTATGTTTCAATTTAAAATTGAATAAAGAAATAATAATAATAAAAAATATGCCTTCTAGTTTTACCATTTTCCTTTTTCTGAAAAAGATTTTCTTCTACATTAATACCTTTCAAATATTTGAATGCCTGAATCGTATCTCCCCTGTCCCTCCTTTCCTCTAGGGTATACATATTCAGGGCTTCCAGTCTCTCCTCATACGTCTTTTGGTGCAAACCTCCTATCATCTTCGTCACCTTCCTCTGGACCATTTCAAGTCTTCTTATATCCTTTGCCAGATATGGTCTCCTAAACTGAACACAATACTCCAAGTGGGGCCTCACCAACGACCTGTAAAGGGGCATCAACACTACCTTTCTAGCACATATGGTTCCTTCCGATTTATAATCCCCAAATGCATTACTCTGCACTTCTTTGCATTGAATTTTAGTTGCCAGATATTAGACTAATCTAACTTTTGCAGATCCTTTTTAATGTTTTATACTCCCTCCTTGGTATTTACTCTGTTACAGATCTAGGTATCATCCGCAAAAAGGCAAACCCTTTGGCAATGTCACTCAAACACATTGAACAGAATCGGCCCAAGCACTGATCCTTGAGGGACTCCACTACTCACCTTTCCTTCCTCCGAGTGAATCCATTAGCCACCACCCTCTGGCTTTTGTTAATCAACCAATTTCTAATCCAGTTCACTACTTTAGGTCCTAATTTTAGCCTATCAAGTTTGTTCAAGAGCCTCCTATAAACAACCGTGTCAGAGGTTTTGCTGAAATCTAAGTAAATTACATCTAGAATATGCCCTTGATCCAATTATCTGGTCACCCAATCAAAAAATTAAATCACATTAGTTTGGAATGATTTACCTTTAGTAAAACCATGTTGCCTCAGATCCTGTAACCCATTAGACTCTAGAAAGCAAGGAGGACAGAGATTGCACGGACTGGGAGGGATTTGGGAAGGCACGGAAGGACAGATGCATGGGCTGGGGGTTAGGAAGGGAGGGAAAGAGAATGCAACGATGAGGTGGTGGGAAGGGAGAAAAAAAGAGATGATGTCGGTGGGTGACGGAAAAGAAAAAGAAAATAGTTAGACATAGGTGTGTGGAGTGGGAGGGAAAGAGATATGGTATATATATGGAAAAGAAGAAAGAGGGAGAATTTTAGGACATGATACTGGTGGAGAGGAGGAAGGGAGAAATGTTGCACTTGGAGGGAGCAGAAATGACTCAAAGAAGGGTGAGATGTAAGATTCCTGAGAAGGGTGATGGAAGGAGGGGCGAGAGAGATGCCAGACTGCAGGAAAGAGAGAGATGATAGACCACAGGAAGAGGAAGGGAAGGAGAGATATACCAGACTATGGGAGAGGAGATAGATTCCAGGCTATGGGAAGGAGAGAAGAAAGATGCCAAACCATAGGAGGGAGGAAGGGGGTAAGACAGCGATATCTGACCACAGGAGAGAGAAGGATGAGATGGTGCATAGGGATTGAGGGGAAGGGGAAACAGAGGGAGGAGGTTGTGCACAGCAATAGGTGTGGCAGGGAAGAGAAGAAATACTCATTATGGATAGGTGGGGATAGGGGAGAAGAAAGACGGAGGAGATGATACACATGGATAGATGGGAAGGGAAGACATGGAAAAGTAGATGTGTTTTTAGAAGAAAGCAGAAAAATGGAAGAAAGTTGAATGTTAAAAGTTAATGCTAAAGATGGATGTAGAACAGAAGTGAAGAAAAAGAGAAAACCAGCAAATGGATAAGAAGGCAATACGGAGTTAATAATAATAACAATTTTATTCTTGTATACCGCCAAAGCCATAATAGTTTGAATTATGATTAAGCGATTAATCAAAAATACTAATAATAAACTTGCAGTTTACAATAAGAAGTACTGGACAATCTGAAAAAAATACAATACAAATCATCAGAAATACATACATACAAGATAAAAAGATAATAAAACAGTGAATCATTAGGTTACAAATCGATCAAATAAGTTTCAAGTTTATTTAAAAATTTGATTTGATAACAATATCATAATCCAATGCGATTTACAAATAGTAATAAAATCAGGGTAAGAAAAAACCCCAACAAATACAAAGACCACACAGTTAAAACTATAACGCTACAGGACACAAGAGGAAGATAGGTTTAATTACAATTTATAAATAAATAAAATGAACATAGGGATTAAAACAATAGGATGGGAGATAGTTACCCACTTAATTTTCATTTAAAGGAATTTTAGTCCGGTATAGGATGTTTGAGTTATATAGAATTCAGGCAGCTCAGTAAAAGTGTTTTAACTAATTTTCTAAAAATAAAATAAGATGGAGCATGCATAATAATATTACCCAGGCAGTCATTCAGTTTTCCTGCCCAAAATGCAAGAGTTCTATCCAGAAATCTTTTAAAACGACATGCATTTACTGTTGGGTAAGCAAACATATGGATTCTCTGTGTAGACCTGTTAAAACGGTCTAAAAAAATGTGAGAGACCAGGTATGCAGGAGCCATACCAAATATTGATTTAAAACAGATATAGGGAAATTTAAACAAAACTCTTACCTCCATCGGTAACCAATATAGTTTTTGATAATAGGGTTAGGATTAGGATTTTCAAACCAAAAATCAGCCGAACTGCTGAATTTTGAATAACTTGAAGTCTTTTCAGGGTTTTCTTGTATGTTCCCAAATAAATAATATTGCAACAGTCAAGCATACTTAAGATGGGAGACTGAACTAACAGATGAAATTATACTACATCAAAATATTTTTTAATGGTTCGGAGTGTCCATAAGACCGAGAAACATTTTCTGACTAACAACTCCGTATGTTCTTCTAAGGTAAGATGCCGGTCCAATATCACTCCCAAAATTTTTATGGAATTGTCTATAGCAGGGGTGTCAAAGTCCCTCCTCGAGGGCTGCAATCCAGTCGGGTTTTCAGGATTTCCCCAATGAATATGCATGAGATCTATTAGCATGCAATTAAAGCAGTGCATACAAATAGATCTCATGCATATTCATTGGGGAAATCCTGAAAACCTGAATGGATTGCGGCCCTCGAGGAAGGACTTTGACACCCCTGGTCTATAGGAAAATCCTGACCATTTAAAAATATCGACGTATCTTTAATTTTGTCATTAGGGCTCACCAGAAAGAATTTGGTTTTTTTAGAATTAAGAGCAAAGACAGAAGGAAATGCAGCATAGGAAAAGATGGTTAGAAAAATAAGATAATCAGACAATGATTGAAATGACTGTCAGTTTTGAGAATGTATATCTGCTGTCTATATTTTGCACTGTTCAGGAAGATATGCACTTGTTTCTGTTTTTCTGGGGTTGTACTGTAAGCAGTATATATTAGTACTTTTAGTTTGTGGTCCTGTATTTGCATAGGGGTTATCTGTGTTCTGCATTTGTGACCAAGGCCAGGTGTTTTGGTAGGAGTAAATGTAGAGAAGCATATAGTGTGCTTTGTGTAGTTTTAATAAGATTACAGTTCTTTTGTTCTTCCACTCCATGAAATATTCATTTTTTTCTTAAGAAATGTTCACTTATTGGTGTCAAATCTTTTTTTTTTTTTTTTTTAATTTATCTCTGGAAAAGAAAGTGATGCAATTGTAGATAAACAACAAAACTTTTCCTTGATTTACTCATAAACCAAAAGATATCTACAAAAATGTGTATTCTAACCGAGGAATAAATTAGGACCCCTCTCCACATATCCTCCCACTTAAAGTGGCTAAAATCACACACAGGTGTATCACATCAGGTGCACATGATTAGAACATTGTTTATCCCAGGACAAGCAGGCAGGTATTCTCACAAGTGGGTGACGTCATCCGACGGAGCCCCGATGCAGATGCCTCACAAGCAGGCTTGCTTGAAGAAACTCGAAGTTTTGAGTCGCCCGCACCGCGCATGTGCGAGTGCCTTCCCGCCCAGCGCAGTGCGTGTCTCCTCAGTGCTTACTTTTCCGCGGTGCCGAGAAGTCCGTCTTCGACTATCTGCGTGAAGTGTTTTTACTTGTGCTTTCTTTTGTCCGCGGTTTTGTGTTATTTTTACTCAGAATCGCTGTTTTTATTCTTTGTTTTATTGTTTTAAAAAAAATAAAAATAAATTTCTTCCGTTCGTTTGATCGGGCAGGCCACATGGCCGCAGCCCCGAGGCTTCGATCTTGCAGCAGCGCTTTTTCGGCCTATGTCCCGGCCTGCAACCGGTTTTAAAAAGTGTTCCAAGTGCCAGTGCGTGATTTCCCTCACGGACCCTCATCGACGCTGTCTTAGGTCCCCCCAAAATCATGCCGGCCTTGTTCAACATTTAAGTCTCGTGCTTTCAAATGTCGTTGCATCCTGTGGGAGCAGCTTTTCAACATGGAGTCTTCGATGGAGCTTTCGTCCTCGGAGGGTGCTTCGCCCTCGACTCATCCGAAGCTCTACAGACTTCCACAGCTTCTACTCCGAGCCTCATCAAACCTGCCTCGTTTGTACCGGCTCTATCTTAGACGCCTGCTGCAGTGCCTTCCTCTGTCTCTTCAAGTCAGATAGCACAGCAGCCCATTCCCCCGGTGGTGCTTAAAGTGCCTAAGGCTTCCAAGTCCAAGCACTCTCACTCTGCCTCGAGGGAGCACGAAGCCCGTGCAGGTGTTCCCGTTGCAGACGCGGATCCATCCTTGCCAGCTTCGTTCCAGACCTTGTTAGAGAAGCAATTCATTCAGCTCTTTATTACCATGGGGCTGAAGCTTCTCTCACAAATCCAGCCTGGGCATTCCGAGGTCTCCCGCGAGGTCGAGCCACCCTCCTGTGCCTCAGTCGTATGCACACTCTTTGCAGGGAGCAGAGTCTCTGCGAGTGTCTGGTCTGGCATCTCGGCATGGACAGCAAGGAGCAGATTCTTTGCCAATGCCTCTATTGGAACCCTCACACTCGATGCAAGGAGCAGAGTCTTTGGGAGTGCATCGAGGTTCTTCCACAAAGCCTCCTCTGCTTCGTTCCACAGCCTCCAGCCCTATCCATTCTCTGGGGGCTTCGACTGAGACACGCTCTCCTCGATTATCGAGGCCCGCTTCGAGGCATAGCTCTCATCATAGATCAAGGCATTCTTCGAAGCATTCATCCAGGCATGCCTCGCCTCATCGGAAGCAGCCTTTTCTTCATTATTCCCCACCGCCTACATCGAACCTTCCGCTTCCGGAGCTCGAAGACCCGGTGGGTTCTTTTTCTCCATCCAGATCTCCTTCTTTGCTGGATCAAGCTGCCTTGACATCCTCGAGTCCCTCTCGAGGCCAGGCTTTGGCAGATCTGCTGTCTTTTTCATCTTTTCTACGTCAGATGGCAGTTGACTTAGATATTCAACTTGACACTGGATCTAAGTTCTCCAAGGAGTATCTCGAGACCATGCATCTGCCTCAACCTCCGGCTGAATCCCTCAAGCTTCCTCTTCACAAGCTTTTGGATCAAACCTTTGTCCGCTGTCTAGAAACTCCTTATTCCATTCCAGCTGTTCCAGGCAAATTGGATTCCAGATACAGGACAGTCCATCATAAAGGGTTTGACAACACTTAATTGTCTCAATCCCTTCTGGTTGAATCTTCTTTAAACGTTCCCATCATTCTCAGGTGTATGCCACTGTTCCTCCGGGAAGGGAAGGTAAAACGATGGACAGATTTGGTCGTCGCATCTACCAAAATTCTATGATGACCTCCAGAGTCCTCAACTATAATTTTCATTTCATCACCTACTTTGAGTTCTTTCTCTCCATTCTTCAAAAGTTCATGCCTTATCTGGATTCTCATATACATTTTGAATACCAAGAAGTCCTCACATCCTTGTCACAACTCCAGATGCAGCTTCTTCAGTCCTCCTATGATGCTTTTGAGCTATCTGCTCGAGCTACTGCTTGCTCTGTGGCCATGCGACGTCTGGCTTGGCTCCGTACCATCGACATGGATCCTAACCTTCAGGACCAGCTGGCTAATGTTCCTTGCGTTGGCAATGACCTCTTTGACGAGTCTATAGAGGCAGCCACCAAGAAGCTCTCGGACCACGAGAAGTCTTTTGCATCCATTCTCCGCCAGAAGCCGAAGCTGGCTCCTCCTCGGCCTACATGCCCTCCTTAAATTTACCAACGGCGTTTTCCACCTAAGCAGGCTCCTTCCATTTGTCAGCCTGTCAAGAGGCAGCATCCACAGAAATAGCAGAAGCCTCAACCTAAGCTGTACCTAAGGCTCCTCAGCCTTTTTGACTGCCTAGAAAAGAGCATAACCTCGGTCATTCTGCCATTTCCCGTTTTTCCCCCTATCGGAGGTCGTCTCCATCATTTTTACCACCGATGGACGATAGTTACCACTGACCTCTGGGTCCTTTCCATCATCAGGGAGGGATACTCTCTTCAATTCCATCAAGTTCCTCCGGAACATCCTCCAAGAGAGTATCCTTCCAATTCCTCCCAGACCGTCCTTCTTCTTCAGGAAACTCAAGCTTTGTTTCAGCTCCGAGCTATCGAGCCAGTTCCTTTGGCTCAGCAGAACAAGGGATTTTACTCCCGATACTTCCTTGTTCCGAAGAAGACGGGCAATCTGCGTCCCATTTTGGATCTCAGGATGCTCAACAAATTTCTAGTCAGAGAAAAATTTTGCATGTTGGCCCTAGCATCTCTGTATCCCCCTCCTCGAGCAGAACGACTGGTTATGCTCTCTGGATCTCAAGGAAGCCTACACACACATTCCCATCCATCCGGCCTCTCGTCAATACCTCAGATTTCGGATGGGAAATCTCTATTATCAATACAGAGTGCTCCCTTTCGGCCTGGCCTCGTCACCCAGAGTCTTCACCAAGTGCCTGGTAGTGATGGTCGTAGCGCTCAGGAACCATGGTCTTCAGGTATTTCCCTACTTGGACGACTGGCTCATCAAGGATTCCACGTCTCAAGGAGTCGTCCTAGCGACCCAGCGGACTATCTGGTTCCTGAAGAGTCTGGGATTCGAAATCAACTTTCCAAAATCCCATCTCCAGCCTTCTCAGACTTTTCCATTCATCGGAGCTGTTCTGGATACAGTCCAACTCAGAGCGTTCCTTCCTCAACAATGTCTGGAGGCTCTTCTCCATCTTTGTCATTCAGTCTCCTCTCGCCCTTCCATCTCGGCAAGACACATGATTGTTCTTCTGGGTCACATAGCTTCCATAGTACATGTGACTCCTTTTGCCAGACTTCACCTCAGTGGACCCTGGCATCTCAATGGATGCAGGTTTTCGACCCTCTGACTCGACACATCCAGGTCACTCCTGCTCTGACACAGTCTCTTCGCTGGTGGATGCGCTCTTCCAATCTATCCAGAGGCTTACTTTTTTGCACGCCCCCCCATCAGAAAGTTCTCACGACCTATTCTTCAACTTACGCTTGGGGGGGCTCATCTAGATGGTCTCCGTACTCAAGGCTATTGGACCAGTACGGATCGTCAGTGTCACATCAATCTCCTGGAACTCAGGGCGATTTTCAATGCTCTCAATGCTTTTCAGCATCTACTTCATGACCGTGTAGTCCTAATTCGCATGGACAATCAAGTCGCAATGTATTATGTCAACAAACAAGGTGGCAAGGGATCTGCCTCCCTCTGTCAGGAAGCTCTGAAAGTTTGGGATTGGGCAATTTGCCACAACACCTTCCTCAAAGCTGTCTACATTCAGGGGGCGGACAAAGCCTTAGCAGACAACTTGAGTCGTCTTCTACAGCCTCACGAATGGACTCTCCATTCCACGCCCCTTCATCTCATCTTCTCTCAGTGGGGAACACCTCAGATAGATCTCTTTGCAGCACCCCACAACTTCAAGCTGCCTCAGTTCTGCTTCAGGATCTACACTCCTCATCGCCTCGAGGCAGATGCTTTTCTTATGGACTGGACGACTCTCTTTCTATGCGTTTCCTCCATTTCCTCTCATTCAAAAGACGCTAGTCAAGCTGAAACTGACCATGCCACCATGATTCTGGTTGCTCCTCGGTGGCCCAGACAACCCTGGTACTCCCTTCTACTTCAACTTAGCAGCAGGGAGCCATACCTTCTACCAGTTTTTCCCTCTCTGCTTACACAGCATCAGGGATCTCTGCTTCATCCCAACCTGACAGCTTGGTTCCTCTCAACATAGCTTCTCTACAATTTTCTCAATCCGTGAGGGATGTTTTGGAAGCTTCACGAAAGCCTACTACTAGACAATGCTATCACCAAAAATGGACTAGATTTTCTACTTGGTGTTTTTCTCATCATCAGGAGCCTCAATATTCCTCCTTATCTTCAGTTTTGGACTATCTGTTGCATCTTTCTCATTCTGGTCTCAAGTCTACATCGATCCGAGTCCATCTTAGTGCAATTGCTGCTTCCATCAGCCTATTGGAGGGAAACCTCTCTCTGTTCATCCTGTGGTTCATGAAAGGTCTTTTCAATGTCAAACCTCCTCTCAAACCGCCTCCGGTGGTTTGGGACCTCAATATTGTCTTTACTCAGCTGATGAAACCTCCATTTGAACCAATGGACAAGGCTCATCTGAAGTATCTCACTTGGAAAGTGGTATTTCTTGTTTGCCTCACCTCCTCTAGAAGAGTCAGTGAGCTTCAAGCATTAGTTGCTGATCCACCTTTTACAGTGTTCCATCATGACAAGATGGTTCTTCGCACTCATCCGAAGTTCCTTCCTTAAGTGGTCTCTGATTTTCATCTCAACCAATCCATTGTTCTTCCAGTGTTTTTTCCAAAGCCTCATTCTCATCCTGGAGAATCAGCTCTTCATACTCTGGACTGTAAACGTGCTTTGGCTTTCTATTTGGAACGCACCAAACCAAACAGAACTGCTCCTCAACTTTTTGTCTCCTTTGATCCTAACAAGTTGGGACATCCTTTTCTAAGCGTACCATCTCCAATTGGTTGGCGGCATATATCTGTTTCTGCTATGCCCAGGCTGGATTTCCCTTCACAGTAAAGTCACAGCCCATAAGGTCAGAGCAATGGCAACTTCTGTAGCTTTCCTCAGATCGACACTGATTGAGGAGATTTGCAAAGCTGCTACTTGGTCCTCGGTTCACACCTTCACTTTTCACTATTGTCTGGATACTTTCTCCAGAAGGGATGGATAGTTTGGCCAAACAGTATTGCAAAATTTGTTCTCCTAAATTGCCAACACTCCCACCATCCCACTTTGGTTAGCTTGGAGGTCACCTACTTGTGAGAATACCTGCCTGCTTGTCCTGGGATAAAGCACAGTTACTTACCGTAACAGTTGTTATCCAGGGACAGCAGGCAGCTATTCTCACATCCCCACCTCCCTGGGTTGGCTTCTCTGCTAGCTATCTGAACTGAGGAGATGCGCCCTGCGCTGGGCGGAAAGGCACTCGCGCATGCGCGGTGCGAGTGACTTGAAACTTCAAGTTTTTTCAAGCAAGCCTGCTTGTGAGGCGTCCGCATCGGGGCTTCGTCGGATGACGTCACCCACTTGTGAGAATAGCTGCTTGCTGTCCCTGGATAACAACTGTTACGGTAAGTAACTGTGCTTACTCAGCATTTTGAAGGAGGTTTACATTACATTACATTATATTAGTGATTTCTATTCCGCCGTTTCCTTGCGGTTCAAAGCGGATTACATAAAGGAACTATCTGGCCATTTCCAGAGGAATTATAGAATAAATAGATTGAATCGTAGAGATGAGGCGGATCTTGTGGCGTTAGGTTGTTTTAGAGAGTAGAGATGCTTTAGGTTGGTTTTGATTATTGGGTATCGGGTTTTTTTTAAATAGTATTGTTTTTATTTATTTTCTAAATGTTCTGTAGTCTTGGGTCGTTATCAGCAAAGTAGAGAGTTGGTGGTCTAATCTCGCTGCCTGTGTGGCCAGGAGACAATCATACAGTTTTTTCCATTTGACCTCTCTGATTGGAGGGGTTATGTGAATGGAGCGTAGGTTCTTCTCTGTTTGGTTGAGGTGGTTCGGATTAGGCGGTTGTTTAGGTATGTTGGGCTGGTGCCGTTCAAGGTTTTAAATAGAAGACAGTAGAACTTGAATTGTATTCTTGCTTGAATTGGTAGCCATTGTGAGTGGAGGAACGCCTCGGTGATGTGATCATGTTTCCTCAGTGAGTAGATGAGTCTCAGGGCTGTGTTCTGGACTGCTTGGAGTTGTTTAATCATGGTTGCGAGGCAGGGGAGATAGAGAATGTTCCAGTAGTCTAGGAGACCCAGCATTTGGGCCTGGACTAGGATCTGGAATTGTGTTTTGTTGAAAATTTTTCGCACTTGTTTACCCTACTTAAACCTCAGACATTTAGTTTGGTGTCTTATGACTGCTGCGGAGAGAGTGAACATCATGGTGAGATCAAAAGAGCTGTCTGAGGCCTTCAGAAAGAAGATTGTAGCAGCTTATAAATCTGGTAAGGGATTTAAAAAGATGTTGAAAGAATTTGACATTAGCCATTCCACGGTCCGTAAAATAGTGCACAAGTTGAGGACTTTCCAAACAACTGCCAACATGCCCAGGTCTGGCCGCCCAAGCAAGTTGACCCCCCCTGATCAGACCGCAAGATGCTAAAAGAAGTCTCCAAAAACCCTAAAATGTCATCACGGGACTTACAGCAGCCTCTTGCTACAATCAGAAAGAGACTGCACAAATTTAACTTGCATGGGAGGTGTGCAAGGAAGAGAATCCTTTGCTTTCTAAGTGAAACATCAAGGCCAGTGTACTAAAGGAACTCAAACATGAAATTGCTGACCTGCTGTTAGTGATCTATAACCTGTCATTAAAATCATCTGTAGTACCTGAAGGGTGGCCAGTGTTACGTCGATGTTTAAAAAGGGTTCCATG
Source organism: Geotrypetes seraphini (assembly GCF_902459505.1). Lineage (NCBI taxonomy): Eukaryota > Metazoa > Chordata > Amphibia > Gymnophiona > Dermophiidae > Geotrypetes > Geotrypetes seraphini. The sequence continues at coordinate 135,622,124 of NC_047088.1, read as the reverse complement.
GGAGATCTTGGAAATTACAGACCGGCATGCCTGACTTCAGTACCGGGCAAAATGGTGGAAACAATTATAAAAAATAAAATCGTGGAATATGTAGACAAAAATGATTTAATGAAACAGAGTCAGCATGGGTTCAGCTGAGGGAGATCTTGTCTTACCAATTTGCTTGACTTCTTTGAAGGTGTAAATAAACACGTGGATAAAGGTGAGCCACTTGATATAGTATTTCTAGATTTTCAGAAAGCTTTTGACAAAGTTCCTCATGAGAGGTTCCTAAGAAAATTAAAGAGTCATGGGATAGGAGCAGAGGCTCCTGAGAAAATTAAAGAGTCATGGGATAAGAGGCAAAGTTCAGTTGTGGCTTAGGAATTGGTTATTGGATAGAAAAAAGAGAGTAGGGTTAAATGGGTCATTTTTCTCAATGGAAGAGAGTAAGCAGTGGAGTACCTCAGGGATCTGTACTGGGAATGGTGCTATTTAACTTATTTATAAATTATCTGGAAATTGCAACGAAGAGGGAGGTGATTAAATTTGCAGATGACACTAACCTGTTCAAAGTTGTTAAAATGCATGCAGGCAGACCGTAGGAAATTGAAAGACTGGGCATCCAAGTGGCAGATGAAAGTTAATGTGGACAAATGCAAAGTGATGCATATTGGGATGAATAACCCAAATCATAGTTACCGAATGCTAGGGTCCACCTTGGGGGTTATTAAATGAGAGTACCCAAGAAAGGGACTGGGGGTAATGGTGGACATGACAATGAAGCCGACGGCACAGTGCGCAGCGGCCGCTAAGAAGGCAAACAGAATGCTAGGCATAATCAAGAAGGGTATTACAACCAGAACGAAATAAGTTATCCTGCCATTGTATCGGGCGATGGTGCGTCCGCATATGGAGTACTGCGTCCAGTATTGGTCGCCGTACCTTAAGAACGACATGGCGTTACTCGAGAGGGTTCAGAGGAGAGCGACGCGTCTGATAAAGGGGATGGAAAATCTTTCATACGCTGAGAGATTGGAGAAACTGGGTCTCTCTTCCCTGGAGAAGAGGAGACAGAGGGGATATGATAGAGACTTATAAGCTCATGAAGGGCATAGAGAGAGTAGAGAGGGGGTAGTTAGGGGGTGGGCCATTAGTGTGGGCAGACTAGATGGGCCGTGGCCCTTTTCTGCCGTCATGTTCTATGTTTCTATGAAATACTTTTAAATCCAATAGGAGGAAATATTTTTTCACTCAGAGAATAGTTAAGCTCTGGAACGCGTTGCCAGAGGTTGTGCTAAAAGCAGATAGCGTAGCTGGCTTTAAGAATGGTTTGGACAAATTCCTGGAGGAAAAGTCCATAGTCTGTTTTTAAGACATGGGGAAAGCTTCTGCTTGCCCTGGATTAGTAGCATGGAATGTTGCTACTCTTTGGGTTTTGGCCAGGTACTAATGACCTGGATTGGCCACCATGAGAATGGGTTACTGGGCTTGATGGACCATTGGTCTGACCCAGTAAGACTATTTTTATGTTCTTTTGTTCAGACTGATGTTTGCCAGACAGAACGTAGACAAACACCAGGACTTCTGGAATAGTGTTCTATGGACAGATGAGTCTAAAATTGAATTATTTGGACACCAGAAAAGAAGACATGTTTGGTGTACACCAAATACAGCATTCCAGGAAAAGAACCTCATACCAACTGTGAAGCATGGACGTGGAATTGTCATGGTTTGGGGATGCTTTGCTGCAGCAGGACCTGGCCAGCTCACCATCATAGAATCCACCATGAATTCTACCATGTATCAGAGGGTGCTTGAGGAACATGTGAGACTATCTATAAGAAAATTAAAGCTGAAGTGGAACTGGACCCTGCAACACGACAATGACCCAAAACATACCAGTAAATCCATCAAGGACTAGAGAGTCTTGGATTGCCGAGTCAAAGCCCATTGAGCCCATTGTGATGTTGTGGGGTGATTTGAAATGGGCTATACATTCAAGAAACCCCTCAAACATCTTACATCTGAAAGAATTCCCCCACCCATGTGCAGCATCTTTCCTCATCTCTCACACATCCCCTTGTGCAGCAGCTCCTGAGGCCTCCAAAAATAGCAGCAGCGCTCTAAATGGGCTGCTTTGCAGCTTTCCCCGCAGAGGCCTTGCCTTTCCTCTGCAGCATCTTTCTATCTCTCCCTTCCATTCCTGTGTGCAGCGGAACCCCACTGAACCTCCCACCATGAGCCTGACATACCTCCACTCCAAAAGTCTCCAAAACAGCAGCGGTGGCAGCACTATGAATGGGTTGATTCACTGCCTTCCCCACCAGAGCCTTTCCTCTGTGTCACTGCAGTGGGAGGGCTCGGCCCTGGCAGGGAAGACTGCGAAGTAGCCCATTCAGAGTACTGCCATTGTTTTTTGAGGCCTTGGGAGCTGCAGCAGAAGGGGATGGGTGAGAGGCTTGGAAAGATGCTGCACATTTTTTTTTTTTTTTTTTGGGGGGGGGGGAAGGAAAGAAGAAGAATTGGGGTGGAGGAGAGGAAGGGAGAGATGATTGTTGTACATGGGAAAAATGACATTCTCTGAAAATAAGCCCTAGTGCTTTTTTTGGAAAACAAATTAATAAAAGACCCTGTCTTATTTTCAGGGAAACACGGTATATATGAAAAATGAATGGAAAAAAAAATGGTATATCAGTACTATTATGGTGGCGGGGTTTGGGGCGGAGTTCCCCCTGCCCCCTAACAAAAAAAGCATTCCACTTCCTATGGCTAGCATAGTGGAGACTTTGCAACTAGTATTTAAGCATGAATGACTGGGGCCCACACAGAGTGGTGGGTGTGGCTTTGGCCATCTTTTTGGGTAGATTGGATGGACTGTGTGGGTCTTTGCCATAATTTACAGTGTTCCTGTGTAAGTGCAAATTTAAATTTAAAGAAAGCATTCTCATTCTAACTGACATATGTCTTGGTGTATGACAGCAACATTCTTATTTTTTCTATTTTTTATTGGAATGCACTTAGCTGCCTAATCCCACATGTCACTTTTATTGGGTTAAGAGACAAATTATTTACGTATAATTGTCATTTTTTAATACCAGAAGCTCAATTGAATCACACCTGTCCATTTTCCCATTTTGAGAGCTGCTTTTAGTTTGATTTTTGCTCTTTTAAATTGTTAATTAATATAGGTTTTTATTTGGAAGAACATAGGATTCCTACTGTATATGTGCAAAAGTTTATTCTTGAAAGCTCTATAGACTTGTCTCAAATTGGAGGATGATGGGGGTCACATGATCAATGTATAGAACGTTACTGTGCAGCTGTTATTAAACAGTGGTAATTACAAAGAAGTACTGTACTTTCAATTTGCATGAGGTGGATCAACCTGTGTTCAGTGCATCCCTAAACCATGATTTCCAGAATCTGCAATGACATGGCATTAAATGAACACTTGACACATGACTAATTTCTTATACACTTCTCTAAGCACTTGTTGCTTGCTGGTCTAATGGGATGTTAAGTTAGAAAGACCTTTTTGTTAAACACGGCTTTACAGTTTTTATTTCTGAATTATTACATTTCATACTAACAAATTACACTTGGTGTTGGTCTGAAATTTATCTTTAAATTGGTTTTCATTTGTTTCTTAGTTTGTGCTTGTTGATATACATGCTTTGGTCCTCATCCTGCAAAAGTAGTTACCTTTACTAGGTACCTTGTTTGAATGGCCTAATTACTTATTGTTGGAGCCAGCCATTAATAAGTAAAAGCAGGACCGAGATACACTGTTGAATATAAATTTTAGCTCTCATTTACTAACCTATGTTAATGTGCATTAATACAACCTAGTGTATGTTAAATAATGGAATTCTATTTGCAATCAGTGGAGTCTATGTGCTAACTATGGATTTGATTTAATAATAGATTACTGCTTCGAAGAAGGTGTAAATTTGGACATGCACTGTGTGCATGTACATGGTTTATAAAATTAAACATAGACACTGCAACTCTGCCTCTGCTCCCCCAAACTATACCCCTAAGAATGTGTTTGCATTAGATTGCCTGCTTTCCATGTGTGTACTTTTTATGAGCATATATGGTTGTACAATTTCATAAAAGCTTGTTGGCAAGTAAAACAAGCATACATGCAGAAAACGTTTTATAAAATTACTCCTTGTGCTTAATTAAAATTAATGCAGGTTAGCAAATGAAGGCCTTTGTTTTGCACTCTCATGAGCTTTTAAATCCATCTTTGACATGCTGCCTTTCTGGTTCCTTCTTTTCCTTACTGATTGTTCCATTCTTTGCAGATATGGATGCAGGTAACTAGACCTTCTCTTCATGCCAACGCTTGCCTTGTTTTGAAGAGAGAAGGGAGTGAAGGCTCAGCTTCTATACCGTAGAGTTTACCTCTTTTGTGTATCATTCTTTTCTAATTTCCATTTTAGTATTAATTGAGCTCATTTCACTCTTGTCTGTTTCTCCAATGCCATACTAGCTGTAGCCTTAGAGAAGTAGATTAATAGATCTTCTGTTGTCTCTTTTCTAGCATGCTAACTGTTGGTATGTAAAACTATAGAGTTAAAAGTTTCAGAGAATGGATGTTTTAAAAATTATAAAAAAATTTAGTTAGGGGTAAAAAACTCCAATGAAAAGTCATGACAGGATTAGAGCAATTTTAAAGCATCTCTATTTCCCTAATTTTCCCATAACTTGTTTTTTTTTCTATTTTCCCTTGTGTTGGGTATATGTTCATACATATCAGTGGTGTACCTATGGGTTGGGCCAGGCCCACCCAGTGATGACACCACACTGTCCTCTCCTCAGCTAAGCAGCCTCCTGGCATCTGATCCCTGAACCCACTCCCAGTGCCAGCAGCGATTCATTTTTACTGCTGGTGCTGGCACCCCTCAAGCTTTCCTCTACTACGTCCCACCCTTGATATGTCACTTCCTGTTTCCTGTCCTATGGGACACAACAGAGGGAAGCCTTGTGGCTGATGCCAGCAACAAAAATGAACCAGAGAAGGATGGGGTTCAGAGATCAGAGGACACATACTGGGAGAATATGGAGGAGAGATGTGTGGTAGGTACAAAAACCTGTATTTTTTTTCATAACTCCAGGGGGGGAGAGGTTGAAGGGCCCATTCAAATTATCTGTGTCTGGCTACACCACTGGTGTATATGTATATTCTTATTGATTTTTTTTTTTTTTAAGTATGCAAATTTCCTTCAGGCTGGCGAGCAAGATTATGCTTTCTAATGTGGAAGCCCAAATTTTGATGATTATTTTGTTCATGTTTAGTCTGACATACCGTATTTTTCGCACCATTTGACGCACCTGACCATAAGACGCACCCTAGATTTAGAGGAGGAAAACAAGAAAAAAACCATTCTGAACCAAATTCTCCATGCCAGGCTCTGCACCCAACCCCACACTCCTTGCCATGCTCTGCACCCTGTCCCCCCTCCCTAGCAAGCTCTGTACTCTGTCCCCCCCTCTGTTGATATAGTGGTAGGCCGGGACAGGTCAGGCAGGGGCAGGCAGGCCTAGTGGCTGGCAGGCAGGCCTAGTGGCTGGCAGGTAGGCAGGCAGGTCTCTCCCCCCCCCAGGAAGGCAGCAGGAAAGCCCCGGCATCTCTCTTCTCCCTCCCTATTTTTAATTTGGCTGGGTGAGCAGGCATCAGGCCCCGGCCTCTCCCTCCCAGGTAGGCAGCAGGCAGGCCCCCGGCCTCTCCCTCCTCCATCCCTATTTTTAATTCAGGAGGCAAGCAGGCCCCAGCCTCTCCCTCCTCACCCCCCCAGGAAGGCAGCAGGCAGGCCCGGCCCTCTCCCTCCTCTGCCTTCCCCGCTGCTGTCCCCACGCGTACCTTTTTTTAAATAAAAACTTCTGGCGCTTTCACTTACTGAGAGCGGCGCACAAGGCTGGCTGGCTGCCTGGTCCCGCCACTTCTCCTGAGAATGGCAAATGCAGCTGCTTTCTCTTCTGTTCTCTCGTGGCATAGCAGCGCACCAGGCTGCCTGCCTGGTCCCACGCTGTTTCCCGCGAGATCTGGTGCGCCACTATGCCACGAGAGAACATAAGAGGAGGCAGTCGCATGAGCCATCAGTTCTCAGGGGAAGCAGCCAGGACCAGGCAACCAGCCAGCCAGCCTTGTGCGCCACTCTCAGGGAGGCAGCCGCATCCAGCAAGGGAGGGTGGCAGCATTAAAATAAGGTAACGGGGGATGAGCCCTTACTCCATAAGACGCACCCTTATTTCCACCCACTTTTTTTGGGAAAAGTGCATCTAATGGAGCAAAAAATACAGTAACTCCCAAAGAACAATAGATGATTCTTCCCAGGCTAGGTATCCTTTCCTAACTTATGGTAATATTAATTGCTGTCCTTCATTGATATTTGCACATGGTCCTACTCTAGTAACAAGATGCACAAAATAGTTATGTATGATTCACCTTTTAAGGATTCTGTACAATCTTAGTCATCATATCGCTATCTTAGTCATCATATCGCTAGGACTCGAACATGAGTCAGTGGCACCTAACAGTCTTAGAATGTTCAGTATTTCTGTGTTTCTAGTGGATAGTGGCAGACACAAAATGCAGTTCCTGGTCTGTTTATTGAGACAGCTCTGAACCCAGTTGACAGTTGGATTTCTTTGAGCACAAGGGGGGTGGGGGTATCCTTCTAAAAGATCTGAGCTCCCTTAAAAATTTAAAGAAGTTCGGAGCAACTCTTGAGTTCTCTTCCTCAATCCTCTCCGGCCAATTTCTTTGTTCCCTCTTGTCAAGAGGAAGAGGACTGAAGCCTAAGGAGCTTTGGTGTAGCCAAACAGCTGATTTAAGGTAAGCCTAAGTCTATTTTTAGTTTGCTCCCCCAAACTAAAAATAGAAATATCTGAGTTGGTGGAGAGACCCAAGCCCTGCTGGCCAAAGACTACCTCCTGGCTGGACCACTTGCAACCTGGGCAGCTGGTGGTGACCACGGTGTACATGCTTGAAAACTGAGCATTGGCAGGGGAGGGGCTAGGAGGCCAGCAGCAATGGATCATTGACACTGTTGCTTGTTCTCTAGGGTGCAGATATATTACACCCGGGAGGATATCTTTGGCTGGTAGGTTTGAGGATTCCTGCCAGCCACACTAAAAGAGCATCAAATTTAGGTGAGCCCAGCCCACCAAAGGCTACACCACAGATGAGGAGAAAACTTTGTTGGTTTATTGAATCTCCAAATCTTCTCTACTCCTGTGCCCTGGTAGGAGTTTTACTGGGTTTGATGTGCAACTGAAGTCTGGACAGGATGGCTTTTCTTTGACATTAAAAACCAAGCAAATACAGAGCAGCCAACTTGAATGTTTGCTCAGAGCCCACTGAGTTTCTTCCCCTCCTTCTTCCATACTGTCCTCCTCCTCCTTCTGTGCATGTGGTAAAGTGTATTTTATCATGCCTTTTTTTCTGTTTTACAATGTTTGGGGGGGGGTGTTTTTTTTTCCCCCCCCACCAATCTGTAGGTGAGGGCATGAAGTTTTAGAATTCCATGGTGACTGTCAATGTACATCAGCTTAGTCTTAGAGGGTACTGCATATGGGAATGGAATTTTAGGTGGGGGAGGTGAAGATGGAGTCTTATAGATTCAGTGTTTTCCTAAATCTTTTACTAATGTAGAGTAAGAATAATTTGGTCAGATTATTATCCTGCTCACTGGACACTGAAATCAGGATGTTCTGAATGTTTTTATGAGCAGTTAAATTTTTTTTAAAAAGTTGCCTCTTTTGCTAGTTTTTGAAATAAAATATGTTACTGATTTAGCCTTATTGGCATATGTTCTGAGGCTTAATGATAGAACAGCTGTCCTTGCACTGGCAGCTGCTAAGAAACAGTCTCTGTGCACAGTATAGTAAAGCTACTTGTTAGTGGTCAGTTCTGTCCTTTATCATGGACCTTAAGCAAGTCTCTTCTGGTCACCTGTACAGTGCAATTTGTAAAGTAGATTGTCCTAGAAGAGCTCTGTCATTCCACTTCCACCCCATCTACTCTCACCTTCCAATCAGAGGGGGGAGAGATAGCCATATACTACATTTTGGGTATCTAGCACTCTTTTAGGTTGTATTTTTCTGGTTAGCTCTGTTTTCTTATCTCCACGGTGAGAAAAATGTTAACATAGTAAATGATGGCATATAAAGACCTGAATGGTCCATCTAGTCTACCCAACAGCCACACTCATTCTTAATTTATGATTAAACCAACAATGAATGTAAAAAATTACTTGAGTAGAGGCTTCCCAATAGGAAAGAAGTATCTCTTCCCCCCCTCCCATCTATCTCTATATTCCAATGCAATAGGTGTGTTATTCTGGATAAGCAGGTTATCTCCCTATGGCCATGATATGCAGAAAGAATCCACTCCGGGCTTTTTCTGTGACTCTCCTACTTCACCGGGAGCTCTGCTGCCACTCACAGTTTTTCCCTTCTGCCATTGAGCCAAAAGGAGTGTTTCTGTTCTGCTGTCTCCTTTTACTTATTTTGTTCTGTGTTTTTTAAAATTTTTATTTGGTGTTTTTAAGTGCTCTGAGCATATCA